>NC_069364.1:95774665-98371830 GCF_021730395.1 Mercenaria mercenaria
CATGAAGAACGTCAGTGGGTTGCTACACCCGGACAATATACGTGATCAGACATATAAGAACGGCAGACGACCACAGAAGTGTCCCTGCTACCAATCACATTCTTCTGGACGCTTGAACGAGGTTTACAGTGATACAGATCGTATTCCTGTTGAACAATGTAATGGATTTGGACCTCGGGCTGCGGGACTCAGATACCAAAATTCTACCAACAGCAGTCTTGTTAGTTTCTGTGAACTTGAATCAGATTCTGTCTTGGAAATGAAATCATTATCAACTTGCAGCAGCTCAAATTTACTGAACACGAAGCTGATTTCAGCGCCGCTTTACAATCTTGCTAGTAGACAAGCTTCATTTGTTTGAGTATATTGTTATTTGTTTTTAATTCAGTGAACATTGTTATGTATTTATGCGCCAGAGGTGAATAAATAAATATTGAGCAAGTCGTTTTATCGCCGTTTCCAAAAGTAAGTTAGACGGGATGTTTTGAGACTGAGAAACATAACTTGTTAACATGCATAAAAAGAGCACATTTATATCTTAAACTTGGGTCTAAATGAATATAATCTAGGAAAAGTACAGTCCGAATTATGTTTAACACATGTTTTAAAGTACATAACCATTATGCGCCTTTCAACCGATAAAGGAATTACTTTGTCCTTTGTCACGTACTTTTAGTTAAATCCTCATTACTGAACAAGTACAAAATACTAGTTTAAGACATTTATAAGCATGATTTACTCCCCGTGCGTTGACAATGTTAATTTGAATTGGAAAGCCGAAGTCATACTGAATCAGCATTTCCTTGGCTATGAGACTGTTTGATACTGAGTCTTCCTGCTGTAGATTGTTCCCTCAAAACAAAATATCTTGCTCAAAACCTAATGAGTGTAATTCTACGTCTATATTTGCAAATGCAATGCATCGGTACAATGAAATGAATGAGTTTATTTTACCACAGGTGTTTGGAGCTCAATCCATTAAAAAGTATATGCAGGATAGATCTCTTGAAAAGACAGTAGATCTCTGAAAGAGATCCAGGTTGGCAACTTCACGCCTCGGTTCGATTTTATTAACGGCGATTTTGAAGGCAAATGATGACGGATTGCTGTCAGCTAAAAACCATTTGAAAGTCGGAAATTTTATTTTCAAAGGTACTTACATAACGGATCATAATTTTATCTAAAATTTACATATTTTGTCTAAAATATACATGAGCAGTTTTGGTATTCGGCCATTCCGTGTTCAGCTTCGGTCTGACAGGAGTGAATGATCCGTAGGCATTGCTTAGCAACAATTTTAGAACCTTTGCATGACATAAGTTATGGGCGATCCAAAATTACGAAGTGGGAAGTGTCATTCATGGTGCAAAAAACAAAAAAACAAAACAAAACAAAAAAACAAAAACACACAAAAAAAAAAAACGAAAAAGAAATAAAATTCTAACAAATGTAGGCTTACAAACTTCGTAAGATCTTGGGTCATGGTAATTTTCCAAATGTATTCGGTAAAATTATAAAACGTTTTATAAAAAGAGGTTACGACCCAACTGTTTTGAGACATACCGCATGTTTAGTGTTCAACCCGTTTACAGTTGGACACTACGCTTCCCTCTTTGATTGTGTCTGACGGAAAGGGGGGAGGACTCTATGATGAGCAGTTTTTAAATCCTACCAGGACTGAACTGTTTTGATATCTGTCTTCTGGCCTGTTTCGTCGGGCCCCTAAGGGTGTTTCTCTTGTTGCTCTGCTTCTGCAAAGGCATTGAGTACATGCGTTTTTGGTTCTAAAGGTTTGCTTTTTATATATTTATACACGAGCATTTTTGTGTTTTACATGCCATGCCTTTTTGTTTCCATTCCGTGTGTTAGAGATTCACCTGGAGGGGATAACTTTTATTTACACTGTCCCGTGTCTTTGGAACATCGTGGGGGTAAGAGTGAGGTTTGGTGCGCACCATAAACCGGTTTAAGCTCCCCAGTGGTGTTTTTGCCACTGACCGTTCCAAGGCGGTGCCCCACTGTGTTCCTTTGTTTGTTCGTTTTGTCCTTATGTGTTGGCTTTGTGTGTGTGCGCGTGTATGTGTGTGTGTGTGTGTGTGTGTGTGCGTGCGTGCGTGCGTGCGTGCGTGCGTGCGTGCTGTGGATTTCGTTTTGGGGAGGCTTCGTTTTTGGTACGTGGCATTCCCTGTTTGATATTTGTCTTTGTTTTTTACCTTATAAAATCTACAAATAATCCTTGAATCTTAATACTGGTACCAAAGTGGTGAATTGTTTAACGAATATATTTCACACACGCTAACAGAATTAGATCTAATATTTCTACCTTTTCCAAGTGTTATATGAGTCATTTACGTCAGAAGTTAAATGAAAAAAAAAACAATAACATAGAGGACCGTCCAAGTGTTTTTGTACATAACTTTAATGGCCAGTGAATGGTGTTACGATTACTTAACATACGTTTGTCTCTTTTTCAAATGCGTAATTTTTAAGTTTTTGCACACCAGTTTTCAGGACTTTGCATAAGCATTAGCCTTGGACTCCAAGACGACCACAATTCAGATTTTTCTCTAGTTAGTAAGTCTGAATGCGTTTACTTATAATTAATATAAGCCTCGCCAGTAGTTATATAAATACCGCAGCGGAGCCCTATTTCACCTAATTTAACATTCAGTCCCCGGTCCAGACTGACCAATGCCTGCCAATTTAAAAAATAAGAAAAAAAAACAGGTTTTCATAGTACTTTAAGTAAATTATGATTAAACACTTCTACCAAATTTTTGCCAAAATCCTGCCACGAAGGCAGCAAAGTGGCAGTTGCTGCCACCTTGGCAAACTTTTAGTAAAACTTTGGCAGGTTGCTTTAACTTGACAAAACCTTACCAATTAACAAAAATGAGAACAAAATCTAAAAATATTAAAAATAATTAACTATAAATACTTTCGAATTTCTTATTTATGTACTAACTATTATACCGCAGTTAAACAGACGATTTATTATCACATTCCTTTTATCAGCTGTTATTGTTGATATTGACAAACTTGAAAATGACACCGGTGTCGATAAATAGATTTTTGTTTAGACTGGTAATTGAGAATGACACTGTAATTCATGAACCATTAAACGTATAGATTATATCTTTGTAATTTGATGACGCAAAGCGTTTACAAATGGTGTTATAAGTTAAACAGACGATTTATTGCATTCCTTTTAAGATAAACATTTATGTCGGTTTTTTTTTGAAACATCTCATTGAGAATTACGCTGTAATCCGTTTGCACGTATTGACTTCGAACGTTGCCAGATCGTTTACCACCCGAGTTCTGTGCATATTTCCTTCACTGCTTTCATATTTTGCATGATAAGTCTAAGTTCAACACCACACTTCTGAAGATTAGGATGTTCTTGAACAAGTTTATATAGCCGAACAAGCGAGTTACAGTAAGATGAAGAATAAGGAATTCCTTGTTGTATATTATTAGGGTACACATAGTAATTAAAACTTTAATTAAACTTTTAATCCAAAAGTCTGTTTCCATCATAAGATACAGGTTCATCCGATATGTAGAATCTAATGTAGCTACCCATCAAAAGCATAAATGTTACTTCTGTAGATGCTGAATCCTCATAAGGATGAATGTCAAACATTGTCCCTTGTTTTAGATAAACTTTAATTTTTTTCTTATACATAGATATTAACTGATCAGTGTCAAAGTCCTCAGCTGCCTCAGCTGTTATATTTACATTATCAAATATATCAAAAAATAAAACATCATCCTGAGGCCTATAATTCCGCCACCTAAATATAAAATGTGATATTGGGCTTTTAGTCGGTTTATCCGGTTCACCTAAAGAGCTCACACCCTTTAATAAAATCTTAATATCTATTATATAAGTTCCGTTTTTTTTTACTATAAACACACCACTCAAAAGCATATCTAGTACATCTATTTTATATTTTTGGTCTATAAGTATAAAATCCTCATAATCTACGATAATTCCAGGTCTTATTTCAAATATATTTAAATAGTTCAGATCGGCCATATTTTTATATGTTGAATATATCCAGGCACCACGACGGTCAAAATACTTTTTCATTTGTATGTAATCAAAAGTATGATTATAATAGTATTCAAAGAGAAACACTTCACGTTTTACTTTTTCTAGTTTTTCTTCTATTTTTCTGTCTTTCTTTTTAAGTTTAAGAATTATTTCAGCTAAATCATCAAGTCGTTTTGTTGTAGCAACTTTAGAAACAGTATTCTTTGTTCTAGCTAATTGTGTTTCTTGTTTTAAGAAAACATTTTTTACTTTTGTAATTTCTTGGGTATTAGTGGTAATTTCTTCGACATTAGCGGTTATTGCTTTAGTATTAGCAGTAATTACTTTGGTATTAGCAGTAATTGATTCTCCTTGTTTAGCTGATATTTCAACTACAGAGTCCAAATCATTTATTATTTTTTTAATTTTATTATTAAATTTATCATTAAATTCATTAATATCTTTTTGTAATAAACCTTTAAGTTTACTTAACTCTTCGTACTTTATATTGTGACGTGCATCAACATTATTAATCAGGTCTACAAGTTGTTTCTTCAAATTTTCTAGCTGATTATTAACTGTGTTAATTGCTTCAGTATTAGCAGTAATTAACTCTCCTTGTTTAACTGATTTTTCAACTACAAAGTCCAGTTCATTTTTATGTTCTTCAACTTTAGCATTAAGCTGCGTCATATCTTCTTGTAATTTTTTTGTAATATTACTTAAGTCTGCATACTTTAAATTGTGACGGTTGTCAACAATACTAATCCAATTTCGAATTTGTTTTTTAAAGTCATCTATTTTAGAATTAATTTCTTCTTTAAAATCCTCTAATGCTGTGTCATGATCATCACCTCTTTGTGAAGCTGCCTTTTCCAATTCAGATTTATATTCTGCAAGTTTATTTGAAATTAATTCTAATAAATCTTTATGCTTTTTTTCAGTTTCAGTATTTAGTTTATTTATTTCTGTTCTGATTTCTAACTGATACATATTTTGTAACTTTTTTTCAGCTTCAATAATCTTGTCTTTTAGTTCTTCATGTTTAATCATACTATCTTTTAATTCTTGAACTTGAGTGTATAACTTTTCAAAATTGGTTCTAAATACTTTTTTTTATATTGTCATCTGTCAAATCAGATTTCTCTTCAAGTTCTTTAATAGAATCAGTCATAGCTTTCATTTCTTCTTCAATTTTACCTTGTAATTCAACTATCAATAATGAATTCTTTTTAAAATCTTTTGTTAATTCTTCAATATTCTTTACTTCTGCTTCTAATGTCTGTTTTATACTTTTAATATCTTCAAGATTATAGTTATCTATTACACTTTGAATTTTTTTATACACAAACCGTCTTGGAACTGCATCAGCGGGTTTATCTGGATTTCCTAGGTTGATTATTTCATTACCTCCCATATCTAATGCTCTGTTCATTGTGTTATCAAGTTCCTTATTTCTGTGAAGATATGATTCCATGTCCTTTCTAAGCTTTTTATATTGTTTTTTAGTAGCATAATCACTTAAATCAATATCAAATTTAATTTTACTTATACTTTCAGGTTCACTTATTTGTTCTATATTATTAAAAACTCCCATTATATATTACCAGTAAAGTTTTTTCTTAAAAACTTCCTTGGTTTGTCAATATATAAGAAATCATATTTTTGATTTGTTGCATTAGCAAATGAATCACGATCTATATTTTGTTCATTACAAATCATATCATTTTCTCGTTTACCTGGACTTTCAAATAAAATATAATGTGAACAGTTAATTCGGATATCTTTTGGTGTTTTATAGTAAGACTGACTTAAATAAATAACACAACAGTTTTTATGACGTCCTTGAATAAAGTATTTTGTTATTTCATTTTGAACTTTTTTATCTTCACATACAAAATCATCAAATATTACTACTTTTTGTTTTTCTGATTCAAGATCATTAACATCAATTTTTTCATTATTAGAACATTCAAGTATTTCATTTGGATCTACTTTAATTTTTTTTTGCAATTTGGCTTAAGTTGTTAATTAAATCTTGATATTTAGATTGTTCTAAGTTTTTAGCATACAAGTATAATTTATCATAATATATAAGAGGTTTTCGAAGTATATGCATTAATGTATTTGTTTTTCCAGATCCAGAAGATCCACATATTAACATTCTAAAACATGAATCTGGCATAAAAGGATAAAATTGTGTAAAGTTATTGGATTTATCACTTTTTGTATCATTGGAATTTCCATTTATATAATATTACATTATTTTACATTATCTTACAATATCTTACATTATCTTACATTATTATATAAATGCAATCAAAACTTAATGAAATGATAATAAGAAAAAAATTAGTCGGGCAAAAGATGAGAGATCTTAGAGAAGAAATAATGAGAGAAAAAATTAAAAAAGCTACAAATCGGGACATGTATACTGAAATTTATAAACCAATTACTGAAAAAATAGAAAGTCAAAAAGAACAATTATCAAGTCAGTTAAAAGCATTACCTGGAATAAAACAACAATTAGCATTACTAGGTGATGAAATGAAAGACATACAAACATACCAGGGTTTACCACAGCTATTCCAAGAACCAATACGATTATTACCGCCGAAAGATCATATGGGTTTGGATGATGAAGATGATGAAGATGATGATGATGAGAGTTTGAAGACACTAGAGAATTTCCTGAAGAATTAGCAGAAGAATTTGAGGCAAATTTAAATATAAATATTGATAAAGATGTATTATCAGATTGGAATTTACCTGTATTATCAGAGTTAGTAATAAACAAAGATAAAGATGATTGGATAAAAACAAGAAAAGAGGTTACCGAAAAATTAAAGAAATGCACTCGTAGAATAAATAAACACAGTAAAAAAAAATCCAGATGAAAAAATTGAATTTTCAGATGCAGAACCTATGACTGCAGGTGAGTATGTTTCAGAGTTAAAATTAGACAAAGAAAATCTTAAAAGATACGGTGAACGCTTATCAAAAATGATTAATGACTCAGAGGTATTTAGAAAGGGAATAAAACATCATAATTCATATAAAGTTTCACCAAATGGACAATATGGTAATTTAATTATTAACTTAAATAAACTTTATAGTCAAAACAAATTAATTGCTAAGGATAGAATAACTGGAAAAGAAGTCATTAACACTAAAGTAGATGATGATTTAATTGATTTGATTAATAAAAGATATAACAATAATAAAATGTATTCAATTCATTCAATAAAAATATTCAAAGAATTAACAGAAAAGTCAGGATTACCTATCAATAAAAGATCTATGAAATTTAAAAAAGTAATTAGGGGACAAGGTTATGACGTTTGTCCATGTAATCCAAAAGAATTGGTTAATGAGTTGGAGTTAATTTGTGGTTCAATTGATGCTGGAAATAATAATGAAGAACTAAAAAATGAAGGTATTAGAATAATTGATGAACTATTAAAAATGAAAAAATTGTTACCAGAACAACATGAAAAGTTATATAAAAAATATTTTTCTTGAATATATAAATGGAACAAAAAATAGTATTAAGTTCTGAAACAGTTAAAGATGATAAAAATACTCCTAGTGATTTTACAATCAGATTTAGTCGTTCTTTAATTTTAGATAAAAATAAAACTTATGTTGTTGGTTTGGATAGTATTAACACTATGACCTACTCTTGGCATAATATTAGTGATGAATATGACAATAAAAGAATTCGTTACAATAATGGTAAAGAATGGAAAGATATCATATTTACAAATGGTTCTTACAGTTACACAGATATTAATAATTATATTAGGGAAACATTAATAGTAATGATGATTTTGAATTTAATAAATCAGAAATTGCTCCAATAAGTTTGGAATTTGATTTAAGTAGTTTTAAGATTTTGATTTCAATTACAGATAATTTTATGTTGGATTTAAGAATGTCAAATTTTCATACATTGCTTGGGTTTGAGAAAAAAGCATTGAGAAATACTGAATGGGGAACTACAACACCAAATATAACTAACTCTGTTGATACAATTTACATTCATTGTGATCTTATTGATAATTCACTTGTTGATGGTAATTTCAGTGATATTATCTATGCTTTAAGTACTGCAGATTTAACAAGAGCTTATCCATTTACAAAAGAACCACAAAGAGTTGGATATTCTGAAATTAATAAATATATTATAAATTCAATTAGAATATATATTACAGATGTATTTGGTAGAATAATTAATTTTAATGAGGTTGAAACAAGTTTTACACTAATTTTAAAAGAAATATGAAATTATAAATTTTAGTTTTATATAATGTACAAAAAAGTTTATGACAAAAATAAAGGAATATTTATTTATGTTGATGCTCACACGGGAAAAGAAATCATACATGGACCAGGTTTCTTTGACACTTTAACGAAATTGTTTTCAAGCGGAGTTGCATCTTCAATTAGCACAGCTGGAAAAAAAGCTTTGGAAACAGCAGGAAAAGCAGCACTTGAAAGTGGAACAAAAAAGGTTGGAACAGAAGTTGGAAATTTAGCTGCTGATAAAATTGTTAAAAAATTTAAAAAGAAACCTGCTCCGGCAGTTGGTAATTTAATTGCTAAGGAATTACAAGAAAAGAATAACAGTAAAAATAATGATAATGAGGAGGATATTAATATAAGATTAAATAGATTATTGTCAGGATCGGGGACGCGTAAACGTATTAACAGATTAATTTATAAAAAATAAAGTTTTAACTTTAATAAAAACTAAAATAAAAAATAAAATAATATATAATATATAATATATACATGTTTAGAACAAAACAATATTGCGAAAGATATGAATTAACTCCTATTCAATTAGATACAGCTTTAATATCTGCCCTGGGAAATAATGTTAAGCAACAAAAAACGGTTATCACTTTACAATTAATGATAGAAGCTCATATTTTGATTGGTTTAATGGTTATTTTGAAGTAAGTTTTAAAGTAAATAAGCTTGCTGATGGTGCCGGGTATGCTGGTGACGGAGATGGAGCCCAAATTGCTCTAATTAATAATGCAGCTTCATTAATCAATCAGTTAGTGGTTAAACAAAATGGAAAAAATTGTTTATGATTGTAATAATTTATACAAAGTAATAAATGTAAAAAATTTAGTTGAATTGTCTGAGGATTATGCAAAATCAACTGGAACAAATGAATATATTTATTTAGATACTACTGCTACTGCTGCTGTTGCTGATAATTCAGGTTTTAAATTTAGAAATGAATTAATCAAGGATAATAAAGAGGTAAATGCTAAAATTCCATTAAATAATTATTCATTTTTTCAAGGTTTAGAAACTAATATTATACCTCCAAGTCAAATTCAAATAACACTACAGCTGACAGATGATGATGAATTAATTTTTAGAGCTAATGCTGCTGATCCTGGTAGAGTAATTGTAACAAAATTAATTCTATGGGTTCCACGTTTAATTTTTAATGAATTTGGACTTAATTTAATTTCTGAAAGATTTACAAAAGCAAGATGGTCATACCTTCGGGAAATGATAACACAATCAACTGATATGCAACAAACTAATATAACCTTTAGAATAACAGCTGGTGTAACAAAACCACAACATGTATTTGTTTATTTACAACGACCTGATAAAAGTAATTCACAAGAACATAATCCACATTTGTTAGATACATTTAAAATTAATGCAGCAAATGAAAATTGCATTTTGAGCTCTTGTCGTCTTGAAGTTGGTAATGGTGTTTTTTATCCAGAAACAGAATACACAAGTATATCAAGAATATATGATGATGTAATTAATTATTATTATAAACAAAATAATAAGACTACTGGAAGTCTCTTAAATAGATTTAATTTTCGAAGTTTGTTTGGATTTATTCATTTTAACTTGGAATATAAAAAGGAAGTAACTACAGAAGATCCTAAACACATTACATTAACAGCTAAATTAAATATTCCACCAGCAGCTAATATTCGTATTTACGCAATTGTATTATATGAAGAAACAGTTGAAATAAATACTATTGGAAAGGAACTTGTTATTGTTTAAATGAACTTGTCATTGTTTAAATAAAATAAATATAAATTATATATAATGACATCAAATTATATTGAATATAAAGTTAACCTTACAGATGGACAAAAGAAAAATTTAGCCCGGGCCTACAACAACAAAATTCCACATACTTTTAGATTAAAACATGAACAATTACATGGAAACTTCCCTTTACTTTTAACAAAAACACAAATTAATCAAATTAAAAAAGCTGTTGCAAATAATAAGGGATTAGAAATTACAATTTCAAAAAGCCAAATGTCCAGTCAAGGTCAAAATGGTGGATTTTTAGGAGCTTTGGCTGGTTTGTTAGGAAAAACAATTCTTCCAATGGCAGCAAAAATAGCTCCAAAAATATTAGCCCCTCTAGGCATTGGAGCCCTTTCTGGACTGGCCAGTACTTGTGTTAGTAAAATACTTGGAAATGGTATGATTTCAGTAGCTAATGATAAGAGAAATATGATATCACCATATCTTACACCAAACTAAGAAAGCAATTAGTAGGATCTGGAGTGATTAAATTAACACAAAAACAAAAACAAGACGGTGGGTTTTTAGGTATGTTGGCTGCTAGTCTAGGAATACCTTTGATTACATCTTTGTTAAGTGGTAAGGGACATGGCCAGGGTATACAGATTGATTCACAACGGAGACCTTACAGACGAATTCCTATAGTAAAAAAAAAAAAATAAAATTTAGTAAAAAAAAAATTAAATTTATAAACAAACCTATTTCTAACTTTGAAATTGAACAATGGGTAAAACAATTAAAAATTAAAAACTTTAGGGGTGTATTTAGTAGAAATAATTTATTAAAATTAAAAGTAAAGAACGAGTGTGGAATTATAAATTTGGACGACTCTGTTGGTCCTGGAACACATTGGGTTTGTTACTTAAATAATATGTATTTCGATCCATTTGGGCTTCCTCCGCCGCAAGAAGTATTTAAGTATATACCAAATGTAAAATACAACTATGTTCAATATCAGACAAAACAAGTATGCTTTGCGGATATTATTGTTTATTTTTCATTAAAATGTTACAAGATAAAGTACCGTTGTATGATTTACTGTAAAAAATACTAAAAATTAATAATGTAAAACAAAATGAACAAACTATTATAAATTATTTTAACCAATAAGGACATGTAAATTAACTGGAATAATTAATATAATGGGAATATTTAATAATATAAATGAAAAAGTAAATAAAATAGAAAGACAATTAATAAGAAAACCTCCATTGTTTTTAACATGTTATACCCAAGATACCGATGGTGGATTATTTCAATGGAAAACTGTAAATGCTAGTCCTGGTTTAGTTCAAAATGGTAATAATGTAACAATTAATTTTAATTGCATCTTAATTATTCTTGTTGATGCAATTAAATTAGATAAAGGAGAAGCTAAATTACAAATAAAAAATAAAGAAAATGTAAATCTTCAAAGTTATCATGTAAAAAATAATAGAAAAAATGAATCTATTTCTATTAATTATGCAAATGAATTTAAAATAAATGATGTTATTTATATTAATTCTTTAAACGTTATGAATATTCAGTTAACAATTTATGGTTCTATAATTTAAGTTTTAATTTAAGAGTTAATTTAAGTTTTAATTTAAGAATAAGCTAATGTATCAATACCATTATCAAGAATATATCTTTTATCATCATAACATGATAAAGATGTTTTATTTATAACATAACTGGAAAGATTGTGTTTATCAGAACGAATAACTTTAAAGGTGTGATTAGTTTGGGTTGAATTAAACAAAGTATCTTTATAATTTTTATGAACTATTGTTTTCTTAACAACAAGTTTTTTAATTCCTTTACATTTTTTAACATTAACTTCATTTTCTAATAAATAAGAATACATTTTACTTCTTAATCCAACAAATTCAACAATGGGAATGCCGGCAGCTTCATCTTTAAATTTTCCAATTACTTTTTTATTATTATCAAAATAAAATTTTGAATTACTATCATAATCACTATTATCAAATAAATCTTTGTCCTTATAAAAATCCTCATATGCATCTTTAGTTTTTATTTCATAACATAATGAATCAGTGTCAGTGAATAGTAATTTACAATTACCCTCGTACTTTTCCTTAATGTAATTATAATGAAAATCATACATTAAATATTTTGATAAATCTAGAATGCACATTCCAACATAACAAGGTCTGTTTAATAACAAACTTTCTTTTATTCTATGAATACCAAACAAATTCTTGTTAAACATCGTTGAACTAACAAATGAAGGTTTGGCTATGTATTTTAATAAAATATTTTCATCATGAGTTAATTTAATATTAACCCTATGCGTAAATTTTCCATCGTTTTACCAAATACAGAACTGTTCATTAACTTAAAAAAGTCCTTTTCAAATGAATTTTTTGCTTTAGATCTTTTTTAAGTATTAAAATAAATATACTTTTTTAACCAAGGACTTTCATCAAAAGTTAATATTTTATGTATTTTTGTTACTTTTAACCCTAATTGTGTATATAGTTCAAGATTTTTAAAAAGAACTACATAATTTTGTTTTTTCATTAAAGTTGGAACCAACTTCTTTACATTACTTTTTCCTATTTCAAATTCTGTTTTAATATTTTTACTATAATCAGAAAGCCATTGATCTGGTATAATAATTTTTTCAGGAGCTAAAGGATAATCATTATGTACAGTATGTAATTCTTTTGGATATTCAAGATCACATTCAACTATAAAGTTAGTTTTACCTTTTGCAATTAATTTCTTAAATTGTTTTTCGGATATAAATTTAAAGTTTCCAGAGGGTAAAGGTTGACACATAGGCCAACCGTAAAGATTATTTGCGTCAAGGTACATAATGTATTTGCTTTCTTCTTTTGAATTATAATCTTTCATATATTTATTGTTTGCTTTACTGTATCTGTTTGAAATATAACTTATTCCTCCTCTCAGTCCCTTTTCAATAAAAAGATACATATCAATATCAGTTATTAAATCTAACTTAATTCCAGTCATTTTTAACATTGCATCCCAAGCTAACCAAGGACTACTAAAATAATGACAAGGATCTAATTTGTAGTACTCTAAACATAGTTTTCTAAAATTTTCGAATACATCAGCTAAAAGTAATACGTCAGTTTTTAAATATAAATCATGATATTCTCCCATTGTTTTAATTTTAAATTTATTCCAAACATTTTTAGCATGTTCGTATTCATTATCAGAAATATTAGTTTCATTTAAAATTGAATAAAACTCTTCTTTAGAAGGTAATTCTGTTTCTTTGAATTTTTTAAATGAATCCATGTAATCATATGGATAAACACCTTTTGTTTTTAATAATTCTATATTTTTATCAAATTCTTGAGATAAATATTTAAATTCTGGAATATTTTTTACTAGGTTATCCAATGATTGAGACATAAATTGGAATGAATCAATAAAAACCAAGTCGGAAATCATAAATGCCATATATATTTCCATATTGTTAGGAATAACATTAATTTCTTTTTTAAATTTCCCTATTTGCGGCATGATGAAATGACCGTCATAACCTCTTGTGTGTTAGTTTAAAATTAATATTACATTCTGAGTGAGCACTTCCTCTGAATTTTCCTGTTATATGACAATGGTCTCTTACTTTGATTGAATCTTCTATATATTCTTTTTCACAGATATGACAAAACTTTTGTTTTTTAAATTCACTTTCATCTTTTTTAGACATTCTTAGTTCTTTGTTAAAGTGCTCTTTAAATATTTCTTTACAATATTCCTCTTCCTCAAGCAATTTTTTCAAAAAACTTATAAACTGCATTAGGACCTCTATAAATCTGGGTTGGTTTAGTATAATATCGTCATAACAACAAACAACTTTATAGCCGTAACCACAATCTATATGATTTTGATATGGTTCAGTAAATGAAGATTCAGTTGATGGTAAAGCAGTTAGAACTTTTTTAGTTATTGATTCAAAATCAGCATAAATTACAAAAGGTACTGCTAAACCTTTATGATAATTTTTAAATTGTACTTTACTTCCCTCTTTTGGCATTTTTACACCTTGGGTACCATTAATAGCTAAACAATTTGGAATATGTTCATTTAATATTCTTTCTTGTGAAAAATTCTGTAAACATGATTTACAAAAATGTTTTTTATGTTGATCTTTGGTTTTGTTAAACATTAATCTATTAAAGTCTTTTATCCAAACATAATGTTGTTGTTTTTCGTTGGTAATTAATAACATGTCACATCTTTCAGAATAATGATATTTTGATATGTACAATGGATAAATACTATTTTCTTCATAACCAAATATATTAAATGATATTTCATTTAAAATTTCAATTTTAGGTATTTGATTTAATGTAACAGGAAATTTAATTCCAGTATAATCAAGATCGTTTATATGTTTTTTATAATTTGAAACTCTTTCAGAATGTTTTGTTACAGGAAATTTGTAAGCTAAATGACACCATCTAAAACATTCGTTATCATCATTCTTTATATTTATTAATCCTTTCATTGAATTTTGTAATGATTTTGGTAATTCTAAATAACTTGAAGCAGCCAATGGACTATATTTATATCTATTTATATAATGAGCATCAACTGACTCTATTCTCCAGCCACTTCCTTCAGAAATCCAATTACCAATGCTATTTATTATTTCATCAAAAGCTTGATGTAAAGTTCTTTTTATTTCGTTTGTGTTAATAATTTCTAAAGCCTTTGATTGAAAATAAGCTGATTTATATATTGTATCAGTTTTATCCATTTTTGCAAAAGTTATTTTTAAAACAACGTTTATTTTTATACCTTTTAAAGTTTTAAGTTCAGATTTAAGTATTTCATAAGAGTTGTTTATAGTTAAATATAATTGATTCTTTGGATCTTGTCTATATGTAATTTTAATTTCAAATTTCTTATAATATTGTTTTGTAGATCTCTCGATTTCCATCTATATATTATATTTAGAAAATAAAATTCGTTAAGCAAAAAAGGATTAAAAAATAATTAAAAAATAATAAAATAATAAAGTTTTAAATTATCTTTAAGAAGAAATAAAATATTTAAATTTATATCTTTTTCCATTAGTTTTTGATATTCCACATTTTACTCGGTTTTCTCCTTTGCAGCACATTGTTATTAACCCAGAATTAATACCAAGGTCTTTAGACGCTGCATAATTGCTTTTATATGTTTTTTCTTCATTAGTATCACAGTCGGTTACAATAACTTTTTTAGGATTGTTTCGAATATTATTTGGTCTGGGACAATCACATAATCTTTCAGCATTTTCTTCTTCAGTTAATAGACAACCACAGTTCCATTCAAATAAATTATTTTTCAAAAGATAAGGATCTATAACATTTTGTAATTTATCAATAACATGATTTTTATATTCATCGCTAACTATATGATCAAGTTTTGATTTAATAACATTTCTTCTTTTAAGAACTTTCTTATATGAATTTTTGTCTGGATTCATTATTTCTCCTAAAGTGCTAGATAATTTTGACATAATCATTCTATCTACCTTTCTATTAACCATCTATATATAATATACTTATAGAAAAAAATCTCTAAATACGCATCTAAAGAACATTTAAAAAATAGGTAATATTATCTATATCTTTTGAATAAGATTTTAAAGTCATTTTTTCTAAATTGTTATCAACTGTTAAAATTTTAATACCTTCTTGAAACATTCTGTTTAACCATTCTTCGTGTAATTTGTGTAGTTTTTCTAAATAATCTAAACCAACTCTATTTTCTTCCGTTCTGTTTCTTTTTTGAAGCCTTTTAAAGCATATTTCTGGGTCGGTTTTAACATAAACAAATCCATCAATTGGATATTTTCCGTATGGTTTTATAATATGATCAGTTAAGAAAAGATTGTATACTGCCCACTCGGGGTCATTTATAACACCATTGTTGTGATGTTGTTTTGTAAAAACGTTACTGTTAGTTAAATAACAACGTTCAAGGATAGAAACACCATCAAACTGTTTAGCAGAAGATAACATTTTTATATGACTGTTTAAAGTTGTTAGCTGAAAAGGAAATAAATATTTGGAAGGTTCTTGAGCAGCAGGTTCAAAAAGGTTATATGAATTATAACTTGGGTCCATAACATTTTGCCATTCGTGAACTGGTTCTGGAATTATATTAAAACTAGGATTATATTCTTTAATAATATCTAAAAACGTACTTTTTCCTGATGCAATATTACCTTCAACTGATATAATTTTTCTCATTTATATAAAATACTTATAGAAAAAATCTTTAATTAAAGTTAATATAACTCTTCTTCTTTTTTACTTTTATATCCGTTAAGTTTAAATTCCTTCATATACGTTTCAAAAGGCATTGAATATTTTTTCTTTCTGCATTTCTAATAGTATTGTAAAAATATCCTGAATAACTTGTTTCTCTTCTTCTTTATTTACTTTTCCAATCCGTGCTTTTGTTATTAGTTGTTTTATTTTGTGATGATGTGCTTTTAAAATAAATTTCTTGTCGTCAAGTTTTAGTCTATAAGTAAATATAGTAATTACTGATGGAACAGCGCCAGCAACTGCTACAAATATAGGAATAGCTGGAACAAGTGCTAATGCAGCTGAGCAACCAAAGACACCTGCTGTAATATATAATCCGGTACTTACTCTCCCACAAAATTTATAACTTTTTCTGTAAGCAGCAGCTAGTTTGGTTAAGTGAATGATTAACTGATCTATTGTTTCTATTCCATTATTAGAAATTAGATTTTTATTACTCATTTATATAATATATTTTTTAAATTAAATTTCTTTCAATTCATTAAATGGTACCCAACTATTAAATTTTTCATTGTAACCTTTCCATTTTACTAAAGCTTGTTTTTTCTTATAGTCTCGTCTAATAACTTTTTCTATTCTAAAAACTTCTTGTGTAGTAGGTAAAAGTTCTTGTTCATAAAATGAACCTTGAATTATTTCATCATTTAAATCTTTAATAGTGTACGTTCTGGGATTTGTATTATTAATTCCATAAATTATAAATATTTCCTCTGTCCAGTTTGGTATATATCCTTTTTCAAAATGTCTTTTAAGTTTGCTTAAGCGAACTCGATCACCAATTTTAAATTTTGTTTTACTCTTTGGTATCTTTAAATCACCATATAAATTAAAGTAAACAGTACCTTTATTTAAGTTTTTACTAGCTTCGGTTGGTGTCATTTTTATACTAGAATGTTTTGTTTTGTTATATTTATCAACCATATCCTGCAACTTATCTAAATAAGTATAAGTATTATTTGTTGTAAAATATTTCCACATTATTCTTTTTAAACTTCTATTAAATCTTTCTATTACTACAGCCTTTCCTTCATTAAATGTATGGTACATATTAATCTTATTTTTATTCAAAAATGATTCAAACTTTTTATTATAAAATTCTTTTCCTTCATCTACCCATAAATTTACTGATAATCGTCCTTCTAAAATTATTTTTTCAAATGCTTCAGTAACAGATTCTCCAGTTTTATTCTTTAATGGAATAACCCAAGCATATTTACTAAATATATCAATAACGGTTAACAAGTACTTTACTCCTTTATTATATTTTGAAAAAGCTTGCATGTCAACTAAATCAGCTGACCAAGTATCATCAATATCATTAACTATCACTCTTCGTTTCATAAATTTTCTTTTAATTGGTTTGTGTAATTCTTCTGCTAATTCATCACTCCATGTGATTCCGGGGGTATACTCTACCCCCTTTTCCCGTTTTTTGATTTTTGTTTTTGTCCGAGACCAAGTGTGTATTTCGTTTTGATAGCTGGTTTTACAACTAAATGTTTTGCAATCTTTTCTCCAAATGTTTTTGATTTAGTTTTATTTAAATTGGAAAGCATTTGTTTATCACATGTACCCTTTTTTACACCACTGTCATAACAAAAATCATGGTCCATACATACTGCATCCAGTTCATTGACAGGGGGTCCATTATCTAGGGGATTTCCTGGCCCACAATAATTATATCCTGGAAGTGTTAAACCATTCTTAGGTAATAAAGGTAACATTGCTTTGTGAATATCTAAATTACCCCCTGTACTTTTAACAAACTTTGATTTCATTTTTCCACAAGATGAACAAGTAGCCCTTATCATTTTTCTCCCGTTTTTTGTTGTAACATAATGAGGATTTATATTATCAGTAAATCTTCTTTCTTTCAAACAATATATTTTATTCTGTAAACTCATCTATATCATATGTATTTAAAACTTTTTAGTTGGTTTTTACTGGGTTTAAAACCTGTAGATTTTAAATTGTCCGGCATTGGTCAGTCTGAACCGGGGACTGAATGTTAAATTAGGTGAAATAGGGCTCCGCTGCGGTATTTATATAACTACTCTCGCCACTTTGATTTCTGCATATATAGAAGAAATATGTATATCTCTCTTTTTTATTCAATAAAACACCTTTAATACGCCATGAAACGCACGTGCACATTTCCCGCCAAAATAAACACTTATGTTTGTGACAACAAACAGCATTTGGGTAAACTATGGGTACCCTTCAAGTCGCAAAGCGCGAGATTCGGAGCAATTCTATCATGCCATTAAAAAAGATTCCAACGGCACAAAAAGCAATACTGCCGATATATTAATGATGTAGGCATGACACAAATCTTACGAGTCATACCGCGTCTACATGTAAGTGTATTTATTCAGCTGTGTGTTCTAGTAACGAACAATAGTAGTGTCAGGATACGAGTTATATGACCCAGGGAAGTGCCTACGCCTTTAGTATCTTGAACAATGGTTTGGGTCCAATCGCTAAGGTGACTATGTCTTAGACTAGCTGACAAACGATGTAGAATGTCCTTTGTTAAAAAGTAGAGCTGGTGAGACCAAATATCTCATATATAGAATTTTCCTCTGGCTACTTTGCCTAAATGATTCGTGTACCAATGATTCGTAAATGATTTCTATTATGAGACAGACTATTCAGGGATCAGGCAAATCACTAAATGTTTCAAACTAACAATCTTCAATTAAAAATGATTAGCTCAAACTCCTATAGGCTGGAGACTCTATACTTGACTGGTCATTTTGTTGAAGTTCCCGTCAGACAATGTCTTTGAATCAACAACATAAGAGTCCTATCGCATAGATGCTCGACCTCTGTCCTCTCAAACTCTATAAGATTGCCCTGACTCCTGGATGCTCAGCGCCTATATGCTATCATATGTAGCATTCAACTACCATATAGGTATTATCCCCGATGCCATGGCTTACTTCGCCAATAATGCTGAACCGTCTATAAGCTGGAACTCTCCTACTATCTCAGTAGATTACCAAACTCTGGGTCTCTGTCTCAGCTTCCCGATGCTCAGCCTATATACTATCGTCTATAGCATTAATTACCTTTAAGGTAAAACTCCTATGCGCTGGCCCTATAGCTCGAAACCTTATCGTAATTCTGCTACTCTTCTTTAGTCTAAGAACTTCCAAAGTCTTCTTTTTAATAATTTATCCGCCCTGACATGGTAACTGCAATAGTCTCCTTCTCAAGGTACTGGGATAAATTATTAGTTGAATCCTCGATGTATCTTCTTCAACCGCTGGATACCGAATGCCTTCTCCGTCATCCATCTACCTATTTATACCCCAGCAGACGTGCTATTTTTAGAACTTGTTTCTGATTGGTCCAAATTTCAACATAACGTTTTACAACGAGCACTTGCTCTATCAAATATCTGGTTCCCTTTAACTTTTGTATATGACATAATGTATGATGCTGGGACCCAGCTATCCATATAATGAACCCAAATCAGTCACAAATGACCCAAATTCTATTAATTAAAGCAATTCAACAATAATTATAGCAATGACAACACGAAAAGCGAGTCAAGCACTATCTGTGCTTATATGTTACGTTATCAATATATTAAACATACAAATTATTCTGACAAGTAGTATAATTTCATGTATCGTGAAAGATATGCTTCCTTGATTAATAAAATCACCAGACACTACATTAACTGAAGTAATGATATTTAGCCGTCCCTTGACAGATTTTAACATAGATCTTTTAATTTGAAACCCTACAAAATTAGTTTTTAGTTTCAGCATTTAATCTTCAAAATGAGGCGTGTTGAGAAAGTCGAAAACAGTTCAGAACGATCAATCACTTTGTATCAGAAACCACAAAGCAGAGCCTAATCATCTTCAAGCTGTAATGACGTCGTGAATAATACGTCACAATTCTTAAAACCGTTAAGGGTTTTCCAAAGTAAACAAAAGTTTCTTTTACTGTAATCGACCCGGGGTGTTTGCAGGTAGTCTTTATATATTTGTTCAATCACCTTTGTTGTTTTTTTTGGTAAGAATTGTTAAGGATGAATTAATGGGTTTTTCCCGAAAGTGATTTACCTAGGATTTTACAACCGGAAGCTGGATAAGGTATGGCGGACTACCAGAACGGAGATTTTGATAGTGTTAGTTAGCTGGTAAATTGGATGAATTTAATCTCTTTTTTGTTAGTTGTGCTCAGTGTAACATAGGATGAACGTTTTTTCTTTCATCTGAAAGGCTGTTTACATTGAAAACTGAGATTCTGTTCGAGTTATCAGCTGGTAAAATATAACAAAAATACGCGATTTACTTGCCAACCTGTACTATTTCATAGTATATTAGGTGGGTGGGACATGATAATGCATTTATTTATTGAAAGAGCTTCAAGCGCCTGTGATTTTACCTCATTTTTGCTGACAATGATAAAATCCCATTACCCGAGAAAGAGATATTTTGACTATCAAAAACATTTCAACCTTTTTGACACGTCACTAAGCGAACACGTCATGTGACCACGCTAATATTTTGAATGTCATATAAGGGCAAATAACTGCTTCAATTTTAAGCCAAATCATAAAATGATTGCCTCCCGTGACGTCACTATTCAATGTGTACACAGGCGATTCAGACGACAGTAAATGTCAGAAAGAAAAACAAAATAACTAAAAACATTTTTTAACATTTTCATGTACATATACTTAATTGTGTTCGGTATAATAAAATAAATATCATATGGCAGCGTGTGTGATATTGATATTGTCAAACCTAGAAACAGATTGAGAATGTCACCAATCGGATTTCGCCTCGGGTGACATTCTGCCCTCGGGTTGAAAATATCAATGTCACACACGCTGCTATATGATAATTATATAATGTCACCTACAAAGCAAATGCACATTTATTTAATGAGTCAAAAGATGCTTCTTCTTATTTCAGTATAATCAAATCTTGAACGCAATTTACTCCCTTAGCACCGGCTGAAGTATCCTAACAGTTTAGCAGTTCAATCATTATTATATCTTTACTGCAAATGCTAGCGGCAAGGAAATATATTCAGATAACATTGAATTAAACAATAACTTGTATGTAATGTCTTTTTAAGAGCTGATTGTATTATTATGATATTGAACATGGGATACAGACTGGCTATATTCACAAGTTTAAAGATGAAAATTTAAAAAATCATAAATATCATAGTCTAGGAGCTAGTCCACCTTATATCTCGCATGAGAAATGGCATGGAAATATAAATCTAGTCTATATAATTTTCCATTGCTTCATTTCAAATGCCAGATACAAGATGCATAAATGGGGAATGAGTCTGCTTTTAATTTGATTGGTGGCCTTTTATTGTTTCAAAATATCTTATCGATGCTTATTCTTTTCTTATTACCGGTTAGAGTTACCCACATAAACCTGTAGACTTTTCCTATTAGACCCCTTTTTTATTTATAATATTTCTTGAGTAAAACATAAGTTCAACCAACAACCTTCTTCAAAAAATTATTTACACACATGACACTGGAAAATTACTGAGCCACAGATTGCACTTGCGAAATGAGTTATTGTGCACATGGTCTCATATTTAGCAATACTATTACATCAAAACAGACATGCTTAACTTATACTGTTTTGATTTGTAAGCCAGGCAAAACAAATCAGTAAGAATTGTCGGAATGCCACATAGAAGGGACTGTCACGTAACTAATTCAATTGTTTGAAGTTACTAGGTCTTATAATTATCCAGCAACGTTTCCACTTAGTAATATAAAAATGTCTTGACGCAATTATATATCTCCTAGGCAGTTAGAACCATGGTTCATCGTTCAGATGCTTCAGTATTTAACCACTCGGGCTAACGCCCTCGTGGTTTAATTCCTACGCATCTGAACTCTGACCGTGATATATCAGAAGCTAATCCACTCGAAGGCCTTGATTATTTGTTAAATAAAACCGAAAAATACCACTTACGAATGAAGTAAATAATTGTGCATTAACCGCTGTCTTCAACTTAAGTCAAAACTTATACTTAAGACACTTTATGAATACGGCCCCAGGGGTACATTTTAAACTGTTTGTCTGTATAGTGCGGGCTTTGTACCACATTTATACAATATGGACGACTTAACCATGGAATACAGGGAGAAAAACATAAAACATAAAATATCAAATACTTTTTATGTCTTTCCATAATGTCATTTCTGCTGACGGAGAGACTCCATGTGGTAAATATTGTGGACATTTATGTACTTACTTTTAGAATATGAATTTCAAATATTGAAGTTTACCAATATATTCATAGAAAAAGAAATTTCCAGGTGAAAATGAAACATATGTCTTTCAGGTGGGTAGGTAGGTCATATTTAATAAACATTTAACAAAACAAAGATAATTAATCAAAAGGAAATTTTAAACCCACAGCACTCAGCCCCCTAAAATTATGAAACCATAGCTGTATATATATGGCTGTGCACATGAACATTTTATATATTATAGGTAACATCAAATATATATTATAGAAAGTAATACATATATAACTAGGACGAAGCGATTGCAAACTGAAATAATGTGTGACATTATGTTGAATTAGTCAGGGGCAAAACCACCAGTAGGAATAATAAATTCATTAATAATGCATAAACCCTTTATCCGTGCAGACGATGTTCAAAATTACAAGAACAGTTTAAATAAAAGTTTTATGCCACATGATGATAGCAGCATCATTGACCTCCCTGATACGTTCGACAGCGTGCTATAAATCTATGAATATTGCTCATTTGCGGCCTATAAAATTACTAGTGAATAGCTTTGGGTTATGACTTGAGCGTTATTAATTTGAGGGGTCTGCTGTCTACGCTGCGTTCTTTCAAGATGGCTTTTTTCCATTGAATTATTGTCCTATTTGTTATAGAATATTATACATAGAAGAAAATGGCCTGCGTCAGGCAGAATGCCTTTGGGAGAGTTTAATTAATTTCATCGCTAATTTGTTACTGCGAATGTTTTGACATAACAAGTGATAAATTGAATGTACATTTATATAACTAAAATCCGACATAAAAATGAACAAATACAATGCAGAAAAATGTAAAGGCACACTTCTGAGATTTCATCCAGACCGTAAATTGAAAATATTAACAATGAGGTTAAAGGGCTAGTACCGCGTATGGCACGCCAATTGTCCTATAATTACGTGAACCCAGAACTAGGATTAACGATCGTTAAACTAGGTTTTTCGAAATGTAAATCCAAGTTTTTCAAATACTAACCTATATTTTCGAGCGAAAACATAAGATAACGGGCGTAAACCATGGTTTACTTCCACCAAAAACCAAGTTTACTTTAAGACATTTGAAAAAGGAAATCCAAGAATTTCATTTTAAGTATGTCTTAGTTCCAGCAGACAAGGCGGCCAACAATATTATCATCATTTGACGCCTACATTATATAAATGTTTTACAAAACGAACTAAATAGCACTAAAACTTATACATTGAGTCTTTCTGTTGAAAATAATTTGGTCACTGATCACATCACTGAAGTTTCTAATTTAAAAGTTCGTATAGACGATCAACAACTTAAACTACCAACCATATACTGGATTCCTAAATTGCATAAACAACGATATAAAGCTCGCTTCATCGCTAATTCAAGCTCTTGTACAACTACAAATATTTCAAAACTATTAACATCATGTCTAACTGCTGTGAAAGCCCACGTGCAAAGATACTGCGATAAAGTACACGAAAACTCTGGTAAACACTTATTTTGGTCGGTTAAAATTTCTGGCGAAATCCTGGATAAGTTTAAAATTAATAATTACAAGGTATATACAGTCAGTACATATGATTTTTCTACTTTATATACCACTTTACCACATAACTTAATAAATGACAAACTAACTGCCCTAATTCAAAAGACTTTTGCCAGAGAGAATGCTACATTTCTCGCTTGCAATTTTGATAAAGCTTTCTTTTACTAGCAATATTATTAAACATTATACAATGTGGACCTGTGACGAAGCTTGTAAAGCCCTTACCTTTTTATTGAACAACATTTACATCAGGTTTGGGAAAGCAGTTTTTAGACAAGTAGTTGGAATTCCCATGGAAACTTATTGTGCACCCCTTGTCGCAGATTTGTTTTTATATTGTTATGAAAGAGACTATGTTGAGCCTTTCTCCAGATACGCAGGCAGATATTATAACTGCTTTTAATAATACATCACGCTATCTGGATGATATTCTTAATATTGATAATCCGTTTTTTGGTCAATTGGTGGGTACTATTTAGCCTAGGGAGCTTCAGTTAATTAAAACTAACAATTTGGATCCTGATGCTTCATTTTTAGATTTACATCTCTCTATTTATGACAATATTATGCATACCAAAATTTATGACAAGAGGGATGATTTTAATTTTAGTATTGTAAATTTTCCCCATTTGGATGGGGATGTACCTCAGGCTACATCTTATGGGGTATATATTTCTTATTTAATTCGGCTTGCCAGAGCGTGTAGTCATGTCAAACATTTCAATGAACGTAAACAATATATTACAAGTAAACTTCTTCAGCAAGGCTACCGTTATTACAAATTGCGTAAATATTTTGCTAAATTTTACTATCGTTATTCTGATTTAGTTTTAAAATTCAATAGTAATTTAAAGACACTTTAAAGAAGAAGGTATTCTAAACCCTTTTTTTATGGGGATGTGGTTTACAAACTTCGTAAGATCTTGGGTCATGGTAATTTTCCAAATGTATTTGGTAAAATTATAAAACGTTTTATTAAAAGAGGTTACGACCCAACTGTTTTGAGACATACCGCATGTTTAGTGTTCAACCCGTTTACAGATGGACACTACGCTTCCCTCTTTGATTGTGTCTGACGGAAGAGGGGGAGGACTCTATGATAAGCAGTTTTTAAATCCTACCAGGACTGAACTGTTTTGATATCTGTCTTCTGGCCTGTTTCGTCGGGCCCTTAAGGGTGTTTCTCTTGTTGCTCTGTCTTCTGAAAAGGCATTTAGTACATGCGTTATGGGCTCTAAAGGTTTGCTTTTCATATATTTATGCACGAGCATTTTTGTGTTTTACATGACATGCCTTTTTGTTTTCATTACGTGTGTTAGAGATTCACCTGGAGGGGATTACTTTTATTTACACTGTCCCGTGTCTTTGGAACATCGTGGGGGTAAGAGTGAGGTTGGGTGCGCACCATAAACCGGTTTAAGCTCCCCAGTGGTGTTTTTGCCACTGACCGTTCCAAGGCGGTGCCCCACTGTGTTCCTTTGTTTGTTCGTTTTGTCCTGGTGTGTTGGCTTTGTGTGTGTGCGCGTGTATGTGTATTTAAGTGTGTTTGTGGTGTGCACGTCTGCGTGCTCTGGCTTTTGTTTTGGGGAGGCTGCGTTTTTGGTACGTGGCATTCCCTGTTTGATATTTGTCTTTGTTTTTACGCTCGTGAACCCAGGTTTACGTTCGATAAACTAAGTTTTTTCAATTGAAATATGAATTTCGGTCGTTATCCTAAGTTCACGAGCATGAGCCTATGTTTACGGGCGTAAATCTGGGTTCACGGGCGTAAACCAATGTTAAAACCAACGACCGTGAACATGGGTTTACGACCGTAAACATACATGTAGGTTCACGCTCGTGAATAATAGTTTTGTTCGAGAAACCTACTTTATCGAACGTAAACCTAGATTCACTAGGTTAATGATAGTCCTAGTTAATCAGTCGTAAACCAATGGTGGCCTTTTATTGTTTCAAAATATCTTATCGATGCATTTATTCTTTTATTACCAATTAGAGTTACCCACATGAAGCTGTAGACATTTCCTACTAGACCCCTTTTTCGGCGAACGCCGTCTAAGAACGAATTCGTTACCTATGCCACGTGACTTCAGTTTGCAAATCAAACTACATGATAACGCATTATAGATAATTTATCAAAATGGAAGATTTATGCAACACTCTGCCTGATTGTACGAGTGTCAATTTCTTTCACTCTGTTGATTGTGCTACGCTGAGTGAAATGTAGACAAAGCGTTTATCCTAAACGACGCTGTTCACAGTTTTAAAGCTAACTTTGGCTCAGTATATTTAGCAAGAATATTGATATATCTCAAAATGATAAGTAAGTTTAATAAATATGATAAAAACCTGTTCAAATACCAACATATATCAAATTAAAGAAAGAGCTCAATACGGTCTGCGTATCACATGAATAAGGGTGTGATAAGAGTCTTTTATGTAGAGAAGTGCTTTTTAAAAGATTTTCCTTGTTACAATTGTCGTCTGCATATGAAAAGGTTTCTTGCTTTTTTGACTTATTCAGATTGCATATTAAAATGAGTACTTGTTTGCTTTGATAGATTTGTTATAAATTATTTAACTGATTTATTATATATGAATATTGTCTTTAGTATGGTATGCAAATATTGAACTCAGTTGAAATCTGTTTTATTATGTATATGCTATATAATGACTGAATCTCATTACACTGAAATGAAGGTACGCTGCATACAGTTTATCTATGTGATGTGACTACGGGCTAACTTTGCTTATGAAACAGAAATTTTGAAATAATTACAATTGTATGTTTTGCTTCACCTTCAATTTTTATAGGTGTGACGTCATTGTCCAAAGATTCATGAATAGCGAATATGCATTTGTTAAAGCGGGATCAGTTGGCCTATTTTAGAAATAAATAAAAATAATAAATAAAAAATCCTTTAATTGATTTTTTCTCATGTATTCTGATCAAACTTGATTTGTAGCATCTTTATTAGGCCCGCAGCCAACTTTGTTTAGCTGGGACATTTGATCCCTTTTAGGGGCTGCTAGAGCTAAAACTAGAAATGCCTTTATAAAGCGTCTCATGAACAGCTTGGTTGATCTTTGTCATACTTGGCCTGGAGCATCATTATAAGGTCCTCTTCCAAATTTATTTATATAGGAACTTGGGCCCTATTAGGGACCACTATAACTAAAAGTAGATATGCCTTTCTTCGCATTAATCACTAAAATGTAATGGATTTTTATCAAATTAGATGTGTAACAATATCGTAAGGTCTCCTGCTATTTTGTTACAAATGGGGACCAATTTTGCTAAAAATATAAACACGTTTAATGACCTCTTCTAATGAACCGCTTCATGAATCTTCATCAAACTACTGCTGTAATTATTCGTCTAAGGATAAACGAACCAAAGTGCAACCCTACGAAACCTTTGCGAAAAATTAAAAGAGAACAATTTAAATTGTTAAAGTGCGGTGTTTAGTTTTGCAATTTGAAAAATGTTAGATGAAATATGAATGTTCGATGAAAAATTCATAAACATCTTTCCTTATTAAAATTCGCCGAACATCATTTTTAAAGATATTTCTTGTTTATTTATATTATTTTTTGAGTAAAATATAAGTTCAACTAACAACCTTCTTCAAAAAATTATTTACACACATTACATTGGAAAATTCCTGAGCCACAGATTGCACTTGCGAAATGAGCTATTGTGCACATGGTCTCATATTTAGTAATACTATTATATCAAAACAGACATGCTTAACTCATACTGTTTTGACTTGCAAGCCAGGCAAAACAAATCAGTAAGAATTGTCGGAATGCCACATAGAAGGGTCTGTCACGTAACTAATGCAATTGTTTGAAGTTACTAGGTCTTATAATTATCCAATAACGTTTCCACTTAGTAATATAAAAATGTCTTGACGCAATTATATATCTCCTAGGCAGTTAGATCGTGTCTTTAAAATTTACCAACATTGACCAAAGATACATCGGACGTTGCATAAATTTCATACTGCCACAAGCATAGACATTTACACACAACAACTAAAGGAATAATGAAGTAAATATTAACTATTTATATCACTTATGTCAGAAAAAGCATTTGTTTTGAGAAAGAGGTTTGTACATAATTTATAACTTTTTAAAGCTTCAATACATGCCTGTCCATGTATCTTGCCGAAACGAAATAAAGAAAAGACATGGACAGAATAGATTAATATCTGTACCTTTGTTACTATGCCCAACTATCAGTCTTGTCAAGACAAAACCAATATCTTGGCTATAATGAAATTAATGCTTTTTTATAAAATAAAACTTGTACCAAATATAAATACAATAGTTATGGCATATGTAAAACATACAACACAAAATTTAAACTATCTCTATCTCAGACAGACGTAACTTTAAAGCATTATATATATAAACTGCAGTATTTTTAATAATATTTTCATTTTTGGAAGCCAACAAAATATTAAATTTATGAACATTTGGATTTTCATAAAAAAAATTTTGGTATGTATTTTTCTCGAAGTGTTTTATACAAAGGACATACTAATATAAAATGACATTCATTTTCAACAACATTTTTGCAATAAAAACAAAATCTCCTGTCTCTGTCTATACCAAAATAACGACCTTGTTCAATCATAAGTGGATGTGAGGATATTCTCAAAGTACTGTAAGCATATCTATATTTCTTAAGGGGACGCATATTGCTACATTCACAGTTCATATAGCAATGCGGAAGGGGTGCATATTCAAGAAATCGATGGTGGGAAAATAAAAAACATATTCCTAAACTGATATAATACTGATGGACACCTGTAATATTCAGTATTTTGTAGATAAGGATGTGGTACTATGAATGTAATAGGAAAACAGAGGTCTTTGTGAAAGTACATTCAACACAAAATATTAAGCTTTTGTATAAGGAAAAAACAGGTTTTTTACAATAACAGTGTTCCAAATAATGTTGAAGGGATGAGATTTTCTTTCTAACACACCAGGTTTGCTTAAACATGTAAAAATTTAACGCCACGTCTGTTCATCTCGGGATGGACGCCATATTTGTCATTGATAAAAAATGTAAACAAAAAAATCAGAGTGGGATTAGCATTGCAAGGGCATAACATGACATTCTACACAATGAATACCTTAGAACAGATATCTAAGATGCTACACAAGTCAGGCGGGTTAAATGCATAATGTCGATCACTTGAATTTATCTTGAAAAGGTGGTTAATTTTAGTTTGTTTACATGGTTTTTAATTTCCCACGACTTCTCGGCGATTCACTGCATATGTATTACTGCGCCGGACGAAAGGTAACTCTAATAAACAACGGGAGACAACTTAGGTGTCAGCACGTGTACGATTTTTAAAAAAACATGTCGATGATTATAATTTCTTATCAAATAATGAATCCTATTCAGATATTCGTCTTTAATATTAGAAAATTATTAATTTCTGTGGACATTTGTCAAATAATATTACTTACAGTGGACTACTTTGCGCATCAAACTGGTTTCCGCTTCAGTTGTGAGGCACTTCCGTTATACTTTTTGACAACAATAACAAAACACAAAATGAATCAATAAAGTCACTTATAAACCGACTGCTACTTAAATCAGTGTAGTGTTGTTACAACATTATACATGTTCGTTACGTTATGATATAAAGTTTATCTTGAACTGCATAATCCATTAATTACGTTTAGATGATATTGCATTTACAACTTATTTGACCCCGTTTTTTTACGTGAATGACAGCATTCTCGTGCAACTCGTGCAAACAGAATTATGAAAAGTATGGTGGAGAATTCAAGGACAAATTATAAATGACATTAAAGTGAGGATAACTGTATATTCGTCCAGTTTTGATCATTGACATTCCTGCTGTTTATTAGTAACTTTTGTGAACAAGATTAGAATGTTGCTTTTGCACATATACACATTGATTGGACCTCTCAACCAAATTTCATACCTTATTTTTGGGATTTTTAAGACGATACAATTCAAAAGTTTGTTGAATGTGTTTTGATATTTAAGTGCATTGTAGTTCATGAATACCAAGTTAAAAATTAATAATGGCAACATTTCTAGGCCTTTATTGTAAGCCACTAGACTTCTGTAACGATAAATGTTTAATGTATTAAGGGGAATATACTCTTTTAGTTTTGTAATGTGGCATTCCTTGACCACCGTATCTTTTCTTATGCACTACTTTGTAAACAAACTAAATAATGTGTTTTAGCTCATATATGCGAAATGAAAAGCAAGACAGTGAACTTATTTCACATTCTTTCTTTAAATTAGAATCTGTAGGACATTGATAAATGTTTAGACAAAGTGAAGCACTATTATTTTTGCACCAAAAAGTCTTAATTGTTGACTTTGAATGTACACAAGAAGTCTTATGTAATTCAACAATAACTTTCTTGTTTCAGTTTTTCTCATTTTTATTTTAGTGAGCAATCCTTTGTGTACTTATAACAGTTGAAACAGTATTCATTTCATTTACCAAAACCTTGTACTTTTTTGCAGGTAAATTTTATAATACCCCACCCACTTTTTTCTAATTTCAAAGTATGCGTCCCCTTAATATCTAATATATCAAGATAAGGTTCATACATAAAGGTTGTTTTAAAATGCCTATAAGAGATCAATTTAGCATTTTTATTACATTCTTCCGACCATTCTTGTAAATATTGATCTTTTAATCGCTGCACATACTGGCATACAAATAATTCAGGGTTCTGACAATTCTGATTTTCCCAAATATACCCAAATCCATTTCTGTATAAATTTAATCTTACTTTCGTTACCCAGTTTTGGTAACCAATACCATCATAATAATATAACATCTGATAACATTTCTTAATATATCTATAATCAGGCATATTTATCATCCTGAGCCAATAACGTATACAACGTTTTGATGCTATAACATGCATAGGAAATCTTTCACAATCTCCAGCAACAGCTGCATTACAAGATTTAAGGGGAACTGATATAAACCGTTTACAAGCATACATTTGTACCTTTTCAATATCATACATATAATCTAAACCCCATATTTCAGATCCATGTGATAATATTGGGGCTATTTTAGCATCAAACAACTTAAAAAATGTAGTTTTCGTCATAGGCATTAAATGATTCAAAGATGATAAAAGAGACACTAAGATCCTTTTTGCTTTACAAGCCATATGATCAGACATTTTATACATAGAAAGTTTACTGCTAAAAAATAAACCTACATAACAAAAAACATTAACTACTTGGATTTTCTCCCCATTATATAACCATTTTTCATGTCTTGATAGATGCCCACCGTTTTTAAAGACAATTATTTTTGTTTTCTGAATATTTACACACATTTTCCATTCATGACAATAATTAGATAGTGTATTTAAAGTTATAATACTGGCCAGCGAAGATTACGTAGCGAATTTTTTTGGAAGGTCATTTTTCTACAGCAACGCATAAAACATCCGTTCACGAAGACATTGACTGGATAAATTTACCTGTAAATTGACAGATTCCACCGATGGGGGCGGATATAAAAAAAATGTTACTTTCGGTTTCAGTGACACAACTGCTATCATTCGGATACGTCCGTGACTACGCTAAAGGAAGTGGGCTAATCGTACGGTCCCGTATGAATAATGAAATAAACCGCAGGTGGTTATTCGTACGGCAGTTTTGTATTACATTGTACTGAAGTCATTCAACTGATATGTTTTCAAACGATTTCTTTACTTTTCTTTAATTTTCAGTCGCACAAAAACAGGAAATGATTTCGAATATAGAAAAAGGCTAATTTTATGTCTGCATGTAATATTGTTGTCATCGTATGACACATATGCAGTAAGTGTGAAAAATAAAAATGTCATCTATAGAAGTTCACATCATCGTTTGAGTATCATGTAATATGCTTACTTTTTCTTTCATATTTCGGTTGATAAGACTAGAACTGATTATTGACAATAATAAGTCTTCTCTCTCCCTTTCTCTCTCTCTCTCTCTCTCACTCACTCACTCACTCACTGAAAGACGCTGCTAAATATCTGAGCGTAAAACTAAGTAAATAAATGTACACAATGTATCTCATTTGGTCAGCATATGTTGATAACATCACATCAAAAGCAAAGAATTCACTTAGATTCATCAGAAGGGGAATAAGCAAAAAACATACAACACAATGTCCGCCCACACCTTAAACACTGCTCCTCTTTAAAAATGAGACTAACATTTACATGTCTTCACTTGGTATCAGCAGTGTTCCACAAGATTGGAGGACGGCTACCGTTGTCCCTGTATACATAAAGGGCCCACGAAGCAAAGCCAGCAATCACAAACCTATTCTCTTACTCGCAATTGCTTAATTCCAACTGATGGGGCATGTTTTAGTATCAAATGTTATTAATCATCTAGATTTCCTTAATTCCTTCCAATATAGCTTCCGCTCAAAACACAGTTGTGAATCTCAATTTGTATTAAATTTTAGTCACCTCGAAGCTAGTAAATAGACAGACCTAATAGTAATGGACTATATCAAATCGTTTGTCAAAGTCGATCACAATCGTCTGGTCTATTATTATTATTATACCAGATTTATAAAGCGCCCTTTTCATGATCAATTTCACGTTCAAAGAAGCTTTACATAGTTCAAATGCAGCCACACAGGGCGCATAATTCATCCTGTATTAGTACAGACATAGAGCGATCTGACCAGAGGGACAGAGTGAGACAAAGCCCCCCCCCCCCCGACAGAAAGATCAGAAATCAGATACCGGTACCTTTAAATACAATACGAAAACAAAAAGTCTTCAATCAGATATGCCACATTTGGTATCAAGGGTACCGCAAGGGTATGTCCTTAGGCCTTGCCTTCTCTTAACATGTCCGTCACCTGCCAGGCTCACTTAAAAGCACCGTAAGTCTCGTTGTTGATGATACAGTAGTTTATCTCACTATAAATATCATGCATGATTGTGAGACTCTCTAGCAGTACCTCTATGAATTAGAGCTGTGGAAAATGACCCGGTCAAAGGAGTTGAATTCCGATAATGCGTATTGATTAGGGTATATAAAAAGAAATAAAAAAAACATTGCTTGTCGCTATAAGCTACATATCGATGAATTTAAAACTATAAAAATGCTTAATGTTTAGGCGAACCAGCAGTGTTAGATCACAGAAAAAGACAAACAAGACCCCAAATTACATGAAAAGAAATGATCAAACAAATGATAACTGTACAAATTTAAGAAACTCCGTATAAAACATGTTCAACCTTAATTGGAATATTGCCCAACTGTTTGGCATTCAACACTCTCTAACACATGGAATTGAAAGATTAAGAAAGGCTGCCGCCAGATATGTTCAGATCAAGTATGTCTGTAGATGAAGCATCACAGAAATGTTAACTGTATTGGCAAATGTTTAAACAAAGAGAAATTTCACATCCTTGCATCCCTGATTCTTTTATATAAAATCCATCATTCGTCCATTGCTTTTTTTTTGTAGATCAGTACCGGCTAGACTCTCAGGACCTTCACTTTTATATTCCCTTCTCTCGCACTCATTATCAAGAGAACTCATTTTTCCCTCAAGAACCATTAGACTCTGAAACAACCTACCACATCATGTTAAATCTAGTGCTACTCTTAAAGAGTTCAGGAGTGTTGTATATTGAATGAATTATATGTGAATATATTTAGAATGTTTTAATGCGCATGCTCAGTATCTTCCCGCCACGCATACACCTGGTAAAGCCAGTAGTCGGTAAAATTTAGAACTATCAACACGTGTTTGTGTTCTCTTTCTAGCACACAATTTGTGGCTATATTAGATCTATAACATAATAAACACCAAATACAACAAGGAGTGGCCTAGATTTTCAAACCTGAAATATCTGTTTTATCATCTTTTAACCTGTAACTTGTAATATAATAGTGCTGATTTTAATATTGCACACTAATTTGTGTTTTCAATGAAGGCTGAATCTAGGTGCTAGGATGCGTGGGCAGCGTTGCATTTTCCGTTACTGCTCATGAACAGACTGAATCAAACCGAGTCTGCAATTTTCACTGTTTGTATCGTTCTCGGTGCTTCCGAGGGATCTACTTTTCAGATTATAATAATCATCGGTGTCGACCAGACCGTCGCCTCCCAGTCACAGTCAGTCATTGACAATGGGGACTATCTAGTTCTGGCTAACATAACTTAACTGACACTGTTTTTTTCCAGATGGTCGCATTCATTTAGTTTTGGCGAAACCCCATTTTTTAACTAACCAGTATCAAACCGCAACATTTCGCACAGTCTCTCGTAAGAAACTCATGATGTCATGCAACAGTTCAGAGCACGTTGTTATTCTCGAAAATCAGTATCAAAATTTTACCTATTTATGAATTTGTATAATCACATAAAATCTATATTACAACATACAATTTCTCAGAAAATGTCAGTAAATAACGATTCTCTACAGCCTATTGGTTTTTCAAAATGACGAGTACCCTGACCAGGCGACAACTGAATGACGGACAAAATAGTGTTAGGTGTCAGTACGGGATTCACTTTAGCTCAGAGATCCGTAACAGCATATTATATAAACATCTTTGAGCTGAACATTTAGCTAGGGACTACTGTACAGATGTAGACAAATTGATTGTGAAACGTACGGGACCGTAATACGAGCCACGCTAAATGATTGTTCGTACGGGACCGTACAAAGAGCCACGCTAATCTATTTTAAGAAACAAAACAACAACATGTCTAGCACATTCGTATCGCATTTTCTGGTAAACTGCCTTTCCTTTTATTTAACAACAGGCTAAATTTTATCACATTACTGCATTTTTTGTAGAAATTGCATCGAAAAGCAAAATATTTGTAAATTTCTGCATTTATCCGCCGTTTTACACAAAATACTATCACGACCAATCAGCCACTGTTGTTTTCGACGTATTTAAATTTTTGTCACGTGACACTGTCTTCGTTGGTTTACGGAATTTGGCGAAGCCTGGGGAGTAGAATTAGTGTAAAGCTGGTCATTAAATATTTCATGGTTTTATATCCATTCGTATCTCAACAATATTTAACCATCCAAGTCTAACTAACGGGTGAATTTGTTCATTAGACTGTTTTCTACAAATCTACAAAGTTATTTGATTTATTTTAACGGTGACTTTTACCAGTATTATAACTTTAACTGTTGTTGCAGACCATTTACTGTATCTGCAGTTAAAGCAACATCATCAGCAAACAGTAACATTAAGATCTGAATCATATCTGGAATTAATTTTATACCAGAGAGGCCACTTTCATCCATAGCAACATATAATTCATTTATAAATAATGAAAAAAGGACAGGGCTTAAATTACAGCCTTTGCGTAGCCCAATAGGGCAGTCAAATATGTCACTACATATAGTTCTGTTTCTTACACGGGCCTTAACTGAATTATATATACTTTTTATAGAATCTAGAAGGTGTCCTTTGACACCATATTTTTACAAGACAGAGAACATTTTTGGTCTATCTACACTATCAAATGCTTTTTAAAGTCAATAAAAGCAACATATAACTTTCTTCCTTTTCTACATAAATGCTTGTTTGCAAGTGAATATAAAATAAAACCATTATCTATTGTTGAGTACCCAGAGCGAAATCCAGCTTGTGCTTCTGTGATTTTACTATAAGCATTAGTAAACAAGAAATATCTTTAAAAATGATGGTCGGCGAATTGTAATTGTAATAAGGAAAGAAGTTTATGAATTTTTCATCTAACATTCATCTTTCATCTAACATTTTTCAAATTGCAAAACTAAACACCGCATTTTAACAATTTAAATGGTTCTCTTTTAATTTTTCGCAAAGGTTTCGTAGGGTTGCAATTTTGTTTTGTTTATCCTTAGACGAATAATTACAGCAGTAGATTGATGAGGATTCATGAAGCGGTTCATGAGAAGAGGTCATTAAACGTGTTTATATTTTAAGCTAAATTGGTCCCTATCCCCATTTGTAACAAAATAGCAGGAGACCTTACGATATTGTTACACTTCGAGTTTGATAAAAATCCATTACATTTTAGTGGTTAATGCGAAGAAAGGCATATCTACTTTTAGCTATAGTGGTCCCTAATAGGGTCCAAGTTCCTATATAAATAAATTTGGAAGAGAACCTTATAATGATGCTCCAGACCAAGTATGACAAAGATCCACCAAGCTGTTCATGAGACGCTGTATAAAGGCATTTCAAGTTTTAGCTCTAGCAGCCCCTAAAAGGGGTTAAATGTCTCAGCTGAACAAAGTTGGCTGCGGGCCTAATAAAGATGCTACAAATCAAGTTTGATTAGAATACATGAGAAAAAATCAATTAAAGGATTTTTTTATTTATTATTTTTATTTATTTCTAAAATAGGCCAACTGATCCCGCTTTAACAAATGCATATTCGCTATTCATGAATCTTTGGACAATGACGTCACATCAATAAAAATGTGAAGGTCAAGCAAAACATACAATTGTAATTATTTCAATATTTCTGTTTCATAAGCAAAGTTTGACCGTAGTCATATATCACATAGATAAACTGTATGCAGCGTACTTTCTTTTCAGTGTTATGAGATTCAGTCATTATATAGCATATATATAATAAAACAGATTTCAACTGAGTTCAATATTTGCATACCATACTAAAGAAAATATTCATATATAATAAATCAGTTAAATAATTTATAACAAATCTATCAAAGCAAACAAGTACTCATTTTAATATGCAATCTGAATAAGTCAAAAAAGCAAGACACCTTTTCGTATACAGACGACAATTGTAACAAAGAAAATCTTTTAAAAAGCACTTCTCTACATAAAAGACTCTTATCACACCCTTATTCATGTGATACGCAGACCGTATTCATCTCTTTCTTTATTTTGATATATGTTGGTATTTGAACAGGTTTTTATCATATTTATTAAACTTACTTATCATTTTGAGATATAACAATATTCTTGTTAAATATACTGAGCCAAAGTTAGCTTTAAAACTGTGAACAGCGTCGTTTGGGATAAACGCTTTGTCTACATTTCACTCAGCGTAGCACAATCTACAGAGTGAAAGAAATTGACACTCTCGTCCAATCAGGCAGCGTGTTGCATAAATCTTCCATTTTGATAAATTATCTATAATGCGTTATCAAGTAGTTTGATTTGCAAACTGAAGTCACGTGGCATAGGTAACGAAAACGAATTTAGACGGCGTCGCCGAAAAATATTAGTCTTTTATTTAGAAAACTCGCATATATTTTACTCAAAATTTGTAATAATGTTATTCCTCTGTAATTGTCAGGGTTATCTATTGGTCCCTTTTTGTATACAGGTATTAGGACAGATACTGACCAATTTTCAGGAAAAACATTACTCACAAAAATTCTATTAAAAAGTTTACGCAAATAAGGTAACAATAAATTCACTGTGGTAATAAAATGCCCAGGTATCAAAAAACCAGCTGAGGATTTATTTCTCTTCAATTCATTTACAGCATAAATAATTTCTTCATCGGTAATTTCACCATTGAACAATATATTTTCAGAATCATCAGTGAATTCCAAATTTTCATTTTCATCAATATAATCAGCAACACTGATATCATCGCTATTTTCAAAACCAGACTGAAAAACTGACTCAAAATGTGCTTGCCAATCTGCAGTTGCAATTTTTGGAATTGTATTTGGTATATTCTGTGAAGATTTGTTATGATATCATTTATATCTGCTGACATGTCTGACAACTTTCTATCTAGTTCTAACCAGTATTTCGCTATTTTTGACTGCACAGAGTTTGTTACGGATTTTACCATTTTAGAATTTATAAAAAAAAGAAGTCATTTCTTTACACAATATGATACAACAATTTAACTCTTTTTTTCGTTAAATTTTAAGAATTCTGTTTTAAGTTTTATTTAATTCAAGGATCTAGTTGGAACAATCCACAACTGAAGATCTAGTTATTATAGTTAAAACAAAATACAAGATGACCATTGATAACTACATAAAAACAAAGACAAATATCAAACAGGGAATGCCACGTACCAAAAACGCAGCCTCCCCAAAACGAAACTCACAGCACGCAGACGCGCACACCACACACACATACACATACACGCGCACACACACAAAGCCAACACATTAGGATAAAACGAACAAACAAAGGAACACAGTGGGGCACCTCCTTGGAACGATCAGTGGCAAAAACACCAGTGGGGAGCTTAAACCGGCTTATGGTGCGCACCCAACCTCACTCTTACCCCCACCATGTTCCAAAGATACGGGACAGTGTAAATAAAAGTAATCCCCTCCAGGCGAATCTCTAACACACGTAATGGAAACAAAAAGGCATGGCATGTAAAACACAAATAGGTTCTTGTATAAATATATAAAAAGCAAACCTTTAGAACCAAACGTACATAAAAACAATATTCTAACACGATCCGATTTATTTCCTTATTAAACAAAGAAGGCAGAAAACAGTGAATTGTAATAAAACAAATCACTGTTCTGACGTCACAGTTATTATGTAACGTAGCGTGGCCATTTAATACAACAAACATAACCTTTTAACCAGTTTTATTTAATATAGCAACAGTCTTTAATATTTAAACATAACGTTTTAGCTAGATATTTTCAAGTGAATGTGACCTTATCAATCTAGCATTTCCAACCCATCTTTCTCTCTAACTCTAAATCTAACCCCGGGTTATTATATTTCAGCATATATATTTAATTAAGCAGTCTAGCCGCTATGTAAAATTACGCAATTCGTCGTGCCTTTTCCTTAAACATATTTAACTTTGATCCCGGAAATAAATGGTATAAACAACTAAGTATACCTGTTTAACCCTTGGGCTACATTTTTTGTGACAGGTTTGTTAATTCAGCTTTTCAATTTAGATTCAAGTATTACAGTTTATCATCTTTCTACGTAGCATATTAAACAATGATTTATAGAATATACAATATTCCGAACCTTTCAAACCTGTTACATTACAATTACGTCATGGCGTCAAACGGCATAGCGGCGCGCTAGAAAAGAAACCGATTGAAAACGGGCAAATATTTAATGAATGTCGTTAAGAATGTACTTAAAAATCCTTGTTAACGTGTTATAATCGAAATAATATATCTCATCCAGTGATTTGCTCTTGAATAAATCATTGTTTGTCGTTCAGATGCGTATTATTATATCACTCGGGCTGCACCCTCGTGATATAATTCCGTCGCATCTGAACTCCAAACAATGATTTATTCAACGACAAATCACTGGATGAGATATATCATTTCTTAAGCAAACTCGGTTTGGTTGAGTCTGCTTATGACCCACCATTTTCAACAATTAAAGGTTAGAGTAAAGTAAAAGTTATCCTGCCAAGGCTAATCCATTATACACGCGACATTCGTGATAAAATATCAAACGAAAAGCTGTAAATACACCAACAGTAAGGAAAGTTCAAATTCGTTTTTACTGTACAATAGCAATAACAATAGTAGTTCTATGTCTGAGACAAACATTTTTGTTTGAACTGGCTACGGGTACTAAGAATACTGATTTTGTTGAAATTACATTCACATATATTTTCGGGCCTAATCAATACGCATTTTGTAACAACATTATTTTGTCAACAACAATATAAATGTTACAGAATGTATATTTTCTTTCTGACACAGTTCAAACAAGTCTAAAATATGATAAATCATCGTTAGACAAACATTTCTTTCTAACACTATAACAACCCAATCACTATCTATTATAAGAACCAGCATTTATATATTAGGACTTGTGTAATATTAAGTTTTTTTTTTCAAATTCCTCATATAGCTTACGGAAACTGCATGTTAGAAGTTACTTATGGTCAGCACTGTATACGTGTGAGCGAAGTCCAATATTCCCAGTAACGTTCTAGTCATAATTAAAAGTAGAACGTTTTCAATATATTTAAGACAGCGGTGTATTGTTGGATAAACTGTCAGCAGTGCGTCTTCATCGAACGTCTGATGCCACCCGGCTGTTTAATTTTTAACAACTAAAATTTGGCCCGTTTGTCTTACTTTGTCTGTCACGTTCTTTTCAGTTTAATATGCCTGGAGTCAGACTGTTACCATAACAATATCAGCACTTCAGGTGCAGATTAGAGACAATTTTCACTGGGTCATTATTGTGCAATGCACAATTGAATTAAAGCACTGCAATCAACTAAGCAAACTGATTGACAGATGCTTTCATGAGTGGCAACCAAATGTGTCTGTTAAGATTTACGCTGAACATTCAGAGTGATTTTAAAGCATCAAAAGCCTTATAAATCTGAATCGCTTTATCACACTCACCTTTTTGAGAGAGACTATATTGAAACTATATTGTAAAGACAGTTATAATTATCAATAACTTTGTTGTCTTGAAAGCGTACGGTATCTTTGAACTTGTAAGATTTTCAACCTTTCTAAATGTTGGTCTTTAGTCATGTTAACATGGTTCAAGAACCACCATGGTGTCTGTGGTCTGATCGGTCGTGGACAGTTAGAAAGTCTGTTCAGTGAATTAGTTTTTCAGTGATACTGTTGCATAAAACAGAAATCTAAGACGCATGGTTGTTTTGAATTGGTCTTTGTACTTTGTGTGAAACAAACCGTCGAAAGTATGCACATTAAAGTGATTTGAAATAAGAAATGGCAGTTTATACTATCACATAACTATTTCGTGAAATGAAAACAACTTTGATCTCTTCATTTTAGTCTAATTTATACACCAATCAAACAGAAAAATAACACTTACGAATGAAGTAAATAATTGTTTATTAACTGCAATGTATGGAAACAATGAAAACAGTTTCTGAAAAGACGCTTTATTGTTAATTGGTGTCTTATTATTTATGCAATACGCCTGAATCTTTCTATACCAGGGCTATATTTTAAATTATTATATGTTCTAAAAATAACCTAAATTTCATTGGCCAGAACCGTTCATCATTTTCAAAATATATTTCATGTTTAATGGTTAGTGGGTTTTTCCCATTAAACATGACTTTCTAAGAATTGAAGTTTCACATAATTATTGTTAATTTCAAACATTAAATAATTATGTTGCAACAAATATTTGCTCATATAATAAAACAGTTATTGACTCTTGAGCCATTGGATATGATGTGATATTCACCGGAAGAAGGCAATATTGACCGAGGCGATAATTGTATACTGTTTGTCTGCGTAGTACGGGCATTGTACCACACTTATACAATATGAACAACTTAACCATAGAATACAGGGAGAAAAACATAAAACATAAAATATCAAATACTTTTTATGTCTTTCCATAATGTCATTTCTGTTGACGGAGAGACTCTATGTGGTAAATATCATATATTTACTTTTAGAATATGAATTTCAAATATTAAAGTTTACCAATATATTCATAGAAAAGATTTTACAGGTGAAAATGAAATATGTCTTTCAGATATGTAGGTCATATTTAATAAACATTTAACAAAACAAAGATAATAAATCAAAAGGAAATTTTAAACCAAAAGCACTCAGCCCCCCTAAACTTATAATACCATATATATATATGGCTATGTATATGAATATGATAAAAATTATAGGTAACATCAAATATATATTATAGAAAGTAATACATATATAACTAGGACAAAGCGATTGCAAACTGAAATAATGTGTGACATTATGTTGAATTAGTCAGGGGCAAAACCACCAGTAGGAATAATAAATTCATTAATAATGCATAAACCCTTTATCCGTGCAGACGATGTTCAAAATTACAAGAACAGTTTAAATAAAAGTTTTATGCCACATGATGTCAGCAGCATCATTGAGCTGCCTGATACGTTTGACAGCGTGCTATAAATCTATGAATATTGCTCATTTGCGGCCTATAAAATTACTAGTGAATAGCTTTGGGTTATGACTTGAGCGTTATTAATTTGAGGGGTCTGCTGTCTACGCTGCGTTCTTTCAAGATGGCTTTTTTCCATTGAATTTTTGTCCTACTTGTTATAGAATATTATACATAGAAGAAAATGGCCTGCGTCAGGCAGAATGCCTTTGGGAGAGTTTAATTAATTTCATCGCTAATTTGTTACTGCGAATGTTTTGACATGACAAGTGAAACATTGAACGTACATTTATATAACTAAAATACAAGGCAGAAAAATGTAAAGGCATACTTCTGAGATTTCATCCAGACCGTAAATTGTAAATGTTAACAATGAGGTTAAAGGACTAGTACCGCGTATGGCACGCCAATTGTCCTATAATTACGTGAACCCAGAACTACGATTAACGATCAATAAACTAGGTTTTTCGAACGTAAATCCAAGTTTTTCAAATACTAACCTATATTTTCGAGCGAAAACATAAGATAACGGGCGTAAACCATAGTTTACGCTCGTGAACCCTGGTTTACGTTCGATAAACTAAGTTTCTCGATTGAAATATGAATTTCGGTTGTTATCCCAAGTTCACTAGCGTGAACCTATGTTTATGGGCGTAAATCTGGGATCACGAGCGTAAACCAATGTTAAGTGGACCTAGGTTTACGACCGTGAACATGGGTTTACGACCGTAAACATAGGTTCATACTCGTGAATAATAGTGTTTATCGAAAGTAAACCTAGGTTCACTAGGTTAATGATAGTCCTAGTTTATCAGTTGTAAACCATGGTTTACGTTTGATAAATAGAGAATAATAGGTTAGTGCCGTAGATGAGAAAGTTTATCTGGCGAGGTGGAGGAGGTTATCGGGTGAGCCGAAGGCGAACCTGATAACGTCCGGAGCCGAGCCAGATAAACTTTCTCCAGCTTAGGCACTAACCTATTATTCTATTTATCTTGTCATTACTTCATTTTCCGATATTTGGCAATTTATTTTACAAAAATAAGTGTGCAACAACCGCTTTAATGACGTCATATTCGTAATGACGTCACTTATATAATGACGTGATTACCGGCAAAATCGCAATAACTTCTTCGTTTTTGAATAAAAACTCATTATTTGACCACTCATTTTCTTAGTTCGGACATTTCCAACACAATGATGATGGTTTCGTTGCAAAATTTCTTATGACAACAATATCGATCATAAGGTCACATGATCAACTGACGGTATATCACTGGTCACATGATCAACTAACTGTATATCAAGAAAGATATACGGCACCCTGATATCGGGTCGAAAATACTGCAAGTGACAGGATAAACCAAGTTTCTCGACTGAACTATGAATTTCGGTCGTTCCTTTATGTTTAAGAGTGTGAACAGTAGTAGTAGAAGTTCGTAAACGTAGGTTTTCGCTTGTAAACATAGGTTTATGGCCGTTAACCTATGTTCACGCCCGAAATTCATAGTTGATTTCATAATCCTAATATATCGACCGTAAACCATGGTTTACGTTTGATAAACTAGGTTTCTCGACTGAACTACGAATTTTGGTCGTTATCCTATGTTTACGCTCGTGAACCCCGGTTCACATAAACCATAGTTTACGAACGTGAACCTATGTTAACGACCATAAACTAGGGTCTACAAGCGTGAACCTATGTTTACGGGCGGTAACTATGGTTTACGGCGCTATCCTATGTTTTCGCTCGAAAATATTGGTTAGTATTTGAAAAACCTGGTTTAACGTTAAAAAATCGTTAATCCTAGATTTTCGACCATGAACCTGGGTTCACGTAATTATTGGACAATTGGCGTGCCATAACCGAGGTTATTCATTCCTACAAGTATCATATAAAATATCAGTAACCTATATATCGATTTGCGAGAAATGTATAGAGGATATTTGTTTGTTTCAGTGAAATATCAATTTTATTTCACAAGTGAGCATCAAAACTGATATTTTTTTGGTGCTCACGAGTGAAATAAAATTGATATTTCACTGAAACAAACAAATTTTCTTTTTATTTCATGTGTAAAACTCTATTTTTGTTACGTAATTTATAAAAATGTCGAAAATCGCGGGAAAGATCAACAGGAAGCATAACACAAATGACGTCATTTTAACGACGTCATCGTCATTATGGTCCCCGGTATTCATAACGCCCGGTATACAATTTGACTTCAATTGCGACGGAGGACCGGAACAAGTTCGGCAAAAACAGTGAAAATAAAAATGATAATCTACTGTTTCAAAACTGTGGATTATCACTTTTATTTCACTGAGAAAACTCTATAATTCACTGGAAAACATAAAATAAAAAAACTTAATTGCAAATTGCATTATTTTATTGTTATCTCATATATATTTGATCCAAAGCGTTTCATATTATCCAAATACTCTTAGCAGTATATGATAAGATTCATCAAAAAAAAATGTCAAGCATGCGAAACACTTGGAATTAAACAGTCACCGTATTTTTTTTTCTGGTATAATTTCAGTTTATTGAAAACTGACATTTCAACGACGAAACTTTTATCAAATCTTAAAGCTGCTTTCCACACTCTAGGGGCCTCCGTGGCCGAGTGGTTAGAGTCGTTGACTTCAAACCATTTGCCCCTCATCGATGTGGGTTCGAAACCTCATTTGGGGCGTAGAATTCTTCACGTGAGGTAGCCATCCAGCTGGCTTACGGAAGGTCGGTGGTTCTACCCAGGTGCCCGCTCGTGATGAAATATGCACGATTGGGCACCAGGTGCCCGTTCGTGATAAAATATGCACAGAGGGGCACCTGGGGTCTTCCTCCACCATTAAAGCTGGAAAGTTGCCATATGACCTAAAATTGTGTCGGTGCGACAATAAACCCAACAAAATAAATAAATAAATTCCACACTCTAATTAAATTTCGTTATAGAAAAAAAATAATTCTACTTGTACGTGGTCAAATAATTCTGGTTTCAATAGTGAAACATTGATAATTGTTAAATTCGGAGTACTTTCAAAGATTTCAATGGTTAACTACTAACTGTCGTCGAAGACACTTAGCAGTTATAAGATAACCACTTTTTGGCCAACCGTAACAGAAACAGCAGTGACACCGTTTGCAAACACTAACATTTATTAGTCGATGGAGCTTAAAATGTGCGGCACAGGTTCCTTTTCAGGGAATATTTAATACAATTTATCATACATCATTTTACAGATATTTAAAGATATTTACTGTCTTTCAAATTCATTATGGCCCATGTTTTTATCTCTAGTATGATTTAGGTAGTTCATTCAATCTTCTACCTTTTGTCTTCTATGAGAACGCCGTTAGAAGTACTTTTCCCTAGATAGAATATTGCATGTTCAAGCATTTGAAAGGCAATATAAATACCTTTAAAATGGTGTACAGTAAGTGGTGTCATATTCCCTGGCATAGTAATTGTTTGCGCTTCATTATGTTCACTAATGGCGTTTCTCCCTTGACAGCTACATACAAAATTGATTAATACACCCTATTCATTCTCAAAGTATGCGCGTTGTCCTACATGCATTTAAAAGAAATTAACATCACGTTTATATTCATGTATAATAAATTGTTTCACATTCCATGACAGTTTGTCTTTAAGCTGTTGAAAATACCCCCAACGAACATTTACATTGCATATAAGACCGTATATTAGAATATTCGCCGTTAAGTACCGAATTCCTTTACCCAGAAGCCTTACCGTGCGCTAGGGCAGCCATTTTGTTACTGTTTGCCAACAAAGTGTGCGCTCTTTTGATTATCATAGTCTACTTTCAATTTCACATTCTAAAAATAGGTTTCGGTACTCCGAGGAAAATCAGCGATTACAAAGTAACAAAATGGAATTTAGATAAAATAATAGTTATTTGCTTAGTCTGAAACCATAAAGAAAATATAGACAAATGATAAGATTGATTGATTCTGTGGAAAGTAGCTTTAAGTGTCTGTATTTTTACAAGAATGAAGCAGTACAGATATCATAGACTGAAACATAATACTTGAATTCTACATTGTTAGAATGTCATGTTCATAATTGTATCGATATCTTGAATTGCTGACTTATGCACCCTAATGTTACAGCAAATGAATAATAATTGTTTTAATCCTCTAAATTACCAAGGCTCGCTTTATTTTGATATTACTCCCTCTGATTTCTGTATTGTAAAATGGATGATGTAATTTGAGCCATTCTTTATTCTTTGCTTAAAAATGAAAGAGTTAGCGTTGACATGTACACAACTAACACAGAGAAAGGCAGAGCAAAGTGCATTTAGTAAAATGTCAAAGAAGTATATCATAGTGTTGCAGAAAATTCAGCCTTAAGCTATAATTATAAACTAATTTACGAAATGGTTTTTAATGTCAAATCAGGCAATACTTGTTTTCAGCTAAAGTAAGACATTTCCGTCATAAATAGTCTGCAACGCTGTACTTTATATAATTTTCGTCAATCAAAGCAATATTATCTAGATTTTAAAGAGAACAATAATAACTAATTATACCGGCTATTTTACAAACAAATTTACCACAATACTGTCATTTGTTTTTTTTTTGTTTTTTTTTTGTTTTTTTTGCATCTGTTAATTGGAAAAAAGGCCACTTCAGTTATTTATCAATGAGAGGACCATAGATAATTCAGTTGCTTCTGACGCACTCCAGGGTCAGTACTTTTTAATACCTTGGCTGAGACAGCTTATCTGCAATTCAAACGTTCCCATTCATAAAACGTCATTTTAAATTGTTTCGTAAAGCTCACTCCCGACTGCTGATTTAAACGGTTTGTTCCGTCTGAATTAGATTATTGCTTGCAGATAAAGATGAATGTCAACAATCAAGTTTGTGCAACGTCTTGCCAAGTTTCTTCTATTTGTGTAGGCAGAATTTCTAACCCGACTTCCTTTTTTGCTTCGTTGAAGTGTATTAAATAGAGGATAATTGTTGGTTTCGGTGTAATATCACGTTATAATTTCACCGAGTGGGCACCAAAAGTGATATTTTCACGAGTGGCGCAGCCACGAGTGAAAATAACAACTTTTGGTGTTCACGAGTGAAATTACCGTGATATTACATCGATACCAACAATTTTTCTGTTTATTTTATGTCTAAAACTCTACTTTTGTTGTGTTTATTTCAATAAAATGTCGAAATTTGCGGGAAATTTTATCAGGAAGCATCGCAAAGATGACGTCATTTTAACGACGTCATCGTCATATTGTTTCCGGCTTTCAGTACGCTCGGTAAACTTTTTGACGTTAATCCGGGTATCAGATTTGATAATTTTCACTGAGTGGCCAGTGAGTTTATCAGGATATAATTCACCGTTATATTTCGATAAACCACTGAAAAACATAAAATAAATAATAGTAAAGTAGCAACTGAAATAAGTGTTTACCTATTCTGCCAAACAGAAAGACATCCTTAGAAAAATAATCTACTGTTATTTTTACGCTACGAAAGAGGGAATAAATGTTCGGTTTCAAGAAATTTGTAAAACGTTTGTTGAAGAAATTCTGGGATAAATCTGTACTAGAGGACCAGGCGAAGAAATATTTAGTAGGTATAACATTCTAAAATCATAAACAGGCCGTTCTGTATGACGGGAGCTTGTAATGAACAGACTCAGTAGTAAACTAATTCATTCAAGTTACATACAAATAAGATAGAAATCGGGACTTTAGACATTAAATGAGCCGTGCCATGAGAAAATCAACATAATGGGTTTGCGACCAGCATGGATCCAGACCAGCCTGCGCATCCGCGCAGTCTGGTCAGGATCCATGCTGTTCGCTTTTAAAGCCTACTGCAATTAGAGAAACTGTTAGCGAACAGCATGGATCCTGACCAGACTGCGCGGATGCGCAGGCTGGTCTTGATCCATGCTGGTCGCAAAGCCACTATGTTGATTTTCCCATGGCACGGCTCAAATATAAATATTTCAGCTTCTCATTTCAAGTACCAGTATAAAAGGTATATCAACTACTTAACTTTACATTTTAATACCAACACTATATAATTTTGACGTAAAGTTTGTAATCGAATGAATTTGATTGCACAACTAAGTATTCAAGTTGTGCCTATTGTCCTTGTATTGCACTATAAAAAAATCTCAAAGTTTCATTTGTTAACATGCACGATATATAAAACCGTATATCCCGTGCAAGAATTTTCCATTTTAGTGGAGTCCTCCGTCGAAACTATATACCATTTAATATCGATTTTGAATGGCCGTTCCATAAGCATATTTACATAGTCAAAGCAGTATGAAACATGGTTTTCTGCCAATGTTTATCAAGGTTTATCCTAAACAAGCGCTTGGCTGGTTGGTGTTCTTGAACGACTGGACATTTCAGAAAATGCTGTTTACCAAATTGAATATGAATTAACTGAACAATCAAATAATTGAGTTAGACATATAAAATTGTAATAGCAAACAGACTGGGTTAGCCAATTTCACTGGGAAAAAGAGACAGTGACAAATTTGTAAATGAGATATACAAAACAAATGAATAATCAAACAGATAAATCATAGAATAGGACGGATGAGGGCCAGTTAAGTAGATGAATTTACTGTCTAATGTATATTTTTAGTAACAAGATATTTAAGAAATAGCAAAAAATACACCCAATGTTCAACATCCTTTACCGGATACTTAAAACTGTCAGAATACTTTAAAAGTCACTATAAATGTTCTGAATAAGATCTATAAAACAACACCCCCCTCCCCCCCCCCCTCCCCCTCCCCCACCCCCACAGAAAACAAAAGAGAAAACACTGCGATGATGTGCAGTATTATAAATCCGTTGTACAGGTACGGTGACATGCTGAGATTTCTGTAGTATTCAGCTATCACCTCAGGGTATGCAAATTAAGTCATACTATATACTCACTGTATATCCCGTATCTACATAACTAATAACATTATTATAAAGCATTTTTGTCATAATGTTTCTGACTTTTTGTCAGACCTGAGAATATCGCTGCCGCCGGATTATTAACCCGTTAATGTCCTCGTGAGGAAAGTTCTCGTACTTGCTTGCTCCATGTCTTTCATTAGTAACCTCAAAACTTTATGTAGCATACTTTGAACGCATAAACACATATAATTCCAAATAAAAGGCCTAGTGCGTGCCTGCGTGCGTGTTATGGTTAAGCGACTTTTTCAACAATTTCTCAGTTATATAAACGACGGTGTCTACTTGTAGCAGTGAGCGCAAAGCCAAACTGGAATCACACCGTAGACAGGTAACATGATACCCTACCCAGTCACATTATACTGACCAGTCCTAGTACTATCCTTTTAATGCTGAGTGCCGAGCGAGGAAGCTACTAAGACCATTTTTACGTTTATGGTATTACGCGGCCAGGGATCGAACCCACGTCCTCCTGCTCTCGAAGCGGACGCTCTACCACTAGGTTACCGAGGCAGTTTATTCATGATTTATACATGACTTTCATTTAAACACCCTTCACACGATGCTTAGGATTTAGATTATTAAAAGACGTTTAGTCCGTTGACTTATTAAAAAACTGTACAATATCGATGTCTTTGGTACTATTAACTTCAAAATGTTTTATATATTTTTAATAGTTTAACACATTCATCACAAGAAGAACACGTTTATGCGTTCTTTCCTCAATTACAAAAGCAAAGCATGTAACATTTGAAACAAAAATCAAACCTTAGTGCAAATCTGTGATCAATTAAAAAAAATTGCAGTTGTTTGAAAAAAGTTTTCAGTGCAGCAATAGAATATGAATGCAGATAATTCATTTAGATTTCTCTTCGATTTCTCTTGGGTATGTTAATTCTTAAAGAAGAGAAAATGCATTTTCTGTCTTCTGAGACAAGGTGCAACAAACTTTTAACTGTTTCAGATCAATATAATAAATATTGTAAAGTTAATACTTGTTTATAATGTTGCTACTGTAATTATTCATAAATTGAGCCGTGCCATGGGAAAACCAACATAGTGCCTTTGCGACATGCATTGATCCAGACCAGCCTGTGCATCCGCGCAGTCTGGTCAGGATCCATGCTGTTCGCTTTCAAAGCCTATTGCTATTAGAGAAACTGTTAGCGAACAGCATGGATCCTGACCAGACTGCGCGGATGCGCAGGCTGGTCTGGATCCATGCTGGTCGCAAAGCCACTATGTTGGTTTTCCCATGGCACGGCTCAATTTCATTTGATGTGTGTTTACTGGTAACTAGTGTGTTTTCTTTTCCTATTGAAATCCGTTATTTTTGAATACAGAAGGTAGCTGACAATTAATTTTAACTACAGTGATTATGTATAGGATATAAGACGAAAACGATCCAATATGTAAAATACTGGACTGTCCGAAGCGCGTTAGCGCTGAGGACCGTCCAGTATTTTACATATTGGATCGTTTGAGGCTTATATCTTACTTAAAACATTGTTTTAATGACATAACCAATCAAAAAATTACATTTAAACCATTGACGTAAAATATTTTTAAAATAATTCGGTTTTTATTCATTTTACCGCATTTAATAACAGTTGCTATATGATTATAAAATACTCTGTAGATCCTCATGACTATTTTACGCACGTTTTTCTCATAATGCACGACTGCGTTTTTCTCGGGTTTCTCGCCTTCGTAATATTGGACTTTCGTTAGCCCGGGATTCTCGTGATGCTATTGTGTTTACACATGTACACTGATGTACGGAATAAGCAGTAGTATTCATGAGTGGCGGCGGAAGGAAAGAAATTTTGTGACATTTTAGAAACAAAAAACTGGATTTATTTTAATTCATGGCAAGGATAAAGTGATTATGTTCTTTTCATTTAAGTGTGTACAAGGAAACGTTCTTTGTGTTAAAATTTACAAGGGTATGGCGGATTAGGATAATGTTTCACTGAAAGCAGTTGGAGTCGGACAACTGGAGAAAATGAATGCTGCATGTGCACTAAATGAGAAAATGGGTTATTTGTTTACACGCCCGACAATATACTGTTGTGATTTATTAGTTCAATGACAGTTTTTGTTGGGTTGTACATGAATTTGCCCGAAAATCTTCAAATTTAGTGCAAGAAGACTTACAGAACAGACATTTTTTAATATATTATCGGATACAGATACCAGGCTACTGGTAAGTCCAAATCATACTAAACTTGTGATATTATTTTCGTTCCTTTTAAATGGTTATTAAACAGATAAACGATGCATAGTGGCGAGGCGGAAGCTGAAAACTAAGGAAAACTTGCTTTCAATATGAATTTTATTGATGCACTCGAAGCTACTCTTATTTAAGTTATTATCAGGCTGGTAACATTGCCCAACATTTTACTGTGCTTTCACATACAACACTTTAAAAAAAAATATTAGTTGTAAAAAAGTGTTCATACATCTGCACTAGAAACAAATCATTCACCCTAAATATATTGAATAAAGGTATTGGCGCACAAGTTTGGAGCAACAGAAAGCCATTGAACCTTTTTCCGTTTTATCACTGCATTAAAAACTAATTTTAGGGCTTCAAAAATTATGCATCATAAAAATCTGAAAAAGGGAAGTAATTTCAACTAAAACCGAAGGCAACAAAGTTATTTCTACCTTAACATGCATCATATGTTATGCTTAATAAATGGACCAAGTTTGAAAGAATTATCTTCATTATTTTTTCAAGAAATATTAGTTTTTATGTCGAAAGCCCGATCGGGCAATGTTACCAGCCTGATGATCACAATGGATGTTTAATGTAGTCCCAACTGGAATACTGAAAAATATATTTGATATCATTCACTTTGAATCTATTAGATTTATTTTCACTAACATCTCAGTATTTCATAAAAATAGCATAAAATGAAATAGAATATACGAGTACAAAATTAAAAGATATTTCGACAAAACTAAGGTTCATGCAAGTACATGTGTCCCTTAATTGCAGTTGTTTTTCTTTTCCAATAGGCAATCTCACAGACTGAACAAATGTGAGCAAATGCTTCACACTGACTTCAAACACAAGAAATGAAGGCAATTTATTCTACGTAGGGTGCTATAAACGTTCATTTTTTTTGAAAGGAACATCCTGTTTTTTTACAGTTTTTTTTTTCAATACGGATGTAATACTCGAATAAACATAAACTGTAACTGTCAATACCCACAACAAATCTATGAGCTGCACCATGAGAAAACCAACTGCGCAGTCTGGCCAGGATCAATGCTGTTCGTTTTCAAAGCCTACTGCAATTAGACAAACTGTTATCGAAAAATATGTATCCTGACCAGACTACGTGGATGCGCAGGCTGGTCTTGATCCATGCTGGTCGCAAACGCACTATGCTGGTTTTCCCACGGCGCGGCTCATATCATTTTCAGGGGTTTGCATGAACATTAACGTGTAAGCATTTGTTCAGTTTTTTTCTATGTACAGATGGACGGATAAATTCGGAAAATGTGGAATGTGACATAACAAAATATCAGCTATGTATACGAGGATGCAATGCTTCACTTAATTTTCGTAAATCGTAAATTATTATTACTATTATTTTTATGTTTCCCGAAGGGCGGGCACTTTGGTTGACACTTTGTCCGTCTTTCCGTCCGTCCGTCCGTTGTATCACTTGAAAAGTATTAACGGCATTTTATTAAAATTTCACATAATCATACAGCAATCAAAGAGCAGTGTCAAAGAACCATAGCTCTACCTTACCTAGCTGTTGGATTATCTCCCTTTATTATACAAAATAAGGCTTGTCTGGAGCATTACTTGAAAAGTATTAATGACATTTCATTTAAACTTAACAAAATCATAAAGGCCATTGACAGTACGGCCTCAAAGAACTATCATGATTGGTCTTATAAAACTGCTTTTTAAAAAGAGTGCAATAAATTCTTGCACAATTTTTAAAACTGGAAGCGTGAACAATATTGAAGAAATTGTTGCTCTAGGAAGTCGTCGTTTAGGGAGTAAGATTACGTTGACGCATGCAAAATATGTATAATGCTATTTTTAAAATTTTGCGATTTTGTCCAGATATATTATGCACTTGATCTATACATAAAATTTAGTTTTGATATTAATTTTCCTTTTTATTATCAGTACTGTGTTATTTTATTGGACTGCTTTCATTTGATTACAATATTTCTATATGGAATTACGCTACATGTATTGATAAATATTGGACTACACGAAGACATTGATTCTGTATATAAATCGTTTTCCTCGTGCAGTCCAATATTAAATACACAGTCCAATATTAAAATAATATTGGACTCGACGTGAAAAATACTGTACTAAGTCCCATTGAAAGCAGTCCATTATTAAAAATACAGTACAGCGAGAACAAAGGAGTGACGTCATGACAATGTTTTAACTCCAGCTATAAATGTACACCTGGTCCAGTTATACAGAATCATCAATGCAAGTACTGCGTTACTTAACTGTCTAACCGGCCGTAACGGATTATTAAACTGTCTGTTCGTTCATTTAAATAATATGGTCCAGAAACAAAACTACATATCATTAATTTAATGTGTATACCATAACAGAGCCCCACTCCAACCCCGGTTAATATTAATAGATCGATATAACCAATTATGTTGTGTTTAGACTGGCCTTTACCTCATCAATAGTAAGTATTCACAGGATTAAAGGTGATGTCTCCAAGTTTCTTTATTAAATTGAACACGTATATAGCACTACGTCATGGTAATGTTGCTTGTTGCCAAATATTAGGTATAGGCTATGGAAGCCGTGGAGGGCCACTTTTGAGTTTTGACTAATAGGCATATATTTAAAGGCGTATTATGCACTAATACACCACGTTGTGTAAGTTTATAGCAATGAAACTAATACAATTGAGAAATAACATAAGCATCCCATACAAATAACCAGTTACAAGAGGAAAGGTTCAGGCAGCTAGCCTTACATTGACTTATATTGTCCTTACTGTTTTAAAACTGTTGCGTTCTAAAAGTAATGAAATTCGATTTCATTAGTACGATTTTACATGAGACTATAATGCAAAATGTGCACCAACTGTGTAGTTTATGTGGTGTTAAATACATTTGTATTTGGATGACTAATGACTAATACGAAAACCTATAAATCCTTTGGAAGCGGCGTAGATCAAAATGAATCAGAGTAACAGAACAGTCGGTTTTGATGGAGAATGTCCATTTGAGGTAATAAAGCATGTTACACATCTCACCTCCAACACAAGCTAAAACAGAACTGTATTACAGTACATATACAGTAGAAACTCGAATTCCAAGTTATCGAGCGTTATACTTCCAGATAACCAAAATTCGACTTAAAAAGATATTTTGTGCACGTGTTTTCGGGACAGGACCTGAATTCTGAGGTAAGGAGTTTCAACTGTACATTAGAGTCAAAGAACCTACTGAGTCTAAGAACGGGGCTTTTCACGGCCGCCTTACGGCCCTTTCATCTTAATTCAATAACTATAAAATATGAAAGACGAGTATTCATGATTCTAGTTCAAGTAATTTAAGAGAGAATATCGTTTCTATTGAACCTGCAGTGGCCACTTAACATATAGAGCTCTTTATATCAAAACGTTATCAGAAAATATGAGCAGATTAACGAAGACGTCGTGAAACAATATAATTTATATGACGTACAAACAAAATGAAAGGTGACCTAGTATATCAACATAACGGTTAGTTCCATATTTTGAGAAAATAATTCAAACGACACCAAATCATAGAAAGGGTTGTTTTACGCGAAACGTGAAATTTTTTTATAGCTCTACAAAGCAATTTAAAGTCAATTTACTGAAATATACATTGGATTCCGGATAAAGGGGCCATACATTTCGACTGTGCAACGTCTTTAAATAGTCATTATTTTGAAAGAACTGTTACATATCTTCGTTTTTATGACTTTGCAATAATGTCCCAGGGCACATATTAACCAGGTGGAGCGTAGTTGTCAGCATTTTTTATTTTCATGTCTTTATGAATGACATTATTTTTTAAAGGAAGGACAACTTTTTAAGAATATTTTTTAAGTATCAAGTTGTACGGAACAGTACGGTAAAACATGGAATAGACATGTAGATTGTTGGTAAAGATGTTGTTTGTTTACCAAACATTTCTGGGTTTTGATTATATAGATCTATTCCTAAACCTTAAGAAAGGGTGCATAGCAAGGAAACATATTCAAAATCAAGACACGTATGCGATACAAGATTAAAAGACGGATAGCTCAGTGGTTTGCACACTGGCCTTCCAATCCTGAGGTCGGGGTTCGATCCCCGACAGCTACTCGGGAATTTTCAGAAACGCTTTTCAGTATTTCCCACCCAACTAGAGGTGTACTGATCAGGAATCCAGGCAATCCTTGCGTGTATCAGTGCTATACACTGGGCGCGTTAAGGAACCAGTCTGTCTATTTGCAACGAGCTAGGCTAAGTTAGCCGGACAAGCCTGTATCTGATTTCTGATCTCTCTGTTGTGGGGGCTTTGTCTCACTCTGTCCCTCTGGTACAGATCGCTCTGTGTCTGTACTATTAGAGGATGAATTATGCGCCCTGTGTGGCTGCATTTGAACTATGTAAAGCGCCTTTGAACGTGAAATTGATCATGAAAAGGGCGTTATATAAATCTGGTATAATAATAATAATAATATAAGAATACAGTTCAGGATTTTGAACTTCTCATTTTAAAGCAATAAAAATACCTTTCAGAGAACAGTAAGAAGAAAGTTACATTTATTTGCAAGACATTAACCAGTTTGTACATCTGAACAAGAAGTATTTTCAAAATTCATCATAATGAGGATTCATTTGCTCCCTGAAAAATGTTTTATCGCAGATCATTTCCAATGCTGAAACACATTAATCTTTTTCGAACGAAGAACATCAACATGAAATTTTAAGATGCCCGATTATCTCCGGACTGGACATCATTGATTATCAAAGGAAGCGGCAGTGTAACATTAGAATCAAACTGCACCCAAGTGTTCACATTGAAGAAAATATCTGACGAAATTAAAAAAGACTTTTAACATTACGAGCATGGGAAATCTCGAAATTTTAAAAGCAATCTATTCACCATTGAAGAAAATATCTGAAATTTTCAATATGGGCGCAGCTATCGACCACACTCAAAATGACCATAAATTCTTTGAAAGAAGCTGGGCCTATGATCAAAATATTTTAGTGGTACTTGACTGTGCTCACTAGTAACACATTGCTATGTGACATAAATAATATGGTAAAAATGCCAAATTTTCTAAAAATTCTGTGATTTCAGCAATAGTCATTGACATGATTGGAACAAAATAATAATCTGTTGTAAAAATGCTAAAAGTAGAAAATAAAATTTCTGGTAGCAGACAGGGTATACATTTTTCCAGTTATCATCAATTTGAAGATTTAATAATTACACATGATATAAATGAAGACGTTCTGAGCAGAGCTCAACACTAAAATCCTTGCGACATTAAAGGTATAGGCTACGACCTCGTGAAATAATTCCACAGGGCTATAATCTCTGCGTATGTTATTAATAGCATTGATGATACGTTGAATGTATAGAAAAAGGTGATGTGATCAAGCAACGAAGACGAAGCTGCATCACCAAGCTTACAGTGGCAATCAATGACAGCTAAATCTTAATTAGAATCAAACTACTCTTCCTACATTCTATTTTATTAAAATCAGATTCCGTTCCATGTGCAAGTTGTTCATGTAACAGCATATCATTTTTAATTTGATAAAAATCGAAGAAACTTTTAAGTAATTCTATGATTTAAGGGCGTTTTTCCTACTAACGTACAGCCTAGATATTTAACATTACAGTTGGTTGCGAAATTAATGAATGAACTTGTCCTAAGAGCTCTGTGTCTTATGTTAGACATTATTCATTATGACTGTATGGAACTCCAAAACAACATGGACAAAAGTCCAGTAGAAATAACAGAAGACACCTCAAAGTAATAAATCTCAACTCATTATCACAGCTATTCACAAATAATTTTATAGATCGCAAACGAGCAATATTCATTGATTTATATCATTGCCGGATGAAAAGCTGTCAAAGATAACTAGAGAGGACACTGACAGATATATCTTCACTAAAATACGTCTGAAATAAAGCTGTTATTATCATGTGATACACTTGAAACGTTTCATCAGCAGTAGGTTTATTGCAAGTTTTTTTATACGAGGCGGTAAATCAGAACTTTTTTTAGACTAACTCAGAAATTTTTAAATATCTATATCATATATGTTGGTTCTACCCTTTGAGCAGGGACAGTACGTTCTGCAAGGCTATATTTCATCTGTGTCCAATTTTAGCATTAAAATGTATAATATAGTGAAATAATTGTCACAAGGGATAGATTTTTCATAATATGTAGCTGTTTTATATGTTACCGATCGTAAAATATGCGCTAACTGAACGTCAATTACAGCAGTGCTCGAATAAAAATCAAATTTCGACCACAGAAAATGGGTTTTAATTTTCCAATATGTCCCCTTTTATCAATTACGGAAACAAGTAATGACTTGTTTATTTAAAGTTGTTTAACTGCAATTCCTGAAGAAGAAAAAAAGCATCTGCACAGGAGTAGTCAGTGTAATATATCAAAGCTGCATTTTATTTGCTGAGTCAAGTGTGCTTGAACGTTTTATGAACTGTACTAAAACTATTTTCTTTATTTTTTTTTTTTTTAAGAAGATCCATACTGCACAACATGTGCTACCAGTGGGTTACAGCGTCCGCTTCGGGGGATAATGGGTTAGATCCCTGGCCGCGTCATACTAAAGACGTAAAACACGGTACTAGTATCTTCCTCGCTTAGCGCTCGGCATAAAACTTTTAAAGTTCTAGGACTTGTCAGCAGGGTGTATGCATAATATGACTTAGTGGGGTATATGTCACGTGTGTCTACGGCGTAATATTCCAGTGAGGCAGTACTTTAAAGGTGGACATTGAGTTTCTGCTACAAGTAAACACCGTCGTTTATTTAACTGAAAAAAAAGAAATACCGAAAAGACCAAAACGACACCATGGTTAATTCAACTTGTTTTTCTTGTATGTTCTCAATTGTTAAAAACTTACAATCCTTGAGACAAGAAAGCGTCAGGAGATCTTCTGAAAAAGAAGTATTATTTGCTGACCAGTTACCATGAACGCAAATATCACACAATAGTCGTTCAGAAATAGGCAAACGCATTTCTTTATTGTTTTTGCTCCTTAGGTTTCTCAACATGCTTTCTGTTGTTCGGCTAATTTAGTTCAGGGCAATCAGACATCAGTTAAGTGATGCTGAGCTAATCACCATGTCCAAAGCTTGTCAGTAATTTCGTTCTTCTTATGTCATACAGATACGGTAAATGTAAATATTTTACGGACAAACATTGAAATATGCTTCTCTGGTATAGAGATAATATGAAATAAGGTACTGCTTCAATCGGGAATCGATCCGATTTGTGTGGACGCTTATCAGGTACAAGGAAAAGAACGTATTATTCCAAAAAATCCGAAGTCAGACGCCTCTGTGCACGTGCCGAAGTACACTTTTTTTAATTTGATAGTATATATCTCATTCGGTATATCGCATGTTTTCGCGACGAAAAGCGGTAGGATCGATTCCCTATTAATCTCAAATCAACGTTAAGGGTTTCCGAAGTTGTTTTCTTTATTAAGTTTCTCTGCGATTTCCCGGGTGTCCAGATTAATAGTTACGTTTCGTTTATGGTAGTTCTGCACGTTCGGATTTGAAAATTCAGCCACGTACTAAGATAGGGTGATGTGCCCTGTTTTGCTACACTGATTTGAAAATTTTCGACCTCACACAATTTTTCATAATGACAGTCTACGGGAAAATCACACTATTGGTTACATTTTCGCGAATAGAAATCTTTCTTCCATGTAGATTTTAAAGCATTTTCTCGCAGTCGTAAATTAACATACTATCATTAAATATGGTGAAATAAAATAACCAGGTCCGTGCGCGTGTTTTTGAGACATTTGCACATCATTAAAGAGAACCGCACTTTCAAGCCGATTTTAAGACATTATTTGGAAAGATGTAACACGTCAAGCAATTCAATATCATATCTCATCTCATCCCAAGACAGACAGTAATGTTGCCGTTTTAATAAATCCATTTATCAAGTGTGCAAAACCACCTTAATGCTGGGTCAGTATCTGCGATTTGTGTATGGATGCGAAGTATTAACCGGAGGCAAAAAAAATATTGAAATTTTTGAGACAACTGTTCAAATCTGATTTTACGATTGCTACCACGTTGTTTGAATTACAAATCAAAAGACTCTCGAGCGGAAAATATCATCATTTAGTACTGGATTGGCAATATAGATCCTTAGCAATTTTATCTTTAAAAGAGGAGATAAACACACCGACCGATCAGCGAACTAAATGAGATTCATCCACGATGACGTATAGTTAAGATTTTACTTCATAAATACTATTTGTAACTGTTTATCACGCAGTACATGAACTATTTGGATAAATTAAGATGGTGCTACTTCATCTATATTTTCCAATTGTTTTGTTTATAATAAAGCAGCAATGAAACCAACTTGATAGAGTTTATGGATTTGTTGTGGAGTATGCACGCTTGTATGCACCGCTACGCGCTTTATCTTTGTTGGTCTGGTGAATTATGGCGGAGATTTGTTCGTGCAATTCTGTTATAATAAATATTTCTCTTAATGCACATAATTTCTATATATTCATTATATCCTTGTGGTCGAGGTAAGTTAATAGAGCGAATACATAGCTTCTCTGATTTCTATCAGTCGCCAAAACTATGTCACTACCGATAATAGATTTTGCATATGTACAAATCTATCTTCCCCCTCTTACCCTATCTTTTATTGTTTTTAGAACTTTTAGAACTCCAATCAATGGATGGTGAGCTCTTTCTAAGACCATATTATGTTTCCCCAGATTTTTATTGATTGTTTCGTACAATTCTGATATAGATATGGCAAATATTCATACTACAGATCTTTTTACACAAACTAATGGTAGCTATGCAATGTCATGGATGTTTTAACTCGCATGCGCTCTTTACGTGTGGCAAAAGAACGCTCAACGATAAGAAAACCTACATAAAATTATCATTATATTACGAATTGTTTTGCCACTATAAAGATGATTTCAGTCAAGTAATTTATTATACAGTATGCTTTGATATTAAAGACATGTATGTTATTAATTATATCTTACCTGAAAAGCCTGCTTTATTCGTATTTTAGTCAGAAAAGAACAAATATTTCCAGTCTATTTCCACACACCATATAAATATAAAACTTGTTCCTTACATTTAAAAATGTTTTCTTTCATTCTTTTTCCACAACTTCAAATAGTTGTTGTATATATTTTTCTCTGACTTGAATGACATCTACATACTTTGGGGTCGCGGCTCCATGTCACTGAAGTTGCTGGTTTAAGTAATCTACCGGAAATTATTACGTAACTATTACGCAAATGGCATGATAAAACATAGGTCACCTAGGTAATCAAGACCCTAACTTAATTTCGATGGTGTCCCCAAATTAGAGTGGATCATAAAAGTTACTGAAGCATATAAGATGGCTTTGATGTGACATACTTTAATGACTTCGGTCATCAATGCCATAATAAGAACGTAAAATCTATAAGAATATACTTCGGAACTTTAATGGACGTTTCCTTTTATAAAGATGAAAGTATAGTTAAAAAATCTAAATTCGTAAGATATGAATCAAATCAAGGACAATAACTACATACTGAAGGAAAATACCTAATATAAATTTCTATTTTTTTTATCTCTTATATGTTTACATGCTGGATCATTTTCATATCGAAAATGTATCGTGCGCACTCATTACCCGTAAACTAATAGAAAATTATGATAAACTTTAATTCCGCAAAGAATAGGAACATCGTTTAACAGCAGATAAAGAATGTAAGTAGAACACCTCTCCCCGCTATCCGCCGCCCCCATCCCCCACGCCGCCCCCTCTATTAAATCTGACCGCTGCATTCACCATCCGAACCACTTTGATATTGCCAAATAAAAACTTTCAAATTCAAAGAATCGATAGAAATAAAGAATAACAATTTTAAGATGATTATTATTTTTTTAATACGAAATGAATTGATCTCCGTTTGGGTATAATTGGATACAAAATCAGTTAAAGGCTGAACTTTGTTAGTTGAACATTTTATTTCAAACTTCATTGTTTAAAGTATATCAGCTGTGGGGCTGCAAAGATCTACATATATTTTCCCTTGTCTTGTGGTGGATATTTACTATAAAACAAACTAATTATGATCTAATAGATTGAAATGCAATACAACTTTAACGTAATTTATATTGTGCGGTCATGTCTTTTTGCCCTACGTAGAGTGCGCATGAGCGAAAATTGTCTCCCGTTGCTAAGGAAATAGCTCTCTGTAAAAAGTCTACACGGACAAACATAAAAAAATATAAAGTTATATGTACTTTGGAGAGACGTCGACGCATAATAACATAAGTATTGAGATATGATTAAAGAGACCAGCGAATGTTAAAACTACGTGTTTCGTGATTTATATACACTGAAGTTTTTTTGGGGAAAAAAATCCTTTTTCCCCAAATCACTGCGTAACACAACCTGAAAGCAAACAGTTGGGAGATAAAATTACTTTAAGCTTACGATAAAGTCCCTAAACACTGCAGTTAAACTCACCTAAAGTAATTAAGAACTGGCGCAAATTTTCTCTTGTTAAAGCAGCATGTCCTAATAGAATTATGCACCTGGAATGCACGGTTCATTTATGTTTTTAATTGCAGAAGCAATTAACCTGATAACTTACTAACCGACGAAAGATTATATAATCGTATACATCTGACAATATAAAAGTGGATTCTGCTAGGAAAAAAGGATTTTCGTAGTTTAATCAGCTGTCACAACAACAGTTTTTAAGCGTCATTTGGTGACTTTTAAAGGTCTCACCGTACCTAGTTTCAGTGTTGATATATTTTCTGGTCCTTTCGGATTATAGAGAATATTCATTTTTACTAAAATCAGTGCCAGGGGGTATTACCGTTTTTCCAAATTTCAAAACCTTTTATAGTCTTGGCTGCGTTCTTGGCTCCCAGAGGATCTTTTCGCGGATTTTAATGCATGATAAGAGACAAATCAACAGGCAATTGTTTCGAAGACAAAACATAGAGACAACGAATACAAAAATAGGAAGTAACTGCTTACAGAAGAGAATTTGTCATTACAATATTCACAAATATAATACCGACATAATGTTGAGGACGATACTGTTTCATTATCTCTGAAGAACAGATTCAGTCGCGCCAAGTCTGATATTATATGCTTACTATAATAATAGTTATATGCTCTATGCTTCAGAAGGATAATCTTGTAGATAAGAAGCTGTCCTCCGTCTTCGCCTAATGTGCTGATATCAGAATTATAGCTGCCTCGCTGCATTTGTTTGGCTTTGATTTACTAATAAACACCATTCAGTGTATTTCCGAACAAATGATAAAGGAAGTACATTTAGTAACTTTACAGGGCATTAGAGACAAACCCACACAACTCTGGTCTTCTTGAATGATTGTTTTCCATGCTATAGAACAAATTGGAGAAATCTACAAAAGTCTCGTAAATCATATCTGATTCATATTTGGGTATAAAATGATAAATGGCAGTAATTCTGTAGCAAGAATAATTTGTCTGGTGGTAATATATTACCTCACTAGAATTGTGTCCGAATCTACGAGGTACTGGCAAACTATAGTTTTCTTTTGAAATGTTTTCGTTAGATTTAAACGTCGATTTATGCAAGACAAACGTACACTTAAATCAAATTATTCAGAGTTTAATAGACTTAAGTTTTTAGAAAGTAGAAGATTATTTGTAAATGTAAAACGTAAAGTCAAAAAAGCCTATTTTTCAGTTGAAAAACGTAATCTATCTGAAATGAGTAGAAAATCGCCTAGGTCGTTTAGTAAGAAAGTTAATTGTTACAGAAACAAAAATTCTTGTAATGATGATATAAACTTAGGTGAATTTGCTACATATTATAACAATTTGTTAAACGCGGATAATACATCCGCATTCGATACAGAAACATTGAATTTTGATATTCCTGAGAACAATAATGTATATATTGATTGTCTAGACAAGTCTTTCACACAAGATGAAATAGAAAAATCTATTTCTAGCTTGACGCGAAACAAAGCACCAGGATATGATCAAGTAGTTTCGGATTTCTTTATTGATTCAAAACAATTCATTTCACCCTTTTTAGTAAAGATAGTTAATAAGTTATATTCAAATGGAAATTACCCCAGTTCTTGGACAAAGGGTTTTATTGTACCATTGCATAAAAAGGGAGACAAATCTAACCCTGCGAATTATAGAGGTATAACTCTTGTTAGTACAATGGGAAAAATATTCTCTCTTGCTCTTCGTAACAGATTGAATAATTGGTGCGAAGAACAACATGTTTTTAATGATCCACAATTTGGTTTTAGGAATAATAAAAGTACATCTGATTGTGTTTTTATTTTACATAGTATTATTAAGAAAATAATTTCAAGTAAACAATCTTTATATTATTGTTTTTTAGTCTATGAAAAGGCATTTGACACCGTAAATAGGGAAGCTTTATGGTATAAACTTACACATATTGGTTTAAGTTCTAAAATTTTGAAAATTATGATTTCAATGTATGCACAGGTAACAGCATGTGTCAGAAATTTTACGACACTGTCAGAGTTCTTTGACGTCTCTTTGGGCCTTAAACAAAGAGAACCCCTTTCTCCGATTCTCTTTTTCCTTTACGTGAATGACGTCACATGTAATATGAATTTTAATGCACTGACGGAAACCGACTTAAACCAACTATGTACAACTTTACAACTTTATATTTTATTAAAGTGTCACATGTAAAACATTCATAGAATTTTACATAATGTATAAAACAGTCACGTTAAAACAGTTTTACATCCAGCCATTACTGACTTATGAGACACTAAAACAGTATAAAACATGAATTTGTACAATGTTTAGTTTGGAAGTATCCATATTGTTGACCATCATTTACCCAAAGGCGCCCATGCCACCACCACAAAAGCAGTGACGTAACCAAAGCATCGACGGGCAAATCAAACTCAACAACATCGAAACTATCCATTGACCTAACAGCGATCTTCCCATATAAAAAAGTAAAAAGTTTTCTATATGTAAGTTAAAAGACTGTCTGATAAGCACAGACGAAAGAATTATCATAAAACTTCAAGTGTCTGTATCTTTTACTCATGGAATAAAGAATTGGGCTAATTTTCCTCTACAAAATCAAAAACATACTAAAAGAAACCTGCTTAATGATATAAGTGTACTAATTAAATGTTAAGCATATATAAACTACTATGTATGTATATGCTTTTATTTGCGGGTGATATGTTATTATTCACAACTACGCCAGAGAGTCTACAGGCTCAGATTGATAGTCTTTATATGTACTCTCTAAAATGGGGATTGAAAATCAATATAAATAAAACAAATTTGTATTTTTAATAACAAGAGATTGCAACCTAATGTATAATTCTTTGTAAATAACGAATCGTTAGAAATTGTTAATTCATTTTGTTACCTTGGGGTAAAATTTACCCGTAACGGTAATTTTACAGAAGCTATCTCAACATTATCCAATCAGGCATTGAGAGCTTTGAACGGTCTTTATTCAATTTTTTCAAGGGTAAAAAAATGGACGTTAAAACTAAGCTTTTATTGTTTGACCGAATGGTTATGCCTATTCTTCTATACTGTGCAGAAATATGGGGAGTATATAATGTAAAAAAATATCGAAAAAATACACATGAAATTTTGCAAAAGAATACTAGGGGTAAAAACTCAGACATCAAATATGGCTGTCCTAGGAGAGCTAGGAAGATATTCTTTGTCAGTTATGTGTAAAGAAAGAGTAATAAAATACTGGTTTAAAATTATGAAAAATTATGAAAAATAAACACTCTATCATGTACAAAATATTCATAAATGAAAGAGAACATGTGAATGGAACCAATTGTATACCATGGGTTAAATCTGTGAAAAAGTTTCTAGACGAATTAGGTTTCGGGTATATTTTCTATCAGAACGATATCGATGGTCAGTTATTTCCTATGTTAAAACAACGATTGTAAGACCAGTTTACTCAAGAATGGCGTGCCTCCATAATTAGCTCTACAAAACTAGAATATTATAGAAAAAGTAAAACATCATTTGGTTTTGAAAATTATTTGACTTTTATTTGATCACCTAAGAAGATTAATCACATGTTTTCGTTTAACATCTCATCGTTTAGCTATAGAAACATGGAGTTATAATGGTGTAGAAAGAAATAATAGAACTTGTCAAAATTGTACCAATTTAATTGAAACTGAGTACCATTTTATTATGTGTTGTCCTAAATAAAGAGAGCTAAGAAAAATGTTTTTACCAAAATATTGTATGAACTGGCCAACAATTGAAAAGTTTATTACACTTATGAAAACAAAAAATCAGAGAACCATTGTTAAGTTTGGAAAAAAATTAAAAGCTGCATATAAGCTTAGAAATAACACAGTTTAATAAGTAATAAAGTTCATGTTCTTCTGTTCTGGTAATATGTACATAACGCTTTAGTTATAATAGGTATATCTCTGCGTGTCTGTCTTGTATTACACAAGACAGACAACAGTGAGATATTTTGCTATTATATGCATGTTCACATGTCATTCTTGTTATTTCGTTTCGAACAAGTGTGGTACTTGTGAATCCTGTATGTGTTCCAGATCATAGTTATATATTTGTAAACATGTATATCTGTATAAGTTATTAGAATAAAACTATTATGTTTAACTTGTAATTATATGGTAAACCTTCCTTTACAGATCGTGATACCCTTTTTTACATATAGATCTAAATGATTATATTTAAATTCAAAATACTTAGGAGTATGCGACCACGTTGTCTATGACAAATGTTTCGTATTATATAATATATGATGCATTTTATGTTTGTAATATTTATTTTGTTTGTAATGTTCGTTGCCAAAGTCATGTGAATGATGATGTGGAATAAAATTATTTGTTATTGCTGTTGTTTAAAAATAAAAAATATTTATACTTTAGAGGTATTTAACAGATCAGACATAACAAAAGGGGTTTGTAAACAAAAAGACCAGCCATTGGTCTGAGAATCTAATAAATTTAAGTAAAACAAATGAAAACAAAACATTTTTGTGAAAAGGCTAAAGATACAGTTTTAACAATGTAAAGTCGACATCGTATTTGTAACAAAGTCATTGAGAACGACATTGATACTTCAAAAGCATTTTGAACACTCAGAGTAAATTTCATCGGATTGATTTGGTGTTGCACAATTCATTACTTCTCATACTCAGTCACACATCTCAAGTATGCTAATTGTTTATTGGGATGATGGTAGGACGCGTTTAATGTTTCCAGATTCTACTTATTCATTTGATTAAAACATTAGTGTACTACCTCATAAATGTTTTCATCTGCATAACAGTCTCACTGCTATAATTCGATTCGCCGTACAACTTTTTAAATACACTGTGTGTAATCAGGAGAAACTGATAACAAAGTTGACAGAAAATGTCAACAATTCATATCTATAACAGATATATAATTAAAACAAAATGCAGATATTTAAATATATATTTAAACTTTCTGTGGTTTTGCTATGTCTCGAACATTCGAGCTTGTTGGGAACGTTGGATACAATTCAAACAATCATGTTACAAGAGACACTAAGTCATAACGTCCGAAAGAAATGCTTAACAATACCTAAACAATTGCATAGACTATATTTTCTAAATTATTTGAATGAAAGCGGAAACGAACAAAGCAAAACAAAAACTGGCAAACTATTAGAGTTTTACCGAAAGCCTCGTATATCAACGTTGATGAATGAACGTAATAACAGTAGGCTTAATTGGTCTGGCAGTTATGTATCACTACCATAGAGTTATTTGGTGCCATTTCCAAACTATACAGTTCTGACTAAACATATTTGTGCTTTTCTTGAAACAACTTGACAGTTAAAAGACTAAGCTCTGACAATACATGTAATTATAGTCTTGACAAAATCGCGATGACTGTTTTATCTTGTAACAAAACAAGTCAAGTAGACAAGTAACTTTTGTATTTGACAGAAATGTATCAGTTTTAAATTAAGTGTAGAGCTTTGTTCAGTGTCATCAGGCACAATCGTCAAGGATATCCGTAGGATAATTAGATTTCTTTCTTAGTTGCTCCTGACCATTTCAGTTATGCATGTAAATAACAGTTTGATCATTCTTAAGTATAACAGAAGATACACAGCTTGCTTGTGAATTTTAGTATATTTGAATTAATAGTTGTCTTTATACTATCTTTGTAGTATTATAACTATTATTCTTTTACAATGATATAGATAAAAGCACTGTTCATATACGCAAGATTTATGCTCGGGTACACAATATGTTCTCGTGCAATTTAATCTATTCGTCACGTAAACTGAAATACACACTGCGCAAAATTTGAATATAGTGAAGGTATGTGAATATGAACAACTTACCAAGGTAATAACTGAACATTTAAAATTTAACAACCAAACAAGCGAGCGTTAATTGTGACACATTATTCTCCAGATAACTCGCTCCAATGATAAGATCCTTTTCAAGTCCACAAAACAGTTATTCAATCCATCGCTCATAGTCTATTGAATTCCATAAGCCAGATGACTTGAGTAAATATATTTGCACTCATAACCCTTCACGGCTTGTTTCTGGGTCCCATTATATAAGATATAATTTAAGTCAGGTAAAACATACAGCAGAGTTATCATATTTTAGCATTTCGTACATTATCATTACGCATCACTTTACGGCCTTCAACGATGTGGGTTCGAGCCTCACTCTGGGCGTTGAATTCTTCATGTGGAGAAGCCATCCAGCTGGCTTATGGAAGGTCGGTGGTTCTACCCAGGTGCCCGCCGTGATGAAATTGTGCACGGGGTGGGGGATGACATATGGTCTTTCTCCATCATAAAAGCTGGAAAGTCGCCATATGACCTATAATTGTGTCGGTGCGACGTAAACCATACAAACTGTTTTCTACGGACGAATGAAAAATAAAAAGATTATATTCTTCATAGTCAAAAACATCTATTTTCCAAAACAAAGCGTATTAATTTATTTACATACAGTGTATTTTAGCTTACGTGGAAACAGACATCAACGCAATATATAGTTATCAATGGAAATACATTAATTGACAAACCGTTACTTTGATAACACCAACAGTGCTTTACTTAATAATAGCAAAGGAGTTGAATATGGTTGGATGAATTGTACCTCTGTTAGAAAGAAAAACGGTTTTACAGTTCAAATGTAGACTGCAATGTTTCCAACTTTGGAACTTCATACGACAAATTAAAACATGTTTCAAAAACACACACGTTTTAAGAGAAGTTATATTACTTGGCCATACGAATTGATCATTGGATATTAATTTTGTTGGTCGCTGTATGTATCATTTCTTTGGAAGTAAAATTTTTAAAAGTGATTGGTTATTGAAATATTGCCGCATCAGATTGACTTTTAACGTGATCATAATCAAAAAGTAATAATAACAATAATTTCGATAATAAGACCAGATAAGACTTTGATATTCGTAAAGCCATCTCTGTTTGGCCTATATTAAGTATATGTTTCTCATCTATGTAAAATAATGTTAATAATGTTATTATAATATGTATTATTTCTTTAACTAAACTTATCATTGCCTGTTGTATGTAACCAAACCACAGTGTCAAGTTCTTGGACAGAAAATCAAAACTGAACCTCTAAAATGTTCCCTTTTGACTTCCCTATGTACATTCACGAGTCCAATGAAAATAGATGTAGATGCAATATTGCAGTATCCCATCAGGGAAAAGTCCAGGGAAAATCAAAGCTCATCAGCAATGTTTGAAGGTCTGAAAATAAAATGGTTTTGTATATCTGACGTTGAAACCAACACGATAAGAAACGATGTCTTTTAGTTCTACGATGATGGATAGACAATTATTAGTCTCATGAAAAAAAAAACAGCATTTCGAACTTATGTACGAATTTTCCGTTTGCTTTTTTTGAAATATAAACTGTGCAATTATCTAAACATAATAACAGATATGGATATTGGACTGCATGGCTAGTGGTAGCTCTCTATATAGGTATAAGTTTTCTTCATATTCGTATCATATTACTCACCGTACAAGGTGTATACGGTCAAAAAATAAAATAAGGTTAACCGGAGATGCAGAGGGGAAATAAAAACCAAGTTCTTAGTTGGGCATTCATTATAATGCAATTAAAATAAATAGAAAATATTATGTTTGATATGGTTCATAAAATTTTCTCACAGGAATATCAACCACTCTATCAGAACAGTAGATTGACTTTGACTTTCTTTTAAGCTTCAAGCATTCTTTCCGACGTATAACAGTAGCGCAACAATTTTCAAACTTATCCGATTAGGACTTTAACTCTGTTTGTCAACTTTCAACAACCTCATTAAATTCACATAATTTCAAATGTTTCTCAAATGTAGCTTGCCACCTGTGAAATGACCTCCATAAGTAATGGAAACAGCTTTCTTTTACAATATGTGGAATATGTCCGAGGATGAATACTTAATCAACGAATTTAATGTATATCATGTTCTGTTTTTACTTCTTCGCTGTTTTAAGAAAGCATGTCATCCTTTTTCTTTAAGGGTGACGCTTTATCTCCTTGCAGAGGGGTACGACATTCCAGGAAAGGGAGCCACCTGATTGCCAGAAAGGAGAGCAGCGGATGCTGATGCACCACATAGCACAATGTTTATTTTCATGTGCGCATCCCATTTACAGTGTCTAGAAAATTTGCCTCTTATTCGGCATAAACGTTTTTGGCAGTCGAATTGGCTAGTGATGTCAAACTCTAGGAAGCTTAACGATTATGTTGTCATCATATGCTGCACTTAATATTTTTATTTACATCGCACAATTAATCATAGTCTTTAGACAAACATGCGTTGTAACTTCTTTTTATTGTCAAACTGTACAACAAACGTCACATTACTTTCCCTTCGCCGAAACATGCATAAAATGTAAACATGTATTTCCTGGATAGCAGTGACTTAGGATCATTTGGATGGGTAAAGTAGCACTTTCTTAAATGCCCTAATGTTTTTGAGCAGCTGTAGATATTAACTCGAAGGTAAATATAATATACTAGAATATCATTCCACTGCTTCGAGCATTATTAGCAGAATATCTGCTGCATTTACAAGTTCTTTTGTTGGACTCCACTGCGGTTGGGGGCTGTGAATGACAAATCCCATTGGCCTTATTTGCTGAAAGGATTAAATATTCATGAGTTCTGATTATCAAAAACAGTTATTTAATCGGCTGTCAATTTTTTTTACAAATACTGAAATAATGTTAAGATAGAATGATACAGTACTAGACCTCACCTGTTAAGAGACCATTTGCTTGAAGAGGCACCGTTTTAGTTCCTGATTGATTGGCTGGATTGTTAAAGAGGCAATAGTTTGGTCGCGAGGGACCAGTTTTCGACCTTCGCGTAAGCAGTCTCTTAATGCAAGTTGTACAACAATAACCGCTTCAAGCAAAATATTGCGTTCCAGCCTCAACGACGACGTTTAAAAGTGGATCACTCAACTCAAAGTTGTATATAAAAGTATATATTATACTCGTAACTGCGCCTTTTATGATTTGGGGTATAGTTAATGTAATGAAATATCAAGAACAAACTAGCTCGATATCCGTATCGTTTAATTCGTTTGAACATGTTGACCTGGTATATAATACCTTATTTGGTTTGTGGGAAAAACAAAATCAAAACGCGTTTTAAAAATTCAAAATCACGCATCAACAACACCTTAATATGGTGGCTCATTCATCCCATGTCATATTGGCGAGGCGAAAACACGATAAGACAAATATTAGAAAACATGACACATTTATTTTTCAAGTTTTCGTGATCGCGGGTATGACTATGTCGTGTTGACACCCTTAAGCCCTTTATTTGTCATCCTGTTGTGTGGTCGTGACTTCGCACCGCCGGCACAAAAATACGACAAATACCTTATATATCGAGTTTTCGTGTTTTGTTTTCGCCCCGCCGACACACAATCTTTAAAATATCTTATTTGTCGAGTTTTTCATGTTTTCGTTTCAACGTCTTTCATTAGACATGCGCAAAACAATTATACATTTGCAAGACGGGGAAAGACATATGGACTGATGATAGTCAATACAGTTACAGTAAGAAAATGGCCCATCTAGCACGCACTCACTTTTTGCGTAGTAAATGGCGAATGACTTGAGAATACGATAAAAATATCTTCCGTTACAGCTCTTCTTCTTCCAGTAAAAGAGTTGGGATCCTCACGCTCTGCAGAATGTATCAACTGTAGTTTAGCTTTGAAAACATGAGCATATTACATATCTGTCCAAATGATCGGGGCTTTTTATCTAAATGTTTTTGTAATACAGCATATATATGTTAAATACGTCTGTAAGGTAAGAATGACTATGTGATAATGCAAAAAGATTACTTGACGAAAGTGGTAGAACTACTTTTTTGTATTAATTTTTTAGGTTTTGACTGAATTTCAAAGCTCGCTATTAGATTATGTTAGCACTATGGCAGATACTCCGTCAAAAATCCAATAAGGTGAATTTTATTTACCATCGCTTTGTGAAACAATGAACATAAGCTCTGTAGAGCTTTTGAGCGAACAGTTAGAACCAACTGTACCTTACCCCAAGCAATTTGCTGGTACCCATTTACAACTGGGTCGATCGAGACAATCGTGATAAACTACCTTGCCCAAGGACAAACCGAAATGGTTATAGCTAGGAATCAAACCCGGGACCTTCGCCTCCGAAGAAAGCGTCTTAGCCCTGTCAACCAATACGTCCAATATTGATGATAAAATTTATCTACAATCATTGCAGTTATCAATAACATCTTACAGATATTTATGTTGTATTCAAAAAATCAAGAAATCATATGTTTGACTAAAAGTAGACAAGGCCTAAATAATAAAATACTATTATGAGTGTTTTCGTGTCGACAGGGCGAAATCCCGACAACACGACAAATAAAGGGCGTCAGCATGTTATGTTCGTACCCTCCAACACGAAAACTCGACAGATAAAATGGTCGTGTCAGTGCCTTCTAAATATCAATTTTCTTGTAAAATGTTCCCCACGAACACGAAAACACGAAGACACCAACACGGCATGGAAGAAATCAGCCACTATAATTTAATAAATGTAGCGTTTGAATCCATATTATTCTGAGTATTTTGAAATTTGTACTATTTCAAGCAAATGTTTTATCCAAAATTTGATATGAAATAGGTGAAATGGTACGTGATTCAGAAACATTTGTACCAACGCTAATCATGTTTGATTAAAAAAAGGTGTCAATAGAAATGTTTGTGGTTAACGACAAAATTGAAATAATGTAATCGACTTTTAATCGAATATCTGCAGATGTCGGAACGGAATCATCGATTTCAAACCTAGCAGAATTTCAACTTCACATGCCGACTTCTAGTCACGGCCTGTTCACTTTATATAGAAATTAAGATGTCATAAAAAAATGTTGGTCTATCAAATTCAGGCGTGCTTTATTTCAATACTGCCATCTGTCTATGGACCAATTTTCATGAAAAAGTGCACTTGTAAATTTATCGCAGAATCCCGCTTTGTGTGACTTAAAGACGGGATGAAAAAACACCTATTTAGACTGTCTAGTAACATATTATTTATAATAACTAACAAGTTCTTCCAAAATGCGAACGAAATATGCGGCCATAGAGCTTTTCATGATTGTGATTCCTACATTCTTACAGAAGTTCCTACTTTTCACAGATATATTCTAAAAACAATGTGCAGTAGAGATCTTGAAATTTATAATCACTGAGAGGATTAATCATTAAGCAGTGACTATGTAATGGAGATTCTGGATAGCCGTCCGCCCAGAAGTCACTTGTCATAGGTACAGGTTCTCCGTTTGACATGATCCATGCTCCTTCAGCTTCGAAGTCCGCGGCTTGTGCGTTACTGCCATCGACTACGACGAGTTCTGAGTACCCTGAAATTTAAACACACGCTCTTCTTGATCATGATAATGCTACATTTTGTCGCTTAAATGGTATGAAATATTATGTTCAAGTTACGCGACATTTTTGTTTTTTAAAGATACCAGGACTTGTTACCGTTATATTTGTAAGGGATTCACCTGAAGGGAATGACGATTTCATACTGTCTTATACCTTTTGAACGCAGTCATACTCCTCTGACTATTACAAATATTTTGAACACACTCAATGGAATAAAAATGAATTGTTTTCTGGAATGTTTAGAAAGTCAGCAAACTTTCCTAATACAAATACCTGGTGCAGACAGAACAGATACGTTGCAAATGTGCAGAATGGGGAGGCTGCATTCTTGTAACGCCGCCTGTCTTGTTTGATGTATATCATTGATACTCGGTGAACTAAAGCAATGCATGTTTACTGTATTTTGAAAACTCACCTTTTCGATTTGTTCCATATATCTCACAAGTTCTGTTAGTAAATTTATTTTATGTAGGTTGTTCCTCTTGCTCTTTGATAGATAAAATATTCTTTTTATAAAATAAATGGCATCAGCTTCTTTCGGATGATTTCTTTATTGCAACAGCAGTTATTGAACCCCTGACAACAAATTTATAAGTGAGGTATACTGGTTTCAGGTTGTCTGTCTGTCTGTCTGTTCGTCTGTCCGTAGATACAATCTTGTGCACACCATCTCTCCTCATCCCCTTGGCACAATTTAATGAAACTTCACACAAGTGATCAGTAACAACAGTAGTTGTGCATGGGGCATGTTAAGTTCTTTCAACAACAAAAATTGCAGAGTTATGGGACTTAGTTTCTTGTTAATATACTACATGTATGTACATACAGTCTGCATATGCAATCTTGTGCGCGCCCAATCTTCCGAATCCTTGCACACAATTTAATGCAACTTCACACAACTGATCAGTACCAACCCTAGTTGTGCATGGTGCATGTTACGTTCTTTTAGATAAATATTCTGCATATTTATGGGACATTGTTTTTTGGTACTATACTGTATACATACAGTCCACATAAGTATGCAATCTTGTGTGCGTCAAATTGCAATGTACTGTGTCAGTGCATGCGGGGGGTACATTCATCACCTTTAGTGATAGCTCTAGTTTCATGATGTGCGACGTCGTAAGTGTAAAAGGCTGTCCCGGTATAAGTACAACTAAATTAACTATGGACGTCGATGCCAAAGACAACAGTCAAATAACAACATATGTTCGCGAAGAGAGAAAAATAGAGCCCTACAGAAAATCAGAAAATTCAACTGGCACATGACAAAAATAGCAGGAACAATACAAACAAAATACTCAAAATAAAATGACATAATCTGTTATAATGGATCCCTAGAAACAAACCAGATATAAAAGAAACCATGTATATATTATTTAAACAGTTTGATTAAGTATTTTACCAGTGCTATAAGAGGTTGAAACTAAAATGTAGTAAAGAATGTACTTGTTACATATCAAGACACCAAAATACATGGTTCATGCCCTAATATTTCAGGTACTTTGGGTTGGAATGTGGTTTTACATTGACGGCATTTCATCAAGCGATGCTCATACAAAAGATTTTGCCCACTTTTAGATTATGTAATAATGGAAACCAATGTATATATAAATGAAAGCTATAACCTTTGTATCACTCTTTAACACGGGAATATTGCCCTTCCACTCTCGCGCAAAATTTTTCCTATAGTTCTAAATATAATAATCTAAATTTACCACATAGTGTTAGCTAGGAAGACGTTTAATTTAGTCTCCTAGACTTGCCTCTTAATTACTTCAAAACATAATTCAAATAAGAGAAAAAAATGATCACCTGTCAAAACCTCAGGATTTGGTTTTGTTAATTTATTATTTATTATTTCGTGGACAGTACCTGTGCAGTCCCTTAGGATGTGTCTTAGCATTTCCATCTTAACAACAGTTGTCAATCGTACCAGGTGTAATCCCTGTTGTGCGCATGCATCAGGAGCATCAGGGGCCCCTACTACGTCTCCCATCACTCTAAATCAGAAAATATACTTTTCAAAGAAAACACGTATATAGTATTCCTGCAATGCCAATAAGTAAAAGACAAACAGTGCAATTATAAATTCGAATTATCAAAGGGTCCAATTGATGTTACATGGTCAAGCAATTGTATCAAAATCATCCATTGTAACAATTTTGTACTCTGAAAGTTGTTGTTTAAAAGGTACAGAAAACTGGAAAATGGTAAATAACATTTAATACCCGACAGCCTGACAAAATGTACAAAAAGACAAAGTTTAAAGACATTCATGGTGTAATAATTATGCGTGCAATTTATCTAAAATTATAATTTCAAGTACATGTAGTCAATTTTTAAGAATGTGCAGATAGTTAATAACCGATTTCATCTACGGTAAAAAGATTAATATTTTTCATTAGACAGACATATAATGACTTGATATAGAGAAAATTACATGAATCTTGTCTTTTCATAGTTTGATAAATTCAGTGTGGAAAGTCACTATTGTTATATTTTTTCATCACATGTTAGCTTTTCCTGTCGAGACTTCAAACATTCTACTTTGTTTTACTTTATAAACAGTCAATTTGACCAACGTCTCCTATACTCTAAACGAAGTCGACGTCAAAGCTTTATTACACCAGTGTATTATAATTTCAATACGCCCGCTTAAGAGACGGTACACATTATGGAAACGCCCTTGGCGTGCGTGCGTCGTCCACAAACTTTCTTCTTCATGGATGAATTTTAATATGACTTGGCACAAATGTTTACCATCATATGACGGAGTGTCATGCGCATTAACCAGGTCCTTTGGGTCAGGGTAAAGGTCAAATTCAAAAATGTCTTTGTCCAGAGCATTTCCTCTTCATGGATTGAGTGATTCTAATGTAACTTGGCACAATTATTTACTGTCATGAGACAGAGTGCCACGTGCAAGAACCAGGTCCCTAGGTCTAAGGTCAATGTCACACTTTGAGGTCATAGGTAAGATACAGAATGACAACCTTATCTAAAGCATTTCTTCTTCATGCATGGAGGAGTTTGATGTAACTTGGAAAGAATGTTCAGCACCATATGACAGAGTGTCAGATGCAAGAACCAGGTCCGAAGGTCTAAGATCAAAGTCACACGTAGAGGCCAAATGTCAGATACAAGAATGACTTTGTCCGGAACAATTCTTCTCTATGCATTAAGGGACTTTGATGCAACTTGGCACAAACGTTCTCTTCTATGAGACGGAGTGTCATGCATAAGAACCAGGTCCCTAGATTTAAGGTCAATGCCACACTTCAAATTCAAATATCTATATGTATGTTCCTTTTCAAATTTTCTAAAAGTTAAATATACACGTATATTCCTGAAACCAGTAGAGTTCGTATGACCTGACAATACTTTTGTTCGCTGGACTTTGTTTCGTGTCCGCTCTCGAGACAACGTGCAGAGCGCATGTTCTTGGTGGCTCACTTCAAGGACAAGGTCGCACATAGGGGTCAAAGGTCACATGAAAATGTGTCTGTGTCCGTTCCGTTACTCTTTAACTGCTTGAAGATTTTTTAAAACGCTTGGCACAAATGTTCATCACATCGATACGACGTGCTTCAAGGTCAATGTCGCACTTTGGGGAAAAGGTCATACCTTCGGGCGTACATTCCTCCGCATTGCGGTGCTCTTATATTGCAATTGGTATGCCAGCAATGGCCTGTAATTTTTGAAACAAATCATTCTGTTCTATTATATTTCTCCATGAGGTTCCAAAAGTCCAACCGGTAGACAAGAGCTTTTATTTTGTTTTGTCTCAAGCGTTTTTGTTTTTTTAGGCGTTAACGTCACACCGACTTAATTTAAGTTGATATGTTGACATTGCAGCTTTTATGGTCGAAGAACTCTAGTTGAAATACGGACGGGCAAACTGGAATTCCATTAGACAATTGAATGGCTTCTCACATGAAAGACTTCTAAACCCCAAAGAGGTTTTATCAACTCGCCAAAGAGGCTCCTGAATAATCAAGCTACGCTATGGATAATCATGATACACAATGTTCACACTGAAACAGTTTATATAAGAACTAATTAACAAATAAATCATTCGCTATTAACGATCAAGTATTTTGCATGATAATCAGCTTTAATTTTTTCTAAGGACTTACATGAACGTAAAATTGCTGCCGTCAGCGAGTGGAACTGTATTATACGAGTATATATCCATACCAGCAGGACACGTCCATGAAAAATTAGCTGTTGCAGTTGATGATGCTGCTGGCGGTGGCGGTAACGTTGATGATGTTGGCGGTGGCGATAGGGTAACAGCTGGTGGAGATGGCGTTGGCGTAAGTGATGCGGAAACAGTCGATAGTATAGGAACTGGGGACACAGACACGACTGGAACAGACGCTGTCATACAAACATACAAAACATTACAAAACATTTACGAAATAATTTACAGAATGCAATAAAGTATACTAGTCCTACTTCTACTTTAACAAGAATTGAAATATCAAACTTAGGTAATTATATTTTTGAGGTAGAACATAATATTTGAACCCATGTTGAATTTTTAGAGACTGTCTCTCAAGCCATGGTAAATTGCGAGTAGGAGGACAATGTTGTTAGGCTTACAGAATGGAAAGTAGGGAGCCACTGAAAAATTCCATCATTTACCAACCTCACCTACTACACACAAACACGCACGCATGGACATCATTTCTAGTGTCAGCATTGGTACTCTTCACGGACACTAGGTTAATATAGAATGTTCATTGAGCAATACGTTTTGGTCATAATTATAGTCCATTCAAAAGCCGTCATTCTTGATAACACAAGGATATAATTTTACGCAGTTTTCTATGTTTGTCAATGAATATTTTACTATAACCCCTATCATGCTGGACTCGACTGATTCTGCCTTTGCGACCAGTGTAGAACATGATCTGCCTGCACATCCGTGCAGCCTGATTATGGTCGGTACTGTTCTCCATTCAGTCAGTATCTTTTTGTTTTTTTGGTAAGAACCCCTTTTGAAAGCTACTGGTACTGTCCAAACTGATCGATGGATAAGTTCATTATAGAAATTTAGCAGGGTAAGGGTTAAGGTCTTGGTTTAGTTTGTACATAACATATGTACTTACGAGTATTTAATTACAACACAATTATACGTCTAATAACAATCAATGAAATTAAAGCTATAGGGCCGGACTACACGTTCTTCAACCATTTGAAAACGGCTTTTCCCTTAATTAAGTTATTCTAGGCAATGATGTGACCTTTTCGTGTCGATTCTTTACAAAAAAATCCAATTTATTTGTTCATTCATTATAACAGAACCCAACATAAGCCGGCGTTAGGGAATGACTACCTATCATGAACATAACTAAAGTATGTTGTCTTTCAAAGCTGTGATATATACCTACCTCCATAGGGAATGTAGTACTTTGTTTCCATGACAACGGCCAAACCTTCTGAAGATTCCAGTATATGGTCATGTAACTGGCAGTTTAAATTTTGCCCTGGTGCGTAAAAGAAGGAAACACATGTGCTGTTTTCTGAACAAGTCCTTCCGCAGTGGAGTTGGTTTAAAGAAGTGACTGAAACGCCGTACGCTGGTAACTTGCAATCGAAAACTGGATAGCTCGTCCATTTCACGACAGCACTAGATGCTGAAAATGTAAAAAAAATATGACAACTTAATGACGTTTTACTGTTATGGAACATTCACGGAATAAGATGGTAAACAGAATTTAAATATTAGAAATATTCCCATTAGATTGAATGCAAGTTTTATTTTATTTTTCGTTATTAATACTCTATTGATTTAAATATGAGCCGCGCCATGAGAAAACCAACATAGTGGCTTTGCGACCAGCATGGATCCAGACCAGCCTGCGCATTCGCGCAGTCTCTGGTCAGGATCCATGATGTTCGCTAACAGTTTCTCTAATTCCAATAGGCTATGAAAGCGAACAGCACGGATCCTGACCAGACAGCACGGATGCGCAGGCTGGTCTGGATCCATGCTGGTCGCAAACCCACTATGTTGGTTTTCTCATGGCACGGCTCTAATGATTGATTGTCTTGTTTATGAAGCTTGATAACGTTTTTCCTAAAATGCAAAACCTAATACGGTGAAACCTTTTGTTTGGATATCTTAATAATCTAAATTATGGAAAACGTTATAATTCATATGGTAGTTGAAAAGCTGATACATCTTCATACATTTCAAAATAAATACAATATTGACACCCGTGTGCTGAAGCCATTATCTTTTAGATGTGTCCGAATTTTGACCTGTATCACACTTCAAACTATTGTCTTTCGGATTAGTTAAAGCATTTATATGATGATGATACAAATACAAAGCGGAAACGCTCTAGAAACATGATGAAAAAGAACACTTCCGCATGTTTATACACTTCAACTTTGTAAATAAAAGTAACGATTTTGTAAGAAGTGAAAGTATCTGTCCAATAAATTACGCCTGTGTCACTTAAACTTTGTTTTTCTACTATGGTACGATACTATATGAAAATGCTCCGGAAAAATAAACAGAACATTTCCGTCAATTTAAAGTTGTATTGATGTTGTATATAAACGAATAATAGTCGTCATTCGCAGATAATAGTTGTCACTCAAATATAATTATCGTTAATCGTAGATGACAGTTGTCATTCGTACGTAGATAAAAGTCGTCATTAGCAGATAATAGTTGTCATTCGTAGGTATAAGCTGGGAGGTAATAATCGTCATTCGGAGATAAAAGGCGTTATTTTTAGATAATAGATATCATTCGAAGATAATAGTCGTCCTATGTAGATAATAGTTGTCATTTGTATATAAAGTCGGCATTCGTATAAAATAGTTGTCATTCGTTGAAAACGGTCGTCACTCGTAGATAATAGTCGTCATTCGTCGATAATAGCTGGCATACGTAGATAATAGTCATCATTCGCTTATAATTGTCATTCGTTGATAGTTGTTGCCATTTCATAGATTATAGCCGTCCTCCGTAGATACTTGTCGTCATTATTAGATTATAGTCGTCCTCCGTAGATACTTGTCGTCATTATTAGATTATAGTCGTCCTCCGTAGATACTTGTCGTCATTATAAGATTATAGTCGTCCTCCGTAGATACTTGTCGTCATTACTAGTATTAGATTATAGTCGTCATCCGTAGATACTTGTCGTCATTCATAGATAATAGTCGTCATCCGAAGATACTTGTCGTCATTCATAGATAATAGTCGTTATCCGTAGATACTTTTCGTCATTCATAGATACTAGTCGTCATCCGTAGATACTTGTCGTCATTGATAGATAATAGTCGTCATCCGTAGATACTTGTCGTCATTCATAGATAATAGTCGTCATTCGAAAGATTCATGATCGGCCCGGGGTGTGAACATAGCTCTTATCAAACGTCAGTCAAATAGTGTTCGCTGTACAAATTGTGTTTGTTAATATACAAACCTCGGTTACAAGTAACTAGTTCGCTATACGAATATAAGGAACCTCGGTTATAAGGAGCAATTTTTAGAGGTGCCAAGCTGTTCCTTATAAGCGAGGTTTACTCTATAATGGGATACAGTTTACAAGGGAAACAGTGTACGTTGTTGCTAAAGAGGTTCAGAGTTCTTGCAAATATTTGTAATTTGGAATAAGTGAGTTGACCAACATATGACCTTAAGTAGGCATTGTAGATGAATAATGATAAAGTCATCAGTCTAATGGATGTTAACGGATGTAGGATCGGGATTTTCCTAACGCTATTAAGATTTTTTTCATACTCTGTGAGCTTGAAGAACATTAGTTTCTAAGACAAATAAGAGAAGAAAAAGCACAGGTCACCGAACTGGTTTTAATTTTATAGGGCATTTTCTTCACCCACTTTTTTAAGCATTTCTGAAATTTTGTAAAATTGAAAAAATGGTGGTATTTTATAAAACATATAATATCCCACTAAATGTTATAGAGATTTCAGGTCTTACAAGTTACTATGAATGCAAGGTGATATCAGTATTATATAAGCATAAATGTGACTATAACAAATCTCTTTCATTTTTAAACGCTGACATAATTACTCCACCCACTTTATTTTTAATGGAATAAACGTATTTAAATCTACAAAAAATCTGCCATTAAGATTTTAAAAATATTTTGCAGCTTTAATGAAACGCATAGATGCTTCAATATGGAAAGAAAAAATTTGGGGTCACCGCGGATCTAAGAGATTTATTTAGAAATAAACGTTTAAAAACTGGTGAATTTTTATATTTTTAGTTCTTTTTGTTTTAATTTATATTTAAAGTACTATGTTGGAATTTTTTATTTCATCTGTATCATTATATATATATATATGTCAGAAAAATATCAGAACCAAACCTGAGGTACTTTGATAGATATTTGAAATTACCGACCCCTCTTATATCAATTTTAGGCAAATGCCAGCCAAAATTAAAGGTGAACATTTTCCCCCAAACAAATATAATCTGTTTGGTAAAATGGTACATTATTAGCCATATTTTAATCATTTAGCATTCATTTTTGGCGAGAATTTTGTTAAAAAGAAATATTCGAAGAAACATTTTTCAAAATGGCGGATGAAGAAATATACAACCATTTTATTGACGTATGGTGATATTCTTGTATATTAGTATATTTTTCAAGCCGCGTTGTTTGTCAGCTGATTCTTTAAATTTTATTTAATCTGAAATAATTAAATAACTATCTCATGTCAAAGCAGTAAATATATTAATTAAATGATAATGTAAAAATGTTAAATACCTAAATAAATTTGGTGCAATCGTAAACTATTTTTCTAATTTATCCAATGCTATTTGTTATTTAGTTTTAGTGATTCCCTAGAAAGGTGACATTCTTGGAATCGCTGTTTACAACCAGAACCAGGACACACGGAAAGAACGTATAATAACTTTATGAAGATATTCTTATGGTTGACATGTATATACTCATTTCTTTTATGTATAATCCCATGTGGAGTTCAAAAAACGTTAAAGCTTATTGTTATATGTTTCAAGTTTTTCAAAAAAACTGATTTGGAATGCGGAGGTGGAATGTCTACCCCATCTACATATATATTCTATATATCCACATGAAGACAAAACCAACAAGTAAAGGAAAACTGTGGGGCGCCGCCTTGGAAACGGCCAGTGGCAAAACCACCACCGGGGAGCTTAAACCGGTTTACGGTGCAAATAGTCATTCTTGAAAATTTTGCGAAAAAGAGTTTTGTGTTATTAACGTAATAATTTTGCCAAGAATACTTTCTAAATGCTATAAAAAAAATATTTCATAAAGCTTAGTTCTCAGAAGGACACGATGTCTACATGTATACTTTTACACATAACCCCATTTCTGAGTATTGCACAACCCCTGCACTAATATATTTGATTTTATGGTCTTATTTATATTTCATTACTATTAAGAAGCGCGCGTATAATGCAAAGTTGATGCTGCAAAAAGTTAACATGAAATAAAATGAAATAGGTTTTTACGTCTTGTGCGTTTTTGTAACATCACAAGACATATGACATCATTCCGTTAACACTCGCCAGAATCCTTATAATGTCTTGCAAAATGCGTAATTTAACATAAATAAGAAAAGAGTAAAAAAAATATCTGCGAAACGCTCGTGAAAATGTAAAAATTGCGTAACTTCTTTTTGAGATATATTCTATATTCATGAAAAGCAAACATGTATCCTCGTGTAAGTACATGTATATACAAAATGTAGTCATATGATTTACTTATGATTTCATTAACGTCATTACCAACATGACTTTGAATGACAATGTTTCGTGATGTACAGCAATAGGATGAAAAATTAAATACACCATATAGGAAACAAAGGAAAATGATACTGGTGCGAATTTAATAAATGTGTAAATTGAGAAAAAGCTAAGTGGTAATCCTTCAAATCTGTTCATGACTTTCATTTTTTTGCACGATCTATTCCATCATAGGCTGGGGAATATTTCGGTAATATCTATACTGTTTACTTTTCTAAGCAAAGTCTAATTTTCATACGAACATTCAACATAGTTTCACAAAAATCCTTTACAGGTTTTACAAAACTGCGCGTTTTATTATTTTACCGCAATTCTAAGATATTCTGAAAGTTTTCAATGGGTTCTAGACAAGAGCTTTTAAAATTTTATTTAATTGTTTGTAGCTTTTAGGTAAAAATGGCCGAAAGTTACAAAGGCAAATACCCTATCTAAATCGTTTTGACCACAAATTCAAGACAAATTGAGATATCTTACGGAAACTAGTTTGTTCAACTACAGTTTGAATATTTGAGAATGTTGGAAAAATATCTAGTACGTAATTTTAATTGTATTTAAAGAAAACAAGGAAAACGGTGTTACGGAACAGGTGAATCAAACGATCGTACAAAATGTAATTTGTCAATACTAGCAACCACTTTTACTAAATATATTTTAACACACTTTGACCGGCTTGTACCACAAAAAGTATGAACGAATAGCCCATGATCTACTTACCACTGTTCAAGAACGGCAGTAAAAGCAAAACCACCAGCAGCTGATGTGATCGAAGCACTTCCAGTAAGTCCATGTTATTCGAATGAAGACTTTTTTGAACTACATTAGAGTAGGTTTATAGTCCGCCTTTATTTACATTTGAAAATCGCTTTCTATAAATATTGGCGTTTTCATAACCGGAACTATGTTTGATCAGGTATCGACTGATTGTTATTGGATACATCAGCACGACTCCGCCTATATTTACGTTAGAAAATGGTTCGCTAAAGACGTTTCGATTTACATGTAGGAATCAAAACTCTTGCTTCCAATAATATTTTCCACTGTCATTTAACTTGACCATGCACTTGAATTTGTGAACAGAAGAACTGTTCGTTCCGTCAGGATCTGTAATACAAATGAAACAATAGCTACATGTACCATGAGCGTAAATTAAGAAACTGTAACTACATGTATTTGTTACATTATATTTTGTAAAATTTTTGTAAGAATAGTGTGCATGATCATAAGGAAATGTGTCAAACTTGCGTGTAAGGAAAACTTCGAAGCCCAGCATGAATGTGTACGCTGAATTAAATTACAATAGAAACATATGTATAGAAATCCGCATGGTTGATCGCCGTTAATCGACAATTAATGCAATCTGTAAAGGAAGGACTTTAAAAGGGATATTGTGTGACTTACATATTGTCTACATATTACCTAAACGAAGTTTTAGGTTTCATTCTTTTTTTAAAAAAAAAATGTGCCATAGCATCAATTTTCCTTGAATTAAAAATTTAAAAAAATAAAAGTTTGCAATGTATATGACTAACAACTTAAGTGATGCTATAAAGCTAATGAATTTGGAACGATCGGAAACTCAAGAAATGTCACAACATACGCCCATCATAATCAGTTACTTAACATGAACAGCTGTACTTGCAAACACACAAATATTCGGAGGAAACTGTATAATTTTGAACTCTACTTATTTTGTTTTACAGGTCATCAAGCTCTTGTCTTTTATTTCAGTGCCCCCAAACGAACTAATTTTATTAGAAATAATGAAGAAATAAAGAAGAATAAAAGAAATGGTTTACTTCATTTAAATTGTACTCCAGTTCTATAGTACACATTGTTTATATTCTTTGCTTGTTATCAAACTTGACCTATATTATTTTTGTAATACATTTTCAGTGTAACTGCAGTTGACGTCAAAGAATAATTGCTCTTATTATCAAGCGGAAACTGTCAATTTTGACCGATCCAACGCCCATAAATGGGTATGCTGATCACCAAGTTCGACCTAGCTTTTTTAGAGATGTATATATTTCGTTTAGGTTTGTAAAAGTACTTTAGTTTCAGCGGACACTGATTCCATCCTCCCGACTGCAAAGTGTTTATTTTTCAAAACCGGTCCAACGAAGAACTTTGCTTTCGCTAATTCTTTTTTTTTTTTTTTTTTTTTTTTTTTTTTTGTTAATATGCAAAAATTCACAGGTCATCTTTCTGCCATTAAATGATATAGTTTCACTTTTAAGAGCCTGTGCTGTTTTAAGAAAATTATTGTTTTATATTCTTTATAGTCTTTTCGCAATATTTTTCGTCCAGATGTTATTTCAGTATTTAAATAAAAAATTAAAGAAATACTAAGGGAAGACGACCATGATTGATTGTTCAGTCGAGTTTAACAACTCAAACAGATGGAGTCTGACTCCGCAATCTATCACCCATGTTTTGTGAACATTTTTATGCATTGTAAACTGTATGATTTGCCGCTAGTCAGAAACTTAATGGATCTCATTTATTTATTTATTTTGTTGGGTTTAACGTCGCACCGACACAATTTTAGGTCATATGGCGACTTTCCAGCTTTAATGGTGGAGAAGACCACAGGTGCCCTCGTGCCCCTAAAATGCCTTTCACGAGCGGGCACTGGTATTGATACACAGACCTTCGCATAAGCCAGTGATGGTTCATCACATGAAGAAATTCTACGCCCAAATGAGGTTCTCGAACCCACATCGATGAGGGGCAAATGGTTTGAAGTCAACGACTCTAACCACTCGGCCACGGAGGCCCCTCAATGGATCTCAAATCCGACAGAATAGGCCATAAATATTTAGATATTTGTAAATACAATAACCTGTTTATTTGCAACGGCCGAATAGGTAAAGACCGTAACACAGGTAAAATGACCTTTCGTGACTGTTCCGTTATAGATTACAACATAGCGAGTATTGATCTTTTGTCACACATAACTGACTTTGAAATAACAGAGCTTGATAGCTTATTTTCGGACGGTCACTGTCTGTTAAGTATTGATTTGAATATAAAATATTCTGAGCAAAACTGCATACAAGAAACGTGTGCTAGTAATAGTAAAATTAAATGGAAAGAAAATAAAAAAGAAGAATTTTTGATAAATATAAATGAGAATGATATCATGGAAATAAAAGCTTCACTCGAATCGTGTAATCAGGAAAATGCATCTACTATTTTAAATTTAGCAGCAACTAGAATCGCCGAAATTTTTAACTGTTCGGCTAATAAAACATTCATGTCAAGACCGCAAAATTTTAAAGAAAATAATCCGCCAAAGCAAAATAAATCTAAAAACAAACCGTTTTTTGGTACACAGTGTAGGAATGCGCAAGTAAAATACCACCGAGCGCGTAAACAATATAATCTTGTTAAAAACGAAACTAATAAAACTCATCTACGCGAAGCAAGTAAATTCTATAAATCAACAGTTAAACGATTTCAGCAAAATACAAAACACATGAATGAGAAAAAACTAAGACATTTAAATTCAAAACAACCGAAAGATTACTGGAAAATTTTGAACAGCATTAAACCAAAATCGAAAGGTAAAATTCCCCCAACGCAGGAATTACATGACTTTTTCGAAAATATAAACTCTACAAATACAGAGGAAGAAGATTTTCGTGTGAACTTTAATCTAAATGACCAAGATGAAATATTAAACTCAGAGATAACTCCGGAAGAAGTCTCCAAAGCAATATTAAACACAAACAATGGTAAATGTCCGGCAGAGGATAAAATTATTAAAGAATATCTTAAAAGTTCAAAATCTCTGTTGATGCCAGTATACGTACTACTATTCAATAAAATAATGGTTACCGGTACTTTACCAGAATCTTGGGTGGAGGGCATAATAAAACCTATTCATAAAAACAAGGGCAGTCAAAGTGATCCAAAAAACTACCGTCCAATTACTATTTTAAGCTGCCTTGGCAAAATCTTTAGTGCTGTATTAAAAAACAGGTTAACGAAATATGTAGAAGTTCAAGAAATGCTTAATGAAAATCAAGCAGGTTTTAGATCCAAATACTCAACAACTGACCACATGTTCGTATTACACTACCTTATAGAGTTATTAAAACTTAAAAAGCAAAAATTATATATTACGTATGTGGATTTTTCGCGGGCTTTTGATTCCCTTTGGAGAATAGGTCTTTGGAAAAAGCTCTTAAATATTGGAATACAAGGAAACTTTTTAAGAGTAATTTATAATATGTATAAGCATATAAAATCATGTGTTTTCTATGAGAAATCATCATTTTTCAAATGCGAAATTGGGGTAAGACAGGGGGACCCTTTATCCCCCCTGCTCTTCAGTATTTATCTGAATGATCTGGAACATTTTATGGTTTCACACGATAATCCTGGAATTGAAATCAGCAATGCGAACGTAGGTTTTTTTATCTTAAAATCCTAGTACTCCTCTACGCTGACGATACTGTATTATTTGCAGACGACAAAAAAATCCCTTCAAAAATGTCTAAAAGATTTTGAAAATTACTGTAAACTCTGGAAATTAGAGGTGAATCCTGATAAAACAAAAGTAATGGTTATCGGTGCAAGAAATTTAAAAAGTATGAAATTCTATCTCGCAGATAAAGAACTAGAAATTGTAAAATCATATAAATACTTAGGACTTTATTTTTCCAATACAGGTAGTTTTGCAAAAGCAAGAGAACATATAGCGAATCAGGCTAAAAAAGCAATGCATCTACTACTAATGAGAATAAATAATATAGACATACCGATTGATCTTCAATTAAAATTATTCGATAGTACAATTTTACCTATACTAACATATGGTTGTGAAATATTTGGTTTCGAAAATCTCTCCGCTTTGGAACAAGTACACAATAGCTTTCTAAGAAAAATAACGAAAACTCGTACAAGTACGCCGATGTACATGCTTTACGCCGAGTTAGGACGATATCCGATAGAGATTACGATTAAAACAAAAATGATAAGTTTCTGGAATAAAATTATTACACAGAAAAATACTAAACTCTCTTCTTTATGTTATGAAGCCATGTTATATTCTGCATACTCTAATAAATTTAAATGGATGAATCATATATGTGATATCCTTAACAATACAGGGTTTTCCTATGTGTGGCTACAACAGAGATCAATTACAAGTAAAAATATAGCAATTAATATTAAACAAACGCTTATTAACCAATTCTTTCAAAAATGGTCATCAGATCTAACAAACTCATCCAAAGGTAGAAATTATAGTCTTTTTAAGAAAGATATTAATTTTGAAACTTATTTGAAAATTCTCCCTCGAAATCAAGGCCTCAAAATCTTAAAATTTAGAACGGCGAATCATAAACTATCTATAGAAACTGGTCGCTGGAAAAATAAACATAAAGAATATAACAATAGAAAATGCGTAAACTGCTTCCAGGACCTTGGTGACGAATTCCATACTTTGCTAGTTTGTAAACGTTTTAAAAACATCCGAGAAAAACTGATAGATCTGTATTTTTATACTAGACCTAATGTTATAAAATCTAACCATTTATTAAATACAAATGATGAAAAGGCACTTAAAAACCTTTTTAAATTGATCCATTATATCCTGAAAATAACAAATAAACAATATAACTAAACTTACCAAAACATGCAGCACATTAAAATCTAAAACAATTCCATGTCCCTTTGATCAATAAATCCTATTCACTAATATCAAACGAATATTTCACTTTCAGTTATTGTGACCTTAAACCACGTTAAATGAAATTTTCATGCATTTCAATTCGACACAGTTTATATCATATGATAATCTTTTTTTTTTACCGTTACTTTTGGATGGTCAAGGTTGTAACGTCTCTGAAATTTTGGATATTTAAAATAGTTATCTGTAGATTGATGAAATGAAATTTGGATGTACTTGAAGAACAAATTATGGACTTTGTGATATAGGAAAATCAAAGGATTTTGTTATTAAACAGAGAAGTTTTTGACTTTATTTCATCTTTTCTTTTGTCAAAGTTGTTGTTTAGGACAATTTTACGAGGTGAACGAATCTCATGGCAAGTTGGTCACGGATTATCTGTACGGTAGTTAATCGATAATAATCAATGGTCAATAGCGGACGGATTATCCAGTTTTTCTTCATGTTAGTTGATATGATATTTGGTGTCCTATTGTGTAATTTATTGGAGCCAGGGGCAATAGTTGACCATATAAATGTCCGAAACGCCAATTAAGCAAAACGGTGGCAATTAACAGAAAAAGAAGAAACGGACTAAAGATGAAGTGTCACCAAATTCTAATAGTATTCAGCCGGAGAAACGGGCTGCTATAGTTTCTCAACAGACGCAGACTATTTATTCTGGACATATCATGGCATCGCCACCCCAAGTGAATAATTCTACGCAATATGCTGGACAATATTATCCCCCGCACCTTCAATTTGTTAACCCGCCTTTGCAAACAGTGGGATCCCCCGTATCCCCAGGAGTTCCCCCATTCCTGCAGGCGGGGGCAGTGAACGAACAGTCTTGGTACCATGCCTTGATGACAAAATTAACTGCCATAGAATCAAATCAGAAAAATATTGAAATCAAATTATCAAAGCTTGACAAAATTGAAGCAGATGTGATCAGTATGTCGAAAAAAATGAGCGAAGTTGAAACACGCGTAGGTTCTGTGGAACAGCAGTTAAAGGCGTCTGACAAAAAGTTGTCTGAAATTGAGGATAGTCGAAATTTTGACAGTAAGGTGTGTGACGATATAAATCAGAGACACAAAGAAATTGAAAAATTATTAAAGGCTGAACAGGTTAAAAACGAATCGTTATCGAGCTCTATTGAACAAATGAGATCTGAAAATAAAACTGTTGTGAATGAAGTTATTGACCTTAAATCACGCTCAATGCGAGATAATCTGTTGTTTCATTTTATTGAGGAGGAGCGTGATGTAGAGTTGAGGAAGTCCGAAGACTGTACCACAAAAGTGCTAGATTTTTGCGTGAACTCGCTGGGAATTATTGACACAGATTCAAAATAGATAGGGCGCATCGAATCGGCAAATTTGAACCTACTAAGGCCCGGCCCATCGTAGCAAAATTTAACTTTTATAAAGATAAGGTGGAAGTGAAAGACAGGGCGCGTCAGAAATTTATGGGTAAAAACAATCCCGTATGTGATCAGCTTCCACGTGAAATACAGGAGAGGCGGAAAAAGCTAATCCCTTATCTTGTCCAAGCCCGAAAGGACAATAAAGACGCCGTTCTTTCTCATGACATTCTTTATATTAACGGTAGGCGTTACACGGCCGACAATCTACCACCTGGCCCTGTCCCATCCCTAGAACCCCGACGTAGACGGGACCAACCTGCGACAGGAAACAGTACGGGAGATCAGCCGACCGGAAGTCAGGGTATGGAGGACAGCTAGGAACCCGCTAAGAAGCAGCTTAACTGTTTACTCTGGAACGTTCAGGGTATTAGCAATAAGTTAAATGACAGTGACTTTCTTAATGTTATAACGGACTACGATATCATTATTGCTACAGAAACATGGAACTCTAGATATCTTAATATTGACTTAAACAATTTTGAAAGTTTTTCATGTCATCGTCCAAAATATAACAAGCGTGCTAAACGAAATAGTGGTGGTATAATTATTTATTACAACAAAACATATTATGGTCATATTGAGCTTGTTTCCCTAAATAATATAGGTATTGTATGGTTTAAATTAAAGAAGTCATATTTTAGGTGTTTAAATGACATTTACTTTTGTAGCTGTTACATACCACCAGAAGACTCAAACGTTTACAAACGTAACTCTCCTTTATTCGATATTGATTTTTTTGATTTGCTGTCTGATGATATAAGAAAGTATAGTCAGTTAGGTGACATAGTCCTAACGGGTGACTTTAATGCACGAACAGGTCAAAGGTCAGACTTAGTTGAAAATATTAATTTGAACCGTTTTATAGATTTACCCGATGATGATGATGAGCGTTCTGTGAATGTATCGTTGCGTTCATCATGTTATAACCATGTAAATACGTTTGGAAACAAACTATTGTCTATATGTAAGGAAAGTAGTTTGTATATTGCAAATGGGCGTTTAGAACCAGGACAATTTACTTGCTATAATATGATACGTAATAAAACTGCTGCTAGTGTTGTAGATTATATAATAGCAGACTGCAATGTATTTTCTATTATTGATAATATGCATGTAAATGATTTAACTGAGTTTCCAGACCATTGTCCTGTCAATTTTGTTTTAAATTTTGATAATATGAAATTCGACTGTAAGAATGATATCACTTATGATAAGATAATTTGGGATGATTGTAATATACACGATCTGAACATATTGTTAAATGATAAAAAAGATATTTTTGATGATTTAACAAACAATTTACTGACGAATACTATTGACCTAGATACCTGTATTAATAATTTTTCGGATATAATGTTTGATATATCCTTTCAATTACATGGTAAAACATTTCATAGGAAAAGAAATCCTAAACCAAAAAAATATACACGTTCACTTTGGTTTGATGATGATTGTAAAACACATAAATCTGAATTTTATAAATGTAAGAGATTATATAAGGACAATCCTTCTGTTGATAATAGAAATCTGTTATTAAATGCCAGAAGCGCTTTTTCTACATGTAAACGTAAAGCCAAAAGAAAATTTTATACAAAAGAAAGGAAAACATTGTCAAATTTGAGTAAAAGTAATTCGAAAAAGTTTTGGAAATATATTAAGAAATATAAACGAAAATGTAATAATGCATCTGGTAATATTAGTTTAGATAGTTTTGTTGAACATTTCAAAAATGTTTCAAATTCCCAACATGAGTCAACATTTAATATTGATGATTTTGATAGAAGAGACGAACCTATAAATATTGACAGTTTACTAATGATGAAATTAAGACTACTATTGAATGTTTGAACAGGCATAAAAGTTGTGACATAACAAACAATGTTGCCGATTTTTTCATCGATTCAAAGGATTTTATCTCACCATATTTAGTTATAATTTTTAATGTTATATTTAATTCAGGTGAATACCCAGAACTTTGGAGGAAAGGTGTGATCGTACCAATTCACAAAAAAGGCGATACTTCTGATCCCTCAAATTATAGAGGAATAACACTAGTTAATGTAATGGCAAAGATATTTTCCCTTGCATTACGCAATCGAATAAACAACTGGTGTGAAAGTGAAAATGTTTTTAATAACGCCCAATTCGGTTTTAGAAATCAACATAGTACAGCTGATTGTATATTTTTGTTGCATAGTATTATCCAAAAAGTGTTATCTCAGAATTCTAAATTGTATTGTTCGTTTATAGATTATGAAAAGGCATTTGACACTGTTATACACGATGCATTATGGGTTAAATTGATTGAATCCGGAATAAGTTGTAAAATGGTAAAAATGATAAAGTCTATATATAGTAACGTAAAAGCCTGTGTAAAAGACACTTTGACATTGTCGTATTCTAACTTTTTTTAATGTAATGTTAGGCGTAAAACAAGGCGAACCACTGTCGCCTCTATTGTTTATACTATTTATAAATGATGTAAAGAATATTATTGATTTTTCACAATTGTCTGAAACTGATATAAACTTATTATCTATGTACATGTTATTATTTGCTGACGATATTGTTCTATTCACTACAAACCCTAACAGTCTTCAAGATTTGCTTAACAATTTATATGAATACTCGCTCAAGTGGGGTCTGAAAATAAATGTAAGAAAAACGAAAATTTGTGTATTTGAAAAGAGAAAAACCACTCGGAATTATCAATGGTATATAAATGATAATAATGTAGAAGTTGTTGATTCATTTTGTTATTTAGGTATGAAATTTTATTACACAGGTAATATGCAGTATGCTGTAAAGTCTTTAAACGACCAAGCTCTCAAGGCCTATAATAATTTATTATCAGTTTGCAGTTCAGTTCCTATGGATATTAAAACTCAGTTGACTCTTTTTGACTCTCTTGTTACACCTATATTGCTTTACGGTTCAGAAGTCTGGGGGTATACAATCTAAAAGAAATTGATAAATTACATTTTCGATTTTGTAAACGTATTCTTGGTGTGCGGTCTCAGACCTCTAATGCTGCTATATTAGGAGAACTTGGTCGTTTCCCATTGTCTATGATCTGCAAGGAACGTGCATTGAAACAATGGTTAAAAATAATGAAAAATCCTAATTCTATAATTCACGAGGTATTTATTGATGCTTTGAATACTACTGGGAACAATACAAACATAAAAAACTCTTGGGCTTTGTCGGTGAAAGATCTACTTAATAACCTTGGGTATAGTAATTTGTGGTATACAACTAATTTTGCTGTTAATTACGAACCTTTGCTTAAGCAAAGACTGCGTGACCAATATGTTCAAGAATGGAACGATACAATATCAAATCAGTCTAAACTAAATTATTATAGAAAATTCAAGACTGAGTTTAGTTATGAAAAATATCTAGATGTTATTGATAGTGTTTCTCTAAGAATTGAATTATCTAGGTTTAGACTGTCTGCACATTGCTTAGAAATTGAGAGTGGTAGATGTATAAATGTAGCTAGAAATGATCGTACTTGTAAAATCTGTATGAAAAATGTTGAATCAGAGTACCATTTTATGCTATGTTGTCCTTTCTATCGTGATCTACGCCAAAAGTATTGTATTGATCCTTCATTTCCTTCTATTAATAAGTTTGTGAAACTATTATCATCAAAAAACGTTAGAACTATTAGAAATGTAGCCAAGTATGTATTTAATGCTATGAAAATACGTAAAGAAAAACTTGATACTGCTGCTTCTTAATTCAATTTATTGTGAACTAATATAGTATTATATGAGCATTTATGTGACGTAATTACTCAGTATATTATACAATATATACAATATACTGTATTTGCATTATATAAATGTATGTCTTGGCCATCTGAGATATTGTTTTGTAAATGGCCAAAGGCATGTTTATGCCGATATGCCAAATAAAACTGTAAACTGTAAACTGTAATTATGTCAGTTCTTTCAAAACAAGAGCTTTAAATTAGCACGGGTTTTCTTTACCTTTATCATTACAGGTAAAAGTAACTGTTACAGGTGTACACTGCCATAGTTAGTAGTGTCCCGTTTGTGTTTATACAAGTACTGTGAAACAACCTAAATCAACATAAACATTATTGTTTCGGTTTTTGTTTCATACTATTTTTATTCAACCAAAGTGTGAAATTACCTTTTTGGTAATCATGATGATACTTTATATAGAACTGGATTTCTTTTTCTTTTCATTAAAAAGGATAAAAAGGAAAAAAGAAACGATATTTAAGTACGAAATACTATTTTTGAGTTACCCCCGTAAAGAAAACTGTAGGTAACAAAAATATTATTTATGTTGATGTAATTGTTATTCATGCTAGATCTACTATAAATCTTCAGAAAAAAGTCAATATTTATATATAATATTGTATTTTCAAACCACCCAGTTTGTATATATCATACAATGTATTTGTTATCATGTTGTTATACCATGTAATTTTCATGTGTGTAACTTGATAGAAAATAAAGGTATCTGTCTGTCTGTCTGTCTGTAAACAGGGGGTCGAACGTGTTCAGTTTCGTTCAAGTAAAATTTTAAGCGATAGCAAAAGGTTAGTTAAAAGAAAATGGCGAATATAGGCTAAAGTGAAAGTAGGTATTGTCCTGTTTTATTGAACTGTCAAATGCATATTGATTAAATGGGCGGTGCATAGAATATTTTAATCTTCGGTTGATTTTCGGTACATTCCGTTTTGTATACGGAAAGTAACCAGCAATTAAAATAGTTTATTTTTAAAATGTGTATACGTATATACGCAAGACACGATAGCTCAGTGGTCATCGTCAATAGCTTGAAACCTGGAGTTCGTAAGATCGATACCGTTCAGTATCTGAGTTCTTTTTTCCACAAATTTCAACAAACACTTTGTACATGTACATTTTTAACCAGTATTTCCTTAATTTTATTTTCACAAGTATTTTTGTTTTTCATTTTTATCTCTTTTATTAATTTCTCATTTATATATATATACTTTTTTATGTATTTATTTTTTTTCACAGTTCATTTCACGAATATACAAATTTCATAAATAAGAATTACAACTAGCTAAATTCATCATTCAGTTTCATTCGCGGTGTCGGTACTGCTGTCAGTGAAGTCATATAAATCATATAAATAATTGAAAAAGAAAAATAAAAAATGTGCTCGCTAATGGGCTCGAACCAGCGATTTCCCGTACTCGAGCCAAATGCTGTAACCACTGAGCCACAGATACGATCAATACTATAATAATGATATTTAGACACTACCAAAATTTCTTTCCGTAAAACATTACGGATAGCACCGAAGTTGGGCCGAATATTAAAATAACGAATGCACAGAGCGTGTAATGTATGCATATTTGACAGGTTAAAAAAATAGCACAAATAAGTACACTTTTTACCTATTTTATCTCAAGTTTGCTAATTTAAAGAATAAAGCCGTCCATACATCGTGTGACGATTACATTGGAGAGTATGTTACAAGATATAACAACGCGCGATGAAGCGTGTTAAAAAGTAATTGAATGTATATAGTAGACGCAACTTGACCGCGATGGTTGACCTTAGGCTGATTATTCATATCGATTATTTCATTATAGTAATCAAGGGCGCTTAGGGTAGCCATGTATATTTATATTGAATAAGTGTGTATACATTGCAGTATCAAAGTATATATACTTACATTTGATCAGTTAAAACTTTCAAATACACTAATTTATATTTACATAAATTTATATTTCCTTCTTTTCGTGCAGCTCGTGTTTTACGTACACTCCTTTTCAATAATAGGTTGTGCCTCATTATGTACTATAATGCAAAGGTCAACCATCGGGGTCAAGTTGCGTCCACTATACAAGTCCATAAAGTAAACAAACGTGTTTATAAACATGGGCGGTTCCAAACGGAAGGGGAAGTAGCATATTAAAGAAATAGTTCGAAAGATATCACTTTTAAACAAATACTCTACGCACATGAAATAGAAGAACCCAGCGGTCTAGAGGTATTAATACTTGACTAGTAAACCGGAGGTTCCAGTATCGAGTCCGGGCCGGAGTTAATCTTTTTTATTCAATTATATACTTCTCTCGCATTTTCCCTGTCGACATCAGTGCTCCATTCTTCTATCCTTATCATTATCATATATATGTTTTATGTTTTATCTTTTCATTTAAATTTCATTTTAATGTTGGATGTATATTCAAAATGCAAGTTTAAATACAATGAATTCCAAATTTCATCTACCGTATCTGTCTCTGTTCCTGATGCCGTGTCTGTCTCTGATCCTGGAGCCATGTCTGTATCTGTGCCAGGTGCCGTGTCCGTAGATTCATCCGCCGAGTCAGTAGCCTCACTGTCAGTTCCGGTCAATGCGATCAACACCGGAGTATGTGCCTTCTCAGATGGAGCTATGTTCTCCTGACAGAGCCATGTCTCTGTATCTGTCACGAGCCTGCAGCAGTTCGCCCACGTTGCCCTTGAAATTGATTGTAATCCCTCCTGGATGAGGCGTTTCACGTCAGTCATCTTGAAGCTTAAGTTTCGTCTGGCAATATAACCTGAAAAGGACAAAACATAGCTTAGAAAGATGCAAATATAAGCTATACACTTTTGCAGACTACACTAATACCCATACTTCAATCATTTCATGAAATACCTTTCAGAGAAGCCCAGATGAGTTCTATTGGATTTAGATCTGGATGATATTGTGGCAACCGTATCACAGAGTGTCCATATCTAACAAAGATCTGATCTACTGAGATGGGTTCGCCGGCTGGTGGGTTTTGCAGAGATCAATGAGCTGTCGTTTTTGCAGATCATTGGAGTATTGCAAACCTCTCCGTTGCAGCCACTGCTGGATGTGCGCAATTGTCTTAGCCATTGTCGGTAACCGATCCTCTTGTACATTGTGGTATGAGGCTTTGGCAATGACCAATACCGATGCTGGTTGTGCGTTTGGTATAAACTGTGTCTCCAACCACTTTGTAAAGTTCTCTTTGTTCATCTCATCATGGTAGTCTCCGGTTTTCGACTTTGCCTTAAACACGAATTCGCAGCCATTCAGCAACCCATTTTCGTTTCCACAATCATCCGTTTTCCTGAAAATAGATATTTAAAAAAAACAACAACAATAATTATTATTATCATTGCAATGGAGAATTTTGCACTGTTGACTACTACTTGATTCGGCATACGCCGACCGTAGCCAATATATTAACCGCGCCATGAGAAAACCAACATAGTGGCTTTGCGAACAGCATGGATCCAGATCTACCTGCGCATCCGCGCAGTCTAGTCAGGATCCATGCTGTTCGTTTTTAAAGCCTATTGCAATTAGAGAAACCGTTAGTGAACAACATGGATCATGACTAGACTGAGCGGATGCGCAGGCTGGTCTGGATCCATGCTGGTCGCAAAACCACTATGTTGGTTTTCTCATGGCGCGGCTCATATAGCCAAACGTTTCTCATTACATTTCGAGCGTGTCTTTACATTATTTCAATTTCGAAAACTTATGCAATACCTTTTGACAATGGCAAGTGTAGCGAAGCCACGGAGCTCTGCCAGCATTTTGTCACAGTATGACTGCTGTGGACAAAGGTCTCGTCACAGTAAAAGATGGGATGCCGTTCTTCCCGCGCCTTCCTTATCTTCTTCAGATAACTGATACGTGCCATGGCAACATCCTTTCTCTCCATCAGTACCTGTCTACTAGATTTACATCTACGGTAGGTGAAACCCAACTCATGTAAAAGTCCACAAAGATGTCCCTTACTGCCATCGTACCCTATTGCAGCCTTTAACTCCTTCTGTATATTGCTCAAGGTGGGAGCGTTCTCTTCATGTTATTCAAAGATGTTACTGTACGACGCACAACTGATTTGTCGAAGTTATCCGTTGGTACTTCTTCTTGGAGCCTCCTCTGCGTTTCGGTGGTTGCGTATGATCAGCATTTTCCTTAGAAACTCTCCTGATGGTGGATTCATTCAGCCCAGTCATAGTGTAGGTCCTTTTCAAACGTGCTTTCAGAGATATTTTTATCCCATTTTCTTTTTCTTCATCGCAGAATTTTTTGATGTTTCGAATGACTGTTTTCGCGTCTTCATTGGGACTTGACATCTTCGAGCAATGCTTCCCATTCAAAAACTGATCAGAAAGGTTTATAATATAGATACACGTGGTTTTCCACGAAATTCTCCGATTCCACCATGGTATCATTGTGTAAAGTAAAATGTACAATCAGCATATATAATTATTTACAACATACATGTATGAGATACCGGTTGAAATAAATCATATAATTATATGTTTTTAATCAGTTAGAAAGAAATTATTTTATAATTTTCATATTGTCTCAGTGAAAATATTTAAAAAACAAAAAAAATAACAAAAAAAATAACAACCACAAAATATATATATATATATATATATATATATATATATATATATATATATATATATATATAACTTATAAAAAAAGTTTTACTTCACTGGGGATTGAAAAAGTAACCCGACGGCAAAGTCTATGTTATATATACGAACGCCTTACCCTTACATCACCGATGCATGCTGAAAAGTTATGACAAAATACAGTATAGTAGTCGCAACTTGACCGCGATGGTTGACCTTCGGCTGATTATTCATATCGGCTTTTTCATTGTAGAAATAAAGGGTGATTAGGGTAGTCATGTATATTTATATGGAATTAGTTTGTTTACAGTGCTGTATCAAAGTATGTATACTTACATTTGATCAGTTAAAACTTTCCAATACACTAATTTATAATTACACAAATTCATATTTCCACTTTCTCATGCAGCTCGTGTTTTACGTACACTCCTTTTCAATAATAGGTTGTGCCTCATTATGTATTGTAATACAAAGGTCAACCATCTGGGTCAAGCATTCTCATCCATCAGAGGGTCGTCAAAATTCCGAGACGAACCTCTGATTTATTTCCATCGTTTACTTGGTGAGCATGCGCACTCGTAATTACTATCGGGAGTGGTTTCAGCCAATCATTGTTCGCCATTATTTGGAACTCCGAATTGAAACTTCAAAAAATATGTAAACAAGATACTTGCTTACGATGAATAATGGCTGTATTCCATGATTGCGATAAATAAAGATTTATTCCTGTAATTCGATGTTAAGAGATTTACATCAAGAAATAATAATATTCGTCGTAAATGGACATCGTATTCCCTCGATGATATGGAAAGGACGCGGTCACGGTTTTCACGGACGATTTTGATTGGTTCGCTACGATTTGTCGCGAAACGACGCTGATTGGCTGAAACGTTTTACCTGTAATGTAACCAAACCATAAATATCGGCGAAATGTGCCAGAGGTTCATCCGGGGAACCACGGTAGACCTCTGGTATGCGAGAATGGGGTCAAGTTGCGTCCACTATACATATCGCATATCCGTAGTCCTGAACAACCTTTAAATCGGGCAAGTCTATTTTATAAGTACAACAACACTGCTGACCCAGTTAAATGAGCTGTAAGTTGTTGAGTTTGTAATCAACACGTGGACACGCCATCTGAAATCATGAAATATTACCGTTAAATGACACATAGGGATTATGATTTAGTAAAGAAATGCAGCAAACAAGCTATATGACAAAATGAATTACAAAAAATGTGACACTCTCTTGTGCATTATATCCAGAAAACGCATTCACAAAGTGTAAGGGCGTTTATTGGCTCCATAACATAACTGTACGCCTAAAATATGGTTTGTTGAGGCAGATTAAGTGTGAATAAGCTGTAGGGGAAACAAGCAAATAATTTACATTTCGACCCATATCTGGTAATATCGTTTACCGTTTTAAATACTGATGCAGAATTTATAAAAAAAAACACTAAATTTTATATCTAGCTCCTGTACTTCTCAAGAAAAAGCTTAGTTAAATATATATATATTTGATAAAAAATGGCGTCTGAAATCATTCGTCCTCCACATCTGATCCATGTGGAGATTTTAACAGTTACGTGCAGAGGAAAGGTAGTACAGAATCCAGGAACACTGGTTACGTTATCAGCCCGCCATACTGTTGCATATATTTGTATGCTCAGTGCATCTAGAAACGCAACGTTTTTACCCTCGAAATTTTTATACTTTATTTTATAATTTCCTTGTACATGTATATTTGAATTATATCAAGGGTCCAAATTCACGTTTGAGCAAGAACACAATTAATAACGTGTCAAACCACCATTTGCATTTACCAATGCAAGGCATCGTCGGTTAAAAAACATTGACTGTAGACCAAGTGTTGCGCTCTTCTTTATATTTTATGTCCACCCACTCGGCGGGCTTTTCAACTAAAATGGTATTTTTTCGGTGGTGTGCATTTTTGAATTTAAATTTTAAATTATATGATTACTCGCTTACCTTAAAATTGATCATACAAATGGTAAAAATTGTTGGTAAATTTAATGTTATCAATTCGTATGTAATTTTAAGGCCTTAATCGTTTCGTCATTTGTTATTGGGTTCAAATTTTCCTGAAATGACAGTTGGTTATACGTCACAGTTCTTCCTTGTAGAAATGAAACATTTGTCCGCTCGATGCACAGTGATAACGGCTCTATGCTATCTGACAAGAAGATCTTTAAGGTTCGATTAAGGTAATGGACCCCTAATGAATGTCGTTTATGTCCGTGCGATTACGTAAACTCCGTATAGGAGTTCGGCATTCTCCGTCTAGTTGCTCATACAAGCTACATTAGCTGCCGGAAAATACCGAAGTAGTATCGGGATATTACGTAATGTCACGTAAATTGCCGATTGTCATTACGGGCCCATAACCTTAAAGAAACAAATGATCACGGACCCAAGCGGCCATGTTTTTTCCCAACAAGTTTAAATATTAGAATAGTCATGACAGAGTGACATTTATGTAAAATTCTCGTATTATAAATTTATCTGTTCTGGTCATTTGAGATCATAGGGTCAATTCAATGTTTCTGTATGATAGAATCCCGCTTATTTATATGCTAGGAGCGTGATTGATGTTGTACTTTACCCGTCAACAGCAGGCTCTGTCTAGCTCAGGTAGGTACTGGTTTGCTTAACGAAATGTTTCATAGACAACAGCAGTCGTGTTGAGGCCATTATAAATAGTGCTATAGTGGTTACACAGTGTCGCCCCGTACCTGGACTTATATTTTAAAAATAAGCTTTAGCCGTTTATAGAGGACGTACCTCTTACAAACAGAAATGATTAAACCGGACCTGTAATTAATTTGCTTGGTTGCGTTCTTTGTCCCAAAAGAAACATCTTGTAGATTGCATATTAATACATAGTGTAATATTCAAACTATAAAGGAATCAAAAGTCTGACAAATGTAGGTTTAGCATATGAAAAGCTTACATTATAAATATTTATGCTTATGACAAGAGGGATTTTTTTGTTATTTGGGATGCACCCTAGGTAATATCTTATGGTATATATATTTTTCAATTAATTTGAACTGCTAGCACGCTTATTTGTCAATTACTTCTGTGACATTTCTGTATGCAGTCTACAATCTATAATAGTAACAACAATAGTGGATCTTATAAAAATAATAATAATAAAGTATTTATTTAATAACGGTAGCATACAAAGTGCACATAGTATAAAAACGACATTCATATCTATTTCCAGCATACAATTGGTTAACAACAACAACAACAATCTTTACAATTTTACGAATCATTTGCAGTAAAAATTGTTAATCAAGTAAATAATACGTCTTTGGTAAGATGAAACAATAATATTGTTCAAAAGTTGAATATTTTCATTCAGTATTTCATATAAATGCCGAATAGTTTGTGAGCATTTTCTTGCTCTTCGTCATTTATTAGGAATTTTATGCTTATTTACCTTCATTGGAGAACCAATTTTCATGCATTTCGCAAAGACATATTGTCAAAACAACAACAACAACAACAACAACTCTCTTCAAGCGACAGCGTATTTTAGTTACTTTAAGACTCGCACAATCAAATAGAAAATTGTTTAATCAATAAAGTACGTTGTGCAGATGATCGTGAAGCCCGAGATAAATCTTACCTCTACCTATTTAACAAAAAGGTACCTTTTTACATGAACAATTTTAGCCAGCTGTTTATTGACACGTATGATATATGCTGGATTTTATTGCACAAAGTAGAGTAAAATATACTTTTAAATTTCGAAAAAAAAAAAACAATATTTTTTTTTAATTTTGAAATAAAGTAATACGGAAAAGTCTACGGTTTTAAAACTTACGGGATTGTTACAATACGAGTGCGTTATAAGTAAAAGTATAAAAATAAACGTATAAAGATACCCTATGCAAAGGGATCTGTTCACAACTTGTCCTAAATGGGTTTTCTGAAACAAGCGCATAAGATAGGAGGGTGTGGCAAATTGACTGGGTAGCCTTCTCTTTCCTTAACACGCACGCTTGCACGCATGCACTCACAAATATACTTATGAAACATTTCATTTCGCCACATTGCACTGGGGACTACTCAGTGGATGAAATTTGGTCTGTAATTGCTCCAATATTTTTGTTCTTCTTATGCCATTCCTATCCAACTCGGTGGGTAATAATCTTCTTTATTCATTCTAGAATCTAAAGGACTACCTGGTCTAGGATGCTTACTGAAGTAAACAGTTGTCCCCCCTGACAGCCATGCACCCCACCATCCAAACGTTCCCGCCGTTATGACGACATGATCACTTAACGTCATCAAAGCCATTTCGTCGCCAGGGTCTGTAAGTGGACTTATAGAAACGTTTCTTAGATGTCTTCTACACCAAGCTTTATCATCACTAACAACAAGAAACTGAACTTTTGAATATTTGTTGATAAAAAATTGCTTTGCCTTCTCAATATAGTCCAAACCTGCAACAGCATATCCCTCAGCAATTTTGGCTTTGCTTGTAATATCCCCACGACGAATATGAATACAAACAAGTTGAAAATCGGCAATTGACACATTTGATAGGAACCTTTTCGCATTAAACAGATGCTTCGTTTTAAATTTAAAAACTGTCTTGATGACTTCATTTGACTCTTTGAAATGTTTCCATGACTGCAGATACCCGTATAATGTTACATTTTTCTCCGAGTTAAATTCTTTTGCACAATTACAAAATGCGGCTGACTTTCTGCAAACACATTTAACAGTATTGTAAAGTTTATTTAATTTTAGATTAATTATATTTGGTAACTCAAAATACTTAGCTAATGGAAACATTTTTGGAATGACTGATATGACGTCATACTTGTATGCTAATCCGACAAGTGACGCAATCTGAAACATTTGATTACCAATGCGACCTCTGTAATCTCCTAATGTTACAAAACATCTGCAGGGTTTCGATTGATTTCCAAGTTGGTTAAGGTTGTTAACAGTCCTTCTCTCAGTTCTGTCTTCCATTTCGATATCTTTGTTTAATCCTGATTCCATTTGTATATCCTTTTCTGCGAGATGTTCCAGTGTCTGATGTTCCGATGAGGAAAGCCGGAAGCAGCAGTTTTTATTACTAAAAGATATATTTTGTATCATACACTGGCTTTGGTAAGTAACTTTTTCCGAACTCGAAAAATACACAAACGTTCGCAGTGTTTCAAGTACATTATGTAAATGAGGTGTGTAAAAGTCCGTTAAAAGACTTAAAACAAACAACAAGCCAATTAAAGCGGAAACAATCACTCTGAAATTATAACTGCTTTTTAAAATACTCTCATGCATTGTCGCTCAGATTCCATCGAACACGAAAGACTCCGTACTATTTAGATGTGTCATGCACTAGATATAAGTTATCACAAGCTATGTACTCCCTCTATATTAAATTATCTATCTTTGCGGTATTGACTTCATGCATACTATTTTATCATACGTTTTATATCATTAGGTGTAAATATAAATCGAAGCTAAAAGCGAGGTGAAAACGAATGAATGCGCATTCTAAAATGTAACTTTGCGAAAATCTAGACTAAAGCTTATTCTGCCGCCGAACAAGGTCGGGGTGTTTTGTTGAAGTTGCACTGTATGGAGGACAATACCACTGAATAAAAGGGTATACTACAACACAAAGAAACTAAGGTGACTACTATTTCACAGAGTTGATAAGTATGTTCAATATCTATTTTTGATATTATCTATGGTGGCTGATTTCTGCCATGGCTTGTTGGCGAAGCGAAAACACGCCACACGAATACTCGACAATTTTACACGAACACACGACGTTTAGAGGGCGCCGGCACGACATATATATCTGTCGAGTTTTCGTGTTGGCAAGTCTGAATATGTCGTATTGGCGTCCTTTATTTGTCGTGCTATCGTGTTGTCGTGACTTCAACCCGCCGACACGAAAACACGAAAACATGACAAATACCTTATTTGTCGATTTTTCGTGTTTTCGTTCCACCAACACGAAAATACGACAAATATCTAATGTGTCACGTTTTCGTGTCGGCGTCTTCCGTTAGACATGCGCACAACAATTACTGAACTGAAAACAACATAACTGCATGCAGCAATATGCCAAAACAAGTTTAAGAATAAGGATTGACGTAGATTATTTGTACATTTCGGCCGAATACCATTTTGTTACATAAGAAAATATCAAAAGACGAACGTCGAATATCAAACTAATTACTTCTGCCTTTTTTCCACTCACCTACATTTTATGTATTTTCTCAATATATCAAAGCAATGTCTTACTAGAATAATGAGAACTTATTTGATAATGACCAAATCTGATAAAGTCTGTGTTTTTGACAGTTTGTTTTTATATTTTGATAACTCCACACAGAATTACAGCGAAGATAATTGCGAGTACGAAAGTGGCGGGTTAGCTGTTAGCTGATTTATATGAAATTTGAATTGAATTGCATATTTAGCAAAATTACATGTAACCTTCTCCGGCTATTTAGAACATTTATCATTAAGTTTCAATATTATTTGTTAATATCACTGTTCGTCATATTACTACCATGCAATGTTTTTCCTCATGGGCTTCTTAGCCTAATGGAATGAAATATAATAAACTCGTCATATGAAATATATCTTATTTTTCTAATTATACAGGCTCGGACCCAGGAACGGGCCGGGGGGGGGGGGGTGGCGGTCATGCCCATCCCCGTGCTCCCACCCCCAAGTCGGCCGGCTAAGACCTGTCCTCATCAAAGTTGCGCTCAACCACTTTAGCAAAGGAATAATATTTTCTCATAATTTAGACGCAAAATTGCACCAGAGGCAACCATTTCATACATATATTTCAACATTTCCGTAGGGATACCCTCTGACCCCCGAAGAGGAGGGCATTACTCTCTCCCGTTTTTTGACAAAAATGCAGGGACCACAATTTCATATCTATATTCCAAAATTTAACAGGGAGAGACCCTGCGACCCACTGTCAGGAGGGGCTTAACCCCTCACCCTCAAAATTTGGACTAAAAAATGCAGCAGGGGGCATTTTTATACCTATATTTCAAACATATCCAGGCGGACCTCACCCCCCTGACCTACCTAATAGGAGAGTTACCCCTTTCCGCACTTACCCCCACTCCGCTCGCCGATGCCGCAATCATTCGTAACTGTTACCCCCCACCCCGACCCAAATGAAATATTTCTGGATCCGGGCCTTTTAAACATACACTTCGTATTCATTCTATAAACGATAACTGACATCTGACATGTCATTGTACTGTTTTATAATCTCAAATCTCCTAATGCAGCTCTAGTGAATATAAATAAGTTAATTCGAATGGAAAGAAAAATGCTTCTCAATCACTCCACCATTGACTTCAGAATAACTCTAAGTTTTATAAGAGATGGCTGGAAGTCGGCGGGGCGAAAACACGACAAATAAGATAATTGTTATGTTTTCGTGTTGGCGGGCGGAAACACAAAAACTCGACAAATAAGGGCGCCAACACGACATATTCATACCCGCCAATACGAAAACACGTGTCGGTGTCATTTAAGCATCGAGTTTTCGCGCAGAATATGTCGTGTTTTTGCCCCTCCAACACGAAAACTCGAGTTTTCATGTTTCGTGTTTTCGTCGCGCCAACACGCAAACACGAAATGGCAGAAATCAGCCACCATAAGTATCGTGTTACATTACCTCAGAAAAGTTAGTATCATCCGATCATAGTCTGCACTGTTCGCTATTTAGTCAGTAAAATTTCAGTGAACACCCCTTCGAATAATAAATGGTACTGCCCAAATTGAAAGTTGGACCAGTCCATTTGAGAAATTTAGCAGGGTAACGGTTAAAAGATTTATTTATCGAGAACTAAAACAGGCTGAAAAGGATAAAACTAGGGCTATACATATATACTGTAAGCTTTTCATAATATTCAAGCCACACACATAGATTAATATATGAAACAAACTTTTCACACCCACGGTTGTATAGGCGTATTTTGTATTGATTAGCATAATCAATTATGGGATGAATATAACTTTAATCCTCTTTATAGCTCGCTTATCAAAACTGAACCTTTCATGTGCGGAAACGTCATGTAAAATATGGATGAATTACTGAAGTAAATGTGAACTTTATGTTCTTCAGCTGTATGATATATTTACAGCATTTGAATATATATCATAAAGAGTTATTTAACAAATGTCATTTTGAATATTTAATCAAAAACACCTATACAAAACAGCATTTTAAATTCAAATATTTTTTCTTCAAAAATAACGTTATAGTAAAAAGGTTGAAAAAGATTTCTTAAAACGAAATATTCAATACTTTCTTTGGGTCAATGCATAAATACATTGTACGGAGCAGACCTATTAAAAATGCATATCTAGAGTTTTTTTCTTGGTTCTAGTTTCGAATTTTTTTCTGACCCTGCGTGTTTGGTGATCTGCTAGTAATATTCTGGTGGAATTCGTCAGTCTAAAAAACAAAGGGGAACTAGCCGTGTTGGATTCGTCTTTGCCCATGGATTATTTTGAAATTGCTTAATCTACTTGCGCTTTGACCTTTCGCTTGTCAGCGATTTATTATTATAAATTGCCAACAATGTCACTAGACCAACAAATGAAAACTTTGATCGTGTTTCGCCACAAGTAAAGTGGAATAGATTAAGGCACAGGACAAATTAGAAAAAGAGAACTTATTTCCCTTTAGAGAAAACAAATGCTACCAACTACAAATTGCTTTTTTCTCCATACGTTTTCATCTACAGTTTACTGTGCGCTGAAATTCTTTTAGTTAATTTGCCTGATAAAGATTACATCTGGCTCCACGTAATAAATAAACAAAGGCGCAGCCAGATTTAATATTTCCTAGTTGGATATAACCGATCTAGAGTGTTTAGATCAGTCTCGCTTCAGCTGTAATTTCTATTATGTGTTAAAAGTAAAATAGTGCATCAAATATGGTAGTGCTGCATCATCAACTAACTCTCGTGTAATTAATTATAGGAAAGAATTGTGATGTAAAATAGAACCATGCAGCAAACACCAGACTATTCAACTTCAATGATTATCAGAGTCCAACATCAAACATGTCTATGAAATTGCAGACATGAAACCATGAGACCTAGTCACATCTGAATTCATTTAGGATTGTACAGGACCTCATTTACAACTATGAATATAAAGACATGCCAAAGCATTAACTTTTGATTTATCCTGTAATAAAATAAGAATTTAGTTTTCAATTTACAGTGTTCTAGAAAGTTCGCTAACCATGTTCTGTGACAGCTGTCTGTTGTCCAAACCTTGATAAACTATTCTCTACATAATTATAATCAATTCCAAATCAGATGCTTAAAATCATTAAATTGAGACGATTTATTCTATTTCTAGTCTGTCTCTAATGAAGCTACATTCTAGCTGGGACCTCTTTTTTTGAATAATAATTTAGAGAATAATTTTTCAACCACATTACTCATGAATATAATTAAAAAGAGATGTCATCCATTGAATGATTTAGCACATATGAGCCGTGCCATGAGAAAACCAACATAGTGGGTTTGCGACCAGCATGGATCCAGACCAGCCTGCGCATCCGCGCAGTCTGGTCAGGATCCATGCTGTTCGCTAACAGTTTCTCTAATTGCAATAGGCTTTGAAAGCGAACAGCATGGATCCTGACCAGACTGCGCGGATGCGCAGGCTGGTCTGGATCCATGCTGGTCGCAAACCCACTATGTTGGTTTTCCCATGGCACGGCTCATATTGTTTTTTAACAGAGTTTTACGACTGAATTGATTTCACTGCGGTTTCCTAATAAACCACTGTCTGCATTTACCATGTCACTTTTGCTTTGACGATCGTAGTTATAATTTGATAAAATTTAGGGAAAAGGGTAATTGCTTTTGAGTTTTAAACACGTTGTTTTATTAGCCTTGAATTAAAATGTTGATTTTTTAAATTTAAAATCAGTTTACAATAAGTACATTATGAAACACGAGCTTCTTCGTGGAAAAAAAAACAACGACAAAACACGATGGCAGTAATTCACTTCTCAAACTGTTGAGTGAAAAACTTCAGCCTGATTAAAGCAGTGCGTTATTAGATACCTTGGCACCAACGATAACGTCACGGAGTACATTGGAAATAACGTTTATTTTTTTAAATCTTGACGGCCGTTATTTTTGTTACCAGACACAATATTTTTAATGATGTAAGTTAGATATGCATTCGATTTCCAACAAAACTATCGGACGTCATGCATATAAAACTTCTCAGTAAGAGCACACCGATGCATGTACACCAAAAAAAAGTTTCTATCATCACGCATTTAATTTTTATGTATTTGTTATCGGTATACAATCACTAAACAAGCGATCAAGGTAATGACAGATGAAGACGTTAAAAGAACGTCTTGAAGTCTTTTCCTGTAAACTGCTGGGCGACAATGTAAGGATAATACACGTCTTTTTAGCTACAGTCACACATACGGATATGTCCGTGCGTTGAGGTACGGTGCGGATGGGACTGCTCTGTGGGGGGATAAATACGGAGCATTACGTCTTAGTACGGGAAAAATGGCAAGAAACGGGGAACAAACAAACATTTCTTCTTGGAGTCATATTAAATTGTCAAAGTCTACAGGGTTTTATTTTACTTTTCCTTTCTTTCACTTGTAGCCAGACCATATTCCTTGTATAAAATAATCCAAATCCTATTGAAAGCACAGAAAAAAACAATATGTTGACCATAATGCAAGAGCACCGGCTAACTTCAAATGACATCACTATTGTAAACAATGTATTCTTCCGCAAACTTTCCCAGCATCCTCAGCTGTCACTAAGCAACATCACAAAACTACATATAACCATCTTCCATATATCTGACCTCTTCTAAAATACTCTAGAAGGATATTATTACTGATTAAATTGAAAATAAAAGCAATACCTGGCATGAAAATGCCTTTTTAACCCCCCAAAAAATTTGAACTATATAGTGTCAGGGACTACATTCGAGTGGACCACGGAGGAATACCGGCGCATAACTACCGTCATACCTATAAGAAAAAATTAACCAAGATTTCCTAAATATGCCCATTTGTAGGTATTACAATGTATAATGAATAAATGTGAGAAGTTTCAACCATATCTGCTCAATGGAGACTTCACATATGACATTTCTGTGCGGCTACCCAAACCGGTTTCAAGCATCATCATTTCGGCTATTTTTGCCACGACTCAGTATGCATAGATTTTTAGCGATATTTCAAGAAACGCGTCAAAATTTAAAATAAAACTGGTCTGCAGGAATGCGAAATAGTAGAATAAGTACCATAAAGAGTTATTTGTTTACTCTTCCACAACTGCCAATATTAGCCCAGTTACACCTAAAAAAAATCATGAAAAATTTTCAGTAACAAATGTCTTTAAAAGTACTTTAATCAAACAAGTTGACATATCAACAGTATGTAATGGAAAGCTGCTATAGCAGAAGCCTTGTTTTCTTCATATATTGTCACCAATTAAGTTAATGGGCTTAGAAATATAAAAAAAGTAATCTGTGGCTCTAGAACTAGGTGATTTGAGCAACAGCACAATGAAAAATGACACAAATGAGAGTTATTATGAGACAATGCATGTTTCTAGGTAATGCTTCTAAGCTCCTGTCAATCTATTACATTATGCTGTGTGTATAATGGTACTCTGAAACAAATAAATCCTGGAAATTTCACCCTAAGCCTCCTGTATCTTACAGATTTTTTATCTCTGGGGTCCCATCCCACCTCAGACATCCAATTTCACCAAACTTTTCACATTATTCCATTATTCTTTCTCTAGTTTGCTCATAAAACTCATTTAACTCCATTATTATTGCAGAAGACAAAAAATAATAATGAACTACATACTGACCCGGAAGTACTTTTAGGTATGACGGTATTAAAAACATTTCTTCTTTGAGTCATATTAAATTGTCAAAGTCTACAGGGTTTTATTTTACTTTTCCTTTCTTTCACTTGTTGCCACACCATATTCCTTGTATAAAATAATCCAAATCCTATTGAAAGCATAGAAAAAACAATATGTTGACCATAATGCAAGAGCACCGGCTAACTTCAAATGACATCGCTATTGTAAACAATGCATTCTTCCGCAAACTTTCCCAACATCCTCAGCTGTCACTAAGCAACACCACAAAACTACATATAACCATCTTCCATATATCTGACCTCTTCTAAAATACTCTAGAAGGATATTATTACTGATTAAATTGAAAATAAAAGCAACACCTAGCATGAAAATGCCTTTTTAACCCCCAAAAAATTTGAACTATATAGTGTCAGGGACTACATTCGAGTGGACCACGGAGGAATACCGGCGCATTACAACCGTCATACCTATACAGGACGCGAATTAGTACGGGGTACTACGTTGAATTACGTATTACTGCGTCTGGCAACTTGCCCAGCGCTTGGACTGGTCTGAACTACGTTGAACTACGCTTAAGTACGGGCAGCCTCGGATAACTATGTTCAGCTACGGCAAGGTACGTTTCAGTACGGATAACTACGTTTAAGTACGTTTAACTACGGATGAATAAGTTTAAACCAAGTTTGACTAAAGTCACGCTCAAATGTCTACGGATCGCTCACACTTTTGTGCATGTTCAAAAGTTGGAGAAACTTGCACGTTTTGGATAAGTCTTTGAATACGTTTTGACCAAGTGACGGATCACTACTTTGAGGTACGGCTCAGGTACGGATCGATACGGATTACTATGTTTCTATCCGTGGTTAGACGTAGCCATCCGCGCCGTATGTATGACTGAGGTATATGTGTGTTAACGTCTGCAGAAGCCCGCGAGATTGTTTGTGACCGAGACCGAAGGTCGAGGTCACAAACATATCCCAAGGGCTTCTGTAGACGTTAATACACAAAACAAACGTGTATTGTCGCTATTCTTGCATAAAAACATTACCCGACGACTAAATGTATTGTTTTCATATGTGATGACTTTACGATTCCGGTACATTTTTAATTACCATTCTGTTGTTCCTGGAAACGGTAAACATGTTTTAAATATCCATAACCAGGGCCCAAAAATCAACAACATTACTAAACGCACATACTGAAGTTTTTATACGAGTTTTTTATCTCCCGTTATTACAAACATGAAATTACCAAAAAATATTCGTATAACTTCAACATTTAGTAAACAGGAGGTCAATTTCAAGAATAATAACTTTACATTCGAGTTATTTTGAGTGCGGACACATTAGAAGTACAGATGAGTACGAACGTAATGTCAAACTTTCAAGCTGTTTATATAAATTCTTCCAGAAATTAGATAAAAACATATCGACTGATACTTACCAAAATCATGAATATGATTCGTAAAAACAAACAATCATACAAGTTACACGCGATTCTTAAATATTCACGATTATCTACAAAAACTGAAACGACGCAGAGTTCTAAAAGGGGAGTAAACAAGGAAAGAAACAAGTACGAACATTGTTGGGGGCAGCGCATTTGGCGTTGGTAAGTTATACAGCAAAACATTCTATGGTTTAGATTGCATCTTTTATGCTACAAAAAGAGGTTTTTATGAAAGAAACAAGACGCAGATACAAGATGTCAATCTGCGCAGAAATACATATACATCCCTGGGAAAGATAGATAGATAGATAGATTCTTTATAACCTCCAACAAGGACAGCTATCAATAATTACAGATATACATACAAACATAATCACATCAAAATAGAACAACATTTATAACATACAATATTATGTACAGACAGCATATCACAAAGCATCAGTACGTAAACGATAATGTGAAATAATTAGCATATATACACAAATTTACTCAATCCTTGATAAGGTATATTTGCAGTTTAACTACTAAAATACAAGAGGTGAGATATCCCGACATGCATCCTTCCGAAACGAAACGAAGAATACCAAGAAATATCTTTAAAAATGATGGTCGGCGAATTGTAATAAGGAAACAAGTTTATGAATTTTTCATCTAACATTCATCTTTCATCTAACATTTTTCAAATTGCAAAACTAAACACCGCACTTTAACAATTTAAATGATTCTCTTTTAATTTTTCGCAAAGGTTTCGTAGGGTTGCAATTTTGTTTCGTTTATCCTTAGACGAATAATTACAGCAATAGTTTGATGAAGATTCATGAAGCGGTTCATGAGAAGAGGTCATTAAACGTGTTTATATTTTTAGCTAAATTGGTCCCTATCTCCATTTGTGACCTTACGATATTGTTACACATCGAGTTTGATAAAAAATCCATTACATTTTAGTGGTTAATGCGAAGAAAGGCATATCTACTTTTAGCTATAGTGGTCCCTAATAGGGCCCAAGTTCCTATATAAATAAACTTGGAAGAGGACCTTATAATGATGCTCCAGACCAAGTATGACAAAGATCCACCAAGCTGTTCATGAGACGCTGTATAAAAGCATTTCTAGTTTTAGCTCTAGCAGCCCCTAAAAGGGGTAAAATGTCCCAGCTGAACAAAGTTGGCTGCGGGCCTAATAAAAGATGCTACAAATCAAGTTTGATTAGAATACATGAGAAAAATCAATTAAAGGATTTTTTTATTTATTATTTTTATTTATTTCTAAAATAGGCCAACTGATCCCGCTTTAACAAATGCATATTCACTATTCATGAATCTTTGGACAATGACGTCACACCTATAAAAAAGTGAAGGTCAAGCAAAACATACAACTGTAATTATTTCAATATTTCTCTTTCATAAGCAAAGTTTGACCGTAGCCATATCACATAGATAAACTGTATGCAGCGTACCTTCATTTCAGTGTAATGAGATTCAGTCATTATATAGCATATATATAATAAAACAGATTTCAACTGAGTTCAATATTTGCATACCATACTAAAGAAAAATATTCATATATAATAAATCAGTTAAATAATTTATAACAAATATATCAAAGCAAACAAGTACTAATTTTAATATGCAATCTGAATAAGTCACAAAAGCAAGAAACCTTTTCATATACAGACGACAATTGTAACAAGGAAAATCTTTTAAAAAGCACTTCTCTACATAAAAGACTCTTATCACACCCTTATTCGTGTGATACGCAGCTCTTTCTTTAATTTTATATATGTTGGTATTTGAACAGGTTTTTATCATATTTATTAAACTTACTTATCATTTTGAGATATATCAATATTCTTGCTAAATATACTGAGCCAAAGTTAGCTTTAAACATGTGAACAGCGTCGTTTAGGATAAACGCTTTGTCTACATTTCACTCAGCGTAGCACAATCAACAGAGTGAAAGAAATTGACACTCTCGTCCAATCAGGCAGAGTGTTGCATAAATCTTCCATTTTGATAAATTATCTATAATGCGTTATCAAGTAGTTTGACTTGCAAACAGAAGTCACGTGGCATAGGTAACGAAAACGAATTTAGACGGCGTCGCCGAAAAAAAGGATAGCAAGCCTTATTATACTCCATTATATTAGACAGTACTGCACATTACATATAGGCATGAGTATATTGCATAAAAATAAACGGTAACAATATGGCTAAAATCCCAATTGGGAGTATTTAATCATTAAGTACAGACTATGTGAAGCTATAAGTATTTTACGTATACTACACAAAAGAATATCGAAAGGATATATTATGTGAATTTTAGAAAAAAAAACACATTTCTTATAAAAAGAATTTGGAATATGATAAATATAATCCGCTCGTATGCTACGCTTTGGTTGGTTTTAAGTCTCCGGGATAATAAATCGAGGGAGAAATTTCAATAAATGTGATTCATTCAAAACTGAAACTGATAGTTTTGATACCAGTACTTTTAATTCATTGTACTAATGAAATGATATTTGAAAGCGATTTGTACATATTAATATATTTAGGTCATTTTGCGGAACTTTAGCTGTAATGCAGCCAAACATTGTATGATCCTTCTTGTTGTTTATCATCTGTTTATTCGTTCGTTTTTTAATGTGTTTTTCTTGCTCAAACCTTTTTAAGTATTCAAAAATATTTGTTTTGGTATAATGCTTATATGAATTAGGTATTAGCGTCGAAAACAAAGATCACACCCTGCCATCACACCATACTTTAGTCTTAATCATAGGCTAGATTTATCAACCTGTTTTTGGTCCAGTTCTTTGGTCAAACTCAATTCAATCAAAAGCTTAGAGCGAAGCTCGAGAAGAAAATTACATTATAAGAAAATACAGAACGCTTATCTATTAAGCGATTGACATAAACTAATTTCGTTAAGATTGACTTGAACTATCAAGCTAAACGGAACGTTGACGAGGTTAATTCTGAGATTTCATATTAACAGAATGGTCTGAGATTGTGCTATTGACCGTTTGATAGTTCAGCGCTAAATTTATCTGCGGTAAAATTTAAACGTGATGAAAAATATTATAACATTTTACTTATGTTGTCATATGAAAAGACGTTCGGACCTTAGTCAACCGTTTAATCATGACCTGCAATCAAATCATTAAATATATGAGAATCATTTAAATAACTACAGCTGCAAGACTTCACGTGCGATCTGACGTCATTCACAACTGACCAAAATGGCGTCGTTCAAAACAAATCTTTCAAATTAGAAAAAAGAACATTGACATGTAAGAACTACATGTTTTGCTGACGGACACGATCAAAATTGAATCGAGACGACATGATTTGCTCTTGGATCTAAGATATTTCAAATGAAAATCAGTAACTGTATGGCGAATTACAATTAAACATGAACGGGTCTTTTATGCTGTTCTGTTTAATCAGTTAATACTCATGGAAAAGAAAAATTTACTTTTGTAGCAGGCTACTCCAAAGACTAAGAATCACTAGCGCGAGTAATGGATATTTGCAGCAAGTCCCATTGTTGTTCATACCCGTTTAAGAGCACAAAATAGCACTTAATTCTCAAGTATACATCTGCACTAATTTGAAGTAAGTTGCACACCAAGACCATTTTCTAAGATCCATTACATAACAACGAGTAAAACTGACTGGTTTAGATGAATAAATTCAATAAAAGTAATATATTAGAAAGCTGTGTAAAAACATAACTAAAATTGAAATTGAATTGAGACCAGTCACAGCTGTGTGTTTTGATAATCTTAAATAAAAATATACATTCGATGTTACACTCTCTGTTGGGTAAATCAAGATGTAAATACATCCCAAAATATATAATTTATGTCCATAATTTTAAATATACAAAGTATTAAAATATCAATGCTATGCGATTCTATTTTCTTTTACACACAATAATGACTGAATGGCAACCCGAGCTCCTTACTCATTATACAACTGAAAACGGTATTTTGTTCTGTCGGTGCATTCTTCATTTGTATATATTAATTATGTTTGCCTAATGTAGCATTTTATTTCAAGAAACGCTCTTGCGTTCAAAGCAGTCAGAAAACTGGCATGGGTATTCCATCAACAGACAACAGCTGTACACCTCTTGATGTACACAGTAAAATGCATATTGCGTACAACCAATATTATGATAAATGTCAAGATTGTAGCCTGCTGTTAGTTTACCATTCCCATACCGCATTTGAAACCTTCCAAAATAAATGTGTATTTGCTTTGTTCAATTTGTTTTAAGTCTCTAGTTTTCACTCTTTTTCATGTTATTAAACCTCATGGCCTTTTATCAATATGATAAAATTTCAAGTAATTTTCTACATCTTGACGTTCCTTCAATACAACAAAAAATTAATAAAATAAACTAGATTGGATACTAAAGTCTTTGAGCATTCGATAAACCTAAACTGTTCTATCGAAGTAGCTAAGAACGCGTATGATCGTCTAAGGTTTTTGAAAACACAGGAACTTGGCGCTTTTGCGTACTAAGATCTCAGAAAATGACACTGAATAAATTATTTGTAAGAAGAAAAACTGTCTTCACGGTGATAATTGGGTCATAAACATGACAACTGACAACGAAAAAACATACTGATTGTTTACAGACAAAAATTAGTGTTGATTGTAACTTAATTTATCATTTCGACTGATTTAAACAATGGATAGTCTGAGGAATTCTTTTACCAGAGGCTAATGACTTCATGTTTTCGTCTCATAATTTGGTTGTATAACTTTTTGGATTGAAGTAACATAGACAAAATAGAGTTCATGTGGCGACTTTCCTGCTTTCAGTGGGAAAGGAATATCCCATACATGTATGTACATCTGGCTAATATTTCGGGTACGGGCGGGTACAAACAATCACCCAAAAGCCAATTAAGTGACATCTATACATGACGAGACAAATGTAAAGACGTCTTAAGAAGGCGTTCCCAAGTTTTCATAATCATTTCCTTTTTCTATTGTGATAAGAATGCGTCAGTGCAGTGAAGCTTTTCTATTAACGCAGTTAGATCTTTATTTCTCATCTTTGCCACTCAGACAATTCAGAAAGGCAGTTTATTCAGTACTCAGTTTGTTCAGTAAGATAATTTAGTTCTATTCAGATAGTGCATTTAGGTATTTTATTCCTTTCTAACACATATTTACTACCTACAGCTTACAATTGTTATACGTTGTTAGTTCGATCCCCGGGCGAGGCATATGTTCTGCATGACGACTTGATAAAAGACATTGTGTCTGACATCATTGTCCTCAACCTCTGATTCATGTGGGGAATTTGGCAGCTACTTGCGGAGAAAAGGGTTTTACTGATACAGAATCCAGGAACACTGACAACTTAACTGCCCGCTGTTACATAACTGGAATACTGTTGAAAAAAACGGTGTTAAATCCAAAACAAAAAATACGTTGTTCAGCTATTTTATATAACAAATGAGTGGTGCATTTATAGGTTATTAGCTTTGTATCGGGTAATATGCACGTGTTCTGCAGCGTAAATTTAGCACGACTTTAGGAGCGCAATATTCTTCCGCTAAAGAATGAGTGCATATTTCCCGATGCAAAGATAATAACCTTTTTATTACGTATCTACACGTATAAATGTAAAGTAAATATTACGATTTTGTTCAATAGTCTGAATAAGATTGACAATACTGAACTAAATAAAATAATTAATGCAACGACACACATTGAATTACGTCACGCACCCGATATGAAATTCAGGCGTCAGTGTATGGAAAAATATTGACGTTTCCGGTACCATTGTAACTTAACGGGGAATAGAAACGAGTATGTAATAATAACGAAAATCGAACAAAATAATGGGTTTGCTGATGACGGGAATAAAAGATTTTATTTACATAAGATCTATATTTACTTAAGTTTTTGGGAGAATTACAAAACTACACAAGATAATGCCGGATTCTCGCAAGTAATAGGCCATGTTCCTAAGTCAACAGGCAACTATTAGTCGATTTACTTGGAATAAATATTTGTTTTGTCCCAGAGTCTTAGTATCGCGCTATCATAGAGAAACTGAAGATTTATCAAAAACGTGTTATTGTAATATAAGTGAAATTCACTACCCTGAATACAAATACTTCTAAAGGATACAAGGCATAACAGGGGCCTCCATGGCTGAGTGGTTAAGGTCGCTGACTTCAAATCACTTGCTCCTCACCGAGGCATAGAAATATAGTCAGAAATCTTAGATTATATACAAGGTGTAACATGAATAAAATTGAGAATGAGTATCACTTTCTGTTTGTGTGTCTATTTTATAGAGATTTACGAAATACCCGTCTACTAAACTATTATTGTCATTGGCCTAATTTGAATAAGTTTAAAACTTTGTTAAGTCATTGCCACAGTGGTATTGTTAATAAGTTAGCTAAGTATATCTATCAAGCATTTGCTTTAAGAGTTTAATTGCAATTGTGTACTTGTATTAAAATTCATACCTATCACCTGTATGTCTGTATGTATATTCATGCTTGTCTCATATTTTTTGTAATTATTTAACACCGCCATACAGTATTGGCGATGAACATTGTATATGTTTTGCCAAATAAACTATTGAATTGAATTGAAAAAATTGAATTGATGTGGGTTCGCGCCACACTCGGGGCGTTGAATTCTTCATGTGAGGAAGCCATCCAGCTAGCTTACGCTGGTCGATGGTTCTACCCAGGTTCCCGCCCATGATGAAATAATGCACGAGGTCTTCCTCCACCATCACAAGGTGGAAAATATGACCTAAACTGGGTCGGTGCGACGTTAAATCCTAACAAAAACAAAATAAAACAAGGCGATCGGTAACACCGAAGGATGCTCCCCGAAATTGCTGTACCATAAGAGGGCTTTTCAGTCACGGAGATTATGTTAAGGAGAAATGTGATGAACAAGAGTTGTGGTTCTTTAACATTGCACTCCCTCTCACTGATCTCAATAGGTAAAATATGAAGTCAATAGCTTACATTGTATTCAAGTTATGCCCCGGACAAGGTTTTCAAAAACGGGACATAAATAAAAAAAACGGGACCACTTAGAGTTATGGTTTCTTGTCACTGCACTCCATCTCACTGACCTTTATCAATATGTAACGTATGAAATCAATACCTTACATAGTATTCGAGTTATGCCCCGGAAAAGGTTTTCAAAAAAGAGTAATAATTAAAAAATGGAACCCCCTAGAGTTACGGTTCCTTGTCACTGGACTTCCTCCAAATGAACTCTATCATTGTATAAAGTTGTAGAAACTTGATACCTTCAATACGTTTTAAGTTATCTCCGGACAAAGATGTCTAATGGACGACAAGGTGGTTACTATATGCTCCCAACGCCTTCGGGGAGCATAACAAGGCATAGCCCATGGTATACCATTAGAGAGATCTTTGGCCCGCCCACAGCTTTGAAAATTATTTCTGTCTTAAGGCATGCTAGTGCTGTTTTGATAACGGCAATGAGTAGAGTGGGTCAAAACAAATGCCTTTTAAATTTGTAAAAGGATTTGTTGGTGTGATACCTAAAGTCGTGTTTTTGTAAACAAAAGAAAATTTTATAGAAAACTGATTTTTAAACGATTTTAGACTCTATTTTACAACTTTTTGATATTGGAGAACACAATATGGGCGTGCTGAGGTCAATTATATTCATCATAGTTATTGGAAGAAAAACTGGTGACTTTATATTTACTGAAAAACCCGAGAATGAGCTGTACCCCACCCACTTTTTTGTAACAACGAGTGATCTGACAATTTCATATGGACAAAATACGTTTTACCAGAACTTTGTCAATTCATTTACTGATGTTTCTAAAAGAACTTCACACATTCGCGTTACTAAAAGTCAGAAAACTACCCCATTGTGGCTTCTACTGTGTGGTGACGTTCATCCATGCCCCGGCCCCGTCCATATATTCAAATAAAACATAATATTATTACAAATATGCCATGAAATACACATGCCTTTGGTGTTCTAAAATCATTTCAGTTGTCCCATACTGTTAAATATATGGCTTTGGCTTGTTAAATCAAAATGTTGTAATAATGCCCTAACATTTTTCTATGGTGCATAAAATAAAGCAAAAGATAATAGGTAAGGGTAGATTTCTCGGAAGCATAGAACACCACAAACACAGCCTCGGAGTAGGCCCACAACATAAAGAAGCTGTAACGGAAAAATATTACAGACGGGTTGCTTCAAAAATCCAACAAGTAAATTCTACTTTTATGCAAAATATAGATAGAGGGGGAGGAACAATTACATGATGGCAGACTGAATAATTTAACTTCCATTGATACTACTTTGGTTTTTAACTTAAGTATTTATCTAGTACTAACATCACAATAGTTCCCAAACGGCGCAGCAAACAATCACCAAACGTGTCTACGATTTTGAAGTATATGTCAGCTATAGATATTTAAAATCACAACTCAAAACTTCGTGCAGATTTCTGATAAATTATAAAACACTGCACATCCGAAATCTCTCAATCGGGAAATAGGTTCAAGAAGACATGATTCAAGTGCGCCATTGTAATATGAACGAAGACGAAAGACATTTTCTCATGGGTAAAACAATCCTACAGAAGAGGAGGAAAATGCATTTTTTATCCATGGTTATACGAGTATTGCAGAGTAATTGCGTCTTTTACTCTTCAGTTAATCTGTAGAAGTTTCTTTAAGTTTCTAGTTTTGAACAGTATCATCAAAGGTAAAATGCTGTGAATATAAAGAAGGCAGTATTTCATCAAGGAATTCATCATACACCGACATCTATTTAACTATTTAATATACAAAGTGATCTTACAGTTCCATTGCAACAGCTGTGTTGCATCCCGATTCCCGTGAAACATTTTGACCGGAAACAATGGAACACCCAAGAAGCTGTTGATATAGTATTTCGTCTTCTCGTGCAACCACGGTAGTAACATGACCTTTACATCTTGTCAAAGATCTATAACATCATAAGAGAAATACAGATTTTTGATCAAATGAAGTAATATATAACAAAGAGAAATTGTAAATGTACTTGCTCGTTGGATCTGAAGTATTATTGTGTTTAAAGTACATGTGCATGATTTTCTTTCCAAATACAATAAATGTTCCCATGAATTTCGAACAGAAAATGAGAATCAATTCTTAGATGAACCTATGTTAAAACCACCTTTTCATAAACATATATAATTCTTCTCAAGCAGGCAATTTTTCTTTAGATACGCACACCAAATGTCAGACGTTCAGTTTTCTACAAAAGTTATTACTCTTTCAACTACTGAAATGCGCGATCTTTAATGAATAACAATGCAAGTTTGTAACAGAAATAAATAGGAAAATGGAAAGTGGGGTCAAGTTTGACACAACAAAATACTTTTAGCTTCACGAGCAAATTGTGAAATCATATCATAATGAGACATTCACTTATTTGTGGATGTTTTGACAACAAGAGGATTGTACAATATTTTAGGCAATAACCGCCATATCAAAAAAAATGTGAATGTCTTGCATCCGCCATCATGCTACCATTGTTTTAGGTGCGAGTGATTTGGCTTTGCAATAATGAGTAATTATGCTGAAGTCTGTGACTCCACACAAACAATAATACAGGCCTGTTCTAGTTTTCATTTAGCCTAATACCTTGATCAGCAACGTCTCCCATGATGTTAACGAATTAATAAAATGTCAATTTGCAAGTTATTAGATTGTGGGTTATATAAAAGGTGCGTTATTTAGTATTTGTATATAACAAATGCCAACATTCTTAGAAGAAAACCACTTCTTTCATATCTTTTCTTAGTTGATCTTTATTTATTTTAGGCCGATTGTGAAACAAGTTCAACAAATTATATTAATCACTCTCGACACCTCGTTGCTGGTGGAATCTATCGCCACGAGGACATGAGAGAAGATTAGCCTGTTTCGCCTTTAATGCTGAGCGCCAGGCAAGGGAGCTACTGGTACCATTTTTCACGTCTTTGGTATGACGCAGCCGGGGATCGAACCACCTCCAGGCACTCGAAACAGACGCTCTACCACTAGGCTATCGAGGCGGTTATCTTTTTTAGATAGAGGTGCTCCAGATCAATATAATATATATTTTTCTAAAGTAAGTGTTTGGAATCTTGTCTGCTGTTAACAGGCAGGCGGATTTCCTGTACTGGATTTTAGCAATCTGTTTTGTCCCCTTTCTAAATTCCAGTTTGTTGAGTTCTGCCCATTGATTTCTCGTTTAAGACAAACCCATTTTAAACTGGGGACCATACGCCGCTTTTCATTGCATTACACGCTAGGTATTATTGAAGGTTCTATGTGAACACATCTGCGGAAATCTCTAAATTGTTTTTGACCTTGTAGCATGTGTAAATGTCGAGTTCTCAACCCGGGGCTAGAGGGCGCCGACGGTACCGTCCATGAACAGGCTCAATCAAATGGAGCCTGCAACAGTTTCGTTTTTGTCGTGTTGAGCGACCTATAGAGTTCCCAATTTTTCTATTTTATTTGATTACCTATATGACGTTGTCATGTTTATTTTCCCCTGTAGCCACATTTCTTTTTCTTGCAGATCCTTAAGGACGTAAATACAGCAAAACTAGAACCGCCTACCTGCAACGTAATCAGTGTAATTCTCTTGATTAACATGCGAAAGGAACATTAAGCGTAGCATATGTAATGATAAAATAAATTGCAAGTTTAAGTTATCTTAAAACATCAGTGCAGGAGTGTTTATTAACTGCAAAATGTCTCTGTGTTGAAGCATTTCTTTAATTTATCTTTTATTTACGCCACTAAGTTAACAATTGCTTATTTCCTTCATTTTATACAATATCACATCAAATGAGCTGACTTACCATTCTATATTTCGACATGGTATGCGATACCGCCAAAGATACACTGCACTGATTCATTGTCAGTAAGCTATAGCTGGTGTTATGGTACGTTCTTTTAAATGTCATGTAAAAAAGGTCTGGTTGTTTTTACAGAAGTATACTAAAAGAACTTATTAGAACGGCGGTTTGTTGTCGTCATTACGTACATACCTGTAAGGAAGTAACATTTTCCATTACAAAGATACGGACACAATAAGGCAAATGACGGTATTTAGGTAAATCATCTTCGTAAAATAGACTGTGAAAATAGTTATAATTGTTCTCTCCTTTTCTTTAGAACCTTCAGCCAAAAATGATCTGTTTAATTAAATATCACTAAAAGTACATTCCTAAGGGTTTGTATGTTATGGAAATGTCTTTCATGAAAAATAAAGCATTCTCGTGTGTTTGCATAGAACATTTTGATGTGGTAAATTAGTGTTTAATTTACTCTCCTTCGACCTTGGGGTGAACTTCTTACAAACTACTCTGTATTTTGTAGTGATTACACTGGTAATATTATGCGGTATACGTAAGTTCTTTTAATTTTTAACTTTTCTGTTAATAGTTTCGAGGTTACACTTTTTTAAATATGCCTTTGCCCATTTACGATATGCTTATTCAATATGGTCAAGACATACAAATACATAATTATATAATATACACAAATACACAAAAAATATCACTTCAATAAAACATTTATACTGTGCAAACATAAATTCAGGTAAACATTATATGAAAATCTAAAGAGCAGTTAAATCTTCAAGAGTTTGTTCACGTAGTTTAAAAGCTTCGCTTATATATTTCGCATAAATTTCTTATCAATCTTTTCCAGCTAGAAGAGGACATGATATATATGAATTTATTAACAGACGGCCAAGCTGTATTGATACAATATTTCTGTCTAATATGTGAATACTCATTGCAACAAAGCATAAAATGGTATTCAGATTCAACAAACTGACTAGAGCATATTTTACAGATACGATCTTGTCTATCAATACCAGTATATCGGCCTACTTTGATTTCTAAGCTATGTGATGCAGTTTTAAAACTTGTATATTGTTTTCTCAGTAAACTGTTTGGTAAAATATCTAAATATTTCTCATAACAAAATTCAAGTTTATATTTTCTATAGTATTCAAGTTTCGATACATTTTGAATAGACGCTTTCCAACTTTGTATGTACTGATCACGTAGCCGTTGCTTAAACATAGCATAAAATTTGCAGTTCGAATCGAAATTCAACCAGACATCACTAAATCCTAAACTGTCTTATAAAGATCTACGGCGTGATATTCCAGTGAGGCAGCATTATAAAGTTGAGCATTGTGCTCACTGCTACAAGTAGACACCGTCGTTTATATGACTGAAAAATTGTTGAAAAAGACGTTAAACCCGAACACACACACAGACACACTACTGTGTCAAATGCCTTTTCATATTCTATAAAAGCACAAAATAATTTAGATTTATTATACAAGGTATTCTGAATAATTGTGTGTAATAAAAATATACAGTCACTAGTGCAATGATTATCTCTGAAACCAAATTGAGCATCATTAAAAACATCTTTAGATTCACACCATTTATAAAGACCGTTAAATCTTTAAATTAAAATTTATTTGTATTCGACAGTACGTTACATGTATTTCTACTATTTTTGTAGGCACAATCTGCACGTTTAAAAACAAAGACAAATATCAAACAGGGTATGCCACGTACCAAAATCGCAGCCTCCCCAAAACGAAACCCACAGCACGCACACGTGCACACCACAAACACACACACACATACACAAACATGCACACACACACAAAGCCTACACACGAGGACAAAACGAACAGACAAAGGAACACAGTGGGGCACCGCCTTGGAACGGTCAGTGGCAAAAACCCCACTGGGGAGCTTAAACCGGTTTATGGTGTGCACCCAACCTCACTCTTACCCCCACCATGTTCCAAAGACACGGGACAGTGTTAATAAAAGTAATCCCCTCCAGGTGAATCTCTAACACACGAAATGGAAACAAAAAGGCATGGCATGTAAAACACAAAAATGCTCGTGTATAAAAATATAAAAAGCAAACCTTTAGAACCAAAAACGCCTTTTCAGAAGACAGAGCAACAAGAGAAACACCCTTAAGGGCCCGACGAAACAGGCCAGAAGACAGATATCAAAACAGTTCAGTCCTGGTAGGATTTAAAAACTGGCTATCATTGAGTCCTCCCCCTCTAAATCTTGTTACAATTCTTGTGTGACACAGAAACGTGTCATGATGTATGAACGACTTTGATTTCTTCTTAGCGTGAATGTATTTGCGATTTATACATTGATCAACGTTCCTTAAGGACACAAAGCTATTAAGGAGCTCACTTATTGGATAAAAGTTTCTCCTGACCACATGGATTAAGCAAACAAATGATATGTTTTGTCCGGCTTTGGCCAAACCATTTGATTTGTCATTCGGTATTATAATTTAATTGATACATTCCGAGCATATCTATCTACGTACAGGATAAACAAACAACATGCAATACTATGTAGTATATGTTATTTTGTACCAACTTTATATAACACCCTTTTCTATGATGATTAAGTGTGTTTAGTAGAATGAGATTTGTCATATATAAATGACTTACTCATCAATTATGTTATATCTCAATTTTTAGTTATAATTCGTGTATCTCGGGTTCTAGATATGTACTGTGTAATATTCATAACACATTTGTCGTATTTCTTACATTATGACAATGAACTTTAGTACTTTTGCATTTCAAAGCAGGAGCGTATAAATTTTCTTCTTTTTGTATTCGGTTAGTTTTTAGACTGTATCGAACAGCATGTGAATTCTTAGACTCACAAACAAGCAGAGTGTGTCCGCAGGATGGAATATGGTCTCTACTTACACGAACTGGGTGAAAAAGCACGCTTCCAGCAACAACTTTAAAAAACATTAGGTTAAGGTAAACAAATTTATGGTGTTTTATTCATATTTTCTACTGTTATGACTTTGGAACGCAAATCTATCGGAATAAATGGAAATAGGAATTATACTGGAGCATCAGATTCAATTCTTCACAATACAAAAATATATATTGCACTATTTTCAGTTTGGTAAATGCACATTATCTCCAGTCAATATGGAACATTTTTATTTGTTAATCTATTTCAGTTTTGCCAAGGAATTAACTCACAATGCAATACGCTATTCATTTAGTTTGAATTTGTTTGAGGGCGCCAGTTAATTTGGTTAAAATCTCTCTACAGATTATTAAATGCTAGTATTAAATAGATTTATTGGCCAGAACTGAGCAATAGTACGAAATTTATACCGCTAGCTTCTTCCAAAGTAGGAAAACTGTAAAAAATACTACAAAAGGGACGGTCCAACAGGATAAAGTAGCATTCAAAGAAGAACCGCTCCCAATATTCCCATTATTGTACAAGGCAATGGCAAGTTTTAGTCCTAGTTTAAACAATATTTATTCAACAAATAACATGTAATTTCAATATATATATATATATCATAAAAGCAAGAGATCGAGTAGTAAGCTAGTAAGCTTTTTTAGAAACTCTTTCTCCTCAGTTTTAGTCCTGGTGGCTGGAACGAAGTAGTGTTCAGAGTAGTTATTTAAATAACTTTTTTATAATCAAATAAGGTATGAGAATTTGTATTTAGACAAATCAGTGCTCTTATAAAAACAATTGAGAAATCCATCAGTGCTCTTATAAAAACAATTGAGAAATCCATCAAGTAATGCAATGATCCAATGTAAGCGGGAGCCATACACTGCTTTTCGTGGAATAACATACTAGTGTATCATTAACGTTCCATGTGCACCGCGGTATGAACACATCTGAGGATGCTTCTTAAATTGTTTTGGTACTTGTAACATGTTTAAATGCTAAGTGTTGCTTTATGCTTATCATTTTTGTTGTGTTGATCGACCTGTGGAGTTTCCAATTTATTCTATTTATTCACCTTATAGATATTGTGCCTGCTTTTCAATTTTAAAATATTTAATTTTTCAAAATATAACCTGGTTTCACATAGGAAAATGTTCAAAACCTTTACGAATATTGGCTGACGTAGTGACAGCTTTTCAAGGGAATACATATTATGTTGGCACTTCATATTTCATTGATTCTAGGTATTTCTGTTCTTTCAGTAGACGTATCATATCTTTTGTGACATTGATTTTCTGTATAGAATGTCACAGAATACATAACTTCGCTAGTAGTCATTAAATTCGTATTTTTGGTTGCCCTGATTTGATTTGAGTTAGTGACTTATTACTTTTCTTGCATACCAGACGGGGATTTCTGGTATTTTTACCGGTGCTGGAAAAATCCATTTTACGGGGTGTAAGATGACTCTCGTGCTGTAAATGACGTGTTACGAACTACATATATGTAGAAGATTTATGTAGTAATTTATATTTCATTTAAAAAAACGGAATAAAAATCCAATAACTTGACTGTTCTTCTTTGTTCCTGATAGTATATTTCTCGATTCAAAAAACGTTATTTTATGAAAAATTCATAACGTGCCACTGATAAAACAAAACCGGAACTAAACATTGTTATTTGTCTTTGAAACGTCATGACGTCTTTCCTGTTTACGGACGTTTGTCTCCCGCGCTTTGTTTAAATACGCTGCTATGAGAAATAGTTCTAAAAAGAAAGCCGCTCAATTGATTTTATTTTTTATTATATTTCTTGAAATCGGTATGCAAGAAAAAGATTCTGTCACTGGTTATAGGTTATAGGTGCAGATGGAAATATCCGGCTCTCGGGTCCGGATATTCCAATCTGCCCCTACAACCAGTGAAAGAATCTTAATAATTATTTGCAAGAATACGTTAGTGAGAACATAAAAACAATAGATAAAACATTTATTCATTTTATTGGGTTTAACGTCGCACCAACACAATTATAGGGTCATATGGTGACTTTCCAGCTTTGATGGTGGAGGAAGACCACAGGTTCACATGAAGAATTCAACGCCCCGAGTGAGGCTTGAACCCACATCGATGGGGGCAAGTGATTTGAACTCAGCGCCCTTAACCACTCCGCCATGGAGGCCCCTGAATTTTTAACACAAGCAGTATCTTTAATAAATAGAAATTTAACTGTCAATATATTTGAGGAATTATGTAGTCCACATGGAATTTGATAGTGAAAGTCAAATTATAACGTTGCCAAAGTTTCGTAAGCAAAAAAATATTAACGGTCTCAAAGCAGTTACTTTGATGTCATCCCTTTTTAGCAAGAAAACTATACGGAAGAATTGATATTAGCAACACAGTAAAGAAATAACTGAAGCAGTTTTCATGCCACTTAGAGCATTTAAAAAAACTAGTTATTTCCTGCCTGGGTACACAAGGATAATTACGTCTTCGAGTCACAGATGACTTTTTATATCACTATGTATACCCAGCTGAAACTCCAAAAATATGAGAATGCTGCAATTGGTATGCAAAGATGATAATGCTTTATTCCTACAAGTACGCAATTTACAAATGGATAGTATTTTGATAAATATAAGCATAATATAAACAGCTCAAATATTGCTCAGAATACGGTTATTACAATAATTTTATTAGTAGTTTATAAGAAACGAAGTTTGATAGTTCAAAGCCTGTATAGGGTCATATAAGTATATAAGTCAATGAACTATAACGTCATAATCCGGCGGTATTACCGTTATAATAATTATACATTGACAGCATGTTTATAGAAAAACATTGTAAGTGCTCGACCCCATACCTAAAAACCAGTAACGAAATCTTGGGATTACAGACTGAAACGTACATTTTATTTGTCTTCTCTTAGATTTTATTATAAGTAAGTAAGTAAGTAAGTAAATTGTTTATTATAGTGACTTGTGTATACATAAATTCCGAATACATAATACAAATACATCAAAAGACACCCGGCCCATCGGACCTATAAGTCACCTTATTACTACATTTAACATAAGTTGTGAACAATACCAAGAGTGAAACATGAATGAGATCGAGTATACATCTCTATATATAAATTGAACACTGATAAAAATGGATAAAAACATATTACAGAATATTGTGTTTTAATAATTGCAAAGTATCTTATATTTACTTATCATATAGTAAGCTTCTTCTTAACATATATGCTCTAACTAGAAACTTTATAACTTTATTCTGATAATTTTTCATAAGGAAAACGAGTTTTTCACTGTCTGTCATGTTGAAATATACATCATTCGAAATAATGTCATTAAATATCACTGATCTTATATTGTTATACACAGGACAAACAATTAAAAAACGAGTTTCGTCTTCAATTGATCCCGTTTGACATATTTTACAAAGTCTTTGGTCTGGAGATTCCCCGACATAACTTCCAGTTTCTATTCTTAAGGGCAGAATACCGCATCTGAACTGTGCATAGATGGAACGTTCGTTTCTCTTAAGATTTAAAGACAAGTAATTTTCGCACGAAAATTGAGTCTTAAATGTTTTGTATGTCCTTAACTTAGGCACCTTTTCATAATCACTTTTCCATATGTGTGCATAATATTCTCCAATTTTCGATTTAACATAATCCATATCTACCGTTACTTTGTTATTAAAATGAGTGATAAGGTCTAATTTTGTCATAATGGTTTTCACTTCGTTGCACCAGTTATTTACTATATTTGAATTCTGATAATCCTTATTGAATACTCGTTTAGTGATTCTATTATCGTTTAATTTTACAAGTCTGTTCCAATATCGGATTATACAAATCCATCTTCTATAGGTACTGGGTATTTATCCTGTTTCGCCTAAAAGTGCAAGTTTAGGTGTAAATCGATGAACGCCTAAGTAATAGCGAATTGCGCGGTTTTGAACACTATCAGCTGCTTGAAAATGTTTGAAACCCCATACGGAAGCACTGTAATCCAAAATAGGTACAACACATGAGTTGTATAATTTTTGAAATGTTTTAAATCCGCAATTCTTCATACAGTGTATCTTTGAGATAACGCTACCAAGAGCACGACCCGCACCTTTTGAGAGGGATTCACAGTTATAACTAAAGTCGTGTTTATCATGAAGAATAATACCAAGATATTTATAGCTATCAACAGTTTCAAGTTGGTTATCTCCAACTGTGAATTGATGGTCACTGCGTTCGGCTCGTCCTTTCCGGAAGTGCATGACCTTAGATTTTTCGCAGTTGATCAAGACCCTCCAGCGTTTGCACCATTCGTGCATTTGATTAAGCATAGCTTGTAGATTTTTCGCAGAATTAGCGACCAAAACTATGACGTCCGCATAAAGTAGCATTGATACTGATGTGTCCTCAACCTTGACCCCAAGTTCAAGGTCGTTGATTTCCTTAACCAGGTCGTTCACGAAGATGGCGAAAAGTGTCGGCGACAAATTACATCCCTGTTTCACGCCTTTCGAACAGTTGAACCAGTCTGTAAGTTTATGGTTAATCCGTACACATGATGTTGAATTACTGTAAATGCTTTTAACTGAATTGTATATTTTACCGTCAATTTTGTTTAGAAGCAACTTGTAAAGCATCATGTCTCTATCAATGAAATCAAAGCATTTCTTTAGATCTATGAATGCTGCCATAACGGATTTATTGTTCCTGGTAATACTATCCAGCGTAAAACTGTGATCTTCACATGAACGATCTTTTCTAAATCCATTTTGTTCGTCCGCTAATACATCGTGTTCGTTTAAGTAAGCCGTAATCCTCTTATTTATGAAAGAACTATATAACTTGCTGATGCATGACAGTAAACTGACCCCTCTATAGTTCATTGGCAATCTTGCGTCACTGTTCGGGTCCTTCAAAATCGGACAAATTATCGATTTCCTCCAGGGTGTAGGGATTATAGCTGTGTCCATGACCAATTGAAATAACTGTTGCAAAACCGTTATTATACTTGGGAATTTAATTAAATTATAGGGTCCCTTATTTTTCAGTTTACTTATTTAAGATATATAGATAAAAACCAGAGTAGAATATAAGAATTTTAATAGGTGCAGATTAGATCACGATATATTAATTAATACAATACAAATCACAAATTAACCACTTAAGACATAGACATATTTATACTATTATATTAATCATTACTTCAAACACTATTCTGTATACCTGAAGTGGTAGTAACCATTTTTTAAATAAATGAGTAGGGTAATCATGTCAATATTTAATTAAACGCCCACTATGTAGCATTAATAATTAAATATTGATATTAATATCAACTATTAAATACCACAATATACCAATATCTGAACATGTAATATGTAATAAAACACAAATTTCACTTAAATATAACTGACATATAAACAATAAAACACGGTTTATAGGGATCTTTATTATGGGTGGGTGGGAAAAACTAAATTTTTTCGACGTGATCTGACCAAAGAAAAATACAGAATGAAGAAAGTTAACACAAAGGAAATTATGCTTTACTAAACTGACCTATCAAAATTGTATAAAGAGAACCAATCAAAATAAATTTTGAAGAATATAAGCCAATCAGAAGAAATCAACAAGTTTTTGGATTTACTTGATTTTGATAGAGAAAAATGTTTGGTTCTCAATAATTAACCGATTTTAATGAAACAATAAAGTCGCCCACATCATACGGAATCATATCGTATCCAGAGGCGGATCTCGCTTTCGCTTTCATTACTATAGCGGATATCTCTTCGATTGTGATATTACAGTTCAGTTGTGTATTTGGTGTATATAACGGGTCTAACATGTCTAACTCAATTAATTGCTTATGAATTTTTTTCTGATTGAAAAATTCTTCATCAAAGTCAGAGTCGCTTTCACCATTATACAATTTTTCAAAGTCGCATTTCCACCTTTCAAATACCCGAGTTTTGTCTGACACTATATCTCCATTTTCTATAATTTCGATCGGTATAGATTTATCCGGTCTAGGTCCTAGTTTGCGGATTTTATCCCAAAAGTCATTAGAATTATTTGACGACATATCCTCTATATCTAGCGCGATTGCTTCACGGTACTGGCGTTCAGCTCGCCTCAGTGTTTTGTCAAATAAAATCCTGGCATTAATATATTCCATTCTTAGTGCATTACGCACAGGTCTTGTCTCCTTGCACTTTAGAAACGCCCGTTCTTTAATTGTTAGATTTTTCCACAATTGTGACAAATTTTCATCCCAGAACGGTTTTTTGTTCTTAAATCGCTTGCTTGTGCGTTTTGAGCAATTGTATTTCGGTACTGTATTATTCATTTCCGTTATAACTGCATCACAAAATGTTTCGTAAATATTATCAACTTCACACTGAGTCTCCCGGCAAATTTCAATTCGTGTAATTATATCCATTAATGCTGTTCTAGAAAGTTCACTACCCATAAAGTCCGGGGGTATCCTATTCAGATTGAATCGTGTCGCACTACTATCATCGCCATATTCGTTATCACAATTATTCCGTGTATTTGTTACAGTAAATTCCGTTGATATCATACAATGGTCTGGCAACCGTGATCTTTCACCCAGTAATCCGTGTAATCCGTGTTTATCAACAATAGACTGTACCGTATTTACACTAAAGTTCGTGCATATTTTCAGAACGTCATGAGGCACGCATATATAGTCAACCACTGATTTCCCCTTACGTGATATTGATGTGAAATTGTCGTCTGTAATATTGAATCTACCATTGAGTACACAAAATTTAGACTCACAAAGGAATTCTAAAAATTCATGACCATGTTGATTGACTGATTGATCTAGTACGTGTCTGTTTGGCACTGAGTCTATTCCACTGATTATATCCGAAAATGAACCTATGCGCGAGTTAAAGTCACCCAGTAGAAATAATGCGTCACTGTCACTGTTCAAATATATTTGTGCTAACAAATGCGAATAAAATCCCTCGGAATCTCTTCCTCTTGTTGAGTTTTCGGGTGGCAGATAACAGGTGCAGACGACAAATTCATAATCACATGATCTATTTACAAATTTCATAACTAATATTCCATCATATGACTTATCAACAATGCATGTTTCGTATTCTTCACAAATAGAGTTTTTCACGAGAAGACCTATTCCTCCTGATGCTTTCGGGGCGTTTCTATGCAATTCGATTCTGTTGAATCCAAACCACGAGTAATTTGGTATATTTACACAATCGCTTCCACTTAAATGCGTTTCACAGATTGATACGATGTCTGCATTCACTGATTCAATAATTCTAGTTCTAAGCTCACAATTCTCCTTTGTCCACCCACATACATTAATATGAGCTAGTTTAATCGTTCCATTGAGACGGGGTCCTTCCTATGTATGTCTATCTTGTTGCTGTGCACGATGTATGATACGTCCATTTGTGTTCACCATTAATGCGTTACCTTCAATATAGCGCGTGCATTCATTTCGATAAGTCTTTCAATGCGCGACATGTAGCTCTTAATGTAGACATTTTTATATTTATCTGTGTCTTTAAGTGTCCATTTGTTCCTTAACACAAGCACTTTCTCTTCAACGTTTTGAAAGCTTATTTTGAGTAATGGGGGGCGATTTACAAATCGCGTTGGGAGTCGGGTTACACCGGTTATAAGCACATTTGATGAAACGTCATTGCCTAAAGCTGTTATAAGTTCCTCCGCTATGGTCATTAAATCCTCTCCTTCAGTGTATTTTAATCCGCTTGCCGTTATCGTAGTATCTGGGTCATCTATTGGACTAGGTCGCTGTTGGCGGTGATCCGTCACATCACGTGACTGAACGCCCTCCGTCTGGCGTGAACTTGTCGTCTGTTCTATTGTGTTCATACGTGATTGCATAGCCTGAACAGTTTTCGTCACTTGCTCCAACCGATTACTCTCCCTGGCGATATCCATTGACAACTCGTCACGTAAGGCCCGTACTTTTGTATCGATATTTTCCATAAGATCGGAACGGAGCTTGTCTAATTTAGACTCAAACATACGCTTCATACTTTCTTGGCTTTTCTTAATATCCAGTACAGTTTCTAATAACAAGTCCAACTTAGTATTTTCCGCAGTATCAGATTTCAATAAATCTTTACTTGTCATTTGTTTTGAGGATGGCGGTGAGGTTGGACTCTTCCTTACAGTGTCACTGTATGAAGCCATTTTTCTATTATGTAAGTCTTTTGTACTGTTCGATTCAGTTATATTGTCCCCAGTATCAGCCTGTCCATGAGGGGAATCGAACAAAACAGCATGAGTTTCATTTAATATTTCACTTACGTTTAAAGTGTCTGTATTACCCTCTGACGGGCCTCGTTTCTTTGTTACCTTTTTAGGATTCAATATCTCATCCGATTCACTTCCACTACTCCCTTTATGTCTCTTTTTTGTCATAATCCTATCACAACACAATATATAGTCCTAAAGTAACTAGTTTCCTCATAAAATTGCCTTTATATCCATTTAAATCCACAGTTTTTATACTTATTCTTGAGAGCGCAAATTTCACGTCCGCTCGTATTGATCACGTGACCTATTTATAACAATTGTTTTGCAATTAGCATTCATCACAATAGAAAGTTGCAACAAAGCCTTAGTTTCATGTATTGTAAAATTGTCACTAGGGCAAAATTGCGCTGCTGTAATTCCGAAGGCATTCACCTTACTCGGTAAATGACCACTTATGGTATAAATTAGTCTTCAAATTGATTGCATCCCCCAGAAGGAGACTGTAACACCATTCCAGGAGTTCATAAACCAGTATATCTAATTCATTTACAATTTGAGTCCTGGCGCTAGCAATTAAAGGCCATAATTAATTATATAAATATTCACCATCGGACTAAATCATCATTAAACACGCTTAAATCAAAGTCGTAACAACCATAAAGACTGCCTTACTTTCGTTTAAGTTCTGACTTGGAAATCTAGAGAGTGAAAGCATAAAGTCGTGTTTTGATTTAGTTGTCCTGTTACGATAGAAATAACTAAGTTGGAAATGAATTATTTATATTTGGCTGAATGTATCGTTTTATTGTCTCGAGAACAAACAGCTCCTTGTCTTTCAATCTCATTATACAAAAATGTTTCAAGCCACTTTCACAATTGCAGACATGATTAAGCTATAGCAGGTTATATTGGACTATCCTATCTAAACTGTTCAAGGGATTGTACGTTTCTAGACAAAGCTGTAGACGTAAGCGAAATGTAATTTTCGTCTGAACATTCGGGAAAGAAAAAGGGGAGAAATGATTGGCTTTTTTTTTGGCTTTTATTTCTCTTTCTGACATGATTAAAGAAACAAATGAAATGTTTGCGTACCGTTGCTTCGTAAAAAAATTAACTACATGTAGTTGAATCATTTCATCCAGCGAAGTCCAATAACTAGGGTTAAAAATCAGTTTCAGGGACTACAGGATTGCGCTTTTCCGTCCGCCCGTCATTCCCTTATTCCGTCCGTGCGTCCGTCCGTCTGTTCGCAGTTTGGTGTCCGGTCCATAACTCTGTCATTCATCAAGGGATATAAATATTACTTGGCACAATGTTTCCCGTTATGATACGACATGTCATAAGGAATCAACAACTGCAGATTTTAAATCCAAATTTTGCGTTATAATATATTGTATATATAGTAAAATATTGTTTATACATCATTGACATCGAATCATTATGTAATACTGCGGTATAGAAAATTAGTTGCCTTCCAATAGTGGACTTTGTATTGCACGGCAATACTTCATTCTCTTGTTATATACATTACATATTCTTATCTAAGATTGAAACAAACATTTTGATAGGTATCATTATCTCCTTAAAACTTTCTTCCCCCCATCAAATAATTAGAAATCTGATTTATTTTAAATTTACGTGAAAAAAGGGATGATATTCTTTTAAATAATTATTCAGTAAAAATCAAACTAGGAGCCTCCGTGGCCGAACTGTTATGGTCGCTGACTTCAAATCACTTGCCCCTCAATGCTGTTAGTTCAAAACCCTGCTTGAGATGTAGTATTTTTTTTTGGCGTTAGGAAGCTATCCAACTGGTGTACGGAAGGTCAGTGGTTCTACCCAGGTGTCAACCTGTGATAACTTAATGCCCTGAGGGGCACCAGCAACATCGATCAAAAGACAACATACGAAAATATCTTTAATACATATTTACAAAATATTTGTAACGTATATTGTTTTAGAGTAATATGATGAAATAAAAATCCCTTCTAAAACGGAATGGTTTGGCTTGTTGAAGAAATATAGTCCAGAGAAGGCTATTTTTTAAGGCTAGTTTGTGTCCGGTGTGTGAAATTGTAGTATAAACGATACCCTGAAAAAACACTTGCTCAAGCTGTGTAAAACAAATTTATTTGTTAATCAGCACTACCCCTTAATAAATCAATGGGAAAAAGAAATTTGCGGCAAAATTTTCTACGCGATAACCATTTGGCAGATAATTTCATCGTCTACTGGTGAATATTATATCATACTCAATGGATAAAATATATTAAAAATTGTCTTCTTATATCAAAGTTCCTTTTTAGGCAAAATGGTAGCCAACAGGTTGAACCAACATTTGACAGACAAAAACGTTTAATTTCTAATTTAAAAACTTAACATATTTTAGTATCACGAAACGGTCATCAATAGATCGAGTTGCTTTTTCGTAACAGAAACCTGCCTTTAATTTCTCTACCTGATAAAGAGGCAATTCTCTTTTCGTTACTGTCGTCTGTTTTGATATTTGGTTTGATACAAGTCGGCAAAGGCTACCAGGAAGCTCTACACTTTATTACAGGCAACATTGAATAAACAGGAAATTAACTGGCAACCAGAAAGTTGCTGTTTTTCGTTTAACTAGTATGACGTATAGTTATACTGGGAAACCCACTGTTCTACTTTAAGACTTTGTTTTTTCACAGGGAAAATATATAATGTCTTGTTGAAAGCGAACCATTCATTGTACTGACAGGTAGCGTTGAGTAATCGATGGAGGCTTGAAGATTTCCTCCTTGTTTGGATTTTTGTTTCCCGGCTTCTCGTATTGCACTTAACTATATTCTGGGATGAAAAATAACGTAGCTGTAGCTCCAAGCCAATAAACGTGCGGTTCGGTAAATTTTGAGACCATAATTTGTCTCTTTTAAATGTGAAATCAAAATTTAAATCAATTTCAATGAACTTAAAATAATTGGTATTGAAACAATTAAACAAGACGGTCAAATTAAATAGTGGTTCGTTCTTACTAATATTGTTTTGAAAAAATAGTGTTACGACTTCCTACCGTTTCGAAACTTACTCTTAACTATTTTGATTATCCAAAATGATTTACCAGTGTATACCATATGTACTGACAATATATTGTATAAAATTGCTCCATTTTAACACCTTTCAAAATCAGCCTGAATCGAAGTAAGTCATGCTTTTGAAAGATATTCTTCAAAGCTTCAAATAAAGGAAATTTATATGTCATTAAATAGATATAACACCTCAAAAAATGGAATTTCTCCATTTTTATTGACACGAAATATAGTATTTGCAGTAACATAACATAATTTTGGTAAGGTAATTTTTCATGATGACTATTTTGAGTTTTTAACACTAATAATAAAAGACCAACAGTTGCTGCAAGATGTCAATTCAAGACAATTTTATTTTTAAACAAATTCTGTAAAATGAATTCATATAATGAGTTCATATAATACATTCATAAAATATTCAATAGGCTAGATGGATTGGCGTCATTAAACTTAGTTTTCTTTTTTTCCAAGATGCACACAGGGTATTACTAAATGAAACAATAAACAAAAGCTATTAAAGGTTTTTTCTTAAATTAAATAAATTGATTACAACTTTCAACATTTAATTTTTTGAAGATTTCATTTTTACGCAATAATACAGTAAAGTCGAAAAAGATGTAAAAGCTTTACTGAACCAAAGGATGTCGATTGATTTCAGGTCCAGACGACAACATATATTCTGATTTTCTAATGTGAAAATGTTATGTCAAGCGTCGATTCAACTGCACGTGTATGCTAAAATGTGTAAATGCAACATTAATGTTCAATTTGATTTTTAGATTAAATAAAATTTACCACCGTCTATAAACGACAACAGGTAAAGGTAGATTTCTCGGAAGTACAGAGCACCAAACACACAGCCCCAGAGCCATGCATTTGCCAACAACAAAAAGAAGCTGTAATGGAAAAATATTTCAGACGGGCTGCTTCAAACATCCAACAAGTACATATTAATTCATGCTAAATATTGATGGGGGGGGGGGGAGGAAATAGTAAACGGCGAAATGGGGTCGGGGTGGGGGAAGGAACCCGAAGGGGAAAGTTGAACAAGGACGAATATACCAGGGAATGCCGTGTTCTTTAGAAACAGTCGCACTACAGCGTAAATAAAATCTGAAAAGTAGATCCCTCAGAAGCACCGAAAACAAAGCAAACAGTGAAAATTGCAGACCACAATAGCGCAGACACTCATGTACCAAAGATAAACATACAACTACGATCAACTGAAAATAACATAGAAAAACGAACAAGCAAAACATAAGAAAACAGTAGGGCACCGTTATAGACTCACAAGCATACAAACACACCCACACAAGTAGGAAAAAGAACAATCAAGTAACGTCTTAGGATTCGGCTGCCAAAACAAAGGGGAGCCACGAAAACTTACTAAAAGTAAAGGGGGAGGGGATGCAAAAAACAGCGTAAATGGAAGGGAAAGGAGCGGGCAATAAGGGGAGTGAGGCGGAGGAAAAACGCTTACAACACAAAGCCTACACAAGAGGACAATACGAACAAACAAAGGAACACAGTGGGGCACCGCCTTGGAACGGTCAGTGGCAAAAACACCACTGGGGTGCTTAAACCGGTTTATGGTGCGCACCCAACCTCACTCTTATCCCCACCATGTTCCAAAGACACGGGGCAGTGTAAATAAAAGTAATCCCCTCCAGGTGAATCTCTAACATACGTAATGGAAACAAAAAGGCAAGTAAAAAAAAAAATGCTCGTGTATAAAAATATAAAAAGCAAACCTTTAGAACCAAAAACGCATGTACTCAATGCCTTTTCAGAAGACAGAGCAACAAGAGAAACACCCTTAAGGGCCCGACGAAACAGGCCAGAAGACAGATATCAAAACAGTTCAGTCCTGGTAGGATTTAAATAAAATCTGGAAAATAGATCCCTCGGAAGCACCGAGAACAAGGCAAACAGTGAAAATTGCAGACTCGGTTTGATTGAGTCTGTTCATGAGCAGTAATGGAAAATGCAACACTGCCCACGCCCCCAAGCACCGGCTTAAGCAGTATTTAATCTTCAAATCTAGATGAATTGAAATCAATGATCCCGAAGGACCAGAAAATATAACAACACTGAGATGAAGTCGGGGCGACTTTTTACGGCCGCCACACAGCACTTAACACCCGCTGTTGTAAGTAAATAAAATCTGGAAAGTAGATCCCTCGGAAGCACCGAGAACAAGGCAAACAGTGAAAATTGCAGACTCGGTTTGATTAAGTCTGTTCATGAGCAGTAATGGAAAATGCAACACTGCCCACGCCCCCTAGCACCGGCTTAAGCAGTATTCAATCTTCAAATCTAGATGAGTTGAAATCAATAATCCCGAAGGACCAGAAAATATAACAACACTGAGATGAAGTCGGGGCGACTTTTTACGGCCGCCACACAGCACTTAACACCCGCTGTTGTGAAGTAAATAAAATCTGGAAAGTAGATCCCTCGGAAGCACCGAGAACAAGGCAAACAGTGAAAATTGCAGACTCGGTTTGATTGAGTCTGTTCATGAGCAGTAATGGAAAATGCAACACTGCATTACGAATTTCTTACGAATTACTTACGAATTTCATTCAGCATTTCGGGTTTATTGAATTTCTTACGAACTACTTACGAATTTCATTCAGCATTTCGGGTTTATTGAATTTCTGTGAATACATCTCTTTTTCGTTTTTTACATTTTGCCTACATGTCAATACGGCCCTGTCGTCTGCACTGGAAGTTGGCTAGTGGACTTTGTGCAACCTTGACGAAAACTTACAACGAGTTCTGCGATAAGAAACAATGACAAATACGCAGGCTGGTACATAAATAAGCAATGTTTCAGTATACATAGTACCCCTTAATAGAACAGCGTTTGAACGGTTGAAATAGGATAGTACTTCCCCACTTCGTGGCTATGTTTATCATACTATTCATGGGAAACAATGGAAGTTTCTTCTTGGTCTGGGGCCAGTGCAGATCTCACATATACGTATGAGATATTTGCCTAATTAAAACATTTTTAAACTGCAATAATTTTTACAAAGACAAGTGTCTTACTCATATTCGGCATATTTTAAACAGCAGGACATGGCAGAAATAAGGACATGTCTAATATTTTAGTATATAATTGTCATAATTTCGAATATATAATGTATATAAAGCTCCACAGTGGTGTTTTTGCCACTGACCGTTCCAAGGCGGTGCCCCACTGTGTTCCTTTGTTTGTTCGTTTTGTCCTCTTGTGTAGGCATTGTGTGTGTTTGTCTGCGTGCTGTAGGTTTCGTTTTGGGGAGGCTGCGTTTTTGGTGCGTGGCATTCCCTGTTTGATATTTGTCTTTGTTTTTTTTATCAAATAATAAAATCTGTAAAAAGATCCTTTGGAAGCAAAGAATGCAACCAATAAAAATAATAGCAGACTCGGTTTGATTGAGTCTATTCATGAGAGGTAATGACATGTGCAACACCTCTCACGCCTCTAGAACCGGCTTAAGAGGAACTCTATTATACATATGATGAATGGACTCTATGATCCCAAAGGACCAGAAAATATAACAACACTGAATCCAAGTACGGGGAAACGTTTTACAGCCGCCACACGGCACTTAAAGACTGCTGTTGTGATTGTTAATAAAATCTGTAAAATAGATCCGTTAGAAGCAAAGAATGCAACCAAGAAGAAGAATAGCAGACTCGGTTTGACTGTGTCTGTTCATGAGAGGTAATAAAATGTGCAACACCCCTCATGCCCCCTAGCACCGGCTTAAGCGAAACTCTGTTACACATATGTTGAATGGACTCCATGATCCCAAAGGACAAGAAAATATAACAAAACTGAATCCAAAGCCATATAAAGAGCGTAACTAAAACCTCCCTGTTCCCGCCCCTACAACCCCAAACAAACACAAAATACAGGGCAATTTAAAAGGAAGAAATTTATGGTATTTTACTGTGTTAAACGGAAGTAAGGATGAACTTTCATGAATTTCATCACGTAGGCTGCAACAATTTCGTTTTTGTTGTGTTGAGCGACCTGTGGAGTTTCCACTTTTTCTATTTGATTAATCGAAATATTCCAAGGCAAACGTCCTAGTAAAAATAGTGTTCTTATTTTTATAAAACGAAAAGTTTTATAGGAGTGCTAGAAAACTAAAATGAATTGTAGTTACAAACGTTGTTGTTTTCAATAACATGTTTAGTTACATATGTTAATACCTTAAGTAGAAGCTTTCATAATGAGGCATTGAAGAAAATATTAATGTTAGAACATGGTTTTTCAGCAGAGTCTATTTAATTATACATTTGAAAAATAATAATCGTTAAAAATGGAATTAATGTAAACAATAGGAAGACGTTTTGACAAAAGTTTCTAAAAAATAATATTCTATTTCTCAAAGAATCTCGGCTAATTAAGGTTTATGTTCCAATGTGCATTTTTCTGTAATACAGAGTCCTGGAAAGCTTAGGATGTTGTTTTGAAAGTACAACACTAACTCTACACTGGAGACAGGTTGACTTTATAAAATCTGGAAAGTAGATCCCTCGGAAGCACCGAGAACAAAGCAAACAGCGAAAATTGCAGACTCGGTTCTATTGAGTCTGTTCATGAGCAGTAATGGAATATGCAACACTGCTCACGCCCCCTAGCACCGGCTTAAGCAGTAATCAATCTTCAAATCTAAATGAGTTGAAATCAATGAGATATCAGATTTAATATTTCATCTCATACTCGTAGATAGTTTCATTTTATTTGATTTATAAAATCAAAACCAAACGATGTATAATCTTGTAAATTACAGTAGCAGTTTCCTGTTACAGTCATCATCCCACACTTTATCTAAAATTTATAGAAACAGACTCTTGGACTGTGGCCAAACTAATCAAGCTCTTACGGTATTAATGAAAAATACAGCAAAAATCATGATGAAAAATGTAATAAGACAGGCAGAACGCTTATCGATTGGCAACAAATTTACAAGAATTAATTCCGTGAAGATTAATATGTATTAATCATTTATACTAACCAGAACGTTAACTAGGTCACTTCCAAGACTTTCATTGACAGAAAAAGCACCCTCGAGGACAAAATTTAAATCAGAATACTCTAGAAAATCAAAGTACTTACTACTACTTTTTATATAACGACTTGTTTTGTGACAAAATGCAAACTTGAATTTATTTCCTGGAAATTAAATGAAGCTACACATTAAGAAAACAAAACAAAACCGACTGAAACAATTAAATATCTAAAGAAAATTCAGTTAAGAACTATTTTATGTTTTGGGAAGCAGCTGATTTACAGTTATGCATAAATTAATAAAATGTATAAAGCTGTTTTCAAATAGGAGAACATTATTTTAAAAAAACGTTTTAGTTAAAACTTCTCTATATATTTCACAGAATAAACGAGCGTTTTGTTCCATAAATACTTCAATGAATTAACAAGTTTCACTTTGTATTTAAAACTGAAAGGCCCCATGTGGTTCTGGGACGATCTGTATATGAAAAGAATTGGAACCACTGCCTTACCCTTGCATGATCGTAAGAGGCGACTAATAGGATCTTAACACTTGGTTTTACAGTAACTCTGTGATTCCAGCAGGTATGCAAATTTTGATTCCATACCTCATGTTTTTATTTCGGTGTAAATGAGATGTGGAACCAAAATTTGTAGTCCTGTTTGGCGCCATATAACCTATACTGTGTTGGTGCGCCGTAAACCCAAATAAATAAATTAATTAAAACTGAAACTGAATAATTTGATTAAACGCCTATTTTTATACAATGATATGTTCAATAGCGTTGTACATAATAATAATAATAATAATAATAATAATGATAACAATATTAATAATGACAATAATAATAACAGCCTTATCTTAACAAACAGTCATGACCGCACCCCTCCCCTTGAGGTCATTTTACCCCTATTGCGAATACCAGTGCTTAAAGCATCACATGGTACGCCCAGACGGGCTGCATACAGAGGTTCAAACCCCCCGGTTAATGGTGCCATTATATACTATTTAAAACGAAATACTACACACTACCTTACTCATAGAGCCTGTACAAAAAAGTGCGTTTAATTAAACAAACCTTGGAAATACAAATGTTGAAATGTAAAGCCTTTTACAAAATTTAAGAACTATCACCTGCTGTTTTCGCATAATAAACAGTTATCAAATAATTTAAAACAATGCCGCAAAATTTCTGAAATACTGTGTCTAAAGATTTTTTTTTTAATGCGTCAGGTGATTTACTTTTGCGTAGTTCTAACGGCAGTTCATTCCAAAGTTTTGGACCATTAGTACAGAAACTTCTATCGTTGAATGTTTTGCACTTGTTGTATGGAGCAACATAACGACATCCAGAATTTTCAGACGATCTCAAACCTTGTCTACTAAGAATATACTCTGTAAGCAATTCTGTTAAATACACTGCCAGTGTGGCAGCTATAAATGAAAGAAAGTATCTTGAACTCAGTTCTTGCTTTCACCGGCAACCAATTTAAGTGATTCAATGCTTATTTAGAACTGTCAAATTTCCTCCTGTTAAGGACAAGTTTTGCACACATGTTTTGAATACGTCGCATCTTACGCACCTCACAGTTAGCTACATCATATAGTATGACATTGCAATAGTCCAGATGTGAAATAACTAGAGACAAAACTAAAATTTCATCGGCTGCTTTTGTTAAATATTTTCGGATGTTCTTAATTCGTAGGTAATTCAACATGGCTGTACGACATTTGGGATTTACATGATCTTTAAAGTTCAAGGTTTTGTCAAGAAATGCACCGAGATATCTAATTGTGCTTTCACGTTTGACATTATCACCAGCAATGTTAATGGAATTTGTAAAACATCTGTTCAATTGAGGTCTGCTAATAAACATAATAAATTCAGTTTTGGAAGTGTTCATTTACAGTTTGTTTCTATTCATCCAGTCATTAATTATACCTGCACACCTTTCAAGGAGACAGATGTAAGACGAAAGCTTTTATTTGCTATATGATCATAAGCAAAACCGTAGACTGCTATGGATTTTGGAATGACATCAAAAAGAGTTCCAGCATAGAAGAGATACAGCCAAGGACCAAGGCAACTGCCTTGGGGCACACTGCATTCAAGACGGCGGTCTGATGAATATACATTGTCTGTAGTATAAGAAATGAGGTAGCGGGTGCAGTTTGTCCCCTTGCTCGATTCACTAAGCGCACTTTGATTTTACCCTAAACTTTTGTTGAAACTAAGTTTCTGTCTTAAAATACTAACTTGGTACCCTAAAAATATTTGATGGACGTAAGGTTGAAGGGATAAAATGAAAACCAAGGTCCACTCAAATCAAAAACAACAATTAAACAGAAAAAAACGGAAGAAAATGTCCTTATTAATTAAAATAATTTATAATTGTTTGTTCATTTTGTTTTACATTATTAATTTTTAGCATTTTATTCAGTAAATCATTTACATTTGGTATAAATTTAGTTACTTCTTTTGGTGGAGGAAGTCCGAACGGGTCAAGGTACAAAGTACTTTTCCGAAAACCTCCGGTTTGATCAAAATATATTTTATTTACATAACATACCCAATGTGTTCCAGACCCAACAGAGTCGTCCAAATTTATAATTCCACATTCTTTATTTAATTTTGTTTTTGGTAAACCTGTGGTCTACGAGAGTTTTACTCTTGGTAAATTATTTCTACTAAATACACCCCTAAAGTTTTTAATTTTCAATGTTTAACCCATTGTTCAATTTCAAAGTTAGAAATAGGTTTGTTTATAAATTTTATTTTTTTTTACTATAGGAATTCGTCTGTAAGGTCTCCGTTGAGAATCAATCTGTATACCTTTACCGCTTAACAAAGATGTAATCAAAGGTATTCCAAGACTAGCGGCCAGCATACCCAGAAAGCCACCATTCTGTCTCTGTTTTGTGTTAATTTAATCACTCCAGATCCTACTAGTTGCTTTCTTTGATTAGGTGTAAGATATGGTGATATCATGTTTCTCTTATTATTAGCTACTGAAATCATACCATTTCCAAGTAACTTACTGACACCGGTACTAGCAAGCCCAGAAAGGGCTCCGATGCCTAGAGGAGCTAATATTTTTGGAGCTATTTTTGCCGCCATTGGAGGAATTGTTTTTCCTATTTAACCAGCCAAAGCCCCTAAACATCCACCATTTTGACCTTGGCTGGGCATTTGTTTTTTTTTTTGAAATTGTAATTTCTAATCCCTTATTATTTCTAATAGACTTTTCAATTTGATTAATTTGTGTTTTTGTTAAAAGTAAAGGGAAGTTTCCATGTAATTGTTCATGTTTTAATCTAAACGTATGTGGAATTTTATTATTATAAGCCTGTGCTAAATGTTTCTTTTGCCCATCTGTTAGGTTAACCTTATATTCAATATAATTTGATGACATTATATACTTTATATTTATTTTTAATTTTATTTAAACAATAACAAGTTCATTTCCAATAGTATTTATTTCAACTGTTTCCTCATACAATACAATTGCGTAAACACTAATATTAGCTGCTGGTGCAGCATTTAACTTAGCTGTTATTGTAATATGCTTAGGATCTTCTGTTATTACTTCCTTTTTATATTCCAAATTAAAATGAACAAATCCAAATAAACCATAAAAGTTTGATCTATTTAGCAAACTTCCAGTAGTCTTATTGTTTTGTTTATAATAATAATTAATTACATCATCATATATGCTTGATATACTTGTGTATTCTGTTTCTGGGTAAAAAAAACACCATTACCAACTTCAAGACGACAAGATTCCAATGTACAATCATCATCTGCCGCATTAGTTATAAATGTATCTAATAAATATGGATTATGTTCTTGTGAATTACTTTTATCAGGTCGTTGTAAATAAATAAATACATGTTGTGGTTTTGTTATACCAGCTGTTATTCTAAAGGTTATATTATTTTGTTGTGTGTCAGTTATTGTGTTACCATTTCCCGATGGTATGACCATCTTGCTTTTGTAAATCTTTCAGCAATTAGATTAAGTCCAAATTCATTGAAAATTAAACGCGGAACCCATAGAATTAATTTTGTTATAATTACTCTACCAGCATCAGCAGCATTAGCTCTAAAAATTAATTCATCATCATCTGTCAGCTGCAGTGTTATTTGACTTGGAGGTAAAATATTAGTTTCTAAACCCTGAAAAAATGAATAATTATTTAATAGAATTTTAGCATTTACCTCTTTACCACCATGGATTAATTTCTTTCTAATAGCAAACCCCGAATTATATTCAGCTTGAGTAGGCCTGATTTCAGTGCTAGCGTTAGTATCTAAATAAATAAATTCGTTTGTTCCAGTTGATTTTGCATAATCATCAGATAGTTCAACTAAATTTTTTACATTTATTACATTGTATAAATTATTACAATCATATACAATTTTTCCATATTGTTTAACTACTAACTGATCAATTAATGAAGTTGCATTATTGATTAAAGCAATTAGATCTCCACCAGCATAATTATTACCATTAGCAAGTTTATTAACTTTAACACTTACTTCAAAATAACCATTAAACCAATCAAAATATGAGCTTCTATCATTAATTGTAAAGTGATATCCGTTTTTTGTTGCTTAACTTTATTTCCCAAGACAGATATTAAAGCTGCATCTAATTGAATAGGAGTTAATTCATATCTTTCACAATATTGTTTTGTTCTAAACATTTATATTATATATTATTTTATTTTTTATAATGTTAATACGTTTACGCGTCCCCGATCCTGACAATATTCTATTTATTCTCATATTAATATCCTCCTCCTCATTATTTTTGCTGTTATTCTTTTCTTGTAATTCCTTAGCAATTAAATTACCAACTGCCGGAGCAGGTTTCTTTTTAAATTTTTCAAGAATTTTATTAGCAGCTAAATTTCCGACTCCAGTTCCAACCCTTTTTGTTCCACTTTCTAGTGCAGCTTTTCCTGCTGTTTCCAGAGCTTTTTTTCCAGCAGTGCTAATTGAAGATGCGACTCCACTTGAAAACAATTTCGTTAAAGTGTCAAAGATACCTGTACCAAGGACTGCGTCCTCGGAGGCCACAGATATACCGTGTATATTTTCTTCTCCCGTGTGAGCATCAACATAAATAAATATTCCCTTATTTTTTGTCATAAACTTTCTTGTACATTATATAAAACTAAATTTTAATTAATTTTTTTTAATAGTAATGTAAAACTTGTTTCAACCTTATTAAAATTAATTATTCTACCAAATTTGTCTGTAATATATATTCTTATTGAATTTATAATATTTTTTTTAATTTCAGAGTTGTGGTTCTTTTGTAAATGGATAAGCTCTTGTTAAATCTGCAGTACTTATAGCATAGATAATATCACTAAAATTACCATCAACAAGTGAATTATCAATAAGATCACAATGAATGTAAATTGTATCTACAGAGTTAGTTATATTTGGTGTTGTAGTTCCCCATTCAGTATTTCTCAATGCTTTTTTCTCAAATCCAAGCAATGTATGAAAATTTGACATTCTTAAATCCAACATAAAATTATCATGAATTGAAATCAAAATCTTAAAACTACTTAAATCAAATTCCAAACTTATTGGAGCAATGTCTGATTTATCAAATTCATAATCATCATTACTTATTAATGTTTCCCTTATGTAGTTATTAGTATCAGTGTAACTGTAAAAACCATTTGTAAATATAATATCTTTCCAACCCTTACCATTATTATAACGAATTCTTTTATTGTCATATTCATCACTAATATTATGCCAAGAGTAAGTCATAATGTTAATACTATCCAGACCAACAACATAAGTTTTATTTTTATCTAAAATTAAAGAACGACTAAATCTGATTGTAAAATCACTTGGAGTATTTTTTATTTTTATCTTTAACTGTTTCAGAACTTAATACTATTTTTTGTTCCATTTATATATTCAAGAAAAATATTTTTTATATAACATTTCATGTTGTTTTGGTAACAATTTATCCATTTTTAATAATTGATCTACTACCCTAATATCTTCATTTTTTAGTTCTTCATTATTATTTCCAGCATCAATTGAACCACAAATTAACTCCAAGTCATTAATCAGTTCTTCTGGATTACATAAACAAACATCATAGCCCTGTCTCCTAATTACTTTTTTAGATTTCATAGATCTTTTATTGATAGGTAATCCTGATTTTTCTGTTAATTCTTTAAATATTTTTTTTAGAATGGATTGAATGTTTTTTATTATTGTTATATCTTTTATTAATTAAATCAATCAAATCATTATCTACTTTAGTGTTTATTACTTCTTTTCCAGTTCTTTGATCCTTAGCAATCAATTTGTTTTGACTATAACGTTTATTAAGATCAATAATTAAATTTCCATATTGACAATTTGGTGAAACTTTATACGGATTGAGAACCTTTGGTTCTTTAAGAAAACTTTGTTTTTGATTATGATTTCTTATTCTTTTTCCCATATATTTTCCTTGTTTTAGAATATCATTGATTACTTCTCTATATTTTTTATAATTATCCGACTCTGCTATAATTGCTTCCTGTTGCTCTAGCTCGAGATTTGTGGGGTTTTTCATTCTAGTTATTGCACCAGATTTACTATCCAATTTTCTTTGATACCTTTTTTATGATATTATCTACTTCCCTAGTCATTTTTTCATCAGGATTTTCAGATTCGGTGTGAAAATATTCGAACACTTCTTGCGCCGTCCAATATTGTTTTTCATCTAAAAGATCTAAATCAATTTCTTTATTTAATACCTCCGGATCAAATTATTTTGGTCTTACTCCCAATTCTTCTTCTTCTGATTCTTCAGTTGTATCATCAGTTTTTACAGTTATTCCCATCTTTTCATTTCCATAATCTTCTAATTTCTTAAATTCATCTTGAGGAACCCGTTCGGCATATTCATCTCCCCAATCTACAGAATCTACCGAATGGAAATAGGGAGTCGGTTTTAAAGCTTGTTGTCTTTTATATTCATCCTGCATTCCTTTAGTTAATTCAGTAATATCTTGTCAGATCTTCTGATATACTTTTTGGAAGTAACGCTAATTACTCCTTAATTCCAGGTAATGCTTTTAACTGACTTGATAATTGTTCTTTTTGACTTTCTATTCCTTCAGTAACTTGCTTATAAATTTCATTATACATATCCCGATTTGTAACTTTTTTAATTTTTTCTCTCATGATTTCTTTTTTTAAATTTCTCATCTTTTGTCCGACTAAGTTTTTTCTTATTCTTATTTTATTAAGTTTTGAATGCATTTATATAATAATGTTAGATAATGTAAGATAATGTATAATAATGTAAAATAATGTAATATTATCATATTATATAATATACAAATGGAAATTCCAAATTATGATACAAAAAGTTATGCCAAGCACAATAACTTTAAACAACATTATCCTTTTATGCCAGATTCATGTTTTAGAATGTTAATATGTGGATCTTCTGGATCTGGAAAAACAAATACATTAATGCATATGATACGAAAACCTCTTATATATTATGATAAATTATACCTATATGCTAAAATCCTAGAACAATCTAAATATCAGGATTTAATAAATCACTTAAATGAAATTGCAAAAAGAATTAAAGTAGATCCAAATGAAATACTTGAATATTCAGCTGATTCCAACCAAAATGAACCATGCGATAGCCTTGAACCAAAAAAACGAAAAGTAGTAATATTTGATGATTTTGTATGTGAAGACAAAAAGGTTCAAAATGAAATAAGAAAATATTTTACCCAAGGACGTCACAAAAACTGTTGTGTTATTTATTTAAGCCACTCTTACTATAAAGCACCAAACGACATTCGAATTAACTGTTCACATTATATTTTATTTGAAAGTCCAAGTAAACGAGAAAATGATATGATTTGTAATGAACAAAATATTAACCCTAACTGTTTTCCTAATGCAACAAATCAAAAATATGATTTCTTATATATTGACAAACCAAGGAAGTTTTTAAGAAAAAACTTTACTGGTAATATATAGATGGGAGTTTTTAATGATGTAAAACAAATTAATCAACCTGACAGTATAAGTAAAGTTAAATTTGATATTGATTTAAGTAATTATGCTACTAAAAAACTATTCAAAAAACTTAAAAAGGAAACGGAATCATATCTTCACAGAAATAAGGAACTTGATAACACAGTGAACAGAGCATAAGATATGGGAGGTGATAACCTTATTAACCTAGGAAATCCAGATAAACCCAACGATGCAGTTTCAAGACGATTTATGTTTAAAAAAGTTCAAGGTGTAATAGATGACTATAATCTTGAAGATATCAAAAGTATAAAACAGACACTAGAAACAAGTAAAAAATATTGAGGAATTAACAAAAGATTTTAAAAAGAATTCATTATTAATAGTTGAATTACAAGATAAAACTGAAAAAGAAATGAAAGCTATGGTTGATTCTATTAAATAACTTGAAGAGAAATCTGATTTGACAGATGAAAACATAAAAGAAGTATTTAGAACCAATTTTGAAAAGTTATACCATCAAGTTCAAGAATTGAAAGATAGTATGATTAAACATGAAGAACTAAAAGACAACATTATTGAAGCTGAGAAAAAGTAACAAAATATGTATCAGTTAGAAATCAGAACAGAAATAAATAAACTAAATACTGAAATGGTAAAAGGGAATCAAGATTTATTCGATACATTTTCAAATAAATTTGCAGAATATAAACCTGAATTGGAAAAGGCAGCTTCACAAAGAGGTGATGACCATGACACTGCATTAAATAACCTTAAACAAGAGGGCCAAGATGCCCCTAGGTCGCTCACCTAAGAGACACTCCGTAACAGTGTAAAACATGTTTGACCTAGTGATTTCATGGAAACAAATATTCTGACCAATTTTCATTAAGATTGGACCAAAAAATTGGTCTCTTGCGATAAAACAAGCATTTTCTTAGATATGACCTAGTTTTTGACCCTAGATGACCCATGTTCAAACTCGACCTAGATTTTATCAAGGCAATCATTCTGACCAAAATTCATGAAGATCAACTGAAAAATACAGCCTCTATCACATACAGAAGTTTTTTCTTTGATTTGACCAAGTGACCTAGTTTTTGACCTCAGTTGACCCATATTCAAATTCGACCTAGATTTCATTAAGGCAATCAACCTGTCCGAATTTCATAAAAATCAATTGAAAAAAACAGTCTCTATCGCATACACAAGATTTTTCTTTAATTTGACCTAGTGACCTAGTTTTTGACCTCAGATAACCCATATTCAAAATCGACCTAGATTTCATCAACGCAATCACTCTGACCAAATTTCATGAAGATCAATTGAAAAATACATCCTCTATTGCATACACAAGGTTTTTCTTTGATTTGACCTAGTGACCTAGTTTTTGACCCGAGATGACCCATTTTCGAACTCGGCCTAGATTTCATCAATGCAATCATTCTGACCAAAATTCATGAAGATCAATTGAAAAATACAGCCTCTATCGCATACACAAGGTTTTTCTTTGATTTGACCTAGTGACCTAGTTTTTGACCCAAGATGACCCATTTTCGAACTCGGCCTAGATTTCATCAAGGTTATCATTCTGACCAATATTCATGAAGAAGAATTGAAAAATACAGCCTGTATCGCACACACAAGGTTTTTCTTTGATTTGACCTAGTGACCTAGTTTTTGACCCGAGATGACCCATTTTCGAACTCTGCCTAGATTTCATCAAGGTTATTATTCTGACCAATATTCATGAAGATTAATTGAAAAATACCGCCTCTATCGCATACACAAGGTTTTTCTTTGATTTGACCTAGTGACCTAGTTTTTGACCCGAGATGACTCATTTTCGAACTCGGCCTAGATTTCATCAAAATTATCATTCTGACCAATATTCATGAAGATTAAATGAAAAATACAGCCTCTATCGCATACACAAGGTTTTTCTTTGATTTGACCTAGTGACCTAGTTTTTGACCCGAGATGACCCATTTTCGAACTCGGCCTAGATTTCATCAAGGTTATCATTCTGACCAATATTCATCAAGATTAATTGAAAAATACAGCCTCTATCGCATGCACAAGCTTAATGTTGACAGACGACGGACGACAGACGACTGACGCCAGACGACAGACGACGGACGCCGGACATCGAGCGATCAGAAAAACTCACCTGAGGTTAATTCTAAAACTTTTAGAAACAACTTCGGATCTTGATTAGTACTGTTGACACACGTCACAATTTAAAGTATGCAGACTTAAGCAATCTTACAGAAATATTACAAAAAGATATCAACGAATTTAATAATAAAATTAAAACAAGAATAAATGATCTGGACTTTGTAGTTGAAATATCAGCTAAACAAGGAGAATCAACCACAGCTAATACCCGAGCAATTTCTACTAATGCAGAAGAAATTACAAAAGTAAAAAAATGTTTTCTTAAAACAAGAAACACAATTAGCTAAAACAAAGGGTGTTGTTGACAATTTATCTGCTTCTGAAGTTGCTACAACAAAACGACTTGATGATTTAGCTGAATTAATTCTTGAACATGAAAATAAATTTGCAGAATATAAATCTGAACTGGAAACAGTAAGACGTGAAGTTTTTCTTTTTGAATATTATAATAGCAGATAACTTCGTGTAAATCTTTATTATACTCGTAGTCGAATTCGGACATATGACATTGAAGATAAACAGTTACAACAAAAAGCATTAAATACCTCAGATTTATTTGAATTATTTGGATTACGAGGTAATAAGATTACAGATTATAAAAGTTTTATTAAAACAAATCATATATATACCGAAAATAATCGTAAAGATATGAGAAAAGATGTTTTTCAAATCCAACAAGGTGGGGATTACATAATTGAAATAAAATTATCATTAGCAACTCTGATAGAACATTTCCTTCGTTTAGTTTTGATTGGTGGGGCGATCACACAAATGGAATAGGGTATATAAAACCTGAGGTTAAAAATACAACATTGGTTTTCAAGAAAAAAATTAAAATTAATTTTAAAAAAGGAATGATGTTTGCAATTCAGCCATTGGTTGTTTTACCAACATTTGAAGATTCTGGTAAATTTATCATAGAACCTGGTAGTTATGTCAGATTCTATCTAGTTAATTAAAACTTTAATTTGATAACTGTGTTTTTTATATAATGGGAATATTCAATAATATAAATGAAAAAGTAAATAAAATAGAAAGACAAATAATAAGAAAACCTCCATTGTTCTTAACATCTTATACCGAAGATACCGATAGTGGATTATTTCAATGGAAAACTGTAAATGCTAGTCCTGGTTTAGTTCAAAATGGTAATAATGTAGCAATTAATTTTAATTGTATTTTAATTATTCTTGTTGATGCAATTAAATTAGATAAAGGAGAAGCTAAATTACAACTAAAAAATAAAGAAAATATAATTCTTCAAAGTCACAATGTAAAAAATAACAGAAAAAAAGAATCTATTTCTATTAATTATGCTAATAAATTTAAAATGAATGATGTTATTTATATTGATTCTTTAAACGTTAAAATATTCAGTTGACAATTTATGGTTCTGTATAACCGTAAGATAATGTATCAATACCATTATCAAGAATATATCTTTTATCGTCATAACATGATAAAGATGTTTTATTTATAACATAACTGGAAAGATTATGCTCATCAGAACGAGTAACTTTAAAGGTGTGATTACTTTGGGTTGAATTAAACAAAGTATCTTTGTCATTTTTATGAACTATTGTTTTCTTTACAACATTTTTTTTTAAATTCCTTTACATTTTTTAATCTCCTGGTTTTCCTTCCCAGGCGAATTTTGTAATAAATATGAATACATTTTACTACGTAATCCAACAAATTCAACGATTGGAATACCGGCAGCTTCATCTTTAAATTTTCCAATTACTTTTTTATTATTGTCGAAATAAAATTTTGAATTACTATCGTAATCACTATTATCAAATAACTCTTTGTACTTATAAAAATCCTCATATGCATCTTTGGTTTTTGTTTCATAACATAATGAATCAGTGTCAGTGAATAAAAGCTTTGCTGAGTTTTCATATTTTTCCTTTATATAATTATAATGAAAATCATACATTAAATATTTTGATAAATCTAGAATGCACATTCAAACATAACAAGGCCTGTTTAATAACAAACTTTCTTTATTCTATGAATACCAAACAAATTCTTGTTAAACATCGTTGAACTAACAAATGAAGGTTTGGCAATATATTCTAATAAAAGGTTTTCATCATGAGTTGATTTAATATTAACCCTCTTTCGTAAATTCTCCATCGTCTTACCGAACACAGAATTGTTCATTAACTTAAAAAAAGTCCTTTTCAGATGAATTTTTTGCTTTAGATCTTTTTTGAGTATTAAAATCAATATTTTTTGTTAAACAAGGACTTTCGTCAAAAGTTAATATTTTGTGTATTTTTGTTACTTTTAACCCTAATTGTGTATATAGTTCAAGATTTTTATAATGAACTACATAATTTTGTTTTTTCATTAAAGTTGGAACTAATTTTTTAACATTACTTTTTCCTATTTCAAATTCTGTTTTAATATTTTTACTATAATTTGAAAGCCATTCGTCTCGTATTTTGATTTTTTCAGGAGCAAACGGATAATCGTTATGTACAGTATGTAATTCTTTTGGATATTCAAGATCACATTCAACTATAAAGTTAGTTTTACCTTTTGCAATTAATTTCTTGAATTGTTTTTGGATATAAATTTAAAGTTTCCAGAGGGCAAAGGTCGACACATGGCCCAACCATAAAGATTATTGGCATCGAGGTACATAATGTATTTAGATTCTAATTTAGGATCATAATCTTTCATATATTTATTGTTTGCTTTACTGTATCTGTTTGAAATATAACTTATTTCTCCTCTCAGTCCCTTTTCAATAAAAAGATACATATCAATATTAGTTATTAAATGTAACTGAATTCCAGTCATTTTTAACATTGCATCCCAAGCTAAACCAGGACTACTAAAATAATGGCAAGGATCTAATTTGTATAACTCTAAACATAGTTTTCTAAAATTTTCGAATACATCGGCTAAAAGTCATACGTCAGTTTTTAAATATAGATCATGATATTCTCCCATTGTTTTAATTTTAAATTTATTCCAAACATTTTTAGCATGTTCATATTCTTCATTAGATATGTGTGTTTCATTTAAAATTGAATAATACTTTTCTTTAGGAGGTAATTCTGTTTCTTTGAATTTTTAAATGAATCCATGTAATCATATGGATAAACACCTTTTGTTTTTAATAAATTAATGTTTTCACAATGAAATTCTTGAGATAAATATTTAAATTCTGGAATATTTTTTACTAAGTTATCCAATGATTGAGACATAAATTGGAATGAATCAATAAAGACCAAGTCGGAAATCATAAATGCCATGTATCTTTCCATATTGTTAGGAATAACATTAATTTCTTTTTTTGAATTTTCCTATTTTTTTGCGTAATAAAATGACCGCCATAACCTCTTAAATTATGAAAAATAACAGGAATTTTGTGTGTTAGACTAAAATTAATATTGCATTCTGAGTGGGCACTTCCTCTGAATTTTCCTGTTATATGACAATGATCTCTTACTTTGATTGAATCTTCTATATATTCTTTTTCACAGATATGACAAAACTTTTGTTTTTTAAATTCAATTTCGTCTTTTTTAGACATTCTTATTTCTTTGTTAAAGTTAACTCTAAATATTTCCTTACAATATTCCTCTTCCTCAAGCATTTTTTCAATAAATTTATAAACTGCATTAGGGCCTCTATAAATCTGGGTTGGTTTAGTTAACTGTTATCATAACAACAAACAACTTTATAGCCGTAACCACAATCTATATGATTTTGATATGGTTCAGTAAATGAAGATTCAGGTGATGGTAAAGCAGTTAAAACTTTCTTAGTTATTGATTCAAAATCAGCATAAATTACAAAAGGTACTGCTAAACCCTTATGATAATTTTTGAATTGTACTTTACTTCCCTCTTTTGGCATTTTTACAGCTTGAACACCATTAATAGCTAAACAATTTGGTATATGTTCATTTAATATTCTTTCTTGAGAAAAATTTTGTAAGCATGATTTGCAAAAATGTTTTTTATTTTTACATTTTGTTTTTTTAAACATTAATCTATTAAAGTCTTTTATCCAAACATAATGATGGTCGGTGGTTAAAAGCCCCCGGAGACTGCTGTCTACCGAGGTCCCTGGTGACGTTCCTTGGAACTGTCGGGGGCTTTAACCCACTTACAATCGCCATTTATCTTATCTGATTAATAACATGTCACAGTGTTCTTCGTATTGATATTTTGATATGTACAATGGATAAATTCCCGTATGTTCTTTATAAACAAATATATTAAATGATACTTCATTGAAATTTCTATTTTAGGTATTTGGTTTAATGTAACAGGAAACTTTATTCCTTTATAATCAAGATCGTTTAATGTTTTTTTTATAATTTGAAACTCTTTGAGAATCTTTTTCAACAGGAAATTTGTAAGCTAAATGACACCATTTAAAACATTCGTTATCATCATTCTTTATATTTATCAATCCTTTCATTGGATTTTGTAATGGTTTTGGAAATTCTAAATAACTTGAAGCAACCAGTGGTGTATCTTTATATTTATTTATATAATGAGCATCAACTGACTATTCTCCAGCCACTTCCTTCTGAAATCCAATTACCAATTCTATTTATTATTTCATCAAAAGCTTGACGTAAAGTGTTTTTTATTTCGTTTGTGTTAATAATTTCTTAAGCCTTTGATTGAAAATAAGCTGATTTATATATTGTATCTGTTTTACTTATTTTCACAAAAGTTATATTTAGTATGATATTTAAGTTCAGATTTATGTATATCAAATGAGTCGTTTATAGTTAAATATAATTGATTTTTTGGATCTTGTCTATATTCAATTTTAATTTCAAATTTCTTATAATATTGCTTTGTAGATCTCTCAATTTCCATCTATATATTATATTTAGAACAAAAATCTTCAAGTAAAATGAAAACATGAAATAAAATTAATAATATTTAAATTTATATCTTTTTCCATTAACTTTTGATATTCCACATTTTACTCGGTTTGTCCCTTCACAACACATTTTTTTTAACCCAGCATTAATACCAAGTTCTTTGGATGCTTTGTAAGTGCTTTTATATATTTTTTCCTCATCAATGTCACAATCGGTTGCAATAACATTTTTAGGATTGTTTCGATAATTATTTGGTCTGGGACAATCAAATAACTTTTCGGCATTTTCTTCTTCAGTTAATAGACAACCACAGTCCCATTCAAATAAATTATTTTTTAAAAGATAAGGATCTATAACATTTTGTAATTTATCAATGACATGATTTTTTTTATTATCGCTAATATTTGATTAAGTTTGATTATAACATTTCTTCTTTAAGAACTTTTTTTTAGAATTATTGTCTGATTCATTATTCTTGAAGTACTAGATAATTTTGGCATAATCATTCTATCTATCTTTCTATTAACCATCTATGTATAATATACTTATAGAAAAAAATCTTTAAAAACGCACCTAAAGAACATTTAAAAAATAGGTAATATTATCTATATCTTTTGAATAAGATTTTAAAGTTATTTTTTTCTAAATTGTTATCAACTGTTAAAATTTTAATACCTTCTTGAAACATTCTGTTTAACCATTCTTCGTGTAACTTGTGTAGTTTTTCTAAAGAATATAAACCAACTCCGTTTTCTTCAGTTCTGTTTCTTTTTTGAAGTCTTTGGAAACATATTTTAGGATCGGTTTTAACATAAATAAAAGCATCAATTGGGGTTTTTCCATGTATTTTAATAACATGATCAATTAAAAGATTGTATACTGCCCACTTGGGGTCATTTATAACATCGTTGTCGTGATATTGTTTTGTAAAAACATTGCTGTTAGTTAAATAACATCGTTCAAGAAAAGAAACACCATCAAAGCTTTTAGCAGAATTTAACATTTTTATGTGACTGTTTAAAGTTGCTAATTGAAAAGGAAATGAATATTTTAGAGGTTCTTGAGCAGCCAGTTCAAAAAGGTTATATGAATTTCCGCTTGGGTTCATAACATTTTGCCATTCATGAATTGGTTCTGGAATTATATTAAAATTAGGATTATATTCTTTAATAATTTCTAAAAACGTACTTTTTCCTGATGCAATATTACCTTCAACTGATATATTTTTTCTCATTTATATAAAATACTTATAGAAAAATTCTTTGATATAGCTCTTCTTCTTTTTTACTTATATCCATTAAGTTTAAATTCCTTCATATATGTTTCAAAAGGCATTGAATAGTTTTTTTCTTTCTGCATTTCTAACAGTATTGTAAAAATATCCTGAATAACTTTTTTCTCTTCTTTATTTATTTTTCCAATCCGTGCTTTTGTTATTAGTTGTTTTATTTTGTGATGATGTGCTTTTAAAATAAATTTCTTGTCTTCAACTTTTAGTCTATTAATAAGCATAGTAATTATTGATGGAACAGCATCAGCAACTGCTACAAATATAGGAATAGCTGGAACAAGTGCTAATGCAGCTGAGCAACCAAAGATACCTGCTGTAATCTGTAACCCTGTATTTACTCTTCCACAAAACTTACAACTTTTTCTGTAAGCAGCAGCTAGTTTAGTTAAGTGGATAATTAATTGATCTATTTTTTCTATTCCATTATTAGAAATTAGATTTTTATTACTCATTTATATAATATATTTTCAATTTAAATTTCTTCCAATTCATTAAATGGTACCCAACTATTAAATTTTTCATTGTAACCTTTCTATTTTACTAAAGCTTGTTTTTTCTTATAGTCTCGTCTAATAACTTTATTCTAAAAACTTCTTGTGCAGTAGGTAAAAGTTCTTGTTCATAAAATGAACCCTGAATTATTTCATTATTTAAATCTTTTATAGTGTACGTTCTGGGATTTGTATTATTAATTCCATGAATTATAAATATCTCCTCTGTCCAGTTTGGTGTATATCCTTTTTCAAAATGTCTTTTAATTTTGCTTAAGCGAACTCGATCATCAATTTTAAATTTTGCTTTACTCTTTGGTACCTTTAAATTACCATATAAGTTAAAGTAAGCAGTACCTTTATTTAAGTTTTTACTAGCTTCAGTCGGTGTCATTTTTATACTAGAATGTTTTCTTTTGTTATATTTGTCAACCATATCCTGTAAATTATCTAAATAAGTGTAAGTATTATTTGCTGTAAAATATTTTCCACATTATTCTTTTTAAACTTCTATTAAATCTTTCTATTACTACAGCCTTGCCTTCATCAAATGTATGATACATATAAATCTTATTTTTATTCAAAAATGATTCAAACATTTTATTAAAAAAATCTTTTCCTTCATCTACCCATAAATTTGTTGGTGTTCTACCTTCAGAAATTGTTTTTTTTCAAATGCTTCTGTAACAGATTTTCCAGTTTTATTCTTTAATGGAATAACCCAAACATTTACTGAATATATCAATAACGGTTAACAAGTACTTTACTCCTTTATTATATTTTGAAAAAGCTTGCATGTCAACTAAATAAGCTTACCAAGTATCATCAATGTCATGGACAATCACTCTTCGTTTTGTAACTTTTCTTTTAATTGGCTTATGTAATTCTTCTGCTAATTCATCACTCCAGCGGTAGCTTGGTACAGTTATTTCGGGGGTGTACTCCCTTTTCCCGTTTTTTTTTACTTTTGTCCCAGCCAAGTTTGTATTTCGTATTAATTATAGGTTTCACAACTAAATGTTTTGCGATCTTTTCCCCAAATGTTTTTGATTTAGTGTTATTTAAGTTGGAAAGCATTTGTTTGTCACATGTACTTCTTTTTACACTGTTGTCATAGCAAAAGTCATGGTCCATACATACTGCGTCTAGTTGGTTGACAGGAGGTTCATTATCTAAAGGATTTCCCGGCCCACAATAGTTATATCCTGGAAGTGTTAAACCTTTTTTAGGTAAAAAAGGTACCATTGTTTTATGGATGTCTAAATTACCTGCTGTGATAGTACTTTTAACAAACTTTGATTTCATTCTTCCACAAGACGAACAGGTAGCCATTATCATTTTTCTCCCGTTTTTTGTTATAACATAATGAGGATTTATATTATCAGTAAATCTTTTTTCTTTTAAACAATATATTTTATTTTGTAAACTCATCTTTATCATATGTATTTAAAACTTTTTATTGGGTTTAAAACCTGTGGTTTTTGAATTATTTGGTATTGGTCAGTTCCTACCAAGGACTATAGGTTAAATAAGGTCAGATTGACCCTTCAACCTTACGTCCATCAAAGGTTTTCAGGGTACCAAGTTAGTATTTTAAGTTTAGGGTAAGATCAAAGTGTGCTTAGTGAATCGAGCAAGGGGACAAGTGAGGTCAAACTGCGCCCGCTACCTCATTTCTTATACTACTATTTTTGATATTAATCTTACAAGTACGAGACCTTAAATAGGAGTCTACCTATTGAAGAGCTGTATTGCTGTATTTATAGACGCTATATTGTGCTTTTAGGACATCTAGAAGAATGTCGTGGTCGACAGTGTCAAATGCCGCACTTAAGTCTATCGCAATAAGGACCGTGACTTCCTTTTTCTCCATAGCACTTAGAAGATCATTGACCAACCGAAGCAGCGCAGATTCACAGCACTTGTATTTATAAGCACTTTCAAGACATATGAGAAATATGAATGTGTATAAGAGTATAAGGTTAGATTATAAGCTCCTTTCACTGGTCATAAATACTTATTGGAATAACTTTCTAAGAGGTAGCGAAGTGTTGCAACCAAAGATGGGACCTTCCTTTGCTTCCTGTATTCATAATAAACAGCAAGAATAAATTAAAATAAATACTTCTTTTATCACATAATTTTGTCCTAACGGAAATTCAGCAAATTCAAAACAGGGTGCGGAAAATTTATGTCCGTAAACAGAACAGACGTCACGACGTTTCAAATGCGCACAACAGCGTGAAGTTTAGTTTATCATATGTTGCGTAATGTTATGTGTTTTTCGTAACATAACAATTTTATCGATTTTGTTTTTATCTGGCTAAACGTAAAAATAACATTTGTAGCACGAAAGTCATGTAATACACCGGGTTATATGGAGTTCTCCAGTAAAAAAAAAGCATCTGCATCCTGGGTTCATAAAAGCAGACTGATTGTTCAGATGTCATTAAAACTATAAAAGATTGTTTAATGACACCAAAAACTACCTTGGAATCCAACTGATTTCTTTTCACTGGTTTTGTCTGATTTTTATATTAAATGTTTAAACAATCGCAATCTAAAAGGCTTTTCAACCAGTGGCTAATGGCTTTAAATGCCTTGGCATTTTAATTGGATTGTTTTGCTACTTAAATTTAAGTCACAATGACACTCTTTAGCATACGTGGGGACATTTGTGCATTTAGTGGTAGAGCAAAATCTCAAACGTCTCTACGGTTGTTAATTCGGGTATTGGCGGATACCTAGGTAAAAGAAAATTTTCTCGAGTTGTATGTTTCATAAATATTACGTTTGTCTACAGATACCCGAGCGCAGATAAGAGGTTTAGTCTGTTTGCTTCTAAGTTAGTACAGTAAGGTAATTCATCACTTTCTTCAACTCATTTGGGTAGAAAGACTGTTTATACCTTCTTTCACTCGGTTAATTCAGAAAGTTGGTTCTCATTCTTCTACTCAGTGCAGAAAAGCTTTGATAGTATTTGAAGACAATTGTCTAGACATTATCGGAATGCAAAATGGCTTGGCTCATGTCAGCACCATCCTACCTCACTTCCGTCTGAAATGTACTGTTTTGTGGGCTTATGCATTCGGGTGTTTAATGATGCTCCGGATCACTAGCCCTCCTGCCGTTGTTGATTCAAACCTTGCTTTTAGTCATCCAATCGGATTTCGTAAAGTCGTTGTTTCTACCCAGATTCCAACCCATGATGACATAATGCCCGGAGGAGCACATGGGGTCTTCATTTATCATCAAAAATGGAAAAGCGCCGTATGATTTACAACTGTGTTAGTGTGACAGCAAACCCAATAAAAACTAAACAAATTTGGTTCTACCCAGGTGCCCGTCCGCTCGTGATGAAATAATGCACGGAGGGGCACCTGGGGTCTTCCTCCACCATCAAAGCTGGAAAGTCGCCATATGACCTACAATTGTGTCGGTGCGACGTTAAACCTAACCAAAAAAAATGATCTAGCATTGAAAACATATTTGTGTGTATTAAGCTTTTGATCTACCATTTGAGGGACTTTATTGCCTAATCGGTTAAGTGTTTAGGGGAGGATGACGGTATCAATTTTGAGTAACAAATTAATATTTACAGAGTAAATGTTACTATTGGTTGCATATGAAAGATATATTTAGCTAGTTATTTTTTTCAGCTTTCACAAAACACATCCATATACGACTCAACGCAGATAGGAACCGCATACAATATTACAAGCCTTTGTAATATCGGGCTACTGTGATTTATGTGTTTGTCCCTCTTTATCATTGAAGATATATCTTTAAAATATAAGTTGCGCTCTTCAATGTGCGGGGTGTCACAGTGGATTCAATTTATTGGTTAGGGCAGGGTGACGGTATCAATTTTGAGTAAAATTTAATATTTACAGAGCAAATGTTACTATCCTGTAATAATATTCCTACCTATACAAAGCTTAATGTTTGTCTCATCCATAATGTTACTGGACAAAGAGGAATGTATACACACTTTCATTAAAAAAATCAGCAGTAAACAATGAAAAGAAAAAGGGTAACGCTGCATGTATACACAAATTGGAAGGACAACTGAACTAAACATGACATTAAACAAGCATATCATATTTGTACGGTTATGTATTAGGTCAATACATTTCAATACAAGATTTATGTTGTTTGGTACATAATCAAGCAAACATAAGTTTTGTATAGCTATTGACCGGCATTCAACGTATTGCTCTCTTTTCTGTGATTCAAATATCAAAATAAACAAGAGCTGTCTCCATAGGATGACACATGCCCCCGATGGCACTTTAAATGAATAGTTATGGCCGATGTTCGAGTTTAGGACCTTTGACCTACAGAGCTGGGTCTTGCGCGTGACACGTCGTCTTACTGTGTCACACATTTATGCGTAGTTATTTTAAAATGCATGCATGAATGACAAAGATATGGACCGGACACGCCCATCAATGCACTATCATGAAAAAAGACCTTTAACATCTAAGTGTGACCTTGACCTTTGAGCTACGGATCTGGGTCTTGCGCATGACACGTCGTCTTACTGTGGTACACATTCATGCCAAGTTATTTGAAAATCCATCCATCGATGACAAAGATATGGACCGGACACGCCCATCAATGCACTATCCCTTAATGTCTAAGTGTGACCTTGACCTTTGAGATACGGACCTGGGTCTTGCGCACGACACGTCGTCTTACTGTGGTACACATTCATGCAAGTTATTTGAAAATCCATCCATCGATGACAAAGATATGGACCGGACACGCCCATCAATGCACTATCCCTTAATGTCTAAGTGTGACCTTGACCTTTGAGGTACGGACCTGGGTCTTGCGCGCGACACATCGTCTTACTGTGGTACACATTCATGCCAAGTTATTTGAAAATCCATCCATCGATGACAAAGATATGGACCGGACACGCCCATCAATGCAATAACCTTTAATGTCTAAGTGTGACCTTGACCTTTGAGCTACGGACCTGGGTCTTGCGCGCGACACGTCGTCTTACTGTGGTACACATTCATGCCAAGTTATTTGAAAATCCATCCATCGATGACAAAGATATGGACCGGACACACCCATCAATGCACTATCCTTTAATGTCTAAGTGTGACCTTGACCTTTGAGCTACGGACCTGGGTCTTGCGCGCGACACATCGTCTTACTGTGGTACACATTCATGCCAAGTTATTTGAAAATCCATCCATCGATGACAAAGATATGGACCGGACACGAAAAATGCGGACAGACTGACAGACCGACAGACCGACAGACAGACAGACGGTTCAAAAACTATATGCCTCCCTTCGGGGGCATAAAAACAAGTTCGGCTGATCCGACTAATTCATCAGTGCTTGACATGATAATATGTCTGGAAAAGCAAATATTCATTGACTTCTGCCCCCAAAAAATGTCATTCGTTTAGCAAGCAGTAAAATCTGAATTACTGAAAAATCAAATAACATCATGTTTAGTACAAGGATTTGAAGTATCATGTTGACTTTATCATGGATTGTTTTGTTTTGCAAATGTACACTGTTTGCAATGTGATTTTGCTGCCCGAAGATGATAGCTTCCGATATTAAACTGGCGGTCAATCAGAATGGTTTCTCAAGTTGAAAGCAAAATAAAAAGAAGTCGAAACTGTAGAAGCAATGAACACAGCAAACGCAACTAGAGCCACACACCGCCAAGCATACCGACAAGAAATTTACATCGTGGTAGAAAGCTAAAGTAGACGGAATGGTTTATGGCTTGTTACTTACGTTAAGGGTAATGGGGGTCAAAAATTTACTGCATATTTGGCACACATTGTAATAAATATATCTTTGAATTGCATTTAACTACATACAGCCTTAGCGATCATTTCATTTGTGTACTTGTGAAATTGCGAGAAGACATAAAGGTGCTATAAGCATTTGATGCTCATGAATCAGATACGTTTCGTCAAACGTAGGTCTGTTAAATATCAAACTCAAGATAATTGTAAGCGACTACGAGATTAATTATGTATATCTGGAACAAAACGAAACCACACACATCAATATCTGAATATGTAGGTAAACGTCATCACTTGAAACTGAACAAATATGGAGCAAATTGAGCAAATACAAAAAGGTCAGTGATATATTTACATATTTGTGTCTCTCCTCAAACATGGCTGAACATGCCAGGTAATGTAATAAAATAGTTCACATTTTCATATACCCGTGACTGCCACAAAAGCTATAATTAATTTTGCTCTTGATATGTGTGCCTGAATTTGTGTTACTTGGTTAGTTGATAGATCTAAATAGTGTTTATGTTTATTGTATTACTTTTGCAACATTTTCTTTATTGTGTTTAGAGTCACGTAGACATAATCTAGCCATATGGAGAATATTCCAACTAAAGACCACAGAAGCACCAACAAATATTATTTCAGACATGGAGGACACTTGGGTCAAATAACCCATCTGGATGGCCTCCTCACATGAATAACTCCAACCAAAATTGTGTCCAATCAGACCGGTTCCTTTGTTACTTAACTTATCCTCTATACAATATATTTGTTAAAACAGTATTTTCAGTAGTTTTACTATACAGTGTAATATTAACAAAACCAACACTGCACGTAAAAAGAAAGTTTCACAAAAATAGTTTTAAAAGTCAAGAAACAGTTTTAAAAGTCAAAAATAGTTCATTGACCAGTATGCTATGAACGGTAATTTCATTTTAAGCTACTATCCAGGAACCTTGGGTCTCTTTCCTCATTAAGTTTTTCTGCATGTTATCGGTAATTTGGCATTTAGTTAATACAATCAGACATCCAAATCAAGAAATGTTGAGTTGCAATGACCCTGCTATTATGTTGCTTGGTTGTGTTTTATACCTTAAATTGATCTCAGATTTGATTAATAGTATGTTGTATTATAATGAGTCAATTGAAAGTGTCATCTTCTAAGGTCGAAGTAACTTAAGGTACATTATTTCGGAGATTTCTAAGATCGAAATATCTTTAAGTACATTTTTCGTAGAACTCTAAAGTCAAAATAACTTCAGGTACATTATTTGGTACACATCTAAGGTCAAAATATATTTAAGTTCATTATTTAGTAGAACTCTAAGATTAAAATATTTTTAGACACATTATTTTGCAGAACACGAAGGTCGAAGTTACCTCAGGTTCATTATTTTGGAGAACTCTACGGTCAAAATATCTTTAAGTACATTTTTCATAGAACTCTTAGGTCAAAATAACCTTAGGTACATTATTTGGTACACCTCTATGGTAAAAAATATATTTAAGTATATTATTTTGTAGAACACGTAGGTCGAAATTACTTTAGGTTCATTATTTGGTAGAACTCTAAGGTCGACATATCTTAAGTATATTATTTGGTAGAACGCTAACGTTATTTGGTAGTAATGTACGTAGAGTATGGGAATCGACTCAAAGGACAAAGTTCACTTAAGCCTTATATGGCCTATGCAATATTCAAATTGGCTAAAATTTGAACAACTTTATATTGTTTGCTACCAGAATGTTTATCATTTGTAAGGGATTTAGTTTTTCATAAAAAGATTTATCATTTTGTTCAACATGAATCACTGAATATTGCTGAAATCGCAGATGTTTAAGAAAATGGTCAATTTTTGCGATATTTAGGTCACATAGAAATATTTTTAGTAGTGAGCACACTCAAGGACCACAAAAAAAATTGACCATAGGTCCAGCTTCTTTCACAGAATTTATGGTCATTTTTTGATTGTGGTCGACAGCTGTGCTCGTAGTGAAAATTTCAGATTTGTTTAAAAATTCTGTTAAAAACTGAAGGTTTCCCATACCCATAATGGTACACGTATTTTTATTTATGTCAAACAAGTTCTTCTATAATGAATATATCGTAAATTGTATTGTGCAATTTGATAAAACATACTTCTTGATGAAAGAAAACATGTTCTTTACTACATTTAGAAACTTTCAGTTTTTAGGCCATTTTGAGGCAAAAGTGAACCGTCTCCTTTAAAAAGGGTGTAGGTCTTTTTTTAGATTTAGATAGTGTAGTATATTAAAAATTGACAAATAGAGATAACTTTGTCTTTGATAACGCACTCATCCGGCCGGCTGCTTATCAGACAAGGTCATATACTAGTTGTACCTGTAAGAACTGAATTTAAACGTTATGGAGAAGTGGTTCTTTTGCGCTGTACATGTTTCAAAAACGGGTGTATAAAATGAATGACTTTGACAAAACAGACACGTTTCTTGCTCACTTTCTCCTTACCGCCTATGTTATGCATACAGGTTATGTTTTGTTCCAGTTGTGGCGTAATTTAAAAACTCAATTATTATTTGTTCATATCTTGAACATTTTTTAATTCATTTATTAACTATAAATTGGTTGGTATCATTTTACTTGGGTTTACGTCAGTTTATTTTACATTTGGTAAGACATTGCACTGAACAGTCTTTCTAGCTAATATGGGTTAAAAATGTGCACCAATTGGAATAGGATGACAAAATCTCAAACGGTTCGTATATTATGATATTCAGTACGTGATCAAGTATAACGGAATAGTCACTATGAATGTAAGTATGAATGCAAGTTAGAAAGGCGTAAACATTAATCACAAATTGACGCTGTATATTTCATACTTGCTATATTTCCTGTCTATACAACTTTTAATGAAATAGAGACTTCTGATTCTCAGACACAGAAATAAAAAGAAAAAAAAGGATATATGAAAATAGTGACAACATAACGTAGTATAAGGAAAATGTCAGATGTTCATATACCCGTTTATCTTTAATTTTAACTTAAAATTAAGTACTTAAAACTCTCAGATGTCTGAATTAGAATAATGACATAAAATTATTTTGAACACATTAGAAAAAGGTATTTTGACCTGTCTATTCAAATTGAAATCTTAAATAACTTTCTACAATATGCACAAGTTATGTAGATTCAAGAACTTTCTTACCAAGACCACCAGCTGATAAAATACTCTCCTAAAATATGACTGGTCCACATAAAAGGTGACTCGACGTTGCGAGAAGAAAACAGCGTCACGAACTCTCGATCTAGAACAGTTAACGTTTTATCTATACTCAACAACTTTTTCTATCTCCACACCTAGCCGTAAAATTGTTTTATCCCGCAGATGACACTACTTGCCGCATAGAGACCAGCACCAAGTTGCATTCATTTTATGTTTTTTTTTATTTTTCGGTTACCTTATTTTAACTGTCTGTAAATTGGAAATGCAGCAAAATATAAAGGAAAATTATTTTTACTACTTATCACTTATTGTACACAAGACACAAATAGAGCAAAACTGTAAGAGTGACGCTTTATCTCAAAAGATAAACAACAACAACAAAAAAAAAATGATGAATTTTACCGAGTCTGTTTAAGTAGTATTCTTGTTTACTATAAATGAATCGAAATATATTGCCAAGAAAAATAATATTTAGACGACTCAGTTTTTAATTTAAAACGAAATAAATACTCAAAATTATTCACAATAGAAAGCTATTTATCAGGAAACAGTTACTTTGACAAATGTGTTGCTTTATCAACAATTTTCGATGTATATGTAATATAGTATAATACGAGTAACTTGTTTACATTTAAAAATAAATTGAAATATATCCAGTATTTGAAATCTAGCCAAAGAATAATTCTATCTGGCATATTGCAAATAAAAGCATCATATTTTATAATCAGTTTTAGAAGTATATTTATTACCGTTGTTGTATTAGCGCTTTTCAAATTAGAACTTTCAAAAACATAAGAAGAAGAAATACTGCAGCTCTTTCACAACAAATTAAATTAAATGTGAATATGATTTTGACAAACGTATTACCTTTTGTCTTAATGGGACACTTTAGATGATGCATCTCTATTTGTGAATCTAGTTTAGCTTTTAAAGACATTATCTCTAATGCAGGGTATTAAAGATTTGAATTAATTTGTACAAGGCGCCACAACTAGGCCTGCTATTATGTAGATAGGCCATAGCTAAGCGATTTTTCCAGATTTATATCGATAGTGCCCTCAACGAGAAAAACTGCCGCATCCATTGGTACATTATACAAGACAATTACTTGTTATATGCGACATCGATGGTGAGACGCGGTGGCTAAGACCTTTCTTAAAACATAGTTTTTTGACATATCTTACTATGGGCTATTTCTCCTAATAAAAAAAGAACTTTCTACAAGTATGAGCTGCCATCTGTGTGTGTCTGTTCAGAGCGCTCAAAGCAGATTTCTTGCGAAAACAAATGATTGGGAAAGAAAGACAAATTTCTTCGACTCTGGCAGTTTTTACCAGAGAAGTTCTTCATCCACACAAAGCTTATTTAAGCATAGGGCAATTACGTATTTCTGAACATGTGTTTTTCATATGTGTTATATTTCTTTTTTCGGGATTCATGATATAGATGTTCATTTTCTGCTGAAATAATGTTTAACTATGTTATCATGAGATTTATTGCTTCTATTATTGCAATCATTATTACCATCATCGCCTTGTGCATGTATGAAAACTAGTGCATGAACAGAAGTCCAAAATTAAACAAACAGTTATTTTCCCATTTAACTTCCTTTAAAACTCACAACAGAAACAAAACAAAATTGAATATAGGTATAATATGTTTTGACTGCTTTCATAAACCAGACAAGTACCCATACTGTAAGGTCAACCAAATATGTATTATTGTCACAGAAAAACCTAAAATCACATAAACCAAAGAAAAGCTTGAAAAGTCAAGTTAATGTATGCGTCCATGCATTCGTGCGTGTGTGTGTGTGTGATTGAGTGTGTGTGCATGTGTGTGTGCAAACGTGCGTGTGGATTCTGTAAAGTATTTTAAACAGGCCATCGTTACAATGCTGAGTGATTTATTTTGTCCCCGTTTGGAATGCAAGGTCAATTTGATAATTGTATATCGGATGGATTAATTGACCAGCAATGTGTCTGACCGAAATCTAAATGCGGAGCTTTTAATCAACATTCGTTCTACATTTGTATTTGTGAATGTTTCAGATTGGTAGAAGTAACTGAATTACGAGATAATTCTCAGCTTGCCTTTAGTTTAGATTAATTTCATTCGTTATTGAAGTTCTTTTACAAGACTTAATCTATAAAACTATTAAGCCTCTTGATCATTGACTTATTTTCGTTTACTCCATTGCTATTACGCGTAATAAGGATGTTAAAAAATAAATATCCTCAATGGATATTTCATTATAAATGATTAAATGGAATGCACTATTCTCTGTAAAAAATGAGAAAAATCGCACATGCGATAACACTAAACGCGCAATACAGGTAACTGTCGGATACTATTTTTTAAAATACTAAAAGCGTCATATTATTATTTTAGCTAAAATGTTTGAACAGTACAGAACTGCTGTTTTAATTGTTTCAAATGGTGTTTTGCAAGAGAGTATCGTGAGGATATCAGGATATGTTAAAACACGTATTTATATATGCGCGTTCACTGGCGAAACGTAAACGTTCTGTAACGCATAGTTATAGCTAGTTTATCGACAAGGTATTCATAATAATGTAAAACTGTTCACATTGGGTTTTTAAACAGTAGAGTAGTTAACATTTGTAAACAAGAAGATAATATGCTGTGAAAACATATTTGTATATATGTGCGTTCCGTACATGGTCTGATAATTTTTAAAAAAATGAACACTTATTGAGATAATGTTCATTTAATGTAACTTAACACGCTTTACACGCTTGATGCTAGCATAGCATGTATGCCTCCTGTTACATAAGCAGAAGGCTTTCGCAACAAACAATCCCCCCAGATTCTTCACACGTTAACTCAGCTGAACGATTTCTTGAATTTTAATTGCGTTCGTTCATGTGCGGTAATAAAAAGTCCCACCCCCACGTTCACCCTCTACCCGGGCACCAGCAAGTGTTACATAGACTTACATAGGAAAGAAAACTTTAAAAATCTTCCTGCCTGAAACTGCAAGGCCTAGGCTTTTGATATTTGGTATATTGCATTTGCCTGGTGGTCTACTACAAAATTGTTCAAACTATTCCCCTGGGTGGAAAGAGGCCCCAAGGTTTACATAGACTTATATAGGAAAAACTTCTTGTCTGAAAGTTCAAGGCCTAGGCCTTTGATATTTTGTATGTATCATTGCCTAGTTGATCTCTAACAAGATTGTTCGAATTATGCCCCTGTGGTGAAAAGAGGCCCCGTCCCGGAGGTCACTTGTTATATGAGTTATATAAGAAAAAATACTTCAAAAAATTATCAGATCATATTTCCTAGACTGTTTAATAATAACTACCTGATGACCCCAATTGATAAGGGGTCATCCGACTGTAACCTTGACCTACTGACCTACTTTCTTGTTTTTTAAGATACAGCGTTGAAATTTTGACGACTTGTACAGTTTTGCACAGTGATCTTAAGACTGACTTTCAGTGACCATGAATGTGACCTACTGATCTTCTTTCTTGTTTTTTAAGATACAGCCTTATATTTGGGTTACATGTACAGTTTTGCAGACCGATCGTAAAACTAACTTTTAGTGACCTACTGACCTACTTTCTAATATTTTAGCATCAGTTTGACATTTGAAACATGTAGGTCATGTAACCCAGGTGAGCGATCCAGGGTCATCATGACCCTCTTGTTTATGGATATTGATGTTGTTCGATTGCAAAAGATGAGCTTTGGAATTTTTATGACATCATTTTTGTGTAAGAGTTTATTTTTGTTCCTAAGATGGTCTAAAAGATGGTATAGATTTTTTGCCATAAATATACACGTGGACGATAAAAAGATAAAATAATATGACAAATCACGTTTGTAAACTAATTCATATTGTTCAGATAGCTAATAAGTACTGTAAATTACACCTACCAATAAGCAATGTTACACATACCATTGAAAGAATTTTTCTAATTTATGATATTCGTTTATCAATACTTAATTTTAATACAACAAGTATTCTTAGTTTAAAAAAAAGGCAATTTTATACATTCCTTTCCAAAACTGTTTGGTGCCATTGAGCAATTTTGTCTAAATTATTTAAAGAGAAACAAAATGATTTTCCGTAGAGATGTGGGCGGTTATTTTGTCTTTACTGTGCTGACTATATCTATTATTTATTTTATATCTTAGCTAGAAATGAACAAAGAAATATTCTGTCACATAAATATATACATAAGCAATGCATTCTTCACAAATCTCGTATGATTCTAGTATGTTACACGTGACAAACATTCATCATCAATGTGTTTGTTTTTCAAGACATCTTTTTATTGCAACGTACTTTCCTATATTACTTATCCACAATTCTTTCATTATTAAATTCTTGTTTTTGTATTCAAAATACACTTTATCCTTCTTTGTTTTCAAGTCGTTAGGTGGACTTCGAACATCTGAGAAAATAACGCGGTCAAACACATTCAGATAAAATATTCATAAAGTGGAATGAACGTGTTTAGTTTCTGAAATACTTAGCCACAGCTGCACAAATATCATCAAGCGTGTGGTCTCTGAAAATGATAGAATAGCTTGAAAACAAGAAGACAAAATTGTTCTTACTGCGATAATTGGATCGTAAACATGAAAGCTGCCAACAAAACTACCAGAGATTTCTAAGTGACAAGAACTACAACTACTTGTTTGTCTGTGACGTTTGTAAACAACGCCTTTCAACCAGCGACTGTTGACTTACCCTACGGTATAAAATGCAGATTTCAGCAAACCAATTATTTCAAGATTTCTGTAAATTTCGGAATGACACAAAGAGAAAAACCAAATCGGAAGGTGAAGAGAATGTCAATACTTAAAGTTTCCTTTTTTTGCAATCAAACACGTGTAAGAAAGAACCATTTCTGAAATACTGTTTTAACTAATAATGACGTTAAGACAGTCAGTAATGAAACAAGGAATACCATTCATAGTTTGAATCTAAGAAAGCAATCCTTTTGAAATCAAACCTGACAACAGTGTTTGAATGGACTTGCCTATGGTTTTCTATACAGTAAATTTTAAGGTAAATGGCAAGGATACATCAAAACTCGCTTATAGCAAACTCAGTTAAAAGGGAACCACGGTTATAAGGAATTCGCTTTTTTCCGGCCCGTTCTTCCCCTTTTATATTTCTTATAAAAACACATGGATATATCGAATTTGGATCTATAGCGAAATCCTAGTTAAAAGAAACACATTTCTATTTCCTAACATGGCATTTCACTCGTTTTTAACGAACTTAGTTCGTAATTTCAATACATACAGCCATTTGTAACTAAAGTATAGAAATTTAATAAATTTGTTTGTATGGATGTAACCATATTAATAATCACCATTTGGAACCCATATGAGGGACTCCTCCAGAGCACTGTTAATAATGTTAGTGGGAGGATAGTGCAAGAAAACGCTCAGATTCTGGAAGCTCACCCGGTTCTTTAGCATGCAAGGTGTAAAGTATCCATAAAGGGACTTGTTAACCGATGCTGGTAATGTTTAGTTGGAAGAGCTGGGACTCGAACTCACGACCCATGGTTTCGTAGTCATACAGTGTTACCTCTGGACCACTGCTTCCGCTCTAAATAGATTCGTCTCTACATGTGCTACTACATAACCTTTATTTTTATTATCAATTCATGTATAATTTGAAAATTAAAATCTTTTATTGAAACGCCTCTATCTCTTACATACATCCGTAAGTGAGAAATATACGTCTTCACCTCTCATAGAGTGCCTAACAGCACCATTTATAATTAGCATAAAAAATAGCTTTATTTAATTAAGGGCGATTAAGCTACTGTTATATGAAAGTACCTTTATGTAATTGGTCACGTGTTATTATGACAAGAGAGCTGAGCACAAAGTCCAAATTTATCAAAGTTCAATAGATGTACCTTTCACAAAGGTTTGAGGTATAGTATAAAGTATAAATTCTATGTTTTTTGTTATAGCCAATACTGTAAAATGGAACTGAAATAAAAAGAATGAAGTCAATGACAAATCAACGCATGTATAATTTTTATTTTTATAAAACATCTTATAAACACATCAACAATGACTAAAATCACAGTTTTCCAAGACCTGTTCGCCATACGCCGGATGTTCTTGCTACAGTTCATTTATAGCGAACTGTGTTTGTTATATGGATATAACATACTTCTGGCTTCAATTCAGATGCTAGAAAAAAATGTTTTATTACTTTAAATTGCACCATTTTTAAAAATCTTTGAATGAGAAAACCACTTAGTCTCAGAATTAACACAAAAATATTCTGTCACCTAAATTAATTACAAATGGCTTTACACTAGAAATTCATTATTTCGCAAAGGAAAAGTTTGTTTTATATCAATCAACTTCGTCTGGTTCTAGTATACTATACGTGTAAATTCACCAGAACATACATTCATTATCAATGTAAATTTTTAAAAACAAAAAAAAAAACATTTTTACAACAGACTTAGTGAATATTTGTCCATTTTATTTTACACTAAACTGTCAATTTCAAATTTGATTTTTCTATCTGAAAATCATTTTTTATCCACTTTCAAAATCTGACATACATGCAGGGTCAAGCGTTTTGAATAATTGTTATGGAAATGCAATAAACTGGTATGAAGGAGTTTAGTTTCTGACAGACATAGTCGCATCTGCACAGTTATCGTTCAGCATGTGATCTGTGGAAATGAGATAGTAGATTGTTAGGAAGAAGACAAATTATTCTCACAGAGGTAATTGGATCATAAACACAAAAGCTTCCAACGAAGCTACTAAGTATTGCTTAGTGACAGCAACTGCTTGTTTATAGTAATCAAATTCATTTTTTCGACTGATTTTGTCTGAAATGCCTTAAATGCCTTGTTTGATTATTTTATGTCACGATACAAACATGAATATTTCAGAAAACAAAGGTTTTCAGGATGTTACATTATTGTGGAGTGGACAAAGACGAACTGTAAAAAGAATATGTATACTATATTTTAGTTGCCTTTTTGGGAAAAAACAAATGGAAGAATGGCACGTGTCTGAGATAATGTTTCAATCAATAATGGCGTTAAGACAGCAGCCAGTAATGAAACAAAGAATAACATTCATAGGATATTCTATAAAGCTAAGAGAACAATGCTATTAAAAACATTATAACATTGTTTGAATGGTCGTTCCGATCTTGTTTTCTACAATAATTGCATATGAATGAATGCATTTAATTGATAGTAACTCTTTATGAAATTTAGTAACGACCAGCTAATGTTTTCAGTATTTATGAAACATACCGTTTATACAGCGTTTTGTACAATATTTCAGCATCCAGCTTTGAAATTGTATACCTACGTCCGTCAGCATATAGTAATAGAATTCTATGCTTTAAACGTCCCTGATATAGTTTTTGTCTGAATCAAATAAGTATCAAATATTTTTCAACGAATTATTCTTCATTTAAGAAGAACTGTAGTACTCTTCTAAGCTACTCCTTAAGTGGCTTTTATATAAATTATATATTTTTATCCAATACACTCATTTATAATGCTGTTAACATTTTCTTGTTATGGAGGAAGTTAAAAATGAGTATCATTTATAAATTGTGTATGGTTAGAAAATGATAAAGATTATCGCTTATAAGTACTTCATATACATTAATTACTGCAACACCTTACTAGTATTACCCCATTACAGCCGCTGGTCATACGTCTAGTTGAGGACTTTGGAACTTATCCAGAAGTAAAATAAACATCATTCATGGCCTTGAGAATAAATCCTGTACGTCAAGGTTTGAAATATTATGATTGTAGTTATCTAAAGGCAGAAAGTCAGATTATTCTGATTCAGACTCAGTCAAGACAGAAATTATTTCATTCGGTGTTATGTAGAAAACTGTTAAAACACCGTTTGAAGGAAATCTTTGAATGATAAAACTATGAGTTCGTAAAACAAAATTTCATTTGAGTGCATTAACCGACAAATTACTTGATTTTATATCTCTCGATCCTCCCTAGTGTGAAACAATTAGATTGAAAACCAGAGAATGAAATGTTTGTGTATTATCAAGTTCAGTGGACTCATTTTTTCATGCAGTGTTATTTTAATGGTAAAGTATTTTTTGTTTTGCAAAAAGAATGAAAATTGACGAAATTTCATCGGAAAGCAAATATGTTTCTGAGCAGCACAACAACTTACCTTTCGGCTGAATTGTACATAACAGAAAAAAAAATCTGGTATCGTTTTATTTGTTTATAATGTTACTGTCATTCATTAAATTTTCATACACAACGCAAATGTTTATTTACGTAATTAGCCATGTAAAACTTGCTTTGGTAGCATGCATTTCCACTACCGTCCATGAACAGGCTCAATCAAACCGAGCTTGCAACATTTTCGTTTTTGTTATGTTGAGCGACCTGCGGAGTTTCCACTTTTTCTATTTTAAGTACAGTAAGACAAATACATATACGTATTGCATTCAAATATTTTATGTACTTTAATGATGACAATTCACAAGCCGCCATCCAGACATGAGCATGTTAGGTTCTTGCATACACTAGTGCGGCAAGCATACACTAGTTCATCTTCCGGTTGATATAATAGAACTTTTATATATTCGCTACATACTTTGTTTGGAAAATAAAAATGCGTTTGCTTTCGTATAAACAAAACTATCACGGGTGGCGTCTTTCGAAAACTTCTTTTAAAATTGGATATCAAAATTTCAAAAAGAGCATTAAATTATTGGAAAAAAACTGTAAGAATTTCGCATTAGCATACGCACCATTAACAAAGATTTCATTTTGGCTAGTTGGCGTGCGAACCAAGACAAAATAAAATGCATTTTTCGTGGTGTCGTCAATGTCCATGCGCCAACTGAGGTTTGTGGAAGCAGGAACATACTTAGTACAACATAAAAAAATGATAATTTGTTAATATATATTATCCATATTCTCCTACAACTGTAACTTGTGAAACAAATATTAAGGATAAACGAAATAAAGCATTAAATCAAATTATGTCTTCACATTACTTGTTTCTATATTGAATATTCTAATTAATTTACATCCGACAAAATAAGCAACATTTATCATGACGTCTTGTCTATACAGAATGAGTATTGTTTTTCCTAGATCTAATATTATGAAATAATAATGGTCTTTATGTTAAGATTATTGGATATGTCGGGACGGTTAACATTCTGTGATACATTTCAGAGGCTTCATACTGATTAATACAGTCTGCCCAAAATGTAAGATGTTTTTGAATAATTCTGTTCTATCCAGTACTTTACTAGATCAGTTTATTATATGTGGTATTGTATTAATGTTCATTCTTTGATCGCACTTCTGGTTTGTCATTTGTTTGAACATACATTTAACCCTTCGCTGAATGTCTGCAATATCTATGTATATATAGTTTATCAAATTTTACTTACATTGTAAGTAAATTAATATGACTTAAAGGCCCAGTGGGCCGGGTGATTTTTGTTTTAATATTTATGGTTGTAATCGTATTATGACTGCACATGTCACTATAATAAGCAATGTTTATTTCTATCTTATCTTATCTTATCTTATCTTATCTTAGTGTCAGGTTAAACAACAATAAAATGATCGAAGTTATGTAAAAGCTTGCTACTTGTTTTGATTTCTTTGATTTTAAAATCACGAAATAATAACTTTTTATAATTTGACGTGATTGTCGTCAGTTATAAATCGGTACTTGAAAACATTACAAGCTGCCTATGGACATATTTTCCCAAGTAAAACGATTGCCTGTTTACCATAACACATGAAATCGTCTCATTTTACGTTGAGATATTTTCGATTAATGTTTAATGAAATAGATGTAGACATGACGACAGCATAAGCTTTATTTACATAAGGAATGCATTTAATCAAAGGTTATGGACTATTACACACTATTACGTTGGATGCTTGCAAGTAATAGGCCACAATCCATAGACTGGACAATTGTTTTAGGATTTATGTACTCAGAACAATATTGATTCATATTCCTTTGGGATCGTTTTCCTTACATGAGACGCCGAACGAATCAGTTTGTGTTAAAGACAAAAATCGAACCGGAAACTGTTACTTTAATTAAAGTTACAATCCTAATAAAAACTGTAACCCTTATAGAAGTATGCCTTTCACACAAACTTAAAGTTCTGTCACAAAAATGCGCCATTAAGCGGGCCAATGGGTGACTATTGTACTTGTAACCTAGGTTTTCTGCTCTGTTTTCCATGCTACATAATCTTTCGGGAAGCAAATATGGTACTTTTTATATGTCACAACGATGCAATATTGGGTATGTTCATTTACATCTCATAGAAGTGTTTCAGTGTTGTTATATTTTCTGGTCCGCGAGTGTGCTATTATTCTTCTTGGTTGCATTCTTTGCTTCCAAAGGATCTTTTTACAGATTGTATTAACTATCACAACAGCAATCTTTAAGTGTCGTGTGGCGGCTGTAAAAAGTCTCCCCTTACTTGGATTGAGTGTTGTTACATTTTCTGGCCCTTTGGGATCATGGAATTCATTCAACATACGTGTAATAGAGTTCCGCTTAAGCCGGTGCTAGAGGGGCGTGAGAGGTGTTGCACATTTCATTACCTCTCATGAACAGACTCAGTCAAACCGTGTCTGCTATTATTCTTCGTGGTTGCATGCTTTGCTTTAAAAGGATCTTTTTGCAGATTTTATTTCTTTTTTTTTTGACTTAGAAAGTTTTCCTTAAACTCCAAATTCTGCAAGGGTAGTTTACAAATCATATATTTTCCAAACCTTATTTGATACATATTTAAAACGAGCCAGAGGACTTGTTATGATAAAGAAGAGGTAGTCAGTCTGCCCTTCTGTTTTGTTTACTTATGTTATTGCGATAAATCAAACATAGAGGTCACATAACTGTCCTGAACGATGTCCAATGTGTATTTTCTACACCTCGAGTTCTATTCTAAAATTGCAGTAGCGGAATAGATAAGATCGCATTTGAACAAGGCATGTTTTCCGTTTACCAGATGCAACATAACGCTTTATTTATTCAATCACGTAGAAATACGTTGTTGAAAGAAAAAAGCGGAACTTCTAATGGATTTGATTGTTACAACGATTGATTTTCAAGCGATGTTCAAGTCAACTATCAGGAAACAACTCTTAGTAAGATTTATTTCGGGATGCACTGCCATTTAACGTAATAAACGTCACACGTATTTTACACTTGCAAACTGTTCAAAACTGGTTGTAACAACAGCACGTCCCTCTGTCTATACTGGTATAAAATGACACGAAACTCCGAGCACAATTGTAAACATCTGAGAGATTCCGAAAATTTCTGTATAGAGATTATACAAAAGATTTAACCATCCCTACACTAAATTTCTCAGAAGATTATTATTTAAAGCTTCTAGCATCTCTCACAAAAAAAATACCATGCTTCAAAACTCTCTGAAAAATCTACTTTGTAGTCGGGTTAGAAAAAAATAATTGTTAGTGCTGCTATATACTATAAGTCTGTGTTCAGACCGATGTTTTGTTCAAAGGAGATAACTCCTGAGGCTATTCAGATTTTGTATAATTATGTCCTTTGTCTTCTCAAAACATAGATAATCAGAGCCAGGACTGATGAAGACAGAATTTTTTACAGATTTTTTTTCTAAAAAACAAAAGATTATCTAGTCGGTAGCCAGACTAATATAATATGAATGCAGATATTTAATTAATCGATATTTCTTTTAATCCCCCCTTGGGTTTAATCAACATTTAGCAGAAGAAAAAAATGCTTTCATCTGGACCAAAGTACAAAACACTTCAGTCAGTTAACTTAACAAGAGGACCATGATGGTCCTGAATCGCTCACCACTTCCCACATGACCCAGTTTTGAGTATGACGTCGTTTTGTTTCTATTATTTAACATAGTGACCTAGTTTTTGAGCTCATATGACCCAGTTTTGAACTTGACCTAGATATTATCAAGATAAAAATTCTGACCAATTTTCATGAAGATCCATTGAAAAATATGGTCTCTAGAGAGGGCACAAGGTTTTTCTATTATTTGACCTATTGACCTAGTTTTCGAAGGTACGTGACCCTGTTTTGAATTTTACCTAGATATCATCAAGGTGAACATTCTCACTAATTTTCATGAAGATCTCATCAAAAATATGGCCTCTAGAGAGGTCACAAGGTTTTTCTATTTTTATACCTACTGGCCTAGTTTTTGACCGCACGTGACCCAGTTTCGAAACTGACCTAGATATCACCAAGATGAACATTAAGATCAATTTTCATGAAGATCCATTGAAAAATATGGCCTCTAGAGAAGTCAAAAGATTTTAATAATTTTAGACCTACTGACCTAGTTTTTGACCACAGTTGACCCAGTTTCAAACCTGACCTAGATATCATCAAGATGAATATTCAGACCAACTTTCGTACAGATCCCATGAAAAATATGGCCTCTAAAGAGGTCACAAGGTTTTTCTATTATTTGACCTACTGACCTACTGACCTACTTTTTGACAGCACGTGACCCAGTTTCGAACTTGACCTAGATATCATCAAGATGAACATTCTGACTAATTTTTATGGAGATCCATTCACAAGTATGGCCTCTAGAGAGGTCACAAGGTTTTCTATTTTTAGACCTACTGACCTAGTTTTTGACCGCACATGACCTTGTTTCAAACTTGACCTAGATATCATCAAGATGAACATTCAGACCAAATTTCATACAGATCCCATGAAAAATATGGCCTTTAGAGAGGTCACAAGGTTTTTCTATTATTTGACCTACTGACCTAGTTTTTCAAGGCACGTGACCCACTTTCAAACTTGACCTAGATATCATCAAGATGAGCATTCAGACCAATTTTCATACAGATCCCATGAAAAATATGGCCTCTAGAGAGGTCACAAGGTTTTTCTATTATTTGACCTACTGACCTAGCTTTTGAGGGCACGCGACCTACTTTCAAACTTGACCTAGATATCATCAAGGTGAACATTCTGACAAATTTACATGAAGATCTCATGAAATACATGGCCTCTAGAGAGGTCACAAGGTTTTTCTATTTTTAGACCTACTGACCTAGTGTTGAATGGACGTGACCCAGTTTCAAACTTGACCTAGATATTATCAAGATGAACATTCAGACCAACTTTCATACAGATCCCATGAAAAATATGGCCTTTAGAGAGGTCATAAGGTTTTTCTATAATTTGACCTACTGACCTAATTTTTGATGGCACGTGACCCAGTTTCGAACTTGACCTAGATATCATTAAGGTGAACGTTCTGACCAATTTACATGAAGATCTTATGAAATTTATGGCCTCTAGAGAGGTCACAAGGTTTTTCTAATTTTAGACCTAATGACCTTGTTTTTGTCAGCACGTGACCCAGTTTCGAAACTGACCTAGATATCATCAAGGTGAACATTCTGACCAATTTTCATGAAGATCTTGTGAAATATTTGGCCTCTAGAGAGGTCACAAGGTTTTTCTATTTTTAGACCTACTGACCTAGTTTTTGATGGCACGTGACCAAGTTTCGAACTTGACCTAGATATCATCAAGATAAACATTCTGACCAACTTTCATAAAGATCCCACTTAAAATGTGACCTCTAGAGTGGTCACAAGCAAAAGTTTACGGACTGACGCACGCACGCACGCACGGACGGACGACGGACGCTGCGCGATCACAAAAGGTCAACTTGTCACTTTGTGACAGGTGAGCAAATAAAAACAAACATCTTAATGGCAGTTGAATTAATATTTCGTGCTAAATCGTAGATTTTTTTATACAAACATGACTGCGTTGTATGAAGTGTCTTAAAAAGTTGAAAAAAAATTTCGACGTGCAGCTAAATATAAATATCTGTAGTAATTTAGGTGGAATAGCACTTTGTAATTTGTTTACAACCCGCATGTGATTTTGATATCATATCAAAGTAGAAGTTATCCCCGACATGAATGTGTAGCTGTTTTCTTGGTTGTTAGTGAAACTTTTTAGCTATGACGTCGCAAACATTACCATGCACGTCTGTTTTGGCGCCACTTTAACAAGCGATAAAAAGTAGGTTTATTTTCTATCATTTGTTCATTTTTCAATTTACGGCATTGAAACTTACATATTTATGTGTGTTACACAAAGGTCTACGGCGTTGGATAGTTTTTGTCACTTCTGTTTTCAAAACGATGGTAAAAATGAAGAAAAACGACATTCTCAAAATTCTAGTTTTATTGAAAAAATTGCACACTCGTTAAATTACCGGGAAAACGGCTCGAAATTTTTTTGCCATAATTTTATATATTCAAGATAAAATTATGTTTGATAAAATTTCAAAAAATTGAGAACTTTTACCATCTAGTATTCTTTTCAGTCACTGATTTTGTCCCCTATCCGACGAACAAAAAGTGACGTCAAAGTGCGTTTTTAGATACAACGTTTCGTAAGAATATTCTGTATACTTAAAAAGGCATGACTATTCCCCTATAAATATACTTCATTTTTCTCAATTCTTAATTGTTTTATAATAAAAATATTTCATGAATGAATTTTATAACAATTTTTTTCCAGATCTTGTTTAATCTGGCAAAAATGTGCTGTCATGTAGGCAATCAAAGTCATTTATAAATATACCTTTTTTCATTTTTTACGAAAAGAATATTGTTTGAAAATTTTAATAACTAGAGAATGTAAAAGCTGAAGAACTTTAAAGAAGGATCTCGAGCCCGCCCGCCCGCTTCGCTTAGTAGTGAGAGCGCAGATCTGCGGATCGTGGGTTCGTGAGCTCGAGCCCTGAGCGAGGCGTACTTTCTACGTGACGATATGATAAAAACAGTGTCTGAAATCATTCGTCCTCCACCTCTGATTCATGAGGTGCAGTTGGCAGTTACTTAGCGGGGAACATGTTTGTACTGGTACAGAATCCAGGGAAGCTGAATTGGTCAACTGCCCGACGTTGCATAAATGAAATACTATTGAAAAAAAAACAAGACAAACAAACAAAAGAAGAATCTCATGACTACAGTGAGCTCACACGAACATGTGACATAACAGATTTAATCAAGTGAATTGTTATTTTCCTGAAAAAAAAATGTATACACCAAGATACAGCGTCAAGAAACAGAATCCCTTTTCCCGTTGCGGAATGCTCTGATTTCTGTGTCAAGTGATGGTATCTTGGGCTAATGGTCAAACGGAAGGACGGACGGACGGACAAGGGCAAATCTGTATGTCCCCCTCCGCCGAGTGGGGGCATAAAATGCAGCAATTAGGCCTAAGATACATTAGTTATCACTAAATTTGACCGAATGACAGGGGGTCGTTTTTTTATGGGAGTCAATATTCTTCGTGAGGTTCAGTTTACTTCACGTGGGGGAGTCATAGTACTATGGTCTGGAGGTCATAATACTATGACCGGGGGGTCACTTTTTCTATAGAATAATGACCGGGGGTCGTTATTCTATGGGGGTCGAAATACTTCATTACACCTGCCTTCCGCAGTCTCATTACTATACTATTATAAACGTAACCCGCTTCCAAACTGATAAAAAATGGAATTGCTAAAGAATAAATTGTAATATATAAAAAATAGCCACTGTGCTATTCAGGTTTTCGCCTATCTGAACATCACCACCCCCCCCCCCCCCCCCCTCCCCTCCCCACAAAAAATATATTAAAAGAGAAAGAAACGTCGTATCAAGTGTGGCCTTCCGGAATAACGAAACACGATTGTATTAATCAAATTTGAAATAAAGAGAGGTGAAAGTAATAAAAAGTTATGATATATTTGTCTGTCCCCAACGAAATATTACTACTCTATCCACTTACCTGACCCTCACCTTACATCACTCAGTTCATCGGTGAGTCCAACAGTGATACGATATGTGACTTTTAAATAACAAAATTTTCCATGTCATATAGATACAGGGAAATATTCATGTGTGAGTGGGTGCAAACGTGTGTACGTGCGTGCGTGCGTGCGTCCGTCCGGCTAATTTTTGTCCAGATCATAACTTCGTCGTATATTTTGAAAATACTTTATGCTTTACTCAGTGAGATCGATTCTCGCGAGCAAACAAAGGACCTCTATCTGTAGGATAAATGTAACATTTAACTGAGGTGGTTAAAGAAAGGTTGTAATCACAAAAATCATCATACTGAGACAAGCATGTAGCATTTTCCCAATGTGGAGCAACAAAAATTAAACAGACGGATGTTGAGAATTACGTCACACTGACACAATTTTAGTTATATAGCGGCTTTCTAGTTTTTGATGATGGAGGAGACCCTATGTTCCCGTTTGTGCATTATTTCAGGGAATAGATAAATTGTCATGCGCATGAGATTATATGCGCGCACGAGATAAAATGTCAAAGACACAAGATAAAATGTCATGCGCTCGATATAAGACGTCATGGGCACGAGATAAGATGTTTTAATCTAAAATAAATGCCCTTTTCCTAAACATAGCGTCGCATAATACAGTGCTGGTATCCGGCCTTAAAATATCAACAGTGTAAAGTTCGATCTTGTTTGTAGACAGGCATTTTTTCTATAACGAATAAAGACATTAAAAGTATGTCAACATTCAAATTATTTGCATTTTTTTCCGACAGGATGAAATGCTAAAAATGGCACATTGTCGTGACCGTCAGCAGGGAATATGCGCAATATTAACTGAGAAGGTCGGAAAAGTGCTAGTGTAACTAACTGGTCAAAAATAATGGACTCATTGTACGTGTAATAGTTTGGGATCGCATCGACATTGCGTGGAACAATCTATATCAAATGTTTAATTAAATGCAATAATTCTATAAATTATGTGTCTTTCAATCTTACCCTTTCCTACTTACCGTGTTCAAACTATGACGTATGTATTTAATTTGTGTATGTATAACTGGGGATAAAATATGTTTAAACTAAAATGCAATAGTACATTTTTTCCAACTGTTATGAAAATGAGTTAATGCGTTTTTTTTTTTTTTTTTTTTTTTTTTTTATTCAATAGCCATTTTTGATTTATTATATATGTTCAGTGGTTTATTGTTTTTTCGGTTATAAAAATGTTCTGAATAGAAAATAGAATATAATTCTTTTATTACCTCCACATAGGAAGAGTACGTAATATGTTATACATGCAAAAAAACATTTAACATAAAGTATTTTTAAATAACAGTACATAATGCAAAAATACTTAAAGCTAGATACTTTGCGATTTCTGTCATATGCACATACAAAGCGTGATTGAAAATGTATTGTGTCTGTTCATCCATATTATTCTATTGACGCAACGTTAATTAGATAGAGTTTATATTTTGACGTCACAATTTACTGAGGGATATGTTTAATAAACCATTAATAAAAAAATCACTGGATGGTAAAGGTATTTGATTTTTTAATATACTATCAAACATAAGTTTATCTTGAAAATATAAAAAATTGGCAAAAAAATTTCGAGCCGTTGTCCGTTAATTAGACAAGTGTGCCATTTTTTTCTAAAAATCTGAAAAATTGGAAATGTCGTTTTTCTTCATTTTTTTCATAATTTTGAAAATAAAAGTGACAAATTCTGTCTAGCGCCGTAGACCTTTGTGTAACTCACATAAAGATGTAAGTTTCATTGCTTTAAATAGAAAAATAAACAAATGAGAGAGAATAAACCGATTTTTATATCGCTTTTTAACGTGGCGCCAAAACAGGCGTGCATGGTAATGTTTGCGACGTCATAGCTAAAAAGTTTCACTAGAAACCAAGAAAACAGCTACACATTCATGCCGGGGATAACTTCTACTTTTATATGATATCAAAATCAAAAGCGGGTTGTAAAAAAATTACAAAGTGCTATTCCACCTTAAGAATTGTTTAATTAAACCATTACATAAACAACAATTACATAGAAATAAGCAATGCAAGTCTGTGTCAGTTACTCGCTTAACTGAATAAGAAATTTTTATTTTCGTCTTACTACACGTATGAAAAACAAAATTAATATTATTAATTGAATATGTATAACATTTTTATCCTATGTGTGTCCTTTTCGCTTATGTCTTACTGAATGTGGACGTTATCAATGTAATACTCTCCGTTTGTATAAGATCATTGTTTGCCTCTATATATACCAGAAAACATAGGTTTATTTTAGTTTATTAATTTATTTACGTCTCATCTGTATACATCATATACATAGAGCATAATCAATTTAACATATAAAAAGCATACAGCCGCTCTATACAGAGCTACAAGAGACAATACATACATAAAACCTATCAGTCAATTTAAAACTATTAACACAATGTTAATAAAATACCTAGAATTAAAATACACATAAAAACAGTATAAAAAGAGGCATTAAGCTATATGTCTTATTTCAGAACCCCAAGTTTGAAAGCCAAACTGAAGGTCTATGACAGGTCGATGACCTGCGGTTTATGTCAAAATGTGACATAGCAATAACCCCACAAATTCTGGATATGACACTACCATGAGTGTACCTGATGCTATATGCCAATCATATACAGATCCTTAATGTCGTATAAACATTTAAATAAAATACGTAGGTTACAACTTGATTGGCAGTGTTACAGTTACAATTCGTTTTCTTTGACTTTCACCATTAGCTCGAACATTGTTACCGCCATTATCATACACATGACAAGCTCAAAATTTACTTAAAAGATAAAAGGTGAGGGTAGATTTCCCGGAAGTAAAGAGCACCCCAAAAAACAGCCATAGAGCCATGTAGGCCAACAATAGACGGGCTGCTTTAAAAATCCGAAACCAAGTACATTTTAGTCATATGCAAAATACAGAATTTGGAATGGGTGTGGAAGGATGGGGCAAGGGGTAAATAAGAGGGTCGGGTGTTGGGGGAAAGTGGAAAAAAGCAAGGATGAATATTCAAAAGGGAAAGCCACGTTCCTAGTACGCAGTCTCCCTACACCGTAAACCAAAGCAGCTCACATAATACCCAGTTAATCAGTTATATTTCCTTGTTCCTCCAAAGGGTATCTTGGAGGCGACGGTATGGTAACACAGTTTGTGTTTGTATATAAAACTTGTAACGGCGTCAAATAGCAATTGTATTGAGAACGTGGAGTACAAAACAGGATAGGTGCACGTATAATCTATGTTGTGTGTGTCATTACCATGTTACTTCTTTTCAATCATTATTTTGATTACAGTATATATACAGTAAACTGATAGGCATGATATTGCCTCTGCATGAAAATGAGCAATACATTTTATATTACTGAGATCAGATTCCATGGTGCAAGTTAAACGTGTTACAGTCCTTTATCCATAAAAGGCGAAAAAAACCATTTTCCTTCGTTTTTCACTACTATACATTTTAAAGGAAATGTCTTATCAATTTATGCCGAAACATTTAAAATAACACGTTTGTCGTTAAATTAATTCAGCTGTCCTAAAGGCGCTGTGGATGGAACTGGTCGTTATATATATTATGACAACAAGGAAAAAATCGAACAGGAATAGCAACATTTCCAGAACGAAGCTTTCACAAAAGTCATCTCAAAGTAGTAGATTAGAAGCAAAGCTATTCACAAGTAATTGTAAAGGTCAATAAGGGCAACATTCATTTATTTATACCGCTGCTGGATGAAAAGCAGTCAGAACATCAGAAAGCTCAAGATATGGTCGTCGTTGGCATTTGACATAAAGGAGATATTCAAACATATTCGTAACATGTATATTGCCCAGGTCAGACACGCACAAAGATGCTAGTGAATATTTAAGCTACTAATAAAAATATTTTTGAAGAAAGTAGGTTTTTTTTCCCAACAAAGTGCCCTTAACACAGTTCCTACGTATAGATTGCATAGCAAAAATCCTCATTTCAGTAGTTCTAACATTCGCCCGGCTCGCGAGTGTGCCAATTTACGACTAGGGGAATAAAGGTATGTTATATCCAAGTATATTTCTGGCGTAAAGTTTTGGTTATTGTTTTGATTACGAACATTATATATTAGAATTTAATAACGATATTAAGGTTTGACATAAATCCCGTACAAAAGCAAACTACTTTTAATTGTTTTAATATCAAACACTTATAGTAAGCAAATTAATGCAAACGAATCTGTTTCGTTACTTTCCGATTAACACCTACGTTTTTTTCATTCATTTAGTATATCATCTTGTCACATGTGCAGACCGATAATAATTGATTACTGTTTGATGATTGATGTGAGTGAACGCTCCTATTGGTCGGATAATGAATTGTTAGTCAATAAAAAATAAACGTTTTCTCAGAAAGCTTTTGCTTAACATTATGAACGTGCTTATGTCGATCTTCCCGAATGACACTTTTTCCTAAATTATATTTAAGAAATAATAGATCCCAGACAGTGATTTGTCGTTGATTAAAATTATTGTTTGGAGTTTAGATACGAAGGAATTATACAACGAGGACGCAGCCCGAGTGATATAATAATACGCATATAAACGAAAACACTGATTTCATTCATGCGCAAATCACTGTTTGAGATATATTATTTCGATTCTAACACGATATCCTTCAAACATTTGCCTGATTTCTGTTGATTTCTTTTCCAGCGCGCAGCTATGCCGTCTACCGCCATGACGTAATAATTGTGACGTCAGAAAAATGAATTGTGGAATAATAACACACTTTTTCAGGCTTATTTGTTTAATAGGAAAACAAATCGAGTCGTGTTAGAATTATATATATCCCAGACAAATCACCTGGAATATTGTTTGAATCCTTGTTTGCATAACGTTAATCACTAGGTTGAACATAAAAAAAGCAACCAATTTCATTAACGTCTAGAAACTTAAAAAAACGTATGATTTAGGCTAATAAGTTAAGACATTTAGTATCAATAAGTTGTTGCCAGTAACTGCTCAATAGATAATAAAATACTGGGTGCATCAAATGATAATATATTATTAACAAACATCACAACTTGTCGGCAACATTTCGAGAACAATAAGTAATTTTGGTGACTTTGTTGGCTGACTTCTGCCTTTTTTTCATACAACACGCCAGTAAGATAAATAAGCGCGCCGATACGACATATAAGCTATTTGTCGTATTGGTGCACTGATTTTGTCGTTGTTGCGTGTTGCCAACACACTAGAACGAAACAACAGAATCAGCAACCATACATTTTAGATCGATCACATTGCCTGCCTCAACGAGCGCGAATTTTTGTTCCACTTTAAGTTTTGCGATTGTCTTAAGGTTTGCGATCGAGCGCGAAATCTTTCCAACGCAATTTAAATACGAACCTGCATTGCAATTTAAATCAACTTAATGAATCTAGAACTAGCGCACAATTTCATTACAGTCAAATCAAAACTAAGCATCTAAAGTGTTGATTCCGTGCAGTAAAAAGTTCCATTGCAGACTTCATTTGAAGACTAACTAACTAATTTAGGTAATTACAGACATAATCAAAGTGGAATCTGCTTAGAAATTATATTCACATGATCAATTGATATATCTTTAGTAAACCCGATTTTGATGTAATCAACAATTTTGGACTGCCAAGAGGAATTTAGTTTGGTAAAATTGGGTGTTGCACTTTGATTACTTTTCACAAACGCAATCAAATCACCAGTGCTTTTGTTTTGTTGCGTTCAATGCTGCTTCCTATGCATCGTTAGTAAATTGATAACAACACAGTAGAAACTGTCTTTTATCTGCACCTGATAATAATTATAAAAGTAGTGAGCATAACGCTTAATGAAGCGATAAGCGTCCATATACGCAACCTCAAACATACTGAAAAGAATGTCAAATTAGAAAAGTAACAGACGGCATCAGATTAACCGACATACGTTTGGTTTTAAAAGACTTCATAAGAATAATTGGAAAATATGAAAACATTGAATATTTCATTAAAAATTAACATTTTCTTTGTCATCATAAGAAAAGCATTGCTGTGAGTATATTCACCATCCGTATAGGTTGAAGTACCGTTCATTATTTTACCGAAATGAAAAGGGAGTAAGTTAACCATTGCTAATGAAATAAAAGAATAAAAAGTTCGATTGAAAAATATGCCCGGAAGTTCATTTGTTTTCATTATAAAACTTAAACTATTTACTCTTAGATGAATGAGTTATGTCTGTGTCGATAACACTGTAAAACGTACGAAAGTATGCCGATATGAATATTTTGTTTTAATTATATATGCGTGAGAGATGTGATTTATTGACAACCTGTCTGCTAGGCGAGTAAGGTTTTATCACGTCCGGTTAATGACACACTAATCTGACAGCTAATCCGACAGGAAAATGGATAATAGATGGTGTTCATAAGCGACTATAGGTCAAGACAGAGTCATATATCAAATTCTAATATGCTTTTCTCTGTCAAAACACTCTTACGCTAGAATGACGTCACATTGTAACGTGCGGTGACGTCAATGATTTTGTTGGGGCCAAGAAAGAGCGCTACTATATTTCATCAACTGTTTTAGATTAAGGGCATAGTATAATCGAAATAATTTATAGCAAAATCGTGTTTTAACACTATTTATAGACTCGGGCGATAATACGTCGTACAAATAATTTCACTCGGGCTGCGCCCTCGTGAAATTATTACGCCCGACGTATCACCGCCAATCGTGCATAAATAGTGTTAAAATACTCTTTTGCTATAAATTATTTCTTAAATGAATTTAGAGGTATATTATAAAATTGCTTGTTTTTTATATTCACCGAACATGCCGGAAAATGGGACACAATTTCAAAGTTTGTCACATTAGAATCTATACCATTCCATCCAAAATAAACGCTTAACAATACTCACATACGCATTCTCTAGCTTACATAAAAAACTTAACTAATATGTAATTAAGTGCTACCTAAAAGGCAGAGCTCCCTTGAAAAATCACCAGTGCCTAATAAAAAATTATGTCTGTGGCTGCAAATATCTGGAATTATGGTTCCGTTTTAGGAAGTTTATGTTCTATGAGTTCTATTACAATTATTTGTTTTTAAATTAATGATAATTCATGATTTCTGAATGCACTATAAATTTGTTATGTCAGACTGCATTAAGATTAAATCTCGACATGTGAAAACTCGACAAATATTCTAAACAAAAGAAAGTTCGGTATAGATTTACATCTGCACCAAGATGAAGAGAAAAACGTATTTGAATAATTTCTGTTATTCATATTAAAACGTACTGCATTAACAACTTTACATAAATTATTATCATAGAAACCAGTCACAAATGATAACTGCTTCAAACTGAAAAGCTTGGACTGTGAAATTTTTAAACCTAACAGAATCTCATTAGGCCTATAGCCTAAGAAATTGTGTCTCTTTCCGTGTGAATGTTTGGAAATGAGGACTAAATGTAAATAATTTATGTTCCAATTCCAAAGTTTAAAGAGATCAGAATTTACGTAATCCTGGGATTGTAGACAATGGCTATTGTAATTTTTTTAATGTCATTATGTCAAATTACGGTTCTTTTTGGAAGGAAGAATGGGTCAAACTTTCAGGCAAAATTGCTGCTATGATAGACATCAGAATTTTACTCTGTTTGCCGAAATTCTCGAAAACCCCTGTTCAATTTTCTGAACTGCTAAGTTAACAGTCCATGGCTTTTTAATTAATCTTTTAGCTCTATAGAGTAGGGATGGTAGTAGGAACCTTTTTGATGTTTATTGATAATTCTCGTCATTTTGTATAGCCAATAGTTTTTTCCATGTGTTAAACTCTGGTCAGTGATTTTTTAAGATAGTGGATGAAATATGTGTGAAAGGGGAGAAGAGCAATATGTGTTTTTCAAAGTTCAATGCCTGTTAATTTTCACCCAAAAACTTGTTTTTAAAAGTTATATTTACTGTAGTACATTGGAACCTGACATCAAAACAAAACGCTGGTTAAATTTTCACATGAATGATTTTTGATACAATATTTTCAAAATTCATGATAAATACAATAAAAAAAAAAACTAGTGAAATAAAAAGATTTATTTTTTTTAAATGTCTGGTTCTGGTGAGGATCGAACTCTACACCAACCATAAGAACAAAGAAAAATATCAAACAGGGAGTGCCACGCACCAAAAGCGCAGCCTCCTCAAAACGGACCCCCCAGCACGCAAACGCGTGCACCACACACACACTCAAAGCTTACACATCAGGACAAAACGAACAACACACACACACACACACACCCAAAGCCAACACATAAGGACAAGACGAACAATAAGCATACACACACACGCGCACACAAAGCCAACACACGAGGTCAAAACGAACAAACAAAAGAACACAGTGGGGCACCGCCTTGGAACGGTCAGTGGCAAAAACACCACTGGGGAGCTTAAACCGGTTTATGGTGCGCACCCAACCTCACTCTTACCCCCACCATGTTCCAAAGACATGGGACAGTGTAAATAAAAGTAATCCCCTCCAGGTGAATCTCTAACACACGTAATGGAAACAAAAAGGCATGGCATGTAAAACACAAAAATGCTCGTGTATAAATATATAAAAAGCAAACCTTAAGAACCAAAAACGTATGTACCCAATGCCTTTACAGAAGACAGAGCAACAAGAGAAACAGCCTTAAGGGCCCGACGAAACAGGCCAGAAAACAAATATCAAAACAGTTCAGTCCTGGTAGGATTTAAAAACTGCTCATCATAGAGTCCTCCCCCTCTTCCGTCAGACGCAATCAAAGAGGGAAGCGTAGTGTCCAACTGTAAACGGGTTGAACACTAAACATGCGGTATGTCTCAAAACAATTGGGTCGTAACCTCTTTTAATAAAACGTTTGATAATCTTTTCAAAGGCCACAGTGGAACTATGACGTCATATCTTACAAACGTATATATATATAATAATAAATTTCAGTTACGCTCATTTACATTTTTATTCAATGTTCAAAGCAGTAAGCGAGACGCTTTTATCATCCGTAAACAGCAAGCGTCTACTGACTCCAATAATTACTATGAGCATAGTGTACTAGAAGAAACCCGAACAACATCGATTACAAAAAGTACCATGAATTTTCAACTCTAGATAGTATACACGATATTCATTTACTTTTGTCACACGTCTAACCGTAATGCGGCGCCAGTAGCTCTGCTATTAAAATACCGTAGTATTACAGACAACTTTGGTTTTGTCAACGTTACTGGAAGTCGTATTGTTGCTAGAATCATTTTGTCTGGCGTTGATGAATTATGACGCCCTTACAACTGTTTGGGGCTGTAAACAAACCAAACTAAACCAATGTGTGCCTTTGCTGACAATTTGTTTTTGAAATAAAACGAAACTGGACCAAGCTCGGATGATTAGTATATTTCTGTTCTCAATAAAACTAGTATGTTTAAAACTGACAAGTAATGTGTGTATGATGTAAAATGTGTCATATCTTAACATATATATGTTCTGTATAAAACAGTTCGATTTCGTCTTAGCGCGGGTATATGTGCAACTTTGGATATTGATCAACATTGCCTACGGACAATCTATGAAAGGAAAGTTTATTTAGTTGCTGGTCTGTCAAAAGTCAAAACATATTGCCCGTGATCAGAAGATCACCGAAATATCAAAAATATATATATTAATGTTTTTAACCTCAAGTTTTGAGTAGAGTGTCTAGCAAACCTCTGTTGGACTATAGGCAGGTTAATAGCACAAACTATTGACTGGTGATTTATATAAGGAGTCATTTAGTTTCTCCTGACTACCTTCGTTATGCATGTACGTGTCCAAATTTTGACGCGCAATTTTACTTTTCTTATTATGTTTTGGCGAAACCATTTCATCACAAATCATCTCTAGATAAATATGACTGACAAGCAAACTTACATCTGTTCTTACCCCAGAATAGGCAGTCAATAAGAAGTTGTTTACGGTGCTTATTTCTACATTTTATTCCTTTGGACCGTTTCTTTTTAATGTTGACTGACAGTCAATTTGCGTTGATAACGTATTCATAAATATTCCAAAGATTAAGATGCTGAACTTATAAACGTATTTCTGACAAATTTATGTTCAATCCTCATTATAATTGTTTACCTTCATAGAATGTCAATAAGTGGAGTTAATGATACATTTATTTTTAATGTGGAAGAAACTGTGTGATAATGACTTACATTGTGTCACTGAATTCAAATGCAAAAACACTATATGTATGATATGTTAAGTATCTTTAACTGTTCCCAAATAATGAACAAAATAGTAAAGGAAACATTGGAAGCAGGCTAGTGCAGCGAAACTATATAAACGTCCAACAGAAAGCCACATCGAAGAAACGCAGTCGTCCGGACAACACTCATCTAAGTTCATATAAAACACGGGCACATGTAAATGTTCACACGTGCAAACATTTTGATTTCTACTTACAGCTGCTAATATTTCACCAAGAATTGTCAGGCGGGCCATATCACTGATAAATCAGTCATACTAATATAATATCCGAGACCCTTATGACATATTTGTTATCTTCACTAAGATATCATCGTAGTAGGTCTTACTATTCAAAAGATAAAAATTCTCCCTAAAATCAATTAACAGTCAGTTCTTCTACCTGCCAAGGATTGTTTTGTTCCGAAATTAACACCCACATTCGCATTGTTATCGAGATTCCATCAGCTAATCTTCCAAAACGGGATGAGCCAACTGACAGATACATTTACACGTAGATAACTGGAAATGAAAAGCAAGAAAAAAATGTCATCTCAGACCCTTAATATTGGACTGTTAACTTCGTAAACAAAATATCAACATGTCGCCTTTTTCAGAGGAAAAGTCAATATAAGACGGTTATTATAAATTTCTCTTGACATCTACCGGAATAAGCAGCTATTTGTGTTCTAACAAGTGACTTTCACGTCACATGTTGTCACTAAATTAAATCAAAAAGAGGTCAGTATATAAAATAGGAGCAGCATATATCATGCCAATGTTAGGTACTCTGTTGTTTCTTATTTCGGTAAATTGAACGAGATTAACACTGTCACGACCAATAGATTCATGATAATTTTACCGCATTACTAAAACTCAATTTAGTTTTCCCTTGCACACAAAGGGTTTAGAAGAATTTGTAAAGATTTTACTAATTGGAGAATATTTTAAAGAAGAGAGAAGTTTAAATTTAATGTTAATAAAATCTGGAATGTAGATCCCTCGGAAGCACCGAGAACAAGGCAAATAGTGAAAATTGCTGACTATTAAGTTATAGTCTAATGAACGCACTTGTACGTGCAAGTCTTTTGCAAATATTGAGCCAAAATTGTTTGTTTGTGCAGCTTAAGGTTTGCTTTTTATATATTTATACATGAGCATTTTTGTGTTTTACATGCCATGCCTTTTTGTTTCTATTACGTGTGTAATAGGTTCACCTGGAGGGTATTACTTTTATTTACACTGTCCCGTGTGTTTGGAACATGGTGGGGGTAAGAGTGAGGTTGGGTGCGCACCATAAAATAGAAAAAGTGGAAACTCCGCAGGTCGCTCAACACGACAAAAACGAAAATGTTGCAGGCTCGGTTTGATTGAGCCTGTTCATGGACGGTAGTTCAAATGCATGCTACCGTCCACGCCCTCTAGCCCCGGGTTGAACAGAACTCAACATTTACACATGCTAAAAGTACAAAAAAACAATTACGAGACATCCGCAGATGTGTTCATACGACGGTGCACATGGAACCTTCAATGCTACACTAGCGTGCAATTCCATGAAGAGCGGCGTATGGTCCCCGGTTAAAATAATGGGTTTGCCCTAAACGAGAAAACAATGAGCAGAACTAAACAAACTGGAATTTAGGAAGGTGGTCTGAGGTTATGGAGCCTGCATATCACAGGAACTGCCAAAAGACAAAATTAAAAAGCAGGCATCATATCCAAGGGGTGATTATACAATACCCAAAACCATGAAAGCGGGAGTATTGGAACCACCCAGGCCGAAATGTTCATGCTGAGAGACTAAACCGTACCAGTAACACGACATAAAAGTCGTGCTGAACGATCTGAGAAGATCGAAATATAATAGCCCTGATTGAATGTACGGGGAGACTTTTTACGGCCGCCACACGGCACAAACAACGCTGCTGTGATAAAATAGAAAAAGTGGAAACTCCACAGTTCGCTCAACACAACAAAAACGAAAATGTTGCAGGCTCGGTTTGATTGAGCCTGTTCATGGACGGTAGTTAAAATGCATGCTACCGTCCACGCCCTCTAGCCCCGGGTTGAGCAGAACTCAACAATTACACATGCTAAAAGTACAAAAAACAATTTTAGAGACATCCGCAGATGTGTTCATACGGCGGTGCACATGGAACCTTCAATGCTACAAACCGGTTTAAGCTCCCCAGTGGTGTTTTTGCCACTGACCGTTCCAAGGCGGTGCCCCACTGTTTGTTTGTTTTGTCCTTATGTGTTGGCTGTGTGTGTGTGCGCGCGCGCGCGTGTGTGTGTGTGGTGCACGCGTCAGCTTGTTCCATTGTTTGTTCGTTTTGTCCTTGTGTGTTGGCTTTGTGTGTGTGTGTGGTGCACGCGTCTGCGTGCTGGGGGTTTCGTTTTGAGGAGGCTGCGTTTTTGGTGCGTGGCATTCCCTGTTTGATATTTGTCTTTGTTTTTTAAAAACAAGGAAGAATATCAAACAGGGAAAGCCACGTTCAAAAAACGCAGCCTCCCCAAAGACACACACGAACAACTCTTGCACACCATACACAAACATGAAGACAAAGGACAAAACAAATGTAGGAACACAGTGGGGCACCGTCTTAGAACGGTCAGTGGCAAAACCACCACTCGGGAGCTTAAACCGGTTTATGGTGCACCTAACCTCACTCTTACCCCAACCATGTTCCAAAGTTACATTGAGAAACAGTGCCGCCTGAAATTTGAAATATCACCTGAAATATTTCATAACAAAATATGTTTTCTAAGTCATATCAGTGAGCTAGATAGTGCACTTTTAAAAAGCTTCTTCATGTTTTTGAATTGTTGGATGACATATATTTCAACCATTACAGGAAAACAGTACCACTCAATGCGATAAAATATCTTCATTAACCTTTGCTGATTTTCCACGAATGTCGTTTCATAACCACTAAAAGCTGTCAGTTTATTGACTCCAATAAAAAAAATGTTTATCTTCCAATAAATCTAGTATATAAAGTACCTTGACATTTTATATCACCTTTTTCCGTTCGAAAAATACAAAGTTAATATGTATGAGTACATAAACATTTTATGGAATTACATATATGCTGTTTTATATAATCATGTTACCAGTATAAAAACGGAGCGTTAATACAGATACAAAATCTCGTTATTGCCATTTATAATCATTGCCAGGTAGAACTGAATTTATGCAGAAGTGTTGTTACGGTTTCTTGCTGTGTTTCGTCTAAATGTTTGTTACGTTTATGGTGTTATTATTATTGCAGTCGTTGTTAATGAGTGCATGTGTGCATGTTTACATTTTCACATGCCCATATTTGTTTTTGGATTGCTGTTTGGGCGACTCCGTACTTTGAATGCTGCGTTTCCTACTGGAATTCTTAAAAAGAATAAAAATGTTCGTCCACAAATATTGTTAATATCCAGTACTGTTACATATTATAGCACGTTTCAGTTCGGTATAATACAGTTATGTGGAATAGCCAATTTCCGTTCGGAAAATGTGTATGTATACAGCTACGTTCATTTTTTTTATTTTTGAAACTATGCATTTGTTGCAAATTTCTTTGCCATCCTCCTGATGTATTTGAATGAGAATATCGAAATACCGAAATAAAAGAAAACAGTCTGAAAAGACATAAAATTGCACTGATATACTTAGAATTAGCCTGAGACCTTGTGCTCTCCATTATCTGCTATCCGGTACCGGTACATGACGGTAAATGAAATGCGCCAATAGTGACGTAATAAAGCTGTGACGTGACCAATGGAGAAAAACAAATCGATAAAAAAGGTTAGTTGGTGACTTTCTTCGGGTAGATCTACTGCCAAGTGCTCATGACATGGCATATCGCGTATTACACTAAAACAAGCACTAGAATAAACTTGCTATTCAGAAATATTTTTCTTTTCGCCATTAAATCATCATTATGCCAGCTATCATGTCTGAAAAACTGAAGTAGATCTGCCCGATTACGCCGATTTTCAATAGTCGTTGCTTGTGACTCTGTGGAAGGACCGTCAGGGGAGGTAACTAGAGTCACGGATTTGGACTAAAACAGACCCTGCACTTATGTCCAACTCCTTAGCCATTTCTTCACATGTAAGTCTTCTATCACTTTTCAAAAGTTACCTTACTAGTTCGATGTTGAAATCAGTGGTTACGCTCCCATTTCTGCCTGCACGTTGGTGACCTTTCACGGTCTCTCGTCAAGACTTGAATTCATTCATCCATCTGGTTACTGATTTATACGAAAGAGCAATTTGTCCTGAATGCTTCTCGTAGTTCTTCAAAAATTTGTGTTGCGTTCTGTTTACGCTGAGCTTCAATTTTTATATAGCTGCGCTGACCCTGCGACGTAAACGCGGCCGTGACGCTCTGAGTTACGTCATTTGATGTCACGTTATAATGACGTCATACAACATGACGTTATAATCAATCATGAAAAGGGCTTATGAGACACCTACATACATTGAACAGCATTACGTCTCGATGCCAGGCACCAGGCAGGTAGGCAATTGGTGACCATTTTTTCAACAAGCTTGCGGCTCACCAACCGGTCTCTCTTCAATAACAAGACCCGCCTCTGATAGGGATCGAATCTTCAACCTCCCGATTACGGGGCTTGTGCATTATCATTTGGCCGTGGCATCTCGGTATGTGACACTATATATTGAATGACCCTAGTATTTTCCATGTATTATTGATATAGGAAGTTGGGCATTTTTGGAAACGTTATGATGGTATACATCAAAGACTTCTCAAAAGAAACTCGTATATTAGAATTACAAAGAATATTTTGCTTTTATCTCTACAACCCCTATTTTACCTGCGATTAAAATCAGTAGCCAAGAAGGCATGTTTATCTTTTGCGAAATATCTATTCATGTTTAATATAAATTGCAAGCTGGCAAAGGAAATTCCGTTTGGATGATATAGGATAGTCTAATGTATACTTGTTTAGTGAAATTATTTTAATTTCATACTTGATTAATAATCCATTTGTATATTGTTTATGAAATATAAGGGTTACTCCAGATAAAGCGCTTTAAAGGATAATTCTGCTCAGCTATGACAAAAGATGAATTTAGTATGATTAAGGATGTCAAACGCTATCACTCGGACTTTGGTCTCTTCGACAGTAAATACTAATTTTATGATTTTTCCCGATACTCTGTCTTCTGTTTTTTTTGTAAGTTAAGCATACAATAGGTCGCATGGGTGTAACGCTTTTGAAAACAAATGTGTATGTACAAAATATTGTAGCGCACCTACACACCTACTGACTGGCGCTGCCAACGAAAAGGTTTGTATTCCAGTTGAAACACGGAAGATTAAAGAGTTTTGGATCATTCCATCGCAGACAGAAATTCATGAACAAAAGAAACTTTCACATATTTGACAACAACTCGCTGATGTTCTTATCTGAAATAAAATATAAAATACTTGAACTCAGTATTTACTTCAAATGTACAAAAATCCTCATCAAATTTGTTTATTTGTACCAAATTTTATATACATGTATTGTTTATGTAGAGCTTCACTTATAAGGAAAAATGTCAGGCAGTATCAGTCGATTGTTATTCAGCGATATTGCACATTTTACTGTATAAAGCTATATAATACATGTATTATATATACAATTACGCATCTCCCATCCCCTTTCCTTTCGGAACATGTATTTACAGCTATATATTACATCCCTTTTCCGTTCAGATAATGTTTATACATTTACATATATTTCCGTTCGGAAGATATGTTTAGAATTACATATCATGTCCTTTATATTTACTCAGGCAGAGGCTTTTATCCTAAAATCAAATGTTCGTATTTGACTAAAATATTATATATTTAGGTATTTACTTCAAATGTACAAAAATCCTCATCAAATTTGTTTATTTTTACTAAATTTTATATACATGTATTGTTTATGTAGAGCTTCACTTATAAGGAAAAATGTCAGGCAGTATCAGTCGATTGTTATTCAGCGATATTGCACATTTTACTGCATAAAGCTATATAATACATGTATTATATATGTACTATCTTGAAGTTGTACTTGTTCAAATGTTTAAGTATAAAATGGGTCTAGTAATCATTTATCTTTACAAAAGAAAATGTTATTAAATCGTAACAAACTGTTTTCTCAAAACTCTGTGAATGGTTCTCTCAATTAGTGAATAATAATTTTGATATAAGGGGTTACACTTAGTTCTTAGAATAGTCAAAATGTTGACAATGGGTAGGAGTGTCATTGCCGTTTGTTACCTTTATTGTATTTCAGCCATAAGCTGTAGGATTAGTCAGTCAAAAACTGTAGGATTAGTCAGCCATAAGCTGTAGGGTTAGTGAGCCATAAGCTGTAGGATGTAGGATAAGTAAGCCATAATATCTATCATTAGTCAGCAATAAGCTGTAGGATTAGTCAGCCATAAGCTGTAGGATTAGTCAGTCATAAGCTCTAGGATTATTCAGCCATGAGCTGTAGGATAAGTCAGTCATAAGCTGTAGGATTAGTCAGCCATAAGCTGTAGGATGAGTCAGCCATAAGCTGTAGGATTAGTCAGCCATAAGCTGTAGGATTAGTCAGCCATAAGCTCTATGATTAGTCAGCAATAAGCTGTAGGATCAGTCAGCCATAAGCTGTAGGATTAGTCAGCCATAAGTTGTAGGATCAGTCAGCCATAAGCTGTAGGATTAGTCAGCAAAAAGCTTTAGGATTAGTCAGCCATAAGCTGTACCTATAATTAGTCAGCGATAAACTCTATGATCAGTCAGCCATAAGCTCTAGGATTAGTCAGCCATAAACTCTATGATCAGTCAGTCATAAGCTCTATGATCAGTCAGCCTTAAGCTGTATGATTAGTTTTTCTTCATTTATCCAAATATATTTTTCTATTTATAAATTGACTGGAAATGAAGCAATTAAACTCAAAAACCATATTAACCCTTAGCCTGCTGGCGGCAAGTGAACTGTCTACTTTTCCCGAGAACATGAAAATTGCTCAGGTTGCACCAATTTATAAGACGGAAGCACACTTGACAAAGGTAATTATAGACCTGTCAGCCTTCTTCCAGTCACATCAAAGATCTTTGAGAGAGCCATCTATACACAGTTGCTAGAGGATTTTGATGGTATTTTCAACCCCATGCTTGGGGCCTTCAGGCCAAAGTATGGCTGTAATACTACCCTGCTGAAAATCTCAGAAGACTGGAATAGAGCACTTGACTCTAGTAAGTATCTAGCAACGGTACTGATGGATCTCTCAAAGGCATTTGATTGTTTACCCCATAACCTCCCCCTGCTTAAGCTTCAACACTACAATGTGTCAGAACAATCAGTTTCACTCATTAAGAGTTACCTGTCTAATAGAAAACAGTGTGTTAAACTTGGCTCTTGTTACAGCTCCTTCAGGGATGTGGTCAAGGGTGTTCCTCAGGGATCCATACTGGGTCCTATCTTGTTTAACATTTTCATGAATGACATTTTCAGTTTCATCACCCAGTCTGACCTGTATAACAATGCAGATGACAACACTATTTCATTTGCTAGTACTTCTCCAGCAAATGTAGTTAGTGTTCTTGAATCAGAGAGTCTGAAACTTATCAAATAGTTTACAGAAAATTTGATACAAGCTAACCCTGAGAAATTTCAGGCCATATCCCTGGGGGCTAGGACACATGACCTTAATCTTACTTTTAATTTAAATGATACAAGCATCAAGTGTGAAGACGAAGTAGTGGCTCGGTGTTACTTTTGATTTTTTGTTGAACTTTAAGTCCCATGTTGACAAAATATATAAAAAAGCATCTAAGCAATTAAATATTATGGAGAAAATTGGTTGTAACTTGACGAAACTTGGTAGGTTGACTATGTATCACTCGTATATATTGTCAAACTTTAATTATTGCCCTTTAACCTGGCACTTTAGTGGCAAAACAAATGCATCTAAAATAGAGAAAATACAGTATAGGGCTCTTAGATTTATATACAATGACTATGTTAGTTCATATGAAACTCTGCTTGATAAATCTGGTCTTCCTATGTTAGATACTAGAAGAATGAGAACGACAGCTTTAGAGGTTTTTAAAATTTTAAACAAGAATGGTCCGAAGAATCTACATGATCTTGTTAATATAAAAGACTCCCGTTACAATTTTAGGTATACAAATACAGTTGAACTGTCAAAGGTTAGAACAACGAGGTATGGATTACATTCATTCAGGTACTCTGCTGCTAAACTATGGAACTCCCTCCCAAATCATTTTAGAGAAATAACTTCATTTTCTCAGTTTAAATCAATGATTGCTCAGTGGGATGGTGAATCTTGCTCGTGTCCTGCATGCCTTTTTACATAGTTTGGCTTACTTTTTGTATTTCTTAACTCATGTGATCTTGTAAATGAACTGGTTTGTGAATTTCCAATGTTTTGTGCCATTTGTATTTGTGTTTTGCATATTAGCAGCATGTTCATAATTATTTTGCATGTATTTTTTTGCCATTATTAACAAAATTATGTACTGGTTAAGTATCATGTCATTTTGGAATTATGTTTTTTGCTTAAAGGCGATTAAGAGATGTGGTATGTTTTACCTATGTCAAACTGTTTATTATAGTAGTATGCTAGTCTGTTTTTAACTGTGTAGGTCTTTTTACTGCTAGTCTTTAATACTTATAAATACCATTTTATATCTTATGCTTGTAGTCTTAACTCTGTTGTCATCGTGAAATTTAACATGTGTTTCTTACTTTTAAGATTGCTTATCTTAATATGCTTAATGTGCTATGCTTTGCTACGCTTTGCTTTTGTAATCATGTCATGCATGTTATTTACTAGTCGGTTTAAAAGCTCTGCAGAGCTTGTGTTGTATTGTTGTGATATCCGACTTTAAATAAATTTTACTTGACTTGATTCTGTCTTTGCGACCAGTGCAGAACAAGATCAGCCTGTACATCCGTGCAGTCTGATCATGGTCTGTACTGTTCGCCATTTAGTCAGTATCTTTTTGGTAAGTACCCCTTTTAACAGTTAATGGTACTGTCCAAATCGAAAGATGGACAAGTTCATAATTTAGCAGGGTAAGGGTTAAACCTGTTTGGACTGATTGTACAATTACCTGAATTATTAGCTGATAGTTTTCTACAGAAAGCAACTAAAGGAGTATATTCTGTTTAATGGTCGTATGGACAACTTCCGTGTAAAATGGATGATTTTATATGAGCATGTCATTTTGCTAAGTCATCACTTGTAATATATCATTGTTTTCAGTCACGTTTTACAGTCTCCCTGAATATCGAGTTTAAATCGATCTTTAAAGTTCGTTCATAGGATTACAACAAGAACAACAACTTTTTTAAAAAAGAATATGTAGAAATATGTGTGACGGAAGATCTGTTGAGTGTTTTCCTTAATATAAAAAATATGCTCCTTTCGAAATTAAAATCATGTTCGTCTTATAGTGGCTTTGGTACAAGGAATCATAAAAGTACTACTACTCACAACAGTGAACGTATTAATGAATAAAGAGTATATTTCGAAACATAGTTCATGCCCTTTAATGGCTTATGAACGTGATAGCTTTATGAACGTGATAAGTAACTTTATTTTGCAGCTGTTGTATCAGGAAAAGAAGCTTGACATTAAGGTTGTCTACAACTTTATCCCATTATAGTCTATTTTGCTGTCAAATTTTTTGCGCTCAAAATCAACATTGACTAAATAACTTGTTACAGAAGATTTTTGCTTCGCGTTCAAGTCATTTAGTACATCTGGAAATCAAGAGATTTTTCCTGTTCTGGAGGTATACGGAAATGGACTTCCTGTCCTTTCATAAAAACTGATGGCTTTTAGTATTAGGATATGAAAGATGAGGAATATTTAATCATTATAGTTTCGTACTTTGCAAAAGGTGATCTACCTGACCATTCTCTAATGTTTATTAACATCAGAATGATATCGCCAGAAGATTTTACATTTAGCTGGAAAAGAATTTCATACATGAAACCTTCTTGATATGTCACTGAATTCTTTAATAGATAATTGTGTATAATTAGAGATTTTCAGTTTTGATCTAACACGTAACTGTTTGATAAATTTGATAAGTAATGTTCCGAGTAAAAATTGCAAAAAAAACAAGGACATATATCAAACAGGGAATGCCATGTTCCAAAGCCTCCGCAAAACGAAACCCACAGCACGTAGACGTGCACACTACAAACACAAACACACACACACACACACACACACACAAAGCAAACACATGAGGACAAAATGAACAAATAAAGGAACACAGTGGGGCACCGTCTTGGAACGGTCAGTGGCAAAAACACCACTGGGGAGCTTAAACCGGTTTATGGTGCGCACCCAACCTCACTCTTACCCCACCATGTACCAAAGACACGGGGCAGTGTAAATAAAAGTAATCCCCGCCAGGTGAATCTCTAACACATGTTATAGAAACAGAAAGACATGGCATGTGAAACACAAAAATGCTCTTGTATAAATATATAAAAGGCAAACAAAAGAACTTAAGAACCAAAAACGTATGTACTCAATGCCTTTACAGAAGACAGAGCAACAAGAGAAACACCCTTAAGGGCCCGACGAAACAGGCCAGAAGACAGATATCAAAACAGTTCAGTCCTGGTGGGATTTAAAAGCTGCTTATCATAGAGTCCTCCCCCTCTTCCGTCAGGATCAGAATCAAAGAGGGAAGCGTAGTGTCCAACTGTAAACGGGCTGAACACTAAACATGCGGTATGTCTTAAAACAGTTGGGTCGTAACGTCTTTTAATAAAACGTTTGATAATTTTACCAAATACAGTTGGAAAATTACCATGACCCAAGATCTTACGAAGTTTGTAAAAAAAAAAGACAAATATCAAACAGGGAATGCCACATACCAAAATGTAAACCACATCCCCATAAAAAACGGGTTTTGAAATAGCTTCTCGCAGAAGTGTCTTTAAATTACTATTGAATTTTAAAACCAAATCAGAATAACGATAGTAAAATTTAGCAAAATATTTACGCAATTTGTAATAACGGTAGCCGTTCTGAAGACGTTTACTTGTAATATATTGATTATGTTCATTTAAATCCTTGACTTGACTACACCCTCTGGCAAACCGAATTAACTGAGAAATATATACCCCATAAGATGCAGCGTGAGGTACATCTCCATCCAAATGGGAAAATAAATACTAAAATTAAAATCATCTCTCTTGTCAAAAATTTTGGTATGTATAATATTGTCATGAATAGAGAGATGTAAATCTAAAAAGTGTCAGTATCCGAATTGTTAGTTTTAATTAACTGAAGCTCCCTAGGATAAATAGTATCCACCAATAGCCCAAAAAACGGATTATCCATATTAAGAATATCATCCAGATAGCGTGATGTATTATTAAAGGCAGTTATAATGTCTGCCTGCGTATCTGGAGAAAGGCTCAACATAAAGTCACTTTCATAACAAAATAAAAACAAATCAGCGACAAGGGGTGCACAATTTGTTCCTATGGGAATACCAATTACTTGTCTAAAAACTGCATTCCCAAACCTGATGCAAATGTTGTTCAGTAAAAAGGAAAGGGCTTTACAAACTTTGTCACAGGTCCACATTGTATAATGTTTCATAATACTGCTAGTTAAAAAAAAAGTTTTATCAAAATTGCAAGCAAGAAATGTAGCATTCTCCCTGGCAAAACTCTTTTTGACTTAGGGTAGTTCGCTTGTCATTTATTAAATTATGTGGTAAAGTGGTATACAAAGTAGAAAAATCGTATGTACTGACTGTAGATACCTTGTAATTATTAATTTTAAACTTATCCAGAATATCGCCAGAATTTTTAATCGACCAAAATAAGTGTTTACCAGAGTTTTCGTATACTTTATCGCAGTATCTTTTCACGTGGGATATGACAGCAGTTAGACATGATGTTAATAGTTTAGAAATATTTGTAGTGGTACAAGAGCTTGAAGTAGCGATGAAGCAAGCTTTATATGGTTGTTTATGCAATTTAGGAATCCAGTTCATGGTTGGAAGTTTAATTTGTTGATCGTCTATACGAACATTCAAATTAGAAACTTCAGTGATGTGATCAGTGACCAAATTATTTTCAACAAAAGGACTCAATGTATAAGCTTTAGTGCTATTTAGTTCGTTTTGTAAAACATTAATATAATGTAGGCGTCAAATGATGATAATATTGTTGGCCGCCTTGTCTGCTGGAACTAAGACAAACTTAGAATGAAATTCTTGGGTTTTCTTCTTCAAATGTCTTAAAGTAAACTTGGGTTTTGGTGGAAGCAGGTGTTCATTTGTTTGATACAATTGTGCACACTTGTAATTGTATTTTCTTATAATCAGGAGAGATAGTATCTTAAATTTTAAATCATGAATAACAATTCAAAAGTGAACGTCGGTTGTTTCTTAGAGATGATATGAAAGCTTGAAGATGTAAGATGTTATATGTTTGTAGATAGACAGCTGACTTAAAAGTGCTAAAATTGTACTCAAGGAGTTTTGATTTTCCTTTAGCTTAAACTAGCTTGAAGTCGTGTCACAATCCTGTAACCTTCATATATAACCTGGTACCATGTTTACAACAGACTTGTATTAGAGAAAATCTTGAAAAAAGAAACTTGTTATGTTTACCGTCATCAGAAAAGGTTTCCTGCCAAGGCTAAGAAAACATAACATAAGGCTTCAGACAGGGTTATACGATTGGAATAATGTTTTGCCCACGACTTTGTTAAGACCTTTACTTGCAATATCTATTTTTAATTAAGCACCATAATGCATCAAGTCTGTGTCTGACAGGTATCTTAGGCGCATTATATTTAATATAAGACACTAGATGTGGCAATGTTTTCGTGATTGTTAGAGACTGAACATATCCCAAAATAAATCAAGACAGTTCTGAGCTTCTGATCAGTACAATGATTATTTGTTTATTATCTGTAGCTGAAGTACACAAGCCGTAACATTTTAGTGACGGAATTTATTCAAAGTTGCCAGTTGTATACTGTAAAAGCAGAAATTTTCGCGAGGGTTTAACTTTCGCTATATTCGCGAATCCTACATCTCGCGAAAATAAATCCACGTATAAATATTCACCATCAGTATAATTCAAATTCAAGCATGAAACCATTTTTTACCATTACGCGAATATTAAACCTCGCGAACATACTCAAAATTTCAAATTCGCGAAATTTTGACCCAGCGAAAATATATGCTTTTACATTATACGAGTACAGGATATCATTTCAACAAATTATCATTTGATTTACATGGTACTATTTGTGGCTACTTATTTTCGTTTCTAGAAGACAAACTTTTATATAATGTGTAAAACGAAAGAGCATCGGAGTTTGTTTTCTGCGCACATTCTTTGGAATCCATATTCTAAATACATCAGGCAAACTAGAACTTGAAATCTTTCTGGGAACTCCAATGAACATAATCAGTATGCTACCTGAAAAGACATCTTTCAACATGGCTATCATTATAATAAACTACTTATTATTTTATAAGATATATTATCGTAATTAAGATTTTAACATTTCATAGTAACCGAAAGACACTTCTGTGACAAGGTGTATGAAAACCAGACTTTTGTGCGGATGTTGTTTACAAACATAGTTACATTATGGGTCATGAAAACGTCCAATGTGCTGTGGTAAGATTATTAAAAGTTTTATTAAAAGAGAATGTGACCTTTTCATATTGAGACACACAGCATATTTGTGTTCAACTGAAAGGCGCTAGGCTTTCCCCTTTATTAGCTCACCTGAGCACGAAGTGCTCGAGGGTGAGCTATTTTGGTCAGTGAGTGTCCTTTGTGCGTCGTCCGTCATCCATCAACATTTTCTTTCAAACAACATCTCCTCCAAAACCACCTGTTCAGAAGATAATAGGTAAGATTAGATTTCTCGGAAGCACACAGTCTCTGAGCCACGCATTTGCAAAGTAGGCCCACAACAAAAAGAAGCTGTAACGGAAATATATTATAGACGGGTTGCTTCAAAAATCCAATAAGAACATCTTAACTTTATATAGAAAAATGGGGAGAGGCGGGGGTAGGGGCTAGAGAGGGGGGGGGGGGGACAAGGATGAATATTTAAAAGGGAATGCTACGTTCATTAATCACAGTTACCCTACAACGTAAACCACAGCAGCGCAGACACCCGCGTACAAAAGACAAACACACACACGCGCACGCACATACGCACGAACAAACACACACACTCAGACATACAAAGGCGCACGCACGCATGTACAAACTATTTAAACTATTGACGGGCGTGTCAAAGAACACGTCGCAATACGTTTTTTATGTCTGAAATCATTCCTGTTCTTATGTGTTTACGTTCAGTCTTCTAAATAATATGATATCTACTTGATTTCATTTTCGTGGTTTCATTTTTTATAACAGAGAATGGTTTATTTTGTGTTGAACTGAATATTCAATCGGTTTAAAGGATGTACGATACCAAATTGTGTCTGAAGTGGCAGCAACATGTTGCTGAAATATATTTCATTACTTAGAAAGGAAAACTTAAATAACAGTCGCATTTATTGTGGTCAACAATGTTTTTGAATACGAAAGACATTCTTATCTAGTAATATTTGCGCAATGGATTGAATACTTAGCATGGTGTCCTAGTGATGTTTTAATACTGTATTTAAACACTCCTTACGATATAATAATAAAAGAAATCTCTGCAGGATGTATCGTTTATCACAGCACTTAGACATGTTTCCGGAGTGATAAATGTCTTTCCTAAGAAAATGTCGGTCAACTATAATGTTCACCATATATGTGGTCTCCTACATTTAACAGAATAAAGTCATCAATAACCGTAAATGTCATTATTATCTGTCTTTTTCTCATGTAATCTATTTGGTTTAACACCAACTATGTATAATTAAAGTAATTGGGAGTATAGATGATGATGCCTTATGAAGAACCTAACGGGCATATCTTTCATAATCTCATTAGGTAGAAGTGTGCTTACATTTTTACTTAATCCCATTAAATAGAAAGTGTAGCTGATCAATAAATTAAACAATTCAAACAGTTCTAAATCATATTTGATGAAGACAATGATGTTATGTATACATTCTTCAAAATTATTGTTTTTAGTATCATGCCCGATGTTGAGGCATTTACGTTCCACATGTTCACAATCTCTAATCCTTTATAAAGATAGGGGAGAGAGTTTTAGAGTTTTTAGAGTTTATTTCTTTCATGCATTGGACTATAGGTCCCTGAGCATACATGCAAACATAAATATATATTTACAAATAGTTTCATTGTCAAGTATCAGTTAATTGAATATGATGTAAATATCAGTAGCACATCAATATTAGGAACTGCAATATTATATCATATACATATTAATTCATATATTATGTATCATGTATACAGCGTGAGGAAAGAGGGGTTTTCTATCAATTAAAATAATAACAATATTGATTTCTAATGTCAAAAGCTTTATGTACATACATCGCTAAGTTCTTATTAATATTAACATTTTCTGCAGTCATTAATTCAATAAATCTTGGTATATTTGGTCTTGACCAGTAATATTTCTTGATATACTTTTTTATCAAATCATTATAAAGTGAGCATTCTAAAATAAAATGAAATTCATCTTCTAATCTATTACAATAGTGACATTTTCTTTCATTATAAGGGATTGGAACCGGTTTATGCCATCTGCCTGTTTCAATTTCTAGTCTGTGAGATGAAACTCGTATTCTACAAAGAGCATTTCTAAACTTACTTATGTTTACTAATTTTAAATATGGTTGAAGCTTAAAACTTGAAAACAAAGCGTAACTTTTTGCTCTTGTTGAATCATTAATATCCGCTCTCCAGTTTTGAATCAATGCATCAGTTAATCTAGTTTTTAGTACAGATATAAATGCATTATTATCACCAACTTCCTGAAATAACCATACATCATAAAAGCCAAAGGATTGTAACAGATTTTTCACAGATTTTGCCCAGGAGTTACTATTTGGTTTTACTTCTAATTGTCTGCACATCAAATCATAAATAGCTTTTACATATTTTTCATTCTTCATTTGTATAATCTTCAACAGACATACACCAATCTATACTGTTGTTACGATAGTTCTTAATAGGTTATAAACACTACGTTTACATTTGCATAGAATGTGACGTTTCTGGTATATCGTTTAACAATATATCTGTAACATTGTATTTAGTTATAATCAAAATTTCTAGTGAAGCCATGTTATAACATGGTTGTTGACTTTATCCTTTTTATATCATGAGATCGCATGTGTCTAACTTTGCATACACATTGTTCAGGAATATAAACTGTTCTGAAGAGACAGTCATTATTACTTTTACAACTTATTAAATAGCACGTGAATGATGTAAAAGAAAATATTCTTATGCATACTGTCATCTGTCATTGACGATCATTCTGTAATCTATATAAAAAATAAACAAATATTTTATTTATGAATTCTTACACACTTGCACATCTCAAGATTTTTTATGAAATCACTATATATTCGCTGTAATTAATAATTTTTAAAAGACCATTGGGAACATGATTCTATTTAATGTGTCTGTATGAGGGCTCCGCTTCGGCCGGTGCTACAGGGAAAGTAATGAATTCTTATAATGAATATCTATTCAATCAACTGGAACAAACGGATTTAATCCATTTCATGAGTTTAATAGCCACTAGTGTTTTTTTTTGTATATTAAGTATAATAATAAAAACTAATAAGTTTGCAAACATTTAAGATATTAATCTCTTGAACGAGCATGCATTTTCTCTTCTTCTGGAAGAAAACTTTACACAAGGGAAGATTGAGAAAACTATCAATTAATTATCTGCATTCATGTTCTGTTACTACACTGAATTGTTCTTGAACCGTCTGCAAACTTGATTATTTGTGACATTTCCAATGAAATCTATTAGAGAAATGGATGCATTTAACTTTGTCTACAAATTCAAGTAAACATTAATGGAAACTAAAACGTAATTCTTTAAACAAGGCTCTATAACCTCAGATCCTCTCTCTAAATTCTAGTTTGTTAAGTTCTGCCCATTGTTTTCTCGTTTAGGACAACAGCATTATATACGCCGCTTTTCACAGAATTGCACTATGTGCATCATTGAAAGTTCTTTGTGCACCGTCGTATGAATACATCTGCGGGTGTCTCTAACTTACATTCTGGTAATTATAACCTGTGTAAATGTTGAGTTCCACTACCGTCCATGAACAGGCTCAATCAAACCGAGCCTGCAACATTTGCATACTTTTCATTTTTCTTACTTATTCACATAGTCATGCTTAAAACAATTACATTTCAATTTCTTTTAAATTCCTCCGTTGCCAGATGACAATTATTTCAAAGAAGCTGCAGCATAAAAGCAAACGTTAATTGCAAACTTATATAAATATCTGACTAAAATATATCACAATTTTCTCAAAAACAATTTTTGTCAGTTGCAATATATACAGCTGCAGGCATGTATTATTAGGGAAATACACAGGTAGGTACGGACACCCTTTTGTCACAGATGGCGATATATAAACAATCACTCTTTTCTAAAATCTAATATATGATATTTTATTCACTTGTAAATAAGATCTTTCAAAGACATTTATGGGGTTTCCGAGGCTGTCCTTTATTGTCAACAATATTTACATGCATCAGAAATGCTAGGCATAAGAAAATGGTTGATACAATTAAAGAAGTGCTCATCAAACTGGACCAATTAGTCTTATGCTTGTTCATACGTATATCATAGATTTATCTAAAATCTTACTGTAAATAATTTTTGATTTGGTTATATTATATTTACATTAAACAACTGTTGTACTTAACATGCATAGTTAATGGCACAGTGGTGTAATTTGTAATGATATTTTACGAACGAAATTCAGAAATGTTTAGGTTCCGTAGGAACTGTTACAGATACAAGCACGATTTTTTTATAAACTTCAAACTGGTTTCCATATCAATATACACGGAAAATTTCAACACAATTTGTTTTCGTTACAGCTTAGTTACAAGCATTTTTAACACACCACATTCGTATAAACAGTGTACTAGTGTTATTTCATCATAATGCATATACTATAATATTTCGAGTTTTAATATTTTTTCGTAGATGAAAAGCTGACATATCGTGCGAAATCACAAATGTCAAAATGTCAAAAACATACGTATCTTGCCGAGAATGCATTAAATGACCCGGTAGTCCTAATGATATGAAAATTTAACAAAACTGTTATCTGCATATTGATGTTTGTCTGTATTTCTGGTAGCGTTTTAAAAGAAAAATGCAAATTAATAAATTTGATAAAACCTTAAAGTTGTAATAAAATAATAAACACAAAACATTAAAGATATAAACTCAGGGAAGATTATTTTGTTAGTTTAACAATTTGACTCGGATTCTATACAAAAAGACAAACCAAAATTTTCAGTGCACGAAATTCTACCGATGTTTGTCGAAAGCTTTGTGTATATGGTGGCGGTTGTCAATGAATTTTCCACGTTTTTACAAATTCTCGACATGTGGCGGTTAGGTCAGCCTCCACCAGTATATCTTAACTTTGTGTAATAAGAATTTTGTTTGTTTCAAGTATACTGTTCTCAGGGCCTCGACATCTGCTTTTTTAACCATATTCTTTATATCATATGTATTTGTACACTGACATTTATGTGAAGCTGTGACCAATGTCTGCCAAACATTAATCTAATTTCGTTTAGATTAATGTTTGGCAGACATTTTAAAATTATTGAAAATTTTCAAATTACCTCACTTATCTAAATGAGTTTGAAGTTTTACTTGAAATAAAGCAATTACTGTCTGTTAAAATGAATGTTTTCCTATCAACATTTAATAATTCATATTTAAGCTATTACATGCTGCTTTAACGCTTAATCAAATTCATGGTAGCTGCTGAAATTCCCAATAGGCGTTTAATGAATTAGCACAAATTGTCTTAAAATGTCACACTTTAAGCAGTTTTGTTTTCGACACAAATCTGAATATTTTGTATGTTAAAATAACTTAAACTGGAAATGTCTACTTTCATTTGGTTTAATTGAATACTACAAATGTCAACAAAGTTTGATAAAATGTATAATCAAATTCGTTTAATTATGATAGTGCTAAGTGATTATTGTTCTATGGGTGGTTAAGAATTAAAGTACATGTAAGTAAATCTCGATATGTAACGTATCATGCAATTCATGTTTAACAGAAGTTATCGCTTTTTGATATGATAAAAAGTAAATGAGATTCCTTCAAACATTTTTTTGTTCATTTTATGGGAACACCGACTGATGTAAAATGTCCCATGTTCCAACAAGAAAACATCTATACATATATCTATCTAAATTCTTTTAGGTCTTGTAAAATGTGCAAATTTTGATTTCCCCTCAATCCGGGACTAGAGGGCATTGACGGTAGCATGTATTTCCACTCCCGTCCATAAACAGGTTCAATCAAACGGAGCATTTTGTCAAGTTGTGTGATCTGTGAAGTTTCCGAGTTTCTATTTCACATCTATTTGCTATTCATTATTGGAACTAACAATAAATATTCAATTTAAGGTCAGATGCTGATTTTCTTCTGCCCAACTCACAATGTATTGACGTCTCGGGACATCCTTTAATGATCTGGCATTTTTTAATATAAAAATACTTACTCGTTGTTCCAAGACATAGTCGGTAGCCTATGGGTAAAAGCAATTGTTTGCAAATCAGTTCGAAGAAGAACACGATTAATTTGAAAAAGTTGTTGTATAACTAAACAGCCTTCAATAATTATGTTTGCAGCTTTACGTATGCAATCCAATACTCTCAGTGAGGATAATTAATTCAGTCCTTTTCCTAACAATTTATTAATTGATATTTAGAGATCCCACGCTTGACAGTGTTTTTTGCAGATGTGCCAATCCTTTCAGAAACTTAAAACGCTCTTAGGAATTTATTGCAATTAAGATACAAAACAAGTTATTCTTTAAAATGTTTTCCCACTAGATTTTTATCAGACGCTTCGCACTTGAGCTAACTACAAAATCAACTATGAATAAAAAGATATTTTGAATCAATATATAAAAGCAATAATTTGTAGATGATAAAAAGTCGCTGGCCATTATTATGTGCAAAAGAAAATGGAAAAAAGTAATTGTTGTAAAAATGTTTTTGTAAAATTTATCTACACTCAAAATGAATGTTTGTCCTGATGAACTCAAAATGTACAATAACAGAATGAGACGATATTCCTTGTTACATAACTACATTCTTGTTTGTCGTCTACGTATAACAATACGTTGTTTTAGTGTGTTCATTTCGAGACAACAAAATTCCGCTACAAACGTAACTTTGATAACCAAAACATTCAAGACCATCAAGATAAAATGACCGCTCGCACCATCCTAGTGAAAAGTGTGTTTTTCTGTAATTGTTTATAAAGACTGAAAAAAATGAATTATCTCACATAATGTTATTTGTCTTATTATAATTGTCACAAATTGACATACGGGCCTTATTTTATCTGTAGTGTAAATGCAGGTATTGCATCATCTTTTCGTAAATTTTTGAGTTATTGAGGTAAATGTCAGATTTCACGCATGAAATACCTCTCATGTTTTTCTGTATTTCATAACTTAAATTTCCATGTAAATATCATTAAATTCTGTTCAGTAATAAGAAAGTTGATATTTTGTAAACTTCAGTAATTCGTGTTTTTATCCCCAAAACCACTATAATGGGCCTCAAATTGTCAATTTAAATTCGCGCCAAAGTAGTTAGATTCCCCAGCTATATCGTGAATCCCGTGAAAATGACAATAGTCGGAGTCCACGGCTTAGCCGTGAATCCCATGAAATTTAGTATTTGGCGGGACATTACCCTTTAAATAGACTGGACTAGATATGCCTTGCGCACACCACCTTACGACTTTATAGACGAATCTATGTCTGAATTATTTTCTTGCTAGAAATTTATGCTCGATCGAGGTAAGAAATTTATTTGTTAGATTTTTGTATGATTTTTGCATTACGATTTTTTTTTGGGTAAATTTTTGTTCATTCTACAGAATTCTGTAACATTTACTTTTCGGCATATGATTTTAGCTAGTTTCGGTATGTCAGGATGATTTATTAAATTTTTCAGACTTTTGTAAATTATTTCGAAAGAGGAATCTAAAATGTTTCATTTATATAAGATGTTAGATTTATACTGAAATTTGTAACATGATATTTATAAAGTACTTTGTTTCAAAAACTTATGTCAAACATTTTTGTTAATTATGGAACGCCATTACTGCATTGTATTGTTATGTATAAATCTATATGGCAAGTCTAATACCATGTTTGTAATATATTATTGTAATTTGTAATTGTGTGCCAGTCTATAGCACATCTAATTAATGTCCGTTGTAGTGTATGGCATTAGATATTATATGGATGCCAACTCTCATATAACGTTTGATTTACATTGAATTTTGTTAATTTGTAGTTGTAAATAATAGCTGCAGTTTATCATGTCCGTATCTATAATGTTTCATCATATACTTTTCATATCTTTTCATACTTTAACTTGAGTCTTTTAAGTAAGTAATCTTTGTAATATGGAAGTAATAAGTGACGTATTTTAATCATATGACGTATGAACTTAGTAGCACATATGTTTTGTATAAGTAGCACGTATTATTTATGGGAGCCTACGGAGGTATGGTGTACCCAAAGGAGCAGTTTTATGCCCTGACTTTTTTGTTTTGCTATGGTGCTTACCATATGTTATATATTTTAGCTTCTTCCGCCAGACGATTTTCCTGGTGATGTCATAACCGGAAGTACAATGCCCGAGGTTCACTTGTCTTCACTCGCCTGGATGTGATATTCCCAGCGCAGAGCTTTCGTCCATGGTTGTGCCGTAAACCGCAAAGACGATGATTTTTGTTATCCTCTGAAGTCAGCTCAGGGATGCAATCACCTACCACCATAGGGAGCCAACACGGAATCAACGTATTCACGGTTTAAAGGGACTGAATTTAGAAGCTATGTTTTGTTTGTGCTACTTAAAGTTCACAATTACATTAAAGACCTGTGTCACGTCAGATTAGAATGGACTATAAGAACTTTTGTATCTAGAGATACTGAACTTTTTTTTTTTTCTTTCTTATAATCAGTTTTTTTTTCTTTTCATATCTATTCATTGTTAATAATCATCTTTTGTAAATAAATTTGTAAATATTGTAAAGGGTGTTGATTTGTTCTGATGGTTACTGTCGCCGGTACGGCCTTTCCTGTCACAATAATATTTATGTCAATATAAAAATTGAAACAAATCATTTCAATATATATGTGCAAAATCCATTGGCATGCTCGAGATAAATCATTCTAGAATAATGTTATTAGTATTTACTGACGAATGACAAAACAATTAAATGTCAAGGTATGATACGTGAAAACAATGTTTATAATTTATTGAAGAATTGTAAAGATAAAATATTCATGAAAATTACAAATCTTCTGAAAATAATTTCATCTTCCCCATCAAACAACAGCGATATCTTAGTTTCTGAATGTTTCTAAAGTGCAAGACAGTTATTGTGTATTCTTTAGTATTGAATTCTTTGTTTTATTAATAATTAGATCAGGCTGATAATGCTAAGGTACCTTCCCAATCGAGAAAAAGGTAAGTCATTAGGCTGACTAAAAACGAAAAATAAGCATTATTGTTATCGTCAGAAAGAAACTGTATATGAGCACAGGCAGTAACAATTTATTACTCATCCACTATTTAATTCCAAGAAAACAGTCATTCAGATTTTCTAATAACCTGTCTAGAAACTCCTACAATACACACCACTTTCCAGTTAATAATGTAGTAAATGCAAGTATAACTGGATTTTGCACTTTTGTAGAAAGAATATGAAATTAAGCTAAACTCTGTGTTTAAATCAATGTAATTATACGTATCTAATTTTTATTCTAGTTTCATTTAATTCATTTCAGGCCATTTACTTGAATACGAAATCAACTGTGGCAGTAAATACTATTTCAAAAGACTAACCTTTATGGAACAGTAGGTCGTAATTAGCGGATAGGGGGTAAACAACCGCAATTGGTCACGCGTTATAAAGCAATAAAGCCATGTTCTAGGTTAAATAATTCAGTTATATTATTGCACGGAATTCAAAACACTAGTATTTGAAAAATGCTATTGCCTCTAAATGATCATATTCGTCAGAAATAAATATATATTTTCAACAGTTACCAATTGTTGATCAATAATGCAACAGTGACTGAAAACCAAATCAAAATTATCACAGTAAATTGATAAAAGATACATGTGTAACGGTAAGTAGAAAAAAATATCCAAAGACTGTTCGAGACTATTTTCCTTGAACAAAAACCAAATTATTACGATTTCACCAGTGTTGATATATATTTATGACTATTTTATATTATGTAAAAAGCATATTTACTTCAACATCTTTTTTTCCAATACAGTCAGTCCTGGACGGGTTCAGTGAAAATGGACCGTCAATTATCCCGGGAAATCTTGAGTCTTGTGACGCAAACTATAAAAGACCTTGGAAGATATTTTTAAATCGATGGATGATGCGTCATTCGCAACATCTGTCAACACACTCTGTATCTGAGTACAATTAATTTCGAAGAACATTCTCAAAGTGTTAAAATATTGTTTTAGTTGTTGATGCAAATGCTTTATATTTTAAACTGATGATTAAATTCGCCGCTTCTTTAATTTCTAATAAAATCCAGCAATGATCAGTTTTTCTGGTTCTATTTTGTTACTTAGATAAGAAAAATCATAATAATTGAATAAAAAATACTTGTCATTACTCTTATTCAGTTTTAAATACATTTTAATCTTTTTATTATCAAATAAAGGTAAGAGTTTTCTAAAAGTGTGAGAATTGCTTTGCTGTAAAAGTTATAATTTAATTGGTCAGGACATTACTCAACATGACTGAGAAATTACAATTAGTATATTATCAACTAAAAACAATTGTGTATATTCTGAAAAAAAGCTGCATTTCAATCAATAAAATGCGAAACACAGGAAATATCAAATTATCTGTACATATCAATAAAATTTATGATCCTCTGATATTGACTACATGTCAAGTCTACAGGAGTTTTATGGACCCTTATCAGACTGGACCAGATCCTGTTTATTTGGGATTAAGATGTCTGGCATTTAACGGGGGTCACTTATATAGGAGATTTTCTTTGCCTATAATCAGATAATTTTAATGCTGAAATGGTTCCAAACGGTTATGTAAAATGAGATGTTTTTGATGACTGAGTAATATTACTAGATTTTCTTCTCAATGAAATTGGAGTAGACAACAAGACACTAAAAATCACTTTGCACTAGTCCATCGCTGTTGGTATTTCTAAACAAGCCTTCCTTAATTTGCATCAAAAATCGGGGGGTTAATATCAATGTCAAAATATCCAGTAACGGTTTCATACTACCAATACTTGGTACAGTTTGACATTATTTGGCGATATTTAATCTATATAGAATAACAGGTTACTGTCTTTTGAGAAATCCCTTTCTCAAAAGACAGTAACCTGTTATTCTATTTATCATGCCATAATTTATTAACAACTTTTATCCTACCATTATGCGAAATAAAGTGCAAAAATAGGGGTGGACCAAATTTTGCTGTTTTGCCGGACTCTTTTTTTTTTTTTGGATTTTTTTTTACTTCAAAATCACGCCATCTTGTTTTTTAGAATAACTGCTAAAAGACATTTACGCCAGTATTTTTATAAACGCGCTCTTAATAGGTACGTGAGACCATGTCACAAATGTATTTGCAATTACCAAAAAAAATGTATTTATAACGGAAACGCTCGTAGAGAACGGAAAATGACTCATGCAAAGCGTTTATTCAGGATTTTAGCTCTCTACACTTACATCATAGAATATTGCATCAGGAATGGACTTTCATGGAATAAAATCAACGGTAGATGAAACGATACTGCCTATTTTTTCTGCCAAGCGGCGTTATGGCGTGTGTATTTAATTCACTTCAAACTTTGCTTGGTGAGAATGGGTATCCGTCTAGCAACTGAATTTCGGATAAAATTTCACTTGGGAACAAATTGAAATTATTCTTTCGTGTTCAGCAAAACAGAGATGTGGTTAAAGAACACAAGGTTAGCATTTGTTGTATTTTTTCAGCTTTTTTATATTTTGGGATTTTAAAGACCTACTTCAGTGTCGTATGAGGGCGTAATAATTTTTAAATGCAAAATGGACATAATCTGATGTCCTTGGATTTAATCATAGGTTTAAACAGTGTAAAGTGTTCTCAAGTCACTGACCTGAGAAAGCCTGCTTTTTTCAGACAGGCTTTATCAGGCAGTTGTTATAGTAATGGCATGATAAATTAGGGTAACATGAACATCTCGGAAGTAATCTTGTCAAGGTTCCAGTTAGAATAATTGATAAACTGATGTCAGTTTGCACGAAATTAATTCTCTTATATTGGTTGTCAATCAATAAGTATTCCGCCAATTGTATGATAAAATTTCGGTCACGAGCTTTGCTGTAAAGATTTGATTGAATATGTCATAGTCTAAGACACTGCTTCAACGATTATCTGATAAAGCGATTATATACTTTAACGTGGGGGTGTTTGCTGTGACAGAAACATTGCTGTTATATACAATCTGAAACGACCAGTGCAATCCCGTATCTTTGCAATACTTTTCTAAAATCTACTACAATTATTACATTTTTCATTTACACATATGTACACGTTTAACAATTTATGACATTAGTTAAAGATAGTAGAGCAGCAAACCCCCAGTTTTAGCATTCAACCTGGCCACCAAAAGTTACAAAATATGTCATATACCAAAATGTTTGGGAGGGTCTGAAGTTTATTGGACTGCCGGCATAAATTGCAAATTTTTGGTGCGGACCGAGAAATCCAAGATGGCGTCCAAGATGGCCGCCATTTTAGTCTTTATAGGTAGATTTGAAAATAAGGCTAGTAAATATTTATAAAGAAAACACAAGTGACTTAACCACATACAAGTATCTAAACTAAGAAAGTGTTAAATAATTGTTATATTCCCGAAGTCACTCAAGGTCAGGTCAAGGTCATACTTAAGGTCAAAAGGTCAAAATCGGTCTAAAATCACTGTTTTAGCTACAATCATTTTTATTTTCTCCAAACTGAATTACGTAATATGTCATTTCTCATATCAGAGTAGATCTGTGTGTACTGCAGTTTCATTTGCAATAATTTACAGGAGTACATTTTGGTTACTATGGTTACCATAGTTGAAACTAAATACATTTCAATATAGCCGTTATTTCAGATCTATTTGGTGGATTCATGTACAAGTTTTTGAAAAGAACAAATGTTACAAATTTACTTCTGTTGTGTGTAGTAAGAAGAAGTGATATAATTTTGGTACTGGTCAATGTCATTTCAAGGTCAAGGTCAAGGTCAAAATAGACCAAAATTACTTTTTCACTTACAAATTGAGAGGATATATCTGGTAACTATAGTAACACCTAAATTATGTTCTTCACTATAGCCGGAATTTTATATCTATTAGGCAGATTTAGATATACTTATGAAGAAAAGGCATGTAACAGAAAGCCTGTTTTTTTTTCTGAAAGACAGTTTTTAACATACAGAATATTCTGGTCCATGGTCAATGTCATTGCCGTGTTTTAAAATGGCCGCTATTACTGTCCTTTTAGGTCGCGTCAAAAATAAGGCTATTAAATATCAATGAAGAAAACACATATGATCTAATGGCATACAAGGTCATACACAAGGTCAAATAGGTCTAAAATCACCGTTTCAGCTGCAACTTTTCTTCATTCCGAAACTCCAAAATGAATATCATTACAGTTTATTTTTCATATGTCAGACTAGGCTTGTGTGTATGACAATTCATTTGCATTATTTTAGGGAGAAAAATTTTGTTACCATATACAGTTACCATGGTGAAACCAAATGCGTTTCAATATAGCCACTAGTTTAGATCTAGTTAGTGGAAACCGGTCACGGCCATTTTCAAGGTCATATTCAAAGTCAAAGGGTGAAAATAGCCTAAAATCATCTAAACCCTATACACATTTTCAATATTTTGAATTCCGCGAATTTTCATATTAAAGATTGTATATTTGTTTAAACATATATAATGATACATATTTTGCTTGTTTGGCTGTGTAGAAGACAATTATTGTAGACGTCAAGATCACGAATTTAATATATGGTTTGCGGTGAGCGTTCTGGCCATAATGATATATTACAAAATATTGCAGATATCACACTTCCTTTAGCATTTTTAACCACATATTATAAAAGACATTTTCCAATCCAAAGGAAGTATTTCTTTGTACTGTTAGTTGATATTTCATCTCAGAATAAACATTATCTTCAAATCTTTTTTAGCTTATCTGATTTTGTGAAAAAAAATGATGAGTTATTGTCATCACTTGATCGGCGTCGGCGTCGCCTGGTTAAGTTTTATGTTTAGGTCAGCTTTTCTCCTAAACTATCAAAGCTATTGCTTTGAAACTTGGAATACGTGTTCACCATCATAAGCTGACCCTGTACAGCAAGCAACATAACTCCATCCTGCTTTTTGCAAGATTTATGGCCCCTTTTGTACTTAGAAAATATCAGTTTTCTTGGTTAAGTTTTATGTTTAGGTCAGCTTTTCTCCTAAACTATCAAAGCTATTGCTTTGAAACTTGCAACACTTGTTCACCATCATAAGCTGACTCTGTACATCAAGAAACATAACTCCATCCTGCATTTTGCAAGATTTATGGCCAATTTTGGACTTAGAAAATATCAGATTTCTTGGTTAAGTTTTATGTTAAGGTCTATCTTTTCTCTTAAACTATCAAAGCTATTGCTTTGAAACTTGCAACACTTGTTCACAATCATAAGCTGACCATGTACATCAAGAAACATAACTCCATCCTGTTTTTTTTTTCAAGAATTATTGCCCCTTTTGGACTTAGAAAATCAGTTTTCTAGGTTGAGTAATATGTTTAAGTCAGCTTTTCTCCTAAACTATTCAAGCTATTGCTTTGAAACTTGCAACAGTTGTTCACCGTCATAAGTTGACTATGTACATCAAGAAACGTAACTCCATCCTGCTTTTTGCAAGAATTATGGCCCTTTTTGGACTTAGCAAATCATGGGTAGGACAATTTTTCTATTATACTAAAAAAATCAGATGAACGTCAGCACCCGCAAGGCGGTGCTCTTGTGATATCTATCAATTTCTGTCGGCTTCAACATCTACAAACGTAAAATGGTTGTACAAAGGCAGATCTTTTGTGGTAACAGATGTCACCAGCATAAACTATTTTGCAAGTCAGTGGAAATTGACACTGCTAATGGCTTTTCACCTTCAAATTGCCACTTGTTCTATTTATAGTTAAACTCTGGTAGTTATTTACATCCAACATAAATTTGCAGTTTCAGGAAACATGAAATCAAACAATAAAGCAAATTTATTAGATACCAAGTTTCAATTTGTATTGGCCAACAAATCACCATAAATTTTCAAACAAGAAAAGGTTTTCAAAAACAGAGGGTCTATATCTTTCTATTGTAACATTGCCAGTATCTCAATATTTCTTAAATCCTAATTGGGAGTATTGCATGGTCTAAAAGTGCTAGCTAACCTTAAATTAAGAAAAAGCTTCAGAATAAGACTGTATTCACCCAGTTGTTCTTAAGCGCTTTGGGTAGAAATTGTTGATGTTCTGGTAATAATTGTCCAAACCTCTCTCCTGTGGTTACTAGCCTAGCGGATTAGTCCCACTGCTCAAAGAGGGAGACCCAAGTAACTTAGCAGACTATTGGCTTATGTCTATGTTTTGGTTAAGCTTTCGCTCACCTTACGTAACACAACATTCTTCATGACCTCCAACATGGCTTTCATGACAAAGTATTGTCTGACTCAGCTGATCGTATTTAATTTAACAGATGAAATGACTAGAAACATCACCATTTATAAACAAACTAACTTGATCTTGCTAGACCTAAGTTTAGTATTTCAAAAGGTAAACCACTAAAACTTCTTCTAAAGGCGTATGCCTTCAATTTCTCGAGTGGCCTGTGGCATTCCTACTCAATAGATTCTCTTACTTCATACAATAGAAATAAAACTTGTACATGAAGCCACCAAAGCTATATATTAAACAGTTTAGACAAAATATGGAATGGTTTGCAAAAGTTAACTAATTTCTGTGTCAAAGAAGGGCTATAACTGAGCTACAGTACTTGTCCTAGTTATGTAGTCTTGCCTACATTTGTAGCTATGATGGTAAACAAGTTGTCAAAGCCATTTGACAAACATGTTTGACAAAATATGGACCAGTATGAAAAATTTAACTGATTTCCAAGTCCATAAAGGGCCGTAATTCAGCCGAAATAGTTGAACTATTGCCTAAAGATGGAAATCATGATGAAAAGCAAGTGTTCAAAGTTTCGAAACCACATGTCAAATACAAATAGTTTTGACGAAACATGTACGATGTACGAAAACCGAACCAATATTCAAGTCCAAAAAGGGGAATAATTCAGTCAAAATGTAATAGAGTTAAGTACTCTTGCCTACAGATAGATATAATCTGAAAAGTAAATCCCTCGAAAGCACCGAAAACAATGCAAACAGTGAAAATTGCAGACTCGGTTTGATTGAGTCTGTTCATGAACAGTAATGGAAAATGCAACACTGCCCACGCCCCCCTAGCACCGTCTTAAGCAGTATTCAGACTAATATAATAAAGAAGTGTTCAAAGTTACAAAGTCACATGTCAAATAGATGATGCAAAACATGGACTTGTACGTAATCTGAACCAATTTCAAAGATCAAAACGAGCCATAATTCAGCCAAAATACTTGACAGAGTTATGTACTCTTGCTTACTGGTAGGTACTGTTATAATAAACAAAGTTACAAAGCCACATTTCAAATAGTTTTTACAAAACATGGACTTGTACGAAATCTGAACCAATTTTTAAATCCAAAAGGAGCCATAATTCAGCCAAATTACTTGACAGAGTTATGTACTCTTGCCTACTGGTAGAAACTAATATATTTAAACAAGTGTTCAAACTTTTAAAGCCACAGTCATGTCAAATAGTTGTTAGAAAACATTGACTTATCATTAGAATAGCTTCAAATGCAAATTTTACTTTAGGCTTCATAAAAAACATCACAACAACCAGTAAAAATGTCAAAACTCTAGGAAAAAAATATGAATATAATAGAATAGAGAAAAGTGGAAACTTCACAGGTCACTCAACACGACAAAAACGAAAATGTTGCAGGCTCGGTTTGATTGATGTCTTTTTGGAAACGAAACAATTTAATAAATAAAAAATGATATAAATGATAATGGTTATTTTGACATTTCATTCTTAATATGTATGACCTTAAAAATTATCTTGATAAACCTAAAATATAACATATTTTAAACATTTGAGTATACTGCAAATATATCTTAATTAAGATTGCAAATGAAATTGTAAAACACATAGGTCTATTCTGAAATGAAAATCTGTACCATTTGAAAAAGAATGAAAACGTGTGTATGGTGTCACGGTACGAACTTTGTCACGTTAGGGGAGAAGATGTTTCCGGCAGCCAGTTAGCTCGGTTGGTAGAGCACTCGACCTGTAAGCGGGGGTTCCCGGGTTCGAGCCCCGGACTGACTGCATTTTTATCTCACCCTGTGACATAATGCCGTCCAACATTGTACCGTGGCATGCTTGCTTGGTCAGTCTTACGACGCTTGCAATATTATATACCTCCGGAATTCGAGGACGAATTTCCATTTTATTTTTTTGGTGGGGTGGGGGTGTATGTCACGGTACGAACTTGGTCACGTTAGGGGAGAAGATGTTTCAGACAGCCGGTTAGCTCGGTCGGTAGAGCTCTCGCCCTGTAAGCGGGGGGTCCCGGGTTCGAGCCCCGGACTGACTGCACATTTATCTCACCCTGTGACAATGGTATATTAAAAAGTGTTTTTATGTGTCCTTTTTGCTATTATGACCAACTATCCTTGAATGACCTGAATCACTTTCAACAAAGTAACATTTAAAAGAATCTTTCACTACAAACAATTAAAAGGAGTTTGTAAAATGTGTTGTTTTTTTCACATTTGTATGTGATTGCACCAACTAGATCTTAATAATAGATATATTAGAACCAATTTTGTTTCACCATGGTAACCATGTTAGGCAAATGTACACCTCTAAAATATTGTAAATGAAATTGTCATGCACACAAACTTGTTCTAATATGAAAAATAACCAGTTATTTCATAGAATTTGGAGAGAATGTAAAACGATTGCAGATAAAATAGTAATTTTAGACATTTTTGACCTTTTGACCTTGCCTACGGCCTTAAACTGACCTTGAGTGACCTCAGAAATAAAACATGATTTTACACATTGTTAGTTTAAATACTTGTATACAGTTAAGTAACATCGTTTTTCTTCATAAATTATTTACATCCTTATCTTTAAATTTACCTATAAAATCTTAAAATGGCGGCCATCTTGGACGCCATCTTGGATTTCTCGGTCCGCACCAAAAATTCGCAATTTATGCCGGCAGTCCGATAAACTTCAGACCCTGCCAAACATTTTGGTATATGACATGTTTTGTAACTTTTTGTGGCTAGGTTACTCATTAACTAAGCCATTTATTAGGTTTTGCTGCTCTACTAAAGAGTACAATTTCAACAAAATTGGGGTATGCCTTTGTATAATTTTATTCATTTTACGACCATTTTCATAAAGCTGCAGAGTCATCCTTAGTAAACGTTCAAATATTATATACAAGGACACTGAGTGGTGGTTATTTATTTTTTCTAGAGGTAATGAAAAGTGCCATACTTCTCACTCTCTAGCACCAGTTTGAGGAGTTTTGCTATACAAATATTGAATGAACTCTATGTAAAAAAAAAGGACTAGAAAATATTACAACACTGAATCCACCTATAGATATTTCTACGTCACGGCAGGATATATGCTTTTGTCATCGATGCGTTTGCCATGATTTTCTTGCCTTATTACGGAATTCATTCTTGTGTTAATTATAGATACTCATGACTTTTTTAAATTGGGTTGAGATTGCAAAATTATAAAACGATACTATATCCTTTTTAATTTCGTTGCAATTGGAATATAATATTTAAAATACAAACATGTATATTGTTATAAACATATGAAATATTTCATTAATAAGCTGTTTGTATATTATATGAGTACTTCTGCAAAAAAGATATCGTAGCGTTAGTAGTTTCGTGAAGTGTTCTTTAAATCAAAATGCACAAGATGATTTTATTTTTTGCTATTTTGTTTATTTTTATATTATTTTACTTTAATAGGATTCTAAAATAAATTTAAACTATGATTATTTGAAAGTATTTTATCATATTATTTAAAACTTATCTATTTGTCCCCGGTTCGCGGTGTCCAAACGTTCGAACAGCATCTTTGCAATTCAAAAGCATTTGCAACTCGGAATCTCTATAACAATATGTGAGCACCTTCCAAGATAACATTTATTTAAACTTGCCCTAAGGATATTCTTGTAATTTCTCATAAAGGGCCATCTGACGAAAGACTTAAGTATGCAGTGTGAAAGTAGAAAAAAAAAATGTTCACTGCTCCATACAAAGTAGGCACCTATAGAACTGAATGTGGAATAAGTATTCGACCAACTCTTATTGGGATGAATGCCCTTTCTACCATAGGAAACAATGGACAGGAAGCGTTGCAACTACTTTTCTTGAACTACACGCAAACCAATCGTAAACAAGAAATATCTTTAAAAATGATGGTCGGCAAATTGTAATAAGGAAAGAAGTTTATAAATTTTTCATCTAACATTCATCTTTCATCTAACATTTTTCAAATTGCAAAACTAAACACGGCACTTTAACAATTTAAATGGTTCTCTTTTAATTTTTCGCAAAGGTTTCGTAGGGTTGCAATTTTGTTTCGTTTATCCTTAGACGAATAATTACAGCAGTAGTTTGATGAAGATTCATGAAGCGGTTCATGAGAAGAGGTCATTAAACGTGTTTTTTTTTAGCTAAATTGGTCCCTATCCTCATTGTAACAAAATAGCAGGAGACCTTACGATATTGTTACACAAAATCCATTACATTTTAGTGGTTAATGCGAAGAAAGGCATATCTACTTTTAGCTATAGTGGTCCCTAATAGGGCCCAAGTTCCTATATAAATAAATTTGGAAGAGAACCTTATAATGATGCTCCAGACCAAGTATGACAAAGATCCACCAAGCTGTTCATGAGACGCTGTATAAAGGCATTTCTAGTTTTAGCTCTAGCAGCCCCTAAAAGGGGTTAAATGTCCCAGCTGAACAAAGTTGGCTGCGGACCTAATAAAGATGCTACAAATCAAGTTTGATTAGAATACATGAGAAAAAATCAATTAAAGGATTTTTTTATTTATTATTTTTATTTATTTCTAAAATAGGCCAACTGATCCCGCTTTAACAAATGCATATTCGCTATTCATGAATCTTTGGACAATGACGTCACACCTATAAAAAGTGAAGGTCAAGCAAAACATACAATTGTAATTATTTCAATATTTTTGTTTCATAAGCAAAGTTTGACCGTAATCATATCACATAGATAAACTGTATGCAGAGTACCTTCATTTCAGTGTAATGAGATTCAGTCATTATACAGCATATATATAATAAAACAGATTTGAACTGAGTTCAATATTTGCATACCATACTAAAGAAAAAATATTCATATATAATAAATCAGTTAAATAATTTATAACAACTATATCAAAGCAAACAAGTACTCATTTTAATATGCAATCTGAATAAGTCACAAAAGCAAGAAACCTTTTTATATACAGACGACAATTGTAACAAGGAAAATCTTTTAAAAAGCACTTCTCTACATAAAAGATTCTTATCACACCCTTATTCATGTGATACGCAGACCGTATTCAGCTCTTTCTTTAATTTGATATATGTTGGTATTTGAACAGGTTTTTATCATATATATTAAACTTACTTATCATTTTGAGATATATCAATATTCATGCTAAATATACTGAGCCAAAGGTAGCTTTAAAACTGTGAACAGCGTCGTTTAGGATAAACGCTTTATCTACAGTTCACTCAGCGTAGCACAATCAACAGAGTGAAAGAAATTGACACTCTCGTCCAATCAGGCAGAGTGTTGCATAAATCTTCCATTTTGATAAATTATCTATAATGCGTTATCAAGTAGTTTGATTTGCAAACTGAAGTCACGTGGCATAGGTAACGAAAACGAATTTAGACGGCGTCGCCGAAAAATTCACAGAGATTCCGTCGTCTCAAAAAACAAGCCATATTATTTCCTAACTAGAGAAATCATATCAGACGTGTCTTTACATAAACTATTGTGACATTAGTTGCAAAACAATGCGACATTATTCACTTCATGACTTCTGTGAGACCTATGAAGTAGCTACATAGCATAGTTGTCACAAGGGACTTTTAGTACTTTCAGTGATGTTTTTGTATAACCATTAAATGGTACTACATTCGCGGGTACTAGTGGAAAGTTTGTTTATGATCAATATTTGCCAGATTTTGAAAACCAAAATGGCAGGCCAGATTAATTTTCCTACATACCATCAATATACATCCGATAACACTTGCCTGTTGCATATAAGTACCCATAACATATAACACAATGAAACTGAAAAACGAATGATGTACTAATGCGAATAATTTTCATTAATTTGATGGAGATATAGTGAAATGTATCTTACTATCTTGTATGATAATATCTCAAATTTGGTCGAATGTATATTTTCAGCAGGAAACAGATAGAAGACGACAAATAAATATAGTATTTAGCGTAAGAGACACGTCGGAAACATAAAAAGACTGTCGTTCTCTCATCAATTCAGAAGTATTTCGGACCAAATTTCACAAAAAGTCCTATTTACTCCTGGACATATTTGAAACTATCTTACTTGATCGTTTCTTCAGGGTATTTTCATAGCACGAAAGTATATATATATTAAAGATATAAAACATTGTAGGTATGACATTTTCAGGGGTTATCCTTCATTATTTATTATTTCACGGTAGCGTTAATTCTGGGGCGAAAATACGGAAATGAGTATCTTGCATCTTCTGAGCTTTTTTTGTGTGTGAAATTCTGGTAAACTTCATTATTTCCTGGTAAATAGCTTCTAGGATAGTTTGACATTTCAGTTTAATTCAGTATATTAATGTCTATTTTATCTTGCATAAAGATGCATCGACATTTAAGTTTATTAGAGGCATAGGCATTTTTTTCTTTTAATCTCAAACTTCAGACAGCTGTATTTGTTGTGAATATTTTTTTGGCGTTTTGGTGCATATATCGATTGTACACTGTGGTCCAATAACAAACTAAATTTCAATTTGCTTCCAATATATGACAGGATTTTTTGTCCTGGTTTTTAAAGTTAGAACGAAATTCGCTCGCTTTCACATTTATATGTACTTTGTTCATTTAGATAATTGAGCTGAGGTCGTACAATAAATAAAATAATATCAAAACATTTCTTTTTTCTATATTGATGAAATGTTTATAGTTATTAACAACTTAGTTTGGGAATCAATTAACCAATTTCATAATTTTACCTTAAGTATTATGAAAGATATTGGGAGAATATCCAGGGAGACCTTAAAAAATTTTGAATTGTATACATGAATATCAATATCGTATGTTGAGTACATTTGTATTTAAATTTTGAATTTGTTTTATTACTATTTTAGAAGGTCATTTTATTATCTGCAGTAGCCGTTGAACAAAGAATACCCCACACATACAGTTTCAAACACTTAACCAACATATATAACACGAGCTGTCTAATGACAGCACGCTGTATGATTTGAAACAGTGGACGCTGCCAAAAATTCAAATATTCAAGCTTAAATTGAATTGTGTTTTTCAAAATGACTGAACGTTCTATTCCTTCTATAAAAATACATTCCAATTTATTTACTGTCGGTTTCTCAGTTTATTTTATGTATAAATGGCTGTTAGATAGATTATTGATAAAACGGGTCATTAAACGAAATTGCAGAACTTCGTTTACAAATCAGTCAATGAATATGTGTGTGTGTGTGTTCGGGTTTAACGTCTTTCTCAACAATTTTTTAGTCATATGAACGACGGTGTCTACTTGTAGCAGTGAGCACAATGTAAAAACTGACTATGATAGCAAACGATAAAGTAGGCATTTACCTAGAGCATTTTATTTGCAAGGGAAATAATTGTGGTCTGACAGTATTATTTTGAAAATCACAGTTGAGATTTTTTATGTGTGCACCGGTACAGTTTTGCGGGGAAGCGAAAGTTGCCATGGAATTCTGTCTTCTTCTAAAAACAAGGTAAGTTGACAGTTTTTGTTGAAATATATATCTGACAGCTGACACATAGGAGAATGTTTTGGTTTATATCCATCTTACAGATTTTTTTTGAAATGAAGAGAACGGGGGAAATTCTGTAAATTTCTTCTTATATGCAAATGAGCTGAAAATGTATTGAAATGACTAGATCAGAAGTTTATGCCTTTCCAGTAAGTTTTTCCCTACCTTGACGATGGGGTTTTTAAAAAAGTATAGATATCAACCTTTTTGCTGATTTAGTACCTAAATTTTTCAGCCTGTGAATAGCTGTGGAAATTTGGACTTCCTTTTTTTGAAGATATAAATAGATCTAAGCTATATTTAGACTAAAGTTTTTTTCAGTAATAACAGCAGTAGAGAACCCTTACATACAGTAAAATATTCTTGATATTGCAAGGAATATAACGCATTTTTCAAGTGCTTGCTGTTTCTTATGTTGTGCATACTTGATATAGGTCATTGTCAATGTCAACTACTTTATACTGACTTTTGGGAAGTTGTTTTTTTCTAAATTACCCCCCTTTTTAAAACAGTCAAACTCGCTTATACGAACTCATCCGGACTAAGAAATATGTTCGTATCAAACGAAATTCGTATTAATGAATGTATGACCGTTTAATTTGTCCGAGCAATTTGGCAGTATCACCGGTATAATCGGCAAATAGATTCAAATATTATGATACATGAAGTAGTTAATAGTTTTAAAACTGATTAAGTTAATTCATTCGATAACATTGGAATTACTCAAGTAAAGTCATACTTAACAGGTAAAACTGTTTTAAATTTAAATTTTAATGTGCGGTCGAGGTCAAGAGCGCCAAATTATATCCACCGCCAAATTGAAGCTTGTGTGTGTGTGGTGTGTGTGTGTGTTCGGGTTTTACGTCTTTCTCAAACAATTTTTCAGTCATATAAACGACGGTTGAAGCTTGTACTATATAAAAAGCATTCTAAGAGGTATAAAAGTTTGTATTTTTGGAAGACACAGCCTACCTGTATCGACACTAGAACTTTCAATAATGTGTTTAAAATTATTTACCCCTCTTTAATCTTGATTTGTTAATTGATTAAATTATTTTTAATTGACATGATACACAAAGGACCGGTGTTTTGTTTGTGAATAGGTTTTGAACTACTCCATTGTCCAATTACCGAGCGGCACAAGCTTGACCATATTATTATTTTCAACCACTTTTATAACGGCCCCGACTTCTAAAATTAATTCGTATCAAAAGATGGAAAAGTATAATATTTAAGCTTATTGGGACTTCCAAAATGTGTTCGTATCTACCGATTATTCGTATCAAGCGAGTTCGCTATTACCGAAATAATTTTACAAAGAAAATAGAAGGTCTCGGCCGGGGAATTCGGACTTTGTTCATTTAATCCGAAAATTCGTATCAAGCGAGTTCGTATTAAACGGACTCGACTGTATATGCATTTTTCTTCATTCATTTTATTGATAATTACTTCCCTTTATGTTTAGGAAAGATTCTCAGATTGCATTTAATTAACTCCCTTTATTTAAGATAAAAAATTCTCTTGTGTAATGATTATTTGTATATTTTACTTACAGTGTCTAATACATGTAGTTGCAGTCTGTCTTTGGAAGCTGTAGAAATAACAAGAAAGAGGCTGACAAAGCGGTATACTAGTTAGTTATATATGAAGTTTATTGATGGCATTCATGTCATGATGATATCATTAAAGTCAACAACATTGATTTTCTGACAGTCATGTGTTATTACATTTGAACTGAGACTCTTTTATAATCGGGTTCATGATACTTTTTTTAATATACATTGTATACAATAGTTTCATTTTTTTTCAATATTAATTGCAGCTTTATAAATTAGAACACTTCAGGTTCATGTTTGATATAGTTAATTAATGATTTTTAATTTTTTAATCATACAGTGAGTTATGAGATATTTTTAAAATTTCAAATATATTTAGATTAATAAATGTAAAAAAGTCTGTATTAAATGCCTGGGTCATCTTTTGTACAAAAATAAAGGGAAAAAAAATGTTGTATAATTTTCATTTTCAGTTTTGATGGGAACAGTTGAGTATGAAACATTACAGTTGTTTGACCTGGTTACCCTGTGGCAGTCCAAGAGATGTTACCATTATGAAAAATGCGGAGGTATTATGCTTTTGTATGTAAAAAAGGTTTTCAAAGCATTTATTTTGCTGTATGGTTTACTTCTTGCTCCTGAAATAACTTTACAAGACAGCTTAAGACGACATTCCTAAACAAGATGTGAACCTTCTGGACTTTATGTCAGCCTGGCACAAACATTTCTTTCCTGTAGCTTTGTTGTATCCTCAATTTACTAAGTAAAATATCTCCATTAAAAATAATGAAAATAGATAGGTTTAGTAATAAATGTGTGATAGCTTTGTAATGTCACTTTCAAAAATAGAATGAACATGTACTTTGATAATAAATATTGAAATACAAATTTCAGTATATTGTATCAGTCAGCAAAAACATGAAGTACATTTGTACTAATTTTACATTTTGTATTAAGATAATTAAAACAATTATATTCAAATGCTTTGACACTGATTTTCCTAGAATGTGTGTGAATTAATGTTTTACAATATTTCAGAACTTGAAGACAATGGTTAGTGTAGAAGGACATAAAAGTTATGACAAAAGTAACAGATAAATAAGGTAAACTACTGTGATAAAAGACATGGCCAGTGCTGCAAATCACAAAGGCAATATTTGAATTTTAAATTTTTTTGTCACTTATGATTCTGTAAAGCTGTTTTTGCAATATATATAAAATGATTAGGATAATTTTTTTTTACTGTGATCTTTTTTCACATGATTTTTTCAAGACGACAATTTGTTCATTGGAATAAGATAGTTAAAGGCGGCATTGTGTCACATAAAAATATGTCTGCATATTGCCTAACATTAAATGTCAAATTGTAAACAAGGAAATTCTAAATTTGGAAAATCCTTTGTTGTTTTTCTTCATTTAGCTCAGTTGAAAGGAGATGAAGTTTGAAGCAATTTTCAAGTACAACCTCTCCAGAGTAGCCCCACTCTGAAGCAAAAACCTCTCTATAACAACATCATGAGAATTTCCCTAAGCTGAAATATAACTATCAAATTTCTTCTTCTCCGAACAACAACCTCAAAATAACTAAAATTTTGTATATCCCACGGGGTAATTGCTCTACAGAGGTTGCATTGGTACTTATAATATCTATGTTTTCAAATGCTTTAAGAAAAAACACTTTCAACAAGGGGAAAAAGTAACATATTTACTCATAAGGTGAAGTTTGGCAGTCTCGGGTCATTGTTTTTGCATGCTATATAAAAACACTTTAGGTAGTTTATCATTATTACATCATATACTAATCAGAGGTTGTAGGTTGTTGTTGGAGCTTTTGGGTGAGATCATAGGTGAACATCATCAGATTTATCTGTTTATTTTTTTCACCATTTTTATTGAATATGTACATTGAATGTTAAAAAAATATGCAATCTTTTCAGACAGTCTTATTAAATAACTTGTCATTTAGTGGATCTAAGTATATGTAAAATTTAAATAAAGCACAAGCCAAGTAGGAACACAATTTTGCTGCTTGAAAACGGTAATTCCTTAGCAAGTTGAAATTAGAAAAAATGTCAATTTGTAGAGTTACCTGATTTTGCTGCTTGATAATATATTTCTAAAATTAGAATATCTGCAAATGTCTAAAATGATGTTATAATTGTTTTAAAAACTATCAAATTTATTCTTTTTACGTAATAAGTTTTAACATTTGTTTTTTCAGAAGTGCTACAAGTGTGTTGTCATGTGAAATAGAATTTACCCCGACTGTGCTGCAAGATGTATATTCAAGTGCAAGACAGCCGTGCACCAGCTGTAAACTGAGATGGACCCATATAATAAATATGTTGACTTTTCTATGTATTATCATCTGTACAGAATGTGTTCATGACAAGACTGTATACATATATTGTCAAATCATTTTTTATTTCCATTATTGCATGCATGTAAGAAGCAAGCATTTAACAGTTGCATTCATAGAAGTGTTAAAATGTGATAAATCTAATTAAAAGAAACACATTTAATTGGACTTTTTAAGTTTCATAGTATTTATGGTGGAGACTGACCCAGTCATTCAGCAACTTATACTGTCTGTGTGTCATTTCTTGTATGTTATAGTTTTCTTAATAATACATTAAATGGTCAAATTTTATGGTAAGATGAACTCATTCTCACTTGTAATTATTTTTAAAGCAGTTCAATATTTTTACCATAAGTTAACTAATATTCTATTTAGCCAGAGTTGTCACATATTTTCATATAAAATATTTGTAGAATACAGTCCAATCTAATCTACATATGATGTTCCACAATTTTTTAGTTATATTTTATGTTGATATTTTATGTTGTTTTCATGTCTCAACATTAAAAAAATATAAATTTATTTGTCTGAAAATTAAGGTAAAAATACTGACTGATTAAATTGCAATGTAAGAAAGCTTATTTGAGATAAAGGGAGGTAATTCCATAAAAAAATATGTAGAATGTAGATGATAAATGTAATGAAGGGAGGTAATAAAATATTGTGAAGTTATTAGTCTTCATTTCTTTGATGAGCTAATTGTTTTACATTTAGGTTTATTAACTACAAAGTCTGACCTAACATGTGTACCTGCCCTGAAGGAAAAAAAATAGGTTTGTTGATGCCCTTGTACTGTTAAGTTGTTCCTGTATTTGTTTTACATTCCTGTCTGAATGAAATGAAAAACAGACTTTAATGAGGGTACCCCGGGGGAAAATACCTAAGTTTATTTTTATATCAGCAAATTTGATGAGATAGTCATTCAGGAGTTGTCTATCCTATTTCCAAAAATGCTATGGGGACTAAATTTTTTGGAGTAAATATCTCTTTTAAAAAATAACACACAACATTTTAATATTGTATATATATAATCTGATGCACTTAGCAATATATATTTGGAGTCAAAATGTTAAAAATTCCGGTTTTAATTTTTTAGTTACAATGTCTAGATAAAGGCGGCAGTTTATTCACAAATTTCCAGTTTTCATGGGAGATTTGCTGGTTGCACACCAAACGATTATTTACGCTTATCAGTACTTAATATTTAGTAAAGTAATCGGCACAAGAAGCCATTACCACGTAATTGTTTAGCGATTTTAGAAATTATTTTATGCAAACAAAAAAACAAAGAAAAATATCAAACAGGGAATGCCACGCACCAAAAGCGCAGCCTCCTCAAAACGAACCCCCCAGGGTTAGGGTTAGGGTTAGGTTAACCCTAACTTGTGCAAGTGGTAGGGAATATACTATATCTGCGTGTCGATGTATCAAAATACTGCTGAGTTTTGTAACATATATAACAGTTTCAGTAAGGAAATTCATGACTGACACGAGATTTTAACCAATGATCTATAATTGCTGGTACCATGGATGTATTTGTACTCTTATTAGATTTACTACATTGACACACTATTGTTAAGCCTCACTGGTATGTGAGGAACGTGTTAAACTTCTATGCCAAAAAGCTTCTTTCATGTTATTTTTCTGTTCAAAATCTAAGCATTTGTTGAAATAAATATGCCATAAATATGACATTGAGTACATTTAAATGAAAACCTTCAACAGACGTTTTGATTAGATAAAATCATTTATTTTCGGAAACACATCTGAATGAATGTATCTTACACTGCAGTTTTATGTATCATAATTCCGTCATAGATTTTAAATCGAATGCTTTCAGAAAGCACTTTGGTTAAGTACCTCTTTGTAAATTGTTGTGTAAATGATTTTGTATACGTTGCAACAAACGTTTGCTAATATTGCAAAATAGCAGCAAGTGATGTTTAAGTTGTACTTTTTTACTTTTTAGTTTTACTCTGTGTTGTTTTTTGTTTGTTTTTTTTTTATTCGAGGAATAGTCCTAGGGCCGTATTCATAAAGCATCTTAAGTATAAGTATAAGAAATTGATTATTTACTTAAGTATTACTTAGGTTAGAAATTTATTTTACTTAAGTATATTTGTTATTCATAAAACAACTTAATAAGTAATTCTTGTTTTTTATTGTGGACGAAAACATAAAGAAAAAACAACATTAATTTCAGACAGATACAGCATGCACAATTATGTTTAAAGTGCTTTTATTTGAAAACAACACTTTAATCGTACTCACCACGGTATTTTATTTTCTGACTTAAGTCATTTCTTACGTATCTTAAGTTTTAGCTGTTTTATGACTAGAACTTAAGTTTTTACTTACACTTAAGTTGAAATCACCACAAACTTAAGTAAAATCTTAACTTAAGTCAAAACTTATACTTAAGATGCTTTATGAATACGGCCCCTGATTAAGATTTTACTTTATTGCTCTTTTTTAAAGTGATAATTTATATTTGATATTTACGAGTAAGATAATCAAACCATTAGACATTTTATACTATGATGTTTTCTTTTGTTTCCTCAAGTAAACTTTATGTATATTTCATGCTCGGTGTGTATATTTGGCGTTAAAAGATTTTTATCATTGTGACACATACTGATATTGTTTATCTATGTTTACATCTGTATATATATTTGATAACATTTTAACACATTACAAATTAATAATACTGTGTTTTATCAGTGAGATATAATCCATATTACTCACTGGATATCACTCACTGTAAATGATATAGCTTTGCCGATCTACTTGTACATTGTGTATAAATTTTAAATTATTTGCATCAAACAGGATGAAAGTTGTGGTCGCACTTTGTTCTTTATAGTATTTTCTCGATTCAAATTATTTTACTTAATGAGAATTTCATAACGCTATGCAGCAAGAAATAAAATAAATGGAACTTCGTGTGCGTCTTTCTAACGTTACATCACGTCTGACGTCATGTTCGTTTACGCGCGTCTGTTTCCCACGCTGTGATTAAAATTTGTTGCAAAATGCATATGTATCTCAACTTAATTAAGCATAAAATAAAAGAAAATTTGTTTGTTTTTCGTGAATATAGAATATGTCACCTCAAAGTGAGAAATGTTCATACTTTTTTGAGAAAATATTTGAATTTTCTCACTTCTCAGTGAGACATATGCCATATTCACTCAAAACAAACAAATATCCTCTATTTATTTCAAATACATGTAATAGATTAGGGGGTCCTGCAACAAGTTCTATCACTAATGGGCTTTCGTAGTTTTATCACAGGTAGTTTTTACAAGAAATATCTTTAAAAATGATGGTCGGCGAATTGTAATAAGGAAAGAAGTTTATGAATTTTTCATCTAAAATTCATCTTTCATCTAGCATTTTTCAAATTGCAAAACTAAACACCGCACTTTAACAATTTAAATGGTTCTCTTTTAATTTTTCGCAAAAGTTTCGTAGGGTTGCAATTTTGTTTCGTTTATCCTTAGACGAATAATTACAGCAGTAGTTTGATGAAGATTCATGAAGCGGTTCAAGAGAAGAGTTCATTAAACGTGTTTATATTTTCAGCTAAATTGGTCCCTATCCCCATTCGTAACAAAATAGCAGGAGACCTTACGATAATGTTACACATCGAGTTTGATAAAAATCCATTACATTTCAGTGGTTAATGCGAAGAAAGGCATATCTGCTTTTAGCTATAGTGGTCCCTAATAGGGCCCAAGTTCCTATATAAATAAATTTGGAAGAGGACCTTATAATGATGCCCCAGACCAAGTATGACAAAGATCCACCAAGCTGTTCATGAGACGCTGTATAAAGGCATTTCTAGTTTTAGCTCTAGCAGCCCCAAAAAGGGGTAAAATGTCCCAGCTGAAGAAAGTTGAAAAAATCAAAGGATTTTTTTATTTATTATTTTTATTTATTTCGAAAATAGGCCAACTGATCCCGCTTTAACAAATGCATATTCGTTATTCATGAATCTTGGACAATGACGCCCACACCTATAAAAAGTGAAGGTCAAGCAAAAACTTTTTTAACAATTTAATTATTTCAATATTTCTGTTTCATAAGAAAAGTTTTGCCCGGGTGTCATATCACATAGTTTAAACTGTATGAGTTTCAGTAATTATATACAGATATTAAGATGAAACGGATTTCAACTGAGTTCAATATTTGCATACCATACTAAAGAAAAATATTCATATATAATAAATCAGTTAAATAACTTACAACAAATATATCAAAGCAAACAAGTACTCGTTTTAATATGCAATCTGAATAAGTCACAAAAGCAAGAAACCTTTTCATATACGGGACGACAATTGTAACAAGGAAAATCTTTTAAAAGCTCTTCTCTACATAAAAGACTCTTATCACACCCTTATTCATGTGATATGCAGACCGTATTCAGCTCTTTCTTTAATTTGATATATGTTGGTGTTTGAACAGGTTTTTATCATATTTATTAAACTTACTTATCATTTTGAGATATATCAATATTCTTGCTAAATATACTGACCCAAAAGTTAGCTTTAAAACTGTGAACAGCGTCGTTTAGGATAAACGCTTGTCTACATTTCACTCAGCGTGCACAATCAACAGAGTGAAAAAAATTTGGGACACTCTCGTCAATCAGGCAGAGTGTTGCATAATCTTCCATTTTGATAAATTATCTCTAATGCATTATCAAGTAGTTTGATTTGCAAACTGAAGTCACGTGGCATAGGTAACGAAAACGAATTTAGACGGCGTTCGCCGAAAAACGCTTCATTGCACTTGAATGGCACTTGAATGATGTGTCCAATAGCTAACGATATCATTTTATTTCGTGCAAATTGCTTTTCAGATGATCGAGTTATTTCAAATTGAAATACGTGCAGTCATATATACTGATCAATTTACTTGTCCCATTGTTAAATGGACCAAAATACTGAAATTCGTAGATATATCAAATGCCGCATTAGGCTTTTTTTATATAGATTCAAAAGTTGTATGGTATATATGTACCTCAGGCCATTTCAATGCGCACAATTTTAGGTGGGTTAACGCTTTTAAAGCTTGGAAATTATCTGTCGAAGATGATACGCGTTCTGGTAGGCCTAAACCCTCTGTTACAAAGGCAAACATCGCTGCTGTAAAAGCTGTGGTCGAAGAGGATGCGCGATTGACGGTGAAAGATATAGCCATTTATACTGGTGTATCAGAAGGCAGTGTGCAAGCAATTCTGAAAAAGCGTTTGGACCTGTAAAAGGTTTGCGCTAGGTGGGTACCTCATTTACTCACTGAGGAGCAAAAGAAACAACGCCTTATATGTCCCCAGGAACGTTTGAAAACATACAAAGGCTGTGATAGTCGGGTTATTTCTAACTTGCTAACAGGTGACGAAAGCTGAGTGCACATGTTTGAGTCACAGAGAAGGGCTGATAATAAGCAATGGAAGGGAAAAGATAAAATGGCCCCTGTATTGCCAAAACAACCAGAAGTTCGAAAAAGATGTTGTTTGCAATTTTTTTCAATTCTAGTGGGTCAGTCGTTCATGTGCCTTGTCCATCTGGTCATACAGTCACTGGACGATTCTACAAGAAATCTGTACTGAAGAAAGTGAAAGAGTTTTAAAATAAGAAACGTCCAAGCAAACGATGATCAGGAGTCCATCTTGTACACAATAACGCCTCCTATCACAAATGCGAGGTTGTTAAGTCTTTTTTGGCTTCTAAAAAGGTGAAAGTTGTAAACCATCCGCCTTATTCACGTGACATGAGTCCCTGTGACTTTTTTATTTACAAGGCTTAAGAAAATGCTATGATTCCAGAGGTTCTCTTGGCAATGCCATTTATCAGTGTCTCAAACCGATACCAAAAAAAAAACTATTTATCTGCTTTTCGCGATTAAGTAAAAAGGTTAAGAAAAAAATAAAATCTGAAAAGTAAGAAGGTTTGTATTAAAAATAAATTTGATAAAACGTAGCAATTAAGAAATTCGAACTCAGTGACAGACCTATTTGCAGGACCCTCGTACAGTGAATATGGTATTTATTGTTTAATACTACAGTGACTACGGTATTATTGTTTACAGCTTTCAAACTACAGTGACTATGGTATTTATTGTTAACAATTTATTTACTACTGTGACTGTGGTATTTATTGTTTACACTTTTCTTACTACAGTGACTGTTGTATTTATGGTTACGGCAAATGCATCAGGGTAATGACAGGTCTTTATTAATATGTCACTGTATTTAGGCTACTTTTCTCTTAATATGTTACTGTCTTTTTTTTTATAATGGCAATGTTTCCAAAGCACTGATGATTTGCACGATTTTTTGTTGTTGTTACTGCTGTTGTTGATTTCGGCAATGTGTGTTCAGACTGCTATTTTGATATTGTCTTATATGTTCTGTCTATACGTCACATATGTTTACATGAAAAAAAACAGTCAAATATTTAAATAATATGAAAAAAAATGATTTTTGATGTCATGTAATAAAAACAATTAGTGAAGTGCTTTCGAACATGGTTGGGGTAATAGTGAGGTTGGGTGCGCACCATAAACCGGTTTAAGCTCCCCAGTGGTGGTTTTGCCACTGACCGTTCCAAGGCGGTGCCCAACTGTGTTCCTTTATTTGTTCGTTTTGTCCTAGTCTGTCTGCTTCGTGTGCGAGTGTGTGTTGATGATTTTGCTTTGTGTGTATGTGCTGGTCGTGTGCGCGTCCGAGTGCTGGGTTAACGTTTGGGGAGGCTGCATTTTTGGAATGTGGCATTCCCTGGTTGATATTTATCCTTGTTGTTTTGTTTTTTCAGACCACAATTGCATTGACGGTCCTTCTGACCTCGGGCAATATCTTTGACTATTGACCGGCAAGCCATGTAATATAATATTAATCAGTCCCCAGTGAACACCATAAACTTTTAATGGGTTAACTGGAAACGAAATCTAAATAGTGGTTTATCTTCAAAAAGGTTATACGAGCCGATAAGAAGTAATTTATTTCTCAAGAAGCTATTTATTACGATTTTGTAATAACGTTTCTAGAAAATCCTAAACAGAAAACATAAAACACGCACAGCACTTACTGGTAAAAAATAATGTAAAGGCAAGTTCTGCACTTTCGTAGAAACAATCTAAAATTAAGCTAAACTTTGTTTTTAATTTTATACTGTTCCCAGACATTTTTCATTTCATGTAATATAATGAAATTACGAGATAGCAAAGTAAGATCCAAAAGGCAATCATCAGGATGTAAGGTCAATAAATTTATTTCATTATTCAAAATAAGAAACAGCAGGGCGTACGTTGTAAATTGACTTAAGACGAAAACTACGTAAAACAAGTGACTACGTGTTCTGTAGCAAAACAACTCAATACTATAGGGGTTGATTTTGTATTTTTTTATGGATATTCTATTCTCTAAATTCTCCATTTTATCTGAAGCGTAATAATATGCATGTATTAAATCAGTTGAAAATTGATCCCCAGTGTAAGCGAAACTTAGACTAAAATATTAAAATTTTAATGCAAAGTTGTAACTTACAGTCACTGGAAAATGCACAGAAAAAAAGCGGCTTCCTATGTAACTTGATTGAATAAAACAAGGGAAAGTATAGACATGTATTATGGCAAATACGCGGAATTCTACAATAATGAAATTATCGTCATTCCAAAAAAAACGCAGTTCCGGAAAACTGCAATCAAACATTTAGTTGGGAATCTTTTCTTTGCTCAACTGAATGACTTTTATGAAATGGTCTTTGCGGTATACATGTGTATAATAGCATGGTAGTTAACACAGCAGTCTGCGAGTAGGACGTCTACAATAAACTTCAAACTTCATATTACAATGTTTTAGGCTAGTAATATATATCGAAGTAACAAAAATAACAACTAACAGGGAATAATTAATTGAAACTATTATATTCATTTTAACTACGACAATCACCAGGCACTAACTGAGAAAAACAAACAACTATGGACATTATCAAGATGCAAATCAACAAAGATCAAATGCTAGTAAATATTACGTAAACAAGTATGTGACAAGTTTCTGACATATCTATCCAATAATATCCACCAGATATTAATTATCATGTAAACCTTTTTACTACGTTTTAAGTATGTTTTAAGCAAGAAATCTAACGGGTTTCTTAAATACAAAGTATAACCTGACTACCAAATACAGTAAGAGATGGACAATGCCTGTATACATGGTGTTTACTATATCATCTTCAAATATGACTCCAAGGTATAGTACCGAAGGGCAAGAACATTACAAACTGTTATTGCGACAAGCAAACAACTTCTAATGAATGCATTTAACATTACCGTACACTTCAGGATTATACACCGGCATATGTGTTGGAAAGTGCATTTGTATTCTGTTGATTCTGTATTTGACTCTGCTCTCTATATGATAATAAAAAGCTAAAATTTCAACCGAATGGCACAATCAATGGAGTTCCTGCTGTACCAAAAGCTTTCACTTAAAAATATTTTTTTTCACAAATCTTTGCCCCTTCTCATTTCCAGTTCGTGGCACTACGTTCGTTGGAACTATTAGATTAATTATGAACATCTATAACTTCCCTTGTCTATGCAATAACCAATTTAATAGATAAATTCATACCAGGGTCAGACAATTAGTTCAGGTAAATTGCTTGTCAATTAATAAGCGATCTGCTTGATTTAAAGTACATTTTTCTCTGCAACGACGATATTCCTGCTTCTGTACTTCTGTTATAGTTCAAGTGTATATAAATAAACTAGTCATGCGACAAAATTATTCTATGTTCCTTTACAATATAGATAAACTAGTAATAAAACAAAGATATTATATATAGCTTCAAAATTCTAAATGTCTCCAGAAAGGAAATACATGCGCCCCAAAGTTACCAGCAATTTAGCAATTTTTAAGTTAAATTTATCTACCGGTGAGAGTATTATAAAACTTTCCTTGGATTGATATATTAAGGCCGTTTAGCATCAACACTGCATTTCTAATAGCATTCGTATTAGATTAATGACACTGATATTTCAAATGGGGGATAAATATTTGTAATAAATTCGTCGGCTAATACCAAGTTATATTTTCGTGGTTGAATTCCTGATATATGTAGAATTATTTGGCAATTAGTGGTCATCTTAAAATGATGTTTCATAAATTCATGTACATTACACTCTATATTTGTCTTGTATACATAGGAGACATTGTTTCCTAGTAATAAAGTAGGTCTTGCAAATCTAGCTGCTATGCTCTTTTTACGATTTGTATGTAAGGACTGAGATAATCTTATAGAATAATTCGTCATATGAGCGCAAAAACTGGATAACTGACATTTTTTTCAAAAATCACTTTTTTGCATATTTAAGTCCAAAATGATGTCATACATATGCCCACCATTTATTTTTTCAAGTTTTTATTTAAAAAACCCTTTTTTCAGAAGTTTGCAAAAACCTGCTATCTGCAAACCAAGTTTTGATGAGAGCAAAAACAGGACAAGTGCACTTGGCTTGTTTTTGCACTAATAAAATATCATATACGTGCATATATTTTAAATGCAAAAACAAGCTAAGTGCACTTAACTTGTTTTAGCATCAATAATTTGTTTAAAGACAATATAACAGATTGGCAAACAAAATATAAAATTTGCCATTTTATTATGATTTTAAACATTAAGTGAGTTTTTGAACACCAATCTTTTTTGCTTACTGATCATTTTAAATTTGTTTTTTTTTTTTAGCTCAAATTATTTTTTTTATATAATGTTATTCAAACTACAAACGTGATAAAGACGTACATTCTGTATATATGAGTTAATTTGCCTAAGTACAAATAAAATAGCTAATTGCAAGTCTCTTTGATTAAAGCATGGAGTATACTTCTCTGAGCAAAAAGGATTAAAAAATGATTTTCGTTTATTTGAATAATAATTGCCTTCCATATACAAGGCCTAGCAGTTAATTTGGGTAGAGAAAGGGTGATGAAGCGAAATATTTGTTTTAAACCTAGAGGCCGTATTTTGTTTTCTTCACTCTCCTGGATTTCAGCATAATTTATTTTTACTGTACCCGATTTGTGAGTGTAAACCAACAGAATTTTCTAAAGAAAGCTCTGGGATCTGAATTCTAATGTTTAAAACTGTATGCTTGCAGCTTTTAGGGAAAACTGGTGCACCAATTGGGGGCATCCCTGACTCAAATGGTATATACACAGTAATATAATTAAAATGTTTTCTGAGGTGTACAGGGAAAGGGGAAACTTCTCATTGGGGGACCCCATCCTGCAATATTTTTGTTCTTAAACACAAAATCCTTTTATTCTGCTGAGTTTTTAAAGAGAAACTTTCTGTCATTTATAGAAGTTTCCAGAAATTACGTTTCACAAATTGGGGAAAAGTTTGTATTCTAATGAAATTTTAATCATTAAAAAAAGAAAAAATCAAAACAATGTTGGGTGCTGATGATGTTGGAGTTGCTAAACGTATTAGACCGAAACAAGTAACTCCTGTTTGAAGTCAAAAGTATTCATTCCTACCTATTGACTGCATTTTCGCGGGGGTTGGAGGGAGGGGGGGGGGGGTGTAGGTTCAAGCCAAAGGGGTACATCACATAAAGTTTTTGGGGTGGTCTGGAGTATAGTAACCACTATTCACTAAAGGTTTTGGGATGGTCTATTTATAGTCTATAATAAGGGTTACTTTAACCCCAGACCACCCAAACTTAAAAATTATGTGATGTAGTAGTTCCCTTTGGTTCAAGCCCCACAGGGACAAAATTAATATTTTTTTTCCCTTATTTTCATTTTTTTTTCTTGTAAGTTTTACTTCTTTCAAGACTTATTATTGATTAATTGTACATATTAATATTTATTGTCTCTGAAATAGAAAGGGAGGAGTTTTGACATCTTTAAAAATACTGAGTAAAATGCGGTAAAAATTCTCTATTTTACGTTCCCCTCTTTAGATTGTATATTGTGGAAGAAATATAGGTATATAGTTTTACTTCTGCCTAAAGGCTAAATTTTTTTAAAGTAGTGAGCAAAATTCAAAACAAGACCTGCAGGGTTCAACTTTAATTTTTCGATGTTGGAAATTAGAATCATGTCTCGTTAACTTCATTTACTTAAGGCAAACCCCAGGAAAAAGATACGTTGTCAGTTTTATTTTGTGTTTTATACTTCTTAATCAACAGTTTGGTGTTTCTTTTCTTTTATCGAAATTAATGGTTAAATGAATTTCTGGAACATTTTGGATTTGTGGCCATCATTTGAAATTTGACTCTTAACTTGAGCTTGAGGAAAAAAAACATGAATTATATAATTGTTTAAAACTTCATCACAGTGCAAAAACACGACAACTTTAAGAATATACCAAGCAAATGCCATTCTTTCAATAATCACATTACTATTGGGGTCCAATACCTTAAGGTCTTGAGTTCTGCTTTGTTCACAGTGAGAAATATTTTCAGCTACTGCCAGTTCTTGATGACACGTCAGTTAAGATTATTTTTTAACTTTTTCGAATGACAACAAATGACGAATGTTTTAGTTCTAATTTACAGTTCTAAAGCTAATGAAATTTTACACAGAGTTTATAAATCGTTCATCATAGTCTGAGAGAACTACATGTATGTTGTTTAAATTTTAAATACTGTTATTCAAATTATTTTAGTCTGTATTTGAGGGCTATTCTTAACAAAAGCTGTCCTTGCAAAAGCTCGACTATTTTGAATTGTGGAATATTACCATGAATGTTAAAATATTATATATAGTTTCAATCCCGTATCTGCATTAGTTAACTTGAATGCAAAACTTTTAACCAGGATTTTCTTTATGTCCAAAAGGCGGGCATAATTTGGCAAAAATGCATGTGAGAGTTCTGGACTTGTGCTTTCACCTACATTTATTAGCCTGAAGCCACAAGTGAGGCTTCAATTCAAAATAAACATTAGTTTTTTGGGGACAGGAATTGCATGTAAAATTTAACTAGGTTTTTTCTAAGTCCAAAAGGGGGCACAGTTTGGTCAAAAGCTCTATAAAAAAATATAAAAATTATACTAACCTTATTATGTAATTATAAATTATTAAATCTAATTGCGTTGCAGTTGACACTATCAACCACATCAAATTTTATCAGTCAGGGGTGTAACTGTTTCAAGTTTTTTTAACCTATTTCAGTTACTTTTTCAAGCTTTTTATTAACCGTATTAGTTATAAAGTATAGTTAACTTAGGTAAGTTATTCAAAAAGTCTTTTTGCTGTTCTCACCAAGTGACCTTTAAAGTGAAATTAGTAGCAAACTGTGGTCAATCAAATTCCTCTTTTAGTCTGATTAGACTGATAAGCATAAAGGGATGTTAAAGTTTTATAGCCTTTTAACATTTTTGTGTAAGACTTTATCAAATTTTTTATTGCATAGTGAAAGATAAAAGCTCAAGGATTCAGGAATTTAAATTTCATTAATCTCATTCAAAATGAGGTATTGGCACACGGGGGCTTTGTAATATTTTATGATAACTGAAACAAGTTTTGAAAAAATAACAAAACTCACATGGGTTATAAAAGCGATAACTTGAAACAGTTACACCCTGACTGTTTTTTTTAACTGTAGTCCTGACAGGTAAATAAAACATTGCATGTTGATTATGAATAATTTAGAAAATGACAATTACCATCATTCTATTAAAACTTTTCTGTTGGAGACTGTATTTTGTGCTATACTTTAAATTATTGGAGGAATAAAATTATCTATCTATATTATGTTGCAAAGGGGTCCAGCACATGAGTTTTGTGACTTATTATTGTGGGCCTAAAGCGCTGCGCCATAATTATATCCTAGGGAGTAGTCATATTAGTACGTTTTGTTTTTTATACCCTCTAGGACACAAAAATAAGTTTACATCACTCAATCCACTCATGTGCTGGACCCCTTTGTTATATTGCGTTAGATGTTAATTAAGATTATAATATTGAGATTAATAAATAATCAATTTCAGTCACTGGCTTACAACTAGTTTTCTACATTTTAAAGTCATTAACATAATAAGTAATTATAATAATTACCGGTAACACCAATTGTAACTGAAGTGGTAAAATTAACATATCCCACAATACAAACACAGCATCTTTAATCATGCAGGTACTCTTTAAACATACTAGTCATGAGTGTGAGTCAACTTTGAAATCTATTCTTCTTATTATCTAAGCATATACAAAGCTTTATTTTGAAGTTGGTTGTGCAAATATGCATTAGAAAGTGCACATAGTTACTTTTTGCACACACAAAAATGATGCAAAAGCCAGTTATGAGCATTTAACCTGTTTTTGCACAAAACAATTTCGGAACAAAATCAAACTATATGCCCTATTTAACAAAAACTCTTTAAATAATGATTTTATAAAAATACATCTAAGGTATAAATTTAAAGCATTTTTAACTGTTGGAAAGTTATAAAACCCTATAAAAAGGAGCTCAAAATTTAAAATAGGAGTTATTAGTTTTTTGGCTCTCCTGAAAAATTATGAAAATGTCAGTTATCCAGTTTTTGCGCTCACATGACGAATTATCCATCGAGTGCGGAAGGTCGTGGTTTCGACCCTCGGCCGCGTCACATAAAAGACGTGAAAAAATGGTACCAATAGCTTACTTGCTTGGCGCCCAGCATTAATCTCTTCTTTCCTCCATAGTTGCTATGGCTCTGATCAGAAATGTGGTGTCGAGAGTGATTAATATAAATTGTAAACTTTGTTTCACAACCAACGTGAAATAAATCAGAATGAATAAATAAATAAGACAAAGAAAATTGCCTGAATTTGATTTCGACCGACATCCTGGTTTGTTAGGCTATGCGGTATTGAACTCTAATTATACGTGTTGTAAAGTCAAATGAATTACACTTTAGAATCCGATCTGCATATTTTTTTTGTAACTTGCCGCCACAAAAAAGCAATACGTCTTTATTTGTGGTACTATGTTTCTTCAATTACATATGTGTTTTATACATGTGTTAATGTGAAGGATTTACGAAAACATGAAGCTATTCATACATTTTTTCGTCATTCTATATGATTTATAGGTTTCCGAGATCGATTCTAAAACTTTGAAAGTTACGTTTTGTTTTAACATTAATGACCACAATATTTGATCTCAACTGCAAAAAAAATGTGTTTCAGGCTAATGAATATTTTAAAAAGCTTTTTAGATACAGTAATGTTTTATTTTGCTCAACAACATTGATATTAATTATATTAATTTGGTATGCATACGTATACATCTGAAATAATTTCATGAGTTTTAAATGATATTAGGACAACTGCTGCCACTTCTGCAATTTGTATTACTTAAAAATGGTGTGAAAATATATCGCCTGAGGATATTCAACTGTCGCAGTCAATTCAATTCTCGTGGTTCTAAAAATATACGCGTTATATGGTATGGTATAGAACAGTATGAACTTGAGATGAAATTTCATCAAAGAAGAAGAACCTAACACACACTACCTTACTGAAATTAAACAGAAAGATACAGTTGTTTTTTAAACTACAAAGAATATACCAGATGAATGAAAGAAAAACAAAAACTGGAAACAACCTTGTAAAATTTCTTTTTTCGATGGCTTTTGTAACTTCTAGCACTCAAAGAACCGAAGTAGCATTACATTTCTTAGATAGATCCTGTTGCGTCTTAATAACTGTAATATTTCGGTTTGGTCCAAAATGAAAATTATTAAAAAAAGTTTGCTTTCCAAAAATTATTGATAAAATGTTTTTTAAAAATTTTCGACATTTTTCGTTTTAAAAATTAGTAAAATTTAAAATGATTCACACGCCGTTTAGTTTTTTTTTAAAATTTTTTAATATAAATACAAACTAGTTTCGCCGGAATGGCTATCATGTGTCTAAATATCTGAATTATATAAGTAGTTAAAAAGTTGGCGAAAACGAAAACCCTCTTTGACTTTTGCCCCTTGGCCCGGGTGCCAATCCGGACAATTTAAAACCACGGTTTTAAACCCAGTTAAACCTCATTTAACTAAAGATATTTAATTAAAGATGATTTAAAATAAAGAAAACATATTCTTTTTTTAAAAAAATAGTTTCCACAAAAAAACTTTAAACACACACCGAAGCCCCAAATTTGTAAAAAGTTGGCCTAAAAATACAGGAAGAAAAAATTATAATGTGGTTAAAATTAGACCACTTTATTTTCTGTTTTCACTCTTTTACTTCCTTGTTTTGAATCCTTACATAAAAAACAACTGTTAAAGCTTTAGAAATGGCACAAAATGAAAAATCCCAAATAAATACTTTAATAATTACCTGAAAAAAGAAAATTTCAAACTAAAAATAACTTAGCCCGAAAAACCCAAATGCTAAATAAACAAATAAAAACAAGGTCAGTTTTTTTAAAAATCTATCCCCTTTTTATTAAAAAAAAGTAATTCTCCCTTTGAAAATTAAAATTCTACAAATTTTTTTAAAATTAATTTTGGGAAGAAAAATTACTTTAGGATTTGTTATTTTTTTAAAAAAAAAAAGTAATTGATAAATTATAACACTGAAAAAAAATTTGATAATTTAAAAAACCATAACACTATTAAATAAAGAATAACATTTTAAAAACCCGGTTTAAATTTTATATCATTGAGTCGTGTTCTTTTACGCTTTTTTCCGGAAGTGTCTGCCCGCTTCTTGTCTGTTTAAAGGTAGCTTGCAGTAGGGTTTGGTACTGGGTCCCTTTCTTTTAAACGGTTACAGCCTTGTTATAAATTTTGACGGGTTTCACATAAAAATTTTTTCCCCGTCTGTTGTAATAGAGAATTCCCTTTACTTCGTCTTGTCTCTAGTTCAAAGGGTTTTGGGAGCAAACAATGGGGTTAAAATGGTTGGGGGCCAAAAACCCGGGGCAGGTTTGTGTTTGGGAAAAAAACCAGCTTAGGGTGAGCCTACGTGGGTTCTTAGGAAAACAAATGGTTCACCCCGGCGTCGGGGTGCCAAAATAAATTCTCCCGGGCTGGGGGTTTAAAAATAAATGTACGAACCGGTTTTTGCTTTTTTAACAACTATTAAAAAATATTAAAAGATTTTGTAAAACAACAAAAATCCTCCCCTTTTTGAGTATGTATGGTAAAAGATTGAATTCATATATTTTTATTTAAAAAATCATCAATCGTTTGGAGAAAATTTAAAAAAGTTTGTTTGCAAATTCAGGTTCTTTAAAATATATGTTACCGAAGTAATCTGAGAAAAATTCCTTCTAAGCGTAATTTTATTCGTAATGCTGAACGTTTTAAGGAAATATAAAAACATTTCCCTTTTTTTTAAAAAATTTTTAATTTTTTTTTATAAAAAATTAATGTCGGGTTTTCATGCCCCCTACTTTTTACTTTTTATAATTTACTAAAATTAATCTCTCATTTTTTCCACCACCTAAATATAAAATGTGATATTGGACTTTTGGGGGTTTTTACGGTTCACCTATGGGCTCGAACCCGTAATAAATTTTAATATTTTTTATAAAAAATTTCCGGTTTTTCGACCACGAAAACACCTCAAAAAAGCACATCTGGTACAGTATTTTTTTTTTTTGGTTTTTATTTGCATAAAATTTTTATAATCCTATTCCAGGTTTTAATTCAAAAAATTTTATATAGTTCAACCCGATCAGATTTTCATATGTTGAATTACCAGGCCCCATGAGGTTAAATATTTTTCATTTTTATAAAATCAATAAAACGTTTTGTATTCGAAGGAAACACTTCATGTCCCACTTCCCAAACCCCTTTTTTCATTCCCCCCTTTGCGGGGGGGGGGATAAAAAAAATGCTGGCGTATCTCCAGCAGGGGTACACTCCCCCAAAAATTGGACCCACCTGTTTGCCGTGGGGGCGGCCCGAAAGCCGGAGAGGAGGGCCGGGTGTTGAGGTGCCCAGGCCCCGGGGAGATGATGGACTTTTTGCATGTGCGCACTTTTTCCCCGGGTGGGGGTCCCAATACACTTCTTTGGCCTTAATTCGGTGTAGACGTTTGGCGTCGTATGGCCCGATACGATCAATCGGCTGTCAGCCAACCCCAGGGAAATCTCACCTTTACGTTTACATTTTCTTTTGCATTTCAAACTGCACCCCTTTTATGTGATAATTTTTATATTTTCAAAAAACACAACTTTGGAAAAAAATTTCGTACACAAAACCTGTCTTAACTCTGCGATTGTCACATTTTACTGCGCTCAATAAACTTAATTTTACGTTCACCCAAATTATTTAACAATATATTTTTATGTTTTCAATCTATGTTTCCTAGAAAGCGGGGCTTAGGGCCAATGGGTTTGGGGTAGAGTAAAAACCCCTTGAATCCCATTTTTGCTTTTCTGCATTAACGGGTGATATGAACAAGTTTAAAAAAAACCCGGGCCGGGGTATACATACATACCCTAACATTTGAGCTGGATACCGCCTTTTTTTCATGTTCCCTTGTTGGATCGCGGGGGGGGGCGCAGTGACGAATTTGAAAATTTAATAGGAAAACCAAAATAAAAACGACGAAAACCAAAACAGATTCTGAGGGCAGGGGAAGGGAAAAACCTCCCCGACCATCACTTCCAACATGGCTTTTTTCCGCGTTTTCTTTTGATCCAGTCAACGACGAAACTTCAAAATGTCAACCCCTTTCGCCATTTAAATTGAAAAACCATCAAAGGCATTGTGGTTACCGAAATCAGTAAAAAAACGCAAAGGGTGATTGCTTGTTGAAGTTGAGAAAGCCTCACATTCACAAATTTTTTTTCCCCGAAAACTTTTTTTAAAACCGGGCCTGTAAGTGCATTGCACACCGTACTTTGAACACTCGGGGGGGTCATTCTTTGTCCGACCTTGCGGGGTTTTTCGGAGACGGAGATTGGCAAGGGCCTTTTTGATCAAAAAAAGTCACTGCGCAACGTTAAAAAAAAAGCGATTTGGGAAAAGAAATTACACAAAATACATTTTTCTTACTTTTGGCACCCCGTTTTTCCTTATTCAAAAAGTTGGATACCTCATCAAAAAATTTACAAAAAATTTATTCCTAACCTCTTCAATGCATTATGCTTTAAGTTTGGGCAAATGAAAAAAATGCAAGGCGTTTAACACTTCCCCCAAAATGCGGACAGGAGGACATTCATGACCCGACCTTGTGTCGTCCATTGCGTTGTTAACGCAACGACCCACTTTCACCCAGTCTCGGATTGCAAGACAGGGGAAAACGAAAAGGGTTATTCATGTCAAATTCACACGGGCTTTGGTTTTCCCAAAAGCAAGAAAAATTCCCAAGCCAAATTTACATCTCCAACATCGTCAAACTTTTCTCAAAACTAAATCTGTCTCTAGCAAATAAACCAGGGTCCCTGTACTAAAACGATTCGTGACGCTCAAAAAAAACCAACTCAAATTTCTGTCCCAAATAAAAACCCAAAAGTACCAGCAAAACCCTTCAGGGGCATCTCAATTCGGGGGCAGCGCAAACCAACATCCCACCGTTTTAAACAAATGTTCCAAGTTTTTCGGGAGCCGCGTCCGACAAATTTTCATCAAACACAATAAACGGGGGGTGGTCAAACACCCAAACAAAAATTTGACTTAAAAACGGGGGTTTTGGAAAGGGTCAAGACCCCATAAAAAACCCAAAACCCTTCCCCTCATGATTGAACCGGTTAACAGGGGAAGATGATGACGATCCGCCATTATTGCCCGCCCAGTTTAACCAGCACAAAGGAGGGGAAAATCAAAAGGTTCCTCCTGAGTCAATCAACACTAAAATTTAATTTTCCAGCGTTAAATTTTTTTTTCCTTTGTAAAGGGAAAAGAAAAATTTTACCGGGGAAAATTGCCTGGACTTAAAGCAAATTTAATAAAATTCCTTCTTTACAAAAATTTTCCCTTTTCATTTTGGGCCTTAGTGAAACTTTTTTTAAAGGAACGGAAAAAATAGCTTTCAAAAATTTTCATGTATAACCATAACACTAACACTGATAGGGCGTCTGGTGGTACATCTATTATTATTTTAATGCCTGTCCGCACAGAAAATTGTTCTAAAACAAATACCATCGTTGCAATAAACGAAAAAATTTCACGACCGATTACTATCTGTTCGATTTACAACCTCCCAAATAAAACAAAAACTTTAAGAACTTGATGATCTTATAAAACAATTACCCAACCATTTTTGTTAGGGGTTTTAATGTCATATGAATTCTGGGGCTGTTTTGACAGCAACCTAAGGCAAATTATTGAACTTTTATTGAAAGAAATGCCCCTGTTTATTAAAAGTCCCAACCCCAAAAAGTTCTTAAACCCGCAACAGGTAACTTTCTTCGCTTTATTTTACAATTTTCAAACCCAACATCTTTCTGTTTTTAATGGAAATAGGATATTTGCATGGAGTGACCATTTTCCAATTTTATTACAAAAAACCTAATCTGCCACGCACCCTTCTATTTCAAATTTAATAAAGCTTTGGAAGCAATTTTAAAAAGCTATGTAAAAATGATTTTACTTGGGGAATTTTACTAATTTTTATTCCATTTTCGGTTTTTATTCTTCGTCCCATTTGCTGACAAGCCATTCCAAAAAATTCAAAAAATGGGAAACATAAAAATAAGCCTTGGGATAATGATGATGTAAACTGCTGTCGAAAACGAGAGCGGGCCTTAAAAAGTTCAATAACGGCCGACGAAAGAAATTCAATCCGTTGGGGTTTGAGGCAAAAAACTCGCAAACTATAAAACAAGCAAAGAAAAAATCTGGCATTCATACTTTCAAAAACTTTTCTAGGTCATCGGTTTAAAAAAATTTGGGAAAAGATTCGCAAATAAGTGAAAGGAAATTTTTTCAAAAGTTTCCTCTTACAAAGAAGACCGTCTATTGCATCTAGCAAGGAGGACATTTCCAATACACTTTGGAAAACTTTTTTAAAAAAAACCCTTTATCAAAAAATTGATAAAAAGGTTCAAAACTTAAAACGACTAAAGAAGCAAACCTTTAAATTTTGATTAAAAAATGATGAAGTTATAAATCTTTTTTACTCACAGAATTTTTGACGCTTTAGTAAAGTCACGTACCGCGCGGGGCCGGGCCCCAAAAACTTATCAACTTTTAAAACATTTACCAAGAATCATTTGACCTCCTCCCTTTAAATTTAAATATTAATGGGAAAAATGGCATTTTTCCCGTTCCCGGGGGAAAGCAAGTTATTCCATACCAACCCGGGAAGCACTAAAACCCCAGTAATTATAGACCGTTGCACACCTTTTTTTAAAAACGCTAGAAAAATGATCAATCTGCTAGTTTGGTATCTTAAACTCAAGGGCCTATTACAAACTTTCAAGCGGTTTTCCCCAAGCAGCGCAGCACAACTGATCATCTTGTTCGACTGGAAAATTTTATTCGTGATGCATTGTTAAAAAAGGCATTTGTTCTGTTTTTCGTTTTGAAAAAGCCATGACCTTTTATGAAAATGGTATTAAAGAATGATCTTTAAAGCTTTGGTTTAAAAAGGACGTCTTCCAACATTTATATCCAATTTTTATCAGATCCAATTTAAAGTACGGTTTTGGGTTTTACCCTTCTGACTTTTGAGCAAGAACAGGGTTCCCAAGGTTCTATTTACGTCACACTTTTTAGCACAAAATTTAATATGTGAAAAGTTTGTCCCAGGGGAAAATTGTTTTTATAGTTGAGACTTTTTAAATGTTATCGTTCAAAAATTTGCTACGATTGAACGCCAATTTTCCCCGTGTTTTTAACAAAGTTCAAACTTGGGCCATGGAAAAAAGGTTTAAATTTTCCCAAAACAAAAACTCAGTGTGTCCATTTTTGTCAATTACGGAACAAACATTGTGACCCTGAGCTTTTCTAAATGTACAAAAATCCCGTTTTGACGAAGCAAAAATTTTTTGGTGTTTTTTTTGATAAAAAGCTTTTCTTTTATACCCCACTAAAAAACCTGAAACCAAATGTTTGAAATCGTTGTCTTTTAAAAGGGAATTTCAAATACTGATTGGGGAGCAATCGCAAGGTTTTTTTTAAGGTTAGAGCTTTTATTCGATCCAAGCTAGATTACGGTTGGTTTTTTTGTTCAGCCGAAAATCGTATTTACGATGCTGGAACTATTCAAATCAAAGGGTTTCGTATTTCTCTTGGGGCATTTGAACATCGCCCGTTGAAAATTGTATGTTTAAGCAAACGAACCCTCCCTTTTTACAGACTGAAAAACGTCATTGCAAAATGTCGAGGGTGTCCCAAAAAATCCACCCTCTCATAAAATCTATTTTAAAACCCCAAAAACCCCCATTCGTATGACAGAAACCAAAACAAATTAAACCTTTCGGATTTCCAAATTGATAATTTATGAAGGAAACGATTTTGAATTTCATGATGTAAAAATAATTTAGTTTGAAAACCACCCTGGTTCTTATTTCAAACAGTTTTTTTGTATAAAACCGCATTGAAAAAGGCGAGACAAACCCGAAAAAATTCAAGCCAAATATAACGAAATCAAACGCTTACAAAGATCATTTTCCCATTAACAGTGGGTTAAAAAAAATATTAAAGGTGGATGCCCCGTTAGCCATCTGCACAATCAAAATACGTTTACCAAAAACGCTACAATTTTTTCAGCAGAAACAAAAAAAAATAGGCCCCCCCCCCCAATTTTATTTCAAAAATAATGAAAAAAAGTTTACATCTTTTTCCCACTCACTTTCTGTATTACAATAATACCAACCCTAATACGAAAAAACCCTCATTTAAAACTTCTTCTCGGGGTTTATGAACTATATTTAAAAAGTCCATCATTCTGTTGGATTCTAGTCTGTTGGTATTATGGAAATGAAAATGTGATACTGCAGCAAAGAAAAACATTTTATTAAATCTCAAATTGAAATTTCCATATACTGATTTTGGGCAAATATAACAAATAATTTTAATAAAAAGGGGAGTCCCGTGGAACCCAAGTTCGTTCAATAAACTTCGTGAAATTAAACCTACTTTAGGGAGGACCAAGGAAAAGTCTGTTCGCAGGGGGGAAGTTGTTCTTTCTCGTTGTCGGATAGGTCATACTTTGACTCATTTGTTTTGAACAAAGAAGATCAACCTGAATGTTTTCCTTCAAACCCCACTTACTATTAAACAAAATTTTAAACGACTGTATAACTTCGATCCACACGCAACTCATACTACAATTTGAATCTTAAAAGAGCTGTAGAGCAAATTTTTAGCCGACAAATTTTTTCAGTTTTTGAAAGAAATAGGTATAAATATAAAACGAACCTTATTTGATTTTTAATCACCGCTTTTACACTTTTTTTAAGTTTGCATTTGATTTTTTCACTATTTTTGTATTTTTGCTTTACTTCAAAGGTTTTTTTTAGCTTTGCAATTAAAAGTAATCCATTTAACATTTTCTCGGCGATAATGACCTTTTTTTGGGCGATTTGCCCTAAAAACCAAATCTTTATTCATTCATTCTTCTTTTATTTTCCCGTCTTTCTTTTTAAGTTGAAGAATTATTTCAGCTAAAACTCAATCGTTTTGTTTTAGAACTTCGAACAGTAAAAATTTTAAAAAAACCTTTGTTCTAGTAATTGGTTTTGTTTTAGAAAAAAAATTTTTTTTTTTTTTTGTAATTTCTTGGGTTTTGTAGAAATTTCTTGATTTTTTGCAAAATTAAATTTCCCCTTGTTTAGTGATATTTCAAAAAACAGAGTCCTTTTCATTTATTATTTTTTTAATTTCTTCATTTAATTTTTTTCATTCAATTTATTTTTTAAATTCTTTAAAATTATCTTTTTTTTAAAAAATGAAATGTATTTAAAAGGTATTTTTGGGGGGGGGTGTCAAAAAAGTACTAACAAGTTCCAAAATTTTGTTTTTTAAAAAATTTTTTTGGCTGATCATTAAATGTGTTAATTGCCTTTTGCTTTTGCAGTGATGATTCTCCTTGTTTAATGTTTTTTTAAACTACAAAGCCCAATTTCACTTTTATTTTTTTTCCCAACTTTACTTTAAAATTTAATTAATTTTCTTTTTTTTTTTTTTTTGGGGGAAAAAAAATTTACTTAGTCGCATTTTTTAAAATTTATGAGGGTTTTTCAAAAATTACAAACCCAATTTTTGAATTTTTTTTTTTAAAGTAACTATTTTAAAAATTAATTTTTTTTTTAAAGGTTTTCAAATTGCTGTGTCATGATCATCACCCCCTTTTAAGCGGCCTTTTCCAGTTCAGATTTTTTTTTCTGCTTTTTTATTTAAAATTAATTCAAATTTTAAATCTTTATTTTATTTTAAATTTTCCGGGTATTTAGTTTTTTTATTTCTGTTCTGATTTCAACTGAAACATTTTTTTGTAATTTTTTCTCCCCTCTTTAATTTGTTTTTTGTTTTTTCATTTTTAAATTTTTTTACTTTTCTTTTAATTCTTGAATCTGAGGAAATAAAATTTTTAAAATTTAAAATCGAAATACTTCTTTTTTTTTGTCATCTGTCAAATCAATTTCTCTTCAATTTTCTTTAATAAAATTCAAAAAAAGTTTTCATTTTTTTTTTCAATTTTACTTGTTTTCAACTTTTAATAATGAATTTTTTTTTAAAATCTTTTTTTAATTCTTCAAAAATTCTTTACTTTTTTCTTTTTAATGTCTGTTTTAAAAATTTTAATATCTTAAAGTTTAAAAAGTCCCCAATTAAAATTTGAATTTTTTTAAACATAAATCGTTTTGAAAAAAAACCCCTTTTGGGTTTTTTTCTGGTTCTCCTAGGTTTATAAGGTTATTACCCCCATATCTAATGTTTGGGTTTCATTGTGTTATAAATTTCCCCTTAAATTTCTGTGAAGAACGATTCCTTTTCCTTTTTTAAAAGTTTTTTGGGAATTTTTTTTTTATTTGAAAATCACTTAAATCAATATCAAATTTAACTTTACTTTTTACTGCCGGGGCCCTTTATTTGTTCTAAAATTTTTAAAAAAACCCCCATTAAATAAATTTTTTTTATATTCCCAGAAAAAGTTTTTTCTAAAAAATTTCCCTTGGTTTTTTAAATTTATATAAAAAAATCATTTTTTTTGTTTTTGTTGCATTAGCAAAAGTTTTGGGGTTAAATATTTTGTTCATTAAAATTTAATTCTTTTTTCTCGTTTACCTGGACTTTAAAAAATTAAAAAAAAATTTGTAAACTTTTAATTGGGAAATATTTTGGGGGTTTTTTTATAGAAAGACGGGCTTAAAAAAATTTAACACAACAGTTTTTTTTAAAGCCCCCTTGAAAAAAGTATTTTGTTATTTCATTTTAAAATTTTTTTATCTTGCATACAAAATCATCAATTATTACTCCCTTTTTTTTTTTTCTATTAAAGGATTCTAAAAAGGTTTAAAATTGGTTAGGAAAATAAATATTCAAGTATTTCTTTTGGGATTTTCTTTAATTTTTTTTTAAATTTTGGGATTTAAAATTGGTTAATTAAATCTTGATTTTTAAATTGTTTGGGTTTTTTTTGCATTTTTTTAAATTTATCATAATAAAATAAGGGGTTTTCGGAGTAATGCATTAATGTTTTTGGGTTTTCCCAGATCCAGAAGTTCCACTTTTATAAATTCCCAAAAACTTGAATCCGGCTTTAAAAGGAAAACGTTTTTTTTAAAAAGTTTTTTGGGGATTTATAAATTTTTTTTTTCAAAAATTTTTGGAAATTTTCCCTTTTTTAAAATAATAAAAACATTATCTTAAAATTTTATCTTACATTATTTTACATTTTCTTAAAAAATTTTATAAATGCAATCAAAACTTAATGAAATAAAATAAGAAAAAAAAATTAGTCGGGCAAAGTTTAGGCTCTTTAGAAAAAGAAATAATGAGAAAAAAAAATTTAAAAAAGCTCCCAACCCGGGAAATGTATACAAAAATTTATAAAAAAATTAATAAAGGGAAATTTAGAAAGCCAAAAAGAACAATTATAAAGTCATTTTAAAAGGGGCTTTTCCGGGAAATTTTAAAGAACAACGGGGCATTAATTCCAAACAGTTTGCTGATAAGATAAAAAGAAGCAAAAAAAAGAAAAAGGGGTTGGAAGAGCTTTTCCCCAAAAAAACCAATAGTTATTCCCGCCAAAAATTCATATGGGTTTTGGGATGTTGGATGGTAAGTTTGAAGCACTAGAAAAATTTCCGGGAAGAATCAAAAAATTGAAAAAATTTGGGGAACCCAAGCCCAAAAAAGAAAGGAAAAAAAACCTACAGTAAAATTTAGATGTTTTCTGGATTTTAAATGTTATAGAAAAATATCAAATTACAAACCGTCTGAAACTTTTTGACCTTAAAAATTTTGCAAAAATATTTTTTTTCCTAATAAAAAAGAAAAAAAAGGGATTTTTAAAGGGTAAAAAAATTTGGTGTTTTTTAAAGATATTCAAAATTAAAGGGTCCAAAAACTGGAAAATTCAAGATCAAAAAACCCCAGTTAAAAAAAAAAAAAAGCAAAAGAAAAAAAATTTTTAAAGAAAAAGGGGAAAAATTTTATTAAAGTTTTAAAGAACGGTTAAATAATTTTTTTTTGGTTTGTCTTTTCTTTGGAAAAGGGAAAAAGAAAATTTTTTAACCCTTATAAAGTTTCACCAAATGGCCCTTTTTGGTAATTTTTTTTTTCTTAAATAACTTTAGGGTCAAAAATTTAAATTGGGCTAAGGATCAAAGAACGGGAAAAAGAAGTAATTAATACTGAAGTAGATGATAAATTTGATTAAATTTGGGATTTTTAAAAGTTATAAAAATTAAAAAAACTTTAAATTTTTTAGAAAATTTTTTAAAAGAATTAACAGAAAAGTCGGTTTTCCCTTTCAATAAAAGATCTATAAAAATTTAAAAAAGTTTTTTGGGGGAAAAGGGTTTTATGATTTTTGTCCATGTAATCCCAAAAAATTGGTTAAATTGGTTGGGTTAAATTTTGGGTTTCCCAATTTAAATCGGGAAAAAATTTATGAAAACTGAAAAAAAAGGTTTAGAAAAATTTAAATTTCCCCCTTTTTAAAAATTTTTAAATTTTCACTCTTACCAAAAGAAAAAAGAAATGTTTTTTAAAAAAATATTTTTTTTGAATATATAAATGGAACAAAAAATAGTTTTAAATTTCTAAAACATTTTAAAAGAAAAAAAAATACACCGAGTGATTTTACAATCGTTTTTGTTTTCCCTTTTAAATTTTTAGTTTAAAAAAAAAAACTTATTTGGTTGGTTTGGATAGAAATTAAACCCACTATGACCTATTTTGGAATAAATTAGTGATGAATTTTTTTTAAAAAAAAGAATTGTTAAAAATGGAAAGGGAAATTGGGGAAAGGATATCAAATTTAAAAATTTGGTTTTCTTACAGTTACACAGAAAATTAAAAATTAAATTAGGGAAACATTAATAAGAAAATGGGGGATTTAAAATTTGATAAATCAACATTGCTCCAAAAAGTTTGGAATTTGTTTTAAAAAATATTTTTTTAAAGTTTTTGTTTTAAATTTACGGGAAAATTTTTATTTGGATTAAAGAATGCCCAAATTTTCATAATTGGGCCTTGGATTTAAAAAAAAAAAAATTGGGAAAAAATTCTGAAGGGGGAAATTTCAAAACCAAAATAAAAACAAAACTCTGTGGATAAAATTTTAAATATTCATTTGATCAAATTGAAAATTCACTTTTTTGATGGAAATTTCGGTTTATTTTTTAATTTTAAGTACTGCAGTTTTAAACCCAAGGCTTTTCCTTTACAAAAAAACCCAAACGAGTCGGTTTTTTTAAATTAAAAAAATTAAAATTAAAAATTAAAATTAAAATTTTAAAAAATTCAGAGTATTTGGTGAATAATTAATTTTTAAAAGGGGATTGAAAAAATTTTTACACTAAATTTTAAAAAGGGAAATATAAAAATTAAAAATTTTAGTTTTTTTAATGTAAAAGAAATTTTTAGGGCCAAAAATTTAAAGGGAAAATTTTTTTTTAATGTTAAATTTAAACCCGAAAAAGAATTTTTTCACGGGGGGGGTTATCTTTGACATTTTTTCGTTTTTTCCAAGTGGAGTTGCATCTTAAATTTTGCACAGCTGGAAAAAAAAGTTTTGGGAAACAGCAGGAAAAGCCGCACTAGAAAGGGGAAACAAAAAAGGTTGGAAAAATTTGGGAAATTTTTTAGCTGCGGGAAAAAATTTTGAAAAAAATTTTTTTAAAAAAAAACCCTTTCTCCAGTTTGGAAATTTTAAATTTGCAAAGGAATTACAAAAAAAGAAATAACAGTAAAAAAAATTTTAAAAAAATTTTTTAAGGGGAGGAGGATTTTCCCATATGGAAAAAATAGAATATTGTCAGGATCTGGAATTTTTCAACTCAAGGGAAAGTATTAACAGTTTTTAAATTTTATAAAAACAAAAAACAAAAATTAAAAACTAAATTTTTTAATTTTTAAAAAAAAACTAAAGTTTTAATTTTAATAAAAACTAAAAAAAAAAAAATAAAATAAAAAAAAAAATTAATATATAATATATACGTTTTTGAAAAAAACAATATTGTAAAAGTTAAAATTTAACCCCTATTAAATTTTGGGTTACACCCTTAAATATCTGTTTGGGAAATAATTTTAAACAACAAAAAACGGATATCTTTTTTTAAAATTTAATGTTTAAAATCTAAATTTTTTGTTTGGGTTTTTAAGGGGTTATTTTGAAGAAAGTTTCAAATAAATAAGCTTGCAAATGGAAAATTATGCTGATGGAGATCAAATTGCTTAAATTTTTTTAATGCAGTTTCCCATTAATTGATAAAGTTATGGTTAAACAAAATGGAAAAATTTTTTTATGATTGAAATAATTTATATAAATAGAAATTAAAGATTTGGGTTTTCCCTACCTGAAGATTATGAAAAATTAAACGGAAAAAAATAAAAATTTATTCTTCTTTGGGGAAAACTGGGGGGGGGGCTTTTTTGGGGAAATTTGGGGGGGAGGGGGGGGGGGGGGGGGGAACCAAGCGGGGGATATAATAGGGGTTTTCGCTATTAAAAAGAAATTAACCCCAAGGGGGGGTTTGCTGAGGAAAAACACAAAAATTTCCCATTAAAAAATTTAAATTAATTTTTTCAGGTTTAAAAAACTAATTTTTTAAAACCTCCAAGTAAAATTTCCCAAAACATTTAACAGCTGACAGTGATGATGAATTAATTTTTAGAGCAAATTGTTGCTGTTTCCGGGGAGGGTAATTGTAAAAATTTTTAAATTTTTATGGGGTTCCACTTTTAAATTTTTAAATTTAAATTTTTGGGTTTGTTTTCTAATTATTTACTAAAATTTTTTAAAAAGAAAGATGGTCAAAACCTTGGGGAAATGATGATCCCAATCAAGTGACAACAACAGATTAATACAACTTTTAGAATACGTTTGGTGTAACAAAACCACAAATGTTTTTGTTTTTTACAAGACCTGTTTTTGAAATTGCAAAAAACATAATCCCACATTTATTAGTTACATTTAAACATAATGCGGGAAAAAGAGGTTTTTTTTTGCATTTTGAGTCTTGTGTTTTTAAAGGGTTGGTAATGGTTTTTTTTAAACCCAGAAAAAAATTAAAAAGTTATCAAGAATTTATGATGATTTTAATTTAAATTTTTTAAATTTTTAAAAAAAATTTTTAAGCCCCCGGGGGTCTGTTTTTTTAGTTCAAACTTTAATAGTTTTTTTGGGTTTTGGTTCTTTTTAAAACTTGTAATAAAAAAAGGAATTAAAACTAAGTTGGGAAACCCTAAGCGGGTTTCCTTTAACTTTTAATTTTTAACTACCTTCCCACTGAAAGGGAATAGTTTTTACGAAAATTGTATTTTTTGAGGAAACATTTGAAAAAAATACTTTTGGAAATGAACTTGTTATTTTTTAAAATAAATTTAAAATAAAAAATTTTTTAAAATTGGTATAAAAAAAAAATTTTTTTATTAAATTTATAAATTTAAACCCCAAACAGTGGACAAAAAAAAAATTTTTGCACAAGTTAAAAATAAAAAAATTCCCATATTTTTAATTAAAACATAAAACTTTTACATGGAAATTTTTCCTTTATTTTTAAAAAAACCCAAAAATTTAAATAAAATTAAAAAAAGCTTTTGGGCCAATAAAAAGGGTTTAAAGAAATTAAAATTTTCCAAAAAAAACAAATGTCCAGTAAAAGGTCAAATTTGTGGATTTTTGGGGGTTTTGGGGCGGGTTTGGGTTAGGAAAAATTTTTCCCTTCCAAGGGGGCAGCAAAAATAGCCCCAAAAAATTTTAGCCCCCAAAGGCTTTGGGGGGCCCTTTTTCGGGACTGGGCCAGAAATGGTGTTAGTAATTTACTTGGGAATAAAAAGGGGGATGGGACCAAATGGGTCCTCTTTCCCCCCGGGGGGAAGGAATTTCAGTAGCAAATGAAAGAGAAATATTTTTTCACCATATCTTCCCCCCAAATTCAAAGAAAGCAATTAGTAGGTTCTGGGTTTAAAATTTAAACCAAAAACGAAACAAGACGGTGGGTTTTAGGTTTATGTTGGCTGGGGGGGGGGGCTGGGTTTTTCCCTTTGATTACATCTTTGTTAAGGGGAAAGGGACCCCGTTTAAAACCGAAAAAAACCTTACAGACGAATTTCAAATATAAAAAAAAAAAAAAAAAATTTTTTTTAAAAAAACCCAATTTTTTTTTAAATCTAATTTGAAATGAAAAAAGGGGAAAAACCAATTAAATTTTAAAAAAAACTTTTGGGGAGTGTTTAGTAGAAATAATTTTTTTTAAAAATTTAAAAAGAAAAAGGCGAGGGGGAATTATTTTTTTGGACGACTTTTTGGGGCCGGGAAACACATTGGGTCGTTATTTAAAATACAAAGGTTTTTCGATCCTTTGGGGATTTCCCTCCCCAAAAAATTTTAATTTTCCCAGAAATTTTCCAAAAAGTAAAATACAAAAAATGTTAAAATATCAAACAAAAAAATTTTAGGGCTTTGGATTTTAAATTGTTTTTTTTTTTTAAAATGTTAAAAGAGGGTTTAAAACTTTTAAATGTTTTATTGAAAAAAAATTTACAAAAAATTTAAAAATTTAAAAAAAAATGCAAAGAAAAAAATAAATTTTTTTAAACCAATAAGGACATTTTTTTAACTAAAAAAATTTTTTATAATAAAAATTTTTAATTAAAAAATAAAAAAGTTTTTTAAAATAGAAAACAAATAGAAAGCAATTAAAAGAAAAACCTTCCTTTGTTTTTTTTAAAACTTGTTTTTTTGGGAAGATATTTTTTTGTGGATTTTTCAAGGAAAAAAACTGTAAAGCTCCCCCCGGGTTTTAGTTAAAAAAGGAAATTTAATGTAAAAATTTTAGTTTTAATTCTTTTTAAATTATTTTGTTGTGAAATTTAAAATTTTAAAAGGGAAAGAAGCTAAATTACAACTAAAAATAAAGAAAGTAATTCTTAAAAGGGTTACGATGTGAAAAATAACAAAAAAAATTGAATTTTTTTCTTTTTAATTTATGAAAAAATTTAAAAAAAATAAAGTTTTTTATATTGATTTTTAAAAACGTTAAAAATTTTCATTAAAAAATTTTTGGTTCTAAAAATTTAAGAGTTAATTTAAAAATTTTTTTAAAGAAAAACCCCAATTTTTTTTATTTTTAAATAAAGAAATATTTTTTTATCATCATAAAAAGATAAAGAGGTTTTTAAATTTATAAATAACTAAAAAGTTTAAATGCTTATAAAAAACAAATTTAATTTAAAAGGTGTGATTATTTTTGGGTTGAATTAAAAAAAAGTTTTTTGAAATTTTTATGAACTATTGTTTTCTTAACAAAAATTTTTTTTAAATTTCCCTTTTAAACATTTTTTAATTTTAAAACTTCGTTTCCTAAAAAATTATGAAAATTTTTTCCTTCCTTAATCCGCAAATTAAACCCAGGGGGAAATTTTGCCGGCAGCTTCATTTTAATTTTTTCCAAATTTAAACTTTTTTTTTTAAATTGTGAAAAAAATTTTTTTTTTAATATCATAATCACTTTTTATAAAATTAACTTTGCCCTTTAAAAAAAATCCCATATGATTTTTGGGTTTTTAAAATTTCAAAACCATAAAAAAACAGTGTCTTGGGGAATAAAAATTTTTTACAATTCCCCTCGTATTTTTCCTTAATTTTTTTAAAAAAAAAAATTTCTTTAAAATTAAATTTTTTTTGTTTAAATCTAAAATGCACTTTCCCCAACAAAACCCGGGTTTCTGTTTAAAAACAAACTTTCTTTTATTCTATAAAACCCAAAAAGGTTGGGTTTAAAAAATTTCGTTAAACTAAAAAATGGGGTTTTTGGAAAAATTTTTTTAAAAAAAGGTTTTTTCTTATTTTTTAAATTTAAATTTTAATCCTTTTGCGTAAATTCTCCCGTCTTACCGAATACGGGAATTGTTCATTAACAAAAAAAAGTTTTTTTTAAAAATTGTTTTTTTTGCTTTAGATCTTTTTTAGTTTTAAAAAACCAATATATTTTTTAAACCCAAAGGATTTTTCGTCAAAAAAAATTTTTTTGGGGTTTTTTTTGTTATTTTTAAAACCCAAATTTGGGGGTTTATATTTTAAAGGATTTTTATAATGAACTAAAAAAGTTTGTTTATTTAAAAAATTGGAACAAATTTTTTTTCTTTATTTTTTCCCTATTTCAAATTCTTCTTTTTTTTCCCTTTCCTATAATTGGAAAACCCCCTTTTTCGTCTGGTTTTAAAAAATTTTAAAAGGGCAAAAGGTAATCGTTGTGGGTTTTATGAAATTTAAAGTGTGTTATAATGTATATAATTGCCCTATGATATCAAATTGTCCAAATTACTCATTTTGGTTCAGAAAACTGCTTGCAAGCAAAAGGTCGCGGGTTCGAGTCCTGAATGGGGGCCCCACATTTTTCCCCCCCCAAATTACTTTGGGGCCCGTGAGTGTGGTGACTACCCTTGGGAATCCTGGGAGCTAGGGTGAAGCAAGGGGCCGGGTTAGTCAAAAGACCCTGAGTTTGTCTTTAAAAAAAGGGGGGGGAATGTAGCAGTTTTGTATAAAAATGAAATATAATTTGTTATGATATCGTTGTCCGTTTTAAAGCTCATTTGGGTTTGAGCATCTGACTTGAAAGCAAAGGTCGCAGGTTCGAGCCCTTAATCGGGTGCACTTTTTTCCCCGGCCCCTATTACAAAATTTTCTTTTGGATTTTTCCAAGCCATTAACTAAAAAGTTACTTTTCCCTTTTTGCTTTTTAAATTTCTTAAAATTTTTTTTTTCGGATATAATTTAATTTTCCAGGGAAAAGGGTTGACACAGGGCCCCAAACCGAAAAGGGTTTAAATTGGCGCCCAGGGTACATAATTATTTGCTGTCAATTTTAGGATCATAATTTTTCCCAAAATTTTTAATTTTTTGCTTTACTGTATTTTGTTTGAAATAAAACAAAATTTCCTCTCACCCCTTTTTCCCAATTAAAAAGATACATAAAAATTTTTTAAATTTATTATATCAAATTTTAAAATTTTCCCGTAATTTTTAACATTGCTTTCCAAGCAAAAACAGGGCTACTAAAAAAAAGAAAAGGATTAATTTGTAGTATTTAAAAACCCTTGTTTTCAAAATTTTCGAATAAAACACTAAAAGAAAAAACATCAGTTTTTAAATTTTGATCTTGAAATTTCCCACTGTTTTTTTTTTAAATTTTTCCCAGATATTTTTAGCATGCTCTTTTTTGGGTTGTTGTTTAGTGTTTTTCCCTTTTAAAATTGAATTAAAAATTTCTTTAAAAGGGTTTAGTTTTGTTTTTTTTGAATTTTTTAAATGAATCCTTTTAAAACTTTTGGGTAAACACCTTTTGTTTTTAATAAATTAATGCTTTCCAATCAAATTCTTTAGATAAAAATTTAAATTCTGGAATTTTTTTTTCTAAGTTATCCAATGATTGAGACATATACTGGAATTTAAACAAAAAGACCCAAAACAAAATCAAATGCCCAAATATCTTTTTCCCTTTGTTAGGAAATTTAAAATTAATTTTTTTTTGAAAATTTCCCCCCTTAATTTTTTGGGGGGGGGTTTAAAAAAATGACCGTATAACCCTTTTAATTATGAAAAAAACAGGAATTTTGTTGGTTAGGGCTAAAATTAATATTTCATTCTGAGTGAAACACTTCCTCTGAATTTTCCGTTTTAAAGGGGCCCAAAATCCCGGAACCCTTTTGGGCCGTTTGGGAAACTTTGTTTTTTTATCCCCGGGCGGATTTTCATTTTCCTTATATTCCTTTTTCAAAGAAAGACAAAACTTTTGTTTTTTAAAAATTTAATTTTTATCTTTTTTTGGGCATTCTTAGTTCTTTGTTAAAAAATTTTTTTAAATATTTTTTTTCCCAAAATTCCCTTCCCCCAAGCATTTTTTCAAAAAACTTATAAACTGCTTTTGGGCCTCTATAAATCTGGGTTGGTTTAGTATAAATTTGGGCACGAAAAAACAAACAACTTTTTTTAAACCCTAAAACCCCAAACTATATGATTTTTTTTAGCTTCAGTAAAAGAAGATTAAATTGATGGAAAAACAGTTAAAACTTTTTTAGTTTTTAATTTTTTTTAAAAACAGCATAAATTACCAAAAAAAGGGAATGCTAAAAATTTTTGGAAAAAATTTTAAATTTTTCTTTACTTCCCTCTTTTTGGGATTTTTTTTCCCCTTTGGAATTTCCTTTTAAAAGCCCAAACAGTTTGGGGTTTTTTGTTCCCTTTTAAAAATTTTTTCTTGAGTAAAATGTTGCAGGGAAGATCTCCAAAAAAAGTTTCCTTTTTTTATTTTTTGTTTTTTTTTTTTATTAATTTTTTTTAAAGTCTTTTTTTCCCAAAATTTTAAAAGTTGGACTACAGTGGTTTTAACCCTCTTACAGTCATCCCTCAGTTTTTTTATCATTTTGTAAATTTTTCCAAAATGTCACGTGGGTTTTTGTAATTTATATTTTGGGTTTTTGTAAATGGGTAAATTCCCCCTTTGGTTCTTCATATCCAAATTTATTAAAAGATAATTTTATTTAAAACTTTTTAATTTTTGGTATTTGATTTAAAAGTAACGGAAATTTAATTCCATTTCAAAACCCAAGATCGTTTATATGTTTTTTTTATTTTGAAAATCTAAAAGGGTTTTTTTTTTAAAAAGGAAAATTTTTTTGGGTAAATGACACCATCAAAAAAATTTTATCCTGTTCTTTATATTTATTAAACCTTTCATTTAATTTTGTAGTTTGTTTGGTAAATTTTTAAAAAAAAATTTAAGCAGCCCAAAGGGGCTATACTTATTTCTATTTATATAAAAGGGCATCAACTGACTTTTCCCAGCCACTTCCTTCCGAAATCCAAAATTTCAAATTCTATTTATTATTTTATCAAAAACTTTTGGAAAGTTTTTTTATTTCAATTTTCGTTTTTTAAAAAATTTTTAAAAACCTTTGATTGAAAAAAAAGCGATTTAAAATATTGTAACAGTTTTTTTCCATTTTTGCCCAAATTTTTTTTTAAAAAAAAACGTTTATTTTTATTTCTTTTTAAAGGTTTTTTAAATTTTAAATTTTAATTTTTAAAAAGAGTCGTTTTTAAGTTAAATATTTAAATTTATTCCCTTTTGGGTCTTGCCCTTTTTGTATTTTAATTTCAAATTTCCTTATAATATTGTTTTGGGGAGATCTCCCGATTTTCCAAACTATATATATATTTAGAAAATAAAATTCGTTTTAAACCCAAAAAAAGGGTTAAAAAAAAAATTAAAAAAAAAAATAAAAAAAAAATTAAAAAAAAAATTTAAAAAAAAAAAAGTTTTAAATTACTTTAAGAAGAAAAAAAAATATTTAAACCCTTTTAACTTTTTTCCCTTAGTTTTTTGGGGGGAAATTTCCCCAAAATTTTTCTCGGTTTTCTCCTTTGGGGCCCCATTGTTATTTAACCCAGAAAAAAAAACCAGGGGCTTTGACGTGCATAATTGCTTTTATTTGTTTTTTTTCATTTGTAAAAACAGCGGTTTCAATTTTAAATTTTTTTAGGGTTGTTTTTTAATTTTTTTTTGGTCTGGGGCAATCACATAATCTTTCAGCATTTTCTTCTTTATTAAAAGATAAAAAAAGCCCATCCAAATAAATTTTTTTTAAAAATAAGGATCTATATCATTTTTAATTTAAACCCAAAGACATGATTTTTATAATTTATCGCAAAATATTTATCAAGTTTTGGGTTTTAATTTAATTTTTTCTTTTAAAACTTTTATAAAGAATTTTTGTCTGGATTTATTATTTCTCCTAAAAATGTAGATAAAATTTTTTTTAATTTATTCTATTACCTTTCTATTAACCATCTAAATTTTAAAAAACATAAAAAAAAAAATTTTTTAAAAACCACCTAATTTAAATTATTTTGATTTTAGAAATTTGTTTAAAAATTTTCTTAAAATCTTTTTAATAAGATTTTTTAAAATTTATTTTTTCTAAAATTTTTATCCCCCGGTTTAAAAATTTTAATACCTTTTTGAAACATTCTTTTTTAAACCCTTCTTCGTGTAATTTTTTAGTTTTTCTAAAAAAATTTTAAAAACCAAAATTTGTTTTCTTCCTAATCGTTTCTTTTTTTAATTTTTTTTAAAAAAAATATTTCTGGGGCGGGTTTTAAAATAAACAAAACCTTTAAAATTTGGGGGTTTTTTCCTTTGGTTTTTTTAATATGATCAGTTTAAAAAAAAGATTTTTTTTACTGCCCCCTCGGGGGCATTTAAAAAAACCCTTGTCTGAAAGTTGGGTTTTTTAAAAAACCCTTTTGTTTGTTAAAAAAACAACGTTCAAGAAAAAGAAAAAACCCTTTAAACTGTTTAAACAGGAAAAAAAAACATTTTTTTATGACTATTTAAAGGGGTTACTGAAAAGGAAATAAAATTTTTTGGGAAGGTTCTTGAACCCGCAAAATTCAAAAAAAGGGTTTTTGAATTAAATCAGGGGTCCCAAAAAATTTTTCCATTCGTGAATTGGTTTTGGAATTTTATTAAAATTAGGATTATATTCTTTAATTTAAAATTTTTAAAAACGGGACTTTATCCCGATTTCAATATTTCCTTTAACGGGTTTAATTTTTTTCATTTTTATAAAATACTTATAGAAAAAATTTTAATAAATCCTTTTTTAAATTTTTTAATAAACTTTAATAATCTTTAATTTCAACTCTTCTTCTTTTTTTCTTTTTTATTCCCCTTTTGTTTTTTAAAATTTCCCTTTTTAGCATTTTTTTAAGGGGGTGTTTTAAAAAATTTTTTTCTTTTTTGCATTTCTAATTTGTATTGTAAAAAAAAATTTTCCGAATTAAAATTTATTTGGGGTTTTTTTATTTACTTTTCCAAACCGTGCTTTTGGGTTTTAAGTTGGGTTTTTTTTTGTGAAATGTGTTTTTTAAAAAAAATTTCTTTTCGTCAAGTTTTAGTTGGTTTGTAAAAATGGTAATTACTGATGGAACAGCACCACAACTGCTACAAATACGGAAAGCTGGAAAAAGGCTAATGGAAGGGTGAAAAACCAAAGGGCACCCCGTGTTTTTATAACCCAGTACTTACTCTCCCCAAAATTTTTTAAATTTTTTTTGTAAGAAACACTAGTTTAGTTAAGTAATAATTTAAATTTAAATTTTTGTTTTTTATTCCATTAAAATAGAAAAATTTGATTTTTTTTTGCCCCTTTTTATAATTAAACTTTTTTTTTTTTCCTTTAAATTTAAATTTCTTTTTAATTCACTAAATGGGGGCCCAAAAATATTAAATTTTTTTACTTTTTAAACCCTTTTCCCTTTTCCCAAAACCTTTTTTTTTTATAGTCCGTTTTAAAAACTTTTTTTTTTCCCAAAAACTTTTTGTGTAAATAGGTAAAAGTTTTGTCCCTAAAAAGAACCTTTAACAATTTTTATTATTTTAAAACTTTAAAAGAGTATTTCTGGGGTTTGTATTATTAATTTTTTAAAAAATTTTTAAAAAAATTTTCCCCTGTCCAGTTTGGTGTATATTTTTTTCAAAATGTTTTTTCATTTGCTTAAAACGAAAAACCATCACCAATTTTAAATTTTGCCCTTTGGGGTCTTTGGTAAACTTTAAATCCCCCAAAAAATTAAAGTAACAGTACCTTTATTTAAGTTTTTACTGGCTTCGTTGGTGTCATTTTTATACTAGAATGTTTGTTTGTTATATTTATCAACCATATCCTGCAAATTGTCTAAATAAGTATAAGTATTATTTGTTGTAAATATTCCACATTATTCTTTTTAAAGTTCTATTGAATCTTTCAATTACTACAGCTTTACCTTCATTAAATGTATGATATAATATTAATCTTATTTTATTCAAAAATGATTCAAACTTTTTATTATAAATTCTTTTCCTTCATCCACCCATAAATTTATTGGTAATCGCCCTTTTAAAATTATTTTTTCAAATGCTCAGTAAAGATTCTCCGGTTTTATTCTTTAATGGAATAACCCAAGCATATTTACTAAATATATCAATAACGGTTAACAAGTACTTTACTCCTTTATTGTATTTTGAAAAAGCTTGCATGTCAACTAAATCAGCTGACCAAGTATCATCAATATCATTAACTATTACCCTTCGTTTTTTGAAATTTTCGTTTAATTGGTTTGTGTAATTCTTCTGCTAATTCATCACTCCAATTTATTTCGGGGGTATACTCTACCTCCTTTTCCCGTTTTTTGATTTTTGTCTGGGTGTTAAACCCATAGGGAACTGTTGTTCCTGTCCCAACCCAAGTTTGTATTTCGTTTTGATAGCTGGTTTACAACTAAATGTTTTGCAATCTTTTCTCCAAATGTTTTTGATTTAGTGTTATTTAAATTGAAAAGCATTTGCTTATCACATGTACTCTTTTTTACACCACTGTCATAACAAAAGTCATGGTCCATACATACTGCATCCAGTTCGTTGACGGAGGTCCGTTATCTAAAGGATTTCCTGGTCCACAATAGTTATATCCTGGAAGTGTTAAGCCTTTTTTAGGTAATAAAGGTAACATTGCTTTATGAATATCTAAATTACCTGCTTTGATAGTATTTTTAACAAATTTTGCTTTCATTTTTCCGCAAGATTTACATTTTGCTTTTATCATTAGCCTCCCGTTTTTTGTGCTGTAACAAAGTGAGGATTTACATTATCTGTAAATTTTCTTTCTTTCAAACAATATATTTTATTTTGTAAACTCATCTATATCATATGTATTTAAAACTTCTTAGTTGGTTTTTACTGGGTTTAAAACCTGTGGATTTTAAATTTTCCGGCATTGGTCAGTCCGGACCAAGGGTCAAAAGGTCAAATGAGGTTATACTGTTTTCGCACAAACAATTCTTATACTACTTATATATATATAATCGTTTATCATAACAGTTCTATGCACCACAGGCCCGTTAAATTGCATGTTTTTTACTAATGTATCTTACGTTAATAGAAACTCTGTAAGGTCTAACTAACGTTAATTAGCAAAACTGGTAACACCTCTACATTGTTACAACAGTCTGTGAACTGTGTAATATACATAAATCAAATAAGAACTAAGATAATACATATTTCCATGGTGTTTTTACCACAGTCGCGAATTCGTTGGTTATAGGTTCTATATATGCGAATTTTATTTGTTCGTTGGGACTAAATTTGGCAGACAAACGCAATGATAACAATTTCTGTGTATTAGTGTTGTTTATTAAGAATAATACTATCTCTCTATTCAATCCCGTTACTTTCTCACCACTTTCGCACAATCATTACATGAAAGTTTTTAAAAGAAACGGTTACAAATTTAGCTTAAAATATTGGAGAAATGCTTGAATTATATAAGAATTTTCGAGTCAGAATGCCTTTGGAGAAAATAGGTATACCATTGCTGGTATTGTCAAAGCTTTCAGCGTTCACTATTGAAGAATATAGACTTAACAATATCCATGAAAAACAATTGATAAACAATCGCTCATATTTGAGACACAGCCTGAACGGCCCACTGTAAAGTTCTTTTTCTGTTGAACAAGAACTTGTCCAAGCATAGTGATAAATTGTATGTACATAAGAATATATCCTAATGTTAAGTCAGTACCGAGCAGCATTTCTGGGTTTCTTGCTCTCGCGACAATAGTTTATTTCTAAAAATCATTCTGAACCAAATATAAGTTCGTGCTATTCCAGGATAAAGTCCTGCTATCAATTTTATTAGAAGAAACACATAAATTTCAACCATTAACTATTAATGTTTCTAAAATAACCCAGTCAGTGCAGCATTAAGTATAATTAATAGGTTCATATCTTAACCTTACCAAAGTAGTTTAATGACATGCAAATTGCTCGACAATTGATTAGCGCTCTGTCTGACTTCTGGTACATTTGTCTTCGCGACATTTGCTAAATTATGTATGGTCCAAGAAACTATTCCAGTCATTATGAGTATTTGATTAATCAAGTTTGTACTTTGGCATTGGACTGTTTATTCTTACTGGAATATTTTGTTACAGATTACAACCTTAATAAAGTTGGCTTCACTTTTTATATTCAATTTTTCCATTTGAAATAGGCTGTCGTAAACGTTAGATAATTGTATATCTTAAGTATAACAAATATTTATTCTGTTTCTTAGGTTCAACGTCGCACCGACACAGTTATAGGTCATATTGCGACTTTGCGGCTTTGATGGTGAAGGAAGACCCCAGGTGCCCCTTCGTCCATGATTTCGAGCTGGCACCTTGGTAGAACTACCAACCTTCCGTAAGTCATCTGAAGGTTGGTGGTCCGCTCGTGATGAAATGATGCACGGAGTGGCACCTGGGGGCTTTTTACACCATCAATAAGATCTATTAAATTCAGTTAAATATTTTAATTGATGAAAATCATCATGGACGCATTGGTCGAGAGGGCTAAGACATTTTCCTACGGAGGTGAAGGTCCCTTGTTCGAATTCTGGCTACTCCCATTGCGGTGTGTCCTTGGGCCAGGCACTTTATCACGATTGCCTCAGTCGACCAAACTTTAAATGGGTACTAGCAAATTGCTGGGGGTAAGGTATAATTAGTTTTAACTGTTCTAATATAGGGTCGTTAAAAAGCTCTACAGGACTTGTGTTAATTGTTTCACAAAGCAACGGTAAATATAATTTACCTTACCTTTATCATTACTTTATAAAGTAAGAGTTGTTAAACAGAGAGTTTCCAATTATAATGGAAAGCTGTTTTCCGTTTAGCACTGTAAGATAAGAAAATAGAAATTTATTATTCTGTACAATTTTGAAAAAACTAAGTATTCATAAGTTCAGAAATCTTAACTATTAATTCCAAATAATAGTTTCGGATGAACGTTACAAATATCGCCCAATTTTTATACATGATCTTTTATGATAACGGTTTAGAAGTTCAAAAAATTTAATCTGTCGGACGATCCTTCGGAAGCATTGAATAGAGAAAAGTGAAAACGTCACAGGTCGCTCAACACGACAAAAATGAAAATGTTGCAGGCTCGGTTTGATTGAGCCTGTTCATGGACGGTAGTGGAAATGCATGCTACCGTCCACGGCCTCTAGCCCCAGGTTGAGCAGAACACAACATTTACACAAAAGTCATGCTAAAAGTACAAAAACAATTTAGAGACATCCGCAGATGTATTCAAACGGCGGTGAACATGGAACCTTCAATGATACACGTGTTGAGGCGTGTAATTCCATGAAGAGCGGCGTTTGGTCCCCAGATAAAGTAAAGGGTTTGCCCCAAACGAGAAACTCAACCAAATAAAAATTAATTGACTTGGTCACTGTTTTCTCGTTAGGGCATTGCCATTATTTCATCTGGGGACAATCGCCGCTTTTCATGGAATTGCACTATGTGCTTCATTGAAGGTTCCATGTGCACCGCCGTATGAATTCATCTACGGATGTCTCTAATTTTCTTCTCTTTTTTGTACTTATAACATGTGTAAATGTTGAGTTCTGCTCAACCCGGGGCTAGAGGGCGTAGACGGTAGCTTGCATTTCCACTACCGTCCATGGACATGCTCAATTAAACCGAGCCTGCAACATTTTTGTTTATGTCGTGTTGGGTGACTTGTGGCTATCACCCTTTTATTTGATTACATTTGTATGTCTGTTTCTACGAGGTAACGAGATATGCAATACCTCTCACGCCCCAGCGTCTATTTCTTTAATAGTATTACAGAAGGGACCAATGCTCAAAGAGCAAATGAACATATTACAACACTACCTGTACAGGCGTTATTTTGTTATGACAAACTTGAAATATATTATAAAATAAGATTTTCATTGTTTATCTAACTTAAAGAAAGATGTTTTTAAGAAATATTCCATTGCCCCTAAATTTGCAAAAGTTTAAAATTATAATATCAACAAGTAATAAGTACGTATAGTACACTTGTGTTTGCTACGCAAATGAAGCGACAGTTTCTATGGATTCTTCAATATATCGTGATGCTATTTTACAAACTGAATTGCCTGTTTGTTCATAATACCTTTTAATTATGTTTATGTCTAGTGTCTTTATGTGTCTTATTTTTCGTATTGTGTTAATGGGTTTATATTTATATGTATGTATAAAAAGCCACTCTCTGTAAGTCTTAAAAGTTTCACAATTTAAGTGATAGAACCACGTTATTCAACTTGATCAATGAACTATGTCAGATAAAGAACAATTTATTTTCATGATTCCCTGTAGGTGGTACTCCAGATTTGAGGATGCATGAACAAAGCATGAGTTACAGTGTGAATTGATTGACACTATATGGTTATTAATGACTTTCTTATTACCTATAATAAACATACGATATTTTTACAGGCAATGCACTACGAAATGATTACATACATTAATAAAAACATTTTCTTTGGCTGATATTTACAGGGAAAGTATTTATCACTCCGGAAGCATGTCTGAGTGTTTCAGTCAACGCAACTTTCTACATCAATTTCTTCAATATTTCAACTTTGGGGTTATTTAGTGAAGTAACGAAATATTCCTTGGATTGTGTGCCATGAATACAATCACGCGACGTTTCAAGTAGGTTATCTTTTTCATTATGTTCTGTTATTTGTATGAAAAGGTAAACAGCTGCTAATGCGTGATACTTGACTTGTTTTTCTGGCGATTTATTGTATTTCCGTTCGATCTCTGCCGTCCGTAAGAAGGGAGTTATTTTAATGTGATATTTTCTTGTTGGACCTTTGTTGTATGTTTTCTAATATTCATTGAGCGAACGCGTATATGTTTTTTAAGTTTGTGTATGTATTATTTTAAGCGGGCCTTTCTCGTGCCTACATATTGTATCTTTTTTATCTAACGTATGTTAGGGATTCACTTTGAAGGGATAACTTGTTATTTGTCGTAGCCTGTAATTCCTGTAACATTCCATTTTGGTGCGCTCAATTAACCAATTGTTCAACCCCAGAGTTGGTTTTGCCACTGCTCGTCCGAAGGCAGTATCCATATGTGTTCCTTTATTTTTTGTTTTGTCCTTGTCACACCTTTACTTTGACCGGTGAATATTTGTGAAAATGTCAACAATTTACGCGTCTGTACATAAAATGTAGGGTTCGTAAGATTTTGGGTCATAGCAATTTTCCAATTGTATTTAGTAAAGTAATTAAACGTTTAATTAAAATAGGTTATGACCCAACTGTTTTGAGACCCACCGCATGTTTGGTGTTAGCCCTTTTACAATTGCTACGCTTTCCCCTTTGATTGTGTCTGACGGAACAGGTGGAGGACTCTATGATAAGTAGTTCTTAAATCCCACCAGGACCGAGTTATTTTGATTTCCGTCTCCTGGCCTGTTTTGTCGGGCCCTTAAGGGTGTTTCCATTGTTGCTCTGTCTTCTGCAAAGGCATCGAGTACATGCGTTTTAGGTTCTTAAGGATTGCATTTATATATATTTATACAAGAGCATGTGTGTGTTTTACATTACATGCCTTCTGTTGTAGAGATGGGAGCTAAAAAGTTAAAATTCATCTTTATAGGTTTTTTCAGAGTGAAATGATAGCTAAGTGCACCAATTTTCTAAATATATTTATGGTTTTCATCTTCTCCATGTCAAAAATAGAAATATTTGATATCTAAAAAATGACTTTCTCAAAATATCTGAAGCAAAATGGACAACTCTTGTATTGACCGTTTTTCAAAGATTTTAGGACTTCCCCAATTATAGTCTATATCAAAAGCTCCCACAGCTAAATAAATTCAATAGAGTATAAGGTAAGTTTACTCTACTTTCAACATTTTGAAAGAGCCTATACTGAAGTTCCTTTTGTCTTTTTATAAAGCCAAATTCCAAGACTAGCCAAGAGTCTAAAACGCTTGAAAAAATTCTGAGTGAAAGAGAATGACATGCTCTTTATTATAAGCTTACCAAAACCATACCAAAAATGTACCTTAAAGAAGTTATTAAAAATTTTATATTGTAAACAAAGCCCTACACCATTTTACCATCAATATTTTCCACTCATGAATGCACTCAATTCAGGCGATTATTGTTGATATATTTGTAAATGAGAGGCCCCAACAAAAAACTTTTTTCAAGTTGTGTAAACAGTAAAAATTTTAAATTAATGTTGATATCTGAAATTATCCGATTACTTTGTTTTTAACAATAAATAAAACACCTTTTAGTTTGTTTAGAGTAGTTGACCTGTAACGAAAATCATCAAATAGAGTAATCTCCATATGTTTTTTCAGCATTTATTCATTTTTCAAGTAAAGCAAATGATCGTGCTAGTTCCCTCCAGAGAATGTTTAAATTGAGAATTGCTTAAAATACATTACATAGAGTCATCACCTGTCAGCTACCTCAACATGTAGTAATTACAACCACTACCTTAAAACATTGTACTTAACAATGAATTTTTATGTTACCAATTTAACTTTTTTTGTTATTTCTCATTGTTGGATATATACATTTTACATTTTGATATATAAATGTTGTGTAAACCAATGTATCACCATTGAGAACAATAAATAAACAATTTTGGCTAAAAGATCAAAACTTAATAACGTTTCTTAATGTCGTTAATTTTCTTCAAAGGAATGTATGCATTATTCTATATAATCTTCATGCATTACTTAACTTTCTATCAGGGCCTCACTACAACTTACAAAATAACTGCCAGTGTAAGTCATGAGAAAAGCGTGCATATTGTATATTGAATACAAAGGGATTTAAACAAATGTAGGTCATATTTTGTCTGCCTGATAAGTTGTTTGAAAAAGGACCTATCTGATTTTTCTTTCACTTTTGATCAATGGTTAATGTTGGCTTCAGTTTATTGATCAATTCAGAGTTGTCCCCCTTTGATTTATTTGGGTAGGTACCATCTCTATCTGTTGCCTTTGCGTATGTTAGGGTTTCACCTGGCGGGATAACTTTAATTTACACTGTCCTGTGACTTTGAAACATGTTGGGGGTAAGAGTGAGGCTAGGTGCACTATAAACCGGTTTGCCACCGACCGTTCTAAGGCGGTGCCCCACTGTGTTCCTTTATTTGTTTGTTTTGTCCTTGTCTGTGTGCAGTGTGCGAGTGTTCGTGTGTTGATCGTGTGCTTTCCCTGTTGGATATTCTTCCTTATTTCCATGTTGAGTAGGCAGCGGTGTCGTGGCAATTCTTATTGGATATTTTCCTTATTTTGTTCAAGATTCCATTTCTAATGTAATGTAATGAAATTGATAAATATACTTTAGAAAAGCAAGCTAATTTCTTTACCGAAAATAACAAAATTCAGTATTACACATTTATTTCAAACAATTAAATTTTCTATTTTTTTCTTAATGGAACATTCGATTAGATAAAATAATCAGGAATGTGCGTTTAAAAACAGAATATCATATTGTGATTGTGATCTTTTTTGTCATTTATGCGTGAAAAATATTCATAAAGAAAACGGCAAAACTTGTAGCAAGATATAATATATCACCCTCAATTTTAGAATATTCTTTATATTGTCATGATGATAAAATCATAGACGAAGATCTAATAGGAACAGCCAAGTCTAAGCTAGACATTCGGAGAACATTAATTAGAAATGGTGCAAGGATGAAAATACATAACACGTGCAAACGTATAATACACCAAATTGACTGTTACTGCCGATCTGTAAGTTACTATTTAGTGATCGTTTCATATAACTTCATGGAATTCCTAAGAGTGCTCTGACGCTACGCTCAACATGTGAAAAATATGGAAAAGAGCACGTAAAAATATACTTATTTAGAACTAGACACATACTAACGAAATGCTTCACTATCAATTGAATGCGAAAACGGATTCGATTATTTTTCTGCATGATTGGTAAAGATTTTACTGTACGAAATAGAAGACGTTAAAAATAATTTGCTTAAACGAGACACAAACAACGTGTCATACGGACTAACCCATATAATTTAGGCGAAAATAATTTCTCTCAAACATCCATAAAAAGTGAGTACTCTGAAAGTGACTAGTGGTACAAACATTATCGACATAAGATTTTTGCAAGCATTCTTATAAATATCCTAAACTATTATGCAGAAGGTAAAAAACCGTTGCCACACTTTTGAATTAATGCAGAAAATTTACATTCTTATTGCATTTTTACCAATATCTAGCTTTTATTTTCACCCAATTTATCATTTTTCAGTGTCATATATACATTTTATGCCAAACCTGGTGGAAATGAACATGTTGCAAAATCTCAACCAAACTGTTGGCTTGTAGCTTTAAAACCAACACAGATTTACCGCCGTATCAAAACAAGAAGATATATCACTTCCTTACCATATAATCATATAAGACATTTTGATATAAATGAAACGTACACTCTATTGTCAATGCGCCAGTAATGTTATTTATGGTGCCAAGAAACATTGTCACGTTAATCAAGTGTACTTCTATATTTCGATTATGTAAAAAACAGAGGAAAAGTTCCGATAGGAATATCTACTTTTGAAGAGCGCAGCCTGTCGGAAACGAAATCTAGTACCACATGTACCATATTCACGAGAACTATCCAGTCTTTGCAACCATCCTGACTGATCCGATAAATTCGATCAAAATGTTTTTGTCTGAAATACAAAAAGAAATAATAGGTAAGGGTAGATTTCTCGGAAGCACAGATCACTATAAACACAGCCTCAGAGCCACGTATTTGCAAAGTAGGCCCACAACAAAAAGAAGCTGTAACGGAAAAATATTACAAACGGGTTGCTTCAAAAATTCAACAAGTACATTTTAATTTATTGTAAAATATAAATAGAGGGGAAGGAATGGGTGAAGACTGAAAACATAGATTTTTTGTCATAAATGACACGCACAAAGTATATAATTATGTACTTATTTTGTTTTTGTTAAACACGATATTCTTAGTAAATATTCCTACCGTCTTAACATGCAAATGCATATATCCGTTAACCATTTATTATCTATCTGCAACAAGTTTCCCTCTAAAAAAACTTGCGTTTAATATAACAAAGATATAGATCTACTTCTGTATTTTCCATAAGTTTGATAAAATTGTGTCATGTTATTTTCCCCGCTGAAGGCAGGGATATAGTTTTGGCGTTGTCCGTCCGTCCGACCGTCTTTCCGTCCGGAGCCACATCTAGAAAATAGTCTGGAATATTTAAATAAAACTTTATATACATGTTCACCACTATAGGAAAATTTGGCCCGTCAAGTTTCAGTCAGATTGCCTAAGTAACACCAGAGTTATAGCCCTTAAGAGTTTCTAGTGTTAACTATACAGGGTACTATAAATATGGCAATTTCTGCTTCATAACTTGTGACGTATTTGACCAAGAACTATGAAGTTTAACTTGAACTTAGATCACCATAATGTGGTAGTGGACACACAATTTCGTCAGGACCTCGTCAGTAACATGAGAGTTATTGTCCTTTAATTCTTTAAATATCCATATATTTGTACATTAAAAAAAACTAACATATTAGTAGAAATTCATTAAACCTCGTTCATTTTTTTCCGTGCATTTATCAACAGTAAAGTAGGCCTGATATTTTCAAAATATTATCCTTCATTATTTCAAGGTAATATTAATTCAAGGATGAAAATGAGTATCATGCATGCTCAGAATACATGAATGCTGGAACCTTTTATGATCTAATTATTCTTTGTGAAATTGAGGTATACTTCATTATTTCCCGGTAAAACATTTCTAGGATAGTTTGACATTTCACATTAATTCCGTGCATTAATGTCTTTTATCTTACATAAAGATGCGTCGACATTTAAGTTTGTTAACTGATGTGTACATGAGACATAGGCACAATTGTTTTTTATTCATCAAACTTCAAGGAGATGTATTCGTTCTGGTTATAATTTGGCTTTTTGGTGCATATGTCGATTTTACACTGATATAGTCCAATAGCAATGCTTCCAATATATGACAGGCAATTTTTGTCTTAATTTGTACCGTTTGAACGTAATAAGTTCTCAATTGGCTTGCAATTTTCGTGGCTCCGCTTTATTATGGTTGCCGGAATCCTAAGGCGGTACACGATTTTTTTCCTGCTTATAGGGGTGCGTTTGTGTGCTTGTGAGTCTAAAGCGGTGCCCTACTGTGTTCTTGTATCTTACTTGTCTGTTTTTCTATGTTAGTTAGTTTGGTGTGGTTGTGTGTTTATCTTTGGTACATGATCAGTGTCTGCGCTATTGTGGTTTACGTTGTAGTGTAACTGTGATTAAGGAACGTAGCTTTCCCTTTGTATATTCATCCTTGTTCTACTTTCCCCTTCAGCTCCCCCCCCCCCCCCCCCCCCCGCAACACCACCAATATTTTTACTCCTTAACACTTCCTCCCCCTCTGTCTATATTTGACATAAATTTACATGTACTTGTTAGATTTTTGAATCAACCAGTCTGTAATATTTTTCCATTACGGCTTCTTTTCGTTGTGTGCCTACTCTTTGCAAATGCGTGGCTCTGAGGCTGTGTTTTTGGTGATCTGTGCTTCCGAGAAATCTACCCTTTCCTATTATCTTTTGCACATTTATATGTATTGTGTTGATTCATAAAATTGAGCCGAGGTCGTAAAATGCATAAAATGATATAAAAACATTTCTTTATCTTGATGAAACAACATAGTTTTGGAAACAACTAAGCAATTTCATAATTATACCTTAAGAAATATGAAAGAAATTGGGAGAATATCCAGGGAGTCCTAGAAATTTCGAATTGTATGCATGTATATCAATACCCTATGTTGATTATTTAAATTTTGAATTTGTTTTATAACTATGTTAGAAGATCATTTTATTATCTGCAGTAGCCGTTCTCTCTTTTGAAACTAATATTCTGTTCATACAGCTTCAAAAACGTACGCAATATATAAGAGCTATTTAATCGCAGCACACTGTGTTATTTGAAACAGTTGCCGCTGCTAGAAAAAAGTCTAATATTCAAACTAATTGAATTGTGTTTTTCAAAATGTCTGAACGTTCTATTCCTTCTACAAAAACACAATCCAATATATTTACTGTCTTTCTCAGTTTATTTTATGTATAAATGGCTGTTGGATAGATCTATTGATAAAACGGATCATTAAACGAAATTGCAGAACTCATTTCGTTTACAAATCAGTCAATGAATATGTAAAAAACTGACAACGATAGCCATTTTGGAAAAGATAAAGTCGGTAGTTTATTAACAAATTTCCAATTTCATAGGAGATTTGTTGGTTGCAAAACAAATGAGTAGTTACTTCGGTTAATACTTGTTTAGCAAAGTTACTTACACATGAACACGTTAATGTTTAGCGATTTTGGAAATGATTTCATGCAAACAAAAATTTGTGCCAACGGTATAAAATATATAATATGAATGCTGCTTGTGTCGATGTATCAAAATAAAATTGTTTTGTATTTTAGATGTGTAGCTAATTGCAGTAAGGAAATACATGACTGACACGAGATTTTTTTTCCAATAATGCAAACTAACATAATCAATTATAATATGTACCAGCTGATTGTAGTGTAATTAGGTTACTATTGTTTATCCTCTTTGGTATTTAACAAGACAAAGTGTTAAACTCCCTTTGTATGGTTGCTTTTTTCATGTTATGTTGTTGTTTTTTAATTCTTGAACATGGGCCATTCCATGAGAGAGATGATACAATTTTAGTTATTGCCATAACACCTACATTTTACGTAAGTATTCTTTCGATTTAAGAAAACTAGTTTTGAAAATAAGTAAATGGCAAGTAATGTTTTACAAAATACGAAATAGGAAACTAAACAAAACTGGGCCGGATAACCTCACAATACCTTGTCATTGGGACTAGCATTTACTTATAGTATGTCAACACACGTTTTTTCACCCACTGTTTCTGAAATTAAGTAAAATTTAAAAAAAAGATGGTGAACGTTATAGAACATAATTGAGCCGCACCATGAGAAAACCAACATAGTGCATTTGCGACCAGCATGGATCCCACTGTGCATCTCGCGCTGTCGATCCATGCGTCACATTCAACTTGATAGAGAATCCGAGCGACGCATGACCTAGACTTCGCGGATGCGCAGGCTGGTCTGGATTAATGCTGGTCGAAAATGCACTATGTTGGTTTTCTCATAGTGCGGTTGATATAATATCCTACTTAATGTTATGAGGATTACAGGTCTTACAGACTACTATGAATACAACGTATAACAGTATTAAACAAACATGAATTTCACTTTCAAATCTCTTTAATTTTTACAAGTTGACATAATTACCCCAACTTTTTTTCAATTGAAAAAAAAAACAACGTATATAAATCTACAAAACAATCTGATGATATGATTTAAAAGATATTTTGCTGCTTTAATGACACTCAAAAATGCTTCAAAATAGAAAGAAAAATTGTTGGTCATCGTGCATCTAAGAGATGTAATTAGAAAATAACGTGTAACAACTGGTGAATTTTGATATTTTCAGTTCTTTTTGTTTTAATTTATACTTCCTAGATGATGAAAAGTGCTATGTTAAAAAACTTATTTTAATTAAAGTTTCTCATTATATATATATCAATCGGAAAAATAAATATCAGAACCAAACGTGGTCTATTTAAACTGATATTTGTATGAGCCTCTTACATCAGATTAAGGCAAATGCTGGCCAAAAATAAGGGTGATTTTTTATCACAACAAATAGAATGGTATATTATTAGCCATATTCTGATGATTAAGCATTTAGTTTCGGGATAAATTTTGTTAGAAAGAAATTTTCAAAGAAACATTTGTTTCAAAACGACGGGTATCCTGAAATAAAAAAAAATTGTACATTCTTAAAAGCATTGTAAGTCTTGAAATAGTGAACCGTTCAGATTTGAAACGTAAAATAATGTTCTTCACGAATAGTTTGTTATCACAATTTTGATATTTTATCATTGATACAGGTGTTGTCAGATCTAGCTACTGTTATAATGACCCTTTTATTATGCAGCTGTTGTTTTGTTATCAAACGAAACTTTCAATCGGTGTTAAAATAGAACTGAGACTATTTTGTGAGCGCTATTCATAGAACTGTGTCAGATCATGTATATCAAATGAAAATAGTCCGCAACATGCAATACAAATCATATCAAATTTATTCACTCAGTGCATCATACAGGATACTAACATGAGGTATATATTTAGTAATACGTTTTAAACCGCGGTACATAGCAAAACTAATATTCAGACAGCAAACAGAATATGTTTCGTAAAATGTAACCATCTATTGTTTACATTTTTTTACAATATTAGTAATCATAAATCTACGTTATGAGGACAGTATATGTATGTCGCATGTGGAAATGATTCCCCACACCAAGCACCCCAAGCACCGCACCCAGCACGAGTCCGTTGCTCACTTGACCGAAAAATCTGAGAAAAAAAAGCAACGAATTCCACTAGACGCACGACATCCATAGGACGAGCAACTAACCCGTACTAATGCGACATACACTTAACTCTATGTTTATTTATCTTTTACTATTTAATCAATCATCAGTATGCAAATTTTCGGAATAACGTTATATAAATAATTTATTTGACTAGATATATTTGTTTTGTCGAATTACAGATTGGTTTGAATTTTATTTTTATATCTAATAATTGGCACGAAATTATGTTTATTTCAGACTGTCAAAAAAGTGACATCTCTTGTAAAATAACTGGCCGTCTATCTTTTGTTCATGAATATTAGCATTGGGCGGTTCATTCAAATTTATATAATGCTTTGGAAAGAAGATTAAAATTTAAGTGCAACTCTATTTTATTTTTCTATGAAAGGAATTTTGCTATGATGTGTATATTTAAATTTTTTGGTTTGTTGTGTGTGATGCATGGATTCCATGCTTCTTTGTTGTTTGAGTTAAGTTGACACAGAAGTTTGGACTTGCCGTTTCTGCGTGATAATTTGGAAGTGTGTAACTTCAGTTCGGAAAAGGTACAATACGGTTTTTTGCTGCCTGTTCGTATCTAGTTTTAAACTACATGCCATATTTTTGACAGAATTAATATTATATAATAATTTAAACTAAATATTGAGTGAAATTTTTGAAATCAGTCTAGCAAAAAAATCAAGCACACGATCCTATCTTTTTTATTTGCTGAATTTTTTAGGTATATTCTGAAGTTTTGAAAGATCAGAGTTTTATCAAATGCTACAGTGTAGAAAAAATTTCGATCCAAACGTGCAGAACTACCTTAAGTGTAACGTCTTATATCGTTCTAGCAAATTATGCGTAACGTCTTATGTTTCATGTAGTGAAACATTCACTTATAAAATCTGTAAAAAGATCCTTTGGAAGCAAAGAATGCAACCAAGAAGAATAATAGCAGTCTCGGTTTGATTGAGTCTGTTTATGAGAGGTAATGAAATGTGCAACACCTCTCACGCCCCCTAGCACCGGCTTTAGCAAATATGTTGAATGGACTCCATGATCCCAAAGAACCAGAAAATATAACAACACTGAATCTAAGTACAGGGAGACTTTTTACAGCTAGTAAACACGCTAGTAAGTTATCGAATTTGGGATCATGGAGTCATTCAACATATGTGTAATAGAGTTCCGCTAAAGCCGGTACTAGGGGGACGTGAGAGGTATTGCATATTTCGTTACCTCTCATAAACAGGCACAATCAAATCTAGTCTTTTAATATTTTGCTCAATTGCTCTATGCTACCGATAGATCGTCTAACAGATATGTTTTAACTTTTAAACGTTATCATAAAAGATGATGTATAAAACAATGTGACATATAAAATACTATTTGGAATCAACTGTACAAAATGATAAATAACAGGTACTGGGTCTCTCAAAAATATTAATTTAAGAATAATAAATTTGTACTTTCTTATTTTCTTAACGGAAAGTAGCTTGACATTTAAGGATTAGTAATTCAACGAAATTTCTAAGGACTGTCTCTGTTTAACAAATGCTTTTTTTTCATAAAGTAAGGATGATTTTCCTCACTTCAGTTATTATATTTAATTGAATTTATTATTTTATTGATTCAAACATCCCCAGAAGAAGTCAGTTGTTCGGCAAAATTCAAGCATTTTAATTTTTACGAAAAGGAAAAGTTTAAGGAATGTTGTAAGTCAGAACAAATTACCGGAATCGTGTTTTAAACTATTTTTTCCATTTTATAACAACGTCATGCAATACTTATCAGAAACGTCTGTAAATACTTTGAGGAGCGTTTTCTATGTTATATGATTTGCTAGTAAATTTACATTTAAAACCAATATATGAGACCAAAAATATATAAACACGAACAATCTTGGTTATTTGGTTAATTATTTCGGCGAAAACAAGCCCCTGCATACAATGTAATAGTCAAATGTACATTTACAAAAGTGTGGTGTCTTTGGTTGATATTAACCCATACAAATGTCAAAAGAAGGGGTTCCCTTTGAAAATGCCTAAGGAAGTGTTATAACTGTTTTCTAAAAAACCCTGAAGGTAAATTCTATATTAATTTTAAGTACAGATTTCAAGACTGGTGAATGTCTTGCATGATGCTCTGGAACGTTAAAGACACATCAACATGATTGTTTACTGGAGAGTTGAATGATAAATATGTAGATGCTGTTCATTTCTTTCTTTTCTTTTTCATATCTAAAAAATGAAATTATTTAACGTTTATGGCAGACGTTCATAATTACAAACAAATGTAAATACAAAAGAAAATATAAAAAGTAAAGCCAGGCTATAAACGGTAACAGAATAGTCCAGTAAGAATAAAAAGTCCAATGCAAAAGTCCAAACTTGATTAATCAAATACTCATAATCCTGCGACCTTGCTTTATTTAATAAAAATCTTGCAGCATTGGTCACGAAGACAAATGTGCCAGAAGTCAGACAGAGCGTAAATTGATTGGCAAGCAATTTGCACGAACTATGTTGGTAATTTATTGATAAATATGAACTCATCAATTATACTTAATGCAGCGCTGACTACGTTATTTTACAAACGTTAATAGTTAATAGATGAAATTTATGTGTGTCCCCTAATGAAGCTTATAGCAAGACTTTAATGGCACAAAGTTTGTTCTGAATATATTGTAAATAAAGCAAGAAAACGGGTAATATTGACTTAATATGACGATTTATCCTTACATACAATTTACACTTATGTTTGGACATGTCCATATTAGGAAGCAAGTTAGTTAAACATAATTTAAGGATTAGAAACCTCAACAGAAAGAGAACTTTATTGTAGACCGTTTAAACTGTGTCTTAAATACGAGCGATTGTTTATCGATTGTTTTCACAATACCGACAATAACATATCTGTCATAGGTTTCAATATTTAGTGAAATGCTAATCTGTTTAATGTATCGCAAATTGTTATGTAATTCAAGCATTTCTTCAGTATTTTGAACTCAATTTCTCAACCTGTATTGTAAAACCTTTCATGTAATGATTGTGAGAAAGTAATGACATTGTAACAGAATTTTATAGAGAGGTAGTATTATTCGTAACAAACAACCCTCATACTAAGAATTATGTCATCATTGCGTCTGTGTGCCAAATGTAGTCTCAACGAACAAGTAAAATTCGCATTTATTTTGTATATAGAATCTATAACAAACGAAAGCATGTCCCCCTAAAACAGACGTTTTTGTGAAAACTATGAACTCTATAGTCAGCGAAATTAAAATATTTATCAGTTGTTGAAAAAATGTAAACAAATACAGCAATGTTTTTTAATCATGATAATTTCAACATCTACACTCTATGTTGAAATATGATACATCGTTAAAACACCACACACGTTTGTATTAGCTTCTAGTTCATATTTGTTTATGTATATTATATATCATATAAAATGTCTGCAAATTTATATTTAAATCCAATATGTGAGACCAGGAATATATAAATATCAACAATCAAGATTTTTTCGAAACAAGCCTCCGCATTACAGTGTAATAGTCAAATGTACATTAACAAAAGTGTGGTGTCTCCGGTTGAGATTAACCCATAAAAATGGAAAAAAGAAGGGTTTCCCTTTGAAAATGCTTACTGTTTTTCTTAAAGGGCCTCCAGAATGTAAATTCTATTTTAACTTTAAGTAAAGATGATTTCAAGGCAAGTGAATTTCTTGGAACGTTAAGGATCAACTTTATTGTTTACTTGAGAGTAGTAAGATAAAATATGTTGATGTTGTTCATATCTTACTTTTTACATTTAACAAATGAAATTATTTAACGTTTATGACCAACGTTCATAATTACAAAAAAGTAAACAAAAAAAAACATAAAAAGTAAAACCAGGCTGTAAACTGTAACAGAATATTCCAGTAAGGAGAAACAGTCTAATGCAAAAGTACAAACTTGATTAATCAAATACTCGTAATAACTGGAACATTTTCTGCGACCTTGCTTTATTTAATAAAAATCTTACAGCACTGGTCACGAAGACAAATGTGCCAGAAGTCAGACAGAGCGTACATCGATTGGCAAGCAATTTGCATGAACTCTTTTGGTAATTTATTGATAAATGTGAACTCATCAATAATACTTAATGCAGCGCTGACTACGTTATTTTAGAAACGTTAATAGTGAATAGATGAAATTCATGTGTGTCCCCTAATGAATTTTATTCTGAATATTTTATAAATAAAGTGTTATCGAAAAAGCAAGAAAACCGGTAATACTGATCCGTACTGACTTAACATGACGATTTATCCTTACGTATATACAATTTACACTTATGTTAGGACATGTCCATATTAAGCAGTAAGTTAGTTAAACAGGATTAGAAACTTCAACAGAAAGAGAACTTTATAGTGGACCATTTAAGCCGTGTCTTAAATACGATGTTTGCAAGTTAGTTAAACACAACTTAAGGATTAGAAACTTCAACAGAAAGAGAACTTTATAGTGGACCATTTTTGCCAGGCAATATTATAGGTGGCGCCGCTGTCAACATGTGAATGTGAAAACGAAAGTAGAGTGTTTATCTAGGAATTATTTCAACATTTTACCCTTCTACGTTGAATTTTTAAGGTAAGTAGATAAAATGCCATTTTGTTGTGTTAAATTAACTAGGGAAGTATTCATTCGATTCTATTTCAATGGAAATGGAGCAGAATTATTGACACTCAAGTGGCACAACGGTACAGAGTACAGACTGCTAATCTGTGACACTCACAATATAAATTTGCAGTAGGAAGACAAAAAATCTACTGACACAGTGACAGGGTTTACATTTTGCATTATTTTTCTGATTCAACCTGATGAATGGTGTGTACTCATTGAATACATGTACTGTATATGAAATTAATGAAGCAGTAATTTGACAAATACAAGCAATGAGATATTGTTCATTGATTAAAATATGGAATATTTTTCTGGTGTCCTTCACAAATTAGGCAATGAATCCTTCAGATATAAAATAATTCTTCAAGGACAACAGAATATGATTGAAATTATAAAGGCTTGTAATGTAGTTTCTTATTATCATTATTATAATATTGTGATGTCTTGCACTACTCAGTGTTTGTTTTGTATTATATTTCAGATATAATAGTATGAATATAGAGATGATTATTTAGTTACATTCAACTGGTCAGTGGTCAAAAGGTAGACTATGTCTTTTTGATAACTGTAAAATGTTCCTTACACACTTTTTCTTATGATAATTATAGGCCTCCCAAGTTAATCTCCACAGTTCTTACCATGTGTCTACTTTATTTCTACTGAAAGCATAAACCCTTTAAAATAACTATTCTATATTCTGTATATCCAGGGCTTCAGTGTATAACATGATCTTTATGAAATTTCTGTGACCTATATTTTCTAGTGTAAAAGAAAATGTTTGTCATATTTATGCAAGAGTAACACCAGATCAGCTGAGACCCAAAATATAGTTGTGGTGTGTGACTTACTTGTTCTCATGACACAATGAAAGATCAGCTGCTGTGGAATGCCAGTCATACACATGCACTTGCCAGAACATTACCTTTTAATTCAAGAAAGTTGCTTTTAAATCAGTTTTGTGGCTTTATATCTATAAACCTGAGGTCATATTCATAAAGCTTCTAAGATTATTTTTATCAAAGATATTCAATATTTTGTTAGAGAGATATGAGAAACATTATGAATATGACCCTTGTAATTAAATTAATTGATGAATCACACAATTATGCATATTGGTTATGTCATAAAATATTATTTGACTTTTTTTATTTCGGGGAGTATGTCTGTGTGTCTTGAAGCATTGAATGCCCCCAAAACAACCAGTATGATAAGAAGGTATTTTAGAACTCTTTTCCTAGCCTTTCACAAAATTACAAAAGCTGTAACTGAGGAATTTAATTACCTAAGGAAGATCTGATAAATAAAACTTCAAAACACTAATTATGCTCTGATGTACACACAGATTGTACCTTGCATTTATATTTTTATAGAGATGAGAAGATAGTTCATGTATATATATTTGTTTCTGCACATTAAGATTCAGAATCAATTTTCTATCAACTATGACAAAAGTAGACAGATTTCAATATATGTCATAACAAAATTCAATATTTCAGAAACTTCATTTCAAAAGGACATATTAAGAATTATTCAAGTTGCTTTATATTACATTACAGACCAGAGTATATAGCTTCCCAAAATGTTGAAAGACTAAGCTGTTTTTCTATGGACTTTTAAGTATTTTGAATGTTTTAACCTTATAATAATAATAATGATTGAATATTTCATTTCAATTAGTGATGACACTAAGTCCTTTTCTAGTAATTTGCATCTACATTTCAACATGTTTACACTTATTTTTTTAAACAGAAAGATATTTTTATTTCTTTCATTTTAGGTGTACAATCTGGGTTGAAAACAGCCATGGACAATGAATTTGGAGGTGCATGCTGGAGCATCAGAAATTATATACTTGGAATAAATAATTGCACAATACACATTTACTGAGAAGTGACTAATGTTTATGTTAAAGTGCAATATCCATGTTTGTAACATTTACATGGGGGTAATAGTTACAGTGTTGAAAGAGACTACCAGTGTTACATTTCAATCTAAATTACAGTGTGGATACTAATTCTAAATTCTTGATAATCAAGTGTTTTAATAACTTATGAATACTAATTATTTATCAAATTGTTTAATTTATCACATTCCTACATCATTATTTTATATAAAATGCTTGTAGTTATACAATATATGTCAGGTTAAATGGTAATAAATTTTGTTTCTGTGTAAATATCTTGCTTTTGAAAAATGAAAATGATACATTCAGTGGCCATCATCTGTCAAAAAATTAATATAAATGCAACAAAACTGATGAAAAGATAGGCAGTTACTTTTCACAATTTCATGGAATAGCAGAATATACATAACATTGTATATTTTTCCTAACTTGTATCTGGGGCCATCATAAATTAATTGCTAGATTAAATTTTCTTCACAAGATTTCAGATCAGATATTTTATTTTTGCTTTAATGAGGTTTTAAACAGAACAAATGACATAATTATAATAGTTATTTTTGTCAATGGATTTGATTATAAGCAATAATAACTGAAAGTTAATAATTTATAACATTCTTTATAGAAATATTCCATGGACGATCTTGGAAACTAAGAATATTAAGGGGATGCATAAATATAGTGTGAGTGGATGATAATCTAACAATTAATATAGTATGGCCTTACAAATATAAATCAATAAATACTTACTGGCAATAATAGTGATTAGGTATGATGCAGCTATATGATAAACATATATTTTTTTGAATGGTGATTTGTTATGAGAAAAAAAGCTGCATAATTATGATTGAAACTAGCTCCATATTTCCTTTCTTTAACTTCATATAAGATAGCCAAGTATCACAATTATATGAATTCTAATGTCAGTTGTGTACACAACTGAAAATGCATTGCATTCATTTTCTAAAGTAATAGTTAGCATTTGGTCATATCTCATGTTTGGCCTTCAATGACTGGAAAGGGAAGGCAATAAATGGAATTTATGATTACACACAAAATATGGAGAAGACTGAAATCAGTAACTGATCAAAAATATCAGAATGCTTTAGCTTATGATTGTCAAAATTCATTGTATTTAGTAGATGATCTCTTTCTTTAAGGGGCTGGTAAGTGAAATGTCAATATCACAGTGACCCTAAGACTGAAATATTTTATTATGGAAAGCTGAATGATAATTTTGCCCATGGTCATCAGACTTTAAATCATAACAGATGAATACTTTTGGGTCAGTAGATAAAAGTTAAAGGTCACTGACAATTAGATAAAGACTGATTCAGGTTATATAAGCTTGAGAACACTTTCAATTATTATGATCATCCAGCATTATAGCATGAATGCCTATGTTCAGTAGATGGCCACTATAGTGTTTGGCAAATAGGTCAAAGTTCAAATTCAAACCATACTGAAAATAAATGCAAGTTACATGCCCAGTCACCACTGACAGGCTATCATGGGAGACATATAATTTTGTGCCCCCCATTAGTGGTGGGGACATATAGATTTGCTCTTGTCCGTCCGTCCTTCCGAGAATGTTGTGTCGCGCCTAGTTCCAAAAGTATCTGACGTAGAAAAACTTTACAGGAATGTTGGTCAGTATGTGTAGTTGTGTACCTGCGGATTTGCGTCCGGATTCATTCAGTCGTGTAGGAGTTATGCCCCCTGACTTTGTAAAAATTGGTCATTTTAGTGTTGTGTCGTGCCTAGCTCCAAAAGTATTTGACGTAGAGTCACAAAACTTCACAGGAATGTTGGTCAGCATGTGCAATTGTGCACCTGTGGTTTCGCGTCTGGATTCATTCAGTCATGTAGGAGTTATGGCCCCTGACCTAGTACAAAAATTGGTCATTTTAATGTTGTCGTGCGTAGCTCCAAAATGATTTGACCTAGAGTCACCAAAGTTTACAGGAATGTTGGTCAGCATGTGCAGTTGTGCATCTGGGGTTTCGCATCCGGATTCATTCAGTCGTGTAGGATTTATGGCCCCTGACTTAGTTAAAAATTGGTCATTTTAATGTTGTGTCTCGCGTATCTCCAAAAGTATTTGACCTAGAGTCACCAGATTACAGGAATGTTGGTCAGCATGTGCAGTTGTACACCTGGGGTTTCGCGGCCTGATTCATTCAGTATTGTAGGAGTTGTGGCCCCTTACCTAGGAAACAATTGTCATTTGAATGTTTTGTCGCACTTACCTCCGAAGATATTTACCTACAGTCATTATTTCACTACACAAGACCAGACTTCCTGTCCAGACTCATTAAAAAAAAGTTTGTGAAACATGTATGTTAAAATGTACTTGACCTAGAATCATAAAACATTACAGGATTTTTTTTATAGCCTATGAAGTGTTCTCTTTAGGATTTTATTCATCTAGGCCAGAGTTATGGACAATTAAGCGAAAAATACACATAAGGTTCTTAAAAGTTTGTGTTGCAAACATCTTAAAAATTGTTTAACCCGATTCATTAAACCATGTTACAGTGGCAGGAGTGGGGGCACCTGTTCCTATGGACACTAATCTAGTTTCTGTTGCCATTGCTGTAAGACCAGCTCTTAAATTGGCCCTGTTTGAAATTGTGCAGTCTCTACTTATTTTTCTCCAGTAAAAGTACTCTATCCTTTGAAACATACATTTTCACTTTTGTTGCCATGGCAATGAAATATTTTTATACTTTTTTTTCGCATGCAAAACAATGTGAGTTAATTAAATCCATTTCATTACTGCTAAAAGATTTATCTTTATAATTTTAAAAGTTGTGACAACAAATAATGAAAACTTACTTATCCTAAGGAAACATTATCAAACAGATTACGAAATGACCTGTTACAATGGCAACTGAAAGGCTCTTTTCTGCTTTCTTTACATGAGCATTATGAGTTGTCAGTTGAAACAGTGATAAGTCCATTAAATATCCAAACATCAAAATATTTAAGTCATAACATGCAAAAAGTTAAAAAATGCTAAATTTTGGCCTCGTTGCCATGGCAACTGAAAGGCTCTTTTCTTCTTTCTTTACAGGAGCATTATGAAATGTCAATTATAATAGTGATAAGTCCATTAAATGTACAAACATCAAAATATTGAGGCTATAACATGAAAAAGTTAAAAAATGCTAAATTTTAGTCCTGTTGCCATGGCAACCAACAGTAAAAGTACACATTTTATACTCATAAATATACCAGGCGAAGAATTCTACCTCTGCACATGATTTTAAATCATACTTTGAAACATTAACAAAATTAAAACAATAAAATATTGATTTTTTACGAATTTTTAGTTTCAGGATTCCAAAGAGTTATTTCCCTTAGTTAAGACCGTTTCTATGACAATTCTGTTATCGGCTTATGTATGTTTGAATAGCCTGATGTGTTTACATTCATATTTAATCAAACATTTGTAACAGTAATCATTTATTATTTTGTTTTTTCCAATTTATTGAAGTATACCCTCTAGATACGCTAATGCTTTCTTTCACTACAGCATATAAGGTGAACATTAGATTTTCCATAAACAATTGTCCTTGCAGATTTTAATGTTTATTTTTGGAAAATACATGCATTTTGGTAAAAAACGGCACATATTTTATCATCATTTTGGTGGGGGCCAAAATTGTCCCAAATCCTACGTACCCCTTTGTATCAGCTTATAGTTGATATTTTATTCATGTATATTATACAGTTCACAGAGAAAGGTATGGCCAGCTTTGCTAATTAATGTTAGTTAGACTTTATATGATTGTTTTTACATAAGGATACATAAGTAATAAACGTACGGTTTTACGTAAACGTACTTCAGGGACCGTATTCATAAAGCATCTTAAGTATAAAAATAAGAAATTGATTATTTACTTAAGTATTACTTAAGTAAGAAATTTATTTTACTTCAGTATTTTTGTTATTCATAAAACAACTTAATAAGTAATTATTGGCTTTTATTGTGGACGAGAACATTAAAAAAACAACATTAATTTCAGACAGATACAACATGCATAGTTATGTTTAAAGTGCTTTTAACTGAAAAACAATACTTTAATCGTACTCACGACGCCATAAGTCATTTCTTACGTATCTTAAGTTTAAGCTGTTTTATGATTAGGCCTGAAGTTTTTTACTTAGACTTAAGCTGAAATCACCACAAACTTAAGTAAAATCTTCAACTTAAGTCAAAACTTATACTTAAGATGCTTTATGAATACGGCCACTGGTACATGTCTCTCCTAGAATCTCATCATATGAGAATAGAACTGGGATGGTAAAAGATTTTCTATATACAATTTTTATATAAGACATGGATGTGCGCCATAAAGATCACACTTATGTTCATGATTTTGTCAATAAGTTGGAATGCAATGGTTTCTATAACGTTTTCACATGAATGTCTTTTTTCGGACCACGCCGACGTGTTACAGAAATAGACGCAAAAGGTGCGATCCTACGTCAAAAAGGCATTTGGCTGAATATGTCTTCGCTTCCACAAACGGGATCGACAAAAAAATTCTTTTATTGTGAAACTAATCAATCCCCTTGACCCTGAAGATATATGCGTTATATAGTATACCACAGTATGAACTTGATATGAAATTTCATCCAAAAAGAAGAACCAAACACTACCTTACTGAGTACAATTGTTTTTATGCCCCCGAAAGGAGGCATATTAGTTTTCAACTGTCTGTCCGTTCGTTCGTTCGTTCGTTCGTCACAACGTTAACTTTTTGTTTTGCATGAAAGCACTTTACTCGCGAACCACTGCACCCAGGATCTTCAAACTTCACTTACTGATAGTACTTATTGAGAACACGACCCCTACTGACTTTGGGGTCATCAGGTCAAAGGTCAAGGTCACAGGGGCCAATGTTAACTTTTTGCATGAAGGCACTTTACTCGCAAACCACTGCACCCAGGACCTTCAGACTTCATATGCTGATAGTACTTATTAAGTACACGACCCCTACTGACATTGGGGTCACCGGATCAAAGGTCAAGGTCACAGGGGCCAATGTTAACATTTTGCATGAAGGCACTTTACTCGCGAACCACTGCACCCAGGATCTTCAAACTTCACATGCTGATAGTACTTATTGACTACACGACCTCTACTGACTTTTGGGTCACCAGGTCAAAGGTCAAGGTCACAGGGGCCAATGTTAACTTTTTGCATGAAGGCCTTTTACTCGCGAATCACTGACCCAGGACCTTCAAACTTCACACACTGATAGTACGTATTGAGTACACGATCCCTATTGACTTAAGGGTCACCAGGTCAAAGGTCAAGGTCACCAGGTCAAAGGTCAAGGCGCTGCGGGGGCATTTGTCACCATAAGTGACAGTTCTTGTTTTAAACTACAGAGAATATACAAAAACGAATGAAAAAAATCTTTTAGAACTGACCACAAACTGGACACAAGCTCGTTTCTATGCTTTTGTAATTTCAAGCACTCATAAAAAGCGTAGAAACGAGCTTGTGTCCAGTTTTCGGTCAGTTCTAAAAGTTTTATTTTTCATTCGTTTTCTTTTTTGTATATTCTCTGTATTTTAAAAAAACAATTGTATTCAGTAAGGTAGTGTTTTGTTCCTCTTTTTGGATGAAATTTCATCTCAAGTTCATACTGTGGTATACTATATTGTGGTTCACAATAAAAGAATTCATTTTTTGTCGATCGCGTTTATGGAAGCGAAGACATATTCAGCCAAATGCCATTTCTGTGTATGTGCGTTAGTGTGTCCGTCCGCATGTTTTTGTACGGACAATAACTTTGACGTGCATAGTGCAATCTTACTTATATTTGGCATGAATGTTGGGAGTTTTATGCGCAAAGTCCAGGTTCCTATGTCAAGGTCAAGGTCATTTGAGGTTGTCCGGGCTGTAACTTTGCCATACATAAAGCAATCCGTTTTTATTTGGCATAAATGTCTGCCTCAATGAGAAGTAGTTGCGCGCAACTCCAAACCCCTACCGTTAAGGCCAAGGTCATATGTAGGAGTCAAAAGTTATTTTAGAGTTTGGCCATGCCATAACGTTGACATGCATTGAATAATCTTATCTTTATTTGGCCAAAATGTTTGCCTGAATGAGACGGAGTGTCACGCGCAAATCCAAGACCCCTATCTCAAAGATCAAGGTCACACTTAGGGATCAAAGGTCATATTAAATCTTAAGCCATAACATTGACATGCATTGATCAATCTTTTTTATTTGGAATATCTTTTTTTTGTGTACTGACAATTTTTTATAGAATTACTTCCCTTTGTTGTTACTATAAATAGCTTATTTTTAACTTTTTCTATTATTGGTCCTAGGGAAAAAAACAATACCACTATTTTGTGGTACAACATGAATGGTACCTCAAATGTTTATGTGTATTTTGGGATATCTGTAACTGGTAAAGATTTCTTTTGTTGACTAAGGAATATTGTTTTGAGGACTTACATATTTTTAGAATTACTTCCTTTTGTTGTTCCTTAGCTTATTTTGTAACTATTTTTATCATAGGCCATACCGAAAAACCAACACCATTTTTTTCTGTGGTACAACATGGACGATACATCAAAATTTTAGGTGTATTTTGACCTATATCTACCTGGTAAAGGTTTTTTGTGGACTTAAAATTATTTTTATCGTGTAGATGATCGTTTCTGTTAAATAACTTTAGTTAGGTCAAGATATTGAAATGAAACTTGTTTTAATTGGCTGAAACGTTTCAGTCATTCAGTCGATGTATCAACAAATAATGGGTTCAAGTCCCCATTATTAATGATTTTAGATGTAAACATATGTATACCAAATATTAATATTATTAATATCAATGTTATTTAGCAAAGTGAAAAATAATGTATCTAAAAAGCTTTTTAAAGTATTGATTAGTCTGGGTCAAATTTTGCAACTGAAATCAAACATTATGGTCATTAAAGTTAAAACAAAATGTAACATTCATAGTTTTAGAAATGACCTCGGAAACCTATAAATCAGATAGAATGAAAAAACAATTTCATGAATATCTTCCTTTTTCGTAAATCTGCTGCTTTCAGAGCTTCAAATGACTTAAAATCACATGTGCAATTAAACAAACATAATGCTAGAAATAAAGACGTGTCCCTGTTTTGTGGCGGCAAGATACAAGAAATTATGCAGATCTGATTCTACTGCCTAATTCATTTGACTTTACAACGTATAATTAGAGTTTAGTAACCGCAAGGCCTTACAATTCCAGGAAGTTGGTCAAAATCGGATTTACTTCATTTTCTCTATAATTTATTTGTTCATTTTGATTTTATACGATGGTTGTTAAACAAATTTTACAACTTGTATTAATCACTCTCGGCACTACTTTCTGGTCGGATCCACTGCAACTAGGGAGGAGAGAAGAGATTAAAGCTCAACACCAAGTAAGCTACTGGTACCATTTTAGTGTGATGCGACCGTTGATCGAAACTATGACCTTCTCCACCTAAAGTGTACGCTCTGTCAATAAGCTATTAAGCAGGTTAGATACTCTATATTCTTATGGTGTACTTATCAAACCAGGATGACATAGGAACAGATATTAAAAATTCATGTATTACTCAATGGACCAAATGAGCTTAAGGTTGAACGCGACACTTCGCGAACTTTCGAGTAGCGTCCTGAAATTTGCATGAGTAAAGTTGACCATATTTCAAACAAGATGCAGTTTATATTATACTAATAGAGCCAACCAGTTTTGTACACGAGACGTCACAGTTGACCACCAAAGCCCGTTTTTGAAACTGACGTTGCCGCGTATCCTTGGTAACTGTTACGGGTACTGCAACGGTACCAGCCAAAAAAATTTCTTTAATTATACATTATTCGACGATAATTATGTTTTCCTTTATGGTGATGTAAAAATCATTGTTTTACACCGATAAATATTTGAAATATGGAAAGAAAATCGCCGTTTTTTACTAAAAATTGACGTTCAGTTTCGCAGCATTTTTCGGCTTTAAATCAGCATATGAAAATATCCCTGAATTAAATTTTTGATTTTTTTTTCAATAAACGGTGTTTAAAATGTATACCGAGCCACACTGACAAATAAAACTGGGGGGAGTCACCGACTTAGTTTTTTCGATACATGTGATTTTATTTCCCCCACCCCCACGCGTAAATTTTGTACCATAAGTCAACGTCTGCAGATACGTTCGAGACATCATAATTCAGCCATTTTGAAAATCGCTTAAAATATATTTTCTATATAATAATGATTATTTTTTCATCTTTTTCTTATTCAAACTACCAATTAACAAGTTTTCCGTTGTAATACACTGCTAAAATGAAGAATTCATACATATACAATTGCGTAGATAGTTCGGAGATTTCACATTTGAAACAAAAAGTTAAAGCATCATTATTGTAAAATATCATACATCAGTATTATACAACAGTTTCATATATTTTTAAGTTTGCCCTCCACGAGAGTAATGCTTGATTGTTTCTTGTTTTTCTTGACATTATCCCTAATTCTCCATAAGCACATACGCACGCATGCACGCACGCACGCACATCCAAATGTCATACATTTTTACTATTTCGTTTCTTACATCTCCAGCCTATTAACATATGGCAATAAGATTAGTTTCCATGGGCTTGTCCGGTTAATTATCAGCGGCAAAGTTAAAGCATTAACGGACACGATGCTATATACCAAGCAGCTAATGCGCCCGTAATTATGCTCAAAGATAAGCTTAGTCCTTACATACAAATCCTAATAAGAGCATTGGTAGCTAGATTTGCAACCGGATAAATCTGACTTCTGTTATTAGTAAGAAATAATGTAAGAATTAATCAGTCGCTCTCCGGCTGTCGTATATATAAAAGGTTAATTCAGAATGTAATGTAATCTTTTCATGAATTTCATTATCAAAATGGCCAGTAATTATACATAAATCGGTAATACAACGACTTTTTGTAATAAAAGATTTCTTCCTACAAAAATATAGCCTGCCTATATTACAAATATTTGTCCTCCGTTTGAAATAACAGTGTCAATAACATAATACGAAATATGAAATATTAACTGCTTTATGCTATTTAAAGTGCAGTTCCCGTGCTAAATGGCATTATATCATTCCAAGCAAAGTCTAATAATTCGCTCTCCGATAGAGATATGTAAATAGCTGAATTGCTGAAAAGATTAGGGCGAATCTATTTCCTTTCTGGAAACATTTATAATTGTTAAGTTAGATATAATATATTTGTCTTATTACTAGTTTATCCCAGTTTATTTTTCAATAAAGGCTCAATTCCGATAGACATACATGTATATAATATATAAACTTGATTATACAAAAGTACCAAAGTAATTCCTGTGATCGTCGTCGTTTCAGAAGAAAATGTATTATAAAACAAACAGCTTATTGATTGACGAGAAATTTACATGAACTAATTTCCTGACACTGACATGCATTTATCAAATAGATTAAATATAGCATAGAGGTACAAGGGTACTTCTGAGACGTTCATAATTAATCTAATAATTCCAATGGACGAATTGCTACAAACTAGAATTGAAGAAGGGCAAAGATTCGTGAAAATGATTTATAAATGAAGGCTTTTGGTAGTCTTTATTTAAAAGAACAGGAGATCCGGTGATTTTGCCATCTAGATATCCAGTTTACATTTTAGCTTGTTATTATCATGCAGAGAGCAATGAGAGAGTAAATATACAGAATTCGATAACATAAAAATTGGCCTGTGTATAATCCTGAAATTATCGGTATTGTTAAATGCTTTCATTTAATGCTGTTTGCTTTTAAATGTAACACTTTTGTAATAACAGCTTGTAATATCCTTGCCTTTCGGTACTACACCTCGGAGTCACATCTGAAAATAATATAATAAACACCATGAATACAGCCGTTGTACATCTGTTACTGTATTTGGTAGTCCAGTTCTACTTGGTATTTAAGGATATCATTAGATTTCATGCTTAAAACATGTTTAAAATATTGTAAAAACGTTTAAGTAATATGTAATAGCTGGTGGATTTTCTTGGCCAGATATGTCAAAAACATTTAATGTATTTGTTGACGTATTATTTACTAGCACTTGATGTTTTATTGTTTAACGTTTGTTGATTTGTAGCTTAGTGTTGCTTTTATAATATATATTTCAATGAATTCTGTCCATATTTGTGTTTTCCCCTTGTTTCCTTATATATTACTAAAGTCTAAAACATAGTTTAAGATAGATGTCATCCTCCTAGGCAGACTGTGGTGTTAATTATCATGCTATTATACACATTTATGCCGCAAGGACCATTTTATATTAATCGTTTTAATTGAGCAAATATTCGAAAACTAATATTCTGATTGCAGTTTTCCGGAACTGGCTGCACTGGAATGACATGTTCAGTATGTAAGTAGAATTCCGAGTATATGCCGTAATAAATAAGTGTATACCTTCTCATGATTACTGTTTAATCCAATCAAATAGAAAAAGGGGAAACTCCAAAGGCTCGGTTTGATTGAGCCTGTTAAAACCACACATGAAGCCGCTCTTGTTCCTATGAATTTTTCAGTTACTATTAGTTAATACATTTACTTTGCATTGAAATTTTAATATTTCAGTTTTAGTCCCGCTGACATTCAGGATCAATTGACAACTGATTAAAAATATGCATACCTAGATATTTCGTATTCTAATATGCTTGTTTCTGTTAAAACACGCTTACGCTAGATTGTCGTCACGTTAACGTGCGATGACGTCGAAGTTTTTGTTGCGACCAAGAAAGAGCGCTATCATATTTTATCTACTGTTTTAGATTTAGGGCATATTAGAATCGAAATAATTTATAGCAAAAGAGTGTTTTTAACACTATTTATACACTCGGGTAATAATACGTCGTACAAATAATTATTACGCCCGACGTACAACCGCCCATCGTGAATAAATAGTGTTAAAACAGTCTTTTGCTATAAATCATTTCTTAAATAACATGTTTGATCAAATGAAGGATTTTGAAAATAAAATGTCATTGAAAGTACAACAATCAATCCCTTTCTATTCTGTTGTATTGCTACATAACTGGTTTTCAATTACAGTTGTTTTTGCCGTTAGTCAGCTTCAGATTACCATCGGAACGCTCTGCTCTTTTTTTTTAATATAACATATTCAAGTTAAAGACTTTACATACTAAGAGTCGACATTTGGATTTTTATTTGCTATCTCATATTTTCAATATATCACATGAAATTGAAAAAGTCTCGGAACAGTTTTAATCAAAAACAAAGTTTAGCTTAATTTCAAATTGTTTCTAGGAAACGTTATTAAGAAATCTTACAGAATCGTCTTGAGACATTAACTGAGCAATGAATTGCTTTTCATAGGTCCATATAACCTTTTCGAAAATGAGCCACAACAATGACAAAACATTAAAAAGGAATATACTATCTAGATTTGGTTTCCAGTTAACCCATTATAAGTTTATGACACTCTCTCCCTGACGGGTTTCATATCATATCATATCATATCATATCATACCATATATTTAATAAATGGCTTGCTGGTCAATAGTCAAAAATATTGCCTGAGGTCCGAAGGACCGTCAAAGCTATTGTAGTCTGAATGTAAGTGCTTTATTACATGTCATTAATAAATAAATAAATAATTTTCACAGATTTTTTAAAAAGATATTTGACTTATTTGTGTTAAGTATAGACCGATCATATCTCACGTCGATTGCTATAAGAAATGTAATGATAGGATATATTATATGACTGAATCTAAATATTGACTTAATAGCTGCGCTGAGATATTTCACACAATATCAGAAAAAGCAGAAATGTCAATTGCATATACTAATAACGTAATAATATATATTCAACGTGGATTATCTTGAGTATTTGCTTAGAAAGCATCGTCACTTCAGTTGAATTTGTAATTCAGGTTGCTTCAGGAACACTGTTATTATATAAAACAGTAACATATTAAGGGGGCAGTAGCTTAAAATACAGTGACATATCAATAAAGACTTTTCATTACCCTGATGCATTTGCGGTCATCAGTTTCGTAAAAATAAATACAACAGCCATTGTAATTAGAACACTGTAAAAAATATACACCAAAGTCAGTGTGGTACGAAATTTGTAAACACTAAAAACCATAGTCACTGTAGTAAGAAAATCGATAAGAATAACTAACATAGTCACTGTAGTTAGAAAACGGTAAATAATAATACCATAGTCATTGTAGTAAGAAGCCTGTAAAAAAATAAATACCACGGTCACTGTAGCATGAAAACTGTAAACAAGAACTACAATAGTCACATTAGTAAGACCACTGTAAAAGGAGTAAATACTATAGTCACTTTAGTAAGAAATTTGTAAAAAATAATACCATATTCACTGTAGTAAGAAAACTGTTAACAATAATACCATAGTCACTGTAGTAAGAAAACTGTGAACAATAATACTATAGTCACTACAGTAAGAAATTTGTAAACAAGAAATATCAGTCACTGTAGTAGCGATTGTGATTTAAAGGTGCTATTGTTACCAAATATTTCATCTAATATTCTAGCATGTATTTAAAATATACTGTTTTATTTCATTTAAATTTGTAATGTGCTAAATGTTAAAATTATATATATTCAGATAATAAGATATTATTTTTTTTTTTGGTTGGGTTTAACGTCGTACCGACGTACACCTTCCGTAAGCCAGCTGGATGGCTTCCCCACATGAAGAATTCAACGCCCCGAGTGAGGCTGGAACCCACATCGATGAGGGACAAGTGATTTGATAACATATATAAGCAATAGGAGTTTGTTTCACAATAATGTAGCTCTTTTAATGCAAAATATATATAGGGTGAACTTTACAATAAAAATTAATTGATCACTTTCAATAAAACTATTAAGAAAGCTTGAACATTCCTCGAAACGTTTCAGGAAAAAGTAGAAAAAAGTATAACCTGAACATTGCTTGCGCCCATTTTTCAAATATTGCGAAACGTTTGTTGAAATGTCCACCAAAAATGCTTACAACCATTTACAAAAAATGTAGCTTTCTGAAAGCAACCGATCTGAATTTATCCCAAATATTTCACGTTTAACTTCTGTGTCTTTAAGCCGTGATATTTCACTTAATATTGCGTGGTGAATAAAAATGAATGTATTATCCATCATTATCTGCTCGTGATTGAGTACATGTATGTATACACAGGAAAGGACATTGTGTGATTTCAATTATCATTCTCCTCAAGTAACCTTAAAAATAAAATTTCTGCTAAACTTCTATGGAAAGAAATATATGTCTTCATTCACAAAAAATTTAAAAAAAAAGGCTTTGAAACGTTTTGTCTGAGTACTTTTCCCTTATATTTCATATACAATTTCATAATTTCATTTTCAAATGGCATTACTTTCCCCCCGTGCATCAAGAAGCCACTCATGGAATATGTGTATATATCAATAGTCAACATTGTGTGTTAACATTTTTCTGATGCATTGGGGGGTGTTTGGGGGGGGGGGGGGGGGGGGAGGAAATTCTCATGGTTCCTGGACACTTCAAAGAATTAATATGTTGCCTCTCCGCCCTTCTAATTATCATACTATTGGTCATATTAACCTCATTTTTGACCAACTTATCAGATATTTGGTATGTAGGTACAATTGAAGGACTTCTCATCTTTGATCAGGTTAAAAGTACAGGACTGAGGTCAAGGTAAACAGATTTCTGAACATTACTACACATGTTCTATTTTCAACCATACAATAAAATACACGACTACCTCACTAAACTGGGATGCATTTTACTATATGTGTGTGATGTAAGGACACTCTGTGGTCACTTAAATCAAAGACGATTGCAGATACAAATCAATGTTTTCTTCTGTTATTGTATGTATATTTTTTTCTTTTTAGTATTGCAGTTGCACCAAATACATCTCTCCATATTTTACAATACAATAATCATGTTATGTACAATGTACTCAGATTGATAAATCAGTCTAGATATTGACCACTACATGTCTGTTTATACATATCCTGATTTACACACAATAGAGTGGTCAAGGTTGATGTGAAAGCGCATGGGTAATTGCAATGATACAGGGTGGACTATAAGTTTTATTACGATTTGATGTTTTTCTGTGCAGTTTGTATTGAAAATTGTCTTAAACTCTTAAATAAAACATATTTTCAGCTAAACTATATATTAAATGTGTATCAAAATTGTAATTACTTAATCCTAGATCATTACTAAATGAAAAAAGTACTCAAATTTTTTTTAAAAAACTCAACCCTTGCTAATTTAATCTTGTGATTTTTCTTTTATTAATCGAAACTCGAAGAGTTATCAAATGAATGTGTACTGGAGACATATTTAATACACTTTTTGCCCTTGTGCGCCTACTCTTTGAAATATTCATGGTTGAAAATGATGACCAAATACCATCAAATCGTTCGAAGTCCTTATGTGTCGTGTGTTCCATGTTTTATATTACTTACACGTTTCTAGTAGATATTATGTTGAAAATCTGAATGTTCCCCTATAATTATTCTTTACACAACATACAATAAATCTCTAGTTTTCTGGGGCATTAGTTTAAGAACATAATTTATTGACCTAATTCCAAATCATCTAAAAGCATAAAAAGGACTTCTTAACAATAAAAATATTGTTAAAGTTGAAACAATTTATCAACGTAACAAAGGAATAAATTGATTCAATGACGCCATTTAACTATTTTAAAAACGCTTACTACAATTTTAATCAGTTTGTAAATATCTTTTCTGAATGCCAAATAAAAGCAGGTTCAGTTTAATTGAGTCTGTTCACGAGAGGTAATAAAATAGTCAACACCTTTAACCCCAAAAGCAACGACTTCAGTAGAATTATATTATACAGTTGGTCTCTATGACCTAAAGGCCCAGAAAAGATAATAACACTAAGTTGCATTCATTTTTAAAACAACTAAAGAGAAACAAAATGCTTTTTTTCTAGAAATACATGGTAGGTAATTTTGTTCCCATATTTGTTTACTTTGCGAACATGCCTTATATTATCCGAAACTCGCTTTCATTGTGCCACAAGTCACAACATGAAACTTTAGCAAACGCATATTAAGCTAAATATAAAATACATTGAACACAAACAATTTAGCACTAAATCTCCACGCAGCTTGTTTAGTTCTTTACTTAACCCTCCGAAGCTTTCTTGATAGAAACGTGCATTAACACTCATTAAACATGAATTCCATACCACATTGTCCGGAAATATCCCACTAGCATTTTTATGCCCCCGAAGGGAGGCATATAGTTTTTGAACCGTCTGTCGGTCTGTCCGCAATTTTCGTGTCCGGTCCATATCTTTGTCATCGATGGATGGATTTTCAAATAACTTGGCATGAATGTGTACCACAGTAAGACGACGTGTCGCGCGCAAGACCCAGGTCCGTAGCTCAAAGGTCAAGGTCACACTTAGACATTAAAGGATAGTGCATTGATGGGCGTGTCCGGTCCAAATTTTGTCATCGATGGATGGATTTTCAAATAACTTGGCATGAATGTGTACCACAGTAAGATGATGTGTCGCACGCAAGACCCAGGTCCGTAGCTCAAAGGTCAAGGTCACACTTAGACATTAAAAGATAGTGCATTGATGGGCGTGTCCGGTCCATATCTTTGTCGTCCATGGATGGATTTTCAAATAACTTGGCATGAATGTGTACCACAGTAAGACGACGTGTCGCACGCAAGACCCAGGTCCGTAGCTCAAAGATCAAGGTCACACTTGACGTTAAAGTTCATTTTTCATGATAGTGCATTGGTGGGCGTGTCCGGTCCATATCTTTGTCATTCATGCATGGATTTTAAAATAACTACGCATGAATGTGTGACACAGTAAGACGTGTTGCGCGCAAGACCCAGTTCCGCAGGTCAAAGGCCCTAAACTCTAACATCGGCCATAACTATATATTCATTCAAAGTGCCATCGGGGGCATGTGTCATCCTATGGAGACAGCTCTTGTTAATATAGGTTTTGTTTAAATCAAACATTCTCCGTTAAGGTGATCATCATTCATTAGCGATACAGGCGGTGCACTTGGAACCTTCGATAATGCACTAGCGTGTAATTCCATGAAAAGCGGTGTATGGTCCCCAGTTAAATAATGGATTTGCCCTAAACGAGAAAACAATGGGCTGAACTGAACAAACAGGAATTTAGGAGGGGTATCTAAGGTTATGGAGCCTGCATATCACAGTAACTGCCAAAAGACAATATTAAAAAGCAGGCACCATATCCAAGGGGTGATTATACAATACCAAAAGCTATGAAAGCGGGAGTATTGGAACCACCCAGGCCGAAATTAAACAGTACCATAAAAGTCGTGCTGAACGATCTGAGAAGATCGAAATATAGCAGCCCTGTCATTTTATCACTATTATATTGTATTTTATTACTATATATATAAATTGACCGTTTGCATTGTTCTGCTGTAGGCTGGTATTGTCGGTCAATAAAGCCAAATTGTCGAGTTTCCTCTATACTATAGTATATATTTGATATTCAACATTTGGACAATTGTTTGCATTATCTTATTGAGATATGTTCTACGCAATATTTTGTTCAATTATTAGTAAAAAAGAAAATTTAAATTCTAGAAAAGTGTTCTTAAAATTATATGACCAGCCTTCATCCGCCACTTTCATTACGAAAAACAGACATTTTGCAAATTAGTGCAAGGAGGAAATAAAACCTTTAAAAGGAGGAAGTTCATTAATTTCTCTCCCTCAGTTACTAGTTCCTTGTTCGTTATAAAGCATCTACATTTTTCTTGCTAGTCCCTTAACTTTATTAAATATCACTGCCCACCTTTAAAGACAGAAGTTTTCTGTACAGTACAAGCGAACTAGTTTGTGCCATTTAAAAAAAATAGCTTCTAATAACCCTAAGTACTGTGATAATTTTTTTATGAACAATCACCAACTCAAATCAGACAAAATATTGTTTCCTTATAGGTCGTTTTTAGAACCAATAAAATAGAATAGCTGATATATTCGGAAAGAATGATGTGATTACACACAGTTTATGCTTTTTTATCCTGAAAATATGTTAACATGAGACTGCGTTAATACGGCCATGTAAATATATATGACAAGATCAACGCAGTTTCATGTTATAATATTTCAGGATTAAAAAGCTTTAACTGAGTGTAATTACATCATTCTTTCCGTATTAGAACGAAGTAGAAACTATTATAGATAGAAATTACGTCAGACAGAAGTGGCATGACTTTGAGATATGACAGAATATATTGTACATTTACATTTGATATTCCAGTTTTGTTTGTACATATCAGGTGTTTTACAGATACATTTATCCCATAACAAATCTTACAGATGTAACAAACAAGCTGTAACTTTAGACTTACTCATTTAAAAAGGTTTTTGTATAATAGTGGGAAAGGCTGAAAAAAATTCGCAGAGAAAAGAAGAATGTATAGAATTTTTGACATAGATCTATATAATTATTATAACGTGTCATATGTTTTAATATCATATTTTGACTTTAGAAATATAGCAACAGTGCCATTGTAATAAATGTACTCACATGTTTCGATTAATTCGTAAAATGATTTTCATTTCCGTACGCCGAATCCAGGATTTATTCTACGTTTTCCGGATAAATGATGTTACGCCATCACTTCCGGTTTATCAAACGTGCAGAACTACCTTAAGTTGCTAGAACGACACACAAACAACGTTTTTAAACCTACACGGCCCTTAAAAACAAGAAAGTATATCGCTTCCTGACAATATAATCGTATAAGATGTTTTCTGTTATGAAACATTCACTCTGTTATCAACATGACTGTAATGTTATTTATGGTGCAATGAAACATTATCCTATTCATCAAGTGTACCTCTATTGTTCGCTTATGTACAAACATGGGCAAAGATGCAACAGGAATACTTATTTTTCGAAAACGAAATTTCTTTATCAGATTTAATTTCCTCGTTGGTCCATTTATTTTTAATTGTACATTGTAACTAAAAAAACGAAGTAGTCTTAGTATGCCAGTCTCGTGTAGGACATAGTACTAAACAATTCTTGAGAGATGATATATCACTGTCAGACAAATTAGCTCTTGCAAACATAATTACTTCCATTTATCATGTTATGCCTAAATGAGTCAGCGTTGATGTGTCAGGCATGATGTCTTATATTGATATTTATTATATACCTATACGAATTCTGTCAAATATACAGCTTCCATTTCACAAGGAAATACGAACAGGCTGAAAAATATCCCGTATTATACCTTCCGAAATCCCGTATTGTACCTTCCGTATTGTATGTTGCCGGACTACTTTCATTAATATGCATGAGTTGACACAGTTATATAAAAAGCGCACTCATAAACATCACCCATTTCATTTTAATATCAACAAATATTTAAGATTTCGTTCAATTACAAATAAACAAACAAAAAGATGGAGGTATATAATAAAATGGTCATGTGCGCCTCGTGAGATCCGATCTAGCAAACTCCACTCACTGTAGTAGGCAAATTTTAGGTATCAATGCAAATTCCATCGAGTCTATTTATGAGATGTAAGGAAATGCGTAACAAGAGATGTACTCTGAACATTCATTCGCTGTTGCATTATCAGAATCGCCCTGTTAATCATTGACTGAATTTTACATATTTAACAAATGTAATGCAATAAGATGAAAATAAAATCCCATAGCTTATGCAAATATCAAATTATCAGTTTTTAGTTTTAACTTATTTGGATTATAATTAGTATTAAAGTCGACTGTCGAGTCACTCAGCGTTTAAAAAAGCAAACTTTTGACTTATCTCCAACAGAGTTTTACTCATTTTATAGTTCCATACCAACGAACAGAATATTTGAGATTTCAGTTAATTAATTAATAAAAATAGTTTGCATACTTATTTACCAGATACCCTTTTTGTTTTACTCATTTGCTATTTTAACATGTTAAATATTGAAATTTTCCCGAATATTACATAGTTTAAGTCAATAATGTCAAATACTTAATGTTTTTCGATGAACGCCGTCTAAATTCGTTTTCGTTTCCTATGCCACGTGACTTCAGTTTGCAAATCAAACTACTTGATAACGCATTATAGATAATTTATCAAAATGGAAGATTTATGTAACACTCTGCCTGATTGGACGAGAGTGTCAATTTCTTTCACTCTGTTTATTGTGCTACGCTGAGTGAAATGTAGACAAAGCGTTTATCCTAAACGACACTGTTCACAGTTTTAAAGCTAACTTTGGCTCAGTATATTTAGCAAGAATATTGATATATCTCAAAATGATAAGTAAGTTTAATAAATATGATAAAAACCTGTTCAAATACCAACATATGTCAAATTAAAGAAAAAGCTGGATACGGTCTGCGTATCACATGAATAAGGGTGTGATAAGAGTCTTTTATGTAGAGAAGTGCTTTTTAAAAGATTTTCCTTGTTACAATTGTCGTCTGTATATGAAAAGGTTTCTTGCTTTTGTGACTTATTCAGATTGCATATTAAAATGAGTACTTGTTTGCTTTGTATATTTGTTATAAATTATTTAACTGATTTATTATATATGAATATTTTTCTTTAGTATGGTATGCAAATATTGAACTCAGTTGAAATCTGTTTTATTATATAATTATATGCTATATAATGACTGAATCTCATTACACTGAAATGAAGGTACGCTGCATACAGTTTATCTATGTGATATGACTACTATCAAACTTTCCTTATGAAACAAAAATATTGAAATAATTACAATTGTATGTTTTGTTTGACCTTCACTTTTTTATAGGTGTGACGTCATTGTCCAAAGATTCATGAATAGCGAACATGCATTTGTTAAAGCGGGATCAGTTGGCCTATTTTAGAAATAAATAAAAATAATAAATAAAAAATCCTTTAATTTATTTTTTTTCTCATGTATTCTAATCAAACTTGATTTGTAGCATCTTTATTAGGCCCGCAGCCAACCTTGTTCAGCTGGGACATTTGACCCCTTTTAGGGGCTGCTAGAGCTAAAACTAGAAATGCCTTTATACAGCGTCTCATGAACAGCTTGGTGGATCTTGGTCATACTTGGTCTGGAGCATCATTATAAGGTCCTCTTCAAAATTTATTTATATAGGAACTTGGGCCCTATTAGGGACCACTATAGCTAAAAGTAGATATGCCTTTCTTCGTATTAACCACTAAAATGTAATGGATTTTTATCAAACTCGATGTGTAACAATATCGTAAGGTCTCCTGCTATTTTGTTACAAATGGGGATAGGGACCAACTTAGCTAAAAATATAAACACGTTTAATGACCTCGCTTCATGAATCTTCATCAAACTACTGTTGTAATTATTCGTCTAAGGATAAACGAAACAAAATTGCAACCCTACGAAACCTTTGCGAAAAATTAAAATAGAACCATTTAAATTGTTAAAGTGCGGTGTTTAGTTTTGCAGTTTGAAAAATGTTAGATGAAAGATGAATGTTAGATGAAAAATTCATAAACTTCTTTCCTTATTACAATTCGCCGACCATCATTTTTAAAGATATTTCTTGTTAATTCTGTTTTTCTAAAACAGATACCTAAAGCTTTTATACTGCCTTGCATACATTTTGATGAAGGTAGCAATTCGCCGGATATGCCCCCGTTGTCCACAGTGTAGTCAATATCAATATATAGTGCAATTTTACCCCCTAGTAAAGGCCATTTACAGCCCGACCGCTTAGCTCAGTAGGTAAGAGCGTTGGTCTACGGATCTCGGGGTCGCGAGTTCGATCCTCGGGCGGGGAGTATGTTCTCCGTGACTATTTGATAAACGACATTGTGTCTGAAATCATTAGTCCTCCACCTCTGATTCATGTGGGAAAGTTGGCAGTTACTTGCGGAGAACAGGTTTGTACTGGTACAGAATCCAGGAATACTGGTTAGGTTAACTGCCCGCCGTTACATGACTGAAATACTGTTGAAAAACGGCGTTAAACCCAAAACATACAAAAAACAAACAAACAAAAGGCCATTTACATGCCAGATATAAGCTTTATCGATGCTTGATTGTAAAGCGGAATGTCTGTGGATGATTTTAAGCTTCGTTATATGCTTCAAAAGTTGAGTCGAAGCTGTTTGGTAAAATAAAAGTGAAAGTAGATATTTCCTGATGTCTACCTACGCAATATTAGCGTTTTCATCCCATGTCTCAGTCACGTGACCATGGTTTCACTGCATTATGGCAACCCGATTTGGTTTGGTAGTTTTTAATTGCCTAAGGACAGACCTTCAAGACTAGGATAGACTCGCAGGAAGTAAAAGACTAGAAATGCTGATAAAATATGTTATAAATTGTTATTTTAACATAGAAAATAGTAGCGGAGGCATTTAATACCATCTAACCTGAAAATCAGACATTCTCTATAGAAATATAAATGACGTTGAGTAGGATGATGTTCTTTTTGTTTTACTTATTCATGCAAATTATAACTTAACTAAGTAAACAGCAAAAATAAACTTGTAAACATGAATTTCAACACTATTACATTTCATGGGTTAAAAAGGGTCAGCTACCTTTCCTTTCCTTCAATGCATGCGGGACTGAACCATTTTGCTAAATTTGATTTAATGTATTAGTTTATAACCCAAAATATTATGACAGTAGGTCAGTGTTGATTTGTTATGTTAATATACACGCAATTTAGGAACATGGTGGGGATAAGAGTGAGGTTAGGTGCATCATAAACCGATTTAAGCTCCCCAGTGGTGTTTTTGCCACTGACCGTTCCAAGGCGGTGCCCCACTGTGTTCCTTTGTTTGTTCGTTTCGTCTTATGTGTTGGCTTTGTGTGCGTGTGTGTTGTTCGTTTTGTCCTTATGTGTTGGCTTTGGGTGTGTGTGTGTGTGTGTGTGTGTGTGTGTGTGTGGTGCACGCGTCTGCGTGCTGGGGGTTTCGTTTTGAGGAGGCTACGTTTTTGGTGCGTGGCATTCCCTGTTTGATATTTTTCTTTGTTTTTTTAGGATCTTTGCATATCTGATATTTCACTTCAGGAAAATAAGCATTGCGTTGTGTCATATAAAAACTATTACTAAGTCTAATACAGAAGTTTTGATACCCCCTCTTTATCCTCTAGAACATATAGTGTGGATCATAAAAATCTTCTTTAGGCAAATTTGCATTCTACTACATTCTCTACATGCTAGAGAAAAAAGTAACAAATTTACAAATTTGATTAATGATATTTGCTTTTAATCTGACCCATAATCTAATAAGGCGAAAATAAACTGTGACATTATGATCGTTATTCCAATACAGCCAAAACTCCAGAATATATATTGGTAATATTTGGTCAACTAAATGAATTTATATAAAAGGTATTTGCCGCATAAATGTGAATGAATGCATTACCGTCAACTTTAAGATAATACACCGGAATGTATGTTTTGAAATGCAATTTCATTTTATTGAATTACGTACTTTTACTCTGCTTTCTGCATGACAGGAACAATCGGAAATGTCAACAGATGGCAAAATCACCGTATTTCCTGCTCTCTTAAATAACGACTACCAAAAACTTTCACTTATAAATCATTTTTCAAGAACTGCCCTTCCTCAATTCTAGTTCGTGTCAATACGATCATGGATCTTTTAGAGTAATTATGAACATCTCAGAAGTACCTACTTTCTACGCTATATTTAATTCATGTCAGGGTCAGGAAATTAGTTCTTGTAAATGGCTTGTCAACCAATAAGCGATCTGCTTCTTTTATAGCACATTTTCCTCTGCATCGAGCATGGTCGGTACTTATGTTAAAATTCAGATGTGTAAATATAAGATGTTTATGTCTGTCGGAATAAAACTTTTGACTGTAAAATAAACTGAAATATTCTGTCAAACTTTACAATTGTAAATGTCTCCAGAAAATAGAATCAAACTGCACAAAATCATAGATAGAAAGATTTGTTTTACATGAAAATTGAACAGCATATAAACCATGTATATTACACTACACAACAATGGTCAATTTACTGATATATATATATCCAAAATGTATTGATTGGCAATACGGATATTCAATAGCGATGAATCAAGATGCCTTTAATATTTTACATATTTAATACTTCTAATCTAATTATGTAGTATAAAATAATGTAACTCAACCGGCGGATCTTCAGGAGTAATACTGTACTATTGTTTTAGTGATATACGTCTAAGCCGTAAGTTACATTTATCTACCGCAGAAAATATTATAACCTTTGCCCGAATTGTAACATTAAGGACGAGTGGCATAAAAACTACACATTTAATAGCATCAATCAGTCGCATTATTTAACTGACACCATAATATCAAAAGGAGGACATCTATTTGTATTACTTTGACAGGCTAATATCTGGTTATATTTTCGTTGGAATAACTCTTTTATCTTATATTCAATAGGATTTAAATGTCGTTGAATGTGGCAATTACTGGACATCATAGTAATTATATTCCATAGATACATAAGCAGTGCATTATTTAGTTACCTTTTATACGTACAGCAGTCTGAGAGCGACTTTGAGGGCGTGGACGGTAGCATGCATTTCCACTACCGTCCATGAACAGGCTCAATCAAACCGAGCCTGCAACATTTTCGTTTTTGTCGTGTTGAGCGACCTGTGAAGTTTCCACTTTTCTCTATTTTGTTATGTTTTACAATGTTTCTTACTGATTAAAGAAATCACACTTACGTAGGCAGTGTAACTAAAAATACAAACTTCAAGTAGGAACTATCTATTTTCGATTTATATGTAGCGAACTGCATCAAAGTATGTAGACTGAAAAATATTTAAGATATCATTTTCGGGAAAAAAATGTTATTTGAGCTGATAAAAATGATCCCGGGTATTTTTTTGGAAAAACTGGAGACAACTCCACTATGACTTTACTGTACGCTTAGGTGGCTATTGACCTACTGCCCCATGCAAACTATGCACTTTTTACCTCTAGGCAGACGGATTAGCAATCTGAATAGAAAACAGTGTAAAGATCGTATAAGTTAATGCCCTGGGGAAATTGTGACATTTTCTGTGGTGAAATTTGTCAACAAACAGACGATTTTTTTTTTAAAAAAAATCAAAACCCACAAAATTTCACAAGGTAAAATATGTTGAAAAGGCTACTGTTGTAAAGAGAACAATCTCTACTACCCATATATATGCGTCAAAGTATGGGAAAACATCTAGAAATATGAGAAAATTAAAGAAATCAATTTCAGGACTGTCAGATGCATGACTATCTTATTATGCATAGCATTTAACATAGATTACTTTTCCATTGCACTGATATAACATGGACAGGATTAGGATTAACAAACGGTGTTTACTAAACAATTTTACTATATAAACAGATTGTTTCCCTTGTGTTAAGAGGGCTTAGGGTAAATCTCTAACTTATGTGGTTGCAAAATAATGCTTTACGATTTGAGAGGACTGAGATTATCTCTGATTGGTATTTTCATTGGCTACTTGGTATGTAGAATTGTGACTATTATTGGTTTGACCTTGCCGCCTGCCAGATAACACTTGGATAATTTATATCTAATTTGATGTAAATGAATAAAACATCAGTCTCTGTGCTAACTTTTAAAGCAAAAATAGGCATAATTTCCATCAAATATGATTAAATATGCCCGTTATATTTTTCATCAGTCTTTTTAACATAGAAATTTTATCAGGTAACATAATCCATACTTGTGGATGATATACCGAATAAAGTACTCGCTAAAATGGTGAATTACACATGTGACCGGATTTATTGCATACACAGGTTATTGCCGTTTTCTTCAATTTATCACATGAGGTATTTATCACTTCGGGATCATGGCTGAGTACCTCTTGCTTTATTATAGAATTTGCAATCCAGTATTGTCAGTAATCCTGTGATCAGCAACAATACTAGATTGTCTACTGTGAGGTCGCATCATTGATGCATTTCACTAAAAACTCAAGCGACTGTATTTCTTTATGATATAAGACGATTCTATTACATGCGGGATTTACATGTAAAACACTCTTTACATTGCAACCTTTACTACAGTGCTTTTAGAAGCCAGTCATCAAGACACATTTCGAGCGTTGAAGTTAGTAAACTACCGTATTTTTTAAAGAAGCGTGATATACTTTATACTTTTTGCACTGAATCTAGATGTTCTTTAGAGTATTGTTTTGATTGCTGTTTTCTTTTTACAATTCAGGACTTATGTTGTACCTAAAACACACTGCCATAATGCCCACTGAGTCCATTGAGAGATACATGAATTTTCAATACATTTTTTGTGTTATCCTCGTTTGATTAATAAACTATAAGAATAGAAATACATGTGTATGTAACCGGCTTAATACCTTGTTGCTAGAGCGTCCCCTTTGGTTAGGGAAGGTCGTAGGTTCGATCGTTGTCCGCGTCACATCAAAGATGTGAAAACTGGTACCAGTGGCTTACTTGGAGCTCAGCACTAATCTGTTCTCTCCTCCCTGGTTGCAACGGATCCCATCAAACATGAGTTTGCGAGAGTGACTGATATAAGCTGTAAAATTTGTTTCAAAATCAAAAATAAATTAGAATGAACAGATAAATCAAATGGAAAAAAAATGACTGAATTTGCTTTTATCCTGGATTTTAGACCTTGCGGGTATTAAAACGTGTTATTAAGTCAAAAGAATAAAGCAGTAGAATCAGATCTGCATAATTTCTTGTATCTTGCCGCCACACAACACAAATACGTCTTTATTTGTGGCATTATGTTTTTAATCACACATGTACTTTTACATCATTTGAAGCTCTAAATGTACTGGATTTAAGAAAAACGATGTATTTGTTTTTTTCGTTCTAAATGATTTATTGGGTTCCGAGATCGATGTAAAAAATAATTGAATGTTGAATTTTGTTCTTGTTGGTGGCGGTGTTTTCTTTTCTTGCTTTTTTTTCTTGTTTTATTTGTTCTTTTTTAATTACCATAATATTTGAGACATTTAATGAATTGTTTAGACTAATGAATACTTTACATCCACACAACATTTTACATACAATATTTTTATATTAATTTTCCTCAATAACATTTTAAGTATACATTTAAAATGATTTCAATGAGTTTAAAATTATACTATGATGACTAGTGCCACTGCTGCAATTGTATTATTTAATGCTGAAAAAAAATCTATAATAATGGATTCATTACTTTATATTGAAAATGTATCAACTGACGATAGACCTATTCAAATGTCTTATTCAATACTCTGGCTCTGAAGATATGCGTGCGATATGGTATACTGCACGTTTGATCGTGAGATTAATTTCCATCAAAGAACCAAACAAAATCGTACTGAGATTAATTAATCTATGCTATACACGAATGATAAAGCTGTTGATTTAAGCCATAGAGGATATACCAAAATATACAAATCTTAACGTATAACTGATCATATAATGTACTTGAACAGTCTTGTTAGATTTCTATTTTCAGTTGCTTTTGTCATTTTACGACATTACAAAACCGAAGTGACATTATATTCCAAACATGGAATATTCTGTAACACTTCCACTTGGTCCAAAAAGACATATATGTAAAAGTTCTTAATTAACATTACATTCAAGTTAATGACAACACGTTATAAATTAAACATTATTTTCAACCCAAAATGTAGTTTGGGACAATAATTTGGTAACAAACGGAGATTCTTTTTTCAATACCAGTCTATGCTAGTGTGAACATGATTCTAGGAAAGACATGCACCACAATATCACACCTACAACTTGACTAAAATACTTGATCTTCTAAACGAAGATCTGAGAATGACCCATTCACATTCGTCTTCTGTATATTTTGCATTTCTGATATTGCTATTTTTATTTTCGCAAATCTATCTTTATTTGAACCAATCAGACGGCTTGTTTCAACAAGCATTTGTCTGGACCATCAAAATAGCGCCGAATGTCAAAGGGTGAGAAAAATATGCAGTCAGTCCGGGTCTCGAACCGGGACCTCTAGCTTACAGGGCGAGAGCCCTACCGACTGAGCTAACCGGCTGTCTGACACCTTACGTGACCAAGTCCGTACCATGACATATGATTTCTCTCAAAACACGAAAAGGCGTAGTCGCGATGTGGTCGCCATAAGAATTGTAAATATGAAAAACCCAAGCTAGATTTTTTAAACTTCTACTTTCGCTTACAAAATGTTGTAGGTAGGCTCTGATTGGCTACCGTAAGGGTCGTCAGAACGAGGTTATCAATAGCACGTCTTCAGATCCTATGTGCGTAGCGTTAAATGGAGCTGTACTTAAGTCAGGTTGTCACACCTATAAGCGCATGCTTATTACTAATGTAACCTTATGTAAAGTGCAACCCTGTCAAATATAACTGAAAGTATCTTACAAAATTGTCCACACCTCTATGTGTTTGCAACAGTCTGAGAACTGTGTAATATATATAAATCAAATACACTTGTGCGGTTTTGTAACTCTATACCATATTTCAACAGAGAATAAATCGTCATGATTTAAAAACAAACATCGCAATATTTGTTTACGTTCCTCCAAATACCGTGAAACCTCAATTTCCTTGACCTTGAATTTCAAAGTATTTGACAAAACGTCTATGACATGGGCGATGATTATAGACTTTATGCATAAAATAAAAGTTAGCATTATATGTTCGTTGGGACTAGATTTGACCGATAGGCGCAAATATAACATACATCTGAGTACACGAGGGTTGTTTGATACGAATAATGTTACCTCTCAGACTGTCACTACCGTTTCATAATCCATTACATGAAAGTCTTTACAATACTCAATCAAATTGTGTTTCAAATACATGTACTGAAGAATGCTTAGCTTATATCACATTTTCCGTGACACTAGGCATTATAAGAAAACAGACAAATAGTAAACTGTATGTACGTGATATTAAATTCTGATGTTAAGTCAGTACCGAGCAGTATTGCCGATTTTCTAGCTCTCTCGAAAACAGTTTATTTATAAAATGATTCTGAGAGTACTTTGTGCCAGTGCTATTCCGGGATACAGTCTTGCTATAAATTTCATTAGGGGACCCACATTAATTTTTTCTATTAATTATTAACGTTCCTAAAAGAATCTAGTCAGCGCTGCATTGAGTACACTTGATAAGTTCACATCTAATTTTACCAAAATAGTTCGTGGAAATTGCTTGTGTGATTTATGGTGCATTTATTTTCGGGAGCTTTGCTTTAAGTTTTTTATTATGAAGGCACGGTCATAGGAACTGTTCCAGATTAATCAAGTAAGTACATTTGCTTTAGACCGTTTATTCTTACTGGAATGCTCTGTTACAGTTTACAGCCTTTATACTTTAAATGTTTTTACTTTTATAATTACATTTTGTATCTGTTAAACGTTCGATAATTGTATGCTTCTTCATTATGATAAAGTAATATATGAACAACATCAACATATTTTATCTTACAACTCTCCAGAAAATAATAACGTAGATATATCCTTAACATTCTAGAGCATCATCCAAGAAGTTCACCAACCTTTAAATCTTTACATAAAGTTAAAACAGAATTTACCTGAAAAAAATATTTTATAGGCAATTGTAAAGAACATTTCTATTGGTAGATTACCCTTTTGTTAACGTACATTTGACTAATTTTCATTGTATGCAGAGCCTTGTTACCATCTATACAATTAACCCAACAACCACTGGAAAAATCTTAAAGGATTATTAATGTTTCAATATTTCTGGTCTCAGGCATTTGTTTAGATTTGGTTTGCAACTGAATTGACCGATGCCTCAAGAACATATAACAACACTAGAAATTTAGCCAACATGTTGGTCTGACGAACTGGAAATATCGTATGAAATAGGATTTTCATTGTTTATTTAAAAGAATATATGATTAGTGTCTGGGTCGTATTTTTCGTACTGTTTATGGGTTGATACGCTTTTCTGCAGACTCTAGTACATTATGTGATTTAAAAACCGACAAAAACATTTTCAAAAGCTCTTACACTTGTCAAATCTATATAACTTGTAACATAAATTTTGCTGAATGCATGTATGTATAAAACACGAGTCTTTGTAAGTCTTAACGGTTTGTTCTCGGTGCTTCCGAGGGATCTACTTTTCAGATTATATTTACTTCACAACAGCGGGTGTTAAGTGCTCCGTGGCGGCCGTAAAACGTCGCCCCGACGTCATTTCAGTATTGTTATATTTTCTGGTCCTTCGGGATCATTGATTTCAACTCATTTAGATTTGAAGATTGAATACTGCTTAAGCCGGTGCTAGGTGGCGTGGGCAGTGTTGCATTTTCCATTACTGCTCATGAACAGACTCAATCAAACCGAGCCTGCAATTTTCACTGTTTGCATTGTTCTCGGTGCTTCCGAGGGATCTACTTTTCAGATTATATTTACTTCACAACAGCGGGTGTTAAGTGATGTGTGGCGGCAGTAAAAAGTCGCCCCGACTTCATCTTAGTGTTGTTATATTTTCTGGTCCTTCGGGATCATTGATTTCAACTCATTTAGATTTGAAGATTGAATACTGCTTAAGCCGGTGCTAGGGGGCGTGGGCAGTGTTGCATTTTCCATTACTGCTCATGAACAGACTAAATCAAACCGAGTCTGCAATTTTCACTGTTTGAATTGTTCTCGGTGCTTTTGAGGGATCTACTTTTCAGATTATATTTACTTCACAACAGCGGGTGTTAAGTGCTGTGTGGCGGCCGAAAAAAGTCGCCCCGACTTCATCTCAGTGTTGTTATATTTTCTGGTCCTTCGGGATCATTGTTTTCAACTCATTTAGATTTGAAGATTGAATACTGCTTTAGCCGGTGCTAGGGGGCGTGGGCAGTGTTGCATTTTCCATTACTGCTCATGAACAGACTAAATCAAACCGAGTCTGCAATTTTCACTGTTTGCATTGTTCTCGGTGCTTTTGAGGGATCTACTTTTCAGATTATATTTACAATTTAATTAATACCCGCACGTTCTCTTACTTGATGTATGAACGAATGATTTACTTCAATGCTTTCCAGTAGGTGGTACTCTAGTTTTGGCGATATATCATAAAATGATAAAGTTATAATGTGAATTGATTGACAACACATGGTTATTAATGACTTTTTTATTACCTATAACATACGAAATGTTTACGGAACATGTACTGTGAAATGAATACCATACATTAATAAAACCATTTTTGACATATGTTTTCAGAGAAGGTATTTATCACTCCGGCAACATGTCTGAGTGTTTCAGTCAAAGCAACTTCTTGCAGCAATTTCTTTTTTGTTTCAACTTTGGGTTTATTTAATGTATCAAAATGTTCCTTGGACTTTGTGCTGTAAAAACAACCATGCGAAATTTATTTAGTTTGAAATATGTATTCTGTTCTGTTATCTGTATAAAACGGTAAACAGCTGCTAAATGAGCTTGTTTGTCTCACTCTTTGTTGTTTTTTCCTTCCAGCTCTGCCGTCTGAATGAAGGGAATTGTTTGACAGTGATTTTTCTTGTCGAACCTTTGTTTTAAATTTTCTGATATTCATTGAGAAAACGCGTATATGGTTCTTAAGGTTTGTGTATTTATTACCTTAAACGGGCCCTTACTACATACCTTGTCATTTTACCATGACGCAAGTTAGAGATTCACTTGGCAGGGATAACTTTTTATTTGTAGTGGTCTGTAATTCCTGCTACATGCCAGTTTGGTGCACTTAATTAACCAATTTTAACAACTAATTGTAGGCTCTGCCACTGTTCGTTCGAAGGCAGTATCCGAATGTATTCCCTTTTTTTATTGTTTTGTCCTTGTTACATTGTCGCTGTATTTTAGTGAAAATGTCAATCATTTACGCGTATGTTTATAAAACGTAGGGTTCTGTTTTGGTCAGGCAGTGTTCTTGCGGCTATTCGGATTAGACCTTTTCCCTTTTCTGTTCAAGATTCCTTTTCTAAGAAATGAAAATAATAAATATACTTTAAAACTAAATTAATTTATTTACCGAACAAACGTTTGCTAATATTTGCAAACTGGCAGCAAGTGATGTTGAAGTTCTACTTTTTCTACTTTTGTGTTTTACTGAGGAATATTCTGATGAAGAGTTTCCTTTTAATGATCGTAATGAAAGTGATATTTCCATTTGATATTTTTGATATTTTATGTCAGTTGTGTAAAGCTAATCATACAATTAGACGTTTATGTTTCCTCGGGTAATCTTTACGTATATTTTACCACGGTCGATATATACTTGTTGCATTTAAAGCGTTTCGTTATTGTGATAAAATAATATAATAAAATAAAGCAGTTAAATACATGTATGACCTGTGGTTTTTCACTTTTTCTATTAAGATGAACTATATTGTTTACCGTTTTCTTACTACAGAGAACGTGGTATTTATTGTTTACAGTTTTCTTTCACGATATTATTATCCTTAAGGGTAATGATATGTCTTAATCAATATGTCACCTTTTAAGCTACTGCCCCTTTAATATTTTAATTTTTCCGAATCAAACTGAATCATAAATTCAAAACATAGGTGAAAATCTAATTCTTATGTCATGTACGTCAAACTAAAGTGTGTATTTGATATATTGATAACGTAACACATATGCACAAATAATGCTTGACTGCCTTTTCTTGCTATCATTGCTATGATTATAGTTGAATTGCTGTTAATAATAGGTTTTGAGTCATTATGGCTGATTTGGGTTCATAGCGGTGAAAGCTGGATCCCTGCATCACGCATTATGTTATGTACAATAGTAAATGGGAGCCAACTATTTAAGAGAGCAAGTACTCATTACAAAATACTATGTACGAATTTGTACCAATCAGAAACAAGTTTTATAAATAGCATCAATCAAAGCGCACTTCTGCTAGAGTATAAATAGGTAGACGGATGACAGTGACATTCTGTATCCAGCGATTGATGTAAACACATCGAGAATTCAATTTATAATTTATCCCAGTACTCTGATAAGAAAGCTGTTTCAGCTACACTGTTTAAAAGATGACGTTTAACGTTCATAAACTAAAGAAGAGTTATAGAATTGTAACTAGGGTTCGAGCTTTAAGGTCAGCGCATAGAAGTTAAACCTTTACAGGACAGCTGAATGCTATAGACGTAGAATATACAGGCTTAGCATCGGAAAGCTGAGACAGAGACATATGGTTTGGTAATCTCCTGAGACAGTTGCAGACGGACGTGGTCCAACGTCATTGGCGAAGTCAGCCAAGGCATCGGGGTCATTCCTATATAGTAGTTTAATGCTATATGTTATAGCATATAGACGCTGAGCATCCAGGAGTCGGGACAAACATATTAAGTTGCAATTTCAATTATGAGGACATAGACTGAACATCTATGCGATAGGACTCTTATGTTGTTGATTCAAAGACATCGTCTGACGGGAACTTAAGCAAAAGAACCAGTCAAGTATAGTATCTCCAGCCTGTAGGAGTTTAAGCTGATTACCATTAGTCGAAGGTTGTTAGTTTAAAACATTGAGTGATTTGCCTGATCCCTGAAATTATCTAGCTAACAATTCAAACCATTTCTCGAATCATTTAGGCGAGGTAGCCAGAGAAAAAATCTATATATGAGATATATGGTTTTACCAGCTCTACGTTTTAACAAAGTACATTCTACATAGTTTGTCAGCTAGTCTATGACATAGTCACCTTAGAGATTGGACTCATTGCATTGCTCAAGATACTAAAGGCGTAGACGCTTTCCTGGGTCATATAACTCGTACCTTGATTACTAATTTAAAAAACAACTTATAAATGGGCTTTCAGACCAGAATGGCTTTGACAGTCCTTCGAACCTCTGGCAAATATTTTTACTACTGACCGGCATGCCATTTATAAAGTGTATAATATAATACAATATAATATAATAAAACATGGTATAATGTAATATAACATAATATAATATAAAAAAGGTTCCCAGTGAGTAGCACAAACTTTAAAAGCGTTTAATTCAAACGAAATCTAAATATAATGCTTTTTTGTGGTTTGTCTTCAAAACTTTTATACTAACCTATAAGAAGCAATATATTTCTCGGCTGATGTCTCAAGAAGCCATTTATTACGACGGTTTTCTAATACGTTTCTAGACAATCTTGAACGGGAAACATAATTGCCGGTTAATAATGTAACTACAAGTATCACTTTATTTTTCACTTTCCTAGAAACAGTTTTAAATTAAGCTAAACTTCGTTTTAATTTTAAACTGTTGCCACACATTTTTTCAATTTCATGCAATATATTGAAAACACGAGATAGCAAATAAAGATAAAAAAGACAATCCTTGGTTTGAAGGTCTATAAATTGATTTCATTAGCTTTTTCAAAAACTGCAGGGCGTGAGTTGTATATTGAATGCCGGCGAAAACAGCCGTAATTGCCCAGATGTTATGTAGCAATACAACAGAATAATATAGAGGTTGGTTTTGTATTTTCAAGGGAATTCTAGTCTCTAAATTTTCCATTTGATCAAAAGTGTAATAATGAAATATTTAGGTATGCATGTTTTAATCAGTTTACAATTGATTCTCTATGTCAGCGAGAGTAATAAAAAATTTCAATGGAATGTACTCACTTATAGTCATTAGAAGATTCATTGGAACAAGAGCGGCTTCATATGTAAATTGACTGAATAAAGCAATAATCAAGACTCACTTATAGTCATTAGAAGATTCATTGGAACAAGAGCGGCTTCATATGTAAATTGACTGGATAAAGCAATAACCAAGAGAAAGTATACACTTATCTATAATGGCATATACGCGGAAATCTAATTTCAAATTGACACAAAAATATAATGATCATCATTCCAATACAGCCATTTCCTGAATATTTCAGAATATTTAGGTTAAATCTTTGTTTAACTAAAACGATTTATATAAAATGGTCTTTGTGATGTAAATATGCATAAAAGCATGTGAATTTACACAACAGTCTGCGAGGAGGATATCTATAATAAACTTCAATATTCATAATACAATGTTTTAGACTTAAGTCATACATATCGAAACAACATAAAAATAGAGATAGAATTCATTGAAATATATTATATTCAAGTTGACTGCGACAATCCTCAAACCCTCATGGAGAAAAACAACTAAAACCTTTACTAAACTTGGTTTTGTTCAACTAAAAATCAACAAATGTTAAACAAAACAAAATCAAGGCTAGTAAATATTACGTAAAAAAAGTATATTACAAGTTCTGACATATTTTGACAAGAACATCCACGAGCTATTTATTATTATGTAAACCTTTTTACGACATTTTAAGCATGTTTGGCTCTATTTGAAATTTAACGGCTTCCTTAAATACCAAGTATATACTGTAACAGATGGACAATGACTGCGTACAAGCTGTTTGCTATATTTTTTCAAATGTGACTTCAGGATGTAGTACCGAACAGCAAGGAATTACAATAGTGTCTCACTTAAAAGCCAACAGCGTCAAATGAACCGTCAACTTTAGGCACATATGTTTGAAAGTGCATTTCTGTTTTATAGAACTCGGTATTTTTCTCTGCTCTCTGCGTGATAATAGCAAGCTGAAATGTCAACCGAATATTCAAACGGCTAAATCACTGGATTTCCTGTTTTTTTTTAAATAAAGACTGTCAAAAGCTTTCACTAAATCATTTTCACGAATCTTTGCCTTTCCTTAATTCCAATTCGTGGCAATACATTCATGGGATCTATTAGATTAATTATGAACATCTCGAAAGTACCCTTGTTAATGCTATACTTAATCTAATTGATAAACTCATGTCAGAGTCAGGAAATAAGTTCATGTAATTTGCTTGTCAATCCATAAGCAATCTGCTTGTTTGACAGTTAATTTTCCTTCTCATCGAAAATGGTACCAAAACCTGATTCGGTACTTTTGTTATTAGTCAAGTATATATATATATATATATAGCTTGTTTATGTATGTCGGAATCAAAAGTTAATTATTGCAGAATAGCAGAATAAAGCTTAATAAATAATAATAATATCAAATTGAATTCAGATAGCTAATAGGTGCGCCCTTAACGTTTCAACAATTCAGCAGTTGTTAAGAGTTAGCCCCATACTTTGTGAAAAAGATTCAAACAATATAAAATTGTAGAAATTAAGGGTTGCTTAATGTGCCGGAAAACAACCGTCTTCTTCTTGCATTCATGTGGCTCATGCCCTTCTTACAGCTTTCTTTCTGTGCTTTTCAATGTCAGCTGTTCTACTGTTAAAGAACAAATACAGAATCTAATACCAATTCTCGATACGGCATTAGAGCATTATTTGCAGTGGCCTTCTCGTCGGGAGTGGTTAAACGTTAGAGGTAACTGGCCAAAAATTCAAATGGCTGTAGGTGCAATCGATGGGACTAGTCATGAAATATATAGACCAAGAGAAAACCAAGAACAGTTTTATTTTGGTCACAGAAGTTTTCACTGCATCCACACACAAGTGTTCATCGACAACAGCGGAAAGATAAGGCATACTGAGAGCGGATTTCTGGGTCATCAGAACGATGTCCAACACTTTATGCTGACGCAGCAAATTGGAGACCAGTTACCTTTCCCTGATGAAAGTATTTTATTAGGTGTTAAGATTTATCATAACAGGTTTCCAGTAATGACATCATATTCTGCTGCTCAACTCCAAAGAAAAGTAGGCGATTAAACCACTGTATAAGCCATTACAGAATTAAGGTAGAACACTCAATTGCAGAACGAAAGACATATAGATGTATCAGTTCAATATGGAGACATCTGAGGCATTTCCTTCCACAAACAGTCTGCGTAGTTGCAAATCTCCTGTGTAGAAGAAAAACAATTGGACTTATTTTATAAATAAACCACGTGTTTGAATTATGAGTAAACACAAACTTTGATACATAAACTTTATCATCAACAAATGTTATGCCTCACTATTCAACGCTCATTTATATTTTATTTACAAGTTTAACAGAAATTAAGCAGTTTTAAAGCTTCAAAATGAGAAAAATGTAAATATTTTGAAGCTTACGTATACGGAGCCTTTGTGTGAGAAAGGTGTATATCCTTTTTGCATTTTACTAGCAGGTTATTACCGTTTTGTTTTTGATTCCCGAAATATTGTTCAGCAGAATTGTAAACATGTTACTTACACCTGCTTTCAAACTTACTATGAAGAGCTATAACAATTGCCCTAAAGGATTGTTAGCTGAGCATAAGTGACCTGAAGTAATTTACCTATTATCCCCCACCCCCATCCCCACCACCATCACTAGGTAGACCGAAGTTTTCATTATATGAAATAAAAAATAATATCGTGAATTAAAAAATCGGCATTGAAACGGTCATTTTTCAGTTTGATTAATAATGTAAATATCTTTTGAGAAAACCCCTATATTTAATCCGCTCTCCGATGTCCGCTTTCATTTCTACGACCTCCGTGACACATTTTATGTTAGGAATGAGATTATCTCTGAGCGTTACTACGGACGCCATACTTTGATAATGGCATTTTCATTGGCTACTTGGTATGAAAAATTGTGACTATTATTGATTTAACCTTGCCGCCTGCCAGTTAACACTGGAATAATTAATATCAACTTTTATGAAAATGAATAAAATATCAGTCTCTGCGCTAACTTTAAAAGCAAAAATAAACATATTATTATTAAATGTGATTAAATATGTCCGTTTTATTTCCATCAGTCTTTTTAACATTATAGAAATTTTATCCGATGACATATGCCATATAGTAGATGAATAAAATACTCGATAAATTGTGAATTGCATATGTGACCGGATTTATTGCATATACAGGCGATTGCCGTTTCCTTCAATATATATCACAGGAGGTATTTATCACTTTGAGAAACATGGCTGAGTACTGCTTCTTTTAGTATTCAGCGTTAGGGTTGCTTTAGTATAGAATAACCATATCATTACCTTTCTCTACTGTCAACAGTCATCCTTTCATCAGCAACATTAATATGAAAAACGGCACTGCCTCAGTCGGGATTCGATCCGATTCAACTCATCACATAACATTTCAAAAGAACTGTCTAATGATGGCACGGACCGAAGGACACATGTTTCAAGTCGATAGTAAATTTTCGGTATATCGCATGTTACGGTAGAGAGATCGATCTCGATTTTCGTCGCTTCGCGCAGGATCGATTCCCTATCAATTTAAAGGTACATTTTGGAATAAAAGCAACATGTGCATACTTGTACTGATGTGCAAGACGTTGCGGCGGTTCGGACAAGTTATATGGACGCTTTTTAGGCATAAGAAAAAAGCGTATTCTTCCAAAAAATCCGAAGTCAGACGCTCTGTGCACGTGCCGGAAGTACACATTTTTAATTCGATAGTATATATCTCATTCTAACCGGGTTAATAGCTTATAGCTAGAGCGTCCTATATGAGTGCGGAAGGTTTTGATCCTCGGACGCGTCACATCAAATACTTGGAAAATGGTACCAGTGGCTTACTTGGCGCTCAGCAGTAATATCTTCTCTCCTCCCTGGCAGCAATGGATCTCATCAGAAATGAGAGTCGAGAGTGTTTGATATATGTTGCAAAATTTGTTTCACTATCAACGTAAAATAAATCAGAGTGAACAAATAAATAAGACGGAGAAAATGAACTGAATTTGACTTTGATCGACATCCTCGATTTGTTAGGCCTCGTATGTATTGAACTCAAATAGACGTGTGGTAGAATCAGATCTGCATAATTTCTTGTATCTTGCCACCACAAAACAGGAATATTTCTAGCATTATGTTTCTTTAATAACAAATGTGCTTATATCATTTGAAGCTGTGAAAGCACTGGATTTAGGAAATGCGAAGCATTTGTTTCTTCATTCTATATAATTACCAGGTGTCTGAGATCGATGAAAAAAGTTTGAATGGTACATTTTGTTCTTGTTAGTGGTGGTGTTTTCTCCTGTTTTACTTTTGTTTTGGAGGGCCTCCGTGGCCGATTGGTTAAAGTCGATGACTTCAAATCACTTGCCGCTCACCGATACGGGGTGTTGAATTCTACAGGTGAGCAAATTATTTTGTTAAAGATTCCCTTTCTAAGTTAATATATATTCTTTAGTAAATAGAAAAAGTGGAAACTCCACAGGTCGCTCAACACAACAAAAACGAAAATGTTGCAGGCTCATTTGATTAAACCAAGTTAAGATTTTTACCAAAAATAACGAACTTCAGTGCTCAACATGTATTTTAGATAATCGAGTTTTCAATTTTACCCTTAATGGAACATTCAATTATATCAAAATTATCCAGAAGCGCGTTTTTAAAAAAAAAGACAGCACATACGGTGACTGCTATTTTTTGTCATTTACCCGTGAATAAATTCATTAAAAACGACATTTTCATTGTAAGATATAGTATATCACTCCACGTTACTGGACCTATTTCTTACATTTAGAGTAGTCTTTATATTGTTATGATGATAAAAAACATAGACAAAGATCCAACTGGATCAGTCAAGTTCCAAGAACTGAGTCTAATATAAATAATAAACTGACTGTTCGAAACTTCTGTAAGTTACAATGTAGCGAATGTTTCATACAATTTCTTAAAATTCCTGTTGTCTGGCACTAAGCTCAATATGTAAAAGAACATTTAAAAGGAAACCTCATTTAGAATAAGACATGCACTAACGAAACATTGTAAAAGAATGCGTTACTATTAATTAAATGCGAGAAACGGATTCGATTCTGTCTTAGCGTGATAAGTGAAGATTTCACCATACGAAATGTAAGATGATACAAATAATTGCAAACAACGTGTTAAAACCTTGACTGATTTACCCGCGTGTTAAAAGAAGAATTCTAACACGATCCGATTCATTTTCCTATTAAACAAAGAAAGCTGAAAACAGTTAATTATTATACAACAATTCATTTTTCTGACATCACAATTATTACGTCATAGTGTCAAACGGCATAGCGGCGCGCTGGAAAAGAAACCTATTGAAAACGGGCAAATATTAAACGAATGTCGTCAAGGATGTACTTTAAATCCTTGGTAACGTGTTAAAATCGAAATAATATATCTCATTTAGTGATTTGCTCTTGAATAAAATCGTTGTTTGTCGTTCAGATCCGTATTATTATATCATTCGGGCTGCGCCCTCGTAATATAATTCCTTCGCATCTGAACTCGAAACAATGATTTATTCAGCGACAAATCACTAAAGGAGATATATTATTTCTTAAATAATATCATTTCCTGACCATATAGTCTGTAAGATGTTTTCTGATTTTCCTGATTTCCAAAAATATTTTAAGAAATAAAGCACAAAACAAACATTCAGTATTATCCCCATTTAATATCTGTACTGAGACAAATTATTGAGTAATCTAGTGTGTTTCATCCGTTCTAATACTTTTTGTGGTAGTTCTAAAAGGAATTGATATTATGAAAGCTATTCACGTCGATTATTCGTCTGTATTATATAAAATTGTCGCCTCCGTTTAAAGGATAATTTTACAAGATATCAAGTTCAATTTCGTTTAGTTTATATAAGTAGCTCATTATATACGTTCCATTATTACGACGATCTCTTACAATTAACTTGAAAAAAAATCTGTATTCCACAGTTAGATACAGAAAATATTTCAAATTAATATATTATTTTTTGCAATAACTATTAAGATGTTTGAAAGCAAAACGTGCGAATTATACTATAATTTTATGAAGGCGGTGCTAGCTTTCAAAAGTAATTAATAAAACCAGTGAAAATTGATTAAAATTCGGGCTTCGTGTTCTAGACTTGCTTTAGCTTACATATATATATAAGTTAAAATACAATTATATTGAAATAATTAAATGTTTCATTTCTTCATACAGAACTATAGCCATGGCGATTCGTGCGATCTTAGGAGTTTTTAAATACCTGGCTGAAACAGCGCGTTAAGTGATATTTCTTTCGTTCAACGCATTTACAGTTGAGCGATACGTAGTAATATATTATCAGCTAAAAGCAAAAACGTTTTCAAACTATTCATGTGTTCTATATTTTTCATTTAAATTTATAGGTTAATAATATTATTACTAACAATAAGTGGCATTGTCACTTGAATAAATCATAGAAAAATGAATTGCCCTTTTCAATTGCTCCAGAGTTTAACTTAGATTCAAATTAAAAACTGTATATATTTAAAACTGCCCTCTTGAGAATTTAAGAAATTTGTATACATTATTTTGCTTTAGATGGTGGATAAAAGTTATCTTCAACTAACAATTCATCTTTTTTATTAACATCTCTCAAATAATATAATAATATCATTAATTTCAAACTTTGATAAGAATTGTCTTATAACATGATTCATCGGATCAATAAGTGATTGTGTTGATACTTTGTCTTCTGCAAACGCATTGAATACATGTTGATATTTAGGATTGCTTTTTATATAAATCAACTGGAACAGAGATTTGTGCTTTGCATACCATACCTTCTTCCATCATTAGAATCATGTGTAAAGAATGCACATGCGTGAATAACTTATCTACAAATTTTCTGTATTTTCAACATGGTCCACTTTTTATGAAGCATTAAACGGTTTAATCTCCCCAATGGTGGTTTCTCCACTGACCGTTCCAAGCAATCCAGTACCATTTCGTATCATTGCAGATGATTTCGCAGTTTTAATTTTATCATAATAACAATTTCATACATAACTTCGAAGAACCGTTTTCTACTCACTGTTTGTTACTGTAAATTATTGAATATTTAATCGTTCCTCATTCTTCGTGGTTTTGTCGGCAGTTCTACCAAAATACATTCTTTAATATTTTTAAGTGTGTTACCGTTTTAATGATGCTCAATATTCTTAAGACTAACCTCTGGCAGTCAATGAAATGATTTTCCTGATGGAAGACCGAGTTCACAATTTCTTTCTTATAACTAATTTCGTCGTCAGACCATTCGGTTTGTATTATACATTGTAACGATAATTGTTAAAATCTACAGAAACGAAATATACTTAGTTTGGTACCGTTTTGTACACAGTACTATAAAACAATTCTTGAGAGATGGTATATCACCGTCAGACAAATAAGTTCTTGCAACATAAATACTTCCATTTATCATTTTATTCCTAGAAATGAGTCAGCGTTGATGTACCAGGCTTTATGTCTTACATTAATATTTACTCTTTTAGAAATTGTTTCAGATTTTTTTTAAATATTCGTAAATAACACCCAACAGTTATGTTATAGTTATTCTTTTCATACTCCTTCAAATATTCGGATTGTGTACATCATGTTATGTTAACCTCGGAAAGCTAAGAAGTATATACCTTATTGTTTTGATATATTTAGTGTACGATGTTGTTATCGTATTAGATATAATGTGATCGTCATAATTAAAGGATGCATAGTTTTAATTTCAGAAATAAAAGCTTGACCTTCTGTAGAAGGCAAATTTGTTTAATTATTCATTTCTCTAATTTTTTAAAATGCTTTTTTATCAGACTAAAATCTTTTATTAAAATATCTGACTTTATATATTTCAGTATAGATTCTAGTAATAATTCGATTGAAAATTTCAGAATACACGTTCAAACAATCAATGCCGGGATAACTTATACGACTCAAAGAAATTACGCTGCTAAAACGCTAACAAAAACGGATAGAAGAAAATACAACCGCTTGTCGATTTGTTACTCTTAAATTATCTGCTTCGACTCTAACGTAAACTTTTCACACGTGAAGGCGTTTATCATTTTGTTAAGCTGCATGCTCATCATATTCCTGTAGTGGACGGTAATCAATGATGGTAGGTATAAAGAAGATCCTTTAGACTGGCATCAGTCGTTAAATTCATTACATGTAAAGCACTTGGCCATAAAATCCTCTCTGATAGCACTTTCTGATAAATTTTACAATATCTCTAGCCTCTGTCTCTAACGTTGAGATAAGCCACAGTAAAAGGGAGCCACAGAAAAGTTGATGTATATTTAAAATAAAATAAAAATAAAATGGGAAATGTTAAATCTCAACAGACTGTGTAAGTCTAAAATAAAATAAAAATAAAATGGGAAATGTTAAATCTCAACAGACTGTGTAAGTCTAAAGATCCTTCGAAACGCATTCAAGCAAAACTCCATTGAGTCTATTTATGAGATGTAAGGGAGTGTGTAACGAATCATTGACACTATGTCGGGTTTTATTGTAGTATCAAAGAATCTTCTCATCATAAAAGCGTGATCTCTCTGTTTTGTAATAAGCTATACGATTCTTTAACTAAAGGGCTTTAGGTTGACCTTTAATCATATGAATATGATATGTAATCAGACTTCATTTTATGTCTTAGATGAATACTTTTTTCAGTCGTTTATCGGTTAGTTAGTCATTCAATAACGATGCTCTGCAATGAAGCTCTTACGAACTTAGCATTTTAGGTGCATTGTTTTAATTGAATTACATTAAGCAGCCGAAAATTCTCGATTCATTAAAGTGACTTAATATAAAGCAGTGTCTAGTGGCGATATCTTAGATTTAAAAGCAATTTTATCAGGCTTTTCAGATGTTATTATTAGATAAAGGAAGATATCTGGGGAACGTTGGGTTGAAACTTACTGATGTTTGAAATTGTCCTAAACTTTTGTCAGTGCAGCAAAAATAATATAGTCTTGTAATAAATGAAATGTGTTCTTCACAGTATGACAGCTTTTTCAAAGACTTTATAATTTACAAAGCAATTTCTGTTGCTTTCAGTTAAATGTTTAATCATCTTACGATTTATTTCTCCGTGTTTTCTGTTTTATACGCAACATCCTCCTCACAGACATGACTGTGACATCTTTGAAATGGTTCACCTTGTGGTATTCGTGTTTGTAAACATACCTGTATCAGATATGAATTTATTATTATCTATAATATATAAAGTTTTCATGTAAGTGTTCTTGACTTCTTCTTAGCAAGAATACTGCTGAATAACTTCAAAAAAACATACTAAATTTTACTTTTTAATAAGTGTAATGCAAACAAGAAGAAAATGAAATTACATTGTCTATATTACTGTTATAAATATCAAGTTATCATTAGTATTAAGGCGACTGTCGAGTCGGTTAGCATTTGAAAAAGCAAAATCAGTTATTGTTTCTAACAAAGTTTTACTCATTTTATAATTCCGTACCAACAAACAATTTACTTGATATTTAAATTAATAAAAAGATGAGTTTTCCTCGCAACTACTTTCCAGATACACTTTTGTTGTTACACATTTGCTATTTTACCATGTTAAGCACCACTAGGCGTTTTTCATGTCGAGATGTTTTCCCGAACATTAAATGTTTCAGTCAATAATGTCGAATTTATAAAGTTTTAATTTCCACAGTTTCCGTATTTCTTAAAAAGCTGGCACCTTTAGAGAACTTATTTTAGTAACATGCACTCAGTCTGCTTTGTTTATATTCTAATAAATCAAAAATTGTTGTTTTTCATTCCCTATAGAAATATAAATTGAGTAGGATGATGTTCTTTTGTTTTATTTATTACTTTTAAATAACTTAACGAAGCAAACATAAAAGATTAACTTGTATTGCAGGTTGTTACACTAATCATTTTGCCAACACGAATGTCATCACTATTGTAAGTATGCAGCAAGATTACATTTAATGGGCTAAAATAGGGTGAGATTTTTGTTGCTTCCCTACTTACAGACCATAAAACTGTGAATGTAAGCTCGATTTGTATATATATGCCGCTTAGGATCCGTGCATATCTGACATTTGACTTCAGGCAAATAACCAAGGCGTTGTTCCATACCAAAACTATAACTCAGGCTAATACATGAGTTTTGATACGCCCCACTTTATCCTTTAGCAAATATTGTGTGGATGATGAAAACACTTCACTGGGCCAATGCGCACTATATTCTATCAACATGTTAGGGAGAAAATTGACAAATGTTGTACATATTTGATTAATGATCTGACCCATAATCAAATAAGACGAAAATAAGATGCTTATTATTCAGTTAACTTCTGGTTAGAGGTGGTTTATTAACGTACTCGCAATATTGTTCTAGTTATTTTTGTATTTTTGTATCAAATGTGTAAAAAAGTATAGTCAAAGCGCTCAAAGCGCTGATATGTAAAATATTGGAAAGACAGTGACATCTGAGGAATTCTTAATATAAACAAGAAGAACTTTTTTTGCAAAATATTCAGCTTTTGTTTCAAAATTAATACCTTTTCACTGCCAGTCATTGTTTACATACATACTGATTCAGTCTTTTACGAATAGTTTTGGTCCTTTTTGATTATTTGTGACGAAAACTACAACATAAATTACATCGACGGTGTTTTTACTATAAATAAATAATATAAGTTTGTTTTTTTCCAAATTATTCTGCTTTCAAGATTTCTTTCTAAAGCTTTTGGACAGTGCCTGCCATTAATTATATACGCACTGATTCAGGCCTTATCAGATAGCTGTGGTTTTCATGAGATTTTGGTGAAAGAAAACACCACAAACATGCACCACAAATGTACCTCAGAATGTCAGTTCTGCGGCCAGTGTATTTTAGAGGTGCATTATAATTATCACTCCATCTCTTATACTCAAAAGTCCGCTATACATAACAGCAAGCTTCGCAAAAATGCTGGACATTCAGTCAGACAAACTTACAACTTTAGTCAGACCGACAAAAAATCGAAAAATATGTAACTGGTGAAACAAAACCGTTTTAATTTTGATACATATATTTGTATCAACCCAGATATATTCTTCTAGAAAATTTTAGCCGCACCATGAGAAAACCGACATAGTGTGTTTGCGACCAGCATGGATCCAGACCGGACTGCGCGGTCAGGATCCATGCTGTTCGCTTTCAAAGCCTATTGCAATTAGAGAAACCGTTAGCGAACAGCATGGATCCTGACCAGACTGCCCGGATGTGCAGGCTGGTCTGGATCCATGCTGGTCGCATATGCACTATGTTGGTTTTCTCATGGTGCGACTCAAATGAATTTAGCTGAAGTGAGCAGAATCTGTCTTAAAACAATTTGAATGTTTAAATATTTCTATTAATGAGAAAACGTAATGGAGGCAGGATTTTTTAGTTCTCATGTTTAGGCTGAAAGAAATTGAAATGTTCATATTTTGAGGAAAAAATCATTGGACTGTTAATATTTAAAAGCACTTAATCAAATCAAAGAGGTTTACACGGAAAGAAATCCAACATCTAACACCACTGTCAAGAAACTTAAACATTTATGAGAATTTTCTTAATTTTGAAAATATTTGAGATTATTTGTGAATAATGTGAGGACGAAACAGATATTTGTTTATCATCGCCATCGTTGTTTTCACGGGAGATTAATTTTAAAAACAGGTAGATCAAAACTGTTATCCGACGACTTGTTACAGATTGCCGTTTCAAATAGGCAAGTATTAATATCATTGCTGCAGGTTCAAATACGGCCCATTTTCACGAGCTTACAAGTTGATAAAATTGTGAGACAATAGTACCACTTAGTCAAAGCGAGCTTGCAACATTTGTCAGTTTGGGCGACCTGTGGGTTTCCACGTTGATAATTCGTGTTATGTTTTGTTAGACGAAATTATACCTAATACATGTGTATCTATGCATTAAAGATCTCATTAAATTTGCGCTAATTAGTGTTAATAGGCAGTATCAAAGCCTGAGGAAATCCATGTCACTGCTGATTATCGATTTTCTAAAATTAGCCTTATTAACATGTGGCTATATTTTCGCGTGTTTGAAACGAAAAATTCGGCAACATTCGTAGATCACTAGAGTTGCATTGATATAATATCTTACAATTTAATAGCTATGACGAACATTTAAGTTTATTCTGAAATATTTGAAAATTGTTACAACTTGCTGGAAAAGCTATGGGAAGTATTGTCTATGGACCGGAAATGTTTGGAAACCTTCGTGATTTGTCTTTTCCATTGAAATTCCGTTTCTATTTTTAGCCATGGATTATTGCTTTTTTTATTATACAGTCTGCGGTTAGAAACAGGTTTCCCCAGATCAGAACTTGAATTGTCAGTCTGGATTCCCAGACTAGGTTTTCACCTTTTCTACGTTTTAAGCTACGTGACCTCTACTATGGTATATGATACGATGATAAGGAACAACCAATATCTATATCATTGCTCCAGTTCAGGTGACATGAGGTGTGTGTGTGTGTGCGTGTGTGTGCGTGTGCGTGTGTGTGCGTGTGCGTGTGTGTGTGCGTGTGTGTGTGTGTGTTCGGGTTTAACGTCTTTCTCAACATTTTTTCAGTCATATGAACGACGGTGGTGACATGAAGTCATCGTTTATTCACGTGACCATAAATTTGCATATTTGTATTCATACACGCGGCTGTTTTAATTAAAACGTTGACTTCAGTTTATGTTGATTTTAGTCGTCGAATTTACATTAGAAATGGTATTAAGGCATACCTTGTAGCATTGCATATTCAGCACGTTGTGTAGATAATTGTTTCCCTGGAAAGCCTGGAACTATTTTTGGTTGTTAGGATGTTCTTAAGAACTGACAAGATTTCTGAAACTTAGTATTCTTTTTAACACTGGTGGCAGCAGCCACCAAAAATAAGGCATGATTTGATATATTCAAAAGAATGATTTTTATGCAATCTACTTTCCAGATTTTATTTATTTCATTTTTAGTATTTCTATAGAAAAACTCTACAAACATTGTTTAATTTGAGTTAAACATGGCTGCCATATTGCTTCTTTTCGATGTTTTAGGAGCAGGTGAATTAAACTTCGCAAAATTTTGATTTATTTATTTCTACTTCAAAAATCATTTTTTTACGAAATAAAAAAAAGAAATGTGTTTTTCTAGGCAGGTTATAGGAGATACATGATAAACATAATAATAAAACTGTCTTTTGATCTATTGTTGTTAACATCAATCTTCAAGTCCATATCTCTCCCGACTTTATAACATTGATATCAAAAGACAGTACCCTGTTATTCCCTATATCACAAGCATTTATTCAACTGCAGAGTTATTTGTAAAAGTAGACTCAGAACTTGTCTCTGTGACGAATTTTGATTAGCCGTAACGTTTTGTGTTCATCAAGCAAAACTGTAAGATTATGTAAGTTTGTAAACATTTTAGAAATAAATGTGAAACAGATAGGACAATTTTTAAATTTGACCTTGTTGCATTGATATGCATTTTCACTTCTTTATTTTACCCAAGGGATGGTGAAGGGCAATTGCAATTAATTATTTGCATTCATATGTTACTGCTGCCTTGATGTTTTTATAGAACAAACTGCAAATTTAATTATTTAGACATTTCTGAAGGATGGCATTTTATAATGAGTCCTGCATGATGTATTGATTCATCCTCTAGTTTTCTGTTTGACACAGGAATACGTATCTTTTCTAGAAATTCAATGTTCTAATCCGAAAGTCTGTTTACCTCTCGAAACACAAATCACAAACAAAACAAATTATAATTTATAGAAACAAACAAACACAATAATTTTGTTCTTAGTACGGCATAATTATCATAAGTTACCATACAAGAGAGAACATCATGTTAAAGTTTACTGCAAAAATGTTGATTAGTCAGTAACACTCTGGTTATGCAGAGGAGAGTATTGACAGCTGATTATGCTTTCTTAAAGCATTTTAGAAATTAGTTATTCCTGAACAGAAGTATACAGTTACCTGACAAAAATATTTGGTGACTTTTGTCTAGAATATCTGGATATGTATATATGGATATTTTCCAAATGTCTTTAAGTAAGGTTATAAAAAGTGTCATAAGAGAAAATGTAATGACCCGACTACTTCAAGACATGCCGCATGCTTTGACGTTCAGGACGGCGCATCTTGTTCTTTGATTGTATTTGACGATACCTGTTGAAGACTTGATACGCAGTTTTAATAGTCCACATAAGATCACATTGCCAGTCGTCTTTTGACCTGTTTCGTTGGATCCTTTATGGTTTTGTCTTGGAATGTAATATATGCGTATATAATTCTTTATATATTTTTACAGAAGCAATTGTGTGTGTTTATATATTGTGTCTTTTATTACTATAACGTATGTAAGGAGTGTATCTATCATATTTAACACGTGTGCATATACATGTATTTACCTTAATACTAAATAAAGCAGGAGTATTCAATTTCAGTAAATATCATCTTATGTATAAACTTTCTGAAGGATACACAATCGGAGGTAAAAGGCAATCAATTAATGGAAGCGACAAAAATCGGGATCGAACCACTACGGAACATAAGGGTTTTCCAAAACAACACAACTATCCAAAAAAAAAATTTTGATTTCCCGGGTTTAGACCATGGGCGGCGCGCCCCCCGATGAAATTCGGGATACCCCGGTCTTCGAAATGTTTAAAAGCGTCCGTCAGTAGTTGGCAAACCCCAATTCCCACAATAAGAGTCTGCGACTCGAAAAAAATTTAAAATAAGTTTAATTTTGTTGCGTCAAAGCTAATCACCGGAAAAGTGACTACACTGAATAATTTTGATAAAACATCTTTATTCAAACTGAGTAGATTTTTAAACGGCGACATTTGAACATTTTTATTTAGAGTGAGAGTGGTACACTTTTTAAAACACTGGCCCCGACATTTTGAAAATTTGAGGAAACAAAAACTTTTTTCCCAACGGTTTTTTCACTGGGGGAATGAAGAATAGATCACCTTTGTATCGCTTTTCAGATGTATTTAATTCCTTTTCCCGGGTACTTTAGTTCTTGAACTTTTTGGTTTTTACAAGCTTTATTGAATTTTTAAAATTAAGAAATCCGTGATTTTACTTGCAGGCATACTGTTTTAAGGGAATTATTTTACTTTTATATAAAAATAGGACGGCACTCCATTACAGCGTGCAGGTTGGCCCTGTTGACATTTTTAAAAAAGGGGAGTAACTAACTTTCCATTGTATAATAAAATTTAACAAACCCCCCCCCCATAAAAAGCATAAAAATTTTCCTTATTTTTACATTTTAAATATTTCATCAGTTTGGAAAGGGGTCTTTAGATTAATATAAAAAAGGGAAAGGGCCTCTGAGCGAGCGTAGCTAAACGGTAAAGAAACTATTCACGCTTAAACAATTCCGAAACCCTATTCACTTGAAAAGAACAAACTTTTGGGGTTCTTTATCCCTGTAACGCGTTTTCAACGTTCAAAATTTATGGAAAGCCGGTGTCAGGGTGAGTCATTCCCTGTTTGTGGCGTTCAAATGGCTTTTGCTTTTTATGCGTTTTATCCCATTTTCTGGCCAAATGTTTGATCTTTTAAAAAAAAAAAATCATTTTTTTTTCTACCAACTGGAAAATTTTTTCTTGCATTTTTTTGGTGAGGGATAATATTAGCAATCAAATAAATTTCAGTATTACGCCAACAAGCTTTCCCCTGTGAGCCCCTGTCCTCTAGGGACACCCCTTTTGTAAAATAAAAAAAAATTTGAAATTATTTCCATAACATAACTTTTTAAAAAATAAAGACACCTAATGAACACAAGATTGAAACTAAAATATAAAATTTAAAAAATAGAAAAACAATTTTCTCGACTTTGCGGAAGTAGAACAAAATGGGGGGCACCCAAATGGGGGCGCCCAGACAGAGGAAAATTTTTCAGCTCACACTTTCCCCCATTCGGCACACCTTTTTTAATTCGCCTACACATTCCCGTAAAGGGACAACCGTCCCCAATTGCGCTTCGCGCAATTGCTCCGAGCTATGCTCGCATTATTTTTAAAGGCTCACTGCATGTATCACAGAAAATTAAGTGAGTTTTGTTTCTGCCGAAAAACTGTGCCGGCCTAAATATACATTATACGGAATGGGATGGCTTTTACAAAGAAGTAAAAAAATACAAGAATGGCAACTGCTGTGTCTCGCGTGAGCTGTGTCGAGCGTGATTCGGCGTTATCTTATTAAAAAAAAAACATCGCGAATGGAGTTAAAATTTTGTCCCTTTAAAACTACATTAAAATACATGTTGCTTCTAAAAAAAAATTTAGTTTAAATGTGAAATGGTTTTAAGACCCAAGTACACGTTTTTTTTTTTTTTTTTTCCCATCGAAAGAAGGGGGGCATACGGTGTAATTATTTTACCATGTAATTGCTTTGCACACAAAATGGGGCGTGGGAAAGCGCCCTTCCGGAAACGGACTCGTTTTTTTGCCCGGGGGTTTGGCGAGTTTTGCTCTATTCCTTTTAAAGTTGCCAATCTATTTTTTTTAAGCTCTTTGGCTTTAGAAAAAAATATAGATTTTACACGGGGGGGGAAACATTGCCCGATCGGCTTTTGCATAAAAACTAACTTTTTTTGAAAAAAGAAAAGTTTTCTTTCAAACTTGGATCTTTCTTTATGACACAAATTAAAATAAAAGAACTTGGTTGCCTTCTTTGGTAAATTTATTTCCCCTTTTCGTTTTTTTTATGACGCAAAAAATTTTTTAAAGTCCAAAAAATTAGTTTTAATGCATTCATTATGCTATTGGTGTTTTTTTGAAATTTTCCACACTCATTTAAAAACCTGAAATTTGTCAACAGTCGAGATAGCGTTGAAACGCAACTTGGCGCAGACAGAAATTTCGGCTCGATCTTTTTTTGGGAATAATGTAAACTGTTTAAAGTCGTACTGATCAACAACATTTTAAAAAAATTCATATTGTTAATTTCCTTTTTAAAATAAAGTCATATCTGATCCTAACAAGTTCGTTTTACAAAAATAACCCCTTTCTGAATTAGTTATCGGAGTTCTGAAGCATGCTCGTTTTTGGGTCAAATTATAAGGAATTAAATTTCAAATTTTCCCCAAAAAAGCAAGAGTTTCAGGTTAGTCAAACCATAATCAGCAGAAGAGTTTATTTTCACAAATCAAGGGTCAAATTTTGGACTCGAAAATTTTTTGCAGTCAATTTCATGGAAGAAAGTTAAGATAAAAATTTCACACAATTTATTTTGTAAATAAAAAATAATGTCAAAATTGTTGCAGTTTTTTGTTAATGTTTGAGTTTCGTTTTCATTGAGGAAAAAAAAACACAACATCTTTTTTGGTTAGCCATTTTTTGTTAAATGGTTTGATTTAAAGAAATTAGAGGTCAATTTTTAAAATTTAAAATCTAGAACGCAGGCTATTTTACTAATTCGTACATGTATCATTGAATCGCTATTTAAATATTGGGTACGAAAATTTGCCTTGCCGAGTTTCAGCCAGTAGTTAATTACGCCATCAATGTATGTTTCCGAATTATTTTGAAGGTCTTTTTGGGTTTATAACGCAAAAAATTGCCCCAAAAGGAAAACCTTTCAAACAATATTGATTTCTGCATGTTTTTTTGGATATTTAACATTTTAAATTGAAAGTCAAAATTTTGAAATAATTTAAATTTTAACAAAAGAAAAAAAAGCACATGCTAAAATTTGCAAAGTTGGTCAAAAAATTAAATTTGAGCTCTGAAATGCAAACTGAAGCCGCTCACTTATTTTTTGGTCCGATGCATTCATTTCCCTTTTTCTCCTAGGAATCCCCATCGAGCATGCCCCAAAAACATAGATGAAGTTTTTGGGGTATGAGCTAGACCAGTTGTTTTTATGGTTCAAAATTCAGCTTTAAGTTCGGGCATGAAAAATTGGTGTCAGGTTTAAAAATTCTCTAGGGGTTGCCAGCATGGTTTTATAGTTTAAAATCGATTTTGTTTCACTCACACATACTCAAAACGTTTAAAGTTTTACGTTTAGAATCATGCCGTCAGATACCATAAACAATTGTAGCATTTTGTCGGGTCCCGTGTTTTTTACTAAACTGAGGAAGGGAGAAAGTTTTTTTAGCTGTTTACCGTCGTTTTTTCCTTTTCATGAACCGAGCAAATGAAGGTCAAAACCCCCAACAAAAAGGTACCCGGAAATTTACTGGGTTAAAATAATGTTCTACCTGTCAAGACACACGCATTTCGCGGTGCCCCTTTTTTCGGCCTTGATCACGCTCACACGCCTAATTCAGGTCACCCCGCATGTTAAAGAAAAAAAGCAATCAATTGTTTTTTTTTGAGAAAAATTTTTAAACAACATGCGGTGCGTTTACACAGTGTTTTTTTACTGAAATACAGTTTTACATTCCCCCCGGGCCATGTTTTTTCTACGCATGAATAAAATTTACAAAAAGTAAACTGGGGGGAGACTAAACAAAACCCAAACTTTGGTGTAAAATTCCCCAAATTTTTCTATTAAAGGGTTTTTTGGGGTTTTAAAAGGGTCACCGCCCCCCTGACCCCCACGAGGGAAACCTTCCCTTCGAACCCGATCCACTCGTGGCCTTTGGTGGGGCCTGACAGCTAGAATTTTTGGCGTTCTGGCTGGGCAGTCGTGTAAACAAACCCACCATACAGTGACTTTTTCTTTTTTCAAAACTGAAAATTTTTAACCGCATTTACTTCGTTTCATTATACTTTTACAAAATTTTTCTACTTTTTATTTTCATTAAAAAAAGTTTTTTTTAACAAATTTCTCCCGCCATGCCTGATAAATTGGGGGCATCTATTGGCATGAAAATTGATAAACTGCAAAAAGGGGTTTAGCTCTTAACCCTTTTAAATTTCAAAAACCCTGGTTGTCCTGTTTTCTTAATTTGCTCACCTTTCACTATTTTCAGGCATCTTGGGTTTTTAACAGAGTTTGTTGTTGCCCCAAAGTGCTTTTTGACAGCTGAAACCACTTTCTTTGGGGGTCATAAGGTATTTCTATCTTTCGTTTTTTTATTATATTTGCAACTGTGAACATGGGGAAACATTTCAATCATAAAAAGGATGATATACTGATACAAATTTTATTTGTGTGAAAGATTTTTTTCGATTGAGTAGTGCATGAATCAAATACCAAGGAAATTAGCCAAAAAAAATTGCTGTATCCCGACCTACCATAATTTTTGGGCCCCACCCTAAAGGACGGTCCGTTTTTCCTTTTTCTTTTGGGAACTTTTTTTTAAATTTTTGACAAAAAAATTGCAAAAAGCATTTTTATGGTTTAAAAAAGGACAGGATTTAAAATCAACTTACTGATGCTCTGAGGCATAACCCTCTATTTGTATTCATTTTTGACACAAAAAAAAATTTTTAAAAAGTCTCCCAAAAAAAAATTTTAAAAAATCCAAAGAAAATTTTTCCGACCTACCCACCCCCAATTTTTTTTAGCATGTTACCGGGAAAAAAATTTTTTTTAGACCCTTTGTAAAGGCTCCATTTCATTTTTTTTGTGAAAAACATTCTGGACAAAACCCTAAAATTTTACAGTTCAAATTTAAAAATTATTAGCTCGATCACCGTACAGGTGACAAAATGAGTTTTTATGTCCATCATGTGCCAACAATTGTAAAAATCTTTTTCAAAAAACCGGGGCAATTTACACCAAACTTCCCGAAGATCTTGGGGGGGTCCCCTTCAAAAATTTCCCAAAAAATTTAAATTCCCATTTAAAAATCACCGAAAAGAAAAACTTTGAAAAGATTTCTTGCAAAATTGTTAGCCGGCAGGGTTTTCACCTTATATGCAGACCTAATTCGGCCACTTCCCAATCCAAAAATACTGCATTTTTTTTCCCCAAAACCCAAAAAGCAAGGTAACATTTCCCAAAAAACACATCAACAAATGGTTTAATTTTTTTTTACATTTTAGTGTTTCCGGAGGGAAACATTCCGATATTTATTTTTTTTGCTCACCTTCACAAAGGACAAGTGAGCTTTTGTGATAGGTGGGGGTCCGTCTCCTTCCGTGCGTCGGTAAAACTTTTGTTTTGACCACTCATAGGTCAATTTTTCATGGGGGTCTTTATGAAAGTTGGGTTTGGGGGCTCTTTTTTTCAATTTTTCAATATTTATTTTTTTTTTAAAAGGTTCACTTTTTGAGAGCAGGCAGCTACAAAATGAAAGGTCAACAAATCCATAACTTGAAAACAAGAAAGAAACCCCCAGAAAATAAAAAACCGAGAAAAGGGAACTTTAAAAAAAAAAAAAACTTTTAGGTAGGAATTCAGGGTTTATTTTAAAAAAAATAATTTTTAGAACAGCATGTTACTAAGCTCTGTTACTTTAAGAGATAATGTATATCACATTGGTTTTGTTATTGCCCAGCCCCCTTGCGGAAGCGAAGCATAGTTGTCCAAAGTCTATTCGGTGTTGTGCGTGCGTGCGCGCGTGGATTTGTTTTTCCCCGGGCCTAATTCGGAATGCATGGAGCATCTTTTTTTATTATGGATGAATGTTAACCTCAGTGAGACGGGTGTCATGCGCAAACCCCAGGCCTACTCAAAGGCAAGATCACACTTTCAGGTCAAAGGTCAAAATTTTAAAAATGACTTCCGGGGCATTTCTTCTTTCATGCAAGGGGGATTTGATGTAACTTGGCACAATTGTTCACCATCATAGATGGGTGTCATGCGAAGAAAACCCCGTCCCCAATCAAGGGCAAGGGCACACTTGAGGTCAAAGGAACAAGAAAACAACTTTGTTGGGCATTTTTCTCACGCATGGAAGGGGGCTTTGATGTAAAATTGGGCCCAAATTTTCCCACCTGAGACGGGTTTCGCGGAAGAACCGGTTAAGGTCTGCCACTTAAGGTCAAAGTCAGATACAAGAATCTTTTTTGGACATTTCTTTTTGATGCTAGAGGGATTTTGAGTAACTTGGCACAATTGTTACATCTGCGCGGAGTGTTATGCATAAATCTTTGAATTACTTCCCTTTGTTTTTTACTTTAAAAACTTTCATTTGTAACTTGTTTATTACTGGCGTAGGGAAAAATCAAGACCCCTTTTTTTAGACAACATGCATGTTACATCCAATTTCAGGGGTTTTTTTGACCCATCTCTGCTGGTGCGGTTTTTGTGTGGACTTAGAATTTTTTTTTTAATTTTTTTTTTAAAATTTTTTTTTTTTTTAATTTACTTCCTTTTTTGTTACTGAAAAAAACTTTTTTGAACTTTTTGCAATCTTTAATTTGGCATAATGTTTGCCTCAAAGAGACAAGGAGTGTCTGCACAACTCCCCGTCCCCTTTTTCAGCTGGCGGGCTTTACATATTGCCGTGGGGATCTAGTTTCCCCATATTTTTCATGAGTTTTAAAGAGAAAAGTTCTGTTTTACCCCCATGAAGTAAGCTTGTCGCTTTCGTCATAGGTTTTTTGGCTTCCAGAGATAACCAGAAAAGCTTGACCGATTTTAAAATTTTTTGGTAATAGTTACAGGTCAAATTAGACTTTGGGGGGCTTTGGGAAAAGGGCAAGATAACTTGCAAACGCTTTGGCCGGTTCATGCTTTTGTAACACAAGTGTAACATGATAAAAAACAGGTTGTTTTGAATTGGGGTCAATAGATCAAAGGGCAAAGGGCACAGTGATTTTTAACAGTTGAACCATCCAATGATTTTCTTGAGACCTTTAGCCTAGGGTGTAAAAAATTTGGGACACAGGTGTCCATCATGAAATAAGGCAAGTTTTACTTTGAGGTCAGTAGGTCAAGGCACAATAAGGCAAAAAAAGTGAAATGTTTTTTTAGTTATAACTTAAATGCTTTTCCTAGGATCTGAAAAATTGTTAGGGAGGTTTTATTATGACCAGAGGGGACCCAAAAGATGTTGAGGTCAGTAGGTCACAGGTCAAGGTCACACTGACCCGGTTCTTTAAAATGATGCACGGAGAGGCACCTGGGGTCTTCCTCCACCATTAAAACTTGAAAGTCGCCATATGACCTATCCTGTGTCGGTGTGATGTTAAATTCAACAAAATAAAAAACAGTTCTTTAAAACGGTTTTTGGACAATAACTTCAGGATGCTTGGGATGAGAAACACAAAATTTAGTACAAGGTTGGTCTTGATTACCTGTATTGATTTAGAGTTCCAAAGGTCAGGATGACCCGGAACATTTAAACCTTTTCCATACAGCAACTTGAGAACACTTGGGTGTAGGATCATGTAACTATGGAGATTGAATTTGAGGTCATTAGGTCATAGCCCAAGAAAATGCTGCTTTGTTATTGGCTTAGTTCTTTGATAAGGCCATATTGTGGGGGTATAATTCGTCACTCCTGTGACAACTCTAGCATTTAGCTCACCTGAGCACAAAGTGCTCAAGGTGAGCTTTTGTGATCGCCCTGTGTCCGTCCGTCGTCAACAATTTGACTGTTAACACTCTAGAGGTCACAATTTTGACTTAATCTTTATGAAACTTGGTCAGAATGTTACCCTCAATAAAATCTTGGACACATTTGATGTTGGGTCATCTTGAATCAAAAACTAGGTCACCAAGTCAAATCAAAGGAAAAGCTTGTTAACACTGTAGAGGTCACATTTAAGACTATATCTTCATGAAACTTGGTCAGAATGTTAATCTTGATGATTTCAAAGTCCAGTTTGAATCTGGGTTATGTAGGGTCAAAAACTAGGTCACTAGGTCAAATCAAAGGAAAAGCTAGTTAACACTCTAGAAGCCAAATTTATGACCATATCTTAATGAAACTTGGTCAAAATGTTAATATTAATGATCCATAGATCAGACTCAAATCTGGGTCAAGTGGGGGTCAAAAACTAGGTCACCAGGTCAAATCAAGGGAAAAGCTTGTTAACACTCTAGAGGTCACAATTTTGGTCCAATCTTAATGGAACTTGGTCAAAATGTTACCCTCAATAAAATATTGGACAAGTTTGATATTGGGTCGTCTAGGGTCAAAAACTAGGTAACCAGGTCAAATCAAAGGAAAAGCTTGTTAACACTGTAGTGGCCACATTTATGACCATATCTTAATGAAACTTTGTCAGAATTTTAATCTTGATGATCTATAGGCCAAGTTAAATCTAGGTCAGGTGGGATTAAAGACTAGGTCGCTAGGTCAAATCAAAGGAACAGCTTGTTAACACTCCAGAGGCCACATTTATGACTGCATCTTCATGAAACTTAATCAGAATGTTTATCTTGATGATCTTTCAGTCAAGTTTGAATCTGGGTCATGTGGGGTCAAAAACTAGGTCATCAAGTCAAACCAAGGGAAAAGCTAGTTAACTCTTTAGAGGCTACATTTATGATCATATCTTTATGTCAATATGCCAGGTGAGCGATACAGGGCCATCATGGCCCTTTTGTTTATTTGTTCTTGTTGTAAGAGAAATTGTACATTTTAGAATACAGATTACAGCAAGTCACATTTTCTTTATTTTGACAATACTTATTTCAAAGCCTGACAAAAGCATCCAGTACTGTTATTAAAAGTTGTTATTCACAGTTCAGCTATATTTCATGTATGGATAAAACAAATTATGTGATCTGTGATCATTATAAATGTGTATACAGATAAAACTTAAACATGTGAACAGTTTATTCAATAAATAAAGTGTAATGCAAGTCTTTGTGATGTGTATATAAAAGCAAAATTAGGATTTGTTTTACCAGTAATTTCAGAATTACAATTAACACAAATAGAAAAAAACCAAGCCTTGCACAAGAAGGCTAATATGTCTCCCTAGACTGAGCTCTTAACCTGCCGTGGTGCAGATAGATTGTTAATGTGTGTCTGTTAAGTCTTGTTAACAGTGAGTTGCAATCTAGTAACTTTTAAGTTTGTATGATTTTTAGCTCACCTGAGCACAGTGTGAGCTGTTGTGATCACCTTAAGTCTGTCATTGTGCTTCTCAACAATTTGCCTGTTATTAAACACCCTAGTAGACAGTTTTTTTTAAATGTTAAAGGGATGAGTTGAAGTCTGATCGATTCCCGATTGAGGCAGTGCCTTATTTCATATTACTGTAAAGGTGTACCGGGGTAAGATGAATATTGACAACAGTATATATAAATATATATTATTATCATTATTACAACCGTCTGCTTCAACTTCAAGTATAGATGTAAGTAAAATATATTGCAATTTTGTATGATTTAAGATAACATGCGATTGCATGCCATACCTGTAATTCAGATATTCTAGTTTTATTGATTATATATTGCAAAAAAAAGCAAATATGACTGGGTAAACGATACGGGTGTATATGTGATTATTATACCATAAAAAAGTGAAAAACCACAGATCGCCCAACACGGCATAAACGAACATTTTGCAGGCTCGGTTTGATTGAGCCTGTTCATGGACAGTAGTAGAAATTCAAGCTACCGTCCACGCCCTCTAGCCCGGGCTTGAGCAGAACTCAACATTTACACACGTTATAAGTACCAGAATGTAATAAAGAGACATCCGCAGATGTATTCATACGGCGGTGCACATGAAAAGCGGCGTGTGGTCCCCAGATGAAATAATTGCTAACCACAGTTTATGTGCCAATCAGATTTTTATTGAACAAAAACAAATAAAATGCATTTTGTTAATACTGGCCTTTTCTCGTTTTCCCTTAATCACCGTTGTACTTATCTTCTTTTTTTTATTTATTCAAGTATTTTCTGGAAATAAAGTTGATAATACAGTCTGTTTGCGCTAAAAGATGACTGTATGGAATTGGATATAAATTTACCTACATCAAATCAAGTTGTAAATATAAAAAATACATTATATACACTATTATATCTATAATTCCATTGGGGAACAAAATATACTGAACAAAACAACTACACATTTGTTATTTTCTAATATCTTAAAGATTACCGAAGTTCTTTTAACGTACTATCAGACTAGTATGTCGGATCATATGATAATTTTTGAAAACATACTAAACATTTCAACAAAATCAAATACTGTCACTGTATCTGTTTACTCTTTTTATAGTTTCAACCGTTTTTTGAAAAGTCACAAAAATACAAAGAGACATCTAGAACTTACAAACTTGTGACCTGCTTGCTAAGTTATTCGGCGATATTTGTTGACAATATAGCTGATTATTTGTTAAGCAGTGCAAGATTACGAAGTATTTGGATAATCTTCTAACAAGGTCTTTGTTCCATTGTTTTCCACTTCTTCACTATCATATTTGTGATAAGATCTAAAGAATGTTTGTATTGTTTTATTTTATTTTATTTTTTGCATTATTCGCATGTACTGTTTGTCATGATATTAATCTGTGATTTCATTGGTTGAAAATCATAAATCGAAAAGACAAGAAATAATGCAGCATTTTGGTAAAAAGAAAGAAGGACAGTTAGTTAGTGGACATCCACAGAACAAATGCAACATACTTTAATATTTTACTTTTATGTTAGTTCGGTTAACCGACGTTGAAAGTGAAAGTAAAGTTATTACTAGTACTTAATTACATGTACATTAACTTGATAACCAGTGTTCAAAAGCTGGGTAAAATAAAATAGTAAAACTAGACAGAAACGTTCGTTTCATATACCCGACATTCTTTTTTTTACTTTTTATAAATGAGGTGAGGTTGCAAAATAAATATCATTATATCGTTGCGTAAACTGACATTTTTGAAATTCAGTTTTTTTAGTAACAACGGTAATGATTTAATTATATTGCTAACTCCTATTTTTAATATTTTTTAAGATACTGACAAAATAGCAAATGGCAGGTTTGCTATTTTGTTTAGCATAGTTTTAATTATAATTTACAACATTTTATTGAATAGTTGACAGTATATGAATAAATAAATACATGAATAACTAAATACATGACACAGAAATGTTTCATATTTCTATTCATTATTTTATTTATAACAATATTTTATGCTGTTTTTTTTCTCTTTGTTTTTTTTTCTTTTTTGTTTGTTTTTCGTTTTAGAATCAAGCGTTAAAGAAATGTAGACCGACATATCACAATAAACACATCAATATGGAAAATCCATTGGCCCGTTTCACGACGCCCTGATAAATTGCTTTTAGCAGCTACTGAAGCAAAATGTTTTGAATGTGTTTGTTTGTTTGTGTTGGGTTTAAAGCCGTTTTTCAACAGTATTTTAGTTATGTACCGGCGGGCAGTTTACCTAATCAGTGTTCCTTTGATTCTGTACCAGTACAAACCTGTTCTCCGCAAGTAACTGCTAACTTCCCCACATGAAATAGAGGTGGAGGACGAATAATTTCAGACAAAAATGTCTTTTATCAAATCGTCACGGGGAACTTCGGACCGCCCGAAGATCGAACTCACGACCCCGCGATCTGTAGATCAGCGCTCTCCCTATTGAGCTTTTGAAATATAACTTTGTATTATTTGTAATCTCCAGAAAACGATACTAGCAGTACATCGAGTCAAACCTAATGATCTTGAAACAGTCCAACGACCTCTTGATAAAAGAAATAACAAACTGTTTTTAATCGTTGCATCAAATTTAATTCAAAATTGTAACTGAATAAACCTTGAATTGCCATTTTACCGTTTGTATATGGCAGTTTGATATTTACTCCTCCCGAAACAGAACCTATATTGTTTTAGTAGTACAGAAATCTACACACAAAATATAGCCTATTAGTGACATTTCCAACATGATCTTGTGTAATTACGCTTTTTTCAAACAATATAGTCCATAAGTAATGAAACATTTTTTCCAGCCATTTACGAATTTATTATTTCTTTCGGGCATCTTGATATAAAATTAACCAATGATATTGCAGGAAACCTACATGTCCCCTAGCAATAAGTCTCGCATACCGCGATACCTAGTGAGATTTCATGTCCCCTAGCAATAAGTCTCGCATACCGCGATACCTAGTGAGATTTCACGTGATTTCACGTGGCCAGGGACCTTAACAGACATTTAAAAGCAATTACTTTGACACTGCAAGATTTTATCAATATAGTAAGAAATAAAACATTTCTATAATGACAGCATGTAAATTTTTGTTCTTTTAAGATTATTCACAAAAGTCGAGTTTTTACAAATATTTTTGAACATTTTAAAACAAATTATTTGACCGTTGTTAAACACTAATGTCACTGCATGACATCAGCATGTTTTTATCTGTTGCGGCAAATGGAAAGCCTGTTTAGCTGAACACATACATAAATACTAAAATCCTTTAGGAATGGCAATTTTCTAATAACACAGTCTCACCAGAACGAAACATATCGCAGGGTTCATATATGTTTGTTTATAAGTTACAGGACTGTCAACATTAGACTAATCTGTAGTAAGCACCAAGTCTGTCCATAAGAAGCAAGAGACCTACATTTGTAAAATGAAATTTTCTAAATTTGTTTAATGTTTAAACCACATTCTGTACATTTTGCAAATGATGGCGATGTAACATTTAGGCCTATTTTGTGTAATATATAAGTGGTTAAACAGAGAATAAGACTAGTTACAGCGTTACTCTTTATCTTTGTTAAATAAATATATCCAGTAAGTAAACAAAATTAGTAATATATCAAATAATCGTCGATCTGTTGACGTACGTTGATGCATAAGTCTCTTCCTTCAGCCACACGCATTTAGTAAGCGAGACGGCTAAAGAGATCTTTCTAAAGACTTTTTTCTGAATTATTTCCTTTTCCTGCTGAAAGATCTGGCGCCATTAGCCGCTGGCTAGAAAAACTTTCAAGAAGAAAATGCCACAGGAAAAAAGAGGAAAAGTAGACAAATAACAAAATAATTTTCTTGTTCTGTTTTAGAGCATGAATTATACATAATTACAGATATGACATTTTACTTGCATTTAACATTAATTATATTAAGCACGTTAATAATTTTGTTTTTAAATTATACTTGCCACAGCGTCGATGATGTGCATCTGAAGTTTGTTAACGTGCCTGATCTTTGAGCTTTCGAGAAAACCTTTCCAACAAGTCAGTTATGCCTACTATAATGATAATATAAAATGATAACTGGTTAAGCAGTCATTGACAAAACGTGTATACATGTTAATTAAAATGTGTTTTTCCAGGGAAACAGTTATAAAAAATATATGTTCATCATTTTTGACTTCATATAATGCATTTTATCCACCTTAGATGGAGAAACATTATTTTCTATCAAAATTCTCCATTTTATTATTTATTTTTTTTAACTTGCCGTACTAGCTCGAAGCTTTGGTAGAACCTAAGGTAGTGTGCTTATTTAAGAGCATTTCCGGTAGTGTTTTTCTACGCATCATTCTATGCAGAAGCCGGTCCGTTAATATGGGGGCCTCAGTGCCTGAGTGGTTGAGGTCACTGACTTCAAATCACTTGCCCTCCACCGATGTGGGCTCGAGCCTGACTTGCGGTGTTCTTCATTGAGGACGTCATTCGGCTGCTTTTGGAGTCTGTGGTTCTGTGTAATGAAATAATGCATAGAGGGGCACCTGGGGGTCTCCATCTTGAATAAAAAAAATTGAAAGTTGCGAAATGACTATTTGTGAACATGTAGTTGGTGAAAATGGAATTGGTCGGTTTTTATCTAAGAGGAAGTTGAAAGAGATGTCTTTTTACAAGTAATACGACGGAAAGTAAAGAAAACGTAGCTTTTGGTAGTGTATACAACATAGCCATGGATGCATACAATTACTGTTAAAGAATTTATGTTTACAAAATGTAAGTGTTCCATAAGAAACGTTTTTCTTAATCAAACAACCAAAATTCAACTATGCAGGTAAATGGTAGTATTATGGGCCTGAACCAAAACTGAATCAAAATTGGAGAAATATTTAAATATTGCATAAAAACCTGTGATTCCTAAGATTTTTATGTAAACAGTAAAGAAAAAACAAAACAGTTGTCCGTCGAAAAGCACTATGATAAAAAATGTGTAGTTTTTACTATATCCGAGAAATTTTCTAAAAAATACAAATTCATGGAAACATTTTTTCATGTGAATTGTAGAATTTGTAATAAAAATAATATTTGTGTTAATTACGTAATATCATATGTACTGAATTGTCAATTTAAGAAAATTAAACTAATTTATAATGAAATTTATTCATTGATTGCTTCAATTCTTGATTCTTACAAATGTATATCTCAATGACAATTCCAAAATGATTCGAATGTTAAGAATTATATGTTTAACGGGTTAACAATATGAAGTTATTAATACATTACCATTCGTGCGCAAGGACATCACGACGTACAAAGGTGATAGGCTTGCATTGACCAATATTTTCAGAGAGGGTTTCAACCGTTCCAGAAATATTCTGAGTGTTTTGGTTTAAGGATATTTTCTTTCAGTAACCAAGTTAGTTCAAATATTGTTTTTGCCATGATAATACAATATTCTATTAAAATCAGGAATATATATTGTAATTGAGATTGATTTTTCAAGTCAGTTTTTGTATTTTTAAGTAGAGTCAGAAAAAATCAAATCAAGTCAGTTTTTGTATTTTTAAGTAGTCAGGAAAGAAAAACAGACAAATTTTCACGTATTATATCACTCACCATCCATAGATTTGTATTCACAACATACATGTCTTATTCTTAGATATAAAGAAAACACCAACTCCCTTGAGTCCACCATATAAAACTTAAGATTGCAGTTGTCAGGTTAAATCTGTTAGAGGCTTTGTAAGCATAGATCGAAACTGAGCAAAATAATATCACGGTTTGATTAAGTTTAATAAAACATGCAATATAGCTGACGGTATATTGCAGTGGCTGAGGTAGAACTCTTTGATACAGTTATCCTGGATGAACTCTATAACCCAAAAGTACTGAGATGTCAAAACATCTAAAAAGTGGAAACCTTTTAAGAATCTGTTTATTATATGAAGACATAGCACTTGTTAACATGACATAATGTACATTAAAAATTGAAACATACTGTCTGGGTCATTGTTTTAAAAAAAGTATTTTCTAGTTCTGTTTCAATCACACACAAGTCCTGAAATTATAAAGCATAATGTCGCTTTGGAACAATATACGTTGTAGACAAGTGAATTGTAAATTTTCAAGATGTTATTTTGGATGCCGTTCGCAATCTGTAACAAAGTAGGAGAACATAAATTTAGTAGTTGCCTTCAGATCAAATACTCTGAAATACTGGCATTCAAAGTCAGTACTTAGAAATACTCTAACAGTAATTTGATTACTAATTAATTCAAATATATATATCGCATTTTTGCCGAAGAAATTATTTGTAACATGTGTAAACTTTTTTCTATACTTAAGCACATCTTTTCATGCTTATTTGTAGCATTCTTGTAACATTCATGTAACATCTATATAACACTGATGATGCCGTATTTTGACCGATTTTAAGGAATGGGAATCAACATGTTTACCAGTTTACTGGATGTGTGGTATAAGTTTTTGTTTTTGTTGTTGTTTTACATTAAGGTAGTTCTGCACGTTTGATAAACCGGAAGTGCTGGCCTAACGTCATTTATCCGGAAAACGTAGAATAAAGCCTGGATTCGGCGTACGGAAATGAAAATAATTTTATGATTTAATCGAAACCTGTGAGTAAATTTATTACAGTAGCACTGTTGCTATATTTCTAAAGTCAAAATATTAAAACATATGACACGTTAAAAATTCAAAAACTGTCCTAAAATTAGCGAGAAATGTCCGGTTCAATTTAGTCTTGGTCAAATATCTCAAAAATAGGCACACGGACATATACATTTTATTTCACCAAATTATAGGCCATACTTGTTTACTTACAACTGTGAGAAGTTTCATCAAAATCTACATTGTAGAAAAATTTCTATTCGCGAAAATGTTATGAAAGTTACGATTTTCCCATAGACTCCCATTATGGAATATTGTTTGAGGTCCAAATTTTTCAAATCAGTCTAGCAAAAAATCAAGCACACGACCCTATCTGTTTTATTTGCTGAATTTTCTTGGTATATTCTGAAGTTTTGAAAAATCAGTGCTTAATCAAATTCTACATTGTAGAAAAAATTTCGATCCAAACGTGCAGAACTACCTTAAGATAAAGTTGGGTTTTTTTCTCTTCTTGTAATCGGAGTTGTAATTGCGCTGTAATCTACCGAAGCTAGTTTGCATATGAAATAGATATTGAATTCCAGTTAGTATGAGTGTAGTGTAAGGAAATCGTTCATCTATTGCAAAATAAAATGGATTTCACTAATCTATGATGGCTGTTTCGTGCCATTTCGCTATTGCGCTCTGTCTCACCGACTCAAGACAAACGTCATTATGGCGCCCCTCCGAACGTCGTTAAGGCGCCCCGACAAACGTCACCCTGCCGAACTTCCCAAACACACACATCTGTCACAAATTGACATACGGGCCTTATTTTATCTATATTGTAAATGCAGGTATTGCATCATCTTTTTGTAAATTTTTGAGTTATTGAGGTAAATGTCAGATTTCACGCATGAAATACCTCTCATGTTTTTCTGTATTTCATAACTTAAATTTCCATGTAAATTTCATTAAATTCTGTTCAGTAATAAGAAAGTTGATATTTTATAAACTTCAGTAATTTATGTTTTTATCCCCAAAACCACTATAATGGGCCTCAAATGGTCAATTTAAATCCGCGCCAAAGTAGTTAGATTCCCCGGCTATATCGTGAATCCCGTGAAAATAGAAATAGTAAGAGTCCACGGCTTAGCCGTGAATCCCATGAAATTTAGTATTTGGCGGGACATTACCCTTTAAATAGACTGGACTAGATATGCCTTGGGCACACCACCTTCCGACTTTATAGACGAATCTATGTCTGAATTATTTTCTTGCTAGAAATTTATGCTCTATCGAGCTTCTTCCGCCAGACGATTTTACCTGGTGATGTCATAACCCGGAAGTACAATGCCCGAGGTTCACTTGTATTCACTCGCCTGGATGTGATATTCCCAGCGCAGAGCTTTCGTCCCATGGTTGTGCCGTAAACCGCAAAGACGATGATTTTTGTTATCCTCTGAAGTCAGCTCTGGATGCAATCACCTACCACCATAGGGAGCCAATACGGAATCAACGTATTCACGGTTTAAAGGGACTGGATTTTGAGATATGTTTTGTTTGTGCTACTTAAAGTTCACAATTACATTAAAGACCTGTGTCACGTCAGATTAGAATGGACTATAAGAACTTTTGTATCTAGAGATACTGAACATTCTTTTTTTTTTTTCTTTCTATAATCAGTTTTTTTTTTTTTCTTTTCATATCTATTCATTGTTAATAATCATCTTATGTAAATAAATTTGTAAATATGTAAAGGGTGTTGATTTGTTCTGATGGTTACTGTCGCCGGTACGGCCTTTCCTGTCACAATGGTGTCAGAAGTGGGATTGGTCGACCAGACACAGTAGCTATTCGAACATTATTAACACCCATTTAACTGCAGCAATAATTGTAAAGATTCCTCTTGTTTTGTTTTATTGTTACACATATAATAGTTTTATTCATTTTTCAGAGTGACGGCTTACCTCAGACAAGACAAGGACAGATCCGTAACTTCAGCTAACCAGCTTTAGTGGTCACAGACTAATAGACAGTTGTATACGACACTTGGATTCTGGGGTGAGTTCGTTCCTTTTATTTTTCTTTTGGGTTTATTTTGTGTCACTCTATGATTAAGCCACCATATATCTGTGCTGAGAGTGATCGCCCTTGACAAGGAGAGTTATCCTACTCACTCTTAATTGTGCGTCGCCCTACTTCTCCCAGTGATCCTATTTTGTATTAGTGTACTGTATACATACTAGATACAGTATTTTAATTTGTGTGTTTTAGCAAGCTTGTTTACTTGCATATACTTTTAACCTGCTCTTAGGTTTTAGTGCTACACTGTTGTGTTATACCTATACTTTATCTTAGGATAAAGCACGTTGATTTTTTTTTGTTTATTTGTTACACTAAAGTGTTAACACCAGTTACAGTTGATTGATATTTGATAAGGCTAAGGTACTGTTACAGCCTACTGTCACTGTACTTTTTGATTGTTGCCTATGCAACCTTGATTGACACATAGTACTGTTGCGCAACTTAGTGTATTATTTAGTGAGGACGTTTTTTTAGTATTTACTTTGAGTATAGTATTTTGTTTTGGCTTCAGGGGTAACGTAGGGGCCTTTTAGTGAAAACTAGTGTGTCTATTTTTCCCCTTTTCACGTTTGGGTTTATTTAGTGTCCGGGGTTGTTTATAGAGCTTTTAGGGGCTTTAGGGGTTATATAGTGTTAATTTTGTGTAATAAAAACATGACTAGTGTGTAATTTAAAACAAAAGGTAGGACAGGGGGTTAGGTTATGAAGGAGAGGAGTTTACGTAACTTTTTTTTAAAGGAAGGGGCAGGCTGGGGGAACGTGGGGAAAAAGACATGTAGTTAGAGGCAGAGAAAGATAGATTAGAGGCAGAGAAATTAAGAGCAGAGGCAGGGGAAAGAAAAAGTTAGAAGCAAAGAAAGATAGTTTTAGAGTTAAAAGTTTGGTTGAAAGAAAAAAAAGATAAAATATAAAGGGACGAAGTAGTTTAAAAAGCTGGGGGAAGGGAAAAGATTAGAGTTAAAAGGCTAGGTTGCAGAAGGAAAGGGAATAGATATAAAAGTAATTTTAAAATTTTTAGATAGTTAAAATTTACGGACGTAATTTAGAACAGGATAATTTAAAGGAAAGGGAAAAGGAGAAGTTAATGTTAGCTGGGAAGTTAGAAACAGAGAAGGGGGAAGCAGAAAGTGGGAAAATTTTAAAACAGAGCAAAAAGTTCAAGACAGACTTAGAAAAGTTGAGTAAGAGAAAGGAAAAGGGTTTTAAGATGTCCCCCTTTTTGATGAAAAAATTGTTTTCCCATGGATGCGTACTTGTTGTGTACGAAAGTACGCTGTTGCGCGGGATTGGGAAAAAAACGATTTGGCACTTAACTTACTTTTTCCTTTCAAAAGGGGAACGGCAAGAGAGGTTTTTGATAGGTTTCCCTTTGGGAAAAGATGGGAAAAATTTTATGATAAATGAAAGCCGCTTTGCTACGTCATTTCGAACTCCTAAACGTTGGCTTTAAAAAAAAAAAGTTTAGAACTGAGAGGCCTGTGATAATGAGACCTTTTTTGATGTTTTAGCCAGAAAAAGGGAATATTTTTAAGGGGGTTTGGCCCTTAGATTGAGAAAGGGTAGAAAAACTTTCGAAGGTTTTGGTTAGTTTTTAAATTTTTTGGGACCAATTTTTAGAGGGATGTAATAAGAATAAAACCAGAATTTGAATTTAGTAAGAGGAAGTTAAAAGTAAGGTTTTGTAGCAGAAGATGCAGATTTGTTTGCAAAGACTCGAGGAGGTCCCAAGTATGCCCTAAAATCGAACCAAAAAGGAACCGGAGCAAAAAACCCATTTGAAATACCTCAGAAAATTATCCTATTTTGTCGTAATGTGGCACTAGTAAAAAGGGGGTATAGCAATGTTGCTAATAGAGGAAAGGGGTTTTAAACCCCTTTTGGGGTACTAAAGGAAATTAATTTGGGTCGAAAAGGGCATACAAAATTACTGTGGGAGGGGAAAGTACGGCGGTAAAAAGTCCCAAAATGCAGCAGCAGGTTAGAGGTGGGAGCGGAACAGGAAATGTAAAAGGGGAGAATAAAAATTGAAAGGGAAAGTAAAAATAGAGGTAGAGGCCGGCCCGATTTTAGGGGGTAGAGGTAGAGGAAGAAAAGAGAAAAGAGATAGGGGGAATAAATTTAGGTCAGAGAGGGGAAAATATTTATTAAGAAAAAATGATGTAGGGGGATTTTTGGGTATCTTAGTTAATTTAAAAAGGGCCCCTACAAAACCCGGTCCTTGTAATGGGGGGGGGAGTAATCGCTAGCGGTTAAGGTTGTACATGTGTGATATTTAAAAAACGGAACTTAGTAAAGAAGTCATTTTTTTAGGAAAACCCTAGATTTAAAGAAAAATAGAGGGGGAGTGAACTAGGTTTTGGATTTTGTAGAATAGAATTTTTTTGTCCGTATTTAAAGGGGTTTCATTTAAGGCGTTGGTTTTTAATAACCCTACCAATGATTTTTTAAAATTTGGTAATGTAGAGGGAGTGTAAAAACCTAAATTTAAATTTGCTTAGCGTCAGAGTGGGAAACTAGGGCCCCAACCCAAAGTTAAGAAGCAAAAAGGGCTTAAAGTTCCGTCTAGATTTTAGATTATTAGGAGGGGTTCTTAGAAAGAAACCCCAGAAAAAAAGGGCACGTTAAAATTTTTGTAAAAAAGAAGGTGGGGAAGGAAACGATTAAGCAGTGTAGAGGTAAAGGTTCTGTTAGGTTTGAGATAAGGAATAGTTTGTTAAAATAGAGATAAAACCCCCCGAATTTAGACAAAGTAGACAGTTTGAATTTGTACCTAAATGTTTTAGAGAAACTGTGATAAAAAAGTTGCACATTTTTCTTTTCCCTGTCGGGCCATTTAGGTAAAAGGGAAAACTAGTGATAGGGTTTTTGGGCAAATTTTTACTGGCCGGGAGTAATGGCAAAAGGTTAGGGAAGGTATTTGTCAGTCATGTAGTATTTTTTTAAAACTCCCTATGTTTAAGGGAAAAGAGTAATTTAAAGTTCCGTTGGGAAAAAAATCCCTTTTTGGGGGGATATTTCCTTTTTAAGGGGAGTTCCCTGCCCGTTATCTTTGGTCCAAATCAAAACCTTGATTTAATGGGGGAAAAACCCCAGGTACTTTTTGGGAATAGGGTTTAAAATTATGTACTGGGATATCCAGAAGCTTAGCACTACCTAGTATTGAAAATGAGAGAGTAGCAGAGGCATTTGTAATATGTCCGTAGATTAGGAGTGCCAGAGGAAATGCTTTTCCGTTGTGGAAACGCCCCCCGTTTTCGTCAGACCCTTTTGGCAGAAGTTGTAAAGGGTTTTTGTCATTAAAGGGAGGGAAAATACAACACCGTATACCCCCATTTTAACGGTTTAAAATAGAGAAGTTTTTTCGGTTGTTTTTAAGGAAATGTTGAAGCGTAGGGGGTAGTGAGAGCCCCAGAGATTGGGATTGGGGATTTTAATGCTTTTTTGTTTCTTAAACCCTGAAGTTTTCCCCAAGGGAAAATTTAGGATTTTTTTCCCTTTGAGTTACTTTTCGGCAGAAAAAATCCGTGGACCCATAACTGTGCTAAAAAAAGAGTTATGGGCTGGTTTGCGGAGAATGATGAGGTTTAAAAACCCCTTTCCAGTATGTTAAGGATTTGCAAGAAAAATTGGAGGATACTGTAAGATAGCTCAGCAACAGTTTTTGCAAAAAAATAGTGCTTAAAAATACAAAAAGTAAATTTCAATAGGAAGGTAGAGATAGGAGGTTTAAGGCAGGTAGTAAGGTACTTGAAATTTTTACCTACGAAACAAATTTAAATTTTTTGTTTTCATTGGGGAAAGGGGCCTTACGTTTAGTAGAGGTAGTAAATTTGACTTGATTACAGGATAGGGTGTAGACGGAAAGGGTTTAAAACGGGTTTAAAGCAAACATGCTGAAAAAAGTAGGGAAAGGAAGGAGGGTAGTAAGTCTTTTTACCAATAAGGGTATTTTAAGTAAAAGGTTTGGGGCAGCTATTGTAGAGGAGGATCAAGAGATTATGACCGATTAATCCGAATGGGAAAATATGATGAAATTTTTTTGATAGAGAGAAAAGGATTTTAGTTTTTGGTCCCTTTTAAAGCAGGGTACAGAAAAAGACAAAAAATTTTTTGAGGGAAATCCAGAGTTACCAGGCATGTAAAAAGGGAAATAGTAGATTTGGGTTTGACAATTTCTTTAAATGTATTGACAGATTTTATTTTGGATTGTATTTTTTTTTGATTTTTTTTTAAATTTTTTCTCAAATTTTTGGCGCCCTTGCGTTTCCCCTCACAGATTTGACGAAAAGGGGTTTAGCCCCCAAAATTTAGAAATGGGGTTTAAAGTCAAGAAAAGGCTTTTCAGGGGCTTTTAAGGGTTTGGGTTAATGGGGCCCCCCTATTTTGAAGTTGCCCGATTTAGATCAGACTTTTTTATTAAAAGGGAGATTTCTTCAGATTTTTGGTTTAGGCCCGTATTGCTTCAGGAAAATGATGGGAGAGAAATTACCTGTAGCGTATGCTAGTAGAAAATTTGACCTAGGGAAACAAAAATACTCAGTGATAAAAGAAGGAGTGTTTAGCGATGGGATGGGGTAGCTAAGTTTTACCCGGGGGGTTCGGTAAAGACTTTGTATTAGAGACAGATCTCAGGCCCCTCACTTATTTTAAAAAAAGCGAAACTTTGAAAAACCCGGCTGATGAGATGGGCCCTTTTGGGATTGAGCCATATAGGATCAGTATTAGAGCAATTCCTGGTAGAGAAAAAAGTAGGCGCGATTTTTGAGAAGTGTAGCAGGGGCTATATTTTTTGGTGTGCGATGTGCCCGTGTGTGTTTTCTTTTTTTGGGGGTTTTCTATTTTCCCTATGTCATTTTTTTTTTATTTTAAGGAAAAATTTTAAAATTTTTTTTTTTTAAGGGGGGGGGCGTGTGTCACAAATTGACATACGGGCCTTTTTTTTCTATATTGTAAATGCAGGTATTGCATCATCTTTTTTTTAAAATTTTTTTTGGGTTTTTGGGTAAATGTCAGATTTCACGCATGAAATACCTCTCATGTTTTTCTGTATTTCATAACTTAAATTTCCATTAAAATTTTAAATTTAAAATTTTGTTTTAGTTAAAAAGGGAAAATTGATATTTTATAAACTTCCCGTAATTTATGTTTTTATCCCCCAAAAACCCTATAAAAGGGGCCCCAAAAAAGGGGGAATTTAAAAACCGGCCAAAGTAGTTAGATTTTTCCCGGTATTTTCGTGAATCCGTGAAAATGAAAAAAAGTAAGAGTCCACGGCCCTTTGCCGTGAAAACCCATGAAAATTTTGTATTTGGCGGGACAAAACCCCTTTTAAAAAGACTGGCTAGATATGCCTTGGGAAACCAAACCCTTTCCCACTTTTTAGACGATCTATGTCTGAATTTTTTTTTCTTGCTAGAAAAATTTTTGCTCTATCCCGGGTTTTTCCGCCAGACGATTTTAAACCCGGTGAGTCCCTAACCCGGAAGTACAATGCCCCGGGTTTACTTGTCCCTTTCCTCGTGGAGTGATTTTCCCCGCGCAGAGCTTTTTGTCCTGGTTTTGCCGTAAAACCCCCAAAGGCGTTTTTTTTTTTTTTTTCCCTCTGAAGTCAAAACCGGGAAAGCAACACCTACCCCCAAGGGGCCCAAAACGGAATCAACGTATTACGGTTTAAAAGGGGCTGGGTTTTTGGGGGATTTGTTTTGTTTTTGCTACTTAAAGTTTTTACCCAAAACATTAAAGGAAACCGTGTCAGTCAGGGTTAAATGGACTATAAGGGAAATTTTTTATCTTGAAATACTTTAACTTTTCTTTTTTTTTTTTTTTTCTTTTAATCGTTTTTTTTCTTTTCTATCTAAATTTATTGGGTTTTTTTAAACATCTTTTTTAAAAAATTTGTAAATTTTTAAAGGGTGTTGATTTGTTTGTGGTTTTCTGTCGGGCCCGGGACGGCCCCTTTTCCCGTCCCCAACATTTCCCCCTGCCGAACGTCGTCCTTTCAAAAAGGCTTTTGGCGAGGCGACCCTTCGACGAGGCCCCCAAAACGATGTTTTGGTCCTGTCCCCTGTGAAAGAACGAAATAACGAAACGGCACGAATCACTCACCATAAACATGCGACATAGTAGTAGATAATAAATAGCTTGTCCAGTTTAAAGTAAACATGTAATACGTGTATTGCGTTCGGAGTCTCTATTGAAGACACGAAACAGACAACAAAGAGACGTTTGCACAGGTTAGTTCTGGTGCAGAACCCAAGACCACTTGTTTGGTTAACTAAGTGTTCGCCGTTAAATCACTGAAAAACTGTTGAAAAAACGATGCTAAACCCGAAAAAAAAATAATGTAACGTCCTTACTAAATGGTGTATTCCTCTCATAGACAGAGGTAAGATTTAGATGAGAACATACGACGCGTATGGTTGTCATGAGTTTGATTTAGATATTTTTTGCGCGTCTGACAAAACCGAAAGTCATTCCGTAATACGTAAAGACTAGACCGTCTTACGGAAACAAAACCATCTTTCGTACAAATGTCATCAAGAGTTTGTTTTTTTTTTAACTTTTATAACGACGGCAACATTAATGATTCCAGATTAATAGGAAAATCAGCACTTAATCAATTTCTACAGTGTATACAAAAATTGATCCGAACGTACAGAACTAACTTAATGAATATTGAGCCAAATGATGCAAGTTAAAATAATTCATGATGGCCTCTAGTCATTATAGCCGATGCCGAGGTAGCATTTATAAATCTATTAGACATACCACCTTTGATCTCTGGAAAAGTGTTACATTCACCGTGTCAGAGAAAATTATTTGGAGCATCATTTGTAATATACAAGAGAAAAACGCCCACGGAATCATTACGATAATTATATAGAATTATAGGTGCTTATGTACCTGTTGAAATGAGTGCTTATGTGAACTTGATGTTATAACATTTTTCACAATAATAGTTAGGGACGACAAGTTAAATGCTAAGAACCTTTTATTACATAAATGGAATATCTCTAACGAGATTCATATCTGCACTGGTTATCTAACATACAACAGAATAGAAAAATGATAGTGGAAAAGCAACTTGATATCAACAAAGCTTACAATATGTGTAACCATTGCGAATATAAAAATTGTTTCGGTATAAACGAAGACAAACATTATGCACTAGTATATAAACGTAACAATCAAATATAATGTATTTTACTAGGTCACCCAAGCCTCAAATCGGATGATCATAATGATAATTACATAGATAGATAAATACATAGACAGAAAAAGTGGAATTGTTACAAAACTGTTCAAGAATTCCTCAATCTTTATCAATGTTTCTTGCAGTTCTCATGAACAATTAGTCAGAAATATTCAATTTCAAAACAAAATATAGCTGTGTAATTCAATTTTTATAATAATTCTTTCCCTTTGTAAAATGTATAATATGAAATAAGGCACTGCCTCAATCGGGAATCGATCAGACTTCAACTCATCCCTTTAACATTTAAAAAAACTGTCTACTAGGGTGTTTAATAACAGGCAAATTGTTGAGAAGCACAATGACAGACTTAAGGTGATCACAACAGCTCACACTGTGCTCAGGTGAGCTAAAAATCATACAAACTTAAAAGTTACTAGATTGCAACTCACTGTTAACAAGACTTAACAGACACACATTAACTATCTATCTGCACCACGGCAGGTTAAGAGCTCCAGTCTAGGAGACATGGGGGGGGGGGGTTTTGATGCCTGTCTTTCGTACTTGTATGAACAAAAGGTTTGGGGTCGAAATATACATTAGTTTACCAATTTTTTGATAATGGGGGCTGGATAACTTACGTAGGCATTTCGTGAAGTGCAATTTTAGGGTTTATATGTAAAGTATTGATATAAGTAGTTCTTTGCCTGCCGGTAGTCACATTCCTAAGGTCAAATTAAGGTCAAGAAATTAGGTCAAAGGTCTTTAAGTGCAGTTTTTACAAATTTCACTTTTTTGGGCATCATGTCTTCGCCATTTGATGAAATAAGTGAGCAAAAATGGTATTGAATAGAAGCGAATGTATTAACTATAAATAAAATAATTATATGCAAAGTAGCTCATTTGCATATTAATTAATGTTTAATGAAAGCGCAAAATCGTATAAAATTGCGATAAAAATTTGCATGCATGTACAAGCTGTACAATATTTCATAGTTTTATTATAATTTCATGATTTGAAAAACAGAAAGGTAGCAAAGATACGTGGGGATAAATATCTATTGATAAACGAAAACTGTTTTATATCGCCATAAATATGTGTTTTATTTTGTAGATACTGTTTGAAGTGGGTGGGTGAGTTGCCCAATAGTATCTTTAGAACAATTGTGTATTGGGTTTACAAATAGAGCATTTCTTTTTATTAGGTACATATCTACCGGCTACTAGTATTTCAAATGTTAACCTATGTAAAAACACCAATATGGCGGCCTTTTTTTTCAAAATGGCGACCAAGATGAAACCACCAAAGTAAGTACGTTATAAGTGCATATATATGAGCGTCTACATATGTTTTAATGTAATTTATTGCAGTATTAAGATTGATATATACAACTGATAATAAGACCATACACCTTGTAGGCAACCTCAGATAACCAATATGGCGCTCATTTTTCAACTTGGCTACCAAAAGTCAATATGTTAAGGTTTCTTTGCATGCATTACAGAGTTTACATAGTTGTTTTATGTAGTTAAATAAAGTATTGTGATTAAGAAAAACATTTCTATTTTAAATCGGGTTGACACAGTCTCAGACAACCAATAAGACAGCCGCTTTTCACAAAGGCCGTCAAGAAGTCAGTATGTTCAGTTTTTCTAATATACTGGAGAATGTACAAAAGGTTTTATATAAGATTTTGCAGTATTTTGACGGATAATTAAAGAATATACTATTTAAAACAATATTTGGTTTACAGACAGGATAGCCTAAATTGGTTTCAGTAGTAAACTTGGTATAATGACTGGGCACCCAATGTATCTAGGGGAATAGAGAAGGCAACTATGAATATCTTCGGTATATCGGCAAACTTGGCTTTTCATACAGGCTACTATCTATGAATATTCTTAGGATACAGACATGCAAACTAGTCAGGCCATTGTTGGTATCATTTGTTTACAGACACGCCATCCGGGCTAAATATTGATGCCACTATCGGTATCGAGGGTATACAGACATGCCACTCTGGGTATTCTGTGTATACAGATTGGCCCTTCTTGCTATACATACAGACATCTATGGAAAACCTGGCTATATCTATGTGCAACAATAGGTAGCCTGGGTATAGAGACAGATAAAATGGGTATTCTAGTTATACAGGAAAACTACCATGGGTATACATACATGTTCATTCAACTACGGGTATCTTAGTTATAGAATCACGCGTGTTTTGTGCATACATGTATAGCCACCCTGGCTATACATACAGTCCACTAAGGGTACCTTGGCTATACATACAGGTCACTATGGGTATCATGTGTATACAGAAATGCTTATCTGTGTATTCTGTGCATACAGACAGGTCATATTGGCTACATACTGGCAAATACTGATATACTGAATGTACAGAAAGGCAATTCTGGGTATTCTGGACATACAGAAGGTCCAACCGAGTTTCCTTGCAACTCTGGATATTCCGGGTATACAGGCCTATCATCCTGGCTATACAGTTGTATATATAGGCTACTTAGGGTATCTTCGATTTACACACATCATTCTGGGTATCTTGGGTATATAGACATGTTATCACGGCTATACATTCAGGTCACTTTGGATGACATTGGTATAAAGACAGGTTACCTATGTATCCAAGGTATAGAGCCATGCCACTCTTTGTAGCCTGGATATACAAAAATGTCATCTTGGCCGTTTATACTGGCAATTATGGATATTCCGGTTTTACATATAAGCCTTTCTGGGTAAAAACCTGGGTAGAGGCAGACCATCGTTGCTGTACACTAGGCCAGTATATGCGTTGAGTATAACTGGTATATAGACAGGTCACCTGAGTGCATCCTTGGTAGGCCACCTTGAGTATCCTGGGTATACAAATAGGCAATCATGACCGTTTACTTAATGTCACCACTATGAATATTCTGGGTATAAATACATGCCACCGGTGTACCTTAGGTACAGAGGCAGGTGTATCGAGGTATCCTTGGTATACTGTCAGGTCTTCTTTGCTATAAATACAGGCCACTATTGAATCCTGGGTACCGCTTTTTGTAAACTTGTTTTAAATAAAGACCACTCTGGGTATCCGTGGCATATAAAGAGGCAACTATCGGTACCTTATGTATAGATGCAGGCCATGTTGGGTATCAGTGTTATACAGACTGACCACGTGCGTATCCTGTGTATACAGACAAACCATTATAGCTATACATATATGCCAGTTTGATCATATACTAATTAAGCTTTACAACTTTGAATCGATAGCGTAAAATAATGGATCTAAGTTTGCATACAAAGGATACTACGGGTGACATGTATGACTGTATTCCTATAATACCCAAAGTAACATATCATATTATACTAATGGGATTGCAAGACGAAATGTGGCAGTTCAATGTGCAAATGCTACCGATCCTTCCAGGTTTGCATGTTGAATGTGCATGCGAGGCTATTTATATACAAACTGTAGAAACCTATATGGCAACGAATACAATCAAGTTGTGACATTTTTAAAACAATATCTTCTGGTATTGTATATAGAGGAAAGACTATGAACAAGATTAAACTGTGTGAAGTTGAACTACGTTGGGCAGTGTTTGAACAAGTGTTAGATACTACTTACATTCTTAATGCATGGAATATTTACAAGCTTTACTTGGACATTAGTAAAACTGATAAGATTCTTAGTAATGGTTAAGAACTGATATATATGTACTAAATGAACGTTTTAAATACATATTTGATACATTTTAATTAATATTCATGAGTATGCATATGAGCTGAAAACTCTTAATTAATACTTATGAAGAACATTATTCCAAAATCAAAACAAATTACTATCTCATAATATGTTTTATATGTGAGTTATGTAAATATTGTCAGTTTTTTTATATTTATTTTCTTAATTATTAATATACCCCACCCGCTTTTGACAGAATTTACTCTTGGAAACAGATTACATTTATATTTAAATAATGTTTCAAATGTAAAAAATTTCTTATTTTTTGTCCATTTTTTAAACACAAATAGTGAAGATTTGTCTTAGTATATTTGAAAACATCATTTTTAACGAATTATCTGCCCATTTTTTAAGGTTTCATGAATATTCATAAGTATGTATATGAGAAAAATCTTTGAGTAAGTGTTTGTAAAATATATGTGGGAAAGCCCGGCTCATTTTGATACCATTGTTGTTATTCTACATCGAAAAATGACCAAGATACAACGTATTTTATGTGACACATGTGAAAATATGCACCGAATGACCTTTGACCTCGTTTATTTCACTATTAAGGGCCTCTCAAGGGTGACTACCGGGCAAGTCTTTCTTATGGCACCTAGTAGATAACGTTTAACATGGAAGTCATCCATCTTCAGAAAATGCCTACGCAAGTTACAATTTTGAAAAATCTAGACATACTACATAGAACATAAGTCAATTTTAATTCTTAAAGTTATATTTTCTAGCATGCAGTTATGATGGGTATTTGTCGTGTTTTCATGTCGGCGGAGCGAAAACACGAAAACTCGACAAATTAGGTATTTGTCGAGTTTTCGTGTTTTTGTGTTGGCGGGGAGAAAACACGAAAACTCGACAAATACCTAATTTGTCGAGTTTACTTGTCGGCGGGGCGAAAACACAAAAGCACGACAGCACAACAAATAAAGAGCGTAAACACGACATATTTATACCCGTCAACACGAAAACTCGACAGATAAATTTGTCATGTCGGCGCCCTCTAAACGTCGATTTTTGCGAAAAATGTGTCGTGTTTACGTGTTTTCGCCCCGCCGACACGACAACACGAAAACATGAAAACTCGACAAATTAGGTTTTTGTCGAGTTTTCGCCCTGCCCACACGCCAACACGAAATGGCAAAAATAAGCCACCACATGTTACTCAAGCTCACAGAGTATGAACAAATTCATACATTAGAAAAAAATCGTTCCTACATCCTTAATTGAACAATTCCGCAAGACGTATAACCATTTCTGGTCAATGCGTGCGTAAACAAAGGAGCGTGGCGACCTACCATTAGGCGCCATACATCCGCGAAGGAATAGTTCTATCACATTTGAACAAATTTTTACAAGAAAAGACGTATTAGAATCGAAATAATTTATAGCAAAGCCGTGTATTAATACTATTTATACATTCTGGCGGTTATACGTCGTACGTATTACATCCTCATGAAATTATTATGCCCGACGTATAAGCACTCATCGTGTTTAAAAAGTGTTAAAACACTGTTTTGTTATCAAGTATTTTTTAAATAATAAATGCTTTATCTAGTCTAGAATTTCAGCATTTCCGAAGGCTGGTACTAGAAGCAGCTATATTACCAACCGACATATCTATGGCAAATCTTCAAGTAATAGCTAATCATGTTGTTTCAAATAGTTTGTCAGGTAATACAAAATTTACCTATCGCAAAGAAATTACTTCATTTAAGCAATTTATCACAGAGTTGGGGCTCGAGTTGACACTAAAAGATTCCGATAACGAAGTATGGTTTCAGCTCTTGATAAAATATGCACAAAATTTTATGAAACTTGCCTATTTAAGGCAGTGTCTTTAATCGCATGTTTTGGTTTAAAGTTGTTGAGTACATTGGTGTAATTATACCTTAGATTTGCCTTAATTTTATGTTTACTTAAGGTACATTCTTTAGCCAAAATATCGACATTTTAGTGCTTGTCTTTACAACCATTTTGCGAATTTTTACTGAAGAATTACATAATTTGATGAATGAAATGCCTACTGAAAATGATTTAGCTTTCCTTTGAAGTATATATCTTGAAAAACAAATGCCAACTTGTACCCGAAAATCCGGACAGAAGACAGAAAAAATATCTTTAGGTGGTCATATTTTTTCAAAATCGACAGCTGCTACATTCAAGCATTATTCTGCCTAAAATTGTGACCAAAACGTACCTAGATAATATATCTACTTCCTGCGAGCAATCAATTTATAAATAAATTTGATGAAAGTGCCTTTTAGAGTCGATAATTTCATATAATTTTTATTTTCTTTTTTTTTTTCATGCAGACATCATCATTTCACAACTAATTTGAGATAAACATGCGTATCTATGACAAAAATCCATAATATCATTACAAGGGCAATACACATAAAAGTCAGATGTGTCAGTTTTAGTTTTAGAAACGGTTGCAGTCACAAAGTAATTGACAGAATAAAATGTAAATCTCAGCATATTTTTTCACACAAAAATGTGTTAGTGCGTAGAAATGTGATCAGGCTGAGCACATGGTATATGGATTTCATAATTGTCGGCGCTTAACGTGAAAACAGTTAAAGCACAGGATTCACAAACATTAAATTTATGCTTAAATCTATATGCGATACATTATGCATATAATTATAATTCATGATAATATCGCATATGGAAGTAACTGGAATAAATTTGGACTATTTCCTTCGGAAGTTTACATGACTGTCCTGTCAAAAGGCCTCCCTCGTGTTTACATATTTTGACAGGTCGAGTTGTTCTGGGACTAGGACCAATGGTAAGTGCAAAGTTATATAGATTTCTATAAATTAATTATTTTTGCAACGAGTTCAAAGTCTGGCTGTTAATCAGTCGACTCTATTTCAAGATCTGAGAATGATTTGCCTATTTTAGGGCGGGGAACATAGCATATGCATGCTTGTATCACTGCCACCATAGATTATCATTAAATCCACTGGTAGATCTACAACAAATCATTCTCAGACCTTGAAATAGAGTCTATGCAGAATTAACGCATTGTTTCATAGATAGTGAATCGATCAGAATAGACAGAATAGATCATTGTCATAGAAAAAAACGTTGATGTACTTTTTGCATTTGAATTGACATAATTTGAACATAAACTCTGCATTTATGCCATAAAATATGTTTGATTGGACGTGATGAATCATCCGGCAAAAACCATCAATATTTCTAAAGTAACAATAATTAGAATCAAGCTCTACTGTGCATTTAATCCGTCATGTGTTTGTTTCAGATGAATGAATACCTGCACCATGGAAACAATGTCATTTGCAAACTTTTTGAACCTGTACTGGGCGTTCACATTGACATTTCTTGTTCAACAGGAATACATGATGTCGACCAACAGTACAGCAAGGTAAATATCAATGTTCTATATATATTCTACAATAATTTCGTAAAAAAATGAACAATGTCCCAATTTTGAGCAGTCGACCAAATAAATAAAAATAAAACGTCCAAAAGGATACATTTTTTTTATTTTTTGTAAACCACAGAAAACAAGCTTGCAAGCTTAAATTGCATACACGCTCATAAATGAACTATTCTGAACTGGTTTATATCTCATCATCTCAGAATACTGTTGTTTTCTACCACTATTTGTGTTTTTGTATGTATCTATTTTGTAGTAAAAATAGACATATGGAAACATTTTTCATAATAAAATATACATATACCACAGTTGACATTGTCATATCATAAGAACACTAGCATAATGTTTATTATATAAACATGAATAAAAACTGCTATTAAAATGGGGATATACAATGACTACTATTAGGTCTGCATCCTGCATACATGCATATTACTTCGCTGGAGATGCAGTCTTAAAAGACAGGCACTGTCATACTAGAAATGAAAAGTTATGAATTGATAAATATTATGCAAACTGACTTTAAAATTAAATTGCTTTGGTAAAGTTTCAGTGGCTTGAATATTGTTTTATATTTTACCGACTGTCAGTGCCACCTATATTGTACGACAAGCCAAAACAATCTGAATTTTGATGCAGTTAAAATGTGTACAAAATAACAACCACTCGACTGATGTTCAAACAACATTATATTAGATTTATAAGACTCTTCACTGGAATACAGACTGACTCGGACCATGGCTGATTCGGCCCAAATTTACTTGGCTTATTCGGCCCAAATTGTTCCTGACACTAATATCATGAGTAAAAATAACATTTGTGAGTATTAAGTTTAATTTCTGATGCAAAAATTATTAAAGCTTATTTAAATGCATAACTGATGCATTTTAGCTTGTCAAAACTTCTTACCTGCTTGTACGGTGTATATTTTATCATATAAATGTCCTTACTTCAAGTTAATCCCTATATCAAGACTATTTCCTGAACATTGCTGAAAAATCCAAATATATGGTCCTTATTGACTCTTAAATCAAAGTTTGTGGTCCAAATCAGCCAAAATATATGGTTATTTTGTACTTTTGTTCAAATAATTTGGTCCGAATCAGCCAAAATATTTGGTCCGAATAAGCCTGGGCCGAATCAGCCATGGTCCGAATCAGCCAGTTTCCCTTCACTGAGATGGGACTTGGAATTATTAAGTTATGAGTCCGAAAAAACATTTATTACTTGATATGTCATTATGTGTTCCTCAGTGTCAAAAGCACATGCGGCATATAGTGTCTGAATGTTCAACCCATACTTACTTTCAAAAGGTGACCTGGTCTTCTTACAGATTTTATCGATATACTTAAGTGAACATGAGAATATTGCTGGGAGTTTCATGTCTGATAATTATCTTTTGAGTTACAGTAGCTGGCTAGAACTTTAGTCAAACTAATTTTACGCAGTTCTAGGAAATATTGAGAGAATCTTTTTCATATGGCCATTAGTTCCACTCGGACTGTCCAATTATTTTGACTAGTTTGAATCTTTTATTACATTTATCATTGTCAAGCAATTGCAGGTACATGTGTCATTTTACATTGAAATTGCACTTTATATAGAACAGAACTACTGAAAATTGTGACATTAGTTATTTTTTTTCTTCTCTATCCCTCAAGACTTCAAAGTAAAAAAAAATGTGTTTAGCAAGTTGACTCACTTTTGCTCTTCCGTCTTGCCATTTCTTTGGTTTCTTTCCTTTTTTATGAATTGTGGTATTTTTCTGACAGTCCCACATGAATTTGATCGTTGTCCAATTATAATATACAGACAACAAATCTCGTACATGTGATACGCCAGATTTTTCAACATCTGGACAGCGTTGACAGGTGAATGTCTTTTTTCGTATGTTATTGGTATTTCTAATGTTGAGCTTTAGATGTTGTATTTTCTTTTCAGATCCAATTTGTTTACAATACTTGTTATCTCTGCCAACTTATTCCAAAGATTATTGTCTGTAAACTTGTATATTTTTCCTATTTAATTTCACACAATGAACATTCATGTAGGCCGCCATTTTCCATGCATCTACTGATCTAGATTAAAAACCTCTACCATACAGTTAAACTTTTATTTTTGGTAGCAGCAATTATGGACGGTCGGCGGGTAAAATGAAAATAAAAATACTGAAAATGACTTTTATTTTTATTTTGTTTTGTCAAAAAGTAGGGTCGGCGCTCCCGTAAACGAGAAAATTAAAAAATGCTGGCCTAAGTAAGCCAAAGAAAGGACACCTCTGCATAGCTGACAAGGTCAAGGGTCTGAATGAAGCATGATCATGCACCAAAATATCAACAAATTTATACATTTATACAATTGAATGAAACAACATACAGTAGGCCTATATTACTGCAAGATGTGATTAATAAATAGGACCATAATTATTTATTTTACATGGCATGCATGAATTGTTCAACTTCATAAATCAACTGTGCTGTAGACCTACAGAATCAGCATAAAGAAATGAAGCTACATGAGTAGTTTTAAGATACATAAATCCACACTTTTCAAGATTCCATATATAATGCTGATTTTCTTATATGGGTGGTTTTCAAACTAATGAAGCTTTTTCTTCTTTTTCACCTTATTTTAATTCAGTTCAGTTTTAGAATGTGTTTTGGGGCAAATCATATCCAAATCAATGTATTCAAGAAATGTGTGCAATTTCAGATGAATGGCTGAAGCATTTTTAAAGTAATGTTAAATTATATAGCTAATTTTGTCCCCTCTGCACCAAAAGTGTGACATTTTGCATGAAGGATAGTTTTCAACTGTGTTTTACTTTTTCAAACCAAACTTAATTGTCACAGCTTTGGCTTTAAAAAAATCTTATGTAATCTAAACTCTGCACATTTAAAACAAAATGCTTCTTTTTATTAACTACATTTTATTCTTACCAATAGTTCATGTCTTAATTGTAATGGAAGCCCCTTCATAAAAAATAGTGATAAATTTAAAAGTTGAACACTACAATTTCATAACCCCATTACTTTTCTTAAGTCGCAATGTTTTTCTAAAAAATAAAAGTAAAGAAAACGTAGCTTTTGGTAGTGTATACAACATAGCCATGGATGCTATACAATTATGTTAAAGAATTTAGTTTACAAAATGTAAGTGTTCCATAAGAAACGTTTTTCTTAATCAAACAACCAAATTCAAACTATGCAGGTAAATGGTAGTATTATGGGCCTGAACCAAAACTGAATCAAAATTGGGGGAAATATTTAAATATTGCATAAAAACCTGTGATTCCAAAGATTTTTATGTAAACAGTAAAGAAAAAACAAAACGTTGTCCGTCGAAAAGCACTATGATAAAAAATGTGTAGTTTTTACTATATCCGAAAAATTTTTTCTAAAAAATACAATTAAAGGGAAAAACATTTTTTCATGTGAATTGTAGAATTTGTAATAAAAATAATATTTGTGTTAATTCGTAATATCATATGTACTGAATTGTCAATTTAAGAAAATTAACAAATTTTATAATGAAATTTATTCATTGATTGCTCAATTCTTGATTCTTAAAAATGTTATCTCAATGACAATTCAAAATGATTCGAATTTTTTAGAATTATATGTTTAACGGGTTAACAATATGAAGTTATTAATACATTACCATTCGTGCGCAAGGACATCACGACGTACAAAGGTGATAGGCTTGCATTGACCAATATTTTCAGAGAGGGTTCAACCGTTCCAGAAATATTCTGAGTGTTTGGTTTAAGGATATTTTTTTCAGAAACCAAGTTAGTTCAAATATTGTTTTTGCCATGATAATACAATATTCTATTAAAATCGGGAATATATTTGTAATTGAGATTGATTTTTCAAGTCAGTTTTTGTTTTTTAAGTAGAGGTCAGAAAAAATCAAATCAAGCGTTTTTGTATTTTTAGTAGTCAGGAAAGAAAAACAGACAAATTTTCACGTATTATTCACTCACCATCCATAGATTTGTATTCACAACATACATGGCTTATTCTTAGATATAAAGAAAAACAACATCCCTTGAGTCCACCATATAAAATCTTAATTGCAGTTGTAAGGTTAAATCTGTTAGGGCTTTGTAAGAAGATCGAAACTGAGCAAAATAATATCACGGTTTGATTAAGTTTAATAAACATGCAATATAGCTGACGGTATTTGCAGTGGCTGGGGGTAAATCTTTGTTTACAGTTATCCTGGTTGAACTCTAAAAACCCAAAAGTACTGAGATGTCAAAACATCTAAAAGTGGAAACCTTTTAAGAATCTGTTTTTTATATGAAGACTAGCATTGTTTACATGACATAATGTACATTAAAAATTGAAACATACTGTCTGGGTCATTGTTTAAAAAAAGTATTTTCTATTTTCTGTTTCAATCACACACAAGTCCTGAAATTTATAAAGCATAATGTCGCTTTGGAACAATATACGTTGTAGACAAGGGGAATTGTAAATTTTAAAGATTTTTATTTGGATGCCGTTCGCAATCTGTAACAAAGTAGGAGAACATAAATTTAGTAGTTGCCTTCAGATCAAATACTCTGAAAATACTGGCATTCAAAGTCAGTTTCTTAGAAAAACTCTTAAAAGTAATTTTGATTACTAATTTAATTTTAATATATATATCGCATTTTTGCCGAGAAATTTTTTGTAACATGTGTAAACTTTTTTCTATACTTAAGACATCTTTTCATGCTTATTTGTTGATTCTTGTAACATTCATGTAACATCTTTTATAACACTGATGATGCCGTATTTTGACCGATTTTAAGAATGGGAATCAACATGTTTACCAGTTTACTGGATGTGTGGTATAAGTTTTTGTTTTTGTTGTTGTTTTACATTAAGGTAGTTTTTGCACGTTTGATAAACCCGGAAGTGATGGCCTAACGTCATTTATCCGGGAAAAAGTGAATAAAGCCTGGGTTCGGCGTACGGAAATGAAAATAATTTTATGATTTAATCGAAACCCGTGAGTAAATTTTATTACGTAGCACTGTTGCTTATTTCTAAAGTCAAAATATGATATTAAAACATATGACACGTTAAAAATTCAAAACTGTCCTAAAATTAGCGAAATGTCCGGTTCAATTAGTCTTGGTCTAAAAATCTCAAAAATAGGCACCCCGGAAAATTTTACATTTTTTTTCACCAAATTATAGGCCTACTTGTTTACTTACAACTGTGAGAAGTTTCATCAAAATCTACATTGTAGAAAAATTCTATTCGCGAAAAAGTTTATGAAAGTTACGATTTTCCCATAGACTCCCATTATGGAATATTGTTTGAGGTCCAAATTTTTTAAATCAGTTAGCAAAAAATCAACACACGACCCTATCTGTTTTATTTGCTGAATTTTCTTTGTATATTCTGAAGTTTTGAATTCAGTGCTTAATCAAATTCTACATTGTAGAAATAATTTCGATCCTAACGTGCAGAAACTACCTTAAGATAAAGTTGGGGGTTTTTTTCTCTCTTCTTGTAATCGGAGCTAGTAATTGCGCTGTAATTAACGAAGCTAGTTTGCATGAAATAGATATTGACTTCCAGTTAGTATGAGTGTTAGTGCTAAGGAAATCGTTTCATCTATTGCAAAATTAAAAATGGATTTCACTAATTCTATGATTGGCTGTTTAGTGCCATTTTCGCTTATTGCGCTCTGGTTCATCGACTCAAGACAAACGTCATATGGCCGCCCCTCGAACGTCGTTAAGGCGCCACGTCAAACGTCACCCTGCCGAACTTCCCAAACACTCACACTGTCACAAATTGACATTAAGGGCCTTATTTTATCTATAGTGTAAATGCAGGTATTGCTTCAATTTTTGTAAATTTTTTTGCGTGATTGAGGTAAATGTAAGATATCACGCCATGAAATACCTCTTCATGTTTTTCTGTATTTCATAACTTAATTTCCATGTAAATTTCATATTTAAATTTCTGTTCAGTAATACGTCAGTTGATATTTAGAAACTTCAGTAATTTATGTTTTTATCCCCAAAACCACTCTAAGGGGCTCAACTGTTCAATTTAAATCCGCGCCAAATGTAGTTAGATTCCCCGGCTATATCGTGAATCCTGCAAAAAGAGAAATAGTAAGAGTCCACGAGCTTAGGCGTGCAATCCCTTGACCAATTTACGTACTTTGGGCGGGGACATTACCCTTTAAATGGAACTGGGCTAGATATGCGTGGGACACACACCTTCCGACTGTATAGGACGAATCTTGTCGGTAGGATGTTCTTGCTAAGAAATTTATGCTCTATCGAGCTTCTTCAGACAGGAACGATTTTACTGGTTGATGTTCATAAACCGGGAAGTACATTGCCCGTGGTCACTTGTATTCACTCGCTGGATGTGATATTTCCCAGGCGCAGAGTTTCGTCCCATGGTTGTGCCGTAAACCGCAAAGACGATGATTTTGTTTTTACTTGAAGTCAGCCTCAGGGAATGCAATCACCTACCACCATAGGGAGCCAATACGGAATCAACGTATTCACGGTTTAAAGGGGACTGGATTTTGAGATATGTTTTGTTTGTGATACTTAAAGTTCACAATTACATTAAAAGACCTGTGTCTACGTCAGATTAGAATGGACTATAAGAACTTTGGTTTCTAGGAGCATACTGAACATTCTTTTTTTTTGTTTCTTTCTTATAATCAGTTGTTTTTTTTTCTTTTATATCTATTCATTGTTAATAATCAATCTTATCGTAAATAAATTTGAAAATATTGGAAAGGGGGTGTTGATTTGTTCTGATGGTTACTGTCGCCGGTACGGCCTTTCTGTCACAATGCTGTCAGAAGTGGGGATTGGGCTCGACCAGACACAGTTAGCTATTCGAACATTATTAACACCCATTTAAAACTGCAGGCAATAATTTGTAAGAATCCTCTTGTTTTGTTGTATTGGCTACACATATAATGTTTTATTTCATTTTCAGGTGGTCGGCTCTTCCTCAGACAAGACAGGACAGATCCCGTAACTTCAGCTAACCAGCTTTAGTGGTCACAGACTAATAGACAGTTGTATCGACACTTGGATTCTGGGGTTGATTCGTTCCTTTTATTTTTCTTTTGGGTTTATGTTTGTGTCACTCTAGAGATTAAGCCACCATATATCTGTGCTGAGAGTGGATCGCCTTGTCAAGGAGAGTGATCCTACTCACTTCTTAATTGTGCGTTCGCCCTACTTCTCCCAGTGGATCCTATTTAGTATTAGGTACTGTATTCATTCTAGATACAGTATTTTAATTTGTGTGTTATTTTAGCAAGCTAGTTTACTTGCATTACTTTTTTTAACCTGCTCTTAGGTTTTGTGATGCTACACTGTTGTGTTATTCTATACTTTATCTTAGGATAAAGCACGTTGATTTTTTTTTGTTTATTTGTTACACTAAAGTGTTAAACCCCACCAGGTTACAGTTGATTGATATTTGATAAGGCTAAGGTACTGTTACAGCCATATAACGCCTACTGTCACTGTCTTTGTTGATTGTTGCCTATGCAACCTTGATTGAAACTAGTACTGTTGCGCAACTTAGTGTATTATTTTAGTGTGGACGTTTTGTGTCAGTATATACGTAGAGTTGTATTTGGTTTTGGCTTCAGTGGTAACGTAGAGCCTTAGTGTAAACTAGTGTAGTCTAGTATTCCCTCACGAGCTGTTTATTTGTGTTCAGGTGTATCGTAGCTTGTAGTGCGTAGTGTTATATTAGTTGTTAACGTAGTGTAATCAACCAGACTCGTGTAGTAGAGTTAACGAAGGTTAGGACAGGAGTTAGGTTATGAAGGAGAGGAGTTACGTAACTTTGTTAAGGAAGAGCAGGTAGGAAACGTGTATGAAGACATAGTAGATTAGAGGGCAGAGAAGATAGATTAGAAGGGCAGAGAAATTATCGAGCAGAGGCAGAGAAGATAAGTTAGAAGCAAAGAAAGTAGATAGAGTTAGAAGCTAGGTTGCAGAAAGAAAGATAGAATTTGAACGGGCACGAAGTAGTTTAGAAGCTGAGAAGGAAAGATTAGTGTTAGAGGCTAGGTTTGCCAAGAAGGAAAAGATTGAGGTATGACCGTAAAGTTAGTAATTAGAAAGTTAGAATCGGACGTAAGTTAGAACAGGATAAGTATAGGAAATGGAAAAGGAGAGTTAATGTTAGCTAGGAAGTTAGAAACAGAGCAAAGGAGGAAGCGAAAGTAGGAAATTAGAAACAGAGCATAAGTTCACGACAGACTTAGGAAAAGATGAGTAAGAGAAAGGTTAAGGTTGTGATGTCTCCTTTGATGAGAAAATGATTCTGGGATGCCGTACTTGAATGTGTAGAAACGTACGCTTGTTTGCGCAGGATTGGGATAAAGCGATATGGTCACTTTTTTAACTTACCGTTCTTACTAAAGGGTACGGCAAGAGAGGTTTTTGATAGGCTTCCGTTGGAAGATAGGGAAGATTTTTGATAAACTGAAAAGCCGCTTTGCTACGTCAGTTCGAACTCACTGACGATGGCTATAGAAAAAAAGTTTAGAACTGAGAGGCATCGTGATTACTGAAACCTTTGTGATGTTTCTAGCAGAATAAGTAGATATTTTAGATGGTTGGCTTTGATTGAGTAGGTAGAGAAAGACGTACGAAGGATTGTTAGATTTTATTTTAGGGACCATTTTTTAGATGTAGTAATAGTGAACTATACCAGAATTTGAGTAGTTAAGAGGTTAGTTTAAGCTAAGGATGTAGCGGGAAGTTGCAGATTTGTTTGCAAATAGAATCGAGGAGGGGTCCCAAGAATGTTCGTGAATCGAAACAATAAGGACGGAGCTATTAATCCATATGAAATACCTCAGGAGACAGTATCCTAGTAGTGTAATGTAGGCACTAGTAATAGAGGTATGTAGCAATGTGGTAATTAGAGGTAGAGGTTTTCAACCTTTGGTGTACTGAAGTGTAATAAGTGTGGTCGAATAGGGCATAGCTCATATTACTGTAGGAGTGGACAGTACGGCGGTCATGTGCCAATGCAGCTGCAGAGTTTGAGGTAGAAGCAGGAACAGGAAAGTAGGAAAGGGGAGAATAGATATATTAAGGAAAGTAGATAAGAATTAGCGGTAGAGGGCCGTGGACCGATCTAGGAGTAGAGGTAGAGGAAGAAATAGAGATAGGATCGGAGTAAGTATCAAGTTGGTCAGAGAGTGGAAATAGTTTATAGTAACTAAGTGATGTAGAGGAGTTAGGTATGCTTAGTGTAAGTACATGTCCTACAAAACCGGTACTTGTAATTGGTAGGGATGTAATCGCTATGCGGAGATCACAGGTTGTACATGTGTGATAGTGAAACGGAACTTAGTAGTGTAGAATCAAGTCAGTTTTTTAGAGAAACCCCGTAGATGTAAAGTACATTGGATGGGAGTGAAACTTAGGGCTGATGTAGCTAGAATTGATATTTTATTGTCCGAATTTCAAAGGGCTACTGTAGAGGCGTTGGGTTGTAGATAATCTACCCAATGATGTTATAAAATTGGTTAATGTAGAGGGAGCTGTAGGAACTCAGTTTAGTAGCTTTGCGTCAGCAGTAGAAACTTAGGGCGCAAGCCAAAGTTAAAGATGCAAGTAAAGCTTAAAGTTCCGTTCTCAGATTTTAGATATATCTAGAGAGGAGAGTTCTTAGAAAAGCAAACAGAAAGATAGCCGTTAGCTCTGTGTAGAAAGAAGCTGAGGAAGGTACGATTAAGCAGTGTAGGGTAAAGGTTCAGTTAGGTTTGAGATAAGGAATAGGATTGTTATATAGAGAGTATACCGCCCAGAATTTAGAAAAGGTAGACAGTGATTGTACTTAATGTCTTAGAAGAAAACTGTGATGAATGTTGCACATGATTCGTTACTGTCTGGCCATATTTAGGTATAAGGAAAATCTAGTGATCTGGTATTAGCGGAATTTTACTGGCCAGGAGTAAGGAGTAATGGCAGAGGTCTTTAGGAGGTACTGTCATCGTCATTGTAGTATTTGTCAACGTACTATAGCTAAGGGTAGAGTAAGTAAAAGTTCCGTTAAAAAAAATGCCTTTGATTGATATCCGTTTAGAGAGTTGCTGTCGATATGTTGGTCCGATGAACCTATGACTGATAGAAAAACGGTACATTTTGACTATGGTGATTATGCTACTAGATATCCAGAAGCTATAGCACTACCTAGTATTGAACTAGAGAGAGATAGCAGAGGCTATAGTAGATATGTACAGTAGAATTAGGAGGCCAGATGGAAAAATGGCTCTTACGATTGTGGATCGCAGTTTCGTCAGACCTTATGGCAGAAGTTAGTAGGTTATTGTCATTAAGGCAGTTACCTACAACACCGTATCACCCTATGTGTAACGGTTTTAGTAGAGAAGTTTAGCGGTAGTTTGAAAGCAAAGGTTGAGCTGAAGCATATGTGTAGTGAGAGACCTAGAAGATTGGGATCGGTATTTGATTGCTATTGTTGTTTGCTTACGTGATGTTCCGCAAGGATAGTTTAGGATTTTTCTCCCTTTGAGTTACTTTACGGAAGAGACATTCCGTGGACCGATAATGTTGCTAAGAGAGTTATGTGGCTGGTTAAGACGGAGAATGATGAGGTTTTAAAACCACTTACCAGTAAGTTATGGATTTGCAAAGAAAAGTTGGGAGGATTACGGGTAGATAGCTCAGCAACAGTAGCAAAAAGTAGGTGCTAGGATACAAGAAGTATTCAATTGGGGAAGGTAGAGAGAATAGGAGGTATAGGCAGTAGTAAGGTCTTGTATTGTTAACTACGAAACATAAAAAGATGTTGTTACATTGGAAGGGTCCTTACGTAGTAGTAGAGGTAGTTAAAATAGACTAGATTACAGGATAGATGTAGCGGGAAGTTTGAAACGTTTCATGCAATACATGCTGAAACAGTACTGTGAAAGGAAGGATGTAGTAAAGTCTATACAGATAAGGGTATTTTAAAGTAAGGTTGGGCAGCTATTGTAGAGGGGATCATGAGAGATTATGACGATTAGATCCGAATGAAAAGTAGTGAGAGTTTTTTCGAGTAGGTAGAAAATGGATTTAGTTTTGTGTCTTTAAAAGCAGGGTACAGAAAACGTCTATAGATTAGAGGTAAATCCAGAGTTACCTGTAGCATAGTACACAGGAAGTAGAGATTGTTAGACAATTACTCAATGTATTGACAGGATATTTATTTTGTATGTTGGTTTTTTATTGATATTTTTAAAGGTTTATCTCAAATTTCGGCCCCGCATCCGCCATTGCAGTTCCGCTCACAGATTGACGAAAAAAGGGTCAGCCAAATCTTGTAGAGTGGGGTGATGAAAGTCAAGAAAACGGCTTTTCAGTCTTTGAAAGGCTCGCTTTAATGGGTCCGCGCCTATTTGAAGTTGCCAGGATTTAGATCAGACTTATATAGTAAGAGTAGAGGCTTCAGATTTAGGTTTAGGCTCAGTATTGCTTCAGGAAAGTGATGGAGAGGATAATTACCTGTAGAGTATGCTAGTAGGAAAATTGCTACCTAGGGGAGCAAAGTACTCTGTGATAGAGAAGGAGTGTTAGCGATTAGTATGGGGCAGTAGCCTAAGTTTCACCGGGTTTGTCCGGTAAAAGACTTTGTTTAGAGGACAGATCATCAAGACGCTACTTATTTGTATAAAGCGAGAAAGCTAGCAACTCCAGGCTGATGGAGATGCGGCCATTGGCATTGCAGCCAATAGGATCAGTATTAGAGCAATTTCCTGGTAGAGAAAATGTAGGCGCAGATTATTTGAGGTAGAGTGTAGGACAGGTGGCTAATATTTATGAGTTGTTGGGGGGGGCCCCCCAAAGATAGTGCCAGTGTGTGTTTTCTGTTTGTGTTTGCTATTTTCAGTAATGTCATTTTGATTTTCATTTAAGGAAAATTATAAAATTTCTTTTTTAGGGGGGGCGTTGTGTCACAAATGACATAGGGCCTTATTTTAACTATATTGTAAATGCAGGTATTGATCAATTTTTTGTAAATTTTTGAGTTATAGAGGTAAAATGTCCGATTTCACGCATGAAATACCTCTCATGTTCTTTCTGTATTTCATAATTAAATTTACATGTAAATTTCATTAAATTTATGTTCAGTAATAAGAAGTTGATATTTATAAACTCTTCAGTAATTTATGTTTTTATCCCCAAAACACTATAATGGGGCCTCAAATGGTCAATTTAAATCCCGCGCCAAAGTAGTTAGATTCCCCTGTTATATGTGAATCCCGTGAAAAATAGAAATAGTAAGAGTTCCACGGCTTAGCCGTGAATCCATGATGAAAATTTAGAAATTGGCGGGGACATTACCCTTTAAATAGACTGGGACTCTAGCTATGGCCTTGGGCACACCACCTTCCGCACTTTATAGACGACATCTATGTCTGAATTATTTTTCTTGCTAGAAATTTATGCTCTATCGAGCTTCTTCCGCAGGACGATTTTACCTGGTGATGTCATAACCCGGAGTACAATGCCCGGAGGTTCATTGTCTTACTCGCCTGGATGTGTATTCCCAGCGCAGAGCTTTCGTCCCTTGGTTGTGCCGTTAAAACCGCAAAGACGATGACTTTTGTTCTCCTTCTGAAGTCAGATCAGGGATGCAATCACTTCCACCATAGGGGCAATACGGAATCAAAGTTATTCACGGTTTAAAGGGACTGGATTTTGTAGATATGTGTTTGTTTGTGACTACTTAAAGTTCACAATTACATTAAAGACCTGTGTCACGTCAGATTAGAATGGACTATAAGAACTTTTGTATCTAGAGATACTGAACTTTCTTTTTTTTTCTTTCTTATAATCAGTTTTTTTTTCTTTTCATATCTATTCATTGTTAATAATCATCTTATGTAAATAAATTTGTAAATATTGTAAAGGGTGTTGATTTGTTCTGATGGTTACTGTCGCCGGTACGGCCTTTCCTGTCACAACATCCCTCTGCCGAACGTCGTCCTGCGAAACGGCTTTCGGCGAGGCGACATTCGACGAGGCGCAATAACGATGTTTGTGGTCCTGTCGCTGTGAAAGAACGAAATAACGAAACGGCACGAATCACTCACCATAAACATGCGACATAGTAGTAGATAATAAATAGCTTGTCTAGTTTAAAGTAAAACATGTAATACGTGTATTGCGTTCGGAGTCTCTATTGAAGACACGAAACAACAACAAAGAGACGTTTGCACAGGTTAGTTCTGGTGCAGAACCCAAGACCACTTGTTTGGTTAACTAAGTGTTCGCCGTTAAATCACTGAAAAACTGTTGAAAAAACGATGCTAAACCCGAAAAAAAATAATGTAACGTCCTTACTAAATGTGTGTATTCCTCTCATAGACAGAGGTAAGAATTTAGATGAGAACATAACGACGCGTATGGTTGTCATGAGTTTGATTTAAGATATTTTTTGCGCGTCTGACAAACCGAAAGTCATTCCGTAATACGTAAAGACTAGACCCGTCTTACGGAAACAAAACCATCTTTCGTACAAATGTCATCAAGAGTTTGTTTTTTTTTTAACTTTTATAACGACGGCAACATTAATGATTCCAGATTAATAGGAAAATCAGCACTTAATCAATTTCTACAGTGTATACAAAAATTGATCCGAACGTACAGAACTAACTTAATGAATATTGAGCCAAATGATGCAAGTTAAAATAATTCATGATGGCCTCTAGTCATTATAGCCGATGCCGAGGTAGCATTTATAAATCTATTAGACATACCACCTTTGATCTCTGGAAAAGTGTTACATTCACCGTGTCAGAGAAAATTATTTGGAGCATCATTTGTAATATACAAGAGAAAAACGCCCACGGAATCATTACGATAATTATATAGAATTATAGGTGCTTATGTACCTGTTGAAATGAGTGCTTATGTGAACTTGATGTTATAACATTTTTCACAATAATAGTTAGGGAGACAATTAAATGCTAAAAAACCTTTTATTACATAAATGGAATATCTCAAAACGAGATTCATATCTGCACGGTTATCTAACATACAACAGAATAGAAAAATATAGTGGAAAAGCACTTGATATCAACAAAGCTTACAATATGTGTAACCATTGCAAATATAAAATTTGTTTCGGTATAAACGAAGACAAAACATTATGCACTAGTATAAAAACGTAACAATCAAATATAATGTATTTTACTAGGTCACCCAAGCCTCAAATCGGATGATTATAATGATAATTACATAGATAGATAAATACATAGACAGAAAAAGTGGAATTGTTACAAAACTGTTCAAGAATTCCTCAATCTTTATCAATGTTTCTTGCAGTTCTCATGAACAATTAGTCAGAAATATTCAATTTCAAAACAAAATATAGCTGTGTAATTCAATTTTTATAATAATTCTTTCCCTTTGTAAATGTATAATATGAAATAAGGCACTGCTCAATCGGAATCGATCAGACTTCAACTCATCCCTTTAACATTTAAAAACCTGTCTACTGGGTGTTTAATAACGGGCAAATTGTGAGAAGCAAAATGACAGACTTAAGGTGATCACAAAGCTCACACTGTGCTCAGGTGAGCAAAAAAATCAAAACAAACTTAAAAGTTACTAGATTGCAACTCACTTTTAAAAAGACTTAACAGACACACATTAACAATCTATCAGCCACCACGGCGGTTAAAGAGCTCAGTCTTAGGGAGACATATTAGCCTTCTTGTGCAAGGCTTGGTTTTTTTCTATTTGTGTTAATTGTAATTCAAAATTACTGGTAAAACCCAAACCCTAATTTTGCTTTTATATACACATCCAAAGACTTGCATTACACTTTATTTTTTGGAATAAACTGTTCACATGTTTTAATTTTATCTGTATACCATTTATAATGATCACAGATCACATAATTTGTTTTATCCATACATGAAATATAGCGAACTGTGAATAACAACTTTTAATAACAGTACTGGATGCTTTTGTCAGGCTTTGAAATAAGTATTGTCAAATAAAGAAATGTGCTTGCTGTAATCTGTATTTAAAATGTCCCAATTTCTCTTACAACAAGAACAAATAAACAAAAGGGCCCATGATGGCCTGTACCCCCCACCTGGCATATTGACAAAAGATATGATCATAAATGTAGCCTCTAAAGATTTAACTAGCTTTTCCCTTGGTTTGACTTGATGACCTAGTTTTTGACCCACATGCCCCAGATTAAAACTTGACTGAAAGATCATCAAGAAAAAACATTCTGATTAAGTTTCTGAAGATGGCAGTCATAATGTGGCCTCTGGAGGTGTTAACAAGTGTTCCTTTGATTTGCCCTTTAGCGACTAGTCTTTAATCCCACCTGACCTAGTTTTAAAACTTGGCCTATAGATCATGAAGATTAAAATTCTGAAAAAGTTTCATTAAGATATGGTCATAAATGTGGCCACTCAGTGTTAACAAGCTTTTCCTTTGTTTTGACCTGGTTCCCTGTTTTTGACCTAGACGACCCAATATCCAACTTGTCCAATATTTATTGGGGTAACATTTTGACCAAGTTCCTTTAAAGATTGGACCAAAATTGTGACCTCTAGAGTGTTAACAAGCTTTTCCCTTGATTGACCTGGTGACCTAGTTTTTGACCCCACTTGACCCAGATTTGGTCTGATCTATGGATCATTAATATTAACATTTTGACCAAGTTTCATTAAGATTGGTCATAAATTTAGCTTCTAGAGTGTTAACTAGCTTTTCCTTTGATTTGACCTAGTGACCTATTTTTTGGACCCTACAAAAACCCGATTCAAACTGGACTTTGAAATCATCAAAAATTAACTTCGACCAAGTTTCATGAAGATATAGTCTTAAATGTGACCTCTACAGTGTTAACAAGCTTTTCCTTTGATTTGACTTGGTGACCTAGTTTTTGATTCAAGATGCCCCAAACATCAAATGTGTCCAAGATTTTATTGAGGGTAACATTCTGCCAAGTTTCATAAAGATTAAGTCAAATTGTGACCTCTAGAGGTTAACAGTCAAATTGTTGACGACGGACGGACACAGGGCGATCACAAAAGCTCACCTTGAGCATTTGTGCTCAGGTGAGCTAAATGCTAGAGTTGTCACAGGAGTGACGAATTATACCCACAATTATGGCCTTATCAAAGAACTAAGCCAATAACAAAGCAGCATTTTCTTGGGTATGCCCTCATGACCTCAAATTCAATCTCCATAGTTACATGATCCTACACCCAAGTGTTCTCAAGTTGCTGTAGGGAAAAGGTTTTTAAATTTTCCCGGGGGTCATCCTGACCTTTGGAACCTTAAATCAATACAGTAATCAAGACCAACCTTGTACTAAATTTTGTGTTTCTCACCCCAAGCATCCTGAATTTATTGTCCAAAAACGTTTTAAAGAACTGTTTTTTATTTTGTTAAATTTTAAAACATCCCACCGACACAGTTTAGGTCAAAAGGGCCCGACTTTCAGTTTTTTCAATGGTGAGGAGACCCCAGGTGCCTCTCCTGCACTTTTAAAAAACCCCCGGGTCAGTGGCCTTGACCTGTGACCTACTGACCTCAACATCATTAGGGGTCACCTGCTGGTCATAATCAACCTCCCTAACAATTTTCATGATCTAGGCCAACCTTTCAAAGTTTAAATCTGAAAAAAAATTTCACTGTTTTTGCCTTATTGTGACCTTGACCTACTGACATCAAAGTAAAACTTGACCTGTATTTCATGATGTGAACCTGTGTACCAAACTTTATCATCCTAGGCTCAAGGTCTCAAGTTATCATTGGGATCGGTTCAACTGTTAAAAATCACTGTGACCTTGACCTTTGATCTATTGACCTCAAATTCAACAACCTGTATTTTATCATGTTACCCCGTGTTACAAAAGCTATGATACCAGCCCAAAAGCGTTTGCAAGTTTCTTGACCTTTGACCTACTGACCCCAAAGTCTAACTTGACCTGTAACTATGTACCAAAAAATATTTAAATCGGTCAAGCTTTTCATGAGTTATCATCTGGAAGCCATGAAAACCTACTGATTTGAAAGACAGAAAAGCTTACTTCATGGGGTATAACAGAACATTCTCTTTAAATCTCTTTGAAAAATATGAGAACTAGATGCCCACTGGAAATATGTCAAGCCGCCAGCTGTCAAAGGACTGGGAGTTGTGCATGACACTCCTTGTCTATGAGGCAAACATTTATGCCAAATTAAAGAGATTGCAAAAGTTACAATATAAGTTATTTACATTTAACAAAAAAGGGAAACGTAAAATTAAAAAAAAAAAAATTAAAAAAAATTTAAAAAAAAATTCTAAGTCACACCAAATCCGCACCAGCAGGATAGGTCAAAATACACCTGAAAATTGGATGTAACATGCATGTTGTCTACAGAAAAGTGGTCTTGATTTTTCCCTGACCAGTAATAAACAAGTTACAAATGTAAGTATTTATAGTAACAACAAAGGGAAGTAATTCTAGGATCTTATGCATAACACTCCGTCCCCATGATGATGAACAATTGTGCCAAGTTACATCAAAATCCCTCTATCATCAAAAAGAAATGCTCCAACCAAAGTCATTCTTGTATCTGACTTTTGACCTCAAAGTGTGCATGACCTTAGCCCTGGTTCTTCCGCATGACACCCCGTCCATGGTGGTGACATTTGTGCCAATTAATCAAAGTCCCCCCATGGTGAGAAGAAATGCTCCAGACAAAGTTGTCATTCTTGTACCCTTTGACCTCTAAGTGTGACCTTGACCTTAGATCTAGGGCCCTGGTTCTTGCGCATGACACTCCATCTCATGATGGTGAACAATTGTCCCAAAGTTACATCAAAATCCCCCATGCTTTGAAAAAAGAAATGCTCCGGACAGTCATTTTTGAATTTGACCTTTGACCTGTAAGTGTGATCTTGACCTTTGAGATAGGAACCTGGGGCTTGCGCAGACACTCCGTCTCACTGAGGTTAACATTCATACCATAATAAACAAGATTGCTCCATGCATGTCCGAATTATGGTCCGGCAACAAACCCGGACGCGCGCACGCACGCACTACACCGAATAGACATTTGGACAACTTTCTTCGTTTCCCGCAAGCGGGCTCGGCAATAACAAACCCCAATGGATAATACATATCTCTTAAAGTAACAGAGCTTAGTAAAACCCACTGCTGTTCTCAAAATATATTTAGTTTCTAAGTAAAGCCTGAATTCCATCCTTAAAAGTTTTTTTTTTAAAGTCCTGTTCTTCTGTCTTTTTATATTTTGGTGTTTCTTTCTTGCTTTTAAAGTATACTGGATTTGTTGACCTTCCATTTGTAGCTGCCTGCTCTCAGAAGTGAACCTGTAAAAACAAAAATCAAATATTGAAAAATTGATTAAAAAGGAGACCCCAACCAACTTTCATAAAGACCCATGAAAAATGTGACCTATAGAGTGGTCACAAGCAAAAGTTTACCGACGCACGGACGGACGACGGCGCCACGCTATCACAAAGCTCACCTTGTCACTTTGTGACAGGTGAGCTAAAAAATCATATCTGAAAACTGTTCCCTCCGGTAACACTAAAATGTAAATAAAATTAAACCATTTGTTGATGTGATTTTTGGGAAATGTTACCTTGCATTTTGGGATGTTGGGGAAAAATGCAGTATTTTTGGATTGGGAAGTGGCCGAATATAGGCCTCTGTCATATAAGGATGAAAAGCCCGCCGGCTAACAATTTCTGACAAAAACATTTTCAAAGTTTTTCTTTTGGGTGAGTTCATATGGAATTAAATTCTTTGGGTAATTTTAAAAGAGGACCCCCCCATGATCTTCTGTGAAGTTTGGTGTAAATCTGCCAGCGGTTTTGAAGAAGATTTTTACAAATTGTTGGCACATGATGGACATCAACCCCATGTTGTCACCCTGTGACGGGTTTGATCGAGCTAATAATTGTTTAAATTTGCATACATGTATTAAATTTTTATGGTTTTGTCCAGAAATGCTTTTCATCAAGAATGAAATGGAGCCTTTACTAAGGTCTAAAAAAAAATTTGTTTCCGGTAACATGCTAAAAAAAAATTTGGGTAGTAGGTCGGAAAAACTTTTTCTTTGGATTTTTTTAAATTATTTTTGGGAGACTTTTTGGAAATTATTTTTGTGTCAAAAAATGAATACAAATAGAGGGTTATGCTCTAGAGCATCAGTAAGTTGATTTATACATCAAATGTCCTTGTTAAACCCCTAAAAAGTGCAGTTTTGCAACTTTTTGTCAAAAAGTTGAAAAAATGTTCTCAAAGACAAAGGCGAACGGACCGTCCATTTAGGGTGGGCCAAAAAAAATTTTTGGTAGGTCAGGATACAGACAATTTTTTTTGCGACTAATGTTCTTGGTATTTGATTCTATCACTGACTCAATCGCAAAAATCTGTTCAAAACCCAAAAACTAATTTGTATACAGTATATCATGCCTTTTGAATGATTGAAACTGCTTCCCATGTTGCACAGCTGCAACTATATAAAAAAGAACAGAAAGATAGAAATACCTTATGAGCCCAAGCAAGTGGTTTCAGTCTGTCAACAAGCACTTTGGAGCAGTACAACAATACTTGTATAATAGACCAAGTGCCTGAAAATAGTGAAAGGAGCAATTAGAAAACATGGACAACCAGCTGTTTTGAAATTTCAAAGGTCTAAGAGCTAACATCCTTTTTGCGTTTATCAATTTTCATGCCAATAAGATGACCCCAATTATATCATTGGCATGGCGGGAGAAATTTGTTAAAAAAAACTTTTTTTAATGAAAATAAAACAGTAGCAAATTTTGTCAAAATGTATAATGAAAAAGAAGTAAATTTCGGTTAAAAATTTCGTTTTGAAAAAAGAAAAATCACTGTAGAATAGGTTTGTTACAGACTGACCAGCCAGAACAGCCAAACATTCATAGCTGTCAAGGCTCCACAAAGGCCACGAGTGTGATCGGAGTTCGAAGGGAAGGTTTCCCTCGTGAGGGTAGGGGGCCCGGTTGATCCTTAAAAGCCGGAACGCCCTTTACATAGAAAAATTTTGACTTTTAACACACAAAAGATCTGGGTTTTTAATTAGTCTCCTCCATGTTTACTTTTTGTGATTTTTTATTCATGCGGTAGAAATAACATGCTGCACCGGTGAATGTAAAAGCTGTATTATACGTATAAAACACTGTGTCAACGTCACCTTGCATGTTTGATTCAATAATTTTCTACGAAAAAAACAATTGATTGCTTTATTTCTTTAAAATGCGTGTGACCTTGAATGTAGGCGTGTGAGCGTGATCTAAGGCCGAAATGCATGTGGCACACGCGCAATGCTTGTGTCTTGACAGGGATGAACATTACTTTAACCCCGTGAATTCCAGGTACCTTTTTGACTTGGTGGTCTATGACCTTCACTTTGCTCGGTTTTCATGAAAGGCAAAAACAGACTGGTAAAGCAGCTAGAAGAATCTGTTCTGCCTTCCCAGTTTAGTATGAACACAGGAGCGACAAAATGCTACAATTGTTTAATGGTATCTGACGGTCATGATTCATAAACGATAATTTAAACGTATTTGAGTATGTGTGCGTGTACAAAATTCAGATTTCAAATATAATAAACCATGCTGGCAACCAGATAGAGATTTTCAAGCCTGACACCAATTTTACATGCCCGAACTTAAAGCTGAATTTTGAACCATAAAACAATGGTCTAGCTCTACCCCACCAAATACTTCATCATATTGTTTGGGACATGCTCGACTGGGGATTCCTAGGAGACAGGAACTGAATGCATCGGACCAAAAAGTAATGTTTAGCGCTTCAGTTTGCATTTGCAGGCTCAAATTTAACTTTTTGACCAAATTACTGCAATTTTAGCATGTAGCTTTTTTTTCTTGTTGCTTAATCTTTAAATCTACTTGCAAATTTAGACTTTTAATTAAGAATGTTAAATCCTAAAAAATCATGCTAGAAAATCAATTTGTTTGCACGGTTTTCCCTTTGGGGTACAATTTTGTGCGTTATAAAATCAAAATGACCTTCAAAATAATTCGGAACATATCATTGATGGCGTAACTTAACTACTGCCTGAAACTACGGCAAAGGGAAATTTTGTACCAATTATAAATAGCGATTCAACTGTATACATGTACGAATTAGTAAATAGCCTGCGTTCTAGATTTAATTATAAGATTGACCTCTACATTTCTTTTAATCAGTAATCCATTCAAAAAAAAAATGGCTAACCAAAAAAGTGTTGTGTTTTCTGTTTTTCCTCAAATGAAAGCGAATCTACAAACTTAAAAAAAAACTGCACAATTTTGACTATTATTTGTATTTACAAAATAAATTTTGTGAAATTTTTATCTTAACTTGCATTCCATGAAATTGACTTGCATAAATTTAGCGAGTCCAAATTTGAGCCCTGTGATTTGTTTAAAGTAATTACATCTTCTGCATGATTATGGTTCTGCTAACTCTGAAACTCTTGCATTTATGGAACAGTTTGAATTCAATTCCTTCATAATTCTGACCAACTAATCGAGCATGCTTCAAACTCCAGATAACAATTCAGATAAGGGATGTATTTTTGTAATTACGAACTTGTGGGATCAGATATGACTTTATTTTAAAATGTGGATGTATCAATTGAATTTATTTAAAATTGTTGTTATCAGTACGACATGTAACAGTATTACATATATTTCCAAAGAAAGATCGAGCCGAATTGCATGTCTGCGCCAAATTGCGCTTATCAACGCTATCTCGATGTTGACAATTTGCACGGTGTCAAATGAGTGTGGAATATACGAAACAACACCAATAGCATAATGTAATGCATTACACATAATTTTTTGGACTTCAAAAATTTTACGTCATAAAATCGAAAGGGAAATAATTCTACCAAAACTGAAGGCAACCAAGTTACTTTTATTTTAATTTGTGTCATATGAACAGATGAACCAAGTTTGAAAGAAATATCTTTACTATTTTTCAAAAGCTCGATCGGGCAATGTTACCAGCCTGTGTAAAATCTATATTTTTTTCTATAAGCCAAAGAGCTATAAAAATAAATAGATTGGCAACTTGAAAGGCACATAGAGCAAATCTCGCCAACCTCCCGTGACAAAAAAAAACGAGATCTCGTTTACCGGAAGTGGCGCTTTCTCCACGCGCCATTTTGTGTGCGAAAGCAATTATTCATCGGTTAAAATAATTTTCACCGTAGACCACGCTTCTTTCGATGGCAAAAAAAAACACGTGTACTTTGGGGTCTTAAGACCATTTCACATTAAACTAATTTTGTTTTAGAACTAACAGTAATTTTAAATGTAGTTTTAAAGACAAAAAAAATTTTAATCCATGCTCGCCGATGTTTGTTTTTAATAAGATAACGCCCAATCACGCTCTGACACGAGCTCACGCGAGACTACAGCCAGTTGCCATTCTGTGTATTTTATACTTCTTTGTATAAGCCGATCCGATTCCGTATAATGCTATATTTAGGCCGAGCACAGCTTATCGGCAGAATCATAAACTCAACTTAATTACTGTGTATACATGCAGTGAGCCTTAAGAAATAATAGCGAGCATAGCTCGCGAGCAATTGCGCGAAGCGCAATTGCGAGCGCGTAGCTCGCCTTACGGCAATGTGTAGGCGAATATAACAAAGGTGTGCCGAATGGGGCAAAGTGATGTAGCTGAAAAATTTTCCTCTCGTCTGGGCGCCGCCATTTGGGTGCCGCATTTTGTTCTACTTCCGTCCAAGTCGAGAAAATTGTTTTTCTATTTTTTTAAATTTATATTTGAGTTACATTCTGTGTTCATTAGGTGTCTTTATTTTTTTAAAAAATTATGTTATGGAAATAATTTCAATTTTGCTTTTATTTTACAAAGTGCGTGTCCTGAGGACAGGTGCTCACAGGAAATGCTTTGTTGGCAGTGAATACTGAACTTCATTTGTTGCTGAATTTATCCATACTCAAAATAATGCAAGAAAGATTTCCAGTTGGGAAAAAAAATATGATTTTCTTTTAAAAGATCAAGCATTGGGCCCAAAAGGGATAAAATGTATAAATAAGCATAAAGCCATAGAACGCCACAAACCGGTAATGACGTCACCGTGCACCGGCTTTCCATAAATTTTGCAACGTATTTATATTCGCTGTTACAGGTATAATGACACTAAAAGTTGTTTCTTTTCAAGTGAATAGGTTCCGGAATTGTTTTAAGCGTGAATAGTTTCTTTACCGTTTAAGCTACGCTCGCTCAGAGGCCTTGCCTTTTTCATATTAATCTAAAAGACCCATTTCAAACTGATGAATATTTAAAATGTAAAAAATAAGGAATTTCTATGCTTTTTATGGGTGGGGTGTTTGTTAACATTTTTATTATACAATGGAAAGTTAGTTTTCTCACGTTTTAAAAATGTCAACAGGTCCAACCCTGCACTGCTGTAATGGAAGTGCCGTCCATATTCTATAAAAGTAAATTAATTCCATTAATCAGTCATGCTGCCAGTAAATCACGGATTTTAATTTTAAAAATGCAATTTTAACTTAGTAACAAAGAAGTTCAAGAAACTAAAGTACCGGAAAGAATTAAATACGATCTGAAAGCGACACAAAGGTGAATCTATTCTTCATTCCCGACTGAAGAATCATTGGAGAATTTTTGTTTCCTCAAATTTTCAAATGTCGGCGCCAGTGTACTGTAACCCTGTATCCCCTCTCACTCTAACTATAAAAATGTTCAAATGTCGCGTTTAAAAATGCTACTCAGTATTGAATAAAGCATGTTTGTTCACAATTTATCAGTGTAGTCACGTTTCCCGGGTGTTAGTTCTGACGCAAAAAATTAACAGCTTACTTTGAATATTCTTTCGAGTCGCAGACATCTTATTGTGCGGATATTGCGTTTCGCAACTGTCTGACGACGCTTATTAACATTTAAAGAAACCGTGATATCCCGAATTTCATCGGGGTCGTCGCACGCCCATGGTCTAAACCGGAACTCCATATTTTTTTTTATTTGGATAGTATGTGTTGTTTGGATACCCTCGTATGTTACCGTAGTGGGATTTGATCCCGATTTTCGTCGCTTCGCGACGAAAATCGGTAAGATCGATTCCCTATTAGTAAACGAACGAAGTCAACGGTATTATTTTCACGTGCAAACATAAATATCTCAAAAGATTAAATTGTAAATTGCAAGATTCTTATGTTAAACATAATGATTGTGTGTTTTAATGTTCAAATACAATGCGAGAGGACTTCAATTAGCCTACTGGCTTCCTGTCCAATCCAGAATTTATGTATGTAAATTATTATTTAAAATGTACATATTGGGAAATAAAATATGTTTAAACCAAATACAATGCATCCCTAAAATGAAAAAGAACGTAAATTAATACAAAACATATAACAGTTATTGCTTTTTGTACGAAGCGTATGAACTACATCTTGAGGAATAAAAAGCTACATAAACTATTTTTGTTTGTCGTATATATATATATATATATATATATATACGCACACGCACACGCACACACACGCACACACACTGATGAGCCATTTACGGCGAAACTAGTTTGTGAATTTTCTATTAAAATTTAGGAAAATCTAAGCGAGCGTGTGAAGTCATTTTATAATTTTACGTTATATATATATATACATAATTGCTCTGTGACGCAGGTGTGACTAAACTGTTAAGGAAATGTCACATACATGCCATTTTTTTATTTGAATTCAATGATAATACATTATCTAAAACTGTTAAAGCAGTTTCAAAAGTAAATTGCGGTACATATCTAATTCATACTGTTTGTATCAAATATGTACTTGATTAAAAGAGGAGTAATTAATACTGAGTAACTACTGTAGGACACGAATGTGAAGAAATCAAGGTTATCGTTAAAAAATGTCCTGACCATGCAGAGTTATTGATGTTCTAGAAAGCAGTGCTAAAACGAGAATAATATTGGGAATAACTACATTATTTTAACAAAATCAAGGATAAAGTTTCTATTTTATTAAATCTGCTTTTATACAGGGATCTTATCTCATGCAGAATCTAATTCTTTTGTGTTAAATTACGTTTACGAAAACATTTTTGGTAATAATATATCTATTTTAATCTATTGTTTACATAAAATGAGATGAAAATTAACTTCGAAAACTGTCCAGGCCTGCTGTTACAATGCTATAGCGATTATTTGTACTTTGTACGAAGGGCGATGGGAAAATATCCGGACTTTTGCTCTTTCTCATACACCGTTTAATGTTTTTCAAACAAACTTTTTATTCCATTTTAAAGTATTCCCCGCCCACGTTTCTACATTTTTTTTGCCATCTCTGTTGGAGCTTTTGTATTCTTTTGCAAACCATGAAGTAGTCCTGGTCTCATATTTGTTTCCAGCAAGCCATATTTTCAGTCCTGGAAACAAATAAAGTCGCAGCGGGCAGGGTGTGGGCTGTAAGGAGGGTTGGACAACAATGCCACTTGAAGAAGTTGATAAGTTCTACTGTAGATGAGGAGGTATGAGAGGGGGCATTGTCATGCAAAGGAAGGCCTTTTTTCCTGAATTTTTTCAGTTTTATCTCTGAGATTTTTTTCAAAACAACTTCTGAGTAGTATCTAGCATTCACAGTTTGACCTTTTGACATGAAATGAGCCAGGAGAGAGAGCTTAACTTCTTGGGAGGTGTGGAACCAACCCGGTTCAAAAGTTATGACTAAGCTTTTGTTTCAGGTTCAGCATAACCCACAGTTCATCCCCAGCGACAATACAGTTCACAACCTTATTATATTATTTTGCTGTGGTCACCTGGGTGCCTTTTGGTCTTCTGTCAATTGTTTCGGCACCCACCAAGCTGCTACCTTACTCAAACCTAATTTTGCATGTAAAACTGGATGTGTCCATGCTCCCTGGCATATGCTTGTCCTTCATGTTTGACCTGTCCTCCCTAAAAACAGCTATAAAAGGTTGAACAGGATATGCTGGCTCTAGAAAAAATCTGCAAGTATTGATTTTTCCGCCCTCTAAAAGCACGAATTTTATGACTGACCGATATATGTTCTTCCAGCTTAGAGTCCACGGTAGCTCTAACATCTACCTTGTTTAAATTATACACACCTCTCACTGAAAATAAACTAGGCGATAAAATGTAGCTTTTGCTACTGTATAATATGTATAGGTAGCTGCACGTGGAATGACAGGAGCATGAAAAGTCCGGATATTTTCCGACCACCCCTCATATGTAGACCATAAGAACACATACATTTTGCTAACGGTGCATGGACTCGAGACAACGTCACACTCTAAGTATTAATCCAACAGAAATAAAGTTTCCTTTTATAAGGAAAGGCTAGCCTGGTTTTGCAATCTAGGAACTATATAAAAAAAAGACAAATATCAAACAGAGAATGCCACGTACCAAAAAACGCAGCCTCCCCAAAACGAAACCCACAGCACGCAGACGCGTACACCACAAACACATATAAGACTGCTAGTTTAGCAGCTTATGATGAAAACAAAAACAGTTTGCATAAAACCGAAAACATTGTGTAAAAGTATCCGTATTGTCTACTCGTTGTATTTATATTTTATATATTTATATCCAAATGAGGCTTTCGAAACCTGAAGTAGTCGACTTATTTGTCTTTTATACAAACATGACTAAGCGGTGACAACATGCACAAAATAAGTCTTAAACCAGATACCCCTTTATTGCATCAACAAATGCACAAATATAACTTGAGTGAGTGAGTGAGTTGGGTTTTACGGCGAATTGACACAAAATGGTCATATATCGCCGAAAATATAACTTGAAGGAAATATATTTTTTGATATGTTTATAACGTCACACATGCACTCCACGTGATGGCTACAGAATTTGTAACTTGCAACTGATAGGTCCCTTTATATTTACTTTAGATATATATACAAACGTATATAATTATCATCTTTATAAAATATATTGTAACTTCTGTTTGACCTTTACCATAATTATGACAAACACATCATTATGCAAAATACTATATTTGACAAAGTACTGCTAAAAATTAATGTCATTAACTATTAAATATTATATAATTTGCAGGAACAAATGCCATATAAACTTTGGAGCTAAAGATGGGCATCCTCAGATTCACTTCCAAAGTTAATTTTCATGTAAATGTCTATAAGAAATGCAGTGCCAGTCCGTCTCAGAATTAAAGACTTATAAATTAGCCGAATTTGTGTGCTGATGACAAATTAAGCAACTTGTTCTGCAGTATTTTGTGGTCAATCAAAGCTGTCGATCCTAGTTGTCTCAAGTAGACCTCCAATCTGTAGTTCTTTAATGCTTCATGTTATCTATCTTAACTATCTAGTCACGAGGAAGTCAATTTCTAAATGTTTTTACATGTTTTATACACAGGTAATATATTAGATTCCTTTCTACAATTATCGAAGTCATTGATTTAAAGTATAAGTTAAAAAAAAAGGCAATTACGCAAAAAGACGAATTCAAAATGATGTATTTGACGTTTTGTATTTTAGGGCTTGGAGCTAGAGCTACGGCTCAAAGCCTAAATATTGTTTTCGGTTATTTTGCCTCCCAAATGTCTACTACAAGAAGCCGGGAAGCAGAATATATCCAAGCGGCAAGATTTAGAGTCTACCAGTTGATCACATCTACATGCTTCGGTCCAACAGGTGTTTGCGTTTTATGACAGTCTATTATTAATTCGTTGGTATTTACGAACAAAAATATGATAATAAAATGTAAATCAATTACATGTATTAAGTTTTTATTGAAAATGAACATCGTTTAATTTCTAACTTTACATATTTCAGTTATTTTATAATTAGGTACTATTTTAAAGAATATATCGACATTTATACCTGTCATGGTAAGCACACCCCTGAAATTATGTTATCTGTCAAATGTGTATCTCAGAGGAAAATAATTTGCCGCCAGTTTCTGCGCTTACATTGTGGCCGAATTCATTAGTGTTATACTATATCCAGCAATAACATAGTGTCCCTTAAGGAATTATCAGATATGTGAATGAAGTTAAACTGTGTTAGGCCATAATTACACTCTCTTATGGAAGAAATTGAACAAAAATGTGTAAACTATGACATATAATGCGTACTACAAATGATCCCCATTAAAACAGACCACACATTTGCAAATACATAACATGTCATATTCGACGCTGTTTAAATTTACTGTCGTCGTATGCATGTAGACCGCTGAAGAAAGTAACATTACATTGGCAGAGAAATTTGCAGATTTCTTTTTGAGCAAAATTGAAAAGATCCGTGAATCACTTGGAAATTATGAAAGTTACGTACCAGAAAATAGGGATGTTCCACGTTTTGAGGTTTTCAGAGATCTAAGTGAAGCAGAAGTGAAAAAATTGATAAATGAACTTCAAACCAAATCCTGTGAGCTTGATAAACTACCCACAAATATATTAAAGATGCATCTCAATGAATTGGTCCCTTTAATAACTGACTTGGTTAATTTGTCATTACGTCAAAGGATTTTTCCATCGAAGTGGAAACATGCGATAGTCAGGCCTTTGCTGAAGAAGGTCGGACTCGAACTTGTGCTATCCAATTATCGCCCTGTGAGCAATTTGCCATTTCTATCGAAACTTATAGAGAAGGCAGCTCTTTTCTTATCAAATAAACATGCTAGTGAATACCATCTTCTTCCCAAGAATAAGTCAGCGTATAGACGCTTTCACTCATGCGAAACGGCTTTACTCCGATTAACCAGTGACTTGTTGGAAGGCTTGGAAAATCAGGAGGTCAGTGTTCTAATTGCACTGGATCTGAGTGCCGCCTTTGACACTGTTGACCACGATATTTTAGTGCAAGTGTTACACTCTCAGTATGGGCTGTGATACAGCTCTCAACTGGATTGACTCTTATCTTAGGCCACGCAGTTGTAGTGTAAGTGTAGAAACTGCTGTTTCAACTCCACGCCCATTACAATGTAGCGGTCCCCAGGGTAGCTGTTTAGGCCCCTGGCTCTATCTCACTTACGCAGGAACTATATCTAATGTCATTCCCCAGTCAATATCTGTGTATGGGTTTGCTGATGACCATATTGCCAACAAACGCTTTCGACCAACTTCAGTTGAAAATGAGAAACAGGCTATTCAAGAACTTGAAAACTGTGCATTCACCATTGATAACTGGATGAAACAAAACAAACTTAAAATGAATACGTCAAAAACCGAATTCATCTTATTCGGTAGTAGACAGCAACTTCACAAATGTTCAATAACAGAAATTGACATTGCTGGTGACAAAATCAAATCAGTACATTGTATAAGGTACCTAGGGGCATTCTTAGATGAAAATCTTAGTTTTAAGGATCATGTCAAGAGAAAATGTCAAACCGCAATGGTTAATTATCTTAGAATCAAAAATATTAGAAAATACCTTACTAAAGAGGCGACTGAAATTCTGGTATTATCACTGGTCATTTCACATATAGATTATTGCAATGCAATATTGTATGGTATTCCTCACTGTGAAATTCAGAAAATGCAAAGGATACAAAACATGTGTGCCAAACTCGTTTTAAGACTCAGCAAGTACGACAGTTCAAAACAAGCTTTGTTCCGACTACATTGGCTTCCTATCATAGCTAGAATTGAATTTAGGATTTTAACTGTCATGTTTAATTGTTCAATCGGCCAAGCTCCATCTTACTTGACTGAATTATTATCGGAACAAGCACCAAAACGTAGCTTAAGGTCTTCAGACTCTGTTACAGGTTGTTACGAGGTACCATTTAGCAAACGTAAAACATTCGGCGACAGAAGTTTTCAAACTGTAGGGCCGAAACTGTGGAACAAACTATCAGTAGAGGTGAGAAATTCTGATTCTGTAGACACTTTTAAGAAAGAGCTCAAAATACTGTTTTTTTAAAGCTTTGAATCATGGTTCTGATTATTTCTCTGTTGGTAGACTGAATATGATAGAGACGCTGAGTATACTCTACTATGTAGTGTGATCGACGTATGCTTTATACGCAATGTTGTAATTTGCACTGTACAGTAATTTTGTCAAATATGTCGTGTTTCATTGTTTGATACCATTATGTATATAATTTATCATGATTTTTCTTTTTTTTTAATTTAATGTATAACGCCAGTGAATATACTATGTGTAAAATTAGGCGTTTAATCAAATAAAGCAGTTTCAGTTTCAGTAGACTATTCGTGTATTAATGTAAAATCTCACATATCAATATTTCGAAATAAAAACTGTATCCTTGGTCATTGTCGGAAATAGTACAAAGTACCAAAAAATAAGAAACCTTAGAAGTTAAATAATTAGTACAAACGTGATGCAAAACAGGTGTATTTATCCTATTTACATACAAATTTGTTATTTAGTTCAGCCACAAATGTAAGATTTCCATTATTCAACTTAGCGCTCTCGGTGTGGTTGCACATATGTAAGAAAAAAAAATAAAAACGGTGTATCCTTCTAAACTGACGTACAAAACAAAAATATATTGCATAACGTACATTTATAAATGAATTGAACACCACTGCCATTTTTGAAAGAGATTATTCAATATCTAGAAATGTCTAAAACTCAAAAATATTTCTTTGCTTGTTTTGTTGCTGATTAGATTTAATGTAGTTATTAATAACGTTGCAACTTGAAACGTCCTGCATCAATGTTTATTTGATAATTTATGGGTATAAAACATATTGAATGCGTTCTTACAGTAGACAGTTCTAAGAACTTAAGTACGGTTTGGCTTTTATGTTTTGGACTTGAGCATTAACAGCTGAATATGCGATGTGACCGACGTACAGTTGATACAATGTTACTGTCTATGTTCTTTAGGATCAAGGTTTCTGTTCAATTTTACTTCGTTTATGCGTGTGGAAGGCATATAAGAGATGTTGAATAATCTATTGCCTCTATCCAATTAAATCTGCTATTATTTGAAAAATATTTTCCTTCGCAAATTAAAATACAACCTTTTTATACTTAAAACTATATTACTTTAACCAAGATTCCTATCTTTTCATTCTAAGGTATTTATTTTTCTCTTTCATGCATATTGCATTGTATAAATTGATAACGAAATGTTCTATCGTCACGTCAGTACGTTTGTTTTCGGTATTTAATTTCTGGTAAATTTCACATATCTTATACAAGGACGTGACATATGTAAACGAGGAAAGTCAATAGAGTGATTTGACTCTGGAATGCTCTTCCATTCTGGCTTCATACAAAGTGAATATGATAGGTGTATATAGTGCTATCGCAGAACTTCTATTGAACATACATATTGTGTATTTTGTTGCGTTCATGGGTTGACTCTTTGAGGCATTCACGATGGGACTCAAATAGCTAAAGAATTAGACCGCTTTCGATTTTGAATGATTTGGTGTTTCAATATTTACATAACTTGAGCAAACCAACGATTAGGAAACAAATGAAATCTTATTGATTTGTGGTGTTGGTTAATTGGTTCACACTTCACTTGGAAATACTTTAATGGAATTTTGATGAGTACTTGTTTAATGACTGTGTTGCATGCTAGTCATTACCTTACAGTATTTTAATTATCTACAAATGAGTCAACATATTAACATATTACAATCCCGTTCATATTACATTTTAATTTTCCATATCCCAGGAAGATTTATCAATTTGGTGTTGCATCTAAACGGCGTTACATTTGCAATGCTTCAACAACAGGCACGTTAAATTTAGCTTTTCACAGTGAAATTCTTCAATCAATACTTGTCATATATGTAGATCTCAGAGTTAAAAATCAAATCAAACAAACAATTTCCATTAAAACGGACGAAACATCTTGCATCCTTATTAAATTTTGTACACGCTTAAAAGACAATTCACAATGTTCATGCCAGTTAGAATTATTTCTCGTAGTTTCGTGTCCTTTTAATGCTTAATGCGGGGCGCTTTTTAATGAAATGTCTATTTGAATCATTAGCATTTAATAAGTTGTGAGGGTTTAGAAAAATAAGAGGATTTCAATGCTCCGTGTTCTGTTAAGCACAGTTTCATGCGTAACATGAACAGAACAGAACAGAACAGAAACTTTATTTCGCCTTAAGCATTTACAGCTCATCGTCATAAATGATAATCATAATATACATTTACAATATACATTCACAGTTTTACAGGCTATATATGGAATATTATAATAAGAACATGTAGGTAAACAAAAACGTTAAGGCAATGTATGAGAGTGTTTAACTTGGAATACACAATATATGCTCAATTGTTAAGTTTCTAAGTTTAAAACCTTTAGTACAAAACGTAGCTAATTTATTTAACACTGACTTTGTATCCGAGTTGAGTAAAACAATAAACTTATACATACTGGGAGCTGTATAGAAATATCTTTGTATATATGTCTTTCTTAAATCGCTATATAATGGACAAATTAAAATAAAATGATATTCATCTTCGATGTCGTTTAAAGTACACAAGCAGCACTTCCTTTGATTTCTTTCTATATTTCTATGGCGTCCTGTTTCGATAAATGAATTATGTGAATTTAACCTTATTTTCGCCAGCGCATTTCTCATTTTAGGATTTTGTATAATTCTCAAATAACAAGCACGTTGAAAATCAAGCTTTAATTGTTTATATAAAAATAACGAGGAACAAGAAGAAACGTTAGTATGCCATTCTGAAATATATATATCCCGAAGACGGGTAATAAGAAGTGGTACAAAAGAAATAATATCAACAGATTCTGGGTATAACCAAACATCATTAAAGCCAACATTTTGCAACAAGTTACGTACATTAGCTGCCCAGTTTTTTACATTTTGATTGCTGATTAATTGTTCTATTTGAGACCTTACGACAGTAGATAAAATACAATTACAGTCTTTACTTGAGAAAAGCTGTAACCAGTATTTAACAATTCTAACGTACCTATTAATATATAATGGAAATCTTCCTAATTCTGCATATAACGAGAGAGAATTTGTAGACGTCTTTTCATTTAAAAGCCATTTACAGAATTTTCTATGGATTCTTTCTATATTTTCAGCTTCAGAAAAGCCCCATACTCACAGTTGTAATTTAAAATAGATAAAACATAAGCATCAAATAAATTAAACATGATACCCACAGATACATAAAATCCTTTTGTAACACTAAACAGTGAGTGCATTGCTTTTAATCCCTTACCAGCTAACATTTGGATTGCCTTAATAAAAGAGCCGCCGCTAGAAAATACAACACCTAGATAGTTCAAACTGTTAACAATTTCAATTTCTTTCCCGTCATATGTCCATCTGTAATTTTGGTTTATTCTACCACCTTTCACATTTTTGTTCAATTTCTTCCATAAGTTTGGAAACGGAAGTATCTAACTGTGTTATTACGACTGTGTTAGCTGTAATAAGCTACCAGCTTATTCTACAAGCGGTGATAGTAGCGCGTTACTGCTTTCTATGTGATTCCAAGTTATCTGGTGACTTATTCGCCAGATTTTCCTTCAGTTGTCTGATAAATGTGGATTTAACAAGAGTGAGGGACATAAGAAAGTGTCAGTTATCTGCAAAAAAAAATTGGCGATTGATAGATAATCGATGATTCCATTTTCTGGACTTAACTACGTCAGCAGATGAAGATAATACTAGAAGTGTATCAACATAAGTTTGTGCTATTTATTGTTTTCATATATACATGCAGTATCTTGGTGCTTTAGCAAATACTGAACTCAAGAGAAACTTAACAAGTTGATAAAACAAATTTTATTTTTAAATTGTATTTTAAGTTACTTCATAATTCATCAGAATTTGAAACCAAACATGATTTCATTTTGTACAGACTAAGTGAACCTTTAACCATTTTGCTAAGATGCCAACGAACTATTACATGTCTTGTAGTCATGTTTATTCCTAATTTGGCTTTGAAGCTGTATAAATCTTACAATATTGCTTTTTTGCAGCCATATAATTTGAAGTTAGCTATGAATTATGAGTTCAACTGTCATGAGGTTAGACAGAAAAAAACCTTGTTTTCGTCATATATGATGATCGGAAATAGAAACAATTCTTGTAATGTCCAAGTAGGAAGAATGTCTTACGTACTGATGATAATATGTTTAGTGTTTTCAAATTTGCCTTGAAAACGGTCCTACATGAGGCAATCTTAGATATTTTAATCATAAATTACCAATGGGTCCTTGTCAGAAAAAGTCTTTTATTTATATTTATCACCTTATAACAAATCATACAAGACAATAATTATTAAAGCCAAAGACTAAAATTTATGCGCATATAAAAGACGTTAATATACATCTCAAACTGAGTACCAAAAAAAAATAACGATCGCAAGGTAACACTGGAACTAAAACTATAATCTTCAATAAGGTGCTGCTTATTTTTTTATAAGATTTGTCGTTACTTAGAATAAAGTTCACAACCTGAAAAAAATTAAAGAATCATTTTCTGAAAAAGGGTTATTTGAGCCGTGTTCCTGTGTAAACTATTTAGGAATTATGGAAACAACTCTGCTAAAACTGAATTCAATATTGTATATAAAGAAATTTAGATTCCAATTTGACTGCAGATGAACGATATGAATAGACTGAGTATTTTGTACTAAGTTGGTACATTTATCTTTTTTATAGACAGATATCTACAAAACACAGTAACAAATACAGAGCGCAGGATGTGTTTTCTCTGTATCAATTAAAAAGTTTCGCCGTTACCTTATCAAATACCAAGAAAACATAAAGGAATAAAAACGAACATATCTGTTCCTAGTTAAATTAGAATGAAATTGGCAGAATTGACATAAAGGTGCTGAAAGTGACAGAAAGGCTTTTGAATTAGCTTTATAAGATTGACTATAATGCTTTTTCGAACAGTGCAGACCAAAATCAGCCTCCACACTTTCAAGCTTTTTCAACTACACAAGGGTTCCACATACATGATAATAATGTAATCGGATGTCAATGTTTCCGTTCGTTTTCATCAAGACAACTTCAAAGCAAATTTCGGCCTGGTGTGGAGATGACACCAACCAAATCTTTGAACAAGGCAATTCAGTACATGTATTATTAAAATGTTTCATTAATGTAAGTAGTATTAAATATAGCGTTTTTGAAACATCTGACCCCACTTAACCTTTTGACCACTTCTAAAAAACCGACCAATGCCAGACAATTTAAAATCCACAGGTTTTAAACCCAGCAATTAACCCAACCCTAAACTTATAATACTAACTCGCGAAGCTAAAACCTTCGGGGTCTTTGACCCAGTCAGACCTACAGTCTTCGGTTGCACTCGGTACACTTGTACCCTCAAAATCTAACGACACCGGTGTCGTTTTCTTTAACAAATTTATCAATCAATATCGTTTGTAAAGCGACACCGGTGTCGCTTTATTGGATTTATTTTCATTCATAAAACCGATATGTTTACATTTGTAGTACAATTCGTTTGAACTTCTTTGTGATCGATTTACGTTTTACAGCTGATTTAATATAAGTGTCAAAGGTAAATCAAGTGCATTTTTTAAAAATGATAATGCGGGAAACCACAAATTCAACCAATCAAAAGCCTGCCATTTTTCTGCCAACTTGGCAGACACTGCCACATTCCTGCCACTTGGCAGAACTTTGGCAAAACTTTGGCAGATTATTTTTATTAATAAAATGTAATGTATTTGATCTTATTTTCAATTAGTAAGTATATTATTAGGGTACACATAGTAATTAAAACTTTAATTAAACTTTTAATCCAAAAGTCTGTTTCCATCATAAGATACAGGTTCATCCGATATGTAGAATCTGATGTAACTACCCATCAAAAGCAAAAATGTTACTTCTGTAGATGCTGAATCGTTATAAGGATGAATATCAAACATTGTCCCTTGTTTTAGATAAATTTTAATTTTTTTCTTATACATAGATATTAACTGATCAGTGTCAAAGTCCTCAGCTGCCTCAGCTGTTATATTTACATTATCAAATATATCAAAAAATAAAACATCATCCTGAGGCCTATAATTCCGCCACCTAAATATAAAATGTGATATTGGGCTTTTAGTCGGTTTATCCGGTTCACCTATAGAGCTCGCACCCTTTAATAAAATCTTAATATCTATTATATAAGTTCCGGTTTTTCTGACTATAAACACACCACTCAAAAGCATATCTAGTACATCTATTTTATATTTTTGGTCTATGAGTATAAAATCTCTATAATCTACGATAATTCCATATCCAATTTCAAATATATTTAAATAGTTCAAACCGGCCATATTTTTATATGTTGAATATATCCAGGCACCACGACGGTCAAAATACTTTTTCATTTGTATGTAATCAAAAGTATGATTATAATAGTATTCAAAGAGAAACACTTCACGTTTTACTTTTTCTAGTTTTTCTTCTATTTTCCTGTCTTTCTTTTTAAGTTTAAGAATTATTTCAGCTAAATCATCAAGTCGTTTTGTTGTAGCAACTTCAAAAGCAGATAAACTATCAACAGTATTCTTTGTTCTAGCTAATTGTGTTTCTTGTTTTAAGAAAACATTTTTTACTTTTGTAATTTCTTCAGCATTAGTGGTAATTTCTTCGACATTAGCGGTTATTGCTTTAGTATTAGCAGTAATTACTTGGGTATTAGCAGTGATTGATTCTCCTTGTTTAGCTGATATTTCAACTACAGAGTCCAAATCATTTATTATTATTTTAATTTTATCATTAAATTTATCATTAAATTCATTAATATCTTTTTGTAATAAACCTGTAAGTTTACTTAAGTCTGCGTACTTTATATTGTGACTTGCATCAACATTATTAATCAGGTCTACAAGTTGTTTCTTCAAATTTTCTAGCTGATTATTAACTGCGTTAATTGCTTCAGTATTGGCAGTAATTAACTCTCCTTGTTTAACTGATTTTTCAACTACAAAGTCCAGTTCATTTTTATGTTCTTCAACTTTAGCATTAAGCTGCGTCATACCTTCTTGTAATTTTTTTGTAATATTACTTAAGTCTGCATACTTTAAAATATGACGGTTGTCAACAATACTAATCCAATTTCGAATTTGTTTTTTAAAGTCATCTATTTTAGAATTGAGCTCTTTTTTAAAGTCCTCTAATGCTGTATCATGATCATCACCTCTTTGTGAAGCTGCCTTTTCCAATTCAGCTTTATATTCTGCAAGTTTATTTGAAACTAATTCTAATAAATCTTTATGCTTATTTTCAGTTTCAGTATTTAGTTTATTTATTTCTGTTCTAATTTCTAACTGATACATATTTTGTAACTTTTTCTCAGCTTCAATAATCTTGTCTTTTAGTTCTTCATGTTTAATCATACTATCTTTTAATTCTTGAATTTGGGTGAATAAAATGTTTAAATTAACTCGAAATACTTCTTTTATGTTGTCATCTGTCAAATCAGATTTCTCTTCAAGTTCTTTAATAGAATCAACCATAGCTTTCATTTCTTCTTCAATTTTACCTTGTAATTCAACTATCAATAATGAATTCTTTTTAAAATCTTTTGTTAATTCTTCAATATTCTTTACTTCTGCTTCTAGTGTTTGTTTTATACTTTTGACATCTTCAAGTTTATAGTCATCTATTACACTTTGAATTTTTCTATACAAAAACCGTCTTGGAACTACATCAGCGGATTTATCTGGATTTCCTAGGTTGATTATTTTATTACCTCCCATATCTAATGCTCTGTTCATTGTGTTATCAAGTTCCTTATTTCTGTGAAGATATGATTCCATGTCCTTTCTAAGCTTTTTGTATTGTTTTTTAGTAGCATAATCACTTAAATCAATATCAAATTTAACTTTACTTATACTTTCAGGTTCACTTATTTGTTTTACATCATTAAAAACTCCCATTATATAATTATTATATATTACCAGTAAAGTTTTTTCTTAAAAACTTCCTTGGTTTGTCAATATATAAGAAATCATATTTTTGATTTGTTGCATTAGCAAAAGAGTTAGGGTTAATATTTTGTTCATTACAAATCATATCATTTTCTCGTTTACCTGGACTTTCAAATAAAATATAATGTGAACAGTTAATTCGAATATCTTTTGGTGTTTTATAGTAAGACTGACTTAAATAAATAACACAACCGTTTTTGTGACGTCCTTGAATAAAGTATTTTGTTATTTCATTTTGAACTTTTTTATCTTCACATACAAAATCATCAAATATTACTACTTTTTGTTTTTCTGATTCAAGATTCTCACAAGGTTCAATTTGGTTGGGATCAGCTGAATATTCAAGTATTTCATTTGGATCTACTTTAATTTTTTTTGCAATTTGGCTTAAGTTGTTAATTAAATCCTGATATTTAGATTGTTCTAGGTTTTTAGCATATAAGTATAATTTATTATAATATATAAGAGGTTTTCGAAGTATATGCATTAATGTATTTGTTTTTCCAGATCCAGAAGATCCACATATTAACATTCTAAAACATGAATCTGGCATAAAAGGATAAAATTGTGTAAAGTTATTGGATTTATCACTTTTTGTATCATAATTTGGAATTTCCATTTATATAATATTACATTATTTTACATTATTTTACATTATCTTACATTATTATATAAATGCAATCAAAACTTAATGAAATAAGAATAAGAAAAAAATTAAAAGGGCAAAAGATGAGAGATCTTAGAGAAGAAATAATGAGAGAAAAAATAAGAAAAGCTACAAATCGGGATATGTATACTGAAATTTATAAGCCAATTACTGAAAAAAATAGAAAGTCAAAAAGAACAATTATCAAGTCAGTTAAAAGCATTACCTGGAATAAAACAGCAATTAGCGTTACTAGGTGATGAAATGAAAGACATACAAACATACCAGGGTTTACCACAGCTATTCCAAGAACCAATACGATTATTACCGCCGAAAGATCATATGGGTTTGGATGATGAAGATGATGAGTTTGAAGACACTAGAGAATTTCCTGAAGAATTTCCTGAAATTGTTGGAACAAGACCGAAAGCAAAGGAAATACCTACAGTAGATTTAGATGCTTTTCTGGATAATGATGTTTTAGAAGAATATGGATATTACAAACCGTCTGAATTGTTTGACTTTTTAACTGCAAATATAATTGATCCTAATAAAATACATAAAGACAATCTTAAAGCTACAATAGATGGTGTTACTGAAGATATTAAAAAATTAAATGATCCAATAGCTAGCAATCAAATTCAAAAGATCCAAATAAACAAAAAGAAGTAAAAGAATTAAAACATGATCGAGATGAACTCATAAAGTACAAAGACAGGTTAAATAATATTCTTGATATGGCTTCTACATATGGACAAGGAATAAAACATCATAACCCATATAAAGTTTCACCAAATGGACAATATGGAAATTTAATTATTAACTTAAATAAACTTTATGGTCAAAACAAATTAATTGCTAAGGATAGAATAACTGGAAAAGAAGTCATTAACACTAAAGTAGATGATGATTTAATTGATCTAATTAATAAAAGATATAACAATAATAAAAAACATTCAATTCATTCAAAAAAAATATTTAAAGAATTAACAGAAAAGTCAGGATTACCTATCAATAAAAGATCTATGAAATTTAAAAAAGTAATTAGAGGACAAGGTTATGACGTTTGTCCGTGTAATCCAAAAGAATTGGTTAATGACTTGGAGTTAATTTGTGGTTCAATTGATGCTGGAAATAATAATGAAGGACTAAAAAATGAAGGTATTAGAATAATTGATGAACTATTAAAAATGAATTCCCTTTTACCAGAACAACATGAAAAGTTATATAAAAATTATTTTTCTTGAATTTAAACTTTAATAATTATATAAATGGAACAAAAAATAGTATTAAGTTCTGAAACAGTTAAAGATAATAAAAATAAACCGAGTGATTTTACAATCAGATTTAGTCGTTCTTTAATTTTAGATAAAAATAAAACTTATGTTGTTGGTTTGGATAGTATTAACACTATGACTTACTCTTGGCATAATATTAGTGATGAATATGACAATAAAAGAATTCGTTATCATAATGGTAAGGATTGGAAAGATATTATATTTACAAATGGTTGTTACAGTTACACAGATATTAATAATTATATTAGGGAAACATTAATAAGTAATGGTGATTATGAATTTGATAAATCAGAAATTGCTCCAATAAGTTTGGAATTTGATTTAAGTAGTTTTAAAATTTTGATTTCAATTACAGATAATTTTAAGTTGGATTTGGAAACATCAAATTTTCATACATTGCTTGGATTTGAGAAAAAAAAATTGGAAAATACTGAATGGGGAACTACAACACCAAATATAACTAACTCTGTGGATACAATTTATATTCATTGTGATCTTATTGATAATTCACTTGTTGATGGTTATTTCAGTGATATTATCTATGCTTTAAGTACTGCAGATTTAACAAGAGCTTATCCGTTTACAAAAGAACCACAAAGAGTTGGATATTCTGAAATTAATAAATATATTATAAATTCAATAAGAATATATATTACAGATGTATTCGGTAGAATAATTTATTTTAATGAGGTTGAAACAAGTTTTACACTAATTTTAAAAGAAATTAATTAAAACTTTTATTAAATTTTAGTTTTATATAATGTACAAGAAAGTTTATGACAAAAATAAAGGAATATTTATTTATGTTGATGCTCACACGGGAAAAGAAATCATACATGGAACAGGTATCTTTGACACTTTAACGAAATTGTTTTCAAGCGGTGTTGCATCTTCAATTAGCACAGCTGGAAAAAAAGCTTTGGAAACAGCAGGGAAAGCAGCACTTGAAAGTGGAACAAAAAAGGTTGGAACAGAAGTTGGAAATTTAGCTGCAGCTAAAATTGTTGAAAAACTTAAAAAGAAACCTGCTCCAGCAGTTGGTAATTTAATTGCCAAGGAATTACAAGAAAAGAATAATAGTAAAAATAGTAAGGAGTAGGAGGATATTCATATGAGAATAAATAGAATATTGTCAGGATCTGGAACTTCAGCCCAACAAAAACGTATTAACAGATTAATTTATAAAAAATAAAAAATAAAATAAAAACTAAAATAAAAACTAAAGTTTTAACTTTAATAAAAAAATAAAATAATATATAATATATACATGTTTAGAACAAAACAATATTGCGAAAGATACGAACTAACTCCTATTCAATTAGATACAGCTTTAATATCTGTCCTGGGAAATAATGTTAAGCAACAAAAAAACGGATATCACTTTACAATTAATGATAGAAGCTCATATTTTGATTGGTTTAATGGTTATTTTGAAGTAAGTTTTAAAGTAAATAAGCTTGCTAATGGTAATAATTATGATGTTAATGATAAAGTTGCTTTAATTAATAATGCAGCTTCATTAATTGATCAGTTAGTGGTTAAACAAAATGGAAAAATTGTATATGATTGTAATAATTTATACAAAGTAACAAATGTAAAGAGTTTGGTTGAACTATCTGAAGATTATGCAAAATCAACTGGAACAAATGAGTTTATTTATTTAGATACTAACGCTAGCACTGAACTCAGACCTGGCCAAGCTGAATATAATAGTGGTTTTGCTATTAGAAAGGCATTAATCCAAGGTGGTAAAGAAGTAAATGCTAAAATTCCATTAAATAATTATTCATTTTTTCAGGGTTTAGAAACTAATATTATACCTCCAAGTCAAATTCAAATAACACTGCAGCTGACAGATGATGATGAATTAATTTTTAGAGCTAATGCTGCTGATCCAGGTAGAGTAATTGTAACAAAATTAATTCTATGGGTTCCACGTTTAATTTTCAATGAATTTGGGTTTGATCTAATTACTACTGAAAGATTTACAAAAGCAAGATGGTCATACCTTCGGGAAATGATGACGCAATCAACTGATACACAACAAAATAATATAACTTTTAGAATAACGGCTGGTGTAACAAAACCACAACATGTATTTGTTTATTTACAACGACCTGACAAAAGTAATTCACAAGAACATAATCCACATTTATTAGATACATTTAAAGTTAATGCAGCAAATGAAAATTGCACTTTGAGCTCTTGTCGTCTTGAAGTTGGTAATGGTGTTTTTTATCCAGAAACAGAATACACAAGTATATCAAGAATATATGATGATGTAATTAATTATTATTATAAACAAAATAATAAGACTACTGGAAGTCTTTTAAATAGATCAAATTTTTATAATTATTTTGGATTTGTTCATTTTAACTTGGAATATAAAAAGGAAGTAACTACAGAAGATCCTAAGCATATTACATTAACAGCTAAATTAAATATTCCACCAGCAGCTAATATTCGTGTTTACGCAATTGTATTGTATGAAGAAACAGTTGAAATAAATACTATTGGAAATGAACTTGTTATTGTTTAAATAAAATAAATATAATTTATATATAATGACATCAAATTATATTGAATATAAAGTTAACCTAACAGATGGACAAAAGAAAAATTTAGCACAAGCTTATAATAATAAAATTCCACATACTTTTAGATTAAAACATGAACAATTACGTGGAAACTTCCCTTTATTATTAACAAAAACACAAATTAATCAAATTAAAAAAGCTGTTGCAAATAAGAAGGGATTAGAAATTACAATTTCAAAGAAACAAATGTCCAGTCAAGGTCAAAATGGTGGATTTTTAGGAGCTTTGGCTGGTTTGTTAGGAAAAACAATTCTTCCAATGGCAGCAAAAATAGCTCCAAAAATATTAGCCCCTCTAGGCATTGGAGCCCTTTCTGGACTGGCCAGTACTGGTGTTAGTAAAATACTTGGAAATGGTATTATTTCAGTAGCTAATGATAAGAGAAATATGATATCACCATATCTTACACCTAATCAAAGAAAGCAATTAGTAGGATCTGGAGTGATTAAATTAACACAAAAACAAAAACAAGACGGTGGGTTTTTAGGTATGTTGGCTGCTAGTCTAGGGATACCTTTGATTACATCTTTGTTAAGTGGAAAAGGACTACAGATTGATTCACAACGGAGACCTTACAGACGAATTCCTATAGTAAAAAAAAATAAAATTTATAAACAAACCAATATCTAACTTTGAAATTGAACAATGGGTAAAACAATTAAAAATTAAAAACTTTAGGGGTGTGTTTAGTAGAAATATTTTTTTAAAATTAAAAGAAAAGGTTGAATGTGGAATTATAAATTTGGACGACTCTATTGGTCCTGGAACACATTGGGTTTGTTACTTTAATACTTTATACTTTGACCCATCTGGAATTCCTCCGCCGAAAGAAGTAATTAAGTATATACCAAATGTAAAATACAACAATGTTCAATATCAAGACAAAACAAGTACACTTTGTGGTTATTATTGTTTATTTTTCATTAAAATGTTACAAGATAAAGTACCGTTGTATGATTTATTGTATAAAATACTAAAAATTAATAATGTAAAACAAAATGAACAAACTATTATAAATTATTTTAACTAATAAGGACATGTGAATTAAACTTATTAAAACTGTGTTTTTATTTAACTGGAATAATTAATATAATGGGAATATTCAATAATATAAATGAAAAAGTAAATAAAATAGAAAGATGGACGTCAGTCCTTGAGAGCTGGAAGCTCACACAAATTAAAAGAAAACCTCCATTGTTTTTAACAAGTTATACCCAAGATACCGATGGTGGATTATTTCAATGGAAAACTGTAAATGCTAGTCCTGGTTTAGTTCAAAATGGTAATAATGTAAGAATTAATTTTAATTGCATCTTAATTATTCTTGTTGATGCAATTAAATTAGATAAAGGAGAAGCTAAATTACAACTAAAAAATAAAGAAAATGTAATTCTTCAAAGTTATAATGTAAAAAATAATAGAAAAAATGAATCTATTTCTATTAATTATGCAAATGAATTTAAAATAAATGATGTTATTTATATTAATTCTTTAAACGTTATGAATATTCAGTTAACAATTTATGGTTCTATAATTTAAGTTTTAATTTAAAAGGTAATTTAAGAATAAGCTAATGTATCAATACCATTATCAAGAATATATCTTTTATCGTCATAACATGATAAAGATGTTTTATTTATAATATAACTGGAAAGATTGTGTTTATCAGAACGAATAACTTTAAAGGTGTGATTACTTTGGGTTGAATTAAACAAAGTATCTTTATAATTTTTATGAACTATTGTTTTCTTAACAACAAGTTTTTTAATTCCTTTACATTTTTTAATATTAACTTCGTTTTCTAATAAATATGAATACATTTTACTTCTTAATCCAACAAATTCAACAATGGGAATGCCAGCAGCTTCATCTTTAAATTTTCCAATTACTTTTTTATTATTATCAAAATAAAATTTTGAATTACTATCATAATCACTGTTATCAAATAAATCTTTGTCCTTATAAAAATCCTCATATGCATCTTTGGTTTTTATTTCATAACATAATGAATCAGTGTCAGTGAATAGTAATTTACAATTACCCTCGTACTTTTCTTTAATGTAATTATAATGAAAATCATACATTAAATATTTTGATAAATCTAGAATGCACATTCCAACATAACAAGGTCTGTTTAATAACAAACTTTCTTTTATTCTATGAATACCAAACAAATTCTTGTTAAACATCGTTGAACTAACAAATGAAGGTTTGGCTATGTATTTTAATAAAATATTTTCATCAAGAGTTAATTTAATATTAACCCTCTTGCGTAAATTCTCCATCGTCTTACCGAATACAGAATTGTTCATTAACTTAAAAAAGTCCTTTTCAAATGAATTTTTTGCTTTAGATCTTTTTTGAGTATTAAAATCAATATACTTTTTTAACCAAGGACTTTCATTAAAAGTTAATATTTTGTGTATTTTTGTTACTTTTAACCCTAATTGTGTATATAGTTCAAGACTTTTATAATGAACTACATAATTTTGTTTTTTCATTAAAGTTGGAACCAGCTTCTTTACATTACTTTTTCCTATTTCAAATTCTGTTTTAATATTTTTACTATAATCAGAAAGCCATTGATCTGGTATTTTAATTTTTTCTGGAGCTAAAGGATAATCGTTTTGGGTTTTATGTAATTCTTTTGGATATTCAAGATCACATTCAACTATAAAGTTAGTTTTACCTTTTGCAATTAATTTCTTAAATTGTTTTTCGGATATAAATTTAAAGTTTCCAGAGGGTAAAGGTTGACACATAGACCAACCGTAAAGGTTATTGGCGTCGAGGTACATAATGTATTTGCTGTCAAGTTTAGGATCATAATCTTTCATATATTTATTGTTTGCTTTACTGTATCTGTTTGAAATATAACTTATTCCTCCTCTCAGTCCCTTTTCAATAAAAAGATACATATCAATATCAGTTATTAAATCTAACTTAATTCCAGTCATTTTTAACATTGCATCCCAAGCTAAACCAGGACTACTAAAATAATGACAAGGATCTAATTTGTAGTACTCAAAACATAGTTTTCTAAAATTTTCGAATACATCAGCTAAAAGTAATACGTCAGTTTTTAAATATAGATCATGATATTCTCCCATTGTTTTAATTTTAAATTTATTCCAAATATTTTTAGCATGTTCATATTCGTTGTCAGATATGTGTGTTTCATTTAAAATTGAATAAAACTCTTCTTTAGAATGTAATTCTGTTTCTTTAAATTTTTTAAATGAATCCATGTAATCATATTGATAAACACCTTTTGTTTTTAATAATTCAACATTTTCACAATTAAATTCAGTTGATGTGTATTTACATTCTGGAATATTTTTTACTAGGTTATCCAATGATTGAGACATAAATTGGAATGAATCAATAAAAACCAAGTCAGAAATCATAAATGCCATATATCTTTCCATATTGTTAGGAATAACATTAATTTCTTTTTTAAATTTCCCTATTTGTTGCATAATAAAATGACCGTCATAACCTCTTAAATTATGAAAAATAACAGGAATTTTATGTGTTAGTTTAAAATTTATATTACATTCTGAGTGAGCACTTCCTCTGAATTTTCCTGTTATATGACAGTGATCCCGGACAGGATTTTCATTTTCCTTATATTCTTTTTCACAGATATGACAAAACTTTTGTTTTTTAAATTCACTTTCATCTTTTTTAGACATTCTTAGTTCTTTGTTAAAGTTAACACTAAATATTTCTTTACAATATTCCTCTTCCTCAAGCATTTTTTCAATAAACTTATAAACTGCATTAGGACCTCTATAAATCTGGGTTGGTTTAGTATATTTATCGTCATAACAACAAACAACTTTATAACCGTAACCACAATCTATATGATTTTGATATGGTTCAGTAAATGAAGATTCAGTTGATGGTAAAGCAGTTAAAACTTTTTTAGTTATTGATTCAAAATCAGCATAAATTACAAAAGGTACTGCTAAACCTTTATGATAATTTTTAAATTGTACTTTACTTCCATCTTTTGGCATTTTTACACCTTGGATACCATTAATAGCTAAACAATTTGGAATATGTTCATTTGATATTCTTTCTTGAGTAAAGTGTTGCAGACATGATCTACAAAAATGTTTCTTGTTTGTATTTTCTGTTTTGTTATTCATTAATCTATTAAAGTCTTTTATCCAAACATAATGTTGGACTACAGTTCTTGAGGGCTTACAGTCATCATCATTTATTTTATTATTTATTTTATTATTTATTTTATCATTAGTAATTAGCAACATGTCACAGTGTTCTTCGTATTGATATTTTGATATGTACAATGGATAAATACTATTTTCTTCATAACCAAATATATTAAATGATATTTCATTTAAAACTTCTATTTTAGGTATTTGATTTAATGTAACAGGAAATTTAATTCCAGTATAATCAAGATCGTTTATATGATTTTTATATTTTGAAACTCTATGAGGGTTTTCTTTAACAGGAAATTTGTAAGCTAAATGACACCATCTGAAACATTCATTATCATCATTCTTTATATTTATTAATCCTTTCATTGGATGTTGTAATGGTTTTGGTAATTCTAAATAACTTGAAGCAGCCAATGGACTATACTTATATCTACTTATATAATGAGTATCAACTGACTCTATTCTCCAGCCACTTCCTTCAGAAATCCAATTACCAATTCTATTTATTATTTCATCAAAAGCTTGATGTAAGTTTTTTTTTATTTCGTTTGTGTTAATAATTTCTAAAGCCTTTGATTGAAAATAAGCTGATTTATATATTGTATCAGTTTATCCATTTTTGCAAAAGTTATTTTTAAAACAACGTTTATTTTTATACCTTTTAAAGTTTTAAGTTCAGATTTAAGTATTTCATAAGAGTCGTTTATAGTTAAATATAATTGAGTTTTTGGATCTTGTCTATATGTAATTTTAATTTCAAATTTCTTATAATATTGTTTTGTAGATCTCTCGATTTCCATCTATATATTATATTTAGAAAATAAAATTCGTTATGCAAAAAAGGATTAAAAAAATAACTAAAAAAATAATTAAAAATATAATAAAATAAATAAAGTTTTAAATTATCTTTAAGAAGAAATAAAATATTTAAATTTATATCTTTTTCCATTAGTTTTTGATATTCCACATTTTACTCGGTTTTCTCCTTTGCAGCACATTGTTATTAACCCAGAATTAATACCAAGGTCTTTAGACGCTGCATAATTGCTTTTATATGTTTTTTCTTCATTAGTATCACAGTCGGTTACAATAACTTTTTTAGGATTGTTTCGAATATTATTTGGTCTGGGACAATCACATAATCTTTCAGCATTTTCTTCTTCAGTTAATAGACAACCACAGTTCCATTCAAATAAATTATTTTTTAAAAGATAAGGATCTATAACATTTTGTAATTTATCAATGACATGATTTTTATATTCATCGCTAACTATTTGATCAAGTTTTGATTTAATAGCATTTCTTCTTTTAAGAACTTTCTTATATGAATTTTTGTCTGGATTCATTATTTCTCCTAAAGTGCTAGATAATTTTGGCATAATCATTCTATCTACCTTTCTATTAACCATCTATATAATATACTTATAGAAAAAAATCTTTAAAAACACACCTAATGAAATTATATTGATTTGAGAAATTTGTTTATATTATCTATATCTTTTGAATAAGATTTTAAAGTCATTTTTTCTAAATTGTTATCAACTGTTAAAATTTTAATACCTTCTTGAAACATTCTGTTTAACCATTCTTCGTGTAGTTTGTGAAGTTTTTCTAAATAATCTAAACCAACTCTATTTTCTTCCGTTCTGTTTCTTTTTTGAAGCCTTTTAAAACATATTTCTGGGTCGGTTTTAACATAAACAAATCCATCAATTGGGTTTTTTCCGTATGGTTTTATAATATGATCAGTTAAGAAAAGATTGTATACTGCCCACTCGGGGTCATTTATAACACCATTGTCGTGATGTTGTTTTGTAAAAACGTTACTGTTAGTTAAATAACAACGTTCAAGGACAGAAACACCATCAAACTGTTTAGCAGAAGATAACATTTTTATATGACTGTTTAAAGTTGTTAGCTGAAAAGGAAATAAATATTTGGAAGGTTCTTGAGCAGCAAGTTCAAAAAGGTTATATGAATTATAATCAAAGTCCATAACATTTTGCCATTCGTGAATTGGTTCTGGAATTATATTAAAATTAGGATTATATTCTTTAATAATATCTAAAAACGTACTTTTTCCTGATGCAATATTACCTTCAACTGATATAATTTTTCTCATTTATATAAAATACTTATAGAAAAAATCTTTTATTAAAGTTAATACAGCTCTTCTTCTTTTTTACTTTTATATCCGTTAAGTTTAAATTCCTTCATGTACGTTTCAAAAGGCATTGAATATTTTTTTTCTTTCTGCATTTCTAATAGTATTGTAAAAATATCCTGAATAACTTGTTTATCTTCTTCTTTATTTACTTTTCCAGGATCATTAGGGTCATGAACAGCTAAAGCTGCAATCCGTGCTTTTGTTATTAGTTGTTTTATTTTGTGATGATGTGCTTTTAAAATAAATTTCTTGTCGTCAAGTTTTAGTCTGTTAGTAAATATGGTAATTACTGATGGAACAGCGCCAGCAACTGCTACAAATATAGGAATAGCTGGAACAAGTGCTAATGCAGCTGAGCAACCAAAGACACCTGCTGTAATATATAATCCGGTACTTACTCTCCCACAAAATTTATAACTTTTTCTGTAAGCAGCAGCTAGTTTAGTTAAGTGAATAATTAATTGATCTATTGTTTCTATTCCATTATTATTAGAAATAAGATTTTTATTACTCATTTATATAATTAAACTTTTTATTTTCTAAATTAAATTTGTTCAAGATCGCTAAACGGAACCCAACTATTAAATTCTTCATTCCTTTCCATTTTACTAAAGCTTGTTTTTTCTTATAGTCTCGTCTAATAACTTTTTCTATTCTAAAAACTTCTTGTTTAGTAGGTAAAGTTCTTGTTCATAAAATGAACCTTGAATTATTTCATCATTTAAATCTTTAATAGTGTACGTTCTGGGATTTGTATTATTAATTTTATAAATTATAAATATTTCCTCTGTCCAGTTTGGTGTATATCCTTTTTCAAAATGTCTTTTAAGTTTGCTTAAGCGAACTCGATCACCAATTTTAAATTTTGCTTTACTCTTTGGTATTTTTAAATCACCATATAAATTAAAGTAAACAGTACCTTTATTTAAGTTTTTACTAGCTTCGGTTGGTGTCATTTTTATACTAGAATGTTTGTGTTTTGTTATATTTATCAACCATATCCTGCAAATTATTTAAATAAGTATAAGTATTATTTGCTGTAAAATATTTCCACATTATTCTTTTTAAACTTCTATTAAATCTTTCTATTACTACAGCCTTTCCTTCATTAAATGTATGGTACATATTAATCTTATTTTTATTCAAAAATGATTCAAACTTTTTATTATAAAATTCTTTTCCTTCATCTACCCATAAATTTACTGGTAATCGTCCTTCTAAAATTATTTTTTCAAATGCTTCAGTAACAGACTCTCCAGTTTTATTCTTTAATGGAATAACCCAAGCATATTTACTAAATATATCAATAACGGTTAACAAGTACTTTACTCCTTTATTATATTTTGAAAAAGCTTGCATGTCAACTAAATCAGCTGACCAAGTATCATCAATATCATTAACTATCACTCTTCGTTTCCTAAATTTTCTTTTAATTGGTTTGTGTAATTCTTCTGCTAATTCATTGCTCCAGCGGTAGCTCAGAGTTACCGGCTCTGCAGTGATTCCGGGGGTATACTCTACCCCCTTTTCCCGTTTTCTGATTTTTGTCCGAGACCAAGTGTGTATTTCGTTTTAATTATAGGTTTTACAACTAAATGTTTTGCAATCTTTTCTCCAAATGTTTTTGATTTAGTTTTATTTAAATTGGAAAGCATTTGCTTATCACATGTTCCCTTTTTTACACCACTGTCATAGCAAAAATCATGGTCAATACATACTGCATCCAGTTCATTGACAGGGGGTCCATTATCTAGGGGATTTCCTGGCCCACAATAATTATATCCTGGAAGTGTTAAACCTTTCTTAGGTAATAAAGGTAACATTGCTTTGTGAATATCTAAATTACCCCCTGTACTTTTAACAAACTTTGATTTCATTTTTCCACAAGATGAACAAGTAGCCCTTATCATTTTTTCTCCCGTTTTTTGTTGTAACATAATGAGGATTTATATTATCAGTAAATCTTCTTTCTTTCAAACAATATATTTTATTCTGTAAACTCATCTTATATTATATGTATTTAAAACTTTTTAGTTGGTTTTTACTGGGTTTAAAACCTGTGGATTTTAAATTGTCTGGCATTGGATTTTTTAGAATAGGGGCAAGGGGTCAGGGGGGGGGGTTAAATAGGTCTTCGCACAAACAATTACTATACTACTAATGTAATACTATTTATTCCTATCTATTGTCCAGTAACTTTCGAACTCCAACATTTTCTCAGACGAAATAAACAATTCTTGTATATTCAGCCTTTAGCAAAAGCTTAAATCCTTGATGTTTATAAATATATTAAAATATTTTACAATGGCAAATACACAAAACCTTACTTTTTGTTTACTTTTCCACCCGAATATTCCTTTTTATTTTATCTTATCTTAAAGTTTTGAATGCTCTGAAAAAATGTATTTTATTTGATATTTCATAAATATGTAATTTAGTTTTCTTTTTACGAATATGAGTAATTTTACTGATAGAAATGTTTTATGTATAATGAAAATACCATACACATTTAATATTAAGCATTTCTATTTAGTGATCTCTTGCATGTGTTTTGTTTTGACCTTTCCTAATTTTCATCGACTTTTCTCCTTTATTTAATACGTCATTCAATAAAAGTAGTTGGTAAGTGGTAGGTGGTAAATTGACATACTACCATTCAAAATGAGTTCGGTTGATATAACCTAATTTCCTGTTGTACAGAATTAGTGTTTCATCCTAAAACAATAATTCAATTTTAGCGATGAAGAACTCTTTTTAATCAAACGACACTGAACAGAACTGTGCAATAGAAAACGTATCGATGTCGGTGTAAGGATCTGTTTATTATATAACGAAAAACTGAGCGATTGTTTTGCTGAAAATTATTGTCACTTGAACGGGAATTTTCTATTTCGAGCAGTTTTCTAATAAATGTAATCGTGTAAAAGTGTAGAAGCAGTAGCATTATAATATTACTGTCAAAGTTATATCTTTCATCAAGAAAATTACACAATGCGGTCAGTGATGTTTATATAATATGAGACGAATTTATTATGGATAAAAACACAGTCATTTTTGATTGTATAGATCAACTTAAGAGAAAACTCTTTCTAATTGATTCTCAGTTGATGACTAAGATCGGCATGTAACGTAAAGGAATTTGATTTCTCACGCCGAGACTCGAAGAAAATCCTTGACTCCAGATAAAAGCAGTTAGTGGATTACCATCAGTATGAATTTCTTTTGTTTTCGGCCTCTTGACGGATGATCCAGAACTGACATCGATGTCAGCTTTGAATTTTAATGAGTTCACATTGCTAGACAAAGGAAACTTAAACGCATAATAATGCTACATGTAAATAACAAAATAAATATACTTTTTATTTTACAGTCAGAAAAAGAACTTAGTCTATTTGTCTGCTCAAGTTATCCTTATGTTATGAATATAATTGACTGTGTGTTTTCTCTCCTTATTGTATTTCCTACAAAGGAAATTATCTTAAATGTAACAGTCATTTTGTTATATACAGAAATATGACATTGTTCCAAAGTTTTGTTATTCAACAAAGATTACTGACATTTCTTTTATAAAATGCCGGCGATGTAAAGTCGTTTCGATCGAATATCATCTGCTCTTAAATTTAAACTTTATCTTAGTTACATTCACCAAATGCATGGCAGGGATTTCTATTAGCCAAAAGTAATCTTTGGTGCAAAAGCAGTTCACAGTATATTAGATAAAGAAACTGACACATTCAACAACATGTAAAATTAAACTGGCATTTAGAATCTTCTTTATGCTCCTATTAATCCTGTGTTTATATTCTAAGTAAATATTGTTCGCAAATTGTTAATTCCATCTACTTTGAAAGTAGTCAGCACTTATTGTAAATAACCAGTCAGTAAAACTGTGAAAATATCTTTGTTCTTGTTCTGGAATTTGGAACCTGTATAAAAGATTACATATGAGGCATAGATTACCAGTTGCACAAGCATATCAACACTATGTCAAACTCTGTAATTATTTGTCACGTTCTAATACGCTTTTTGGATCAAGTGTACTTGTTGATACTTAACTTATGGGCGTTACAAGAAATTTACAAAGTACTGCTTTCATTATATATACATACAGGAAAACGCAGCAACTCAAGAGTGCAAAATTCATCCTCGCCCGGACAAATACAGAAAGATCTGTCTGGACTGATTGAGCGAGACAAAACCCCTTAAACGAGAGCGATTGGCAGTATTGGCCTCCTCTTAATTAGGTGGAAGAATTACACTCGAGATGACCTGAGAGTTTTCCAGTCCCTGGATCGGGATTTTGAACATTGGACCTATGGATCGATAGTTAAGTGTGTTACCACTAGACAACTGCAGATCTTTCATTTTTATCGCGATGGGCGACCTGTTTCCTCTTTTGAAATCTTTTCAAAGCTGCAGTGATTTTAACGTCCCACCGACACAGTTATACGTCCAACGGCGACTGTCAGCTTTCATAGTGGAGGAAGAGGCAGGCACCCGGGTAGAACAACCGACTGGATGGCTTCCTCACATCAAGAATTCTACTCCCAAAATGAGGCTCGGTCCAACATCGGTGAGTGGCAAGTGATTTTAGGTGAAAATTGCGAGACTGAAATGGCCAGGTTTATTTTCCCCTTGGGTACCATGGTTCTCATAGTATACTTAGGGGTAGGGTATAACATGTACAATGGCATATTCTTTCTGAAATCTTGCAGGTAATATCAACCAACTGACTATAACTGCAAATTGTGTGGATCACATTAAGATAAATCCGAGACCGGTCTCAAATGACTGCGTAAAATAAAACAAATATTTCTGTAAATATTTGGTAATTTGGCACATGGGTTCCAATCTGTCACATGACATAAAATCTATATCTGAAGTTTGTGCGACAATACAACATTATTATAAGAATACAGACTGAGTGATAAAATCTCAAATGTTGCTTAATATTCCTTTTCTAAAACAAAGTAAATCGAAAAGACAAATACAAAATCAAATTGTAATAAATGGTCGTTTCACATAATGTAACAAATGAAAACCCAAATTACTTTTTGTTTTAAAGAGAATTCCTGTAGTTTTTTTCCTTTCATAGAATTTTTTTTAATTCACATATATGATAAGAAAATGTGTGCTGAAAACAATGAACAAATAAAAACAATAGGTCACCAGGCTTGTTTTTGTGAAAAATTGCTTTGAACACACCCACTGTTGCTGAAACTGCCAGCGATTTTTCAACATTTTCATAATTTTCTGCTTTTTTATAAATACCAACCAAAATATACATCCAGGCAGCACAATACGGTTTTTTTTCTTATTACAGATTTTATCATATACTTACTTGATATCATAGTCATATTTGTAATACTCTATCCTTACAATGATGGGTACAAATGAAAAAAATAGTGTTTCATATTTACTTTTGTGGACTTTTTTCAATGAAAAATACCCATAGTGAAGAATATTGATTTTAATTTTGAAAAAAATCTTTCATAGAATTTTTTCCTTTTTTTCTTGTGTATAGATAATTGTATTGTGAGCATAAAAATGGCTAAAAATGTATGGGTCACCAGGCTAAATTTTATGTTAAGACCGCTAGAATACAACACCTGTTCGGACGGAAATGGCGCGAACCAGCCCAAATTGATTACATGTATGTCTGCTAAAAGTTTAAAAAAAAGTTTTAAAAATTCTTAATTCTTTCTATAATTGCATACTAAATAATCTGAAAGGTGATATTGTCTTATCAGTACTAAGTCAATTATCTTACATTATATAAACAACACTGTCTTTATACTAAAATGCGATGTGAAAACACAACCACAAAAATAGCAAGATACCTGTCAGGCATGATACTTGTCAATACAGCATAAACCAGTATCAACATTTGATTACTGATATAACTTATCAAAATTGTTATTTCATTCAAGATTCCTCATATTTAAGATTGTCTGTAACATGTTTCAACAAATGTTGACTTCAGTTCAGTTTTCCATAGAAAGTGGCGGCTGCGCAGAAAGATGCGCATAAAAAACTATAGGAATTCCCTTTAATTGCAATATCCGCAGGGAAGGATAGACGTATAACTTAATCTGTTTCGCACAATGATGTGACTTGCAGAACACGAGGCATCGGAACACTTTCATGGATCTACTCTTCTGCAAAAAAAGTAAGAAGGAAATTTATCTTTGTACTAAGCATAGATATATTATATTTCTGAAAACATGTATAAAAGTAAAAACAGCCACATCATAATACAATTAGCAATGCATAATATTCTGAATTAACTGCATGTTGTCATTTGTGTAGTGAACGAGCGGGCATTCGTGCGTGCACTCATGCGTGCGCGTGCGTGTTAAATATCATATTTGACACAAAGATCTTCACCAATCGCACTAATTTACGGTGTGAGTGTGAGCATTTCTTAAGTCGACCGTATCACCGTAACTATACCAACTTTTTTATGTATTACTTCAAATATTATTAGTTACACTGCTTGTTGGTGACAGGATACGGGATATACGCTGTCGAGGAAATCCAAGTCTTGGATACGGAACATGTAAATAAAATTTGACCCAATCGAGATTCATTATATATACTCATTTTTAAACGGTTGAATTATAATGTCTAGCATGAGAAGTCAAATACCCGAAAGCTATTCAAGTCAATTTCTGTCATTATTGCGTCAAGACAAGCAGGTAAATTAAACAAGTTCTCCACTGTTGGTACATGTATTGCCACGAATTGTTCAAATGTGGTGCCCCATTGTGTTTCTTCAATTGTTCGTTTTGTCCTCGTGCGTTTGCTTTGTATTTATTTGTGCATGTGTTTAAGTCTGTGTTAGTCTTGTATACGTTCGCGTTCTTTGGGGTTCACTTTGTACAGGCTTTGTTTTATGGAACATGGCTTTGCTTGTTTGATGCTCTTCCTATTTTGTTTGGAGATCTTTTCAACTGTACCGATTACGAGCACAAGAGCGTTATTAAAATATCCGTTATCTTACAACAGGGATTTAAATTCTTCCAAACGATTAGTGATTATCAAAATAGAAAGATATCATTCTAAAGTGGTTTCGTGTTGTATTCTAAGAGCTGATAACATTTGATTGATTGATTGATTGATTGATTGATTGATTGATTGATTGATTGATTGATTGATTGATTGATTGATTGATTGATTGATTGATTTGTTGGTTGGTTGCTTTGTTGATTGATTGATTGATTTCAACATATTATGTACCAATATCATTTATTAATTTATGGATCATAAAGCGAAACCAAGTAGCATCGTGGAAGTCTCAATTTGACTGTATTTGTTCCTCAAATGAAAAATGCAACATCCTTCAAACCATTAACACTGCGTAAATCACATCTTACAATTTCTAGGAACTATGAAATGCCAGGAACCATAGATTAATCCTTCTAATAATTAACAAAAGTTTTTCTCAAATAAAGGCTTTAATTTGAAGAAACAGATAACAAATATAAGGGGTGCATTTACTTTTCTCACTCTATGGTACATACAATAGGGTATTTTTTTTTATCTTGAAGATTACGGACCAAAGATACTGTCAAAGAAGTGAGCACTGTGTAAATACTTTTCGGCTGAAGTAAATTTCTAACAAGAGGGCCACGGCGGTCCTATATATCTCACCTTAATTTAGTTGCTTGCTTGAACAATTTTTTTACAAAATCTTCAAAACCAAAAACAAAAACAACTAGGTGAGTGGTCATGGTAAGATTATTCAAGATAATTATAACAATTGAAAGCTGTTAAAATTATACAAGTGGTCAAAATCTCTTTGCTGTAGCGTAGCTTCTAAGAAAAGGAAGTAGGTCAGTAGGTCAGGGTTAAGAATATTAAAAATGAGGATAGAAATCTATATCTAAAATTTTAATAAATGTGGTCCAAATTTCTATGCTGTACCTTCAAAAACAAGAAAGTGGGGAAGTAGGTTATGATTAAGACTTTTCAAGAAGAATATTGAAATCTGTATCACAATTTAAACATATGGTCCAAATTTCTATGCTGTAGCTTCACAAAGGAAAATGTTGGTCAATAGGTCACGATTAATACTATTCAAGATCAGTATTGTAATTTGTATCAAACTTTATACTTGTGGTCCAAATTTCTTTCTCATTGCTTGAAAAACAAATAAGTTTATGTAAAGAAAGGGTACTGATTTGAACAATCTTGGTAGAGAACTACTAGAGCATGCCACATACCAAATATCAAAACTTTGGGCCTTATGGTTTCAGAAAAGAGTTTTTAAAGGTTTTACCTATATAAGCCAATGTAAAAACTGTTGACCCTCGACGCAGTCAATTTTGACCCCAGGATGTTGATTTGAACAAACTTGATAGTTGACAACTAGACAATACTAAATACCAAATATCTATGGTCTGTGCCTTTAATTCTGGGCAAGAAAATTTTTTAACATTTTTCATTTATAAGTCAATGTAAAACAAGGAACCCCGGGCGTGGCATAAATTGACCCCAAGGTCATGATTTGAACAATCTTGGTAGAGAACCACAAGAGCAAGCCACATACTTAATATCTAAGCTCTGGGGGCTTATAGTTTAAGACAAGATTTTTTTAAAGTTTTTTCCCTATACAAGTCTATTCAAACCATATGCAAACACCCCCCACCCCCCTCTCCCCCGGGCGGGGCAATTGTTAATCCCACGGGGATAATTTGAACAATCCTGGTAAAGGATTACTATACAATGCTACATACAGCCCTAGCCCTAGGTGAATAATTTGAACAATCTTGTTAGAGGGTCACTCGATGGTGCTACATGCCAAATATCAAAGCCCCAGGCCCTGTGGTTTTGGACAGTGGAGTTTCAAAAAATTTCCTTTTTGGTTGCCATGGTAACCTGAGTTCTGTTAGTGTCATAAAATTGGCCTGGTGGTTTAGGAGGAGATTTTGTTTAAAGGACAATGTAGACGCACGACGGACAATCACTGACAACAATTGCTCCCCTTGAGCACTTTGTGAGCTCATCTCATGTGAGCTGAAAAGGAGAGTTTATGAGTTTATGTACAGTTTTCATGTTGGTAACTAAAGTATTAGAAAGTTTTGTAGGAATCATGCGAAAAAATAACAATGACAATGAAAAACATAAAACAGTCTTTACATGCTTCGTATTTTATATAACTGTAAAAAGAAATTTGAGGCCCACACGGAAGTTTGGGAAACCAAATGTATAGCCTCATTCAATAAAATCTTTATTTTCTTACTTAATTACTTACTAACTCACTCATACACTCACTCAACCACCCACCCACTCACTCACTCACTCACTCACTTACTGACATACTTACTTACTTACTTACTTACTTACTTACATGTTTACTTACTAAATCAAAGAATCCCTTCTTATGCAGTACGTAAGGTTAAATAGTTAATAAAAACTGCACTCTCTCTCTACGATCTGTGGTACATTTTTTCAAAATCTTTCTACAGTTCGGCACTTATGTCACAAACAAAGAACATTTTTCTGGCCTCTTTCCTTGGCAAATAGACAGATATCAGATCAGTCCAGAGGTTTTGCAGCAAGTTTGCTTCAGATATTTTGTAATAGAGATGTATTGAATGTGACAGGCTCCTATTATGTAATACAGTATGCCACGATATTCAGATATCATTTCTCAAATAATATATTTTTCTGGAGAAGAAAAGAACTAATGGCCTTGTTTCTTTTTCGTACTTGTCTAGTATATTTATCACCCTTTAAAGATAACAAAATACCAAATTTTTAGAAAAGGAAACTCTAGTAATGTTAAGAGGATGTTCGTCTGCGTCCAAATATTGTGGTGAAGATATTTAGATCACAGGTAAATGCAAAACGAAGCCAAAAAGGCTTGGTTTTAGCAAGGCCAGAATAATGGTGTGGTATTGTCTTGATTAATACAGTGTACAAAATTATGATTGCTATAATAAATAAGCGCATTAACCACAAACGGAAAATCAAACGAGTGCATGTTTTATAAATGTTTGTAAAACTGACAACGTTTTTAAATCTGTCAACAGAAACAAATAGAAATAATTTTCCTATCTACATTGAAGTAAATGTAATGACATAGATACCTACCCGATTCAGAGACTGCAATAAGCTATTGAATCGTGTACACAAATCCATTTAAGGTTCCAAAATATTTTGGAATCTAGCTAATTTCTTTAAACGTTACTGTTGTTATTTTGTTGTGTATTTATCTAAAAGTCCTAGTCGACAGTAAATGTAGTCTTTCGTAAATAAAGGTTTGTATGTCCGTCATTAATGAAAGCATTCCCTTGAGATTGAACGCAAAGATCTCGACTTAATTGGAACCAGTCTTTTCTTGTTACGGTTTATTTGCATGCAACAACATCTTTAAGAACTGCATATGTACGTACTTCTGCTATTCATTCAATAATATAGAAACCGAATAATTCTAGCACAATGAAATTGGTCTATCATATCTCATTCAAAACTTTATGAATGGATTATTTTATTATCGCAATGTTTCGAATTTTAGATATTACTTAACATAACGTAGTTATGCACATTCGGATCAGATTAAAAGATAAACTTTGGCTACACGTTTTGCATGTCGAGCTAGAGGCAAACCCTTCAAGTTCACTAACACCGAGAATTTACAGTAAAGTCAGCCGGTAATTCATAACGCGCAAAAGTCCGTAAAAGGAAAATTATTCATTTAGGTTCTCCATTATGTCTGGACAACCTTTTAAGAGACCAGAAATTTCATTCCTAGTAATGTATCCGAATGATCAAATGAATATCAACCATTTTGTAACTACAAATTAACCAAGTTTTGTCTACCATTCTACCTAAACATTTTCATGACAATTCAACAGCAGTAAGAAATCCGTATCTCATTGAGACTTCTAAGGCATACAGGTAATGTTGGATTGAAAACTGGTTTGGAAGTATTTTAAATATTATCGACTAATTAATATAAGGCTGTTTTTTTATTTTGATTGGATGCAGTCACTTGATTTAAACAAACACTAGAGTCAACATATATGGTTAAAAAAAACGATTTATTGTATTTTATATTTCGTAGGTACCTTTCTGAACTAGTAGAATTTGTTGATGATGGACATGAATTTCATTGAATGTATTGCACCTACATCTAATCTCTTGATGTATCAACCAGACGGTTTTGACACATGGGAATGCATTAACTTTCATTCGATTATCTTAAGTATAACTTGAAAATAGAATGAATACTGTAATACAACAATATCCTTGGAGTGCACGCTTATTACTCATACCACGGATATCACTTAATATTTCCCTTCTATAACAAATACAAATTTATAGACAAATCAAATAACAAATTGTACTAAACGATTGTCGAATGTACCCTGATGAATGATATTTTAATCTTAAAATCCTTTCATTGACATTCCCAATGCAAAACGTAATTTTATGAAAAATTTATTCATCTTGGTCCAAATTGATAATGATACCGGTATTGAACAAAGAAAAATATGATTTAGTTGTCACATATGAAAGCAAATTTGTACATTTATGTGTGTAACATTAACGCAGGTATTTACTAATTTAGTATTGTTGAGATTACTGGCACCAGACCAGCTGAAAGGAAATGCCATTGTACATGTTATACCCTACCCCTAGGTATACTATACGAACCATGGTCATGAACGGGAAAATATACAAACCCATTTCCTTCAGTATTTCTTATCTCAGAGAAACAACAAAATCATTTCTTAGACGAATTTCATTCATCATTTCCAGTTTTATTGTATAAATATGAATATTTTGCATTTTGTTTTTGTTTGTTTACATGTCGCGTAGCAAGTGCACTCTGATGTGACCTGTAGACCAAATGTTCATTGCCATAAAACATATATACATATATCAGAAGTTAAGACCAAATATGTTACATTTCATAACTATCTGGACGACTCAACCACTACACAGTGGTTTGTTGACCAACCAACCAGCAAACCATTACGCTCATATCTGTGTATTGATAAACACAAAACAAGTTGTCTATAAACCAGTAAAACTAAATCTTGTTTATTCTTGTTTATACTGATATTTGCAATGGCACGTGCCTCTGCAATTATTTGCGATTACATCACTGTATTACATTAACTCACCATGTTTCAAAAAGTCGGTCTAAATTCGATCTGTATTTACATAAAGAGCATAATGAATCTTTCACAGCTGAAACATGGTAGTTTTACAGTGTTAATGGCAAGTCTCAATTTAGATATATTCACAATCTCTTTTTAGCAAACTTTCAACATTACCACTCCAATAATCTGTAATAAGGATATTTTTGTAACACAAGTAGACGTCTGGTGATGTTATGCTAAAAACATGTTAAATGCGTCTTTTATATGACATAGCCATAAATAGCAAATAGTTGTATCTATGAATTTGAAGTCCATAAATATGCCGAGTGTCTACTTTCAAAATATTGTAGAAGTACGTTTTAGAGCTTACGCGTGTTCAAGCAATATGGAGTAGAATCAACGTTTATTATACGAAATTCACTACTTCTGTTATAATGACCATGTCTGCAGCTCTCAAATACGGACATATCTAACACCCTCGGGAGGCATATACTGACACTTTTAGACAACATTAAAAAGGACCTTTTAAATGATTTGACGAAATACCAAAAATCTTCATATACTCTTGTTCCGTTACGGACCCAAGTGAGATTTGTGTTTATGCCGAGTTAAAAAAATCGTTTTCGTACATGAAAAGCTGACATGTCATGCTAAAGCACAGGTATATCTCTAATCGTTAGAGAAATTGCTGACAATTGACTCCCCGTTTGCAAAACAAAGTCCACGCGCATGCATTTGAACGGGGTGACCCCTGCGCGTGACCCCTGACTATCGACCAATGCAAATGAAACTTTCGTTTCGTATGCCTGGCGATATTGTATAAAAATGTGCACGTCGTCGTATAAGTGGATAAAACAACTGAACAAAATAAAAGAGACGTGTTTTCCTAACAAACATATTGGCGAATGTGCAAAAGTTTAGAGTTCATTGTACCTTCAATTTGCAAGATAAAATATTAGTTATACATCAACTTAAATGTCTAAATGACTGGCAGCAGGACCTTTTTAATTTTATAAGTATCTTCTATGACAAACATATTTCCTCCGCTTTGGTTGTAAAATGCTTTCATCTGAGGAAGCGGTTCTACAAGTGCGCTCGTCCGTGTCTGAAACAATACCTAAAAGTGCATCTTGCCCTTTCCTATGAAACCACCAAAAGCAGGATAGTCGGCCTAACATTGTGTTAAATCAAAAAGATCTTTATGTATTGCGTGATTGGCAAGCCCCTTTGTAAATAGAAATCAAGAATAGCCATTGTTACGGATTTAACAGTTATGAATAACGCTGCATATTTTGATCTTTTAAAAGATGTAATATCGTGTTCTTTGTCGTATGTTGAGTTGGTTGGTAATAAAAATGCATGAATACATAAACTGCCACACATCCAGTTAATTTTTCCACCATATCATGAAACAACATATCGACAGGTACGGTTACCAAGAAACCATTACAATTTTGCCAGATGTTATTATGAAAATATACCAGTATTTGAAAATAACTGCTATATATTTTATGTTGAAAGTAACTGCTATATATTTTATGTTGATAGGGCCATCACCGAGTGCTCATATGGACCTTGTATTGAGAAAACTAACAAAACACCAGTTGAGTTGAAAACAGGCATTTAATAAGCGATAAAACATACATAAACATGTCTGAAGTTAACAAAGACCAAATATGTTACATTTTAGAAATTCCTGGACGACTGAACCGTCCTTGAAACATACACATATCAAAATGAACAAAGACAAAATAGTTCCATCCTAGACAGTGATTTGTTTATAAAAACTGACTAGAAAATGGTATGGACATGTATACTTCGATAAGACTAATGAAAAACAATAAAAAATAAATATGTCTATCAATTAAACTAAGAAGGAGGTGGTGGGTTGTTTCAAAAACATCTCTAAACAAGGGAAATCGCGACGCATGCCAATTGTCTGTGGCACCCGCTTATTGTGCGGCACCTGCTTACTGTAACTAAAAGTATAATGGACCTGCATATAAATCCATTTATGTTTGGCAGGGCCATCACCAAGTGCTCATATGAAGCGTGTATTGAGAAAAGTAATAAAACACCAGTTGAGCTGAAAATGGGCTTTTGATTAAGCCATAAAACATATATACATATATCAGAAGTTAACAAAGACCAAATATGTTACATTTCATAAATATCTGGACGACTCAACCACCACACAGTGGTTTGTTGACCAACCAACCAGCAAACCATTACGCTCATATCTGTGTATTGATAAACACAAAACAAGTTGTCTAAAAAACCAGTAAAACGAAAACTCTTTGTCCAACACATGCTGAAAGTAAACGCCACGGCATGGACCGGAAGTTCATTAAATTCTGTGAGAAACACCGCTGACCGGAAGTTCCTTTTGGTGACGAAATAATATTCAATTTCACAACAAATAAAACAAATTTCCTCTTCTACCAAAGGGGTCAGGTATATATCTATGTATTGATCAACACAAAATGGCTTGACAAAAAGTTTAAATGTGGTCAATAAACCAGTTAAACGTAAAGTATTTGTCAAACACATTCTAAAAGTAAACACTACGGTCCGGCATGGACCTAAAGTTCTTTGAATTCCGATATAAAAATCGCTATTTCACAATTATTATAGATATTCCCAAGGTTCCTCTTGATCCAACGGAAGAGAATAAAATGTTTTTTTACCGAAAAACACAAAAGTCCTGGTAAACCGTTGAATTATTTTCTACAAATCGAATTATAGTTGATTCAGAAAACATCTTCTCTAAACATGGAAAATCGGAGTAACGTTGATAAATCGCGACGCATACCAATTGCCTTCGGCACCCGTTTATTATGCGGCACCCGCTTACTGTAACTTAAAGTATAATGGACCCGCACATTCCATGTACTTGCTTTCTTAAATGAAACTATAAGTGCCTGTACTATATTTATCCTAGTAGCTGGAAACGTTTCACTGTCATATTGTACACTACTAAAGTACCATAAGCTGATTGTATATTACTGTTCATTGTATTGTTCGAAACTGAAGTGATCCGGTTATTTCAAAAATAATACGCTATAATATTCATTTAATTCTGACTGATTGTTAAGTAAGTTTAATAATTTTCAAAAATAACTTTTACATACTGATTTATAAAGTTTTCACGTATTATTTAGTCCTTTGTTTGGAGCAAGTTATTAATGATTTTCTAATAACGTTTCTCTTGTGTTTGTTTTGCCTTTGTCTGTTCATAAGTATGTCTGTTTGTTAGTCTTGTGAACGTTCGCGTACTGTGGTTTGCGCTTTTGGAAAGCTTTACCTGGTGAATATTCATCCTTTTCTCCCACAAAGTAATAGAAAGAATAGTTACCCTTATAATATATCTACGAGATTCAATCCCTGTAATCATGCTTTCTACAAATTTAGTGCAATATTTGTTTTACTTGGATTTGTACGTAACCATAATCACGAATAATAAAACAACATTGTTTATAATAGTAATAACTCTGAGTTACGGTTATCACAATGTAGTTGTTTCTGATGTAAAATGCAGCTTGGCAGACGTGAATATAACGTCGATGACGTGATACCATTTTGTGCTTTATGTATACTATAGCAGGAACCGACAACACAAAACTGCGGGATAAGTTATCAACTTGGTAAAACATAAATGCTATAAGTAGAGATAGAACACGTTCTATTTCTAACGCTCTACTCCTGTTATTACTTATTTATGTGCAAATTTACTTTGACAATGAATTAAAGGATGCATTAATCATCTATGGCACCTACGTTCATTCTAAATTCGTTCCTTCATGTTTAAATTTACAGTCCAATAATTCATATATGATCCGCATGGTGTCCATATTGTTACTATGTCATTTCGCAAACTGATTTATTTATAGAAAGATAAGAGTCATACAAGAATAAAGATGGTAAACGATTTCTTCCTGTAATTAAGATTTATATAAAATGACACGTCTCTCCCATGGTTACTTATATTCCGCTTGATGATATGCATAATCTAAAATGAAATACATCGAGTTTCGCTATTACTATCAATGAAAAAGACAGAACTTCTGCAAAGGTATTTGTTGTACATACATATTATGTCGAGGATGTATGAGCCAAGTGTTTTGGTAACATACGCGTCCTTTTGCAACAGACTATTGTTCATTGTATTATTAACTGATTACTTAATGACTATTTGTCCTAAATGCAATATCCGTAACCATATGTATATTTCAGTATTTCAATATAGTTGAGCATGAAAATGTCTGTTAAAGAATAACGATCCGATTCGCCAAGTAGGCAAGAAGACACTTCCAGGTGCCTAGTATTCTTGAACTCTTGAGTAGATGTAAAGGTTTGCTCTAACTGGCATAAAAAATGGATATCGTCTCTAAGCTGTAGAATTAACCAAGGTCAAATGCATTTTACTTACTAAAGAAAAACAACAATTATTTGCTTTCCGTAGGTAGAGCAAAAGGCAATACACGATGTTTCTTTCAAGTTAATGGAAATTAATTTTGCGCTGCTATAGGCGGTTTTGTGATTTTTCACATTCATATTTAATACTTAGATCTTTTTACGTCACACGAATTGCAATTAAAAAAAATAGCAAAGGTTAATGTACTAACAGATAATTCTGACGTCAGTGTAATGTCGTTATACACCAAAATTATGAATAATTATCACGCTTCAAAGTTCCAATCTATACCGCTTTTACGGTACGATCGGAAGACAACTACATTATATTTAACCCGTCTTCTATAGTTGTGTATTGTACCTGTTTACATCTGTTACAATGATATGTAAATTGTAAACAGAATGTGACATGAATTTAAATAATTTCTACAGGTTCATTTAATTATGGCAAGAGCTAGCCTGCGAAAATTCTTACCAGGCATTCACCCAAATCTATCTAAGTGAGATAAATTTTAGTCAAATAACAACCTTTTGGACACATTTCGACCAAGTAATATTCAGATAAGAATGTCAGTTAGCTTTTCCATATCTTCCTACTACTGTTGGATACTCAATACTCAATTGGAAGGCATAGCACTCAAAATTGGAGTCATCTTTGTTAGACTTACACTGTCTGTGAGAGGGGTTGCAGAAAATGCAACCTCTCCAGCTCTCTACTACTCTCATAGATGGACGTTTATATTCTACGGTAAAATCACATTATATTTAAAGAGGCTGTAAGAGTGTTTTTATGATTCCCTTTGTCACATTTCTATATGTACAGCCTTTATTTTACATAAAGTATTTGAGTATTGTAAGTTCACATGTTTGATCTATGTAATACATAATGTCATTAGGCTCAAGTTTAAGTTTTATTAATGCATTTACTGTGACAGAAAGAAATGAGCTGCCTATTCATCACCACTTTTCATGGGTATTATCACATATTTACAAATACTATCAAGGTTATTAAACTGAATAAAACATATTACATGATTAGTATTCTCTGTATTCAATAAGTAAAATAAATTGCCCTTATTTAGAGACTTAAATTCATCCAGAAACTAGCAGTTTAAAACTCTGAATAAGTAAGTCAATGAGCCTTCTAATTTCTTCATAATTATTTGCCTCTTTTTGTATTTACTTTGTCAAGGAGTCGACTGAAATAATAAACGCGAGAAAAACCAAGGATGAATATCCATCAGTAAAAACCACGTTCCGAATACCTTACAATTTATAATTTTGTCAATCACATTTACCTTTAAAAATAAAGAAGCAATTGATGACGAAATACTAAATTGCTTGTTTTGATCAGTCATTCAACGTACCGGTATGCAGATCTGACAATGTACACAATGAGTCGCTTTGCAAAAAGTTAAGAAAAATTACACTTTTCACATTGAAGTAATTTTATTTACTTATTTATATTGTTCGCAGTTGAGAAACGTTTGATGAATATATCATATATTACTTAATATTATCCTATGAATATCAAACTGGTAACTACACTTAAACTTACAGTCGTTTGATTGCTATGGCGTTATATATAAATAATGCTTATATATTTATACACGAGCATTTGTGTGTTTTACATGACATGCCTTTTTGTTTCCATTACATGTGTTAGAGATTCACCTGGAGGGGATTACTTTTATTTACACTGTCCCTTGTCTTTGGAACATGGTGGGGGTAAGAGTGAGGTTGGGTGCGCACCATAAACCGGTTTAAGCTCCCCAGTGATGTTTTTGCCACTGACCGTTCCAAGGCGGTGCCCCACTGTGTTCCTTTGTTTGTTCGTTTTGTCCTCTTGTGTAGGCTTTGTGTATGCGTGTGTGTTCCTTTGTTTGTTCGTTTTGTCCTCGTGCTTTGGCTTTGTTTGTGTGCACGTGTATGTGTGTGTGTGTGTTTTGTGGTGTGCACGTCTGCATGCTGTAGGTTTCGTTTTGGGGAGGCTGCGATTTTGGTACGTGGCATTCCCTGTTTGATATTTGTCTTTGTTTTTTTACTGATTCGATTCAGGGAGCAAGCATCGTTTCGAATACACAAAACCATATACCCATGGGGCATGGTTCGTTCTACTCTGTTTTTAACGCATTAAATCTTATAGCTTGTTGTGTAATTCTGTAATTACATGGAAGTTTGAATTAATTGTAGTCCTATGCAAATGAAAGCTGTTGTTTCTGTCATAGATGAATTCATTTCCCTTGATACTAATCGGATCGAATAAATCTTGATTTAAAGAAAAAAGGCTTTACTTAAAATGAGTGTTTTTTCTTATTGTATAAATATGTGATTTGTTGACTAGACAATATACAATTCAGTTAGAGTGTCTTGATAAAACTGTGGCTATCTAACTCTCTGTTTTACATCAAAGGAAGACATAGCATGACAAGCATCGTAGAATAAACAAAAAACATGCATCTTCGATTCTTTTATACAGGAAATTTTAAAATCAAATACCTTGACTTAACATATCTTTAATTTGTCAATTTAAAATGTAAAAATCTTGTCGTATTTTAATCGAAAGAAGTTATTCGCGTTTTATATTTTTACTTTCCAGCAAGCAAAATATTGTTAATGAGAGTAAAAGAAATATTTATGTACTTTATTTTAATGACTTCTACCAAGTATCTTATTATATATACATTAACTATATATATATACGTAGCAACTACACATTGTTTATATGTCTGCCCTGATGATTATGATATGAAACCGGTAGGTAGACAGAAATACAGATAGAGGAGACCCATTGGATGTTTTTCTTTTTTATTTATTATATACTTGTCCAGGAGTAACTTTTAATATTTTCTATTATATATATATCTTGTAGGAGTATTATTACATTATTATATTGTAACACAAAAAGTTTATTTTTTTTATTTTTTAAGAAAATAGATAATTTTAGCTCTACTTTTCGAAGAAAAAGTAGAGTTATTGCACTTGCCCCCTTTGTTGGCGTCCCAGTTGATTAATGTTTTGATAAAGTCAAGTAAAATATTTCTTACTATCAATGCTTTGACTTGAAACTTAAATTGGTTGTCAGCTATCAAAAGCTACACAATAAGAAGCAACTCCCATAACTCTTATTTGAGTTTTGACAGAGTTACGTCCCATTCTGGCTTAGAGTTTTTTGGTTCAGGTTTTTGATAGGGTCAAATACCTCATGTTACTGTCAAAGCTTATGACTTGAAATTTAAAAAGTTACAGTCCCCATAACTCTGATTTGAATTTTGACAGAGATATGTCCCTTTTTGATTGGAATGTTTTGGTTAAAGATTTTGGCAGATCAAATGTCTCTGTTACTATCAAAGCTTTTGACTTGAAACTTAAATTATTATTTTGTATCAAAGGTTATACAATAAGAAGCAATCCCCATAACTCTGATTTGAGATTTGACAGTTGTTTTTTTGGACAGAGTTATGCCCTTTTTGATGACAAAGCTTTGATTCGGAGTCAAGCACTGGGAAAGGTCGAGCATGCTGTCTTATGGACAGCTGTTGTTTGATTACTGTTAAAATGTTACTTGGTGTTACAGTTGAGAAAAAATATTCTTTACCCATAGGTGTAAAAAATGTTTTGTGGTCTTACTGTGAATATTGTAAAACATTGAAGTTTTTATTGTAACAAAAAAGGAAAAAAAAACAACATTTTTTTAAGCATACAGATATTTTAGATTTAATTTAGTTGTAAAATGTAAGATAATATGTGTTTTAGACTATTATAAATTTTTAACAAATGTAAATTATAGTCTCTTACGAATCTGTATAGATTGGCTTTGTGGTACAGTGTTAATATAAATCTTATATGTATGTACTACATAAAAGTACACAAAGATGAGACTTAAATAAAATGTTGAACAGAACTGAACTGAACTGTAGAGATAGCAAATGTTGACGAAAACAACACGTATACGGAGAGAGTGTTCTCAGTGGTTTATCACATCTCGAACACGGAACCAAACATTTCAACATTGGTATGGAAGAATATGAAACATTTTCATTTAATAAAACACGAGAGAAAAAGCCAATACCCTTGATCTCATTCTGCAGTGAAGAAAAGAGGTAAGTATTGAAAGGAAAAAGTTTCACCCAGAGAAGAGGTAATCAACGCAAAAAGAAGAGAGAAAAAACAGAACGAAGACTTCCTAAAAAGAGCAAGTAGAAAATAAATTAAAAAATGGAAAAAGAAACTGCTGATGGCTTAAAGAAACAGATGAACTAGAATATCGGTTCTATACAAACTAAAATTGAGCTTGAGAAAGCACTTAAACTGCAGTTAAGATTCAAGCAAAATGTTTTCATTCAAACATTCACCGATTGAAGGGTCTATAATGTAAGCAAAGTTGTAAACGGAAAAGTAATTCTATTTAGTGTTGAAGAGTTGAAAAACGACAATGTATTTATTTTGGTAGGGAATGCTGAGTCTATTCCTGCACTTAATCAACAACATATTTAACTGGGTAAAGCTTTTGAATATACATTTATTCAGGATTGCGGTTTAAAGTGGTTCACAGGAAAAGTATTTTCACAGTTAAAGTCAGGAGACTGTTATGCGATGTCTGAATGTTGCAATTACCTAGCCTTGAACCACCATCCTCTCTTGTTCACTTTGCTGTATTTGATTTTTAAGAGTAGAGAGCTGAAACCATTATGACTTTTCCTAAATTTTTGCTTTGTAATTCAGATGTAAATATATTGATACGATAATAATATTTGAATCAGGTACCAGGATTTCCACACTGGTTCAATGCAATTTACGAAGGGGAAGAAGATAGTTATACAGCGAAACTAAATGAAGAGTATAGAGAGCTAATACATTTGTCATCATAATATCATTTAACATATTGTCATCACTTGTTTGTCATCAGATCTATAATTTGTCGTTCTGTTGTTTTCCTAAGAGCAATAAAATATCATAATTCAGACCACACTTTACGTTATTGCTTTTTTCGTTTAGCTATGTTTTTATATTTTTACAACTGATTATCTCTAGAACTTAGTACATGAGGATAAGTGTACTAATTTTAAAACAGAATCAGCAGAAATTAGACATTTTTTGTTGATTTCAAAGGGCCAGAACTCAATCAGATATGGTTTAATTTTCAAAATATTTATATTTCCTGAATTGTCTTCTCAAGTCCTTAAAAATGGTTTATCACACATATATAAAATATAAACAGATATAAGAAAAATCATTCTCTTGGTATCTCTGACCATACCGACAGACAAATGGTGTTATCTAAAATGTCCAAGGGCAATAACTCTGGCTAACATGATGCGATTTTCACAATTCTTTGAGTTCTGTATTTGTCACATCGTGCGCTTTATAAAGACTTGTAACACTTTATATTTCCCGCAGAACACGAGAACGAACACCATCAGAATATTTGGATATTATTTTCCGATAGACCTAATCGGTACAGCTGTAATAAATAATTAAACTAATCTAGAAGCTATAAACATCTCTGAAGAATGATACTGTCAACCGTTAGAGTTTTTAAATATTTGGTGCATGTTTTATTATCATCTTTTTACAAATGTCCTTTAGTATACAGTTCTATTAATTTTTAATACTTTGAATAAAGAAAAGTAAACTGATCAAAATCAAATATGAATTAACCTATCAACTTTATCAAGAATTTAATATCAGACATTTTACCTTTGTACTATCTATTTATTTCTTAACAATGATTTGCAATACAATATTTTCGTAAAGTATTAAAGAATAACGGAATACCTTGTTTAGTAGTTGCATTAAGGGGACGCATACTTTGAAATTAGAAAAAAGTGGGTGGGGTATTATAAAATTTACCTGCAAAAAAGTACAAGGTTTTGGTAAATGAAATGAATACTGTTTCAACTGTTATAAGTACACAAAGGATTGCTCACTAAAATAAAATGAGAAAAACTGAAACAAGAAAGTTATTGTTGAATTACATAAGACTTCTTGTGTACATTCAAAGTCAACAATTAAGACTTTTTTGTGCGAAAATAATAGTGCTTCACTTTGTCCAAACATTTATCAATGTCCTACAGATTCTAATTTAAAGAAAGAATGTGAAATAAGTTCACTGTATTGCTTTTCATTTCGCATATGTGAGCTAAAACACATTATTTAGATTGTTCACAAAGTAGTGCATAAGAAAAGATACGGTGGTCAAGGAATGCCACATTCCAAAACTAAAAGAGTATATTCCCCTTAATACATTAAACATTTATCGTTACAGAAGTCTAGTGGCTTACAATAAAGGCCTAAAAATGTTGACATTATTAATTTTTAACTTGGTATTCATGAATTACAATGCACTTAAATATCAAAACACATTCAACAAACTTTTGAAAATGTATTGTCTTAAAAATCCCTAAAATATGGTATGAAATTTGGTTGAGAGGTCCAATCAATGTGTATATGTGCAAAAGTAACATTCTTATCTTGTTCACAAAACTTACTAATACACAGCAGGAATGTTAATGATCAAAACTGGACGAATATACAGTTATCCTCACTTTAATGTCATTTATAATTTGTCCTTTAATTCTCCACCATACTTTTCATAACTCTGTTTGCACGTGTTGCACGAGAACGCTGTCATTCACGTAAAAAAACGGGTCAAATAAGTTGTAAATGCAATATCATCTAAACGTAATTAATGGATTATGCAGTTCAAGATAAACTTTATCTCATAACGTAACGAACATGTATAATGTTGTAACAACAACTTTACTTACACTGATTTAAGTAGCAGTCGGTTTATAAGTGACTTTATTGATTCATTTTGTGTTTTGTTATTGTTGTCAAAAAGTATAACGGAAGTGCCTCACAACTGAAGCGGAAACCAGTTTGATGCGCAAAGTAGTCCACTGTAAGTAATATTTTTTGACAAATGTCCACAGAAATTAATAATTTTCTAATATTAAAGACGATTATCTGAATAGGATCCATTATTTGATAAGAAATTATAATCATCGACATGTTTTTTTAAAAATCGTACACGTGCTGACACCTAAGTTGTCTCCCGTTGTTTATTAGAGTTACCTTTCGTCCGTCGCAGTAATACATTTGCAGTGAATCGCCGAGAAGTCGTGGGAAAATTAAAAACCATGTAAACAAACTAAAATTAACTACCTTTTCAAGATGAATTTCAAGTGATCGACATTATGCATTTAACCCGCCTGACCTGTGTAGCATCTTAGATATCTGTTCTAAGGTATTCATTGTGTAGAATGTCATGTTATGCCCTTGCAATGCTAATCCCACTCTGATTATTTTTGTTTACGTTTTTTATCAATGAGAAATATGGCGTCCATCCCGAGATGAACTGACGTGGCGTTAAATTTTTACATGTTTAAGCAAACCTGGTGTGTTAGAAAGAAAATCTCATCACTTGAACATTATCTGGGACACTGTTATTGTAAAAAACCTGTTTTTACCTTATACATAAGCTTAATATTTTGTGTTGAATGTACTTTCACAAAGACCTCTGTTTTCCTATTACATTCATAGTACCACATCCTTATCCACAAAATACTGAATATTACAGGTGTCCATCAGTATTATATCAGTTTAGGAATATGTTTTTTATTTTCCCACCATCGATTTCTTGAATATGCACCCCTTCCGCATTGCTGTATGAACTGTGAATGTAGCAATATGCGTCCCCTTAAATAGCACAGTAATGACAAAAAATATCACGATTCTTCTCCCACGTTCCAATTTATTACGCATTTAGTATTCACCACTCCTTAAACACGATCCTATTATTCCAATATTGCTCTCAAATGAAGAAGCATCTTCTTGGTATTTTTCAGTTAGAACTCCTAGAAGATCAAATTGATACAGATTAAAGTTTATTCAATTATCTTTTGATGGCAGACTTTTATTTAATGTTTTCTCGAAATTTAGAAAAGCTATTTCTCATTTAAAATTACAAAGTATTGCTATAATGCCATATTGCACGTGCCTGCACTCTGTATAGCATTGAAAGTTCCATGTACTTATAACGTGTGTTAATGTTGCGTTCTGCTCCACCTGGGGCTATAGGGCGTCGACAGTAGCTTGCATTATCACTAACGCCCATGAACTGGTTCAATCAAACCGAGCCTGCAACATTTTCAGTTATGCTGTAGTTGGCGACTGGTGGTTTTCGCCTTTTGCCTTTGATATATTCAAATATTTGATGAAATTACTGTTGTTATGCTTATTCTATAGAACTTAAAAGGTGGAAAAATATCTATTTACTTTTGTAAAAAAAAACAAAGACAAATATCAAACAGGGAATGCCACGTACCAAAAACGGAGCCTCCACAAAACGAAACCCACAGCACGTAGACGTGCACACCACTCACAAACACACACACAGAGGACAAAACGAACAAACAAAGGAACACAATGGGGCACCGCCTTGGAACGGTCAGTGGCAAAAACACCACTGGGGAGCTTATACCGGTTTATGGTGCGCACCCAACCCCACTCTTACCCCCACCATGTTCCAAAGATACGGTGTAAATAAAAGTAATTCCCGCCAGGTGAATCATTAACACATGTAATGGAAACAAAAAGGCATGACATGTAAAACACAAAAAAGCTCGTGTATAAATATATAAAAAGCAAACCTTAAGAACCAAAAACGTATGTAGTCAGTGTCTTTTCAGAAGGGCCCGACGAAACAGGCCAGAGGATAGATATCAAAACAGTTCAGTCCTGGTAGGATTTAAGAACTGCTTATCATAGAGTCCGCCCCTCGTCCGTCAGACACAATCAAAGAGGAAAGCGTAGTGTCCATCTGTAAACGGGATGAACACTAAACATGCGGTTTGTCTCAAAACAGTTGAGTCGTAACCTCTTTTTATAAAACGTTTTATAATTTTACCAAATACAGTTGGAAAATTACCATGAACCAAGATCTTACGAAGTTTGTAAATCACATCCCCATAAAAAAAAGGTTTAGAAATACCTTCTCGCAAAAGTGTCTTTAAATTACTATTGCATTTTAAAACTAAATAAGAATTACGATAGTAAAATTTAGCAAAATATTTACGCAATTTGTAATAACGGTAGCCTTGCTGAAGATGTTTTGTAATATATTGATTGCGTTCATTGAAATCCTTGACATGACTACACGCTCTAGCAAACCGAATTAATCGAGAATTATATACCCCATAAGATGTAACCTGAGGAATATCCCCATCCAAATGGGGAAAATATACAATACTGAAATTAAAATCATCCCTCTTGTCATAATTTCTGGTATGTATAATATCGTCATAAATAGAGAGATGTAAATCTAAAAATGAAGCATCAGTATCCGATTTGTTAGTTTTAATTAACTGAAGCTCCCTAGGATAAATAGTACCCATCAATTGACCAAAAGACGGATTATTCATATTAAGAATATCATCCAGATAGCGTGATGTATTATTAAAAGCAGTTATAATATCTGCCTGCGTATCTGGAGAAAGGCTCAACATAAAGTCTTTTTCATAACGATATAAAAACAAATCTGCGACAAGGGGTGCACAATTTGTTCCCATGGGAATACCAATTACTTGTCTGAAAACTGTATTCCCAAACCTGATGTAAATGTTATTCAATAAAAATGAAAGGGCTTTACAAACTTCGTCACAGGTCCACATTGTATAATGTTTAATGATATTCTAGTAAAAAAACCTTTATCAAAATTGCAAGCGAGAAATGTTGATCGTCTATACGAACTTTCAAATTAGAAACTTCAGTGATGTGATCAGTGACCAAATTGTTTTTAACAGAAGGACTCAATGTATAAGCTTTAGTGCTATTTAGTGTTCGTTTTGTAAAACATTAATACAATGTAGGCGTCAAATGATGATAATATTGTTGGCCGCCTTGTCTGCTGGAACTAAGACATACTTAGAATGAAATTCTTGGATTTCCTTTTTCAAATGTCTTTAAGTAAACTTGCGTTTTGGTGGAAGTAGATGTTCTTTAGTTTGATAAAATTTAATTCTAGAATCAACAATGTTAAAAATAGTTCGTTTCCAAGACGTTAATACATTGATATCAGCATTCTCACGACGACACCATTAACGCAAAAAGTTTCGATGGATTCCGCAATCTGACCATGACAAACATCAAAATCAATAGTTGAAGGAATTCTATATTTAGGTCCTTTAAAGAAAAAATTACGAATACGCTTGTCTTTAATAATATCAAAATTACCAGTGATTACATGACCGGCATCTGAATAGCAAAATTTTGAGTTTTTACATTCGCAGTAAGGAGTATTAGTTTGAACATCTAGGTCGGAAACTATTTTATTGTAATTGACTATAACATTTCTTACAGCTGTTTTATATTTATAGCAGATAATAGGAATTTCGGAGATTTTGAAATATTTAGGCACAGCATCAATGACACGTTTATCACGAAATATAATGGGTGTATCGATGAAGTCAATACCTTTATTCATGAAATAAAATTTAAGAAAATGTCTCTCATGGTCAGATTGAGTGTCAATATGTGGAAGGAGAACGTGTTATGTGTAACTTTGAATAAGATATGATACAGTGTGAAATGGATCTGTTTGAATAACATACTGGTCCGCTTCCTCGTCTAGCTTTTCAAGAGATTGAACAGATAAAGATGTGAGACGAGAAAGCATTGAATTAAAGAATTAAATCGAGGTCTGCAACAGATATATTGACTTTAGATTTGCGCTTTATATTACCATTGCGTCTTATTCCATGAGACCTAGATTCATGTTTCCTTATATTTAAAATAGAAAAGATATCGATATCAGGCTTTTTAGAGGTATTACCTTCTTGATAAATATCATCATTTAAGCCCAACGGAAACGGTGATTGTAAATTTTTAATCCATTTGAATTCTGCTACATGTCTGGCTTTTATCTAGACGTGGAATTAGTATCATATACGATTTGCTCTACTGGCTGAATTGTTACCTGATCAAATGTATGCCCAGATTTACGAAAGTGTTGGTATAAAAATGTAGTAAACTTGTTCCGACTATGCATTTTGTAAGAATGCTCGCGAAAACGAATTTTTAAAGAACGCCCAGTTTGGCCAACATACTGAATACCACAGTTGGGTGCGTTTCAAGTCAGTACATAAATCATGTTCAATCAACGTCAGAATTAAGTACCACATTAAAAGTTCTGCCGTTAACGTTTGAAGTGATTGTAGACATGTACGATAAATGATTGCAACACGCACCTCTTAGAATTGCACTTGCGGAAAATTTGTATGTTTTTTTTTTATTTTATACTTCTTCAGTATAGTAGAAGTTAAAGGTGAAAGACGAATACGTAGATTATTACAAAAAAAACAGCTGGATAATTTAAATTAGTTCGTGGAATATAAAATGAATGTGTATAATGTAGCTTTAATGGAGAAAGGCTGATTGAAGGTGTATGTCTTAAAATGTTTTATTTTATATTTCTTCAGTTAGTAGAAGTTAAAGGTGAAAGACGAATACGATTTGTTAGTTGCAGTCATTTTGAGTCCACTTTTAAAATTATCTCATGATATCATGTAAACCAAAGCAACATGTGCATTTAAAACGTTTGTTCAAGTTACTTTTCAAAATATACAAGACAATTATTGTGCATGTTAAATATATGCTTTTTGCCCTGCACATGTTTGAAAGTCACAACCTTTCGATGCATAGACTTTATAAATTATATAGTGCTGGTATTGAGTACCATAAAGAACTTCAGATCATTTTGGAAATCAGCATGTAACAAAATTGTTGAAACCCGCAGATATGTGCTAACAGGTCCTGTGTTGAAATTTAAATGGCATTGTAAACTCCTTCAGCATTAGGGCAAACATTTTTGCACCATCTTACACATGTGTCATACATTTTATGATATAAAACATTTCTCTGAGAATAAGATCAATGTGCATAACGTAACCATATACGTCTCTATGTATATTGTGTCATTACTGTTCTCTTAAGTATCAGTTATATATTCGGTTGTATATAACGAATTTTTTAATTTTCTGTTGTTGCCTATTGACATTTTTAAGTGTTGTTCAAAATGATACCACATATTTTTTTTTATATTTTCTTTCAATCAAGTGTAGATATTTCAGCATCGTATAGGGTTTGTAAAGTATTACAAAATGTTACAATTTTGATATATTTTCCGTTTACACAGTGACAGAACACACATAGGTAATGGAAAGTAATTACTTCTAAATGTAATGCCAGTATGCCTATCATACGGAATCCTGTTTCCGCCATCGACTTTTCGCCTAGACAGAAACGCGAAAACTTGAAATTAAGCATCTAATTTATACTTTTCGTGCTATAAATTTACCGCGAAAAGTCGAAATCTTGAAGTTTTTGACCCGACAATTGTCGTGCAAACGTCAACTTTTCGACCTAGAATCAAGCGCGAAAAGTAGAAATTAAGAGAGCTAATTTCAACTTCTCGTGCTAAGATATTTCCTCGAAAAGTTGAAAAGTCGAAGTTTGTAACGCGACAATTGGCGTGCAAATTTCAACTTATCGACTGAATTTGTAGGGCGAAAAGTATAAATTAAAGTCTTAACTTCTACTTTTCGTGCCGGTTCTTTGGCCGATAATTTCACGATATTATCGCTTAAATTTCGACTTTTCGTTGTAGGACTAATTTACCGGGGTAGGCATAGAGTCTTGATATTTGATATGTGACATTATCTAATGGTCCTCTATGAAAATTGTTCAAATTGTGCCCCTGGGGTGAATAGAGGCCCCGCCCCGGGGGTCCCAAGTTTTACATAGACTTGTATACGAAAAGTATAAACTAGATGCTTAATTTCAAGTTTTCGCGTTTCTGTCTAGGCGAAAAGTCGATGGCGGAAACAGGATTCCGTACTATCAAGCTTACTTAGAATGCACCGTCCAGTAATAAGATTTATTGTTATATGGTATTGCTAATATTTGTATCTCTTTTTTTTTGCATCTGAATTGTTCAAACATTAATCCCCACCCTGTACAAATTACCTTTATTCACATCTTTTCTCTCCGGAAACATGTCTGAGTATGGCTGAGCGCAATTTCCTACTACCATTACTTTAACATTATAGTGTTAATTTTGTTCTAGTAGTTTCTGCTGCTCTACCATTCCAACCAAGAAAAATCGCTTGAGCTATTTTGAAGCGCCTCCGTCTAATTCGAGGTCGTGAAATTTCTACTTCGATAATAATTACATTTTGCTAAAACCAACACACGTTACACATTACAAACTACAACGTCGAAAAAGCTTCGAATCTTGAATACACCCTTGGAAATACATGTATTCTTAAAGGCAATAAATGTTTGGTAAATACTGGGAATTAATAGGAAACACTCTGAAAATGATGCCTTATTTTAAGAATATTTTTATTTTAAGGACAATTAAAATTTGAAATCGAACTAAATTAATAGAATACTGTTGCAAGCATACATCAGCGACAACAGATATATCACTTCAATTAAAATTGCTTGCTCCCTATTGCTTACAAATCTATCATCACCCTTTCATACACATTGAATACACATTGAATCCATAAAATAAACAAACTAAATAAATATATAAATTCAGGAGTGAAAATATATAATTTATGATTGATATAAAAATAAATCCCTGTCCAGATTTGGACAGTTCCAGTTAATTGTAGAAAGAATGAAAAACAAGATATCATTTTAAAATGTAATTATGATTAAGTATTCAAAAAGTCTTACTCCATGATCGTTCTGTTCGGAAATGAGAGTTTCGCGTGGCGATGAGTTTGTTATCCCTTGGACACGAGGCACTACTTTGTGGGATATCGAAACACTATTCGTGCGAACTTATTTTTGCCTGGTTTCGGGATAAGGAGAAACCTACATTTGTGACCTTCCGTAGTTATCTATTATTTGCTTTTTAAATCATATTATTTTTTAAGAATGACTCTTGTACCGTAAATGCATATTATGAATGCTATTGTTCATTGACAATCAAAAACGAATTCTATTACTCAATGGATTCTTCCCGGACACCATGTTAACTAAACCTCGTCATTTTAAGTAATCTATAGTCATCACTGACAAGCACATAAACGAGTTATTATAAAAGACAAATTTTCGTGTGGATAGGAACACTGGTGAAACATCGTGGCAATAATTTTGATTTAGTCAAAAAGCTCTCAACTGAGAAGGAAGTTCCATATATTGCTTAATTTACAGTGAGATGAAATGGCTGGTATGTGAAATATTGTTTTACTGGTAATTAATCAACTATAAACTAAATTTGTATCAGAAATATTAGTTTATCTTATACTTATTATACCCTGTTTCTCTCTCCTATTGATATAAATGTGTAAAGGGATTAAACAATAATCTACCGATGTTTGCTCTAGTGCACTTGCGATCCTTGTCCAAAATGTCCCCGGAGCTAATATTTTATTTTTGTCGCTGCATATACTATATGTTTTGTCATGATATATCTTACTTCCAGACAGGCATATAGTTTGAGATATTCAGTAAACAAAAGAACAACTGGTCTCCTTCAAAATCACCTTCTACCAAGACATCACGCAAAAATAATAATATGATTTGCATTGAAACATTGAGAAATATCTGCTTTGTTTACACATTGACAGTACCAGTTAAGAGGTCAAGACTTGGGTGTTCGCAATCTCAACGTTTTATTTAGATTAAATATAGCAATATGCACATTACGCAGCCCATTTAGTTTCGTTTATTTAGATTTAGGTGTGCTTTTAAGCCTTTGAAATGAACTGAAAAAGGATGGTTTAAATAAAAACGTTTGAAAATCAATAGCAGATAAAGTTTTGAAGAAGGGCCTTAAATCGTCCATCAGTCATTTTGTAGTATAGCTGTATTATACATGTAACTATTTCATGAAGTTCATGTTGGGGGCGTTAGAATGTGTTGGGACTTTAATTCGTTTGGTGGGTCTTTAAATCGATTTATTCGCAATATCGTTGCATCTCACATAAAAAGCTGACAGTTTAGAAATAGTTCTGAAACAGATGTGTTTCCAACGGTTGTTGGTACTTATACTAGTCATGCTGCTCTTGCAATTCGATCCTTGTTAGGAATCAAGAAAAGTTTGTTAATGCAATCTGGTCGTTAAAGTAAAACTAAATTTCTAAAAAACTAAAATTCTAAAGACAATTTGCGCAAACACTCGTTGAAATAACAATAAAGAAATGAAAAACACTCGTGCTTTTCATTTTATTCTAAATTTTGAGTACTATTTTGTTTCAGATGTTGGTATTCGTGAAGATCATGCTGTGTCAGTGACCGAAAAGTTGCAATAAAGGCCGTGTTTGTCATGTAGCGGTGATAAGCTATAGATGTAGTACAACACTTCGAATCTAACTCGTATAATACAATATAACAGAAACGACGTGGTCAACGCCACATACAGTATGGCGCAAAACAGACGTTAAATATAGATGTGCGTGATTCCTGGCAGTATTATCTTAAATCAGTATAAATTTGCCACACATTTTTAAAGAAATAAATGAATCAGACAAAACACTGTTGCTATTGTCAAGTGAAAAGAAAATCAGTGAATGTGTAAATTACATGTATACTATTATCAACGTTTTGTTACATGTACAGAACATCATAGTTTCGTTTTTCAGTAATTTCAATTATTTCTATTGCTAACGTTGTGAAAATAATTATTTAGACGGAGTCAAACTAAACATTTATCACATATCTTCCCGGCTGTATGATTTAACAAGATGTTTTAAGTATCCGTATAAATAAATTCGTGTCTAAATGATATACCATCAAAAAGCAGTCTAGATATTGGTGGATATTGGTGGAAAACGGTAGTACTTGGTCTAAGAGGAGATAGCCGCCGCGAGTAATGGCATGAAATGTTGAAACACTCGTTATCTCAAGATCTACCATTAATACTTTCTGACTTAGTTTTCCAATAAATCTCACAGCACTTCCCGAGAACTGCCAGTATTTACTGCAGTGTCAGGAACTACGAGCATTTCCCGTTTTGATGCAAACCTTGATACACATCTATTTAACGTCTGCCCTTGCTTGTTGTTGCCAAAAATGGCAAATCTTCACAATGGACAGTAATTTTCAGCTGAATCAGCCTAAAGGTTCATTATTTCCCTCTTTAATGACATGCCTATTTGCCGTCTGACCTTGCTTGTTGTTACCAAAATGGCAAATCTTCATAATAAACAGTAATTTTCAGTTGAATCAGCATTAAAGTTTATTCACTGATCTCTGAAAAGTAGTTATGAAAAAACATGGCATGTCGACTTCTAAAACTGAAATTTTTCTGATGACCAGATCTGCTGAAAATATGTAAACGGGGGCAATGTCTTCACCAATACTTGTTCTTTATCATGCATGTCTTGTTGGTAACACGACACGACTATTTATTTCTCCTGTCATAACATTCACTTTTGTATAATACAACATTAAGTTTTGAAATTTCTGATGCATATACAGGTTTAAATGATAGTGCCATGTTAGTATATGGGGAAAAAAGATGTGGAGAAAGATGCTCAAGTCTTTACATTTTAATATTGTCTATAAACATTTTAAAATCAAGAAATGAATATATATATATTCTTCAAAAGTGTATTAGCCGTTTTAATGATATACAAATATTAATAGACTGAAAGTGTATAAATTGCATATTAACATAACACAGATGCTATAACAGCATTCATATTTGCACTGGCTATATTTGCACTATTTTGCACTACTTTATCATTAAACTCCTTAAACGCAATGGGATAACACGAGATTAAACCGTTAATATCTGGCAGGGCCACAGGACTCTACTCAGTGGCAGTTCACTAGATGTTTATTTTACATATACATAGTCCATCATACATCAACAAATACATTATTCTCTTGGATATGGAATACACTGGAATAGAGTGTTTGGTCTGAAAAACATATGTAAGTATCATAAATAAATGAATGATATCAAAGAATATCATGTTGATATCACACAGACAAAAGATACCAATATTTATGACCTCTAACACTATTAAAACATACTCGTAATAGACCTATTAATTAATTACTTAATCACATATAGCATCATGTATATCACAAAAAATACATGGCAAGATATCCTTTAAAACATAAAATACATACATGTAGTTCTCAATGATAAAACATTACTTAGCCTAGTGGTCAATATATCTGGCAGAACCTAAACATATCACATATTAATAGAAACATAGTTTATCACATATCAAATAATCATATTCTATATTTACGTACATATATAACATGTAGTTTATATAGATAAGCAACAAAAAACATAACATGACATACCTTATATGTATGTCAAAATAATTTGTATGTTTAATTTATTGATAAGGTAACACATTAAGCACAGATAATGCTTGACTCCCTTTCCATGCTATCATTGCTATAATTAGCGAGTGCATTTGTACTCGTTGTAAAACGCTATGTTTAAATTTGACCAATCAGAAACAATTTCTAAAAATAGCATGTCTGCTGGGGTATAAATAGGTAGATGGATGACAGAGAGCTCATCCGCATTCGGTATCCAGCGGTCGAAGAAGACACATTGAGGATTCAATTAATGATTTATCCCAGTACCTTGAGAAGGAGACTATTGTAGTTACCCTGTCAGGGCGGATAAATTATTATAAAGAAGACTTTGGAAGTTCATAGACTAAAGAAGAAATGCAGAATTTTAACAAGGTTTCGAGCTATAGGGCCAGCGCATAGAAGTTTTACCTTAAGGGTAGTTGAATGCTATATACGATAGCATATATAGGCTGAGCATCGGGAAGCTGAGACAGAGACCCAGAGTTTGTTAATCTACTGAGATAGTAGGAGAGTTCCAGCTTTAGACTGTTCAACATTATTGGCGAAGTACAGCCAAGGCATCGGGGATATACCTATATGCTAGTTGAATGCTGCATGTGATAGCATAAAGGCGCTGAGCATCCATGATTTAGAGCAATCATATAGAGTTTGAGAGTATAGAGAGGCCGAGCATCTATGTGATAGGACTGGTATGTTGTTGATTCAAAGACATTGTCTGATGGGAACCTCAACAAAACGACCAGTCAAGTATAGAGTCTCCAGCCTATAAGAGTTTGAGCTAATCATTTTTAATTGTAGATTGTTAGTTTGAAACATTTAGTGATTTGCCTGATCCCTGGAATTGTCTAGCTCATAATAAGAAATCATTTACGAATCATTGGTACACGAATCATTTAGGCAAGGTAGCCAGAGGAAAATTCTATATATGAGATATTTGGTCTCACCAGCTCTACGTTTTAACAAAGGACATTCTATATCGTTTGTCAGCTAGTCTAAGACATAGTCACCTTAGCGATTGGACCCAAACCATTGTTCAAGATACTAAAGGCGTAGGCACTTCCCTGGGTCATATAACCAGTATCCTGACAATGTAACACAAGTACCCCCCTGATTCCTACATTCTACTGATACCTGATCTTCACACATACACATTGTTCTCTGTGCAGCAACTGTATTAGCTGTGCTGTAAAGTTAAGATTCAAATATTCATGCAAGGTGTTAAAAGAATAGAGCGGCAGTTCGTAGATAAGCCATTACAAAAACGAGCGCCAATTCAAGAATGACAGAAGAGCGCACACTGGATGAACGAAACCGCTATTCAAGAAACAGCACTTAAACAAATCAATCTAGGCAAAGCAATTATAAACTGCAAACCAAAGAAATAAATACCTGAATCCAAACAATCCAAACAAATCTTAAAACCAAGTAAAAAATATGACATCTCCAAAAAGTGCATGTCACTAGCTGTCATCAATATGTTCTGCACAGAACTACTAGTCATGTGACCACACATTTCACCCAGTGCGACAATATGACTGGTTGAGTAACCAAGTAAACAAGACTAAAAATACCTATGCATGAAAAAATCATGGAAATGCTGAACACATTTCAATAACATTAAAGACCCCTGTCTGATTTGTCAGCTGAACATGTTTAAAGACACTATACAGATTAAAAACAACATATTAAGTATATATCAAAATAATGGCACTGCTACAAATATTGTTAAGGGGTTTACTTTTCGAAAATATGGGGGTAGGTCAGTTCTGATATTTCAAATTGAAAGTTGGTTGAAATGTTTATTTTCAAGCAAATTCTGGATAAAATACCTATAAGGACGAAATTGCCAGCAATTATTTGGCAAATCATATACCATTAAATATTCTGGCTATGATCTTTCACATTATACACTACTGCCATACTTACAACCTGTGGGTGTTTAAACTGGTTAATAACAAGACAGAGTAAATAAAATGTTATCCCCGTAAAGTCTTCATTTGTTCATCATACGAACAATATGAATATTTTTTGCTTTCAAGTTGTATCTTGCAAACAGGAGATTTGCATTCTTTTGATAATACTATTGTTTGTGACACCGTTCCGTCAAGTAGAAATAATGTATAACATGCAATAAACATTTTGTATATGGGGTTACTAGCTGTAAATACAAGAACATAGATCTAGTAGGAATAGCAACATTCCAAGATGGAGACATTTCAAAAGAAAACGCTGCATGATACATGTTTATGTAAAAAATATATATATACACACATGAAAAAGTAGACCAATTAGAGAATCACATTACGAAACACAGTGAACACCGCCTTACAAGGGTCGGTGACAATTCAACCATTTGGAGCTATAATCGGTAAATCCTTTGTGTTTATCCACGCCGTGTTACAAAATTACAGAACAGTGTAAATAAGTTGTTACTATTGTATCCGTATTGGTGACAATATGCAAAATATGAAAAAGCCAGGTTAGCGACATTCCAGCATAGCAGCCTACCTGTACACGCGGACGTAGACAATACAAACACATGATACAAAACGAACTATTGAACACAGTATGTCACCGCTAAAAACGGCCAATGGCAAAGGCGTCACTCGGGAGATTCAACCTTATTATGTTCTAAAATTACAGGATAAGGTAAATAAAAGTTATCTCCGTCAGATTAGTCTCTTACACATGTAATGGCAAAAGAATGCATTGTATTCAAAACAAAAAGGCTCTCAAAAAGTTCTGAAAAAAAGCAAACCTGAAGAACAAAAACGCAGGTACTCTATTCATTTAAAGAAGAGAGAGTACCTAGAGAAACACACTCAAGCATGCACTCAGTGCCACTGCAGAAAGCAGAGAAACCTAACAAACAGATCAAAGCGCCGACTGAAATCAGCCAGATGGCCGGTTCGGTCCAAATGAATTGGAAACCTTGTTAAAAATTTGATGGTTGATAAGACTTGAAAGTCCCTTCTTTGTGAAGTCATAAGCTGTATGTTTATATTAAGATTCGTTTTATTTGTTTGCAGATTTACAACCTTTTTTTCTAAACTGAATAGGTTTATTAATTTCAAATATAATGACAATACCAATATCTTCGAATATTTCAGAAATAAAAACATAAAGCGCAATACTACACTTAAAAGAGAAAAAGCATGATTACAATATGACACTATGACACAAAATAATGTAGAAGATATTTTTTATCATTTCCTACATGAACTTTTTATTGCAGAACAAATAATTCGCTCGGACGGCTGTAGTTCAGTTTCTTATTTATTTTAAGTCATAAAAGAATTCTGCTAGAATGCTGTTTCATAAGAACTCCGCTTGTGACACACCACTATATGATGTGCATATAACATTTACATTTGTGAGAATTTCTAAGCAGTCATTTCAATATTTATGTTCTTTTGCATAAGGTTTATTACAAAAATAACATACACTCTTGTCAGTGCATATTGTTACCGATTTCTAGTTTTGAAGAGGAAGAAAAACATGTTTACAATAAGACACGATCTCATTACAGCGAATTCAGTTGATATCACGCCGCGCTATAATTGAATGTAAAGTTCAGATTTGATGTTTGTCTTCTCGCTCTGCATGCACTTTCCGCTGACATGCGACGGCAAAATTATCCCCGGAAGACACAAAACTAAAACCTTATAAGATTATATTCTTGACTATTTGAAATGATGTGTCTACAAGAATTTGTCCTGTTTGTTGTACTGCGTAAATAGTCGTTATACTTTTAGTTTATCATTTAAAAGGTCTTTTCCCATTTTCAAGTACGAATTAATTCAAACATACTTGTCTTACGTTATTTATACATTAAGTGTTGCCATAGAATAGTATGTTGTGCATTCATTGCATTATACCCCTGGTATTTTGGCAATTGTACCCAAAACAAAGATGTGAATATCGATGGTATCAATGGTTTTCAGACTGTGCGATGCGGATATAGCGACCATATATCGTTTTACAAGGACGTGTATTACCTTCTCAGTATTTTCGCAAAGCATCAACAGGAGAATGGCGAACGAATGTTGTATAGAAGTCAAGGCCGCGATCAGTGAGATATTATTGCTGTGTTATTTGAATGTGACTTTTCCCGTGGAACTTTAGTCTTTGTTATTTTTTCGCTGCTTTTTTCAAATTGTGCATAAAGACTGACGAATATCATTCTTAGTTATCAAACGTAGTTACTCCCCACGGTTGCTTCTAAGTCACAATGTGTATATTTTCCACTGCTCATGCGTTTGAGCACAATACTGTTCTGTTTATAGTGAAAACTTTAATTTTTGTAAATATGAACAATCACTACATATATAATTAATTAAACATAAAATTAACAGTTTTATGTTTAACGACCATGCTACGCATTAGGTTTGAAATAGCACACACTAATAAATGTATTGCTAATCACGGTATAAACATTATTATATACCTATTTAAATTCTGTCAAAAATACAGCTTGCAATACAAGGAAATACGAACAGGCTGTAAAAATCCCGTATTGTACCTTCCAAAAATGCCGTATGTACCTCCGCATTGTCTGTTGTCGGACTACTTTCAATGAATATGCATGAGCTGACACAGTTATAAATAGCGCACACAAAAACTTTAACATCAACAAATATTTAAATATATTTCGTTCGATTACAAATAAGCAAACAAAGATGTGGAGGTATATAATAAAAGGGTCATTACAACAGTAGCTAGATCTGGGATTTTGTATTCGGCTCACGTGGATATTTTCAAGGACGGATCACACGCGGCGCATGCGTGCCTCGTGAGATCCGAACTAGTAAAATCCGCTCGAGCCGAATACAGCGTCCCAGATCGAGCTACTGTTATAATAACCTTATTGTACTACTACCAAAAATAAAAACTTGAATATTTTTAAAGACTGACTATTACTGAATGTAGCTCTATATACACAATTAATGCATATATTCAATAAAGTTAAGAACATGTTACGAGGAGTTACTTTTTTTAAAGTAAAAAACTAGAGATATTATTTTTTGTTTATCTTCGGCACTGGGCATCTTTAAGATCTGATCTCAAGAATCAAAATCAAACGAGTTGTTCAATACTGTTACTGTAGGCGTACATTTATTAGCGCGGCAAAAATTTAGCGCAAACGCAATTTTTGGTGAAATATCTAATTAATGCGTGGACGTGAATTAGCGCTCTCGCGAGACCGCTAATTTCTAATTTTAGCGCTGTCCGAGATGAGGCTCTCGGAGATTTACGGAGATTCACGAAAATATTCGGAAATAAACTTAACCGTCGACAATTTTTATGTAATGTGTTTCTGCTGTAATTATACGTCATACTGAAATCATCTTTTTTCACTGTTGGCGGGCTAAAGAAAGTACGATTTATTTGAAATTATTTACTTATTAGTGTTATACCGTAAATCTCTTCTTGTATTTAATTATAGTTTCAAGTTTCAACTTTATTGGCATAATCTGCAAAACAATTTGCCTTTGGCCATTTACATAAATACACATGAAGTATGGCAAAGACAAATCTATAATAGCATTTCAAATAAATATGAATTTACATTTCATGAAACAGTTAGATTTTCAAGGGTATTTTACGAATTTCAAAAGCTTCTTTAATAAATTTTGATAATGCCCATACCTTCTTCTGACTTTTACAAGACATTATAGCATTAAACGTATTTAATGAAGGCCATGGTAGGGAACCAAGATATCTTTTACGGATGTCTGAATATTTTGTACAGCGTAAAAGGAAATTATATTCAGTTTATAATAATCTGCGTGTTTTATATTCTGTATACTAGTTATAATTGCTGAAATAAAACGGGATTGTCACACATTTTAATCATTGAAGCCCCATTGTGCCTTAATACAAACGTTCACACCTTTTCGTAAACGAGCGACTGCAACAACGAACATGCCCGAAGATGATACGGAAATCGATAACAACTTGATCAAAGGAGAAAAAACACAAACTACAAGCTTAAATATTTTATTTTGTATGATCATATATTTAAAATAATAATATGAACAATAAACAGGAATATCATTCGAACCTTAAAATATTAGCAAGCAGTGTAACTAGTGCAAACTCTCAAGAGTAATTATTTGCAAAAGTTCGAAGAAAACACCATCAAATGAAAATGTACATGAAAATGCTTGGACAAATTAATGCGCGGACATGAATTAGCGCACGTGCGATAGCGCTAAAAGCGCTGTTATTAGTACACCGCTAAAATAAGTAAGCCTACAGTAGTCGGAAACCATATTTTGCAAGTTTTCATATTGTTTCAATAAACTTGCATTTAATCGTTGTTCATTTTTAAGTTGTATCGGGCACCGTTAACAAACTATTTTTTATTGTGCCTTAATACTTAAAGGACTTGAATAAGGTGTGCTTTGTGATATATGAGCCTAATTTATGACTTAAGAATGCCATTCGTGATTGGATTACAGTGTAGGGATAATGCCTGTTTCGACATGAAATGAATACTATGAGATGTGTTCAATTTCTCTTCATTTTAATCATGTGTCATAGGACCAAAATACGTCTGGACTACGCATATATAAGAAGTTATGTTTCCCAGTTTACCAACGTTTCTTCTCCTTTCAAACACCAGTTGACGTTATTGTCGTTTCAAAGTGTAGTAAATGTAGGAGATCATGTGCTGTAAACACACCATTCCGTATACACGCGTTCTGCGTAGCTATAAAGTTACAACGGATATATAACGCATACCAAAACAACTTTAGAAAGACAAGGAAATTAACACTTATCAATATGAAATTCATCAATTCAGAGTTGATTATACTTTTTATGCTAGAATAGCGTTAGAGGGTTGTTTCCTGTTATAGCACCTGCAAAATCTCTCGGGATACATCTGTGTCTAGTGATAACAAGCTCAGACAACAGCAAGTCCAAAGGGATACCTCAGATGTTATAAAACGAAAAATAGTCCTTGCATTAAAACTGCCTGGTGCGCTGAACAGACAGAGCACAAAAAAGAACGGATGGTTGTCTGTGTAAATAAATGAAAATTTAATAATGGTGATCAGCCTAATATAATAAATAAACAAAATCATTGCATTTATCAGGAATTGGAATGACAAAGTTCTTTACTTTCATTGTATTTAAATGACCTTCAAGAACTGTCTCCTTCAGAAAGTCTTTAACAGGCATTGATATACATTTAAAAAGCTATATTAATTATTAAAGGAAAGGAAGTCAGCCCATACGAGACTCATTCTCTTCTTCCAAGTGAGGTTTAACTAAGATCAAACGGAATTAATTCTGACTTTGCCGAAAATGTTCTTGGACAAAATATAAAATTAATTTTTTGACATGCACGTGTGATATTGAGCGATTTATGAGCCAACATATTTTCATCGGATGTCTTTGTAAATATCCTTTAAAGATACACATCTATAAGACCACGGCTCGAGCATATTGTACAATGTACACAGCTTTCATCGAAATTTCTTCTGAATATAACAATTAAATCCCTTTATCAGCCGGCGTCGATTGAAGTTTGAATAAAACCGATACAGGCCCAAGCTAAAATCCTGTAAAATACTAAAAAAGTGAACGGCATTCCAAAGTTATATTCTTGCTTCTGTGTTGTCATATTGTATTTGGACAAAATCCCCATTCCAGAAGTTATTGATGAACTATTTAACTAATGTTCATTACGGCAATGCATCGTGTGTCAGTGAGGCAAGGGATCAATTTGAAGTAAATTATTTGCTTACTTACGAACTATTTCTGTATGTTGCCTCTAAATATAATAAAAGTGTCCAAGCAACTAGAAAGTGATAATTAAACGTCAGACAAGGCCTGATTAATTTACCGGACTGGAGATAAAAAAATCTGTAGGCTATGACTAATGAGTATCCACGCAGTATCATTTCTAGCTTTAACAGAAAAGGCGTTTGTATGTATACTAGATCTATTCAAATACCAAATTTATTCAAAATATATATGAAATACTTCTATTCAACTTGAAAACTGGCTGGAATTAGCCCGGTACTTTGGATTCATATCAATCCTCTTTCGCAACACCTGTAAAGCAGTGCCTTTTAACCAGAATCGAGTTCACGATTTACTACAAGTTCAACTGTAATAGCAACCTAAATAATATAACTGCACCTATAACGGTATTTCGATAGTATTGGTGATGTATTTTATAATGCTGAAAATACCTTAATAAAATTCTTAGACATTAAAAAAATGTTAGTCAGAATGTATCAAAAGTTAGATAAAATCAGTAAATACAAAGATATCATTTCACTCATTTTGCGATCTCAAAAACAATTTAAAAAGACACACAAATACAGAAGTATGCATTACGTTTATTTAACGCGCAAACATCATTTTTTAGGATACAGATGTATTGAAATTTATTTTCACTGATACAAACATGTATATATTCAAATACAAAACACAGTTTAAATTTGTTTCTAAGATACGACAGGATAAAGAGGTTGTTCTTTCTTTCTCAAATTGTCGTGCCTGATAGCGAAATTTACACATTCTAGAAATGTACGTGTGTTGTGTGACTTAAATTGAATTGAATGCATATATTGAATGTAACATGCATAAAATGATGTAATAGAATTGTTCAAGGTTAATGAAATGTTTGTTCTAACTGTGTATGAGATTTCCTGTAGTCAATGTATCGGCGGGTGCAGGTTGGGAAGAGAAATGGACAATTGTGTTACAGTGACTTTCCTACATTAGTACATGTTAATGAACCAAATATATAATCTGCTTTCATGCATTCTGTGAACACGTGATCATGGCGGAAATGTTGTAAACAAAATTTGAAGAGAGGCAAATATCTATCAAATCTACAGTAACCAGTAACCTGCATCGCAGAAAACTCTATATATGAATACATAAACAGAAGCGTAAGATGTGAAATGATCTAAAGCATGCCAAAACAAAAAAAGGGAAGTAAAAACACAAACACAAACGCGATGATGGAAAATAAAAGGGCAAATACCCCACCCACCCAACATATCCAAGAAAATGCGGTCGGGAATTGGAAGCCTCCCGAAGTGAATACGAACACTCAAAAAAGCCCTTACATAAACAATCAAACTTATGAATCTGGCCATGAAGCTTGGCAATCAAATATGGGTAATAATAATAATACGACAACGCAATACATGGCACAAGCGAGAGAACTCTTGTATCCACAAGGTCAAGTGTATCAACAACCGATGCAATTTATTCATCAACAATCATTAGCTAGCTGTAGTAATAACAAGGAAATAGACATAAACAACACAAGCAGTGGTGATTTCAGTGCTAGTGGAAATAATACTAAGTACAATCATGTGAATGCCCCAATACCACCCCCATCCCCTCTTATGCATTATGAATACAATGATATACCACCATGGGTTCATATTTTACAGGGTCTTGAGAGCAGACTAAATGAGAGGTTAACAAATATTGAGTCTCAACTGACAAATCAAAATGACAACTGGCAAATTGTGGAAAGAAACCTGACAGCACAAAGTATAAGAATTAACCAGGTAGAAAAGCAGATTGAAGAAATAAATAAGGTGAAAAATTCAGTTACACAGGTACAAACACACCTAATGAAGGTTGATGAGCATATGCATTGTCAAAATGAGAAAATAGTTACCTGTGAATCAAGTGTTCAGGCAATAAGTGATATGTTTGATGATATTACCAACAACATTCCACATCACAAAATAGAACAATTGCAAGCCCAAGTTGAAAAGTTAACCATAGACAATAACACATTAAAACAGAAGCAAGAGGAACAAGAAGAAACAATTCTAGATATCCAATGCAGAAGTATGGAAGATAATCTACTGTTTTTTGGGCTTGATGAGGTTGACTTAGAACCTGATGAATATGAAGATCCTGAAGAAACCCTGAGAGAATTTCTAAGAGATGAAATGAATATAAAACACAATATAAAATTCAAGAAAGTACATAGATTAGGAAGAAGAAGACAGGGTCAGATAAAACCCAGACCTATTATAGCAAGATTCACAGAGCCAAAGGAGAGAGATACAGTGAGATATGCTGCAGCTAGTACACTAACAGGAAAAGGCTTTGGAGTTAGGGAACAATTCCCAAAACAGATTGAACAAACTAGAAAAATTCTGTACCCAAAACTAAAAGCAGCTAAAGAAAGTGGAAGAGATGCAAAACTTGTCAGAGATAAGCTGTTTATTGACAATCAGAGGTACTTCCCAGAAAGACAAATTTCAGAAGAGTCTTCATATACAAACAAAAATATAGAAAATCATGAAATTGTAAGAAGGAAGAGTATAAAAACAGTAACACAAGACAGACTAATCTATAACAGTGGATATAAAAGAAATAGACAAAATGCAGATTTCCAGCAGACGGATAAATCAAATCAAAACAGGTTCGAAGCATTGTCAAAACATGACAATGAATACAGAAGGTCTAATAAAAGGGGAGCTAAATCACCATTGGATACTGATGTACAAGTCAAAAAATATAGAGACAGATCAAGCAACGAGGGCGATACAGATAGTCAAAGTGACATGGAGTACATTCATAACAACTCAATGCTAACAGCTACAAAACATCTTGGGCATGAAAACGATGACAGCATTCCTTTTGCAGATGAAGCATAGCGAGACAAAGAGGACAACAATTACACAAACAAGTACCAACAAAACAATGAAACACCTATCAAGACTGATGTTAAAATATGTACGTTAAATGTATGTGGGCTGAAATCACGTATTAATTGCCCCGAATTTTTAGAATTTGTGCATGAATTTGACATTATTGGGATACAGGAAAGTAAATTAGATAACCTAGATGTAATAGCTGTACCAGGATATGAAATTTTTATGCATAACAGAACTGAATATTCTAGGCATAGATCCGGTGGAATTGCACTTATGGTTAAGAAAAATATTGCTCCATATGTTCAGATTCTTGATAGTGACAGTAAACTAATACTATGGTTTAAAATCCAAACTACACAATTGTTGAATGATACTATCAAACCCATTATATGCGGGATTGTTTATATACCACCTATTAGAACAAAATATGCAAATTCTGATCCTTTTTTAGAGATTCAAACCGAAATAGATAGATTTAATGATGAAACTTTACTTTTGTTTGGAGACTTTAATTCTCGAATAGGAACTAAGAGTGACTATATACAGTGTGACAATTTCATTTTTGAAATGCATGGTAATGACGAACTCATTATGGAAAATAATCAGATTTTTAACAAATTACAACAGAATCATGTACCATTAATAAGGAAAACAAATGACCGAAATGTTAATGAATATGGAAATATGTTGATTGATTTCTGTGCAAGCAATAATCTTTTTATAATAAATGGTAGAATAGGTGATGATTATAACAACCCTAAAACAACATGTAAGGGCAAAAGTACTATTGATTATTTTATTGGTTCATCAGATATTTTTGAAGTAGTGAAAAACTTAACAGTTATGGATTTTTCTAGTCTTTTATCAGATGTGCATAGTCCAGTTAGCTTAACTATATCACAACCTGTACAGAGTATCTCTGCAGAAAACATTACTGAAGAGGAGACTCTTTTAAGGCTATGGTCGGAAGATGAGAATAAGACAAAGAATTTTCAAGAAAATATTAACCTTGAGAAAATAAATAATATTTTGGATGAACTTGAAAGAATTGAAGGGAATACTGTGCCTGAACAACATGAAATAAATAAGATTGTTGAAAAAATTAATAACATTTTTGCAAATTCTTGTGAGCTAACATTTGGCAAAAAGTTAAACAAAAATCATAAAAACAAACAACCTAAAATATTTAAGCCCTGGTTTAAAAAGGAATGTCACAGCGCCAGAAATAGATATCATAATGCACGCAGGATGTATAACAATAATAAATCTGAGCTGAATAAAAATAATCTAAAAGCAGTTAGTAAAGAATATAAAAATACATTATCACTAAATTTTAGAAAATATAAACTAGAAAAGACTGAAAGTCTAAGACTCTTAAAGTCAAATAATCCAAAGGAATACTGGAAAATAATTAATTCTATTAATAAAACTAAAAATAAAGTGCAGGCAAGTTGTAATGACTTTTATGAGTTTTTTAAAACTATAAATGATAATAACCTGTCTGGAGTGGAAAATAACAATAATGAAAATAAAGATGAGGTTGATGAAATACATTTGAACGAAATAAATGAAGACATAAATGGAGAAATTACAGAAGAAGAAATAATACGAATTGTTAAATCTCTAAAAAATGGCAAAAGCCCAGGTATAGATAGCATTATAAATGAACATATCAAAAGCACTTTGAGAATTATGATGCCAGTATATAAAAAACTATTTAACTTAATTCTAAATCACGGTATAATTCCAGACTGCTGGACAGAAGGCACTATAATACCAATATATAAAAATAAAGGTGACGCAAATTTACCAGAAAATTACAGACCCATTACTTTATTAAGTTGTCTAGGGAAATTGTTCACTGGAATCATAAATGATAGACTAAATAAGTATGCAAACGAATATGATCTTATTAAAAACTGCCAAGCTGGATTCAGGAAAAACCATTCTACTACAGATAATCTTTTTGTTCTGCAATGTTTAATAGATTTATTAAGTTCACTAAAAAAGAAACTTTACTGTGTGTTCATAGATTTTAAACAAGCTTTTGATACTGTATGGAGACAAGGCCTTTGGACTAAGCTACTAAAAAGTCAGATAAATGGGAAATGCTTTAACCTAATCAAAAATATGTATAGTAATATTAAGTCTAGAGTAAAAACAAATGAGGGGACCACAGCTTTTTTCCCCTGTATGACGGGTGTTCGACAAGGGGAAAATTTATCTCCCTTGTTATTTTCTATCTTTCTAAATGATTTAGAGAACTTTTTCATTCTGAATGATGCGAATGGAATAAAATGTAATATCTCATATAAAGATATAGGAATGTATTTCCAACTGTTCATTATTTTATATGCAGATGACACTGTTTTGGTTAGTAGTAATAGTACTGACTTGAAAGAAAACCTAAAGCTTTTTGAAGAATATTGTGATACATGGAGGTTAACAGTTAATATTGATAAAACTAAAGTACTTATATTTGGGTCTAAATGTAAAAACTACAAAGAAATTTTTACTTTTAAAAGAATTGAACTTGATATTTTGAATGAGTATAAGTATCTTGGTATATATCTCTCCAGATCTAAGAGTTACTTAAAAGCTAAAAAACACATAGCTGAACAGGCAAACAAAGCAATGTTCTTACTTCTAAAAAAGAGTAGGGTCTTAAATCTTCCTTATGATATACAGATTGAGTTATTTAATAAAACTATAAAACCAATATTGTTATATGGTTGTGAATTATGGGGCTTGGGAAACAATGATATTTTAGAAAGAGTTCAGTTAAAATATTTTAAACAAATATTTCACCTTAAAAGATCTACACCAACTCATATGTTATATGGAGAATTAGGCATAAAGCCACTACAACTTGATATTAATGAAAGAATAATAAACTTTTGGGGTAAGCTTACTGATTTAGAAAATGATAAGTTATCAAATCACATGTACTACATTATATATGGGTTGCAACAGCAAGGAAAATTGTATTCAAAATGGATTGAGCAAATTAAAAATTTACTGTATTCAAATGGATTTGGTAACATTTGGGAACAACAACGAACCCTGAACAGAAAATGGTTTTCACTAGCTTTTAAGCAAAAGATAAATGACCAGTACCTACAAATTTGGAATGACATTATACAAAAATCTTCTAGTAGCATTAACTATCGAATATTTAAAACAGAATTGAAAATGAACCCATTTCTCAAAACTTTGCCAAACAAACTAAGTAGAATTCTCATTGCCTTCAGAACAAGAAATCATAGATTACCAATTGAAGTAGGGAGATGGACGGGTACTCCAGTGACTGAAAGACTTTGTACTTTATGTAACAGAAATGAAGTAGGAGATGAATATCATTATATATTACAGTGTAGTTATTTTCATGCAGAAAGACAGAAAAGGCTTAAAAAGTATTACTTTAATCATCCAAATGTTCTTAAGTTCAAGGCACTATTTAACACTGAAAATAAAAATGAATTGCTAAAATTGTGTAATTTTATAGACTTGATCATAAAAACTGTCAGGCAGGCTAGCCAAATTTAATAATGGGAGTTATCTTGGGTTTGCATCAGTAATATTAAGGGACAAAGATATCTGTAATGTGTTTGTGTATCTGTTCTATTTCTTTTAGTTTTTTCCTACTTAAATATCTTAATAACCTGAAAGTCAGTCATCTAAATTTTGCAAGAATTATGTATAACACTATATAATGTTTTGACTAAAAGTTATGACAGAGAAAGAAATACTTGGTAAAAAAATAATATTTAATGTATAATTACAAAATGTTTGATTAAAATGTGTATGTACATATATCATGTATATGTTGAAACAAAAATATGTATGTTTAGAAATCAGTAGATGTATAGTTTTGGAAAATATACAAATGTCTACAATTTAGCATGTACATTTTAATTAGTCATAGCTAAAAAGATAGTCATACAAATGTACAGATGGAGAAAGGTGTATGTTTATGTTTTAAAAAAAAATACAAGTTAGTATGTACAATATTAATAATTAGTCAAAGCTTAATAGATAGTCATTCTTATGGAGAAAGAAACTTTATTTTATGCTTTTTGTGTAACTTATCTATTATTGGACTTCTATCATTTGAAATAAGAAATTTCTAAAATCTAAAAGTTAGTCATCTAAAGACTCCAGTTTGTATGAAAAGCCTATAATCTGACAGTCACTTATGTAAATTTGGTAAGAATTACCTACAGTAATGCTACTGGATCATATTACTATTTTGACTGAAAGATATGACAGAGAAATTAATACTTGGTTTTTAAACTGTGTACAATTATAAAATGGTTATTTAAAACATGTAGATCTATGTATATGTTTGAACAATTATATGTATGTTTACACAATAATAGGTACATGTTTTATACAATATAAATGTTTATAATTTTGATATGCTTTTGGTATGCATAGTTCAATTAGTCACAGCTTTAGTAACCATACAACCCCTAATGATTAAACGACTAATTGTGCTTTTTTTTTTTTTCTTTTCTCATATTCATGAACAATTTGTGAATATGGTATATATGTACTCCATAGAATTTATCTCAAAAAGGTACCTTACCAAAATGAAAAATTTATTTGTCTATTTAAAAATACTTGTTACAATAATAACATGTTAATTTAACGTTACACATTTATTTTTAAGTTAACATGAATAGTTTGTTAACACAACAGTGTCTACTCCTATGACATATATGTATACTGTACTTGTTTTAAACAGGACAACAGTTATTTAGAAATCTGAAGGAAGTACAGTAGATTCCAACTCTAAATTTTACTATTTAGCTAAAAGTTATTTCCCAAAAAGACCTCTTTCCCTATTTATCTATTGACTACTATGTATTGCTACTGCTGATACTGATTGTTAGTTTACAACTATAAATATTTATTTGAATTCTTCTTAGAACAGAAGAATTTTCATAACATCTGGTAATTCTACCGACAAATCAAGTCAGATTTGCCCTTGTGGTTTTGTTTTCGGTCAAGGGTAGATCATCTGTACTTGACATCAGAATAGATAGATTTTCTATATTTTTTTTACTAGCATGCAACTGCCAACTTAGATAAAGTACGTCACTTACCCCTTCTTGATAGTTAAATCGCAAGCTGACGGCAAAATTCCAACTGCGAAATTGAGATTGCTTTCCTTTTCAAGATTTTAAATTTAAACTCCACAAAATGACACAATTGCTGAGAATTCTATTTATTAATATCTCTATCCACATTAACACCATTTTGTAACACTGAATTTGGCCCCTCTTAATCACGGAACACTGTTTTACTGCTAGACCTCGTGTGAGGGACATTAAAAGTGAATTAAGCATGCTTTTTCTCAAAAATCACACGGTCAATGATTATGACACATTAACTTATATGTCTGACCTAGTAACATATTTACGGTCATAATAATTCTACACAGAAGCGCGTGCAAATATCCTAACCAATCAAAAACTTAGATACTGAGTGAGGTAATAAAATTTTCTAATTATAGACTAGGTTACGATGAATAGATTCTGAACAAGATGAAACTTAAACGCCGATTCCTTCACCTTTTTAAATAAAAGTTGTCCTCTACTGATCACGTGTTTTTATTATTATTATTACTATTGAAATGTGAATCTCATGTTTATGTTACATTATGTACATACTGAGAATTTAATAATAAACTTGAGAAACTTGAGAATTCACTTTAATTAAGTTTTCACAACACCAGAACGGCACCTGTGAAAAGTCGCAAGTAATTTTATTCAGAGCTGTTACTATTATTTCTGCTTCCTTTTACCTCGACTATTCTTGACTGAAATGCATTTAAGTAACTCAAACGATTTGTGCAACTAACTATTAAGCTGTACCTCAACAGCATCTGTATGTATGGGATAGAAACTAAAATGTTTTGTAGTCATACAGCCTACTGAAATAACTTGGTAAATTATGGCTTGTTTTTCAATAAAAATTTGCGAGTAAAAAACTACCAATCATTTACTTGCCTAGACTAAAATCTTTTACCTCTTGTGGCCGACGCAAGTGCTTTAACATGTAGGCCTTGGTTTAAGGCAACTAAGTAATATATGTCTTTTCGCTGCATTACTGTTATGCATTTTTATCAAAAATGTCATGATGAAAATTGGATAACGCACATAAAGACGAAATATTGAAATAAAACGTGACTGTTAATAAAATCTGCGAGAAGATCCTTTCGAATCATTGAACTCAACCAAGCAAAATAGTAGCAGTCTCGAATTGATTGAAAACAAACAATTCTCGCTTCTTTTTCTGTACAGGAAATGGCACATTTGGAGTCAATTGCAGTATATTATGTCACTTGGATAAAGCTATTGATGGAAATACAATTCAAACGGAATTGAATTGAAAAATTCGTTTAAGTTACAACTGTCAGTCAAACAGCACTTATCTTGACAACGGTTCGTAATCTACTTTGAACAAAAGAGCACAAATCACCGTTGAACTTAGTTTCAATGTACTTTTTTACTTTACTGAACCAAACATATAACATGAAATGCACACTGTGTAAGTTTATGATAATGTATAGACGCACTGTACATTTATATACACTAAACTTGAACTTACCTCAGTCCGAATGGACATGCCTACAGAAAGCAAACATGTTATTTCGACAGCATATTGATAGAAATCCTTATTATAATTTCTGGTTCTTTGGGATCATGAAGTACATTTATTTATTTTATAATAGAATTCCACTTAAACTGATGTCACATTTTATTACCTCTCATTAACAGACTCAATCAAACCGACTCTGCTAATATGTATTTACATCTAAATTATCTTTTCACAGATTTTATTCCTTATCTTGTAGTAGCACTTTGATGGAAACACATCGGTGAGAGCAAATGATCTGAAGTCAGCAACCTTAATCATATCCAATGGGTTTTCCTCTTTATATATAAGGCCTTAAATCTCGTCTTCTTCAAGGAGTCTGTATGAAACTTGGGTAACATTTCTACCATGTTTTATTGAAATTCTTCAAACCACACCTGAGCATTACTTCAGACGGACAGAAAAATGGAAGTTAAATGAAAGTAAAACAATATTAATACACAGTTATAAAAAGCCCATATATCTTGTTCTCTCTGGCAACCTGACCGACATTTACAAGGTTTCAGATCCCTATAGCAGTTATCATTTTGCCAGATTTTATTTTTAGAAAAACGCCAGACTATGCCTTAGATATCGCTGCGGATGCACGGTCGGACGGCACCAAAACTATATCGCTGCCCCTTCTGCGTATGATAATAAACTATATTAAATTTTATTCAATATACCTTCATAAAAGAAAGTCACGTAAAGATAAGACGAGCGCTGAATTAAGGCATAACAAAATTCACGTGCCAAATGACATAAATGCTGTTTCATCTACTAATAGAACACAATGTTCAAGGCTTTTATTTCACTGTGAAATTATAAACCTCATAAGGATGAGATTTTCGGAAACATGTTTTAATGAGTAGTAACAAGCCTTTTACTTTTTCCCCAGAATTTGTCAAAACGTCAGTTATAATAGCTATCAAATTGCCACCTAATGATCAAATAATGGATGTCTATTTTAATGACATTGGGTGTTCTGTTCGAAATATTGGACACGAAATTAGATACTGAAATAGCTACTAAACTTACTGAGTCTCACCTTTTACACAGATTTACACACACAGAAAACGAAATATTAATGGGCAAAGGACGTACCATTTAATTCAAAAGCTATATAATTTGACATCCTATGTGTTTTTTAGACCATTGTCAATGTCCATGCTTTATAGCTGTAAAAATACATACTGAAAAATGAAACTTGTAACTATATAGTATACTATTTAACAAAGTAATGCTTATGTAATTAAATACATAATTATTAATAGGAAAATCAAAATGATATAATCAGCATTATATTCAATATAGCCAAGAATAAGTGAAGTAAAAAGTAGAAAAAAACAAAGACAAAGTCTTCAGTTTATATTTGACAAGTACTTTACGACAGAAAAAAAAATCACAGTTAAGGGTAATATTCCATGCAGTTAACTATAACAATACAGGCTTCACGTATTAACAATACAGGCTTCACGTATTAACATCTCTATTTTTATACATTATAATATTTGCTGTCAAAATAATTACATTTAAACCGTTGAGCAAAAAAAAAAACACATTTGTTTCCCTCTCTTTGTACATAAAATACTAATTTATACATCTATATAATTCTAAGATAGTATCTTCAATTATACTATGAAATCTTTTCTGAAATTTATGTATTGACATGTAAATAGGATATAACCTGTCTAAGTTCAAAACATTAATTCGATTTTACGGCAGATCTACCCTATTTTGTTTGGCTTAGATTCTAGGAATAGTCAAATAGTAAAAATGAATCTGCTTAAAATGACGTGAAAGGCCTTACTCCTAAGTTATAACTTTGTCCTAAGTAGGCTTCTTGAAACGAGCTCCTAGTACCTCAGAGACCGAAACCATTCAGCAATAAATATTATTTACATAAGCATAAAAATGGGTAAAAAAGCAAAACATGAATTCAAAACAAATAAATGATCACAGTGGGGCACCGCCTTGGAACAGTTAGAGGTAGACACACAACTAGAGTGGTGCGCATCTCTCAGTTCCCTCCATGTTTCAGTCATCCGAAAAAAACAATTAAAGATAAGGACAAAAGTCTAATAGGTAAAGTCACATTCAAAGAATACAGCCATCCATATAACGCTCCACATCAAAATGTTTACATATACAGTTTATGTACATACAAACACACAAATAAGATATAAATTCATGAATAAAAAACATGTAACAAACCGAAATAAACATGACAAGGGAACACAACATGCCTGCATCTTCGAACGGTCATTATGAAAATAAAACTACCACTTTGGGATCTAAAACACTTGCTCTGGTCACAAAAGCATGGCGATGCAAAGGAAGAAAGTCTAAAGAATTATATACAGTCTTGTGTGTCCGTCCAGCGTTTGCATTAAAGTAGTTCTTTAAGTTTAATTAACCAGAAGTGAAAGCGTAGCGTCATCTATCCAGAAAACTTAGAATAACGCTTGGTAGTCGTTATTAATACGAGCAGCATAAATGTTAAAGTTCAATAGCGGTGATATGCACTCTCGTCACCAGATTTGTTTAATTTTTGTTATCCGTGCAGACTTTTGTTCCCAACTATATTGGATACACGTGGATATTTGTCTTGTGTATATATGTAGATCTATGCCATGGAACTTAAATGAAAATAATATTTGTAGGTGATCAGCAATAAAATATTATTATCCATGACGGTCACGATACCTAATTTAAGATTAAACCCTTGATCTCATATTTACTCACGCCAGATATATCAATGATATCACGTTTTATGGTAACAACCGGTATTGTATTTTGATTTAAGCGGTGATGCAAGAAGCAATAAATGCTGGAATGGCATAGATTCCCTGTCATATATCATTGGCAGAATGATTACATTTATACGGTTTGGTTTATCTATTAATATTACAGATTACAGATGAAACGAGATTGGGACAAATCAGTATGACATTATGTTAAATTTGTTATTGATTAGCTTTCAAAACAATATCCAAGAATAAACGTATTAGATATTATTATTATTATTATTATTATCATTATCATTATTATGATACCAGATTTATGTAGCGCCCTTTTCATGATCAATTTCACGTTCAAAGGCGCTTTACATAGTTAAAATGCAGCCACACAGGGCGCATAATTCATCCTCTACTAGTACAGACACAGAGCGATCTGACCAAAGGGACAGAGTGAGACAAAGCCCCCACGACAGAGAGATCAGAAATCAGATACAGGCTTGTCCGGCTAACTTAGCCTAGCTCGTTGCGAATAGACAGCCTGGTTCTTTAACGTGCCTAGTGTATAGCACTGATACACGCAAGGATTGCCTTGGTTCCTGACCAGTACACCTCTAGTTGGGTGGGAAACACTGAAAAGCGTTTCTGAAAATTCCCGAGTAGCTGCCGGGGATCGAACCCACCGATTTCAGGATTGGAAGGCCAGTGTGCAAACCACTGGGTTATCCGTCCACCACAGATATCAGAATTTAACTTCTGTTCCCCAAGTTATCAATCTAATATCTCTTGGAATTAACATTTTTCTTGAAATTATTGCCGTTTTCCAAAGAAAACAAAAACAGAATATCCTACTACTTTGCTGTAATTGATTTTATAAATATTTCTTCAAAAAACATCGAAGCAAAAATTCATAGAGAATTTTTTTTTCAAAAACTTTACAAAAGACATTACAAAATAATTCATGGTTTCCGAACGGATTGTCATTAAAGCGTTTAAATAAATAATTCAAACAGATTCCTGTCCTTGTTAGATAATTACTATGTAATGTCTGAGGATTTGGTTCCATTTAAAGAGTAAGAAACAGTGTTGGTCACAGATAAGCAGTGTTTATTAAGAAGACTGATCTCATTTCCTTATCTTTGAAACACCTTAAGGAATTCGCATTAAATGTCTAACATGATGTGATGAAGAGCACCGTGCAACTTTCAAGCCCAGGATGGAGGTAAAGTACCTGACGTAAGAACAAACGTCACACAGGATGTATTTTATGTTTGTATGTTAACAACTTTGAGTGTTTGCACATATGTTTGCCAAACTGGGACAAAGTGCGGAAAAGTGTCTTGGTATTATATTTGGTTAAAAGAACTTTCACTTATTTCACATATAAAATAAATATTTGAAAGCAAATTGCTGAACTTTTAATGTTCAATTTTTTTAAATTTGTTTTCATTTTTGGATACCTAATCATGGACTCTTATCTCCGCAACAGGTTAACTTTGTATTAAATCTACGCTAAAACTTTTCAACAAATTCTGCAATAAAAATGAAATCAAACTAACATAGTCTTACTGTTTTCAAATTTATATTAAATGATTAAATGAAACTGATACGATTTAACCTGCCACGATACAAGGAAGAGGTACTTATTCTCAAACGAACATTATTTTATTTCTTATGGAATTTTTCCACTTTATTGGAAACCATTATCATCTAAGGCCAAATGCATGGCGTACTCCTCTGGGGAGGCTAAAGTCTAAAACGACCTACATATTTCAGTCTTTTAGGACTTTTTCAAAAAAATTCTGAATATCAAACTCTTAGTCGCATTGTCTGATACGCCTCTTCCATTTCATACAATGATCGGATTTATTTTGTTACGAAATGTGATTTGAATATCAATGCGTTGAGAAGCAATTCCTTTTTATTCCATGTGTTCTAATCAGAAATATTTCAATAATATTCCTTACGGTGTGCCTAAACTTATATTGACTTTCTATATGATCAAAGTTATTAGGCGAATACATTATTTAATTCTTTTTGGATCATAGAAAAGAAGGACAGAAGTCCAAAAGAAATTCTCACATTGAAAGTACGCAGTCGCGAAAACATTAACAAAAAACAAATACATTAAGGAACACAATGTGATGCCGCCGTAGCAAAACTATTACTAGTGTACTAACGCAAGATCTCACCCTTTAAGTGCCTCAATCTTCTTATATTATAAAACAGTGTAGTAAGGAAAAGTATTCGCCGCCAGGTGAATCCCTCACAAAAAGTGAAGAGTAACCACATGACAAGATATGCTCAAATAAAGATATATAAATCAAAATCCATGGAACCGGGTTCTTATGTACTTAGTGGCTAGTGCAAAAGCCAGAGCACCAAAGGAAACACTATTAATGGCACGACGAATTAGGACAGGGAAAAAATATTAAACCAGTCCGTCACAGTTGTTATGCAGTCGCCCACCTGTCCCGTCATCGCACATTGAAGTCCATTCAATTTTGTTATGATAGAATTCCGCTTTTAGCTAGTGCCAGAGAGGCGTAAGGGGTGTTGCACATTTCATAACCTCTCATAAACAGACTCAGTATGCTGTTATTTTACTTATATGCTTCCAGTGGAATTTCTTACATATTTTATAAATATGGATAAACTTTTTGCTCAATTAGTGAATACTATTTATCCCTGACCACAGAGGCCGTTATACATTTACATATAATATGACAAGGAATAAGAAATAATCTATATAGTGGACAGGAGTAGAAACAAATGGTTCGTTGAAGATTTGGCGATAATACCAGCACTTGATGCATTCACATTAACTGTGTATGTAAAAAAATAGAGAAAAGTGAAAACTTCACAGGTCGCTGAACACGACAAAAATAAAAATGTTGCAGGCTCGGTTTAATTGAGCCAAAATCAGTCATAATGAAATGAATGTTTGTTTAAACAGCTTCCAGTTCTTAAAGACGCTCGCTGCAGTTTCTTGTACGAGAGATGGGGCAAAAATTTCCCAATAATAGAATTTGTATATGAACACAGCCTCATGTTAGAAACAGAAAAATGCAAAAATAATAATAGGTCACCGTGCTTGTTTAAGAGTTATCTTCCCTTAAAACTAGATTTTTCTTCAAATTAGCATATTCAAGGGCAATAACTCCTGAACAAGCATGTTGGCCTTCGATTTTTTTATAATTCTGTTTCAAACATGACACTTTGTTCATATTCAAAGTTTGAACAAATTCTATTATTGGGAAATTTTTATCCAAAACTGCCGCAACCGGCCTAAAGTGGTAGTATCATCTATACTGTGTTTAGCTATAATACATGTATTAAAAGTATACTCTCTTTTAACCCTAATGCATAGTATTAGTAATATAAACATACGTGTTAATTTCTACTTTTACATAAACAATATGTAGCAATAGCTAATATTTTTAAACATGAGAATAGAGATAGTAGTTCAAGTAACAACGAAGCAATTTATTTTTTAATCTTTTCTTTACTGTTAACAGTAATGGACAGTTTACATCTTTAACTTGTCTTTTTTCTGAAAGAAAAAGAAAAACAGCGGTTAAGACGACATGAAGCATATAAGTAGTATATTCAAGGTAGTGGACTCGGCATGGCAGTCGGTATTACATTGCGCTTATTCCTGAATGACTTTTCGGCATTCCCTCATACGAATATGTGGTTTTCCGTTCCTGTTGGAAAAAACCGACATTGCATATGAAAAATATGTAATCGAACGGACCTTAAGAATGAAGTTTGGTTATATCGCATGATAACAAAGAATGCAAAACGCACTAGGTTGAGATGAAAGGAAATATGCATTTAATCGATGTTTTTTTCTGATGTAGCGCCGTTTTACAATAATTTTTCAGTGATGTAACTGCGAGCAGTTAACCTAACCAATGTTACTTGATTCTGTACGAGTACCTAACTGTTGTCCGCAAGTAACTGCCAACTTCTCCTGGAGGACGAATTGTTACAAACACAATGTCTTTATCAAATCATCAAGGAGAACATACGCCAGGCATTGGGAGCCCGCGATCCGTAGTTTTACGCATTGAGCCAAGCGGTCGGGATCGCATTTCAGCAAGCCCCAGTATCACGGGCTTAAAACGGAACTCTGTTACACAGATTCCATGATCAAAGTTGATCGGTTATAATATTATGTACTGACAGTTAACTGTACTGTTCGAATTGTAAAATTACCTTTTATGGTTAAAAGTTAAATAATTGTTTAAACATGACGTCTAACTGGTGAACTAAGTCCTACGCAGGAGATACTAAGTCGTATGTAAGACAAATTTAAATCTCTCTGCTGGCACCAGGACGCTGCCATAATAACATGGGCCGGCGATTTATATAGAAGTCATGCTATAAATTTCAGTACTAGTTACACAGAGTAAGGATCTATCAGTGTATCAACTATACACTTCGCAACGATTACTTTTCATATTAATGAATAAGTAATAATACATTTTCTGTGTTTTATGTCATTTATCGCATAAGACGTCATGACGTTTCACGTCGACTTCCGGTTAAGTTATTTTTAATTATACGTGTCTATTTCGACATTTGGGTTGTATTTTATACCTGTTGTTTCCACAAACCTTCTCGACGCCATGTTGTGACTAACAAGGTCTTTTGAAAACCTAATATGGAAGCAATATTCGACATTGTTGCAGTGTATGGAAAATATACGGTTTTCAGGTAACGTTAGTTGAACAAATAAATGGTGTGAAATATATTAGGTAGGAGGTTCGATAAAGCAATATATACGTACAAAGAGTTATATAGGGAATGGTAGTGATATTTTAACATTGTTTGAGTTTGTATTGATACTGTAATTAAAAGAAATAATACCTATCACCAACAGCAACAAAATACAGCAGACCAGAAATACAGCTTTCATTTTATCTGCAAAAATGTAAATGTACAACTTTATTTTTCTAATATCCATGTATTCCAATCAACGACATAAAGAGACAGAAAACTGCTAATCGGTAGCTAGGATAGCTTCCTCACACCACAAATTTAGCACCCGAGCAAACAGTGGTGAGGAACGACTGACTCGAACTCACAACAGCTCTTCTACGGAAGCTGCTAACTTACCAGTTCAAAACAAACTAACATGAACGTATTGTTACACTTTGATAAAAGGTATCAACCACAAATGTATAGACATATGTAGAAGTATGACTGTTAAGACCTAGTTATATAAAAACATGTTCCGTTGTCAATGAATACTTAAGGTAGTTCTGCACTTTTGATAAACCGGAAGTGATGGCGTAATGTCTGTATCTGGAAAACGTTGAATAAAGCCTGGATTTGGCATATTGAAAATCATTTTATGAATTAATGGCAACACATGAGTAACTTACTATCTTTCTAAAGTTATAATATGATACTGAAACATCTGACATGTTAAATAAATCAAAATAACTACCACCATGATTAGCCATTTTCTTAAATTTCAAACTGCAATATCTTTTTTTAATTATGGTCCGATTTTTAAAACAAATCTCTCAGTGTTATGAAAGACTTGAGGATGGCTTTCATATACACTTAAACATTATGTCAGTCATTCATTGCCCTTTAACGTGGCATTATTATAAGATAAAATTAGAGCTATTTTTAAGTTTGATTTGTCAGAAAATCGTCGGTGACTCTTCATTTAAATTCTAAGTACCCTGATATAAATGTAGTCTATTTACATCGTGCTTGGAGTGTTTATGGCTTGGCAATACGCGAATTGATTGCTTCACAATAAGGCTGTCAAATTGACGCATGTCCACTAAAACACGTAAGCTAGTTATAGCACTACCCCGGTATTTATGGTCACCATTTACCATGTGATATACAGAGGGCTGTACAAAACTCTGGTCTAAACTAAAGCACTTCATTTGCGAACCTATTAACGTTTTTTGTTTGGTTTAACGTTACACCGAAAAAAGATTATAGGTCATACGGCAATTTCCCAGCATTTCATTGAAGAGGAGGACCCCTGGTAACACTTCACAAATCATTTCAGGCACGGGTGGACACCTAAGTAAAACCACCGATCTTCCGTAAGCCAGCTAGATGGCTACCTCGTATATTACACACATATCTGCTTTCATGTAGAATGTTGTTTGGATGTTTACGTTCTTTAGATGTGACATTTTCTATTTGACTTCTTTGTTTTACAATTGATGTCTTTGAAGAGGAAATCACCTGTACGTTGAATGTTTACAGATCAAACAGAGTACATATGTTGACATATCATTATATATATTTTGACATTTCATGCTATAAGGTATGTGTTCTGGTTACAAGAGAGCCTAGACAAAATGTTTTAGTTAAAGAGAGAAAAGGCCATTTATATCCCACCTATAAAGTTGCTTCATGAACTTTCAAATTGTGCTTGAGACAGCTGTAGCAGCCGAAGGCATAGGGTTATGTCAATTTATTTTACATTCTAGCATTTTAGACATCAAATTTGTTTATTAATTGCTTTGTAGCTCAAAGGTACCTGTATACAGCTATGTTTGACAAATTCCTTCCATATGATATTCGGAATAAAGAAGACAAAGACAGTGAGACTAGATCAAACTCTGTATTTTGATAAAATATTGATCATTATACTATATCGTATTGCGAAATTGTATTTCGTCAAGATGGCGTCCAATATTGCGGCGATGGCATTTTCTTTAAAGATTTTTGAAAGCAAAGGTGCACAACGATGCATGTCCCTGCATGTTAAAAGCAATACTAGTAAGTGTGGTGTGCCGTCACCTTAACATAGTGATTGTTGTGCAAAAATGACGTTGATTTTATGCGTAAAAATATATAAACAGCAATATTTTGATTTCAGTAAATATCAGATCGCAGAATAATTCTGTATTCCATTCTATTAACTTAATGATACATATGCTAATACTTTAAATTTCAACAGTATGGTCTCTGCTAACATAATCGTAAACAATGTTGTATGTGTTATAATTAAACTTTAAGTACCAAGTTCAATCCTGTGCACATTTAGATGTAGGTGTTTGATTATCCTTCAAGAAATCAGCTTCAAACAGATATAGATAGATTTCTGTTGTAGAATTTTTCATTTTCATAATGAAAATGAACCGTTTCTCCTATGATTTTCATTTTAAAATCCACCGTCATTTTAAAATTTATAAAGTTTAAGTTTCTAATTTAAAAGGTCGTATAGACGATCAACAAATTAAATTACCGACCATGTACTGGATTCATAAATTGCATAAACAACCATATACAGCTCGCTTTATCGCTAATTCAAGCTCTTGTACAACTACAAATATTTCAAAACTATTAACATCATGTCTAACTGCTGTGAAAGCCCACGTGGAAAGATACTGCGATAAAGTATACGAAAACTCTGGTAAACACTTATTTTGGTCGATTAAAAATTCTGGCGAAATCCTGGATAAGTTTAAAATTAATAATTACAAGGTATCTACAGTCAGTACATACGATTTTTCTACTTTGTATACCACTTTACCACATAACTTAATAAATGACAAATTAACTGCCCTAATTCAAAAGACTTTGCCAGAGAGAATGCTACATTTATCGCTTGCAATTTTGATAAAGCTTTTTTTACTAGCAATATTATTAAACATTATACTATGTGGACCTGTGACGAAGTTTGTAAAGCCCTTTCCTTTTTATTGAACAACATTTACATCAGGTTTGGGAATGCAGTTTTTAGACAAGTTGTTGGTATTCCCATGGGAATAAATTGTGCACCCCTTGTCGCAGATTTGTTTTTATATTGTTATGAAAGAGACTTTATGTTCAGCCTTTCTCCAGATACGCAAGCAGATATTATAACTGCATTTAATAATACATCACGCTATCTGGATGATATTCTTAATATGGATAATCCGTTTTTTGGTCATTTGGTGGGTACTATTTATCCTAGGGAGCTTCAGTTAATTAAAACTAACAATTCGGATACTGATGCTTGATTTTTAGATTTACATCTCTCTATTTATGACAATATTATACATACCAAAATTTATGACAAGAGGGATGATTTTAATTTTAGTATTGTAAATTTTCCCCATTTGGATTGGGATGTACCTCAGGCTACATCTTATGGGGTATATATTTCTCAATTAATTCGGTTTGCCAGAGCGTGTAGTCATGTCAAGCATTTCAATGAACGTAATCAATATATTACAAGTAAACTTCTTCAGCAAGGCTACCGTTATTACAAATTGCGTAAATATTTTGCTAAATTTTATTATCGTAATTCTGATTTAGTTTTAAAATTCAATAGTAATTTAAAGACAATTCTGCGAGAAGGTATTTCTAAACCCGTTTTTTATGGGGATGTGGTTTACAAACTTCGTACGATCTTGGGTCATGGTAATTTTCCAAATGTATTTGAAAAGATTATCAAACGTTTTATTAAAAGAGGTTATGACCCAACTGTTTTGAGACATACCGCATGTTTAGTGTTCAACCCGTTTACAGTTGGACACTACGCTTCCCTTTTGATTGCGTCTGACGGAAGAGGAGGAGGACTCTATGATGAGCAGTTTTTAAATCCTACCAGGACTGAACTGTTTTGATATTTGTCTTCTGGCCTGTTTCGTCGGGCCCTTAAGGGTGTTTCTCTTGTTGCTCTGTCTTCTGAAAAGGCATTGCGTACATACGTTTTGGTTCTTAAGGTTTGCTTTTTATATATTTATACACGAGCATTTTTGTGTTTTACATGCCATGCCTTTTTGTTTCCATTACGTGTGTTAGAGATTCACCTGGAGGGGATTACTTTTATTTACACTGTCCCATGTCTTTGGAACATGGTGGGGGTAAGAGTGAGGTTGGGTGCGCACCATAAACCGGTTTAAGCTCCCCAGTGGTGTTTTTGCCACTGACCGTTCCAAGGCGGTGCCCCACTGTGTTCCTTTGTTTGTTCGTTTTGTCCTTGTGTGTTGACTTTGTGTGCGCGCGTGTGTGTATGCTTATTGTTCGTCTTGTCCTTATGTGCTGGCTTTGAGTGAGTGTGTGTGTGTGTGTGTGTGTGTGTGTGTGTGTGTGTGTGTGTGTTGTTCGTTTTGGCCTGATGTGTAAGCTTTGAGTGTGTGTGTGTGGTGCACGCGTTTGCGTGCTGGGGGGTTCGTTTTGAGGAGGCTGCGCTTTTTGGTGCGTGGCACTCCCTGTTTGATATTTTTCTTTGTTTTTATATAATTCAAATTAACCAGTTTGACATGGATTCACTTGTCCATGTAATTACAAACGTACGTGCATTCAAATATAAGTATGTACATACAAGCATAAAATTTAGTTTCATTTCTATGTTTAATGATCAAAATCGGAAATCATCTCGCAGCGCTCGAAATGACCGGTTAATTGTTTATTATTGACTCGGCAACGCATGGAGTGAATACCGGAACACATTTCCTTCGAAGAAAAACGAAAAGTATAAATTTGACATCACTGAATTGTTTGGCAGGCACATTTCCTTTGTCCTCGCTTGAAAATCAATGTTGAACAGAGACATGAGGTATCATCTTGTGTCCTGAACAAAAAGTCAAGGAAAAAGACAAATGCTATGTTGCAAAGGATTTAAAAGTAAATGCTTTAAAGAAAACAACATTTTACAAGTGGTACGGGAGGTTTAAAAGTGGTCAGAAAAATATTTCCAACGTCAAAAACAATCACGTCCAGTCAAGTGAACTCCTTGATACAGACTGATGCAACATAGTTCAATGTCCCATTTCATCAGTACGATATTATTATCAGGGAGATGTAGGAAATACGTTTAATGTCAAGAAACACTTAACCACTTGTAATCACAAGTTGTACTGATTACTTGTGTGTGATATGACAGCGTTAAAATGACGTTGTACCGCTTTAGAGGAAGTGACGTTGCCATAGAGACGATAAATGTTCTGAAATCTGTTATTATGGTATCCGATTCACAAATAGGTAACGTTTCGAGGCTTAGTAACCCTATGTTTTTTGGTATCATTTGAAAGAGTTTTGCTGCTGAACAAGAATTAGTAAATATGATGATCATAAATAATATACAAGAATCATTATAGTCATGTTTTTACTGCGAAATGATAATAACTTGATTTCTGTTGAAGTATCATTGAAAACTATAAAGTAAAACATATATTCTGTAACATATTTTGTCATGTTATTTATATTTTCTTTTTCAGTAGACAATACCCTTTCAGATGATACCAAAGTTATACGAGCTTACCGGGCACCAATATTTGATATATTTTAATAGCACTATTATATAGAACTTGCTTATTTGTGGATCGGATACTTATTCGCATTTATCATATTCTAGACTAGAAAAAAAACGTTAGAGCAGTTTTCCGGAAATTTATGAACACCCCTCATACACCCCTCATACAAGTACATACAAGTACATACTTAGCCCGCCCGGTTAGCTCAATAGAAAGAGTGCATATCGATTGGTCGTGAAATCGATCCCCGGGCGGGGTAAATGTTCTTAATGACGATATTATAAAAGACATTGAAATCACTCGTCCTCCACCTCTGGTTCATGTTGTGAAGTTGGAAGCTACTTGCAGGGAACAGGTTTGTAATGGTGCAGAATCCCGGAACACCGGTTAGGTTAACTTCACGCCATTACATAACTTAATTACCGTTGAAAAACGGGGTTAAAACCAGAACAAACAAACATACATACGTATATATATATATATATATATATATATATATATATATATATATATACGTCGCTGTCCCTAGTGCGTCTTTTAGTGTATACAGATATACACTAATACTTCTGTTAGAAATTATGAATGTTCTTTTATTTGGACCTAATCTACAAATGATAAAGCACTACTAGATTTAAAATGAAATCGTATAAAACACAATAACATAACTTCAATTTTATTGCCACAGAAAAGCCGTTAGTTTTTACATGTGTATATTCAAACGAAGTTCATATTTACAGTTTGAAACAAATTATGGGATAATTAAATGACAGCCACAAAACTGTAAGAAAAGTTTGACAAAAAAAGAAGATTATTTGATTAAGAAGTTTAAACCAAGACTGAGTGCTAACAGATACACGTCAATGATTCTCGCCAAACCACCTAGGAACTCTTTTATCAATAAACATTTAATGGACTCCAGTAACTATAGGAACCAGAAGATATAAAAACACGGAGTATAAATCAGATAAAAAGTAGCCGTCATTGTGCGTTATTATGTAACCAGGCAGAAATGTGTGCTTCGAAATAACATTATTAATTTCAACCTTTGTAACTGCCAATAAAAACATTTAATAGCCTCTTAAACCTATATTCATGCAAGCTAAAAATCAAGGAAAAAATGGACATTTGTCCGTACTTCAAACACATGCCATACACTCGTTAGTATATTTAAATACAATTTTAGTGCGTTTACATAATAATCAACCATAATCAAAGCAAAGTGTCTGCCATTCAGCAAGTTTTAGGAGTAAACACAGCTCAACGTAACTTACTGATTCTCGTTTTCTGCAGAAAACGAATGGCTTCATTCGAATCTATCTTAAAAAGATAATGACTCGTATATTTATTGATCTAGATATGTATATTTGCATCTGTTATATATTGCTATATACAAATGTATACTGATTTCTTTAAGAATTAACATAAAATGTCTTAAACATACATGTTACACTTTGAATAAAGGTTTCCTAAATATTTAAGAAACAGACAGAGCCAAAATTCGGTAGTGCTCCCCTGCCACCAAAAACTGTATGACACCCCAAATCAAAATTCCCGTTTTCACGTTTCCGTTTCATTTTTACTTTCATCAAGAAAAACTTTCATTCCAGATATTCCTGACACAATGACTAATTATATGACGTATCATTTGCGAATGAGCGAGGAGGAATCTGGTTGAAGTAAATTGCCAGCTCTCTAATAAGCTATATATATATATGGTGCCTCTAATTCCAGAGAAAAGTCTTCACATGGACAGGAAGTGATAATTAACTGTCAAGTAAGACCTAATAAATTAACTGGACGGAGGACAAAAATATCAATACGTAATGCTGCAAATATCTGCGTACCAACTTAAGTTGTATCGCTTGTTTGTATGTTTATTAGGACTATTGTAATACCTGCCTCTAAGAACATTCAAAATATTTCAAATTTTCATTAACATTAGCAAGAATCAGCCCAGTTTCCTTGAACATTGACAGGAACAAGCTCAGTATTTAAGGGTTTTAACTCCTATGGATCACAATCGTACCTCCATGTTAGCAATGCGTTCCAAAATTCACAATTTATCAAAAAAAATCACTTTACTTTTAAAAATAAATGAAGTATAACAGCGAAAGTGTGATCTACAAGACGTGTAAATGGTATAAATAACAAAATAAAAGGATCACGAGAGTGCATTTCAGTGAGAGTTCCGCTTACGCATATATGCTAGAGCCACGAGATATATTTCTCATTGTCTCTTCTGAACATACTCGATCAATCGTTTTTCTTTGTTATCCGTTCTGAATTTAGCTTTCGCACATCAACATTAGGCGGCGACCGAAAAAGTGTGCCCTGTATTTGGGGTATTGATGTTTATTTCTGGTCGTTCGGGGCATAACATTGATGTTGCTGTAAAGTCATCATGTGTTCATTACTGAACTATCAGCTCTTTTAAGTATTAAATGGAACCAAACTTACTCTTGTCCAATTCATTGTAGAGGAAAGATTGAGGAAAACCATTGCCATGCGATACAGAGCCCACTACTAGTTGCCATTTGCTTTTAACGTCTATTAAAATTAACTTACTTTGATTACATTTTAGTTTTAAAGTGGGTGAGAGAGCAAGAGATAGCGAGAGAGAAACAGACTCATTTGAGCATGCTACCAAGAAAATAATATAGGGGCGTGTATGTAGGCTTTAATCTGCACCCGCCACACATACACTCGAACGCATGCATACACGCACGCACGCACACACATACACACGTTCCAGACCTTAACGTTACAAAGAGAAGTAAAAACACATTTACTAATGTCTACTAAACACGTCACGATCTATAAATCTATAGAGTTGCATGCACAACTGAGGGTTTATTTACGCGTAAAAATACAGGTTTCACATACAAACATGCCTTTGTTAATACGATTTTACATTTCGGTGGTTTAGAAGATATGAAGCGGTCGCAATTTTAAGCTCTCAAAGTGAGACCTTGACCATGGACCTATTGCCTGGCTTATATGTTTTGCACGTCGTCATGTTAAGGAAAATATTTGATGCTAGTTTTATGAAAAAAAATTCAAGCTGTTAAGAAATGGAGCAGATATTGAGTTAAGCTACTTGACCTTCGATCTCCAACAGTTAGCTTAACCTTGAAACTAATGACCCTGGCTGTGCATGTCATTTTGATTAGATAAATATTTGGTGCTAATCTTATAAAAATTGTCCCAGCCGTTTAGAAGGTAAGGTACGATGATATGGGTCGGACACAAATATGGACGGACGGACCAACGGACGGAATATGTGATTCCAATTAGCTCCCAAGTGGTATGATGTAAAATTTAAATATCTTAAGATACGCACTGATAACAAAGGGACGGTATGAAATATTAAACATAAAGCTATAAATTATGTAATAATAGAACACTTAACGAACCATAAAGACTTGCTTCGTTTTAAACTTGTTACCTCATCTAGTAGCCGCTAGTAAAATGTTTACTCTAACTAGAAATACTTCATTGTTATAAAACTTTCATTTTCAGAGGTTTCTGAAAAGTATCCCACTAGTACCACCGGAGGCTATTATATCCTAATATCGCTCGAGAACGCCGCAAATCATATAAACTCCGTTATCAAACACTAGTCACATATAGTGTTCCATGTGGCTTTTCTGCTGCACTATTGTCCTTGTTGTTTTCTCTTTCTTTGTTTATGTGCAATTCTTTTCAGAAAAAAAACATTTAGATCTCACAGAAATGATACAGAACAGTCATAAAATATCTAAAGTCGCAATATATGAAGATTTTAAATCAAGTACTTGATCATATATTAACCCACATCGGCCTGATATGTCAATGATATTATGTTTTATGGTAACAATGTTATTTGATTTTCCGATGTGACTAAGATTAAGAAATATTGGAATTGGATAGGTATCCTTCATTTCTTGATGCACATTTCCTTGACAAAATGGTTATGATAATACAGTTTTGTTCATTTATTAGCGTGAAAGATAAAACGTCATCGTGAACTTCGCTTTGAGTTTTGTATTTTCGTTCACAAGCATATCGGGGTTTGCAGACAATGATAGATGAGGAATAGTTTTTCATTCAGTGACGATACAATAAGAATCGGTGCAAATAGAATATATGCAAAAACCTGTGAGACGAATCTTTGGCAGCATAGAACCCAATCAATCAAAATAATATCAGACTGAAATTGAAAATTTACAATATTAGTAAGATTTTCAACCCTTGTATGGTTTTCATGGATATTCCGGTTTCGCAAGTTTACCAAAAACTGTTAATATTTTCAAAACAAAATAATACTGTTAAGACTGATTAAATAACATTTTTCTTGAGACACCAGACAAAGCATTACCGTTTATAATTTCCAAACAAAGCCTATTTCCATTCATTCATTTTTAGTCTTTGTGCAGCGACGATAATGGGATCCTAAGACACAAGAAACTAAATGTTTTTGAGGGGCAGAGGAATGAGTACGCGGGCTGTAGAATGATTAAATAACGGTTTTCTTGAGACACCAGACAAAGCATTAACGTTTATAATTTCCAAACAAAGCATATTTCCATTCATTCATTTTTAGTCTTTGTGCAGCGACGATAATGGGATCCTAAGACACAAAAAATTAAATGTTTTTGATGGGCAGAGGAATGAGTACGCGGGCTGTTCAAAAATAACGTAGACTTTTGCTGCCAAAAGCCGCCTGTTGCGTATAGTGCAATGTGAAATATTTGATTGTAACTCGCGATGTGTGTATAATTGTGGTCATGCCTTTTTTTATAATATTTTCTCTAATAGGCGATGCACGTAGAATGTCATTATTATCATAGCTTCGCGTAACCGGTGCAGTCGCTTTTTCGTCTGTCATTATTTCCATTCGACACTTGGGAACTTATTATTTCGATTCTAACTCGACATACTAGTATCAAAAATGTTAGGAAAAAGTGGTAACTACTTTTTACGACCGTACTACGCACCTGGATCCGATGACGTCATTGCACGCGAGTGGTATATTGCAGAATAACCCGAGATGGATTTTGCTCAACATGTATATAGGTTATTTGCTGGTCGTGTTAGAATTTAAAATACGCGAAAGTATAGCAACACGTCCAGGCGACATGCACAGATAGTATGGCGTCATTCAAAATTGGGTGGCGGAATACAAACTTTAAACTAAGTAAAAATTGCTGTTGGCAAACACCAACTAATGAAGCAGACGCCACAACAATGTTCAATACTCTGTGTCTTGTTTTTTTTTTCAGTGGTACAAACGATTCGCAAATGGCCCAGAATTGCTAGAGGGGCAGCAAAGGTTAAGGAAAAAACAAAAACTCCGTGATCCGACGTTAACGTCTATCTATCACGCCTTGGATAAAGACCAACTATTCACGGTGCACACCCTGTCTTATCTGCTTGGTATGACAGTTCATTATGTTAACTAACTGTTGCTAACGTCTGTGACATGTGATCAGCGTGCGCCGGGTTCTTGTAAGTGACTGTTTTCGAGGAAGCATAACTTCTGTCTATATGATCATATCTAAGTCAGATATGCGGTGAATACAGTAGAAAGATTTGAATTAAGATATATTATGTATTTCTTACTTTCCTTAATTAAAATATATAAAAGCAAGAAACATAGTTATTTAATTTCCCTCGTAACATGGTTGGTTGGTTTCAGCACTACCCACCTATATTCCAAGTTAAATGATAATACCTACGAAATACAAAGGAAAGATTTGACATTTGAATTCATTTTGTGACCTTGGCCTTTGACATACCGAACAATAACTTGCGCCTTGCACATCGACTTATTATCACCTACCTGTATGCCAAGTGTGCCTTTTATGTTTGTTCGGTTCGACCTCGTACCGAAACAAATTATAGATCATATAGAGACTTTTCAGCTTTAGATGGTGGAGAAGGTTTGTTTTGTTTGTTTGTGTTTAACGCGATTTATCGACAGAATTTCAGTTATGTAACGGCGGGCAGTTAACCTAACCGGTGTTCATGGACTCTTTACCAGTACTTCCCTGCAAGTAACTGCCCACTTCTCCACAAGGATCAGAGGTGGAGAACGAATGATTTCAGACATTGTGTCTTTCATCAAATCGTCACGGTGACATTTGCCTCGTCCGGGAACTCACGACCCCACGATCCGTAAATTTGCGCTCTCCCTATTGAGCTAAGCGAGCGAGATGTAAGTCCCTCGGTGTCCATACGGGCCTTTTTTCAACACAGGCAGATACCCGGGTAAAACCACCGACCTTCCGTAAGCCAATTGGATGGCTTCCTCACATTAACAATTCTATGCCCCAAGTGAGGCTCGAGCCCACATCGGCGAGGGGCAAGTGATTCAAAGTCAGCGACCTTAACCGCGTGGCCATGGAGACGGGCGCAGTCAATATCTTGAATTTCTGTTACCAAAATCGGTTAGAAGATCCTTTGCAAGCATAGAAGGCATCACAGTAAAATAAAAGCAGACACGCTTTGATTTAGTCTGTTCACCTTCCGACCCGGTCCATGTACATCTCATTGCTTCCTACCTATATGACAAGATTAGATTACTACGCATCTGAACTCAAATCAGGTAGATCTAAAACTAAAATCTATTTCCCAAACACATTATGGTACCACCTTGGTACGGTCGGTAGCAAAAACACCACTGGTGACTTTACAAGTGCTTTAGCGCATGATCTCACTCTAAGCCCTACAATCTTCTTATATTGTAAAACAGAGTAAGGAAAATTGTTCACAGCCAGGTACCTCACATACTGAAGAGTAACCACAGGACAAAATATGCTCAAGTAACGATATGTATATTAAAACCTATGTAACCGTGTATTTATGTACTTAGTGACTAATGCAAAAGCCAGAGCACCAAAGGAAACACCATTAATGGCACGACGAAGTAGGACAGGGGACAAATATCAAACCAGTCCGTCCAAAAAAGCTAGTTACCATGAAGTCGACCACCTGTCCCGTCATCGCAGATTCAAGTCCATTCAATTATGTTATAATAGAATTCCGCTTTTAGCTAGTGCCAGAGAGGCGTATTTTAGGTGCCAAATCTTATAATAAAATGTACATAAAATGAGTATATTTTGCATATTTTCAACCATAAGCCTTATGCGTAAAAACAATGTTGAAATATACATATTTGAACTGATTTTAGAAACATGATGCAAGGTTTTGTTAGTAAAAAACGTTTGAATCTTCAAAAATTGCAAATATACAGAGTTATCTTTCCTTGATATTCTCAAATTTCGCAAAAGCTTTTGTTTTGCAGGCCCAATTTTTCTGATCCGCGAGACTTTGTACTTTCATAATATGTATAGAAACTTACTATAGCATGCCCGGACAGGTAAATTCATTTTTTCACGCCTTGGCTCCCCGGCTAGTAAGGGGTGTTGCACATTTCATAACCTCTCACGAACAGACTCTGTCTGCTTATATGCTTTCAATGGAACTTCTTTTAGAATTTATAAATATGAATAATATCCCTGACCATAAAGCCCGTTATACATTTGCGTATAATATGACAAGCATTAAGACATAAGCAATATAGCCGACAAGAGTAAAAACAAATGGTTCGTAATGGCGATAATAAACATAAAGACTTTGTTAACACTGAAAATGGAATTATGTTTTTGCCTTGCTATGAACGGTTTCAATTATTAGTAGTTATTAACTACCTTTTGTATATCATCTTTATTTATTTCAAACGTAGAATATTCTCATCAAATTTTAATAACTTTATTAGATATATAAATTAACTGTGTATGTAAAGAATCAGTCATAATGAAATGTTTGTTTAAACAGCTTCTAGTTCTTTACTGTGTTTAGCTTTGATATTATGTATTAAAATATGTTGTCTTTTAAACCTAATGCATAGTATAAGTAATATATACGAACGTGTTATTTTTTATGTTTACATAAACAATATGTAGCAATAGCTCATATTTTCAAACATGAGAATAGGGACTAGTTATTAGTAAGAACGAAGCCATTATTTTTTAATCTTTTATTTACTGTTAACTGTAATGAATAGTTCACACATTTAACTTGAGTCTTTTTTCTGAAAGAAAAAGAAAAACAGCGATTAAGACGACATGAAGTATATAAGCACTATATTCAAGGTAGTGGACTCGACATTGAAGTCGGTATTATCAGTCGGGTATTACATTGCACTCATTCCTGCATGACGTTTCGGCATTCTTCGCACGATACTGTAGTTCATACAAGCACGTGGTTTTCCGTTCAAGTTGGAGAAAACCGGCATCGCATACGGAAAATATGTAATCGAATGAACTTTAAGAATGAAGTTTGATCGTAACGCGTGGCAACAAAGAATGCAAAACACACTAGGGTTAATTGTGTTCTGTGGTCACGAGATGTAAAGAAACTTTTAACATGCATTTCATCGATGTTTGTTTCTGATGAAGTGCCGTTTTACAATAATGTTTCAGTGATGTAACGGCGGGCAGTTAACCTGACCTAACCAGTTGATTCTTGATTCTGTACTAGTATTTAACTGTTGTCAGCAAGTAACTGCCAACTTCTCCTCATAATTCAGAGATGGAGGATAAATGATTACAGACGCTATGACTTTACCAAATCATCAAGGAGAGCATATATGCCAGGCATGGTGATTTTAATGTTCTCTCTATTGAGCCAAGTGGTGGGAATCGCATTTCATCAAACACCACTAGCACCGGCTTAAAGGGGAATTTCGTTTTATAGATCATAAAATTGACTTCATGATCACAGCTGATCAATTAAAATATCAAAATTGACAAATTATATACTTAATGTAGAGATAGTACCTAAAATTTCAAATTATGAAAAAACATTAAAAAATTTACCGATGATTGCGTATATAAATTAAGATCGGGAAAATTACTTAAGTCTTGATCTGATCATTTTCAAGCATTTTATTGATGATTTTCTGAAACTTCTTTTTTAATTTCCATGTACTCGCTCTTGCAGATAGTCTTACCTATCTAGCCATTGATAAATATTTAATCCCCAATTATAACTGGATTATTGCAGAAAAAACTTATGTGAATGCAAAAGAATTGTCAAATACATGCTTTTTGTATGATATCACAAAATGTTTTAAGACTCATAAAATTAATTCAGATCCACTATTTAAGCAGAACTTTAAATATAATGTTATTTATATCATATCACACATCATATATAAAAACAAGAAAAAACTCTTCAGTATTTAACATGAAAATAGACATTGAAATGAAATGATTTATCACTAAGTTTGTAACTATACAGTTACTGCATTATGCTTTTTAAATTTCGTCATACAAGTGTAAATGTAAATGCAAGGTGGGATTATTATTTGGGTAATTGATTCATCTCTAGTACTATGTCTACTTAATGAATTAAGAGACGGTTTACTGTACTGTTCCAGCTGTAAAATAATCTTTAATGGCCAAAACTTAAATAGTTGTTTAAACCCAACGGCGCCTACACAAGATTATACTTACTTTACATTAGTTGATCAGAATCTACCAACTGTCAACACTCGCCATTCTTTACAAATTTAGCACCACTGAAAGAAAGAAAGTAACATGTGAAGGAAACCGAGTATGTATAATAGGTCTCTCAATTTCTTCATTGTAACAAAATGATAAAATGAAATAATTTAATGTTTCGGACATGACATTTCGTCATTTTATCCGTTAGGATATTAATTCATTCCCATTTTTGAATTCAGACATGATATAGATATGGTTCTTAAAACTTTATTTGTTAGTTGGGATATTTTTTGTGGATTGTCGTAACCACAGAAATTATTCCCTCACAAGTATTAATGACTTCAAAGTATCCAGAAACGCGCATAAAGTGTTGCTTTTAGTCTTTAAAACCAAAGGAACAAAAGTACATATATAAATAAATCCTTTGTGCGAAAACGCATTGCAATATACCCTTTCTACCAAATCTTTTAGAAGATGCATCAAAGAGTAAGGAAGATTGTCTATGAATCGGCACTAAAAATGTAGTCCGTTCAAGCAAGTCACACGGGACTGTCATCCATGGGCGGCGGTTAGTAAATATACAATCCATTCATAAAAAAAGTCAGTCAGTGCAGTGCATATCAACGCCGTCTAGTCTAAAATTCCATCCAATATATTTGCATTCAACGCATTGCATTTTGAGACCATTTAATACAAAACTCAAATCTAGCATTTTACCACAATGTCGGTTTTAGGACAAGTTTTAAGACGTTTTTATGTAAAACTGATCCAATATCTATATTTATAACAGGTCAAACTTATGAAATGATAGTCATATTAACATTTTACAATACACGTACTTGTGTTTCGTTAAACGGCTCACATTTGGCTGCATGGCGTCAAATTTTGATACGCCGCTCTAAATTAGACAACACGGTTTCAGTATGCATTAGACGGCGCCAAGCATTTTTACTGCACAAATTCGTGATGCGTTAAACGTCTTCACATTGGACTGTATGGCATCAGGTTTGTTAACACCGCCCTTAATTAACACTAAGCGGTTTCAATATGCATTAGACGGCGTCAAGTTGTAATAAATCATTTCACTTTACACTGCACGTACTCATGTTGTGTCACACGGTCTCACATTGAGCAGCATGGTATCATGTTTTGTTGGATGATTTCATATTACGGTGTATCGCAACAAGTTTTTCAATGTATCGTTCCATGTTTAAATACATGGAATAAAGTTTTGTATTAAATGGTCTCAAAATGCAATGCGTTGAATGCAAATATATTGGACGGGCGGAGTTTTAGATTAGACGGCGTTGAAATGCTCTGCACTGACTGACTTGTTTACGAATGGATTGTATATTTACTAATTTTGGCGGTTACCGCCGCCCTTAGTCATCCTGAACTAAATTTGAATAAAGCATTATTGACTATTACGACGTCGCACTTACTTGCAGATACGGGAACAGTTGTTTCCGTGTGTCTTGCCATCGTCTCCACAAACTGGCGTCCAATCAAATGTACACCCACCAGGACACACTTCTGCATCTTCAGCAGCTAAAGGACAAAATTAACTATTAAATGATATGAATATATGAATATGATGCAATTTCATTGTAAATTGGGGCAAATGTTCGCATACCATTGGCTTGAAATTGTCTCTATCATAGTTGTGTTATTTTACTGACTGTATGGTGAGTGAAATAACATGAAAAGACAAAATCAAAAGTTAAACAGAAAAAAAAACATTCAAAGAACGCAACTGTCCATACAAGTAATATGAAGCACAGTCATCAGATTTAGAGATTAAAGAATTGTTTCTTTTCCTTTTCCTTTAAACATGATGTAACAGTCCAATCTAAGCAAGTAAGCTTTGTTTTATTAAGATCCACCTGATTTCATAATTAGATTTTCTGAAAGTGTACTTTAAAAATTTCTTAAAAATTGAATAATGATTAAAATAATTGCATGCATGTTTGATGGAATTTACAGGAAATTTCTACATTGCTTTGCTAATTCAAAATGAAAAACTGGCCTGGTTGCAGTGTATGGAAAATATACGGTTTACAGGTAATGTTAGTTGAACAAATAAATAGAGGTTTGATAAAGCAATATATACATACAAAGAGTTATATAGGGAATGGTAGTGATATTTTAGCATCGTTTGAGTTTGTATTGACACTGTAATTAAAAGAAATAATACCTGCCATCGACAACAACAAAATGCAGCAGACCAGAAATACAGCTTTCATTTTATCTGCAAAAAATGGAAATGTACTACTTTATTGTTCAAATGTCCATGTATTCAATAGTCGATCAACAACATAAAAAACAGAAAGCTGCTGATCGGTAATTTCCTCATACCACAAATTTAGCACGCCGAGCAAACAGCGTTGACGAAAGACTGACTCAAACTCACAGCAGCTGCTAACTTCCCAGTTCAAAACAAACTATAATGCACGTATTGTTACACTTTGATGCAAATGTATAACCATTTATAGATGTATGGCTGTTAAGGCAGTTATATAAATCTAAAGGACCAGAATATGTAACAACACTAAAAATTACGTGATGCCCATTTCTTTTTCAAATCAGTCTAGCAAGATATCAAGCACACAACCCTATCTTTTTCATTTGCTGAATTTTCTAAGCATATTCTGAGGTTTTGAAAAATTAGAGTATAATCAAATTCTACAGTGTACAAATAAAAACTTCGATTTGAACGTGCAGAACTACCGTAAAGTCAGAAAGTAATAAAATTGAAAATGAGAAATACTGCTCAGCAAATTTTCAAAATATAGACTGACCTTTAAAATATAAAAAATAAAAAAACATTAACTGAGGTATTGAATCTTAGTTAAACTTTATAGATTTATATTTTTGAACCAACTCATGATCTCTTTAACAGATCAATAATCTAAACAACTATAAAATATTTTAAACATTTACCATGCAGGTTAGACGCTTCTGGTAGAAAACTATTAACATATACCGGACAGATTTGTATTTATACCAGTTGTACACTTACAACATGTGTTCATTTTCCAGAAACCATGGTAAATATAATTAATTATTCTGATTGATGCAACATGCTTAAAGTATTCAAGCAGATGTTTCCAAACCTTGAAGCCCTTTTTCTCGCACCGAGACCCAAAACTCACATATATTACTGTAGCAATATTTGCCTATGGTCTGTGTGTTAAACAGAGATATCAAATTTCCTATTATGAAGCATTGAACGTGATTGTCTTCAGTATGTAAAGATGACAAAACTTTTGTTATCCGTTACATCAGTCCAAAATTAGTGATGAGTATAAGAGAAGAAAGAAACAGGCATACAATTAAATTCCACGCAATATTCCATCGAAAGTAATAAGGAGATGTGCTTACAGGGAAAGGCAACATTGTTCTTACGTTAAATCCATTTGCTAGGATTTATTAAATTATGTAATGAGTTTTGCTCAACCCGGGGCTAGAGGGCGTGGACGGTGTATAAATGTGTCATAAGGACACTAAAATGGCTACCACCATGATCAGCCATTTTTTTAAATTTCAAACTGCCATATCTTTTTCAATTATGGTTCGATTTAAAAACAATCGTTCAGTGTTCATCTCAGTGTTGTTATATTTTCTGGTCCTTCGGGATCATTGATTTCAACTCATTTAGATTTGAAAATTGAATACTGCTTAAGCCGGTGCTAGGGGGCGTGGGCAGTGTTGCATTTTCCATTACTGCTCATGAACAGACTCAATCAAACCGAGTCTGCAATTTTCACTGTTTGCATTGTTTTCGGTGCTTCCAAGGGATCTACTTTCCGGATTATATTATGGCCGACTTGAGGATGGCTTTCATATACACTTAAACATTATGTCAGGCATTCATTGCCCTTTAATATGGCATTATTATAAGATAAAACAAGAAGCTACATGTTTCCTTTAAGTTTGATTTGTCACAAAATTGTCGTGTACTCTTCATGTAAATTCTAAATACCCTAATATGAATGTAGTCTATTTACATTATGCTTGACGTGTTTATGGCTTGGCAATACGCGAATTGATTGCTTCATAATAAGGCTGTCAAAATGCCGCATGTCCACTAAAACACGTAAGCTAGTTATAGCACTACACCGGTATTTATGGTTACCATTTTCCTACATAAACATCTGCTTCCATGTAGAATGCTATATGGATATCTATGTTCTTTAAATGCAACATTTTCTGATTGAATTCTTTGATCTTCTGTAGGTGTCTTTGAAGAGGAAATAATCTGTACCTTGATGTTTACAGATCAAACAGAGTACATATGTTGACTGTGATATACACTGTCCCGTATGAGGCAGACGTGTTTCCTTTGCTCTTGTATCTTACCATAATAAACGTTTTTGATGATTTTCTTTATTCTTTTTTTTTACATACAACAACTGCAAAACATTTAATGATAGAATTTTCTGTACCATTGGTCCAAAACCTGTGAAATAAATTTCCGTTAGAATTACGCAAAAATAAATCACTCGGTACATTAAAAAAATCTCCAGACACTGTACTTTAGGGACCTCATGGCATTGTTTTAAATTTTTTAATACTTGTTTATATTGCGATAACAGCATTATTATTTTTGTGAGTTTTGTTAAATTAAATGTACAACGCCATTGAATTTGTCATTGTATAGAAATAGACTTTTAATCAAATTAATCAGTGTCAGTTTCAGTTGACATATCATTATATATATATTGAAGTTTCATGCTATAAGGCATGTGTTTAATTACAAGATAGCCTAGATTAACTGTTTTAATTAAAGCAGGACACGGCAATTTATATCCTACCTATAAAGTTGATTCATGAACTTTCAAAATGTGTTTGAGGCAGCTGCATCAGCCGAAGGTATATGGTTATGACATTTATTTTACGTTCTAGCATTTCAGACAACAAATTTGTTTATTTATTGCTTTGTAGCTCTAAGGTACTGTATACAGCTACAATGTATGTTTGAAAAATCCTTTGCATATGATTTTCGCGTTATATTTGTAAACCTTTAAAATCCTAATAGTCAGCACCTTCATGCCGTTAACGAAACATAGTGTCCAACAATCAATAAAGAAGACAGCAACTGTGAGTCTAGCTAAAACTCTATATTTGGGTAATATAGTGATCATTTTACTATATCTAATTGCAGAATTGTATTTCGTCAAGATGGCGTCCAATATTGTGGCGATGATATTTACTTTGAATATTTTGAAAGCATAAGGCACATGACGATGCATGTCCTTGATGTTAAAAGTAATACTAAAAAGTATGCCGTCACCTTAACATAGTAATTGTTGTGCAAATATGACGTTTTTAAACATATATAAAGAAAAATATTTTGATTTAATAAAAACTCAAATCGCAGAAAAATACTGTATTCCATTTTGTTAACTTAATGATAGATAAGATAATATCATTAATTTCAACAGTCTGGTCTCTATTAAGGTATAAGACCCCTAATAGTAATGTTTTAAAAAAATGGCATTTGCTTGTTATATTCTTACAGCTGATCGTGCTTCGCACTGTGTTGCAAAATTTAAACAACTTTTACCGTGCCGTTTTTTTAAATTTTGTGTAATTTATGTTATTTCCTCAAGCTCAAGCAGAGACAAATTTCAAAGTGATGGCCTTTATCCAAAACGTTTGCAAAGAATTCATTATACAATAATTGTTCATAGAAGAAACAGCAAACTATTGGTAAACAATTATAAAACACAAAATAAAACTGTCAATATCATTTTTTCTAGATTAACCGGATTTAATGAGACAGAATTCTAACTCCAACGTTGAAAAATTAAGGCTAAATATTGCGGGTCTGTTTTGAATTTTGCTCACTTCATTCAAAAATAACCTTGGAGCAGAAGTAAAACCTACCTACATTTCTTCCACAATATGTAATCTAAAGAATGAAGGCAAAACAGAGAACTTTTACCGCATGTAACTCAGTATTTTTAAGATGTCTAACTCTACCCCTTCTGTGTCAGAGGTAAATTCACTTTGAACAGCAAGAAATCGCTTATCAAATGAAATTTGTCCACTTTTGTACAATAAATCAATAACAAGTCTTGATAGAAGAAAAATCTTACTAGAAAAAAAGGAAAATAAGGGATATGTCAATGTAGGTTTATGGTAGGAATTGACTACTCTCCAAAAAGGAGGTACTCTTTTATGGGCCTAACACCTTAACATAATGATAAACAATGGTGTATGTGTTATAATTATACATTAAGTACCAAGTTTAAACCTATGCAATCTAGATCTTGGGGTTTGATTATCCTTTGAGGAATCAATTTCAAATAGACGTAGATATATTTCAGTTGTAGAAAAATTCATTTTCATAATGAAAAAAATAACCGTTTCTCCTATGATTTTCATTATAAAAACCACCATGCTTTCACGACCGTCATTTTTAAATTCATATAGTTTATATATAATTCAAAATAATTAATTTCATTTGTCCATTTAATAACATACGTACGTCCATTCAAATGTAGTAAATACATACATAAATTCAAAGTTTCGTGAAATCATCTCGTAGCACTCGACCGCTTTTATTGTTTATTATTGGAGTGGTCATAAAATACCGGAACACATTATAGTTTAACCTGTATAGTTTCGCATCGGAGTTCCGTCAAGTAATTTCTCAAAGTGACTCGACGACATTCTGCACTACTACTTCTTGTCAGGATCGGGTATTACTCGGGAGGAATTCTTGGTTGTCAATGTATTTTCTTCGAGGAAAAACGAAAAGTTGCTTATCCGCGTGAGCTAATCTGTATTTCCGTATGCACACTTACTAGGAACATACCTACGCTTGCTTAGCTCAATAGGAAGGGTGCATATCGATGGGTCGTGAGTTCGACGCTATTATAAAAGAAATTGAAATCGCTCGTCCTCCGCCTCTGCTTCATGTTGGGAAGTTGGCTATTACTCACAGGGAACAGCTTTGTAATGAAAAGGTGCAGAATCCAGGAACAGTAGTTAACTTCCCGCCGTTACATAACTGAAATAATGTAAAGAAACGGCTTTAAACCCGAAATAAACATACATACACAGGCATGCACGCACCCCCCACCCCGCACACACACACACACACACACACACATACATACATACATATATACATACATACGTACATACATACATAAATACGTACGTATATACCTCACTGTCCCTAGTGGGCCATTGTCGTTTTTAGTGTATACATATATACACTGATATTTCTGTAAGAAATTATGAATGTGCTTTTTCGCCTTATCTACAAATAACATAGCACTACTAAAGTGAAACGGATAGAATACAAATAACATAACTTCGTGTTTATTGTCCCAATATAGCCGTTTTTAAATAATTACATGTGTATATTCAAACGAAGTTCATATTCACAGTGTGAAAAGAGAATTATGGGATAATAAGTCTCATGAAAGTAAACTGTAAGAAAATTTTTACAAAGAAAAGGAAGAATATTTGATAAAAAATGTTTAAACCAAGACTGAGTGCTAACAGTTACACTTCAATGATTCTCGCCAAACACCAACACGCTCAATCAAAATGAGTCTGCAACATTTTTATTGTTGTCGTGTTGGTTGACGTTTGGGGTTTCCACTTTTTCTATTTTAATACTTTTGTACAATGACAATTCACATACTGGATACACATATACAAACGTACATAACTCGCAGATGAACTACATCTGCTTTTCGCAGTCAAATTCTTTACTATTCTATTTGTTATAGTTTTTGATATAACAATCAAATGATTCCTGAAAAAAACTAATTATTTTGTTTACATGTCTATATCATTGTTGGTATTTACTACTCTAGCAAATTTCATAACAACGGAATGTTTTATTCATTAAGGTTTGATCTAAATGACTTTGTTTACTATTATAACTGGTCAGTAATTGCGAAGTTCTCAACAGAAAATGTTTAATTTGACCTTAATTATTTCGGGGTTTTTTCGATTGTCCTTTCATTAATTGTTCAGAAATATTAATTACTTTGTTTACCTGGTTAGCATATAGTTGCTTCAAATTTTAGCAAAATGAATCGAAGTCGAATGTTTTTTCTATTACTTTTGATTAAATTATTTTGTTTGTTTCAGTACCAGACATGTAATAAATTACCCAATAGTGATTGATTCTACACCAGTTGTTTACGGTTACATGAGTGCATAATGGACGTTTTGATTAGCAATTCTGAAAGTGCTATGAATATCTTGAAATAATTGTTAACATGTTATTGCAATGCAGTTCTTGAAAAATGTATCAATAATCAGGAAAAATATGCTTAGAAGGGATGGAATCAGGAAGATAGAATTAGAGGAAAGGAAATGTTTAACAAAAATGGAATTGAATAATTAAACAATACCAGATCGGTTTAAAGAGAGGGTTTAGAAATATGGAAGATTTGGCAAGGATTGGAGTGGTTGAGTTAATGTAACTTAGAACTTTTAGGCTAAGAATTTTACATCATTTAAAAGTTTGATGGGGGACAAACACTGTTTAAGAAGTTGATTTATTTAGTCCTTGATCAATTCTGAGCTTAGGTCATCTTGAAAATAATCTTGTTTTGTGTTAAAAATGCTGACTTTTTCAATCTATCAACCTACAAAGAGACGCGTGCTTTTGCATTTGATGTTTCAAAAAAGTGAAACCCATACTCCTGTCTTAGCCTCCGGACAATATCTCAGTAAGCAAGTTAAAATTTTGCACTGTTACAAGTGGCAGGGCAGAGAAAGTTTTCGTAATTCGGAGCAACATCCCGGATACTCAAAGATATATTTTTGTATTAAATGAATATATAAGACGATACTTTGGAAGCAAAAAACGCAACCAAGCAAAAGTAACAGCTTACTCGGTTTGACTGTGTCTGATCATGAGATCTACTGGAAAGTGCAACACCCCTCAAGCCACGCTAGGATCTGGTTATGCGGACCTCTTTTATAAATAAACATTGGATGAACTCCATTATCATATGAACCAGAAGATAAAAAAACAGTCTAAATCAGACAAAAAGTAGTTATTCTGTAACCAGGCAGTAGTGTGTGCTTCGAAATTATCAAATTTGTAATTACCTCTAAAATTAAAAGCCTTTTAAACCTACACTCTTGCATGCTAAAAGTCAAGAAAAATTGGATCATGGAGGTTCATTTCAATAAGAGTTCCGCTTATTATGCTAGAGCCGCGTGATATACTTGCTCATTGCCTGATCTAAATTGAGCTTTCACACATCAACATTATGCGGCGAACGTAAGTGTGCCCAGTATTTGGGTGTTGATGTTTATTTCTGGTCCTTCAGGACATATCATTGTCGTTGCAATGAAGTCTTGTTACGTATAAAATGGAACAAGACTTACTCTTATCCAATTAATTGTAGAAGAAAACACAATCCAATGATTTTGAAAAAAAACTGCAATACATTTTACGAGTGGGTTTCAGCGGCAAGCCTCCAAATTTATGTCATTTTGTTTTGAAATTCAGAAAATGGCCCAAAACAGATTAACACGTTTGAGAGTAATTCATCAATACGTGGTGGTTTATTGCAGTTAGAAACTAAGTAAAAAAAGAGGGAACACTTTCTGAAGAACGAAACATTGAATTAGCAATGTATCAAGCTTTATGCTGGTTTTAGTGTAATTTCGAGCCAGTCAACAGTAGAGAGTCATCAATTCTGACTTTAAATTGATACACATTATCTTTTACTGTTTAGTTCAGTTTTCATATTTTTCAATTTATTTTGTAATGTATCTTTGTAGCAAATGCGTCATATTATATTATGATAATATTGTTTGATGCATTATCTACAGGAGGTAAATAAAATTTCCATCGAACTTATATATACCTTTCTTAAATTTTTCGCTAAGGAGGTTAAAAGGAATGGTTTGATTCATAGAAATTGAAGCGAGTGCACCTTACTTTGTAAATATTCTGTTTTTCCCCTTTCAGTGAGGGCGTTACGTTCTACATTTTCTTTCCAGATTTTACTATTTCAGAAGTTTATACATTCTTTATTTCGAACCTTTAAAAATGTTCTGGATTTTCTGTCACCGATGGTTTTAAAAGTTGCTGTTATGATATAATCGGCCGTTTGATAACAATAATTCTTTACAATCACAACTGTCTGTAGCATTATATATGTCTGAATCTGAGATGGTTTTATTGTTTAAAATTGGTTGATTATATCTTTTAAAGCATAACAAAGCTGAAGAAAAAACTTTCAGATAGATCTGGAGGCATTTCCATTAAATAGTTGTAATGTTGAAACATAACATATATGCATCTGTCCTGTTTTTTTTTTTCAAATTTTGTTTCAAATGATTTTGTGCCCTGTATTTTACAGATATAGTTTTATCTATAATACAGATGCCATTACAAAGTTTAAATTACGCAGATTGAAGCGAAATATTGAAAAAAAATACGTGTGTTTTAAGTTAGCAATCTTTCTCTTCCTTTTTTCTAACAATAAATGGCACATTTGGAGTCAGTTTGCAGTCATTCGGATATAGCTATTGATTGAAATATAATTCAAACGGAATTGAACAGTTAGATTAGTCTAAACATGACGAACGACGAATCTGTACTTAAATATTAGACAAAATAGACAGTTTCTGGTTGTTTTTTCACGACATGATAATTTTTTTAAATTTGATCAGCCAAACACTTAGTGTAATCTGAAACGACTGGCTAAATCATTAGATTCTACTGTTATGATAATAACAATATGCAGAAACATTTGACGTACGAATTCTCTTTTCCCGACATGTTGTTTAAGGGGACGCATATTGCTACATTCACAGTTCATACAGCAATGTGGAAGGGGTGCATATTCAAGAAATCGATGGTGGGAAAATAAAAAACATATTCCTAAACTGAAATAATACTGATGGACACCTGTAATATTCAGTATTTTGTGGATAAGGATGTGGTACTATGAATGTAATAGGAAAACAGAGGTCTTTGTGAAAGTACATTCAACACAAAATATTAAGCTTTTGTATAAGGAAAAAACAGGTTTTTTACAATAACAGTGTTCCAAATAATGTTGAAGGGATGAGATTTTCTTTCTAACACACCAGGTTTGCTTAAACATGTAAAAATTTAACGCCACGTCAGTTCATCTCGGGATGGACGCCATATTTCTCATTGATAAAAAATGTAAACAAAAAAATCAGAGTGGGATTAGCATTGCAAGGGCATAACTTGACATTCTACACAATGAATACCTTAGAACATATATCTAAGATGCTACACAGGTCAGGCGGGTTAAATGCATAGTGTCGATCATTGAAATTCATCTTGAAAAGGTGGTTAATTTTAGTTTGTTTACATGGTTTTTAATTTTCCCACGACGTCTCGGCGATTCACTGCAAATGTATTACTGCGCCGGACGAAAGGTAACTCTAATAAACAACGGGAGACAACTGAAGTGTCAGCACGTGTACGATTTTTAAAAAAAAAAACATGTCGATTATTATAATTTCTTATCAAATAATGAATCCTATTCAGATATTCGTCTTTAATATTAGAAAATTATTAATTTCTGTGGACATTTGTCAAAATATATTACTTACAGTGGACTACTTTGCGCATCAAACTGGTTTCCGCTTCAGTTGTGAGGCACTTCCGTTATACTTTTTGACAACAATAACAAAACACAAAATGAATCAATAAAGTCACTTATAAACCGACTGCTACTTAAATCAGTGTAAGTAAAGTTGTTGTTACAACATTATACATGTTCGTTACGTTATGAGATAAAGTTTATCTTGAACTGCATAATCCATTAATTACGTTTAGATGATATTGCATTTACAACTTATTTGACCCCGTTTTTTACGTGAATGACAGCATTCTCGTGCAACTCGTGCAAACAGAGTTATGAAAAGTATGGTGGAGAATTCAAGGACAAATTATAAATGACATTAAAGTGAAGATAACGTCCAGTTTTAATCATTGACATTCCTGCTGTGTGTTAGTAACTTTTGTGAACAAGATTAGAATGTTGCTTTTGCACATATACACATTGATTGGACCTCTCAACCAAATTTCATACCTTTTTTTAGGGATTTTTAAGACAGTACATTTTCAAAAGTTTGTTGAATGAGTTTTGATATTTAAGTGCATTGTAGTTCTTGAATACCAAGTTAAAAATTAATAATGGCAACATTTCTAGGCCTTTATTGTAAGCCACTAGACTTCTGTAACGATAAATGTATTGAGTAGAATGTATTAAGGGGAATATACTCTTTTAGTTTTGGAATGTGGCATTCCTTGACCACCGTATCTTTTCTTATGCACTACTTTGTAAACAAACTAAATAATGTGTTTTAGCTCACATATGCGAAATGAAAAGCAAGACAGTGAACTTATTTCACATTCTTTCTTTAAATTAGAATCTGTAGGACATTGATAAATGTTTGGACAAAGTGAAGTACTATTATTTTCGCACCAAAAAGTCTTAATTGTTGACTTTGAATGTACACAAGAAGTCTTATGTAATTCAACAATAACTTTCTTGTTTCAGTTTTTCTCATTTTTATTTTAGTGAGCAATCCTTTGTGTACTTATAACAGTTGAAACAGTATTCATTTCATTTACCAAAACCTTGTACTTTTTTGCAGGTAAATTTTATAATACCCCACCCACTTTTTTCTAATTTCAAACTATGCGTCGCCTTAAGTGTTCGATGGATATTTTATGTCTTGAAACTTGAACATCATCAAATCATAGAAAGAAAACATTGTAAGACACGAAAATTGAACAGCTTATAAAATAGGCATATTGTTTGAACACCCAATTGTCAATTGATTGATAGTTGCTTGATTTACCTAATAGGGTCAAAATTAAAGTGTCAAACTTCTGAACAGTGTAGCGCCTTTAAAATCTCACCATTATCAGATAAATGTTGCACATCTTCGTTTTGATGCATTTGCAGTACGGTGCGAGTGCTGAAATTTCGAAAAACAACCTTAAACAACGTTTTCAAGAATTTTGAAAATTGTTTATTTTCACTTCTTTACAAATGGAATTGTTTTTCAAAGGGGGGCAACATTTTTGAATGAATACGAGACAGTACGGAACACAACGGGAAAACATGTATTAAATTACTAGAATGTCGGTAAAGGCGTTGTTCCTTGTAAAACATTGTAAGAACTCATTTTTACGGTTTGTAATTCTCTTTTTATTGATTAATCATTTCTGTTTCATGAAAGTAAATATGCACATTTGCTTACAATAGTTGTTTCCCTTTGATTTGATTGCAAATGACAATCTGTCAAAAATATGTATCGTGGTCAAATAGAAAAAATAAGTAAATCAATGACATACTTACATATCTTATAATTTTAGGACTCGTTTTTCTATTTGGGCGTAAAATGCAATACTTCTTTGTTTGACATTTACAAACTTTGAACATATAATAACTTTCATGAAAAAGTCATGATTATTCCATATTATGAACCCTAAATTGTACGCCTCTCAGTTGTCTTTAAATGGACAACATCTTTACTAAAAAAAACCTCGGTCCAATACATGTTTAAACGCATTGTCCTAGACAGCTCCAAACATCAAATATTCACAAGAAGTTATTCCCCTTTAAAATAGAATTCCATTTATAAAGAAAAAAACAATTTTCAAAATTTCTAAAAAAGATTACCAATCTTATTATTCGAAATTTCAGTACTCGCACATAGTTGCTAATGCATCAAAACGAAGATGTGCAACATTTCTTTGAAAATGGTTAGATTTTAAAAGCACTGAACTGTCCAAAAGTGAGGTCCTTTATCGTGGTCCCTTTTTGAGAATGCAAGCTTCTATAATTAAATTAACATTGGAATTTCAGAATTATGTACATATTTAATAATCTGTGCAATTTTCATGTAAAACAATGTTTTCTTTCTATGATTTTATGATGTTCCAATTTCAAGACTTCAAATATTCATCGAATCCTTAAAAATCTGAAAATTATTGTTCCTTCTCTTGAGTGAGCAACTGACCTCGAAAGCTGTTGTCGTTACAAGTTGGCCAAACAAAATCCGTGATCTTAGAAAGAACTTCAACGATCAATAATCATCTTCATGCTTTTTGTTTTTATACAACGAATATCTTCTTGAAAAATTAATATTCAATACCTGCTTTTTGAGAACGTCTGTACTTCTTTTCTGAAATTCATACTAACAATTTAATTGATTAATTTAATGCTCCCCGAATTTTGCATATCAAAAGAACAAAAGTGGAATTACTAACTGGGCATAAATATATAGTTAAAAGGGCAATATTTCACTGAAAACTAATTTCAATGGATAATGAAGAAAATATGCACCCTTCCACTTGAGAGTGAAGCTTCCTATGAAATTTTGCTGAATTCCGGGCAGCGGTTGCTGAGAAATATTCTTGACAATGATGGCGCTATAGTTTACTAATGTTGAATAATCCAAGGGCAAACGAAACATGAAAATAATACGTATGCGCATCTCCTCTTGATAGTAAATCTTCCTATGAAGTATGGCTAAATTCCAATCAGTGATTCCTGAGAAATACTCCGGACAAGAATTGATCTATAGCATATTACTGTTAAATAATCAAAAGCAATAACTCATTTGAAAAATCATCCGACCGAAACACGAAGATAATATGCGCCTGTCCTTTGATAGTAAAGCCTCGTATGAAGTTTCATTAAATTCAAACCAGTGGTTGAAGAGAAATGTCACGGACAAGAAATGTGGGACAGACGGAAAGACGGGCGAAGCGGCGGCTGTATGCTTTCCCTTCGGGGAGCATAAAAACGAATGCATTAAAATATAGAAGTAACTAACCCACACAAACATACAAGCATTCTAACACTTTGAAGATTTTATTTTATATACGAGGAGTGTTCAAATATGAATGCAACTAGGTCAATATCTCGCTTTTAACCACGATTTGCACAAAATAGGTACATGTATCGCAAAGAGGGTTGTGTAAGCTCTCCGTTGATACAATGCATGTTTAAATCCGTTCAGTCTAGCTTTGACAATAGCTCTGTTAACACTATCTACTCGTGTACACTAAAGCTAAAATGGTTTGGAAAAGGTCTCCTTTCAATGACCAAATACGGTCCTATATCAAGAACCGCTGTATTCTTTGTATACAGGCGAAAGACATATCTAATGAAATATGTCGTGTTTATGGGAACAATGAACTTTCTTTTTCACCTGTCACACGGCGGTGTAAGAAATTTAAAAGTGGTGTAGATTCAGTAAAAGATGCGCCTCATGCACGCCGTCCGAAAACTGCAACTTCGCCAAAAATAGTTGAAAAAGTAAAGGATTTGATTGCTACCGATACAAGATTTACAACTAGGCATATAGCTAAATGCGTTGTTATCTCAGTAGGAGCTGCTCATACAATTCTCAGACGTGATTTAAAAATGAGAAGGATAAGTGCCAGATGGATACCCCATCTCCTTACAAAAGAGCAATCACTTGCTCGGGTAAGAATCGCCAAACAATTGTTGAAACAGTTCCCTAAATACAACAATCGATCTTTCGCATATATCACTAGCGATGAGACGTGGGTTCACTTTTATGAGCCCAAACGAAAGATACAGAACAAAATATGGACAACTAAAAGGAGCCAAAGACCTTGCATAGCAAAACGCACCATGAGCGTCAAAAATGTAATGTATGTAATTTTCTTTACAAATCAAGGTCCTGCTTTTCAAATTGCCTTACGAATGGGTAAATCTGTAAATGCCAAGTTTTACAAATGCAAGGTCCTTCATAAATTAAAGAAATATTTCGCCAACTGTCGACCAGCAACTGGTCTCCGTGATGTCAGGTTGTTGCATGACAATGCTTCGTCACACAAAGCGGCCTTTGTACGCGAATATCTGAAACAGGAAACGGTTGTCGAGCTTCCCACCCTCCTTATTCGCCGGATCTTGCTCCTTGTAACTTTTTCCTATTTCCGAGGCTCAAAAACCACCTTGCTCGAAGAAAATATCAAACGCGCAAAAATCTCGGTTCGGCTATTTTCCAGTGTCTGCACAGTATACCTCGAAAAGATTATGAAAACGACTTTAAAAATTGGATAAAAAGACTGAAACATTGTATATCACATGGTAGTGAGTATTTTGAAGGATTGAGATAATTATTTTGGCATTGTTTGTTAAGCACTTCGGAAAACTGACCTAGTTGCATTCATATTTGAACACCCCTCGTATAACAAAGAAGGCTTCCACCAACGTCCACAAACAGGCTCAATCAAACCGAGCCCGCAACAGTTTCGTTAAAGTCGTGTTGGGCGACCTGTGGTTTTCCACATTTTTATTTTACTGTGTTGTCTTGTCTCGCAAATGACCTACTATTTAGCACCAAGGGAAGTAATGCGTCCATTTACGCCTACAAAAGGATTCTAGATTAGTATCCCTTCCTCTGGTATATTTCGAACGTTTTAAAATGGAAATAGATTTTAGACAAAACTAAAATCCCAAAACACAACATGGTGCGACCTTGGTACCGATGGTAGCAAAAACACCACTAGTGTTCTAGTGCAAGATCTCGCTCTAAGCCCTCAAATATCCTTATATCATAAAACAGAGTAAGGAACATTACTCCCTGCCAGGTAAGTGAATCTCTCACAAACTAAAGAGTAACCGCTGAAGTAAAGGTATGTACAGTACAGTAAAACCCATGGAACCAGTGCAAGAGCACCAAATGAAACACCATTAACGACATGACGAAGTAGGACAGAGGCCAAATATCAAACCGGTCCGTTCTAAAAAGATAGTTACCATGAAGTCGTCCACCTGTCCCGTCCATTCAATTTTGTTATAATAGAATTTCGCTTTAAGCAAGTGCCAGAGAGGCGTAAGGGGTGTTGCACATTTCATAACTACTCATGAACAGACTCAGTATGCTGTTATTTGACTTATAGCATGCATTTCCACTACCGTCGATGAACAGGCTCAATCAAACAGAGTCTGCAACATTTTCGTTTTTGTCGTGCTGAGCGACCTGTGAAGTTTCCACTTTTCTCTATTTTATATGCTCCTAATGGAATTTCTTACAGATTTTTTAAATATATATAATACTTTTGTTAAATTAGTGAATACTATTTATACCTGACCATAGAGCCCGCTATACATTTGCGTATACTATGACAAGAAATAAGACATAATCTATATAGCGTACAAAGTGGAAACAAATAGTTCGTTGAAGACTTATAGCAGCACTTGATGCATTCATATAAAGACTTTGTGAACAATCTGATGGTGGAATTATGTTTGTGCCTTGCTATGAACTGTTTCAACTGTTAGGAGTTATTCTTTTTATAACTATTTATTTTGTATCTAGATATTTAGTTGAACGTAAAAAATTGTCGTCAAGTTTTAATAACTTTACTAAGTATATAAATTAATTGTGTGTGTAAAGAATCAGTCATAATGAAATGTTGGTTTAAACAGCTCCCAGTTCTTTAGTAGTAGTAGTACACATCAATACATGTATTAAAAGTGTGTTCTTTTGTTAAACCTAATGCATAGTATTAGAAATATATACAAACATGCTACTTTTTACGTTTACATAAACAATATGTAGCAATAGCGCATAATTTCAAACATGAGAATAGGACTAGTTATTCAAGTAAGAACGAAGCCATTTATTTTTTTATATTTTCTTTACTGTTAACTGTAATGAACAGTTCACATCTTTAACTTGAGTCTTTTTCTGAAAGAAAAAAGAAAAAGAGCAATTAAGTCTTAAGACACAAAGAGTATGAGCACTGTATTCAAGATAGTGGACTCGGCATGAAAGTCGCTATTATTAGTCGGTATTACATTGCGCTTATTCATGCATGACGTTTCGGCATTCTTCGTTGATACTGTAGCTCATACGAGCACATTGGTTTCCGTTCCTGTAAAAAAGAATGCAAAATGCACTAGGTTTAATTGTGTTCACGAGATGTAAGGAAATAGACATTTTATCAATGTTTGTTTCTGATGAACCACCGGCTTCTGATGTAACAGCGGGCAGTTAACATAACCAGTGTTACTTGATTCTGTACCAGTACTTAACTGTTGTCCGCAAGTAACTGCCAACTTCGCATAATTCAGAGATGGACGACAAATGATTACAGACATAACGTCGTTATCAAATCTTCAAGGAGAATATTCACCAGGCATGGTGATCTCGCGAATCTGTAGTTTAATTCTCTCTCTATTGAGTCAAGCGGTCGGAATTGCAATTCATCAAACCTTAAATCGGACCTCCGTTACACAGAACATAAAATGGAACTACATAACCACAGTGCATCGGTTAAAATAGAAACATTGATAAATTATATACTTCATGAATGAAGAGACGGTTTACTGTACTGTTCGAGCTGTAAAATTACGGTTTATGGTCAAAACTTAAATAGTTGTTTAAATACAACGGCGTCTAACTGGTGTTCATCGATAAGTATCTACACAGGATTATACTTACTTTACATTAGTTGATCAGAATCTACAGACTGTCAACACTCGCCATTTTTAACAAAACTAGCACCACTGGAAGTAGATAACATGTAAAATTTATTTAATAATACTGAATATGTAGAATTCATGGGTCTCTCAATTTCTACATAGAATAAGTTCCATTGTAACAAAATAAAAGCGAATACTTTCTGTGGAGGTAACATATCACGGTGGCTGTACAGAGTAATATTTCTGTGAAATAATTTAATCTTGTGGGCATAAAATTTCGTCATTCTAGCTAATTCGACTGTTCCGTTAGGATATGAATTTGTATCCCATTCCTGAATTCAGACATGAAATAGATTGCACTTTATTTGTTCGTAGGAATATAATTTTGTGGATTGCCGTAACCACAGTTATTACTCCCACATCAATATTGATGATTTCACAGTTTCCGAAAAAGATCCCATTTTTGGTTCTACGTTAAGTCTTTGAAAAATAAAGGAATGAAAGTACATACATGTATATAAATAAATGTTGTTTTCGAAAACGCATTGCATTGTAAATCTTTTAAAAAGTGCATCAAAGAGCAAGGAAGATTTTCTTTAATAATATACCTGAATCGACGCTAAAATAATAACAAATTTTAGACAAATATTAGTCCTTTCAAGCAAAAGTCACACGGGGCTGTCATCTTGACCTAAATTTGAATAAAACAGCGGTGAATATTATGACGTCACACTTACCTGCAGATACGGGAACAGTTGTTTCCGTGTGTCACACCATCGTCTCCACAAACTGGGTTCCAATCCGCTGTACATATAGGCTGACACACTTCTGCATTTACAACAGCTAAAAGGCGTGAATAAAATTAACTATTAAATGATATGAATATAAGACTCATTATTTTATCTATAAATGACAATATTCATTTAGACGCACAAAGCTTGCAATTGGTGTTTATCCAAAGTTACCAATTAGGGATTGGTATTTGGATACATAGTGGTTTTTCGATGGTCGGCGCGTGCACAACCGACAGACAAGAAAATGGTTTCAAAATTCAAACCATCACACCCATTTAGGGTGCCATGTTGTTAATGATACATTTGTCAGTAATTATCTAGTAAGTCATCATTTGTAACCTATATTAAAAAGGATCCAAAATTGATCTGTTTTATATCGTCCTGGATTGCTGGTATTTTGCAGGTATATATCTCTGTACAGTAGGGGGCAGAGGCGAAGTTGTTAGTTTCACGGACAAATTAGAAAGTTCACAAACTCGGGAATCGTTAAACTTGAACTTACATACATATGGGATAAGTTTTATTACAGGCAAACAATAATTGTCTGCAATAAAACTAGGAGACATACATACAGGAAATCATTCAGAGAAGTTCAATTGCAGTGGCATTTATCATGACATTAGCTTAATATGTCGTGACACGAGAGGGAACAAGATAACAATATTCAAATCGCAAAGAGCATACATATTGGATAAGCTTTGTCTCAGGCAAACAATAATTATCTGTAACGAAACTAGGAGACATACATACAGGATATCATTCATAGAAGTTCATTTGCAGTGACGCTTATCATGACATTAGCTTAATATGTCGTGACATGACAGTGAACAAAATTCCAATTAAAACAGGAGAAATATAAATATACTCTCTGGTAGTTATATATACTACTTTAATTTTGTTAACATACGTAACAGAAACAACTAAGCCTGAAAACACGGTTGTACAAAAATCAAGTTTATCAATAGACTTGCCGAAATGGAAACTAACAAGTGATAAACTCCTTAACAATGAAAGATATTAGGTAAGGGTAGATTTCTCCAACACACACAGCCACAGAGCCACGTATTTGCAAAGTAGGCCCACAACAAAAAGAAGCTGTTAGACTAGTTATTAAGTAATGGTGGGTTCGATCCCCGGCCGCGTCATACCAAAGACGTAAAAATGGTACTAGTAGCTTCCTCGCTTGGCGCTCAGCATTAAGAGGATAGTGCTAGGACTGGTCAGCCCGGTGTCAGTATAATGTGACTGGGTGGGGTACCATGCCACGTGTCTATGTCGTGATATTCCAGACAGGCAGCACTATAAAGTTGGGCATTGTGCTCACTGCTACAAGAAGATACCGTCGTTTATATGACTGAAAAATTGTTGAAAAACACGTCAGGCCCGAACACACACACATTAAGTACTGGATGTCTCATCAATAGTTTTAGCATGAAAACAAAACACCTTTTCAATAGAGAGAAAATAATACATCATGACTCATTTTGGAAACATGTCCTGTTGCAATGACACTTTCCTATTTTGTGAAATAGCCATTGTTGTCTTTGCATGTTCAAACTTGCATGAATAGTGCAATGAACTTGAATCAATATAAATTTTAATCACATTGTCAATGTTTCGTAAATACAATCTTTTATGTTATATAAATCGTGTACTCATCCAGGTCATCATTCCGATATTAACCTTTCCGTAGAAGATTTTAAGAAGTTTCAGTTCTTTCAATGAAACTGAGTCTGCAATTTTCACTGTTTGCCTTGTTCTCGATGCTTTCCAGATTTTATTTACTTCAGCCCAGCGGGTGTGAAGTGCTGTGTGGCGGCCTTAAACTGTCGCCCCGGCTTCATCTCAGTGTTGTTATATTTTCTGGTCCTTCGGGATCATTGATTTCAAGTCATTTAGATTTAAAGATTGAATACTGCTTAAGCCGGTGCTAGGGGGCGTGGGCATTGTTGCATTTTCAATTACTGCTCATGAACAGACTCAATCAAACCGAGTCTGCAATTTTACTGTTTGCCTTGTTTTCGACGCTTCCGAGGGATCTACTTTCTAGATTTTATTTATATAGTTAGAAATAATTTCTTATGATTCTGTTGTTATAGAGTAGAAAATTAAAAGATATATGCAATCATTTCACTCTTAAGGTTAAATAACCTATTTAATAATTCTGTCGCGTTGAAAATGGTCTCCAGTCGACATAGATTAAGTATGTGCATTTGCCATCACATATTCGCTTAGATTCTAAATTTATTTCAGTGATATTTGAAATCATGTATATTATAGCTTGCTATACTATGGGTGACTATGGTCAGAATGCTCCATGTAACTTGGGTGGCTGTGGTCACAATGCTCCTTGGGTAGTTTAAGATTAAATTTGCCCGAGTTACGATTAACATTTGAGTGGATAAAGCTGTTTTGACAGTGATATTTGAAATCTTAGATTTTAGCTATACTACGGGTGACTATGGTCAAAATATTCCTTGATAACGTGGGTGGCTTTGGTCACAATGCTAGCTCTGTTAACATTTCAGTGTGTTAACCGCTAGATCGCTTAATGTGGGTTAACCGCCAGGTCGGTTTGAAGTGTGTTTACCGCTAGGTCGGTTTTAAGTCTATTAATCGCTAGATCTGTTTAAAGTCAGTTAACAGATAGCTCCGTTTAAAGTGTGTTAACCGCTAGGTCAGTTTACAGTGTGTTACCGTTATGTCGTCAACTCTACGTCCGTTTACAGCGTGAACAAGGTTTTGTCCATAACTGCGTAGCGTAATTTCTAGTTTCCTAAGTCCCCAGTCTGCAGTTGCTATTTGAGTCAATTTATTAAGGAAAACATGCGCTTGCTTTCTCGTCAGTCTGCGGCCCTTGATCACGCGGCCTTTTCTGCCACTTATTAATGCTACTGAAATAGTAATAAGTTTGTTCGATACCCTTGTTTATATGCTAAAGTGTTGACCTGGAATAAAGAGTTATATTGCTAATATGTTGTTGTGTGTTATTGCTTTGAGAAGTCCTTGAATAATGCAAATCCATCATAACTCGGGGCAAATGTTCGCATACGACTGCCTTGTAATTGTCCCCATCATAGTTGTATTATTTTACCGACTGTACAGTGAGTAAAATATATATGAACAGACAAAATCAAAAGTTAAACAGAAAAGAACCAATCCGATGCAACTCCCATTCAAGTAATATGTCATAAGATTTAAGAAATTGATGCATTGTTACATTTCCCTTTTCCTATTTGTTTATACACGGGGTGAAAGTCAAATCTAAGCAAGTAAGAATAAATATTAAGATCCACCTGATTTCATAATTTGGTTTTCTGAAAATGTAATTTTGTAAAAAAAATTGAATAATGGTTAAAAAATAATAGCATGCATACTTGGTGAAATTCACTGATGACCTGTCTGCAGTGTATGGAAAATATACGTTTTTCAGGTAACGTTAGGTGAACAAATAAATAGTTAGATAGGTTTGATAAAGCAATTTATACATACCAAGAGTTATATAGGGAATGGTAGTGATATTTTAGCATTGTTTGAGGTAATTAAAAGAAATAATACCTGTCACTGACAGCAACAAAATGCAGCAGACTAGAAATACAGCTTTCATTTTATCTGCAAATATAGGAAATGTACAACTTTATTGTTTAAATGTCCATGTATTCCAGCATCTATAGTCTATCAACGACATAGAAAGATAGAACGATGCTGATCTGTAGCTCGGATTGCTTCCTCATGCCACAAATCTAGAATCCCGAGAAAACGGCGGTGAGGAACGACTGATTCAAGCTCACTACATCTCTACTACGGAAGCCGCTAACTTACCAGTTCAAAACGAACTAAAATAAACATATTGTTACACTCTGATTAAAAAGTATTAACCATAAATGTATAACCATATGTAGATGTATGAGTGTTAAGACTTAATTATATAAAAAAAAACATTTTCCGTTGTCACTGAATACTTCAGGTAGTTCTGCACGTTTACTAAACCGTAAGTGATGGAATAACTTCATTTATCGGAAAACGTTGAATAATGCCTGGATTCGGCGTACGGAAACGAAAAATCATTTTATGAATTAATGGCAACCCGAGAGTAAATTTATTACAATGACAGTGTTACTATTTTTCTAAAGTAAAAACACGTTAAATAAATCCAAATATTTTCTTACAATTAGCTTGAAATATGCGGTTTACATTAATCAAATATCTCAAAAATAAGCATAAATAACCTATACATTTTATTTCATTACATTATAGACCATATCTTTATTTACGACTGTGATAAATTTCATTAAAATCTACATTGTAGAAAAAGTTCTGTCCGCGAATATGTTATGGAAGTTGTGATCTTCCCATAGACTCCCATTAAAAAAAACTACGTGAGGTCCAAATTTTTCAAATCAGTCTAGCAAAAATCAACCACACGACCATAAATTTTATTTGCTGAATTTTCTAAGAATATTCTGAAGTATTGGAAAACCAGAATTTAATCAAATTCTACAGTGTACAAAAACGTCGATTCAAACGTGCAGAACTACCTTAAAATCAGAAAGTAATAAAACTTAAAAATGGGACATTAGAATGCTGCTCAGCAAATTTTCAAATTTTAGACTGACCTTTATAACATAAAAAAAAACACAGAAAAAGTCATTAACTTTGATATTAAATCTTAGTTTATCGAATTATGTATTTAGAATTTCTCGTCCAACAAACCAATGACCTCTACAACATATTAATAAAATAAAAAACTAAAAAAATATTTAAAACACTTACCAGGCAGGTTTGACGGTTCTAATAGAAAACTATCAACATATATCGGACAGATTTCTATTTATACCAGTTGTTCACTATGTGTTTTAGCCAGAAACCATAGTAAACATAATTAATTATTTTGATTGATGCAACATGCTTAAAGTATTCACGCAGATGTTTCCAAACCTTAAAGCGTAATTCTCGCACAGACACCAAAAATGGTTCATATATCCCTGTAACAATTTTTGCCTATTGTCTGTGTGTTTAACAGAGATATCAAATTTCCTATCGTAATTGCCTTCAGTAAAGATGACACAACGTAACTTCTCACTTCTGTTATCCGTTCTATTATCCGCAACATTGTTCTTGAATCCATCTGCTAGGATTTCTTAAATTATGTAAAAAAGTAAACGAAGTTTCACAATCGGCTTAAAGATAAGAGTGTTATGAAAATTTCAATATTTGGTAAAATTGCGGCCATTTTGTTTCCATGGGTACTTTTAACAAAATGGCGGATATAAATTTTTAACTATATCTTTATTTACTTATTTCTGTAAAATATTTTCTCTAATTTTCCTACTATAATGACTGAAATGACTTGTATTACATCTTACACTCAAGATAATTTAAAAATAATCTATAATTAAAAAAAAGATGTGCTAAATAAGGAACAGAGCAGGGTATAGATGACGTCATAAAGACACTAAAATGGCTACCAGCATGATCAGACATTTTTGCTTAAATTTCAAACTGCCATATCTTTTTTCAATTATGGTCCGATTTTAAAATTTGTTCCAGTGTTATAAAAGGCTATGATATAAATTCCACATCTAGTTTTAAAATTAAAGCCAGACATGTAGCAGAATTCAAATGGATTAAAAATTTACAGTCACCGTTTCCGTTGGGTTTAAATGATAATATTTATCAGGAAGGTAATATCTCTAAAAACCCTAATATCGATATCTTTTCTATTTTAAATATTATGAAACGTAAATCTAGGTCTCATGGAATTAGACGAAATGGTAATGTTAAGCGCAAATCTAAAGTCAATTTATCTGTTGCTGACCTCGATTTAATTCTTTCAAACTCTGGTAGACATTCAATGCTTTGTCGTCTCACATCTTTATCTGTTCAGTCTCTTAAAAAGCTAGACGAGGAAGCGGACCAGTATGTTATTCAAACAGATCCGTTTTACACTGTATCATATCTTATTCAAAGTTACACACAACATGTTCTCCGTCCACATATTGACACCAAATCTGACCATGAGAGACATTTTCTTAAAATTTATTTCATGAATAAAGGTATTGACTTCATCGATGTACCCAGTATATTTCGTGATAAAAGTGTCATTGATTCTGTGCCTAAATATTTCAGAAACTCCGAAATTCCTATTATCTGTTATAAATATAAAACACCTGTAAGAAATCTTATATTCAATTACAATAAAATTGTTTCCGACTTAGATGTTCAAACAAATACCCCTTCTTACTGCGAATTTAAAAACTCAAAATTTTGCTATTCAGATGCCGGTCATGTCATCACTGGTAATTTTGATATTATTAAAGACAAACGTATTCGTAATTTATTCTTTAAAGGACCTAAATATAGAATTTCTTCAACTATTGATTTTGATGCTTGTCGTGGTCAGATTGCGGAATCCATCGAAACTTTTGTGTTAAATGGTGTCGTCGTGAGAATGCTGATCCCAATGCTTTAACGTCCTCGAAACGAAATATTTTTAACATTGTTGATTCTCGAATAAAATTTTATCAAACTAATGAACACCTACTTCCAACAAAACCCAAGTTTACTTTGAAAAGGAAATCCAAGAATTTCATTCTAAGTATGTCTTAGTTCCAGCAGACAAGGCGGCCAACAACATTATTATCATTTGACGCCTACATTATATTAATGTTTTACAAAACGAACTAAATAGCACTAAAACTTATACATTGAGTCCTTCTGTTGAAAATAATTTGGTCACTGATCACATCACTGAAGTTTCTAATTTAAAAGTTCGTATAGACGATCAACAAATTAAACTACCAACTATGTACTGGATTCCTAAATTGCATAAACAACCATATAAAGCCCGCTTCATCACTAATTCAAGCTCTTGTACAACTACAGATATTTCAAAACTATTAACATCATGTCTAACTGCTGTGAAAGCCCACGTGGAAAGATACTGCGATAAAGTATACGAAAACTCTGGTAAACATTTATTTTGGTCGATTAAAAATTCTGGCGAAATCCTGGATAAGTTTAAAATTAATACTTACAAGGTATCTACAGTCAGTACATACGATTTTTCTACTTTGTATACCACTTTACCACATAACTTAATAAATGACAAACTAAATGCCCTAATTCAAAAGACTTTTGCCAGACAGAGTGCTACATTTCCCGCTTGCAGTTTTGATAAAGCTTTTTTTACTAGCAATATTATTAAACATTATACAATGTGGACCTGTGACGAAGTTTGTAAAGCCCTTTCCTTTTCATTGAACAACATTTACATCAGGTTTGGGAATGCAGTTTTTAGACAAGTAGTTGGTATTCCCACGGGAACAAATTGTGCACCCCTTGTCGCAGATTTATTTTTATATTGTTATGAAAGAGACTTTATGTTGAGCCTTTCTACAGATACGCAGGCAGATATTATAACTGCATTTAATAATACATCACGCTATCTGGATGATATTCTTAATATGGATAATCCGTTTTTTTTGGTCAATTGGTGGGTACTATTTATCCTAGGGAGCTTCAGTTAATTAAAACTAACAATTCGGATACTGATGGTTCGCTTTTAGATTTACATCTCTCTATTTACGATAATATTATACATACCAAAATTTATGACAAGAGGGATGATTTTAACTTTAGTATTGTAAATTTTCCTCATTTGGATGGGGATGTACCTCAGGCTACATCTTATGGGGTATATATTTCTCAATTAATTCGGTTTGCCAGAGCGTGTAGTCATGTCAAGCATTTCAATGAACGTAATCTATATATTACAAGTAAACTTCTTCAGCAAGGCTACCGTTATTACAAATTGCGTAAATATTTTGCTAAATTTAACAATCGTAATTCTGATTTAGTTTTAAAATTCAATAGTAATTTAAAGACACTTCTGCGAGAAGGTATTTCTAAACCCGTTTTTTATGGGGATGTGATTTACAAACTTCGTAAGATCTTGGGTCATGGATATTTTCCAAATGTATTTGGTAAAATTATAAAACGTTTTATTAAAAGAGGTTACGACCCAACTGTTTTGAGACATACCGCATGTTTAGTGTTCAACCCGTTTACAGTTGGACACTACGCTTCCCTCTTTGACTGTGTCTGACGGAAGAGGGGGAGGACTCTATGATAAGCAGTTTTTAAATCCTACCAGGACTGAACTGTTTTGATATCTGTCTTCTGGCCTGTTTCGTCGGGCCCTTAAGGGTGTTTCTCTTGTTGCTCTGTCTTCTGAAAAGGCATTGAGTACATACGTTTTTGGTTCTAAAGGTTTGCTTTTTATATTTTTATACACGAGCATTTTTGTGTTTTACATGCCATGCCTTTTTGTTTCCATTACGTATGTAAGAGATTCACCTGGAGGGGATTACTTTTATTTACACTGTCCCGTGTCTTTGGAACATGGTGGGGGTAAGAGTGAGGTTGGGTGCGCACCATAAACCGGTTTAAGCTCCCCAGTGGTGTTTTTGCCACTGACCGTTCCAAGGAGGTGCCTCACTGTGTTCCTTTGTTTGTTCGTATTGTCCTCTTGTGTAGGCTTTGTGCGTGTGCGCGTGTATGTGTGTGTGTTCCTTTGTTTGTTCGTTTTGTCCTCGTGTGTTGGCTTTGTGTGTGTGCACGTGTATGTGTGTGTGTTTGTGGTGTGGACGTCTGCGTGCTGTAGGTTTCGTTTTGGGGAGGCTGCGATTTTGGTACGTGGCATTCACTGTTTGATATTTGTCTTTGTTTCTTTTTTGAGGATGGCTTTCATATACACTTAAACAATATGTCAGGTAAAGGTGGCATTATTTTAAGAGAAAACAAGAAGCTATCTTGAACATAATTTCATTTGTCAGAAAATCGTCGGAAACTCTTCATAAGTAAATTCAAAGTACCCTGATATAAATGTAGTCTATTTACATCATGCTTGGCGTGTTTATGGCTTGGCGATACGCGAATCGAATGCTTCACAATAATGATGTTCTATTGCGTTGCTGAGTGGTATCTGTAAATAAAATCTGGAAAGTAGATCCCTCGGAAGCACTGAGAACAAGGCAAACAGTGAAAATTGCAGACTCGGTTTCATTGAGTCTGTTCATGAGCAGTAATGGAAAATGCAACACTGCCCACGCCCCTTAGCACCGGCTTAAGCAGTATTCAATCTTCAAATCTAAATGAGTTGAAATCAATGGTCCCGAAGGACCAGAAAATATAACAACACTGAGATGAAGTCGGGGCGACTTTTTACGGCCGCCACACAGCACTTAACACCCGCTGTTGTGAAGTAAATAAAATCTGGAAAGTAGATCCCTTGGAAGCACCGAGAACAAGGCAAACAGTGAAAATTGCAGACTCGGTTTGATTGAGTCTGTTCATGAGCAGTAATGGTAAATGCAACACTGCCCACGCCCCCTAGCACCGGCTTAAGCAGTATTCAATCTTCAAATCTAAATTAGTTTAAATCAATGATCCCGAAGGACCAGAAAATATAACAACGCTGAGATGAAGTCGGGGCGACATTTTACGGCCGCCACACAGCACTTAACACCCGCTGTTGTGAAGTAAATAAAAACACCATATCGGCCAAACTGCCACATGTCCACTAAAACATGTAAGCTGATCATATCACTACCCCGATATTTATGGTCACCATTTTCCACGTGATATACAGAGGGTGGTAAAAAATCTGGTCTAAACTAAAGCACTTCATTTGCCCACCTATTAACTTTTTTGATGGGTTGAACGTTTTACCGACAAAATTATAGGTCATACGGCAACGTTCCAGTTTTACGTTGAAGTGGAGGACCCGTGGTGACAATCCACAAATCATTTCAGGCACGAGTGGACACCTTAATAGAACCACCGATCTTCCGATGGCTACTTCCTATATCTAGACAAACATCTGCTTCCATGTAGAATGCTGTATAAATATGTACGTTCGTTAAATGTTGCATTTTCTGTTTGTCTTCTTTGTTTTTCAGTAGGTGTTTTTGAAGAGGAAATCATCAGTACCTTGAATGTTTACAGATCAAACAGAGCACATATGTTGACATATCATTATATATGTATTTTTGACGTTTCATACTAAAAGGCATTTGTTCTAATTACAAGATAATCTAGATTTAATATTTTGATTGAAGCAGGATACGGCAATTTATATCCAACCTATAAAGTTTCTTTAATCATGAACTTTCAAACGGTGTTTGATGCAGCTGCGTCAGCCGAAGGCACGGAATTATAACAATTTATTCAACGTTCTAGTTTTTCAGACAATTTTGTTCTATAAATTGCTTTGGAGCTCGAGGGTACCTGTATACATGTTTGTTTGAAAAATGCTTTGTATATAATTTGAAAAACTTTTAAATCCTAAATATAGTCAGGGACCTAACGAAATTTAGAAGAAAAAAAAGACAACGACTGTTAGACTAGCTAAAACTCTATATTTTGATAAAATATTGATCATTATACTATACCAAATTGCAAAATTGCATTTTAATCATGAACTTTCAAACGGTGTTTGATGCAAGCTGGTCAGCCGAAGCAGCGGAATTAAACAATTTATTCAACTCTAGTTTTCAGACAATTTGTTCTATAATTGCTTTGGACTTCGAGTACTGTATACATGTTTTTGAAAATCTTGTATATAATTTGAAAATTAATCTAAATATAGTCAGGATAACGAATTTAGAAGAAAAAAAAGACAACGACTGTTAGACTAGCTAAAACTCTATATTTTGATAAAATATTGATCATTATACTATACCAAATTGCAAAATTGCATTTCGTCAAAGAAGATTGTTGTGCACAAATGAAGTTGATCTCATGCGTAAAAATATATATAAACAGCAATATTTTTATTTCAGGAAATATCAAATCTGTATTCCATTTTATTAACTAAAACTAAATAATGATAGATCCAGATATGCTAATATTGATCATTTCAACAGCTTAGTCTTTATTAACATAATGATAAACAATGTTGTATGTGTTATAATTATACTTTAAGTACTAAGTCCAAACATATTCACATCTGGATGAAGGTGTTTGGTTGTCCTTCAAAGAAGAAAAAAACCATCATCAAATAGATATAGATAGATTTCTGTTGTAGATGATTTCCATTATAAACTCAGCATGCCTCTACGACCGTCATTTTAAAGTTAATATAGTTATATAGTTTTATAGTATTCAAATTAACCAGTTTGACATCGATTCATTTGTCTATTTAATTACATACGTACGTGCATTCAAATATAAGTATGTACATAAATGCATAAAATTTATTTTCATTTCTAAGTCTAATTATCACAATCGGATCATATCGCAGCGCTCGAAATGACAGGTTTATTGTTTATAGTTGACTCGGCAACGCGTGGAGTGGTCATAGAATACCGAAACACATTTTTGTTTGATGAAAAACGAAAAGTGGGTTATCCGTACATACATACTTAGGTAAACCTCAATATATACGTACGTTCATATACGAGGAATGTTCAATAATACCCGGAAATGGCTGTCATTTCTTCATATATGATCAAAAATCAAAGAAACTGTTACATAATTTACATTAAGGAATACTTAATTGATATGTCAAAATAATATTTTCTGTGGACTATTTATAAGTAAATGCTAGTCCCCATGGCAACATCATGTGGCGTGATCCGGTCCAATTCTATGTCTTTTCATATTTTGCACTCGCTTAAACGTCACTTGCCATTTACCTATTTTGCAAGCTAACTTTTCTTAAATTGGGTGAATATTAACTTGAAATGCAAACAGACTAATAACGTTAAATCACAAATTTGATATCACTGAAAGTTTTGGTAGGCATATTTCCTTTGTCCTCGCTTGAAAATCAATGTTGAACAGAGGCATTAGGTCTTGAACAAAAAACCAAAGAAAAAGACATTAGGATTTCAAAGTGGATATAATGCGAAAATCGTGAAGCACAGTGCATGTTTAGTGATTGACCCCTCTACAGTTAATCGCTACGCTTTCCTATTTGATGGTGCGATAAAGTGTAAGACTCCATGATGCTTTTCTCCTAAATCCTACATACAATGGATGGAGGGAGTTGATTTTTGTCTTGCAGTTTTCTTAGTCGTGCCCTTAAAAGTTAGGCTCTTAGTGCTCTGACTTCATACTTTATACATGTTGTTGAGTACATTGGTGTAATTATACCTTAGATTTACCTTAATTTTATGTTTTACTTTATTAATCTGTTATTTTTGTGCTAATATTAGAGCCTTTCTCAGCGGGGATTTTATTTATACTGTAATGTCTAACTTGTTGAAAATAGGGTAAGTGCGAGGTTGGCATGCCTTAAACGCGTTTAAACCCCCACTTTCCTTTATATAGGTTATTGACTGTTCCAAGGCGGTGCCTATTTTCAACTGGTTTTCTGTCTGTCTTGTATTGTCTGTTGCGTATGTAATCTTGTTTGTTGTAAGCGTTGTTTCCTCATCCTTGCTTCCCCTGTTGCCCCCCCCCCCCCTCATCTCCTTTCCCTTTGCATTTGTGCTACTTTTTGCATCCCTCCCCCTTTACTTTGAGTTAGTTTTCATGGCTCCATTTTATCCTGGCTGACGGAATCCTAAGGCGGTACACATTTGTTTTGTCCTGCTTATATGGGTGCGTTTGTGCGATTTTGAGTCTAACACGGCGTCCTACTGTTTTCTATGTTATGTAGTTGGGTGTGGTTGTGTGTTTGATTTTGGTACATGAGTGTCTGCGCTTTTTTGGTTTACGTTGTAGTGTGACTGTGATTAATGAACGTAGCATTCCCTTTGTATTTTCATCCTTGTTCATCCTTCCCCTTCAAATTCCTCCCCCACCCCACCATTTTACCACTTCCTCCCCCTCTATCTATATTTGACATAAATTAATATGTACTTGTTAGATATTTGAAGCAATTTTTCCATTACATCTTCATTTTGTTGTGGGCCTACTTTGCAAATGCGTGGCTCTGAGGCTGTGTTTTTGGTGCTCTGTCCTTCCGAGAAATCTACCCTAACCTATTATCTTTTGTATTATGGACTTATGATACCTATATTACACTGATCGATTGGTTCTTTTTCTCGACATGTCTGTAAACAATTTTAGGTGTTATTTCTGAGTCCAAAATTAGCAAGATAGTTACGTAGAATGAAAACTCAAGTACTAATTAACAATAAAATACGATTTCACAAACTCATAACTTACCTTCTACCTTAAAACTAAATTGACTACACAGGCAAAAAATGATTATTTATTCCGGTATTATTCGATTATTAGACGTACTGTATCATTTCAAAAGATTTAGGAAAACCATTGCTATGCGATACAGTGTCCACCACTGAAGGTTACTAACTATTTAATCTAAAGGCCATCCTAATCAACGATATATGTACAATATTGCGCTACATATACGTAAGATGTTATAATGCAAGCTTTGCAAATCGGAAAATCTATAGTTGTCATTTGCTATTAACGTCTATTAAAATAAAACATACTTAGATAACATTGTGGAGAGTTAGAGAGAGACAGCTGCACCCGCCATACACACACGCACACGCACACAAAGACACAGAAGCACACATGCACGTACGCACGAAGCAAAGACGCACACACACACATACACACTCACTTACACACACACATTCCAGACCTTTACGTAATAAAGAGAAATAAAAACACATTTACTCATTTCTACTAAGTACGTCTCAATATATAAATTGATAGTGTTACATGCACGACTTAGGGCTTGTCGATTTATTTACGCGCAAAACATACATGTTTCACAAACAAACACGCATTTGTTCATACACTTTTTCATTTCAGCGGTTTAGAAGATATGAGCGGACACAATTCTAAGCTAATGGCCTGGCTTGTGTGCTCCTGAGGTCTTTGTTATATACGAATTCGCACAATAAAGTCGCAATGCATATAAACTACGTTATCAAATAGTAGTAATTCACACGTAGTGCTTCATGTTGCTTTTCTGGTACACTACTGTCCTTCTTGTTTTCTCTTTCTTTGTTTATGTGCAATTCTTGTCAGAAAATAATCATTTAGAGCTGACAGAAATGATATAGAACTGTCATAAAATATCTAAGGTTCCAATATATTTAGATGTTAAATCAAACTCTTGATCATATGTTAACCCAAATCGACCTGATATGTCAATGATATTATGTTTTATGGTAACAATGTTATTTTGATTTCTCCGATGTGAAAAAGATTGAGAAATATTGGAATTGGATAGGTATCCTTCATTTCTTGGTGCACATCTTCTCGACAAATAAAGGTATTAATACATATTCAGTTTTGTTCATTTATTATCGTGAAAGATAAAACGTCAATGTGAACTTCTCTTCAAGTTCTATCTTTTCGTTCACTAGCATATCGCGGTTTGCAGAAAGAGATCAACGAGAAATAATTTTTCATTCAATTTCGATAAAATAAGAATCAGTAAAAATACAACATGTGCAATATAACCTGTAAATAAAATCTGAAAAGTAGATCCCTCGGAAGCACTGAGAACAAGGCCAACAGTGAAAATGGTTTGACTGTAAGACGAATCTTCGGCAGCATTGAACCCAACCAATAAAAATAATAGCAGACTTGATTTGAGAACATACGTTACGAATTTACTGCGTATGTACTTTTATAATGTTAGTAAGAGTTTCAACCCTAGTATGGTTTTCGCAAGTCACTGTACCAGAAACTGTTAATAATTTTCAAAATATAATACTGTTCAGACTGATTAAATAACGTTTCTCTTGAGAACCAGACAAAGCATTAGCGTTTACAATTTCCAAACAAAGCATATTTCATTTTTAGTCTTTGCGCAGCGACGGTAAGACACAATAAACTAAATGTTTTGGGAGGCCAAGACGGAGGAGTACGCAGGCTGTTCAAAAATAACGTAGACTTTTGCTTCCAAAAGCCGCCTGTTGTTCAATGTGAAATATATGATTTTAATTAGCGATGTTTGTATAATTGTGGTCATACAGTTTTGTAATATTTTCTCTAATATGCAATGCACGGCGATGCACGTAGAACGTTTCTATGAACAGTAATATGATAGCTACGCGTAACCGGTGCAGTCGCTTTTTTATCATTCGACCGCTTACATTCACATTCGTATTCTACTCGTTTAATTTAAAATGCGCGAAAGTACAGAAACAGGTCCAGGCGACATGCTCAGAAAGTATGGAATCGAAATTGGGAGGTGGATGTAAACAACGTCTAAACTAATTGAAAATTGCATTTAATAACGCATATAATGTCATTTGGGACTTTAGCAGACACCAACTTTTGGTTCAACGTCATACCGAAACAAATTATAGATCATACAGCAACTTTCCAGCTTTAGGAGGAAGTCCCTTGGTTTGTTTTCTTTGTTTGAGTTAAGCGCAAAAATTTATTTACAGTATTTCAGTTATGTAACGGTGGGCAGTAAACCTAACCAGTGTTCCTGGATTCTGTACAAATACTTATCTGTCCTCTGTTAGTAACTGTTAACTTCTCCACAAGAATTAGAGGTGGAGGACAAGTTATTTCAAACACAATGTCTTTCATCAAGTCGTCACGGATAACACACGCCTCGCCAGGGAACACACGACCCCACAATCCGGAGATCTGCGCTCTCCCTTTTGAGCTTAGCGGGCTTGCTGGCAGTCCCTTGGCGGCCCTATGGGCATTTTTTTTATCACAGGCAGACACCTGGGTAAAGCAGACGACCTTCCGTAATTCAACTGCATGGCTTCCTCACGTAAACAACTCTTTGTCCCAAGTGAGGCTCGAAACCACATCGGCGAGGGGAAAATGATTCGAAATCACTTCGCAGTTATGACAGGCGCAGTTAATATCTTGAATGGTTGTTGACAAAATATGTTAGACAATCCTCTGAAAGCTTAGGAGGCATCAAAGTTAAATAAAAGCAGACTCGCTTTGGTCTCTTCCGTTCACCAACCAACCTGGTTCATATACATCTCATTGCTTCCTACCTATATCACAAGACTAAAGTCAATTCACTGAATTGTTATTAATGATTATTTATGTATCTAGTGGCAAGCAAAGAATTGTCACTAAAATGGCTAATTCTTTCATACTTCACAACAGAAAAAATAGTCCACTTAATCATGACGTGGTAAAAAATAATCAGAATTCAGAGTTCCGCCTACCTTGGATCTACCACATTCAAAGATGCGGAGCAACTTTCAAAATACAGGGACTACATTCAGCAAATTTTACTTTGTAACCTAACGACAGAAAATATAGATAACGCATTTTTCTCCTTTTTAGTTAAAAATTTTACTCTTACCTTGAATTATCTCCACGATTTGAATACAGCACGCATAGTCCTATAACATCTATAAGAAGATCCTTCGGAAGCATAGAATGCAACCAAGCAAAATAATAGTACACTCAGTTTGACTGAGCCGGTTTATGGAGGTAATGGGAAGGACAACACCCCTCACAGAAACATTTCAATAATATTCCTTATGATGTGATCAAATCTATATTGATCAAAGTTATTAAGCGAACACCTTATGTTTAGGAAATCAGACTAAATCCATTTCTATATCAGACAGTGATTATATTAAGGTAAGTTGATCACCATACACTTAGAGGTTCTTTCGCTGCCCCGAACTTGTTGGGCGATCAGAAACGGACATTGCACAAGATCTTGCTTACCTACATTGTCGACGTCATTGCTGAAAGACGAATTAAAATAGAACGACTAGGCAAAGAGATCTGTAACATTATTATTCATGCGTTAGGCGCTACGATTCTTTTGTTTATAAAAGTTGATTATCTTCATACGAAGGTCATTATATACAATTCTTTTTGCAATACTGAAACTGGTCAGACGCAAAGGAGAATAAATTAGCCTAGAAATAACCGATATAGTCACTCATGAACATAACATCTGCATCTTGTTTCAGATCGTTAGCACGTACAAATATACAGCGAACCTAATGCGGAAAGGGGAAGAGACCACCTTAAGTTAAAAGCAAGACAATTCAGTATCTCGCAAATGTTTCAGTAGGGAAAACAATTCATCCATATTCTAAACTTACGTTCAGACGGCAGCAAAATATATTTCTATGCAATTTTAAAAACAGAATAACTGAATAAATAAAAACAGAAGTTTATGTTGACTTTGTCTGACATGCATATGCTGCTGGGTTTCATTCTTTCCACAGATATGTATTTTTAACTTAAATGAACCTGTATTTTGTCTAACTTTCAACCTGAATATGTCTTTATGTTCTTAAAATAAAGGAATATTCGGAAAACTTACTTTTAATTTCAGGCAAATTGATTTAAATGAAAGTAGGTCCTGTTGCTTTAATAATGCTTTTTATGATTGTTTTTTCATAGAAAGCTACAGATTGAATCATATATAGTGTCGCAGTACTATGTCCTTGGCAAAGAGATTGTAACTTTCAAGACATACAGCTTTTCTTGGATTGTAACTGTTGTAAAATGGAAACAACCGAAACGTTATCAAAATCAATAATCATCTGCATGCTTTTTGTTTTAATACACCGAATATCTTTTCATAAAATTGATATTCAATACCTGCTTTTTGAGAACATCTGTACTTTCTTTCTGAAATTCTTACCAACAATTTAATTTGTTTTGGGTTAATGGAAAACAAGGGCATAATTCGAAAATAAAAAGCCGCATTCAAGAACTCAGTCGCGTAAACATTAACAACAAGAAATATCGGTAAAACCGAAAGATGCTCCCCAAATTTTACATATTAAAAGAATATGATGTGGATTTTACTGACTGGGCACATATTTTGTTTCTCACTGAAAACTCGTTCCAATAGTGAATGATGAAGAGAATCATTCGACCGAAACACAAGGATAATATGTGCATATCTTCTTGGTAGTGACGCCTCCTATGAAGTTTCATTAAATTCCAAGTTCCAGTGGTTGTTGAGAAATATCCCGGACAAGAGATGCGGGACGGACAGACGAAGCGGAAACTATATGCCTACCTTTCATGGAGCATAAAATCGAGTGCAATAACGCATAGAAGTAACTAACAGACACAAACATACATAAAGAAGAATTCTAAAACTTTTAAGATTTCTTTTTATATATTTATAAACAAAGAAGGATTTTACCGTGTATTGTCTTGTCGCTTTGAACACGCTTACTTTTAGCACCGAGAGAAGTAACGCGTCCATTTACGCCTAAAAATGATTCTAGATTAGTATCCCTTCTTGGTGTAAGTCGAGCTTGTTAGAATGGGAATAGATTTTAGTTTTGAGTACTTTGTTTGCAAATAAATCACATTTTTTTCGCCCAAACACAACATGGTACCACCTTGGTAGGTCGGTAGCAAAACCACCACTGGTGACTTTACTAGTGTTCTGGCGCAAGCTCTCACTCTTCTTATATTACAATTCTAAAAACAGAGTACCCGCCATGTGAATCCCTCACAAACATGAAGTTACCCACATGACAAAATATGCTCAAGTAAAGACATGTATATAAAAATCCATAGAACAGTGTACTTATGTACTTGGTGAGAAACGCCAGTAATGGCACGACGAAGTACAGCAGGGGTGTAATTATCAAACCATTTTGTCCAAAAAAGCCAGTTACCATGATGTCGCCCGCCTGGCCAGTCTTCGCACATTAAAGTCCATTCAATTTTGTTATTAATAATAGAATTCTGCTTTTAGCTAGTGCCAGAGAGGCTTAATGGGTGTTGCACATTTAATAACTACTCATGAAAAGACTCAGTCTGCTGTTATATTGCCTATACAGTATGCTTCCAATGGAACTTCTTACAGATTTTTAAATCAATAAGTGAATACTATTTATCCCTAGCCAAAGAGGCCGCTATACATTTGCGTATAATAGGACAAGAAATAAGAAATAAGCTATATAGCGGACAGAAATAGAAACAAATGGTTCTTGGTGATAGTACAAACACTTTGTCCATTCATATTAAGTCTTTGTGAACACTTTGGCGGAATTTGGAATTATGTTTTGGCATTTTGGCATTTCTATCAACGGTTTCAATGACTAGCAGTTATTCTTTTTATTACTACATTTTTGTATTTCATCTTTAGATATTTATTTATTTGAAAAGTAAAAACGAATCTCAACAAATTTTAATATTTTTTACTAGATATATAAACTAACTATATATGTAAGGAATCAGTCATAATAAAATGCTGGTTTAAACAGCTTCCAGTTCTTTAGTGGTAGTACACATTTATACTGTGTTTAGTTATACATGTATTAAAAGTGTGTTCTTCTTTAAACCTAGTGCATAATATTAGAAAATATGTACAATCGTGTTAAAATTTACTTTTACATAAATACTATGTAGTAATAGTTCACATTTTCAAACATGAGATAGGGACAAGTTATTAAGTAAGAACGAAGCCATTTATTTTTTAATCTTTTCTTTACTACAGTTTACATCTTCAATTTGAGTCTTTCTTCTGAAAGAAAAAGAAAAACAGCAATTAAGACGACACGAAGTATATGAACACTGTATTCAAGGTAGTGGACTCGTCGCGGCAGTCGGTATTATCAGTCGGTATTACGCAGCACTTATTTCTGAATGACGTTTAGGCATTCTCTCATACGAGCTCAACGTTTTGCCGTTCCTGATAGAGAAAAACCGACATCGCATACGGAAAAAAACTGAATCGAACGGACTTGAAGAATGAAGTTTGATCGTACCGCGTGGTAACAGAGAATGAAAAGCGCACTAAGGTTTAATTGTGTTCACTAGAATGTAAGGAAATGTGCATTTAATCAATGTTTGATTCTGATGTAGCGCCGTTTCACAATAATGTTTCAGTTATGTAACGGTGGGCAGGTTACCTAACCAGTATTTCTTGATTCTGTGCCAAGATTTAACTGTTGTCCGCAAGTAACTGCCAACTTCTCCTCATAATACTTAGATGGAAGACAAATAATTACAGACACAATGTCTTTATCATATCATCAAGGAGAACATATACCAGGCGTGATCGCGCAATCCGTAGTTTAGTGCTCTCTCTCTCTCTCTCTCTCTCTCTCTCTCTCTCTCTCTCTACTGAGCCAAAAAGTCGGAATCGCAATTCATTAAACCCCTTTAGCATCAGCTTAAAACGGAACTCCGTTATACAAATTTAAAATACTTCATGCTGTAAAATTACCATTTACGGTTACAATTTAACTAGTTGTTTAAACACAACGGCGTCTACCTGGTATACATCGATAAGTATCTACACATGATTATACTTACTTAATATAAGTTGATCATAATCTACAAACAATTGCCATTTTTTGCAAAACCAGCGCCGCTGAAAGTAGGTTACATGTAAACAATATTGAATATGTAGAATATAGGTCTCTCAATTTCTTTTTAGAATAAATCTATTGTAACAAAATAAAAGCGATTACTTTTTTAAGATAACATATCACGACGGCAATACAAAGTGATATTTCTGTGAAATTTAATTTTAAGAGAATGAAATTTCGTCATTTTAGCAAAATTGATTGTCACGTAAGAATGTGAATTCGTTTCATATTTCTGAAATCAGACATGAAATAGATGGCACTTTATTTTTTTTTTCGTCAGGCTATAATTCTGCGGATTGCCGAAAACACGGAAATTATTTTCTCGCGGATATGAATGATTTCACAGTATCCGGAAACGAATCCAATTTTGCTACCATTTATTCTTTGAATAAGAAGAATAAAAAGTGCATATATAAATATGCGTTATGTGCGAAAAAGCACAGCATTATATCCCTTTTGCCAAATCTTTTAAAGATCCATCAAAGAATAAGAAAAATTTACTTTGAAAATCTTACCTCAATCAATTCTTAAATAGTAACAAAGTAACAAATGTGCATCCGTTTAAGACGTCACATGGATATGTCATCTCGAAGTCAATTTGAATAAAACATTAGTGAATATTACGACGGGTCACACGTACCTGCAGATACGGGTACAGTTGTTTCCATATGTCACGCCATTGTCTCCACAAACTGGGGTCCAATCCGCTGTACACATACCAGTACACTCGTCTGCATATACAACAGCTAAAAAAGTAAATGAAATTAACTGTTATAGGAAATTAATATAATGCAAAACCATTGTTACTCGCGGCAAGTGTCCTCAAACCATTGACTTAAAATTATTCCCCATCAAAGATATATTATTTAGCTGACTGTACTGTGAGTAAAGATTATGTATGAAAAGACAAGAACAAAAGTCAAACAGGAATAACATTCAAAGAATGCAACTGCCCATACAAGTTATATGGAGCACTGTAATAAGATTTCGAAATTAAAACATGTTACATTGTCCCTTTATTCCTATGTATTTATACACGGCAAAACAGTTAAATCAAGTTAGAATAAATATCAAGATCCACCTGTTTTCATATTCCGAATTTCTGAACGTGTAGTTTTGTAAAAAATATGTAGGCAATAATAAAAAATAATTGCATGCATGTTTCATGGAATTCACAGGCAAATGCTACATTGGTTTGCTAATTCAAAATAAACTGACTACATGTGCACCTAAAACAACAGGCATAGCGTATAGATATCATGATGTCCGCCCATATTGTACACTTCCTGAACGATTTGCCGGGAAATAGTCCAAATTATTGTCCGGGTTCAGGCCCCGTGTTCACAAAACTACTTGAGATTGACTTTCAGTCTCAGCTGAGTTTGATATTTAATCTCAACTGATAATGATTTTGAATTGTTTCATGAACACCAATTTTGAACTCAAACTCAAGTGAGAAAAATATCAATCTCAACTGAAATTGATATTGAAAAATTGATCTCAGGTTTGTGAACACGGGGCCTGAAGGCCAATAGTTCTAATATTGACCAGCAAGCAATTCAATAAATGTTTTGTAATGTGACATCAGAAATTAACTTTCAATTTTATTTTCATCTTCTTATTGGCCAGGTCAACATGATATGAATATAGACCGGTAAGATAACACAAACCATGGACCTGCGAATTATATAAGAAGTCATGGTATACATTTCAGTACTATTTACACAGAGTGAAGGATTTACTGACAGTGTATAAACTATAAACTATTCGCTTAGCAATGACGAGTTTCGTATGAATGAATAAGTAATTATACATATTCTGTGTGTTATGCTATTCATTTAATTAAAATGCTGGAAATCAACGTATTTACACAGAAAAGGCGTCATGACGTTTCACATCGAGTTCCGCTTAAGTTTTATTATTTATGATACATGTCTATTTCGATGACATTCATGTCAAATTCCGGTTATGTTTTATTATTTATGATACATGTCTTTTACGACATGTGGGTTGTTTTTTATACTCTGTTGTTTCCACAAACCGTCTCGACACCATGTCACAAATGTCATTTTGAAAACCTAATACGGAAGTAATATTTGACCTGGTTGCAGTGTATGGAAAATATGCGGTTTCCAGGCACCGTTAGTCGAACAAAAGAAAAGTTAGAAATATATTAAGTACCAGGTTCGATAAAGCAATATATACATACATAGGGAATGGTAGTGATATTTTAGCATTGTTTCAGTTTGAATTGATACTGCAATTAAACTAAATATTACCTGCTACCGACAGCAACAAAATGCAGGAGACCAGAAATACAGCTTTCATTTTATCTGCAAAAACGGAAGAAATGTACAACTTTATTTTTCATATGTCCATGCATTCCATGATTTATAGTCTATCAACGACATAAAATGACAGAAAGCTGCTGATCAGTAGCTAGGATAGCTCGTTCAAACAACAAATTTAGCACGACGAGCAAACAGCGGTGAGGAATGACTGCTTTGAACTCACAACAGCTCTACTACGGAAGCCGGTAACTAACCAGTTCAAAACGAACTAACATGAACCTATTGTTACACTTTGATTAAAGGTTTCAACCACAAATGTATAATAATATGTGGATGTATGACTGTTAAGACCTAGTTGTACAAAAACATGTTTCTTTGTCAATGAATACTTAAGGTAGTTCTGCACACTTGATAAACCGGAAGAGATGTCATATTGTCATTTATCCGGAAAACGGTAGATAAAGCCTGGATTCGACGTACGGAAACGAAAATCATTTTAATAATTAATGGCAGCCCGTGAGTAACTTTATTACAATGACACTGTTACTATTATCTCTAAAATAAAGACACGATATTGAATCACCCGACTCGTTAAATAAATCAAAATAATTCCTATTAAATCATGGTCAATATCTCAAAAATATGCACACGGACCTATACATTTTATTTCACCACATTATAGACCATATTTTATTTACAACTAAGAGAAGTTTCATTAAAATCTACATTACAGTAAAATTTCTATTCACGAAAATGTTATGAAAGTTGTGACCTTCCTATAGACTCCCATAATGAAAAATTCGTGAGGTATAAATTTTTCAAATCAGTCTAGCACACGGCCGTATCTTTTTCATTTGCTGAATTTCTGCATATTCTGAAGCTTTCAAAATCATGATTTAATAAAATTCCACATTGTGCAAAAACCTTCGATTACAAATTGCAGAACTACCTTAAAATCAGAAAGTAATAAAAATGGAACATTTGAATGCTGCTCAGCAAATTTTCAAAATATAGACTGACATTAACAACATCAAAAAATAAAAGAAAGAAAATATCAATAACTGAGGTATTAAATCTTAGTTTATAGATTTTCATATTAGAATTGCTTATTGCACCAACCAATGATCTCTATAACAGATCAATAATCTAAACAGGTTTGACGCTTCTGTTAGAAAACTATCAACATATACGGGATATGTGGTATTTATACCAGTTGTACACTTAAAAAAGAAAGAAAGAAAATATCATTAACTGAGGTATTAAATCTTAGTTTATAGATTTATATATTAGAATCGTTTATTGCACCAACCAATGATCTCTATAACAGATCAATAATCTAAACAACTACAAAAAAATTAAAACGCTTACCAGTCAAGTTTGACGCTTCTGGTAGAAAACTATCAACATATACGGGATATGTTTGTATTTATACCAGTTGTACACTAACAGCCAGAAACCATATAAAATAGAATTAATCATTTTGATTTATGCAACATGCAAAAAGTATTCACGCAGATGTTTCAAAACCTTCAAAGCCTTTTTTCTCGCACAGAGACCAACAATGATTCCATAGATCCCAGTAACAATTTTTGCCTATTATCTGTGTGTTTAACAGAGATATTGAATTTCTTTCTCCGATATGTAAAGATGACAAAACTTATCATTTCATTTCTGTTATCCGTTATTAGTAATGGGTATAAAGTAAGAAAACAAACAGGCATACTATTGAATTCCGCGCAATATTAAATCTGGAGAAGTAAGGATATGTGCTTAAAGGGAAAGGCAACATTGTTCTACGTTAAATCCGTCTGCTAGGATTTCTTTAATTACGTAATGAAGTCAATTTTCAAAATCGGCTTAAAAATAGGAAAGTTATAAACATTTCAATATTTGATGAAAATTGCGACCATTTCGTTTACATGGCAACATTTAACAAAGTGGCTGATATATGAAATTTCTAACTATATATTTGAAATTTATTAACTAATTTCTGTCAAATAATTTCTCTAATTTTCCAACTATAATGAGATACTTACTATGTATTACATCTTGCACTCAAGAAAATTTAAAAATAATCTACATATGATTTAAAAGGTTATTTGCTAAATAAGGAATGAATTCAGCAGTGTATAAATAACGTAATAAAGACATGATCAGCCATTTTTTTAAATTTCAAATTGCCATATCTTTTTCAAATATGGTCCGATTTAAAAACATATTTCAGTGTTATGACAGACCTAAGGGTGGCTTCATATACTATACACTTCAACATTATGTCAGGCATTCATTGCCCTTTAATATTATTTTAAGAGAAAACAATAATCTATTTTTTACATGTTTTCCTTCAGTTTGATTTGTCAGAAAATCATCGGTGCCCACCAATCAACTTTTTTGTTGTATTTAACGTTACACCGACAAAATTATAGGCTTTTCATTGAAGAAGAGGACCCCTGGTGACACTTCACAAATCATTTCAGGCACGGGTGGACACCTAAGTAGAACCACCGGTCTTCCGAAAGCCAGCTGGATGGCTACCTCGTATATCTACACATCTGCTTCCATGTGGAATGCTGTATGGATGTCTCCGTTCTTTAGATGTGACATTTTCTGTTTGACTTCTTTGTTTTTCAGTAAGTGTCTTTGAAGAGGAAATCATCAGTACCTTGAATGTGTACAGATCAAACAGGGTACATATGTTGACATATAATTATATTTTTTGACGTTTCATGCTGTAAGGCATGTGTTCTAATTACAAGGTAGCATAGGCTCATTTTTGTTAATTATAGCAGGATACGGCAATTTATATCCCACCTATGATGTTGCTTTCATTACGAACTTTCAAACTGTGTTTGATGCAGCTGCATTAGCCGAAGGCACAGCAATATATCAATTTATTTTACGACAACAAATTTGTTCTAAAAATTGTTTTGCAGCTCCAGGGTACCGGTATACAGGTATGTTTGAAAAATTCTTTGCATATAATTTTTGCGTTATATTTTTAAAACTTTAAAATCCTAATAGTCAAGACCTTCGCGCCGTTAACAAAATTTAGTGCCCAGCAATGAATAAAGAAGACAACGGCTGTTAGACTAGCTAAAACTCTATAGTGTGATAAGATATTGATCATTACACTATATCGAATTGCGAAATTGTTTTTCGTCAAGATGGCGTCCAAAATTGCGGCGATGGCATTTTATTTTAAAGCTTTTGAAAGCATAAGGTGCACCTCGATGCGTGTCGGTAGTTTTTTCTTGACTCCCGTTTGTTTTCTTTAATTGTAATAAGGTGAAAATTAGGCAGATTGCGAGAACATTTTATGACATGGCGGGAAGCTGAAAATGTCTTTCATATGGTGGGAAGCAATGTCTATACTCCCTGCCTATTATCGCTCTAAATTTTGCAAATCTTTATCTGTTGTGCACGTTTTTACTTAAAAAAATCTAGCATAAAGCAATGACTTAAAAGAAGAAACTATTTTAAAGCGAAATTTTCTGTTGGTGTTTTAAATTGTCGACTTGAATATATTCAATTTACATACCTTCGAATGAAAACTGAAACAGTTAATTTTATTCACAGTAAAGCAGTTTACTGCTGCACACATCATGTTTCTATAATCTATATCTTTCAGTAGTATTTTATAATCTATATCTATAATCTAAATAGTATTGTTGAATTTTTTTTACTGAATACCTGAAAGTTAACACAGCTTAATGCATTAAGTTCTGGTTATACTGTAGCTTTCAAAAACAGTATGTTTCTCATGTTTCTTTGAAAACTAAATGTCTCGTACTAATCTAATCGAGGAGAATGTAAATATTTCATTATCCCAATTTATATTTTCAGACTATGCAAGGTGTGTGATATTTGCGTATGACAGGAACCTCAGGGTACACATTAAAATGCATAACGGTAAGGGTCGTTTTAAGTGCTGTAACAAACCATTTAAAGATGCAACTACATTAAGAAGGCATGAGGCAAACTATCATAATGGGCCAAAGCCTTACGTTTGTGGAACATGTGTAAAAGATTTCGCCTTGAACTGCGATCTTCTGAGACATGAACGCACGGAGAAAAGGGAAGACATGAAAGCATGTGACATTTGCGGCTACAAGGCCAGGAATAAGTCGTCATAGCGGCGAGAAGCTTCATGAATGTACCATTTGTGGTAAAAAGTTAAGATACCAGAGCAATTTTTCAAGACATATGAAATCACACCAATGACACTATGATAAGTTTATAGCCAGTTGGATTTAAGAATTGCACTTTTTTAGGAATTTTTCAAGATTACATAATAATAATTTTATGTTATCGAACCTGATGTGTTTGGAAATCGCAGAAATGTCTAACATTCTGTTTGAGTACTCAAAAGTAACATTTTCACCACGAGTTTGTGTTGATATTAGTATTGTTATTTCATATTGACCTCCAGAAGTACTGGATACGTTGTTTACTGTCATAACTATATTTTACATGTTTTATTTTTAGTTTTCGCTATTTGTTACTTGGTCTTGACTGCCACAAAGGTATTGTGAGGACATATTTATAAGGCCGTGTAGTCATTGATTTATGAATATTTTGTTTAATTCTAGTGCAGAAACAATGCATAATGAACTTTTTAGCTCACCTGAGCACGAAGTGCTCAAGATGAGCTCTTGTAATCGCCCAGTGTCCGTCGTATGTCGTCGTCAACAATTTGACTGTTAACACTCTGGAGGTCACAATCTTAATGAAACTTGGTCAGAATGTTACCCTCAATAAAATCTTGGATGAGTTTGATATTTGGTCATCTGAGGTCAAAAACTAGGTCACCAGGTCAATCAAAGGAAAAGCTTGTTAACACTCTAGAAGTCGCAATTTTGGTTTAGTCTTAATGAAATTGGTCAGAATGTTATCCTCAATAAAATCTTGGATGAGTTTGATATTGGGTCATCTGGGGTTAAAAACTAGGTCACCAGGTCAGATCAAAGGAAAAAACTTGTTAACACTGTAGAGGTAACAATTTTGGCCCAATCTTAATGGAACTTGGTCAGAATGTTACCCTTAATAAAATCTTGGACGACTTTGATATTGGGTTATCTGGAGTCAAAAACTAGGTCACCAGGTTAAATCAAAGGAAAAGCCTGTTAACACTCTAGAGGTCACAATTTTGGCCTAATCTTAATGAAACTTGGTCAAAATGTTACCCTCAATAAAATCTTGGAAAAGGTTGAAATCAGGTCATCTGAGGTCAAAAACTAGGTCACCAGGTCAAATCAAAGGAAAAGCTTCTTAACACTGTAGAGGCCACATTTATAACTGTATCTTCATGAAACTTGATCAGAATATTAATCTTGATGATCTTAAGGTCCATTTTGAATCTGGGTTATGTGGAATTAAAAACTAGGTCACCAGGTCAAATAAAAGGTAACGCTAGTTAACACTGTAAATGCCACATTTATGACCATATCTTAATAAAACTTGGTCAGAATGTTAATCTTGATGATCTGTAGGTCAATAGGTAAGGTGAGCGATACAGGGCATTCATGGCCCTCTTGTCCTTTAATTCTAATTTTACAGTAAAGATTTATTTTGTGTATTGAAAGTTATAGATCATATATTCAATGTTATTCAGCTCGGGGTATGAATTACTATTATTTGGTCAAATGATGTGCAGATACCCTTGAAATTTGCAAAATCACGATTTCAAAATGCATACATGTTAGGTTACTGTCTCCAAAAACAAAAGCAACGGTTTCTAAAAATGATATATGGGAACATTTCCATTAGCATTTAAGTTCATCTTTTTTTTCACTTGATAAAGCCATAAAATATAAAATTGAAAAACAAAGGCAGCTTAGATCTGCATTTCAATCCATCACTGTCGTCTCTAAGAAGACGCTACAGCTTAACAGCACTCGTACTTATAAGAAAAAATAAACAGCTCTTAGGATAGGTTTGATATAGCCTGTATTTCAACAAAATTCTAGTCATATAACATATGTAACTATTCGTAAAACCATTTGTAAATATAATCGAATTACACAGTGTATTTTGTGATTATATTTGTTTTATTTTCCAAAGGTTTGTCTTTCCAATTATGAGATTGAAATGAAACGTCTGTGATTATAAAACTAGTGATTTAATATGTTGTACTTCTGTTTTGACATTTTGCAATAAAATTTAACATTTAGTAATATTTTGTCTATCCTTTGAACTCTATAACACAAATTAATTATATGTACAATGATGAGCCGACAGACGAAACTAGTTTGTACTTTTATAATTAAATACTGTTGGAAAGGCATGTGAAGTCATATATATATAGCGGAAAAAAAGATGAATAAAGATGCCTATATTTTTTTTACATACTTAATTATTCTAATCCAATTAATTAGTATAAAATAATGTAACTCGACTGGTTTCACCCGTTTACGGGATCTTCAGGAGTAAACCTGTACTGTTGACGTTAGTAACGTCGCTTGGTTACGGCGTCGCTTCATTGTAATAAGGGACGTTACTCTTTTGAGTTTTTGTTAAGGGACGTCACTATGTATTTATTGATGCATTATTTTGCATTCAGTTCCGGACAAAAAGTGTGAATTAATAAAGTTTCTTTTCTCCTTCTTTTGGATATGTCTGTTTCTCGTATTTTATAAATTGGCATTATCATGAATTTTTTAACTAACTCCTAAAATAATGCAACAATAAATACATAGTGACGTCCCTTGACAAAAGCTCAAAAGAGTAACGTCCCTTATTACGATGAAACGACGTCGTTACCAAGCGACGTTACTAACGTCAACAGTACAGTTTTACTCCTGAAGATCCCGTAAACGGTAGAAACCGGTGAATTACTTACACCAGTATTTTAATAGGTTACCAGCAAACGTAGTTTATGAATGGTTGAAAAGCAATCAGCAGCCTCATTACGTTCCGATAAAATAATATATTGACATTGTTTATCATGAAAAAGCCATACTTCTATTTCTGTGAGTGTTGTCATAAAATAAAACACCTACCGTATGATAATTTCGGTAAATATCTATGTCTATGGACCTCACCAACATGATATTCACCTCGGCCTATCACCTTCGCCAGGCCCATTAACTTGGATATACATCTCATCATCATATAATAACATCTTAAAATATCAATTTGTTTTAAATGTAGAGTGATGGCGTAATACAACGAATGTGGTAGTCAGAAATAATATTACAAATGGAAACTTTAAGAGATATACGTTCTGTATATAACATGTACGTATTGATAAATTAATAAATCATTTATCAACTTATTTTGCATATCAACATCAAATTATAAATTTAATACTGCTGATACCGTGTGAGAGTTTTACATAAAAAGTGTGGGTGTTTTCATTTCATAAAGGTCACCATTATCAATTATTATCACTACAAAATCAAAAATAAAGCAATGGTGGTATATTATGCTAGTCACTTACATTTAAGGGTTCAGACAAAAATACGTCCAAGAAGCAGTATCTTTAAAGCAAATGTTGACGTTTGTCAACTGGTCGTATTTTCAGTAAAGAACTAAGCTATACGATGCGTATAATACGGAACACTGCTGCTAAAGGTGTACGGTGTTCTTTATCTCATGTCGAAAGATGTAATATTTTGGAAGTTCTTACATAAAGCGATGTTATTTTTTGGTTTGGACAGCTCTTGTGTGTATTTTAATGATGACGTTGCATTCTTCGTTTTCCCAAATTGTACTGTGTCTTACTTAACTACCATGGTGTTTCAGTTATATAAAAGGATGAGTAAAATATGGTGGATAAATGGCTTTAAATTTCGACGTCAAAATTGCAAGTCAGTGGTACGTTAGAAACTATATATCAATATGATGCTATTGTTTAATCATTGTTAAGAAATTGTATTTTCTTCTTTACCAAGTGAAACGGAGAAAATGCTTTCACGCTGTTCTCACTGGCTTCCACTTATAAAAATTCCTGCCCTTTAGGCTTTTTCTGTATGTAATTGACATTCGTTACTGAATATGTCAAGTGCTATTACTGTAATAATCATTTTTTAATGGCAGCATTTAATCGCATTTTACATATCATTTAAGTCCGATTAACATTTGGAGAAGCTGTGGCGTGATATATATAAGATTTTACGGACATAATATAGCAAAGTTCCTACGCGCCATAAGATTGAACAATGTGCAGCAAAGCACTGTTTGTCGTCTTCATTCACCTGTTGCTGTTGTTTTGTGATGTGGAGTCATGCTGTATGGATCCTCCAGGTGACAGTAAGTTCTTTTAATTTTAATCACTAATTACACTTTTTATCTTTTGTTTACGTCTCTGTTAATTCAGAAGCTAACAATTGACGGGACGTGACTTCCATCTCCTGGCTAAACGAGTTGTACTTTGACGGTTTGGCAGTTGTGGCAACTTGTATCGCCCAGCTAACACTCTAACGGTTTGGAGTTTATGACTTCTAACTCCAAGCAAAGACGTATAAAATACAATTTTATAGCTCTTTGCTCCAAGTTAAATAAAGACTTTGTCTGTTTGGCAGAAGTCACGGCTTATATCTCCTGGTTAAGCGAGTTGGCAGAGGTCGTTATTTCTATGTCATGGCTAAGCGAGTTGGCAGAGGTTTTGATTTCTTTCTTTTGGCTAAGTGAGGATTTTGACGGTTTGGCAGAGGTCGCGATTTCTATCAGCTGGTTAAGAGAATTGGCAGAGCTTGTGGTTTCTGAGGAATTTGACGGTTTGGCAAAAGAAAATACCTGCGAAGTCGTTTACCTCTTATATGAAATTTTATCCCTTTTTACTGAAAAATATGGAAGATAGGAGCTCTAACCGCCGTCATATTATTGTTACCGTAATTGCATTTTATCCGTATCAAACAAATATATTTTAACACTACTTTTATATCATACTTCATCAAAACAAGACTTTATTGCGATTATATGTAACAGATTAATGTGTAGAACACTTAACAGTTACTACCTAAAGAATCTCCAAAGTGAATGTGTCAGAGATTTAATCCTATTGTAATGTTTTTTACTAGTTCTCATTCGCGTTTGATGTAACACAGTAATACTTCTTAGGTAAAGCTTGACGCAAATAGCTTTTAAATTATTAACAGAAATCTATATTGACGCGATTTTTCAATTCACACCTTTTTTTCAGTGCGCAAGTTAATTGTTTTTACAGCAGTTCACGTTATGTAATCAAATAGTAGTTCACGTTATGCAATCAAATAGTAGTTCACGTTATGCAATCAAATAGTAGTTCACGTTATGTAATCAAATAGTAGTTCGCGGTATGTAGTGAAACAGGTGTTCACGTTATGAAATCAAACAGTAGTTTACGTTAAGTAACCAAACAGCAGTTCCTGTTATGAAATAAAACATCAATACAAATTACGTAAACTAACTGCAATACTGAGGAGAGGCATTATTAGGCGATATATTGAGCTCCTTGTTCAAGAAAAAAAAAGATAAACCTTTAAATGTTGCATTAGACGTAAATGAACACGGCTTACATAAAAGATAATTAAAACATATGCCATTGTATTAGATCAACTATCAATATAATTGTTCCATTACGAATTCAAAATAGGTAATAGGAAATGAAACATAGTTTGAAGGAAAAGAACACAACTTGCTCTTTCATTTTCAGATGATTGTTGGTACGAGGGATGGCTATTTGGACCGGGAGCCACGTTTAAAGCTCCAGCTCCACACTGTGTAGAATGTACATGTACGGCTGGTATTATAAGTTGCAACGGGTAAGTTAGTGAATCTTCAGTTAGAGACACCATATTTATCAGCTTTCAAGAGTTGCTGACCTTAATTCTATATAGTAGTAAAAGAAGTAAACACCAAGGTGCAATCACTTGCTATTAACAGAATTCCATGGATCATTTATATCCATATGAATTTGAAGACTCGTGCTGGAAAAAACTACTACAGTGATATTTCGTTTACAACTATTATTGATTCTTTGTGAGTTCAATATTTGGATAGTTATTTTGCCGGTTAAGTTGTTTATGACCTTAGGCAGAGCCCTTTAAATTGCTTTAAAGCTAAGATTGGGTTAGAGACTTATAAATTTTGTTTTTACAAAAATGTTGTCGATATCGTAAGTTGTGATGAAGAACTAAAAACTACTCAAGATATCTGAAAACAAGATAAAAAGGATCACAGAATTCTTATCACAGAATAGTAAAACCTATGGGTGCGCCATACCAAATGCCGCTTGCCAGAAGATATATGTCAAACACCTAATGCCAAATGCTAATTGCAAAAGATTGCAATATTGACCTTAAATGAGAGAAACCATGTAGGATATATTCTACTTGGCTAAATATACTACTTAGTATGTAAAACTGCAATCATAATTAACTGTCATTTGTAACAAAATCCAGCATTTTAGAGGCGTGAGGTATTCATATTGTGTTTACAGATACATTTTATGTGAATAGTACTTTAATGTAACGCACATTTGTGTTTATTTTATGTATTGGAATTTGATGGATGCATCCTTCTAATGATTATTAGACTGTAGGTACATAAAAACGTTTGGTCCTATTGTAACGATTACTGAATGCATAAAGGGAAGTAATTCCATTAATATGCAATTTGTAAACCTGTCAATTGTCATTGGAGTAAGATGACAGTATAAGAGCGATAAATCACCTTTGGTGATGAGCTAGCTTTTCACCGACGGGATTTGTGTGGCACTAAAACGTTACAAATGGTGGCAGCGGTGGGATGAAGTCAACTGCCGGACTGGAGTTGCCTTACCCATGCATATCCTAGGCCAAATCTCGGGACGAGATTTCTCGGAGGGGAAAGTAATGTAACGATTACTGAATGCATAAAGGGAAGTAATTCCATTAATATGCAAATTTGTAAACCTGTCAATTGTCATTGGAGTAAGATGACAGTATAAGAGCTATAAATCACCTTTGGTGATGAGCTAGCTTTTCACCGACGGGATTTGTGTGTGTTGGTCCGTGTGGATGCCAGTACATGGCACTAAAACGTTACACTATATTCACATGACCGTTAGAACATGCCACTACGTTTTATCAGACGTATCAAATACTGACGGTTATCTCCATTTTACCTTAAAAGTTAGAAATATTGTGATATAGATTCCTGCCCAAAACAAGTAAAAGTCTTTGACAAATTCAGTGTTTTGAATTTCCTTCTGTTATTTGGATTTTGTCAATAAGATTTAAGTTTCTGGTTATTCAGCATTTTTCAAATGATCGGCATCGAACATTTAGTAGTTTTAAGCAATTAAGTATTTGGCATTTAATGCTGTTTCATATGGAAGGCCGGTGATAGGAGTCAAATCAATCAAATTACATCATTCCAATCGTATATCTGACCATTATTTAGTGCAGAGTTTTGAAAATACTTTTGTAGATATGGTAAGAAAGCTGGTGTGGCCAATATAGCCGGATGTGTGCTAGTGGATGATGACAGCACGTGCGAATTGCAATATGTTGACAGCACGGACGAAACTCGACCTTGTGCCCCATGAGAATGGAAACGGAGTCTGAAAATCGAATAATTCAGTTTGAAAAACCTCTGTGCATTATGGAATAAAACATCTGAAACTCATGTGTACATGTATGTTTTGTACCAAAAACATTGTTTTTATATAATTATAATGCTAAAGGCCTTAACTATATGTTTGAGGTTTCAGTATTAGACTACCGATTACGACCAATCACTAGCATCACAAAGTAGACGTTTATGTGTAATAACAAATAAGGCTCTTTGACGCTTCCGTAGGGACAACATTCACTTCCCACACAATTGTGAATAGGACCTGACCCTACCTTTGTTCTCTAGCAAATATCAGTGCCATGAAACAGCTATGAACAAAATTTTCCTAGTTTGAAATGAATTGCCACTTTCAGACTATCTAGAAGTTAAACTATATATGCAAAAAGGGCTGTCCCATTCAGCAAAGAGGTAGGCGTGTTTAAAGAAAATATGTACAAAAAATGGATGGATAAGTCCATATAAAATTGTATTTTTGCCTGACATGTTATCTTATGGAAAAACTCACATATTAATGGTCATCTCAATTTTTGGTATGTGACAGGTCATTTTAAAATGGAAACCTTTGGAAAAGTCAATATCTATGCCTGACCATTTGCGTTTGTGGTATGTCGGTATCTGGAACTAAATTTAGGGAGGCACCACGAGACACGGGCCGAGATTAGGACCGTATAGTCGATTTTTTTTTTGTCCTGGCAGAGCTAATGGCCTTAGGTGATTGTAGAGATTTTTATCAAGTAAGGATCTGTTTGACACTTTAAAATCTGCTTATTTACACTTACTTGTGTTCAGGTAGCGATAAACACACAGTAACACCTTAAATCCAAGTATTTTGTTTTAAATTTGAGTTTGCAATCCTGAGGCCTATTCACAAAACTTCCTACAAAAGTTTTTTATCGTACGAACTTCTTACGCGTTTCGTACGATCAAAATGCTGTTTCACAAAACTTCTGAAATTTGCGACAGTCGTACGCAGTTGCGAATCTAAGAAAACGTTTACGAGGTTAAAATAGCTGTCACACGGACTTCGTAAATGTAATAAAACATCAATAAAATGCAGAATATGTTTTGTTTTGATTTTTTTTTTTCATTATTCGAAAACACTTTAAATTAAAGAATAAAAATACCCCATCATATTTGTACGTTATCAGACTATCAGTATTAACTTCCTGGCAAGAAACTGTCAAAAAACCCTTACCGTACGCACATATCCCATTCAACTATGTTCAAAATTCTACTAACAGCAGATTTGCAAGTCAGCCTTCAAGTCTACATTAAACCAGTTTTTTTTTTTCGAAATTAAATCGGTAAGTATTTAATTTAATGCATAACTCAATTATTAAAATTACAAAAACATAATTCTAGAAATTTTGTAATGAGATTGTCACGCATGAAAAAAACACGTGTACCCATAACAAACAATAGATAGATTTCTATTGAAAGCGATTGTACAACGTACTGTTCACATGGCTCAATAAAAAAGAATTGTATACATGAGTGTGACAAAAATTCCGCAAATATGTTAGTATGCGGATACGCAAAATAATTTCTGCTACATATATTATGGCACATTCAAGCACGACCCGATTTATTTCATTATTAAACAGGGAAGACAATTGTGTGTTACAACGCAACTCATGGCGCTGTTTGTACGTAACAATTATTACGTCATAGCGTCGAACGTCATAGCCGAGCGCACACAAAACGGACAAACATTTGGTGAATGTCTGCACAGATGTAGATTACAATTCTTGATGACGTGTTAGAAGCGAAATGATATATCTCAGAAAGTGATTTGCTCTGAATAAAATCATTGTTTGGAGTTCAAATGCAAAAGACTAATATCGCGAGTTCGCAGCCAACGAGAAATCACTGTTTTGGATTTCTTAAATAAAATCTTATAACCACATGTTCACATATAAACGTATTGTTTTCTGTAAAATTACGTTTGTTTGGGGCGCGAACGTTCAATTCAAAATCATAAAAGAAAGTTTCGATATTTAAAAAACAATACCCTACAGTTGATATTTCTAACTAAGCTGATTGAATATTGCTATAACGTGATTAATGCTTTACAGAGTTTTCTTCCTACTACGACTTCAAATGAAAAATTCATATCCGTTTAGATTATGATTGTGCCTATCGTTTCTTGAAATGTTTAACTTTAAAAACAAGAGCCGTCGTGGTACAATAACAAACGACTATCCAAAAGCGTTCTCGAAAAAAGGGCACAATTTTAATAATTGCATGTCAGATCATTACATGAACCAAGTGTGTTTCAATGCATTCTCAAAGTTAGTTTCTGAGATATCAGCTTACATACAAACACAAACCTAAAGGGACATAACTTTATAAAAAAAAGATGAAGATTTATGGACCCTGTGTGTGGCATATCAGATCATCATAATGTACATAATTAGATCTGTAAAAACAGCCTTTGGAAGCATAGAATGCAACCAAGCAAAATAACAGTAGATTCGGTTTGACTCAGTCTAATCATGAGAGGTAATGGAAAGTGCAGCATCCATCATGCACCCCTAGCACCGGCTTAAGCGGAATTCTATTACACAGATATTGTATAAGAATGTAAAGACTAAATGAGCCGTGCCATGGGAAAACCAACATAGTGGGTGTGCGACCAGCATGGATCCAGACCAGCCTGCGCATCCGCGCAGTCTGGTCAGGCTCCATGCTGTTCGCTTTTAAAGCCTATTGGAATTGAAGAAACTGTTAGCGAACAGCATGGATCCTGACCAGACTGCGCGGATGCGCAGACTGGTCTGGATCCATGCTGGTCGCACACCCACTATGTTGGTTTTCCCATGGCACGGCTCAAATACATCCCTACAAGTGGTTTTTGAGGTATCAATTTAGATAGAAAAAAGAAAAACAACAGCAACAAAAACATGTCAAATCAAATAGAGGCGTTACTTTGTAAAATAAAAATCAAACGAGTATGGAATATGTGTATTACATATAAGAAAAATACAGTGAACAAGTGTGTGATGATTCAATCCATTCCCACAAGTGGTTCTCTGAAATACCATCTTACATATAAAAACTATATCAGGACGCTGAACACCAGGTACCAAACAGTCTTTGCAACTAAACACTAAAAGAAATTCTAATGCCACTCCAGTATTTCTAGCAATATCGTCCAATTTACAAATAGTATATTCACATGTCATGAATAATATATTGATACTTTCTACACAAATCCAATAATGCTAGTGTTTTATTTTATACATTCAACGACCTAAACTCACAGATATTCACATCAATATCTAAAATTCACAATTTTTGTTTAAAGGCAGGAAAATCATAACAAAAACAAAATGTCTTCTTTACGCTGACGCTGTCATATCTTAACCCTGGCTAAATTTCTATAACGAAATTGTCTATCTTTCAATTTGGACAGTACCATTAACTGTTAAAAGGGGTGCTTACCAAAAAGATACTGTCTAAATGGCGAACAGTACAGGTCATGATCAGATTGCACGGATGTGCAGGCTGATCATGATCTGCACAGGTTGCAAAGGTAGAATCAATAGTGTCAAACATGATAATGGTTAAAAGTATGAAACTGTGGCTATCATTTCTGACTTTTAAAACAACAAAGATGTGCAGGCTGATCATGATCTATACTGGCCACAAAGGCAGAATCAATCGGGCCCAGTATGATAAGGGGTTTTTTTTTAATTTTTGTTTACATATATTTATTCTTTTCATCGCAGCCTGTATGTTATTTTCGGCAGTAGGTAAAATAACATGACATACAAAATATGAAGGTTTTTGCATTAGTATGATAATGTTAAGTTACTTCCAGTTGTCAATTCATATCAGCAATGCATCATATCAGTACTTAATATAAAGGAATTCAGTTCATATATATATAAAGGCGTCGTATATAATGCTATTGTGGCAGAAATAGAAGACGACGCTCTGTTAGAGTATGATGTTCTTATGGGTGGAAAACTGGGGCCAGCGGACATTCTCTTGAGTAAAGATAAGATCATTCTCGATGGCCATGAAAATCCATGCATGCAGGTTGGTAATTTCTCTTGACTGAGAAAGGTCATTGTGGCTGATGATTTCCACGTGTTGAAGCAGATGACAGTGATAAGAATGCAGGTTACACACATTGTGCAAAGCAGCTGATCTCTCCTTGGCTTTCTGAAGCCACTTGTTACGTATTGGTTTACCTATATGTCACATGGTAGCGTGTGCAACGTACCGTATGCCTGGAATCACTCTCCTGTCCTGAGAATAAATTTGCTTTTCGTCGGTGCATCAAATACTATATACGTTTCAAGGCTCCTTTTAGATATTAACTGGTATATCCTATTTCAACCAAGGCTAATGACATTTGTAGGAAATATTCACTAACTGAAGAAATCACGTCAAAAAAATACGAAATTAAATGTTTGTTCTCGGGCAGGAAATCACTTTAAATTTAAATAATAAAGTATAAATTGTCCAGATTACACGCACTTGTTTGCAGTACCACGGCTTACAAGAGCAATTCAAAAAATACTATAATGATTTACTCCTAGATGTGGGATGAACTGTTAGACGTAGGGAAAGCTGAAGTGGTGATTTGAAGGACACCAAGCTAACATAACTTAGCACTTCTTACGAAACAAACATTCCATGTAGTTTCAACGTGAGGTCGTTCTTCACCACAATCGTGTCCTGAATGTTTTTTGTTTTTTGTTCTTGCTGCTGTGCTTTCTTCCACGGTATTGAGCACATGTATGTTTGTTTCAAGAGGATTTCTTTTATGTACGTATGTACACGAGCATTTTATCATTTCGTTTCTTTTTGTTACAATTTCTAGGCGGGCACACTGTCATGTATCTTTGGAACATGGAGGAGATTAAGACTGGGGACTCAAGAGGGTTTTTTTTTGTCACTGACCATTACAAGGTGATTTCGCATTGTGTTCATTGTTTTGTTCTTGTTGACTATTTGTGTGTTTTTTGTGTAGATGTCAATCACTGCACATCCATACATACACTGTTGTAGGGTTTCTGTTTGGGGAGATGGCGTTCTTGTAACGTGGCTGTTCCTATCCTCTCTTTGTCCTTGTGTTTGAGAAATCAAGTAAAATTTATAAATGTGATATTTATTTTGTTGGGTTTAACGTCGCACCGACAAAATTATAGGTTATATGGCGACTTTCCAGCTCTGATGGTAGAGGAAGATCCCAGGTGCCCCTCCGTGCATTATTTCATCACGAGCGGGCACCTCGGTAGAACCACCGACCTTCCGTAAGCCAGCTGGATGGCTTCCTCACATGAAGAATTCAATGCCCCGAATGAGGCGGTTCGAACCCACATCGATGAAGGGCAAGTGATTTGAAGCCAATGACTTTAACCACTCGGCCATAGAGACCCCCCTATAAATGTGATAATGACATGTGACCTATAAACAGGGATTGTCAGTCAGTAAGTACAAGAGTAATAGCATAAATAAAGTGATGCTCAGATATTTTTTCAAGAAATAGATTCATGATTTCTTTATTCTATTTTACTCAATTATTTGAAGAAAACAGAAAGAGATTGATTTGACGAATTCAGTATTGCAGTGATCGCTTTATGACTATATCTGAAGTTGCGAAGACATGAAAAATCGTCCAGAGAAGAATTTGACCATCAAACTCAAATTGTCTTACCTTGTCCATTGTAAAATTGAGTAATATAAAAAAAGGAAAGTGAAATGTTAGAGAGAGAGAGAGAGAGGGAGAGAGAGAGAGAGAGAGAGAGAGAGAGAGAGAGAGAGAGAGATTTACATGAATGGAATAATTGTATTGTTCACGACTAATCAGAACAAAAAACATAAAAACAGAATGGATTTGTGACCGAACGTCTTCCAGAGCTTTTCACAATATTACCTTTTAGATACTCAACATGCTGAAGAGATTCATTACGTTTCAGCTTTATTTGTTTTTGTTGGCTTTATCGTCAAGCCAACACAATTAAATGTCGTATGGTGACCTCCAAGCTTTTGGTTGTGGAGGAAGATCCTAGGTGCCCCTCCGGGCATGATTTGATAACGGGTGGGCACCTTGGTAGACCACCGACCTACGGTAAGCAAGCAAGATGGCTTTCTCACATGAATAATTCTACGGCCCAAGTGAGACTCGAACCCATGTTTTGCTGTTAAAATCGTTCACTTTACGCAGTTAAGAAGCACAAATTATTATGATAAAATCTGTAAAAAGATCCTTTTGAAGCAAAGAATGCAACCAAGAAGAAGAATAATAGCAGACTCGGTTTAATTGAGTCTGTTCATTAGCCAAAATTGGCAGCTTTATTCTGCAAAACAGCATACTGATATGGTGCGATGGAACCCAGATATTATAACATGTTTTCTGATTACAAGTAGTCATACTTAAATGATGTATTCACACGTCCCGTAAACCATATACATTAGCTATTACTTCCTTGTACGCGCTACTTTACATGCTATGACCATTGCCCTAAGCACTCTTTCACATGACTTGAATGCACGAATATTTGAATTTGGACAGAAATCTTGGTAATACCAGCCGTTTGATTTAGAATAAACCTAGAAACAACTTTGTAGCACAATAGTGTAAACGACTCCGATGGGGATAAAGGTCCACTTACTGATGGTCGTTTTGTCATTCAGAAAGAAAGTTTATTTAGCAGGCGTCCTATGCATGTCACTTACAGCGGATTCTTGATATTCAGAAACTGGTAAAAGAGGCTGTCCTTCGTGTTACAAAGTCCTCTTCAATCTGTGCAAACGATATACAACAATGCATTGTAATGTCACAACATAAATATGGTTTCCCACAAGATGGCCTCGACCAAGAACAGGCTGGCGGACGTTCGTATGCGTACCAGTGATTTGTCCAATCGAAACTATATCCAAAGATATTCCTATATGCAGGAACAGCAGCCATTGGTCTTCGCGCTGCACCTACGCCCAATGTTGTCTGATAATCTGTTAATGGATTAACTCCACACAGTTGAATTTGATTTAAACTGAACATCTCCCAAATATAATTTACAAAAGCATGATGAAGGAAGAACACTGGGTCATGTGCTGCTGTATTTAAACCAGACAATTGACCACCTACCCATAAGTGCGGCCCACCATGTAAAATGGTTCACATTCATTGAAAACTCAAATATTTGCTAAACATTGATCATTGAATTCATTTTTAATATATGTGTTATTTATGTTCACTTTCCCTTAAGAATACTGTTTCCTAGACGTATTAAAATAGACTAAGAGAAAAATCATTTTAGTCATAATCATTTACCGTAGTGACGAAAATGGCTTAGTGTGAGAGTGTGTGTTGGTGTGTTTGTTTTGTGTGTGTGTGTGTGTGCGTTGGTCGTATGCTCGTCTGCGTGCTTGGTTGGCGTTTGGGGAGGTTAGCGTTTTTGGAATGTAGCTTTCCCTGTTTGATATTTATCCTTGTTTTTTTTTTGGTGCCGAAGCAATGTTTGTGCGAAAATCTATTTAGAGTATAGAGAACGGGCGCATGAAATCATTCAGACTTTACCAGTTCGGTGTTGACATGGCAACGATTGTTCGCTTAGACTCATTTTCATTTGATTAATTGCAGAATGGAAAGCAGTTCGTTCCTCAACAGAAAGCATTCTGTATTTGCGCCGAATTCTAAACCATGTCTGTGGATATCCTGTCTCTGGCCATCCTTGGTTCGTCTGCCGCCTTGTCCGACCACGGTGAACGAACTAAAAAATCAAAAGGATAATATCATGACCTCTGCTTTTCCCTATTAGTTAAAAAACACCATGAAGATCTACTATACTTTATCATATAAAATGGAAGTAATTATATAAACCAACAAGAAAAGAAAGTTGACACGGATGCCTATGACATCGACCTTGAGAAAGGGGTCTGGGTATTGCACAACAAAAATTGTCTTGTAATGATGAACAATTATGTCATGTTATTTGAATATCCATACATCCATGCATTAAAAAGTTAAAGACAATACACCCCCTCCCGCCCCCAAAAAGAACCTTTTATCTCAAAGTGTGACCTTGACCTTGAACCCTATGTCTGGGTCTTACATGCGGCATATCACTTAGTTACGGTGACTGATTACTTGAATATCCATCTCTGCAAAGTAAAGTTATTGACCAGACCAAACAAAAAAGAATTATCGAGAATAATTATCATCTTTGACCTCTTAGTTGGACCTTAACCTTTAAGATAGGGGCCTGGGTCTTGCACGCAACATAATGTCTTCTTTATGCATTAATGCCAAGTACTTTTGAAATCCCTTGATGAATGGCAGAGTTTTGGACCGTACATGAAACAGACCCTCTTAATCTTTGACCTCCAAATGTAACCTTTGATCTAGGGGTCTAGGTCTTCTGTACAACACATCGTCTCTTAAAGGAAGCATTTGTGCCAAGTAATTTTAAAATTCCTTGATGAATGGCAGAGTTTTGTACCGACTACGAAGTGTTACGGACAGACAGACGGACGCAGCCAATTTCTTTGTCCCCCATTTTGTCTGCGAAAAAGGCGGGGTTTAATTACAAATGGGATGATACTGTACTGGCTTTATTACAATTTTTAAACTGAACAACGAAAGCGTTTGATATGTTTGTATGTATATGACAGGAAGATTTGTCAACATATTGTAGTTTACGACGGATCATCCCTTTGAGCAAAATTAAATAAGCAAGTATACTGTTTATCAACACCTTGCAGAATTGTAGTTTTATTCATAATGGCTAAAAGTAATTTTCTTTTGTTTGTTTGTTTGTTTATTTCATGAGAATATATTTGTTTAAAGTTCTGGTCAATGATAATTGAAAAAGAAAGATATTTCTTCCAAAATAATACTTCCCTTCCTAAGCGTTTGCTTTCATACTATATCAGATATTCTGGTCGTTTTATAAAAACCCGTTTACATGTACAGACAAAATTCAACTAATTGTGAGCATTTATCATTGTGATTGCTTGCATGTGAACAGCATTGTTGTAATTACAAAACCCTCTACGTAAGTCTGCATGGGGGTGTGTGTTTATAATACCGTTGTTTGTTTACAATTACATGACACACACTATCTTTATTTGTTGTATAATTTTATCTTATTTATTTAGTTACGTCTCATCCATGTACAAATCAATTCATACTTTAAATATGTATACAAGAATTATAAGAGACAAATATATCTATCAAATGAACGTACTGGTGGTTCATTACCTGTACATATGAACTCTGAATCGAGGTTTTGTTTGTTTGTTTTGGGTTTAACGCCGTTTTTCCAACAGTATTTCAGTCATGTAACGGCGGGCAGTTAACCAAACCAGTGTTCCTAGATTCTGTACCAGTTCAAACCTGTGCTCCGCAAGTAACTGCCAACTTCCTCACATGAAGCAGAGGTGGAAGACGAATGATTTCAGACACAATGTATTTTATCAAATCGTCACGGAGAACATACAGGTCTTTATATTTCCAAGTTCATTAAAATACTATAAAAATGGATACTAATTAAATGGACGTCATGCGACAATTTGACTTCATTATTGACATCATAAAGTTTTTGTTCAGCTGCTTATCACAGTTTGAAAGAAATACCTAAACATCCATGTTATTTTGAACTTAAAACCTATTTTTATTACTTAAACTCTTTAAATGTTTCGTAAAATTCCATTGTCACAAAATTTCAATTTGTAAGTCTATTTTATTGAACAAATACTTTAAACAAAAATGATGAAACTTATTTTATTGACCGAACAAATGTATGTTTCAAAGAACCCATGCCGAACCTCCCGAACGTACTATACAAGTAACGCCGTAGATAAAAACAGGAACGCATTCAAAGGAATGGGATAGGCGTCGTAGAGAAGTAAGTACAATTTTATTCGTATGGTCTCGAGTTTTACCTTTTAGTTTTGTTTTATTCCGTCTGTTTAATAGTGCATGCCCATTGTGTGTATGTGATGAGGTAGAAAATACATATCATTTCTTTTTCGACTGTCCCAATTATTAAAGAGAGCGCACAGAACTTCTAAACTATATTAGGCCAATAACCACTGTTAGGAACGATTTCTCTTACGTTGTAAAAACTAAACTTGAATCATTCTTCTTTAATGAATTCCGCGGGACATGTAACCATTCGTCGTATTTCAATATTGATAAAAGATGGTGACGTTTATGCATGTCGTTATACACTTTGGTGGCATACATGCTCCAAGAAATAGTGTTGCTTTTTTTTCTTTTTCAACTATCTTTTACATATTAGATGTTTGAATCGAACAACGTCCACGTGAAATTATATATCAGCAAGTATATACTTGTAACATCTTCGTTATGTTTAAATATATTGAAATATGGTTCTGCTATATATTCCTCTTAAGAAGAAACACTAAGAATTGGTAAGTCACACTTGACCGAGCAACTGACCTCGAAAGCTGTTGTCATTACAAGCTGGCCAATCAAACTCCGTGATTTTAGCAATAACCTCTTACGTTAAAATTATATTTTCCTAATTGTGGCGACTCTGGCGGTACTTGTGGCGACTCTGGCGGTACGCGCTCCGCGGATTACTTATCACGAAACCCGAGGATGGAAAAATGGCGTTGTTGAAACATGCCAAACATCTTATCTGTCACAAAGGTTAACATACTATACGTCGTTACTTTCGAATGCATTGTCAATATGTGAAAACGAAACCCTTTGCGAGCCTCTCATTGTGCGCAACAAAATTTTTATATCGAATGCCGGAGATTTATGACAGATACTACTAAATTACAGCCATGAATTGCTTGATCAATGACCACTAGTTTGTTAGTGCTATAACTCTACACGCGTGTACGCAAAAACACGTGGACATGGACTGAGTTTAAATCGGGTCAATGTGTACAGCAAGTGTTTTCTTAATTGCCGTATTTACTCAACTGAAAGTGATAATGGATTTACTTTGTTTTTGGATTTAACAACTAATGTTAACGTAAATACTGCGGAATAGCGGACTTGACATTTTTTCAGGCAATAGAAAACAACATAGTTCTTTTTCAAAATTATAGTTTTTTGGTGCAGAAAAAAATGTCCCTTGGTGCAAAATATTACGCCCCCGGGGCGCTTAAATTGGGGGATACGGAATGTCAATAAGGTTGAATGGTCTTGTCCTTGCGTCCATTCCTAGGGTTCCACACACTGATGACCAATATTAAAAACAGACATTGCCACCGAAATTTTACAAGATATATATTCATATAGATGTGCCCTAAAAGAAACTTTTGCTATACTTTATCTTGCATTGTTCCTAAATTATGATGGAGTAACAAATGACGTCACGTATGTAATTTGCAATTAAACACAAATAGTGAGTAAACTTAATTTGCCTTTCACAAAATATTTTTTTCTAAATGTTCTGAAAAAGCAGGAGAAGTTATTGAGTTTGAAAATAACGTTGCCTACTAACCAATATATGTTTCAATTTCTGTTATTCATTTTCAAAAACTTTCTGTTGAAAAAATGGAAAGCTTTGTTTCACGGATGCGACATTAACGGCGACAATCTGATTACGATGGAAAACGCGGAAGTTTTCACGTAAGTAAGAATCTATTTATTGTCAAGACTTTCTTGTTTTTCATACACTTGCGTCTTTTTGAGGCTTTACCATTTGATACTCTCCTTTAATTTGGAACATATACGCGGTTAAGGTAGTCTGTACATAACAGAAAAGAACCTCTAAAATGTCCATACTTCATATATTGTATAATTATGATTCTTCGCTTACGGAATTACGAATCTAGTGTAAAAATATAAATTCATGATTTTCTTCTGTTTTTTACTATACTGACAACTTTTTGCGTCTAGTAGACGTAATGACGATTGGAAATTTCCATGCAATTCATTTAAAAATTCTCGTATGTAATTTCGACATTCTTCGAACATAGCAGAAAATTTCCCGGGAAATGCCGAAATCGAACGGAAAATACCGATTGTCATTACGGGCCTACTACTTTTATTTCGCTTTTACTTTGAAGCATACACTTATGTACTTTAATTAAAGCGGCCTTTAAGATTTCATTAACATGACGTTTTTAACTTTTAGTATATTCTGAAATTTATCATAGAAACAAAATGTCATTTTCATACAGTACGCAGTCATTCAGTTGTTCTTATGCTCATATGTTTTATCACGTAGGCAAAGTGTGTTGATTAAATTTGTTTTAAAAACTCTGTCTTGGTTGTGCAACATGGTTAAAATATCTTTTAAAACACCGCAGTAAAAATCTAACATAACCTACATTAAAAGCACAGTAAACATAACTTAACTTTTATTATTACGAAAAATCTTTACTTCTTCAAAATCAGATTAACCAAACTAAGAGAGAAATACAACGTTGGTGTCTATACTTCCTTAAATCATTCAGGCAGAGCAAGAATTCAAAAGTGTGTTAATGACGCCATAAACACAAAATAACTGCCTCTGTGGAAAACCATAGCTGCCATGTCTGTTTCATTAGTTATCCGACTTTGAAAATTGTTTCAATGTTAATGTCTTTGTTTACAGGGACAGATTTTCGTTTCATCACAAGTTCGATGCTGAAAGAACAGCTGCTCTCAAAGAAGAATACTGTGCACTCTGGGAGAAGATCTTTCAAAAAGGTCTAGATCGTGTCACAGAGGAACTATTTATGGAAAAGATAACGGAACAATATAACGCTGATCCTGTCAGGTTTAGGGCCGATACTCATGAGTTCAACTCTGCCATCACAAATATATTTGATGTTGATAAAGCTGGTAAATTGTCAGAAAAGGAATTGGCTGTCTGCCAGAAATGCTGGGGTATAGACAGGTTCGACGAGAAATTCGTAATGGCCTTTCCTCAAAGGAAGCCGGGTTTCATACACAATGATGACTACACAGCGAACTGGGACGCATATTTTTGTAATGCTGACGAAAGCGATATCTCTAAAGAGAAACCTTCCATGTACGGTTTCGGTCTAATTGACCTTTAAAAACTATTGGTTTGGTTTATCATGCTGTGTTCATGTTTCATGTATGATTTATTGCATAATAAAGTTCTTCTTGTATATTACGATTTTAGTTATATCCAGAAGGAGTTCTGGTCATATACTTATGTCTCCCACACAAGGTGAGACATATTGTTTTACCCTGTCCGTCCATCAGTCCGTCTGTCACACTTCGCTTCCGCCTAATAACTAGAGATCCATATGACCCAGAGTATTCAAAATTCACAGGATGATTGGACTAATTGAGTAGATGATCTCTATAGTTTTTGGGGGGTAATAGTAGAACTTTCAACAGTTAATAACAAGGAATCGGTAAAACCGGAGCATGTGCTTGACACTACACTTTCACTCAATAGCTTTGATCATTCTGTGAGGTTTCAATTAAATGTCTCTAATAATTTTCGAGTAATATTCCAGACAAGCTTTTCAAGTTATGCTCCGGACAAGCATTATTTTATATAATAAAAGAAGATAGTTAAAAAATTAAGTTAGTTAGAGTTATGGTCCCTTGACGCTGTACTTCCATTCAATTACATCTATCATTATGTGAAGTTTCAATCAAATGCCATTAATCCTTTACAAGTTATGCTCCGGACAAGCATTATTTTGTATAAAAAGGGGAGATAATTCAAAACTAGGTAAGGTAGAGTTAGGGTTCTTTGACACTGCACTGCCTCTCAATGGCCTCTATCATTGTTTTAAGTTTCAATCAAAAGTGGTAAATACTTTACAAGTTGTGCTCCAGACAAGCATTATTTTGTATAAAAAATGGAGATAATTAAAAAACTAGGTATGATAGCGTTATGGTTCTTTGACAATGCACTTCATCTCAATATGTGAAGTTTCAATCAAATGCCATTAATGCTTTACAAGTTATGCTCCGGACAAGCATTATTTTATATAAAAAGGGGAGATAATTAAAAAACTAGGTAAGATAGCGTTATGGTTCTTTGACAATGCACTTCATCTCAATATGTGAAGTTTCAATCAAATGCCATTAATACTTTTAAAGTTATGCTCCGGACAAAAGTGTGACAGACGCCCACACATTTGCATTTTAAGTGGTATATCATATTCAACATAAGTTGCATATTTTAACTAAGTGGTAACCACCACTTTTCATATACGGAATGAACGAAAATTAAATTCATAACCACCTAATAAAATATGTAAAAAGATCCTTTAGAAGCAAAGAATGCAACCAAGAAGAACAATAGCAGACTTGGTTTGATTGAGTCTGTTCATGAAAAGTAATGAAACGTGCAACACCTCTCATGCCCCCTAGCACCGGCTTAAGCGGAACTCTATTACACATATGCTGAATGGACACCATGATCACAAAGGACCAGAAAATATAACAACACTGAATCAAAGTACGGGGAGACTTTTACAACCGCCACAAGACACTTAAAGTCTGCTGTTGTGATACTAGTAGTTAATAAAATCTGTAAAAAGATCCTTTAGAAGCAAAGAATGCAACCAAGAAGAACCTGACACATCATTTAACCACCTGGCGGACTGACGCACGGACGTTCTAACAGTATGATATTTAATTGACCATACAATGTAAAATTTAAGCCACGTAAACCCAATTTTACCACACAAACCCACTATGGGACACTTTTTTAAGTGACTATCATATAAACAAACAGTCCTAACCCTAACCAGCTAGACACTCAAGTACCAATAAGTTAGCTCTAACAGACGAACGGACGGAGGGACGGACAAAGCGAGAGAACTATATGCATTCCTTCGGGGAGCATAATAACGCCATTCCATGTCTGATCTGTTTCTTACCATTAATTATTCCGGTAGTTTCACTTTTATATTTTTACTACTATACAGATTTTATCTAATTCTTTTTGACATTATAAATATAGTGGCAACAAGAGCTGTCTGATGACAGCGCGCTCGACTATTCGAAGAATTGATTGAAGAATGGGGTCAAAATATTTCCACGGATATTCAGACAAAAGAAATAAATAGATTAGACAAACAATGTTCCTGTATTACTTTGATTTCGATAAGTCTTGGACTAAATGGCAATATATGAGCCAATTTCAAAGTCCAAAAAGGGCCATAATTCAGCCAAAATAGTTATGTACTCTTGCCTACAGATGGAAATCATAATGATAAACAAGTGTTCAAAGTTTAAAAGCCATATGTCAAATAGTTTTGACAAAACATGGACTTGTATGAAAACAGAACCAATTTCAAAGTCCAAAAAGGGCCATAATTCAGCCAAAATAGATGACAGAGTTATGTACTCTTTCCTACAGATAGAGACTATTATACTAAACAAGTGATAAAAGTTTAAAAGTCATATGTCAAACACTTTACAAAAAATATGAACTGGTACGAAAAACTTAACCAAGATTTCTAAGTCAAAAGGGGCCATAATTCAGCCAAAATCTTTGATGGAGTTATGTACTCTTGCCTATAACTGAACATGGTGATGGTAAACAGGTGCTGAAAGTTTCAAAGCTTTATCTCAAAAGACTTTGTCAAAATATGAACTGGTACGAAATATTAACCCAGATTTCTAAGTCAAAAAGGGCCATAATTCAGCCAAAATCCTTGATGGAGTTATGTGCTCTTGCGTATAACTGGACATGGTGATGGTAAACAAGTGTTGAAAGTTTCAAAGCTTTATCTCAAAAGACTTTGTCTAAATATGAACTGGTACGAAAAACTTAACCAAGATTTCTAAGTCGAAAGGGGCCATAATTCAGCCAAAATCCCTGATGGAGTTACGTACTCTTGCCTATAACTGGCCATGGTGATGGTTAACAAGTGTTGAAAGTTTCAAAGCTTTATCTCAAAAGACTTTGTCTAAATATGAACTGGTACGAAAAACTTAACCAAGATTTCTAAGTCGAAAGGGGCCATAATTCAGCCAAAATCCCTGATGGAGTTACGTACTCTTGCCTATAACTGGCCATGGTGATGGTTAACAAGTGTTGAAAGTTTCAAAGCTTTATCTCAAAAGACTTTGTCTAAATATGAACTGGTACGAAAAACTTAACCAAGATTTCTAAGTTTAAAGGGGCCATAATTCAGCCAAAATTCCTGATGGAGTTATGTACTCTTGCCTATAACTGGCCATGGTGATGGTAAACAAGTGTTGAAAGTTTCAAAGCTTTATCTTAAAAGACTTTGTCAAAATATGAACTGGTACGAAAAATTTAACCATGATTTCTAAGTCAAAAGGGGCCATAATTCAGCCAAAATCCTTGATGGAGTTATGTGCTCTTGCCTATAACTGGCCATGATGATGGTAAACAAATGTTGAAAGTTTCAAAGCTTTATCTCAAAAGACTTTGTCAAAATGTGGACTGGTACGAAAAACTTAACCAAGGTGTGACGCCGACGCCGACGCCGTGGTGAGTAGGATAGCTCTACTTATTCTTCGAATAGTCGAGCTAAAAAAGAAGACAATGTTCTAATTAATCACAGTGTTTAATCACAGAAAATCACAATGTTTAATCACAGAAAAATATCGCAGAACAATAACGGAGACATTTTCCTCCTTCGCTTTACCTTGGATCCTCACACCGCTTTGACGTGGAATGAGTTACCACTGAAACCAGATATAAATCCAGTATTAACAGACGACTTGATTAAGTATTATTCCATTTATTATTCAAATGTAGTTTATAAATACAGTTACTTCTATTACAGTTCGATTACTAGGTCATCCGTGTTTACATGTTTTCAAACCAAAATTACTCTACTTACAAAATGACTTTTCTACTTTTTTATTTTGTTTTGTTTTAGCTTCTGCTCACGTTTTTCTTGTACAAGACACATTAAAATATAGAGCCCTGAATCTAGAGAACAAAACGCAATATTTGATGTTTACAAACATCATGTTTACGAAAACGAACTGTACAAGATTGATATTTCTGTAACAATATAAACACTACCGATTATTCATATGGCCCATTAAGTAACTGTCCAAGCTACCTTTTGAAAACAAAACACATAAAACTTGAGTAACCACGAGTAATAAAGTTTTACCTTGAATTGGGTTTTCTCTGCTAGCATGATGCTCGGTTATGGAAGATTATTTATGCAAAAATTCTATTATTGTATTTGATCAAACGCTTTATGATTAATGACAACTATTATTGCATTTGGTAAAGTGCTTTATTGTTGATGACAAACGCATGCTACATGTTGCAATTTAGACCACTTATGTATGGATATAAGTAAACCAATTAATGCTTTAAATGCCAAAATCCTTAGTATCTTATGTATAGCTTCATGATAATTTTTCAAAGTATTTTTTCTAACGCCAAGTGCCAAAAGAGAACTGGTAGTCATTTACTTGATTTGGGCTATTGGAGACTAGTTAAATGTTAGCAAATACGTTCTCTCATTGTTAATCAACTGTTTTTATTACAGTTATTACATGCATACACTGTAATGTCATTAAGTACTTGTGTAATGTCAAGAGAGCAACGATTTCTGTATTGCACTTTATGCTTATTCATATACGTAATTTCATGTCTTCATATTTTGTTAGCTGGGTCCATTTTCGTTTAAATGAAGAACGATAACTCCAGCTTACTTATTTGAGAATACAGTTAATAGCTGATCCCTTCAAGAAACTCTCGTAGAAAGAGGTAGCCGGGGTTATTAATAAAACCCGGCCCGGCCCAAACCACGGAAATAGCCGATTCCGATTTTACGGAAACCACCGGAAACTTACGGACGGAAGGCTAATATAATTACGAATGGTGATACCGTCATCTTTATCAAGGCCATTATGTGTATTTTATTTCATTATTACAAAAGTAGAAGCAAAGTATTTGATATTGATGATACGTATGTTTGATAAAGTATTGCACTTGACATAAGCGAAGACCTAAAATAACAAGATATTTGAATCACACTCAATCAAAGAAGAAATACGTTCGGCAGTCGATGTGTCATTTTGTGTACCGGACAGACACGAGATAGCAGTTTGCAGGATACTTTCAACAGAACTGGACAGGCTAGTTAAATGTACGTCGTTATTTCACACCTAACGATGTGACATAAGGCGAGGGGGTCTATACCGTGCACTGGAAGTATTTATAAAATTTGGTTGCCCGACCAAGATAGCGTTTTAGCATATTAAGTTTTAATTTAATGAAAATATCTTGTCTTAGGGAACATATGAATATAAACACTCTTATATTAAGGTTGTCAAAGATTTGTATTGGTAAGTACACATTTTGCGAAAATTAACTAGAAATGTAAGTTTATGAAATTATTATTATACTCCTTTTGCCTATCTCGGTTGCGCAACCAAGATAGATCGAAAATAGATGAACTACGAAGCTATGCGCTGTTTTCATACTTGCAATTTGTTTCAGGTTGTTGAAGTATTCAAATTTGAATATAAAACTAAATAAACTAATAAATTATATAAAAATCTAAAAACATAGTCCACTTTTTACATTTTTTTTTTCATATTAAAGGGAGGCAATTACAAAATTTCATAAAAAATATCAAAGTAAACATTTCCAGAAGAGGTATAACTCTATGTAATAGGTCTTTGTTCCTGAAATACAAGAAAACTGAAAACAAAATATCACAAAATGTTGCTCAAATGATAAATCATATGATTTAGCTTTATACAAAACCGGGTGATTTTGTATGGAGATGATACCCGGAGTTACAGTAAGTTGTAGAAATGAATGAACTGGAGTATAAAATATGAAAGATCGGTCGCAAAGTTTCGAACTCCAACCCACCCCCCCCCCCCCCCCCCCCCCCCACCCTCACACACACCCTGAAACATGTCCGCTCAGTCTGTTTAAAACAAAACAATAAAAAAACGGTAAATATCTAATACGGATAAATAGGAGGGTAGTGATAGCAATGAACTTTCATGTTTTAACAATTTACTGCTAACGTTATTTTTGTTTTTAGATTATTTAATTTTTGATTTCTCTTTCTTTTATATTTGAAATGATACTAGCATATCTTTTTAACACAGAATTAAAAAAAACCGGTCCGGTCGGACTACGAACTATGCTTTTGCTATATGCTTATACAACTATTCACACAATGTTAACTTTTTTGTTTTTAAAATGAACATTTTAAAGCATGGATTACAAATGTGTGCAATTCAGATGTTAAATTATTATACCCCACACAATGTCCAATGCACTTTTCCCATTAGTTTAACTTGAAAAATATATCATAAGCGCTTTTATATCTCGTGCGCAAAATCGTTATTTTCAATTTCTGCGCATGTGATATTATACAATAATTGCCTTTTGGTGAGGTCGATATGAGCCGCGCCATGAGAAAACCAACATCCGCCCAGTCTGGTCAGATCCATGCTGTTTGCTAACGGTTTCTCTAATCGCAATAGGGAGCGGTGGTCTAGTGGATAAGGTGTTGGCCGCTCAATCCAGAGGTCGTGGGTTCGAGCCACACTGGGGTCACGACCATGACTTCTCATATGACACCAGTACTGGTTTTTCCAGGAAGCGGACTCGAGAGTGGTTACAATAAGCTTGAAGCTTTCATCACAATCGAGCTAAAACAAATTTGTATAAACTAAAAACTAATCGCAATAGACAATGTTGGTTTTCTCATGGCTTGGCTCATATGTGGATTTATCGGCCTGATAAAAGCAGTATCAACCTCGAGCGAATTTATCGACTTGATATCGCTTTAACAGGTCGATAAATCCACATATCGACCACACATAAAAACGACAATTGTTTTATTATCAAATCCAGCCTACGCATAAGTATAAACATTAGATACAAATGTCTGCAGCCTTAGGTCATCTTTCGTGGTTAATTGTATACGATGTCGCATTGTTTAAGAAATAATATATCTCATCCAGTGATTTGTCGTTGAATAAATCATTGTTTGGAGTTCAGATGCGAAGGAATTATATCACGAGGGCGTAGCCCGGGTGATATAATAATACGCATCTGAACGACAAACAATGATTTATTCAAGAGCAAATCACTAAATGAGATATATTATTTCGATTCTAACACGTTACCAAGGACTTAAAAGTACATCCTTGACGGCATTTATTAAATATTTGCCCGTTTTCAATTGGTTTCTTTTCCAGCGCGCCGCTATATGCCGTTTAACGCTATGACGTAATATTGTGACGTCAGAACAGTGAATTGTCGTATAATAATTCACTGTTTACAGTCTTCTTTGTTTAATAGGAAAATGAATCGGATCGTGTTAGAATTTAACGTAATAACGTGTGGACGTCACAGCTGGAGGAAAATACGATTTTTTATCGTTGAACATGTGACTACATCTAGAACAATGGAAAGGACTATAAATATAGATTTAATGATAAAACAATAATTTCATATCACATGCGCAACAACGCTATTTTGTTTTTCTGCGCATGTGATATTACATTTTCGTGTCTCCCTATGAGAGATCGATACTTTCGTACTGATTAAAAGACGATGCGCTTATTTATACATAGATTAAATTACTTTATCTTGTGTTCATACATGTGTGAACCCGGCCTATTTTTTTGTGAAAAAAAACACACTACTTAGTCATTCCATTTGAAAACATATAGGTTTAATAATGGGCCTGCTATACCAAATGAAACATAATTACTTTTTGGATATAATGGAAACCCAAAAATAAATTTAATCTCCGTAAAACAGAAACGTCACAACTATATATATTTAGGGTTGAGCTAAAATGTGATTTCTCGACGCGATTTGCGTAAGGAGTTTCAATACAATGTAATATCGGGTGAAGATCAACTTTTACTATTATTTAAACAAGTTATGAAGAATGCAACTTGTTTTTGGAAAATCCCGCTCATTACACTTTCTTTACCGTAAAGTTGAAAAAAAAAATTGTAAGGTTAAAACTTTTCTGAGATGCTTTATGGATTTGGCCACACATGGGCAGTTTAACAAACCAATTATAGCTGAAGAATTACACTCAGATCTTTCGTAAAAAACTGCAAACTATCGTACAATTACTCGGTATATACAAAAGAAGAGCAACAGTTTTATTTGCATAATTACAATAGGTTTGGTTCTACCAATGAAAAACTCACAAAACGTAAGGTCTCAGAATGCGACAGCATTAAAGCTGCTCAATATAGATCCAAGTACAGTTCACTTCCGGTGTGGTCACGTAACCATAGTAAAGTAAACAGTGTTAGAGTAATCGTCTGCAGTACATTGTGATATTGATAAATTTACAAAAAAAAAATCTTAATGAAGAAATTTGTGAGATTTGAAGAAACAACATCCGTTCAAAGTTTTATTTTGCTTTTTCGAGACTTATTTGTAAATATGATTAGCGGGCTCAAACGATCCTTCAGTTGTTATGTATCAAAAATGCCGAGCACTAGCAAACTGACTGAAAAGGCATTCTGTATACAATAATATATCAAATCAACCTAAAAATTGCAAAGTTTTGCAAGATATGTCTAACCATTGAAGTTTAATTTTGAAGTATCTAAATTCATAATCTGAAAGTGTAGAGCATTGGTAAATATCCAAACGAACCTTAACAAGTTCAAGTTTTACTTGGTCTTTTTTCACGAAACAGTGTGAATCGTTTTGTATATTGAGTGCAGTAAATGGTAATTTTGTTCCCATTAAAAGATTTCTTTTTCGCGTCGAGTTTTGGTTCACCAACTAATGTGAAATACACTCGATGACTGCTTCCTGGAAAGTAACCAGTACTCGCACCGAAAGAAGGGACTGTTGGAGTCACGGTCAAAATCCGCTGACAGGATTCGACCCCGCGACCTCCGGTTTACGAGACATCTGTACAAAAATGAAAAAAGGTAAAATTTGTATCTCGATTTTACTCTCTATAGTTTTGAACTAATTTGAATATAACTTAAGTAAGTCAGTTTATTCAGAGATCACTTGCAAACTTAAAAAAAAAAATATATATATATATACATTATAGGAACCTGCCGAATATGAAATCGATTATGCCACAAACTGCAATGTACCACAATATATTCAATTTGTGACTTTCATCGTACGTCAATTCAGTCGATTAAGTTCAAGAGATACTCAGAATCCTGCGTGAACAAACCTATCTCACTATTTGTTTCTATATATTTGTTTTATGGTCTTTGAGATTTTTTAAAAACTTTTTAATAAATAGTTTTAAAAAACTGCTCATTCTATTCTCTAAAAATTGTCAGTGATATTAGAAATTATTCGTATTCATTTTTTTTTTGACATAAAATAATTTCCGTAAAGTCTCATTGAACAAAAAAGTTATAAAAAATCCTGCCTTTTACTACCTACTTTTTTTAGGCATGTTACCGGACACAAAGATTATTTAGGCTTTGGGAATGCACAGGTGAAACAAAAACTCTTTGAGGCCCGAGAGGAATTCCTTTTCTTCGAAATATAACAACTTTTTGGACAAAACGTGATTATAAGATAGTATATAATGATAACGATACAAAATATCGGGAACTAATTAGAAGGCTCGTCAAAACAACGCTATATATAACGATTTCCTGTGTACAAGTTTACAAATTATATTAAGACGTTTTTGCAACAAGAAAGAACACGCAGTTTTAACCCATTCATCAAAGAAGTTCCTCGCGGCATCATAAAGTTCAGTGTTTTTTTTTTTACTAAATTCTAAATATGTAAGTTGATATCGACACGATATCATTCGTAATTATATTAGCCTTCCGTCCGTAAGTTTCCGGTGGTTTCCGTACAATCAGAATCGGCTATTTCCGTGGTTTGGGCCGGGCAGGGTTTTATTAATAACCACGTTTCAACGCGCTAAATTTAGAACCGGAGATCTATCTTACTTTCATTTTCACATTTTTTTCCTTTACGATTATGACATTTTCTGTAAGTTTTTTTTCACATGGAAGGTACTCTATATGTTGTTTGGATAGATTGTAAGCAAGTTAGTGAAGAAACAATTTTTATTTTTAAAACATACTGGCAATTTAAAAGAACTTGTTCGTTGTTATTCCTTTATAGCAATTGAACAAGCCTGGGGATCAGTCCTTATAATTTTAGGACATGTGGCGCCCCTAGCGTAAAAAATTATCAAAATTTGCCGGTTCCCGGCTTCGTTGAAGTCAAGGAACTTAGTGTATGGTGGAACGTGCATTGTCGCTGTGCAAAGTGTCGAAATTTCTTTTTTTCCTATTTAAAACTGTAATTAATGCAAACGCATTATGGAAGAGCTACTTTACAAAATCAAAGTATGGTCATACATGCAAACAGTTGATTTATTCTGTGCATCAGACTAATAGAAGTATATGCATGCGAACATTTGATATAGAGCTATGCAGGACACCAAGCATATAGTGTTTATATTCATCAAAATTGCGTTACATAACATACATTTGTCTACAATCATAAAGCATTTGACAAAATGCAATTGAATGTTTGTCATGAATCATAAAGCATTTGACCAAATGCAATACTGTTTGTCATCAACAATAAAGCACTTTACCAAATGCAATAATAGTTGTCATTAATCATAAAGCGTTTGATCAAATACAATAATAGAATTTTTGCATCAATAATCTTCCATACTCGGTGACACGACAGGACTATGATAGACTGAAATTAGAAAGGAGAACTTATTATTTAAATTACACATATACTTTGGGTCCGTTTTACGAGGAGTAAACATAATTATACCATTAGGAATGTAGGTCCAACCTTAATCAGACCAACTTCGGCTTTGCACTGAGACTCAGTCTGGTCATGAAATATGCTGACGTGAGTTAAATTAGTGACAAATGCTACTCAAATGACAGTTTCAATCACAAAGAGTCTGATTAAACGACACACAAGTTCTGGTTGCTCTCGTCTATAGCACTCTGAAAATGCTCTGAACCATAGCAATGTTGTGTTTTTTCCAGAAAGGAGTCTAGCATTTACTTTCATATTTTCCTTTGGGCCATAACTAAGATGTAATAAGAAACCTTCAAGTTGCTAGTGACAAGAGGTTGCATATTTACGCATTTTTCGGGAAAATACTTCCAACCATACCACGGCATCTTCCCCTCAGAAAATCACTTTTTTAGTTTTTTAAAATAAATCTCAGCATTTCCCTGGATATTTCCGGCTGTCGAGGGTATATCTTTGTATGGAACAGGCGTTCGTCTTTAGTTTGTGAAAATCCATTAAGAAAATAAATGACAAAAATGTTACCTGAATCAGCCAGATTTTGTTCACGTAGGTTTGCCACCGTGTATATATATTTCAGCGGCAAGAACTAAGTTATGTGATTGTTTGGTATTTGTCAAGCTAAGTAGTTAGTAACATGTTTCCCAAATAGATGTTATTATATCGATATCAATTGCATTAGCATATTTTGTGTTTATAGTCGAATTTAGACATATTTGAAATATTAGAATTGTAAGAAGATTTTTGGCTTGTATTTTGTATTTTTCACCAACAGACCAACACTTGATATTTGCGAGAGGCTTTCTACTGACAGAAATTGAACGTTCTTTTTTTTTTTCTAAAAAAATCTCATCATAGAATCCCCTCCAGGTGATGGCGTTTTTTTTAATTTATCAATGTTGTTTTCAAGTATACACAATTATTATTATTAGATATAAAAGGGTTTCTATATTTGATTTACATTTAATTACGATGCAGCATAGAAATGCATATATTCACAGGAGTCTGAAATTCTATCAATAAGACCGTAGAAGTCTGTCTTTACAAAAAATACCCCCTATATTTATGGAGTCTGAAATTCTATCAATAAGATCATAGAAGTCTATCTTTACAAAAAAATACCCCCTATATAGTCTGAAATTCTATCAATAAGACCATAGAAGTCTATCTTTACAAAAATACCCCCTATTAAATTCTTTATATAGTGGGTATTTTTTGTAAAGATAGACTTCTATGGTCTTATAGATAGAATTTCAGACCATAGAAGTCTATCTTTACAAAAATACCCCCTATATAATATAGGGGGTATTTTTTGTAAAGGTAGACTTCTATGGTCTTATTGATAGAATTTCAGACTCCTGTGTTTATTTTTTATATATATATAAGGGGTAGTTTTTGTAAAGATAGACTTCTGTGGTCTTATTGGTAGAATTTCAGACTCCTGTGTTTATTTTTTATAAATATAGGGGGTAGTTTTTGTAAAGATAGACTTCTATGGTCTTATTGATAGAATTTCAGACTCCTGTGATATATTCAAATGTAGAATTTTGGGATTAATAGGCTATATCTTTAATGATGAATAATATAAATGATGTACCGTTTATTCAAAATAACATAATGCAAGTGAATTATGTATGTGTACGATGTTAAATTCATAGAACACACTTTTAGCATCAAAAACAAACAATTCCGATCAATCACTTGAAGATGGTGGTAGAGTTAATTTCAAAGGAATTGCCGCCATTTTGATAACGTTATAAATCAGTCCATTCGCGGAATTCTGATTGGCGACATGGCTTAAAATGAACTTCAGACATTACGGTGTCGCCATTAATCTTTTTTCAATCGCACGGGACCGAAAATATGGCTGTAAGCAAACACACTATATAATAAACAAATGAAAAATACGTTAAATAAAGACATAAACAAGGAATGTGGGAATGGAAGATAAAACAATAAAAAACGATATGATGACTAGAACTGATATCAAAGCACTGAAAGTGCTGACAGCAAAGGGCTGATTGCAAATTGGACAGCACCTTGTTTTATCAGTATAATGAATAATACTGGAGTGGAACAAACAAGATAGTATACACAATGAGTGGTTGGGGAAGAAGCAAACAACTTCATGCATATCATGTTGATTATGCTATATTTCACTGCAAGTAACATTGAAAACTGCAGTAGTTGAGAGGTCCTCTATTGTTGCATGAATTACCAGCTTAATCCCACAAGATTAGTTTTCTAGTTCCAGAGAAGCATAACATATAACCAAGGGCGATAATTCTAAAACGAATGTGGAGTAACGGTTCCTTGACACTGCGGTGCCCGTTCCTTAAGGCACTCTGTCTTTGTATGCAGTTTTAATAAATTCCCTTGCAAACTTTTTGTGTTATAGTTCAGACAAGTTATGAACATTTATACAAATTATAATTGGAGATATTTTGAAAAGTAAACAGGGTGGCGTTATGGTCATTGGAGACTTTAATTTATGGGGCGGTGCGTAAGCTCCGCCTCCAATGGAATTAAGACGGGAAAATGAAAGCCCGTCACTTCTTAGTGCAAAACGGCAAAGCGCATCCACTTTCTACATCCTCTCATAAAGAAGAGCACCGAAAACAAAGCGGATGAATATGACCTATATTGCGGCTATTTTAGACTTGTCTGGTTCCTGTCGTACTATGTATTTTAGTACGACAGTGAAGGAGGGGCAGGTAAACCAGACTATTTTTACACTCTGACGTCATGAGGGAAAACCCCACTTGGTTTTAATCTGAATTGTCTAAAAATATATACAAGTCAGTGACTTGTAGCCTGGCGGACTACTTTTTTAATTTTTTTCTTACAACGACGCCATCTTGTTCTTTCCAATAACTGCAAAAAAAAAAAACATATCTACGCGATTATTATTATAAACTGGACTTTAATTAGGTTCGTGAGACCATGTACAAATGTATAGTGTATACATACCATAGGCCCCATCTAACGGTATCCTTATGGTATAACTTATATAGTTAGAAAAGAAAAGGTAGGACACTTCCGAAACACCAAATCTGATTTGAAGCTAATATAGAACGTACGGTTCAAACGATACACTTAATTAATTGATATTATTGTAATAAACCTACGGCATAAGTTTAACCTTTATCACTACAGTATTTTTAAAGAAATCAGCGATTTTCCACGCACTTCAGATTTCTACATCTTCCCTGCTTGTATACATCCGGTTTGCAACGGAGTGAATTTGTAGACCTTATTGCGGTGGTCAAAAATAAACCTTCGATATCGAAGGTATAAATTTTCGTGAAAATAAATCGAAAAATTTATATTCTGTACCGGCTTGGCCCGATGTAATAATGTTATGGTCACGCTTAGCAGCGCTCCTTAGTTGTTCTAACTGAATTGACATTTTTGTTTATTATTGTTTGTCGCTATTTTTTCATTCAGTTCTATTGAAGTAATGATGATGAAGGTATATAGCCGAGGTATATCGATTTTCCCGGTATCTGTAAAACTATACCTATTAACCAATGAAATCGCAGAGGATATTCGCACCGTAGATCCGGAAACAGTGGAGCAAAGCAAATGTTGGATTCGATTCAAAATGTAAAACATCGATTTTATAGCTATAATAGGACTTATTTGAACATTTTTTGTGGTAAATTTGTTAAAATTAATATTTCCAACTAACGTTTAAATTTTATTCTATTGAAATCGATCATATATTAATGAACAAGAGAATATGGGTATTCGGAAGTGTCCTACCTTTTCTTTTTTCTTACTATATAAATGCTATACCATAAGGATGCATTAGATGGGGCCTGTGATACATACCGTATTTGCAATTACTACATAAAAGTTTTTATAACGGAAACTCTTGAGGAAACGGAAAGTGACTCATGTTAGCATTTGTTCAGGATTTTAGCTTTCTGCAATTCAAATTAGGAAGATATTGCATCTGGAATGGATTGTTATTGAATAAAGTCATCGAGGATACGGGTTGCCTATTTGTTCTGTCAAGCGGCGTAATGGCGTGTGTATAAGTCAATAAGTCACTTCATTTGTTTGCTTGGTGAAGATGGGTAATTCGGTAAACAACTGAACTTCGGACAAAATTTTGCATGGCAGCAAATCAAAATTATTCAAGAATGTTAAGCAGAACAGAGAGGTCGGGCAAAAAGTTAAACAAGGTTAGCGTTTGTTTATCAGCTCATATTTTTAGTCCTATTGTCAATAAGACCTGACATAACATATTTTAACATTTTGACGTCTATCTGTTATGTCCGGTCTTATCGGATCGCCATTTATAACATATAGCCAGAAGTGAACACACATCATGTCGCCTTTATTCTTCAAATTACGAACAACATAACCCAGTCCGAAGTGAAAGAACACTACTTACACCGAAAATAATCCTTTTTTCAACTGCATAATGAATAATTACAAAATAAAAGTTACTTTTCATGTTAAATATAGAGTTTTTTCTTTCAACTGTAGGTATCGCTGTGTATCTGTGTTATGGTGTGCAGCATTGCCGGTCTATTCCGAATGTTGTGTAAATACAATTTATTTTGAGAATCAATTTTAGACAAAATATTTTCGCTCTAAATCAGTTGGCAAATAGTTCATGTTGTTTTTCGTCTAAGTCGCATCTAAATATATTATTATTATAACCTGCTGCATATGCTTGAAAAATGGCGGAATGTGTATTGAAAACTCTACACAATTGGCATACATTGAATATAAGGGTTTTTAAAGGTAAATTTAAACGATATATTACTAGAATATGATAAATAACGGTAGGCTAAACTGTTTAAATCTGCGTACATCGTATATTTTACGTATGAGAAAATGCTACTTTCTACATATTAGGGCCCTTTTAGACGTTACAATACAGATTAAAAATGAAATATAAAATAATGAATGTTGAAGGTAAAATGAGCATGTACATTGGACTACTCTTATTTTATAATATTTTTGATTTATTTCAAAGGCTCTATTCAATAATTTAGCTGTTTGTGTATTCTAGTATTCTACTGTCAATTCTACTTTTAAATTTCTTGTACAGGCGCGCAGCTGCACATAATACTCGTAAAGAGGGGTAATGCAGTATAAATAGATAGATAATGGCAGTGTTCGAAATTCGCGGTAGTCTGACAGCCCGGGGGTTCCGGAACGAGGCTGTAATGGTGTATTTTGAAAATCAACGTGGAACTTTATTTCTAAATAGTGGTTTTGAAAGTGTTTTGGACTATTTTTCGGATTTATAATAGTGACAATTTGAAGAGTAAACTTGCTGGAATTAACTATTTGGTTTTTTTGCAAACGTTCAGCCTATTTTGGATAAATTGTCAAAAAATGTCAACCGATAATGTGGGTGTAATCGATAATGGCGGCCAAGGAGGTGTATTCAGTAGTGGCCAACATGAATCTCGAGCAGACGAACAATGGAGTACTGTAAGATCACAAAGTAAGAAATGTAAATTTAGTAAAAACAGTGTATCTGAGCAAAATATGAACCTAGAAGAATTTAAAATGTTATCGATGGACGATAAATTGATTGCTCTTTTCTCTAATATGACATCAAATAATGAGTCCGTGCAAAACATGAACAATAAAATAGATCAATGTGTTAACCTAGTTTCTAGAGTACAAGAGGTAGAGACCCAGCTATCGGACCATGACATGAGATTGCTCTTATTGGAGTACAAATCTATTGACTTAGAGGCGCGTAGCCGGCGTGACAATCTCATTTTTGGGGGCATTTCGGAGTCGAAAGGTGAGAACTGTCTTGAGACAATTGCTAACTTTCTTTATGACCATCTTAGAATTAACTCCGAACCCTGCATGTCAAGAGCCCATAGAATGGGTAAATTCAAACAGGGATCTACGAGATCAATAATTGTGAATTTTATAGACTCAAAGGACACGGAATATATTATTTCTCGTGCTCATATGCTTAAAGGCAAGGATTATCACATAAATCGAGATTTCCCTCCTGAAATTGAAAGTGCTCGTCGTAAATTGTGGCCAAAATTCAAAGAACTGAAGCGTGACTTTCCCGATAGTAAGGTAGCAATAGTGTACCCCGCCAAATTAATTATCGATGGGCACTTGTTTGCCGATATGTTCCCTCACTGGAACCGGATTATGCAGCGTGACCGCTTGACAATAGGCAAACCGCAATACTCGTCATATGATCCATACGCTGCACGTGCCGCCCGTGCTATGCGGAACTCCCGCCCTGGGAATGACACTGTTATCAATACTGGAAGTATTCCTCCGCGGAGTGAAACAAGTAGTGCAGGAATCACTCCGCCTGACAACGAGTCGAGCGGATCGCAGGGGTGTACCCGTGGAAATACATCGAGGTCACCACGACGTGGGAGACGGGAATCTCGCTCACCCCAACGCCGTATCATCAGGGGTAAACCACCGGAAAGGTCGAACACAAACGTTATCAACGACGGATCGTTATTCAATCGTCCTTGGGCTGGTAATTCGAAATCGAACTGTGAACAAAAAACCTCTACATAGGCCAACCGGGGGTTAGGCAGTGAAAATGTGTGTAACACCTTAAAATTTGGCAGTTTAAACGTAAATGGCCTTAAAAGGAAATTGAACTACCCCGACTTTATTGAATATGTGAATAGTTTTGATGTGTTTTGTGTTTCTGAAACTCATATTGACTCCACAGATAATGTTGATATTGAAAATTTTGTGTTTTTTGCCAAACATCGTAGTCAAAAATATTTCAGGAAAAGTGGTGGTATTGGTGTGTACGTTAGAAAAGACATTGTGTCTTATGTTAAGGTTTTAGAAAATGACTTTGAATATATACTTTGGCTAAGCTTTGACAAAAGTTTGACCAATCTATCTGATGATTTAGTACTTGGTGCAATTTATTTGCCGCCTGAAAATAGTAGATTTTTTAATGCCGAAGACTTAAATGTTTTTGAAAATGAAATCACAGCCTTTTGTAGCCGGTATAAGTTTGTCCAGTTGGCAGGCGATACAAATTCAAGAGTAGCTAAACTGAAAGATTTTGTGCAAGCTGATAACTTCCTCTGTGACTATTTTGATATTGAAGAAGAGTCACAAGAGTTTTTAAATAAATTTTTAATTCTTGAACGGTTGTCTGTTCCGCTAGAACGTAATTCCTGTGACCTCAGAACAAATACACACGGTTATAGGCTAATAGAAATATGTCGTAATAATAACCTCTTTTTCTTAAATGGGCGTGTTTTCAAAGATAGAGATCACGGTTCTTTTACCTTTAAAAATCGATCGGTCATCGATTTTGTCATGTCTACAGCAGATTGTTTTGAGTACTTTACAGATTTTGAAATTCAGGAAACGGACAGCCTTTTTTCTGATGGTCATTGTGCCCTCTCGTGGGAGATGAAATGCTCACGCTATGCTAAATCGGATGTAAACAGTAACGTTCAGAATGTCCAAACACCCAAACCAAGTTGGGATAGTACATTAAAAGAAACATTTATTGAAAATATCGATTTAGATCAGCTATCTTTATTAAACGATCATCTCGATTCTGACCTAATCAATGAGAAAACTATTGAAAAATTCACTGATGATTTGAAAAATTTATTCCACGGTTCGTCGATTAAAACATTTCCGCAGAAAAATAGTAACTTGTCACGGAAGCCATTGAATAATAAAAAATCATGGTTCGGTCCAAAATGTGCTAAAGCTAGAAAAAATTACCACGATGCCAAAAATACTTACCGCCTAGACAACAGTTTTAATAATAAGATACGACTTCGTGACGCAAGTAAGCAGTACAAACGTACAATGGATTTTTATATTAAAAGAGAAAAATTTTCTAATGCGAGCAAATTACGAAATTTAAGCGAAAATAGCCCTAAAAGGTACTGGAAATTTCTGAATAATTTAAAACCGAAATCAAAACAAAATCAGTCTCCAAGTATTAATGACTTTTACAAACATTTTAAAGAAATAAACTCAAACGTTTCGATGGACGGAGCCGAAAACCCTGATGATATTTTACATATTCCTGAAGAATCAAATTTGCTGTTGAACTCGAGAGTAACTGAAGAAGAAATTTCGAAATGTATCAAAAATCTGAAAAATGGTAAAGCATCTAGTCCTGTAGATAACATTATTAACGAATACATAAAATCTTCTAAGGACTTACTTATTCCTACATACACCAAACTATTTAACCACGTTTTTGACTCTGGAATTATTCCAGACTCTTGGTTAGAAGGTATCATTATTCCTATCTTTAAAAATAAAGGCGACCCAAAACTTCCAAGTAATTACAGACCTATAACAATACTGAGTTGCCTGGGAAAACTTTTTACTTCTGTTCTAAACCAAAGATTAACTAGTTACCTAGAAAATAATAATATTATGAATGAAAACCAAGCGGGCTTCCGAAAAGGATACTCCACCTCTGACCATTTATTTACCCTACAATCAATTATAGAAATTTTAAGAAAGAAAAAGCAAAAGCTCTTCTGCGCCTTCGTAGATTTTTCTCAGGCTTTCGACAAGGTCTGGAGGGTCGGTTTGTGGAAAAAATTACTTGGAAATTTTATAAATGGAAAAATTTTCAAAGTTATACATAATATGTACTCCAATATCAAGTCTTGTATATCACATAATGGCGTTTCTTCAGCTTTTCTCATCTCAGAAATCGGTGTTCGTCAAGGGGAGAATTTATCCCCTGCTCTCTTTTCCATCTATTTAAACGATCTGCAGACTTACTTGGAAGATAACGGTACTGTGGGGGTGGAACTAAACGACTCTCCTGATTTTTCACTTTGGCTTAAGCTGCTAGTTCTACTCTACGCGGACGATACCGTCCTTCTTGCTAGTACTTCAACAGATTTACAAAACTGTCTTGACTCATTTAATATGTATTGCAATACTTGGCGCTTAAATGTTAATGTAGCCAAAACGAAAATCGTCATCTTCGGTGCTCGTCAACTTCGAAATTTTAATTTCAAGCTAGGAGATAGAGAAATCGAAATTACAGATAAATATCACTACTTGGGTCTAACTTTTTCTAGCAGCGGATCTTTCCTCAAAGCTAGAAAGCATGTTGTCGAACAGTCTAAGAAAGCGATGTTCATGCTACTATATAAATCCAATAACTCAGATCTGCCGATCGATCTCATTATTAAGCTGTTTAATCATACAGTGCTACCTATTTTAACCTATGGCTCAGAAATATCCGGATTTGAAAGCCTTGAAATCTTAGAAAAAGTTCATAATGATTTTCTACGTAAAATTACCAAAGCGCGGATTTCAACGCCTTTGTATATGCTTTTCGGTGAACTAGGTCGATACCCAATCTCTATTGTCGTAAAAACGAGAATGATCTCATTCTGGAACAGACTGATAACGGGCAAATCATCAAAATTATCTACGCAGCTATATTATTATATGTTAAGTCAACCAAATGTAGAATACAAATGGTTAAAACATGTCAAACAAATCCTAAATTCTGTTGGTAGGCCGGATATATGGTTGAATCAGAACTTAATAACCAGTAAATGTATACATAAATTAGTCAAGCAAACACTTGTAGACCAATATAAACAATCGTGGTCATCTGAACTTACGGAATCCAGTAAGGGACGTACATACAACGTTTTTAAAGACCAACACTGTTTCGAAAATTACTTTAAAGTTCTAGATTTAGATGACGCCCTGACATTATTCAGGTTTAGAACTGCCAATTTCAAACTACCGGTTGAAAAATTAAGATACGAGAACATCCCTTATCATGATAGAATCTGTAATATCTGTGATAAAAACGAAATCGGTTCTGAGAGTCACTATATGTTTCAATGTGACTTCTTTCAACAACAAAGAGCGCGTTTCTTTGAGGAATCGCAGTCAAATAGACAAAACGTATCATTTAAAATGTTACGGTCATCTGAAAACACACAAATTCTTAAACCATTGTGTAAATTTCTAGGAACCATAATGAATAAATTTCGCTAAAATGTCTGTTTTAGTAAAGCACCAATTCCACCACCGATTCATCTTACTCGATACCATTATTATAATGTTTATTTGGTTTATTAACCGTCAGCTAATATTATTTTTTATGTATGTAACCGCCAGCATTTAACTGCAGTTTAATATTTATCTGCTGCTAATTGAAAGTAATCTAAACGATGGATAAATTTCTGTTGTTAAGCAATGTATCTATTATCCATGATGTTCATGGTTTTTAACTCGTAAATTGGATCTTTTTTTTAATTCAGTTCCATTGACATTCTTTTTCACAAACAAATTGTACGTTTTTAGGTAAACTCAAAGTACATTGTACTTAAAATATTTTTTTCCCTTTAGATTGCATTGTACATGTTGACTATATTGTAAATTATTTTCCAAATCGTTTATAGGTAAACTCAAAGTATATTTACTTACAAAAGTTTCTTCTAAAATCCACTTCAACTTTTACATTTTATATGTTGACTATATATGTTGACTACATATAGTTTGACCTTTACTATAATTGACCTTACGCCAGTGTTGATTGACAGGTTCCAACTGACCAATCAGATAACAGAACTGATAAGCCTTGTTGTTAGCCGCCATTTTGTCCGTCAAACTTAGTGCCGGACTCGCCAGTCAAAGAATATAAATACCACCGAAAAATCGTCCAAAATGGTAAAAAGGTGACGTTAGGACACCTTTACATCAGACACAGGGAAGAGAGTGTAATACTAGAGCGCTTCCCTTTTCCAAATCCACTCTCAGACCTCGAATATTGTCAACGATGTATCAGGCTCTGTGGACGTCCTCAAGAATAGTTGATGTTAAAAATCTTATAAGAGTGTTTAAAAGCAAAGCAATTCGACTTAGCACTCATTGTGTTATAACGTTTTAATTATTTCATTTAAATCAGTGTAAAATTCTATGAAAATTAACTTTCTTATTTAACAAAAGTGCCTAGTATTCTTTATTCAATAGTAAAAATATTCCATCAGTTACCAGAGTAACTGGTATGTACTGATCGATAAAACACAAATATTTGATGTTCTATATTATTTGAATGGTAACGTGTAAATAGTATGCCTTAATGTACCTGAAACATGATTTATGCATTTTTAAGGTTTACATCAATCTCCCACTGGTGTATGTTAAGTCATACCTGGGTGATAATACAACAAATAATAAACATGATAAAAAACTATGATTAATATAAGATTATTTTTAATGAGTCTAATCAATAATTTTCCAGGCGCTCAAAGTTTTGACTTAGCACTCGGTGTGTGCTTTCGTTCTAAATTTCATTTTAATAGACAGCGTAAACTTCGTCTAAAATTCGAGAAAAAATAGCATATTTCGTATAAAGAAGATATGTTCTTAAACAAAAAATTGTGCATTCATTCTGTATACTTTATAAAGAAATTTGGTAGGCTCAAACATTGTTTTAAGCTGCGATGCGCCGGTATAAGTCTTGAAATATGAGTATGGACTATATCATCGCCTTGGACTATATCTTATTTATTTATCATTTACACGTTTTAATTCTATTAAGAGAACTTTCTTTACTTATACTTAAAACACATCATGTCCAAGTATTAGACATTAAATGCTATGTATCTGAATAATGTTGAACAATGATATGAGCATCTTAAATGAGTTCCGGTATTTCGAAATCCGACGTTTCTTAAATGACACAAGTGACAATTTTTACATGTAAATTACCTTATTTAATTTATCTAATTATTTTGAAATAGGATTCAGAATCCACAGTCTGATTTCAACCTTAATTAATAAAAATCAATGTTCTAGTCTGCTTAATATAGTCATATCCTACATGATTTCCGGGAGATCGAAATTTGACGTTTCTATAATGAAAAAGAAACGGACAATTAAAAAAAACCACAAAATCAGCTATAATGATTTCAGAGATTTCCGTCTTTTTTACGTGTTTTCCGCTCGGCCCCCTGCCTTGTTGGCAAAATATTTCTGCCATCGCCATTTGATTCCTTTGTTTGTCGGGCCCAGCATGAATTGTTCCCCCTGAAAACTGGTAGGCGTGGCTACAGGCTGCCTGGCGTAAGGTCAATTAGAACAGAACTACTTTCAGTTCTTTATTTAGAACTACTTTCGGAAAACCAATTTGATCACGATCGTAGCTGATTCAATATTGTATGTCTCTCCCCCCTTCTAAGAATAGCATACTTTCTTGTTATAGTTATCATATAATTTCTTTCTAAAATTATGAAATTTATATCTATCTTGTTCCGGCACCACTGTCAGTATATTATAAAGACAATGTGTTTTGTTTTATGCCCTTGCTGTATATGTATATGTACCAGGGTTAAAATAAAAGAATAGTTGAGTTGAGTTGAGGGGCTACCAAATTTCAGCTCGGGCTACCGATTTGCCGCAGGTACAAGCCCGACCAGGTACCGAATTTTCCTAATTTGTTTAAAAAATCATGCTAATTAAACGAGTACTGCATCCAGACTGAGAAACGCTTATGGAATTATTGTTGGTTTTGCACTCTCACGTGTTGACAATCAAACACAGTGTCAAAGACGTAACCGCAGCGCTAATTGGCTGAATACAATCACCTCTAGCGTAACGGATAATTTGATTAGCTTTCATACTTCTCGCGAAAATCACACAAGTACCTGCAGTAGGCGGAGCTTAAATTATGCTATCAGCGTGTGTGTAAATGTATATTCAGCACTCGTTATTACATCTTGCAAATTGTCAACAGTCCGAGTTGCAGTAATTGGCGAGTGCGGATCCTAAAAAATTGGGCGTAACAGTTTAGATTTTGTTTTGGCAAGGAGTGTCATGTCCGATGCTTTTGGACTCTGACGATGCTGATCTGGACTGGAGTATTTAGAGTTAAAATTTTTCAAAAACATGGCAGACATGTACTGACTACTGTATGTCTTTTTTATTACTTCAAAAATGCATAGAGATGTCTGTAAAACAAAATGTTATAAGGTGCAAAAATTATGACATTTTAAGGTATTAAAGTTCGGGCTAGTGAAATTGGTGTCGGGCTTGGAAAATTTCCAATCTGGTAGCCCGAACAGGCTAGTGGATTCAAATCTGAATTTCGTACACTGTAACGGTTTGATGTATTAATCTTCAGATTTTTATGCAAGGTAGCAGGGGTGGCAAAATCTGATTTTGACTTGTTTGTCCTTTTTGTCAGTTGCTATTTTGTACTTGTCCGTATAGTAGTTACATGTATATAGTAAATTCTAGTCAAATTAGACTCGTCCGTACAAGCTTTGGGACAACCTGGGCAATACGGACAATTGAATTTGCCACCCCTGGGTAGTCGAATATATTTGATGATGATCATGAACGAGCATTAAATTACATCGTTAAAGGTAGTTGTTCTTTGAAAGTCAACAGGTGTACGGCTCCAGTCGCATTCGGTTTAATATTAATATTACAAAACGCACATTTTTACAAATTGGTATCCAATCAATTGGACCTCATTCTATTAGTGTACAATGAAAAACGATATTCTTGTTTCGTTTATTCAATATATCTTTTGAAACTGAATAACATTTAAATGTCGATATGATTTAAATAGCGCTGTAGATGCCCTCAACTTTTAGGACACATAAGTTATTTTTACACTAACAACTTCTTTCCATAAACAGGGTTCCAATTTAAGCTCGCATACTCGCGAAATGCGAGTGCAAATTTCAAACTGCAAGGTGAGATTTCAGACACCAGCATTTTTTTGCGAGTGAAAATTTTTGGCCGAATAATGTTCATTTCTAACAGTCGTTTTGATCTTAGACTGTTCTTTCTTTCGGAGCACTCTTTCATCTTTCGTCGTAAAAGGACATTTACACTCGATACATGTCCCGTGCGCATGTCTTTTTCAACTGCGACAAGTACCTGCGCAATTTTGATGACGTTTAACCGCATCCGTGGGTTTTTTGGTAATCTAATTAATAAGTTACTATTTATATAGCGCAAATACGATTGGCTGGACTTGTCACGTGGATGTTTGTGTTAATGTTCTAATAAAGTAACATGTCACGGGAAATGCAAGTTGTTTTTCATTTAGCAAGTTAAAAAAAATACCACTTGCGAAAAAATGCAAGTAGAAAATCAGGCTAAATTCGAACCCTGATAAATGGCCTTTTTTCCCAATCTGAACAGTTATCACGCAGAAATTTTCACACTTTTGAGCAAGTCTCAATGAAACTTAGTCAGAATGTTACCCTTAATAAAACTTTTGATGAGTTCTTGATTGGGTTATCTTAGCTCTAAAACTAGGTCACCAGGTCAAATTAAAGGGAAAGCTTGTAAACACACTAGAGGTCAAATTTTTGGCCCAGTCTTAATGAAACTTGGTCAGAATGGAACCCTCAATAAAATCTTAGAAAAGTTTGACATTGGGTCATCTGGTGTCAAAATCTAGGTCACCAGTTCAAATTAAAGGAAAAGCTTGTTTACACTCCAGAGGTCACAATTTGGGCCCAATCTTAATGAAACTTGGCCAGTATGTTACCCTCAATAAAGTCTTTGACGAGTTTGATATCAGGTTATCTTGGGTCAAAACTAGGTCACCAGTTCAAATTAAAGGAAAAGCTTGTTAACACTGTAGAGGCCACATCTATGACTATATCTTCATGAAACTTGGTCAGAATGTTGATCTTAAAGATCGTAAGGTCCAATTTGTATCTAGGTCATCTAGAATAAAAAAACTAGATCACCAGGTCAAATCAAAGGAAAAGCTAATTTACACTAAAGAGGCCACATTTATGAAGATATCTTAATGAAACTTAGTCAGAGTATTAATTTTGATATTCTTTATGTCAAGTGCAAATTTGGGTGAGGTGGGTTAAAAAACTCGGTCACTAGGTCAAATCAAAGGAAAAGCTTATTGAGACCACATTTATGACCATATCTTAATGAAACTTGGTCAGAATGTTAATTTTGATAATCTTTAGGTCAGTAGCTCAGGGGAGCGATACATGGCCTTCATGGCCCTCTTGTTTATATTTTCTCTGACTCGCTTAATAAACTTAAATTTATATGACAGTAACCTAATATTCTCTATTTATTACATAAATGGCGTTGCAGGAGTGTAATACAGCCATTAAATAAAAACGACACTACACTGTTGTAATAAAGCTTTGACATTGACGTGATTTATAGTATAGGCGACGTCGGTCAAATTGACTTGTTTATAAAGCAGAAGAAAGTCGAATATTTGGTGTTTCGACAAGAAAGGCCAACATGTGATAAAAAGAATTCATCTTACATTTGTGACTAGCCACGTTGAATTTATTAAACTCTTTGAATATAATTGATAAAATGTGGTGTTTCACATTTTATCATGCAATCTATCTTATATTTGGCATGAGTGTCATCGTCGGTCAGACGAAGTCTCTTGCGCAAACCACAGGTTCCTATCTCAATATTTGACTTTCATCAAAGAATGTTACAAAAACAGCTGAAATGCACCGCCCCATCAGTACTCTCAGTGCTTTGATTGTATTAGTATACACGAGTAGGCAATGTTTAGCGAGCGATAGACACAGCTAAAGTGAACTGATTTTAATGGGTTGGTATCAATGTAAAGCTAACATGTTTATCTACCCAATAATCTTAATTTCCTCGTGATTTTTTGCATTATTGAGCGAGATAACGTTCTAGATCATAGATGCATTCATATTTGAACAATCCTCGTATTAAAATGAAACTGCCTTTTGTCACAAACTTGATTAATATTACTAACTTAAGTATCATGTCATTCCGGACGTTTGTCGGGGTGACGTTCGGCAGGTCGGGCAACATGTAAATGAAGTACAGAATTGATATTTTATTAGCTAATTTGCATGACAATTTTTATACTTATTCTTTACCAATAAAATACTGTTGCTTATCCCTTTTTACATATGGAAAGAGCTGCTAATGTTCATGTCTGTCTAGCTGGCTCCTGCTCCTTTAGCGTGGAGAGTCCCGGACAGGTTGAAGTTCGATTACTATAGCAGCCCTATGAACAAATTTGAAAGAGGACCTTGCCAGGATACAAAAGACCAAGTGACCAGTACTTTGAGAGCAGATGTTTATGTGAATCATGGACGAGGGATGCCACACCATCCATCTACACTAATAGCTCACCCTGAAACTTCATTTCAGGTGAGCTAAAAAGTGTTTTGCACTTTATAGGGACAATGTGTTCACAAGATTTATAGGCCAAAGGGTTCTTGAGATAAAAGCAGAAACTTTTCTGTACTTACTGTCCATGTGACCTTGAACCTTGGCATATCACCCTCAAAATTGATAATGGAACCTGATTTAGGTTGAAACATGGAAGCAGTGGTCCAATGGTAACACTGTCCGACAAGGAAACCAGGAGTCCCGAGTTTGATCCCCAACTCCTCAAACTTAAAATTACTAACATTGGGATGACAGCGTGTATGGGTGCTTTACACCTGGCACGCTAAAGAACCGGGGAAACTTCCGGAATAGGAGCATCTCCTGTATCTTGCACTATTCTACAAGTAAGATTAGTAATGGTCTTCTGGAGAAGTTGCCTAAATGGCGACTATAAATATGCTCAAAAACAAACAAATGATTTAGTTGAAGTCACACATTCTCATTTTTTTCACTAAAAGAGAACAGAAACAAAAAACAAAGACCACGTACGTTTTCTGTTATTTTATTTCTAATTCAGATCTAATTCTGGGCATTATAGTAAGCACATCAGACTAGTAAAAAGCACAAAAATAAAACATTTCAATTCATCAAGGGAAAAAAGCATTTCAGCAAACAAAATATGAATAAATTTGCAACAATTACAATTAACTTATTACAAATAGATCTACTCGTTACAAATAAAAGTATACTACAATAAAAGTTCTTCTATGAGTTAGACTTTAGAATTATCATCATAGAAATAACAGTTAGAATATCCAAAATCTTCATTTTACTGAATATAAAGGAAGACAACTCTGTATGTCAATAGTATATATACTCATCACTTATTGCCCTTTGATTTCCAGATATTGCATTTTTCGGCAGTAAACAGTATCAATATCAAGTCAGAAGCACAGCAAAACAACCCTGTACCTTGATATTTTGTACAAGGCAAAATTGTAAAAGACTAACATGTTGAGCGAGAGTAAAATATATTATATATAGAAAGATGTGCCTAAACATCCCATAATATAATTGCTGCCTCACTTCTCAATTAGTATCAATTAGTGTAAAACATGAAGTCCATTATCTTCTATTGAAACCTACCTGCATGCATGGAATGAAATAATAAACTTCATATTCCAACAGGTAGGGAATAGTAAAAACTGGATTTTGATGAAACTTGGCAGGTTGGCAACTTACACTATTTCAAACAATTAGACCCACCTTTCTGCTGAGAAATTTGTCTATGAATATGAATATAGAAAAACATAACATGAACATTGGAAGTACGGAAGACATTTTCAACAAAAATAGTAATATCACTCGGGCATACAATGGTAGCACACAGGTAAAATCTAATAACAAATTAACTGGAAGGGAACAGCATGTGCTTAAACTAAAATAACAAATTAAATATGCTTTAAAACTCTCAAAATTCAGTTAACAGTAAAACATTGACTAATCTAAGTATCATTAGTTACTATCAATAAACTTTTGGCAGTCACTTAGTCTCTAATACTACCTATTTGTTTTGATTTTTTTAGCAAAAAGCTGCAATACACTTTTCTTTTGCAAAAATGGCACACTGCTTTTAGTTAACCCTTATCATGCTAGACACAACTGATTCAGCCTTTGCGTCCAGTGTAGATCATGATCAACCAGCACGTCCGTGCAGTCTGATCAAGATATGCACTGTTCGCCATTCAGTCTGTATCTTTTTGGTAAGCACCTCTTTTAACAGCTAGAGGTACTGTCCAAATTGAAAGATGGACAAGATCATTGATTATTGAAGGATTTCACAAATCAGTTTGAGTCAGATTTTCCATTAATTTGCATACAAAGCAACAGATGTGGAAAGATGTATTTGTAATATCATAATTACTGAAAAAAACTTCTTCCTTGAAGGCCATTCACATATATTCTATGGTATCATATTCAAACATCCTGATAATGTTTTGCAGTTATATGAAATATTATCGTTAAGTAAACAATAAATTGTCCTAGTTTGTAAACAGTGAAGCATTTTTAGTTGTTATGTATATTTTCATCATTAAAAGACATTTCTTTAAAAACTCTGAAACTTAACACACAGTCCATTTGCCAACTTGTACATCTTTTAATCTGCCAGATTTAACAAGTAAACCACTTTGAAAATGACATATATAATAGAGCACTACCTACAGACATAGAAAGCATAAAACAAATAGGATATTTTTATTGCACTTCAACAACTGAACTGATATGCTTTCATAGAACTAGTGCATATAAACATTTAAAATACAACTTGTAAACAATTCACACTGCAAACAGAAGATCCCTATAAATACCATAGACAACAATGTTTATCAACCTTCATTAAAGACTGTTTTATACAATGAAACTTATGCTGAAGTTCACCACTTTCCAAATTATACCGGAGGACCTATAATGATTTGTCAACAATTTCCCTGCAATTGTATTCTTCTCATTATTATGCTATAGTGGCATTCATTGACAGTTAAGGTAGCTATTTAGGGTGAACAACCTTAAACTTTTGCAGTATACAGTCAAACTTCATTGACTCAAACTTAAATAATTCACATTAACAGTGTCAGGTCCCGAAAAAAGTCCATATGTAATTTATTTTGCTCGATAGCTCGAACTACCGATAACTCGAACAAATTTTGCTGGTCCTGTCCTGTTCAAGCGAATGAAGTTCGATATTATTTAACCTGTCAATAAAGATAACCTTCCCAACCAAGAATTTTATCAGGGCTGAGGTTTGATACATCCTTTATATATATATATATATATATTATAGAGACCTTCTATTTACATTGAACACAAATTCCACTCCTATATGCTTGTAAGCCAAACAGCACTTTCACAAGTATCTAACAGTAAAACTTTCACTTTTTTAACAATCATTTAGTATCGTTTGTGTATAAAAATTTGAAGAAAAAAAAAAATACTATATACAGTATCAAAACTAAATAAAATCAAAATCTTTAGGATGAAAAATTAATAATATTTTGACCAATTACATGGAAATCAAGCCAAAACAAAAAAGAAACACACCTAAAATACATCTTTAATACTTGTAGGTAACCTTTAAAAGTTAATTTTAATATGAAAATATAATTTCTTCACTGTAAAGTACAACTTTCTTTATTCCAAGATTTTCTTTATAACTTTTTTTTACGTCAACTTCCTGTGATGCATTCATCAACACAAACATTCCATCATTCTATCTTTTATACAGCATTCAAAAATAATTTTCTTCCTACATCTCAGAACAAAGTTTAACACAGATCCTTCATCTGTAACAATAAATATCGTAAAAACCTAGTGCAATTCTTCAACAGCCCTGCTGTACAATTAATAAAGAACAACTTGATTATTTAAGAACACCTATCTCACTATCTAATTATGTACAAATTTGATAAATTATCATTAAAAGTCATGAAATAGTGATAAAAATGGCAAGCATAGATAAAACCAGCACGACATAGTGAACTCTTAATGACAATCCGCAATTATCAATGCAGCTGCATCTTCCTCAATGCTCTTTCGGCATCCGTCTGATCTTTGAATGCTCTTTCGGCATCTGTCTGATGCTCTTTTGGCATCCGGCTGATTCTCTTTCAGCATCCATCTGATCTAGAATGCTCTTTTGGCATCCATCTGTTTTTGAATACTCTACCGGCATCTGTCTGATCTTGTATGATCTTCTTGCATCTTTCTGACGTATGTGATAAAGACATTTCATAACAAATGGTAAATGTCAGAATCACATACAGAGAAGAAGTATTTAATCACCTTAAATTGCTGATTGCCATTATGGAGTCACTACCTTAATATATTTTAGACATGTAAAATAGTAAAAAAATCAAGCAGGTTGTATTGCTCATTTTTACAAAGCACTGCCTTTATTGTCTTAATTAAATAGCTTTATTATGATAAAAAATTAGAAATATTATATACAGTGTATTTACAAAATCAGTAAAAATTTGAGATTTTTTTACCTTTAAGAATAAGACTATTAAATCATCACCCCATTTCTTAGTCAATAAAAAATAACATCTTTAATAAAACTGTGCATAAGTAAATAATTTAATTGAAATGCCTGACAACAGCTTAAATTAAAAAAAAAAATTCATTATACACACTACTCATGTATCTGACACATGATAATATTCTGCAATTTGAATGAAAAGTGTACCTATACCACTAGGAATCTAGGGTAATTGTAAATTTTATCTATCTTAGCAATGATTCCTGCTCAAAGATTCCATTTGCCTAAAAATCACGCAATGAATAATGACTGTGTCAAATAATATGCACATTTATCATGCTGTGCGGAAATTATGTCCAACTTCACACATTTCTTAATATATTGCTTCATGTTATATATAATATTATATATAGCTACTGCTGAAATGCATTGTGTGTAAACAGTAGTTTTTCTTCTTTCATAGACTCTGTACTATTTGTGTAATAAATAAATATAGTGTAAATGAAAACATGACTGAAGTATGTGAATATTACATGATCAATAAGAGCATAATACTGAACATTGTTCTTGTCTGACACAGAAAAATCAAGTGTGCTCAAGCATTGGGGAGACTTGCAAAATGCTTCCATACAAAAAAATTGAAAAAGTGTTTTCCAGCAACCACTGGCTCTTCAGATTTTTCATCCAATATGTAAAAGAACCAGGTATACTACACTAATCTTGCACTATTTTAAAATCTAATATGACCATCATTCATCTTGAGACGTCATCCATATTGATAACTAATGGTAACCACAAATAAGCTTAGATACATACATTTGAATTTGCAATATTATCTATCATATATAATAGCTCTTATTGTATCATATAATATCCCATGTACAAGTGAGAGATTCAAACAACAATGAAAGACATGTTAACACTTTTGTATCATCTTCATATAATCAAACTGATTTCATACAAGTGTAAATTTAACAAAATTCAACTGTAAGATACAGGCCTTATACCTTTAATATTTCTTTTGTGGTAAGTTGCAGTCTAGCATAAAACTCCTGTTCCTGTTGTCGTCATTTTCAAGGGGCATTTAAACAGAAGAGCAAAGAGGTGTTAACAAAGAGCTCACATGCTGTTAACACATCTTTTAATATATGTGCATTCAATGGTGAAACATAAATGCATAATGGCCCCTAAGATGCATAATTAAAACAAAGAAAATGAATGCTTATGGATATACACATAATATCTATTTATTTATCTTTTTACACATTTTATGCTAGAACTGCAGTAACAGGTTTGTTCTGCGTTATAAAACTGGGATTCTGTATAACACAGAACAAATATGCGTTATCACTACATGTTACCACAACACACTACTGTCCAATTCAGCTGGTCTTACCGTTTTAAGTACAAAATACACTTGTTTTCAAGGCCTTTTCATATAAATAAAAAAAGACCTCAGCTATTTATACGTCTATACCATTCAGTTTCAGCAGTGCCATAGTACATCATAATGTATGCCAAGATCTACCCGAAAGAGACATTTTTCTTAACCGTTAAATGATGTACCTGGATTTCATTTCCATTCCCGGAAACTAATGTTTTCATTCTGAATAATTTCTCTCCTCAGTTCTGTCCTTAAAACACAGTTTCACACAAAATAATTAAAACATGTAAACAATAAAACAATTTTGTAAAAAAATAAAAAAATATTTTCTGACAGCAGATGTAACCAAAAAAAATATTAAAACTTTATTCTCCATTTAAAAGTACTTTATGACTCGAAAGATTTAAAAATGTATAAAGTACTTTTCTTGTAATGGAATAAAATATTTGTCAGTTTAACAAGAAGAAACGAAATCTTTAGTGATGACCTAATGTGTGACATTGCCAGACAAACTGAATTTCAGGCAAGCAACCCATAATGAACATCTGCTATTTTCATTTGATTATGTTTTCTCATACGCCATTTGCAGACACATCAGTCATACAGGTATGCGGCTATCCGTTCCGACTGGAGAATGCCGAAATTGCATAATGTAGAATAAGGGAACAAAACGAAATTGCTGATTTTCATTATTGATCCACAGCCTTCAAAACATTCAACAATAAGTAGATCATTTACTGGAGAATGAAAAGTAAAATTTCCATTAGTTTTTCTAAGGCTTTCTTTCCAACACTACACACGTCTCTAGTTCAATAAGGCAGCTATTTATCTTTAATTGAAAACAAATTGGAAAACTCAACAAAAAACAACAGTTTGTTCAAGTATAATTCAAAACTTTTAACAACATTAGCATAGTATCTAAAATCCTCAATGCTATGTATGGGTCTTATCCTTGATATAATGGTGTAATCACAGGAAAAGCATCTTATATTTTTCAGGCCGAAAATGAAGGTTTTGCAACATTTTCTCAGACACCTCATGTATTTCAACAAAGAGCAGGTGGGTCATATAAAATTATTAAATAGTCTATCTACTGATTTATGACCTAGATAAGTTACACGACTATCTAATTCCTTCCGCATTCTGGACACAGGATGTCGCCCTCGTTGACCAGGAAACCACGGCCCACCATGGAAGCATCACACTTGTAGCAGACGAAACAGTCGCTATGCCAGTGACGATCCTCAAAGGAGATAAATTTAGTTCCTCCAAACCCTGAAATAAAGTATTAATACAAAATATGATGCATCTTAGAAAAACACAAACTTAGTACATCCAAACCGTAAAAGTAGCAATATGTGATATATGTAATGAAGTTGATGAACTTAATATGTCCATACCATTAAAGTAACAATATGTGACATGTATCCAAAATGATAAACTTAGTACGTACATACTGTAAAAGTAACAATATGTGATAAACAGGTGCAAGAATAATATTGTAACAAAATACAAGTTATGTGACACAGTCATGTAAGAAATATCTCCAGAAAAAATAATAAGACATTTGTATGCAAGAAGATATAATCAAGTACCTTGAACTTTGTGAACGTGTAAGAACTGATTTAATTTTTATTGCAGGAGGGCTATTTCAGTATCTGAACATGTAAGAGATACATGAAGCAACTGTTTTTTCTTCCTATCTACAAAATTCCTTGAATGCTAATGCTGTATTAAACATAAAAGGCTAGCCTTGTTTTTTGAAACAGATTAATTCAGTCAGCATGAATTAACTGATTCATATTATTTTGGAGGAATACTCTATTATTATAATAATCATTATAACTTTAAAGTGCACCTAAATGATTTGTTTCAATCGCTAAAACCGGAACAAAGTCCATAGTTATCCCATCCCAAGGTCGCTGGCTTCTAAATGACTGTCATACCCTCTCGCAGTCTGAGGCCTGCTCAGGTATGTGTGGAAACCCAAGACGCCTTCCTGATTGAAAAAATGCCTGAGGTCTCCCCTAACTACTTTAAAGCTGTAAGGTCAACATATGATCTGAAGTGTGCCAAATAAATCTGACTAAACACTTAAACTACCTAAAGGATGTGGACCACCATGCCAGATTTCTAACTAAAAATTAATAAGTAAGTGAATACTACCACACCTGCCACATGGTTTGATATCAAGTTTGGATTGAAAGGCTGTCGTACATTTACAAACTGGCTCTGAATAGAGACAACTTTTGTCTTTATCAGCAGACACAATAAATGCATTATTCAACAAACACTGCATTGGCAGACTGCTCTCCCATCAATGTTTTTATATGTGAATAATGTATACAAATAACACAAGCAGATAATGCAATACAAAATGAATTGATCATTTTCACAGACTGATGACTACAAAACAAGTGGTCCCATCCTGACAGGCAATAAATTCTGCACTTCTAAGAAATTTATTGTAACAAACAAAACACTTTGTAAATTAAAGCATGCCGACAGTGATGCCAAAACAATAGCCTGGGCTCCAGTCTGTCGATATTTTCTATGTTATCCTATTGGCAAATCAAATCTACTATCAGAAACTAAAATGGCTATGTATGTATATAGGACCCAATAATAAATGAATATGACTTCTTTTACTTGAAAAACAAGAGGACCATGATGGTCCTGATTCGCTCACCTGTCCCCACATGACCCAGTTTTGAACTGAGTATGATGTAGTTTTTTCTATTATTTGACATAGTGACCTAGTTTTTGAGCTCATGTGACCCAGTTTTGAAACTGACCTAGATATCATCAAGATAAAAATTCTAACCAATTTTCATAAAGTTCCATTGAAAAATATGACCTCTAGAGAGGTCACAAGGTTTTTTATTATTTGACCTACTGACCTAGTTATTGATGGCATATGACCCAGTTTCAAATCTGACCTAGATATCATCAAGGTGAACATTCTGACCAATTTTCATGAAGATCCATTCAAAAGTATGGCCTCTAGAGAGGTCACAAGGTTTTTCTATTTTTAGACATACTGACCTAGTTTTTGATTGCAGTTGACCCAGTTTCGAATTTGACCTAGATATCATCAAGATGAACATTCAGATCAACTTTCATACAGATCCTATGAAAAATATGGCCTCTAGAGAGGTCACAAAGTTTATTTTGTTATTTGACCTACTGACCTAGTTATTGAAGGCACGTGACCCAGTTTCAAACTTGACCTAGATATCATCAAGGTGGACGTTCTGACCAATTTTCATGAAGGTCCATTCAAAAGTATGGCCTCTAGAGAGGTCACAAGGTTTTTCTATTTTTAGACCTACTTACCTAGTTTTTGACCGCAGTTGACCCAGTTTCAAACATGACCTAGATATTATCAAGATGAACATTCAGACAAACTTTCATATAGATCCCATGAAAAATATGGCCTCTAGAGAGGTCACAAGGTTTTTTATTATTTGACCTACTGACCTAGTTATTGATGGCACGTGACCCACTTTCAAACCTGACCTAGATATCATCAAGATGAACATTCTGACCGATTTTTATGAAGATCCATTCAAAAGTATGGCCTCTAGAGAGGTCACAAGGTTTTTCTTTTTTTAGACCTACTGACCTAGTTTTTTATCATACGTGACCCAGTTTCAAACTTGATCTAGATATCATCAAGATGAACATTCAGACCAACTTTCATACAGATCCCATGAAAAATGTGACCTCTCAGGTTTTTCTATTATTTGAACTACTGACCTAGTTTTGGATGGCACGTGACCCAGTTTCAAACCTGACCTAGATATCATCAAGGTGAACAATCTGACCAATTTTCATGAAGATCTTGTTAAAAATATGGCCTCTAGAGAGGTCACAAGGTTTTTCTATTTTTAGACCTACTGACCTAGTTTTTGACCGCACATGACCCAGTTTCAAACTTGACCTAGATATCATCAAGATGAACATTCTGACCAACTTTCATAAAGATCCCATGAAAAATGTGACCTCTAGAGAGGTCACAAGGAAAAGTTTACGCACGCACGCACGGACGACGGACGCTGCGCGATCACAAAAGCTCACCTTGTCACTTTGTGACAGGTGAGCTTACAAAAACAACAATGCCTGAATCCAAGGCTAGCAAAATCAAACAAAGTCTGCAGTGTTCTGTTGTTTAATACATGTATATTTGTTACAAAAGCTAGAAGCCAGCAGTCATAACAGTCTAGAACATTTCTTGGGGAAAAAACACTATTACTGTTGTATGTTATAAAGACAGGGAGGTTAACCTACTGGGCTCAAACCAGTGACCTCTTGAATAAGTGGCACACATTTTCCATTAGACTGCTTAAATTTCAAACTAACTTCAATCAACACGGATAAATAAGAGAAAAACAACAAAGCATAAATCAGACTGGGAATATTTAATTTTTTTGTGTGTTGATGGCATTCATACTGTTTTATGCAGCATTTCTGTTAACAACAATCAATTCTGTCAGGATTCCTTGAACTTTGTATTAACTTCTTCTCAACAGGTAACTGACATTTTTCTCCCCTGAATCAGTATCCAAGGTTATATATAAATCTGAGATTTTAGAACTGTCCCAAAATGCAACTTTTCCATTGGTCCATTTCAAAATGGTGCTAAGAAACAGGCAATCAGACTCAACTTTAGCATTTCAAAAGGTTGCTGAGAAACAGCCAATCAGATTCAGCTTTAGCATTTCAAAAAGGTGCTGCGAAACAGCCAATCTGACTCAGCTTTAGCATTTCAAATTAGCATTTCAAAAGGGTGCTTAGAAACAGCCAATCAGACTCAGCTTTAGCATTTCAAAAGGGTGCTGAGAAACAGCCAATCTGAATCTATGATTTAACTTAGCGACCTAGCTATTGACCAAATATCACCGAGTTTTAAACTTGACCCAGATTTTAAAAAAACAATTTTTTCTGATCAATATTTATGTTGATCAGGTAGAAAATTTCTATGATATGACCAAGTGACCTAGTTTTATATCCCAGAAACCCCTATTTAAACTTTGTTCTACAATTTTAAAGAGAAATGTTCTGACTAAATTTCAAGCAGAAAATATGGCATCAAGACTGTTAAGAACTTTTTTGTATGATTTAACTTACTGACCAATTTTAACTCACGATGACCAACTTTCAGCTTTAGCATTTCAAATTAGCAATTCAAAAGGGTGCTGAGAAACAGCCAATCTGACTCGACTTTAGCATTTCAAAAGGGTGCTGAGAAACAGCCGACCCGACTCGGCTTTAGCATTTCAGAAGGGTGCTGAGAAACAGCCGACCCGACTCGGCTTTAGCATTTCAAAAGGGTGCTGAGAAACAGCCGATCCGACTCGGCTTTAGCATTTCAGAAGGGTGCTGAGAAACAGCCGATCCGACTCGGCTTTAGCATTTCAGAAGGGTGCTGAGAAACAGCCGACCCGACTCGGCTTTAGCATTTCAAAAAGGTGCTGAGAAACAGCCGACCCGACTCGGCTTTAGCATTTCAAAAGGGTGCTGAGAAACAGCCGATCCGACTCGGCTTTAGCATTTCAGAAGGGTGCTGAGAAACAGCCGATCCGACTCGGCTTTAGCATTTCAAAAGGGTGATGAGAAACAGCCAATCCGACTCAGCTTTAGCATTTCAAAAAGGTGCTGAGAAACAGCCAATCAGACTCAGCTTTAGCATTTCAAAAATGTGCTGAGAAACAGCCGATTCGACTCAGCTTTAGTATTTTGAAATGGTGCTGAGAAATAGCCAATTTGACTCAGCTTTAGCATTTCAAAAAGGTGCTGAGAAACAGCCAATCCGACTCAGCTTTAGCATTTCAAAATGGTGCTGAGAAATAGCCAATCCGACTCAGCTTTAGCATTTCATAAGGGTGCTGAGAAACAGCCAATCCGACTCAGCTTTAGCATTTCAAAAGGGTGCTGAGAAACAGTCAATCTGACTTAGCTTTAGCATTTCAACTCGGTTTTAGCATTTCAAAAAGGTGCTGAGAAACAGCCAATCTGACTTACTTTAGCATTTCAAAAGGGTGCTGAGTAACAGCCAATCCAACTCAGCTTTAGCATTTCAAAAGGGTGCTGAGAAACACCCAATCCGACTCAGCTTTAGCATTTCAACTTGGCTTAAGCATTTTTCGAAAAGGTGCTGAGGAACAGCCAATCTGACTCATCTTTAGCATTTCAAAAGGGTGCTGAGAAAAAGCCAATCTGACTAGGCTTTAGCATTTCAAAACAGTGCTGAGAAACAGCCAATCCGACTCGGCTTTAGCATTTCAAAAGGGTGCTGAGAAACAGCCAATCCAACTCAGCTTTAGCATTTCAAAAGGGTTCTGAGAAACAGCTAATCTGACTCAGCTTTAGCATTCCAAAAAGGTGCTAAGAAACTGCCAGTCTGATTCAGCTTTTGATGCAAGTTACATATTTTATGGACTTCATGATCAGCTAATGAACAAACTTGTTAAATTCAACAAGTAATGAAGAAAAAAGCCTACACAAACAAGTAAGGTAACATGACTAATTCTAAAAGGAACATATCTGAACTTGAGCAAAGAACTGAGAGTCTTTAAATTAGTATACATTTAAAAAAACATTAACTGGAGGTACACAAATCGGACAAAAAACATTTATTATACAAGAACAATCATCTGGAAACAATTTGTTACATAAATAGATACTTGAAATATCTAAGTTTCCAACTGACTGACTGCACGTATGTCTCTGTGATACATCATACACCAATTGTAGGTGCCTATGGAAGGATATTTACATCATTTTTTACAGTACAGAGCTAGGTATCTGTCATTAGAGTACTTTTGCAGGTATTGGAGTAATGTCATTACAACATTTAGTAACAGGTACTGACTTCAGGTAAGTCTGGAGTCTGGTATTGTACTCCCACTCTGTACAAGTACTTAAGACAGTCTGGTTGAGCAGAAAGCAAAGTCTTGTAAAATTAGTATTAATCTATAAAACAGCAGCCAATATTTGCAAATAATAATTATTGTATTTATCTTAAAAGCAATTCATGGGACATTTATATTCACTAAATTCTGCATAAAGTTGTTCATTATTTGTGTATTGCGATTTTCAGCAGTATTTTAGAAACCTAATGATGGCCAGTTCACTAGTGTTCTTGTGCAAGTAACACTTATTCCCCACAAGTAACTGACAACTGTCACTCATTAAACAACATAAGTGGAGCACAAATGACTTAAGACACAATGTATTGCCAAATCACCATTGAAAACAAGCAATGAACTGGTGACTCCATCAATAACCTCAAGCAGCCAGAACTGTAGTCGAGATATACATCACCTCCTTCAGTACCCCAAAACTTCTCCCAAATTTGAATGTGGCACTTAACAAGAAGCTGATTTGCCCTGTATGATCGAAATTCCTGGCTCTCATTCATGTTATTTATTTAATAAATCACAGGAATCTATGAAGAGAATTATTTACTGCATGTTATTCATTACTGAGTAAATACATTCTAATTCAACACACTAAGGGGAAGTCTTTATGCATGGCAGTCATTCAATTGAAATAGATCCACAGAATTAAAAGCTTGCAGATCAAACAATTGTTATACACAGGATATAAATGTTGCTTATTTCCTTGCATTTTCAAAATACCTTTCACCAAATGAACTTCAGTTGCAATATGTTGACAAGAGATGCAGCCAAGAGTGAAAATGTAAAATGTAGTCTAATGTTGCATGTTTAAATATAATGATTTTAACAATAATTTTGCTATTTAACTGATGCAACATTTTGTGCAATGCAACATTATCATAATCTTCGTTAGAAATAAAAAAAATAATTCTATGAAATCCTTAGATATCTTATTCACAATTTCATGAAGGAAACAGACCACCAAGTCATGCCAGAATTTTGTTCTCCGCTTTAGATTATGTCCATCTGCATGCATGATGTCTAGTCTGTTACTGTAGCACAAACTACTAATTTTTTAGTAGATTTTATAGTTTTTTTTAATTGGATAGGCTGCAGTTAATTTTATATTAAGAAAAAAGCAAAAGGTAGAAAAAACTGCTATTAACTCACCAGTTATTGCTTTAGAACATCTGCAGCATTTCTTAGCAAACAGTTCACCATAGCAATCAGCACAATATGGTTTTTCATCTTTCGATGTAAATTTCTCCTTGGCTAACTCCTTCTCACAATTAGTACATGTAAAACACTCTCTATGCCATGGCATATTCTTATAGGCCACACCTCCTTTGTTTATAACCTGAAAAAAATGAAGGCATATTTTATAACACATACAAGCATTTTATATATAAGATATCTAGCAGTAACAAGTCATATACCGATAACAAATACAAGATTTTGTTCTTACTGGCTATTACACCCATTCTACCATATTTGACAATAATGGCTATGACTCTGACCTTACTGTTACTCTAAATTTTGAAATTTTGACCTAAAACCTCAAATCTCAAGTTTCATTCTTGCTTGTTACCACATCTAATGTGAGTTTTCTTAACAACTGACTGCCCCACCAAATTTAGGATGTAACATCACTGGCTGTTACAGCAAATTAAGGATTTTGACACTACTGTCACACCAAATGTAGTAATTTTTGTTCTGACTGTTTCAACGATTACTGGGTAGTATTTTCACTTGAAGTTACACCAATTAAAGTTTTTTTGTCTGGCTACCACACCATTATAGTATTTTGACTGAATACCACACCATTAATGTATTTTGATTGACTAACACATCAATTACAGTATTTTGACTTGCTATCACACCATGTGGAATTTTGACTTGCTGGAATTTTGACTGGCTGTCACACCATGTGGAATTTTGACTTGCTGTCACACCATGTGGAATTTTGACTGGCTGTCACACCATGTGGAATTTTGACTGGCTGTCACACCAAATCTTGGATGTTTTGAAATGCCTGTTGTAAATACATTTTACTAACCCCACTACATTTAGTACACTTCTGTGCGAAATCTCTCTCATAGCAAGGAACACAGACAACTTGCTCATCACGTGGGATAAAACTCTTGTTTCTGATTGGCTCACTGCACACCATGCACGTGAAACATTCCTCATGCCACTGTTTTCCCTTGTACTCAAACTTCTTCATACCTGAAAGGAAACAAAAAACAGTAAGATAAATGCACACATACCATAAAAATTTCATATAGGAGATGTATAAGGTACATGTACTCAAAACCTTTACATGTTTCAATAGTTCCATATTGCTGTAAAGCTGCATTTTCAGTAAGTTCAAGGTTTATTCCAGGACTTTTTCAGGACATTTTCAAGGATTAATTTTTTAATGTCTGATTTCTAACAGGATTAGTGTTTTAAGGACTTTTCAAACATTGTTAATAGAACAGAATGATTCATGACAAATACTTTCAAAACCAGTTTTGCATTTTTTTCAGGACTTTCAATGCATGGGCATCAAATTTAATGACTTTTTTAGACTGTGAGGACTCTGTAATGCATGTAATTCCTACAGTTCTCAATGAAATATACTTGGTCGGCCTTACTAATGTACAAGTCAGGGAATTTTAGTGAATGTTTCTGTTAACTTGCTGTTCATGTGTTTCCGTCAGTCTTAAAGCCAGGTTATTTTTCATGCAAACACATAGTAGTAGTATTTTTCCCTCTACAATGTATGCTGTTGCTCCAATACTATACAAACATATCAATGGCCCTATATTAATTATCTGTTTCACCATCTGATCTTTGACCTCTAAGTATAACCTTGACCTTGAACCTACAGGGGTGAAAATTTCACTCCAATTATCAGCTGAAAGTGGCAAACATCTACATCACATGAAATTATAATCCTTCAAAAAGTTTAGAAGGTGCTGAGCAAATATTTAACTCTATCAACATGCCTTTTAATCAAATTGTATGACCTTGACCATGACTTTGAAAAATACAACCTTTATGACTTTTGGTCACATTGTATGCCCTTAGCCTTGAACAAACATGTCTGTACAATGTCTTATTAGGTCAAACATTTTTTCAATGTTGTTCAAGTTAAAACTACAAAAAGCAGACACAAAATACTGCCTAATTTTGATGTTATCATGTGACCTTGACCATGGCTGAAATGTGCCTATAGCATGCTGCCTCATTACAGCAAACACGCTGCAGTTATTTTGAAGTCCTAACTGGGAGTAAAAAGAGATAGAGCAGATATGACTTTATGAGAAACTAACAATCAAACCAAAATTATGTCTCCCAAAATTTCAAGGAGACAAAATCAAACCAAACTGACCTCCTTTGAAAGGTTGTGTGCATCCATCACACCTAGCAGCAAAATTGTTGTCATGGCAATCAGCACAGAAAATCTGCTCATTCTTTGGAGCAAATGGCTGGTCAACCAGGGTCTTCTGGCATTCAACACATTTGAAGCAAAACTCATGCCAATGATGGTCTTTATAGGATAAATCCTGAAATAAAGTACAAGAAAGCATATAAAGTACAAGAAAGCAAGTAAAGTACAAGAAAGCAATTTTACTCATGATTTTAACCTTTAGCCTGCTAAATTTCTAAAATGAACTGGTCCATCATTCAAATTGGAGAGTACCACTTATCATTCAAAGGGGAGTTATTGAAAATTTACTTGGTCCATCCTGGTTGCAAAGGCAGAATAACTTGCCACCAGTCGGCTAAAGGTTAAAGCTTTTTTTGTACCTGCCAAGAACCAAAACATGCTGGATGGTTAATCATTTTTATGCAGATGGGTTGTAACAGAAAGCATCTTGTTTTTGCTTTACTCTAAATGCTGTTAAAATTTTTCTTAGAATAAGGCCAATAAAAACTGAGGGAATAATAAATGAGACAAGCTGGGTCTGTATGAACTTGGTGGGGTTCTTTACTGGATTTTAGTTCAAAATGACACAATTTAGGTCATAATTATAGTGATTACACAGCTTAACTAGTTGAGGGAGACCCATGGTGTCTGCCGTCTGCAAGCCAATTGGACTGCTTCCTAAATCCACCCAAACAGGGCTCAAACTCCATAGGTGAGGAGTTTGTGATTCAGTGTCAGTGACTAATCAGCCAAATCGTAATAAGTTACTATTTTTATCATGGGTATTGTGCATTTTAATTGACCTGGCGGGGCGGGGTTTCGCGACGGTCCACTGCATTACTGTGCAGGATATGTAGTATATTCAGCATCACTGGCCATCTACCCTACACTGTAACCACTGTAGCTCTACCCTTTTTGCTCATTTTTTGAGATTACCATTATTTGCATAAGCCAGAGATTAACTCCACCCCACCAGGTCAAATAAAACGCACTATATACAGAAATGTTTCTGTACTTATCAAAGTTCAGTTACATTTTGCACACATGTGAATCATTTGAGCATCTATATATAGCAACATTTTGCAGCATATCATAAAGTGTCTTTTATATAGCAATATTTTGTAGTTACTTGGTGAAAATGTAAATAGTTATTACCCTGGAGATATTCCAACTATACTGATTGACTCGGGATAATTCAAGATCAATGTACAGAAGCTTGTTTCATCTTACACACCAATGTAATAAATTCATCATCATAAAATCTTGTAGGCAAACATCAAATCATAAACAGAATTGATATTTTATAGTCCACTAGAACTCATCAAAGATCATCAAAATAAGACTCTTTCTTTTCATTTCTACAAACATTCCTGTTCTATTCCTACTTCCAATCATTTATGCACATTTTGAAAGCTCTGCCATAAAAACTCTATTTCTGCAGGAGAAAATTGGGAAACTTAAAAGGTGAGAAGAACTGTAAGAGAAAATTGGGAAACTTAAAAGGTGAAGAGAACTGTAAGAGAAAACTGGGAAACTTAAAAAGGTGAGGAGTCTCAATTGTAAGCGAAAATTGGGAAACTTAAAAAAGCAAAGGAGAACTAATTAGAATCATATTTCCTTGAATTTCAATCAAAGGCAGATCTAAAATTAGAGCATAGTAAGTTACATCTGAACAGAAATGCATGTGATAGATGACCACCTATATATCATATCATACATTTTAAACTACAATATTCTTCTCAGGGTGTACAGACTGAAATTTTTTGTGGAAGACAATTCCGTCCAGTGGAACCACAATAATACGTAATTATTATACGAATTTCGGCTTAATTGATTTTTTGATAACCACCATAATATTTCACACTCCGCCAAAAGAAAATAGTTCTGGAATGGCAGCAACTGAAATTACCACACTTCACTGCGCGCTTTAATTGAATGCAGACAATTAGTATAGCAGACGATGTGCCCACTCCCCAATAAACTAAGCACGCTTTATATACTTTTATATACGAGACAGGATGACGGATTTTTCATTGAAGGTTTTACATCAATGGAATTCACAAATACATTAGCTGTATTAAAAATTCAGAATTTAGGGACAGTAAAAGCTCGGCTATTTGATATTTTAAGGTATAGGTCCATGTTTCGGAGAAAAAAAGTTCGAACGTCATCAAATCATAGAAAGAAAGCATTGTTTTACATGAAATTATAACAGCATATAAAACATTTATATTATTGTACAAAACCATTGTCAATTTATTCATATATGTATTGAATTCCGGAAAGGGACTACATTAAGGGGCCACACTTCTGGACAGTTCAGCGCCTTTAAAAACTCACCATTTTAAGAAAGTTGTTACATGTCTTCGTTTTGATGCATTTGCAACATCGTGCCAGTGTTTAAACTTTACATAACTAGGTAAAACATCGTTTTGACAATTGTTTACATTTATTTCTTTACATATGGCATTCTCATTTAAAGGGGGACAACTCATTTAGAAAATTTTAAGTATCCAACTCCGTGGGACAGAACAGTAAAACATATATTGGACAGATAAGTTGTGTGTCTGTCACAAATTGACATACGGGCCTTATTTTATCTGTAGTGTAAATGCAGGTATTGCATCATCTTTTTGTAAATTTTTGAGTTATTGAGGTAAATGTCAGATTTCATGCATGAAATACCTCTCATGTTTTTCTGTATTTCATAACTTAAATTTCCATGTAAATTTCATTAAATTCTGTTCAGTAATAAGAAAGTTGATATTTTATAAACTTCAGTAATTTATGTTTTTATCCCCAACACCACTATAATGGGCCTCAAATTGTCAATTTAAATTCGCGCCAAAGTAGTTAGATTCCCCGGCTATATCGTGAATCCCGTGAAAATGACAATAGTCGGAGCTCACGGCTTAGCCGTGAATCCCATGAAATTTAGTATTTGGCGGGACATTATCCTTTAAATAGACTGGACTAGATATGCCTTGCGCACACCACCTTACGACTTTATAGACGAATCTATGTCTGAATTATTTTCTTGCTAGAAATTTATGCTCGATCGAGGTAAGAAATTTATTTGTTAGATTTTTGTATGAATTTTACATTACGATTTTTATTTGGTAAATTTTTGTTCATTCTACAGAATTCTGTAACATTTACGTTTCGGCATATGATTTTGGCCAGTTTCGGTATGTCAGGATAATTTATTAAATTTTTCAGACTTTTGTAAATTATTTGGAAAGAGGAATCTAAAATGTTTCATTTATATAAGATGTTAGATTTATACTGAAATTTGTATCGTGATAATTGTAAAGCACTGTTTCAAAAACTTATGTCAAACATTTTGTTAATTATGGAACGCCATTACTGCATTGTATGGTTATGTATAAATCTATATGGCAAGTCTAGTACCATGTATATATTATTGTAATATGAAATTGTGTGACAGTCTATTGCATACACATACAATGTCCGTTTTAGTGTATGGCATTAGATATTATATGGATGCCAACTATCATATAACGTTTGATTTACATTGAATTTTGTTAATTTGTAGTTGTAAATAATAGCTGCAGTTTATCATGTCCGTATCTATAATGTTTCATCATAAACTTTTCATATCTTTTTCATACTTTAACTTTAGTCTTTTAAGTAAGTAATCTTTGTAATAATGGAAGTAATTAGTGACGTATTTTAATCATGTGACGTATGAACTTAGTAGCACATATATTTTGTATAAGTAGCACGTATTATTTATGGGAGCCTACGGAGGTATGGTGTACCCAAAGGAGCAGCTTTATGCCCTGACTTATTTGTTTTGCTATGGTGCTTACCATATGTTATATATTTTAGCTTCTTCCGCCAGACGATTTTCCTGGTGATGTCGTAACCCGGAAGTACAATGCCCGAGGTTCACTTGTCTTCACTCGCCTGGATGTGATATTCCCAGCGCAGAGCTTTCGCCCCATGGTTGTGCCGTAAACCGCAAAGACGATGATTTTTGTTATCCTCTGAAGTCAGCTCAGGGATGCAATCACCTACCACCATAGGGAGCCAACACGGAATCAACGTATTCACGGTTTAAAGGGACTGAATTTAGAAGCTATGTTTTGTTTGTGCTACTTAAAGTTCACAATTACATTAAAGACCTGTGTCACGTCAGATTAGAATGGACTATAAGAACTTTTGTATCTAGAGATACTGAACTTTCTTTTTTTTTCTTTCTTATAATCAGTTTTTTTTTTCTTTTCATATCTATTCATTGTAAATAATCATCTTATGTAAATAAATTTGTAAATATTGTAAAGGGTGTTGATTTGTTCTGATGGTTACTGTCGCCGGTACGGCCTTTCCTGTCACAGTGTCAAGATGCTGTTCATTTGCTAAAAAAATCTGTTGTTTTGTGATATACTGCTAAACCTTAATAACCACAAAGAAGTGAAATAGGATTATAGAACTTTGATAGATGCTTTCGATAATCAAAAGAAGTAAAATACTCTTCCAATGATTTATGGTACTTGGAAATTTATTGAGAAAGGAATTTATCATATTGCAGAATAGAATATTTCTTAGCTCTCGGTAAATCTGTACAAGTTATTACTACTTTAGAGCAAAAACAATGCTCAAATGATTTGGCTATTACAGTCTATTTTAATTTGCAACATGATATAACCAGTTATATGTGTATTCCTTAAAAGTCTGATCGTCCCTGTTATAATAAGTGAATGTTCGATTGTTTTGCAATTGTGTGTATATGTCTACATGCACATCTTTGCAGTCTGATCATGATAGAGCTTGTCTGCATTGTTCATATTTAGTCATTGAATTCGCAATGAATATAGAAATTTGACAAGGAAATGGTTACACTGTTGTAAGAAAAGAACCGAAAAGGACATTTACTAGTTTAACAGTCCCAACAGAAAGGGACATTGCTGATCCTGGACCTGACAGAGTAGACAATCCGTCCTCCAGTATTTACAATGCTTTGATTTATTGGTGTTGTATGTCTTTAGCTGCTCTAACAGTGAGAATGTTTTCAGTGAAATCCTATACAAAATATAGGCTCATCTCTCATTCTTCTACATTCATCTGATAAAATTCCTTTTGAGATACCATATCATTGGAATTATGTTTGTGCAATATTTTAACTGCATTATGGTTAAGTAGAAATTATAACTATGTGTTGGGTATGGCAGCATGTGCACAGTTATAACCACTAACAGGTGATTTATCAATTATAGATTAAAGAACTCTTTTCTCCAAAATCCAGATTGAATACTACAACACTTGATACAGGAATTTATCACCGAATTCTCATCTGACCTGCATGAATCTCAAATGTTTCAACGATTTCAACAACATTTTCAGTGGCAGGTGTAATTATGTAGTTTATGCATTGAATTTCAGAACTTCTCAGTAAGTTGCCAAAACACCTACAGTCAGGGAATATGCCAATTAACATTCAGCATTACAAAGTTATATTATATTTGAGTTATAACATTGTCAAGTTTGTTTAAATATTACATTACTTGTATCTATGGTTACATGATGTCAAAACAAGCAATTCTGTTTTCTTCAAGAAATCCTATAAAGCTATTTATACAGAGGATTGTTATTTCATACATATGTGGGTTCCCATACTTGTAAGATTTCCTTTTTTATCTAAGAACATTACAAACTGACAGGTTCATACTCCATGTACTGGTAAATAGCAAACCTACATGCACATTCTGAATTTCAACACCTCTAATGTAATTTCGAAGCTGCTTCCATTATTGGTAGCAGACATGAAAAATCAGAACATTAACAGTAGAATGAGTTATTCACAACATAAATAGAAAGAAGCAAATGGAAAGATAAGACATGACTTTAGATACCAGACCTACAGTACAAGGTTTATATAAGAATGCTTTCTAAATACAAAATATTTGGCATGTTAATGGTTACAGCTGTCAGAAGATAACTCATGCTGCAGATGCACGTGTTTCCTGCTATGTCTCGTAATTATGCTATGTCTCGGAATATTTTTCCAACACTCTGTATCCCAAGAATGTTTCCTCTATCAGCATTTGAGCCATGCCATGAGAAAATCAACATAGCGGCTTTGCGACCAGCATGGATCCAGACAAGCCTGCGCATCCGTGCAGTCTGGCCAGGATCCATGCTGTTCGCTAACAGTTTCTCTAATTCCAATAGGCTTTGAAAGCGGATGCGCAGGCTGGTCTGGATCCATGCTGGTTGCAAAGCCACTATGTTGGTTTTCTCATGGCGTGGCTCATTTCCATTGCTGCTGCTAATCATTCACACTTCAATGAATTTTTTTCTCTCTCTAACTGCTGATATTTCCCTGGCTTGTGGTAAAGTCAATAACAATTACTTACAAGTAATTTAAAGCTTGTTCACAAGCATGTTTTATTACAGCAAGGCACTTACGATTCCTTTTTCCTTCAGACAATACATTTGTACTGTTCATTACTTCACTTATGCTGCCAGCATTTGTATAATTATTGATATGTCCCCAAGCTTAGATTTGTGTCTTCAGGAATTCAGTGCCTCATCAATCATGCAAGATTTCAAAATTTAGATTTTATTCATAAGTGCATGAAGGACAAAATTTTCAAATATTTATCTCCCATTATTCTGTTTGCAAATGGCTTCAGCTCTATGAAGGGATGTAACTCCTACCAATTTTGCATCCAGCGCCTACATGACTGCTAAAATCAGCAAATGTGTAAATACGGTGCATATCCATATCACAGACTCTTTGCGAAATCTGCTATATCGGCGGTTTCTTTACGTTGCCATACATATCAATTCCATTTACATTTCGGCCTATTTGTCAGTATTTTTTTAAAGAATATTGAAAAATGAATACAAATAGTGTGCTTGATATGTATGATATCAAAGCAAAACCTTGTTAAAGACTGTGGAAAAGGTCGGGCTAGTGTTCCATGTCAGTACACCATCAACTAATTTCATCGAGTGCGCGAGCAAAATGGCTGCTAATTAAAAAGTAAACATTGCAATACATAGTAAAGACATTCTAATGTTCCGTGGTCTACTTATTTTTGAGCAGCATATCTATTATCAAGGATGGCAGCTCGAATTTTCGCCTTCTCCTCCAACCTGGACGTTGTTTATAGCAAAGAATAGCCGGTCCTGACGCAAAGAAACCGCCGATATAGCCGATTTCACAAAGAGTCCGCCGATATGGATATGCACCGTGGTAAAGTGATCAACTAAATTGAGATTTTCTCTAAAAATGTAAAACAAGTCTTTAAAGTCTGCTTGTAGTACATGAGGAAGTCTGCTTGTAGTACATGAGGAAGTTAAGGCAAAACTTTTTCAGCATACTGGTTTGTTGCAAAGTCATTGTTTTTTATAGTCAATGATTTATTACTTAAAGTAAAACATGTTAGAACAAGAACACTGCAATGCAGAGCAATATATGCCCAAAGGTATGACCTTTGTCCCCTAAGTGTGACCTTGACCTTGAAACGAGCCATCCGAAGCATGTGCTCTGCACTTCAACTTATGTGGTGGACATTTGTGTCAACTTTCTTTAAATTCCTTCAAGCAGTTCAAGAGTTACAGAGCAGACATGAAACATAGGCATATGACCTTTGACCCCTAAGTGTGACCTTGACCTTGAAATGAGCCATCCAGAACATGCGCTCTGCACATCTTCTTGATGTGGTGAACATTTGTGCCAAGTTTCTTCGAAATCCTTCAAGGAGTTCAGGTATGACTTTTGACCCCTAAGTGTGACCTTGAACTTGAAGTGAACCATCCGAAACTTACCCACTGCACATTGTCTTGATGTGGTGAACATTTGTGCCAATTTTCTTAAAAAACCCTTCAAGCAGTTCAAGAGTTACAGAGCAGACACAAAACAAATTCATACGATCTTTGACCCCTGTGACCTTGACCTTGAAGTGAGCCATCCAGAACATACATTCAGCATGTTGTCTTGATGTGGTGAACATTTTTGCCAAGTTTCTTCGAAATCCTTCATGGGGTTCAAGAGTTACAGTGCGGACATGAAAATGCTAACGAACAGATGGACAGTGGCTTCATAATATAATACATCCCTTCCGGCATATAAAAAGTTGTTTTAGCAACCTGAATGGTTACATTAGGCAATGCATTTAAATAGGACATGTATAATTATAGTGAATCTAAAATATATTTATTCCTGCAGTATTACTAATGCATTTGGAATCTATCATAACTTCCTGATTTGGTAATACTGAATAAGCAAGTTCCAACAAAATACTGCAGTACTCTCTGCAGTCTATTCAAAATGTCTAATAATAAAGCATGTTATTACAATGAACACATATTATCTGACTGAAATATGAGAATTTAAATGGCTTGGAAGCAAAAAAAAAAATTCTCAGCCTCCTCTGTGTTTCTCTTTTTACTTCAAAACAAACAGCAATCAGACAGTTCAGGGCACCATTAAATATAATGGGATTCTTACAGACTATGATTATACCTGGCTGAGATTCCAGAGAAAACAAACTCTGGTAATTGCTTTGGAAACATGCACAATTTAATTATGTTTCATTTTGTTTTCTTAGTGAGTAATTAAATGTGCTTTGTAATGTAAACAAGACTTTAATGCTGAAGGAGCAGAGATATTTTAGCAAAACAGTATTTTTGAAAGCACTGTATTAATCCTTATCATGCTGGACACCACTGATACTGCCTTTGCAACCAGTGTAGATCATGATCAGCCTGCACATCTGTGCAGTCCAATCATGATCTGCACTGTTCACCATTCTGTCAGTGTCTTTTTGGTTAGCACCCCTTTTAACAGTTAATGGTACTGTCCAAATTGGAAGATGGGTAAGTTCATTACAGAAATTTAGCAGGGCAAGGGTTAATGTGAAGCAGGAAAAGGTTTTGAAAAATTGACTAATTTTTTAATCATAGCAATACTGGCATTTTCTCAAATGAAATCATATTCAGTTTAATTCATTATATAAGATATTATAATAATATATCAAAGTTCTGAAAGTACTGGAAAGGGCTTAAGTAAGGTATCTGTTTATAGGAGACAACTCTTGAGGTTATTCATATTTCATGTAAATATGCCCCTTTTCTTCTAAGATAGTAGAAATTAAGAATTGTTAAAAAATCTAAAAAAAGATTATCTAGCCAGTATAGCTAGACTAGGTATCTGGCTGCAGTTTCCATTTTAGAGAACTTCGGAGAATCATTTATATACCAAATTGTTCAGATTTTCACCTAAATATCACAGACACTAAAAATCACACAAAACAGTATGCTTACAATCTATCAAATTACAGAAATGATTGATGTCCTACATTGAGGTATGAAAAAATTTCAGTAAGTCAGTAAACAAGTTATCTTAAAACAAGGTAGACAGATGAGTTGTGCTTCACAGTACAAAATCTACCTATATAGGAACTCCAGGAGTTGATTGGAACAGATAGTCGCTATCTCATTTATTGCATTAACAGGTTTGTAAACAACTGCTAACTCACCTTTCAAATAATGGTATCACTTTCATCAGAAGAGGGTGTTGGTTTTTTGTTTGTTTCTTTAATCCATCAACACAGGCTTTTTACAAGAAGTGTGAATTGTCACATCTGAATGATTGATAAGAGGTGTTTGTGAATGTGTGTCATCTTGTGTGCATGCATGTGTATGCTAATTTATAGTCGCCACTTGATAACCCATATGGCTGACTTCTTCATAAGACCATCAGAAGATTTTAGTGAGAGGAGAGTGTCAAATGCTAACTAAACACATTCCAATTCCAGAAGTTTCCATAGTTCTTTGGCATGTCAGGCATAAATTGGATTCTTATTTAAATGTGAGTTTAGTTGATCGAGAAGAAGATCAAACTCCTGACCCTTCAGTTTCACAGTTATAGTATTTAACAGTACTAAGGCTAAAAGGTTACATCATTGAGTGTAGACACTAGACAAACTAGCCATTGGTCAATTTGTGCATGAATCAGCCAATCAGATGCTTTAGTTAGTTTTGAGGACTGCAATCATAACATATCACTCTAATAAATTTATCAAATGCTTAATTAAGCCGGTGCTAGGGGTGTGTGAGAGGTGTTGCACATTTCATTACCTCTCATGAACAGACAATCAAATCGAGTCTGCTATTATTCTGCTTGGTTGCATTCTTTGCTTCCAAAGGATCTTTTTACAGATTTTATTGTAAAGTAAACTGTGAAGTAATAATCTGCAGTATCTCATTTGCTTATTGCAAAGTTTAGTAAGATTGTTCTCTTATTTTCTAATGCAGGTTTCAAAATTGTTTATTCCCCAAATATTACCGATTCATATTACAAAATCTAATAAAAAGTTGTTGTTTTTTTTACCTTTTAGTTCCAACCAACCATAAAAAATAATAGTCATTTTCAATGTTTATCACGTTACATAAAGTACAAAAACCCACTCTTGCATGTTTTCCTGCTAAGTGCAAGAATGAGGAAGGATAGTGGAAATTCTTGGAAATCTTGATAAAGAGGATTGTGAAATTATTTAGGATAAGATCCAAGGCAGTTACCTATAAAACACATGTTTGAATGTTTTGGCAGACTTAGAAAATAAACTATTCCTGACTCAGCCAGTTTCAAATGTTACTCAGCAAAGTTTTGTAGTGAAGGCCAAAAATGGTCAGCACATTTTCATAAAAATGAAAACAGATAAAATAAGTAGACAGAGATATAAAAAAAAAAGGTTTGATGGCCACTGGGTCAAGACAATTGATTTAGACACTTAATTTAAAACAAATGAAGGGAGATTATTCAAAGACACAGCTGTGTTTCTTTATACTGCACTTTCTCTTCATAGCCTCTGTCAATGCATGTAGTATATAACAGAATCCTTAATTGTTATAGTTTCTGTTCGGAACCACAGTGTTATTGTGATGGATAGAAAGAGACCATTACCATATTCCCTTCACATTTCCCCCTGTTGATAGTAAATCTGGTTTAGAACATTTGAATTTATGCAAGTCTTACAGTAAAAGTGGGTGCCAATTTCGTTTCTGTTGGAGCCAACTTTACATATTAATCATCAGTTTTATAATGCATCCACTTAAATCTTTCAATTTTTGTTTGATTTACATTCAGGTATGCTTGCAATTCAAAAAAAGCTGTGATATTTACAGGGATCTCCACAGGTATTTTGTTTATCGCTTGCAATCTTTATTGTCACAGTTGTGCCTCTTATATCTAATGATATCCTTTGCATCAAGGATCATGATTTCAAAAAAGAAGCAATTTACCAAATATTATATATTCAGCTACATTCGAAGAGTTGAAGAGTTTCAGACAATAAATTTAAGGACTACAAATTCATGGATTCTTGGGCAGATACTGTCTTATAATATTAGAATGGTTAAATTTTTGGTGATTCAAGGTTACCTGAATGGCAAGTTTAGCAATCAACTTTATACCTTAGTGGCAAGTTTAGCATTCAACTTTATACTTGATTGGCAAGTTTAGCAATCATTGGCAAGTTTAGCATTCAACTTTATACTTTATTGGCAAGTTTAGCATTCAACTTTATACTTTATTGGCAAGTTTAGCATCAACTTTATACCTTACTCACAAGTTTACCAATCAACTGTATACTTTATTGGCAAGTTTACCAATCAACTTTATACTTTATTGGCAAGTTTAGCATTCAACTTTATACTTTATTGGTAAGTTTAGCATTTAACTTTATACTTTATTGGCAAGTTTTATATTCAACTTTATACTTAATTGGCAAGTTTAATATTCAACTTTATAGTTTATTGGCAAGTTTTACATTCCACTTGATACCTGATTTAGTTTACTTTTACAAAAACCCATCTTAGACTGTGTTCATATAAAGTCAGTTTCCCATATACCTTAATACAATTTAGGCAAAACTAATAATTGAATTTTCAACCAGCTTGGGATGAATCCAAACTAAATATAACATATAATTTTCTCCAAAGTTTGACACTAAACCGAAAGTAAGAAACAAATTAACTCAATTGGCAGTACATGTACTTGACTGTGACTCTAGTGAGAGTCTGCAAAAAAACAACTTTAGAAATAAACAAGAGCTGTCTCCATAGGATGACACATGCCCCCGATGGCACTTTGAATGAATAGTTATGGCCGATGTTAGAGTTTAGGACCTTTGACCTACAAAGCTGGGTCTTGCGCACGACACGTCGTCTTACTGTGTCACACATTCATGCGTAGTTATTTTAAAATCCATGCATGAATGACAAAGATACGGACCGGACATGCCCATCAATGCACTATCATGAAAAATGACCTTTAACGTCTAAGTGTGACCTTGACCTTTGAGCTACGGACCTGGGTCTTGCATGCGACACGTCGTCTTACTGTGGTACACATTCATGCCAAGTTATTTGAAAATCCATCCATGGATGACAAAGATATCCCATACACATTTAACCCTTTGTCATGTGTTTGCAGAATATATTTTGAATATTTGTTTTCTCAGAAACTATATTCCAAGTGATTGCAAAGTATTTGCACCAGACTTTCGCAAACAGTCTGCAAAACATATCACAGTGAAGCAAAGGGTTTGCAAATAAACACTTAGATAAATTACAGACTGCAAAGGATTTGCAAACAGACAGCAAAGCATCTGCAAACAAACACTTAGCTCATTTAGTTAGCAAAGGTATTGCAAATAAACACTTTGTACACAAAAGAAAGAGCAAAGCATTTGCAAATAGTTAACATAGATGAATTTGCTTTCCTGGTAGACTCTAGGTACAGGAAGTGATTAACCATTCTGTTTCCTGATTGGTCTATATTCAAATGGCAGGATTTTTGAAAATATTGTGAGGAAATGTTTACACATCAGTTAGTAGAAATATTTTGGTGATGCAAACTTGTGTTAAACAGATCATTATATTCTAATTATTTTTTCTGGATATAAACTTTGTTGAATATGGATAATGCAATACCAAGTTATTAAGCAATAAGACTTCCAAGAACCAGAGAATATTGCAGCATGTGGAAAGGTAATTAATGTTAATCAATGATAGTTATTTAAAACACTTTTTACTGAAGCAATTGTTGAAACTTACATTATTACATGATTTTAGTTATTGTTACTGAATGATCACTGCAATGATTGACTTTTAATAGATATTTAAACTGCAAATGGTTTTGTGACTTTACTTATATGTTTTTCAGATATTAAGTCCTTTTCTTTGAACCTCAGAAATTCATTTTTTGCTATTTGTTACGTATTTGCAAATACTTTGCATATTATTTGCTTGTAAGTTGCAAATACTTTGCGATTACTTTGCGATTACTTTGCTATTACTTTGCAATTACTTTGCTATCACTTTGCAATGTGTTTGCCAAAGTTTCAGCTGCGAATTGTAAATTGTTTGCGAAGTATTTGCATTCTGTGTACGTAGCGTATATTTGCAAAAGCTTTGCAGAATAGTTGCACGTTTCGTTCCATTTCTACTCATCTGTGGAATATATTCAGCAATCATGTGCTGCAACTGTTCTGCAAAGGTTATGGCAAATATTTGGCAAAGATAAAAAATATATTCTGCAAAGGCCCTGTTTTTGCATGGGATGGACCGCACACGCCCATCAATGCACTATCTTTTAACGTCTAAGTGTGACCTTGACCTTTGAGCTACGGACCTGGGTCTTGCACGCGACAAGTCGTCTTACTGTGGTACACATTCATGCCAAGTAATTTGAAAATCCATCCATCGATGACAAAGATATGGACCGGACACGCCCATCAATGTACTATCCTTTAATGTCTAAGTGTGACCTTGACCTTTGAGCTACGGACCTGGGTCTTGCGCGCGACACGTCGTCTTACTGTGGTACACATTCATGCCAAGTTATTTGAAAATCCATCCATCGATGACAAAGATATGGACCGGACACGATAATTGCGGACAGACTGACAGACCGACAGACTGACAGACCGACAGACAGACAGACGGTTCAAAAACTATATGCCTCCCTTCGGGGGCATAAAAACTTGATTTCGCTGTCTTTTAACTCTCCCTATGAACAGTTATTAGTTAAATGGTTGGAAAACAATCTACCGATAGCCCAAAGTAGACTCATGAATTTCAAAACTAGTTACATTTTTCACTATTCCTAAACAACTGGCAGAATTTTGGCAGACATTTTCATTTGTTTCAAGATCAACCAGGCTTGTATTTATGGCAATAATGTCCTGTTCCAATGATGGCAACAAAATGCTGACTGGGCAACAAATGATGTTTCTATGGAAGTGTGGAAGTGCCAAACTGCAATTACACATAAATAATTTATAGCTGGTGTCTAACCCATTAGCCTGGGCGGCAAGTGGTTTTTCCTTTGCGACCAGTGCAGACCAAGATCAGCCTGCAGTTGGAAGGGTGAGTGGTCAAACTCTGGACCACTGCTTTCATAATCTGACAACTTACCATTGAACCACTAAACAAGGCAGTCTGAAAGACAGCTAAATCCCCCGCCACTGCTATGGATAGTGAAAGAGTAAACCTTTGATTTTAGCTGTGACCTTGACCTTGAACTGACATGGCTGACTCATAAATTCTGCACAACGTCTTGATGAGGTCATCATTACCAAAGTTTCATGAAAATTCTTCAAGGGGTTTAGGAGATACAGAGCTGAAACCTTTGACCTTCAGTTGTGACCTTGACCTTGAGTTGACATGGCTGACTCATGAGTTCTTGGTGAGGTGATCATTTGACCCAAGTTTGATGAAAATCCTTCAAGGGGTTAAGGAGATACAGAGTGGACACCAAATGGAAGGCTCAAACCTTCGACCCTTAGTTGTGACCCTTGAGCTGGCATGGTTGACTCATAATTTCTGCACATCGTTCTGATGAGGTAATCATTTGACCCAAGTTTTATAAAATTCCTTCAAGGAGTTTAGGAGATATACAGCGGACACAAAATGGAAGGCTCAAACCTTTGACCTTCAGTTGTGACCTTGACCTTGAGCCAACATGGCTGACTCATAAGTTCTGCACATTGCCTTGATGAGGTGATCGTTTGACCCAAGTTTGATGAAAATCCTTCAAGGGGTTTAGGAGATATAGAGCGGACACAAAATGGAAGGCTCAAACCTTTGACCCTAAGTTGTGACCTTGACCTTGAGCCGGCATGACTGACTCATGGGTTCTGCACATTGTCTTATGAGGTGATCATTTGACCCAAGTTTTATAAAATTCCTTCGAGGGGTTTAAGAGATATAGAGCAGACACAAAATGGAAGGCTCAAACCTTTGACCCTAAGTTGTGACCTTGACCTTGAGCCGGCATGGCTGACTCATGGGTTCTGCACATCGTCTTGATGAGGTGATCATTTGACCCAAGTTTTATAAAATTCCTTCAAGGGGTTTAGGAGATATAGAGCGGACACAAAATGGCAGGCTCAAACCTTTGACCTCGAGTTGTGACCTTGACCTTGAACTGACAAGGCTGACTCATAAGTTCTGCACATCGTCTTGATGAGGTGATCATTTGACCCAAGTTTCATGAAAATCCTTCAAGGGGTTTAGGAGATATGGACCAGACACGATTTTGTTACAGACGGAAGGACGGACGGACCGAAGGATGGACGCAGACCATTCTTATAATCCCTCCGCCATGGCGGGGGATTAACAACCCTGATGTGAACTATCTTGGATTATTTGTAAGAACAATGATCCATTAATAATATTGTTTTTCTGATTCCAGGCCTGGCATGATAGTGATTATGTTCAATGTGAGATAGGTTCATATATATGTTGATTATTATATCTGGCTGTATACCAGTCATGCAATGAATAATTACCAGTTAGACCACTGGGATGCTGCCTTGAAAATGTTATCTATCAACTAACAACAAGGGATGCTCAAAAATTACATATTAATTACTTACATTAATATTAACTGGATAGCAACACATTTTCAAAAGATTGTTATCAACTGTATTAATGTTATTACATTGTTCTAAAATTTGCTGTACTGACCTGTACATGTACCTACAAATTTAAGTCATGGTGGTAACAGAAATACTAAGATGTCTGAACAAAATGAGAAAGATCTTATGTATACTTTCCAGGAGTAATATTCATGACCACTTAGTATAAAACTGTGTATGAAAAGTGATGAAAATGTTTTGCTAATCTCAACTCTTGTCTTCATTACTATAAACTTAAACAAACTTTGTTGACAACCCCTAAATAATGCTGCAAGTAAGTTTTGTATAAAAGAGAAACAATTACAACAGTGGCATGCTAACATAGAAACACAGTGCAGTTACCCAGTATACATCAATTTTTTACGAGTACCTAAACAAATTTTATCTTAACTGAAGTCAGTTAGTCTGAAATTTCATATGAATTCTGCAACATTCTTTGCAAGTCAGTCTGGAGACCGCCCTACATGAACCAGACAAGTGGTCTGACCTGACAAACCCTGGCAGAAGGGTTTGAAAGTCCCTCTTATGATTCATGTGCAATGTTTTCAGAAGAAAAACAATTTTATTTCCATCTTATTCCCTTAAAACTAAATCACTTCTGTCTCTTGGCTGGTGATGTTTTGTTTCCCATTATTCTTATCTGTTCTCGAAAGTTTTGAAAATGCTTTGTTTCATTTCATTATTAAATTTTTTTGTTCTCGTATATGCCGTATACCTGCTCAGTCAACCAAAGTGTTCCTTCTCTTGAGAAGAAACAGTAAAGTCCCTTATAATAGCTACTTATTATTAATTATTGTACCTTGTAATCTGGACCAATTGGTTTCTTGCATTCTTCACAATTATGTGCGAAAAGTTGTTGGTAGCAGGGTATACAGTGTGGATGCTCCTCCTTCAGGATGTAGCGACAAGCAATCAACTTCTTGTCACAATTCTTGCAAGCCAAGTGATCCTTGTGATAATTCTGATCCATTGCTTTTGTACTCACGAATATCATGAAATAGAAAATGCTTTGTACCAGCCGAAAATATCACTGAAAAAAAAGATTGCTTTTGTGACCACGAAAATACACTGAATAAAGATTATCCTTGCTTTTGTGTACTCAGCCGAAAATATCAACTGAAAATAGGAAGGTTATCCATTGCTTTTGTGTACTCAGCCGAAAATATCAACTGAAAATAGAAAGATTATCCATTGCTTTTGTGTACTCAGCCGAAAATATCAACTGAAAATATTGCTTTTGTGTACTCAGCCGAAAATAATTCAACTGAAAATAGAAAGATTTGCTTTGTGTACTCAGCCAAAAATATCAACTGAAAATAGAAAGATTATCCAATGCTTTTGTGTACTCAGCCGTAAATATCAACCGAAAATAGGAACATTATCCATTGCTTTTGTGTTCTCAACCAACAAAAGGGTCATGATGGCCTTATACTGCTCACCTAAGTGAACAATTGTGGTAGAGGGTCACACATAAAAAAATTATGTGAAATTATTTTTGAATAACTTGGTATAGGGTCATCGAAGCAACATTGCTGTGACAAACATTCTGGCAAATTTTAATGACCATCAAGCTGAAAATGTAACCTATGATTTGACCTAGTTTAAGATCTCAGATAACTCACTTTTGAACTTGCACTATTTATTTTATAGAGACAAGCATTCTGGCAAAATTTAATGAAGACAGCTAAACTTATAATGACAGAAAACAGTAAGAATTGATCACATCGTACTTTGAACTCAATCTGCTCTGAATTTCAGCGATATTTTTTCTTGTTTGAAATTTAAGAAACAAATTACACCTACAAGAGAAACAAGCTACAAGCAATTTTCAAGTTAATCTCAATTTGTCTGTAAGATTAGTGTAAAACAAAGATGTTGTTTTTTTTTATCACAGTTCTAATTTGAGCTACATCAGGGAAAGTAGATGTCAATTATGTCTGACAGAACTGACTGCCAATTTAAAGAGCAAACAAAATACCTTGAAAACTAGCCAACAAAACTTCTACAAGCCAAGATTAGGCTCTGAAACAACACAAACATCTTGTTTCCACCATTGACAAGCACTTTTACATTTGCTGATTTGAAAATGTTCAATTCTTTCATTTTTTGCAATAGATTTTTCGTAATATCCAGCATGTTGCGTTCCTTTAATGTTACTGTTCTATGTATCCAAGAAGAGTTACATAATTCCTTGACTGCAAAATTTCCTTTAATATTTACATTTCAAAAGCTCAGTACTAATGCATTTTTGTATAATATTTGAGAAATATATAGAAATTTGAATGTATTTCAAGGCTTTTTAACTTCATACCTACATTTTGAAAAAATAAGGCACATTAATATTAATGAAAGTTTTGGGCCTCAAGTGGATATAATATGGCTAAATCTATATTTGTTTGATGGCACAGCCAGAGTACCAAGGATTAGGAGTGCTAATAATCACATAAGGAATTAAAGGTGGATAATCAGATTTTGGCTAAGTAACGGATTTGTTTTAAACTTTAACATCTGATCATTTACACTCATTTATGTTCAGTTAGTGCTTAATACAAGTTAGGTTTTCACTGGAGATATTTTTAATAATTGGTTTTCCTGTTGCAGTTGCCCAACCAAGATCGAGTTATTTTATCATAAGTATAAATGTGATAAACATACTTTACCTAAGAAAATGTATAACTAACCGATATATTGTATTATATTCGTAAAATAATTGCATTAACAATTATATATATAGATTGAATTCATTAGAAATGCAAGTTTGAAAAATTATTATTACCTCCCTTTGCCTACCAAGATAGAATGGAAAAAAAATGAAATTCAGAAGCTACATGCATTTTAAAACCCACCTTTTGATTCAGATTGTTAAATATTTGGTATATCTATCCAATGTGAATGTAAAACTCGGAATTATATGGAAATAAAAAGAAATACTAAGCATTTTAAATATTTACATATTAAAGGGGAGTAATTACAAATTTTTATGAAAATCAATAAAGTATACATTTCTAACAGGGATCTAACTCTAAGTAATGGGTATTTTTGTTTCTCAAATAAATCTCTAACAGAATATACAAAAAGTGAAAAATGTCACTTAATTTTGCTTAAATGTGATTGACCACCTTTAAAGGGAGTTGTTTATTATATACCTTAACACAATAAGGAAAACTCAGTTATACGAACCACTTAATCATATAAATGTTGAAGTTTTCTAAGACGAAATGATGACCATGGTTGACCATGGTCACCATGGTTTCTGATGGTCAACCATCAAATACCATGGTGAAAACATGGTCAGGACCATGGTTGGCCATAGTCGACCATGGTGAGATAAGATTGGCAATGGCCGACCATGGTCATAAAAGACGATCAACAGTTTGACCATGGTCTACTGTGGTGCCAATTACCACAGCCATGGTCAACCATTGTCCTATGACCATGAACTACCATGGTAAACCATGAATTACCATGGTAATAAACCGTCAATTTCGACTGATAAAATGACATCAACATCATATGTGACAAATTTCCCATTAAGTTTACAGATGAAATAAACAAAATGGTATGGACAGACAGAGGACTCAAACCCACAACCCCTAGATTGGTAGCTGAACACTTTGTCCCTACAGCTATATATACAAATGCACCATGATATTATTACGAAATGTATTTTATTGGTTTTTCAATAGTTATATCGTTATTTAGATTCGGACACAAAAAACTAATTTACAAAAACATACAGAATATTCATGAGTAGACTAGCACCTAGACTATGATATATCTTTTCACATTTTTATGATTGAATGTAGTGAACTGAGCCAGTCTATATCCTATGTCCAATATCATAATTTCTACATCATTCCTCTGTGAAAATCTCTAAAATAGACTGGCTTTTGTTTCTATGAAATTGAATTCGTCAAAAATGGGAAAAATGTAGAAATATAATAATAGATTTATTATCAGTCGAGTGTCAGCTAGGGAGGTCAATACTTACGAACAATAGACTAGGAAGGACCCTTATAAATACAGCTGACCAAGGAAGATCATTTATGCTGTAGATGTGAAAAATATCTATTTTATTTATCTGTTTGGTCAATTAAACGTTGTTTTTTTCTCTTTCAGATTTACACTACATCAGCCAGTTTACTCATCAGCCAAAAAATACAAAAGCATCATTTACCTTTCAATACACTCACAAAATCTGCACTTCTTAATTATCTGTAACTGAAAATCCATGGTTGTTTTAAGTAAAATGAAACAAGAAACGCGGCAATGCCACGAAACCAGGTTTTCAACACTTTTCATAAGAATAAACAAGAGTGCCAGAATGTCACAATATACGCCCGTCACAGCAAATTTCTTTACTCTAGCACCTGTATTTGCAGATGTAATTTTAATTTTGTGGTTGTTTAGTAATGGTTGTAATTCTTTTGTTTTTCTAAGTCCACAAAAAAACTCCTTACCAGGTAGAGATACCTTAAAATACACCTAAAATTAGAAAGTAACAACTACGTTGTACCACAGAAAAGTTGTCTTGGTTTTTCCCTACGGTCAGTTATAAAAAAAGTTACAATATAAGTTATTTATAGTAACAACTAAGGGAAGTTAATCTTAACAAAAAAAAAAAAAAAAAAAAAAAAAAAATTGTAAGTCCACACAGAAATCTTTACCAGGTAGAGATTGGTCAAAATACACCTCAAAATTGGGTGTAACATGCATGTTGTACTACAGAAAAGTGGTCTCGATTTTTCCCTACGTCTAGTAATGAAAAAGTTACAATATAAGCTATTTATAGTAACAACAAAGGGAAGTAATTCTAAAGAAGGGAACTGCGCAAGGCACTTCGTCTCATGATGGTGTATAATTGTGCCAAGTTACATCAAAATCCCTCTATGCATGAAGAAGATATGCTCCGGACAAAGTTTTCATTCTTGTATCCTTTGACCTCTAAGTGTGACCTTGACCTTACACCTAGGGACCTGGTTCTTGCGCATGACACTCCGTCTCATGATGGTGAACAATTGTGCCAATTTTCATCAAAATCCCTCCATGCATGTAGAAGATATGCTAACCCTAACCCTAACCTAACCCTAACCCTATTTTTAGTAACAATGACCTTGACCTTGATCCCAGAAACCCCAAAATCAATCCCAAGCTACAACTTTATATAAGTTTTCTATACACCAAGTTTCATCATGATAGCTCATTCCTAAGTTAAGTTATTGACCGGAAACCCTTTTTCTATTTTAAGTAACAGTGACCTTGACCCCAGAAACCCCAAAATCAATCCCAGCCTTCGTCTTGATATAAGCTACATACATACCAAGTTTTATTCAAATATCTTTACCGAAACAAAAGTTATTGACCGGAAACCCTTTTTCTATTTTAAGTAACAGTGACCTTGACCTTGACCCCAGAAACACCAAAATCAATCCCAGCCTTTGTCTTGATATAAGCTACATACATACCAAGTTTTATTCCCTCCATGCATGTAGAAGATATGCTAACCCTAACCCTAACCTAACCCTAACCCTATTTTTAGTAACAATGACCTTGACCTTGATCCCAGAAACCCCAAAATCAATCCCAAGCTACAACTTTATATAAGTTTTCTATACACCAAGTTTCATCATGATAGCTCATTCCTAAGTTAAGTTATTGACCAGAAACCCTTTTTCTATTTTAAGTAACAGTGACTTTGACCGTGACGCCAGAAACCCCAAAATCAATCCCAGCCTTTGTCTTGATATATGCTACATACATACCAAGTTTTATTCAAATGTCTTTACCGAAACAAAAGATAGACCGGAAACACCAGTTTGACGCCACCGCCGCCCGCCCGCCTGCCCGACCGACATCTACCCCAATCTAATGACTCAGGTTTTCAACTTTCTCTTAACCCACTTCCATGTAAAGTCTGAGAAATCCATGTATATCTTACAGAAAATTGGTATACATTACCATCAGTTTTTGAATTGAATTTCCATTAACCTTGAGGCAGACATTTTTTAATGATCAACTGTTTTTGGAGGGAACTGACAATTATCTGTACAAATTGCAGTGACACCAGGATGTTCAAGCTTGAGAAAATGTTATCTTGGAGACAAATTACTGAACTGAGCTGAATCAAATCAAATCCAATAGCACTGAACAAATTAATATTTGTACAGGGTGACAGTGTACAAATTTCTCTTTATTAGTTACATTGAAGAAGTTGTAATTTTAAAGATTTTCATCATTTTGAGTCAGATCAATGAAATCTGATAAAGTTAAATTGTTCTGGTGTGTTATTATTAACATTTTGCAGTTTTACTATATGTAATTGGTCTATAAAAACTTCATTAGCAATTATTATACAAATCTCAACTAATAAATACTTTTATATGACAATTAAAATAAAGGGTAGAATCTTAATATTTATGTAACATGTGGAAAAAGTAAAAAAAAATATCTCTATTATTCATGTTGAAAAAAATTATCATTGTTTCCCCCCCCCCCACCCCCTCCCCCAAAAGAAAAAGCATAATAATGTACCCTTAAATGTAACACTCATTTTCTGGTCTCTCTAATTCCAAACATGTTTTTTTCTTTTGCTCAGTTTGCATTGTGACAGTTCTACAGTGATATTTCAGAGTCAATAAAATTAATCTCTCTTAAAAAAACTCTCTGCATAACAAACAAATTGCTGTCTTCCTTTGACAGGTTATACTATACAAAATTTTCTATCTAAACAATAAGTACAAAACACTGTCTTCAGAACTCACTCAATTCTACCACTTACTACTCAGAATTCACTCAATTCTACCACTTACTACTCAGAACTCACTCAATTCTACCACTTACTACTCAGAATCACTTACTGATATAGACGTTTAACCCTCATTTTCCGCTAAATTACCAAAACTTATACAAGCAAAACATTATCCCTGTCACTGACATTTGCCGTTCTTCTTTCCCAAGACTTTAGCAGACACGGAAGGAATGATTTTGGTGTTAGCGTGTTCTATCATTATTGATTGTTGTGTAATTTAACATCGAAAGCATGTTAGTCTCATATTGATCAGCTAACGCCAATCATCATGGGCCATTTGCCACTGTCTATAGCAAATAGAGACTGATAATGAAACCTCCAACCAGTTATAGTGTTTGCTTAAGGTCATTTTTTAAATTAAGTGAAAATTGAGAATGTTCATTAATGGATTAATCACATTAAAGATTTTACTGGTGGTTATTATTATTTAAAGCATTCAACAAAGTATTCAAAATACTTTGAATGATTTTAGAAACCTTCATGATATTCATCATTATAGAAAACTGTCTTAGTGACCTGTTTGCAGAGTCCTCTCACTTAATATGACCTAAAATATTGCCCCTGCCCCCACCCCCATCAGGAACACTCACACCCTAGGGTTAGGGTTGCCTTCTCTGTTGTGATATGTTGCCAATTAATAAAAAATTGTAACTGTTGATCTATCAATAATGTAATAATGACTTCTTTTCAAAATAGCACTTGTTTGATTCCGAAAAGACTGTTAAAATTGAACTGAACAACACATATTTACCTCCCTTTTTGGAAAAGTTATCCAAGCAGTTTCTAAATTCATTTCATGTCAGCATGCTTTGTAACAATTTAAAGAAGTAAAGTTTTCCCACTGTCTTAGCTAAATTAATTCAACATTGACCTAAACATAGAAAGTAATTAACTACTTTATAGCTGACATTATCTTGAGGGAAATAGTTTAATTTTCTTAGCACTTAATTTTTCTTGGGAGTGACAATAACATGACAATCACACAAATGAGAATGACCAACAAGCCTTACAGTTCATGAAAACTTTGTAATGATCACACACAGGCAAGGTTTTTTGACTAATTTTGGCATAAACTTTGTTAATGACCAACAAGTCTGATTTTTCAGGGAAACTGTATAGAAATCAGAAGTTTGATTGACTAAATTTAGCATAATGTTTGTAAGATGATATATTTGGCTGCCCCTTACCCTCTCTCAACATGAAGAACTGGCAGTAAAAAGCATTTCACGATTTTCATATTGATTTCCAGTTTTGCTTCAATACATATCAATATAATAATGCAATTACTGACGTCCATTCTGACAGAAAATCAAGATTTCATCACATGCAACATTGATTCCAACTATCAAACATTTCATTTAGCAATATCAGAAAATATACTCTCTAAATAAAAGTGATAAGTGACAAAAAAAAAGATGTCTGTGTCATTTTCATAAGAAAAAAGTGAATAAACATTAGCTCAATTATTACTAAATTATACTGTTTATAAATCAGTTTTTTTAAAAAAAAGTCATTCAAATGTTAATGTTCATTATTATTTAGAGAGGACATTTTTGCTAACTTCACAATTCTAATATATAATTTTATTTAGTCCCTTAGCAACAGATTTCTCTTTTCAACAAACTTTGAAATAACAAAATTAATGCAGATCTTGTGATCCCCTTTAAATAGCATTAGTTAGAGCTCTATGCCAACTTTATTTCTAGAAATAAAATGGAAGAAATAATACTTACTAAGCTAAAGTTGATATCTCAAAGACCTGTACTATACAACTGCACTAGTGCACACACTTAAATACAATAACATTATGCATTTATGTCATTAAGATATCATCCTAATGCATATCAAATTCTTTGTATTTTCATCAGTATGTAAACAACACTTAGAGTACTAATTTTTGCATACCACAATGGGTATTTACGGATATGAACAAGAAATAAATGAGCCACGCCATGAGAAAACCAACAGTGTGTTTGCGACCAGAATTGATCCAGACCAGCCTGCGCATCTGCACAGTCTGGTCAGGATCCATGCTGTTCATTTTCTAAGCCTATTGCAATTACAGAAACCGTCAGCAAACAGCATGGATGCTGATCAGACTGCACCGATGCTGGTCGTAAATGCACTGTGTTGGTTTTCTCAAGGCACGGCTCATTAATAATGTTTATTAGATATCTCTCCTATAGCGGGCAGGAAATAGAGATCCCACATGTGCATCTAGTGTAATACACCAGATGGTTTATTTAAATAATATCTATAGACTCTCCCAGTGAATCATTCAACAAGCCTGTTAATGTATTTATTTTTTTTATCATTATTATAACCGGGGTATGAAAATTATAAACTTCTCACATTTTCCTGTGTTATATAAATGCATTATAATGAATTCTCTAACATGCATGTTGATATACAAGAATAAATTCCAATAAATATATAGTTTTCTTTAAAAGTGTTATACCTTGCTAAGGAATGCATTATAATAAAATTGATCACTTAACACATCTTTCATACTTTTTAACATGCAAACATTTTATGCCAAGACGTTCTTTTTTACTAAGTTATGGATAAGTTATTACCTCCCTTTTACAAAACTCGTATCTGCAAATATCATCAAATACTAAAGTATATACAAGCAAAAATGTCATTGAAATAAAATGGTCTATGTGATCTAATGTTCAGAGCTTGCCCTTAAACTTGCCCCCCATCCCTTTCCCACACCCACACCCCCTTTAAGTGCATTCCAAATAATGGTTTTCTGTGCCACACTGCTTACACTGGGTATAACCATGGCCGAGAATCATTTCAAGAACCAAATAATATAGATATCTCAAAATCAAATCAATATTGATATGTGTATGCCAGCTCTCACAATATCTTTTTCCCATGAGGACAGAATCAAACTGCATTAAAATAATTTACTGCCTGCATCCATAACAATTCTATCAATATTACAAAACCTCTTACTTCCATAGGGTATTTTTGATACTGTTATTTTGCCCACATCAATAATAGACAGTCTGTACATGTGAAGAAAAGATGAAAAGTGAAGCCTATTCATGTGTTGACATTTCTTTATGCTCAGTATGTTCCAAGTAATTGAAAATATACAGCATTATAGATGAAATACTGGAGGAAAAAGGTAAAGTTTAAATACTTCAAATTATTGTCTCATATTGTCTTATAGATTCCTGTCCATAGGACTGTGGTCCCTGACTTACTGTCACTGCACAGTTATATTTTACTTGTTGATAACGTAAATCCAAATTAAATAAATTTTCATAATTAATATAATTATTATAACCTTGGGTTGGTTTGCAAGTTATCAGGGGTGGGAGAAGTTATCATAAAGAAACAAAAGATAAACAAGAGGGCCATGATGGCCCTATATCGCTCACCTGTTATCATTGCACTTGAGGACAAGAAGGTCCTCAGAAAAAATATCTAAGTCCAAAGGACAGAAACAACAAAGGGAAGAAATTAAACCAAAAAGAAAAATTTTTTTTTAAAAGATACAGATATGTCAAAATACACTTAAAAATTGGAGGTACCATCCATGTTGTACCACAGAAAAGTGGTCTCGGTTTTTCCCTACGGCCAATAACAAAAAAGTTACTAAAAATAAGCTATTTATAGTAACGTAAAAGGGAAGTAATTAAAAAGAAAATTATTGTAAGCGAACAAAAGAAGGATCTGCCAAATAAATCTGCTGACATAAATAAAATTTCAGATCAGTATCTTAATTTGTTACGGAGATATACCCATTTTAATTTGAAGTAAAGGGAGGTAATTTGACATAAAATCAGTACATAGTTATCTACCCTGATTGGCTCAGTCCAACTAATGACAATAATGAAATTTCAAATAAGTCCTATAAGTACTTACTGATATAAATCCATTTTGATTACAATCAGGGGAGGTAATCAGATATAAAATAACTCTGGAACCTACGATTGGATCTGATTTGTCATGGAATCCAAGATTTATTGTTGTTGAAGATATTTTGGAAGTCTGTATCAAATAAAACCATAAATGAAGTCTCTATATGGCTGCAAAAGCCAAAATAGCCAATTTTGGACCTTTAGGGGGCCATAACTCTGGAACCCATGATGGAATCTGGCCAGTTCATTAAGGACCCAAGATCTTGTGGTGATACAAGTTGTGTGCCAGTTTGGTTAAAATCAAGTCATAAATGAAGCTGCTATTGTGCAGACAAGGTCAAAATAGCTAATTCTGGCCCTTTCAGGGGCCATAACTCTGGAACCCATAATGGGATCTTGCCAGTTCAAGAAAGGAACCAAGATCTTATAGTGATACAAGTTATGTGCAAGTTTGGTTAAAATAAAATCATAAATGAAGCTGCTATTGTGCAGACAAGGTCAAAATAGCTAATTCTGGCCCTTTCAGGGGCCATAACTCTGAAACCCATAAAGAAATCTGGCCAGTTCAAGAACGGAATCAAGATCTTATGGTGATACAAGTTGTGTGCCAGTTTGGTAAAAATCAAATCATAAATAAAGCTGCTATTGTGCAGACAAGGTCAAAATAGCTAATTTTGGCCCTTTCAGGGGCCATAACTCTGGAACCCATATTGGGATCTGGCCAGTTCAAGAAAGGAACCGAGATCTTATGGTGATACAAGTTGTGTGCAAGTTTGGTTAAAATAAAATCATAAATGAAACCACTATCGTGCAGACAAGAAATTGTTGACAGACGCACGCACGGACTGACGACGGACGAAGGGTGATCACAAAAGCTCACCTTGTCACTATGTGACAGATGAGCTAAAAAGAAGCTGAAAGAGTAAAACAATATATTTTTTTTGTCATTGGTGGGGAGAAGGTGAAAGTAAATCAAAAATAAAACCTCAGGTGCACAACTTCACATGCTGTACAACAACACAATAAAGTTTCATAACTTCTTGAGATACATATGACATAAATGTTTACTATTATTAGGTTCTTATTCCATTTTGTACTGTCAAGGACCATAACTTTGCTCTTACTGAGTGAATTCCAGATACTCAACTTTTATACTGAATAATACCCCTCAATGGTTTCAATAGGCACAATATTCATCTTTTTGACTAAGTCAATGGCTATAAGTCTGGTTTGGCTCAGTGAAATCCAAAACAAAAACCCAGGTGCACACTATCACATCCTAAATAACAATCCTATAAATTAAATGTTTTCCTGACTCTGTCAAATATACTTCTGGAATTAATAATGCAGCACAAACTTTTAATCCCTTTATGCAAATGTTTTACTAAGTGAAGGGCCATAACTGAGTAACTTCAGCACAACCTTATATACTGATTTACAATCCTAAAATGTTTTCAAGACTATAGGTTAAATACTTTTAACATACATGTGACAGATAATTTTAGACTTAGTCAAGTGCCCTAACTCTGGTCTGGCTCAAAATAAAGTGAAAGAACTTCAGTTGCTGAGTAACAATGCTATGATGTTTGATGACTATTGGCCAAATACTTTTTGAGATATGCATAACACAAATTCCAAAGTATGGCCGAAGGTAAATCTAACTGCCCCTACCCCACTGCCTTCCTCAAAAATTCTAGGGGCACAAAAAAGACGGATGATTTGTAGATGCGAAATTTTTATGATTTTGTTTTTCAAATGATACAAACTTTCCATTTTAAAAATATCAGAAGAAAGTCTGGAGCCCAAAAAGAGTCTGGAGCCCAAAAAGAAAGTCTGGAGCCCAAAAAAGAACTACCAACATAAAATTTTCTGTTTCAAGACCACAACCTTGAATACATGCATATCATAGCAGAAAGCTCTAAATTGCTGAAAAGTTATATCAGTATAATGATATAAAATGCTACATCTTAACATCTTAAGGTCTGTCTTCTCCGCCTCTTGACATACCATAGCAATTGTGAGGAAGTTGTCAATATACTTGCACAGAACAATACAGAACTAGCACAGAATTCTGGAATACCCATGTTAGATTAAATGACTGCTATATATAATATAAAGATAAGTGCCTAAATATATATTATACTTATACTGTAAAAAAGTATGTAAAAAACATATGAAACAAATAACAGCAACATAATTATTAAACAGAAGCTGACAGCCAATCAAGTATTCAACAAATTCACACCAGACATCATTAATCATTTCTGTTACTAGTTATCCCATCAAGATCAATAGCTATTACAAACATTTGCCCACACCCTGTACTTTTAATTACAACAGACTTATCAATATTTATCAATCAATATTCATTAATCTCTATCAGTGTGATAGAAGCTATAGACACACAGAAAAAAGGTATTACCTTCAAACAGCTGATGTGTTTACCAAGATGTTATCAGGGTAGAAAATCCTATTATACTGCCACTCATCAGGCAGTCATTAGTACTTTAGCACAAAACAATAATATTATATAATTTAAAGGATGTTCCCACATGTATGTCACACTAAACTTAAAATTTTCTCATAATTATGTAATACTACAAAAAATAATAGGCATTGGTCAAAGGCTTTAAAGCTAAATCTGTCTGTATATATAGTACAAGGATATTGTGCCAAATCATTGTGTCTATTATACAAAGCCAGAAAATAATGAAGTTGGAACCAGCATTGGTGCCAAGAAGACAATCTTACTCAATTCAGAGTTTAGCTGTCTGAAATAAAGATGCACCATGTTATTTTCAAAAGTTAATATGATTAAGTTAATAATAGAGTGCGACCAAAATGAAAAAGTTAAGAGGGAAGAAATGAAAATCCAGGTCCGTCGTCGCCAACAAATTGGAAAATAAAAAGGTTTGCTGGAGCTGCAGCTAGTACATGTATCTTCGGTACTGTCCTGTTTTAAAGGCTACATGTTCTATTAAAAGAATAGTTGTCTTCACTTCTCTACACCTTTGTGACCTAAAATTAGTATCTTTTTTAAGTCCGAATGTAGTGCTAATTTTTTATAAAAAAAAGTAGCTAAGATCAATCTCTGAGCAACTACAGACCCCCTAACCTTAATTAAGGGGCAACTTTGGAACCCCCATATCACTCTTACACACCTTCAGGCCTAGTCTTTCAGACCCAGTGTTTTGTTCACAGGGGTATTCAAATTTTGTGTAATTATGTGAATTTATGTCCCTTTTTTTCTCAAAATGCTGGATAATCTGAGCCAAGAAAGATTGGTCAGAATATATTAGAGAAATTATCAAAAAATTAAAATTAAAGATTATCTAGTCAGTAGCCACTACTTCAGGCCACAAGTACTCTGCAGCTGGACAAAAAACGCCAACATGTTGACTGCCCACCATGATTGAACCAGGTTTGGCGGTGAAAATGCCTGCTATAAGATAAAATATAGAAGCACTCTTCCTTTGTTGCAATGAAAACTTTGACACATGACGTCATTCTAGTGTAAGAGTGTTTTAAAAGATCTTCGAGACAAGCATATTAGAATGTGATTCAGTGCCCCAAACAATTCTGATAATATTTAAATGACCCTGTAATAAGATCTTGTCTGATTTTCTTTACTTACACATAGGAAGTAGACATGCAAAAAAATGGCCCATGTTTCCTGAAGATAAAACAAAATAAGTAGTAAGTAGTAGTGTTCATTATCATCAGTAATTGCAACAGGTCTGAAAACCACTGAACATAAATACTCACATGTTGAAAAATGCTATATAAACAGGAAACCTTTTGAAAAATAAAACATTAACTCAGAGGCTGTAAATTCTTTCTTTGTATTAAATATGAAAGTAAATTAACAGTGTTTAACCTAAACAAACAGCCTGCCCACTTACCAGCTTATTTACTACAATATTCCACTCTGCACTACAAAGCTGGGCCTGATTCTTCCAGTATATCTAAGTTATTCACCTATTCCAGTTAATTAACAATATTACTCACAGGAACATAATTCCTCTGACACAAGCCTAAATGAAAGCCAAAATAAAATTCCACATAAAAAACATGTTTGGTAGCACACAGAAATGTGGGAAACTCATGATTCAGGCAACAAGTATTTGATATTTTCTGTTTCTGTATGTTTTGCAATTTAAGCATCTTCAATATAAATCTCCTGAATCATTTTCTTCTGAAAAAAAAATCAATTTCCCATTAAATCATGTTACTGCTTTGTTTGAGAATAAATTCCAGAAATACTTAAAAGCAGATAATTATATTCATGTAGTTTTATATTGAGGAGAGAGGTGAAAGTTGTGTAAGTTAAAGCATTTAAAACTTAAGAACTGAATCTGACTATCTTCTGTGTTCTCAGTCGCTTATTTAGAGATATATTTCATACTTGTGGTTCCAATCCAGTAATTATTCATCAGACGTTTTGTTGCCTTAAACAAATCAGTTGCTTTAATTTACTTTTAAACTGATTGTATTTGTTTTTCTATAGGGTATAAGATTGCAAGATTTTAATCTGAAGCGAAATCATTACATTTCGTGCGCATAAAATTTCACAGTTTTGATTAAAATATTTATTTCATTGGGATGTAAATTTGATGATTTCTACTTTTTGAAGATTAAATGAATTGGAACTTTTAATGATTGTTGGGTTTTAATTTCCAGGTTTAACGCAACAACGAAATCCAAAAACCAGTCTGTCCCCCACAAATATTCATAATTTCACAGTTGCAATCCAAGTACAAAATTTTACTGCATTTGAAGTATTTTCATTAAACAGGTAAAATGTATTTTGTACACAAACAAATGTTTGATGCTAATAGAAAAAGGATGTGCATGCATCTCTAATTATAAATTGCCTAATATATAATTGTAATGGTATCATTATGACGTCATAGAAACTAATAAATAACTGTGGTAAATTCCATTTCTTGTACCAGTTTCTTACCATTAGTCTATGACAGAAACTGTATAATTATTATTTATTATGGCAATTAAATCATTTGGAGCTGTTGAATCCCAAATAAAACTTGAAAAAAAAAACATCACTAAATCATATTATACATATTAAAACATGTTAAAACATAAACACTTTGTCATATTTTTCATATTATGCAGCATGTACAAGACAGCTCTATGCCAAACTTGTGAGTAAAAGATTCCCCTACTGTAGCTATGACTTCATCAGTTAATGAACAACAGATGTATTTTATTTTATGTATTTCTTCCTCTCTTTCTCCATGTAATAAACATCAAGAGCTATTTACTATTGAGTAAACACTTTTTTCTCATTGTTAAACAAAGCTAGACTAGAGGATGTTTTTGTAGAAAAGCACCTGTCTCCCCCCATGCATAGTAGTATTAGGCGAGACGTCAATAGGGGACACGAGTAAAAGTCTCAGAGACACCGATGGTTGGCTGCAATAAGGATAATCTTCTTGGCATGTGAAATCATCCAAACAAAAAAGTTTTAACATTCTGTGCCCAGTGGTTGTCAAGTTATGAATTGGAAATAGTTTTCCATGTTCAGGCCCCTGTGACCTTGACCTTTGATTGAGAGACCCCAAAATCAATACGGGTCATCTACTCTGCATGTCTAATCATCCTATGAAGTTTCAACATTCTGGGCCAAGTGGTTCTCAAGTTACAGATTGGAAAGCATTTTCCATGATCAGGCCCCTGTGACCTTGACCTTAGTTTAAGTGACCCCAAAATCACTGTTGGTCATCCCCTCTCTAAGTCCTAACACCCTATGAAGTTTGAAGGTTCTGGGTCAAATGGTGCTCAAGTTATTGATCAGAAACTGTTTCCATGTTCAGACACCTGTGATCTTCACCTTTGATCCAGCAACACCAAAAGTAAGAGGGGTCATCTACTTTGTAAGCCCTATCACTAAATGAAATTTGAAGGTTCTAGGTAAAATGGTTCTCCAGTTATTGATCGAAAATGAAATATGACAGGCAGATGGCCCCTGAGACCCTGACCTTTGACACAGTGACCATAAGAACAATTGGGGTCATCTATTTTCTAAGTCTTATCACCCTTCAACAGTCTGACATCTTCTGTCCTACTTCATAGCCTAACAGTTTGACATCTTCTGACCTACTTCATAGTCTAAAAGTTTGACATTTTCTGAAATACTTCATAGCCAACAGTTTGACATCTTCTGACCTACTTCATAGCCTAACAGTTTGACATCTTCTGTCCTACTTCATAGCCAACAGTTTGACATCTTCTGTCCTACTTCATAGCCTAACAGTTTGACATCTTCTGTCCTGCTTCATAGCCTAACAGTTTGACATCTTCTGTCCTGCTTCATAGCCTAACAGTTTGACATCTTCTGACCTACTTCATAGTCTAAAAGTTTGACATTTTCTGAAATACTTCATAGCCAACAGTTTGACATCTTCTGACCTACTTCATAACCTAACAGTTTGACATCTTCTGACCTACTTCATAGCCTAACAGTCTGACATCTTCTGACCTACTTCAAAGTCTAAAAGTTAGACATCTTCTGACCTACTTCATAGCATAAAAGTTTCACATCTTCTTCATAGTCTAAAAGTTTGACATCTTCTGAAAAACTTCATAGTCTAAAATGTCGACACCTTCTGACCTTATAAATTTAGCTCGTACATTTGCTTGTAGACTAGCTCCTAGACTATGATATATCTTTTTTACATTTTTATGATTAAATGTAGTGAACTGAGCCAGTCTATATCCTATGTCCAATCATAATAATTTCAACATCATTTCTCTGTGAAAATCTCTAAAATAGACTGGCTTTTGTCTCTATGAAATAGAATTTGTCAAAAAAGGGGAAAATGTAGAAATATATTTATTATCAGTCTAGTGGCTAGTCTAATTTGCTTGATACTGGTGAATTCAGATGAATTCTTTCAGGTTTATGAATCTGGTCAGTTAACCTATAAGTAATAGCTGGGACTTGTTATCCTCAAGCAAAAATTTATCACCATGAAACTGTTGTCTGGTGTTAACATCTTGATACAGATTACATACCCCTTGTGGATCAAACTCTCCACCTCCAGAGTGTAGGTTGTGTCACTGGTAATCACCTATTGTGCTTAAACTGTTGCTATGTGCCGTTAAACAAGAGATAACCTTTTCTGGGTATAAGGGCTTCCAGCCAGGTTTTTATTACACTTAAAGTCTATGAAATTTATTACCTTTCATCTAAACTGAAAATTTTACTACAAAAAACTGGTGAACTTGAAATTTTATGAACCCTCCTGCTGCATACCTGGAGCAGAGATAAAACAGATGTTCTCAAATTGTTATAGAATGAAAGATGCTGAAAAGGTAAGACCACAGACCACAATAATTCCAGTTGTCATAATACAGTTTGTTTCCAATCACTCAAAAACCCATCCAGGTAAGTGGTGACATAGGGGTTGAAACATATCAATTATAGACTGATTTTAACAACAGTTTGTCTGATAAAAATTAACCAAGAAGTCTTCAATATTCCTTGTCAGACAAATTATTTCAGCAACACCCATTAAAACTAAATCAGTGTTTTAAAAATGGTATCTATGGAAATAAGCAATAGTAGATGGGAATGTTAAATGATTATAACAATGGTTACAGTATGTCTTAATTAAAATTTAATCCCCATCAATAACCCACAATTTTTCCTACAAAATTATTCCACTTACCATAAAAAAGTATGAAAAATTTGTTACATAAGCTACAAGTACTATATGAGCCGTGCCATGAGAAAATCAACATAGTGGGTTTGCAACCAGCATGGATCCAGACCAGCCTGCGCATCCGCGCGGTCTGGTCAGGCTTCATGCTGTTCGCTTTTAAAGCCTATTGGAATTGGAGAAACTGTTAGCGAACAGCATGGATCCTGACCAGACTGCGCGGATGCGCAGGCTGGTCTGGATCCATGCTGGTCGCAAAGCCACTATGTTGGTTTTCTCATGGCACAGCTCATATATATCACTGTAGATGCACTAAGATAACTGATGTGGCGCCTATGGTAATTCATCAGGGATGCTCAACTTTTACACTACAATGCAAAATCAAAAGATTTTTTTTTTTTAATGTTTTTATTTCATTTACCAAACTGTTGCCATTATGAACAGCAATATAAATCAACAATTAAGTAAAATTGCTGATGTTTAAATTTACAAAAAAAAACCCACCTTATACCCATGCAATAATTTTATTTCCGGGCCATAAAATTTCATGGTTTGGGCCCAAACAGCTATTTCATAGAGAGATGAAATTCTGCACTTCAACAAAAAATAAACGGGAACTTGTTAATTAGGATTTAATTTCATAGATAGATTCAAGCACAGAATCAATGAAAATGAGTCACCCACAAATATTGATGATGTCACAGTGTTCTTTTTTTTTTGCAATTCATTAAAACAGTTTCTATCATGAGAGATCAGAAAACTGTTTCACCTGCAAGAACAAACTAATGAACAAATGATGCAGTACAAAAATATTACTTACAGTACCTATATACACTGTGAAATAAAAAATTTTGACAAGATTTTATTGTTTTATATTTTAACTTTAAACCCTCCTACAAGTATAAGTATTTATGGAAGAATTACTCCAAAAAATTAGTTTATCAGAGATTAAATCTGTTACAGCATCTGCAGCATAAATTTAATTTTCTGTAAGTCGAACGATTTGCTGGTGAATAAATATTAGATTTGAATGCAGTTAGTGAGGACAATTACCCTTTTATAACCTGTAAACATTCATCTATGAATGCAGTTGACTCCATAAGAAAAGAATCTCAAAATGTCAACTGGGAAGGTAAAAATAAGCATGCAAGTGAATTATACAATACATGAAATCTTTAGAATGCATTATAACAATCCAAAGTAATATAAGTTATTCAGTATTTATATATTTTCCTGGCAATTAAAAGCGATCTGTACATTTTTCAATTACAAATATCATTTCATTTAATATCTTAATTAAATCATAATACAGATTTATGTAAAGATTGCATAAAAATGTATCAAATAATACAAAAAAAAGTTCCTACCAAATTACAACAGAAAATTCCAGTTCCTTTAAACAAGAACTTGCAGTCCACTATAATATCCACAGAAGCACAATGAAAATATTCTAGATACCAACTACCCAAGTGAGTTCACCTTCAGGATGACTGTGCTTCACCTTTACGAAAAATCCTGCCTAAAATCAGCTACCCAGTGTACAAAATCAGAGAACAGTTCTAATGATCATGCTATGATGGGCACCAGCTAATGAGAAATAACACACCTGGTTCCTATTGCTTTCTTCAATTATTCCACAATTAACAACATCTTCAGCCTCTAGTCTGGAACAGTCTAGACTTGAAACAACAGCCAACCTAATGGTTCATTCCTCACAGAAGAAATTGCTGATATTAAATCACTACATACATGGAATCAGCATCACTGTTCTTTCTAATTAATGAATTATTTTATCTTCATCATTGTATACAGGCAAATCATTTATTTTGTACCCTTGGATATAATTATACTTACAAGGTTACCCTTCAAGAAAAGCCTAAGATTTTCTGTCCTTGATAAACGACAGCTTAAGTTCCAACAATGCAAACTTGGTTCTGCACTAACTAACTGGCGTATTAAAATAAGTTTGCCAGGAGTGACTGACTACTGACTATCCCAGAAAAAAAACCCAGCATAATTTCAATTTCTATCTAAAACAGACAGATATAATGTGATAGTAATCAGTTACTGTGATCAGACATAATTATCTGAAAGTACCTTTGGAAATTTCAATAACGTGTAATCAATGATGCAACTGCTGAGCAACAAGCAATACTGTCTGTCATGACATTACTTTTCAATATCATAATATTAGAGTTCTAAAATGCAATGAACCTATTTTGACTAGAAATGAGCACATCCAATTGATAATATTTTTGCATAAAATATGTAACAGAATGTAAACCAGCCAGTCAAACCTGCATTCAAACTGGATAAAAGCTAGTCTAAAATTGTATACAAGAGGCCAAAATGGGCCTAAGTTGCTCATCTAAAGAAAACCTTAACCATCTGATAGGTCTGGTGAAAATCCTTTCAGCGGTTAATTAAAACAAAATTATTTAAAGTTGTTTTTTTTCTATATTTTGCTATCACGCACCAAAATAGCATACCCATCAGAAGAAATCATTTAAGGGTATTTTAACACTAGTGGCCCTTAAAAGGGCCAAAAAGCCCCCAATTTGAACAAATTTGATGAAGATCCATCTAGCAGTTCTCGAAGAAAAGCTGTTTAAAAAGGTATTTCTAATTTTAGCTCTAGCAGCCCTTAAAAGGGGCAAGGTGCCCCCATTTTAATAACATTGGCAAAAGACCTTATAATGATGTTACACATCAAGTCAGTCTGATGAAGATCCACCAAGCAGTTCATGAAAAGAAGTACTTTAAAGGATGTTTATCTTAAGCTCTACTGGCCCCTAAAAGGAGCCAATTTAAACTGCAAGAGGACCTTATAATGATGCTACTGATCAAGTTTGATGAATATCCATCTAGCAGTTCTTGAGAAGAAGTTGTTTAAAGGTTTTTCTAATTTTAGCTCTATCTGAGCCCTTAAAAGGGACAAAGTGCCCCATTTGAATAAAATTGGTAGAGGACCTTATAATGATGCTATAGACCGAGTTTGATGAAGATCCATTAAGCGGTTCATGAGAACAAGTTCTTTAAATGTTTTTTTTTTATTTTTAGAGACAGCCATGCTATAGGTAGCAATAAATACTTGTTTTTGCTTTTGAAGTAAACAGTAAAGAAATATAGTTTTCTTCTGTTTAGACAGTACAACACTATTTCAGCGACTGAAGAATAAATGATGAAAAATAATAAACTATTGTGTGATCTGTATTTTTGCCTTTTCTGTTACTGAATATTTCTAAAGGTGAATCATAAAATGCAATATGGCGTAATTAGTATTAAAATGATTAGCGGGATAAACCTGCAACCAATGATTCTTGTAATTTATATAAGGTGAAAATATGACTTAGATTTTGATACATGTTGTATGATTCCAATATGTAAATAAACATCTTATTTTTCATCTTTTTAGAAAAAAGAACATATTTCATTTCTTTTAATCAGTGAAAAGTACATTTTACCTTTTAGGTTACATATCTTCCCTATGACTGGCATTTCCTACTTTTGGCTTTGCTAAGATTGATATCCTGTACTAGAGTTATGATTGTCACTTTTATTATTACTTTATAACACGATCCGATTCATTTTCCTATTAAACAAAGAAGACTGAAAACAGTGAATTTTCATACAACAATTCACTGTTCTGACATCACAATTATTATGTCATAGCGTCAAACGGCATAGCGGCGCGCTGGAAAAGAAACCGATAGAAAATGGGCAAATATTTCATGAATGCCGTCAAGGATGTTCTTTAAAGTCCTTGGTAACGTGTTAGAATCGAAATAATATATCTCATTTAGTGATTTGCTCTTGAATAAAATCATTGTTTGCCATTCAGATGTGTATTATTATATCACGAGGGCTGTGCCCTCGTGATATAATTCTTTCGCATCTGAACTCCAAACAATATTTATTCAGCGACAAATCACTAAATGAGATATATTATTTCTTAAACAATATGGCTTTATTATTCGTGCTTGTCACACTGGTCTTCCTTCCCTAAATGTTTTTATTGTTGTTATATTGTAAATAATCAACTGACTTTGTGTCATCAACACCAGCCACATCTGAAGACATCTCAGTCTTATTTAGTGTTAAGCACTCCAACATCACCAGAACCCGTCATTATATTTTATTTTATAGTTAACTGAAAATCACAACAGAGTGAGTGAAAAAAATGTCATAATGTTAGTACATGTCTAATAAAATAATGTATGTAGATGAAATTTTATCATGAAATATCTAAAATGCAACAGAACATAACCTTAAACTATAATGATTATTAATTCACTATGAAAAAATACTTCCTGCATTTTTTTCTCACTGCCTTTCACAAGGAACAAATTTTTTAAAACAAAGTTGCAGGTATTCAGTCTGAAATGGAGATTAACAAGCATTACTATCATTATACTCAGGCATTTGAAAATTTTAAGATCAGAATTGGTCAGAAGACAACTTGCATAAAATTATTATGAATCCCTTACCCCACCCACTTTTGTACAAAAGCAATAGACTGGGAATGTGCTCTGCCCGTTTCTAAGTTAATTATGCAACTCTTTAGCAAGGTGAGTTGGGGACTTTGACTAATTTCACACATTTTTAAAACGGTTATATAAGATCACAGCCATAACAGTAAAAGCTGTGTATCAAATCAAAAAGAAGGCTGTAAATATTCTGATGAATACAGCAGTTTCTACCTTTGCCCATGTCTGTCCATATATGGTGTTTGTTTTCAAGATGTTAAGTGACAAATATCTGCTTAATGGGATCTCTGTGTTAATATACCTCCTTAAAGGGTTAGGTCTCGCATTGTTACTTGCAGTTCAACATCATAAAGCCCATTGGCAGTAATCTATTTCATGAGTTATGCATGAATATGCAAATGAAGAATATCTAAAATGTAATTTAAAAGTAAATGTTAACTTAAAACAATTCACATGTTGAAAGCTAGTCTGTCTATAGGTTACCAACTAGATCATCCTTTTATATTTATTTATATATATATATCCCTGGCGAAATCGTGACCATGGTTGACCATGGTCACCATTGTTTTTGATGCTTGACCATGTTTTAATGTTAAAGTCAAATATCACCACAGTCAACCATGGTTTACTGTGGTCCACAACTATGGTCAACCATGGTTTTTGAGAATGGTCTGATACCATGTTTTATGACTGTGGTGCCAAATACCACAGCCATGGTAAACCATGATCAACCAGTGTCCCATGACCATGAACTACCATGGTAAACCATGAATTACCATGGTAATAAAAGGTCAATTTTGACTGGGATATATATATATATATTATTTTTGTTAAATTTGCTATCTCAGCAAACATTCCTCTTAGCTCTGATATCCCAGTGTTTTCAGGCTCTGTTATCCCTGTTTTCAGGCTCTGATATCCCTATGTTTTCAGGCTCTGATATCCCTGTGTTTTCAGGCTCTGATATCCCTATATTTTCAGGCTCTGATATCCCTTTGTTTTCAGGCTTTGATATCCCTGTGTTTCTAGGCTCTGATATCCCTATATTTTCAGGCTCTGATATCCCTATGTTTTCAGGTTCTGATATCCCTATGTTTTCAGGCCCTGGTATCGGTGTTTTGAGGCTCTGATATCCCTGTGTTTTCAGGCTCTGCAGGTTCTTATATCCCTATGTTTTCAGGCTCTGATATCCCTATGTTTTCAGGCTCTGCAGGCTCTTATATCCCAGTGTTTTCAGGCTCTTATATCCCAGTGTTTTCAGGCTCTGACATCTCTGTATTTTCAGGCTCTGATATTCCTATTTTTTTAGGCTCTGATATCCCTTTGTTTTCAGGCTCTGATATCCCTGTGTTTTCAGGCTCTGCAGGCTCTTATATCCCTATGTTTTCAGGCTCTTATATCCCTATGTTTTCAGGCCTCTGACATCCCTGTATTTTCAGGCTCTGATATGCCTATATTTTCAGGCTCTGATATGCCTATGTTTTCAGGCTCTGATATCCCTGTATTTTCAGGCTCTGATAACCCTATGTTTTCAGGCTCTGATATCCCCATGTTTTAAGGAAAGAAGGGACATCCGGAAGGCTTTGGGATTTCTCCTCTGAACAAAACAGCGGTCACAATTTTTTAAGATTTTTTCTCAATCTTCCTACAATGGTATGCCCTCTCCCAGTTACTGGATAGTAGTAATTCTTGGCACTCTGTAGTGTATATTTTGATAAAACACAGTTACAAAATATTGATTTTCTTCTATAAACCATTTCTTGATAAACATTTGCCCTTCAGGACTATAACATTAGATTTTTGTTTATCCCAGGAACATTAATGCTGCACATTCAGCACAAAATATTACACCAATGTTTATTGTTTGGCATATAAACCTACTTTGTTGCCATGGCAACCATTTTCTTTGATATCTAACATTGGACATTTGGAAATAAGATTTTCTGTGAAGAAAATTAATGTTATTATGCAGAGGACTTACAATGTGGGCAAAAGATTTATAGGAAATAATGGTAACTTGAATTTAGTTACAGCTCTAACTTTATGGAAGATGGGATAGATGTAAGACCTACTCAGGGTATGGTGTCTACATCTGTTGTATGTAAGCTTTCATAGTTGCCATTAGTAACCCTGAAGATTGTTAGTAACGTTAGTGGGAGGATTTTAAGTGCCAGATACAGAAGACACACTGATTTCAGAAGCGTCCCTGGTTCTTTGGCTTTACATGTATAAACACCTATACAGGTAACTTTTATCCCAATGTTAGTAATTCTTGGTTGGAGGAGCGGGGGCTCGATCTCACAACCCCTGGTTTCACAGTCAGATAGTATTACCATTGGACCACTGCATCTGCTCTATGTCTGTATCTAGTTGTCATCATTAAATATGGACAAGTTGAAAATTTTAACAGTCTGTTTTGTTCAAAGGAGGTAACGCCTGAAGCTGTAAAATTTTATATAATTATGTCCCTTTTCTTGATATCGGGGCAAAACTGTAAGAGCAAAAATGTCAAATGAGAAAACTATTTTAAAACAAGCAATCACCTATAAGCTAAAGCCAGACAAGTTAATGTGTATTTTGGAAAATCAGTACTATAAAATTCTAAATGAACTGAAGACAAAAGTACTGATATATATCACTCAAAATTTTGCTATTTCCCCTTTATTAACACTTCACCACTGCTGTTTCCTGTGATATCTCCTGTACTTTAAACCAAAACCACAGCTTCTTCTTGTTTCACTGATTGAACTTTGCATTTTTTGAAAATCTATTTCTCAAATGCACTTTAAACAACATATCTGACAATGTCACTTGTTTTCAAATTAACTCCCCTGACACTGATTCTAAATAAGAATGTAAATTTGCTCTCATTTTGTGTCTCAGACAAGTATAGGATAATCTGACTGGTATATTTGGGTCTATTGGGTTTTGTTATGCAAAACTACAATACATCTAAGCAGACAAACACTTACTTTGTACTTTTGATGTCAACATTAGGTGAGATATTCCATTTATCAAAACAAAATAATGAAAATGTTCATGTCGCCACTTCAAAGTATTCAATTTGTCTGTGTGCAAATAACAGGGAAAACTTATTTCCGGTGCTAATTAGTGTTTTTTTGTATTTAGCATTGTCACAGTAGGAATAAAAATATCACCAGAGAAATACTTCATGTATATCTTGTTTGATAAAATCGTAAACACGTTGTCTCCAAAATGGCTGCAAGATACGTTACATGGAAATCTCAGTACAAAAATATAATTAAGAACGATCTATTGTGCCTCCAATAGTGATTTCTGAACTAAAGAATCAATTTGCTACTCCGAATTGATATCATATACATCCACCAATAACACCTGATCTTTTTAAAATGGGTCAAATATTGAAATCGGCAATGCTACTTTAACCCATGCAAGATACGTTACCTGTAAAAGCAGTTAAAGCTTTGGAATGAAGCAGAATGGTCAAGATTTAAAAGTATTGCTGACTCGCTGTTCACATGACATTTAACAGAAACTTAATTTTAAACAATATGAAGTTAATTTTCTTTCATGAAACCCTAATCAACTTTAATCTCGCAAGATACGTTACTGCAAGATACGATACAGTCTAGCAAGCACTTAGACACAACAATATATTTATGATGTAATCGCATCGATTTCTGACAGTACTAAAAACATGATTCAGTGTGTCAATAACTTCGTAATTTTGGAAGCCATTTTACCATTGTTTTGTGTCTGTATACTGCTCTCTGCATCATCTGAAATCGGGGTAAGTCAATTTTATATCTAAATAATGATATTATTCTGGCAGATTTTATTACACCAACTGCTGTTTATGTCTTTATGAAACTGTTTTACTACGACAAACAACAATTTCAGAAATCGAAATGAAATGCCTGTGCCATTTGGACGTGCAGTTATGGTAACGTTTCTTACACAGACAGTAACGTATCTTGCTGTTTCGAAATATTGTCCTTACGTCATATTTAATCGTAAAAATAACATTTCCATGGCAGGAAAACTTTTCTTTAACAATGGTTGAGGTATCTTACGCACAACGTATTTTAAACAAAATGGTTTGTCCAAGTATCGCGTCCATTTTAACATAGGCATTTCATGCATCATGTAGATATAGTCAGTTCTTAAATGAACAGCTGATGTTTTGAAGAAATGTCTACCATTTTTCCTTATATAAGAGGAACATGTCGCAGATGTGTATTTGCACTAGCACAATGAGCATGTATTTCTAGTTAAAGTGTTTGATTTTTTACCCAATGCTAACAATTGGACTATATGTGTAGTGGTAACGTATCTTGCTGATAGAACGACTGAAATCATACAATCCTATCTTAATATATATATTACATTTTTGCAAACAACAACAACACGATAACAACAATACAAATATAACATGTATAATGATAATTATAATAATCATCATCATCATCATTATAATAATACTTACTATATTCGTAATATAGATCTAATAATAATAATAATAATTGTAATAATAATAATAATTCATAATTAATACTATTATTATGATTTGTATTTTTATAATAATGATTAATACTGATGATAAATATTAAAGATAATGATAATTATTGTTATGCGTGGAAGGTTCACCGGATCTACGGTAACAAACGTGAAGGTGATACTTCCGAGAAAGGTATATCCCTTTTTAGTTGTAAATGACCATAGAAACAATTGCAAACATACTGAAATCAGATTTAGGCACCAAGACTCGAAGTATTTTATATTTGGTAAAAGTAACTATTTTTATTTTTAAGATATACCTCTTCTTACTCAATCAATTCTCTGAAACAAAAAGTGTCAAAAGTCACGAAAGTACTTGTTGTTAAAAACCACAATTATTATGCTGCAAACTGTATAGACCTAAAAAAGTGGCAGCTGATCCGGATCTGTATTATTTACTGCTCAATAATCATGTCTTCGCAAACTGACACACATCAATTTGTCTTTGTCTGTGTTTTCAATAAAATCGCGATGTCGAGTCATTTGGGGCCGCAACTTACAACGGGAAGTGATACTTGGCCAAAGTGATGGATACCGATGAAGAGGAGGCACACATTAGTTTTATGAAACTAAATCATGAGATGGTGTTTTGTACAAATTTTGTAGACGAATTTTCGGTTTCCTTTGCTGATATTCTAGTCGCCGCAAACGAACACAAGCCAGCTGAAAATTTTGAGATTTCATTTCTCCTAGACAAAAATAAAAAATAATGTTATTGTAAACAAGTTGCTGACCGCAACTAGAGTATGCAAGACACGTTACCAATGAGTTTCTCTGTGTTCCAGTATATCTGCGAGAGTATATATAAGTAATTAGGGTTCCGGTATATAGGAGAGATCTTGTTTGTATACAAATTCTATTTTTAGAACTGATAAGACAGTGATCGGGTGGGCAGAAGCCGACCGTCCATGTTTTTTGTAAACAGTGATCTTTTTCTAACGGTCTAAACTTTCTTAAAACACAAATTACATAAATAATTTTTTGATCAATGGAAAGGTTATAAAACAAGCAATTTATTGATTACTTTTAATTGTTATTTCGAAATAAAATGGATTAATTATGAACGCTTAACTTACACTGTTTTTCTAAAGGTTGTGAAAATCACTACGCCGCTTTTAAAATTATATGTCATTTAAAACGGTTATTCATTGAAAAAAGATATTTGGATATAAAAATATGAAGATTGTTAGTATTTCAAATCTTTTTGAATTTTGAAAATCCATAAATGAGCAAAAAAGTTATTAAAAATTAAAAATTCTGATTCAATACGCAAACGGTGTTTAAAATCATTTGTTTTGCCAACCACCAGATAAACAGATGTTAACGCGTGACGTCACGGCGATCTCTCCTATAACATCTGCTTTGTAGTTTATCAGGTGTTGAGATTTAATTGTTTTTGACTTCTCAGTAGAATGTTTGAATACAAGACAAGATACGTTACATTTGGTATCTTTAGTTTAGAATTAGTTCTTGTTCCAGATGAGCTTATTTGTGTTAAAATTATCAATAAACTGTAGCCTACTGGTTTTATTATGACATAATTTTGGTGTTTAAAGTTCAGTTGATGTCAGAAATTTAGCTTATGCTGAACTGTTAAGTCAGTAATAAATTTAACTGTAGATATGTTTACTGTTTTGAAATAATATCTACAAGAAACGTCTGTAAAATTTTTTCAGTAAAAGCAAAGTTTAAATCAGTACCTATGGGTAAAGAAAATATTATACCAATATGAATGATAAGATATAGTACTCTGTAAATAGGTACCATTCCTTTTATATGTGCATAAAACATACCCAAGTAGTTCAGTAACGTATCTTACATGTTAAAAACACTAATTTCATTCAGACTAAATTTTCTTAAACACTATTTCTGATCAGGATCAACGGCAACTAGATTCATATTACTGATAGTTTCAAGAACATATTAAGTGCACATATACGTAAAAGCAAAGAAATTATTTTTTTGGTGCCAAGCTGTTGTTATTTTGTCATTCTTATGTAGAATTAATGCTGATTGCCTCCCCTTTCTATCCTGTGAACCGATGACTACTACATACTTTCGTCTTACAATACATTTAACAGCAGTCAACCCTCTAAGGCTTTGACTTAGGCAGCTGCTGTCTTTATTTATTTTAAAAAGCTGAAAGTATCTGTCTACAGGGATGACCAATATCTATTTGACACCATCAATATTTAACTTCAGAGATATTGGTCTTCTAAGGCAAATCATGTTCTGTGAAAGTATACAGAAAAGACAAAAAAAAATTACTTAAAGGACACCATAGATTTTCGCATTTTTGAGTTGTACAATATGGATATTAAAGAAAGTACCTACAACTTGTCCAGAAAAGAAAAGCGGGGTTAATTTGGTTATGAATAAAAAGACACTGTTAATTTGGCTTAAAATATGACACAGTAGACTAGTGTTGGTGGGTCACAGACCGAAGATTCCCATCAAAGATCAAGATATGCAAAAATTTTGAAATGAAAGTTTTCACCTCAGAGCTAAACTTCTGAATCTGCTCCAACATCCATATACAGTCACAACAGTTTTACACAGTAAAGATCAGCCCTAAAGAAAAACCAACATTTCTGGAGCATGAAAGATTTCAGTATTCAGTGTACAAATCATTAAATTTTAGAATAAATGTGTCAGTTGAGCAGTTCAATATTAACACAAATATTATTTAATTTCAGTTAACCAATTACTTATCAAGAAAATATTAACATTTCCTTTACAGACTGGTAACTGTGTGTTCAACCATACCAATTATAAATAATAAACACCTTTATATTTTATCTGCACATATACATTTATACCATGCTTTCGTGAATGATAAGTAGTGTAATGCACTAAATTATTACTAAAGAAGTAATTTACCGAGGAATCATGCTTAAATACATTAACAAGATGAAAAGGTTTGTTTCATGCCATGATTCAGAGTGTTTAAATATATTTAAACATGGTTCTAATATACATCTTTTTGATTTTAATGTAATTTTATGTAAAATATTGGATGAAATAGGAAAGAACTATTACAGAATGTATGCAAGCAGTGGGCTGACATGATGTCAAGATGACCATGTTTTACTGGATTTCAACAAATCCGAAAGGGACATAATACATCCCTGCAGAATCTAACTAGAGCTATCACTAAAGGTGATGAATGTACCCCCCGCATGCACTGACACAGTACATTGCAATTTGACGCACACAAGATTGCATAATTATGTGGACTGTATGTATATAGACTGTATGTGTAAAGTATGGTAAAAAAAGTCCCATAACTATGCAGAATATTTATCTAAAAGAACGTAACATGCACCATGCACAATTAGGGTTGGTACTGATCACTTGTGTGAAGTTTCATTAAATTGTGTGCAAGGGTTCGGAAGATTAGGCACGCACAAGATTGCACATGCAGACTGTATGTACATAGTATGTTAACAAGAAACAAAGTCCCATAACTCTGCCATTTTTGTTGTTGAAAGAACCTAACATGCCCCATGCACAACCACTGTTGTTACTGATCACTTGTGTGAAGTTTCATTAAATTGTGTCAAGGGGATGAGGAGAGATGATGCGCACAAGATTGTGTCTATGTATATAGTAAAGTAACAAAAAACAAAGTCCCGTAACTCTGCAAATATGTTTTCTGAAAGAACCTAAAATGCCCCATGCACTTTGCAACTACTGTTGTTACTGATCACTTGTGTGAAGTTTCATTAAATTGTGTCAAGGGGATGAGGAGAGATGGTGCACACAAGATTGTGTCTATGTATATAGTATAGTAACAAAAAACAAAGTCCTGTAACTCTTTAAATATGTTTTCTGAAAGAACCTTACATGCCCCATGCACAACTACTGTTGTTACTGATCACTTGTGTGAAGTTTCATTAAACTGTGTCAAGGGGATGAGGAGAGATGATGCACACAAGATTGTGTCAAATTATATAGTATAGTAACAAAAAACAAAGTCCCGTAACTCTGCAAATATGTTTTCTGAAAGAACCTAACATGCCCCATGCACAACTATTGTTGTTACAGATCACTTGTGTGAAGTTTCATTAAATTGTGTCAAGGGGATGAGGAGAGATGGTGCGCACAAGATTGTGTCTATGTATATAGTATAGTAACAAAAAACAAAGTCCCGTAACTCTGCAAATATGTTTTCTGAAAGAACCTAACATGCCCCATGCACAACTACTGTTGATACTGATCACTTGTGTGAAGTTTCATTAAATTGTGTCAAGGGGATGAGGAGAGATGGTGCGCACAAGATTGTGTCTATGTATATAGTATAGTAACAAAAACAAAGTCCCGTAACTCTGCAAATATGTTTTCTGAAAGAACCTTACATGCCCCATGCACAACTACTGTTGTTACTGATCACTTGTGTGAAGTTTCATTAAACTGTGTCAAGGGGATGAGGAGAGATGATGCGCACAAGATTGTGTCTATTTATATAGTATAGTAACAAAAAACAAAGTCCCATAACTCTGCAAATATGTTTTCTGAAAGAACCTAACATGCCCCATGCACAACTATTGTTGTTACAGATCACTTGTGTGAAGTTTCATTAAATTGTGTCAAGGGGATGAGGAGAGATGGTGCGCACAAGGTTGTGTCTATGTATATAGTATAGTAACAAAAAACAAAGTCCCGTAACTCTGCAAATATGTTTTCTGAAAGAACCTAACATGCCCCATGCACAACTACTGTTGATACTGATCACTTGTGTGAAGTTTCATTAAATTGTGTCAAGGGGATGAGGAGAGATGGTGCGCACAAGATTGTGTCTATGTATATAGTATAGTAACAAAAACAAAGTCCCGTAACTCTGCAAATATGTTTTCTGAAGGAACCTTACATGCCCCATGCACAACTACTGTTGTTACTGATCACTTGTGTGAAGTTTCATTAAATTCTGTCAAGGGGATGAGGAGAGATGGTGCACACAAGATTGTGTCTATGTATATAGTATAGTAACAAAAAACAAAGTCCCTTAACTCTGCAAATATGTTTTCTGAAAGAACCTAACATGCCCCATGCACAACTACTGTTGTTACTGATTACTTGTGTGAAGTTTCATTAAATTGTGTCAAGGGGATGAGGAGAGATGGTGCGCACAAGATTGTGTCTATGTATATAGTATAGTAACAAAAAACAAAGTCCCGTAACTCTGCAAAAACATTTTCTGAAAGAACCTAAAATGCCCCATGCACAACTACTATTGTTACTGATCACTTGTGTGAAGTTTCATTAAATTGTGTCAAGGGGATGAGGAGAGATGGTGCGCACAAGATTGTGTCTACGGACAGACACAGACAACTTTGTTGTTGGGGGGTACAAAAACAGTGTGTTAACATCTAGTGAGTTACTCTGTACACTCACTAATCAATCAGTGTGTGTATTAAGTGTAACATATTATATCATTTTGATTCTTTGATAAATATCTTTTAAAATTTTTTAATTTAAATATGGAAGCACTCTTTCTTGGTGACTGTACATAAATGGCATGTCAATATTGCTTTGTTTAGATAAAAACTAGAGCTATCACTAAAAGTGATTAATACCCCCAGATGCCATTTCTACAGAAAAAGTAAAATTTTGTGAACATGACATATTTGACCTTCAAGTATGACCTGGACCCTGGACCTAGTGACTTGTGTTGTGTGCTCTGCATGTTGCCTTTGACCTTCAAGTATGACCTTGACCTTGGACCTAGTGACCTGGATTCTGCGCTCTGCATGTTGCCTTGGTAAGGTTAAGCTGTTTGACATTTTTGCCACCAAATGTGATCTTGACCCTGGACCTAATGACATTGGTTGTGTGCTCTGCATGTGGTCTTGGTGAGGTTGACAGCTGATCCTAGTTAATGAATATCTTGACAGTGGTTAAAATATATGCATGGAGTAGACATGATGGACTGACAGGACATACAGACCAAAAAATAATGCTCAACTCCAATATAGACTATAACAAACATGAAATTTTAATATAAGTATTCAAAATATTGAATTTTACATTTTCAAAAATACTGTTAATAGGGGTTTACCTTACAACAAAAGTATCCATGACTCATGCAGCAGAGATTTACCAATTAAATATCCCACAATATAGATGTGACTTCCTAGTTTTTGATTGATTTTTTTTTTCTTGAAGGTGTAAGTCTAGTTTTACAAAATGGTCCTGTTTTGGTATTATAATATCATTTTAAATCTAGCAGAAATTCTGAATTTTATAATAAATAATTCATTTGTGTCAAATAACCTGTAATACTAAATTCACATCTGAGCCAAAAGTAATTTCTTCTTTTTTTGAAAATCAAGATAAGTGCAAAATCATTAATACTCTTTGTAACAAGGTGCAGATAGTCATCCACCATCAATTAAATCTCAACAAAAATGTAAAATACAAAATTTATGTCATGTGCTGCAAATTCAAGTCCAAACCATGAATAAACAAGAGATCACAGAGTGATCTTGGCGCCCACCAATGTGCCATTTTTGAGTGTTCCAAATTTCAAGACTTACTGACTAGCTCAAGGTCAAATTTCATTTCCGTACACAACACTGTGCATGTGGTCCAAATTCAAAAGCTGTAGCTTGAGAAATGTGAAAGTAGGTCACTAGATCAATCTTACGGTCAAAGTTTAATTCGGTACACAAAACTATGCAAGTGGTCCAAATTTGAAGGCTGTAGATTGAGAAATGTGAAAGTAGGTCACTTAGTCAAAATCAAGGTCAAATTTCACTTCAGAAACAAATCTATGCATGTAGTCCAAAATTGAAGCCCGTACCTTCAAAAATGTGAAAGTAGGTCACTAGGTCAATGTCAAGGTCAAAGTTTGTTTCGGTACACAATCCTATGTATGTGGTCTAAATTTGAAGCCTGTAGCTACAGAAATGTGAAAGTAGGTCACTAGGTCAATCTTAAGGTCAAAGTTCATTTCGGTACACAAAACTAAGCAAGTGGTCCAAATTTGAGAACTGTAGCTTGAGAAATGTGAAAGTAGGTCACTAGGTCAATGTAAAGGTCAAAGTTTGTTTCGGTACACAAAACCATGCATGTGGTCTAAATCTGAAGCCTGTAGCTACAGAAATGTGAAAGTAGGTCACTAGGTCAATCTTAAGGTCAAAGTTCATTTCGGTACACAAAACTACGCAAGTGGTCCAAATTTGAAGGCTGTAGCTTGAGAAATGTGAAAGTAGGTCACTAGGTCAATGTAAAGGTCAAAGTTTGTTTCGGTACACAATCCTATTCATGTGGTCTAAATTTAAAGCCTGTAGCTACAGAAATGTAAAAGTAGGTCACTAGGTCAATCTTAAGGTCAAAGTTCATTTTGGTACACAAAACTACGCAAGTGGTCCAAATTTGAAGGCTGTAGCTTGAGAAATGTGAAAGTAGGTCACTAGGTCAAAATCAAGGTCAAATTTTATCTTGGAATACAGAACTATGCATGTGGTCCAAATTTGAAGCCTGTACCTTCAAAAATGTGAAAGTAGGTCACTAGGTCAATGTAAAGGTTAAAGTTTGTTTCGGTACATAAAACCATGCATGTGGTCCAAATTTGAAGGCTGTAGCTTGAGAAATGTGAAAGTAGGTCACTGGGTCAAAATCAAGGTCAAATTTCATTTCGGAACACGAAATTATGCATGTGGTCCAAATTTGAAGCCTGTACCTTAAAAATAGGGAAAGTAGGTAACTAGGTCAATGTCAAGGTCAAAGTTTATTTCAGTGCACAAAACTATGCATGTGGTCCAAATTTGAAGGTTGTAGCTACAGAAATGTGAAAGTAGGTCACTAGGTCAAAATCAAGGTCAACTCATGTCAAGGTTCATCTTGCCACTCAAAACCATACATGTGGTCCAAATTTGAATGTTGTAGGTTATTGACAAGAAGTTTTTAAAAGCTTTTCCCTATATAAGTCTATATGAACCATGTGACCCCAGGGCGGGGCCATATTTGACCCTAGGGGGAAAATTTTAACAAACTTGGTAGAGAACCACCAGGCGATGCTACATTACAATATATAAGCCCTAGGCTTTGTGGTTTGGACAAGAAGATTTTCAAAGTTTTTCCCTATATAAGTCTATGTAAAGCATGTGACCCCGGGGCGGGGCCATATTTGACCCTAGGGGGATAATTTGAACAATCTTAGTAGAAGACCACTAGATGATGTCACATACAAAATATCAAAGCCCTAGGCCCTGTGGTTTTGGACAAGAGGTTTTTCAAAGTTTTTCCCTATATAAGTCTATATAAACCATGTGACCCCCGGGGCGGGGCCATATTAGACCCCAGGGAAATAATTTCAATCATCTTGGTAGAGGACCACTAGATGATGCTTCATACCAAATATGAAAGCCCTAGGCTCTGTGGTTTTGGGCAAGAAGATTTTCAAAGTTTTTCCCTATATAAGTCTTTGTAAAGCATGTGACCCCCAGGGCGGGGCCATATTTGACCCTAGGGGGATAATTTGAACAATCTTAGTAGAAGACCACTAGATGATGTCACATACAAAATATCAAAGCCCTAGGCCCTGTGGTTTTGGACAAGAGGTTTTTCAAAGTTTTTCCCTATATAAGTCTATATAAACCATGTGACCCCCGGGGCGGGGCCATATTAGACCCCAGGGAAATAATTTCAATCATCTTGGTAGAGGACCACTAGATGATGCTTCATACCAAATATGAAAGCCCTAGGCTCTGTGGTTTTGGGCAAGAAGATTTTCAAAGTTTTTCCCTATATAAATCTATGTAAATTATAGAAATAAACAAAGGGCCATAACTTACTAAAAATTTGATGAACCAGTCTGATTTTCTAGGGGACACAACTAGGGTACCAATACATCATTCTGACAAAGTTTGGTCAAGATCCCCCTGGTAGTTTCTGAGGAGATGCGATAACGAGAAATTGTTAACGGAAGGACGGACGGATGGAAGGACGCAGGACCACGGACGCAGAGTGATTTGAATAGTCCACCATCTGATGATGGTGGTGGGCTAAAAAATATAGCATGTCTCCTTTTCCAAAAGACAGATTTGATTTTTTAATCTTAAACCAGTTTTTTCATGTACATGTACCATTAAAGGCAATTTTACATCAACTCTTAGATAATCATCAATTTTTTTTTAAGATGGGGGAAGACGATAACTGACAGTCACAAGAAAGACAAGCTAAATTTTGAAAAAAATATCTATAAGATCAAATAACCAGATGGGGGTAGGGAGACACATGGGTATGATAATCCAACAAATCTTAATAACTTTCTTTTAAAATGTTAACAGCAAAAAAGTATTAAAAAAACATATATAATAAACAGCTTACAGTATCCATTTTTTAAAATGAATTTTCCTAAATCCAGACTAGCTTAAACACATAAACATTCAATTTGAAAACATTTAAACATTCAACAAATTAAACTGCAGCATGAGATACCTGAGTACCTGTAGGAATTCAAAATATCCCAATTTATGTACTCTATAAATAATAGATAAAAAAAATTAGGTGCAGTAAGCAGTTAACTTTCACTAAACGTTCTGAAACAAAAATGGGAAGGTTAAACAGATAAAAAAATTTTGCATTTTTACTTTTACATGCATGTATGCATGAACGCATAATAATATATGTATAACTAGTGTAATAAATTAGGCAATGGGTGTAATGACTAAGTAGGTGTAAAACTGTAAAATCATTTTATTTTTGTTGCTGTTAAATTTCACAGTTTTGGCCTGTACAGTTTTTTCATCAGGAACTTTAAATCTGAGAGAAATAAAAACAGACCATTGAAAATGCTGAGGGCATTTTTGAAGGTTTAAGAAATAATAAGTTCCCAAACGTGGTTTATTGTAGAATAACCCGAGTTAAATCACACTTGGGAACTTGTTATTTCGTTTCTAACACGATATACTAGTATCAACAGTGTTAGAAAAAATGGTAACTACTTTATACAACCATGCTACGCACCTGGATTGGATGATGTCATTGCACGCGAGTGGTTTATTGCAGAATAATCCGAGATAGATTTTGCTCTACATGTATGTAGGTTATTTGCTGGTCGTGTTAGAATAAGGCATTGATGCTGAAGACCAACTTTGGTGAAGATCCATTAAGCCGTTCATGAGAAGAAGTTGTTTAAAGGTATTTCTATTTTCTCTGGTGGCCCCTAAAAGGGGTAAGCTTCCCCCATTTGAATAAATTTGGGAGCTGGTCTCACAAAGATGCTACAGACCAAGTTTAATGAAGCTCCATCAAGCAGTTCAAGAGAGGAAGTTGTTAAAAGGTATTTCTATTTTAAGCTTCAGTGGCACCTAAGGGGTCAAGTGCCCACACTTGAAGAAAAAACAATTGTTTCTTCAATAAATCCCTGACAATTATGAATGGACAGACAGCAGCTAGATTTTAGTAAACTTTTGCTGTAACTTTCACTGATATTTTTCATTAGCAACCTTTCTTTATTCTTACTTACAAGCAAACTGCACAAAAAGTACAAAAATGTACATCATGACAAATTACTGGAGTAATTAATCTGGACATTTCTCTTTTGTTTTTGTAACTAAACAGTTCATCTACCTATGACCATGTTACAAACCTATTTGTAACCAGGTATTTAGAAAATGCTGATACACTATTTCTATCTCATGTTTCTGAAACAACAATTTCATGTCTTAACTGGCATAATTCCTGGTTGTTTGCAAGGATCATAGGATCTGCCGGCTAGGAAGTATATAAATTCATAACAGGTATTAACTTCATGTTATTCCAAAATGTTCTGCCTGCTGTGTTGTTCCTCAGTCTGCTAAGTTTTGTAATTATTCTAACTGTTTCTACAAAATGTATTGTAAAAGTAAGAATATAGTTCCTAAAAAATACTCCCAATGTCCCTTTCTGCCATGGGGGCACATTCATTGGTGTGGAAGTTACAAAACTGAGTTTTGTGACCAGTCTCTGAATGCTGCCCTGCCATTGGTCAATTTCATGTCTCGGTGTACAATCAACCAATCAGATGTTGGTGGTTTTAGACTGGTCTCCAAACTCAGAATTGAAACCTTGGACACATTAGCCTAGATTTAATTCAGATACAGTATACACATGTACCAAATTTACACACCACTGGCTAATGTTACAGACTATCTCTTGCCCCTCACCACTACAGGCTATAGTTATGCTTAGCTTACAAGGGAAGACAACCAGATGGATTGTTGAAGATTAAGTTTTCTGGCATGGCTACCAAGGCTAAATAGTTATTTTTATATCAATTCAAAAAACACATTTTCCTCTTTAAGGTTCCTGTAAGTTCAACTAGATACAGAGCCTGGGCACATCAATAAAGGATTTCAACAGTGATAGGATCTGAACTGAAACAAATAACTTAAACAAGTATCATCTTTAAAATCCTTTAAACTAAACTTGTATAAGTTTATGACTTTTATATTTACTCTACCTGAAGCATGCATGAATATTTTTTTTTTAACTATTCCCCTTTAGAAACACATCACCGTTATGTAAATTATCAAGCCCTATAGTCATATGAAAAGGAACCTATACTCATCAAAATTGCACCTATTTTGGAAAAGGGATAATATTTCTGCAGTAAGGTTGGTATACCCGTCAGTCTCACGTGTTCACATTAATGATATCTGGGTACTCCAGAACTATCTCATACCTTATTTTAAAAATGTCAAGGGATGGGAACATACAGGAGGGAAGTACACTCTCTCGTACCTACCCTTCTTCACACACGGCCAATGTGTCATTCACCCTTAACTTGTGCCCCCATTTCAAGACTTAAAACATGTCTCATTAAATGCTTCTCCTTTTTATCACCAGGCAAATAAAGCTCAAAGCTGTTTTTCAATAAATCTGATAATTACTTTACCAAAATTAACATCAAAATGAAATTTCTGGCCTATACCTACAGGTAGTCCACCTCCAGGTGTTTGACTCTTCTATCAAGGATTCAATTAATGGTCTATGAAATATAAAGAAGTTTTATGTCTCTTACACACCTGGTTTTTCCCTTTACTTGAGTCATTTTTAAGCTTTTGATAGTTCTCTAAGAGTGTATAAATTTCATTATGCTTAATTTATTACACAGCAATTCATTAAAAACCATTTTATACAGCTTTGTGGATAATCAGGAACAAACATGAAATGGCTTTTTAAAATATGGCACACTTGACACAGGGCTGTAGTTGTAGTTCAGGTAGCACAGTACCCAATGTTTGTGACCTTCACCTTGGAGGTACATACCTGACTTGCATGCAACACACTGTCTCAAAATCCTTAAAATCTGTGTTAAGTTTCATTGTAATTTACAAGTCACAATTAAATTTCAAATTTGACCATTGACGTCAATTTGTGACCTTTTAACCTTTCCCTTTCTGATCTAGTTTTTGTGCTGCTCTGCAAGCTTCTTTTATACAAAGTTTGAAGTCAATATTTTGAATGGTTTTAAAGTTATGTAATGATGGACAGAGTGACAAAGGCATGCACTATCACAAAATCACTGTTTTACCAAAGGAGGAGCATAACGCACAAGGCATACATCATCTCCACTTAGCTATATTCCAAGTTTTAAACTAAAATCTTGAACAGGTTTAAAATTATGCCCCTGACATGTTATATTTGACTTCAATTTGTGAAATTTAACCTTTGACCTACTAACACAGTTTTTGCACTCTGCACATTGTCTCATCACCACTTACTACTTACATGCCAATTTTTACATCGGTATCTTAAATGGCTTTTAAGTAATGCTCTGAATTCAAATTATTATTGACAGACAAACAGACAAACATACAGATGTGCCAGCACATCATATTGCAAAAACAGACATATGAAAAAAACGAAACCGTTATAGAAAAATCTTCTGATAAAAAAAACTTTTATATTATACACATTATAATGCTCAGTATCACAGGGGAGTTAATTGATGATATAACATAAACATTATATCACTGCTACTTATCTACCTTAAGTACACTGCTGCTTCAAATTATAGCTTTTTTTCTAAAAACAGAAAATGCAATAATTTTCTGTTCAAACTCACAAGAACATACAATCTGCATTAAATATAAATTGTTTGATGTTTTTCAACAGTTTTTCAGTTATGTAACAGCCATAAGTTAACCATACTGATTTGTTCTCTATATGTAATTGACAATCCTGACACAAACTACCGGTGAAGAATGAATGACAAGTCATCATCATTTATTAAATCAACATGGGACATGGAGAATACAGACCTCACTCTGGCATAGACCCTTGGACCTCTAGCTACCTATTGAGCATTTGGACCTCATCATGGTATTAAAATAACACATAACTTTATCGCAATAATATTCATACTGCATTTAAATAATAACATCCGTAGACTCAACCTAGCTTGGCTTTTTAAAATCGAAACTTACCTCATCACAAGCGGGACATCGTGGTCGTATTAATTCAGCATAGTGTCGTTCACAGTACAGTTTTCTGGAATGCTGGCAGTAGGTCATATCAACAAGCAGTTCTTCACACGTGGAGCACGTGAAACATGCAGGATGGAAACAAACATCTTCACTGAGTTTTGCTGCTATGACAACCTGCTCCCCTCTCTCTATCTCACCACCACAGCTGAAGCAGCTCTGAAATAGAAATCAGTTACTTAAAATTTTAAAATCTGTATGTTATTTTAGTTTATATTTTGTTAGTATGAGATCAAGTACAAGCAGAATTCCTTACATTTTACGACACATTTCTATTTAATTGTTGACTTTTGGATGCTTATTTTAGCATCATACATACAACAGGAGTATTATGAATAAATACTGTCTAATACTGCTATATCACCTTTTTTTTACCCTTTTTTTTTACATTTACTAGCTAATGAACACACAACCTAAATTCAAAAAGGAATTATATGTAACTCTAGTGGCTAATCTGTTCCATGATATATTTACCCTGGTATGGGGCCTCATCACTTCCTTGTCCTATCCTCTCCAATCCAGGGGCTAGTCCTCTCATTTCTTTTTCTATTTTAAGCTCTAGCAGCCCCTAGAAGAGAACAATTGCTCCCCAATTTCCCATTAGAGGACCTTATAGCAATGTTACTAGCCAAGTTAATAAAGATCTGTCAATCAAATCATGAGAAGGAGCTTTTAAAAGACTTCCAATTTTTAGCTCCAGTGGCCACTTAATGGGAACAAATACCCCCATTGAACAAATCTGGCAGAGTACCTTACACTGATGCTGAAGATAAAATTTGATGAAGATCCATCAAGCAGTTCATGAAAAGAATTATTTAAAGTTTGTTTTAATTTTTTCAGCTCTAGCCGCTGCTTAAACTGGTCAAGTGAAACCACTGGAACAAACTTGAGAGAGGCCTCTGCCAGGATGCTACAGACCATTGGTCTGGTGTAATTCTGACCAGTAGTTTCAGAAGAGAAGCTGTCAGTGGATGACAGACAATGGACAACAAACCATCCACCTACACTATCAGCTCACCCTGAAACATCAAAATGTAAGCAAGATTGGGTTATTATTCTTGTGTACATCATTAAATGATGTTTGAAAAAAATCCCTTAAATAGTTTTGGAGTAATTTCCCTGAAAAAGAAGTTGTAACAGATGCACAGACAGATTGACAGAAGAATCCCCAGATGTAGACCATTACCATATCCCCTTTCCCATTCAGCAGGGGATGATTAACAGCATTCCACTTGAAACATGTTCTCTCATATGGTGGAAAGGGGGGCTACTCCTATAATCTTATTCCTAGCAATATGGCTAAGATGTTGTTCTAATCTTCTGAGTAGCTGTCAATCAAACACATAACAGGTGCATATTAATGTCAAGCTTCTGACAGATTTCCAGTAAGTAAAAAATAATGGAGAAAAATGAGGAAGAGTAGAAGATACAGGATCCATAAATCACAAAACATTTGTTTGTTTGTTTGTTTGTCTGATGAATGCTTTTAACATTATTTATCTATCATCAATTACAGCAGTAAGTAAACCTATCCAATGTTCCTTGAATCTTTACCAGAACTGATCTACTGTGAAATAATTACTGATTTTCATGATACATAGTTGTACCAATCCTAAGAATTAAATCCCTAGAGAACAAATCAATCATTTCATTTATTTTAACTCTTTGCATTTATATTTCAACAAAATAACCTTGGCAAAAACCATAAAATAGTATGTCTACAAATTTAAAGACATTCTCTGCAAGTATTTGATAATTTCTCAACACAGATAAAAACCATATACAAATTACAAATAAATATGAATCTACCCACTGCACATTCACCTGGGGATCAAACTTACGACTTGTAAATTACCAGATTTTTGCGCTTTTTACAGAACAAACCAAGAAAGCTCCACAAAACATGTTCATCCAAACCTCAGTTCATTAATTCCCATGGACAGTAAAATTTTATCATCCACCAGTCACAGGAGATTAATGAGTATTATTTGATCTGTCAATATCAAAAATTTCATTAGCAGCTCTCTAAACAAATACTAGAAATCAGACCAAATACACATTTTACAGTATGTTTAGTAATGTACCAAGGTTGTTATAGAAAACATACTTGGAATCCGTGTTGTTATATTTTCTGGTCCTTTGGGATCATGGAGTTCAATAAATGTATTTGTATAACAGAGGTCTGTTTTGTGCAGGCTTTTGGGTCTTAATACATAATGTCTGGGCACTAACAACCAAAATGAGCTGTACCGTATTTTGGTGCCTATAGATCGCACTTTTTCTACCCATTTTGCTGCCTGAAAAAGTTCCTGCAACCTATACGACAGAACATTGCCAGCAGAATTTTTTCGGGCCAATTTTCTGACCATAGCTCTCGCAAAATGACGTGCATCTGTTACGAACGAACAAAATGGATAAAAAATATCAATATCAATGGCTTTTCAACCAATAGCGGTTACTTTCAATAAAATATATCGTAAACAACCCATACAGACTATCAAAATTACGAATGACTTTAATTCAAAGATGTTTTTGCAGTCTGAATTACGTTTGTTTCTACTTTCATTTTACTGGACGCCACTGACATGTACTCCGGGTTGGATAAAATCTGGACAGATCCGTCCTCCATTCCAAACATTGTATATACTAATTCTTAGCGTATTAAAAAACTTGAAAGATAAATTTTTTACTGTTGATTTTTTAATAAAAGAAAAAAAAATCCAAAAAGAGATATTTTTTAATCTTTTTACTCAGAATCAAAAGAACGCGGTTAATTACATGATGCGGAAAGGTGTTATAATTGCTGTGCAAACAATTCACACTTTAATTTGCATAATTACAGAATGTAAACACAAACCAACTGCTGCCAATTAGTGTCAAAAAGCCGCTTTTCTTTGATTGTTACCGATACTACTGTTGGTACGAAATGGTTGGGATCGAAAATAACACTGCGATTTCCACCAATCAGGTTCTGATAATAATTCAGTCCGTGGCATCAATATGGCAGCTGCTACAACTTTTTTGCCAGTAAATATTGCTGGGGAAAAATCCGAAATTTAACTGCAACTAATACACTAGAATTTAAATTTTCCAACCATTTCCAGAGCAAAAATTAGATGCGGACTATACATTACCGCAACCTATACGCACCAAAATACGGTAGTTTAATCTGTTTGACACACAACAAAGCTTTACTTTGATAGCTTTTTATGTGAACAAGCTATTTATGCAGGTTTTGACCATTATTCTTTTGACTATGCCACTGTGGATCCCCAGCAAATGGAAAAGATAGGGTAGAATACCTGACTTTGACTGATTTTTCATATACTGCTGTAAACCTTTGAATGAATATTCCCACACATGCTTATTTACATATTTCCAACCATGTTATCATGTAGAATTAGAAATTTGACCATATAACTGTGTTTAATCATGACTTACAGTTTCACAAACTAAGGCTACTTACCTTCAAGGGAATGGACCAATAATAACAATCGGAAATTTCCGTGTGAGTACCTATCCTCCGGCATCCCTCGGCCATAACAGAAAATTATTTGTATAACAACTGAAGAATGATGAATCACTATGGAGAATATGTAAACAAAAAGAAATTGCCAATTGTCATTACAGACCAACTACCTTAAAGGGATAAAAAAAAGTTTACTGTGAGATCACTATTTTTTGTGGTGGATTAAGTTTTGTGGATTTCCTGATTGAGACATCTCGTGATATTAAATCCCAGTGAATAAATACCATTGCCATTAATCCTTTCCCCATGAAAAAGCCATTCAAGCCAATACCATGATATTTTATGCCCATGAAATTAAATGATTTCACATTATTACATTACGGGGATTACCTATCATACCCAGGACTCCCATTAACTCATGTGAATTTTCCTATTACAAAAACACTACAATTTTCATCCAGTAATACATAGACAATCTCCCTGTTGAGTGTACCTTATACCAGACACATTAATGTTAACCATGTAACTTCAATAAATACTAGACAGATCTCAAAGGAAAGAGAATAATTGCTTAGATAATAATGTTCTATCTATAGATCTTAAAATAGAAGAAAAGAAAATAATAAATTACTTTTCTTTAAAGTGCACTTTCAATTCTGCAAGAATCATCAGGAAGAAACATTGCTGCTTCTGATAAGGTTTCTCCCAAGTGCAGTTGAGGAGACCCTTTGAACAAACTTGAGAGAGGTCCAGCACCAAGCTGGCATACATCTATCAAGCAGTTCATGAAAGAAGTCATTTCAAAGCTATTTCTTTTTTAGCTCTGGTAGCCCCTCTAAGTGCAGGCAAGACAACAATTTGAAGAAACTTGAGAGAAATGCATGTCAAGATTCTACAGGCTAAGTTTGATGTATTCTGACTAGACATTTCAGAAAATGTTTAAGCAAACTTGTGGACTATGAATGACAAATGATGGATAATGGATGCCATACACCTGAAGTTCAGCCTGAGCATATGGCTCAGCCGAGCTTAGCTGATTAGGAAATATGCCATGAGACAAAGACTGAAAACAAAATACCACCTTAAACTTTGGCACTGGTTACCTAACAGAAATATTTTGTTGATTTGACAAATTTTCATGAGGCCTGGCGGTGCCTTTTCACCATAACACCAACTTACTGTTGTTTTTTGAGCAGGTTTTACGACTCCCAAATCCATGGCAATGTTGTCTCTTAACTCCCTAAACACCTTAAACTCTTTCACTTCCATTGGACCTTCCAACATCTTACAAAAGTCACTTGAGAGATCTTGTTTAGGGAGCTGGTATATGAGTTGAATGTCACGGTATTTCTCGCCCGGAGATCCTAATCTTGGTACTTTGTGATTGGGTAACTGTTCCATGTACTCTTCAATCTGAAAGTAAAAACAATTTCAGTCATAACTTCATGACTAGATTACTGTTACTTGTACTTTTCAATCCAAAAGTAGAAAATGTCACAATTTATACTTAACTACTCTTCAATTTGGAGGTAAATGTATGTTCAGTCTACACACATGGCTTGGTTTTGCACTGAAAGAAGCATGTACAACTTGCATGTATACTAAAATATTCCCTTGAGCTTTTTGAACATGAAACATGAGGGTACTGTGCAATATGTTTAAATACTTCAATGTCAGTACTTATTACATTGAAAGGAATGCATACAGTGCAATAGAAAAAACAATTATCTTACAACATGATAGTGGGAGAACAGTAAAAACAAAAATTGATTTTATTGATTTCTTTACAAACATGGAGGGAGTATCAAAGAATTCACATACATCATGCCCAACTTTGGCTGATCTAATTTTAGATCACAATTGTCTTGGAATTTAACAAAACAAAGGACTAGCTTGCAAAATACAAACCACCAAGGAAAGATACCAGACATACTTTCAAGTAGGGAGGAATAACTTAATCCTCCAACATAGGTGTGTCCTCCAACATAGGTGTGGAACAATTTAATCAAAATTCTTCTTCACTGCTAGGAACAATACTTTCGCCAAGATATCAGGTAATTACAACAAAACTTGGAATAAAACATACAACAGTGTGATTGTACAATGATAATCTAACATTTCTACTTTAATTATGTCTGCAGCTTGAATTTATTCCCGGTACAGTGAAATACCGATTGCCCGAGCACAATGTTCATGTAGTCCTCGGCTGTTTTTCTTATATTTTCTAACTTCCAATAGCTCAAGTATTTTGTTCTCCCTTTGCAATTTTGAGTGGAGTGATCACTGTTTTACTGTACTGTAAAAACAGATATACTGGCAGTAGCTTGACAATTTTTTTTCTCCAAAATTATCTGTTCAAAGTTTCTATATTTGCTTGTAACGTTTTGATATTAAAGGGAAAGGCAATGTTGGTCCTATGATTGTTAATTCCATCTGCTAGAATTCCCTGAATTATTTAATGACGTGAAAGAAATTTTCAAAATTGGCTTAAAAATGAGACAGTTATGCGCATTTAAATATCTGATAAAAATTGTGGCCATTTTGTTCCCATGGCGACAAAATGGCAGATTTATCAAACTTTTAGATACACGTTTTAACTGTATTTACTTATTTCTGTAAAACAATTTCTGAACTTTTTCCAGCTAGACATTAACGCCATGTGAACAGTCTGATGTACAGTCAAACCTCTATAGAATAAATGAAATATGTTTGTTATAGAGACGATAAAGAATTTGATTTACTGAAAAACTGGTCCAGCTGGGAAAAACTATCTGCTTTTGTAAACAGGTGTTGTTAACGTTAAAAGAGGTTATAATGAACAGTTCGTTAAGCATAAAACAACACTATTAACCACAGTATTAAAGGTAATATATTTATATAAATGAATTTCTGTCCAGGAGAAAATTGAAAGTGAAAATGGAGCAAAACAATCGCGTGCCACTAGTATCTTTGATCTCAATGTATTGCTTTCAGTAATGACACTGACTGAAAAATCCTGAAATGCAATTTTGTGGTTTAAGATCTAATAATTGTCTGGTATTGAATCTATGGCTCCTGCCTCTGGGAATGATACTGTATCCAAGAAATTAAATTTCCATAAAGTGAGTATTCTGCAGACAAACTAAGATATGCAAAAGTGCACTTTGCATTGATTACTATTACAAATATAAAGAAAGAAGAGCTGTTTGAAAAACATGTATGCCCCACATTCCCCCCCCCCCCTCCCCCCAAAATGATGGTCTGTCCCAAGATCAGTATGACCTTGACCAACACACACCCAATACCATAGGGGTCATCTCCTGACCACAAGCAATCATTCTATAAAGTCTGAGGACTATAAGCCAAAAGGTTATTTAGCAAAATCCATTTTCTATCTGAAGGTCACTGTGACCTTAACCTTTGACATACTGACCCTTAAAACAAAACAGGTCATCTATGTCCACAAGATATCCTCTTATATGAAGTCTGAAAGTAGTAGGCAAATGATTTCTGAAGTTACTGAGCAGAAACCTTTTTCAGTTCTGAGGTTAATATGACCATGACCTTTGACCAACTAACCCTTAAAACATAAAGGGTCATATATAGATCAAAGGCAATGATCCATGAAGTTTGACAACTGAAGGTCAAAGCATTCTTTACTTATACTTACTGAGCTGAAACCATCTTCAGTTCCCACTTGACCTTTGACATACTGATCCCCAAAACTATAGGGGTCAAATACTGATCACAGGCAATGGTCCTATGATGTCTGAGTTCTGTAGGTCAAAGCATTTTTTACTCATTGAGCAGAAATCATTTTTGGTCTAGAGATCACTGTGACCTAGAACTTTCATCTCCTGACCCCAAAACTGCTAGGAATTATCTAATCAAAGCATCATTTAAACATTTACGTTGATCTGCAATGACAAATTCCACTCATGTGTATTTTACCAGGCCAGATCACACTCTGCGCTTCCTTGTGATCCACACCTGGCAAAATCCACTCCAGCCAAAAATAACATCACAGATTAAGGTACTTTTTTAATAACCATATTTTTCAATATTGATTATTCATTGACTTGTTTCGGTTTAACAATTTATCATTTTTAATGACTCATCAAAATGAACAATTCATCAGTATTCATACTTCATCAATATTCCTCACTATTAACAATTCATCAATATCAGAATTAACAATGACATGTACTTTTGTTACCATTCTTAACTGACCATCCATTTCATCAGCTTTCTTATATGAGGAAGACCAGACTGGCAGATTACACAACAATCAAAATGTTTCTAATCAAAACTTCCCACATCAACTGTCACCAATCTTCCTGCTGATTCAATTAGTTTTATCTGTTTTCCTTCAAACAAAACAGGAATGTAATTCTGATCCAGACTTTCCCCCAATTTCTATTATTAGTATTGCAACATAATGCCCCTTAAGAATTCAATGGCTTGTCAATAAATCTTGTCCAACAAGCTTAACTAAATGAAATCTAGTCTGGTCCACTGGAGTCTAAACAAGAGATGTTGGAGGACAGCAATGCTCAACTACTCAAAGCCTTGTCAACTGAATAAATATGAAAGTAAAGCACGGCTACTAAACGCTAGCGCCACCACCAAATTGTGGTGATAAGGAAAAGAGCTATCGACATTTCCGTGGTGCAGCTATCGCCCGTTTCTACTTGTAAACACGTGAGTAAAATTTATATTTTATCTTATATTTTCATTGATAGAACTTTTTTCGAAAATCGGAGAATGTAGTTCCGTGTAAGAACACTTTTACTACAGGTTGGCTGTAATTTTATTAAAATATTATGCAAATTGTGGTGCCAGGAGCTTTTCTCCCGAATTTGACAGTGGCATATTTTCATATCGGCCAGTATTCGAACACCATTCCGATGATTAGACACACTGTAAGAACATACCTGCGCATGCAAATGGTGTAGAAATGAATTATACGTATTCCCATACACCAAAAAATTACGAAAAACACAGTAAAAAGTTAAAACAGGACTATTTTTGAGAGTGGTGGCGCTATCACTCAAGTGGTGGCGCTGTACAGTAGTGGTGGCGCTATTATATATGATTAGTGGCTGATATATTCACTTTTAATATATAAAAATATCTGTCTGCAAGCCATGGAAATTTCTACAATAACCGATGTTATCAACCTATCCCACACTACACCCAAATTACGTTACTAGACAAAATACATGTAGTAACCGCTACATGACCGCAAAATAATCTACATGTATATGGATTCAGACTGTACATCTAAGCTCTAATGATTAATCATATTTAATCGATTGGAATTGAAAATGTACTGTATTCACTTTTCAGAAAGGACTTTTGTTTACAATGACATGCAAACGACGTATAAAAACAAAGGGGAGTAACTTTCAGAATCTTAATAATTATAACAAATAAATTCTACACTATCTTCAAATTATTTCCTGGACACAAATCTTTGTTTGAAATAAAAGTATTGCTACTATTTTTCTTGACCTCAATTTAAAGTACACTTACGTTTGTATTTAAGTAGAATATTTAAAGGTTAAAAATAATTCTACATTAACATTTTAAACAAAGGAAAATATTTACTTTGACTACAAGAATCCCAAGGGTCTGTGAGTATTTTGTTTTGTTTTTTTTTGGATAGAGAATGTTTCATAATGGTAAGTAAAATATGATCGTGTTTTTCTTTCTGTAATAGCATAATTCCTTGCAGGAATATTTATCAATTAGAGAATGTTGGTGTTTGTTTTGTTCCGGATGCGTCAGCAGTTCGTATTATTAGATGCCGTAACAGCGCCACCACTACTGTATAGCGCCATCACTAGAGTTATAGCGCCACCACTTTTTAAAATCCTGGTATATTACTTCTAACCCGAGATTCTATTATTCATGGTGTGTGCGTATATAATCATTTATCATTTCTACACCATTTGCATGCGCAGGTATGCTCTTACAGTGTGTCTATTCATCGGAATGGTATCCGAATACTGGCCGATATGAAAATGTGCCACTGTCAGATTCGGGAGAAAAGCTCCTGACACCACAATTTGCATATTATTTTAATGAAATCACAGCCAACCTGTAGTAAAAGTGTTCTTACACGGAACTACATTCTCCGATTTTCGAAGAAAGTTCTATCAATGAAAATATAAGATAAAATATAAATTTTACTCACGTGTTTACAAGTAGAAACGGGCGATAGCTGCACCACGGAAATGTCGATAGCTCTTTTCCTTATCACCACAATTTGGTGGTGGCGCTAGCGTTTAGTAGCCGTGTAAAGAAGGGGCATTATTTTGTGAAAATGCAAAAGTAGAGTAATGGAACCTGTGTACTGCATGTCAGATCAGTACAGTGAACAAGTGGGTACTAAAATACCATCTTGCATGCAAAAACTTAACCAAATCTGGACATTGCACCCATGAGTCCAATAGTTCTACCAATTCTTTGAATAGTCAAGCTAAAATGGGTACACCAACTGATATTTATTTATATATGGCAAAACAACTGCCACACTTTTGATTTGAAGAATGTATAAACTGACAAAAGGTAAACAGTTTATCAAAAATGCAAAATTCTTCAATACCAGAATTACTTTTTTTACCACAACTTTGTTTTTACAACTTCATAGTTATCTGCATTGTTAAGGATTTGTGTCACCAAAATGTTTTATTTTTTGTTTACAATTTGTAACACCTAGCTTTTTAATTTTCTGATATAGTATTGCTTAGCATTTATGCTAGTTTTAAAGTTTCATGAAGATAGGGTCATAAATATGGCCTCTAGAGTGTTAACAAACTTTTCCTTTGATTTGAGTGGGTGACCTAGTTTTTGACCCCACATGAACCAGTTTCAACCTTGGCCTAGTAATCATCAAGATAAACATTCTGACAAAGTTTCATAAAGATAAGGTCATAAGGTCATAAATGTTGCAGTAACTCTAGAACCAAAGATGAATCTAACCGGTTTTCGAAAGGAACCGAGATCTTATTGTGACCTAAGTTGTGTGTAATTATGGTTAAAATCGAAAGTAAAATGTCACTTCTACCATGTTCACAAGGTAAAAATTAACAAAATTTGGCTCTTTCAGGGGCCGTAACTCCGGAACCTATGACTGGATCTGATGGATTCATCATGGAATCCAAGATCTATTGTGTTAAAGATATTTTGCAAGTTTGTATCAAATCAAACCATAAATGAAGTCTCTATATGACTGCAAAAGCCAAAATGGCAAATTTATGCCCTTTAAGGGGCCATAACTCTAGAACCCATGACGGGATCAGGCCAGTTCTTTTTTAAAGAAACTGAGGTATTATGCCAATACAAGTTGTGTGTAAGTTTAATTAAAATTGATTGCAAAATATGGTCTCTATTGTGTTCACAAGCCAAAATAGCCAATTTTGGCCCTTTAAAGGGCCATAACTCTGGAACCCATGATAGGATCTGGCCAGCTTTTTAAAAGGAACCAAGATATTGCGCCATTACAAGTTGTGTGCAAGTTCAATTAAAATTGATTGCAAAATGTTGTCATCTTAGCGCAAAAAAAGTAATAAGTCCTTAAAGTCAATGAAGTTATCCACTTTTTGCACTGAGGTGATGATGTGGTCTTTATTGTGTTCACAAGCCAAAATAGCAAATTTTGGCCCTTGAAGGAGCCATAACTCTAGAACCCATGATGGGATCTGGCCAGCTCTTTAAAAGGAACCGAGATATTACGCCAATACAAGTTGTGTGCAAGTTTGATTAAAATCGATTGCAAAATGTGGTCTCTATCGTGTTCACAAGAAATTGTGGATGGACGGACAGACGGACGAAGAGCAATCACAAAAGCTCACCTTGTCACTACGTGAGTCTGTACACTGTACTGTTAGGACACAGCTATCTACAATCTAGACATACCTCCTCACTGGCTAAGCCTGAAGGAACCCAGGAATACCCCTCTCGTAATGTCTGTTCTTTTGTTGACTGTGACTGTGGATCATCTTCCCTGTGCCAGCCCAGTCTGTCCCGAACATTGACAAAGTTTTCATTGTATATATCATGTAGCTCTCTAGGACAACGGCAAACTGAACAAGTACTCCTGAAGCAAATATTATAGCTCGTTTAAAAATTCATATAAATATGTACATCTGTTATATATACGGGCTTTTAATGATTTATTTGAAATCTAATCTTTTGCATCTAAGTCTAAATGTCAATTGAGCTTATCTTATCCTAGGTTGATCTTACCTTACAGAGATAAAACTGATATATGAAACTGCAGCTGCTGATCACCACTGCAGAAAACAATTTATGGATCTTGAAGATTCATTATTTAGTTTGCAGTAGGTAGCAGATGTCTCCACTATCTAAATTTAGAAATATCTTACCATAGAATACAACAGAAACAAGGAGCTGCGTTCAATAAACGCTTGATGCCTCTGGTGGCATCCTTGTCGATACAAAGCAACCTAAGTCCAAAACGAGGTCAAGTTCAAGGTCAAACTGAGGTCAGGTGATGTCTGAAGATGAGGAATGGTCACAAGTTACATCTGCATTAGTATCAAGTTATTCTAGTTAGGGGTATTGATGCTAGACGAAACGGTCCCATTTGGTTAACCCCGTACAGACGGACGAACGAACGGACGGACAGGACAATCACTATATGCCTCCCGCATCAGTAGATGCCGGGGGCATAAATATCTTACTCTTTGCCCTGAGGCAAGGAACGTGTTTTTTTTTTAATATCAAATTCTGAAATATGCTTCTTTTCAGCAATTACATGATATAGAATACAGAATATTCTAACACGACTAGTAAACAACCTACATACACATAGGAGAAAATCAGTCAATGGTTATTTTGCGATAACCGATGCATGTGCAAATTATTGACGTCATCTCTATGTATAGAATAATCCAGGTGTGTACCACGAAGTGTAGTTCAAATATACAGTAAAAAGTAGTTACCTTTCTCTAACACTGTTGATACTAGTATGTCATGTAAGAATTGAAATTACAAGTTCGCAAGTGTGATTTATCGTAGAATAACCCGAGTTTTTCGTTCTTATGCAAAACAATATATCACTCAGGCCTATGGCCTTCGAGATATATTTTTATGCATAAGAACTCAAAACATGGGTTATTCTATGATAAACCACACTTGGGAACTTCTTATTTCTTAAATAATAAAGTTGTTAATGTCCAGTGGGTAAGCTTTCCATTTAATAAAGTACACAGCAACTCGGTCCTTGTCTACCAACTACATGAGCAAAGTAACCTTCCCAGGAGGCACAAACATCAAATGACCCCTGATGTTGATAGTTTTATATAATTTGACCTATTGACCTAGATTTTAAGCCAAGATGATCAAGCTTGACCTAATTTATTAAAGACAAACATTCTAATCAAGTTACATAGACCAGGTAGAAAATGTTCTTCAGTTTTCACTGTTTTTCTATGATATGACCCAGCGAACAAGTTTCTGACACCATAGGAACCAGTTTCAAACTTGACCTGCATTTCATCTAGACAAGTAGCACGTACAAAATGTGACCTGGAGTGTCAACAAAGTTTTTTTATACACTGACCCAGTGACTTTGATTTTAATACTGTTTCATATTTCTATATAAGGGACATGCTCCATTGGGAATTCCAAACGTTCTTACAGGTAGAACACGAATAGGATGTGACAGAATTCAGTTCCGACTGTGCGAAAGTTATTCCTCAGTGGTTTATACATTACCCAAAATGGCGGGAAAAGTGAAGCAGACACGAACGTTCTGGGAATTTCAGAGATGTCCCAAATATTTATTGAAACGATTACTTTTAACGTCCTATTATTTTACTTAAGAGTATACAGCTATAAAACATGGCCTAGTTTTAAAGCTCAATTTCAAACTTGGCATAATATAATAGGTAGAACAGGTACAGGCTATATAAGTGTTAACAATTCTTTATGATTTGACCTAATGACCTAGTTTTCAACAAAAAGAAAACTGTTGTTGCATTTGGTTTGACCAATTACTTTACTTTTACTCGCACTTTCTTATATAAATTCAGCAGATAAATACTTCATTAATTACATAGACTTTGATACTGTACAGCACAAAAACTAAACATCACTAATTTACCTTTAACCTTGAACTCTAGCAGATGAAAATTTAAATTTGTATTCTGTAAATTTCCCTGATGAAACAAAATTATAGGTGCAAACTACAATTTAAGATGCAATGCTGCCAATTCTAGTCATTCTTCAAAGTTGAAAATCAAGTAATCAATTTGTTACAGGAAGCAAATTAGTCAAATCAAATTACATTCCTTATCGAGACTAAAAACAAATTAGTTTTACCGAGTATGCAATTGTGCCCCATATTCAGTTAATTTACTACATTTTACCATATCTATTTGCAAGCTTTCCATAAATTTTACTAAACCTTAGGCTGTTTTATTTTGCAGCAGTTTAGATTTACTATAGCCCTCCTTAAAGCATGTGGAAAATTTGACAACTTTCCGAGGACTTTCCGTTCAAACAGGTACAGACCCTGTTATAATTACAACATAGTAAACTGGTGACCAGAGACATTTTCACATTTTTTATCAAAAGAGGTCACTATTTCCCCTGCCACAGCCAATGTTTACTAAATTTTACCTCCATTCATGCTGTTTGAAGCCACTGCATTTGTCTTCACAGGCCAAACATGGCTGACCAACATCCACCTCATTCACCACACATTCCTGAAAATATAAAATAATAAACTGGTGAAAATATGTTTGACAGAAACTTCTGGACCAAGATGAGCAACTTTTAAATTGACTGGGATAGCAGTCCTTCCCTGTATTGTCAGCTTGTGTTTGGAATCAGTCAAACTTTTTGCATTGACAGTTCAGAACACAAAAAGCCTGATCATCGATTTATCAGAACATAAATTCCAGCATAATAATTGTCCACAATCATGTCAATGACCATATATTAATGATCTGTCAATGTAATGATTTATTGGCTTATCACAATGGAACCTTATTAAAACCAGATTCCTTCCAAAATCAGATGCATTCCCTTCCTTTTTTGTTGGGTTTACATCACACCAGCAAAATAATAGGTCATTATGGCAACTTTCCAGCTTTTGATTGGTGAGGAAAATCCTAAGTGCCCCTCTGTACATCATTTCATCATAGGTGAGCACCTTGGTAGATCCATCCACCAGCTATAAGCCAGCTGGATGACTTCCTCAAATGAAGAATTCAATGCCTCAAGCTTAGGCTCAGACCCACATCAGTAAAGGATTCTAATGCAGTGACCTAAACCACTCAACAACGGAGGTCCCTAATGAATTCCTTTGTCTTTTAAGTTTGTTCTCCATAAAACTATCCTGTACCAGCTCATACCTCTAAATTCTGGGCACAGTGGAAACCAGCAAAACTGAAACCCTGAATATCGGAGCTCCCTTCAAACCGGACAATTTTCTTTGTACCAAATTTCATTAGTAAGTAAGTAAGTAAGTAAGTAAGTAAAGACTTTATTTAATGAGGCTACACATTTGGTTTCCCAATCTTCCATGTGGGCCTCAGAATATATACATAATATACAGATGATAAAACATTCAACAATACAATGATACACAAGATTTACATAAATTATGAAAAACAAAACCAAAGAACAGTTACATAGTACAATTACATATACAGAAAAACATATGAATATTTTGTACATTACTACTATCATACAACTGAAAATATGCTACAACATACTTTGGTACACTGATTTAGGATACTGAGGAGAAATGCCATTTGACATAAGATGTTTGAAATGTCCTGAGTGTCTCACACTTACGGATATTTGCAGGTAGAACATTCCATATTTTTGGACCTGAGTAAGACAGAGATTTCCAAAAGAATTCCATTTTTGGTTTTGGAACAACTAGTTCTGAATTAACAACAGATCTTAGGTTTCGGTTGTGTCTTTGATTTGTACTTTGAAATTTTTCTTTCATGTAAGCTGGGAATGACTGTTCATTTATAGACTTGAACATGAGTACTGCTTTTCTGTATCTCACTCGTTCATCAAATTTCATCCAGTTTAATTAATTAAATAGAGCAGCAGATGGACTATCATAGCTTTTATCTAGAATGATTCTGGCAGCTCTTTTTTTAAATTTAATCAATTCTGTGTTCAGCTCATTGCTACAGTTTCCCCAAATTGTGCAACAATAGTCTAAATGTGGCAAAATGTAGGCATTAAAGAATAATTTCCGTGAGTGCAGATCAAGATATTGTTTGATTCTTAGGAGCAAGTATAACTGTGAGTTGCATTTCTTTAGTGTCTTTTCTACTTGGGCTGTCCATTTTAGATTTTTGTCTACATTAACACCTAGCAATTTTTCATTTTCAGAATATTCTATTTCCTGGTTTTTTAGCATTAGTTTTGGTAGTGATGAGTTGTGAGATTTTGTGTTTTTTGATGATATATACATTGCTTTAGTTTTTGTGGCATTTAAAATCATTGCATTTTGTGTGCACCATGTGGTAACATTGTCAAGGTCATTCTTCTTTTTCACAACAAAAAAAATCTCCCTGATTACAATCTCCAGAAACTCATATATATCTTTTTCACAACAAATAAAAATCTCCCCGATTATATATATATAGAAATATATATATATATATGTTTATCATTTGGGTTTGATGTTCATATGTTCTCTAAGAAAAGTATAATTTGTTCAACGTCATGTTATGAAAAAATAATTGAAGATGGATCAAACGCAACAGCCAACAAGTCTGTGATTTTTAGCATATCACTTACTGAAGAATGAAACAAAATGACAATATACATCTTTTTTTGAATATTTCTGCATATTTCTTTCTGGACTTACTACTGACAAAAAACCCTCTAAACCTAAAACCCCTCTGAACCAAACTTTTTCTTTGGTCTGTTTTGTTTGTTTGTTTTGGGTTTAACACTGTTTTTCAACAGTATTTCAGTCATGTAACGGCGGGCTGTTCACCTAACCAGTGTTCCTGGATTCTGTACCAGTACAAACCTGTTCTCCACAAGTAACTGCCAACTTCCCCACATGAATCAGACGTGGAAGACTAATGATTTCAGACACAATGTCGTTTATCAAATAGTCACGGAGAACATACGCCCTGCCCGAGGATCGAACTCACGACCCCGCGATCCATAGACCGACGCTCTACCTACTGAGCTAAGCGGGCAGGCTTCTTTGGTCTGTAGTGTGTTCCATATGGAAGGGTTCTTCTGTACTGGTAACAATTAAAATACTTTTGAAATCACTTCTCTAAAAAAAACATTTGTTTCTACGAACTTTTCTGCTGTAAACAACACAGAAATATGATTTTTTCATTTAGCAAATTATTTAATGATACAATGCTGGTAAAGAATGACAGCAGCAAATCATATTTATATGTTGAATTTTTTCTTCGAAAAGATTCTCATGCTGGTATTATAGCACATAAATCAGAAATGTTGCTGTGAAGAGAAACACATAATTATGCATTTTGTAATCAATTTACAAAACAAATAAAGTTAAGCAGCTCTAATCACACTTTCTATATTAGAAACAATAACAGCACATATTTTCACTGCTTTTGAGTTTTTTTACTGAATTAAACCAACATGTTCTTAATTATTCCATTACCTCATTTTTTCATGACTACTTAACTTTACCAGGATGATCTATTTCTGTTTATACTGCAACAATTTCAAATTTCACTGGCTTCATTATGTGAAACACATTAAAAAATATATATATAACAACAGAATCATGATAGACTTACACAATATGTCAATTTATGATACAATTAAGGTAATACCTAACTTCATCATGAACAATCAATGTAAGGTAATGCTACTGACAGTGTATGACATTACTGAAGTCATCATGTTACTGTCAACAAATGACATTACATCATTACTGGAGTCAATAAGTTATTGTCAATTTGGCAATACTTAAAAGTCATTATCTTACAGTTCGGTTTATGACATTGCTGAAACATCATGTTATTGTCTGTTTACAATGTTACTGAAGTCATTATGTTACTGTCAGTTTGTGACATTACTGCAAGTCAGTTTATGATATTACTGAAGTCATTATGTTACTGTCAGTTTGTGACATTACTGCAAGTCAGTTTATGATATTACTGAAGTCATTATGTTACTGTCAGTGTATGACATTACTGAAGGCATCGTGTTATTTTCAGTTTAAGACATTCTGAAGTAATCATGTGTATTGTCAAGTTATGACAATACAGAAGTCATGATGTTATACTCTTGAAGTCATCATGTTATTTTCAAATTGTGAAATAACTGTCAATCCAAACTGACAAAATGTGCTTCTATACAGCCAAATGACAGGATCAACTGTATCAAAGGGGAAAGGACAACTACAGAGCCAAGGAGATAATAGACAATGCATGGAAGCCAAACAACAAAATGCGTTTCTTACTACAGAGCCAAATGGATCAAACCTAATGCATAGAAGCCAAAGGGATCAAACCTGATAACATGAAGCCAAAAGGGATCAAACCTGATAACCTGAAGCTAAAAGGGATCAAACCCGATAACCTAAAGCCAAAAGGGGATCAAATCTGATAACCTGAAGCCAAAAGGGATCAAACCTGATACAATGGAGAAAAAGGGATCATACCTGATACACTGGTGTCAAAGGGATCGACCTGATACAATGGAGCCAAAGGGATCATACCTGATACACTGGAGCCAAAGGGATCAAACCAGATACAATGGAGCCAAAGGAATCATACCTGATACACTGGAGCTAAAGGGATCAACCTGATACAATGGAGCCAAAGGGATCATACCTGATACACTGGTGTCAAAAGGGATCAAACTTGATACATTGGAGCCGAAGGGATCATGCCTGATACATTGAAGCCAAAGGAATTAAACCTGATGCAATGGAGCCAATTTCAGCCAAAGGGATCAAACCAGATACAATGGAGCCAAAGGAATCATACCTGATACATTGGTGCTAAGGGGATCAAACCTGACACACTGGAGCCAAAGGGATCATACATGACACACTGGAGCCAAAGGGATCAAACCTGATATACTGGATCTAAAGCGATCAAACCTGATTCACTGAATCCAAAGGGGTCAAACCTGATGCACTGGAATCAAAGGGATCAAACCTGACACACTGGAGTCAAAGGGATCAAACCTGAAGTCAAGAGATCAAACCAGACAACAGTGGAGCTGAAGGGATAAAACCTGATGCACTGGAGCCAAAGGGGCCAAACCTGATGTGATGCACTGGAGCTGAAGGGGTCAAACCTGATGCACTGGAGCCAAAGGGGTCAAACCTGATGCACCAAAGCTGAAAGGATCAAACCCGATACACTGGTGCCAAAGGTGTCTAACTGTTGCACTGGAGTTAAAGCAATCAAACCTGATGCACTGGAGCCAAAGGGGTCAAACCTGATGCACCAAAGCTGAAAGGATCAAACCCGATACACTGGTGCCAAAGGTGTCTAACTGTTGCACTGGAGTTAAAGCAATCAAAACTGACATACTGGAGCCAAAGGGTGAAGTCAAAGATATCAAAACTGATACACTAGTGGCACCAAAGATATCAAAACTGATACACTAGTGATGTCAAAGATATCAAAACTGATGCACTAGGGTAGTCAAAGGTATCAAAACTGATACACTAGTGAAGTCAAAGATATCAAAACCGATACACAAGTGAAGTCAAAGGTATCAAAACTGATAGACTAATGAAGCCAAAGGTATCAAAACTGATACACTAGTGAAATAATTGGCATTATTCTTTATCATTCTCATATATGAACACTCATATTTTCTAAAAGATATATTTATCCCAGAAATAAAGCTTGACAGGGTTTCTTTAAATACAGGAAAATTGAAAAACATTTTTAAATGATACACTATGGCTCTTTAAAAGATTGTTACACAAAAAATACAGCTGAACATTCCAGAAAGCTTATAGTCTATGTTTTATGTGTCTTGGAATACTGTTTTTTTTTCATGCTATATATATGATGAAGGGATAAACAGACAATAATAAGTAACTGAAAATCTCCACTTTGAACCTCTTTCAAATGCAACAAGAAATTGTTGTATAAGCCAGACCCTGCTGGAAAAAATCATAGATCATCCAGTTTTTTGTTACAAAAATGATATTTTGAAACAAAAATTCAAAATAGTCAAAATCAATTTATAGCAGAGGCACGTGTGCTAAAGACTGACTTTAACATGAAGTTCAAGCAGAATAATTACTTTAAATACAATGTGTTTGCCTGATGTTATTGTCCGTAAGTATTGACCTGGCACTCATTAATCCTCGCCAATATTTTCGGATGTTTTCGTTAATTTATGCAATATTTGTATTCTGTTAATATCTACATTACTAAAGTAACAGATACCGTTAACCGATGACACGGTGGCGCAGTGGTAAGGTGTCTGACTTCCAAGCATGTTACCATGGGTTCGAAATCACATTAAATCATTTTTTTATGTAATATAATGTTATCGATGCAACCCATCTATACTGAGTATACAAACTTCTCATAATTTCTCAAGTATATGAACACTTCTGTCACTGAATTATAACAAGAGGACCATGATGGTCCTGAATCGCTCACCTGTTCCCACATGACCCAGTTTTGAGTATGACGTCGTTTTTTCTATTATTTGACATACTGATCTAGTTTTTGAGCTCATGTGACCCAGTTTTGAACTTGACCTAGATAATTCTGACCAATTTTCATGAAGATCCATTGAAAAATATGACCTCTAGAGAGGTCACAAGGTTTTTCTATTATTTGACCTATTGACCTAGTTTTCGAAGATACGTGACCCTGTTTTGAACTTGACCTAGATATCATCAAGGTGAACATTCTCACTAATTTTCATAAAGATCTCATGAAAAATATGGCCTCTAGAGAGGTCACAAGGTTTTTCTGTTTTTATTCCTACTGGCCTAGTTTTTGACCGCAAGTGACCCAGTTTTGAAAGTGACCTAGATATCATCAAGATGAACATTCAGACCAATTTTCATGAAGATCCATTGAAAAATATGGCCTCTAGAGAGGTCAAAATATTTTTCTAATTTTAGACCTACTGACCTAGCTTTTGACCGCAGTTGACCCAGTTTCGAACCTGACCCAGAAATCATCAAGATGAACATTCAGACAAACTTTCATACAGATCCCATGAAAAGTATGGCCTCCAGAGAGGTCACAAGGTTTTTTTATTATTTGACCTACTGACCTAGTTTTAGATGGCACGTGACCCAGTTTCAAAATTTAACTAGATATCATCAAGGTGAACATTCTGACCAATTTTCATGAAGATCCATTCAAGGGCATGGCCTCTAGAGAGGTCACCAGGTTTTTTTATTTTAAGACCTACTGACCTAGTTTTTGATCGCAGTTGACCCAGTTTCAAACTTGACCTATATATCATCAAGATAAACATTCAGACCAACTTTCATACAGATCAAATGAAAAATATGGCCTCTAGAGAGGTCACAAGGTTTTTTCATTATTTGACCTACTGACCTACTTTTAGATGGCATGTGACCCAGTTTCGAACTTGATCTAGATATCATCAAGATGAACATTCTGACCAACTTTTATGAAGATCCATTCATAAGTATGGCCTCTAGAGAGGTCACAAGGTTTTTCTATTTTTTGACCTACTGACCTAGTTTTTGACCGCATGTGAGCCAGTTTCGAACTTGACCTAGATATCATCAAGGTGAACATTCAGACCAACTTTCATACAGATCCCATGAAAAATATGGCCTTTAGAGAGGTCACAAGGTTTTTCTATTATTTGACCTACTGACCTAGTTTTTGAACGCACGTGACCCAGTTTCGAACTTGACCTAGATATCATCAAGGTGAACAATCTGACCAATTTTCATGAAGATCTTGTGAAATATATGGCCTCTAGAGAGGTCACAAGGTTTTTCTATTTTTAGACCTACTGACCTAGTTTTTGACTGCACGTGACCCAGTTTCAAACTTGACCTATATATCATCAAGATAAACATTCAGACCAACTTTCATACAGATCAAATGAAAAATATAGCCTCTAGAGAGGTCACAGGTTTTTTCATTTTTTTTTTGACCTACTGACCTACTTTTAGACGGCACGTGAACCAGTTTCGAACTTGATCTAGATATCATCAGATGAACATTCTGACCAACTTTTATGAAGATCCATTCATAAGTATGGCCTCTAGAGAGGTCACAAGGTTTTTCTATTTTTAGACCTACTGACCTAGTTTTTGACCGCATGTGACCCAGTTTCAAAATTGGCCTAGATATCATCAAGATGAACATTCAGACCAACTTTCATACAGATCCCATGAAAAATATGGCCTTTAGAGAGGTCACAAGGTTTTTCTATTATTTGACCTACTGACCTAGTTTTTGATAGCACGTGACCCAGTTTCGAACTTGACCTAGATATCATCAAGGTGAACATTCTGACCAATTTCATGAAGATCTTGTGAAATATATGGCTCTAGAGAGGGTCACAAGGTTTTTCTATTTTTATACTACTGACCTAGTTTTTGACCGCACGTGACCCAGTTTCGAACTTGATCCTAGATATCATCAAGGTGAACATTCTGACCAATTTTCATAAAGATCCCATGAAAATGTGACCTCTAGAGTGGTCACAAGCAAAAGTTACGGACTGTCGGACGGACGGACGCACGGACGACGGACGCTGCGCGATCACAAAAGCTCACCTTTTCACTTTGTGACAGGTGAGCTAAAAAGCCTTGCCTCAATTACAAAGTAAATGGCTACTCACCAGGTAGCAATTTCTCTCAAATTACGACAAAATCATTTTATATTATGGAGATCAATATACAGTTGAAACTCGAAATCTCAAACTCGCTTATCTCGAAATTTCGGCTATCTCGAAGACATCTCGGTAGCCAATTCAGAGAACATGTGCACAAAATATAATTTTAAGTTTCAATTACGGTCATCTCAAAGTAAAACGCTCGATCCCTTGGAATTCGAGATACCGAGTTTAGAATCAACTGTATATTTATCAAAATTACACTTTCCAAAGCTTCATGACTTTGAGAATAACTTGTTTTGACAAAAAAAAAAACTAAAATAGACTTCTTAACAGAATATAAACTTATAAAGTACATCTGTACCAAAACTTCCTTACCTCATGACAAGAAATCACAATTTCTGGGATAAAACCGCTCATAATTTCCTCCCTATTTTCATTAATGTTTTTTTCTTACTTTTGAAATCAGTTATAATCTTATAAACATTTGATAAATCACCGAAGTTCGGAAACTGATCAGTTTGTGTGGGCATATCTTAATTTGATAACTGACATTAGTTATGGACCGTAGTTTAATTATTTAAATTGTGTATTTAATGATTATAGACAAACTTTCTTCAAAATGAATCATAGAGATTTACAAAGTAAGCCCAGACTGACCATACCAAATTTATAGCATGGTGCTAAGTCACTTTGATCTATATTTTCTGTTTGTTTAAGAAATCTGTTAATACTTACCTCACACAAACTGAATTCACCTTTAAAACTGTGACAAATATTCACTGATTTCAGTAAAATTATGTTAAAACTCTTAACATGCTGGACACGACTGATTCTGCCTTTGCGACCAGTGTAGATCAATAATTATGATCTGCACCAGTATCTTGATTAATTAATACTGAAAGTTATTCCATTAAAATACCAAAAGTATGTTTATTAAATTAATACTGAAAGTATGTTTATTAAATCAATACTATAGATACTTGTGTATAATATGCAGCTTTTTTACCTCCAAGTCCACCCCCTAATCATGGGTGCAGATTTCAGCTACAAATCAAGTTTGTTTATGATTTTTGCCATTCTGGTAAAGGGAAACTACTCTCCACGCTAACTGTCTAGGTTAAAAACTATGATTGCTGTTACATTCCGTAATAATAATCAAAAATCGCTAGTACAGGGAGACAAATTCCAAACTCCGCCATGGAGGGAATTGATTACCAGGGTTGATTTTCCCCGGGGTGCGGTGGGGGAGGGGGGACGTATTATACGTGTGTGCGCATTAATTATACATGGGTATCTATGGTACTGAAAGTCTGTTTATTTAAGTTCTACTGGAAATGTTGCTGCAGTTCAGAAATCTGTCATATCCTATGATAAATTTTCTTAAACTAATTTCCATATCACATAACTGTATTTACATTTGTGTGAACTGCCAATTTATAGCTGATATCAATGTCTCCATTTGTCAGAAGATGCTTGCACTTTCCCAGAATCATAAATACTACATCTTTGTATCATAAATGAGAAATTCTGTAAGACTGACTACACTAAACAAAACAGCAAAGAGCTCAGATATATGGCACTCAGTAAAAGCCATCATATCACTTCCACACGTGATAGGATGGCAGTTAAACAGCATAATACTATGACAGCATGAAATGAGTTTTTATGGCATGATGATTGGTATGGTATATCATAGTAATTATGCAGTCAGAGCACCACAGCATTGTGGTAATGCTCTGCCAAGACAGCTCTATGCTGAAGACACAGCTAGTACCATAGCATGTTAATGTGACACAATCAGAAAGCAATATCACCGTGTCCAACGTGTACGTCGCATTTACGACGAGTACGCTACATACATGGTATATTGTACGTTCTATTAGGCCAGAGTTTTTTTATTTTTCGTTTTACGGGAGCGCCGGTCCTAAATATTGCAAAAGTGGAATAAAATTAAAATTCATTTTCCCGAGTTTTATTTTATTTTTTCCGCGGTCGGCTGTTTACAGCCCAAAGAAAATAAATTAGTGTATTCACCTGGACGTAATTTCACAGGAAGGGAGTTACGCGTGCAAATATCGTGTTTTGCCGCACATTTATCGGCATTAACAGGGTGTAAAATTCCACTCGCCTGCTCGCATTGGCGAGTTATTAGTTGAGTAGGACGAGTGGACCTCGCTGTGTACTCGGACGATCGGTGCGGAGTGGTTTTTTTACGTCCTTACTTTACCAAAATTCAGAAATTACATCTACAAAACATCAACAAACTTTGAGATGGTTCAGTCGCTACCCGGATTGACTGGAATTTACCGCGAATCGTTAAAGATATCAAAGATATCATGCCGGTAATTTTCCATTCCACAAAGCACGTGTGACCTTAGTATGTAACATCTAATTTACATCAACACGTACACAAAAAAACCGTGCGTAGTGCATTCATTATTTAATATTTTCGCTTCAAGTTTTCAACACCCCTTGAGAAATAATACTTTTTGATTTTATAATGATTTTAATAAGATATCGACAGAAATGTAGGCAAAATTCTATAAAAACGGTCGAATTTTCATATAATCATTTGTAAAAATTCAAACAGCGCGATCTTAGTTACTTATTTCTTTCTAAAAGTAAATAAATGATGAATACTATGGGCTTTAATTCAGACTTTTGATCAGAAAGTACAAAAAACAGAATTAAAAAAATCTTAATAATGAAAAAAGCGGCTGCGATTACATACATGGAGTAAGACGACTTTTGGCAAACAGATTTCTGTTAGTGCGGCAGAATAGGTTACGTGGACCTCGTGAACGTTAAGTAGAAATGCGATTTTAAAATAAAGCAATGTGATGTCACTGCGGGTTTTAATAAGTTTTAAATGAATCTTTGTACATGTATGTTTTGACCAACAATTTAAAGTTTTCTTGTCAAACTATAATGTAATTCCTCGAGGGCAGATAGGTCACAGAGGTTAGGATATCCACTATAGTAACTATCGTTTGAGACATTTACTATATACGGGATATAGCACATTCGCTTTTGATAACAAATTAAAGAAGAATTTTTTATTGATTTCTATTTCTCAGCAATTTTAAGAACCGATGTGGTACGATCTGACAGTGATACATGCACATTGTGCGAAACATGACGTTAATGCCATGACAATCTCGAGCAAAAATACGCTTTGATCTCGCTTCAGATGTCAAGATACTGACACACTTCTTTTATCTCTTAGAAGGGGTGTAGTAATTGATCATGAAAAAAGGTCAAATTACTTAGTTTATCACTGAATAATTACCGATAATCTTTAACGTTTTTTCTCTCTCTTTCTACACGGGTGGATGGATGATGATTGTGTCCAAAAATTTTTTAGACACTTTTCAAAATATATATTTTTCGGGAAAATAATACTATTGTACATAATACTCATTTCATAAAGTGACAATATTAAAAGTATTAAATTGTCTAAGATTATCTTACTCCATTTTGTTTTCAATAGATTCAACTTACAAGTTTGCCATGAAAGGTATTACAATATCAAAGGTGCTTTGACATTAATTTTATTAAAACATTAATTAGTTGTTTGCAGAACAAATAAATGTTTGTAACAGCAGATTTTTTTTTTCATTTTTATTTCAATGGTGACCCCTCACACTTTACACAGGCTTGGGACTGTCTGGCATTAAGCAGCTGGTAGTGTTGGCAAAATCTAAGACAGATGGTCCATTTCTTTTGTAACTTCAATAGAATTCATAAGTGTATAAAGAATAATAAAGAATACTTTTTATTGGAGACAATATTTTGACAAAAGTGATGCAACTTCAGTACTTGAACTTAGTGTAGTATAAAAAAGGTGCAAATTACAGATGCATACTTCAGTACTTGAACTAAGTGTATTATAAAAAGGTGCAAATGAGTTAAATGAGGTAAATTTTCAGATTACTTTTTGCTAGATTATCTTTCGTTTTTCATCACTGAAAAAAAATCTTGCCCTCTGCACTGTGACTGTTATTCAAGTTATTAAATACTTTATTTTGTGATAAAATCAGTTAAATTATGAGCTGGCATAAACTGTAAAGTTAGCTCGTTAAAGATGATATTGGTGAAAGATACATAAGTAAATATTATGTATAAAAAGCAGAGGTTACACAGCAGAAGATGCAAGCAAACCAAACCACCAAAACTACTACACTACTAAGCCACTTTATCCAGACATGTTTTGTCTCTATTGCTGTCACTGAAATTTACTGTGGCTGTTGTAACAGATAAAATAATTTTTGTCTTCCACTTAAATTAAGTAAAACAAGCTTTCTGAATTTTAAAAGACTTGCCAGTGTGAGTTACAGTGCCTGAAGCAGTTTATTCACAAGTATGCATGAAACTTTTATTCAATGTCATCCTGTATAAATGGCTTTTATAGTCTTAAAACATAACAATACATCACAATATTAAATACTGGACACAAACACAAGTAAACAAAACTTGAAACGAAAGTTCATCAAAATAAAAAAAATCTTAAAAAATTCTATTTTATTTTTATTTTTTTCCGAGATGCTGACTTTCAAGCTTTTTATTTTTATTTTTATTCCCTCCCCCCCCTGCTCATTTTTCAAAAATCTCCCGTAAAACGAAAGATAAAAAAACTCTGGCCTTACCAGCATTTCCTGTTGATTTTGTCAACATCCTATATGGTGAGGTAAGAAAAACTACTCATTTTCATCGAAGTTCAACGTGTTCAAAGAAGCGATATATTCAGTACGAGCTGCAGATCATTCAAGCTTCCCATGGTAATGTGATTTTGGTCAGTAATTCTCTAGTTTCTTCAAACATTCGAGTAAACTGACGTGTGAAGTCGGTTTCGAACTCGGACGTTCACTTTCAGGTTCATTTTCTGTCTCTTAAAATCATTCTGTTGATTTTTCATCTGTTTAACGCGAGAATAATATAACAAGTTACAAATAAAAATATATATCATGGCGTAAATTCATGTTTTAGGGGAGCTTTATGCCAAAATTAGCGATGTACGACCCATAAAACAGCACATCTACAGAAGTACGCCACATAAAAAGGCCGTTATATGTATAGCAACTGATTACGTATGTCTTCACTCGCATCTATTCTTTCATTTTATTTACACTTTTTAACAATTATAAACGGTTTTGGAATTACATAATGTAATAACAGTAATATTAATTATTCGAAAGATAAAATAAACATGCTTGTTTTGTATAAACAGTCCGGTATAGAATTGCCCGTTAAAGTTTTTACTTCGGAATCATGAATACTCCATATATTTTCATAAATTAATCTTCGGTGTCGGAACCTAAAATGAATTAAAAACTGAAAACGTATTTCACAAGTAACATAATGTCGTATTTTCAGGTAGAGTGCGGACAAAACAAATACTGCTAGTGTGAAAATGGCCTGTAATTTCACAACCTGCCCCGCGTCTGGGGTAGGCTGTGACAGTATGCGGGGTACACTGTGCGGGGTACACCCTTACCTTACAGTATGGTATAGCATTATAAAAGTACATGGCATAAATTTTAACCTTTTCGTATTTCTGAGTTCACACGACTCAAAATGCTGACTTTCATAATATATCTTATGTCGATATATCTACATGATAACGAACTGTCAGAACATAAATGTGTAATACGTCAAAAATTACTTATAGCGGTCAAAATCGGTATTTCAATCACAGTTTCGTTGCCCTTTTCTTTACAATGCTTGTGCTCTCCAAGAAGAGTATTTGAAAAAATTGCGCGTTTAAAGTATTTGCAAATGACGTCTAAGCTCTTCAATAAATATAATAAGTCATGTATGACACAACCAACCCGTGGCATATTCAACAGCGTTCTCCCCTACTTATCTGATCAAACTAATAATCATCATTTCTTGTTCATTTCCTGAATGAAAAACACTTGTTTCCAAGATAACCGTAGAAGAAATTGTCGATTTTTCTTTTGAAGTATCTAAGAAGAAAGAAAGACAGATTTCCTGTCGTAATTGATTCCAGAAAGTAAAAATGAGCCACGCTATGAGAAAACCAACATAGTGGCTTTCAGCATGGATCCAGACCAGCTTGCATATACGCGCAGTCTGGTCAGGATCCATGCTGTTCACTTTCAAAGCCTACTGCAATTAGAGAAACCATAAGGGAATAGCATGGATCCTGACCAGAATGCGCGCATGCGCAGGCTGTCCATATCCATGCTTGTCGCAAAGCCACTATGTTGGTTTTCTGATGTTGCGGCTCAAATCTAAAATTGAAAACAATTAAAATTTGTAAAATATGTTACATGCACGTGAAATAATATAAGAATTAAATCAATGCCGATAACATTGCGTAATACTGAATTAAAATAAAATGGTCTACGGTAATTTGGGACCCGTGGTATCGAGCATAGACACAACTACGCCATCGTATAATGTGTTTTCTGCATATGTAACTATTTTCAGGATACGATTCTTTCGTACGCTAACGTAAACGCCCGAAAATATTGGCGAAGATTAATGAGTGCCAGGTAAATGCTTATGGACAACTGACTGAAAATTATTATACATGATATCTAATTGTGAATGTAGCTCTATAAACACAGTAATTTCATATATTTAGTCAAGTTTATTTGATAACCTTCGACATTAAAATTTATATTTTAAAGAGACCTTTTGCTAGGAATTTATCACTGTACGCAGTTGTGGGGTTTAGGTATCATCCCGGAAGTTCCTTACAATAATGACAGTAACTGTTGCATTTTAGATAAAGATAACGGCCTTTTTATGTGGTGTACTTCTGTAGACGCGCTGTTTTATAGGGCATACATCGCTAATTTTGGCATAAAGCTCCCTTTAAACATGAATTTACGCCATGATATATATTTCAAATTGTAGCTTGTGATACTATTCTCGCGTTAAAGCGATGAAAAGTCAACAGAATGTTTTTAAGAGACAGAAAATAAACCTGAAAGTTCAAAACATTCCCAAGTCGTTTAATCGAATGTTGAAGAAACTAGAAAAATTACGACAAAAAAACAATTACCTGAGGAGTTGAAAGATCTGCAGCTGAGAATTATTTTCTTTGAACACTGAATTTTAATGAAAAAAAGAAGTTTTTCTTCCTCACTTTATGGAATGTTGACAAAATAAAAGGAAATCCCCGGTAATGGAGGTAAAATTACCAGTATGCAGCGTACCCCCCGTAAATGCGGTTAGGGTTGGGACCCGGTGAATTCTATTAACATTTTTTCATTAAAAAGCATCTCAATTTATTAAAATATTTGATGGAGGCAAAATTTAGAAAGAAGTAATTGATCCCCTGTTGAAAGCAAATGAACTGAAACCCAAAAAACAAAGAATGCTATTATCATGAACAAAATTGATGAGGCCTTTATTTGAAAACCAATTAAAAACAAATTGTGCATTATTAGAAACCAAAATGAATTAAACCCATTAATTTTCCCAAAAAACAATTGATGTATTAACAGTAAAGAAACAAAATCATGCCATTAATTAGAAACCAAAAGTAAAGGGAAAAGACCCCTAATTAAAAACAAAATGAAATTGATGCCATTAAGAAAAATAAAAAATGACAGACTGAAAAGGGAAAACTTTTACCCCAAAGGTTTAACCCAAAAATTAGTGGATCAGAAATTTAAAAAATTTAATGTGTTAATGATCAATTAGGGGTTTTGCGCAAAGCTATAAAAATTCCTGGCGATGTTTACATTTGATAGTGCCAAAAATGTTCTAAAAAAGAACCAAACTCCATCCCTTTATGCATTACTGGCAGTCATACATTTTTGTTTTGATGCGGGTTGTAACGTTTGGAAACAACGGTCAAGGGGTTAGGCCCAACAAAATTTTTGGCTTTTAATCAATTTAACAATTGCAATGCGGGACCGATTCAGTCTGCCTTAGCGCCAGTGAGTATGATAGCCTGCACACCCTGCAATTGATCAAGATCTGTACTGTTTCCCATTCAGTCAGTATCTTTTTGGTAAGCACCCTTTTAAAACAGTAATGGTATGTAAAAATTTTGGAAATGGACAATTCTTTATAGAAATTTAGCAGGGAAAGGTTTAAGAAATTTTATATTTCCTGCACACTCCACTACCGGGGACGCTTCTAAGTTGAACAAGGGTATAATTGGCAAGACTTAAAACCGAGTTATTTTTTAATTGTTCACTTTTTAAAAATTTGTTACGGCAATGAAAACTTAAAACAAACAAAAATGGGCCATAATTTAAATATTTTTAACGGATTTCTTAACTTGGTATGTGTATGTTTGTAGAAATTTGCATGCATTACTTGAATGAATTTTAAAAGTGAAAAGAGTAAAATTTGCTTTTAAATTTAAAACCAAGAGTTATCTAACTTGGCTATTTGGTTTGATGACTACGAGTTTGTGTGGTTTCAGTCCAAAAAGCAAAGTTATTGGATACGATTAGCAAAATTTTTTTTCGGAAGGGCTCTTTTTTTGTTACTATGCCATGTGATTTCGTTGCAATCAAACTACTTTGATAACCATTACGATAATTTATAAAAAGGGAAAGATTTATGTTACACTCTGCCTGTTGGTGAGAGTGTCAATTTCTTTCACTCTGTTGATTGTGCTAGCTGAGGAAATTTTGAAAAAAGGTTTACCCTAAACGAGGTTTTCCGTTTTAAAGCTAACTTTGGCCAGTTATTTAGCAGAATATTGATTTCTCAAAATGTAAGTAATTTTAATAAACCTGTAAAATACCAAATATATAGTTTAAAGAAAGAGCTAAATCGTTGATATCACATGAAAAAGGGTGTGATGAGTTTTTATGTAGAGAAGTGCTTTTTAAAAGATTTTCCTTCCTACAATTGTGTCTTTTAAAAAAAAGGGTTTTCTTGCTTTTGTGACTTTTCAGATTGAAATTTTAAAAAATGATTTTCTTGTTTGCTTTGATATAATTATTTGTTAAAAATTTTTTAAAATGATTTTTATATGAATTTTTTTTTTTAGTTGGTATGCAAATATTGAATCGTTGAAATTGTTTTATTATTATAGTATTTTAATGACTAAATTCATTACACTGAAATGAAGGTGGCTGCATACAGTTTTCTATGTGATATGACTACGGTAAAAACTTTGCTTATGAAACAAAAATATTGAACCTTCACTTTTTTATAGGGTGACATCATTGCCCAAAGATTATGAATAGCGAATTGCTATTTGTTAAAGGGGTCAGTTGGCCTTTTTAAAAAATAAATAAAATAATAATAAAAAAGCCCTTTAATTGTTTTTTCTCGTATTGTAATCAAATTGATTTGTAGCATCTTTATTGGCCCGCGCGAACTTTGTTCAGCTGGGACATTTGGGCCCCTTTTTTTGGGGCGTACGCAAACTAGAAATCCTTTATCGCGTCTATGACGTGGTGGATCTTTGAATACTGGTTTGGTCTGGAGCTCTTTATAGGTCTTTCCCTTTTTATTATTAGGAACTTTGGCCCTTTGGGGCCATGAAAAAGTAGATATCCCTTTTTTTTCATTAACACTAAAATGAAAGGGATTTTTATAAAACTCGATGTGTAAAAAATTAAGGTTTCTGCTATTTTGTTACAAATGGGGATGGGAAAAACCAAATTTTGCAAAAAATTTAAAAAACTTTTTAATGACCTCTTTCATGCCCCGCTTCATGATCTTCATCAAATATGCTGTAATTATTCGTTAAGGAAAAACGAAAAAAATTGCAAACCCCAGAAACCTTTGAAAAAAAATTAAAAAAAGAACCATTTAAATTTTTTAAAAATGCGGTGTTTAGTTTTGCAATTTGAAAATTTTAGTGAAGATGAAAGTTTGATGAAAATTATAAAAACTTTCCATTACAATTCGGACCATCATTTTTAAGATTTTCTTGTTTTTAAATAAGATGTGATCAAAAACTCACAAGTGACTAAACAGCTTATTTTTTTCAGTCAATAATTTTGAACATTTAAGGGCCTAACTTGACGCAAAGTAGGGATTTTTTCAAATAAAATAATCTTCAGACTTTGTTTTTGGGCAGTTTATAAAATTTCTTGTATTTTTTTGTTTTAAGCCCTGAATATGGCCCTTTTAAAATGTAAAAACTGTAAAGTATGACAGTTTGGCTAAATCAAGAGCCCTAACTTGGTGTCACTGCAGCAAACTTGACCTAGATAAATATTTTATACAAATTTTAAGAAGATTGATACAAATGGTGTATCCCATATCTTAATGGTAAAACTCAGCTGTTGACAGAGGGAAAGCCAACATACAAGCAGTTTCTGTTTAGATGAGCTAAAAACTGGAATGTGAATGAACTATAATGTATAAAACAAAACTGGAAAGCAAATAAATTTTATAACTTTTTTATAGACAGGATGCTGATTTAAAATTTGTCTAAGGAGCTAAATAAACATGAAACAAACTTGTTAAATTTTTATTTATCTGGAAACCCTTTAAATCTCCAGAAAAATCTTGCCTGATTTTTCCTGGGATTGTAAAAAACTTAGAGATATATTTTAAAATGGAGGAAAAGGAAAAAAAGTGTTCTCTAAGAAAACTGAGAATATTTGATGGGGGGAGATCAGCCCTGGATAAATATTGATAGGAGTTTTGCCAGAAATCTAAGATATCAGAAGAGATCTAAATGTTGTTTAACATTCTCAGCAAACAGTGTAAAAGCATGGGTTCAAGTTCTGATATGTGACCTCTATTACAATTTTCAACTGCTTCCTATTTACAAAAAAAGGTGCCCCCTTTTTACAGGGTTTTATACATGAAAGCAGTTATAGTGATGGGCTAGAAAGGGATGAGACAGTGTGTTAAGGGAAAAATTTGGGTATAATCAACAGATAATTGTTTGTTTTTTTTTGTTTTTCTTTTGCTATTCAGCATTTCAGAAGAGAAGGGGCACAATACAAACTTTGCATAGGTTCAGGAGTTATCTTCCCTGAATAAAAACAAGTGAATGAAGTATTGCCAAGCAATACAAAGTCCCCTACTGGAGGCCTAATTTTCTCTCTGCAGTATAACACAAGGCGTCTGAAAGACAGTAAAAACCCCGCCATGCTAGGATAGGAAAGGGGGAAACCTTTGACCTTTGCTTTGCCCTTGACCCGAAATGCATGGTGACCATGAATTCTGCAAATGTCTGATGGGTGATTTTTTTGACCCCCGTTTCAGAAAATCCTTCAAGGGGTTTAGGAGTACGAGTAAACCTTTTACCTTGAGTTTTGACCTTGACCTTGGTTGACTGGCTGACTCATGGTTTTTGATGAGGTGTCATTTTACAAGTTTTATGAAAATCCTTCAAGGGGTTTACGAGAACAGAGTGAACACAAAAAGGAAGGCTCAAAGCTTTGACCCTAAGTTGTGACCCCTTGGCCCTTTAGTGGATGGTGGGTCATAAGTTCTTCACATGTTTTGAGAGGTGATCATTGACCCCAAATTTATAAATTCCTTTAAGGGGTTTGGAGATATAGACAGACACAAAAATGGAAGGCTAAAACCTTTGACCCTTTCTGTGACCTTGAGCGGCAGGCTGATCATGAGTTCTGCCATGACTTGTGAGGTGATCATTTGACCCCAAGTTTCATGATCATCCCTTTAAGGGGGTTTTGGAGATTTAAAAAGGGGGACAAAAATGGGAAAGGGTCAAACCTTACCTTTAAAATTTTCAAGGGGTTTTTGGAGATTGAAGACACAAAATGGAAGGGTAAAACCTTTGGGCCTTCAGCTGGACTTGACCCTTTGGGTGGCACAAATCATTGCCTATAAAAAATTCCCTTCAAGGGGTTTAGGAGATATAGAAGGAAAAAAAATGGAAGGGAAAAACCCTTTTTCCTTCAGCTGGACCCTTTACCTGAGCTGGATGCTGATCAGGGTTCTGAAATCATCTGTGGGTGATATTTGACCCAAGTTTTTTTAAAAATTTCCCTTCAGGGGTTTTGGAGATATAGAGCGGACAGAAAAAATGGGGGGTTTTTTGATTATCCCTTCAAGGGGGGTTTTGGAGATACGGCAGACAAAAAAAGGAAGGGTCAAACCTTTGACCTTGTTTTTTACCCTTGACCTTTAACCAAAATGGCTGATCTTGGGGTTTTGCACATCGTTTTTGATGAGGTGATCTTTGCCCAGTTTTTGATCATCTTCAAGGGGTTTTGGGATATAGAGGGACACAAAATGGGGGCTCAAAATTTCACCCTAGTTGGACCTTTACCCTTTAGCTGGCATGGCTGACTCATGGGTTCTGCAAAAACATCTTGTGAGGTGTCATTTGCCCAAGTTTTTTAAATTCCTTCAAGGGTTTAGGAATATAGAGCGGACACGAAATGGAAAGGGTCAAACCTTTGACTTTGGGTTTTGCCCTTTACCCGGGCCCAAAAAGGCTGATCAAGGTTCTGCACATTGTCTTGATGAGGTGATCATTTGACTTAAGTTTCATGAAAATCCTTCAAGGGGTTAAGAGATATAGAGTGGACACGAAAGTGTTACGGACAGACGGAAGGACAGAAGGATGGACGGAAGGATGGGCGGATGGAAGGACGGACGGAGACCATTCCTATAACCCCCCACCATTTGTGGTGGTGGATTAATAATGAACTGAACTGATATCTGTCAATGATGTATAAACAATATTGTACTATATATACAATATAATATAACAAAGCACTTGGATTAAAATTTGCATATGTAAAAACGTACAGTTGTTTTCATTTGAAATTTTTTGGCTGATTATAAAAAAGTTATCATAAAAGTTATTTATAGTAACAACAAAGTGAAATAAATCCTAAAAAAAAAAAAAAAAAAATCTATATAATGTAAATCCACAAGAAATTCTTTACCAGGTAGAGATAGGTCAAAATACACCTAAGCATTGGATGTAACATGCATGTTGTACCATAGAAAAGTGGGTGGTCTCAATTTTTCCCTACAGCCGGTAATAAAAAAGTTACAATAATCTTTTTATAGTAACAACAAAGGAAAGTAATTCTAAAACAAGAGGGCCATGAAGGCCCTGTATCGCTCACCTGACCTACAGACCTAAAGATCATTAAGATTAACATTCTGACCAAGTTTCATTAAGATATGGTCATAAATTTGGCCTCTAAAGTGTTAACTAGCTATTCCTTTGATTTGACCTGGTGACCTAGTTTTTGACCCAACATGACCCAGATTCGAACTTGACCTAAAGATCATCAAATTTGACATTCTGACTAAGTTTCATGAATATACAGTCATAAATGTGGCCTCTAGAGTGTTATCAAGGTTTTCCTTTGATATGACCTAATGACCTAGTTTTTGACCCCAACTGACCCAGATTTAAACTTGACCTAAAGATCATCAAGATCAACATTGTGACAAAGTTTCATTAAGATATGGTCATAAATGTGGCCTCTAAAGTGTTAACTAGCTTTTCCTTTGATTTGACCTGGTGACCTAGTTTTTGACCCGACATGAGTCAGATTCAAACTTGCCCTAAAGATCATCAAGTTTAACATTCTAAGTTTCATGAAGATACAGTCATAAATATGGCCTCTACAGTGTTAACAAGCTTTTCCTTTGATCTGACCTAGTGACCTAGTTTTTGATCCCACCTGACCCAGATTTGAACTTGATCTTAAGATCATCAAGATTAACATTCTGACCAAGTTTCATTATGATATGGTCATAAATGTGGCCTCTACAGTGTAAACTAGCTTTTCCTTTGATTTGACCTGGTGACCTAGTTTTTGATCCTACATGACCCAGATTCAAACTGGACATTAAGATCATCAAGATTAACATTCTGGTCAAGTTTCATCAAGATTGGGCCAAAAATGTGACCTCTAGAGTGTTAACAAGTTTTTCCTTTGATTTGACCTGATGACCTAGTTTTTGATCCCAGATGACCCAATATCGACCTCGTCCAAGATTTTATTGAGGGTAACATTCTGACCAAGTTTCATTAAGATTGGGCCAAAAATGTGACCTCTACAGTGTTAACAAGCTTTTCCTTTGATTTGACCTGATGACCTAGTTTTTGACCCCAGATGACCCAATATCGAACTCTTCCAAGATTTTATTGAGGGTAACATTCTGATCAAGTTTCATTAAGACTGGGCCAAAAATGTGACCTTTAGAGTGTTAACAAGCTTTTCCTTTGATTTGACCTGATGACCTAGTTTTTGATCCCAGATGACCCAATATCGAACTCGTCTAAGATTTTATTGAGGGTAACATTCTGACCAAGTTTCATTAAGATTGGGACAAAATTGTGACCTCTAGAGTGTTAACAGTCAAATTGTTGACGACGGACGGACGACGGACGACGACGGATGACGGGCGATCACTAAAGCTCACCTTTGAGCACTTCGTGCACAGGTGAGCTAAAAAGGGTGCCTCATGGTAGTGAACATTTGTGCCAAGTTACATCAAAATCCCTCCATGCATGAAGAAGAAATGCTCCAGACAAAGTCATTCTTAAATTTGACCTCTGACCTCTAAGTATGACCTTGACCTTAGACCTTGGGACCTGGTTCTTGCGCTTGACAATTCATCACATAATGGTGAACATTTGTGCCAAATCCCTCTATGCATAAAGAAGAAATGCTACGGACAAAATCATTCTTGAATCTGACCTTTGACCTCTAAGTATGACCTTGACCTTAAACCTAGGGCCCGGGCTTTGCGCACATGTTTTCTCATCCAGGGGAATATTTGTGCCAACTGATATTTAAATCCTGTTTTGCATGACAAAGTTATAGACAGGACAGAAAAAAATCCTATTGAACTTTGATCTCAAAGTGTGACCTTGACCTTTAAGCTAGGGTTCTGGGTGTTGCGCATGACACATCGTCTTATCATGCAGAACACTTATGCCAAGTAATATTGTAATCCCTTGATGGATGAGAGAGTTCTGGACTGGACAAAAAAAAAAAACCTATTTACCTTTGATCTCCAATTGTGACCTTGACCTTTGAGCTAGGGGTCCAGGTTTTGCACATGACAAGTTGTCTCATCATGGGGAACATTTGTGCCAAGTAATATCAAAATACCTTCATGGATGGCAGAGTTATGGACTGGACAGGAAAAAAGCCCTATTGACCTTTGACTTCCAATTGTGACCTTGACCTTGAGCAAGGGGTCCGGGATTTGCGCATGACACATCATCTCATCTTGGGCAACATCTGTGCCAAGTGATACTGAAATCCCTTAATGAATGACAGAGTTATGGACCAGACACAAAACAGACCCTGTTCATGCCATGTTAGCATTTGACTGCTAAGTGTGACTTTGACCTTTGAGCTAGGGGTCTGAAGTTGTGCATGACATATTGTCTTATTATGAGGTACAATTGTGCCAAGTAATATTAAAATCTCTTCATGGATGGGAGAGTTATGGACCGGACAGGAAAAAAACCTGTTGACCTTTGACCTCCAATTTTGACCTTGACCTTTGAGGTAGTGGTCCAGGTTTTGCATATGACATGTTGTCTCATCATGGGGAACATTTGTGCCAAGTAATATTAAAATCCCTTCATGGATGACAGAGTTATGGACCGGACACGAAATTGCGGACGGACGGAATGACAGAATGACGGAATGACGGAAAAGCGCATTCCTATAGTCCCCGAAACTGGTTTTCAACCAGTAGGGGACTAATAAAGTCTATATGCAGATTAGTTTAAGAATGGCGCTGCCTTGAACCAGAAACCTCTTGATAGGTAGTCTTTTTCACTAACATGTATAACAGGTTATAACTTTTCCAGTAGCACAAAAAAGGCAGAATAAGTCAGTAACATTGATGATTCCTGCAGCTGCCACAAACTTTTCTGCTACAATAAGAAATCCAGGGCCCAGTTGATAGAACTGAAACAAAGAACATTTTTCCTTACAGTGGTTTTCTGCATCACCAACATCAAGATTCCTTGACTAAAAAAATAACTTAAATATAAACACACCTATTCTTTAAAAAACAGATAATTGCAAAGTGGGGAACTTTACCAAAATTGTAAACCTCAGAATCTCTAAATGAGAAAGCAATTAATATATAGTGCTTTACCTCCTCTAGTGTGACTTTCGGCCTATATATCTGCCGAGACACAAATTCCAATGTCCTCCCGTCCCACATGATCCGATATTTTCAGGCAAACAAAAGAACCAGCATCAAATCACAAATTAAAATGAAACTTTCAGTACAAAATATAAGTTCCTTTCAAATTTTATCCTGAAGTTAACCTGTATCCACTCTGACCAACATGATTTTACATACAGCATTAATAGCAATTTTATTGGAAATCATTCTGTTCTCCTGAAGAAGCAAGATCAATTTTCTTAAATTTCACAGTTTCAAAATGTAAGTTTCTCACAAAATAGGAGTTTGTTCTTAAAGTAAGCTTCAATGAACAAAAGGTCTTAAATGGTTCACAGTTTCAAAACATTGAAAACAAATAAATTAAGAGTTCCCTCTTTAATCAAGTTCAACTTGCAATTCAAATGAACAAAAGTTCCTTAAATGGTTCACAGTTTCAAAACAAAAGTATCAAACAAAACAGAATTCCTTCTATAATTAAGTTTAACTTGTATTTCACCAAAAAAGTTCCTTAAATGGTTCACAGTTTTAAACCAGTATCTACTGAAAACACAAAGTCCTTGGTTCACACTTCAAAACAATTATCTTTAGCAAGCCAGGAGGTCGTCTTAAACCACTTTCATTAAACACCAAGCACTTAATAAAATGAACTGCAGCCAAAAGTCGAAAGTATATCTACAAAATACTATTCCCAGCCTTGAAGACTTGTAGAGATCAAACAGAATCCGTCTGCTTCATTTTGACATTGCCTAAGTTTACAGCCAGAAAAAAAAACTTGCTATCAGTCCTGATCAGAAATATTTCATAGACCAAACAAAGATTATGATGCCTTCAAAATAACCTGCAGCATCATTTTACAAACATGAAGATCTGTAATTTTGTGAGGTGATTTACAGGGTGAATAAGGTAGGTTGTCCACAACTTAGAAAAGAGAAAATTACTTGTTTATAGGACTGGTAGTCAATTGGATTCAATTGTTTCACTGATCAGACACATTTTCATTTTCAACTAATCTGGCTACAGACTTCATTATCTTATTTAATTTTTTAAAAATATTTTTTTCTCTATTTTTCTACTTTTTCACTTTTACTATCTCAGTAAATTCCCACTCAGCTCTGATTATTTATTTATGTTTTGAGAAGGAAAAGGGGCACAATACAGACTATTACATATTTTATTACCAATTCATGTTTTCTAACCTTTGTAAACCTACATTACATAGGAAATCATAGGAATACATAGATAGTTTTACTACGTAAGTCAAAGCAGAAGCAATTTGACAGAAATTAAAATTCTTAAAAATATGATTATCTCCCTTTTATCTATCATGATAACATTGAAAATAAAGTACTTAAAAAGGTTAAGTTTCTGGTTCATGTTTATCAAATATTTCTGTGTTTTGAAGATAATTACTCCTAAACCTTAAAGGTATTTCTATTTTAGCTCTAGTGGCCCCTAAACTGGTCCAAGTGCCCCCATTTGAACAAATTTAACGTAATACCTTATAATCATAATACAGACCAAGTTTGATGAAGAACCTTCTATGGGTTCATGAGAAAAAGTCTTTATAAGGGCCAAGTGCCACTATTTTAACAAACTGTAGAGATGTCCTTATAACGAACAAGTCTGATGACAATCCATCAAGTGGTTCATGAGAAGAAGTAGTTTAAAGGTATTTCTATTTTTAACTCTAGCAGTGCCTAAAAGGGGCCAAGTGCCTCCATTTGAACAAACTTGAGAGAGAACTTTATAATTATGCTGCAAACAACATTTGATGAAATAGTTCATGAGAAGAGGTTGTTTAGAGGTTTATCTTTTTTTAACTCTAGTTGTCCCTAAATGTTGCCAAGTGCCTCCATTTGAACAAACTTGAGAGAGGACCTTACAATGATGCTACACACCAAGTTTGATGAAGATCCATCAAGCGGTTCAAAAGGGAACAAGTGCACCCATTTGAATACACTTGAGAGAGGACCTTAAAATGCTGCTGCTTTTAACCAAGTTTGACAAAGATTTATTCAGCGGTTCATGAGAAGTTGTTTAAAGGTCTTCTAATTTTAGCTCTAGCAGGTCTAGCAGGCTTAGTGCCCCAGTTTGAACAATTTTGAGAGAGGACCTTACAATGATGCTATATACCAAGTTTTAAGAAGATCCATGGGCGGTTCATGAGAAGAAGTTGTTTAAAGGTTTTTCTATTTTTGCTCTAGTGGCCTCTAAAAGGAGCCAAGTGCCCCATTTGAGCAAACCTGAGAGGGGACCTTGCCAGGTTGCTACAGAGAAAGTTTATTGTAATTCTGACCAGTAGTTTCAGAGGAGCAGTTGTTTAATAAATTGTTGACAACAGACACTGGGTGCTTATACTTATAGCTCATCCTGAACCCTTGAAAGAGTGAAAAATGTCATAAAACATTGAGAAACATCATGGAATGCTCTGGACACAAAATATGATGGACAGATTTGACCTTGCTGTAACAATGACCTTCGACCCATCATCTCATAGCCATCTACCTATATGTCAAGTTTCAAGTCAGTACTTTAAATGGTTATCAATTCATGCTCTGTGCAAACAGATTTGACCTCACTGTGATACCAACACCAATGCCAAGGAAAGGGTGAAAACAACACAGCTCTACCTTTGAAAAGTCTCAAATAGCTGAGCTAAAGACTGTATATTCAAATGAACAAAATATATGTTACAGCTATAAATAGCATTGTTAATATTAAAACATCCACATCATGGATAATCTTCAAAAATTCAAGAGCAGTATTTGGTGATAAAAGTAGAGATTTGAGTGGAGAAGAATTTCTCTCTTTTATAGTTTTTCCTGCAAAGTTTCTAAGGAATCAATATCATGTGGTAGTATAATTATCAGACCAAAATTCAAATTACTCAAATCAAATCGAAATCTAGTAACAGAACACAAGGGCTTCCTCTATATGGCAGAGCAGAATTACAAGGAATTCAAGGGGACATAACCATTTTGTTTTATTTGAAGACAATAAATACACTGTCGAGGTAGTGTTCCTGTTGTAACTCAGTATTCATGATGTTAAATAGAAACACCTTATTCAAGTACATGAATAAGCTGTGTTTCATATTTCATTTCGGCATTTTTTTACCTGTAGTTCAAACTTATAAATCAGCTTTTTAGCTATAAACTATTTTTAAAAGTTATATGATTTCCATTCAAAAAATCTTTCCTTCTTAATGCTGTGGACAATATACAGCCAACCATTTCTACCTAATTTGTAACAGAGTTTTTCACAGATTGCAGCTAATTTATTATGCAAGGTCCAGAAATAAACTATCCTATCATTCAGTTTCTGAAACTGGTAGTAGGATCTTTCTTAATTTCAAAAATTTCAAAAATACCTTTAAGAATGTCAATTTTATGGCCAAAGCACAATCCATTTTAGGGAAAAATACTGTATTAATCATTGTAGAAAACAAACTACCCCTAATAAATGACAACCTACCCCCACAACTCTTTTACTGACCCTTTATAAAAATATGAGTATATGCCAGTGCTACAGTAATGTTATGACTGTTATAATGCAGTCAGTTGAAGCAGGATTTATACTTTTTTTATATTTAGTCAAGGGTACAGTATTATAGTAGCCCTTTAATAATTTTCTTTTTTACTGCAAAGTCACAGGGGTCCTAAATAAATCCCTCCCTTTTGCAAAATATTATATCTCGGGGCATTTCTGGAACTTAGTCTTAGTAAGGCATACTCAGGTTAGAGACATGTAGTTCTTAGCCCAGTCGAGATAATGTTCATGAGTTCAAGTACTACCATGAAAAGTTTATGAACAGTTCATGAAGTGTTCATGAACTGCTCACGATCTGTTCATAAAGCATGTTCATGAAAAGTTCATGAACATTGAAATATTCATTCATTTACACATAAAAGTTAGGTTTATTACCTTTTACAATAATGAATAAGTTCATGAACTGTTCACGAACTTTCATGAACATTAAATTCATAATGTCACATGATCAGTTTCCATTATTTTGTTGCATGCTGGGAAATGTTTTGCACATGTAATTCAGCAATTTTTGAGAAGTTTGTGTAGCAAATTAGAAGGAAACATTTATCATACGTCAGCAAGGAATGGTTTTATATTAAAAGGAACACGAGTTATAATATAATACTGAATATTAAATAAGTAATTATGGTGTTGTCATTATCATTCATTTAAAAAAATATTGAATCCTTTTAAAATGTCACAAGTTTTCAAGACCCTGAAGTAAAGTTAGTATCTGAATTTCAATCTAAATTATACATTATTTAACTGAATGTTTTGTATGTTATGCAGCAATTGTTTACTCCTGAGTTTACTGTTTAAATTTACACGCGGGTAAAATGTCATTGTCACAGTGACTGCATACAGATACTCAAAAAAAAAAACACAGTCCCTGACCACTTAAATTGAACAACACTTTGACCTGCAACTGTCAGATTTCATATGATGTGCCTTTGGCTATGGTCAGTCTGCTAAGTAACTGTAGTCTCAAAAAACAAAATGTTGTTTGTGGCCCCTGCCAAGATCTGAAGTTTTCTCCTTGTAGAAAATTTCATGAACTGTTCACGAAATGCTCATGAATTATTCATGATCTGAAAATGGGACTAACTTCCAGTTCTTGATCTAATTCATGAATTGTTCATGAACACATTTTAAGACTTTTTTTCATGAACAGTTCATGAATTTTAAAATGTGTTCATGAAAGTTCATGAATTAGATAATGAACAGGATATAATTATTCCTATTTTCAGTTCATGAAATTTTCATGAATAGTTCATGAATTTATTTTCGCAGGGTACCTGATACACAGCCTTAAAGACTACTATTTACTTCTGTGCTCCTTATGTAATAATTATGTTCAATTATGTTTTGCTAATTAACAACACTGGATTACAGAAATACTGCAAATTATAGACACTTGATTACAGAAACAAAACTTATCATTGTCTACAGACTTTAGGAGCCTATTTCGACAAAAAAGAAATTTTTTATGCAAATGCAATTCAGCTTCAATAAATGAATGTCAAGTACAAGGATTTAATAAGGATATAATATCTGTAGTAATATTACATGATGTGGTTGTTGCCAAAGTATGTTAAGTGGAAAATTATTAATATAGTCATCAAAGCAAGTAGTGTGAGTAAGATTAACAAGAGGGCCATGATGGCCCTAGATCACTCACATGCTTCAACAGTTTGGCAGATGGTTATGCATGGAAAATGTCTGTGAAATTATTTCAGATTATTGATAATTCTGCTGTCATAAGTATGTCTGAGTCTAGTTTTTTAACAGAATTCTCTTCTATAATACATTTTTACTTACTATACTAAGGCTGATTCAAGACTTTTGTTGGGATGGGCAAATGGGGTCCATTTGAATTTTTTACACATCAAGTGGTGCAATCTGACATGTACATCTGACATACCTTGAGCATTATTTGAAACACTGTCATCTTTTAATATATTTATAGAGTGGTGGAACCTATGCTCGCGGTATTTTGTACATATATTATCTTTTTAAGAAGCGAGCAAAAAATATTATTTTGATCTGACTATACAAAAACATAAAGTTATCCTCCTTTTATCGAAACATATTGTTAATGTGCGTCATCATGTGACTTAGTCGTCTCGTGAGCTATCGACACGGCATACGTGAAAAGGTGAAAATTCGCCCTGAAGGGAACCTATGCTGGCGGTATGATATATCTATTAAACTAAGCGCGAAAAAAAAATCAGCAGGCTAAAAATGAACAAACAAGCATATGCGAATATAATATTTAGAATATTACTCATTGATTATGTGAAAAACAAAAGAAATGAGGATAAATTTTAGTATGTGCCTCTATGTGTATATTTCCCTTACAGAAAAGGAGTCACTATTAGAACGTATAATAATGTCATATAAAAACAGAATGCTCAAGTATTGATGATTCAAACAACGACAGTGATTAACTCACTAATGATTCCTACATTTCTTTTGTGTGTAGGAAAATTACTTCTCCCTACATCTCAGAAAGAGCCATTTGGACTTTGTCAAAATACTAAGATCAACATCAATCTTTTTCATGGTTCGACAGGCACTCGTAGTGTAGCCAGGCGTCAAAATCATCACATCTTGCTCTTAAATGTATTTTATATCTGAATGTAATGCATGATTTCTAACAATCTAACTTTAGTTTGGCGATTTTGACATATCTATCTGAGATTTGTGCGACGGATACAGATTGCGTAAAATGTATCGGCTGCTGTATACGTCACGTGAGCGGCACGCGCGGCTATCGCTATGTTTGTTGTAAAGGCATTTCACCACTGGTTGGGGTTGAACATAGCATGAAGAAATATTTTTATCTGTGCTTCTGTAAGAGCGTATTTATAAAACAAGAGCACCGCCTTGCGGGTGCTGACGCTCATCTGATTTTTTTTAGTGTAATAGAAATATTGTCCTACCCATGATTTTCTAAGTCTAAAAAGGGCCATCATTCTTGCAAAAAGCAGGATAGAGTTATGTTTCTTGATGTACAGTGTCCACTTATGATGGTGAAAAACTGTTGCAAGTTTTAAAGCAATAGCTTTGATAGTTTATGAGAAAAGTTGACTTAAACATAATACTCAACCAAGAAAATGATTTTCTAAGTCCAAAAGGGGCAATAATTATTGCAAAAAGCAGGATGGAGTTATGTTGCTTGCTGTACAGGGTCAGCTTATGATGGTGAACAAGTGTTGCAAGTTTCAAAGCAATAGCTTTGATAGTTTAAGAGAAAAAGTTGACCTAAACATAAAACTTAACCAAGAAATCTGATATTTTCTAAGTCCAAAAGGGGCCATAAATCTTGCAAAAAGCAGGACGGAGTTATGTTTCTTGCTGTACAGGGTCAACTTATGATGGTGAACAAGTGTTGCAAGTTTTAAAGCAATAGCTTTGATAGTTTAGGATTAAAGCTGACCTAAACATAAAACTTAACCAAGAAAACTGATTTTCTAAGTCCAAAAGGGGCAATAAATCTTGCAAAAAGCAAGATGGAGTTATGTTTCTTGATGTACAGGGTCAGCTTATGATGGTGAACAAGTACTCCAAGTTTCAAAGCAATAGCTTTGATAGTTTAGGAGAAAAGTTGACCTAAACATAAAACTTAACCAAGAAATCTGATATTTTCTAAGTACAAAAGGGGCCATAAATCTTGCAAAAAGCAAGATGGAGTTATGTTTCTTGCTATACAGGGTCAGCTTATGATGGTGAACAAGTATTCCAAGTTTCAAAGCAATAGCTTTGATAGTTTAGGAGAAAAGCTGACCTAAACATAAAACTTAACCAGGCAACGCCGACGCAGACGCCGACGCCGACGCCGACAACCGCTCAAGTGATGACAATAACTCATCATTTTTTTTCAAAAAATCAGATGAGCTAAAAAAAAACATAATTATGTCTCCCACCACTTATCATGTAGAACTTGCATAATGCCACAAATTAAGGGCCATATCTCCAGGAAAAAATCATTGAACCATAACATTCCAACAACATAAGCAACTAGGCTCTGATAATGGTAATTTCTGTATCTACACTACCAGTCACATTTAATTCCCCTTATCACAATCTACACAACCAGTCACAGTTATCTCCCTTTACAGTTAAAATGGAAGGGCTTTTTTATAGACTATTTGTTTTCTTCTCTTCTGCAAAAATCAATCAATAATGAGAAATTTGTACATTATCTCATAAGATTTGTATATTTAAAGACAGACAAGGGAGATCAATCCTGACATTTTAAGATCTGGGTTATTTGTAAAAAATTCAAAAAAGAAAAGAGTATACTAAAACTAGCTAGGATTTATCACAGAACTGTGCTTGCAAGGAAACTGAAATACTAACACGGCCAGAGTTGTTTTTCCTTTTAAACACAGAAGACTGAAAATTGTGTGTTATTTAATTATGCAACACTTCACTGTTCAATAATACATCACACTTATCATGTCACACTGTGGCATGCTTGAAACGAAATCCACACAAAACAGCAAGTATATGGTGGATGTTGTCATGACATATATCTCAGTGACTTGCTGTTGGATAAAATCATTGTAATTCGATAAGATGACTGTGCCCTTTTGATATAATTCCTTTGCATCTTAAATCAAATTTTAATAAGTGTGAAATTTACTAACATGACCATGGTAGTCCATGGACCATGGTTGAAAAAAGTTAACCATGGTAGACCATGGTTAAACTGTTGATCCTCTTTTCTAACCATGGTCAACCATGGCCAGTCATATCTCACCATGGTAGACTTAGCACTCAAAAAATGAGTCATTACCATGACAACAAGTATTACTGTTAGCTATATTTTGATTTAACAGTGATTTGTCTTTGAATAGAATCATGGTTTTGAGTCAAGATGCAAGGAATTATATCACAAGGGCACACCTTAACGAATTACAATGATTTTATTCAACAGCAAATCACTGAGATATATGTCATGATGACATCCGCATTAAAACATGGTCAACCATCAAAAACAGTGGTGACCATGGTCAACCATGGTCATCATTTCATCTGGGCAACATTGAATGGAACAATAAAATCATAATTTCCCTTTATTTGGAAATACATCACTTTAGCAATATTTGGTAACAGGGTCTATTTCAAGGATACTAACCTTGCATTGTAGATAATTAACTAAACCGAATCCATACAGCAACTCTTCCTCATCGTAACTTGTCATACGCTTGATATTTTCCTCTTCATTCATGTCTGAATTTCACACTCAGTACAAAAAATGAAATATATCTTTCCACAAAATATCACATGTTATTCCACATATTATGAAAATTACGAAAAAGGTATGTGTGTCACAAGATATAACATATAATTCTGCTTTCTAACAGTACAAAATTTTCTTTTTATGAAATATGAATTGTAAGTAAACCATGTTTCGAAACATATCATGCACAATTCCACATTTTCATATGAAAATTTCTCTTCGTAAAATGGCTATTGTACTTATGATATGTGTTTCACAAGTTATCGCATACAATTCCTGGCACATTCTATATAAATTTGTCTTTGTGAATCTTTTCTACCATATCAAAAACAATAAGATACAACTTCTCACGTGTTCCACAAGGTATAACATATAGTATCATTTCACATTTTATACACCAGTTTTTTCTTTTTGAGAAATCTTTATTTAGATTTTCTTTGCTATAAATTCTCAATAAATGTAGTTGTCTTGCAAGATAAAAAAGATTCTGAAACTGTAACTGATATTTTCAGTGGTATTTTTGTACATTTTAATCTATTTCACTCAATATGCGTACAGAACACATTCAAACGAGAGTGACAACCATCAAGTTTCCTGAGAACGACTCTAAAAAAATTTAAAATCATACAATTGAATGTCATAAAGTTCTGTATCATTTTACATTACACTGCATGCAACAGAAATCGAAACTGAACCCGTAACTGACATTCCTGCCATGTATAACACTTTTTTCGTCATTAATACATTCCAAAAATTTCCCTCTGCATATTCATTTATTATTTCTGTACTTTAAAATTTCTGTACCAAGAAAATCTGTAATAAACATTAAAAATCAACATGTGAAATCCATGCAAAATGAATTATTTTTCATTAAAATGTTCATTATTTGAACAGATTCAATCAAAACTACAGATCATTCTAATATGCAAGTAGTCAATAAACTTTTGTGAAATTCAGCTGTTAATTAAGACAGCATCTGCACTGAATTCTGAAGAATTATTTTATAACTTTAATTTTGCTATGAAATATTTTTATTACAGATTTCTTTCCCAATAATTATCTTCTGTAAATTGTTAAACGTGTATTTTAAAAACCTTTCAAAGAAAGGAGTTTTTCCTGTGTAACAGACAATACCGTGTCAGACTGATGTTATAACTCCTCTGTAACATTTTAATGTATGTTTACATCCAAAAAAAGTTCCCGAAATATAATCCCTTTATCAGATCATTTACCAGAAAAACATAGGATCACAATCAGAAAACTTTGAACAAATAATCTAAGATATTCCCATGGTATATCAACATATGTATCAGTAAAGTGTATGTTAGCACTAACATTTTATGATTCATTTATATCTTTCTGCAAATACCGCATACATAATTAATGGGCTCTACCCTTCACTAATAAAATCGCAATATCTTCATTTCATCAAAGAAATTTTTCAAAACAATTGATTCTTTTCCATTCAGGTAGATGATCAAGAGCACCAGCGAAAATCAGGAAAAAAAGTTTGTGTTAATATTAACACAACATTAACGACAAGACACCAGAACGAAAGTTTCTTGGAACGTAAAAATGTATGTTCCAATGATATAAGTATTCTGGCTTTGCACATATTCCCGTTGTTTTTTTTCACAGTGGAATAAAACCTGCTTTGATTATGTAAAAACAAAGAATTCAATGTTGCATTAATTAGAATACCATATGTTGTAAAGACTGTTTGCTGTCTTTGCGTATTACTTCCACATTTCGTTGGCAACGTTAAGTAATAGAAAATGCATAAACAATAAATAGTAAAACAGAAACAAAATATTATCTTCTAAAAGACAATATTTGTAATATGATGTCCTGTAGCATGGTGCATCATCTTGTATCTGTGTTAATTCATTTGTTCAGTAGATTTTAAGACAAACTTGAAAATATTTTACAAACCCTCACAAATTTTTAATTCTACCTTTCTAGCATTTTTTTCCCATTATTTTTTTGTAAAATATTTTCATTCATTGACATCGGCAAACATGTTGTGCTCTTGTAAAATTCAATTTTGTCTTCTTCATCTTTTTAGCAAAACATAGTATGTTCAAATCTCTCCCCATCAGTTTCCTGATCCTCCAAACACTTATTTTCAAACTCAGTCCTTCTAATCAATGTCTCTATCAAAGTATATGTACATGACATTGTAATTTTTGCACATGTTTTGCATGTTGCGAGAACTAAGTTCATCCTAATTGCTCATGTTTGTAGATGCGGTAAGGACACAAGTTTGTTCCAGCTGAATCCTGCATAAAAAATTACTTACAATCTAGTACATATGACATTAAATCTATGTTGCCTGTATGGTGCTTTTAACCTTGCATATAATAAAACAATGGGAAGCTTCTGGAATGAAGCAACTTCTGTATCGCTTTCTTCCAGAAATACTCATCTTAATTAAGGCAATGGCAATTGTAACACAACTTATAAATACACACATGCTGTCCATAATAAAAAAAGTGTAAGCAGAAAACAAAAAATTGAAAATTTTACCAGGCATTGCATGTTAATCCTTACAGAATGGCTCTTCCGTGTTGAGTGGTTGACAATATACCGGCAATCTATATCTCTCATGTATTTTTCCAGTAAAAATGAAGCCAAGAAATTAGCGGCAAATGACAATGGTAATATTCAACTGCAACAATCTGTATAGCAATAATTGTCAACCTCTGATGCATATGACAAATACCCAGAATATTTTGTAATGTTGTAAACTGCCAAAATGTTGAACATGCCAAAAAATGTTACATTTTCATTGCAATTTAGTAGAAAAAAAATCAATTTTTTACAAATTATTCTGTCTTATATATCAGTGTTATTTGAGTCCTCTGATTTTTTGGTTTGTGACGGATAGCGCTACTGGTACAATAGCTGGATTGGTGCCTGGCTGCACTGATAGTCTAATTCCTTGTTCTGGTAAACAGAATTTACATGTTGGCAAGCACAGACAGTACAGGACTTATAAACAGTATCACTGTTGTCAGCTGATGACAAGAAACCCATATGCTGCCAAAGCCATAACTTGTTTACATGATCAAAATTTTACAGCTGACCTTTCCAAATTTCTAGAAAATAAAATTTAAATAGAAAAAGAATCACCAGGAAAGAATAAAACAACAAAAAAGGGCAGATAACTCTTTCCAACACAACACTGCAAAACCAGATATGCCTTGACATATTGTATAATGCAGGGGTGGTATTAGGTAACATGAGAACTGGTTGGATGATGGGTAAAGAATCAGTTTGATAACGTTAACGATACATGTCTGGGTTTTATTCATCATGAAACTATTATGATGTAGGGATAACGCATGTTTTTTCATGGTATAACATCTGCAGAATCCCAAGGGATTGGTTGGTGCCTGAGCCCGTTAGGTGACATGAAATGAACATGCGCTAACGCTATTCTGGCATAGAACCTGTAAAAACTGATAAATGAATACAATGTCACTCAGTCATTAAATTTCCACGAAATGTGCGGAAATGTCTGAGTTGGTTTTTTTACCTTGATGTGATTTTTGAATTATCCATTTTGGGGCCAAATGACATATGACATTTAAGCTTTGCCACAGAACGCGCATATATAAAAAGGTGTTATAACAGCACGCGAGCGCGAGAATCTCTCTGTTAATACACATTTTCTCTCCTGTTAAAACACCTAAAAGTGACAAGAACAACAGTTTTATGCTAGAATGATGTTCCTGATATGGCTTTCCTGAGCACCAGATATAGTTTATTTTGATTAACTGTGTTTTGTTTTCCTTATTTCTAAGGCCAATAATAATAATAAATAACATTACCTTTTGTTGCAAAATTTATCTTTATTTGTGCAGAAATGGTATTTTTGGACATGAAATTACCTTGAAAGTCCTTTTAACTTATAATATGAGTTCTATTTAACCAACGAGCCTCAGGTTGCAGTCTTTCATTTAATAACATTTTTTAATGAAGTAAATCAAAGAAGAATTTTGATGACAATTTGTCTTATGTATACCTGGTCATCAGGGTAAATTAAAATTTATTGAACTATAACAATTCTAAGTACTTCTTTTAGGTACAAAAAGCTTGTGTTTGTTGGGTCTCTGACCAATCATGTAACTTTTTTCATACAGGTTTGAAGTATATGAATTTGATTAATATTTAATTATTGTTCCTTCTCTTGAGAAGGAACACTTAGAATTGGTAAGTCACACTTGAATGAGCAACTGACCTCAAAAGCTGTTGTCATTACAAGCTGGTCAATAAAACTCCGTGACCTTAGAAGTAACCTTTAAAAATGATTCATTCCTAACTGAGGTGACAATATGACTGAATGCGTTCCGCGGATTACATATTACTAACCCCGAAGATGGAAAAGTGGCTTTGTCGAAACATGCTAAATATCTTACTTGTTACAAAGGTTAACTTATGTCCTTACCTTCGAATGCATGGTCAATATGTGAAAACAAACCCCATTGTGACACTCTAATTGTGCGCAACAAATTCATGCATCGATTGGTACACTATGGGTGGACATGGACTGACTGGGTCAATGTGTATAGCCAGTGTTTCTTAAATGCCATATTTACTCAACTGGAAGTGGTAACGGATTTACTTTGTTGTTGGATTTAACAACTTATGTTAGCGCAAAAACTTTGTAAATAGCGAACTTGATATTTTTAGGCAGTAGAAAACAACATAGTTCTTTTTTTTTTTCAAAATTTTAGTTTTTTGTATTTTGGTACAGAAATAAATGCACCCATGGTGCAAAATGTAACACCCCTGGGGGTGCTTAAACAGGGGTACAGAATGTCAATCAGGTAGAATGGTCTTGTCTTTGTGTCCCATCCTGGGGTTCCACACACCGATGACCAATATTTAAAACAGACATTGCAACCAAAATTTTACAAGATGATCATTATATACTTATATAGATGAAGTCCCTAGAAGGATATTTTGCTATACTTTAACATGTATACATTGCAAACTGGTCATCAATGAAATACTGAGCCAATATTATCTGATACTGAAGGTAAAAAAAAATCAAAATGATAATGCAAATGTGCTTACAGATGAACAGACCACTAAAAACCTCCAATTAGGTCAGGGTGGGGAGGAGAGGGCACAAAAATTAAATTAAGCATTTGGTAAAAAATCATTAACCCCGTTGGTTCTATGTTTGGAAAGATTGTCTGCCTACCTTAGACTAAAAACTTTAATTATTTAAGGCATTTCTCAAGCATTAAGACTGGTATTACCTCTGCTTAGAGTTCCTGATTAATTCCACATCAATTTGATTGATTTGAGTCTTTAATTGGAAAATCAGTTTAACAGTGATAAGCTCTTGATAATATCTCAAGGCAAAGTTTGTAAATTTTGTAATAATAACAGATATACCCATCTGTTTTTGAGATATTTTTTGAAAATTCTGTTAATTAGCCATAAAACTTTAAGAAGCAATCAGTAGGTTCAGTCCAAATTAAATTACAGTGCCTTGATGTGGATGTCTGTTGGCAATATGTTGTGTAAATGATCTAAACTAAAACTAAAAATTTTATACCAGGAATCAATAAATTCTATACTGGATAATCTTCTATACTTCATGATTTCATTTTCAAAAATTTTACAAAACACTCATGAAAATATTTAATTAACAGAAATTTCTTCATTTTTGTGGTACTGTCAAACATGAACTAATTAAAGACCACACATATAAAACCTGCTTCAAAACCAAAAATTCATAATTTTTTGCCTGTAGCCTGAAGCTTTTATATTTCCATTGCATTACAATTCATTTCCTTTCTATAACTATGTCACAAAGCTTTCACATTTCCTTAGTATAACCAAGTCACTTAAAAAAAATGTTAAAATTATGTAAGCAATAATATCTCAATCTAATTATCTTGTTTTTTCAATTTCGGAAGGCCATATGAGCCGTGCCCTGAGAAAACCAACATAGTGGCTTTGTGACCAGCATGGATCCAGACCAGACTGTGCGGATCCATGTTGTTCGCTTTCAAAGCCTATTGCAATTAGAGATACTGTTAGTGAACAGCATGGATCCTGACCAGACTGTGCGGATGCGCAGGCTGGTCTGGATCCATGCTGGTCACAAAACCACTATGTTGGTTTTCTCATGGCACGGCTCATATAATAAAATTATTATGAACTTGATGAATATAACTGTATATTTCTAAGTATGTTATCTTCTTCAAACAAAGGAATTATTGTTATTTTTATTAATATCATTATTGTTATTGTTATGATGATGAGGAAACTTTAACATTAAAATTAAAATTGAAGTGATTGTGTCACAAAACCTTTACACATACGATATCAATTTCTAAAATTTTACAAAATGTTTAAATTTCCAAAGGATAACCACGCCACAGAACTTTTCACATATCCATAATTCTACAATGCCACAAAACTTTCACATATCCATAGTTTTACAATGCCACAAAACATTCACCTATGTATAGTTTCACAGCACCATGAAACTTTCACATATCCATTGTTTTACAATACAACAATACTAGCAACAATGTCACAAAACTTTTGAATTTCTGTTGTAACAATATCGTAAAACTTTTACATTTCCACCATGACATTATAACATAATATTTGCATGGCCTGTATATACTGTGACGAAACTTTTACATTTCTGTAGCATAACTTTACATTTCCATAATGTCAACCTCAAGAAAGTTTTACATTTCCATAGTAACTCTGTGTCAAAGAACTTTCCACATATCAAAAATGAACATGTCAATAATTATCTTATATCTGTATAAAAAAAACTTGAAAAATATCTGACGTTTATTTTCATCTCTATTTCAAATCTACGTCTTAATTAATTACAGTTAACTCCAGGTTCTATTGCGGAAAAACGGAAAAACGACATGATGTGTCGGATCATTCAATTTATCTCCCAGATTTTATTTACAAAACATATGTTGGCACACAAAACACAATTCTGAATCAATGGAAGTTCAATGGGTGGAGTGATCTGCTTTTAGGCTGTCCATATGCTCATGTTGCCGTTAGCCTTCGTTATTAAACTGTTTGATGTTACAATTATAATATTTCAAGAGGTGAAAACAATGATGCATATAACACCAGAAGCCAATAAAAATAAATTCATGCAAAATCATAAACTCTGCTCAGAGTGGATGGCAGTGTTTCACTGACTAGTTAGAACATGTACTGTTTGGGTGTTCTGGAGTGTTTTATTAAAAGCCACCTGGGTTTTGGGTATATTTTACTTTTGGAGTTTGTGTGTTTTATTCATTATAAGCCATCTGGGTTTTGGGTATTGTTGACTTTTGGCATTTGGGTGTTTTGTAGAGTTCATCGAGTTTTTGTCTTTGTTACCTTTTTGTACTATAACAGTTCTGACCTTCGGGTATTTTACTTAAACCGTTTTAGTATTCATACATTTTTACCAGGATTACAGTTTTGGGTTCAGGGCTTTTTTCCCCTCTAAAGCTACCACCAGTAAAAGTGGCAATCCCAATGCAAACAAGAGCTCGTAGAACACGAAATGCCCCCCTTGATGCATTTAGTAATTGCTCAAGAAAGAAAAATTATTTGCTCACTGTAAACGTAAGTTCTACTGTTCTGGTTTAATGTGACATTGACCTTTGACCTATTGACCTCAAAATCAACAGGGGTCATCTGTCGGTCATGATCAACCTCCCTATTAAGTTTCATGATCCTAAGCCAAAGCGTTCTCAAGTTATTGTTAGGAAAGGGTTTAACTGTTCCGGGTCACTGTACCCTTGACCTTTGACCTACTGATATCAAAATCAATAGGGGTCATCAGCTGGTCATGACTAACCTCTCTATCAACTTTCATGATCCTTGGCCCAAACGTTCTTGAGTTATTGTCCAGAAACCGTTCAACTGTTCCTGGCCAATGTGACCTTGAACTTTGACCTAATGACCTCAAAATCAATAGGGGCCATCTGCTTGTCATGACCAACCTCCCTATCAATTTTCCTGATCCTAGGTCTAAGCATTCTTGAAGTATCGTCCGTAAAACTGTTTTACTGTTCCTGGTCACTGTGACCTTGACCTTTGACCTACTGATCTCAAAATCAATAGGGGTCATCTGCTGGTCATGACCAACCTCCCTATCAACTTTCATGATCCTACGCCCAAGCGTTCTTGAGTCATTATCCAGAAACCGTTTAACTGTTCCAGATCACTGTGACCTTGATCTTTGACACACTGATCTCAAAATTAATAGAGGTCATCTGCTGGTGATGACCAACCTCCAAATTAACTTTCATGATCCTAGGCCCAAGCGTTCTTGAGTTATCATCCAGAAACGGATTGGTCTACATAATGACCGACCGAGACCGACCGACATCTGCAAAACAATATACCTCTCCTTCTTTGAAGGGGGGCATAAAAAGTATGTTTTTTTCCCAATGTTAATCTTTAAATTTCCAAACCATTGTTCCTGCCTAGGGTTTTTTTTTGGTTTTCAACAACAGTTTTGCTATTCTCTAAGACTTTTACTCTTCAATTCAGTAAACAGTTATCAATATACCACCACACATTTTAAAATGTTATCCAAAAAGAAATCAAGTACATTTTGTTAAGTTTCCATTATTACTCATTAAGACAAATAACAGAGGTATTTTCCCAATTGTACTGGTGTTGGTGGCATTCCCAAAATGATGAGAAAATGGCCATTGGTTTGGGTATTTTACTGTAACAGTTCAAAGCATTTGAGTGAATAAATATCACAGTTTTGGGTTTGGACGTTTTAGGGTAGAAACTTTTGGGTTTTGGGTTTTGTGTGTTTCTGCAACAGTTTTGGGGTTATGGTATTTAACTATATTATTGTTCTTCGTTCTGAGCTTGTTTTTATTGAAGCTATTCTGGGGTTTGGTTAATTAACTGTTACAGGTCTGGGTCTTAATGTGTTACTGCAACAGCGTTGCGGTAAGGGTGTTTCTAAATTACAAATCAGTGTTTTGGGTGTTTCTGTCTAACAGGTTATAAGATTTGGGTATTTAAGTGTAACAGACATTGATCTGGGTATTTTACTGTATTACATTTTTGAGATTTGAGGGATTTATTGTGCTAATTCTTTGGTTTTGTATTTTTATTTTAGCAGTATTTGTTGTTCTTTGAGTGTTTCGCTGCAACAGTTCTAGGTGTAAGGGAATATAATTATCATAGTTTCGGGGATGAGGCTCTTTTTTTTGTAAAGTTTTTTGGGGGGGATTAAGGTCTTTACTGGGTTTGATTGCAAGAATTCCGGGGTAATGGAGTTATCTTTTAGAAGTTTTGAGGTTCAGTTGATTTGCTGCTACAGCTCTACAGGTCTGGATGTTTGGTCTGGGTGTTTAACTATAATCACAGTCTTTGGTGTTTTATTGTAGTGACTTCGGGTGTATTAGGGCATTACAGTTCTTGGAGTTTGCGTATATAACTGTCACAGTTCTGGGTATAACTGGCACAGGTTTGGTTCTGGGTGCTTTTTTGTAAAATGTTGCAAGTTTAGGAGTTATTCTGGAGGAGTTTGGGGTTTTGAGCATTTTATTATAACACTCTTGTTTTAGGTTTCTGATGTTTTACCTCGTAACATTTCTGGAGTTAAATATGCATTTGGCGGTAGCATTTTTCTAGGGTTTAATGTGCATTTATTGTAGCAGTTTTTAGAATCTGGTCTTTTATTATATATATATATAACAACCCTGTATTGTGGGTGTTACTATATATAACAGTTATGGCACATTTTATTGAAGCAGTTTTGGAGTTTAAAAAGTTCAAGGGTTTGGTGTTTAAATGTGACAGCTCTGTTGTTGGGATTTTTCACTCAAATAGTTCTAGGGTTTGTATGTTTTACTATAGTTGGAATTCTACTGTAACAGTTCTGGCATGTTGGTGATTCACTATAACAGCTCTGGGGTTTCAGTAAGGAATTATGACACTTCCATTATTATTATTGTTACTGTTATGTAATGACTACCGGTATTATGGTATGACTACCAGTATATGTTACGACTACCAGTATTATGTTATGACTACCAGTATCATGTTATGACTACCAGTACATGTTATGACTACCAGTATTATGTTCTGACTACCAGTACATGTTATGACTTTCAGTATATATTATGAAAAAAAAAATTCCACAGTTAATACCTCAACTATTACTGGTAAAAAAGATTTTTTGCAGAACAGTAGTGTATATAACACCAGATGGAATAAATTCTTGAAAGCAAAACTCCTGAAACCAAAATAAAACAGCTTCCTTAGAGATAAGTACCTCTTATCAGGACTAGAAGACCTGTTGTTGTCAACAACTTATCATGATACCCAGTATATCTCTCAACAACCACCTACAACTTGCCAGTTTCATCAACAGCATCTTTACTTTTACCTTGATACTATGGTGTATCATTGAGGTTGAAAGTAAAATTTCCATGCAGGTTCACTTCAAAATAAAAACACATTTATAAAATTTATGTTCATGTGTAAAAATATGCGTGCATGCTGGTCATAATATATGTACACGTCTAAAAAATTTTACTGGCTAATTGTACTGACCAGATTAAGTCTGATTTCAAAATTTTCAACTTGTACGCACAATCATATGATCAAATTTGCATGCATTTGGATATATGTGGTGCACCTCTTAATTTTACTCCTGTATGTTTAAGCGCTACGCAATGTGAATGTGTAACAAGAGCTGTCTAGCTGTCTGTAAGACAGCACGCTTGACTTTTCTCAGTGCTTGACTCTGAATTAGAGCTTTGCCAGTAAAAGGGGCTTAACTCAATCAAATATATAATCAGAGTTATGGAGATTATTTCTCCTGGTGTAGACTTTGGTAGTAAATAACTGTTTTAAAGGTCCATTACTAAGGGAAAGTGAGTTGGCAATTTTTTTCATAGCCAGTGCATAGACTTCTGCAAGACACTAAATAATGAAGATTGGCAGGTCAAAATTTACAGAAGGTTTTGGAACTCAATTATGTTAATGACTAACCAGTATACATGTTTACTACCATACATGTTATGACTTTCAGTATATAAAGAAAAAAAAAGATTCCACAGTTAAACCTCAACTATTACGTAAAAAAGATTTTTAGCAGAACAGTAGTGTATATAACACCAATGGAATAAATTCTTGAAAGCAAAACTCCTGAACCAAAATAAAACAGCTTCCTTAGAGATAAGTACCTCTTATCAAGGACTAGAAGACCTGTTTTGTCAAAAAACTTATCAGATACCCAGTATATCTCTCAACAACCACCTACAACTATGCCAGTTTCAATCAACAGCATCTTTACTTTTACCTTGATACTATGGTGATCATTGAGGTTGAAAGTTAAAATTTCCATGCAGGTTCACTTCAAAATAAAAACACAATTATAAAAATTTATGTTCATTGTAAAAATATGCGTGCATGCTGGTCATAATAATAGTACATCTCTAAAAAAATTTTACTGGCTAATTGTACTGACCAATTAAGTCTGATTTAAAATTTTCAACTTGTAACGCACAATCATATGATCAAATTTGCATGCAATTTGGATATATGTGGGCACCTCTTAATTTTAACTCTGTATGTTTAAGCCTACGCAATGTAATGTGAACAAGAGACTGTCTAGCTGTCTGTAAGACAGCACGCTTGACTTTTCTCAGTGCTTGATCTGAATTAGAGCTTTGCCAGTAAAAGGGGCTTAAACTCAATCAAAATATAATCAGAGTTATGGAGATTATTTCTCCTGGTAGTAGAACATTTGGCTAGTAAATAACTGTTTTAAAAAGGTCCATTACTAAGGAAAGTGAGTTGGCAATTTTTTCATAGCCAGTGCATAGACTTCTGCAAGACACTAAATAATGAAGAATTGGCAGGTCAAAATTTACAGAAGGTCTTTGGAACTCAAAGAAATGTATGTGTATTATGTTGAAATTTCAATGAATCGACAGAATGACCCCCCAGGTCTTTTTAACTTTCTTCATACTTCATAGAACAAGAGCACCGCCTTGCGGGTGCTGACGCTCATCTGATTTTTTTTGTGTAATAGAAATATTGTCCTACCCATGATTTTCTAAGTCTAAAAAGGGCCATCATTCTTGCAAAAAGCAGGATAGAGTTATGTTTCTTGATGTTCAGTGTCCACTTATGATGGTGAAAAACTGTTGCAAGTTTTAAAGCAATAGCTTTGATAGTTTATGAGAAAAGTTGACTTAAACATAATACTCAACCAAGAAAATGATTTTCTAAGTCCAAAAGGGGCAATAATTATTGCAAAAAGTAGGATGGAGTTATGTTGCTTGCTGTACAGGGTCAGCTTATGATGGTCAACAAGTGTTGCAAGTTTCAAAGCAATAGCTTTGATAGTTTAAGAGAAAAAGTTGACCTAAACATAAAACTTAACCAAGAAATCTGATATTTTCTAAGTCCAAAAGGGGCCATAAATCTTGCAAAAAGCAGGATGGAGTTATGTTTCTTGCTGTACAGGGTCAACTTATGATGGTGAACAAGTGTTGCAAGTTATAAAGCAATAGCTTTGATAGTTTAGGATAAAAGCTGACCTAAACATAAAACTTAACCAAGAAAACTGATTTTCTAAGTCCAAAAGGGGCAATAAATCTTGCAAAAAGCAAGATGGAGTTATGTTTCTTGATGTACAGGGTCTGCTTATGATGGTGAACAAGTATTTTAAGTTTCAAAGCAATAGCTTTGATAGTTTAGGAGAAAAGTGACCTAAACATAAAACTTAACCAAGAAATCTGATATTTTCTAAGTACAAAAGGGGCCATAAATCTGCAAAAGCAAGATGGAGTTATGTTTCTGCTGTAAGGGTCAGCTTATGATGGTGAACAAGTATTCCAAGTTTCAAAGCAATAGCTTTGATAGTTTAGGAGAAAAGCTGACCTAAACATAAAACTCACCAGGCAACGCCGACGCAGACGCGACGCCGACACCGACGCGACGCCGACGCCGACAACCGCTCAAGTGATGACAATAACTCATCATTTTTTTTCAAAAAATCAGATGAGCTAAAAATAATTGTACATATACTGCGATTTATTTCGAATTTCTACATACCAACTTTCATTTTCCAATAAAATGAAATAGTTTCTGTGCTTTTTAAAAGAAATTAAAATGTTCACTTTCCTTAGTATTGGACCTTTAAGTTTCAAATCAAAAGCTTTGATAGTAACAGAGTTATTTGACTTTATCAGAAACTTTAACCAAAAATTCTAAGTTAAAAAGGAGCATAACTCTGTCAAAATTCAAACAAACAGAGTTATGGGGATTGCTTCTCCTGTTGTAGACTTTGATAGTAAATAACTATTTTAAGTTTCAAGTCAAAAGCTTTGATAGTAACAGAGATAGACTTTTTGAAAAACTTTAACCAACCGCGACGCCGACACCAGGGTGAGTGCAATGGCTCTACTTTTTCTTCAAAAAGTCGAGCTAAAAACTATACATGCACTTAAATGTACATGATTTAATATATAAACAGTATCCTGCATCCTACATATTCATTGACACATGCATAAAAAGCAAGAAATTGTAACATGGTTTAAACCATCGTCCCCCACCTAAGGACATTTTTCACAAAACATACTGCAAGCCAATACATCTTCTAGGTAATAGGGCAACATACTAACAATGTATTTAAAGGTCCATTACTAAGAGAAAGTGAGTTTGCAATTTTTTTCATAGCCAGTGCATAGACTTCTGCAAGACACTAAATAATGAAGATTGGCAGGTCAAAATTTACAGAAGGTCTTTGGAACTCAAAGAAATGTATGTGTATTATGTTGAAATTTCAATGAATCGACAGAATGACCCCCCAGGTCTTTTTAACTTTCTTCATACTTCATAGAAAAATAATTGTACATATACTGCGATTTATTTCGAATTTCTACATACCAACTTTCATTTTCCAATAAAATGAAATAGTTTCTGTGCTTTTTAAAAGAAATTAAAATGTTCACTTTCCTTAGTTTTGGACCTTTAAATCAAAACTACGTATCATATAAATCATAAAGACATTCTGAAGTCCTTACTAGGTAGAGATAGGTCAAGATACTCTTAAAAATTGGATATAACATGCAGGTTGTACCACAGAAAAGTGGTCTTGATTTTTCCCTAAGGCCAGTAATAAGAAAGTTACAATATAAGCTATTTATAGAAATAACAAAGGGAAGTAATTCTAAAAACAAGGATGCCTCATAGTGATGAATTTTTGTGCCAAGTTACATCAAAATCCATCCACGCATGAAGAAGAAATGATCCGGACAAAGTCATTCTTGAATTTGACCTTTGACCTCTAAGAGTGACCTTGACCTTGGAGCTAGGGGTCTGGGTCTTGCGCACAACACACTGTCTTATTATGAGAAACATTTATGCCAAGTAATTTGAAAATCCCTTGATGAATGGCAGTTATGGACAGGACACGAAACAGACCCTGTTAACCTTTGTCCTCTAAGTGTGACCTTGACCTTGGAGCTAGTGGTCTGGGTCTTGTGCATGACACGTCGCCTCATGGGGAACATTTATCCCAAGTTATTTAAAAATCCCTTCATGAATGGCAAGAGTTATGGACCAGACACAAAGTGTGACGGATGGACAGACAGAAGGACGCTGACTATTTCTATATCCCCATTTTTTTCTTCGGAAAAGGCGGGGGACAATTAAATATGCACATACAATTTGTATATGTGGATGTATGCCTTTTTATGTTTGCAGTGTTATTTTTTTGCAATCAGAGACTTTAGACTCGCATGGTACACCATAGAATATCAAATATATTGTACTTGCTTGTTACAGTAAGATTGCTTATAACCTTGGGACCAAAATCAACCAAAACTGTAACTAGATGTGTGTCCATAGGACACAGGTGCCCCCCACTCCTGCCACTGTAACATGGTTTAATGACTGGGGTTAAACAATTTTTAAGATACAACATTCCTGTAAAGTTTTGTGACTCTACGTCAAATACTTCTGGAGCTACGCACGACAAAACATTAAAATGAAAATTTTTTCCTAGGTCAGGGGCCATAACTCCTACAATACTGAATGAATCCAGACGTGAAACCCCAGGTGCACAACTGCACATGCTAACCAACATTCCTGTAAACTTTTGTGACTCTAGGTCAAATACTTTTGGAGCTATGCACAACACAACATTAAAATGACCAATTTTTAACTAAGTCAGGGGCCATAACTCCTACATGACTGAATGAATCCAGACACGAAACCCCAGGTGCACAACTACACATGCTGACCAACATTCCTGTAAAGTTTTGTGTGACTCTAGGTCAAACACTTTTGGAGCTAGGTGCGACACAATACTAAAATGACCAATTTTTACAAAGTCAGGAGCAATAACTCCTACAAGACTGAATGAATCCAGATGCGAAACCCCAGGTGCATAACTACACATGCTGACCAATATTCCTGTAAAGTTTTGTGACTCTATGTCAAATACTTTTGGAGCTAGGCGCGACACAACATTCTCGGAAGGACAGACGGACATACAGACAAGAGAAATCTATATGCCCCCACCACTCATGGGGCACAAAAAAATGTATAAATTGTCGAAGCTGTCCTTGTTTATGCAATACTATAATCACTGAATATGTTTGAAATGATACTACTTCAGTGCTCAGAAACAATAAATCTTGTTCTAATTGGCAATTTTATCATTATCTTTTAACAAAGTCATCATGTTGGGTAAATTACTGGTTCCTGATTTCTACCTGTCTGACTACAGGAGGAATCAATCACTGTATCAGACTGTACACCTCTAAAACTCTCCATAAATTGTACATCAAGATCTGACTTAACTACCATAAATTACTATTATGGTGCCTAATGAATCAATTATCAAGATATATCATCAACCTAAAGCAGCCCAATAAAGATAGAAACACAGAAAAAAACCTCTAACACATCAGACACACCTACCTATTCACTGCTAGGCTAATAAACCTGATATAAATACCTCCAGCATTACAGCATTAGTTTACCTGAGAATTTCATTTTTTCTGTTCCTTTTTGTTTGAGCTGCCATTAATTGCAGTTATCAAAGTTGATGTTCTTTTATACCAATGATATATTAGCTGCCTATGATAAAGCCATCTCTCTCTTTCTAGATTATCTCAAGTCAATTTTCCTCACCAAAATGAAGATAATGCCTCTTGCTGAATTAAGAAACATGCAATATGAGCTTATATCATTTCCTCAGCCACTATATGCAATTCCACAAACCAGGCTCAAAAACAACAAATCAGGTATTTTCAGGTTGGTTTCCAAACATTTCATCCTACGACCTTTGTGCTTCTTAATTTAAGATGTGTCTTGGCTCACATTCATTTTGCTGCCAATATAACTATGTCAACTTTGAGCAATGGTTCATGTCAGAATGCTACAAAACAAGTGAAGACCTGCTGAAACAAGGGCAAACCTCTGAGCTAAAATCTGAGTAATATGCTGACAAACAAGAGCTGTCCGTAAGACAGCCAAGCTCGACTATTCGAAATATTGTCCCAGAAGCAGGAAAATATTACCCAAAAAGGTTAAATATCAAAAGAGTTTTAAGTTCAAAAGGGGGAATAATTTGACCAAAATGCATAAGTTATGGGACTTGCTGCTATCAACTAGTTTTATAACCCTGAAGACACATGTGAAGTTTCAATTCAATATCTGCATTAGTTTTGGAGATAGAAACTTGCATGTAAAACTTTAACCAGAATTTTCAAAGTCCAAAAGGGGGCATAATTTGCCCAAAATACATGCCAGAGTTATGGGACTTGATCCAGTGAGGTTAATAATTGATCTAGAAAAAGAAAAAATAAGTTTCAAATCTATATGCCTTTTAGAAATAGCTGTATGTACTTGCATGCAAAACTTTAACCAGAATTTGCTAAGTCCAAAAGGGGGCATAATTTGGCCAAAATGAAGGTCAGAGTTATGGGACTTGCTGCTACCAACTAGTTTTATAACCCCAAAGACACATGTGAAGTTTCAAATCAATGCCTGCATTAGTTTTTGAGATAGTAACTTGCATGTAAAACTTTATCCAAAATTTTCTAAGTCTAAAAGGGAGCATAATTTGCTCAAAGAACATGTCAGAGTTATGGGACTTGACCCTGTGAGGTTGGTAATTGATCTAGAAAAAGAAAAAATAAGTTTCAAATCTATATGCCTTTTAGAAATAGCTGTATGTACTTGCACGCAAAACTTTAACCAGAATTTTCTAAGTCCAAAAGGGAGCATAATTTGGCCAAAATGAAAGTCAGAGTTATGGGACTTGCTGCTAACAACTAGTTTTATAACCCCAAAGACACATGTGAAGTTTCAAATCAATATCTGCATTAGTTTTAGAGATAGTAACTTGCATGTAAAACTTTTACCAAAATTTTCTAAGTCTAAAAGGGGGACATAATTTGCTCAAAATACATGTCAGAGTTATGGGTTTTGACCTAGTGAGGTTGGTAATTGATCTAGAAAAAGAAAAAATAAGTTCCAAATCTATATGCCTTTTAGAATTAGCTGTATGTACTTGCACGCAAAACTTTAACCAGAATTTTCTAAGTCCAAAAGGGGGCATAATTTGGCCAAAATGAAAGTCAGAGTTATGGGACTTGCTGCTATCAACTAGTTTTATAACCCCGAAGACACGTGAAGTTTCAAATCAATATCTGCATTAGTTTTGGAGATAGTAACTTGCATGTAAAACTTCAACCAAAATTTTCTAAGTCTAAAAGGGGGCATAATTTGCTCAAAATACATGTCAGAGTTATGGGTCTTGACCTAGTGAAGTTGGTAATTGATCTAGAAAAAGAAAAAATAAGTTTCAAATCTATATGCCTTTTAGAAATAGCTGTATGTACTTGCACTCAAAACTTTAACCAGAATTTTCTAAATCCAAAAGGGGGCATAATTTGGCCAAAATGAAAGTCAGAGTTATGGGACTTGCTGCTAACAACTAGTTTTATAACCCCGAAGACACATGTGAAGTTTCAAATCAATATCTGCATTAGTTTTAAAGATAGTAACTTGCATGTAAAACTTCAACCAAAATTTTCTAAGTCCAAAAGGGGGCATAATTTGCTCAAAATACATGTCAGAGTTATGGGACTTGACCCAGAGAGGTTGGTAATTGACCTAGAAAAAGAAAAAATAAGTTTCAAAGCTATATGCCTTTAATTGATGGCTGTATGTACTTGCATGCAAAACTTAACCAAGGTGTGACGCCGACACCGACGCCGACGCCAGGGTGAGTAGAATAGCTAGACTATTCTTCGAATAGTCGAGCTAAAAAGCACTGAATCATGAAAGACAAACTTTCAAATGCCAGAGCATGGAATCATCAAAGACAAACTTTCAAATGCCAGAGCAGGGAATCATCAAAGACAAACTTTCAAATGCCAGAGCAAGGAATCATCAAAGACAAACTTTCAAGTGCCAGAGCACGGAATCATCAAAGACAAAATTTCAAATGCCTGAGCAGGGAATCATCAAAGACAAATTTTCAAATCCCTGAGCACGGAATCATCAAAGACAAACTTTCAAATGCCAGAGCAGGGAATCATCAAAGACAAAATTTCAAATGCCAGAGCAGGGAATCATCAAAGACAAAATTTCAAATGCCAGAGCATGGAATCATCAAAGACAAAATTTCAAATGCCTGAGCATGGAATCATCAAAGACAAACTTTCAAATGCCAGAGCATGGAATCATAAAGAATAACTTTCAAATGCCAGAGCATGGAATCAACAAAGACAAAATTTCAAATGCCAAAGCATGGAATCATCAAAGACAAACTTTCAAATGCCAGAGCATGGAAACATCAAAGATGAAATTTCAAATGCCAGAGCAGGGAATCATCAAAGACAAACTTTCAAATGCCTGAGCATGGAATCATCAAAGACAAACTTTCAAATACCTGAGCATGGAATCATCAAAGACAATTTTTCAAATGCCAGAGCAGGGAATCATCAAAGACAAACTTTCAAATGCCAGAGCAGGGAATCATCAAAGATAAAAATTCAAATGCCTGAGCATAGAATCATAAAAGATAAAAATTCAAATGCCTGAGCATGGAATCATCAAAGACAAACTTTCAAATGCTAGAGCATGGAATCATCAAAGACAAACGTTCAAATGCCAGAGCAGGGAATCATCAAAGACAAAATTTCAAATGCCAGAGCATGGAATCATCAAAGACAAATTTCATCTAATTATATTTATAACCTTTACCTCATTTACATATTGAAATATTTTTTGCAACACATTTTCAAAACGAGCTTTATAAGCCTTTAATTTGATGCGATATCACTTCTTTTAACACTAAATACCTAGTAGAAACCGGTTTCACTATCATAATTAAGTGGGCCAGATTAAATAGTTGCCAAAAATAGATACATGTGTATTCAGCTTTTAGAAAACACAGGAAACTAATAAATAATTGCTTAAAAATCTGTTTTGGAACAACAAACTGTTGCTGCAGATCTATAATCTTTTTAAATTAAGCACACAAAGACCACACTGTGATTTTAAACATAAAACAAATAAGAAGCCCAAATGAGTCTAAATCCTCCATTGTGCAGGAACCTGAACTTCTGATATTTATGAAGATCAAGTAGAAAATGTGGCCTCTAGAGTGTTAACAAAGTTTTTTCTATGATTTGAACTAGTGACCTAGTTTAAGATCTCAGGTAAACAGATTTTGAAATTGGCCTATATTTTAAAGATACCATTTTACTCTGAACATTTTTTATAAAGATCATAATTTTATGGAAAATGTGGTCTCTAGAATGTTAAGGTTTTTCTCTGATTTGTGCTAGTGACCTAGTTTTTGACCTCAGGTAAACCAGTTTTTAACTTAACGTGGAATTTATAGTGAAGATCAAATCAAAAATGTTGCCTCTAAAATGTTAACAATTAGGTTTTTCTCTGATTTGATCTAGTCATGACTAGTGACCTAATTATTCACTTCAAGAAATCAAACTTTTATCTTGCGGCAGGCAGTATGTTTGAATTGTCACTATCAGTGGTAAGAAACAATAAATCTAGTCCGAAATTTTATCATTAAATTTTTAAACAAGAGCTGTCTGATGACAGCGCGCTCGACTATTCGAAAAATTGATTGAAGAATGGGATCAAAATATTTCCACAGATATTCAGACAAAAGAAATAAATAGATTAGACAAACAATGTTCCTGTATTTCTTTGATTTCGCTAAGTCTTGCACTAAATGGCAATGTATGAACCAATTTCAAAGTCCAAAAAGGGCTATAATTCAGTCAAAATAGTTATGTACTCTTGCCTACAGATGGAAATCATAATGATAAACAAGTGTTCAAAGTTTAAAAGCCATATGTCAAATAGTTTTGACAAAACGTAGACTTGTATGAAAACAGAACCAATTTCAAAGTCCAAAAAGGGCCATAATTCAGCCAAAATAGCATAATTCAGCCAAAATCCTTGATGGAGTTATGTACTCTTGCCTATAACTGGCCATGGTGATGGTAAACAAGTGTTGAAAGTTTCAAAGCTTTATCTCAAAAGACTTTGTCAAAATATGAACTGGTACGAAATATTAACCCAGATTTCTAAGTCAAAAAGGGCCATAATTCAGCCAAAATTCTTGATGGAGTTATGTACTCTTGCCTATAACTGGCCATGGTGATGGTAAACAAGTGTTGAAAGTTTCAAAGCTTTATCTCAAAAGACTTTGTCAAAATATGAACTGGTACGAAATATTAACCCAGATTTCTAAGTCAAAAAGGGCCATAATTCAGCCAAAATCCTTGATGGAGTTATGTGCTCTTGCCTATAACTGGACATGGTGATGGTAAACAAGTGTTGAAAGTTTCAAAGCTTTATCTCAAAAGACTTTGTCAAAATACGAACTGGTACGAAAAACTTAACCATGATTTCTAAGTCGAAAGGGGCATAATTCAGCCAAAATCCTTGATGGAGTTATGTACTCTTGCCTATAACTGGCCATGGTGATGGTAAACAAGTATTGAAAGTTTCAAAGCTTTATCTTAAAAGACTTTGTCAAAATATGAACTGGTACAAAAAACTTAACCATGACTTCTAAGTCAAAAGGGGCCATAATTCAGCCAAAATCCTTGATGGAGTTATGTGCTCTTGCCTATAACTGGCCATGGCGGTGGTAAACAAGTGCTGAAAGTTTCAAAGCTTTATCTCAAAAGACTTTGTCAAAATGTGGACTGGTACGAAAAACTTAACCAAGGTGTGACGCCGACGCCAACGCCATGGTGAGTAGGATAGCTCTAATTATTCTTCGAATAGTCAAGCTAAAAATCCATCAAGTAGATTAATATTACTGGTTAATGACCTTGGCATTCTGGCAACAGGAGAAATCAATCAGCAGACTGTAAACCTCTAAAACTCTCCATAAATTGTACATCAAGATCTGACTTAACTACCATAAATTACTATTATGATGTCTATTGAATCAATTATCAAGATAATTTATATAATCAACCTAAACCAGCCCAATAAACATAGAAACACAAAAAATCTTTGAACATCAGGCACACCTACCTATCCTCTGCTTGGCTCATAAACCTAACATAAATACCTCCTGGATTACGACATTAATTTACCTGAGAAATTCATTTTTTTCTCTTGTATAGTGTTAGAGCTGCACTTTTATTGCAGTTTCTTATTTACCAAAGGTACAGCATCTGCTTAATAACAAAGCCATCTCTTTCATTCTAGATTTATCTCCAGTATTTTTTTCTGCATCAGCAATGGTGATCCTCTATCATCAATGGCAGTTATGAGAATTAAAAAAACAGTCAAACCTACCTTTATAGCATCTTCTCAATACAGCAGGTACCTAAAGATTAATTACATACACAAAAGTGGTCAAGGACACATGTACACAATTAATTCTTGAAAAATCTTTGTAAAAGTAATTTTAATGACCTAATATCACTGTATGCTGTCACGTTACCTGGTGTACGGCAAGAAAAAGTAAAGATGGCGGACATGGATATTGAGGAAAGGTAGGCTCCTTATTTGTTCATTGATTTCTCTGTGAATATTTTCTTTAGGGAAGACTTTTTGTCGTATAACAGGGCACAGACATTTGTCTTTCATCGGCTGTATACCATTGCCTCAAACAACTTCTTGATTTTCTAGACTTTGCCCTTGAATGCAACAAAAATGACGGAAAATAAATTTAAGCGAGGAGAGACTCTGTTTTTCGAATTTTTCATCCCTTTCTTGCACACTTTCTGCCATTTTATGAAGTACACATAGACTATGAACATAGACAAAATATGTGTGTCAGCCAGTTCCCTGAATACCGCAATATTTCTTCAAAAAATACTTGATCACCTTTACTCATCCCAGAAAAAGGTCACACACACCTACATTTCAGTTTACTCAAAACTGTGGTAATAGTTCAAACCACAAACTTGAGAGGAAATAAGCATATGGGTCCCGCCCTCCTCTACACCTCCTTGTCTATCCCAGAAAAAAATAGTTGAGCATAAAGTCATAGCAACCAACCAACTGACCAACCAACCAATTGACAGCATCATGACCCTAAATTTCTATTTGGGAGATGGTACAGATTTGAAATCTCTCAATTTCTTTGCAGCACATACTGAGTTCCACATTACATCAAACACTTACCTATCATAGCAAACTATCTAATCATAAAACAGGTTCTCACAATGAAGCAAGCAGATAAACTGCCAAAAATAAATATTCAGTCTTTAAACTTTCTGATTAAGCACAGGAAACTAATAAAATTTAATTTCTTAAAAATCTGTGTGTTATAGAACAACAAACTGTTGCTGCAGATTTATAATCTTTGAAGTGGCAAACAGAAATCAGTATGATCTTAAAAACAAATCGAACAAAAACCTAGTTACAAGTCAGACAAAAAAGTAAATCTTGTAAACAAGAGCTTGTTGAGCACAGAATGCCCACCTTGATGCATTCAGTAACTGCACAAGGAACAGAAATTATCTGGTCACTCATGGTGCACTGGATGTTTGACGTGCTGACCTCAAATTAATATGGGTCATTTACCAGTCATATAAGTGACCTCCGTATCAAATGTGATCTTAGACCAAAACATTCTCTAGTTAACTGGCAAAAAACATTTGGTCAATGTGACCTTGACCTTTGATCTACTGACCTCAAAATCAATAGGGGTCATCTGATGATCATGATCAACCTCCCTATTAATTTTCATGATCCTAGGCCCAGGTGTTTTCAAGTTATTGTCCAGAAATGGTTTAACAATGTGATATTGACCATTGACCTACTGACCTCAAAATCAATAGGGGTCATCTGCTGGTCATGATCAACCACCCTATCAAGTTTCGTGATCCTAAGGCCAAGAGTTCTCAAGTTATCATCTGGAAAGGGTTTACCTGTTGCGGGTCACTGTGACCTTGATCTTTCACCTACTAATCTCAAAATCAATAGGGGTCATCTGCTAGTCATTATCAACCATCTTATTAAGTTTCGTGATCCTATGGCCAGGAGTTCTCAAGTTATCATCTGGAAAGGGTTTACCTGTTGCGGGTCACTGTGACCTTGATCTTTCACCTACTGATCTCAAAATCAATAGGGGTCATCTGCTAGTCATGATAAACCTCCTTAACAAGTTTCTTGGTCCTAGGCCCAAGCGTTCTCAAGTTATCATCTGGAAATGGTTTAACTGTTCCAGGTAACTGTGACTTTGACCTTTGACCTACTGATCTCAAAATCGATAGGGGTCATCTGCTGATCATGACCAACCATCCTATCAAACTTCACTATCCTATGCCCAAGCATTCTTGAGTAATCATCCAGAAACCATAGACCTGTTCTGGGTCAATGTGACCTTGACCTTTGACCGACTGAACTCAAAGTCTGCTGGTCATGATCAACCTCCCTATTAAGTTTTGTGATCCTAGCCCATGCATTCTCAAGTTATCATCAGGAAACTGTTTAACTGTTCCAGGTCACTGTGACCTTGACCTCTGACCTACTGATCTCAAAATCAATAGCGGCTATCTGCTGGTTATGATCAAGCTAACTTTCATGATCCTAGGCCCATGCGTTCTTGAGTTATCATCCAGAAACCGTTCAACTGTTCCGAGTCACCGTGACCTTGACCTTTGACCTACTGATCTAGGTCCATCTGCTGGTTATGACCAACCTCCCTAGCAACTTCCATGATCCTAGGCCCAAGGGTTCTTGAGTTATCATCTGCAAACCGATTGGTCTACAAATAGGCGAGTCCGACAAATGGACGAGTCCAATAGCTATATTTCTTTGAATAGTTAAGCTAAAAAACACTGTATGTGTACTATAGGACCATCCGCGATATATGACCTTTTTGTGTTGATTCCTGGTAAAATCCAAATCACTTACTCACTGTATGGCCATAAATCTTGTCTACTTAAACCAATCTGAATGAAACTTGCAGGGTCACATTGCCATGTAGCACAGTGATTTTTTTTTAAATCCTAACAACCATAAATATATATAAATATAACATACATTTACAAAGGGCAATAAACCTTGTCTTACTCAAGAAATCTGACAAAAACTTGCAGAGTGGCATTTCTTTACAGCAGTTAATACTCTACACCCTGTCAAAGATATGGTTTCGAATAGACAGAAAGACAGGACAAAGCTAAAACTATATTCCTCTGCCTTTGGCGGGGATAACAAACATTCTGGCCAAGCAACGATCCTAAAAGCTCACCATGAGAACTTCATGCTCAGGGGAGCTTATAAAAGCAGAAGCTATATCAGACACCTATACCTAAGATGACCTAGCTAATGTTAATATTTTGACATAACTTCAAATCCTAACATCTGATTTTACCATTACATTATGAAAGCCAAAATATGTGCAGTAAATTCTTCATTTTCTTTGTTAGCTGGTGATTTAAAGTCAGTACTCAAAATGCCGTTGCTAAGTAAAAAAGCAATGATTTCTGCAACAAGGGAAGATTATTACTTCAAAACTTCCAACAGAATGTCATGCAACAACATGTTATCCTCTTCAATGTTTGCCAATTCTAAACCCAATTTGCTCTCTCCCTGTTAAATACATGTAGTACATGTAACGTTGTTTTGCGCGCCGTTCTGACGGTGTCACTTTAACGCGTTGTAATGTTTATGTACGACGGCCTTGACGTCACTTACTTGTATTACTTCCGTCGCTTTGTACAGATCAGCAATATACTACAGAAACGTTCACTATCATCTGCTTTCTAAAATTTAGTGTCTATCTGACACTGTCATAACAAAATAGGACAGGAGATGATGTTGACTAGCTAACAAGTAATCCGTATGACTTGCATTGTCCTAACAAGATAAAAACCTAATTTTCAAGAAGTCCTCTATAGCACTGATCTCACAAGCAAAGAGTCTCGGGTTCAAACTCTACTGAGGCTGGACTCTCCATATTAAATCACTAACACTGTCTTTCAGATGTAACTTTGAATCAAAGTCCTATGTAGTGTGCTTTACATGAAAATATTTTCATTTCCATATACCGAGTCCAGGCTTTATTCTACTTTATCTGGATAAATGATGTTACATCATTACTTCCGATTTACCAAATGTGCAGAACTACCTTAAAGAACTGGGAAAAACTTCTGGAATTGGAGCTTCTTCTGTACCTTATACTATTCTCCAAAGCCTGAGAATTTTGGATATAAACTGAAACAACTATGAAGTTGACTTCGAAGATCATAACATAAAATGAACTCCAGACAAAATATGAGGGGTTAGTGCCAGAAGGCAGTAAGTGTTTTCTTTATTCATTTGGAGTTAAGACCTTCTGACTAATTCATCGAAATATTGTTTGAAAAATATGCAGGGTTTTCCCACCATAAGTCACATTAAATTGAATGTGCCTGGTAGTGACAGGTAAGCTGCCATCAACTACCTGCTACAATGTATACCCAGACAGTTACCATATGTTATTGTTACATAACCTATGAGTTATTTGCCAGTGTGACTTTTATGCCATTGTTTTTTCCTTTTCCTTTAAACCAAACCTTTTTTTTTTTTCATTTTTCTTCTAAACATAGGTTCTACAAAAAATGCAGCTAATGCAAAAGAACAATATGCACAGACTGTGTATACAAAATGACCCCTGCAGCACGTCGACTGTGTATACAAAATGACCTCTGCAGCACCTCAACTGTGTATACAAAATGACCCCTGCAGCACACTGACTGTACACACGAAATGACCTCTGCAGCACATCGACTGTGTACACAAAATATCCCCTGCAGCACTTTGACTGTACACCAAAAATGACCCCTGCAGCATGTCTACTGTACACACAGAATGACCCCTGCAGCACGTCAACAGTGCAGCATGTAGACTGTACACAAAAAATGACCCCTGCAGCACTTTGACAGTGTACACAGAATGACCCCTGCAGCATGTCCACTGTAAACAAAAAATGATTCCCGCAGCAGCTGAACTTAACATGCAAAATGTCCCCCGCAGCACGTCGACTGTGTACACAAAATGACCCCTGCAGCACGTCTACTGTACACACAAAATGACCCCTGCAGCACATCGACAGCGCAGCATGTAGGCTGTACACAAAAAATGACCCCTGCAGCACGTTGACAGTGTACACAAAATGACCCCTGCAGCATGTCCACTGTAAACAAAAAATGATTCCCGCAGCAGCTGGACTTAACATGCAAAATGTCCCCTGCAGCACGTGGACTGTGTACACAAAATGACCCCTGCAGCACGTTTACTGTACACATAAAAAGGACCCCTACAGCACATCAACAGTGCAGCATGTAGACTGAACACACAAAATGACCACTGCAGCACGTTGACAGTGTACATGTACACAAAATGAGCCCTGCAGCATGTCCACTGTAAACACAAAATGATCCCCACAGCAGCTGGACATAACATGCAAAATGACCCCTGCAGCACGTCGACTGTACACACAAAATGACCGCTGCAGCATGTCGACTGTAAACACAAAATGACCCCTGCAAATTGCCGACTGTACACACAAAATGACCCCTGCAGCAAGTCGACTGTACAAACAAAATGACCCCAGCAGCACGTCAACTGTACACACAAAATGACCCCTACAGCATGTTGACTGTACACAAAGAATGATCCCTGCAGCACGTCGACTGTACACACAAAATGATCCCTGCAGCATGTCGGCTGTACACACAAAATGACCCTTGCAGCACTTCCAAGGTATACACAAAATGATCCCTGTAGCAGCAGGACTTAACATACAAAATGATCCCTGCAGTGTGTCTACTGTACACACAAAATGGTCCCTACAGCACTTCCACTCTACATTTATAATGATCCCTGCAGTATGTCTACTGTATGCGCAAAATAACCCCTGCAGCATGCAGACTGTACATGCAAAATGGTCCCTGCAGAACCTCGACTAGGCATGTAAAATGGTCCCTGTAGCACCTTGACAGTGCATGCAAAAAGTTCCAAGCATCTTGACTGTACATGCAAAATGATTCCTGCTGCACCTTGACTATACAAGCAAATGATTCCTGTTAGACTTTGACTGTACATGCAAATGATTCATGCTGCACGTTGACTGTAAATGCAAATGATTCCTGCTGCACTTTGACTGTATATGCAAAATGATTCCTGCTGAACCTTGACTATACATGCAAATGATTCCTGTTAGACTTTGACTGTACATGCAAATGATTCCTGTTGCATGTTGACTGTAAATGCAAATGATTCCTGCTGCACCTTGACTGTACATACAAATGATTCCTTCTGCACCTTGACTATAAATGCAAATGATTCATGCTGCAAGTTTACTGTAAATGCAAATGATTCCTGTTGCATGTTGACTGTAAATGCAAATGATTCCTGCTGCACTTTGACTGTACATACAAATGATTCCTTCTGCACCTTGACTATAAATGCAAATGATTCCTGCTGCACGTTGACTGTAAATGCAAATGATTCCTGTTGCACGTTGACTGTAAATGCAAATGATTCCTGCTGCACTTTGACTGTACATACAAATGATTCATGCTGCATGTTGACTGTAAATGCAAATGATTCCTGCTGCACTTCGACTGTAAATGCAAAGGATTCCTGCTGCACATTGACTATACATGCAAATGATTCATGCTGCACGTTGACTGTAAATGCAAATGATTCCTGCTGCACCTTGACTGTACATACAAATGATTCCTGCTGCATCTTGACTGTAAATGCAAATGATTCCTGCTGCACCTTGACTGTACATACAAATGATTCCTCTGCACTTGACTTAAATGCAAATGATTCCTGCTGCACCTTGACTGTAATGCAAATGATTCTGCTGCACTTGACTGTAATGCAAATGATTCCTGCTGCACTTGACTGTAAATGCAAATGATTTTCTGCATTGCATAAAGCAAAGATCTGCTGACTGTTGTAATGCAAATGATTTCTGCTGCACGTTGACTGTTAATGCAAATGATTCCTGCTGCACGTTGACTGTACACCAAATGATTCCTGCTGCACCTTGACTGTAAATGCAAATGATTCATGCTGCACCATGATTGTAAATGCAAATGATTCCTACTGCATCTTCACTGTAAATGCAAATGATTCCTGCTGCACCTTGTCTGTACATGCAAATGATTCCTGCTGCACACTGACTGTACATGCAAATGATTCCTGCTGCACCTTGACTGTAAATGCAAATGATTCCTGCTGCACCTTGACTGTACATGCAAATGATTCCTGCTGCATCTTGACTGTACATACAAATGATTCCTGCTGCACCTTGACTGTAAATGCAAATGATTTCTGCTGCACGTTGACTGTTAATGCAAATGATTCCTGCTGCACGTTGACTGTACCACCAAATGATTCCTGCTGCACCTTGACTGTAAATGCAAATGATTCATGCTGCACCATGATTGTAAATGCAAATGATTCCTACTGCACCTTCACTGTAAATACAAATGATTCCTGCTGCACCTTGTCTGTACATGCAAATGATTCCTGCTGCACACTGACTGTACATGCAAATGATTCCTGCTGCACCTTGACTGTACATGCAAATGATTCCTGCTGCATCTTGACTGTAAGTGCAAATGATTCCTGCTACACCTTGTCTGTAAATGCAAATGATTCCTGCTGCACATTGACTGTAAATGCAAATGATTCCTGCTGCACCTTGTCTGTAAGTGCAAATGATTCCTGCTGCACCTTGTCTGTAAGTGCAAATGATTCCTGCACCTCGTCTGTAAATGCAAATGATTCCTGCAGCACCTTGACTGTAAATGCAAATGATTCCTGCTGCACCTTGTCTGTAAATGCAAATGATTCCTGCTGCACCTTGTCTGTAAATGCAAATGATTCCTGCTGCACCTTGTCTGTAAATGCAAATGATTCCTGCTGCACGTTGACTGTACCACCAAATGATTCCTGCTGCACGTTGACTGTAAATGCAAATGATTCCTGCTGCACCTTGTCTGTAAATGCAAATGATTCCTGCTGCACCTTGACTGTAAATGCAAATGATTCCTGCTGCACCTTGTCTGTAAATGCAAATGATTCCTGCTGCATCTTGTCTGTAAATGCAAATGATTCCTGCTGCACCTTGTCTGTAAGTGCAAATGATTCCTGCTGCACCTTGTCTGTAAGTGCAAATGATTCCTGCTGCACCTTGACTGTAAGTGCAAATGATTCCTGCTGCACCTTGTCTGTAAGTGCAAATGATTCCTGCTGCATCTTGTCTGTAAATGCAAATGATTCCTGCTGCATCTTGTCTGTAAGTGCAAATGATTCCTGCTGCATCTTGTCTGTAAATGCAAATGATTCCTGCTGCATCTTGTCTGTAAATGCAAATGATTCCTGCTGCACCTTGTCTGTAAGTGCAAATGATTCCTGCTGCACCTTGTCTGTAAGTGCAAATGATTCCTGCTGCATCTTGTCTGTAAATGCAAATGATTCCTGCTGCACCTTGTCTGTAAGTGCAAATGATTCCTGCTGCATCTTGTCTGTAAATGCAAATGATTCCTGCTGCACCTTGTCTGTAAGTGCAAATGATTCCTGCTGCATCTTGACTGTAAATACAAATGATTCCTGCTGCACCTTGTCTGTATATACAAATGATTCCTGCTGCACCTTGACTGTAAATGCAAATGATTCCTGCTGCATCTTGACTGTAAATGCAAATGATTCCTGCTGCACCTGAACTGTACATACAAATGATTCCTGCTGCACCTTGACTATAAATGCAAATGATTCCTGCTGCACCTTGACTATAAATGCAAATGATTCCTGCTGCACCTTGACTATAAATGCAAATGATTCCTGCTGCACCTTGTCTGTAAATGCAAATGATTCCTGCTGCACCTTGACTATAAATGCAAATGATTCCTGCTGCACCTTGTCTATAAATGCAAATGATTCCTGCTGCACCTTGTCTGTACATGCAAATGATTCCTGCTGCACCTTGACTGTAAGTGCAAATGATTCCTGCTGCACCTTGACTATAAATGCAAATGATTCCTGCTGCACCTTGACTATAAATGCAAATGATTCCTGCTGCACCTTGACTATAAATGCAAATGATTCCTGCTGCACCTTGACTATAATGCAAATGATTCCTGCTGCACCTTGTCTCTAAATGCAAATGATTCCTGCTGCACCTTGTCTGTAAATGCAAATGATTCCTGCTGCACCTTGACTATAAATGCAAATGATTCCTGCTGCACCTTGACTATAAATGCAAATGATTCCTGCTGCACCTGAACTGTACATACAAATGATTCCTGCTGCACCTTGTCTGTAAATGCAAATGATTCCTGCTGCATCTTGACTGTAAATACAAATGATTCCTGCTGCACCTTGACTGTAAATACAAATGATTCCTGCTGCACCTTGACTGTAAATGCAAATGATTCCTGCTGCATCTTGACTGTAAATACAAATGATTCCTTCTGCACCTTGACTATAAATGCAAATGATTCCTGCTGCACCTTCACTGTACATACAAATGATTCCTGCTACACCTTGACTGTAAATGCAAAGGATTCCTGCTGCACATTGACAGTACATGCAAATGATTCCTCTTGCACCTGGACTTTACAAACACAATGGTCCTTGCAGCACCCCGTCTGTACATACAAGATGACCCCTACAGCATTCGACTATTCATGCAAAACTATTCATGCAAAATAACCCATGTTGCCCATTGACTGTACATGCAAAATGGTCCCTGCAGCACCTTGATTAATATGCAAAATGAAAGTCCTACAACCTGCAAAAAATGTCTGATATATGAAAACATTTTCAATTATTTATGTATTATGTGGATAAAATAACCTTTACTCTGAATGTCAATGACATTTATGGTCTCTCGACTGGCACTACCTGCACTCCAGATATAAGTGAAATTACTGAAAATTTAGAAACCTACCTCTCGAAATCTTGTTTTCTTCCAACTCTTTTTCCCCTTCTTTTTGAGCAACTTCTTCTGTTCCGTTTCAGACAAAAGCTGAGAATTATTTTTGACATATTTTGCTTCCTGGATCTGAACTGTCTCCGTAGCCGCAACAACGTGCTTACTTGGTTGGCTATCAGCTTGCCCCATTATTCTATTCACTTTCTGTGATCAATCTTTTACTTTTAACAAATTACAGCCATTTCAATGGTTTGAATATCAAGCAAGAAAATACAAAGTCATATATGTCTGTCTGCTGTTTTTTTCTCCGAGTGAAGTAATGAAAATCTTTAGCACGAAAAACTATTTACACCAAAAAGCAAAAATCCAGGTATAACAATTGCAAATTTTTCCTCAGCAGACTGTTACAAGATCAAACTCAAAACTGTCACTAATAGTAAGCCAAAACGTCATAAAATGCCGGAAAAAAAAACATCCATACGTTCTCAAGCAATGAAATTAACTCATACTAATATCATCTAAACCACTGCACAATTAACAAACACAAAAAGTAATAATTATTTACACTGTTTGACACTAAGGTGATTGCGGCACTAATTTTATGAAAAGTGAAAAACAATATCCTGATGGAAAAAACAAAATGTCTGCTTTCGCTAACACAACAAACTGACAATAAAATAAGCACAGGTCTGATGACAGAAATTACTAGGAGATTCTTAATTACATAATGTAACTTTGCCAACAAGTTTTCACGGCAATTGGTCTCTATCAGAAACTTGCTCATATAATTAACAAAATACAAATAGTTCTATGGTTTCTTGTTTTCTCATTTGTTTTCCCCTTCTTACAATGTCAGACAAATTGCTTTACAAGCATATAAATGTACTAAGTGAAACATGCAGGTACAAAATAGTACTCAGTAATCAACTAACTGTTTGCCTCCATCAGCATCTCCAAGTTTCACCAAATAGCACTATTCTAACTCACAGGTTCCTTATGTCATTTACTACTTTTCACAAATAGCAACCTTCTAATTTTTTCCTTATGTCAGTTTCTACTTTTTCGCAAATAGTAATTAATTTAATTTGTTCTTAAACTGCTGACACATTGTAATCAGTTATTTCGTGTTTATTTATCAGCAGTTCCAAGTTTTGACAAATCGTCTACTAAATCTTTTCCTCTAGAAACAGCAAACAAATTTGTCTATCTACTCTATTTCTGATTTTCTATCTACTGAAAGAAATAAATTTAAAGAGCACTCTTCCTGAAAATAAAGATCCAATTAATTCAAGATAAGAGCAATTCAGTCATATTCAGTTTCTTGTCAGATGTTGCGTTGTTTTTTTCAATTGTTTTCAGAAGATTATGTTCCACTCATTCCATTTTTGTTTTGTGATTTCCAATATAAATTAAAGTAAAAAAAAAATCCAGAACTTCAGAAACTTCAATCTTTTCAAAAATTCTTCTCAATGTTAATTTTGAAACTGTCAAAATCAAAAGTCTTCAATTCCGATTACAGACCTCACTACTTTATCAATCTGACTTTATTAACTTCAATCTAGATTGCTTCTACATAAAAATATCTCACACAAGACCTATGATATTAAATATAAGACTTGCTATCTCCATTTTGTACAAAAAAAGATTGACCAATGAAATGCGATATGGGGATCGTTATTGATGCATTCCAGACAAGGAGGGTATTAGCTTCCCCGTCACTCTTGGCGTCGCGATCCGTGTGTGATGGACTAATAAACCAAATTGTTATTCAATCAATAATAAGCAATCAGAATTACGAAAACATGAAAATTACTTTAATGTGAAAGAGCAATCGCAGGAATGTTGATGTGGACGTAAAAAAGCTGCCAAATTGTGATTATTTCTTACAATATATAAACCACTGGTTTAATAACTGCTGAACCATTGTCTATGATTATTCAGTTACGTCTATGAAAATACCAAAGAAATAGGATGTAGTAATAAACAGCAGACGGAAAATTAGTACTCACATAAAATACAACAGTAAAATATATAATGCATTGTGCAGCTGTGTGAAAAATATAAATATATTTCATTTTTAATGTTTTTTTAATATATAAAAATTGACAAATAATTTTAAATTTATCAATTTTAATTGTTAAAATTACAAACAGGTGTTTCAAAGAAATTTTACTACTTTAGATACTCCACCGATACAGTAGTTCTGATTAAGGCCCAACAAGAACAACAGACTTCAATTTATAGAAAAATTCCCCCATTTTTTCGCCCATTTCCTTTTTCAGTAATAAAACTTATAACCCAGAATGTGTTTTTCCTAGTATAATTTATTTTCAACAGGAAAATTAATTCTTTTTAACTGCAATAACAAAATGCTGAGTACCTATAATACCACTTTTTGAAGTAATACATGGGTTTATTTTAAGGTTTAACTTTAAAATATTTAATTAGCGAGGGATAACTCTTGCTATACATGTTTACTTACTCTTGTCTTTAATTACCTTTCTTGAAAATGGTTTGAATAAACCAGTCCATAATTTTTTAGTTATTAAATTTCATTGGTCATAGTTCCGAATTACATTTTGTTTCGTACTTTTTGATTGGTTTAGTCTTGGCGCTTTAGACTGTATTTCCCCGCGGTTTCTGACGTAGTGTGAGGCCAGTCCTTTGTTTAGAATTAACTCTTTTCTTCACTGTTGTTTTTGTCTTCGAACTGATCACACGTTCTTTTTCGAAAAACCCTCCCACCCTCCACTAACTTACAGCCAAATAAATATATATATTGTTCTTCGTTTACAGTTATTAATTACTTTCTGTTTACATAAATATTGATATAATTTTATTTTTAATTAAATTCATTCTTTGATTACATGTGCAAGGGTGTGTGATCATACAGTCATGAACTCTGTATCAGAGACTGATGAAATGTTCATATATTCAGTATTCATGTGCTAATGTGATATCAGTGAAAAAAGGATGTGTTCATGAACTCCGTTAGGCGCAGAGATGATGAGTAGTGTAGTGTCATGAACTCTGTTTCAGAGATGAACTGTGTTTGAATTGTCGTGATGTTGATATAATGGTCGTGATGTTGATATACTGTATGGTTAATGTTGTTAATAAGTAACTTGCCGTATGGCGATTTTCAGTATATATTTATATAATTGATAATTAAATTGATACACGTGTGATTATATTTGGCATTAAAATTCATATTTATTATTTGTCGTTTTCATTTTCCTTATAGAAGGAGCTAATTTACATCATTTATTCAACTCCCTACAAGGTTAAAACAACATAATTACATACATATTGAAAATGGTTGTAATCAAGCAATCAAAACTGCCCTTCAAATCTCTTTTGATTGGCTTGTGCATTTTTACATGCATTTTTTCAACTTTTGCCAGATCTATTTTTGGGTAAATACAAACTAATATGTTCCTCTATTAAGACTACACTCAAAAATGGAATAAATCCTAATAGTATATTACTATGGGATAACAGCAGACAAACAAATCTTATACTACCAGAATATTTTTTTCTTTCCGAATCACTAGTGTATCAGAAATGTAATTTCCTTTTCTGTCTCAGCTTCAACCAAAGGGAAGTAAATCTGCCAGTATTCTGTCAAACTTGCATTACTGCTCAGTCAGTAGTCTATATGCTAAATGTTTGTGTCTGCCCTCAAGTGTTTACTTATTTAAATTTTGGTAGGACACTGTTTATTTTGTGCACAATCTACTTCATTATTTCTGCTTTTATTACAATCATTAACATACCATATTTATGCATGAATAATAAATTATACTCCAAAGTGCTTCGATTAAGAAAACCTCAAGTTTTCTGCTAAAGTGCACCAAGTTCAAACACTGTTTCCTCCTACATTTATTTAAAAACAGTCTTTTTCCAGGCTGCAGCATTACCCTTAGTAGTTACCATCAGAAGGGGCCTCTATGGCAGATCAGTCAAGGTCATCTACTGCAAATCACTTGCCCTTCACCAGTGGATTTGGAACCAGGATAAATTGTGTGTATCATTTTTCAGCCATAAAAATCTAGAAATTTGCCATATGACATACACTGTGTCTGTGTGACCTAAAAAGCAACAATAAAGCCTCTGTGGCCAAGTGGTTAAGGTCGCTGACTTCAAATCACTTGCCCCCCGCCAATGTGTGTTCGAGCCTCACTCAGGGCATTGAATTCTTCATGTGAGGAAGCCATCCAGCTGGCTTACAGAAGGATGGTGGTTCTACCCAGGTGCCTGCCCTGAAATAATATACAGAGGAGCACATGGGGTCTTCCGTCACCATCAAAGCTGGAAAGTCGCCATATGACCTCAAGTGTTTCGGTGGAGGTTAAGCCCAATGAACACACAAAAAAGCAACAAATGCCAAAAAAAAATTACCTAAAGGGAGGGATTTAAGAAAACAATACATACCACACTGCCTGAGGATACAGATCCATCCAGACAGTCCTCGTCCAGACTGTAATCTCCAAGTGGCTGTAAAACCATCTGTGTAGAACCCTGGCATGGGTCATCAGTCGGTACCTTCAATGGAAAATATAAATGCCTGGTTCTAAAATATGATGGTCGTTAAAAATGCACATAAATCATACTGAAATTACAGAATATAAGATATATATTACCCTTAGAGAGGATGTAGAAAATTATGCTTAAAATGATTACTTGACATTAAGCTTTGAGAAAGATGCATCAAAAGGACACACAGTTAACACCTTTTAAATATTTCACAAGAGTACAAAATACAGTGTATGGACTTCCTATATAAAGTATTTAACATATTAAAGGCCATAAATTGGAAACTCGAGAGGCAAAATGTTTAATGCTAAAATAATTATTAGCATATTTTTTAAACTGTAGCATTTGATGTATACTTGCTCAAAATTTTCCTTAGAGCATACTGCACAACCTGCCACCTCAAACACAAATCCTGGCTCCACCCCTGCCAGAATACCTGCCCCCTCATATACAAATCCTGGCTCCACCCCTGCCAGAATACAAATCCTGGCTTCACCCCTGCCAGAACACAAATCCTGGCTCCACCCCTGCCAGAACACAAACCCTGGCTCCACCCCTGCCAGAACACAAACCCTGGCTCCACCCCTGCCAGAACACAAATCCTGGCTCCACCCCTGCCAGAACACAAACCCTGGCTCCACCCCTGCCAGAATACAAGCTAACTAATTAACCTACACAGATGCACCATTAAAATTTTTTATGTAAGCAGTCAAAATTCAAGATGATTATATTCTTTTATACTTCAAACAAAAGCACACAGCCACACCTGATTCTCCTTTGTTTAAAATTTGCTGCAAGCTATCAAATTTTCGTAAAATGTGCATTCTTGTATTCTCAAATGACCAGTATTTTTCCCCTTGTAAGTTAAAGTGCTTGGTCAACGATATATTTACACGAAAGCTATAAAACCCGCTATAATTTCATCTTAACGCATTTGAAAGCTATATAAGTGTGCGATCTTACATTTGATAATATGAAAGTATGACAAGCTTATAGTTTTAAACTGTGAGATATACCCTCAAGCTAAATTTCATTAAAAACTTATGTCGTTAACTAAATTTGCATGTAAAAAGAAATTTACAAGTGTTGCTTTTTTCACAGTTACAAATTCATTTTTCATTCATCAAATTAAGAAACCATGATATGATTCAATTCTAATTTAAAGATTTCCTCTACAACTAAATTTGCATTTAAAAAAAAAAGGGATACACATTTTGCTTTTTGCAATGTTATGCAAACAAATTATGGTTTTCACCTAATTAAAATATCTCAACTTGAAACGGCTTTACATATTCATTTAATTTTCAAATCCTTTCTAGCATAAATAAGAAAGGCAAAAATGATATTGCTAATACCTAACGTAAGGTTGCATATATTACGCATTTTGCCACAGTCATTATGAAGAGTATTTAAAGTGCATACAACAATAGTTTGTCTGTTGTTAAGTCAACTGTTGACAATGAGCGTACAATGACACTATAAACATCACAAGGACAGTTGAATTTGTTTGTTTATAAGATGCTTACATCCTTGCAAGGTATATAACAACCTTGAAGTATGTATCGTATAGAATTTTCTACTTATTCTTTATATGAAACTTTGTTTATTTTATTTTGCTTTAATCAAAACTAGGGCTGTCATTGATAGAAATGATATCGATGTATCAACGATATTTTTTTGTCGATCGATTATCGATTCCCATTTTCAAAAATCGATTTTTTACAGAGAGAAAAAACTATCCAGATAAACACTCAGACCCTCAAAGACAACTTAAGTTCACAAAGTTGAAAATTCGGCTAAATGCAAAAGAAGAGTGAAGGCAAAATAAAAATTAATGATGTTATTAATTTTTATTTATTTCTTTTATTTCATAAATACAAATACAACACAATCAAACTTTAATATGAAAAGTAGGCAATAAAACTAAAAATAGCATTTACAGGAAGGTATATAGTATGCATATGAACAAATAGACTGTTAATCTAACTAAATAATAGATATATCGATGTATCGTCGATATTTGTCTTCTGATATATCGGTATCGTCGATATGCTTAAGACCCAATCAATGACAGCCCTAATCAAAACTAACATTTTTTTTGGTTATGTATAGGTAAGAGGATTCATATAACCCGCAAGACCGGTTTAAGAATTGTCTTACTGTCTTATTGACAACACTCCCAATGCAACTTCAAATCACAACATTCTAACATGACTCGGTTTGATTTCCAGTTAAACAAAGAAGGAAATCAAGCGACGCGCGGACCGGTAAGAGCATTATGACGTCAAATTGCCGCATGACGTCTGATACATTACTCCTCGGGTAAATTAAGTCCAGCATAGTATTTATTAAAATATGTCAATGAGCAAGTCAGAATGAAAATAATCATGGCCTTCTTGTGATTAATCGTCTAATTTACCACGGTTCATCATTCAGATGCTTCAGTATTTAACCACTTGGGCTAACGCCCTCGTGCTTCAATCCTACACATCTGAACTCTGAACCGTGGTAAATCAGACAATAAACCACTCGAAGACCTTGATTATTTGTTAAATGACATGGATGCGGGTAAAAGAAGTCGAAATACAAACTCTTGACATTCCTTATGGTACATTTTAAGCTAGACACATTTTCTTGCTAGTTTTATTTACAAAGTGTTTTGAAAAAATGTATGCTTTGTCATCAAAGTGAATGATTCCTAGGAATAAATTTAAAACGGATGATATTATCCAAACCAAAACCAAAACGGCCCTTTAAATAGCAGAAACAATAAAAAATCTTTAATTTTTTATGAACTGATTTACCAAATGTAACACATATATATTAGACATTTAAAAATTGTGTTTAGATGGTATTCTTGTTAAGATGTTACTTTTTGATAAAATAATAGGTCTAACACATACAATAACCAGAGTGTCCGTTTTTTATTTAACCTTTAGCATGCTAGATAAATTGTCGTCTGCTGGAAATGTCGTCTGCTAAAATTGTAAAGTTCATTCAATTTGCTCCAAAATTGGAAGAAATATTGTCAGAGTAGCAAACAGCTTGGAACCTGATCAGACGCCGATTTAATCGGCGTCTGATCTGGTTCCAAGCTGTTTGCAAAGGCTGTTAAATTCGCCTGCAGCAGGCTAAGGGTTAATATGAGTCAAGAATAATTTTGATTGCTTTTTTCAGAACGTATTAATAAAGACTCATTTTGTCTATGTATATTATTAATTTTATAAAGAAATCAATCATTAAAATGTATTGTGTATTTGCTAATTTTGGACCATCTTTAGCAATTGGTTACATTAAAATGACTCCTATTATGGGAATTAATTGAGATCTTTTAATATATATTTTTCCAAAGTAATATTATGCTGTTTGCTGGCACCAGGACGCTTCCATATAATATATAGTTTTAATGGAATGGCAGATTCTTCTAGTCTGGGGTAATTTCAATCCATAGAGCTCTATACCGGTGTATCTACCAAAATATGGGGATAGAGGGGAAGTGGGGGCCTGAGTAACAAGCAGCGACAACACTCAAAGTGTAAAATTACAAGCTGATCAAGGATTTTAAAAGGGGAGTGGTGGTGTAGTAAAGGTGTCGGCCGCTCAACCTGGAGCTCATGGGTTCAAGCCACAATGGGGTCACGACCAAAACTTCTCATATGACACCAGTACTGGGTTTTCAAGGAAGCGGACTCAAGAGTGGTTCAAATTAGTCCACCTTATTGTATGCCAGTTGCAATATTGTGATAATTTTTGCATGGGTCAATATTTCTCAACAAATTTGTATAAACGAAAAAGTGCTGCATAAAAAACTTGCATTGAAAATAATTATGAATTTTTAGCACTAGAATGCACTAGCCTAGGAGTAGCACACAAAAACATTGATAAACAACATGTACGTTTTATCGAACTATAACTGTACGGTTCTCTGCAAGCAAATGACAACTTCCACTCATGATGAACTAAATCTCTTTTCATTGTAGTGTTTCACACCTTAAGTTACGTCAAATATTTCACTGTCACTGAATATACCCGACAGTCGCTTAGTAATTCAAAATTAAAATGTACGAATTTCACACCTATCCTGTCATCTTATTACTGCACCTGTCAAACTTATTGTCATCACCTGTCAATCATAAAAACACATTAATCTTACCTCATCTTCATTGTCATACACTTTCATAAACTCGTACTGGTTTAGTTCATCTAAAAACTTGGAAAATTCTCCTTCTGCAGCTAATGCCGCCTTTGTCCCTCTGTCCGTCGCCATGTTGTTTACAATATGCCATGTATCGTCATTCATGTATAGTAGCGATAGCATAAAATTCACCTTGAACTGGAGCGGAGTTTAAGTATTCAAGTCCTTCACCAATATTAGTACATGCAGCCTATTACTTATAGTCTTACAGTTAAAATAAAACCTCCTACATTCTATAAATATGTTTGCAAGTTTTCTTGTATAACTTTTAAGTCCAGTGTGACAAAATTTGTTAACAGACGGCCATTTAACTAATTTCATTTTAATTTCTAAACATGGGTATCAATCAGACCCTGAAAAACACTAAAACGGCTCTGGAGCGGTCATCTCTGGGCAGAGCGACATGGTTTTGGTCCCGTTGGAAAAGTCTCGTCAAGCCCCGTCCACTCGTACCTAGGAAGCTGTAAAACATTTTAATTAGTATAAATATTTTAGTAAAAATACAATCTATATCTATACCATTGTGCAATGTCTACAGAATGTAAATTTAATGAGAAATAGTCCAAGTATCTTGTAAAAGCATATTTAAAAAGGACAAAAATCATTATACAGGTAGTTATATTTTGCATGTAACAGACTGAACAATTTTCATTCTTTCAAATTTTAGTTTATTATTTGATATCTACCACTATCTAATTCTTTGATATCTAATACATACAATTGTTGAGATTATTTTCATTTTATTTTGTTTTTTGGATATACGTTTGTTTGTCAGAGATATAATGATGTCTTTAATCAGTACTTTTATCATGTGAAATTATAATAAGCTTTATGTTTGAAAGTGACTTATAGGCCCATTGGGCCGGGTGTATTTATTGTATGTTTTGTATTGTCATGTTACATGTAAATCATTATGCACAGGTCACTACAATAAAAGAATTACTTACTTATAATTTAACCAGTCCATGTCTGATATAAAAATTTAGGAATTTTTAGAATAAAGAGATATATTTTGGAATTCCCTTTTAAAAGGGTATTTTAAGAATTTTAGGACTGTTTGAAAGCCTGAAATGAGTTTATCTGAAGTTAATCTACATATTATAGAAACAGGTAACTGGCTACTTTCCAACATCATGGAGGACACACTGTCTTCCTTCATACAGTCACAGAGAACATTACCATACCTGGGATCACCTTGCAGAATTTTCTCAAGTATTCTTTAGCTCCAACTTCTGAGCAAACCAAGTTCCAACTGATATAATGATAACTCACCTTCAGTACATGTATTCCAAATAGTCTGCTGATGCTAAAACATGTTCATATGTGCAGTCATCATCTATACAAGTACACCCAAAACCTAAAATAACTGAAATGTTTCATGTTATACTTGCCAACATTATAAGCAAATCAGAAATATATGAGACTTTAAATTTCACTACCATTGCAAGTTTTCTAACATTCTTCACTTGTAAGATCCACTGTTAATGTAAAAAAGTACTAACTTTAAACTTCTAAAAGAAAAAAAAAACAATTTGAAAATAAAATATCATTTTGATATCTTTTTCATGACTAGTGGTAAATGAAAATCACCTTAATGTTGACAACCAGATTTCAAACCCTGAATAGTCTACTATAAAGTTTAGTTTATGCCTTTCACATTGTTACAACTGTACAAATTCTGTTTTACAAGCAATCAAGCATATAAAATGACACTTGATCTCCTTTCAAGTTAAATTTTTTAATCTAATCTTGCAATAAAACAGGTGTATTGTAGCCATTCTAGATTAAATATGACCTTAGATTATTAAAGAATGGTTCAAAATGATAGTATATTTGTTTGAATGGCAGGTTAAAGGGTTAATCAATTAAAATACATCTATCTTTAACCTTTCCTAAACCTTAGTAAATAAGTGATTTAAACCCCATCAATTACTAGAGAAAAACTGAATGTTTTTTATCAGTGAAATACTGGTAATTGTCCATATGCAATATACCATACATTTGTTATTTTTTCGTGTTTCTTTCATTTCACAATTTGACAGGCAATAGTTACATTGGCATTTTAAATACTATGCATATAATACATAAGCTGTTTATACATTAAATTTTGGGACGTGGAGGTGCATGATACTCACAACTGCTTTTAATTAGTAAGATTCTCTGTTTGCAAATATCATTGAAAATGAAACCACTACCAACACCATGCAATCTACAGTAACTTACAATGAAGTGCTAATAAATAAGAAGACAACCGAACATGCCGAGTATCACAGAGTACGACTAATTAGTCAATCCCTTAAATTTATTTATGTACTTTATTTTTAAAAATCAGAAAACACACAATCCCTGATATTGTTATAACTGAAGTACAGGACATGCATGAGGGGGTTATGAATGGGGTTTAATTTCAGGATACAATCTACCTGTATATTTTACCCTAAACCTCTCCTTTATATTAATCGAGAATGGTTTTTAACTTCATTATTTCATGTTTTTCATTGCTTTGTTGAAATACAATGGTATAATTTGTACTCGGTCATATTATTGTCAAAAATATTAAATCAAGATTCAGATGTATAGAATTTCTTAAAATACAACTGCATGGAACAGGATTTGTCTGAAGCGTGTGTTGAGTAGTGAGAGTAGGCGGTTAGGCTGGATATGGGGATCTGTTTGGATATCTTGTCGATACCAAAATGATATCCAAATCAAGTTTTGAGGGGACTTTAAAATTCCTGCAACTTAAACAAAATTAAAGTACTCAGCAATTAATCTACACAAAATAACCAAATTAGAATAATTTTATGTATACTTGTTTGTTCTTTTTTTATCCAAAGTTTAAAGTGGTTTAAGGAAAGCTTTGGAAGTAGATTTTGTTTCAGGAAAATTTGACTTGTATTTCATTTATTCAAACAAACTTGTAATAAAATTCAACTTTCTATTGTTACTGCACAGGAAAGAATGTACACCGTTTCCTTCAATGTTTAGTATTATCATTTACTAGGAAATCATTAACATTCATGGGAGACTAATTTTTTTGGACTTTACAGTCAAGTCAATCCACAACAAGAGCTGTCTCCATAGGATGACACATGCCCCCGATGGCACTTTGAATGAATAGTTATGGCCGATGTTAGAGTTTAGGACCTTTGACCTACGGAGCTGGGTCTTGCACACGACACGTCGTCTTACTGTGCCACACATTCATGCGTAGTTATTTTAAAATCCATGCATGAATGACAAAGATATGGACCGGACACGCCCATCAATGCACTATCATGAAAAATGACCTTTAATGTCTAAGTATGACCTTGATCTTTGAGCTACGGACCTGGGCCTTGCGCGCGACACGTCGTCTTACTGTGGTACACATTCATGCCAAGTTATTTGAAAATCCATCCATGGATGACAAAGATATGGACCGGACTCGCCCATCAATGCACTATCCTTTAACGTCTAAGTGTGACCTTGACCTTTGAGCTACGGACCTGGGTCTTGCGCGCGACACATCGTCTTACTGAGGTTCACATTCATGCAAAGTTATTTGAAAATCCATCCATGGATGACAAAGATATGGACCGGACTCGCCCATCAATGCACTATCCTTTAACGTCTAAGTGTGACCTTGACCTTTGAGCTACGGACCTGGGTCTTGCGCGCGACACGTCGTCTTACTGTGGTACACATTCATGCCAAGTTATTTGAAAATATATCTATCGACGACAAAGATATGGACCGGACACTCCCATCAATGCACTATCCTTTAACGTCTGTGACCTTGACCTTTGAGCTACAGACCTGGGTCTTACGCGCGACACGTCACCTTACTGTGGTACACATTCATGCCAAGTTATTTGAAAATCCATCCATCGATGACAAAGATATGGACCGGACACGAAAATTGCGGACAGACAGACAGACAGACTGACAGACCGACAGACGGTTCAAAAACTATTTGCCTCCCTTCGGGGACATAAAAATAATCCTAATGAATATCTAATGTTCAAAAATTACAATCCACATTATACATATTCACATAAAATAGCAATTTTAGACAAAACGATGGAATTTCATACCTACAAATGAAATGATTTCACTGCAGTACATTCATTGCCCCCATCCATCAAAGGTTTATCACATCTGTCACTTCTACACATTGTAAATGGTTTGTTCTTATACAAATTAAAAACTTACCACAACTTTTTCCATCTCCTGCCATCTTTTTTTGCAATTGTCAAAAAACACAAGATCCTGGTTTCGCAACCGATGCAGGAAGCAGAAAAATTTAATTCGATTATGAATTGTTAAAAAGATTTTGTCCTCAACCTTTAGGCCTGGAATATAGGACAAGAATTAGAAAGGAAGACATTCTCAACCATTCAATTAACAAGAGCTGTCCATAAGACAGCCAATGCTCGACTATTCGAATTATTGTCCCAAAAGCAGGAAAATGTTACCATTAGTTTTTGAGATAGTAACATGCATACAAAACTTTAACCAGAAGTTTTATATTCAAAAGGGAACTTAATTTGACCAAAATGCATGTCAGAGTTATGGCACTTAATGCAATCAACTAGTTTTATAACCCCAAAGGCACATGTGAAGTTTCAATTTAATATCTTCATTTGTTTTACAGATAGTAATTTGCATGCAAAACTTTAACCAGAATTTTCTAAGTCTAAAAGGGGGCATGATTTGCCCAGAATACATGTCAGAGTTATTGGACTTGACCCAGTGAGGTTGGTAATTGATCTAGAAAAATAAAAATAAGTTTCAAATATATATGCCTTTAAGTAATAGCTATATGTACTTGAAAGCAAAACTTTAACCAGGATTTTCTAAGCCCAAAGGGGGCATAATTTGGCCAAAATGCAGTTCAGAGTAATGGGACTTGATGCTATCACCTAGTTTTATAACCCCAAAGACATATGTGAAGTTTCAATTTAATATCTGCATTTGTTCTACAGATAGTAATTTGCATGCAAAACTTTAACCAGAATTTTCTAAGTCCAAAAGGGGGCATTATTTGCCCAAAATACAAGTCAAGAGTTATGGAGCTTGACTCAGTGAGGTTGGTAATTGACCCAGAAAAAGAAAAAATAAGTTTTAAAGCTATATGCCTTTAAATGATAGCTGTATGTACTTGAAAGCAAAACTTTAACCAGGATTTTCTAAGTCCAAAGGGGGCATAATTTGGCCAAAATGCAGGTCAGAGTTATGGGACTTGATGCTATCAACTAGTTTTATAACCCCAAAGACACATGTGAAGTTTCAATTCAATATCTGCATTAGGTTTGGAGATAGTAACTTGCATGTAAAACTTTAACCAGGATTTTCTAAGTCCAAAATGGGGCATTATTTGCTCAAAATACATGTCAGAGTTATGGAACTTGACCCAGTGAGCTTGGTAATTGACCTAGAAAAAGAAAAAGTAAGTTTTAAAGCTATATGCCTTTAAATGATAGCTGTATGTACTTGCATGCAAAACTTTAACTAAGGTGTGAAGCCGATGCCAGGGTGAGAAGAATAGCTCGACTATTCTTTGAATAGTCGAGCTAAAAACAAGCAAATTGAATTGATATTCCCACCAAGTTGGTAGTTTTGCAAATGTGGGGACTATAGGTTGGAAGATAAAATGATTAAAGGGCAATAACTCTGCAGATACTAAAGAGATCCAACACCTTATATGGATCTATATTTGTATAGCTTCATAAAGATCCATCAATGGATTACTCCTTTATATGGGAATTTATGAATTTTACAACAATTAACAATTAAAGGGCAATAACTCTGGATTTACTGAAGAGAGCCTGATAAAAAATGTGCATTCACCACTACCCTGCAGTGATCTACATTTATATAATCTCATGCAGATCTATCTATAGGTTATACACAGTCAAAAAATCCCAATTTTGTAATAAAATCAAGCAGAAAAACTGTTTTACAGGGATAATACTGTGAGCAAAGGTCATGTGCTAATGAATATTATGCAAAGTTTGGTGATTCTAAAAACTTGAGCTGCTTTTGAGAAAAGCGCATGTCTCCCACAACTGCTTAATCATCTGAATTGTAGTATATGAGTCAACCATGCACCAAGACCTCAACTGCCTTATCACACTTTCAGTGCTTTGATTATTAAACACAGTTTCAAGAGCCATAATTCCAAATTGCCTTGGCCGATTTGGCTAGTTACTGAATCTGGCAGAAGACTTATTGACAAACACATTTTGTTGAAGTTTGGTGAAGATCGGATGAGAAATGTTTGACTAAGAGTGCGGACAAGATCTGTGACAGTCACAGAGACGCACACACACACACAGACAAGTTTTAGTACTGATTAAAGTTGCCTAGTGTTCTGAACACATTTTAAACACAAATGAAGTGGTGGGGGTATAGTCATTTGAGGGTGTAAGCAAAAAACAAGCAAGGTCTATTTTGTCCAGGAAGGATTTAGTCAGTGATTTCTTTTCAATAACTTTCTATCTTCTTGTCACAAATCTACCTAACATACTTTTTTTTTACATTTTGGTTACATTGAAAATTTCAGTCAAAGGGTCTACTTATCTTAGTAAAAGAGATGGACAAACTTTGTTCATATTTCACAGCTGGTATAGAAAGGTTTATTGTCATAAATATAAATGAAACATTTATACTAACAATCTATTTTCAGCATTTTATTTTTGATCTAGTGTGTCACAACATACCATTAATTCATACAAATACCAATCTTAAGTAGCAAAGGAAATCAAAACAAACATACAAGAATTTTTTACATATTTAGAAATTTCATTATAATAATATACAAATTACTATTGATGATAATACGCATAAACAAAAACAATCAAAGACAATGTCTAAAGGTGGCTTATCCATCAATATTAGTCATGGGTCTTTATCTTATAACATTGAGTCTAGAAACTTAAACAAGAGGGTCATGATGACCCTGGATCGCTCACCTAAGTAATATGAGCTACCTGTTTCAAACTTCAAACTGATGCTAAAATATTAAGAAAGTAGATCAGTAGGCCACATTCATGGTCACTGAAAGTCACTTTTAAGATCGGTGTGCAAAACTGTATATGTCACAAGAAAGAAGGTCAGTAGGTAAAAGTCACTGTCAGGTGACCCCTAGTCACTTGGAGTCATCAGGTAATTATAATTAAATAGTCTAGGAAAAATGATCTGATAAATTTTTAATTATTTTCTCCTAAATAACTCATATAACAAGTGACCCCCGGGAAGGGGCATCTTTTCTCTCAAGAGACATAATTTGAACAATCTTGTTAGAGATCCACTAGGCAATGCTACATACTAAATATCAAAGGCCTAAGCCTTGAACTTTCAGACAAGAAGATTTTTAACGATTTTTTCCCCAGGGCAGGGCCTCTTTTCATCCTAGGGGCATAATTTGAACAATTTTGGTAGAGGAACACTTGGCAATGCCACATAATAAATATCAAAAGCCTATGCCTTGCAGTTTCAGATTCAGAAGATTTTTAGTGTTTTTTCCTATACATTGTATATGTCTATGTAAAACTTGGGACCCTGGGGTGGGGCCTCTTTTCACCCCAACGGCACAAGCTGAACAATCTTCAAAGAGGACCATAAGACAATGTCACATGCTAAATATCAAGACTGTATGCCTTGGGGTTTTAGACAAGAAGATTTTTTAAGTTTTCCTTTCAATTGCAATGGCGACCAGAGTTCTGCATGTAATTCAGTTCTTTGAACAATTGTGAAAGGGGGTCATCCAATGATCATTCCTGTGAAGTTTGGTGTAATTCTGCCCAGTGGTTTTCAAGAAGATTTTTTAGAAAATGTTGACAAACACATGACACATGATGGACATTGAGCGATCACAAAAGCTCACTATGAGCCTATGATTCAGGCGAGCTAAAAACAGAAAATTTGTGAGATGCTGCATTAGTTTATTTCTGCTAATGAAATGCCTATAGCTGCAAGAACAAAAAGAAAATTTAGCATTTGGAAGTAGTAGTCTTATTAGTTTCAGAGTTAAAACTTTCATCAATATGGGCCCAGATGTTGAATTTCTATCTAATCTGCTTTGTCGGGATTCACTGGGAATTAATTCATTTCCAATTGTTTCATTATCACCTTGCTAGAGAAAACTGGATTCAATATGATCCAAACATCTGTCACATTTGCTTTTTTAACTGTTTGAAATCAAGTGAAAGTAAAACTAATTTGATGAGCTCCCAGTAATTTTTACTGATGAATTAAAGAAATGGCTTAAAAAATTTCCCCAGTGACCACGACACTGCCTATAGCAAATGTAACATAAGAAACCACACATTATACAATATTGCACAGTTTCATTCACCTTGTCACACAGTGGCACAACAAGGATATAAAACTTGCAGACACATAAATATATTTCAAACACTGTCGTTTTATATCTACAACAAACAACTGAACGAGGTCATCTTTTGTCTTCTTACACATAAAACAAATGCATATCGATGAATATTTCTCATCATTAACATAAACAGGATCATGGTGACAAAAGGGATCATGACTGTACATGAATTTCTTTCCTCAAATCTGACCTTTTTCCTGCTTCATATACTAAATAAATACATTACTTTCACTGTGTCACAATATTTAGGTTATATTTTGGACTTTCACAATTAGAAACTTTATTTCCCTGTATTAAGCACTGAATTCGTCATGTTCAAACCCTGAGAAAATATTATATTCTGTCTCTAACTTGAGTCAGTGGTATTTCTTCACAATAAGCAACATGCTAATGATTTTCTCTTAGTTTATAATGAAATAAGTGGGAGGTGAACTTCTTTAACCCTTACCCTGCTAAAATTCTATAATGAACTTGTCCATCTTTCAATTCGGACAGTTCCATTAACTGTTAAAAGGGGTCCTTGCCAAATCGATACTGACTGAATAGCATGTGCAGGCTGATCTTGGTCTGCACTGGTCGCAAAGGCAGAATCACTTGCTGCCAGCAGGCTAAGGGTTAATAAACAGTATAGAGCAGTAAATTTTTAATTTAGTTCTTCCCGGTATCATACATTATAACTTTAGGATAAAAATCCCAAACTTTTATTCAGGGGTGTAACTTTTTATGATCATGTAAGTTATTACTTAAAGCAAGAATGCTTAAGCATACTGTATGGAATCAAACACATTTTAAGCAAACCTGTACATCTGTCGTGAGAATACATACATAGTTAGCATTAAATTAAATTCATAAATTAATTCTAAAGTATGGGACCTCCATGGCAAAGTCACAGACTTCTAGTCACTTGCTCCGTAGTGTTGTGGGTATGAAACCTCATTTGGGGTGTAAAATTCTTCCATTTAAGGAAGCTGTCAAGATGGCTTGAAAGATGATGGTTCTTTCTACCCAGACACTAGCCTGTATTTCAGGAAACACTTTCCTCCACAATTATAAGCATGACATAAAATTGCATCAGTTTGATGTTAAACCAAACATAAACAAGAACAAATAACTCCAAGCAAACTGAACAAAATTTGCAACAAAAATACTAATAAGATATGGCTTTGGAAAAAAATACTTTCAAACAAACTGCCTTAATTGAATCTGTTTGAATAGTCTCCCTTTCATTAGACCTCAAAAACAAGAGTGCCTTCCAACTTTTAATTTTTGCAAAAGCACTGTAGTCCTTATATATTTCAGTAAGATCTATCTGTAAAGAAGCAGAAATTATTATGCAAGAATAATATGCTGATTTAATTCTTTACACTCCACATATGAAAAGGTGTTCATTAAACAGATCTGTATCATTAGCTTTTGTTTGCTACATTAAGTGAACATGCAAAACAGTTGTCTGTTCTTTACCTCATTCACTGTGAAATCATTAATATTTGTGGGGAATTAATTTTTGTGGCTGCTTTACAAAAATCTCTTTGAATTAATTTATTTCCATTTATCATATGATATCAATAATTTAAATTCCAAGAATTCCTGTACCTACAAAGCAGCCATTTTTGCAGAGACCATAAAATATTATGCCCATGAAATTAAATGAAGTCACAGTATGTTCCAGCAGTTTCCCAACCAGCCTTCTGAATGTACAAATCATTTAGGTTAAAATATCAGCTGAACACATTGATATAAGCCCATTATTTCTACAATATCTGATACAGGTGGATACTGCTATTATCAGTAAATAAAATGTGACTACTTTCTTTGTAAGTTAACTGCTTCACTAATATGAAACAAGAATGCCAGACTGTCACAAAATGTGCCCGTCATCGAACTTGGCCTAATTCAAGGGCCATAATCCAAGAGTGCCTAAAGCGATTTGGCTGGTTATCGAACTTAGCCAAGATATTATGCCCACAAACATTGTCAGCAAGTTTGTCGAAGATCGGATGAAAACTCTTCAACTTAGAGAGTGGACAAGGCTAAATTTGCAGTTTTCGAGTAATTAAAGGCCTAGATTTTGGCAGTTGGCCAAGGGATTTTTGTCTTCACCGGCACAGTTGGGGGCTAATGACCATCACAGTATGGCTCCAATAAACAAGGGTCATTGTTTATTGGAGAGTCAGTCTACCTGACAAGTGTATCTATTAGTGAGAAGGGGAAACAAAGTAATTCTATAATAATTGATAACTTTTAAAGTTATTAATTTTTTTTGACATTTCTATGTAAAGAAAAATATTTGTTGATCAAACACAATAATAAAATAATCAGAAACTTATTTTCACAATAATGAGATAATCAGAAACTTAAAGAAACATGCAAGTTTTTATTTTTTCAAATTCTGTCTGGAGAATTGTTATATTTCTGAAAAATTTGACTTTCACTCATCTAAAGCTTGCAGAATACTGTAAATAACATTTGTCTAAATTGAAAACAGAATGTGAATTTCAAAGTTACAAGCAAAGCATGAAAAGGTCCCTTTTTGCAACCATACTGAAAATGAAAATTGAATATAGATGGAACACAATAACTTTATATTCAAATAATGTTGATAAAATGAATACATTGAAAATTAATTTCGAATCGAAAAATATTGTTTGTCAGCACCAAGAACTCAGGAACTTTTCACTATACTTGTGTTTTATTATCATTATTATTTTCAGTATTTACTGTTATCTTTTATCATCCTATATGTAATATAATAATAATAATAATGATAACAATATCCTAATGATAATATAATAATAATAATAATGTTAATAATAATAATAATTATGATTATTTTATTATTATTATTATTATCATTATTATAACATTAAAGTAATAGTTATTATCATCTACATAATATCAAAATAATTATTATTATCATTCCATATTTACTGAAGAAAAAATAATTTCTTTCAACTCCACTGCACACATCTTCATGGTCTAGTTGGGGTCCCTGCTGTGTTAATTGCCCTCTAATCAGTTGCTATTACATAATCGCTGATAAGCAGCTGATAAGATGGGAGTTGTATATTGGATTTGGGGGGGTACACTTATATAGTAGTGAATCTAGGCCTTTAAAGGGTCATAATCCAAGAATGCCTGGGGTGATTTGGCTGATTATCAAACTTGGCCGAGATATTATGCCCATAAACATTGTCAGTAAGTTTAGTGAAGATCTGATGAAAACTGTTTTGACTTAGAGAGCGGACAAGGCTAAATTCCTGGTTTTTTTGAGTGATTCAAGGGCCATAATCCAGGAGTGCCTGGATTTGACTGGTTATTGTGCTTAGCCGAGATATTATGCCCACAAACATTGTCAGCAAGTTTGGTGAAGATCGGATGAAAAATGTTTGACTTAGAAAGTGGACATGCTTTGGACGCCAACTGCCCGCCTGCCACTGTTGTTCACATAATATGGCCCGCTCTTTCAGAGACGGGCGTATAATAATAAATTCCTGTTTATTAAGTAGTTTTTATGGCATACTGACAAATTTTATTTTCAAGGGAATGAAATTTTGCGGCCTTGGCCAAACTGGCTATTTTTGTTAGTATATGAATTTAGGGATTTTTGAAAATAAAATGAATGTGAATTTTATTTGTTCAATCAGATTCTTTTTGTATTTACTCATACATGAAATCACCAAAAAAGGCTACCACTAATATTCATGATTTCACAAGATCTGACAAAATATCTTTGGTAAGATTGTAATATACTGAAGATGACAATTTGTTCTGTTTGGATATTTCATTCATTTTCTTTCTCCATCAATCACAATGTCTTTAGTTCATTTGCTCATTAACCTGTCAATCAACTTCCTCATAAGTCTCCTCCTCCTTTGACTCTGCCCCCTCCCCTGCCCCACTGTCAGCATCCTGAGCATTAGGCACCCACAGCCCTGAATCCACACACCGTTTTATGTGATATTCTGCATCTTCCTTGGGCATTTTCATAACAACCTCCTGTAACTTTGCTATGTCTTTTGATTCAAAACACTCCTTAAGTTCCTGGAACAACAATATTTCAGGTTAATATAACACACCTACTAAACGTTAAAATCAGTCCTTTTTATGAAATTGTTCAATAACTTATATGAAATATCGTATAATGTTACATATACATTTTCAATTTCTATTACAATGGGAGCAGACATCAATATTTTTCCATTAATTTTGGTCCTAGGTTTTTAGACTTGCTAACGAGCCTCTTCATAATATATACATTGTTGTAAAAAATGTATATATTATGAAGAGGCTCGTTTGGAAGATCGAGTTTTACCTGAATTCGTTGCCTCTTAAAATAAAGTCTTTATTATTATTATTATTAAGTATGTCATTCTTTCAGTGTAAATGCATATGTAATAAAAATGCTGTGTATCAAGAAATATCCTTCTTATACAGAAAAATACCATGTTCTTAGCCATACAATATCTCTGCTGCATACTTTTACATAGCAAGTCTAAAAACCTAGGTATGTTACGAGTGATAAGAGAGTGTTCTTGACATGATAAAGCGATATGTGACAAGAGAGTGTTATTTACTTGATAAAGCAATACAGTGAAGTACACATTTACACTGAAAGAATGACATACTTGTAAATGAAATATATATAATAAGCATACATAAAGTGTTCTTTCAATTGTAACAAATACAGCAGTAATCGCGTGACTTCTGACTGCCGTGATATCATGATGTCTAATTTTCTCTGTACTGAACTAACCTGGTATGATTAAACCCTCTGGAGCACAGTCCAGAGCTGGGCAGAGTACAGTTTATCCAAAACTTAAAAGGTTATAAGACAACACATACTTTTGATGAAACAAGAGGGCCATGAAGGTCCTGTATAGCTCACCTGACCTATTGACCTAAAGGTCATCAAGATTAACATTCTGACCAAGTTTCAATAAGATATGGTCATAAATGTGGCCTCTAAAGTGTTAAATAACTTTTCCTTCAATATGACCCAGTGACCTAGTTTTTTACCAGACATGACCCAGATTGGAACTTGACCTAATGATCACCAAGATTAACATTCTGACTAAGTTATGTGAAGATACAGTCATTTAACATGTTTTTCCTTTGATTTGACCTAGTGACTTAGTTTTTGACCCCACCTGACCCAGATTTGAATATGACTTAAAGATCAACAAGATTAACATTCTGACCTAATTTCATTAAGATATGGTCACAAATGTGGCCTCTACAGTGTAAACTAGCTTTTCCTTTGATTTGACCTGGTGACCTAGTTTTTGATCCTACATGACCCAGATTCAAACTTGACCTTGAGATCATCAAGATTGACAATCTGACCAAGTTTTATGAAGATACAGTCATAAATATGGCCTCTACAGTGTTAACAAGCTTTTCCTTTGATCCGACCTGGTGACCTAGTTTTGACCATGGATGACCCAATATCAAACTCGTCCAAGACTTTGTTGAGGGTAACATTCTGACCAAGTTTCATTAAGACTGGGCCCAAATTGTGGCCTCCAGTGTTAACAAGCTTTTCCTTTGATTTGACCTGGTGACCTGGTTTTTTCCCCAGATGACCCAATATCGAACTTGTCCAGGATTTTGTTGAGGGTAACATTCTGACCAAGTTTCATTAAGATTGGGCCAAAAATGTGACTTCTAGAGTGTTAACAAGCTTTTCCTTTGATCTGACCTGGTGACCTAGTTTTTAACCCCAGATGACCCAATATCGAACTCATCCAAGATTTTATTAAGGGTAACATTCTGACCAAGTTTCATTAAGATTGGGCCAAAATTGTGACCTCTGGAGTGTTAACAAGCCTTTCCTTTGATTTGACCTGGTGACCTAGTTTTTGACCCCAGATGACCCAATATCGAACTCGTCCAAGATTTTATTGAGGGTAACATTCTGACCAAATTTCATTAAGTTTGGGCCAAAATTGTGACCTCTAGAGTGTTAACAGTCAAATTGTTGACGACGGACACAGGGCGATCACTAAAGTTCACCTTTGATCACTTCGTGCTCAGGTGAGCTAAAAAGGCAGTGCCCTGTTGAAATATTCTAAAATACTTCCAATCTATTTAGCACAGTGTCTACCTTTGTAAACAGTATTAAAAAATTTCATTCAAACTAGAGGTGCTTTTGAGAAAAGCGCATGTTTCCCACAACTGCCTAATCATCTGAATAGGAAGTCTTCCTTTATATACTGTTTGCAGCCCATTGGTATCTGTTGGAGTTGGAGTAACCAGTCTACTACTCTGTATCGGTAATTATGTTCAAGGGCCATAATTTCGAAGTGCCTGGGTCGAATTGGCTAGTTATCGAACTTGGCCGAGGACTTATTGGCAATATGTCTGTGTGGTGGGAGACATAATTACTGAACAAGATCTCATGACAGTGGACAGGTGTGTGAAGGTTCAATCTATTCCCATTAGTCAATACTGCTTACATACAAGAGGGCCATGATGACCCTGTATCGCTCACCTGACCTACTGACCTAAAGATCATCAAGATTAACATTCTAACCAAGTTTCATTAAGATATAGTCACAAATGTGGCCTCTAGAGTGTTAACAAGCTTTTCATTTGATTTCACCTAGTTACCTAGTTTTTGACCCCACATAACCCAGATTAGAACTTGACCTAAAGATCAACAAGATTAACACTCTGATTAAGTTTCATGAAGATATAGTCATAAATGTGGCCTCTAGAGTGTTAACAAGCTTTTCCTTTGATTTCACCTAGTGACCTAGATTCTGACCCCACCTGTCCAAAATTTGAATGTGGCCTATAGATCATCAAGTTTAACATTCTGACCAAGTTTCATTAAGACATGACAATAAATGTGGCCTATACAGTGTTTACTAGCTTTTCCTTTGATTTGACCTGGTGACCTAGTTTTTGACCCCACATGACCCAGATTAGAACTTGACCTAAAGATGATCAACATTCACATTCTGATTAAGTTTCATAAAGATATAGTCATAAATGTGGCCTCTAGAGTGTTTACAAGCTTTTCCTTTGATTTGACCTGGTGACCTAGTTTTTGACCCCACATGACCCAGATTTAATCTTGGCCTAAAGATCCTCAAGATTAACATTCTGACCAAGTTTCGTTGAGATATGATCATAAATGTGGCTTCTACACTGTTAACTAGCTTTTCCTTTGATTTTACCTGGTGACCTAGTTTTTGATCCTACATGACCAAGATTCAAACTGGATCTTATGATCATCAAGATTAACATTCTGACTAAGTTTCATGAAGATACAGTAAAAAATGTGACCTCTACAGTGTTAAGAAGCTTTTCCTTTGAATTGACCCAGTGACCTGATTTTTGAACCCACATGACCAAGATTCAAACTTGACCTAAAGATCAACAAGATTAACATTCTGACTAAGTTTCATGAAGATACAGTCATAAATGTGGCCTCTAGAGTGTTAACAAGCTTTTCCTTTAATTTCACCTAGTGACCTAGTTTTTGACCCCATTTGACCCAGATTTGAATGTGACCTATAGATCATCAAGTTTAACATTCTGACCAAGTTTCATTAAACATGATGATAAACGAGGCCTCTACAGTGTTAACAAGCTTTTCCTCTGATTTGACCTGGTGACCTAGTTTTTGACCCCATTTGACCCAGATTAGAACTTGACCTAAAGATGATCAACATTCACATTCTGACTAAGTTTCATGAAGATACAGTCTTAAATGTGGCCTCTATGGTGTTAACAAGCTTTTCCTTTGATTTGACTTGGTGACCTAGTTTTTGATCCCACCTGACCCAGATTTAATCTTGACCTAAAGATCCTCAAGAATAACATTCTGACCAAGTTTCATTAAGATATGATCATAATTGTGGCCTCTAGAGTGTTAGTTAACTAGCTTTTCCTTTGATTGTACCTGGTGACCTAGTTCTTGACCCAAGATGACCCAATACCAAACTCATCCAAGATTTTATTAAGAGTAACATTCTGAACAAGTTTCATTAAGACTGGGCCAAAATTGGAACCTCTAGAGTGTTAACAGTCAAATTGTTGACAACGAAGCCAATGCCGACGATTGGACGACGGACACAGGGCGATCACAAAAGCTCACCTTTGAGCACTTTGTGCTCAGGTGAGCTAAAAATGCCACAACAATATACAAGATCCAGGTAAAAAGCCTTAGAGACTAGAGATGCTTTTGAGAAAAGCGCATGTCTCCCACAACTGCCCTATAAAAAATGTGTAGTTTCTCTAGATGGTTTAGACGAGTGGATCCAATTAGATGGTCTGGATGAGTGGATCCAATCAGTAATTCAAGTGCCGTAAATCAAAAGTGCCAGGGCAGATTTGACTAGTTATTGAACTTGGCTAAGGTCTTATGGCCAAACACATTTTGTTCAAGTTTGGTGAAGATCGGATGAGAAATGTTTGACTTAGAGAGTGGACAAGAGTAAAAAGGCGGATTTTTCGGTAAAACAAGGGTGGTAACTCCAAAATGCCTAGACCGATTTGGCTAGTTATAGAACTTGGCTGAGGTCTTATGGTCAAACATATTTTGTTCAAGTTTGGTGAAGATCAGATGAGAAATGTTTGACTTAGAGTGCGGACAAGAGTAACAAGAGCTGTCAGAGGACAGCAACGCTCGACTATTCAACAGCCTTGTCAATTGAATGAATACAAAAGTTGAAAAAGGGGCATAATTTTGTAAAATGCAAAGTAGAGGTATTGAAAATCTGTACTGCATGTCATATCATGACAGTGAACAAGAGTGTGAAGTTTCAATCCTTTCCAATTTGTGGATACTGAGATACCAGCTTACATACAAAAACTTAACAAAAAACTGCTAAGTCAAAGGGGCATAATTTTGTAAAAATGCCAAGTAGAGTTATGGGACCTTCACAGTGCATGTTAGATCATGACAGTGAACAAGTGTGTGAAGTTTCAATCCATTCTAATTAGTGGATACTGAGATATCAGATTACATACAAAAGTTTAACCAAAAACTGCTAAGTCGAAAAAGGGGCATAATTTTGAAAAAAAAAAAGAGTAGAGTTATGGGACTTGCTTAGTGCATGTCAGATCATGATAGTAAACAAGTATGTGAAGTTTCAATCCATTCCCATTAGTAAGTACTGAGATACCAGCTTACATACAAAACCTTAACCAAAAATTTCTAAGTCGAAAAAGGGGCATAATTTTGTAAAAAAGCAAAATAGAGTTATGGAACCTGTGCAATGTAGATCAGTTCATCACAGTGAATAAGTGTGTGAAGTTTCAATCCATTCCGACAAGTGGTTACTGAGTTACCAGCTTACATACAAAACCTTAACCAAAAATTTCTAAGTCGAAAAAGGGGCATAATTTTGTAAACAAGAGGACCATGATGGTCCTGAATCGCTCACCTCTTCCCACATGACCCAGTTGATAAACATTCAGACCACTTTTCATACAGATCCCATGAAAAATATGGCCTCTAGAGAGGTCACAACGTTTTTTCATTATTTGACCTACTGACCTACTTTTTGAAGGCACGTGACCCACTTTCGAACTTGACCTAGATTCTGACCAATTTTCATGAAGATCCATTCACAAATATAGCCTCTAGAGATGTCACAAGGTTTTTCTATTTTTAGACCTACTGACCTAGTCTTTGACCCCACATGACCCTGTTTCGAACTTGACCTAGATATCAACAAGATGAACATTCAGACCAACTTTCATACAGATCCCATGAAAAATATGGCCTTTAGAGAGGTCACAAGGTTTTTCTATTATTTGACCTACTGACCTAGTTTTTGAAGGCACGTGACCCATTTTCGAACTTGACCTAGATATCATCAAGATGAACATTCAGACCAACTTTCATACAGATCCCATGAAAAATATAGCCTCTAGAGAGGTCACTAGGTTTTTCTATTATTTGACCTACTGACCTAGTTTTTGATGGCACGTGACCCACTTTCGAACTTAACCTAGATATCATCAAGGTGAACATTCTGACCAATTTTCATGAAGATCTCATGAAATATATGGCCTCTAGAGAGGTCACAAGGTTTTTCTTTTTTTAGACCTACTGACCTAGTTTTTGACCGCACGTGACACAGTTTCAAAACTGACCTAGATATCATCAAGATGAACATTCAGACCAATTTTCATACAGATCCCATGAAAAATATGGCCTTTAGAGAGGTCACTAGGTTTTTCTATTATTTGACCTACTGACCTAGTTTTTGACGGCACGTGACCCAGTTTCGAACTTGACCTAGATATCATCAAGGTGAACGTTCTGACCAATTTTCATGAAGATCTTTTGAAATATATGGCCTCTAGAGAGGTCACAAGGTTTTTCTATTTTTAAACCTACTGACCTAGTTTTTGACGGCACGTGACCCAGTTTCGAACTTGACCTAGATATCATCAAGGTGAACATTCTGACCAATTTTCATGAAGATCTTGTGAAATATATGGCCTCTAGAGAGGTCACAAGGTTTTTCTATTTTTAGATCTACTGACCTAGTTTTTGACGGCACGTGACCCAGTTTCAAACTTGACCTAGATATCATCAAGATGAACATTCTGACCAACTTTCATAAAGATCCCACAAAAAATGTGACCTCTAGAGTGGTCACAAGCAAAAGTTTACGGACGGACTCACGGACGGACGCACGGACGATGGACGACGGACGCTGCGTGATCACAAAAGCTCACCTTGTCACTATGTGACAGGTGAGCTAAAAAGCAAAACAGAGTTATGGAACCTGTGCAATGTAAGTCAGTTTGTCACAGTGAATAAGTGTGTGAAGTTTCAATCCATTCCCACAAGTGGTTACTGAGATACCAGCTTACATACAAAACCTTAACCAAAATCGGGACGCGGACGCGGATGCCGACGCCGACGCATGGGCGAGTGCAATAGCTCACTATTCTATGAATAGTCGAGCTAAAAAGGCCGATTTTTCGATAATTCAAGGGCCGTAACTCCAAAATGCCTAGACTGATTTGGCTAGTTATAGAACTTGGCTGAGGTCTTATGGTCAAACATATTTTGTTCAAGTTTGGTGAAGATCAGATGAGAAATGTTTGACTTAAGAGTGCGGACAAGAGTAAAAAGGTCGATTTTTCGATAATTCAAGGGCCGTAACTCCAAAATGCCTGGACCGATTTGGCTAGTTATCGAACATAGCCGAGGTCTTATGGTCAAACACATTTTATTTAAGTTTGGTGAAGATTGGATGAGAAATGTTTGAATTAGAGTGCGGACAAGAGTAAAAAGGCTGCTTTTTGGTAATTCAAGGGCTGTAACTCCAAGACGCCTGGGACGATTTGGCTAGTTATCGAACTTGGCTGAGGTCTTATGGTCAAACACATTTTGTTTAAGTTTGGTGAAAATCGGATGAGAAATGTTCCACTTAGAGTGCGAACAAGCTTTGTGACAGACAAGACACACACACACACACAGACACTGGAGTAAATCAATATGTCTCCCACACCACTGTGTGGTGGGAGACATAAATATATTCATCCTCCATTCAATCTCAAAAGGGAGCAAATGTCTTATTCAGGATCTAGTTCAATCTCCTGCTTAAACAATCAAGCAAGACAATGAGAACAATGTGCTACATACATCAGGTAATGAATCAAACACTTCCATAGGGTCTAAACCACCAGGACCAAGTCTCTTCTGTCTCTCTTCCTGTAAAATAAACATTTGAAATCATCATCTGCATCAATTCAACATATACAGCAGCAGTAAATGAGTTTTAAAAGCAAAGCAGTTTTCACATTAATTTTGTTTTGTTCGATTTTAACCAACATCACCACAACTTAGGGCACATGGCTTCTATCCTGGTTTTATTGAAAGAGGAAGACCCCAGCTGCTCCTCCAGGCATTCATTTCAGGCAAAGACAGGCACCTGAGTAGAACCACAAACCTAGCGCAATTATGAAGAAAATGAAAAAGGAGCTCAACTGTAATGGAAATAATGTTATGACTATGAAAAACTGCCTTTCGGTTAAGCCAGGATCCATACAGATTGCCTTTTTATAAACCAGGAACCTGAGATATTTTTGTTGACAATGAAGATAAAGACAAACAATTACAGTTCTAGTTCTATCTGGCAAATATGCTTCCAGCTAGCCAACCTTCAGGTTTTTAATTGCTTTTGATTGGAATTGAATGCTTTTCATTGGAGTTTTTTAAAATAGATTTATTAATAGCTTATGACCTGAATCACCTGTATTTATATGCTATGTGAAATTTTGTGAATATCTAAGCAGCTGAAAAGCCGTATTTGTATAAAATCTTATATGTTAAAAATCACTTTTATTCTAAAACAAATAAAGAAAAGACAATGAGTTTGTACACATCATGGGGGAGCCAACCTGATTAATTTTATTGTAACTTGATTTTTTAAAACATACTATTTCAACACGTTAAACAAGAGTGCCAGAATGTCACAATATACGCCCGTCACAGCAAATTTCTTTACACTAGCACCTGTATTTGCAAATGGATTTTTAATTTTATGGTAGTAATTATTGTAATTCTTTTGTTTTTCTAAATCCACATAAAAACTCCTTACCAGGTAGAGATACCTTAAAATACACCTAAAATTTGAAAGTAGCATCTATGTTGTACCACAGAAAAGTGGTCTTGGTTTTTCCCTACCGTCAATTATAAAAAAGTTACAATATAAGTCATTTATAGTAACAACTAAGGGAAGTTAATCATAAAAAAAAAAAAAAATCCCCCCCAAAAAATTGTAAGTACATACAAAAATCCTTACCAGGTAGAGATAGGTCAAAATACACCTCAGAATTGGATGTTACATGCATGTTGTACTACAGAAAAGTGGTCTTCATTTTTCCCTACGACTAGTAATGAAAAAGTTACAAGCTATTTATAGTGACAACAAAGGGAAGTAATTCTAAAGAAGGGACCTGTGCATGACACTTTGTCTCATGATGGTGTACTATTGTGCCAAGTTACATCAAAATCCCTCCATGCATGAAGATGAAATGCTTCGGACAAAGTCATTCTTGTATCTGACCTTTGGCCTCTAAGTATGACCTTGACCTTAGACCTAGGGACCTGGTTCTTATGCAAGACACTCCATCTCATGGTGATGAACATTTGTTCCAAGTTATATCAAAATCCCTCCATGCATGAAGGAAAAATGCTCCGGACAAAGTTTTCATTCTTGTATCCTTTTACCTCTAAGAGTGACCTTGACCTTAGACCTAGAGACCTAGTTCTTGTGCATGACACTCCGTCTCATGATGGTGAACAATTCTGCCATATTAAATCAAAATCCCTCCATGCATGAAGAAGATATGCTCTGGACAAAGTCTGTGGACGCCGCCCGCCTGCCCGCCAAGGGCGTTCCCATAATACGTCCCGTTTTTCAAACGGGCGTATAAAAATTGTGCTTCTATTTTGTTTATGGATTAGAAAGTTGTTAATATTTACAAAGGTTGTTGCGAATGTAATAAATGCATAGACTGCCCAATATCATGATCAGTGTGGCCAACTTATAATGACATTTTGGTACTGACTACTGTACACATGGGAAAAAAATCACTTGAATCGGGTAATAATTTTGCTTATTACTTTCCTTACTATTTGACTCACTGAAAATGAAAAGCAACAAAAAAAAAAAGAAAAAAGGTGCCTTCCTTGGTACATAGTGCCTCTAAGACTTTTTCAATACTTTTTCAAATACTTTGCTCAAACCAGTGTGCACGTAAGATTCACATTTGACCAAGGAAACAACATATGAGTAAAGTGAGAACAACACGGAGAATGTTTGGCAGACATTTTATGTTGAATAAATCACTCATTTTTCTGTATTTGACACATTGTATTTGATCAAAATTCATCACTACTGTAAATATAAGATAAATATATCCATGACTACAGTATCAAAAATTCTTGTAGGTTTCCATCTCGATGATATACCCACAATGATAAAACTTTAGATTCATTAAGTGTTACAGTGCAAAGGAATAAACCCCTTGCTGGTATTCTCTTGGAAAAACATCCAAATCTAAACAAAATAACAATCAGAATGATATAACACAAGACCGGCCTTTGTCATTCTATAATTACTTACAGTGACTGGTAAATCATTTTTTAATACTTCACAAACAAGTCTTTTTCATGTTTTACAAATATTGTACTAAGTATAAATATTGTGGGTGAGGTAGCGCTGACTGAAGTGTAGCAGGACAAGATTTCGTCTTGGACTGACTAAAGATTTCATAATTACCCAGGCCCTGCAAGATGCCATTTGCTGAAAGAATATGTTGCAATTTAATAAAGTAACAATTTCTGCATTGTGTACAACATTATTTTTTGGTAATACTTTTTAATCCTCAAAAATGCCATTTTTACCTCCTCATGTTCCTTGATTGCCTTATCTATTTTCTGTTTAGCTCTGGTCCTTATTCTTTGTTTGAACCCCTCAAGTTCATCATTAAATGCATCAAGGTATTCTTTCTGTGCCACCTTTATTCTGCAGTAAAATACAAAATTGAATTTCATACCTTTCTCACTAAAATATGTTTGTAATGACTACAGCTATGATATCAACACGTGTTTTTAGCAGATACTGATATATATAATTGTGACCATGACTGAGAAAATGGGTCCAGATGAGGAATTTTGACATTTTCAGGTTTTTGCATATTTAGAAAGTATATTCATTCAGAAATAAATCCTAAAAATTTCAGATGAAAATCTTCAAAATTGTTAATTTTATGACAGATTTTGTAACATACATGTAGATATTAAAAATGAAAACAGCCTTTCTTTCTAGTTTATTTCTCACATACTGGTAATGGCTAACAATTCTGAAATAAATATATCTTTTGTTTCAATTGCATGATATAAGTAAGATCCCTTCTTAATACACAAAATGATAAATCAATTAAAACCTACAACAATTTCTTTAAAAATATTTCTAAAATTGTGTTACCATGGCAACAAATATATCAAAATCCCTTTTTTATGATAAAACTTTAAAAAAACATGTTCGCTTGAAATAAGGATTTTAAAAAGCAAAATATTTTAAGGCATATGTATTTACAAAAATAAACTGAAAATTTCCCATGAAAATATTAAGAATGTTTGGTTTTATGACAGTTTTTGTAACATGGTTAATAACAACAAGAATAAGATAGATTTGTCATTGTTTCTTCATAACTCGTCTTTTACATGCTGGTAATAAATGACTACCTTGGAAAAAAAAGAACCTTCTATTACTATGTATGAGCGAACAGTTGCTCTAAATACAATACAATTATATGTGACATGGTGTTATTACTTTCAATTCTAAAATATGCTAGGAAGTAGAATTACATTTTCACTGTTCAAAGTGTTGTATATTAAAATGTTTGAATCCAACAACAATTTCTATCTTTTATATTCACTTCCTTTTTTCAGTTCTCAGAAAAATCCTCGTCAATCCAATTTCAGTTCAAGTGGTTTGGAACAAACAGAATCCTTTCACTTTTCAGACAAATACTATTCTCTTATGAGTTCATACAGGTACCATTGTCAGGCTTGTGTCATTCCATGTCAATAATATTCGTTGGCAGGGGGGAGTAGATTTTAGTATGTTAACTGGACTGCCCACTTTTAAGACTAACACCCAGGTGTTTCTGCAGACATGATAAAGTGTAATACCTGGTTATCTTCTTCAAAATTTTTAAAATTTTGTGATAAGATATTTCTCCACTGGTAGAATGTGACAGGATTTAAATCATTGTGACCAACTGTGTTTTATGACATTTCTTTGATGACTGACACACTGAAATCAGCAATATCATGTATTATTAAAGGTCCAGCATTCCCCCTCCTCCACAGATTCTTCTAAATTCAAAAGTGCAATCAGATTCAAACTTTGCATGGCCCTGTGATCTTTGGGTTGAAAAATCAATCGATCTGTGATATCCTGTAACAATAAGTAAAACATTTTATTTTAAATAATTAACCTGGGAGTCGCTTTATTTAAAAAAAGCAGGGTTATCACTATTTGATAATAGAGGTTTTTTAAACCACATGCCTAAAATAGACTGACAACAGCGTGCGCCCAGTATATAAAATGTACTTTGTTTGTAGATTTTGGTTAACTGCAATAGGATGTTTCTAAAACACATTTTTTGCATTTATTGTGGTTAACCCTTAACCTGCAAATTTGTAAAATGGACTACTCCACCCTTTAAATAGAGACAGTACCATTTATAGCTTTAGAGGGTTCTAATAGAAAATTTGCTGACTAAGTATCAAACACTGCAGATCATGACCAAAACTTCACAGATGTGCAGATTGATCTTGATCTGCACTGGTTGCAAAGGCAGACATAGCTGCCTCATGCAGCCTAAGGGTTAAAAGTATACACTGTTTTAACAGCTATCAAAAAGGGTTTTGTTACCTAGTAAAACTCTCCACAGACCATACCACTGCAAGATGTTATTTCTATTCTAGCTAGCAGCATTGTCAAAATGGAATCCCAAAATACAGGTATGATGTACCAGCTCACAAGTTGTCTGCCCCTTAACCAACTGAGTTGCTTTCATAAACAAGGGAAAACCCTTGCCTTCCTAAAAAAAAAGATTTAAAATCTTTGGTAAAAGCATCTGTTATCTTCATGTATCTCAGGAACCTTTACAGCCCTACATTCAAATCCATATTCTTGGTGCAATAAAACTGGTAAAAAAAATAAAATCACATAACAATGTCTATGTCAAGAATGGGTTTAATTTAAATTTCTGAAAATAATCAAATTACAATTAAACTAAATTACAATTAACTGATTTACTTCAAATAATTATTTAAAATTCCTATTATTTAAACTATTCAACAACTTAATGAAAATATCAACTTATACACATGTACATGTAGTGTTAAGCATTCAAATTATCCATGTACTTATTGAGTGCCACAAACTTTCCCAGGCTAATAGCCAATGTAATGAAGACTTTAAACACCAACTGATCCTCCTCAAACCAGATTGTTGAAATTAAATTTCAATAATGCCAGTTTTGTCAGTTTTTTAAAAGCCATTCAATAGTCATAGTACATGTACAAAACATTGTAAAAAATCATTAGTGTAGAAGTAGACTTATTTTGTATTGGCTCCAACAAAACCAAGACAGAGGTATAAATAAATAATATATTGCATTAAAATTATAATAAGAGCCTTTAGCTGCATGCTAATTACCTGATTCCTCAAAAGCACACCCAAAAATTTATGTTACATTTCTTGAGATCTTAAATAAACAGACCAATTTCCTGGCTGTTGTGGGGTATATGAACCACTGTTTTGGAATGAACCATCAAAGAACAAGGAATATTATCTGAAAGAAGATTACATTACATGTACCGTAAACATCACAAAAAAACAAAAACTGGCTACTAAATTAATTTATAATGTGATTTGAAAGGTTCATTAACTTACCACAAAATACTTTAAAAGTTATTATACTATGAATCTTTTTTTAAAGGATCATAAATTGTTTTACACACAGCAAGGCTAAAAATTTCAAAAAAAAAAAGATTTTAAATTATATGGCATAAATTCCCACTACCATATACAATCATCCTGTTACAAAAACATTCTGAATCAACAATAATGGAAAGAGAGTAGTCACCAGCAGAAATAACATGACTTATGAGACCCACAGCAAAAACAGTTACCATTTTATAAACAGAAGTGTCTAGACATCCGTAACCAGAAACCTAGCCATGTTCTAGCCGACCGGTAACAGGACGCCTAGCCTATCCTATCCTATGGGGGTTTTCTAGGCGTCCGGTAATCAATTCTAAAATATTGATAAGCCTTACAGGTGAAAAATTCAAACTTATGCCAAAAAAAAAAATGATACAAAAAATTTTAAATTCATTACAGTATTCATATGAAAAAAAGATCGCCAACAGCTAGAAAAACTTTAGCGAAGAGGCTAGTCGCTTGTTGCCGGACAGCTAGAATGCGGGGTAGGCGCCCGGGTTTACCGGACATCTACATAATTATTTCCTTTTAAAATACCTTGGCTACTACTGTGAGAGGGGACTTTTCGAGAAATCATGTGACATAGGCAGGCATCTATAAGTCTGCATCAGATTTATTAATTATCATAGCTACTGGTACTGATGATAAACCCGGACAGATGATAAAGTCGACCACCTTGGAAATATTCGATTGCAATCGGTTATTTATAAAATTGAACACACCATCTAATAGTTTCAACTTACAACACCAACTGGTGTAAAAAAAAACAAAATTGGGAAATATTCCCGTATAAATAAATGACTTACATTTTTTTGTATAAAAAATAATTATCCAAAATTACTGGGGAAGAGGGTGTTTTTTGCGCATGCTCACTGTCGAAACATGAAGGCCTGACAATTGGTAACTTTTCATTACTTGATCAGGAATGAATGTTGCAGCTTTTTGGGGAAAATTTCAATATAATAATACCAAGAAAATTTTGTAAATGACAAAGGTTTCGAAATTAAACATCAGTCAACGTTCATACAGCCCCATTTACAATACCCATTTCAGGGCCTCACTTCTGTGAGTTTTTCTTAATAAATATAAATTTGAATTATGTAAAGTTTTCAGCAAAGTTAAACTTTATTTTGATACCGACCATTGATTACAATTTTCAGAAATAAAAAGTTACAGGTAAAAAACCTCATTTTCTGTTCGGGTTTATCATCAGTACCAGTACATGTATATTGACTTTTTATTATTGTTTTTTTCCATAAATAATGCTTACTAGTCTATGGACAATAAAATAATCTGATGAATCCTGGTCACCTTGAGTAAGAAGCTGCCTGCCTTCAATAATCTTTGTGATAACCCAACTGGCCATTTTATATTAAATATACTGGCATAGTGAAATCATCTGTGGGGGTTGAGTGGCCACCAGATAAATTTCATAAATTTTCCCTCTTTATGTTTTGGATTTACTTCCAGGTAAAAGACAGACTTATTTCAGTGAAAGTTTCAAATATACTAGAGAATCTACATTAACAACTGTTTATAAACGGTACTTACCAAATCACTAAACAGTATTACAAGTCTCAGATCCCTTCATCATTGAACAAAAGGTAGATAAACAAAAGTAAACTTCACACGCTTCCCTGATAAAATCCGAAACCAGAAACATATTGAAGGGGAAACAACTGATTTTGAATGAAATATTTTGCCTCAGGCGTAATAACACTATTTTTTTTACATGTCTGATGTCTAAATATTCTCTCTCTAGTAGGCTGTTATCAATCATGTAACAAGTAGTCGTACTTTAACGGTCAAACTTTTGCTAATTAAAACATGTGTAAGAAAGCTGCGCGCGTAAACTTGGCGCAACTTTAAACGTCGTTTCTCGATATTACGTCATGCCGCATCTGGACCGGTTTTCAATGACGACGTCACATATATATATATAGCAGGTGTTGTTTAATCATGAAGTAACATCACTGGTGTCACAAAACAGAATATATAATAAAAAGAAAACAATGGAAGTCCATACCAAAATACTTTGGTATATTTTCAATATCTTTTGAAAATATAATAAAAATTTATTTCATACATATTGAGAAAACAACAAACATGGTAATGGCAAACGCCGCATGTCACATATGTTACTGATGCCCGAAACTGACATTTTATCACTAAATAGTAGATGTACCAAGCGTAAGCACTACAAATCAAACTTTAACTTAATTATACCACTTTGAATAGAACTAGAATGTGTCTGTAGGACACAGGGTGTGCCTGCCCCCCACAGGTACATTTGTCACAAATAAGGGGCCATAATTCAAATGCTTGCAGTCTTATGGGGGATAGTCTCAACAAACATTTTATAAAAAGGATTCATTATTCTAGGCCATATACTTTTTGAGCTATGAGCATCACAAACAAAAATTCCACTATTTTGGCTATTTCAAGGGCAATAACTCTGTAATAAGCTCTAAGATTCTCAAGAAGAATGCCAAATGTGCAAGGTCACATCATGATAAAGACTCAAGCATGGTTTCATGAATTTACAGCAAATACTTCTTGAGCTAGGCACATAATTAGGTGAAAATGTGATAACTTCAAAAATAAGGGGTGAAGCCAGCCAAAAAATAAAAGGTGTGCACGTTTATATCATGCTAAAAACTCATGCAAGTTTTCATCCATTTATATCATATACTTTGCGAGCTAGATGCGTCACAAGGTGAAAAAGTGCATTTTCTATTATGTCAGGGGCCATAACTCTGAAAAACAAGAGGACCATGATGGTCCTGAATTGCTCATCTGTCTCCACATGACCCAATTTTCATGAAGATCCACTGAAAAATATGGCTTCTAGAGAGGTCACAAGGTTTTTCTATTATTTGACCTAATGACCTAGTTTTTGAAGGCACATGACCCAGTTTTGAACTTGACCTAGATATTATCAAGGTGAACATTCTAACCAATTTTCATGAAGATCACATGAAGAGTATGGCCTCTAGAGAGGTCACAAGGTTTTCTATTTTTATACCTACTGACCTAGTTTTGACCACACGTGACCCAGTTTCAAACTTTATCTAGATATCACCAAGGTGAACATTCAGACAAATTTTCATGAAGATCCATTGAAAAATATAGCCTCTAGAGTGGTCAATAAGTTTTTCAATTTTTAGACCTACTGACCTAGTTTTTGACCGCAGTTGACCCAGTTTCGAACTTGACCTAGATATCATCAAGATGAACATTCAGACCAACTTTCATACAGATCCCATGAAACAAGAGGGCCAAGATGGCCCTAGGTCGCTCACCTAACAAACACTCCATAACAGTGTAAAACATGTTTGACCTAGTGATTTCATGGAAACAAATATTCTGACCAATTTTCATTAAGATTGGACCAAAAAATTGGTCTCTTGCGATAAAACAAGCATTTTCTAAGATATGACCTAGTTTTTGACCCTAATGACCCATGTTTTAAACTCAACCTAGATTTTATCAAGGCAATCATTCTGACCAAAATTCATGAAGATCAACTGAAAAATACAACCTCTATCACATACAGAAATTTTTTCTTTGATTTGACCAAGTGACCAGTTTTTGACCCAGATGACCCATATTCAAATTCGAAACCCAGATTTCATTAAGGCAATCAACCTGACCAAATTTCATAAAAATCAATTGAAAAAAACAGTCTCTAACGCATACACAAGATTTTTTCTTTAAATTGACCTAGTGACCTAATTTTGACCTCAGATAAACCCTTATTCAAAATAGACCTAGATTTCATCAAGGGAATCATTCTGACCAAATTTCATGAAGATCAATTGAAAAATACATCCTCTATTGCATACACAATGTTTTTTTTCGATTTGACTTAGTGACCTATTTTTGACCCCAGATGACCCATTTTTGAACTCGGCCTAGATTTATCAAGTAATCATTCTGGCTAAATTCATGAAGATCATTGAAAAATACAGCCTCTATTGCATACACAAGGTTTTTCTTTGATTTGACCTAGTGACCTAGTTTTTTACCCCCGATGACCCATTTTTCGAACTTGGTCTAAATTTCATCAAGGTAATCATTATGACCAAAATTCATGAAGATCAATTGAAAAATACAGCCTCTATCGCATACACAAGGTTTTTACATGATATGACCTAGTGACCTAGTTTTTGACCCCAGATGACCCATTTTCGAACTCGGCCTAGATTTCATCAAGGTTATCATTCTGACCAAAATTCATGAAGATCAATTGAAAAATACCGCCTCTATCGCATACACAAGGTTTTTCTTTGATTTGACCTAGTGACCTAGTTTTTGACCCGAGATGACCCATTTTCAAACTCGGCCTAGATTTTTATCAAAGGGAAATCAATTTTGACCAAAATTCATGAAGATCAAATTGAAAAATAAAGCCTATCGCATACACAAAGGTTTTCTTTGATATGACCTAGGACCTAGTTTTTTTACCCGAGATGAAACCCCTTTTCGACTCGGCCTAGATTTCATCAAGGCAATCATTCTGACCAAAATTCATGAAGATTAATTGAAAAATACAGCCTCTATCGCATACACAAGGTTTTTCTTTGATTTGACCTAGTGACCCCAGTTTTTGATCCGAGATGACCCATTTTCGAACTCGGCCTAGATTTCATCAAGGTTATCATTCTGATCAATATTCATGAAGAAGAATTGAAAAAAAACAGCCTCTATCGCATACACAAGGTTTTTCTTTGAATTGACCTAGTGACCTAGTTTTTGACCCGAGATGACCCATTTTCAAACTCGGCTTAGATTTCATCAAGGTTATCATTCTGACCAATATTCCATGAAGATTAATTGAAAAATACCGCCTCTATCGCATACACAAGGTTTTTTCTTTGATTTGACCTAGTGACCTAGTTTTTTGACCCGAGATGACCCAATTTCGAACTCGGCCTAGATTTCATCAAATTAAATTTTTCTGACCAATATTTATGAAGATTTAAATTTAAAAATACAGCCTCTATCGCATACACAAGGTTTTCTTTGATTTGACCTAGTGACCTAGTTTTTGACCCGAGATGACCCATTTTCGAACTCGGCCTAGATTTCATCAAGGTTATCATTCTGACCAATATTCATGAAGATTAATTGAAAAATACAGCCTCTATCGCATACACAAGCTAAATGTTGACAGACGACGGACGACAGACGACAGACGACAGACGACAGACGACGGACGACAGACGCCGGACATCGAGCGATCAGAAAAACTCACCTGAGCATTGCTCAGGTGAGCTAAAAAATGGCCTCTAGAGAGGTCACAAGGTTTTCTATTATTTGACCTACTGACCTAGTTTTTGAAGGCACGTGACCCAGTTTCAAACTTGACCTAGATATCATCAAGGTGAACATTCAGACCAATTTTCATGAAGATCCATTAAAACGTACGGCCTCTAGAGAGGTCACAAGGTTTTTCTATTTTTAGACCTACTGACCTAGTTTTTTTACTGCAGTTGACCCAGTTTCGAACTTGACCTAGATATCATTAGGATGATCATTCAAACCAAAATTCATACAGATCCCATGAAAAATATGGCCTCTAGAGAGGTCACAAGGTTTTTCTATTATTTGACCTACTGACCTAGTTTTTGATGGCAAGTGACCCAGTTTCGAACTTGACCTAGATATCATCAAGGTGAACATTCTGACCAATTTTCATGAAGATCCATTGAAAAGTATGGCCTCTAGAGAGGTCACAAGGTTTTTCTATTTTTAGACCTACTGACCTAGTTTTCAATAGCACGTGACCCAGTTTCGAACTTGACCTAGATATCATCAAGATGAACATTCTGACCAACTTTCATAAAGATCCCATGAAAAATGTGACCTCTAAAGTGGTCACAAGCAAAAGTTTACGGACGGACGCACGCATGGATGACGGACGCCACGCGATCACAAAAGCTCACCTTGTCACTTTGTGACGGGTAGCAAACAAGGGGACATGATGGTCCTGAATCGCTCACCTGTCCCCACAATACCCAGTTTGAACGGAGCATGACATCGTTTTTTTATTATTTGACATAGTGACCTAGTTTTTTGAGCTCATGTGACCCATTTTTTGAACCTGACCTAGATATCATCAAGATAAAAATTCTGACCAATTTTCATGAAGATCCATTGAAAAATATGGCCTCTAGAGAGGTCACAAGGTTTTTTTATTATTTGACCTACTGACCTAGTTATTGATGGCATGTGACCCAGTTTCAAACTTGACCTAGATATCATCAAGGTCAACATTCTGACCAATTTTCATGAAGATCCATTCGAAAGTATGGCCTCTAGAGAGGTCACAAGGTTTTTCTATTTTTAGACCTACTGACCTAGTTTTCGACCACAGTTGACCCAGTTTCGATCTTGACTTGATATCATCAAGATACACATCCAGACCAATTTTCATACAGATCCCATGAAAAATACGGCCTCTAGAGAGGTCACACGGTTTTTTTTATTATTTGACCTACTGACCTAGTTATTGATGGCACGTGACCCAGTTTCAAACCTGACCTAGATATCATCAAGGTGAACATTCTGACCAATTTTCATGAAGATCCATTCAAAAGTATGGCCTCAAGAGAGGTCACAAGGTTTTTCTATTTTTAGACCTACTGACCTACTTTTTGTTCGCACGTGACCCAGTTTCAAACTTGACCTAGATTTTATCAATATGAACATTCAGACCAACTTTCATACAGATCCCATGAAAAATATGGCCTCTAGAGAGGTCACAAGCTTTTCTATTATTTGACCTACTGACCTAGTTTTTGACGGCACATGACCCAGTTTCGAACTTGACCTAGATATCATCAAGGTGAACATTTTGACCAATTTTCATGAAGATCCATTGAAAAGTATGGCCTCTAGAGAGGTCACAAGGTTTTTCTATTTTTAAACATACTGACCTAGTTTTTGACCACACATGACCCAGTTTCAAACTTGACCTAGATATCATCAAGATGAACATTCAGACCAATTTTCATGAAGATCTTGTAAAAAATATGGCCTCTAGAGAGGTCACAAGGTTTTTCTATTTTTAGACCTACTGACCTAGTTTTTGACCACACGTGACCCAGTTTCGAACTTGACCTAGATATCATCAAGGTGAACATTCTGACCAATTTTCATAAAGACCCAATGAAAAATGTGACCTCTAGAGTGGTCACAAGCAAAAGTTTACGGAGGGACGGACGATGGACGCTGCATAATCACAAAAGCTCACCTTGGCACTTTGTGACAGGTGAGCTAAAAAGGGCAAACCCAGATGAAAAATAGGAGGTGTGCAAGTTCATATCATGATAAAGACTAATGCAAGGTTTAATAAATTTAAATGTAATACTTTTTGAGTTAGTTGCATCTCAAAATGAAAATGTGCATTTTTGACTATTTCAGGGGCCATAACTCTCAAAATAAGGGGTGGACCCAATGAAAAATAGGAGGTGCCCAAGTTCATATCATGATAAAGACTCATGCAAGGTTTCATAAATTTACATTAAATCATTTTTGAACTTGGCATGTCACAAGATGAAAATGTGCATGTTTTACTATTTCAGGGGCCATAACTCTGGAAATAAAGGGCAGACCCAGATGAAAAATAGGAGGTGCGCAAGTTCATATCATAACAAGAGCTTGTCGAACACGAAATGCCCCCCTTGATGCATTCAGTAATTGCACAAGAAACAGAAATTATATGCTCACTGTAAACAAAAGTTCTACCATTCTGGTTTAATCTGACCTTGACCTTTAAAGGTGGTCAATCACATTTGAGGAACATTTTCTGACATTTTTCAGTATTTATATATTCTGTTAGCGATTTATTTAAGGAACAAAAAGACCCATTACATAAAGTTAGATACCTTTTGGAAATGTATGATTTATTAATTCTTAAGAAATTTTGTAATTATCTCCCTTTAATACAAAAGTGTTTAAAAAGTGGGTTATTTCTTTTAATTCAATATAATTCTAGTTTTACATTTGCATTTGATAAATATTTGGAATATTACAACTACCCGAAACAAAAGGCAAGTTTTGAAACAAAGTGTACTTTGGAATTGATTTATTTTAAATCTATCTGGGTTGCGCAACCAAGACAAAGGGAGGTAATTATAATTTTATAAACTTGCATTTCTAATGAATTTGGCAAAATATGTTCTTGTCAATGCAAATCTTTTACAACTCTAATACAGTAGTGCTTATATTCATAACATTCCTTAGGCAATGTATGTTTATTAAATTTATACTTATGCTAAAATGACGCTATCTTGGTTGGGCAACCAGGATAGGAAAATCATAGTTCAAAAATTCTTCCAGTGAAAATCTGATGTGTATTAAGAACTTGATAAACACAAATAAGTGTAAATTATCAGTTGGTAAAGTTTTAAAAAAATCTGAAAGTTGACCAAAATCTGATTAACCACCTTTAACCTACTACCGGTAACCTAACACGAGATCTCAGAGTGATCTTGGTGCCATCCACTGAGCCATTTTTGAATGTTCCAAATTTCAAGACTAGCTCAAGGTCAAAATCAAGGTCAAATTTCATTTCGGTACAAAACAATGTGTATGTGGTCAAAATTTGAAAGCTGTGGCTTGAGAAATGTGAAAGTAGGTCACTAGATCAATTTCAAGGTCAAAGTTCATTTCGGTAGACAGAACTATGCATGTGTTTCAAATTTGGAGGCTGTAGCTTGAGAAATGTGAAAGTATGTAATAGGTAAAAATTAATGTCAAATTTCAATTCAGAACACAAAAGTATGCATGCTGTCCAAATTTGAAGCCTGTAGCTTCAGAAATGTGAAAGTAGGTCACTAGGTCAATCTCAAGATCAAAGTTAATTTCAGTACACAAAACTATGCATGTGGTTCAAATTTGAAGGCTGTAGCTTGAGAAATGTGAAAGTAGGTCACTCGGTCAAAATCAAGGTCAAACTTTATTTCGGAACACAAAACTATGCAAGTGGTCCAAATTTGAAGCCTGTACCTTCAGAAATGTGAAAGTAGGTCACTAAGTCAATCTCAAGATCAAAGCTCATTTCAGTACACAAAACTATGCTTGTGGTTCAAATTTGACGGCTGTAGCTTGAGAAATGTGAAAGTAGGTCACCAGGTCAAAATAAAAATCAAATTTTATTTTGGAACAAAAAACTATGCATGTGGTCCAAATTTGAAGCCTGTACCTTCAAAAATGTGAAAGTAGGTCACTAGATCAATAACTAGGTCAGTTTTTTTTCGGTACACAAACCTATGCATGTGGTCCAAATTTGAAAGCTGTAGCTACAGAAATATGAAAGTAGGTCACTAGGTCAAGATCAAGATCAACTCATGTCAAGGTTCATCTTGCCACTCAAAACTATACATGTGGTCCAAATTTGAACTAGAGCTATCACTAAAGGTGATGAATGTACCCCCCGCATGCACTGACACAGTACATTGCAATTTGACGCACACAAGACTGCATAATTATGTGGACTGTATGTATACAGACTGTATGTATACAGTATAGTAACAAACAAGAGGGCCAAGATGGCCCTAGGTCCCTCACCTAAGAAACACACCATAACAGTGTAAAACATGTTTGACCTTGTGATTTCATGGAAACAAATATTCTGACCAATTTTCATTAAGATTGAACCAAACAAGAGCTGTCTCCATAGGATGACACATGCCCCCGATGGCACTTTAAATGAATAGTTATGGCCGATGTTCGAGTTTAGGACCTTTGACCTACGGAGCTGGGTCTTGCGCGCGACACGTCGTCTTACTGTGTCACACATTTATGCGTAGTTATTTTAAAATCCATGCATGAATGACAAAGATATGGACCAGAGACGCCCATCAACGCACTATCATGAAAAAAGACCTTTAACATCTAAGTGTGACCTTGACCTTTGAGCTACGGACCTGGGTCTTGCGCATGACATGTCGTCTTACTGTGGTACATATTCATGCCAAGTTATTTGAAAATCCATCCATCGATGACAAAGATATGGACCGGACACGCCCATCAATGCACTATCCCTTAATGTCTAAGTGTGACCTTGACCTTTGAGATACGGACCTGGGTCTTGCGCGCGACACGTCGTCTTACTGTGGTACACATTCATGCCAAGTAATTTGAAAATCCATCCATCGATGACAAAGATATGGACCGGACATGCCCATCAATGCACTATCCCTTAATGTCTAAGTGTGACCTTGACCTTTGAGCTACGGACCTGGGTCTTGCGCGCGACACATCGTCTTACTGTGGTACACATTCATGCCAAGTTATTTGAAAATCAATCCATTGATGACAAAGACATGGACCCGACACGCCTATCAATGCAATAACCTTTAATGTCTAAGTGTGACCTTGACCTTTGAGCTACGGACCTGGGTCTTGCGCGCGACACGTCATCTTACTGTGGTACACATTCATGCCAAGTTATTTGAAAATCCATCCATCGATGACAAAGATATGGACCGGACACGAAAAATGCGGACAGACCGACAGACCGACGGTTCAAAAACTATATGCCTCCCTTCGGGGGCATAAAAATTGGTCTCTTGCTATAAAACAAGCATTTTCTTAGATATGACCTAGTTTTTGACCCTAGATAACCCATGTTCAAACTCGACCTAGATTTTATCAAGGCAATCATTCTGACCAAAATTCATGAAGATCAATTGAAAAATACAGCCTGATTTGACCAAGTGACCTGTTTTTGACCTCAGATGACCCATATTCAAATTCGACCTAGATTTCATTAAGGCAATCATCCTGACCAAATTTCATAAAAATCAATTGAAAAAAACAGTCTCTATCGCATACACAAGATTTTTCTTTAATTTGACCTAGTGACCTAGTTTTTGACCTTAGATAACCCATATTCAAACTTGACCTAGATTTCATCAAGGCAATCACTCTGACCAAATTTCATGAAGATCAATTGAAAAATACATCCTCTATTGCATACACAATGTTTTTCTTCGATTTGACCTAGTGACCTAGTTTTTGACCCCAGATGACCCATTTTCGAACTTGGCCTAGATTTTATCAAGGTAATCATTCTGGCTAAATTTCATGAAGATCTGTTGAAAAATACAGCCTCTATTGCATACACAAGGTTTTTTTTTTTACTTGACCTAGTGACCTAGTTTTTGACCCCATATGACCCATTTTCGAACTTGATCTAAATTTCATCAAGGTAATCATTATGACCAAAATTCATGAAGATCAATTGAAAAATACAGCCTCTATCGCATACACAAGGTTTTTCCTTGATTTGACCTAGTGACCTAGTTTTTGACCCCAGATGACCCATTTTCGAACTCGCCTAGATTTCATCAAGGCAATCATTCTGACCAATATTCATGAAGATTAATTGAAAAATACAGCCTCTATCGCATACACAAGGTTTTTCTTTGATTTGACCTAGTGACCTAGTTTTTGACCCGAGATGACCCATTTTCGAACTCGGCCTAGATTTCATCAAGGTTATCATTCTGACCAATACTCATGAAGAATAATTGAAAAATACAGCCTCTATCGCATACACAAGGTTTTTCTTTGATTTGACCTAGTGACCTAGTTTTTGACCCGAGATGACCCATTTTCAAACTCGGCCTAGATTTCATCAAGGCAATCATTCTGACCAATATTCATGAAGATCAATTCAAAAATACAGCCTCTATCGCATACACAAGGTTTTTCCTTGATTTGACCTAGTGACCTAGTTTTTGACCCGAGATGACCCATTTTTGAACTCGGCCTAGATTTAATCAAGGTTATCATTCTGACCAATATTCATGAAGATTAATTGAAAAATACAGCCTCTATCGCATACACAAGGTTTTTCTTTGATTTGACCTAGTGACCTAGTTTTTGACCCGAGATGACCCATTTTTGAACTCGGCCTAGATTTAATCAAGGTTATCATTCTGACCAATATTCATGAAGATTAATTGAAAAATACAGCCTCTATCGCATACACAAGCTAAATGTTGACAGACGACAGACGCCGGACATTGAGCGATCAGAAAAACTCACCTGAGCATTGCTCAGGTGAGCTAAAAACAAAGTCCCATAACTATGCAGAATATTTATCTAAAAGAATGTAACATGCACCATGCACAACTAGGGTTTGTACTGACCACTTGTGTGAAGTTTCATTAAATTGTGTGCAAGGGTTTGGTAGATTAGGCATGCACAAGATTGCATATGCAGACTGTATGTACATAGTATGTTAACAAGAAACAAAGTCCCATAACTCTGCAATGCTTGTCGCTGAAAGAACCTAACATGCCCCATGCACAACTACTGTTGTTACTGATTACTTGTGTGAAGTTTCATTAAATTGTGTCAAGGGGATGAGGAGAGATGGTGCGCACAAGATTGTGTCTATGTATATAGTATAGTAACAAAAAAACAAAGTCCCATAACTCTGCAAAAAAAATTTCTGAAAGAACCTAACATGCCCCATGCACAACTACTGTTGTTACTGATCACTTGTGTGAAGTTTCATTAAATTGTGTCAAGGGGATGAGGAGAGATGGTGCGCACAAGATTGTGTCTATGTATATAGTATAGTAACAAAAAAACAAAGTCCCATAACCCTGCAAATCTTTTTTCTGAAAGAACCTAACATGCCCCATTCACAACTACTGTTGGTACTGATCACTTGTGTGAAGTTTCATTAAATTGTGTCAAGGGGATGAGGAGAGATGGTGCGCACAAGATTGTGTCTATGTATATAGTATAGTAGCAAAAAAAACAAAGTCCCATAACTCTGCAAATTTTTTTTCTAAAAGAACCTAACATGCCCCATGCACAACTACTGTTGGTACTGATTACTTGTGTGAAGTTTCATTAAATTCTGTCAAGGGGATAAGGAGAGATGGTGCGCACAAGATTGCGTCTACGGACAGACGGCCAGACGGACAGACAGACAGACAACCTGAAACCAGTATACCCCCCCCTTACAACTTTGTTGTCGGGGGGTACAATGATGTACCGTAAGTTATGGACATGGAGATTCTAAGTTTTTCCCTACGTAAGTCTATATGAACCATGTGACCCCTGGGGTGGGGCCATATTTGATCCTAGAGGGATAATTTGAACAAACTTGGTAGAGAACCACTAGATGATGCTAGATTACAAAATATCAAAGCCATAGTCTTTGTGGTTTGGACAAGTAGATTTTCAAAGTTTTTCACTATATAAGTCTATGTAAACCATGTGACCCCCAGGGCGGAGCCATATTTGACCCTAGGGGAATAATTTGAACAATCTTAGTAGAGGACCACTAGATGATGTCATATATAAAATATCAAAGCCCTAGGTCCTGTGGTTTTGGACAAGAGGTTTTTCAAAAAATTTTCCTATATAAGTCTATATAAACCATGTGACCCCCGGGGTGGGGCAATATTTGACCCCAGGGAAATAATCTGAACAATCTTTGTAGAGGACCACTAGATTGTGCTACATACCAAATATCAAAGCCCTAGGCCCTATGGTTTTGGACAAGAAGATCAGAAACCGTTTAACTGTTCCTGGCCAATGTGACCTTGACCTTTGACATAATGACCTCAAAATCAATAGGGGTCATCTGCTGGTCATGGCCAACCTAACTATCAATTTTCCTGACACTCGGCCCAAGCGTTCTTGAGTTATTGCCCGGAAACCATTTTACTGTTCCTGGTCACTATGACCTTGACCTTTGACATACTGACATCAAAATCAAAAAGGGTCATCTGCTGGTCATGACCAATCTCAATCAACTTTTGTGACCCTAGGCCTAAACGTTCTTAAGTTATCATCCGGAAACCGTTTAACTGTTCTGGGTCACTGTGACCTCGACCTTTAACATACTGACCTCAAGATCAATAGGGGTCATCTGCTGGTCATGACCAACCTCCCTATCAACATTCATGATCCTAGGCCCAAGTGTTCTTGAGTTATCATCCGGAAACCGTTTTACTATTCAGGGTCACTGTGACCTTGACCTTTGACATACAGACCGCAAAATCAATAGGGTCATCTGCTGGTGATGACCAACCTCCCTATCAACTTTCATGATCCTAGGCCCAAGAGTTCTTGAGTTATCGTCTGGAAACAAATTGGTCTACATTCCGACCGACCGACCAACCGACATCTGCAAAACAATATACCCCTCCTCCTTCGAAAGGGGGCATAATAAAGACTCATGCAAGGTTTCATGAAAAGGTGAAAATGTGCATTTTTGAGTAATTCAGGGGCCATAACTCGAAAAATAGGAGGTGTACAAGTTCATATCATGATAAAGACTCATGCAAGGTTTCATGATTCTATATCAAACACTTTTTGAGCTAGGCATGTCACAAGGTGAAATGTGCATTTTTGAGTAATTCAGGGGCCATAACTCTAAACAAGAGGGCCATGAAGGTCCTGTATCGCTCACCTGACCTATTGGCCTAAAGATCATAAAGATTAACATTCTGACCAAATTTCATTAAGATATGGTCATAATTGTGGCCTCTAAAGTGTTAAAAAGCTTTTCCTTTGATTTGACCCGGTGACCTAATTTTTGACCCTACATGACCCAGATTCAAACTTGACCTTAAGATCATCAAGATCAACATTCTGACTAAGTTTCATGAAGATACAGTCATAAATGTGGCATCTAAAGTGTTAACAAGCTTTTTCTTTGATTTGACCTATTGGCCTAGTTTTTGACCCCACCTGACACAGATTTGAACTTGACCTATAATAATCAAGATTAACATACAGACCAAGTTTCATTAAGATATGGTCATAAATGTGGCCTCTACAGTGTAAACTAGCTTTTCCTTTGATTTGACCTGGTGACCTAGGTTTTGATCCTACATGACCCAGATTCAAACTAGACCTTGAGATCATTAAGATTAACATTCTGACCAAGTTTCATGAAGATATAGTCATAAATGTGGCCTCTACGGAGTTAACACGCTTTTCCTTTGATTTGACCTAGTGAACTAATTTTTGAATTCACCTGACCCAGATTTGAACTTGACCTACAGATCATTAAGATTAACATTCTGACCAAGTTTCATGAAGATACAGTCATAAATCTGGCCTCTACAGTGTTAACACTTTGTGCTCAGGTGAGCTAAAAATAGGGGGTGGAGCCAGACGAAAAATAGGAGGTGCCCAAGTTTATATCATGATAAAGACTCATGCAAGGTTTCATCAATCTATATCAAATACTTTTTGAACTAGGCGTGTTACTAACTTTGGACGCACAGACGAACAGACAAATGGATGGACAAGACCAAATCTATATGCCCCCACCACTCATTGGGAGGGGGGGTGGAGGGCACAAAAAGAGGTTACTTTACATAATTATAATTTCATGCAATCTGGCACAAAAGTTTGATGTTAAATGGTGATTTGCTTTGGTTGTTTTTATCTGTTGATGAAACAAACTCTGTATGGCATATGGTGAATTGATGGTAAACTTGCATCTGAAACTAAACAGTTCTAGAAAATAATGTATACCTATATGATCAGACCTGAATTAACGTACAACTTGATAATAAATATTACCTTGAGAAGAATGGCCTGACACAACTTCGAGGATCTAGTTCCATTTGCTTTGCAAGCTCCAATATAAACTGCATTACAATGGTCTGGTGGGCGACTTGCTCCATGAGAGAATGTTTCTGTGGAAAGAACATGAAGCTGCTTAGTTGTCTGCTAAACAATTACACAGTTATCAAAACTTTTGTCATTTACAGGTCTTCCTGGGATAAACCAGAGTCCTACGTTATAACAAGAGGACCATGATGGTCCTGAATCACTCACCTCTTCCCACATGACCCAGTTTTGAGTATCATGTCGTTTTTTTCTATTATTTGACACAGTGACCTAGTTTTTGAGCTCATGAGACCCAGTTTCGAACTTGACCTAGATATTATCAAGATAAAAATTCTGACCAATTTTCATGAAGATCCATTGAAAAATATGGTCTCTAGAGAGGTCACAAGCTTTTTCTATTATTTGACCTATTGACCTAGTTTTCGAAGGTACGTGACCCTGTTTCGAACTTGACCTAGATATCATCAAGGTGAACATTCTCACTAATTTTCATGAAGATCTTATGAAAAATATGGCCTCTAGAGAGGTCACAAGGTTTTTCTATTTTTATACCTACTGGCCTAGTTTTTGACCTACTGACCCAGTTTCGAAAATGACATAGATATCATCAAGGTGAACATTCAGACCAATTTTCATGAAGATCCATTGAAAAATATGGCCTCTAGAGAAGTCAAAAGGTTTTCTTTATTATTTGACCTACTGACCTAGTTTTTTAAGGCACGTGACCTAGTTTCAAACTTGACCTAGATATCATCAAGGTGAACATTCTGACCAAATTTCATGAAGATCCATTCAAGGGTATGGCCTCTAGAGAGGTCACAAGGTTTTTCAATTTCAAGACCTACTGACCTAGTTTTTTATTGCAGTTGACCCAGTTTCAAACTTGACCTATATATCATCAAGATAAACATTCAGACCAACTTTCATACAGATCATATGAAAAATATGGCCTCTAGAGAGGTCACAAGGTTTTTTCACTATTTGACCTACTGACCTACTTTTTGATGGCATGTGACCAACTTTCAAACTTGACTTAGATATCATCAAGATGAACATTCTGACTAATTTTTATGGAGATCCATTCACAAGTATGGCCTCTAGAGAGGTCACAAGGTTTTTCTATTTTTAGACCTACTGACCTAGTTTTTGATCGCACATGACCCTGTTTCGAACCTGACCTAGATATCATCAAGATGAACATTCAGACAAATTTTCATACAGATCCCATGAAAAATATGGCCTCTAGAGAGGTCACAAGGTTTTTCTATTATTTGACCTACTGACCTAGTTTTTGATGGCACGTGACCCACTTTCGAACTTGACCTAGGTATCATCAAGATGAACATTCAGACCAACTTTCATACAGATCCCATGAAAAATATGGCCTCTAGAGAGGTCACAAAGTTTTTCTATTATTTGACCTACTGACCTAGTTTTTGATGGCACGTGACCCAGTTTCGAACTTGACCTAGATATCATCAAGGTGAACATTCTGACCAATTTTCATGAAGATCTCATGAAATTTATGGCCTCTAGAGAGGTCACAAGGTTTTTCTATTTTTAGACCTACTGACCTAATTTTTGACCGCACGTGACCCAGTTTCGAAAGTGACCTAGATATCATCAAGATGAACATTCAGACCAACTTTCATACAGATCCCATGAAAAATATGGCCATTAGAGAGGTCACAAGGTTTTTCTATTATTTGATCTACTGACCTAGTTTTTGATGGCATGTGACCCAGTTTCGAACTTGACCTAGATATCATCAAGGTGAACGTTCTGACCAATTTTCATGAAGATCTTTAGAAATATATGGCCTCTAGAGAGGTCACAAGGTTTTTCTATTTTTAGACCTACTGACCTAGTTTTTGATGGCACGTGACCCAGTTTCGAACTTGACCTAGATATCATCAAGATGAACATTCTGACCAACTTTCATAAAGATCCCACAAAAAATGTGACCTCTAGAGTGGTCACAAGCAAAAGTTTACGGACGGACGCAATGTTCAGGCCCCTGTGACCTTGACCTTTAACGGAGTGACCCCAAAAACAATAGGGGTCATTTACTCTGCATGAACAATCATCATATGAAGTTTCAACATTCTGGGTCGAGAGGTTCTCAAGTAATTGATTAGAAATAGTTTTCCATGTTCAGGCCCCTGTGGCCTTGATCTTTAACAGAGTGACCCTAAAATCATTAGGGGTCATCTACTCTGTATGACCAATCATCCTATGAAATTTCATCATTCTGGGTCAAGTGGTTCTCAAGTTACTGACCGGAATCGGTTTTCAATGTTCAGGCCCCTGTGACCTTGACCTTTCACAGAGTGACCCCAAAATCATTAGGGTCATCTACTCTGCATGACCAATCATCCTATTAAGTTTAAACATTCTGGGTCAAGTGGTTCTCAAGTTACTGACCGGAAATGGTTTTCAATGTTCAGGCCCCTGTGACCTTGACCTTTAATGGAGTGACCCCAAAATCGATAGGGGTCATCTACTTTGCATGTACAATCATCCTATGAAGTTAAACATTCTGGGTCAAGTGGTTCTCTAGTTATTGATCGGAAATGGTTTTCCATGTTCAGGCCCCTGTGACCTTGACCTTTCACAGAGTGACCCCAAAATCAATAGGGGCCATCTACTCTTCATGACCAATCATCCTATGAAGTTTCAACATTCTGGGTCAAGTGGTTCTCAAGTTACTGACCGGAAATGGTTTTCAATGTTCAGGCCCCTGTGACCTTGACCTTTAATGGAGTGACCCCAAAATCGATATGGGTCATCTACTCTGCATGTACAATCATCCTATGAAGTTTCAACATTCTGGGTCAAGTGGTTCTCTAGTTATTGATCGGAAATGGTTTTCCATGTTCAGGCCCCTGTGACCATGACCTTTGACAGAGTGACCCCAAAATCAATAGGGGTCATCTATTCTTCATGCCCAATCATCCTATGAAGTTTCAACATTCTGGGTCAAGTGGTTCTCAAGTTACTGACCGGAAATAGTTTTCAATGTTCGGGCCCCTGTGACCTTGACCTTTAATGGAGTGACCCAAAAATCGATAGGGGTCATCTACTTTGCATGTACAATCATCCTATGAAGTTTCAACATTCTGGGTCAAGTGGTTCTCTAGTTATTGATTGGAAGTGGTTCTCCATGTTCAGGCCCCTGTGACCTTGACCTTTGATGGAGTGACCCCAAAACCAATAGGGGTCATCTACTCTTGATGACCAATCATCCTATGAAGTTTCAACATTCTGGGTCAAGTGGTTCTCTAGTTATTGATCGGAAATGGTTTTCAATGTTTGGGCCCCTGTGACCTTGACCTTTGACGGAGTGACCCCAAAAACAATAGGGTTCGTCTACTCCAGCAGCCCTACAACCCTATGAAGTTTGAAGGTTCTAGGTCAAATGGTTCTCCAGTTATTGCTCGGAAATGAAGTGTGACGTACGTACGGACGGACGGACAGACGGACAGGGCAAAAACAATATGTCTCCTGGGGGAGACATAATAACTCTGGAAACTATGAATGGATCTGATTTGTCATGGAATCCAAGATTTATTGTTGTTGAAGATATTTTGGAAGTTTGTATCAAATAAAACCACAAATGAAGTCTCTATATGGCTGCAAAAGCCAAAATAGCCAATTTTGGACATGTAAGGGGCCATAACTCTGGAACACATGATGGAATCTGTCCAGTTTAAGAAAGGAACCAAGATCGTGTGGTGATACAAGTTGTGTACAAGTTTGGTTAAAATCAAATCATAAATGAAGTTGCTATTGTGCAGACAAGGTCAAAATAGCTAATTCTGGCCCTTTCAGGGGCCATAACTCTGGAACCCATTAGGGGATCTGGACGGTTCAACAAAAAAACTGAGATCTTATGGCAACACAAGTTTTGTGCAAGTTTGATTAAATTCAAATCATAAATGAAGCTGCTATTGTGCAGACAAGGGCAAAATAGCTAATTCTGGTCTTTTCAGGGGCCATAACTCTGAAACCCATACTGGAATCTGGCCAGTTCAAGAAAGGAACCAAGATCTTATGGTGATACAAGTTGTGTGCCAGTTTGGTAAAAATCAAATCATAAATAAAGCTGCTATTGTGCAGACAAGGTCAAAATAGCTGATTTTGGCACTTTCAGGGGCCATAGCTCTGGAACCCATAATGGGATCTGGCCAGTTCAAGAAAGGAACCGAGATCTTATGGTGATACAAGTTGTGTGTAAGTTTGGTTAAAATAAAATCATAAATGAAACCACTATTGTGCAGACAAGAAATTGTTGACGGACGCACGGACGCACACACGAGGGTCGACGGACGAAGGGTGATCACAAAAGCTCACCTTGTCACTATGTGACAGGTGAGCTAAAAATACAGCCTCTATTGCATACACAAGGTTTTTCTTTGATTTGACCTAGTAACCTAGTTTTAAACCCCAGATGACCCATTTTCAAACTTGGCCTAGATTTCATCAAGGTTATTATTCTGATCAAAATTCATGAAGATCAATTGAAAAATACAGCCTGTATCACATACACAAGCTAAATGTTGACACACAGACAGACAACAGACAGACGACGGACTTCGAGCGATCACAAAAACTGACCAATTGCATTTTGAGACTGGTTTCAATATTCCTCTTTTTTTAACCTGAACTCCTCTAGATAGACGTACAACTCACCTCCTCTATTTCTAAATCAATACACCACAGGACCAGATAATTAGCTGTCTCCTCGCACACAAGGTCTGGGTGCTGAGTGAGGTATTCCTGGCTGTCATCGTATTTACTGAACATTCCATATTTCTTCACTTCCTGTCTGTGCTTTTTGGTAAATTCCTCCTGTTATTATAAAGTACAACAAAACTTTGACCTATCATGTTACATGTACACAATTGTATTCATGTTTAAGCTTGATTGTGATGAAAGCTAAAACTTATTTGAACAACTCTCAAGCTTGCTTCTTTGAAAATCCAGTATTTGGGTCAAATGAGACGTTATGGTCATGACTCCAGTAGGACTAGAACCCACAACCTGTAAAGTTGAGCAGTCAACACTCTAACCACTAAACCATCGCTACCCACAACATGTCTTAACCTTTACCCAACCAAATTTCTAAAACAGACTAGTCTATCATTAAATTTGGGCAGTAAAATTTATTTTTTCAGGAGGGTGTTCACTGAAAATTTATTGAGTGAATAGCAAACTATGCAGACCATGATCAACCTGCATCTTTTGGTCTGCACTGGTTGAAACAGCAGAATCACTTGCCACCAACAGGCTAAAGGTTAATACACTGCACTGTCAGATGTAAGCAATATCAAAATTTACACATAAATGGAAAACACTTTAAACTCTAAACTGTTCTTCACAAGTAACTGCCTACTTCCCGACATGAATAAGAGATGGAAGACAAAATGATTTCATACACAATGTCTTGAATGTCTTTTATCAAACTGCCACAGAGAACATTTGCCTCACCCAGGGATTTAACTCAAGACCCTGTGATCCGTAATTCTGTGCTCTCACAACTGAACTAAGTTCTAAGTTGGCAGACAAATTTTTCATTCTAAACTGATCTTACAAAGGACAGCTTTTGCAACAACGTCATCATATTGTGCATATTATTTAAGAAACAAGGCAGTCTGAAAGACAGCAAAATCCCCCGCCACTGCTATGGATAGTGAAAGGGTAAAACCTTTGATTTTAGCTGTGACCTTGACCTTGCACTGACATGGCTGACTCATGAATTCTGCACAACGTCTTGATGAGGTGATCATTTGACCAAAGTTTCATGAAAATCCTTCAAGGGGTTTAGGAGATACAGAGCTGAAACCTTTGACCTTCAGTTGTGACCTTGACCTTGAGTTGACATGGCTGACTCATGAGTTCTTGATGAGGTGATCATTTGACCCAAGTTTCATGAAAATCCTTCAAGGGGTTTAGGAGATACAGAGCTGAAACCTTTGACCTTCAGTTGTGACCTTGACCTTGAGTTGACATGGCTGACTCATGAGTTCTTGATGAGGTGATCATTTGACCCAAGTTTGATGAAAATCCTTCAAGGGGTTAAGGAGATACAGAGTGGACACCAAATGGAAGGCTCAAACCTTCGACCCTTAGTTGTGACCTTGACCTTGAGCTGGCATGGCTGACTCATAATTTCTGCACATTGTTCTGATGAGGTAATCATTTGACCCAAGTTTTATAAAATTCCTTCAAGGGGTTTAGGAGATATAGAGCGGACACGAAATGGAAGGCTCAAACCTTTGACCTTCAGTTGTGACCTTGACCTTGAGCCGACATGGCTGACTTATAAGTTCTGCACATCGCCTTGATGAGGTGATCCTTTGACCCAAGTTTGATGAAAATCCTTCAAGGGGTTTAGGAGATATAGAGCGGACACAAAATGGAAGGTTCAAACCTTTGACCCTAAGTTGTGACCTTGACCTTGAGCCGGCATGACTGACTCATGGGTTCTGCACCTCGTCTTGATGAGGTGATCATTTGACCCAAGTTTTATAAAATTCCTTCAAGGGGTTTAAGAGATATAGAGCGGACACAAAATGGAAGGCTCAAACCTTTGACCTTGAGTTGTGACCTTGACCTTGAGCCGGCATGGCTGACTCATGGATTCTGCACATCATCTTGATGAGGTGATCATTTGACCCAAGTTTTATAAAATTCCTTCAAGGGGTTTAGGAGATATAGAGCGGACACAAAATGGCAGGCTCAAACCTTTGACCTTGAGTTGTGACCTTGACCTTGAACCGACAAGGCTGACTCATGGGTTCTGCACATCGTCTTGAGGTGATCATTTGACCCAAGTTTCATGAAAATCCTTCAAGGGGTTTAGGAGATATGGACCGGACACGATTTTGTTACGGACGGAAGGACGGACGGAAAGACGGACGAAAGGACGGACGCAGACCATTCCTATAATCCCTCCGCCATGGCGGGGGATTAATAATTTATACCAAAACAGTACTTTATCACTATTTATACACGATGGGCGGTTATACGTTGGGCGTAATAATTTCACGAGGGCGCAGCCCGAGTGAAATTATTTTGGACGACGTATAACTGCCCGAGTGTATAAATAGTAATAAAGCACTGTTTTGCTATAAATTATTTCGATTCTAATATGTTCTTAATTGTAAAATTTATATCAAATATGATGGAACTGTTTCTTCGCGTAAGCATGGCGCCAATAGAAGGTATTTGTTAAAACACGCCAGGACCAGAAACGGTAATACGTCTTGCGGCAGAATTCAGTTCGAGCGAAAATTATTGCGAATTATTCAGCAAAGCGAATAACTAATTTAGTATGTGTATAATTAATCAAAATATTTGTGCAATGTAACATTTCGTATAAAACATGTTATTAAGTAAAATATTTCATGAAATTTGAAAGGGCTATTTCTTGATGCGTACATGGCGCTAAATATCACGTTGATGTGACGTCAACATAACATCGTTGTGATGATTAAAGCATTGTTAGCCATATTAGAATATTCCATATTACCTGTCTCTGTGCTTTCTCTTCCTCTGTTAAGTCTTTGTCATCATTTTTATCATATTTGTTGATTATCTGACAACAAGAAATACATTCAAGATAAAATCACCAAATTTCTAATGCACAAATTTTATTCTGAGAAAATAAGTAATAGTAGTTGCTATTTTGAGAATATAAAATCTTCGTGAACACATGAGTCTTGCTAAAATTAGAAAACTTATGATAATTTTTCTTCTATTTTACAATAGTATCCATGCATAAAGCAAATATTGTCAAACAAACCAAAACTGTTGGGCTTCCAATAAATTATAAATTTCTGAAACCTTGTCAAGACACCTTTAAAAAATATCCTGATTTGGAAAGTTAACAAACTGAGTACATCATTATAAAACTACACTATCATAACAAAGGGAAGTAACTCACTGTTTTTGATTTTCCTTCATGGCAAATAGTGTCTATGTTCCATGGTGTAAGCTGTAATGTAGAAATATACTACTTTATTACTTCAATGTCTTTCGTAAGTTTGTCATGATAGTTGTATACATGTTCACATTTTTAACATGAAGCATTCTCACATTTACACAACATTATACACAATATACAAAAAGTCGCCATGCCGTCAGTTATAAATAGCAGTTCTCCTTATTTGGTGACCCAAATCTCATCTTTCTGGAAGAACCCTGTAAGAAGTAATCACAGCAACTATTTCTTGGAAATATTTCAACTCCTTCATTTTTACCACAAACTGTAACATTGCCATTCTGCAAGTGTCCTGTGAAATCATTAATATTCATGGATTAATCCACAAAATTTAATCCCATCAAATGCTGAAACATCCTTACTGTTTTATCTTTATAATTTGAAAACAACAAATTCAAGATCACACAAAACTGCCTTTCTGGCATTTCTAGACATTGAAATTTCATGCCCACAAAATTTAAATGATTTTACTGCATTTGTTTTGCTGTGTTAGTGACCGGTTTCAGGAAGTATTTCAGTTTTTACAGCAGTCACTTAACCAATGTTCCTGGATTCATTATCAAAACTAGTATGTTCTCTATATGTGACTCACACTTGGAATCAATGCCTTCTGTAAATCACCATGGTGAGTCAAACTTACAAACTCATGATTGTAAGTCTTGCCCTGCATCCACTGACCAAAGCTGACTTTGCCTTGGTTAACACTCCTCCATGTTAGGAAGCCATCATATTAGCTTTACCCAGGACATAAGGTTTAACCACCCTATGTATAATGACCTAAGTGTTGTTCATCAAAACTAGAGAAAAGAACTAGAGCTATCGCTGAAGGTGATGAATGTACACCCCCCCCTCCCCCCCCACGCTCCCCAAAACATACTGACACAGTATATTGCAATTTACAACTTTGCTGTTTGGGTAGTACAATAAACCAGCCTCCAGAAACACTAGTCAATTCAACAAAATGTACCTTTTCTTTCTTTTTCAGTTCTTCTTCTTTTTTCTGATATTCCGATTCTTGTTTTTCAAGCTCTTTAAGTTCTTTCTTCATTTTTTCAAAATTGTCCATTGATTCCTGAAAAGGAAAGACGACCTCATACATACCTGGACAGTGTTTCAAGCATACATCTTTATGAATGAACATTTTCCCCAACCATTTGACTCAAAACCATCTTTAATAGCTAGGCAGATAACTGAAACAATACTGCATTTGGTGATGCAAGCATGAAATTTGGCATGTGTACTCGTCTGAGCCTACTTTTTTCAAAAAGCCTGTTAGCCACTTGAAAATTCAAAATGGCGGCCATTTTTCAAGATGGCCACCACAGGAAGTTGATTTTGACTTGAACACACCTATGCAGAGTTTATTTTTGTCAATTTTGAGAAGGAAATATCTCTTAAGATGCTTTGCATGTGCAAAACCTATTTTTGATACACAAAAGACTGGTTTCAAAATCCAATATGGCGTCTTTTTTTTCAAGATGGCCGCCGTTTCATGTTAAAAGCACTAATTTGCCATTAACACTGACGTCCCTAGTCAAATCAATTTTAATGTTATGGACAAATAACATATTTAGAGTGTTGAAGGACAGTTTTGTCTCGCCTGCGACTTTTAAAACTGATGGCGGACAGAGGCGTAGCTTTTCCGACGGCGACGACAATGACGACAATGGTGGTGACGTCAACGTTAAGGTTGTATGTCAAGTTTTTTTCTCTCAGAAACTACTCTGTTTATTGGACTGAAACTTCACACACGTCTTTGTAATCATTAGGCGCTGTACAAAGACAAGTTCCATAACACTGACATACATTTTAACAAAATTATCCCCCTTTTAAACATTAGAATCTTCAAGGTTAAGTCTTCGTATTAAGTTTTTTTTCTCAGAAACTACTGTTTAAATTGGGTTGAAACTTCACACATGCCTTCATGGTCATTAGGCACTGTATAAAGCCAAGTTCCATATTCTGACATGAATTTTAACAAAATTTCCCCCTTTTAAAATTGGAAATTGTAACGATAAGTTTTTGTGTCTCTAAATGGAATATATTTTAATTATGTCCCTTTATGGCCGTCACTGCTTGATTGGAACTTATTGTCAAACTTTATATAAGGCAGACATTTTTAGAATTAAAGTGTATGTAGCAATCCACCTAGACACATCAATTTTGATAAACAAAAGACCTGCTTTGTGTCAAAGGTGAAACAATGCAGATCTATTATACTTTTTTCCCCTGGAAGGCATGTCTCAAGACTTTATATTTTTGCCAAATAGTTGTCACATTTGCAGCTGTATAGATCCATAAACGGGAGTCCAAAACGATTGCATTTACACCTAGAACAACATTGTTTTACATGCACATTTGGTCAGTTGTTAACAGCTATTTGCAACTGGTGGGTTGTTGTCCAGTGCATCTGCCAAAGGTCACCATGTTTCTCCCATTCCCATTCAGCAGGATTCTCGACTTCCATTTGGCAAAACTGCCTGTCCCTATATGCAACCAGCTAGGTATGCAGCACGCTTTGTGTGTTCGGCAAAGGCTGCTTGAGTTGGGGGAATAACATCATATGACCTCTGTTCTGGGGCAAACATGTCCAGTCCGACACAATAAAGATGACAAACTTTTCAAGAACCATCTTGTCCTCATTAGTCATCGCTGTCCGATATACTCCTTGGTTCTCAAAGAAGTGTCACTTCCTGGCAAACATTCCAAGTTCTACGAACAGCCTTTCTACCCTTTCCCGGAAACCTGACAATACAGACTGCCATGGCCAAATGATTAAATGACATCATGTATGGGAATCCAATTCAAATTTGGTCCTTGTTTGAAGGCTACCCACAGCTGTACAAGGCCAAGCCATTCCAGCTCAGAAAATACATGAAAAGCGATGACAACAAAAACGAACGAGGTCATGGCACTAGACGAAGGGTTACTAGCAACAGGAAAATCCCACCCAATTGGTGCAGTTTCTTGGGGGATAATGATAACAAGACTGATCTTTTTATTTTTTGGCCGACAGGCATGTTGAAATGCACACACAAATAACTGTAATTTTGACCAGAGAGGAAAAGACTGTATGCAATCAGGAGAATAAGTCTTGAAGGTCTGACGCCATGCAGTCATGAGGAATATACGGATGGTTATGCAGGCATGCTGTTGTGGAGGGTCATAAACAGCTTGCCAGTAAAGCTACAGACACAGATTTAGTTGCCACCGCTATTCATGTATTTTCTGAGCTAAAAGATCGTGGCCTTGAACAACTGTGGGTAGCCTTCAGACAGGGAACAAATTTGAGATGGATTCCGATAAATGATGTCATTCAATCAATTGGCCATGAGAAAGCAAAAAGTATTGCTTTCTTTCATGTGTTTACAGGTTGTGATGTAGTGTCAGGTTTCCGGGGGAAAAGGTAAAAAGACTGTTTGATAAACTTGGAATGTTTGTTCGGAAGTGACAGATGTCTTTAAGATTTTAGGTGTATATCAGCCAGTGATATCTAATGAGGACAAGGGGGTTCATGAAAAGCTCGTCATCTTTTTGTAAGACAGGTCAAGTTCTATAGCAGATATTTATGGCGTCAGACTGGACATGTTTGCCCGAAAACAGATGTCATATGATGCTCTTGGCCCAACACAAGCAGCCCTTGCCAAACACACAAAGCGTGCTGTATACCAAGCTGGTTGGATATGGGGACAGGCATTGTTTGCCAAATGGAAGTCGAAAATCCTGCTGAATAGGGATGGGAGAAACAATGTGACCTTTGGCAGATGCACTGGACAACAACCCACCAGTTGCAAATAGCTGTTAACAACTGACCAAATGTGCACGTAAAACAATGTTGTTCTAGGTGTAAATGCAATCGTTTTGGACTCCCGTTTATGGATCTATACAGCTGCAAGTGTGACAACTATTTGACAAAAATATAAAGTCTTGAGACATGCCTTCCAGGGGAAACAAGTATAACAGATCTGCATTGTTTCACCTATGACACAAAGCAGGTCTTCTGTTTATCAAAATTGATGTGTCTACGTGGAATGCTATATACACTTTAATATTAAAAATGTCTGCGTTATATAAAGCTGGACCACAAGTCAGCAGTGACGGCCATAAAGGGACATAACTGAATAACATTCCATGTAGAGACATAAAAACTTAACGTTACAATTTCTAATTTTGAAAGGGGGATAATTTTGTTAACATTCATGTCAGAGTTATGGAACTTGGCTTTGTACAGTGCCTAATGACCATGAAGGCGCATGTAAAGTTTAAACTCTATAAACCTAACAGTTTCTGAGAAAAATGCTTAATACGAAGACCTAACGAAGACCTAACGTTAAAAATTTATTTTAAAAAGGGAGATAATTCTGTTAAAATCTAAGTCAGAGTTATGGAACTTGGCCTGGTACAGCGTCTAATGGCCACAAAGGCATGTGTGAAGTTTCAACCCAATAAACAGAGTAGTTTCTGAGATAAGGACTTGACATACAAACTTAACGTTGACGCCACCGCCACCGTCGTCATTACCGTCCTGCCGGAAAAGCTACGCCTTAGTTCGCCGTCAGTTCCTAAAGTCACAGGCGAGACAAAAACTGTCCTTCAACACTCTAAATATGTTATTCGACTATAACATTAAAACTGATTTGACTAGGAACGTAAGTATTAATGGCAAATTAGTTCTTTCACATAAAACGGCGGCCATCTTAAAACAAGAGGGCCAAGATGGCCCTAGGTCGCTCACCTAAGAAACACACCATAACAGTGTAAAACATGTTTGACCTAGTGATTTCATGGAAACAAATATTCTGACCAATTTTCATTAAGACTGGACCAAAAAATTGGTCTCTTGTGATAAAACAAGCATTTTCTTAGATATGACCTAGTTTTTGACCCTAGATGACCCATGTTCAAACTCGACCTAGATTTTATCAAGGCAATCATTCTGACCAAAATTCATGAAGCTCAATTGAAAAATACAGCCTCTATCCCATACACAAGTTTTTTCTTTGATTTGACCAAGTGACCTAGCTTTTGACCTCAGATGACCCATATTCAAATTCAACCTAGATTTCATTAAGGCAATCATCCTGACCAAATTTCATAAAAATCAACTGAAAAAAAACAGTCTCTATCGCATACACAAGATTTTTCTTTAATTTGATCTAGTGACCTAGTTTTTGACCTCAGTTAACCCATATTCAAACTCGACCTAGATTTCATCAAGGCAATCACTCTGACCAAATTTCATGAAGATCAATTGAAAACTACATCCTGTATTGCATACACAATGTTTTTCTTCGATTTGACCTAGTGACCTAGTTTTTGACCCCAGATGACCCATTTTCGAACTCGGCCTAGATTTTATCAAGGTATTCATTCTGGCTAAATTTCATGAAGATCAGTTGAAAAATACAGCCTCTATCCCATACACAAGGTTTTTCTTTGATTTGACCTAGTGACCTAGTTTTTGACCCCAGATGACCCATTTTCGAACTCGGCCTAGATTTCATCAAGGTAATCATTCTGACCAAAATTTATGAAGATCAATTGAAAAATACAGCCTCTATTGCATACACAAGGTTTTTCTTTGATTTGACCTAGTGACCTAGTTTTTGACCCGAGATGACCAATTTTCAAACTCGGCCTAGATTTCATCAAGGCACTTGAAAAATACAGCCTCTATCGCATACACAAGGTTTTTCTTTGATTTGACTTAGTGACCTAGTTTTTGACCCGAGATGACCAATTTTCGAAGTCGGCCTAGATTTCATCAAGGTTATCATTCTGACCAATATTCATGAAGAATGATTGAAAAGTACAGCCTCTATCGCATACACAAGGCTTTTCTTTGATTTGACCAAGTGACCTAGTTTTTGACCTGAGATGACCCACTTTCGAACTCGGCCTAGATTTCATCAAGGCAATCATTCTGACCAATATTCATGAAGATCAATTGAAAAATACAGCCTCTATCGCATACACAAGGTTTTTCTTTGATTTGACCTAGTGACCTAGTTTATGACCCGAGATGACCCATTTTCGAACTCAGCCTAAATTTCATCAAGGTTATCATTCTGACCAATATTCATGAAAATTAATTGAAAAATACAGCCTCTATCGCATACACAAGGTTTTTCTTTGATTTGACCTAGTGACCTAGTTTTTGACCCGAGATGACCCATTTTCAAACTCGGCCTAGATTTCATAAAGTTATCATTCTGACCAATATTCATGAAGATTAATTGAAAAATACAGCCTCTATCGCATACACAAGCTAAATGTTGACAGACGACGGACGCCGAACGCCGGACATCGAGCAATCAGAAAAACTCACCTGAGCATTGCTCAGGTGAGCTAAAAAGACGCCATATTGGATTTTGAAACCAGTCTTATTGTGTCTCAAATATAGGTTTTGCACACTCAAAACATCTTAAAAGATATCTTTTCCTCAAAATTTACAAAAAAGAACTTGGTTTAGGTCTGTTCCAAGTCAAAAATCAACTTCCTGTGGCGGCCATCTTGAATTTTCAAGTGGCTAACGGGTTTTTTGAAAGAAAGAAGCTCAGACGAGTACATATGCCAAATTTTATGCTTGCATCACCAAATGCAGTATTTTCCCGAATAATTGACTTAATCTGCCCAGCTATAATACTTTCAAACAAATGAAAGCTATGTTCTATTTTCACTTCTAGTTTTTTATGGATGTAGTGGTTATGTCAATCCATGAAATTACATCGCAATTAACAAGTAAAATTGCCATTTATAATTAGGGTAAAAAAATTAGACATTTGTGTCTCTGTAAACTTTTTGTTTAGGCAAATACCAAAAAATTTCATACTCAAGTAGTTAAATGACTTTGCAGTATAAAGTCAAGTAAGTGTTCGTTCATCATAATGTCACCCCTTCATAAAGGACCCGCCAAGCTGAGATACCTACATACATTGAACAGCATTACTTCTTGATTCCTATTTTTTAATGCCAGGCAGCAGGCAGGTAGGCAATCAGTTACCATTATTTAACTAGCTGGTGGCTCACCAACCGGTCTATCTTCAGTAACAAGACTAGCCTCAGACAGGGCGAGAACCTTTCGACTGCACAATTGCAGGGCAGGTGCTTTATCCATTAAGCCACCATGTCAGTATATGTATTCAACATGAATTTTTACCAGCTCTGGCATTTCAACAAAAGACAACTGGACAAGAAATTAACGTCATCAATATTCAACAGGGAAAAAATCAATTTTGGTTCATAATTACAAACAATCTATTCACTGTCATTATGTTTTGATCAATGGCACCTTTTCTGCCTAAACTTAGATTAAAACTAGAATGTGTCTGTAAGACACAGGGTGTGCCCCACACTGGTACATTTGTCACAAATAAGGAGAAATAATTCAAATGTTTGCAGTCTTAATGGGGTATAGCCTCAAAACAAAAATTTATGAAATGGATTCATTATTCTATACCATATACTTTTTGAGCTATGAGCATCACAAACAAAAATCCACTATTTTGGCTATTTCAAGGGCCATAACTCTGTAATAAACATTAAAATTCTAAAGAAGAATGCCAAGTGTGCAAAGTCACATTCATTCTCATCCATCAGATGTTCGTCAAAATCCCGAGACGAACCTCTGATTTATTTCTGTCGTTTATTTGGTGAGCATGCGCACCTGTAATTACTACCGGGAGAAGTTTCAGCCAATCAATGTTCGCCACTATTTGGCACGCCGAATTGAAATTTCAAACAATATGTTATAAATGTAGTTGCTAACGAGCGATAAAGACGATATTCCATGATTGCGATTAATAAAGATTTATTTCAGTTATTCGATGTTTAGAAATTTACCTTAAGAAATATAAAAATATTCCTCATTATTTGGCATCAATATGAAAGGACGCGATCACGCTTTTCACGGACGATTTTGATTGGTTCGCTACATTTTGTCGCGAAACGACGCTGATTGGCTGAAATGTTTTACCTGTAATGTAAGCAAACTACAAATATCGGCGAAATGTGCCAGAGGTTCATCTGGGGAACCACGGTAGACCTCTGGTATGCGAGAATGAGTCACATTATGATAAAGACATAAGCAAGGTTTCATGAATTTACATTAAATACTTTTTGAGTGAGGCACATAATTAGGTGAAACTGTGCATTTTTTGACTATTTCAGTGGCCATAACTCTGGAAATAGGGGGCGGAGCCAGAAAGAAAATAGTAGGTACGCAAGTTCATACCATGATAAAGACTCATGCAAGGTTTCATCAATTTATATCAAATACTTTTTGAGCTAGGCGTGTCACAAGGTGAAAATGTGCAGTTTTGACTATTTCAGGGGCCATAATTCTAGAAATAGGGGGCGAACCCAGATGAAAAATAGGAGGTGCGCAAGTTCATATCATGATTAGGATTCATGCAAGGTTTCATAAATCTATACCAAATACTTTATGAGCTAGGCGTGTCACAAGGTGAAAATGTGCATTTTTGACTATTTCAGGGGCCATAACTCTAGAAATAGGGGGCGGACCCAGATGAAAAATAGGAGGTCCGTAAGGTCATATCATGATTAAGACTCATGCAAGGTTTCATGAATCTATATCAAATACTTTATGAGCTAGGCGTGTCACAAGGTGAAAATGTGCAGTTTTGACTATTTCAGGGGCCATAACTCTAAAAATAGGAGGCGGAGCCAGAAGGAAAATAGTAGGTACGCAAGTTCATACCATGATAAAGACTCATGCAACGTTTCATCAATTTATATCAAATACTTTTTGAGCTAGGCGTGTCACAAGGCGAAAATGTGCATTTTTGACTATTTCAGGGGCCATAATTCTAGAAATAGGGGGCGAACCCAGATGAAAAATAGGAGGTGCGCAAGTTCATATCATGATTAAGATTCATGCAAGGTTTCATAAATCTATACCAAATACTTTTATGAGCTAGGCGTGTCACAAGGTGAAAATGTGCATTTTTGACTATTTCAGGGGCCATAACTCTAAAATTAGGGGGCGGAGCCAGACGAAAAATAGAAGGTGCACAGGTTCATATCATGATAAAGACGCATGCAAGGTTTCATTAATTTATATAAAATACTTTTTGAGCTAGGCGTGTCACGAACCTCGGACGGATGGACGCACAGGTGGACGGACGCACCACTCATTGGGGGGGGGGACAAAAAAAAAACTGTTGTTCTAAAATATTCTAACCAGAAGTTTGATGAATTTCCAAAAGATTTTAATTTTACCTAGATATCATCAAGGTGAACATTCTGACCAATTTTTATAGAGATCCATTCACAAGTATGGCCTCTAGAGAGGTCACAAGGTTTTTCTATTTTTAGACCTACTGACCTAGTTTTTGACCACACATGACACTGTTTCAAACTTGACCTAGATATCCTCAAGATGAACATTCAGACCAATTTTCATACAGATCCCATAAAAAATATGGCCTTTAGAGAGGTCACAAGGTTTTTTTATTATTTGACCTACTGACCTAGTTTTTGATGGCACGTGACCCACTTTTGAACTTGACCTAGATATCATCAAGATGAACATTCAGACCAACTTTCATACAGATCCCATGAAAAATATGGCCTCTAGAGAGGTCACAAGGTTTTTCTATTATTTGACCTACTGACCTACTTTTTGACAGCATGTGACCCACTTTCAAACTTGACCTAGATAGCATCAAGATGAACATTCTGACCAATTTTCATGAAGATCTCATGAAATATATGGCCTCTAGAGAGGTCACAAGGTTTTTCTATTTTTAGACCTACTGACCTAGTTTTTGACCGCACGTGACCCAGTTTTGAACTTGACCTAGATATCATCAAGATGAACATTCAGACCAATTTTCATACAGATCCCATGAAAAATATGGCCTTTAGAGAGGTCACAAAGTTTTTCTATTATTTGACCTATTGACCTAGTTTTTGAAGGCACGTGATCCAGTTTCGAACCTGACCTAGATATCATCAAGGTGAATGTTCTGACCAATTTTCATGAAGATCTTTTGAAATATATGACCTCTAGAGAGGTCACAAGGTTTTTCTATTTTTAGACCTACTGACCTAGTTTTTGATGGCACATGACCCAGTTTCAAACTGGACCTAGATATCATCAAGGTGAACATTCTGACCAATTTTCATGACGATCTTGTGAAATATATGGCCTCTAGAGAGGTCACAAGGTTTTTCTATTTTTAGACCTACTGACCTAGTTTTTGATGGCACGTGACCCAGTTTCGAACTTGACCTAGATATCATCAAGATGAACATTCTGACCAACTTTCATAAAGATCCCATGAAAAATGTGACCTCTAGAGTGGTCATAAGCAAAAGTTTACGGACGCACGGACGGACGACGGATGACGGACACCGCGCAATCACAAAAGCTCACTGTCACTTTGTGACAGGTGAGCTAAAAAGTATAAAAATGCTACCTACAAGGTACTGTTTCCATACATATACCTGTAACCTTTCAGAAATGACAAAATATGTAAGATGGAGATATTAATCTGTCCAACATGCTGTATAATTATAATGTATCATCATAACTAGTGCTCTTTACATCAGTTATATCAGCTGTGCATTCAACCTTCATTTATAATTACATAAAAAAAATCTTTTGTAATTTTTCATTCACAAATACTGGTGATTATGATCCATGAAAAAAATGAATGAAAAAAGATAGCAATTTTCAAATAGAAAAATACAGATTTTGAAAATAATTTGCTACTTTATAGCGAAACTGAAAAATGTTCTATGCTGTCTGCCAAAAACTGCGCTAAAAATCATATTCAAATACGAACTGAATGAAAACATAATATTTGACACAATATCAAAAGGTGCCCACTTCAAAATACTAGATGTAATATATGGTTCTGAAATACCCACTGAATTTCCCTTCCCAGAACTTTTTGCTTCCCATGATAGTAGCAATCCCTTCCCACCTTCCAAAGATAGATGACTTTACTTTCCAGTGATTTCAAGACACCCTAAATATTAACAAATCAGAAATGGGCTAAGCATTACCTAATTCTTAACAAGTCTCCAGTACTTTTTTAAATTGGTGTTTTCTGACTACCAAATATACAAAACTGAACTTGTTAGTTTGATCTGTTTACATTGTTTTTTATCAGTATTTTAGCAATGTTATAGAGCCGGTTAACCTAACTAGAGTTCTGTTCCATGCCAGTTACTGACAATCTGATGTAGATTTCCTGTTACCTGGCAACAATGGCTCTGGGGACATGATATTTACCTTTTCCTCGACTTCTTTTAGTTTCTGTTTCATCTGCTGTATCTTCTGCTGATTGCTAAAAACAGATGCGGGATCATCTTGTCAGCGAAAATATAATCTCTAAATCTCTAGGCTTTTTTTTGTTAAAGGTTAATTGTTTAAACTGTAGAAATATAAAATATATTCAGTGAAAATGCTGAGAATTTATTAGTAAATTCTACCATTTTCTACTGAAAAAACAATTAGTTAAACTGTTGCAATTAAGTATGTAACATTTAACTTTGAATATAGCAATTAATCCTCTTGACATGTAAGTAATCAAGCTCTTATACAGTACAGCATACAAAACCCACAAGACATTTGCCGCAGCAGCAATATTTCAAATAAGTCTCATTTACATTATTTGCATAATGGTTTTGGGATGGACTTATTAAACATTTGTGTCAGATTATGATTCAGTTGCTTTGTTTAAGATAATTATTCATAAATTCTTTCTCAAAACTGGTCTTCCCTCTAATACCGTGTTCAGACTACGGTTTTAATCCTATATTAACTTGGGTTTATTTTTTAAACTCGTTTGCGTCCACACTATATGTGGTTTAAACCGTGAATTATGTAAAGGTCAAGTGGTTTCTGTAATGTAGCATTAAAACTACCTCGGGAGGTGGTTTTAATACCATATTAAAAAGTAATACTACATTATTTTACAAGTGTGAACGCAAATGTGAGTTATAACTGGTTTTACAATCCCAGATCCACAGATCTTACCTTTTGGCAGAAGAATACCATGTGTTTCTCTTTTGTATCAAACAACTGATGCTATGGCTGGCAAAAGTAATTGGAGTGTTGATGAAACACAAACATTAAATTGCGATATGGAGTCATGCTGATGCTCAAAATGGACATTAGATGGAATGAACAGAAATTCTTAGATGAACACAGAAGTTTAAACATTGATGACTCCTTCTTGTTTCTGTTAGCCTCCTTCTTTGTTACCTTGTTTGCTTATTGCAAAATATTTGTTAACTTTCAACATTGCATGTATATATTTAAACCACATTTCTTTGCCTAGTGTGGACGCAAACTAGATTATATTTTAATGGGTTTTAAATGTCGAATACCAATTATAGCCAATTAGTGCCTGATAAAAATAAAACAGATCTGCTAGTGTGAACACGGTATAACTGAACGGTACCAGGCATTCATGATTGTGTTCATTTCTAAAAAGGTACACTCAAATCTTGGTGATTTTTTTTTTGTCCTATAATGCTTTTCCGTCTGATCTGACCCACTGGTTAATGTAACAGCAAGCAGGCAATAAAATAAGATCATATATTCAGTGATTTACTATCCAACTAGTCTATATTAAGAATGTATGTCAATAAAATCTGTAAAAAGATATCACATGCATTTGAGTGAGTGAGCCGAGATTTCACCACAAGCAAGGCAATAGCCAATTTAGAACTTTTCATGGGTTCAAAGCATCTGCATTTGATATTTAATTCTATCCAAAAAAAAGACAAATTAAAAAGATTTTAAAATTATATAGTTTAGACAAATTTTTAAATCTACAATTACTTGTTTAGATTTATTGTAAACTCGTTTGCGTCACTATATGTGAGTGTAAATGTGAATTTTGTAAAGGTAAGTTTTCGTAATGTACTATTTTAAAATCTCTGATGGTTTATATAAATTTAAAAGAATGCTACATTATTTACAAATTAACGTGAAATGTGGGTTTAACTGGTTTTACAATCCAAATCCACAGATCTTACCTTTTGGAGGAAGAATACCATGTGTTTCTCTTTTGTATCAAACAGTTGATGCTGTGGCTGGCAAAAGTAATTGGACTGTTGTTTGAAACAAAAACATTAAATTGCGATATGGAGTCATGCTGACGCTCAAAATGGACAGTAGATGGAATGAACAGAATTCTTAGATGAACACAGAAGTTTAATATTGATGACCCTTCTTGTTTCTGTTAGCTCTCAATTCTTTGTAACCATTTTTGCTTATTGCAAGATTTTTGTTAACTTCCAACATTGCATGTATATATTTTAACCACATTTCTTTGCCTAGTGTGGACGCAAACTAGATTATATTTTGATGGGTTTTGAATGTCAAATACCAATTATAGCCAATTAGTGCCTAATAAAAATAAAACAGTTCTGCTAGTGTGAACACGGTATTAGAAAGAAATATTATAGTAAAATGGTTTTGGGGAAATTCTAATATCTATTTTTAGATTTATGTGTTTTTTTTCTATGGGAGCTAATGAATTAATAAAGGAAGCTCCTACATTTGATAACTATTTTCAGATACTGTGCTATAAAGAACTTTACAAGACATAATTATCATACTTACGTTGAATGTTCTTTTGCTAATGTTTCTTTCTCTTTCTTTGCTTCTTCCATTTTCTCAACCCTTGCCTGATGTCGCCATCGGAACAAACTTGGTGTGTCGATGTTGGGATGAGTGTCATCTTCATCATCTGATATCTACAATAACATTTGAGCCGTGCCATGGGAAAACCAACATAGTTGGTGTGCGACCAGCATGGATCCAGACCAGCCTGCGCATCCGCGCAGTCTGGTCAGGATCCATGCTGGTCACACACCCACTATGTTGGTTTTCCCATGGCACGGCTCATTTAAAGTTTTTTCTATTATGTTGCTGAACCATCTAGAAGTGTTTCAATCTCTAAACTTCATTAGTTCATTCTGATGGAATAAAATTTCTTTTAGAAACTGACCTTCAAACCTTGACCTTGATTGGTTACAAGGCCAGCGAAATCTCACTATGACCTACATGTCTGTTTTTGCCAAAAGCTATTTTCTATTTATCCATATAATGATTATAATAGTGTAAAATATGGTAATATCCTACTTGTTCGAAAAGCTTGGCAAGCAGGACAGTTCCCTGTACCTGATAACATATTTAAGCTAATTTTTCTTTATCTTGAATTGATAAAAAATTAAAAAAGAATGCATGCCGAGCCTGGTCTACAAACTGGGGCTAGTTGAGGTAATTTACTTCTACGTGTAAGGATGGTTTTGTTTATTGGGTTTAAAGTAACACCTTCACAATTACAGGTCAAATATGGTATTGAGATTACATAATTTAACCCTTGTCATGCTGGACATGATTGATTCTGCCTTTGCGACCAAATTGAAAGATGGACAAGTTCATTACAGAAATTTAGCAGGGTAAGGGTTATAAAGAATGACTGTCCTCCAAAGGGCATGGAAGACCTCTGGAAGCAAATACAGTGAAACCATTCACTTAATTGTGTTGCCATAAAATTCTGTGGTTCTGACCAAAACAGCTATTTCACTGGTACTTAAATTTGTGGATTTCCGATTATAAAAACAAGCAAATATATAGGAATTTTCTCACTTTCTTTCTTTGTTGAGGTATAATTTTGTAGACTGATTCAATTATGAAATCCACCAAAGTAGTCCCCAAGTATTATGATTTTGCAGTAAGCACTTATCACACCAAGTGAAATTAGCAACAACAAAAAGAACAAAAACAAAAAAAAACAAAACAAAAAACAAGCATATTAAGCATATTTTATGATCAAAAATGAAAACATGACAGCTTGACCAGTTAGTCTATTATCTATACATATTGAAAGTCTGGTTTCAGACTTTAATTTATCACTCTGTCAGCTTTTGCTTTGCCTTAGCAAGTTGTAACCCTTTTCCTTAGGTCTGAATATATTGCATTATCATAAGAAACATTTCTCAATCAGTCATACATGTTCTTCTTGTTTAAACACAGAAAAATTGCCCTATTGACACTAGAGTGGCAGGTCCAGTCAATAAAATTTGGTAATTATACAGCAAAGCAAATGACCAGACCCAAAATTTGCATAAAAAAGGACAGAGGAGGGCAAGTTGTAACTAATAATAAATATAACATTATGATGTACAGACTGTATAATTTTATATCTGCACTACCGACATTTGCACCGACATACAGGTAATTAACTAATTATTACTGTCAACTCCCATATATCAAAACAATATTTGCATTATAAACTAGTTTAAACTGGAACAATCTTACCAAAACTGGAATCTAAATGTTATGCATCAAATTAAACTCAGACAATTTACATAAATTTGTGTATTTCTGAATTTCAAATCTTCCTGATTAAAAACCATAACTTAGCAAACTCTGATATATATATATATATATTTACAATGAATTGCATTCAGAAAGTTCCCCATCCAAGACATTTTGATGTCAAGCAATAATTTTATTTCAATGTAAAATAATATTTTCGACCTTGTTTTGGATAACAATGTGCAGATAACTCTGCATGTAACCAGGGAATGGGAAACAGGTTGGATAACAATGTGCAGATAACTCTGCATGTAACCAGGGAATGGGAAACGGGTCTATTCCTAAGTCACTGATAATTTTCAGTCATGAAAAACCTTTTACTGGACTTCCAAAAAATCAAATTATTAAAAAAAAAAAAAATCAAATCATTTATTACATCAACATGCTACATCAGTCTGTTTCAGGACATTCTACATTTGTAAAGTAAATACCAAAATATTACTGCAAAGGGGTTTGTTTGTTTGTATACAAGCTTATTTATAGTCACCACCAGTTACCCATATGGGCGACTCCTCCAGAAGACTGTTAGTAATGTTAGTGGAAGCCTGTGAGGATAGAAATCATAGCACGATAAAGAAGACGCTACCATTCCAGAAGCTTCCCTGGTTCTGTAGCGTGCCAGATGTAAAGCACCCATACACAGGACTCTTATCCCAATGTTAGTAATTTTTAGTAGAAGGAGCAAGGGCTCAAACTCACAATCCTTGGTTTTATAGTCAGACAGTGTTACCACTGAACCACTGCGTCCACTCTACTGGAAATGGGACTGGGAAATGTGCTTTTTATAGTACAGGGCCTTGTTTACCTCCTACTTCCATGTCTTTCTTAAGCAGTTTTGGAAGTGATTTTCATGTGCTGGAAAATGAATATTAGCAAGTATTCCGCAAAGATTTTGACAGTGCTGTATGCCTTGACAATCCAAATATCAGAAAAAGAACTTTACTTACAAGAGCACCGCAATGTGGAGCAATATATGCCCGAAGGTATGACCATTGACCCTAAATTCTAAGTCCACAGAAAAAAATTATTTTAAGTCCATAAAAAATCCTTACTAGGTACAGATATGTCAAAATACAACTCAAAATTGGAGGTATCATCCATGCTGAATCACGAAAAAGTGGTCTCAGTTTTTCCCTACCACCAGTAATATTCAAAGTTACAAAATAGGCTAAAAAAATATTGTAAGTGAAAAGATATTGGATCTGCCAAATAAAAACAAGAGCATTGCAATGAAGAGCAATATATACACATGAAAAAGTCATATGACCTTTGACCCTTAAGTGTGACCCCGACCTTGAAGCCAGTCATCCAAAACATGGCTCTGCACTTTATGTCGATGTGATGAACATTTGTGCCAAGTTTCTTTAAAATCCATCAAGTAGTTCAAGAGGTACAGCGCAGACATGAAACAAAGTCATTTAACCCCTATGTGTAACCTGGAACTTGAAGCAAACCATCTTAAACATGGGCTCTGCATGTCGTCTTGATGTGGGAATATTTGTGTCAAGTTTGTTTGAAATCCTACAAGGGCTTCAAGAGTTTAAAAGAGAGGACATGAATTTGCTAACAGATGGACAGACAGATTGACACCAGGGTCAATACATACGTTCCTTCGGGCATATAAAAATTGCTAAATCAACAACTTTTTACAGATGGACATACAGATGGGCAAAAATATTTTGTCAGACACATTAAAATTAATTTACTAATTTGTTTAATTGCCACAAACAACAGCAAGGGCCCTGCATGACGCCTGTACAACTTCCACTTCTAAAGATTCACTTCTAAAGATTCACTTCTTGCTAGTTCAACCCAACATACATGTATCAATACATTTCTGCACTCCTTCAAAATACTCCTTTCATCTTGTGCAATTATCATGTTCATGTAAATTTCTTGAGTGATTAGAATAAAATTTTAAAATATACCTAAAATATCTGTAAGATGTCAGGAACAAAATGACAGTAATTACTTGCATGTCACATTTAATTAAACAAATAACAAGTTACTAAGGACAAGATGACAGCTACTTGATTTAAAGTCCTCCGATGACTTCTTGACATTTTTTATTTCCAGTATCATTTGTTTGTTCCCCATTCATTTTTTAGAACTGACAGAAGAAAAAGCAAACTTGTTGTTTTCTAGATATGATGCAAAGTTAATGTTGAAAAACATGTACATTTGGCATTTTAACGGCTAATCATTCTGTAGTAAAGAGCAGTATCAAAATACAGGTTACCAAAAGTGACGCTAAAACTTGATTGTTCATTTTGCATGTTTAGTCCAGCTATTAAAAACGAAGCTGAAATTGCAATACCTGACAGGTTTGGTTTTTTTTAACATTTTCTCGTTTCCTCAAATCATGCTTTGACAATTCACGAAATGATCAAAAAAGACCACTGCTTGGATAAGTGATTTATTCTTTTCTAAATAAATATTCACTGAGTATCAATCAAAGTTTATTTCTTCTTTATTTATAATGAAAAATTATGGGTGACCACTTTTGGCAGAACAAAACTGAAGAAAGTCCATAGCAACCTGTACATACAACCCATAGGACCATGGCTTTAACCATCTACACCTGGCCCTAAGACCTTGGACCCACACTTAACCCTTTCAGTCTTCCAAAAGAGGCTAATTTCAGTCTGAGCAGACCACAATCCAACTAACAACCCTAGTTTTATATTTCAATGACCTTCCACTAGGTAAATATTTTGCTCTGATTTTCTTTAGATTTTGTAAGTACAATGTAGATTTGGATTACTGGTATACTCATGAGATTGTAGGAATAAAGGCTTTAGGACAAAGCTTTTATGTACATGTGTATGAGTAAGGATTTAGGTGTGATTTGTCGAGTAATACTCGTGACTGTCTGAAAACCAGGGAGCACATCCATACTAGACTCCACCACAAGACAGAACACTCCCACACGACTGAACACTCCCACACAAAAATGACTGCCGTTATCCCTCTGCCTCTCATAGATGCAAAAAGGAAGTTTCTAAAGCATGTGCCTACATAAATAATACCTATCAGTATTGGAAACAAACAGATAAATAACCAAGCGTTCAGTACTTATAAGTGTAAAGAAACTTAATGAAAATTTAACTGCCAATTAATGGAGAAAATGCAGAAAAATCTACAATTTGAATATATATATGTAATATTTCAATACTTTTCCACTAAGGAGACTGTCATAAAACTCCATATAATGATAATACATACTTTTCTGATGGAAATAAAATTTAACAATTTACCAGCACTTCTGACTGTAAATTGTTTGGTAATGAATCTGAAAAACAAGGGAAAATGTCAAAAAATTGTTTTATTAATAACAATAATGTGTTTAGGAAGTGTATTAAATATATCATTTTCTGTCAAATTAATTAATTAACAACGATAGAATCATATGAGAGCAAGTAATATGAAAGGAATGTCAAAGGGCAACAGTTAATCTATGTTTTCCTCAAAAACAAACTATTAAATGTTTTGTTTTTTTCTTAAAGTCACGTACATGGTCAAGAAAACCACGCAAAACACCCTCTATTTACGTCACTTGATTAGACTAGACTAATCCAGATCTTAAATGAGCACGACACACTTAATCACAGTACCGAAAAAACTGACAAGGTAATTAAATACTGTCCGCAAGAATGTGTTAATACAAGTATGAAAAGGTGCTACAAACGTTATACATGACAGCACTGATTGACAGATTTCTGCATAATTTTATCACCCCCAGGGTAAACATGACTCCTGCTAATAATAATGTCTTCACAAAATATATTACTTCTTGTCTAAAACCACGCAATTTATATCCTTACAACCCCACTGACCTATCTTTAGGACCACAGTATAAAAGGACACAAATTCACACCACAATCAGCAATCTACTCTAGCACTCCATAGTGTTCACTTCAGCAAGGCTTTACGCTTAACAGAAAATCTTTTTTTCAAAACCGTTCATGATGAAGGCTGTTATTTGTGTACTTCTTGCTTGCATTCTTGCTGTGGCTTATGCCCAGGTCTCAACAAGCACTAGTGGAGGAGCCAGCTCATCACCAATGGGTTCAATGTTCTCTTCCAGAGGTGGAATGCCAAACCAAATGCTCTATATGGCTGCACTTGGTGGTAAGTCATTTTTAATACTAAAAAGTTATTAACCTTTTTTTTTTACTTTTTTATTCTAATATCTTTGAAAAAGAGTATTTTTGAGCAATTTAAGAGAACATCCTTGCTTATTTACCAAATTTTGTATTTTGTTGTAAGACGAATGAATACTAAAAAGTGACAATTTTTTTTTTCATCAGATATAAATGTCTTACATAAACAGCAATATAAATATGCATAATTTTACATTAGTCTTACAGTTTTGAATGCTAGTAGGATCATACAAATAAGATTACGGCACTTTTTACTAAGGAAAATTGTAAACTCATTTGAAACAAACATATTTTTAGTGGGACAGTTTTTGTAATTTTCAACTGTCAATTTTAAATTCTTTTTTAAGTTAGTAGAAAAAAAGAATCTTATTAAATATGGTAAAAAAAAAATATACTGTTCCATACTTGTATTTTCTTTTTCCTCTTTTAAGAATTATTTTTCCTGCAAAATATATTTCTTGTACTATTTTTCTTATGTTCTTTGGCTTAGTCAGTTTTTAGCAAGCATTTTCCATATTCTTAAGCTGTGCTAGCTTATTCATTTTTTGTAGGTAATTTTTTCAATGGCTTAAATCTATAAGTAATGCCCCTCTTGTTTTACAAAAAAAACCACCTTGGTTCCCATACATCAAATATTTGAATATGGGACATTAAGGTATTTGACTAGAGAGCAAAGCATGCAGATATAAACTCAAGTGATCTTTGTAGTAATTAGACTAGAAATAGACTTACTGTTCATTTAAAAGCACTGACCTACAGATCATACAATAACAAAAAAGAGAGAAATTTTAGATCTCAAGAAATTATTGCTACATTTCTTAAGAAAGCTTTGAAACTTAATTACTTACAGATTATATCGTTCAATACGTATTCCTCCAGAATGCGAAATTTTTTTTATTTCAGGTTCAATTCCCGACTCTGGCATGTTTTTTCTTCTTCTTCATTTGGCATTTTTATAACGGTTTAGAAAAACAAAAACTCAAGTTCTTATGTTAACAATATGACCAAACTTTAATCTTAAAGGAAGATAATTTTCAGCCATAATCTAGAGGTCAATGCCTTTAAAACAAATAAATAAAATTACATAAATATACAAAGAAAATTTGTATGTGATAAATTCTGCCATTTTTTAAAAATAAAATTTGTATATTTCTTGTATTGCAGGAAACGAAAATGCTCGCTTAATGCTTCAATGCAGCATGATGAACATACCCTGGTTTTTGTGTATGAGAACCATGTCTTAAGATGAACCTTGATGACTTGGACAGATCGGGGCTGGACCCTTTATCTTTACGGCCTTAAAATCCAAAACTGTTACATGAGATTTGGTATCAGTGTTGACCACCAACAATGCGTCAAGTTCCTCTTTAGAACTCTTCAACAATCGAGACTTTCATTACATATCAGTTATCTTTTGTTAAATAAAAGTGTGCATCATTTTTCCATTAAAATAACATGCATCATTTAAATTATTATTAGTGTGAATAAAAAAAAAACAAACTCTCATTACATCTACAGATTTTCATATTAAACATAGGTCAGTTCATATTAAATATAGGTCAGACTGAATAAAGTCTTGTTTTGTTATTGTTTCTATTTATTTATAACAAAATAAATTATTATGAAAACTGACAAAACTTATTCTTTTCACTTTGGTTGTAAATAAAATACTGGTCCTGTCAATTTAACAGGACAGGTATTCCCAAGTTGGTACTTCCTGCCACCAAGATTTACCTCTGCGAGTCAAGCCGAGAAAGTAAGCGGATTTACTTACCAATAGTGGAACAAGACCTGTCTAATGACAGTCCACTCAACTATTTGAAGTCTTACTTATGAAAGCTTTAGCAAAATTTTCTAGAACGAAAAATGAGTATAATTTTGCCAAAATGTAGGGCAGAGTTATGCAACTTGCCATGTAAGGTCTCCCCATGATGCAAAAAATGTGTGGAGAATCTCGAAACATTTGGTCCAGCTTCTCCTCAGAAACATGCTTACATGCAAAACTGACACAAAATTTATAAGTGTCATAATTTTGACAAAATATAGAGCTAGAGTTATGTAACTTGTCCCATGAGGTCATCTTATAATGCAAAAGATGTGTGGAATTTTAAAGCATAAAATTTGCCTAGTTTTGGTTGCGTTTAACATCACACTGACATAATTATAGATCATATGGCAACCTTCCAGCTTTTGATGGTGGCAGAAGAACCTAAGTGCCCCTTCATGCATTATTTCATCAAAGACTGGTACCTTGGTAGAACCATCGACATTCTGTAAGCCAACTGGAAGGCTTCCTCACCTGAAGAATTCAATGCCCTGAGTGAGGCTGGAACCCATACTGATGAGGGGCAAGTGTTTCGTAGTCAGCAACATTAACCACTGGGCCACAGAAGGCCCCTAAAATTGGTCTAGTAGTTTTTCAAAGACCTACATTATGTATATGCAGTACTTAAAATTCAAAGTTAAAACCAGGCATGATTTTTGAGAAATATGCTAACATGCAAAACTTTTGCGACAGGGGCACAAAAGGTGGAATAAGGGTGACAACAAAAGCTTGACTAAACTATTGAGCTAAAAACACACAGACCCAAAGTCAAAAACATGCAAGATCTTAAATTTGTTTGATTTGTTAGTTTTTTAAAGCCACACAAGTTTTGGGATATCTGTCTACTTTCTAGATTTACAAAAAAATGTAACGGTAGCTTTCTACCAGATGTAGGTTCAGGCCATCACAGGTAGACCTTCATAAGCTAGCTACACGACTTTTTTGAGTGAGTGAGTTCTGTATCTCTCGTGGGGTTTCGAACCCATGGCTGTGAGGCTTAAATTACTCAAAGCCAGCAACCATAACCACTTGAAAATGGAAACCTCTGTCAAGAATTAAAAGCTTCTAGGCCAAAAACAAAAACTCTCACAAGTTTGCATTTTGTCAGAATTATGACCCTATTTGGAATTTCTAGCTTTAGGTCCACTTTTCTTGAATTCTATAAGAGCTATTGCTGAGAAACTTCACAGGTTTGTTTATCACCATTACCTGAATCAATTTCTATGATGCTTTTTAAGTGTCCCTATACTGATCCAAGGGTCATGATTTGAACAATCTTGGTAGTGAACCACTAGAGCATAACACATACTAAATATCTAAGCTCTGGGCCTTATGGTTTAAGACAAGAATTTCTTAAAGGTTTTTCCCTATACAAGTCTATTTAAACCATCTGACCCCATGACGGGGCCATGTTTGACCCGGGGGATAATTTGAAGAATTTTGGTAGAGGACCACCAGATGCTGCTGCATACAAAATATCAAAGCCCTAGGCCTTGTAGTTTTGGGCAAGAAGATTTTCAAAGTTTTTCCCTATACAAGTCTACATAAACCATGTGACCCCCGGGGTGAGGCTATATTTGACCCTAGGGAGATAATTTGAATAATCTTGGTAGGTGACTTCTAAATGATGCTACATACCAAATACAAAAGCATTAGGTCCTGTGGTTTTGAACAAGACGATTTTCAGAGTTTTTCACTATACAAGTCTATATAAATCATGTGACCCAAGGGTCTGGGCCATATTTGACCCTAAGGGGATAATTTGAATAAACTTTGTAGAGGACAATTAGATGATGCAACATACAAAATATCAAAGCCCAATCCAAAGAAAGAAAATCCTAACTTAAATCAATTTTTGATTATTATATGAATTGTTATAATTACTTAAGAAATAATTTATACGCCTCAGTCACAATCAAATGCATTTTTTTGTTTCACTTGGGGTCAAAAATAAAAGTTTGTAAAACTCTTTTATTTTGAAATGTTAATTTACCATATATCTTGGTTCTACAAAAACAATGGTAATTGTCGCTGTCTGATAGTTCGACAATATTTTTTTTTCGATATAAAGATGAATCTTCAGGGAAAAAATAAAACAGACATGACTATTTTTAAAGGACTGTTTTATTCAAATAACTCTTTAAGACCCAACAAAATTGTTACCACATGATAAGGTACATAAAAGTAATGTAGAAAACCCCAAAAACTAATAAATTACACAAAGATTTGTAGTTATTATCTTCTTTTGAAGTTCAAAATTCTATAAATTTTTGTTTACTACTTGCTTTCAGTTTTTGCATACCTTTTGAAATGCATTTATTCAACTCAAATATGTTATTTTCTAAAATTTCAGTCATTTCTCTTTAAATAATGGTCTCATTTTTGTGATTACGACTATGTTTGGCAGAGATATCGCAATTTTAAAATGAAAGCCGAAATTTACCCAAAAAGTCTATGGACAAGACATCATCGCCAAGTGCTTTCTACATAGGTTTTAGAAGACAGTCTTTTAGTTCTGTTGAACTTTTTATGTTTAAAATGATCAAGAACAAGTAAATAACAAACAAATTTATGAAAAGAAGTATAATTGACGGTCTTTGGAATGTGTCTTGGAATAATTGAAGGATTTGAACAACTGTGACTAAATCAAAATGTCATTATGTGACAAGTTCTGTGCTATCGCTTACATAAATTAGGACTAATTCTTTTCATATTTCACTATATACTAAAAATAATGATACTTGGAAGGATCCTCACTGAAATAGGCTGTTAAAATTCTCCTTCAGCTTGGTGTCTACGGACAAGACATTTGACCATAATTTCTGTCTAAAAGACAGATAGAGTAATAATGTTTCTGATCAATGCTCATGCATTTAATGGGCTTAAGAACTGACCTTGCAGCCTGTTATGTACACCATTTAGACTATGTTTATTTATCTGTAATAATTTTTAACCTCAACTAAACAAAATAAACCACAATCTTCCTGAAATTGGATGGTGGAAGAAACCACCTGACTAGACTTTGTTGAGGCAAATATATTTACATGCTGTTATCAACCATATCAATCAAGAAATGGTAAAAAAGTATAAACACAAAGTTTAACATGATGAACTCTATGAGTTCATCTAAACATGTTCATTAAAGTAGAAAATTAACAAGTAGGAAGAACTTGTTAAACTTATAGCTCAGAACAACATCTTAAAAAGATTACAACTGTGTCTTAAATGGAAAACTAATGAAACAAACTCCCTTGCTGACTGCTTAAATAGCTGTATGTTGTAAAATACTCATATGACATTTATTCTGTGAGATCATAACTCATACTAATATTTTAAGTAGTCATGCAAAATAAAATTCCTGTGAATTTTAACCTGTTTACAGAATAATTAAATGTTCACTGTGATAAGTTTTTATCACTTAGTTTTGAGTCAGCTAATGACTTACATATTATGCTTTTTTCTTAAAATTCCCAAGATACATTCTCTTTTTCTAGCCAGTAATATTTTTGATTAATATTGACCTTTTTCCATTATATAAGATAGTACGACCGGAGACAAGTTTTTTAACTATCTTTTTATCACATTTACTTCTTTTTTTCATGTTATCACCTATATTAATATTATTTTCTTGGAAAAATACTGGAACAAATGTTAGTAACTCAAATCGTAAATCAAACTATGATTTCAAAATTCTAGACCTCTGCATCTGATGCATGTGGGGAAGTTGGCAGTTACTTGCAGAGAACATGTTTGTACAGTACAGAATCAATTAACAATTGTTATTAAGTTACATAACTGAAATTCTGTTGAAAAAGGGCATTAAACCCCCTAAAAACAAACAAATCTAAATAGCTCTCATTTTTGAAAGGGAGAAAGCTGCAAGGAGACTACGGTAATCACGTAGTAAATTGCTTGTAATTTCTTTTTTAAGATGATTTAAACTGCTTCAATTTTATGTGATTTCAGTCAGTTACAGAATAAAAGTTGATAGGCAGATGAATAGAATGAAATCTTGAAAACCAATCACCATTATATCTTGGCCCTGAAGAGCACAGAAATATGCCATCTTGAGTGGATTATAACAAAATGTTTAAGTTGAAAGTGGACAGCCCACACCATGTCTAACAACAGATCCATACTCCACTAGAATATGACCAAAATTAATGTCAAATGATTTTGCTTCTGTTTTACTACTAACTTGTAAAAGATTGGGTTTTTTTGCATTTCAGAATCTCTTGATTTATTTCAAAGAACTCTTGATATATTTCTAAGGTCCAGTGCTGGTTTTTATTGAAAACAGAAAATATATTGAATAGTATTTGTGCAATGTCTTGTCCGTAGACACTTCCATTGCATGCCTTGTTTTTGCCATAACAAAGGGAGGGTTAGAAAGAAATGTATTATTCCTTTTTTGATAGCTTTTAACATTTATATAAGTCATGTATAAGATTAAAACATATTCTATATCCATTGTACTTCTCAGATTCAGATTGTACACACAAGAATAAATGGGTAACATTTTGCATTTGGAAGAAGTAAGTTTCATTAGAAATATATTTATTCTATATTTTGTATAAACATTAAGTGTGGTGTATCATTGAAACTTGATAAATAGCTCCAGTATGATTTTATAAATGATATTTGTCAAAAAAACTTCGTTTCTTTAATGTCTACGGACAAGACATGTGTCTACGGACAAGACATTTTGCAATTCAACAACTATTTATATCTATATAACCCAGCTTAATTCCGTCTAATGTTTATCAACTTAGACAGTATCCTAGCAGCTTTCATACCAACAGTGATTAAACTCTAATATTGCATCCTTCACAAAGAAAATAGGTGTCTACGGACAGGACAAAAAAATTGGCGCATTTATCATTGTCTGTTCAGAGTCAAATTTGAGGAGATAAGAAACTTCCACCTGAAAGAATGCTATTATTTTCAGAAGAAGGTAGACTGAAGTTCACACAGAGACAAATAAGACAGTAAAAAAAGAATTATTTTATAATGAAATCACATTATCTGATATGAGGAAGAGCAAAAAGGCAAAATATATAACAAAACGGTCATGTCAGTCTTCAGTACATAACTTCTGTTGTGGGTAACATAGACAGTTGAAATAACTTGCAGCTGAAAGAAGACGAATTTTCCTGTAAACCAAACAGCACAAAAAGGTCTTGCTGGTTCAGGTTTTAATTAAAATGAAAAGACAAAAAGCACATTTTTTAAGGTGAAACAATATAACGCTGAATTTTGGCCTTTTTTCTGTTATTGGACAGCATGGCGTTCGTTTTATATGTACATCAGCTACCTGACAGTAGTTTTACCTGCAACTGGGTAGTGATATGTAACTCCTGAAGTGCTGAAGACAGAATATATAAACATGCACTTTTAAATTTGGATGTATAACATAGAGCACCTAAAAAGTATGCATTTGATTGTGACTGAGGCGTATAGTAAAAGAGTGCTTTAACACAATTTATGCACGATGGGTGGTTATACGTCGGGCGTAATAATTTCACAAGGGCGCAGTCTGACTAAAATTGTTTGAACAACGTATTACCACCCAGTGTATAAATAGTGTTAAAGCAAGCATGTGCTACAAATTATTTCGATTCTAATACGCCCTTAATCTCAAACACAAGATAAAATATATCAGCGCTCTTTCATTGCCCCAACAAAAACTCTGACGTCACAGCACATTAACGTGACGTCATTCTAGCGTAAGAGTGTTTTAACAGAGACAAGCATATTAGATGTCGAATAATCAAAGGGCAATAACTCGGTGAAAAGCCGTCCTACCGGAACATGAAGATATAATATGCTCATCTTATCTTGATAGTGAAGCTTTGGTAAATTCCGACCTGTGGCTGCAAAGAAATACTCTTGACAAGAATTGTATTATAGTATAAACAACTAGAACAAGAGCTGTCTCCATAGGATGACACATGCCCCCGATGGTACTTTGAATGAATAGTTATGGCCGATGTTAGAGTTTAGGACCTTTGACCTACGGACCTGGGTCTTGCGTGCGACACGTCGTCTTACTGTGGTACACATTCATGCCCAATAATTTTAAAATCCATGCATGAATGACAAAGATATGGACTGGACACGCCCATCAATGCACTATCATGAAATATGACCTTTAACATCTAAGTGTGACCTTAACCTTTGAGCTACGGACCTGGGTCTTACGCATGACACATCGTCTTACTGTAGTACACATTCATGCCAAGTTATTTGAAAATCCATCCATGGATGACAAAGATATGGACCGGACACGAATGCACTATCATGAAAAATGACCTTTAACGTCTAAGTGTGACCTTGACCTTTGAGCTACGGACCTGTTTCTTGCGCGCGACACGTCATCTTACTGTGGTACACATTCATGCCAAGTTATTTGAAAATCCATCCATGGATGACAAAGATATGGACCGGACACGAACGCACTATCATGAAAAATGACCTTTAATGTCTAAGTGTGACCTTGACCTTTGAGCTACGGACCTGGGTCTTGCACGCGACACGTCGTCTTACTGTGGTACACATTCATGCCATGTTATTTGAAAATCCATCCATCGATGACAAAGATATGGACCGGACACGAAAATTGCGGACAGACTGACAGACAGACTGACAGACCGTTCAAAAACTATATGCCTCCCTTCGGGGGCATAAAAATATGAGGGAAAACGTCTGAAATAATCTCCTGCTTTTATGCATATATCTTATTCCACCTAGACTACTGTTGCACAATATGGGGAAACTGTAACAGTGATCTTCTGAACAATATTTATAAATTTCAGAAAACATCAGCACAAATTATTCTCTACAAAGACACTGACACACCATCAGAAGAACTCTTTCAAGAATTGAAATGGGTGAAAATTTATAAACCAAATTCATATACAAGAGGGTCATGATGACCCTGGATCGCTCACCTGAGTAATATGAGCTACATGTTTCAAATGTCAAACTGATGATAAAATATTAAGAAAGTCAGCAGGTCACATTCATGGTCAATGAAATTCAGTTTTACGTTTTGTGTGCAAAACTGTGTAAGCCATCAATATTTCAAGGCTGTATCTTAAAAAAACAAAAGTAGGTCAGTAGGTAAAGGTCACAATCAAGTGACATCATATTACTTGAGGTTATCAGATAATTATAATTAACTGGTTTTGGAAATAGGATCAGATGATTTTTTAAGTATTTTTCCTATATAACTCGCATAATAACTAAGTGACCCCAGGGCAGGGCCTCTTTTAACCCCAGGGGCATAATTTGAACAATTTTGGTAGAGGACTACTAGACAATGCATCAAACCAAATATCAAAAGCCTAGGTTGTATGGTTTCTGACAAAAAGATTTTTAAAGCTTTTTCTTATATAAGTCTATATAAAACTTGGGACCCCCAGGGCAAGGCCTCTTTTCGCCCAAGGGGTACAATTTGAACAATTTTGGTTGAGGACCATAAGACAATGCTGCAAACCAAATATCAAAGGTCTAAGAGTTGTGGTTTCAGACAAGAAAATTTTTAAACTTTTTTTCCTATATCAGTCTATGTAAAACTTGGGACCCCCGTGGTGGGGCCTTATTTGACCCTAGGGGGATAATTTAAACACTCTTGGTAGAGGACCACTAGATGATGCTACATCCCAAATATCAAAGCCATAGGCCGAGTGGTTTTGTACAAGAAGATTTTCAAAGTTTTTCCTATAGAACTTAATATAAACCATGTGACCCCCGGGGTGGGGCCATATTTGACCCTAGGGGGATAATTTGAACAATCTTAGTAGAGGACCACTAGATGATGCTACATACAAAATATCAAAGCCCTAGGCCATGTGGTTTTGTACAAGAAGATTTTTAAAGTTTTCCCTATATAACTCTATATAAACCATGTGTCCCCCTGTGCGGGGCCATATTTGATCCTAGGGGGATAATTTGAACACTCTTGGTAGAGGACCACTAGATGATGCTACATACCAAATATCAAAGCCATAGGCCATGTGGTTTTGTACAAGAAGATTTTTTAAAGTTTTCCCTATATAACTCTATATAAACCATGTGACCCCCGGGGCAGGGCCATATTTGACCTAGGGGGATAATTTGAACAACCTTGGTAGAGGACCACTAGATGATGCTACATACCAAATATCAAAGCCCTAGGCCATGTGGTTTTGTAGAAGAAGCTTTTCAAAATTTTCCCTATATAACTCTATATAAACTGTGTGACCTCCGAAGCGGGGCCATATTTGACCCTAAGGGGATAATTTGAACAATCCTGGTAGAGGACCACTAGATGATGCTACATACCAAATACCAAAGCCCTAGGCCATATGGTTTTGTACAAGAAGATTTTCAAAGTTTTCCCTATATAACTCTATATAAACCATGTGACCCCCTGTGCGGGGCCATATTTGATCCTAGGGGGATAATTTGAACACTCTTGGTAGAGGACCACTAGATGATGCTACATACCAAATATCAAAGCCATAGGCCATGTGGTTTTGTACAAGAAGATTTTTTAAAGTTTTTCCCTATATAACTCTATATAAACCATGTGACCCCCGGGGCAGGGCCATATTTGACCTAGGGGGATAATTTGAATAATCTTGGTAGTGGACCACTAGATGATGCTACATACCAAATATCAAAGCCCTAGGCCGTGTCGTTTTGTTCAAGAAGATTTTTTAAGTTTTTCCTTTCGGTTGCCATAGCAACCAGAGTTCTGCATGGAATTCAATTCTTTGAACAATTTTGAAAGGGGGCCACCCAAGGATCATTCCTGTGAAGTTTGGTGTAATTCTGCCAAGTGGTTTACAAGAAGTTTTTTTTAGAAGATGTTGACGGACGGACGACGCACGATGGCCTTTGGCTCAGGTGAGCTATAAAAAAACAAGAGCTCCCCCAAGCGGTGTAATATACGCTAGAAGGGTTACATCAGAGGATGGGAGCAAAATTTAAAGAACTTGACCGTTGAAGCCCAAAGGACAGGAACAAACAAGAGGGTCATGATGACCCTGAATCGCTCACCTGAGTAATATGAGCTACATATTTCAAATGTCAAACCGATGATAAAATATTAAGAAAGTCAATAGGTCACATTCATGGTCAATGAAATTCAGTTTTACGATTAGTGTGCACAACTGTGTATGTCATCAAAATTTCAACGCTGTATCTTAAAAAGCAAGAAAGCAGGTCAGCAGGTCAAGGTCACAGTCAAGTGACATCATATTACTTGAGGTCATCAGGTAATTATAATTAAACAGTCCTAGAAATAGGATCAGCTGATTTTTTAGTATTTTTCCTATATAACTCACATATTAACTAAGTGACCCCAGGGCGGGGCCTCTTTTAAAACCCCAGGGGCATAATTTGAACAATTTTGGTAGAGGAACTAAATAGCATCAAACCAAATATCAAAAGCCTAGGTCGATGGTTTGGGCAAGAAGATTTTTAAGCTTTTTCCTATTACAAGTCTATATAAAACTTGGGACCCCAAGGGCAGGGCCTCTTTTCACCCAAGGGGTATAATTTGAATAATTTATGCTGAGGACCATAAGATAATGCTACAAACCAAATATCAAAGGTGTTGTGGTTTCAGACGTGGTTTCAGACAAGAAGATTTTTAAACTTTTTTTCCTATATCAGTCTATGTAAAACTTGGGACCCCCGTGGCGGGGCCATATTTGCCCCTAGGGGGATAATTTGAACAATCTTGGTAGAGGACCACTAGATGATGCTACATACCAAATATCAAAGCCCTAGGCCATGTGGTTTTATACAAGAAGATTTTCAAAGTTTTCCCTATATAAGTCTATATAAACCATGTGACCCCTGGGGTGGGGCCATAGTTGACCCTAGGGGGATAATTTGAACAATCTTGGTAGAGGACCACTAGATGATGCTACATACCAAATACCAAAGCCCTAGGCCATGTGGTTTTGTACAAGAACAAGAAGATTTTCAAAGTTTTCCCTATATAAGTCTATATAAACCATGTGACCCCCGGGGCGGGGCTATATTTGACCCTACAAACCAAATATCAAAGGTCTAGTGTTGTGGTTTCAGACAAGAAGATTTTTAAACATTTTTTCCTATATAAGTCTATGTAAAACTTGGGACCCCCGGGCGGGCCATATTTGACCCTAGGGGGATAATTTGAACAATTTTGGTAGAGGACCACTAGATGATGCTACACACCCGATACCAAAGCCTGGCCTGTGGTTTTGGACAAGAAGATTTGTAAAGTTTTTTCCTGTTCTGCATGGAATTCAATTCTTTGAACAATTTTGAAAGGGGGCCACCCAAGGATCATTCCTGTGAAGTTTGATGTAATTCTGCCCAGTGGTTTTCAAGAAGAAGATTTTTTTAGAAATTGTTGACGGTCGACGTACTACACACAACGGATATCAAGCGGTCACAATAGCTCACCTTGTCACTTCGTGACAGGTTAGCTAAAAAGGGAAGAAATTCAAAAAAAAAATTTAAGTCCACAAAAAATTCCTTACCAGGTACAGGTATGTCAAAATACACCTTAAAATTGGAGGTACCATCCATGTTGTACCATAGCAAAGTGGTCTCGCTTTTTCCCTACAGCCAACAATAAACAAGAGGGCCATGATGGCCCTATATCGCTCACCAGAGTACCATTGCTCTTAATGATAAGATCGAGTTTTGACATTGATCACAAAGGTATACACATTAAATATCATCAGGATAAAATATTTTCTTGTAACAGTCCCTTTGACCTATGGGTCACATACTAGTCAGGGCCAATCTCCATACCAACGTTGAGTGTCCTAGGCGCAAATGCTGCATTTTTGTACTAGCATGACTATTCCTTACCCTGGAAGACTTAAATAACATTTAAAACCAATCTCATTAGAAGCTGCTAAGGTATATTCATTTACATGAAAAATAAAGGGAGGTAATTTGTCATAAATTCAGTCAATATGCATCTAAACTGATTGTCCAAGTCCATGTGATGGCATAAATGAAATTTCAGATCAGTATCTTCATTAGTTACAGAGATATACCCATTTTAATTTGAAAAAAGGGAGGTAATTTGACATAAAATCAGTCCATAGTCATCTACCCTGATTGTCTGTCCAACTAATGACAATAATGAAACCTTTAAATACTTACTGAAATAAATCCATTTTTATTAAAATCAGGGGAGGTAATCATGCACTCATTTGTGCATGTAGAAGATACGGAGTACAAGCCTTTACAACAATATATTAGAAAAGTAAGTAAAAGTAGAAATTTCTTACCATGGAAGACATAAATAATGTTTCAAACCAATCTCATTAGAAGCTGCTAGGTATATTCCTTTACATAAAAACAAGAGGACCATGATGGTCCTGAATCGCTCACCTATCCCCACATGACCCAGTGTTGAACTGAGTATGACGTCGTTATTTCTATTATTTGACAAAATGACCTAGTTTTTCAGCACATGTGACATAGATATCATCAAGATAAAAAATTCTGACCAATTTTCATGAAGATCCATTGAAAAATATGGCCTCTAGAGAGGTCACAAGGTTTTTCTATTATCTGACCTAATGACCTAGTTTTTGAAGGCACGTGACCCACTTTTAAACTTGACATAGATATCATCAAGGTGAACATTCTCACCAATTTTCATGAAGATCTCGTGAAAAATATGGCCTCTAGAGAGGTCACAAGGTTTTTCTATTTTTCGACCTACTGACCTAGTTTTTGACGGCACATGACCCAGTTACGAACCTGACCTAGATATCATCAAACTGAACAGTCTCACCAATTTTCATGAAGATCCATAAAGAAATATGGCCTCTAGAGAGGTCACAAGGTTTTTCTATTTTTAGACCTACTGACCTAGTTTCGAACTCGACCTAGATATCATCAAGATGAACCTTCTGACCAATTTTCATGAAGATCTCATGAAAAATATGGCCTTTAGAGAGGTCACAAGGTTTTTCTATTTTTAGATCTACTGACCTAGTTTTAAACCCCACGTGACCCAGTTTCGAACTTGATCTAGATATCATCAAGGTTGACATTCTGACCAATTTTCATGAAGATCCATTGAAAAATATGGCCTCTAGAGAGGTCACAAGGTTTTTCTATTTTTAGACCTACTGACCTAGTTTTTGACCGCACGTGACCCAGTTTCGAACTTGACCTAGATATCATCAAGGTGAACATTCTGACCAATTTTCATGAAGATCCATTGAGAAATATGGCCTCTAGAGAGGTCACAAGGTTTTTCTATTTTTAGACCTACTGACCTAGTTTTTGATCCCACATGACCCAGTATCGAACTTGACCTAGATATCATCAAGGTGAACATTCTGACCAATATTCATGAAGATCTCATGAAAAATATGGCCTCTAGAGAGGTCACAAGGTTTTTCTATTTTTAGATCTACTGACCTAGTTTTTACCCCCACGTGACCCAGTTTCGAACTTGACTAGATATCATCAAGCTGAACATTCTGACCAATTTTCATGAAGATCCATTGAGAAATATGGCTCTAGAGAGGTCACAAGGTTTTTCTATTTTTAGACCTAATGACCTAGTTTTTGACCCCACGTGACCCAGTTTCAAACTTGACCTAGATATCATCAAGGTGAACATTCTGACCAATATTCATGAAGATCTCATGAAAAATATGGCCTCTAGAGAGGTCACAAGGTTTTTCTAATTTTAGACCTACTGACCTAGTTTTTGACCCCATGTGACCCAGTTTCAAACTTGACCTAGATATCATCAAGATGAACATTCTGACCAATATTCATGAAGATCTCATGAAAAATACGGCCTCTAGAGAGGTCACAAGGTTTTTCTATTTTTAGACCTACTGACCTAGTTTTTGAAGGCACGTGACCCAGTTTCGAACTCGACCTAGATATCATCAAGGTGAACATTCTGACCAATTTTCATGAAGATCTTGTGAAATATATGGCCTCTAGTGAGGTCACAAGGTTTTTCTATTTTTAGACCTACTGACCTAGTTTTTGATGGCACGTGACCCAGTTTCGAACTTGACCTAGATATCATCAAGGTGAACATTCTGACCAATTTTCATAAAGATCCCATGAAAAATGTGACCTCTAGAGTGGTCACAAGCAAAAGTTTACGGACGCACGCACGGACGGACGACGGACGCCGCGCGATCACAAAAGCTCACCTTGTCACTTTGTGACAGGTGAGCTAACAAGAGCTGTCTGATGACAGCGCGCTCGACTATTCGAAGAATTGATTGAAGAATGGGGTCAAAATATTTCCACGGATATTCAGACAAAAGAAATAAATAGATTAGACAATGTTCCTGTATTACTTTGATTTCGATAAGTCTTGCACTAAATGGGAATATATGAGCCAATTTCAAAGTCCAAAAAGGGCCATAATTCAGCCAAAATAGTTATGTACTCTTGCCTACAGATGGAAATCATAATGATAAACAAGTGTTCAAAGTTTAAAAGCCATATGTCAAATAGTTTTGACAAAACATGTCTTGTATGAAAACAGAACCAATTTCAAAGTCCAAAAAGGGCCATAATTCAGCCAAAATAGATTACAGAGTTATGTTCTCTTTCCTACAGATAGAGACTATTATACTAAACAAGTGATAAAAGTTTAAAAGCCATATGTCAAACACTTTACAAAAAATATGAACTGGTACGAAAAACTTAACCAAGATTTCTAAGTCAAAAGAGGCCATAATTCAGCCAAAATCTTTGATGGAGTTATGTACTCTTGCCTATAACTGAACATGGTGATGGTAAACAGGTGTTGAAAGTTTCAAAGCTTTATCTCAAAAGACTTTGTCAAAATATGAACTGGTACGAAATATTAACCCAGATTTCTAAGTCAAAAGGGGCCATAATTCAGCCAAAATCCTTGATGGAGTTATGTGCTCTTGCGTATAACTGGACATGGTGATGGTAAACAAGTGTTGAAAGTTTCAAAGCTTTATCTCAAAAGACTTTGTCTAAATATGAACTGGTACGAAAAACTTAACCATGATTTCTAAGTCAAAAGGGGCCATAATTCAGCCAAAATCCTTGATGGAGTTATGTGCTCTTGCCTATAACTGGCCATGATGATGGTAAACAAGTGTTGAAAGTTTCAAAGCTTTATCTCAAAAGACTTTGTCAAAATGTGGACTGGTACGAAAAACTTAACCAAGGTGTGACGCCGACGCGCCGACACCGACGCCGTGGTGATTAGGATAGCTCTACTTATTCTTCGAATAGTCGAGCTAATAATGGGAGGTAATTTGTCATAAATTCAGTCAATATGTATCTTCACTGATTGTCCAAGTCCATCTGATTGAATAAATGAAATTTCAGATCAGTATCTTCATTAGTTACGGAGATATACCAATTTTAATTTGAAATAAAGGGAGGTAATTTGATATAAAATCAGTCCATAGTTCTCTACCCTGATTGTCTCAGTCCAACTAATGACAATAATAAATTTAATGAAATTTCAAATGAGTCCTATAAGAACTTACTGATATAAATCCATTTTGATTAAAATCAGGGGAGGTAATCAGATAAAAAAAAAATAACTCCAGAACCTATGATTGGATCTGACAGATTCATCATGGAATTCAAGATTTATTGTTGTTGAAGATATTTTGCAAGTTTGTAGCAAATCAAACCATAAATGAAGTCTCTATATGGCTGCAAAAGCCAAAATAGCAATTTTTTTACCTTTAAGGGGCCATAACTATGGAACCCATGATGGGATCTGGCCAGTTTTCGAAAGGAACTGAGATATTATGTCAATACAAGTTGTGTGCTAATTTGATTAAAGTTGATTGCAAAATGTTGTCTCTACTGTGTTCACAAGCAAAACAGCAAATTTTGGCCCTTTAAGGGGCCATAACTCTTGAACCTGTGATGGTATTTGGCCAGTTTTCGAAAGGAATGGAGATATTATGACAATACAAGTTGTGTGCAAGTTTGATTAAAGTTGATTGCAAAATGTTGTCTCTATCGTGTTCAAAAGCCAAAAAAAGCAAATTTTGGCCCTTTAAGGGGCCGTAACTCTGGAACCCATGATGGGATCTGGCCAGTTTTCGAAAGGAACCAAGATATTCTGCCCATACAAGTTGAGTGCAAGTTTGATTAAAATCAAATACAAAATATGGTCTCTATCGTGTTCAGAAGAAAATTGTGGAAGGACGGACAATGGCGAAGGGCGATCACAAAAGCTCACCCTGTCACTACGTGACAGGTGAGCTAAAAAGTTTCAAAATAAGCTATTTGTAGTAACATAAAAGGGAAATAATTAAAAAAAAAAATTGTTAGTGCACAAAAGGGATCTGCAAAATAAAAACAAGAGCACTGCAATGCAGAGCAATATGCACAAAGCAAAGTCATATAAGACCTTTGACCCCTAAGTGTGATCTTGACCTTGAAGCGAGTCATCCGAAACATGCGCTCTGCTCGTTGTCTCGGTGTGGTGACAATTTGTGCCAAGTTTCTTTGAAATCCTTGAAGCAGTTCAAGAGTTACAGAGCGGACACGAAATAAACTGATGACATTTGACCCCTAAATGTGACCTTGACTTTGAAGCGAGTCATCTGAGACATGCGTTCTGCACATCGTTTCGGTGTGGTGAACATTTGTGTCAAGTTTCTTTGAATTCCTTCAAGGGGTTCAAGAGTTACAGAGCGGACACGAAATTGCTAATGGAGGGACGGACGGAGCCCGCACATTTGTATTCTTAAGTGGTAATTCTCAGCCAGCATGAGTGGTATTTTCATTAAGTGGTAACCACCATTTTTCATATACGGAATGAAGGAAAATTAAATTCATAACCACCTAACCCTAATCCAGGGTCCACGCTTTTAGGCTTCGTTCTGTTTGTACAGAAAAGCGAAAAACAAGTCGCCCTAACATCTGGCGCCCGAGGCTATTACCATACATATATATATCTCATCTATCAGCTTCTAACCAGCTTGTAACAACATTACATAATCAATTAGCATAAACTTATCCCGTTACGGGTTGTGAACTTCACCTGTCAACAAAGTATGCTCCGCCTATCACCGAATATCGTTAGGGTAATTTTTATTGGTCGAAAACTTTGGAAACACCAATCAAATGCAGCGAAACAAAATTGCCTTTAATTGATTCTGTGCATCACGGATAAAAAATGTGTGCATCACGTGTGAAAAAACAAACAACTAAAAACTATCAAAAGTAGGGTAAAAAAAAACAAAAAAACATAAGTATGTTGGGGCAAGAGTCAGTAGCTGAATATAGGATGATAGCCCATCGCAAAGTGACAGAATAGGGCCTAAAGAAAAGCTCTGAATAATAACCAGAGTTGTTCGTAATGTATGGTTTTAATTGCAGCTGTCAGACGTAAATATCCGTGTTATACACAATCTAAATTGAAATTAAGACAAACAGATATTTAATTTCAATCAATAAAAATAAATTACAATCAATTTTAGATAAAAACACATAGGCTTTGATCTTTTTGTAAAAGTTTTTGAAAACGAAAGTAGGCTGTCAGAACGTCTGCTCGCGGTGACAAACTGCCAATATTGCATGAAGGCTTCAGGATGTATTTCAAGCACAAGTACTGAAACTCTAGAAATTCTAACTAACTGTACTCCAATAGATTTACATATGAAATTGAGGCAAGCCCAAGAAATAATCAGAATTGCAGAGAAGAGAAGCGTAGACCCTCTCAAAGATGACTTCAATACTTGGTTATCAGACGAAACCAACCACAAGGGTAAGCCAACAGCATTCCTACTTCTAATGACAGTATTTAATGAATTAAGGGACAATATCCAACTGGAAAATACTGAAAAAGAATTTGAGTACAATAGGGAATACTATGGTCTGTCAAGACGGAAGGAATATGTAGTCAGTAGTGAATTCAAAGAAAACAAAGACATGCAGGTTGAAAATGTGAATAGAGTGATAGATTCTTGTGACGAACACACAGTCTTGGCTTTTACAGACGGGTCATTTCTGGGCAATCCTGGTCCCACTGGTGCTGAGGCTGCAGAATATTTAGAGGGATACTTTTCAACCCCAGTTCTTCTAAAGAAGGGAGTCAGTAAAAACAGTAACAATTACTCTGGAGAAATTGTTGGAATTGAAATAGCCCTCCAATTCCTTGCTGAAGCCAGTATGATAGAAAACAGAATTGTCCATTTCTTCACTGATTGTCAATCTGCAATCTTATCGGCATTTTGTAAAGAAGTTCCATCAACCAAAATAGAGTCCATTACAAACATCAAAAGATATTTGGCAAAAATGCAAGACAGACAAAACAAAATTATAGTTAACTGGACACCTGGACACAGGAATATTACTGGAAATGAACTTGCTGACAGACAAGCCAAATTAGCCGCGACAGAAAAAGAAAAAGTCATAAATAAATGGAACAATAAGTTTTTATTGTCAGAAAAGACAGACATTATTCAGGACATTTATACTAAAGCAGGGAAAAGGAACTGTACAGGTGAAAATGACAGAAAAACCTTCTCAATTTTGAATCAGCTTCTAAGTGGCCACAGTAAACTTAATAACCACTGGGCAAAAATTGATAAGAACTGCTCCAAAAATTGTGACAGCTGCCCTGTGCCAGAAACAGTAGATCACTTCATCTTCAGTTGTCCGAAGTACAGTCAGCAGAGAGAGACACTAGAGAGAACAGTAGAAGACATCCTGTTCAGACATGGCATCGAATGCAGCACAATTCCACACTGGTTGGAGAATTCGATCAAACGACAGATGTTGTGAGAGAAGAACTGGTCAAAGCTTTCAGTAAATACATAACAGATTCAGGCCATCCTTAAAAAATTGTTTGTTTGCAGTAACGCGACCCAGAATTTTTAGTGTGAGTAGGTAGGTAGGGATTTTTTTTTTTTTCGTTTTTTTTTTTTTGTATGCTAATTGTACAACACCTGCATTTTGGTTTTAACCCTCTGGTTTATACACCTTCTGGGTACTAACACTTCTCTGTAGAACGCTAACTTGATTGTAACATATCTGCATGGGTGGTAGTTTTCACATAGTATGAATACTAATATTACTAGTAATATCACCTTTTTAATAACAATAAAAACAACAGATAGCCTGACTCCAGTCAGAAACAGAGCTTATTATCTCCATATGAACTTAAAAATTTAAGATTATCAATATATTAAACAAAAATAATTGGCCAGACCTTTTGAATGTCCTTGCACTGGCTAGGGTAATAAAAAACATTATATTTCTTAGGATTCAGCATTGAAGTACATAGCAAAATCTTATTGATATTTTAATACCCTGTAGACCTGAGTCTGATTACTAGCACCGCACTCCTTCAAAGCCTATGTATCATGTAATTTTAAGACAATACTTAATTGTTTTACATTGTTTACTCAGGGCTTAAGCTATGTAAATATATTTTAGGGAGAAGCCATTTCTTCCACAGCTAAGATTATGGAGAAGTGGAGTGATTTTAGGGAAACGCGGAAAGATTTTTAATAGCGCCATGACATGCAAGTTTAAAATGGAACTAAATATACTTATCAATGTAAATCTAATTTCTTATCCTTGTGAATCTAATGTGATTAAACTGCAAATTAAAGTTTTTTTTTTCACTCTTGCAAAGATTGCCTTAACCAAGAAAAGCCTAATCTGAATATGAATACAATTAAAAAAAGCTGGGTTAATTCCATATCAGCAAAATAAATCAAGCTTCCATTGCTAATGCACTCAAAGTCAAAACACAAAAACCCATAAAAGCATTGCACAGTCACTTCTTGAATTAAATACATTTCAATAGCAGTGACAACACTATGACATCACACATTATACACGCTTCTTCTTTGATCTGCTAGTGTCTTCTTTGATCTGCTACTGTCGGCACACATTAAAAGAAACAGTTGTCAAACAGATTAAACCCAGTTTCTGATGGCAGGTGTCAAAAATTTGCATGAATTTCAGTTACATTATTTAAGTCACAGAAAATTTCAGTAATAATAACTATGTTTGTAAAGTCTGGGTTTTGAAAAATAGGAAAAATTGGACCCATGGAAATTTAATATCACGCAAATAGGAAAATCTAGAAATGTAAACATTATGGATTTCTTTCGCTGGTTTTAGTCATTGCATTGAAACGATGTTTAACTTTATAAATAAATTTTCAGGTAAGAAAATTTTGTTTGTCTAATATTTCTGACGTTTATTGTGCTCTTTCCAAGTGACTTGTGCAGTGTCACTGCAGTTTTATCCTCGGGGCAGATTAAAAAGATTATGCAACGACAAAAGATCGAAACTAAAATTATTATTTGTTTGCAAAATTGTTTGAGAAATTATGACAGAATGATATCCAAGAATTTATCTATCCCAGATGTTTTACGTACGAGAAAATTCATTATTTTACAAATCTAAAACTCGGTTAAATACGTCTGCAGTATTGCACAGATAACACTATGTACCACGATTTGTCCATGTGGAATTTTCTATACAACTTTTTGCATGAATTTTTGTAGTATATCAGGAAATCGGCAGGGCGTTCGGTAGACTTATCGAGAAAAGCTCGTATTTGACCCGCACAAAAAAATTTCCCGTGCGTCGGCTTGACCCAAGGAAATTTTCTTTTATGCGTCTCGAGTTCGAAAGAACTGCCCCTTGTCAATCAAAATCCCGGTGAATTCGAATATTGTTCGCCGCCATAAGCGGAAGTATGGCAGTAGGCGGAGCTTGGTATATTAATCAGCTTCTGGCAGATGTCAATCATGCCACGCGCCGACTGACACGTGGGCTTCTCGCGGTTTGTATTTGGTACAATAATGTCCGTCATTGCCAAAGGTATTTATTGATCAATGTGTAAAAGTTAATTGATAAACAATGCATAGAAGAGCAGCCTATTATCGTATTTGTGTCACTTGTTAATTAGCGGTATACAGAAAGCGTAACATTCACACATTTTGTTTCTTATCGGTCATATCGATCATTCATGTTCGTTGTAACTTCAACGAACACTGTCTAGGAAAACTTATACAAATACAAATAGTTACTAAAAAGAAATAACGAAACAGGAAAGAATAAAAACATGGCACCGATAAAAAAAAAATCCGAGTTTTGGGTTAAAAAATTGTTTGAGTCGCGGCGATTTTCGTGAGTCGGTCGCGTTACCGCAAACAAACAATTTTTTAAGGATGGCCTCAGGTAGATTTGATTAAAGTCAATTGAACAACTTCCCTCAAATTAAAATTAAGTCAAAATACTAGAAAACATTTTTGTATAAAGCAACAGAGAATAAGCACAATAAGTGTAACAGTAACCAGAGATGACAACGATACAGCACAGAAGCGGTCATCGCTACAACAAAAGCGGAATACGATCTACACACACACACACACACACACACATTTTTCATATTTTTCTTCAATAAAAGGTATTGTCATTGCAGATTTTAATATCAGATACTTTCCAATGCTGTTAAATTATCTTTTCATCATCACAATTTGTCAAATATATTTTTTAAACTGGAGAATTGGGCAATGTTTATGAGTGTATCAGTATCCGGACGTTTACAAAGTCTGGACTCATCAGTGAATGATCCGAAATTATTTTGGAAAAAATTAAAACGTCTGACGAATAAAAATGTGGCTGAACCAAATATTTCCATAAATGAATGGTTCAATCATTTTAAAAATGTATTTAGTTCTGAAGATGGTGTTTATGTACAAGAAGTGGAGTATGATACCAATATATATGATAGTGTCGAAGATATTCTATTTAACAGCGATATAACTGATGAAGAAATTAAAGATGCCATACATGATATAAATCCAAGGAAAGCCTCCTCTGGTAATTTGATAGCTGAACATTTTATATATGGAATTGATGTCATTTTGCCATATCTGAGGAAATTGTTCAATAGAATATTTAAATCAGAAGAATTCCCTAGTGCTTGGACACACTGTATTTTAATACCTGTACATAAAAAGGGTAGTTTAAATGAACCTGACAATTATAGGGGCATATCACTGGTCGATTTATTTAGTAAAATATATGTAAGTATTTTGAATAAACGTATAACCTTCTATGTAAATGCATATGATAAAATTACGGAGAGCCAGGCCGGTTTCCGCTCTGGTTATTCCACAGTTGATAATGGTTTTATTCTATATTCTATGATAAGCAAATACTTGTGTAAAAAAGGTAAAAGTCTTTATGTAGCCTTTATCGACTTTAAAAAGGCATTTGATTCTGTACACAGAACAAAACTTTACCAAGCCTTAAATCAAAGTGGTATAAAAGGTCATTTATTCAAATCTATACAAGCAGTATACAATACAGTTAAGGCTTGTGTAAGAAACGGATCTGTCTGTTCAAATATATTTGACTGCCCTATTGGACTAAGACAAGGATGTAAGCTGAGTCCAATCTTATTTTGTTTATTTATCAATGAATTAGCATCAGTAGTAGAAAATTGTGGGTCACATGGTGTTCAGTTGAGTCCAGATGTGGTTGAAGTATTTACATTAATGTTTGCAGATGATGTTGCCCTTGTTTCCGACACAGTGGTAGGATTACAGAAACAATTAAATGCTGTGCATCAATATTGTATAGATTGGCATCTGTCTGTTAATATTAGCAAGACAAAAGTAGTTGTATTTAAAAATGGTGGTCAGCTGTCAAAAATGAAAAATGGTTTTATGACGGTACTCGTATTGAAACACAAAATTCTTTTATGTATGTAGGTTTACAATTCACATGCCGTATGTCATTGTTTAAAATGGCTGATTGTATGGCTTCAAAAGCTAAAAGGGTTATTGTTTCCCTCTTGCAGAGTTTGAATAATGTATTACCTATGTCACACAAAACATATTTTAAGATATTTGATACTAAAGTTGTACCTGTACTACTTTATGGGTCTGAGTTATGGGGAATCCATATGATGGAAAATACTGAAAGAGTACATATATATGCATGTAAACGGTTCTTAAATGCTTCCCTTAAAGCATGTAATGAAGCTATTATGGGAGACTGTGGTCGATATCCTATGTATATTGTAGCACAAAAAAGATGTATTAAGTACTGGATCAAGATTTTAGAAATGCCTGACTGTCGATATGTGAAAAAATGCTATAACATGTTATTAAAATTAGATTCCCTTGGATACAGTAACTGGGCCAGTGTTATTAAACGTAATTTGTACAGTAATGGATTTGGATATATTTGGGAAAGTCAAAAAGTAAACAATCAAAATGTTTTCATATATACCTATTTGCAACGTCTAAAAGACCAGTATCTGCAAATGTGGAACACAAAATGTGCTGAGAATAGAAAATTAACATATTACCATGTATTTAAGACAAATTTTGATGTCGAAGCATATGTAGATGCTATAGATATAGTTAAGTTTAGATCAAGTATCGTCTCTCTAAGATCCTCATCTCACCAACTATTAATAGAAAAAGGAAGACATTTGGGTATACCTAAAAATGATAGATTATGTTTTTATTGTAAAAATTGTGTCGAAGACGAGTACCATTTTATACTTATTTGTCCAATATATAGAAATATACGACAAAAATATCTGCAAGAAAAATATTTTAGATATCCAAATGTTAATAAATTTTGTATTTTGATGTCAAGTACCAATGTTAATATTATAAGAAACTTGGCAATATACATATATTATGCATTTAAGTTAAGAGTGGAATATAGTGACAATAGGTAATATGAAATTTGTATAATATGTGACGAACTGAATAATTACTGTATTATTTGTGTATTATATTTAATAAAATGTCAGCTGGGTATCACACAAGTACAAACTGTATGCATGTATTGTATAAGCTTAGCTATGTAAATATTGTGTATATGGGCCGGAGGCCTTCATGCTTGTTGAAATAAACTGAAACTGACATAGCATTTTGGATATTCGCAATTTGATCAGCGGGAGTTTAAGACAGGGATGAGAATCTTAAAATTAATTTTCAATTGTTAGTTTTGATTAGTGTAAGGAAGATGAGCTTGTCAAATCGCACTGTGCTGTGTGTAGACTGGCAAAATTTGATAATGCATATGCAAGGGGTCATGACACACAAGCCAAAACAAAAAATCACACCACACATGCCTGTTGTAATACTAATGGTCATTCAGTATTATCTATAAATGTTTCAAACTACTGTATAACAAGAGCTGTCACTGATGGTGACAAATGCCCCCGCAGCACCTTGACCTTTGACCTGGTGACCCCAAATTCAGTGGGGTTGATGTACTCATAAAGTCAGTACTATCAGCATGTAAAGTTTGAAAGTCCCGGATGAAGTGGTTCGCGAGTAAAGTGCCTTCATGCAAAAAGTTAACGTTGGCCCCTGTGACCTTGACCTTTGACCTGGTGACCCCAAAGTCAGTAGGAGTGGTGTACTCAATAAGTACTATCAGCACATGAAGTTTGAAAAAAAGATCCTGGGTGCAGTGGTTTGCGAGTAAAGTGCCTTCATGCAAAAAGTTAACGTTGGCCCCTGTGACCTTGACCTTTGACCTGGTGACCCCAATGTCAGTAGGGGTGGTGTACTCAGTAAGTACTATCAGCATATGAAGTTTGAAGGTCCTGGGTGCAGTGGTTCGTGAGTAAAGTGCCTTCATGCAAAAAGTTAACGTTGACCACTTAACCACTAGTCGGAATCGTATACTCCGACGAACGGACAGACGCCGGGGGTATAACATAATACTTCCCTTCGGGCGTATAAAAAGCAATCTTTGTTTACAAATCAATCAATAAACATTTCCCACAGTACATGTCTTAATTTATTCTCACATTCAAATAATACTGCCCTCAGATCACACACACAACAATTACTAAACGTACGTAAACCAGGATTAGAACTTTGCAGAAAGTCTCTGGCCTACTCATGTCCTATCATATGGAAGAAAATCCTACTTAATATCTGCCAATCAAACTCCCTGTCAACATTTAACAAGTGGGCCATGATGGCCCTATATGATATCGCTCATATGTACATTGAAATATAACTGAGAAATAATGAATTTTTCGTTTCCTGTAAAAGAGGCAACGCATAATTTCATATTATTATCATGGTATAGAACTTGAACAGGTCCCAGAAAAGTCACAAATTAGCTATATAGTAAAATCTAGCTATAAATAGCTAGAAATAGCTATAAAACCGTTTACAATTGTTCAAAATAGGTGAATATCAAATATAAAATAGTTATTATCTCATTCAAATGGTTTATGAGATAAAAGACAATCACAAAGAATGGAGATCTATGCAGTTTCAGTTTCAATACATGTTGCGAATTTCTGCGATTAGTCATTTATAAATTTGTCATATACACGATGATTATCACAAGTGAAAAATTCAGTGATGATTCATCGCAAAATACTGCCACAGTTATTGAAAATGTGACTAAAAAGATCTTGGTTTTGTGTTATTGTCTTTCATCTTACAAATCTTTTGGACGTAATTTTGACCATTTTGCATCTTATTTTGACATATTTTGCGTTATTGGTATTGGTTTTGTATCTACTTCTAGCTATCTATTGCTAGATTTAGCTATATAGCTAATTTGTGACTTTTCTGGGACCTGTTGAATATTATAACTGGGAGAAAATGTGTCAGCGGCTGGGTAACTCGGTCGGTAGAGCACCAGTCTGGCTGCAAATTTTTCTCACCCTGTGACATTATCATTTGCCCTTCTTCACACAAGTAATCAAGGAGTTGCGTTCAATAAACGCTTGATGCCACCAGTGGCATCCTTGTCGATTAGATTTTGCACCCAAGTCCAAAACCAAGAGATAGCCCATATAAAGCAACCCAAGTTCAAAATGAGCTCAAGGTCAAACTGAGGTCTGGTAATGTCTGAAGATGAGGACGGACAGAACAATCAATATATGCCTCCCGCATCAGTAGATGCTGCGGGCATAAAAAAACAAAAGTTCCAGAAATTTCTCAAGTGGAAGTGTCATTCATCTTGGAACTGATGACTCGTTTTAAGATCATAACGTAACCTTTGACGAAACAGGATTATCGATGTCTAATTACCTCAATATGATCCCATTTACTGTAATTAATTGTCGACATTTCGTATTAAATCTCAAAAACTACAAAATGCGTATTTTTCAGTTTGAAACGGAACCGGAAGTAAATTGATAAGAAAACAACACGTTGTGATATTTTTCAACAGGTAATACACCACTAAATAGTATGATAGGCTGAACACTGCTAAATCCGGCTGTTCTTTATTTCATATAAAATCCACTCATTTTAAAACGGTTTTTCGACATTTTCAGTTATATCAGATTTTCAGAGACTTATATTCCCATAAAGAACTATACCGCTACTTAAGAAAAACAAAAAAATTGGGTGTTAACTTTTATATAAGAAAATTACAGTTCATTAAATACAACCTGCTGAATTTACTCATTTTCGCTTCGCTCAATTTCTAGTTTCAAAACATTATATTCTTATCCCACCGTTTTTACATAGCATGTGATAGGAACATGCCGATTTTGATAGAATGCTAAGTGATACATACTGAAACGCATTGGAGTAAAATAAAACACGATGATACAGGGAAAGGGCGCGAGAAAATTAAGGGAGAAAGATTAGCACTATTTATATATGGACTGCTTGTGACTAGACCTGCGGAGGCTTACATTTGATTTGGTAGTGATCTGCCTATAAGAAAGAAAAATTATTTTTTCCAGATTTAACATCCATTCTCAAGGTACACCTATTTCACAATGATCTGCCTAGTTTCGTTGCAAAATATTGAGAAAATCGGAAGAAATCAGCATTTATTACAGGTCACACCCATTCTAAAAATACCCGAAGTTTTGCCCTGTGCAATCAATATCTCAAATTTTATTACATTGTTCATGTAATTTTGATTCAAGATCCATTTAATCGTTAAGATTATAGGTGTTTTTAATCAGAAACATGCTAATTTCAGTAACATTTAGACATTTGCAGTGCTAAATTGTGAGAAAATGTACTTACTATGTCCTAAAATCGACCAAAATAGGACCATCTGGTCAAAAAGGGGGTCTAAATTCCAAAATTACAAGAAATTTAAGAGTTTTTAGCCATTTGTCACCATTTTACATCATTTAGAATAGATTAATGACCTTTTCATTCATTTTCGAGGAGTTTGGCAAAAACCCATGTATTGCCCCTTATAGGCTGAACATCACTAAATCCGGCTGTTCTTTATTTCATATAAAATCCACTCACTTTGAAACGGTTTTTCAACATTTTCTAGCATATCAGATTTTCAGAGACTTATATTCCCATAAAGAACTATATCGCTACTTTAGAAAAACAAAAAGAAAAGTGGGTGTTAACTTTTATATAAGAAAATTACAGTTCGTTAAATACAACCCGCTGAATTTACTCCTTTTCGCTTCTTCCAATTTCTATCTAACATGTCGATTTCGATAGAATGCTAAGTGATGCCTACTGAAATGCACTGGAGTAAAAGAAAACATGATGCTACTGAGAAAGGGCATGAGGAAAGGGTGAAAGATTAGCACTATTTATATATGGACTACTTGTGATAGACCTGCTGAGGCTTATATTTGATTTGGTAGTTATCTGCCTGAAGAACCCAACAGTCATTAGTTAACTATTACTTTTTTAAGTCTTACTATTCTGTTGGTGGGATATGTTTATATACAAGTGATCCTGGTGCAAAATACTCAAGAAAATGGAAAAATGGAAAACCACAGGTCGCCCAACACCACAAAAACGAAAACGAAAATGTTGCAGGCTCGCTTTGATTTAGCCTGTTCATGGATGGTAATGGAAATGCAAGCTACCGTTTGCGCCCTTTAGCTCCGGGTTGAGCAGAACTTTACATTTACACATGTTATACGTACCAGAATGTAATTTAAAGACATTTAATGCTCAACCTGGGGCTAGAGGGTGTGGACGGTAGCGTGCATTTCCACTATCGTCCATGTACAGGCTCAATCAAACCGAGCATGCAACATTTTCGTTTTTGTTGTGTTGAGCGACCTGTGCAGTCCACAATTTCTATTTTACTGACGAATTTCACTGTAGAAATGTCACAATTTCCCCGTATCATTTCTTGATCGAATCTCATATTTTTCTTTTCAAATTGCTGATCACTGACCAATTATAAATCCATTTGCACTAATTATGCATGTTTCCTGCATGCCTGTGTATAAAAAGGGGCAATTTTTGAAAGAGATGAAAAGTACTTATTCAGCAAAGCCTACAATAAAGATTTCTTGAGTTGTCTCCATTTTTTCCAAAAAAAAAGATAACCAAGGATCATTTTTCTCGCTCAGATTACTCTTTTTCCGTGAATGATCCTGCCTTTATTGTTCCAAATTATGAACATTGATGAGATTAACTATGTACACATACATCTAATAAAAGCAGAGTATTTTTGAAGTCTATATTTCAGCTCCATTGCCTACATTAAGAATTTTTGTCTAAGGTCAGAGACCACCAACTGTTTTCCCTTAGACTTACATTGTAACATTATGGCGTGTACGGCCTTCCATACATCGGAACATGTATATCTAATTACAAGTCTTTCAAGAACTATCTTAGTTCTACCAAAATATCGGACGAAAAACATATGAATAGTGATACTTTATTTAAGTAATTTTCGTGTGAATGAGATGACCCCCTATTTACATCATTGACATGGCGGGAGAAAATCGTTTGATAAAACTTTTTTTCAATACACATAAAATGTAGCAGATTTTGTCAAAATGTATAATAAGATACTGTAAATGCAGTGAAAAAAATATACATTTTGAAAAAATAATCACTTCCTGGGTTTGTTTACATGACTGACCAATCAGAACGCGCAGACGTTACCTTATTCCCAGGTATACACTTACCTCATTCCCAGTAAGTTCCCTGTACTTTTTTGAATTAGTGGTCTCTGACCCTAAACCAACAATTTATATCGTTATAGTACCAAACTTTTATCTTCAGAATGGGTATGTTATTTATCTCTGGATATTATTACTTCCAAATCCTCTTTCAAGTGACAAGGACGGTAAGGTTTGAATTCATGTCAAATTTTCCGTAATTAGTTGTCAAGTTTTCCTAGGGGAATTCAGTGGCTTAGAAGTATTTACATTCTTTTACATTCTACACCCCATTGAACCCAACATTGCCATGGTATTTCAGTATTCACATGTTGTTATTATAGGTAGGTAAAGCCCGGAAAACTGAGCAATAAAAGATCATTTGAATTCCTGGAAAATACGAAAAAGATAATAAAATATTCGTTTTATATTGGATTTAATATATATTTAAGGCGAATTAACAGTTTAAATAATAAATATACTTGATAACTGTTTTACATAAATCCTTGTTTTAACATATATCATCTACCTTGTGTAACAAAGAAAAAATATTAGCATTTATTTAGGTTTGTTTCTATGAAATCGTAGCACCTTTGTCTGTATATCTGTTATTTCAATACAAGACTAATTATAAATAATATATATCGACACAAATTTAGGTAATTTGTATATTGTCTAAATAACTAGGAACTAACATTGCAGGTAAAACATTGTATTGCTTAATATATAAAGAACTCGTACGAAACCGTTGACAATCTATAACAAAAGGAGTTATGTTTGAAATGAGACATTTTTTGCTTGAGAATCTACACTGACTTCTCTTTTCAGAAAAGCTCGACTGATCCAATGTCAAAATCATTGGTCGTTTTCAGCACAAAACGCGTTGCCTAATCCATACTATGTATAAACTATGCACAACAGAACATTTTCCTATAAGGTTAATCAAAATGTTCTTGTTGCCCATTGCGTGGTTTGCTCAATAGCTTTTTTCAAGAATCGAGTGACATAATAGTTGTTGTCAAATATCTCGTTTAATTTATATATATCATTCCGTTCCAAATTGGAAACTGTTTGCATTAAAAATTCTAGCACCATGAAATATAAATTATTGTCTTAAGGGTATAACTGGGTTTGTTCATGGCATTCAAAATTTCCATAGAACTGTGTGATTTCAGTGTAACAGTTTATGTTTTATATGCTTTTATTCATCACGTATAACTTTGCTGAAACAGTTTGGCAACTATCTACAATAACAAACATAGAAATATGGCCGAGGTTTTCAGTGAGTGCATGTGTCACAGCACTGTTTGCACTTTTGTCGGTGGCCTTTACAACTAGTCATTGCAAACAATCATTTTATTCATAGTAAGACAGATGAATTTAACATAATGATAAACATAGAGAAACACTGTAAAACCACAATAAGAGACAATGTACTACAATTAATTCTTTGAATTCTATGTCCACATCTGTCTATCTAAATGTTGTAACAAACAAAACTAAACCTACATGACGATCAACTGATGTGGGTGTGCTGTAAAAGAATAAAAATTATTTTTGAAATCCCAATTGATTAATTGCGATCTTGTTCAGGTCGCAATATCAATTGATGGGCCGGCGGTAACACGCTTGACTGTCAATCCAGAGGTCCGGGGTTCGAATCCCGGTCCAGGCACTGGAAATTTCTGAGATGCTCTTGGGTGTCTCCCACCTAACTAGAGGCCTGTACTGGTTCTTCCCAGGAAAGACGGCTTCGCGTGTATCGGAGCTATACACCGATCACGTTAAAGAACCAGACTGTCTATTCGCAAAGAGTTAGGCTAAGTTAGCCGGACAGGCCTATATCTACTAATGATTTCTCTCTATCTGTTCTGGGGGCTTTATCAAACTCTGTCCCTCTGGTCAGATCGCTCTGTGTCTGTACTAGTAGAGGATGAATTTTGCGCCCTTTGTGGCTGCGTTCGCTATATGTAACGTCTTTATCATGAAAAGGGCGCTAAATAAATCTGGTATAATAATAATAATAATGATCATTTTTAAGATGCCTTTCAAATTCAGTTTTTCAGAATTTTTTTGACAATACCTTAGATAAAGCATTTTGTAAATATGATAATATAATGGTTATAGGTGATCTTAACTACAACATGTCAATTAATGAAAAGTGTCAGACTCTAAAAAACTCTTGTGATATTTTTGACTTGGTGAACATTGTATCAGAACCTACTTGTTTTTCAAACAAAGCTAATCATACTCTAACTGATGTTATATTGACAAACAGTAAAAATCGTTCAGGTATTATACGTAACTTTGACTGCGGACTAAGTGACTGCCATAATTTTATTGGTATACAATTCAAACAGGAGATCCAAAAGTCAAAAAACAAATTCTGTTCCTACAGAAGTTTTAAGCATTTTAACGAAGAAAATTTTAATTCTGATATTAAAGCCAATCTTTTAAAATAAGATACTTCTCAAGAGGATGTGAATAAAATTTACAGTGATTCTAGTGATATTTTTTTTTGGAAACTGCAAACTTGCATGCTCCTATAAAGAAGAAGAGAGTAATACTACGGCCGTCTCCTTTTATGAACAAAACATTAAAAATGCAATTTACAAAGGGAGGATGTTATTACGAAAAACTGGGAAAACTTTAGAAAGCAGAGGAATTTGGTTACTAGCATCAGAAGAAAATCCATGAATAAATATTTCATTGACCGTTGTGTGGGGAACTTTTGGTCTAATGTAAAACCTTTTCTAACAAATAAAGGAAACGCAACTCGAAAAGATACCGTTTTAAGTGAGGGAGGAAATATAATTACAGATCAAGAAGAAGTATGCAATATTTTTAATCAGTTCTTTGTAAATGTTGCCCAAAATATTGGAAATAATACAATACCAGTAGAAAAAAATCACCCTAGTATAATAGCAATATAATGAAATAATAATGTTCAGTCAGAAATTTTCTTCCACCCAGTTGAACCTTCTTTTGTAGATAAACAAATAGATAAATTAAGTATAAAAAGGCCACTGGCATTGATGGTATCTCCCAAATGTTACTTAAATTATCAAAGCAAACTACCTCAAGCCATATTATCTCTATGGTGAATAAGTCCTTTGAAACATCAATATTCCCAGATAATTTAAAAATAGCACAAGTAACACCTTTACATAAGAAAAATAGCAAATTAAACAAAAGAAATTACCGTCCCGTCAGTATACCACCTGCTATATCAAAAGCATTTGAGAGAGCAATAAATACACAACTATCCCAGTTTTTTGACCAACATTACAATACATATCTGTTAGCATTTAGATCAGGTTACGGCTGTCAGACAACTCTACTCAGACTAACCGAGGACTGGAAACAAGCATCCGATGATAATAAATATATAGCATCAGTTTTAATGGACCTGTCCAAAGCTTTTGATTGTTTGCCACACGACTTACTAACTCTCAAATTAAAAAGTTATGGTGTATCTGAAAATTCTTTGAACTTAATTGTCAGTTATCTAAGTGAACGAAAACAGTGTATCAAATTAGGTCAGGTCAAAAGTGATTTCAAAGAAATATATAAAGGGGTTCCTTAAGGCTCAATATTAGGGCATGTGCTTTTTAATATCTCCTTAATGACATATTTCATTTTGTTCAAGATAGTCAACTTTATGATTTGTTAGAGATGGTGCAGATGTTCTTAAACTCCCTGTCACTTTCATTATTAATCTCTCGATTGATCCAGGTTCTGTTCCCGACGACATGAAGTCGGCACGGGTTTCTCCTATCTATAAAAAGTCATCTCCTCTAGAAGTTGGTAATTATCGGCCAGTCAGTATTCTCAGTGTGGTGTCTAAGATCTTAGAACGCAGTGTCTACAATCAGTTTTCTGAGTACTTAGGTCAACATTCCTTACTCTATCAGTTTCAATCAGGTTTTAGGTCATCATACTCGACGTATACTTGTCTCATTCATTTACAGGATCATATTAAGGAAAACAATGCAAAAGGACTGTACTCTGGAATGGTTATGCTGGATCTCCAAAAAGCTTTTGATACTGTGGATCATGGGATCCTATGTGATAAACTTAAACACATGGGAGTTCAATCTATTGAATGGTTTCGTTCGTATCTTACTGATAGGTCTCAGTTGGTCAACATCAATAAGGTTCAATCAGCTCCAGCAAAGGTTACTTGTGGTGTGCCTCAGGGGAGTATACTTGGCCCCCTGTAGTTTTTGTGCTATGTCAACGATATATCTTCTTGTGCTGAATCTGACTGCAAGCTCATCTTGTATGCAGACGACAGTATCATATTGTTTTCACATACAGATCCAAGTGTTATATCGGATAAACTTGGTAAGGTCATGGAAAAATGTTCGACGTGGCTTGTTGACAATAAGCTATCTTTGCACTTGGGCAAAACAGAATGTATGTTATTTGGATCAGTTAAAAAACTTAAAAAGGTCAATTCGTTCAAGGTTGTCTGCAAAGGTCGTGTTATTCCTTTTCAAAAAAGTGTCAAATATCTGGGTGTGGTACTTGACCAGCCTCTCTCTGGTGATCAAATAGTTGGTTCAATCTTGAACAAGGTCAATGGTTGAGTGAAGTTCTTATATCGTCATTGTAACAATTTCAGCATTCAAACTAAGAAACCACTGATTAATGCTCTGATTCAGTCATTTCGACTTCATGTTCATCTTGGTATTCTGGACTTTCAAAGGCATTACAACATAGGCTGCAGGTTACTCAAAATAAGGTCGTTCGGTTTATTTTCAATTTGCCACCAAGGTCATCGGTGACTTGTGATACTCTTGAGATGGTCAATATGTTAAGAGTTGAGGATAGGGTCCGACAACTCCGTCTAAATCATGTTTTCAATATATTCCATGGCAAATCCCCAGAATATCTCAATCATAACTTTCAGAGGGTGTCATCTTTACATACCAAAACAAGATTCAGTCAACTAAATTTTATTATTCCAAAAAATCATAGTTTTGTAGACAGTACTTTCTTTTTTAATGCTATACATGACTGGAGTAAACTGCCTGATTTTATAAAAAAAGATAAAATCCAAAAACTGTTTCAAACAAGAAATAAAGAAACATCTACATAAATGTGCGAGGCAGATACAAAATGGTATTTTATAGTGAATTTTTTTAGAGATATTTATATGTATAGGTCTATAGATACAGTTTCAGTTTTAGTTTGTAGATTCATTATTATGTCTCCCCCACCCCTCTGGGGGAGACATATTGTTTTTGCCCTGTCCGTCCGTCCGCCCGTCCATCCGTACTTCACACTTCATTTCCAAGCAATAACTGGAGAACCATTTGACCTAGAACCTTCAAACTTCACAGTGTTTTTGGGGTCACTCTGTCAAAGGTCAAGGTCACAGGGGCCTGAACATTGAAAACTATGTCCGATCAATAACTAGAGAACCATTTGACCCAGAATGTTGAAACTTCATAGAATGATTGATCATGAAAAGTAGATGACCCCTATCGATCTTGGGGTCACTCTGTCAAAGGTCAAGGTCACAGGGGCCTGAACATTGAAAACCATTTCCGATCAATAACTAGAGAACCACTTGATCCAGAATGTTGAAACTTCATAGGATGATTGTACATGCAAAGTAGATGACTCCTATCGATTTTGAGGTCACTCCCTTAAAGGTCAAGGTCATAGGGGCCTGAACATTGAAAAACATTTCCGGTCAGTAACTTGAGAACCAATTGACCCAGAATGTTGAAACTTAACAGAATGATTGATCATGCAGAGTAGATGGCCCCTAACGATTTTGAGGTCACTCTGTTAAAGGTCAAGGTCACAGGGGCCTGAACATGGAAAACCGTTTCCAGTCAATAACTTGAGAACCTCTCGACCCAGAATGTTGAAACTAAATAGGATGATTGTTCATGCAGAGTAAATGACCCCTATTATTTTGGGGTCACTCCGTTAAAGGTCAAGGTTACAGGGGTCTTAACATTGATAACCATTTTCGATCAATAACTTGAGAACTTCTTGATCCAGAATGTTGAAACTTCATAGGATGATTGAACATGCAGATTAGATGACCTCTGTCGGTTTTGCGGTCACTCTGTTAAAGGTCAAGGTCTCAGGAGCCTATACATGGAAAACAATTTCCGATCAATAACTTTAAAACCATTTGACCCAGAATGTTGAAACTTCATAGGATGATTGGACACGCAGAGTAGATGATCCCTATTGATTTTGGGGTCAGTTTATTAAAGGTCAATGTCACAGTGGCCTGGTCATGTAAAATCATTTCTGGAAAATAACTTGAGAACCACTTGACCTAGAATGTTGAAACTTAATAGGATGATTGGACATGCAGAGTAAATGACCCCTATTTATTTTGAGGTCACTTGATCAAAGGTCAATGTCACAGGAGCCTGAACAGTGACTTGAGAACCACTAGGCCAAGAGTGTTGAAATATAGCGGGATGTCTGGACATGACAAGTAGGTGATCCCTGTTGCAGCCAACCATCAGTGTCTCTTTGACTTTCGCTCCTGACCCCTATGGACTTCTTGCCTATAGGCCGTAAAAAGCCGCCCCGACTTCATCTCAGTGTTGTTATATTTTCTGGTCCTTCGGGATCATTGATTTCAACTCATTTAGATTTGAAGATTGAATACTGCTTAAGCCGGTGCTAGGGGGCATGGGCAGTGTTGCATTTTCCATTACTGCTCATGAACAGACTCAATCAAACCGAGTCTGCAATTTTCACTGTTTGCCTTGTTTTTGGTGCTTCCGAGGGATCTACTTTTCAGATTTCATTTGCAATGGGGGAGACATGCGCTTTTTTTACAAAAGCAATTTCTAGTTTATTTAGATTTTTTACTGATTGCTTTTTTCCCATTCATCGTACGAGAATATAAAAGATGATTTACTTACTTATTATATAATAACAATTCATTTTTAGCTTTTGTCTATTTTTACAGAATATATAATTTTAGGGACCCCATTGGAAATAAGTGATTAAGTTTACTTAAATGGGCCATCCCAGGCTATAAGATCAAATTTGCATATGATTAGTTATTAATATCATATTCTTAGAATAATTGTCTTTTATATTGAATATGCATATGTTTATGTGATGTATGATTTTTAATATGATATTATATTCTTATGATCTTATAACCTGAATAAAATTGAATTGAAAAAAAATATGCTGATGATAATACACTATCCTTTGCAAATCATGATCTAGACACAGTTAAATCCACCTTAGAGCGTGACAGCAAATCTTTGATAAAATGGTTTTCAGATAATAAAATGCAAGCCAATCTAGACAAATTTCAGGCAGTAGCTATAGGACATCAAACTAAAAAGTGTAATATTACTTTCGATTTGGCTGGAAATAAAATAAGCTGTGATGATGAAATAAATCTGCTAGGTGTTACTATTGACTTTAGGTTAAATTTTGAGACTCATATTTCAAATATTTGTGAGAAAGCTTCCAGACAATTAAATGTTTTAAAACGTATTGGTAGACATCTGTGTAAACTAGGAAAACTAAATATAAATTATTCTTTCTTTCTTTCTTTCAAATTTCAATGTCTGTCCTTTAACATGGCATTTCTGTGGGGAAATAAATACCAAAAAGACAGAGAACATACAGAAAAGGACTTTACGTTTCATCTACAACGATTATCACTCAGATTATGAAGGGCTATTAAGTAAATCCCAACTTCCAACTTTAAAAATTAGAAGATTAAGATATATGGCTATAGAAACTTTCAAGATAATTAACAAGCAGTCATCATCTTATCTTCACGACTTAGTTAAGATAAAAAATAATTCTTATTCTTTTAGATACACCAACACGGCTGAAGTCCCGCAGGTAAGAAACACAAGATAGGGTATCAAATCTAGCAGGGCCACACGACTGAACTCAGTGGTAGTTTACTAGATGTTTATTACTTTTCTGTCCATCATACAATAATACAAACAATACATCATTCTCTTGGATATGGAATACACTTGAAAACACTGTAATAGAGTGTTGGGTCTGAAAAATACATGTAAGCATCATAAATAAATGAATGATATCAAAGGATATCATGCTGATATCATACAGACAAAAGATATCAATAATTATGACATCTAATATACTATTTAAACATACTTGTAATAGACTCATTAATTAATTACTTAATCACATATAACATCATGTATATTACAAATAAGTACATTACAAGATATCCTTTAAAACATATAAGATACACAGATCTCAATGGTAAAACATTACACAGCCTAGTGGTCAATATATCTGACAGAACCTAAACATATCACATATTAAGAGAAACATACTTTATCACATCTTAAATATATTTCATATTTACGTACATGTATAACATGTATATAAGTAACACAAAACATAACACAAAATCCCCTCTGATTCTTACATTCTGACAACTATCCTCACACAAACATACCCTGTTCTCTGTGTACTGGTAATAACTGTATAACTGTGCTGTAAGGTTAAGATCAGAATATTCATGCAAAGTGTTAAAAGAATGGAGCGGCAGTTCGTAGATCAGCCATTACAAAAACAAGCGCCAATTCAAGAATGACAGAAGAATGCGCACAGGATGAATAAAACCGCTATTCAAGAAACAGCACATAAACAAAGCAATCTAGGCAAAGCAATAATAAACTGCAAACCAAAGAAATAAATACCTGAATCCAAACAAATCTTACAACCCATGTAAAACTCATGACAACTCCCAAAAAGTACATGTCACTAGTTGTCATCAATATGTTCTGCACAGAATTACTAGTCATGTGACCACACATTTCAACCAATGCGACAATATGATCTACATCTCTACATCTACATCTACATGATACTTCCAACAATCATTAACGATTATGACTGGAAGGCGCTTGTCTGGGCAGTGTTAAAAATGAGAAAACTCATTAGGTGCAAAGAATAAAAATTACTACAGGTGCTAAGTTAAAAAACATAGTGAAGGAAGTTACTGCAGATGTACAGTGGCCAGCCGCTCAGCAAATATGTTGAGGCTGGGGCTGGACTGTACATATTGGGGAAGGCCATTCCATAGTCTGATTGTACGGGGGAAGAAGGAATTCATGTGGTATTGAGTACGGGACTGTGGAATTAGGTAGTTCAGGTTTCTGGTCGGAGTTAGATGGTTATGGTCGACGCATACATGATTTGTTCGGATTTTGTAAAAATAGATGAGAGAAGATTGTATGCGCCGTTGTTCTAAGGTTTGCCAGTTTAGGGTGTTAATCATCTGGGTTACACTGCTTGTATAGTTATAGTCGTTAAAGATAAACCGTGCAGCTGATCTTTGCACTTTTTCGACTTTGTATGAGAGGGACTTTTGCCAGGGGTGCCAGATGGATGAGCAATACTCGAGTTGTGGACGGACATAGGTGTTATAGGCTTTCTCTTTGACCTTTTTGTTTGTTGTCTGAACATTTCTTTTGATGAATTTAAGAGAGTTGTTTGCTTTAGAGGAAATAGTATTAATATGTTCAGACCAGTTTAAGTCTTTAGTTAGTGTAACACCTAAGTATTTAGCGGTATCGGTAGATTTCAGTTCCTTGTCATGCAGGGTGTAAGGAAACATGACAGGGTTTCGTTTGCGAGTAATTCTCAGCACCTCACACTTGTCTGGATTGAATTCCATTGACCAGTCCTGTTCCCACTTTTCAAGGGCGTACAAATCTTTTTGTAGTGTTTGGGCATCAGATGAGGACTTGACTGTAAGGTATACTATAATATCATCTGCAAACAGTCTTGCCTTACTTCTAATAGAATCTGGTAGGTCATTAATGTAAGCCAGAAAGAGACAGGGCCCTAGGACATTTGATTGGCTGAGTAACCAAGTAAGCAAGTCTAAAAATAACTATGCATGAAAAAAGCATGGAAATGCTGAACACAAATATTTCAGTTACATTAAAGACCTATGTCTAATTTGTCAGCTGTGAATGTTTAAAGACACTATACAGATTAAAAACAACTTATTAAATATATATCAAAATAATGACACTGCTACACAAATCTTTCCGTTCCGCGGCTCCCTGGAACTCATTACCCCAGCATTTCAGGGATGTTACGGGGCTGAATCAGTTCTGATTAGCTCGTGGGACGGGCAGAATTGCAGATGCTCTTTTTGCTCTAGTTAAATTATTTTTGTTATTTTCAGTTCTTGCTTTTTCCGCCCTCTGTCAACCAATGTATTTTTAGTGTGCTTAGTATTATGCCTGTGCTGATTGCTTGCTCTTGTTGCTCTCATTATATTATTTTTGTTATGTTCAGTTCTTGCTTTTTCTGCCCTCTGTCAACCATTGTATTTTTAGTGTGCTTAGTATTATGCATGTGCTGATTGCTTGTATTATGCATGTTTTAGTAGCTCATTGATTTGCTTTATTTTTAGTTTGTAGCATGATTTGTCAGCCCAGAAGTAGTAATTTTCTTTTATTGACTTCTGAAATACAACTGTTAATCAGTCCATAACAAATCTGATTTATATGTATGTATGTATACTGCTTGACGCCCCTTTCGGGTATAACTAGCAGGTGCGCGTCTGTGCCAGAATAAAGTTAAAAGAATGACAGTAAGATGTCAAAAGGAAGATAGTGCAAGATAAAACTGAATTAACAAGAGTAAAATCAGGATAAAACAGGGTGTAGTCACTTAATAGTAGTGGGATGCGTTAACAGCATGTCTGAAATGTTCAGGATCAGGCTGATTAACGATCAGGGGTGGCAGCTGATTCCATAGGGTAACGGTGTATGGAAAGAAAGAGAACTTAAAAACATTAATGTTTGTATGGATCTGCCTAAGGGAGTGTTCGTGCATATGACGTGTTCGTCTCAATGGCTGTACTAGATACGGAGGGACTGGAATAGCTACGTAACCATGAACGATTTTGTAAAACATGAAAAGTCTAGCAATTGTCCGTCTGTCCTCGAGTGTCTGCCAACTGAGATCATTTAACATGTTTGTTACACTATCATAATATGAATATTGACCCTTTACCCACCTGGCAGCTCTTCTTTGCACCATTTCTATTTTATGTATGTTTCTTTGTGTGTGTGGTGACCATACCGTAGAGGCATACTCTAGTTGTGGCCTAACTAGAGTCTTGTAGGAGGTTTCTTTAATATTTTGGTTTTTGACCGGGAGGTTTCTGCGTAGAAAACCCAGTGATTTGTTTGCATTGTTTGTGATTCTATCTACATGTGTGTTCCAGGAGAGATCATTTGCTATATCTACCCCTAGATACTTTGCACTGGAGACCACTTCCAGGATTTGACCGTGTAAAATGTAGTTATGTGTAAATTTCTTTCTGTTTTTTGTTATGTTCATGACCTGACATTTGCTGGGATTGAACTCCATCTCCCAGACGTGCTCCCAAGTTTCTAGTTTCTGGAGGTCCTGCTGTAGTGTGACGCAGTCTTGTTCTTTAGAGATTGTGAGGTAAACTGCCGTGTCATCTGCAAATAACCTGACTTGTGATTGTAAGGACTGAGGTAGATCATTTATTTATAATAGGAATAAGAGAGGGCCAAGGACTGAGCCTTGAGGGACACCTGATGTGACAGGTACTTCATCGGATTTCATTCCGTCCACGAGTACTGACTGCGTTCTGCCAATCAGGAAGGACCTTATCCATGTGATAACCTGTTTGTTAACGCCGCACTCTTGTAGTTTATAAAGTAACTTTTAGATTTGATGTGGTAGATGTCTTAAACCATTTTCTAAAAACGCATTAGTGTTCTCTTTCAGTTCAGTGTTTAACCTCTATTTCCTTTTAAAGGGCCGACTTGGTTCTCCAGGCAACTTTTATCAGTTATCTGCTTACAGCTATAAAATGGAAATTTAATGGCCATTACGCCCAGCATGAATTGCAAGAGAGTGCTCATTTCGGTCAGTTTTGGGAATCATGTGTGTGTTGTTACATGTTGAAATTTCACACCAAGCATGTATGCTGTATAAATATCTCTGAGAGAAAACAAAAGTTGAACTCTGAATCTCAAAAAAATATTCACAAAAAAAAAGATAAAAATACACAAACTTAACTATTCAGCACTAACTTTTTATGACGTTATGGTATTTGTGTCACACTAAAAAATCTTGAATTACTGTTTCCATGTCGTTATCCAGCCACTGGTCCTATTTGATTAGGCTTATTATATTTCTAGAGTATATTATTATTCATTATACATGTATATTGATATTATCTTTCCAGGAAGTAAATCCATATTATTGGGAATATTTGATATGTAATTTATTGTAGATACATTTATTGTTACATATATGTATACATAAATTTACTGTATATTATTCTTTCTTCATCTGTTTATATATATATGCGCAGGCATTTATAGTTATGTAAATAAATTACTATCTGGCCTTTTCTTCATCATTTTGGGAATGCCACCAAAACCAGTGGAATTGGGAAAATGCTCTTGTGGGAATATTTTCAAATTTCAAAATCTATGTAAAAATATTTTTTTCGTGTAAAATATTAATAGATTGCATAATAAAGTATTTCAGTAATTGTTAAACAGCATAGTTGTTCCTTTGGTAGCCAAAATATACATAAAATTTATCAAAACTATTTTAAAACAGCCAAAAAAAGGTAATATTCATTTTGGAATCTGGAATAAAGACAGTTGTTTTTTATGCTTTGGGAGTACCTCCTTTTACCGGGGGAGTGGGGAGTAGATTTATACGGGGAAAAGCCCTGACTATTATCACATTCATAATTATGTTATTTTGTTTGTTTGTTTGTTTGTTTGTTTTGGGTCTAATGCCATTTTTCAACAGTATTTCAATCATGTAACGGCGGGCAGTTAACCTAACAAGTGTTCCTGGATTCTGTACCGGTACAAACCTGTTCTCCCAACTTCTCCACATGAATTATCAGAGGTGGAGGACGAATGATTTCAGACACAATGCCTTTTATCAAATCGTCACGGAGCCCATACGCCCTGCCCGGGGACTGAACTGTCGGCCCCGTGATCCGTAGACCAACGCTCTCCCCTAGTTGTCTTATATTTATTTAAATAAATTACTTTCATCACATTCATCTCAGTCATGCACATAGATAGTAATGTACGGTGTAACCTCAAAAGGGTGACGAAATGACCCAATTTGAAATCACCGAGGCGGGGGGGGGGGGGGGGGGGGGGGGGGGCGACATGACCAAAAAGGAGACGAGTTGACTGGGAGACGAGTTGACTAGGGGACGAGTTGACTGTAAATCCATAATTTTCTCATATTTATGTAAATAAATTACTAATATCACATTTAATTACAAATGTACTTTGAAATACAATAGATCTTAGTATGTGTTTCATAAAAAACTAACCCCAATGATGAAAACGATAAAAGATATATTTCAGAAAAACAGAAACTCAAGTACTAAGTAATGGGGGTTTTAGTTCCCAGACCCAGTGATTGTACTACAAATGATTCACAGTGATTGAACTGTAAATTATTGAATTACTGGTATATATATCATTGCACATGACATTTGAATGAATATTTTTTCTGTATCACAAGTGCAATTCCACACTGAAGCATGAACATATTCTCTGAGAGGAACCCAGATGGTCAGTGAGCAACCATGTCCAGCATTATTGCCTTAGTGTGTACCTGGTAATAGCTGATCATTGAAATGCGATAAACATTATGATAAAATGGGCATTAATGTCAGGGAAAACCACAAGACTCTGGAAGCTAATTTATAGCCAAGTCGGCCCTTTAACTAGCTTTTAGGCCTAGGCCAAGATTAACAGATGTATTTCAGGTTTAACCAATTTGTATGTATAACTCGTGTACTATTTATTATAACTGTGATTTGCTAATGCAATGTTGTAACTCTATTTAATAGGTACCCCTTTATGATGTTATTAAATATACTTTTGTTATTTATGTGGGTCAATAGCTATACATAGCTAATGTTGTCTGTATATGTAACACCGACTTTAAAATTGTATCTTATATCTTGTATCTACGCACATTTATCAGACTCCTGTATGTTCTGAATGTACCAGGGTATATGAGGCAAATTAGCAATGTGATTTACAGTAGCTCTTTATTTTTTTGTGGAACATTTTTTCCGAAGTTATCAGATTTTTTAAAAATCTAAATCAGGTTTTGAAAAGTTATTTCATCCTCAATAGGTGGCAACAAAAGTTTTAAAGTTAGAAAAGGCTCATAACCAGAAACGTTTTTTTTTTTTTTTTTTTTTTTTTTTTTTTTTTTTGTTGAACTTATTTAGTTTTCTCTAACCCGGAAAATTTTTATCGTTATAAATAATAAAATTTATGCACCGTCTCAGCGACCAATGAAATGAAGCAGCGCTTGTTTTGAAAAGCAATGTTAAAATTTTTTTTGTAAGTATGCTTAAACCCTGTTTATTATTTACATTATATGTTTTGAGTTATTTCTTTAATCTAGCTATTGTATTAGAGCGTATCCTATATGACCATGTGTATCTATCTTTGATAATCCACTGAAAAAAAAATGTCGCGAAAACATGTGCTGATAAAGGTATAAATTTTATTTACCGTCTCTTTGTGAAACAATTAACATAAGCTCTGTAGAGCTTTTGAGCGACCCTATTTTAAGAAGAGTTAAAACCAATTAAACCTTACCCCCAGCAATTTGCTGGTACCCATTTACAGCTGGGTCAACAGGCAATCCTGATAAAGTGCCTTGCCCAAGAAAACACCGCAAATTATGGGAGTAGCCAGGATTCGAACCAGGGGCCTTCACCTCAGTAGGAAAGTGTCTAAGTCCTCTTGACCACTGCGTTCACAGCGATGTCGTATAATTTTCGTTACAGTACCGTATGTCCCTTTCAAGTTTCATTGAACATGTTTTTCAATACATAAACTGGGACACCTGCACTTTACCGGTACGCACATTAAATAAATACTTCCCATTTATTCTTATTGGGGCTACTGCCCCCACACCCCCGTTTTTCGTTTTTCTTTAATGAATAATTATTGTTACATTTTTTATTTTAATGATTGTAACATGGCACATCCTACCTTTTTTAGCTCGACTATACGAAGTATAAGGAGAACTATCCTACTCGCCCCGGCGTTGGCGTCTTTCCCCGTCCCCACCTTGGTTAAAGTTTTGGTGCACTTTCTCTTTTTTCAACTTATCTCTGTAATTACTTGATGGATTTGATTCAAACTTGAAATACTTATTCCTCATCATCATCCACATCATCTGACATAAGGGCCATAACTCTGGCACCAATATTTCATGAATTATCCCCCCTTTTCACTTAGATTTTCAGGTTAAAGTTTTGATGCACTTTCACTCTATCTCTGTTATTACTGAATGGATTTGATTCAAACTTAAAATAGTTGTTCAACATCATCACCCACATCATATGACACAAGGTGCATAACTCTGGCACCATTTTTTCATGAATTATTCCCCCTTTTTACTTAGAATTTCAGGTTAAAGTCTTGGTGCACTTTCACTCTACCTCTGTTATTACTGAATGGATTTGATTCAAACTTAAAATAGTTGTTCAGCATCATCACCCACATCATATGACACAAGGTGCATAACTCTGGCACCATTTTTTCATGAATTATTCCCCCTTTTTACTTAGAATTTCAGGTTAAAGTTTTGGTGCACTTTCACTCTACCTCTGTTATTACTGAATGGATTTGATTCAAACTTAAAATAGTTGTTCAGCATCATCACCCACATCATATGACACAAGGTGCATAACTCTGGCACCATTTTTTCATGAATTATTCCCCCTTTTTACTTAGAATTTCAGGTTAAAGTCTTGGTGCACTTTCACTCTACCTCTGTTATTACTGAATGGATTTGATTCAAACTTAAAATAGTTGTTCAACATCATCACCCACATCATATGACACAAGATGCATAACTCTGGCACAATTTTTCATGAATTATTCCCCTTTTTACTTAGAATTTCAGGTTAAAGTTTTGGTGCACTTTCACTCTATCTCTGTTATTACTGAATGGATCTGATTCAAACTTAAACAATTGTTCAACATCATTACCCTTATCATATGATGCAAGGTGCATAACTCTGGCACCAATCTTTTATTAATTATTCCCCCTTTTTACTTAGAATTTTAGGTTAAAGTTTTGATGCACTTTCACTCTGTCTTTGTTATAACTGAATGGATTTGATTCAAACTTAAAATATTTGTTCAACATCACCACCCACACTAAATGACACAAGCTGCATAACTCTGGCACCAATAATTAATGAATTATGCCCCTTTTTGCTTAGGATATACTTATATAGTGTTTTGATACATTTTATCTTTACCTCTCTTATTACTTTAAGTTGATATTTTTGACATAGACTCAGGCTATTGTGCAATATCTTCATCCACAATTGGAGTCATTAAACACTCCAGTGATTGCTCTAGTTTCCTCAGATATGCCCAGTTTCATTATCCAGCATCGAAATAGTCGAGCACGCTGTCTCCTGTGACAGCTCTTGTTACTATCCTAGCTAGTCGAACTAATCCGAATTATACAGTTTGTTTTATATTGTGACGGTGGCTGCAAAAGTCAGAAATTAAAAAGCAGCCACTCAGCGACAGTAAGCTTGTCTACTATCCTAGCAGGAAGTGCGTACCAGTAAAGTGCATTCTAGCCCATAAACTGACACATTGAGTATATTTTTATCAGGCTGGTAACATTGCCAGATCGGGCTTTCGACATAAAAACTAATATTACTTGAAAGTTAATGAAGATATTTCTTTCAGAATTTGTCCATTTATTAAGCATTACATATGATACAACTTTTATTAAAATAAAAATAACTTGGGTTACCTCCAGTTTGGTAGAATTACTTACCCTTTTCAGATTTTTATGACGCATAATTTTTGAAGACCGAAAAAAATTGTTCTAATGCTAAGTTTAAAACAAAAAAGGGTTAAGTGGCTTTTTAATGCTCTAAATTATTGTGCTAGTACATGAATGTACATTTTATAGGTCTAAGGAGAGATCGCCGTGACATCACGCATTAACACCTGTTTATCTGGTGGTTGGCAAAACAAATGTTTTTACATGTTTGTGTATGGGATTGGAATTTTTAATAACTTTTCGCTGTTTATGGATTTTAAAAATTCAAAACTTTTTGAATTGCTTACGATTTTCATATTTTCTCATTTAAATATCTTTTTAAAATGAATAACCATTTTAAATGACATATGATTTTAATAGCGGCGTAGCAATGCTCCAAACTTGTAGAAAAAACCACTCTAAGTTGAGCGTTCATAATAAAACCATTTTATTTCGAAATTATAATTAATAGTAATCAATAAATTGCTTGTTTTATATCCTTTCCATTGATAAAAAATTATTGATATCGTTTGTGTTTTAACAAAGTTTAAGCCGTTAGAAAAACAATGTTTACAAAAAACATGGACGCTCGGCGTTTGCCCACCCGATATAGAAAAATGTTAGTTGTAAAAAAAATTGTTCATACATCTGAACTGGAAGTATTAATCCTAAATATATAGTATAAAGGTATTGGCGCACAAGTTTGGAGCAATAGAAAGTCATTGAACCCTTTTCTGTTTTAAACATTGCATTAAAACATAATTGTTTTGGACTTCAAAAATTATGCATCATAAAAATCTGAAAAAGGGAAGTAAATCTAATCTATCAAAACTGAAGGCAACAGAATTATTTCTGTCTTAATATGCATCATATGTTATGCATAATGAATGGGCCAAGTTTGAAAGAAATATCTTCATTATTTTTCAAGAAATATTAGTTTTTATGTCGAAAGCCTGATCAGCGGTCACACTTTAAACCGGAATCCACCTAAAAACCGGAATACACTTTCTATAACTGGAATACACCTGTATTTTTTAAGTTAAAGGTATTTTTGAAGGGTTTTTGATATAATTCAATCATAAATATCATGAATAATTAACATACGAAAGGAAAATAAAATACGTTTACGCACAATGATTTTATACGAGAATGAAGTTCAGCGACCGCGCGGGAAATTTCCATAACCGAAATACACCCGTATTTTATTAATAAATGGTATTTTTGTAGGGTTTATTGCAGAAATCATTCGAGTATAATATAAATAATAAGTTTACAAAAGGAAAATAAAATACTTTAACGCAAAACGATTTTATACGAGATTTGGATTTGGCGAGCGCACGGAAATTTCCATAACATAAATGCACTCGTCCTTTTTTAAAAAATAGATAGTATTCTCTTAAACACTTTTTATCATTTTTTTGTAAGTTGTAGAACCATGTTCAATCAGATTAAATATGAATGAATATTTGAGAGAAGTTTATTGAAAGTTAATTCTGTATACGAGATTATAACTTTTTTAAATATAAAAACGTTTACTGCGCTTATTTCCAAAGCACAATTAAGATCCTTTGAATATATGCAGCGTAACAAACACGTGCCTCTGATTAGTCCCGAGTTTGATTGGATTATCACACCTATTGATTATATCAATTAATCAGTATATTTGTAAGCACACATATGCGACATGTGACAAATAATGTCTGACAAGGTAAGTGCAATTAAATATGATAAGCTTTTGTTTAATTTCATACTTGTCGTTATAATTGCAAATTGAAAAATTGAAGAAAAACAGGTACATTCAGTATAATTTTTTATTTTTCATGTACTTTAACGTATCAATACTAATTCAATGTTTTGCTAAAACAGCGATATATTGTAGATTTAAACATTTTGATTCCTCCTTCCTAAGTCTCGATCATAATGTCTCGGGTATCGTAGTCGTTTTCCTGTATCAACATAGTCTTCATTTAAATACTTTTTCAGTGTTTCATTTACAGAATTCCTTATTTTGTTAAAATCAGTTTTATTAATTCCAGTCCACTCTGGAAATTTAGGAAAAGTGTTTTTACGTCGTAACTTTACCAAAATTCAGAAATTACATCGTGAAAAACGTCAACAAACTTATTATTCGGATTGACTGGAATTTACCCGAGATCGTAAAGATACAAAACATCATGCCGGTAATTTACTATTCCACGAGCACGTGCGACCTATCGTAATATCTAATTTACATCGCTCGACGTTACTTTTGTTAATCAACACGTACAAAAAAAACGCGCGTAGTGTATTCATTTTTTAATATTATCGCTTCAAGTTTTCAACACCGCTTAAGAAGTAATACAGTTTGAATTCTATAACGATTTTAATAAGATATCGACAGTAATGTAGGGAAAATTCTATAAAAACGGTCGAATGTTCACATAATTATTTGTAAAACTTCAAACAGCGCGATCTTAATTACTTATTTCTTTCTAAAAGTAAATAAATGATACATACTATGGCCATAAAATTCAGACTTTTGACCAGGAAGTACAAAGAACAGAATAAAAAAAACTTAAATAATAAAAAAGCGGCAGCAATTTAAATAAATGGAGTAAAACGATTTTTGGCAAACAGATTTCTGTTAGTGTACGTGACCTCGTGAACGTAAATAGAAATGTGGTTTTAAATAAAGCAATACGATGTCGTTGCGGATTTAAATGCATCTTTGTACATGTATATTTCTGTAAATTAATTATTTATTTTAGATATGATTGATTTCTATCATAAACCCTAAAAATACGATTTATTTAAGAAATACGGGTGTACATTAGAGAATTTTAGGGCATGGAAATTCATTTACGAATACGCAAATTTCCAGTGCCTTCGCCGATTTTCAATCATGTACAAAACGTAATGCGCAAAAGTATTTTAATTTCATTTTGAAAATTAATTATTTATGATATATATTTTTGAATTCAGTCATAAACCACTTCAAAAATGGCATTTGTTGAAGAAATACGCGTGTATTTCGGTCATGGTAATTTCCCGCGCGGTCGCTGAATTTCAATCTCTTATAAAATCGTTTTGCGTGAACGTATTGTATTCTCCTTTGGTATGTTGATTATTTATGATATATATATATGATTGAATTATATCAAAAAACCTTCAAAAATACCTTTAATTAAAAAAATACAGGTGTATTCCGGTTATAGAAAGTGTATTCCGGTGTATTTCGGTTTTTAGGTGGATTCCGGTTTAATGTGTGACCCCTGATCAGCAATGTTACCAGCCTGTTTATTGTAGTCCAAATAATAGGACGTTTCAGGATGGCCTGATAACTTTTGACTGTCGCTGTCCTAATCATGACCAAACTTATAATTTGGCAGTGGCTAGGAGGTCCATCTAGACCCAGAGGCTAGAGGTCCGGTTACCGTACCAGACTACTAGACAACCAGTACAGTGCAGGCTAGAGGTCCGGTAATCATTATAAATTCTGAGAATTGTATACAAAGAGCAGACTATATTTTATCTTTAAACGGGAGATCATTTCAAAAGTTTGTTTTTATGCCCCCTGCATCTACTGATGCGGGAGGCATATAGTGATTGTTCTGTCCGTTCGTCCGTCCGTAGGAGGTTAACCTTACAAGAATGAATTGATACTAATACAGATGTAACCTGTGACCATTCCTCATCTTCAAACATCCCCTGACCTCAGTTTGACCTTGACCTCGTTTTGGACTTAGGTTGCTTCTTATTGACCATCTCTTGGTTAACCAAATGGGACCATTTCGTCTAGCATCAATACCGCTTACAAGAATGAATTGATACTAATACAGATGTAACCTGTGACCATTCCTCATCTTCAAACATCACCTGACCTCAGTTTGACCTTGACCTCGTTTTGGAAGATCTATCAACAAGGATGCCACCGGGGTCATCAAGCATTTATTGAACGCAGCTCCTAGTACTTTTCTTTGTGTTTTAGGTACATGGTTAGTCACAGGAAACAGAAGTGTTTTTAATTCTTTAATCCCGGGAAAACACTATTGCAAGTTTGACAAATAATTAATAGCAATTTGTATGCCATAATCGGAAGCTGTTATTGTCTATCTTGTTTTTCTTGGGACTGATGAATAAAAATAATAATGTTTTCTTCAGTATCTAAGACATGGATTTAGTCTTTGCTCATGAATTATTGGATTGGTTTTACTGCTTGAGTAAATAAATAACGTTGACTACCGAAACTCTCTGTTAAAATTCTATATTCAATATGCATTGAACCCAAGTGAGAGCTAGTTTTATACATAAAATATTTGATTATTATTCATAAAAACAAGTTAAGGCATAGCAAAAGTTCCTTCTAGGGCATATCTATATAAATATAAAATGATCATAAATTTTGGTTGCAATGTCTGTTTTATACTGCCAAAAAATTTCAAGTAAGTATTTACGCTATAGTTATTTAACATAAATTGTTAAATCTGTAACCGGCTCAGATTCGTGTCTTTAGTATTATGACTGTTCTTACTCATTCAGGGCCTCCTCTGGGTTTTTCATACTTGTCGCCAACCTTTTCGCCAATTTGAAAAAGTTGGAGCCACTTTAGAGCCATTTTTGAGCCAAAGTTCTGAGCCACTTTTATTTCTTTAAGTTGGCTGTCATAGTGTGCATAGAGAAATAAAATATTGTAAATAATTTCATTAGGAATAATAACAACTTTTGAAGGTGTATTAGTTTATTGTAGAAGTAAATTCAATTTGTAGTTGGATAAAAAATGACACAAATCATTCTCTAATTTAAGAATCATATCTATCCATGTCAGAATTACCAATATTTCAGGACTCATTTATTGTCGGAAAGGAAAATTCGGATTTTTGTCTATTCTAAAAGGTCGAGTTGAACACTCTTCTAATGATTTTTAAGAAGCCAGTAGCAAGTGATACCTTCCAGTTTCTGAACATTTCAATTTCAAAGAAATTAACCAGGTCCAGGATGCAAATTGAGGCCGATGTGTTTTAATTTTAAGGAATCAAAAATTATCTTGCAAAAAAGTAACAAATTAAATGTATCTTTCGTACTTATTTAAAATTCGTCAGTCATACAACTGCATGCCACAAACATGACAATCTTTTTTTTTTTTGTAAAAAATCGCAACACATAAAGTACACCGTAATCGGCGTTAATTTTGGTGAATTCTCGGCAGAGGTCAAACAAACAAGCTGGCAGATGTTTTGATTACTGATTAATCTTCAATTCACACATTATTACGCAATTATCTTCTCAAAGTGTCAACCAACTTCAATAGTCGAATTGTCAAATACACCGCCTAGACTGGTTATCGATTTTATTCACTACCAGCGTCTAGGTAAACACGTGTATCGGGAACCAATTCTTGGGCCGCTTATATCCCTACGGAAAAAACAAATGCCGAGGAAAAAAACTATGCGCCACATATTTTCGCCAGTTCGCAAAATTTAGCGCCAAATTCTTAAAATTATCGCAAATGGCGACATTGGCGATCGGCAGCATAGGCCCTGCTCATTTTGGGGAATTAACACATACAACTCGCTTTCTGTGTTCTACTATATTTATTTTCAATATTTAATTCCAATATCCATGTCCATCACTTGTAACTTTGCATTTATTTACTAATATTCTTCCGTCAAACTTCTAACACTACAATGTACCTCCTTCTATCACTACCTCTTTCCTCTGACTTCAACTCCCTTCTTTCATTCATTCCTCAGCCCCTAAGATTTTTATGTATTAACACACCCTTTTACAAATATTAGCCAATAGACATGTAGCTTCCCATATCAATCATAATTACTTATTCTCATCCCAATATGGTTTCTGCTACTAGAACTCCCAGACTCAAAGAACTTGATAAGTAGGTGTTACTTTCTTTGAACCTTAATCAGGCATAACTATCCTCAATAGTTGGTCCAGTATTGTAGACATAGATTATATGCATCAATTTGTAACACCTGTATGGAACCCACATTCAAAGACTTATCAATTACTATCAGCCTGAAGCTAATGCTTTATAACTAATTACCTTTACATAAATCTCATTGTCTAAATGTTAAATGTATCTTGAATATTTATTTTAAACATTATATATAATATAAAAATTTACATCATAAACATCACCCTGTCACAAATCCAACAACAAATTAAATCTGTTACCACTTTCAGTAGAGTAAATACGGCAATAAGACATTGACCCGGTTAATCAATTACGATTCAATGCGCGAATTTGTTGCGCATAATTAGAGGATCGCAATGGGGTTTGTTTTCATATATTAAGGTAGTTCTGCACGTTTGGGTCGAAATATTTTCTACGATGTAGAATTCGATTAAATTCTGATTTTTCAAAACTTCAGAATATTCCTAGAAAATTTAGCAAATAAAAAAGATAGGGTCGTGTGCTTTATTTTTTGCTAGACTGATTTGAAAAATTTGGACCTCACGCTATTTTTCATAATGGAAGTCTATGGGAAAATCATAACTTTCATAACATTTTCGCGAACAGAAAGTTTTCTACAATGTAGAATTTAATGAAACTACTCAAAGCTGTAAATAAACATATGACCTATAATGTGGTGAAATGAAATGTACAGGTCCGTGTGCTTATTTTTGAGATATCTGACCATGACTGAAGTGAACCGCACTTTTCACACTAATTTTAAAACATTATTTTGAATATTTTAACGTGTCAGATGTTTAAATATCATATTTTAACTTTTGAAAGACCATAACAGTGTCATTGTAATAAATTTACTCACAGGTTGCTATTAATTCCTAAAATGATTTTCATATCCGCACCCCGAATCCAGGCTTTATCCTACGTTTTCCGGATAAATGACGTTACGCCATCACTTCCGGTTTATCAAACGTGCAGAACTACCTTAACTATGCATTTCAAGGTAACGATAATATTTAGTTGTTTACATTTAAATTTGCTGATATATGTCTATGATCTGGTCGACTGAATGTATGTTATGTTCCTCAAGAATGGAGGAAATAACATCCTCGGGTTTAGCAATATGTAATCCACGGAACGCGTTCAGTTAGACAGTCGCCTCAGTTAGGAAAGAATAGTCTAACGTCAGAGGTTATTTCTAAGGTCACGGAGTTTTATTGGACAGCTTGTAATGACAACAGCTTTCGGTATCAGTAGCTCAGTCAAGTGTGACTTACTGAGCTATAATATTCCTTCTCAAGAGAAGGAATAATAGATGAAATAAAGGCAACTTTATGTCAACTAATCATAACTTTAACCAGCTATTACCTTATACACTGGTATTACAGTTCCTAATAGTACATGTTTATCAATTACCAGAACTCTAGATCTCCCAGTACAGGTTGTCTAGAGGTCTGGTTACCGGACCCCTAGCCACTTCCAAACTTATTCTGCATATTTCAAATTTGCTGTTAGGAAATCCCCAATGGAATCATTTGGGAAAGTTTTCTAGTACTTGTACAAAGTATAATTATGTAATGATTACATCTCTGATAATGAATTTTATTTATGTTGACATAAAAGCATAAAATTGCCTCGCTGACATTTTATGAATGTATATTTTGTGTTTTGTTTCTTCAGTTTAATGTCATTGGCAGTCTGCTTTGTATTGAAACCGGTGTCAGGGTTGATATCTCCTCGCACATGTTGTATCATATTTCCGAAGCTTTAAGTCTCTTATTTAAAATTATGAGTTTTATTCAACCCATTTGAAGTTTCTACATGAATATCAATGTTTAATTTATTAAAGCAAGTAAGTCTGACCAGTACTATGACTTTTTGGATTTTTTAATGTCTTTGATTTCCTAATAGTAAAATGCAGATACAGGTATTAAGGCTTAGAGGGATGACAACTATAACATATCAGATCATAAAATAAGTCATCCCGATCAATAAGGCAAATGAGTAAGGCTAATTTTTAGCCCGACTATTCAAAGAATAGTCTAGCTATTCTACTCACCCTGGCGTCGGCGTCACACCTTGGTTAAGTTTTTACATGCAAGTACATACAGCCATCAATTAAAGGCATATAGCTTTGAAACTTATTTTTTCTTTTTCTAGGTCAATTACCAACCTCTCTGGGTCAAGTCCCATAACTCTGACATGTATTTTGAGCAAATTATGCCCCCTTTTGGACTTAGAAAATTTTGGTTAAAGTTTTACATGCAAGTTACTATCTCCAAAACTGATGCAGATATTGATTTGAAACTTCACATGTGTCTTCGGGGTTATAAAACTAGTTGATTGCAGCAAGTCCTATAACTCTGACTTTCATTTTGGCCAAATTATACCCCCTTTTGGACTTAGAAAATTCTGGTTAAAGTTTTGCGTGCAAGTACATACAGCTATTTCTAAAAGGCATATAGATTTGAAACTTATTTTTTCTTTTTCTAGATCAATTACCAACCTTACTGGATCAAGACCCATAACTCTGACATGTATTTTGAGCAAATTATGCCCCCTTTTAGACTTAGAAAATTTTGGTTAAAGTTTTACATGCAAGTTACTATCTCTAAAACTAATGCAGATATTGATTTGAAACTTCACATGTGTCTTCGGGGTTATAAATCAAGTTGATAGCAGCAAGTCCTATAACTCTGACCTTCATTTTGGCCAAATTATGCCCCCTTTTGGACTTAGAAAATTCTGGTTAAAGTTTTGCGTGCAAGTACATACAGCTATTTCTAAAAGGCATATATATTTGAAACTTATTTTTTCTTTTTCTAGATCAATTACCAACCTCACTGGGTCAAGTCCCATAACTCTGACATGTTTTTTGATTAAATTATGTCCCCTTTTGGACTTAGCAAATTCTGGTTAAAGTTTTGCGTGCAAGTACATACAGCTATTACTAAAAGGCATATAGATTTGAAACTTATTTTTTCTTTTTCTAGATCAATTACCAACCTCACTGGGTCAAGTCCCATATGTCTGGCATGTATTTTGGGCAAATTATGCCCCCTTTTGGACTTTGAAAATTCTGGTTAAAGTTTTACATGCAAGTTTCTATCTCCAAAACTAATGCAGATATTGAATTGAAACTTCACATGTGCCTTCGGGGTTATAAAACTAGTTGATAGCAGCAAATCCCATAACTGATATGCATTTTGGTCAAATTATTTCCCGTTTTGAACTTAAAACTCTTTTGATATTTAACCTTTTTGGGTAATATTTTCCTGCTTCTGGGACAATATTTCGAATAGTCGAGCTTGGCTGTCTTACGGACAGCTCTTGTTATTGAAGTGTCGAGGCTAGTAGCATTGACTCTATAAAGCGATGCCACTATAATTAGGATTTAAAGTTTTTTGGGGGGAGCAAAGAGCACAGTTATTGAGAGTTAAAGCAGATGATGTAGCTTCCTTGCAATCACTTGCTATTATTTTACTCATTTTAGATAATGTGAGAAATATAAATCATGAGTCTAGCACACCTGAAGGAGAGACTGAGCCAGATTTCAAGGAAACGCTCAGAAGACACCTTCACATTTGACATTACAGGTAAGGTCAATTTTAAAGCATCTGCTTTATGCAGTTGAATTATTTTGATTTTTCTTTAAACAGGAATATGCTTATTTTTAACTTAAGTGTCAAAATATGATCAACAGATATCAATTTGTTGACTTTATTTTTAGCTCATCTTAGCAATGCTCAGATGAGTTTTTCTGATTGTTTGATGTCCGGCTTCTGTCATCTGTAAAACCTTGTGTATGCGATAGAGGCTGTATTTTTCAATTAATCTTCATGAATTTTGGTCAGAATGATTACCTTGATGAAATCTAGGCCGATTTCAAAAATGGGTCATCTTGGGTCAAAAACTAGGTCACTAGGTCAAATCAAAGAAAAACCTTGTGTATGCGATAGAGGCTGTATTTTTCAATTAATGTTTATGAATTTTGGTCAGAATGATTATCTTGATGAAATCTAGACCGAGTTTAAAAATGGGTCATCTGGGGTCAAAAACTAGGTCAAATCAAAGAAAACCCTTGTGTATGTGGTAGAGGCTGTATTTTTCAATTAATCGTCATGAATTTTGGTCAGAATGATTACCTTGATGAAATCTAGGCAAAGTTTGAAAACGGGTCATCTGGGGTCAAAAACTAGGTCACTAGGTTAAATCAAAGAAAAACCTTGTGTATGCGATAGAGGCTGTATTTTTCAATTAATTTTCATGAATTTTGGTCAGAGTGATTGCCTTGATAAAATCTAGGTCAAGTTCAAATATGGGTCATCTGGGGTCAAAAAGTAAGTCACTAGGTCAAATCAAAGGAAAAGCTTGTATATGCGATAGAGGCTGTATTTTTCAATTGATCTTCCTGAAATTAAGTCAAAATGATAACCTTAATGAAATCTAGGTCGATTTTGGAAATGGGTCATCTGAGGTAAAAAATTAGGTCACTAGGTCAAATCAAAGAAAAACATTGTGTATGCAATAGAGGCTATATTTTCCAATTGATCTTCCTGAAATTAAGTCAGAATGATTGCCTTGATGAAATCTAGGTCAGGTTTGAATAGGGCTGTCATCGATAGAAACGATATCGATATATCAACGATATTTTTTTGTCGATTGATTATCGATTGCAATTTTCAAAAATCGATATTTTACAGAGAGAAAAAACTATCCAGATAAATACTCAGACCCTTAAAAGCAATTAAGCTTACAAAGTTGTAAATCTAGATAAATGCGAAAGAGAAGTGAAGGCAAAATAAAAATGAAAGATTTTATTAATTTTTATTTGTTTCTTTTATTTTCATAAATACAAATACAACACAATCAAACAGTAATACGAAAAGTAGGCAATAAAACTAAAAATAGCATTTACAGGAAGGTATATAGTATGAATATGAACAAATAGGTTGTTAATCAAACTTAATAATTGATATATCGATGTATCATCGATATTTGTCTTCTGATATATCGGTATCGTCGATATGCCTAAGACCCAATCAATGACAGCCCTAGGTTTGAATATGGGTCATCTAGGATCAAAAAGTAGGCCACTAGGTCAAATCAAAGAAAACCCTTTTGTATACAATGAGGCTGTATTTTTCAATTGATCTTCATGAAATTTGGTCAGAATGATTGCCTTGATGAAATCTAGGTCAAGTTCGAAGATGGGTCATCTGGGTCAAGAAGTAGGTCACTAGGTCAAGTCAAAGAAAAACCTTGTGTATGTGATAGAGGCTAAATTTTTTCAACTGATGTTCATGAAATTTTGTCAGAATGGTGTCTTGATGAAATCAAGGTCAGGTTTGAAAATGGGTCATCTGGGGTCAAAAACTAGGTCACTAGGTCAAATCAAAGAAAAGCCTTGTGTATGCGATAGAGGCTGTATTTTTCAATTGATCTTCATGAAATTTGGTCAGAATGATAGCCTTGATGAAATCTAGGTCAAGTTCGAATATGGGTCATCTGGGGGTCAAAAACTAGGTCACTAGGTCAAATAAAAGAAATACTTATTTATACTCAAGATATTTGCTCCAATTTTAATGATAATTGGTCAGAATATTTTTTTCCATGAAATCACTAGGACAAACATATTTACACTGTTATGGTGTGTTATGATGTGTTTCTCAGCTGAGCGACCTAGGGCCATCTTGGCCCTTTTGTTTATGGACTTTGGTGATAATATTGTTTTCTCAACATGTGAAAATGGTGTTCATAAAAATTTGAACTTCTTTCAATGACAAGGCTTTTTAATAGTCTAGCATTGCTTTCCTATATAAAATATTAACATTTAAAAGTACTATGAAATAAACATATAAGACCATCCTGATGATTTTCAGAATGCAAGAATCTTAAGCATCCGGAGGAGTGGTTAGAGTACATTCAACATGTGAAAGATAATGTCGGCTTTCCTAATGATCTCACTCAACACAAGGTCCTCTCAGACCTCTTTGACAAAGCCTTTCAGGTATAATATTTTTCTCCAGACTTGATCATATGAAAATTGAGCATTACTGAAGCAAGTCTTCAGATCAACGTCAAAGTTTGATTTGTTATGATAAGTTGTAATTGGTTTAACTTTTTACCTGCTGCCGGCAAGTGATTCTGCCTTCGCAGAAAGCTTGTAAATAATAATTCATTTTTAGCTCATCTGATTTTTTGGGAAAAAAATGATGAGTTATTGTCATCCCTTGCTCGGCGTCTGCGTTGGTGTCGGCTTCAGCGTTGCCTGGTTAAGTTTTATGTTTAGGTCAGCTTTTCTCCTAAACTATCAAAGCTGTTGCTTTGAAACTTGGAACACTTGTTCACCATCTTAAGCTGACCCTGTACAGCAAGAAACATAACTCCATCCTGCTTTTTTGCAAGATTTATGGCCCCTTTTGTTCTTGGTTAAGTTCTATATTTAGGTCAACTTTTTTTTCTTAAACTATCAAAGCTATTGCTTTGAAACTTGCAACACTTGTTCCACCATCATAAGCTGACCATGTACAGCAAGAAACATAACTCCATCCTGCTTTTTGCATTAATTATTGCCCCTTTTGGACTTAGAAAATCAGTTTTCTTGGTTGAGTATTATTTTTAAGTCAGCTTTTCTCATAAACTATCAAAGCTATTGCTTTAAAACTTGCAACAATTTTTCACCATCATAAACGGATGCTGTACATCAAGAAACATAACTCTATCCTGCTTTTTGCAAGAATGATGGCCCTTTTTAGACTTAGAAAATCATTGGTAGGACGGTATTATGTCTCCCACCACACAGTGGTGTGGGAGACATATTGATTTACTCCAGTCTGTGTCTGTCACAAAGCTTGTCCGCACTCTAAGTCAAACATTTCTCATCCGATTTTCACCAAACTTAAACAAAATATGTTTGACCATAAGACCTCGGCCAAGTTCGATAACTAGTCAAATCGGTCCAGGCGTCTTAGAGTTATGGCCCTTGAATTACCAAAAATTGGTCTTTTTACTCTTGTCTGCACTCTAATTCGAATATTTAATATCCAATCTTCACCAAACTTAAACAAAATGTGTTTGACCATGAGACCTCGGCCAAGTTCGATAACTAGCCAAATCGGTCCAGGCATTTTGGAGTTACGGCCCTTGAATTATCGAAAAATCGGCCTTCTTACTCATGTCCGCACTCTTAGTCAAACATTTCTCATCCGATCTTCTACAAACTTGAACAAGATGTGTTTGACCATGAGACCTCGGCCAAGTTCGATAACTAGCCAAATCGGTCCAGGCATTTTAGAGTTACGGCCCTTGAATTATCGAAAAATCGGCCTTTTTACTCTTGTCCGCTCTCTAAGTCGAACATTTCTCATCCGATCTTCTCCAAACTTGAACAAAATGTGTTTGGCCATAAGACCTTACCCAGGTTTGATAACTAGCCAAATCCGCCCAGGCACTTTTGATTTATGGCCCTTGAATTACTGATTGGATCCACTCATCCAGACCATCTAATTGGATCCATTCGTCTAAAACATCTAGAGAAACTAACATTTTTCATAGGGGCAGTTGTGGGAGACATGCGCTTTTCTCAAAAGCATCTCTAGTTTCTATTATAAAAAAAATCAGATGAGCGTTGCACCCGAAAGGCTGTGCTCTTTTTTTACTGTAAGAATAAATATGCGAGTTTGGTGTAACATGCATGGAAAAGAAAAAAGTTTGATATATAAACAGGTCGTAATTGGTATTAAATTAGATGCTGATAATGATCAAGCAGTGTTTTATTTATGTGCATGATACAAATTACAGCTAAATTCCTTATATTTTGGCTTAAATTTCTGTAAGGGGGACTTTTCTATGTATTTTATTGCTAAAATAATGTGAATGTAGATAAAAAGTTTTTAAATTGCTTAGTATGAATACATTTAAATTTTCTTTCTATTTCAATTTCTACATATAACTAAAGAAAGCTTTTTTAGAGTTTGAAAATAATACAAATCTTGAGACCTATCAAACAATTAATACTAAACAACTTATGCTTTGAAATCAGAATACATTTAAAAAAGAAATCAAATAGGAAATTAACTTGTTAGCTCACCAGTCACAAAGTGACAAGGTGAGCTTTTGTGATCGCGCAGCGTCCCGCGTCCGTCGTCCGTGCGTAAACTTTTCCTTGTGACATCTCTAGAGGTCACAGTTTTCATGGGATCTTTATGAAAGTTGGTCAGAATGTTCATCTTGGTAAATTCTAGGTCAAGTTCGAAACTGGGTCATGTGCCTTCAAAAACTAGGTCAGTAGGTCTAAAAATAGAAAAACCTTGTGACCTCTCTAGAGGCCATATTTTTCACAAGATCTTCATGGAAATTGGTCAGAATGTTCACCTTGATGATATCTAGGTCAAGTTCAAAACTGGGTCACGTGCCATCAAAAACTAGGTCAGTAGGTCTAAAAATAGAAAAACCTTGTGACCTCTCTAGAGGCCATATATTTCAAAAGATCTTCATGAAAATTGGTCAGAAAGTTCACCTTGATAATATGTAGGTCAAGATCGAAACTGGGTCACGTGCCCTCAAAAACTAGGTCAGTAGGTCAAATAATAGAAAAACCTTGTGACCTCTCTAAAGGCCATATTTTTCATTGGATCTGTATGAAAGTTGGTCTGAATGTTCATCTTGGTGATATCTAGGTCAAGTTCGAAACTGGGTCACATGGGGTGAAAAACTAGGTCAGTAGGTCTAAAAATATAAAAACCTTGTGACCTCTCTAGAGGCCATATTTTTCATGGGATCTGTATGAAAGTTGGTCTGAATGTTCATCTTGATGATATCTAGGTCAGCTTCGAAACTGGGTCACGTGCGGTCAAAAACTAGGTCAGTAGGTCTAAAAATAGAAAAACCTTGTGACCTCTCTAGAGGCCATATATTTCATGAGATCTTCATGAAAATTGGTCAGAGCGTTCACCTTGATGATATCTAGGTCAGGTTCGTAAGTGGGTTGCATGCCTTCAAAATCTAGGTCAGTAGGTCAAATAATAAAAAAACCTTGTGACCTCTCTAGAGGCCATATTTTTCATGGGATCTGTATGAAAGTTGGTGTGAATGTTCATCTTGATGATATCTAGGTCAAGTTCGAAAGTGGGTCATGTGCCCTTAAAAACTAGGTCAGTAGGTCAGATAATAGAGAAACCTTGTGACCTCTCTAAAGGCCATATTTTTCATGGGATCTGTATGAAAATTGGTCTGAATGTTCATCTTGATGATATCTAGGTCAAGTTCGAAACAGGGTCATGTGCAGTCCTAAACTAGGTCAGTAGGTCTAAAAATAGAAAAACTTTGTGACCTCTCTAGAGGCCATACTTGTGTATGGATCTCCACAAAAATTGGTCAGAATGTTCACCTTGATGATATCTAGGTCAAGTTTGAAACTGGGTCACGTGCCATAAAAAACTAGGTCAGTAGGTCAAATAATATTACAAGTTTGAAACTGGGTCAACTGCGGTCAAAAACTAGGTCAGTATGTCTAAAATTATTTAAATCTTTTGACCTCTCTAGAGGCCATTTTTTTCAATGGATCTTCATGAAAATTGATCTGAATGTTCACCTTGATGATATTTAGGTCAGTTTCGAAACTGGGTCACGTGCGGTCAAAAACTAGGCCAGTAGGTATAAAAATAGGAAAACCTTGTGACCTCTCTAGAGGCCATATTTTTCATGAGATCTTCATGAAAATTAGTGAGAATGTTCACCTTGATGATATCTAGGTCAAGTTCAAATCAGGGTCACGTTCCTTCGAAAACTAGGTCAATAGGTCAAATAATAGAAAAACCTTGTGACCTCTCTAGAGACCATATTTTTCAATGGATCTTCATGAAAATTGGTCAGAATTTTTATCTTGATAATATCTAGGTCAAGTTCAAAACTGGGTCACATGAGCTCAAAAACTGGGTCACTATGTCAGATAATAGAAAAAATGACGTCATACTCAAAACTGGGTCATGTGGGAAGAGGTGAGCGATTCAGGACCATCTTGGTCCTCTGGTTTTTCTTAATTTAATACAGAAGTACACAAATGTAGTATCTTTTTTGCCAGAACCAATTTATATTGATTTCTTCATTTCCAGGAGCTGAATTCATCTAATCATAAAAACAATGAGGCGTATGCCCAACTCTTTGTCAGTTATGCAAGACTGAAAAGGTAAGCTTTCTGTTAGCTGTCATTTTCTGTGGACACAAATGTTTCAGTTTTTCAGAGGCCTCTATGGTTTGGCACAGTACGGAGGGCAAGGGACCATCAAGCTAGGAGTAGTGAGCTCAATAATTGATGTGCTGATAAACCACAGTGCTGATAAATTTGTTCATTGATTAAATATTATTCATTCTAACATGATCGGATTCATTTTCCTATTAAACAAAGAACTTTGAAGGAAGAAAACAGTGAATTATTATACAACAAATCACTGTTCTGACGTCACAGTTATTACGTCATGGCGTCAAACAGCATAGCGGCGCACTGGAAAAGAAACCGATTGAAAATGTGCGAATTTTTAGCTCGACTATACAAAGTATAAGGAGAGCTATACTACTCGACCCGGCGTCGGCGTCTTTCCGCATCCCCACCTTGGTTCAAGTTTTTTTACACTTTCTCTTTTTAGCTCACCTGTCACATAGTGACAAGGTGAGCTTTTGTGGTCACCCTTCGTCCGTCGTCAGTGCGTCCGTCCGTCAACAATTTCTTGTCTGCACGATAGTGGTTTCATTTATGATTTTATTTTAACCAAACTTGTATCACCATAAGATCTCGGTTCCTTTCTTGAACTGGCAAGATCCCATTATGGGTTATAGAGTTATGGTCCCTGAAAGGGCCAAAATCAGCTATTTTGACCTTCTCTGCACAATAGCAGCTTTATTTATGATTTGATTTTTACCAAACTGGCACACAACTTGTATCACCATAAGATCTTGGTTCCTTTCTTGAACTGGCCAGATCCCATTATGTGTTCCAGAGTTATGGCCCCTGAAAAGGCCAAAATTAGCTATTTTGATCTTGTCTGCACAATAGCAGCTTCCTTTATGACTTGATTTTAACCAAACTTGCACACAACTTGTATTACTATAAGATCTTGGTTCCTTTCTTGAACTGGCTAGATATCATTATGGGTTCCAGAGTTATGGCCCCTGAAAGGGCCAGGATTAGCTATTTTGACCTTGTCTGCACAACAGCAGCTTCATTTATGATTTGAATTGAATCAAACTTGCACAAAACTTATGTTGCCATAAGATCTCAGTTCCTTTGTTGAACCGGCCAGATCCCATAATGGGTTCCAGAGTTAAAAGCCCCTGAAAGAGCCAAAATCAGCTATTTTGACCTTGTCTGCACAATAGCAGCTTTATTTATGATTTGATTTTTAGCTCGACTATTCTACTCACCCTGGCGTCAGCGTCGGCGTCACACCTTGGTTAAGTTTTTGCATGCAAGTACATACAGCCATCAATTAAAGGCATATAGCTTTGAAACTTATTTTTTCTTTTTCTAGGTCAATAACCAACCTCTCTGGGTCAAGTCCCATAACTCTGACATGTATTTTGAGCAAATTATGCCCCCTTTTGGACTTAGAAAATTTTGGTTCAAGTTTTACATGCAAGTTACTATCTCCAAAACTGATGCAGATATTGATTTGAAACTTCACATGTGTCTTCGGGGTTATAAAACTAGTTGATAGCAGCAAGTCCTATAACTCTGACTTTCATTTTGGCCAAATTATGCCCCCTTTTGGACTTAGAAAATTCTGGTTAAGGTTTTGCATGCAAGTACATACAGCTATTTCTAAAAGGCATATAGATTTGAAACTTATTTTTTCTTTTTCTAGATCAATAACCAACCTCACTGGGTCAAGTTCCAGAACTCTGACATGTTTTCTAAGCAAGTTATGCCCCCTTTTAGACTTAGAAAATTTTGGTTAAAGTTTTACATGCAAATTATTATCTCCAAAACTAATGCAGATATTGATTTGAAACTTCACATGTGTCTTCGGGGTTATAAAACTAGTTGATAGCAGCAAATCCCATAACTCTGACCTTCATTTTGGCCAAATTATGCCCCCTTTTGGACTTAGCAAATTCTGGTTAAAGTTTTGCGTGCAAGTACATACAGCTATTACTAAAAGGCATACCGGTATAGATTTGAAACTTATTTTTTCTTTTTCTAGATCAATAACTACCTCACTGGATCAAGTTCCATAACTCTGGCATGTATTTTGGGCAAATTATGCCCCCTTTTGGACTTTGAAAATTCTGGTTAAAGTTTTACATGCAAGTTTCTACTTCCAAAACTAATGCAGATATTGAATTGAAACTTCACATGTGCCTTAGGGGTTATAAAACTAGTTGATAGCAGCAAGTCCCATAACTGATATGCATTTTGGTCAAATTATTCCCCCTTTTAAACTCAAAACTCTTTTGATATTTAACCTTTTTGGGTAATATTTTCCTGCCTCTGGGACAATATTTCGAATAGTCGAGCTTGGCTGTCTTACGGACAGCTCTTGTTACCAAACTTGCACACAACTTGTATCACCACAAGATCTTGGTTCCTTTCTTGAACTGGCCAGATTCCATCATGAGTTATGGCCCCTTAAAGGTCCAAAATTGGCTATTTTGGCTTTTGCAGCCATATAGAGACTTCATTTATGGTTTTATTTGATACAAACTTCCAAAATATCTTCAACAACAATAAATGTTGGATTCCATGAGAAAGCAGATCCAATTGTAGGTTCCAGAGTTATTTTATATCTGATTACCTCCCCTGATTGTAGTCAAAATGGATTTATATCAGTAAGTACTTATAGGACTTATTTGAAATTTCATTATTGTCATTAGTTGGACTGAGCCAATCAGGGTAGATAACTATGGACTGATTTTATGTCAAATTACCTCCCTTTATTTCAAATTAAAATGGGTATATCTCCGTAACTAATGAAGATGCTGATCTGAAATTTCATTTATGTCAACAGATTTATTTGGCAGATCCTTCTTTTGTTCACTTACAATAATTTTCTTTTTAATTACTTCCCTTTTACGTTAATATAAATAGCTTATTTTTAGTAACTTTTATTATTGGCCGTAGGGAAAAACCAAGACCACTTTTCTGTGGTACAACATGGATGGTACCTCCAATTTTTAGGTGTATTTTGACATATCTGTACCTTGTTAGAATTTTTATTTTATTTTTTGTTAAATATCTTTCCTTTGTTGTTCCTGTCCTTTGGACTTAGATCTATATTTTTTCTGAGGACCTTCTTGTCCTCAAGTGCAATGATAACAGGTGAGCGATATAGGGCCATCATGGCCCTCTTGTTTCACTTTATCTCTGTAATTACTTGATGGATTTGATTCAAACTTGAAATACTTATTCCTCATCATCATCCACATCATCTGACATAAGGGCCATAACTCTGGCACCAATATTTCATGAATTATCCCCCCTTTTCACTTAGATTTTCAGGTTAAAGTTTTGATGCACTTTCACTCTATCTCTGTTATTACTGAATGGATTTGATTCAAACTTAAAATAGTTGTTCAACATCATCACCCACATCATATGACACAAGAAGCATAACTCTGGCACCATTTTTTCATGAATTATTCTCCCTTTTTACTTAGAATTTCAGGTTAAAGTTTTGGTGCACTTTCACTCCACCTCTGTTATTGCTGAATGGATTTGATTCAAACTTAAAATACCGGTAGTTGTTCAGCATCATCACCCACATCATATGACACAAGATGCATAACTCTGGCACAGTTTTTCATGAATTATTCCCCTTTTTACTTAGAATTTCAGGTTAAAGATTTATGCACTTTCACTCGATCTCTGTTATTACTGAATGGATCTGATTCAAACTTAAACAATTGTTCAACATTATTACCTTTATCATCTGACACAAGGTGCATAACTCTGGGACCAATTTTTTATGAATTATTTCCCCTTTTTACTCAGAATTTTAGGTTAAAGTTTTGATGCACTTTCACTCTGTCTCTGTTATTACTGAATGGATTTGATTGAAACTTAAAATAGTTGTTCAACATCATTACCCACACCATATGATGCAAGGTGCATAACTCTGGCACTAATTTTTCATTAATCATTCCCCCTTTTTACTTAGAATTTTAGGTTAAAGTTTTGATGCACTTTCACTCTGTCTCTGTTATTACTGAATGGATTTGATTGAAACTCAAAATAGTTGTTCAACATCATTACCCACACCATATGACACAAGGTGCATAACTCTGGCACTAATTTTTCATTAATCATTCCCCCTTTTTACTCAGAATTTTAGGTTAAAGTTTTGATGCACTTTCACTCTGTCTCTGTTATTACTGAATGGATTTGATTGAAACTTAAAATAGTTGTTCAACATCATTACCCACACCATATGATGCAAGGTGCATAACTCTGGCACTAATTTTTCATTAATCATTCCCCCTTTTTACTTAGAATTTTAGGTTAAAGTTTTGATGTACTTTCACTCTGTCTCTGTTATTACTGAATGGATTTGATTCAAACTTAAAATAGTTGTTTAACATCATCACCCACACCATATGACACAAGGTGCATAACTCTGGCACCAATATTTAATGAATTATGCCCCTTTTTGCTTAGGATATACTTATATAGTGTTTTGATACATTTTATCTTTACACCTCATTACTTTAAATTGATATTTTTGACATAGACTCAGGCTATTGTGCAATATCTTCATCCGCAATTGGAGTCATTAAACACTCCAGTGACAACTCGAGTTTCCTCAGATGTGCCCAGTTTCAGTATCCAGCATCGAAATAGTAGAGCGCGCTGTCTCATGTGACAGCTGTTGTTAATGAATGTCGTCAAGAATGTACTTAAAAATCATTGGTAAATGTTAGAATCGGAATAATATATCTCATTTAGTGATTTGCTCTTGAATAAATCATTGTTTGTCGTTCAGATGCGTATTATCAGGGTTCACACTGGGAATTTTTTTCTCTGAGCCACTGCTTTTTCCGAAGATAAAATTATGAGGCCAAAACGGCGAAGCGCATAGCACTGACGTTCATGTAGGACTACATTATATGTACCAAAATACTCATACCACTCAAGAAATTAATGTAGTTATTACATATTTCTTAGTAACCCTTTAGAAAGCTATTTAGAAAATCAATTTTTGTTAACTTCTAAAATTATCATTTTTATAAACATCTGCCATTTAATAAAAAAATTCTGAAAATCACATTTAAAATAAAGATGTCAGAAAAGAAGAAATTTTGTTTATGCAGTGTCTTATTTTGCACATTGCCTATAAGTGGGTGGGTTCAATGCCTTCGCATGTTTTCGCATGTTTTATTCTCGAAAAATACTTCAAAATAAGAGCTCCTTTTGCAACAGTTGTCATATTTCTCTTAAATGTAGACTTTTTATTGGCTTTTTATTAAGATTGCACTAAAAAATCTCGTCAGAAATGACAGAAATATCCGAAAATCACGGTCCGTAAACGGGTGACAAATACGGAAAAGGTAAGTTAGAATTAAATACTTGATAAAATACCTATGTTTTATTGCTTTTCTATCATCATAGTTATAATCAATACTTACAATTTCTGCTTATCTAAAGCATTTTTGATTTGTTTTTGCCCAAACTAACCCTCGGCAATCATTGAAAATTTGCTACTGTATAGATCGTCTAACGGCTGATTGCTCATAAAATCGTAGGAAGCGCACAAAATGATGATTATAATTATCCAGTTTGTTATTCAATAATCTAATTATCGCCAATTAACTGCCTGATCAAATAAAAAATTTGCAAATTGGCTCCCTCCCTTTCAATAATGGATGTTGTTTGTCTGCACAGATTATTGATTTTTTACACCATTTGGTTCGTAAAACTGACAATATTTGTAGTTTTGCATACAGACATAGCTTCGGGCCATTTTCGCCAATTAGAAAATTTCGGAGCCACATTTAATTTTTTGTCGCAAATGGCTCAAGTGGTGATCGACAGCGTGACCCCTGATTATTATATCACTCCTGCTGCGCCCTCGTGATATAATTCCTTTGCATCTGAACTCCAAACAATGATTAATTCAACGACAAATCACTGGATGAGATATATTATTTCTTAATTCTAATATGGCTAACAATGCTTTAATCATCACAACAATGTCACGTCAGCGTGATATTTAGCGCCATGTACGCATCAAGAAATAGCGCTTTCAAATTTTATGAACTATTTTACTTAATAATATGTTTTTAACGAAATGTCACATTGCACAAATGTTTTGATTAATTTATACACATACTGAATTAGTTATTCGCTTTGCTGAATAATTCGCAATAATTTTCGCTCGAACTGAATTCTGCCGCAAGACGTATTACTGTTTCCGGTCCTGGTGTGTTTTAACAAATACCAACTATTGGCACCATGTTTGCGCGGAGAAACAGTTCCATCATATTTGATATAAATATTACAATAAAGAACATATTAGAATCAAAATAATTTATAGCAAAACAGTGCTTTATCACTATTTATACACTCGGGCGGTTATACGTCGTCTGAAATATTTCAGCTTGAAAATTATAACAGATTCCCAACTCTATGTTTAGTCTCCTGAGGAGAAAAATTTGACAGGAAGTTGTTCCTTCAAATGTTTTGTGTGGAGTTGTTGTCAGTTACTTGAAGAGTTAATTATTCTGTGGGATCCAGAGGCAATGTGTAGTTTAATTGACAGTAACTGTTACTGTATCATTTGAACATAAAATACAATTGTAATATCTATATTTGCAGTAACTATGTGCCAGAAGATGCCATTATGTTATTTAACCAAGCTAGAGCCATTGTTCGAAAGTTTGCCATGGTTCATATAGCATCAGCACAGTTTGAATTGGAGAGGGGTGAGTAACTTTTCCTGATTCGTTTTTAGTTCTTAGGAATATTTTAACACAAACTTCTGATGAAATATATTTTGAAGTTGTCAGGCTCTGTTGAGTTTATAAAATTTGAAGATGTGAAGTTTGATAAATGTTTGCAGTTTTATTTTCTACATTCTCTAATTTAAAAAGTGCCTTTCATTAGGCTAAATCAGCCTAAACAGGTACCACAAGAAGTAGGCAGTGTGGTATGACAACATTCACACCTTGTAATTAATTCATTCATTATTCAAATAATTGCAGTCTGCCCTGTCCAGCTTTTGTAGCCACTTAATAATTCAAAGGTCTAGACAGTTACCGGTATGGTTATTTTCATTCTACTGTAGATCAGGTGTTATTTGCAATTGTCTTATTATCACTAATATTTGAGAATAATGCCACTTGCCAATTAAAAATATTCATAAATATTAATCTGCATCATTTTTAAAACACCAGCGCTCACATTTTGGGAATTCTTCACACCACAAATGAGACTTGCTAAATAAAGCCCACACAAAAAATACCCAATCTACATTAAATGTGTGGAAGTACCGGTACGTTATATTTGGACCAAATGGACGTAGAAAATGGTTCTGCATATAGTGAAGTTCCCTAAATACTCTATTACGGAGAGCTTTGTGCTTTACAGACAATCCAAGCAAGGCAAAGAAGATTTTAGAGAAGGCATTATTATTTGAGAGTAAACCTAAAGAGGACATTGAAGCTGCTCTGAAGAAATTGAAACAAGGCGAGAAAGAAATCTATCATTCCCCACCCGCCAGGAAACATGATGATGGAGGTAAGAATGAGAAGAAACCACTAGTATACAATATACGCTAGTCTAAAATTAGCACACAAATGTGACTACAAATTGCAGTTATGTTGTGTAACCTAAGTGTCAAGATAAATCTGGTATGCAGTTATTTCAAAATGAAAATGATAATATCTGCCTTAGTTCAACAACATAATTTGCCATAAAATTAGAGACCTATGTGACTGGTTAAAGTCAATGACTTAGAGTCACTGGCCCTCACCTGTTCAGGTGATTGCAAGGGAGCCATCCAATTGGCTTGCGAATATTGGCGGTTCTACCCAGGTGCGCTTTTGTGCCGGAAATAATGTTAGGGGCTTAGGGTGGATGTACCTTGGATCTTCCTGCACCATTAAAGCTAGAAAGTAGCTATATGACCTGTACTGTTTGCTGAGACTTTTTACTCAACAAGACAAAACTGAACTGAAATTAAGGATGGGATTCAGGGCTCATATAGAATTTGTCATAATTCTGCTGTAATGTCTAAGTGTGATTTTGGCCATCTTGTATACAAGAAGGGGTTTGACAACATGGATATTACAGTGTTGATAGTGACATTCAATTGGACTTAAATTTCATTGAACAAAAGATGAAATATTTTTAGGTGTTTAAGAAACACCAATAGTTATTGAAAGGAAGTTGGACAGATTGCCCTATACAGGGTTACAAGTCCATGTAAGAGGATGAGGTCAAGGGCCCTCTGGTAGGGGAATTATGTCTCCCCCACTCTGGGGGAGACATATTGTTTTTGCCCTGTCCGTCCGTCCGTACGTCACACCGTTTCCGAGCAATAACTGGAGAACCATTTGACCTAGAACCTTCAAACTTCATAGAGTTGTAGGGCTGCTGCAGTAGACGACCCCTATTGTTTTTGGGGTCACTCTGTCAAAGGTCGAGGTCACAGGGGCCTGAACATTGAAAACCATTTCCGATCAATAACTAGAGAACCACTTGACCCAGAATGTTGGAATTTCATAGGATGATTGGTCATGAAGAGTAGATGACCCCCATTTTTTTTTTGGTCACTCCGTCAAAGGTCAATGTCACAGAGGCCTGAATATTGAAAACCATTTCCGATCAATATCTAGAGAACCACTTGACCCAGAATGTTGAAACTTCATAGGATGATTGGTGATGTAGAGTAGATGACTTCTATTGTTTTTGGGGTCACTCCGTCAAAGGTCAAGGTCACAGGGGCCTGAACATTGAAAACCATTTCCGATCAATAACTACTTGACCCAGAATGTTGAAACTTCATAGGATGATTGTACATGCAAAGTAGATGACCCCTATTGATTTTGGAGTCACTCCGTTAAAGGTCAAGGTCACAGGGGCCTGAACATTGAAAACCATTTCCTGTCAGTAACTTGAGAACCACTCGACCCAGAATGTTGAAACTTCATAGGATGATTGTTCATGCAGAATAAATAACCCCTATTGTTTTTGGGGTCACTCCGTTAAAGGCCAAGGTCACCGGGGCCTGAACATTGATAACCATTTCTGATCAACAACTTCAGAACCTCTTGATCCAGAATGTTGAAATTTCATAGGATGATTGAACATGCAGAGTAGATGACCCCTATCGATTTTGGGGTCACTCTGTTAAAGGTCAAGGTCACAGGAGCCTGAACATGGAAAACAATTTCTGATCAATAACTTGAGAACCACTTGACCCAGAATGTTGAAACTTCATAGGATGATTGAACATGCAGAGTAGATGACCCCTATTGATTTTGGGGTCAGTCTATTAAAGGTCAAGGTCACAGGGGCCTGGTCATGTAAAATCATTTCTCGAAAATAACTTGAGAACCACTTGACCTAGAATGTTGAAACTTAATAGGATGATTGGACATGCAGAGTAGATGACCTCTATTTATTTTTAGGTCACTTGATCAAAGGTCAAGGTCACAGGAGCCTGAACAGTGACTTGAGAACCACTAGGCCAATAGTGTTGAAATTTAGCGGGATGACTGGACATGCCAAGTAGATGATCCCTATTGCAGCCAACCATCAGTGTCTCTTTGACTTTCGCTCCTGGCCCCTATTGACTTCTTGCCTATAGGACTTTGCATTGGGGGAGACATGTGCTTTTTTACAAAAACAAATTTCTAGTTATCTATCACTTTGAAGGAAAAGGGACCAGACGGAATTAGGTGTAACTTGACCTAAAGATGTACTATTTTTTTGTTATTACATGACTCCTGATATAAATGGCCAGTTGGTAGTTTTACTAATGACTGGTATATAATTCAACACTTGCTTGGCTAAAGTAAAAAATTTGGAAGTCTGTCAGCTAGGGACCATTTCTATGAAATCATTCATATCAAATTCTGACTATTTGTTTTGGGTGGGAAAGAGTTTTACTATTTTCTATATCTTAGCAATATAGAAAATTTTGTCTTGTCCTACCCATGCAGCTATGATTTTTATGAATAAAGTAGTCCTTAATTAAGATGATAGAAAGTCAGTATGAAGGATAAAAGTTTTGTTTCTTTTTTTACAGACAAACTAGTCAGAAAAGGTTCCTCCGGAAGCGAGTCATCGGAAGAGTTACGTCCCATGTCACAGCTAACTGATAACATTTCTGCTAACCTAACTGCTAACTCAACATTCAGGTTAGTTATAACAAACAACACACAAATGTTTTATGAAATGTATATTGTTAATAACAGTATTGATTTTGAAGTAATTGTCATAATGACAATAAATTCTGTAAATTATGAGATGCGAACATTGGCAAATACTTTGAAATCAGCTTATTTTATTGGCATGAAATGTTGTGGTTTTGGTGATAACTGTTATTTCATCTAGGGATATGAATTCAAGGATTTCATATTTCAAAGTTAAAAAGAAATACAAAATGTACTTTATTCCTTTGGATTTGAATAACCATCAAACCAATGAAAAATTATCTCTTAGTGAAAAGTAATAATTTTACAAAATGTCCGCCTGTGTTTTAAGATTAAAATGTCAGAAAATTATAATTCGTGTTATTTCTCAGTATTCCTGCAAAGTGCCATACACTGCCTAAAGCAGAACCAGAGCAAACACCAGTAGTTAAAGTAGAAAGTTCTGTGAAGAAAGGTTTAACAAGATATTCCCGGAGTACACCAGTTCTTAATAGTGAAAAAAGGTAGGTGTTGGGATACTTTATATAAAAGGAACAGTCTTTTCTTACATAAATGCATTTAACCTTTACCCTGCTATATTTCTAAAATGGACTGGCCCAGCATTCACTTTAGGCAGTACCACTTATTATACAAAGAGGCGTTCACTTAAAATATACTGGCTGAATAGTGAACAGTGCAGACCATGAAGGCTGATCTTGGTCTGCGCTGGTCGCAAAGGTAAAATCACTTGCCACCAGTAGACTAAAGGTTAAAAAGTAAAGCTAGTAAGACCAAAAACATGCAATGGCATCATCTATCTGAGCTAATTTAAGACCCTTATCTAGTAATAGTGTATTGAAAGTCTGGAAAAAACTCTTTTCCATCATTTTCAAGCATTTCTTATTTGTCATCTAACTTGTTCACCTTTAGACTCAGACAAATGGAATAGTGGACAAAGAACTTCAGGGTTTTTTCTTTCTGTTTTGGGAACATAGCCTATACCCCCAATATTGGGAATTTTGATGTGTAAATGTTCCAAATTTGGAAATATTTAGTCCCATAGGATATAGTAAGGATGTGTTTAAGCACTTTCTCATACACTTGTTACACATTGTGCAACCTCTTTAATAACATACTGCCATTACAAAATTGTCCATAATTTGGTCAATATTTGTGCAATTTTGATGAAATATTTTTCAGAATGTAGATTGGGAATTTTTGTAGTCATTTTGGGAAAAATACTTACTTTTTGGCATTGGGAATATAGCCGAATAACGGCTATAAAAACGGCCGAAAAAAACCCCCTGAACTTAAGAATTAAAAGTGTACTGTGTATTAAAGGCACACTAACATAGTGTACAGACATTACAGTAGTAATATAACAAATGGTTAGAAATAAATTATTCAATAGCAGTATGTTTTACTAAGTATATTACTTCATCCAGTATATTCAAGTAGAGAAAGATACAAAGTCTTCCTAATATGTGGATATTTTGTAATACTTTCTGGTAACAAATCAGTCCACTGAAAAAAGTAAAACTGAAACTGTTTATATTTGGGCTCAATATTTTGCAGTTTGGGCCAAAATGCCAATTTCTTGGGGTTATGAATTTGTGGATTTCAACTTCTGAGTTTGTTAGGATTAAATTTTGTGGATTTATTCAACCACATAATTAATCCCCTACAAATACATGTAGTAGTTACTTTATGGTAAGTAATTCAGGCCAAGTCATTGTGTCCTGTAATAGTGAAGTCCTTCTCAATTTCTTGTCCTTCACAAGTGTGGACTTGAGTCAGCTTGCGAGGAAGCCATCCACCCAGTTGGCTTGTGAAATGTTGATGTTTTATCCAAATTGCCTGTTTCAATTCATAAGCCTTAGTCTTCACCCAGTGACTTGCCATCAGTATTACTTAAACCCAAACAAAACTAACAAAATTGTAAGAAGTCATGTTAAAAATATCTACATCTTAGTTTTCGTTGAAATATGAATATATATTTGCTTTCTTATTTTCAGACGAAACGTAAACATTGGTCTACCAGCACGTGTTAAAAAGATCAACTTGCCGTTTGAACCAATGATGGATGAAGAGGAGGAAATGAACACAATGGATAGCTTTAAACCACTGGACAATACTAAAGGAGGTAAAATAAGTCACATTTAAACTCTTCATCTTGACCACCTTACAAATGATTTGAGTCATTTTACCTGAACAGTTACAACATATAGATTATATAAACATAAAATTAACATTTATGCTTAAAATTGTGTACAACAGCTTAAAAAGGTTTTTAACCATCAAATGTTACTGCATTACATTAAATTATGAATGTGGCTCTGCATACAAAATCAGTACATATAATATTATATATATTTAGTATAGTTTAATACATATTGGGATATTCTTCATCTGAGGTAAATATGTAAAGATACAAAATTTAAGAAAAGATGGTCATTGGATATCGTTTTACCTAGAAATTCAGTGGAACATAGTATTCAAAATAAGATGCATTATTTTCCTGAACTGTTTGTTTATCACAGAAGCATTTAATCTTTTTATATGCCCGTCTCTGAAAGAGCGGGGTGTATTATGTGAACACCCGTGGTGGGCGGGCGGCGTCCAAAGCATGTCTGCTCTCTAAAGTCGAACAGTTTTCATCCGATCTTCACCAAACTTGCTGACAATGTTTGTGGGCATAATATCTGGGCCAAGTTTGATAACCAGCCAAATTGCCCCAGGCACTCTTGGATTATAGCCCTTTATTAATTATGCGAAAAACTGAAATTTAGCCTTGTCCACTCTCTAAGTCTAACAGTTTTCATCCGATCTTCACCAAACTTGCTGACAATTTTTGTGGTCAAAATATCTCGGCCAGGTTCAATAACCACCCAAATCGTCCCGGCAGTCTTGGATTATGGCCCTTCAATTAGGCCAAGTATGATGATGGGCGTATTTTGTGACAGTCTGGCATTCTTGTTTGTAATATAAACAAACTGTTCTGTTTCAGTGTCTTTCAGTTCTCATGCACATACCTCAGGCTACTTGTCAATGACAGCTGACTCCACTATACCAATGGACACAAAACCTCCAGAGATTCCTGTAAGTATACTGTATAACTATACATTAGTAGCATATATTGTATTGATCAGTAACTTGATTGCCATATTCCCATTGTTCAAAATTTAGTTGTGTGGATGTTGTTTTGCATGGTTGCATCAGTCAGTAAGTAATAAAATATTTTTGCATGTCAGTGAAGGGGCTTCTGACAGGGTGGTAAAGGCTGTTGACTTAAAATCACTTAGCTCTCAGCTGTGGGTTCAAAACCTTGCTTTGGGTGTAGAATGATTTCATGTGAGGAAGCCATTCAGCTGGTTCGTGTTTATCAAGGTGCCTGCTCATGCCTGAAAGAATGCCAAGAGGGTCACCTGGTGTATTCATTTCTTCACTGTCAAAAGCAAAAAAGTTGACATTGATGTAAAACCCAACCAAAACAAAATAAAAACCCATTTCAGTTTGCCTCTATTTTGGTTAACAAACCAGTTTTGTTTTGATTACCAGTGCTCCAGTTAGGATTAAAAAAGGGCAGGGTGCTGGCACTGAAAAGGGCACTTCTGGGGTGGTGGTCGGTCCGGGACCCTGCTCCCTCGGGAAAAAATATAACTGGTCCATGCATACAGTGCATTTTAACATACTTTAGGCATGGAATTTGGCACACTTTAGGTATGGTCTTTTAATAGGTTATGTCTGTCATCTCTAATACACCTATTTATTAACTAAAAATTCTGCTGTTTGTATTTTACTTGGCATTGATTTTCAACTTGTAACATTTCTTTGTAATTGCATACTGAATAACAATATCTATGTGTTTAGGCCTATTTTACTTGTTACAATTTCAGTACACATCTTCTCCATGTAGGCTACTTGATATTTATAAATTTATACGTGCAACATATTATATACAGAAAAAAGTTTAAACTTCCACTTAAATAAATGAAATCAGGCAAAGTTTTTAACTTACAACAGTCTAAAAGCAAGTTTAGCACTTGTAATAGACATATTCCGGGTATCCAAAATTTTATATCCGGATATGGTTACACTTTTTTCTAAAAGTCGTCGAATGTCCAGTTTAAACAATATTTTTGAAAAAGTATTATGATGCAAAGACAGTTTAACAGCATTTTACAGTATCTGACATTAAAGTGTACCCTGTCATTACATCTTAGTAAACTAATTTCAAAGAAATCTTCATGAAAAATCGGCAATTTCACAAAGCAGACGACAACCAACTTTCGATTTCAAAAACTTGTAAAACGATAAAATCAAAGAAGTATAAAGTACACATTTTTTATAGCTCTTTGATAAAATCAAAATATTTTCCTATTTATAAATTTGATTGTGATCGATTTTTATTAATTAGATTTAAATGTCTGTTGTCTGGACCTAAGTTTCAGTTGTGTATAAAGGGGTATTTACGACTATATTACCGAAAACGAAAGTACACTTTGACAGGTGGTGCGAAATGATAATGATTTCACTAAATTCAGACTGGTTTGCAAACTGTTTTAACACTAAGGTTCAGTGATTTTAATGCTAGTGGAGCAGTCTAAAATATCATGGTCTGCCTCGGGCACAATTACAGCAGGTAATTGTTTAATTGTTTGCTAATTATGTCAATGCCCCCCGGCGTGTATCACTCGATAAAAAGGGGGCAATAAAGCAGTTTATTATAATCACTGAAGCAAAAAAGGGAAGTTTGGCTAAAAAAGAAATGAATGGTTGTAAAACGGGCAGGGTGCCTGGCGGGGCAACAGGGCGGAACGAATTTCGGAACGGGCGATGCGCCCTGCTGTAAATAGCTAGCTGCAGCACTGATTACCATGAAATGTAGATACACTTGACATTGTTTTAGGGTCATTTGAGGCATATCTGACTGATTTGACCTTGAATATAGACAAAATGTCTGGCCCGTGATGTGGGGTATTTGATCATTCTCAGTAATAGCTCTAGTTCTAATACATGTCTGTAAGATGCTTTCTTTAATATTACAGAAGATAGAAGTGTCAGAGGAGAAGAGTGTTATTGAACTGCCTAAAGATACTATACCTAAACCAACTCTGGCACCTAGAACTGAAGTACAGGAAACACCTAACAATAAAGGCCCACCACCAGTCTCCACACCTATGGTAGCAAATGCTTTTATATTTGATAATAGCTTTGAAAATAATGATTTGTAGATTATTACTTTTAGAAATATAATCAAAGATAAACAGACATTCTGTTTACCCAGAGGCCAGTACTGTTTCTTCCTAGCAAAGAGAGTTTTGCATGTATCACAACCAGAGTTCTGCCGAGGTTTTCAGCACAATGGGCCCATGGCCCATCTATGCTGAAAACATGGGGCCATTCTGAAATATTTTGGGCCATACAAATTTTGTGTTTAAAAACTCACATATAATCGCTAAATTGTCTCACTGCCATCAGCTGAATGCCTCAAATACAGGTTATGACTTGCAAAACAAACCTGATTGGTGCAAAATAAACTTGATATAGAGATAGTACCTAAGTTTTTCAAATCATAGGTTTGAAGTTAAAAAGCTTTGAAATGAAGACAAATGTCCATATATTTCTCAAAAACAGAAATATAGACAATATTTTAACCAGCAGTGCGGAGTTATGAGCACTTAATATTTTCATAATAACGAAAATTTTGTGATCAAGGACATGTAACTCTTCTTGAACATGGAGAGCATAAACATCAAAGGGACATAATATAGTCAATATTTTCTAATTGGGTGCATTTGATTTAACATTCAACTTTGATCTGGATTGCTAAATACTGATCCATGATACTGTGTGCTAAAAATTTAGAACATCTGGAACAGTCTATTAACAGAAAAACTATGCTTTAGCAGAATCTAAATAGTTAAGCTCTAACTGGGACTCGAACCCAGGACCTCTCACACCTAAGGCAGACACTCTACCACTTCCCTATAACAGCAGTAGCTAATAGCTATGCAGTTTAATTGCTGGATTACATTGCGTGACCTGGAACAATAATCGGTGAACTCCGGATTATCGGCGTATTCGCTTTGTTTCCTAACGGCATTTTTTGTGTAAAGAAAAAATATAATCTAATGCTGCCAACGTCATAATTGGTCAAATCTGCCCAAATTTCTCTGACGTGTTGTTCAGAGTATGAACTTACTAACTGGCAGTACCAGTGAAATATTACTTACACTGAATATTTTATATTTGCCCTTTTTGCAGCTGCCGAACAGCAAAGACGATAAGATTTGTCCAAATATAAGTAATTATTTTACCAGTTTTGAGAGAATTTCAATTAATGGGAAATTACAGTTACAAACTAAATACCTTTCTGCAACACATGGAGTCATTAGCATTCACTGTCAATCAGTATTATGACTAAGATCGACTGTCATCCATTCATTTCAAAGTTTCATAGACAGAGTCCGTTGTTTACATTTTTATCGTAACCGGTGCACTTGTAAAAATCACTTTAGTTTGAAAAATCAAAGTATGCGAAGAGCTATGGTACGGTCTCTACTTGATAGGAACTGAAATCACACAACTGTTTTAACTGTAAAACATTTTATTTACATGTCAGTATATCTCAGTCAATTATTCCCTTCTGTAACTACTTAGTACTAAACAGCTCCTTCTGTTTCTCTCTCCATACTAAGTTTCAGTGGCACACTAAAATCAAACTCCTCTAACTTTCCTCCTTGGATTTTGATCATCAGTAAATTGTCAACTGTTTCAGAACCAATTCTGTTTCTCGATGATGTCCACCTGATTCTGTGAACTAAATCCTCTTTCACAATCAGAGGTATGGATTGGAGCTGTGAGGGCCAGGGCTGCTAACTTGATAAGATTTGGAAATCTGTCTTTATAGTTCTCTTGGATCAAGTGCCAAAGAGTGGACATTTTATCTCTAGGATATCCCTCTTGTAGTACAAGTGGTTTTAATTGGCCCCATTCTTTCATGGTTTCATCTGGAACAATAATAGGCTCTACTGTAACCATGGGCTGGTACTCAGTGGGTTTTGATTCCTTTTTCTCTCTATACTGTTTGATGAGTATCTCAAGTTTTTCATTTCCCCATGTTTCAAGATCTTCCTTTGAACAGAAGCTAATTGGTCTCATGGACAGCACAGCAAAAGCATACATGATGTTGCTATCATTCTCAGGAAATCTCTGATCTAACTTGCTAAGAATAGAGTCAATGAACTTTACTTTGATTGAATCAATGTTCTGTTTGCCCTGAACTATGTGATTTGCTTTGAAAACCACTTTACCCTTGTCAGTTTTCAAATCCTCATTGACTAATTTCTGAAGGTGTGGGGATTTACATTGTGTACCATTTTAAATGTGAGAAAGTTCCTTCTTGCATGTGTCTACACTAATTTTCACAAGACTCACATCAAGATCAGCTTTCTGAAAGAGTAGACACAGCTCTGTAACTATAGGCAACACATCCATGAGCATATATGTTGTTGCTATGAAGTCATACTGAACCATTTTCTTAGCATATCCTTTAGATTTTGCATCTTTGTCTTGGGCAAAAAATGTTATCAGTGAGTCAAGGATCTTGTACACTGTTTCAACTGCAGTAAAAACAGACATCCATCTCACTTCATGTACTTCTTTAACTTTCAAATTGGTTTGACTCAGTACATTTTGTATTTCATTTAACTCATGTGTTCTTTTGGCAGAAGACTTAAAGAAGTAAAATATTCCTGTAAGAATCCTCTGATAATCCACTAAAAACTGAACTTCATCAGCTGCCTGAGATGTTACCAATGAAAGACGATGTGCTATGCAGTGATAGTTAAGCATCATGGGATTGTCCCTTGTCATATATCCTGTAAGTCCCTGGCCCATCCCTGTCATCACCTTGACCCCATCTGATCCAAGACCCATAATCTTTTCTCTTGGTATACCCTTTACCTCCTCAGCATTGTTCAGGGCATCATATATACCCTTACCTGTCCCACTGTCTATCTCTTTGTTACAGATGTAGAGTGTAGCTGCCTGAAATGTTTCTGGATTAACAACTCTAGCATATATACTTAATTTTTTCTTCACTCCAACGTCTGTACTTTCATCACAGAGGATGCTTACAAATGGAGATCTACCGATACTTTCTAATACACTCTTCCGGATTGCTGAAGAGATTGACTGAATAAATTCATTGGCTGATTTGTCAGACTTATAAGTAACACTCTGTCCGGTTTTCAACTTATTAATATCAGGGCATTCTAGGGTTTCCAGTAAATACAGAAAGCTTTCAGACTTTGTGATAGATATATCTTCTTTAGCCATCCAAAATGCTATTTTCAGTGCTTTCACTACAGCCTTTTCCTTCTCATCATAAACCTTTTCAACTGATTTTTCCAGAGTACCAGTCATTGATTTAGCAGTGGCTGCTGCTTTATGGTCACTACTCTCTGCATGCCTAGACAATGTTGAAGTTTTAAAATTGTTACATTTATTTTACCTGTGGTGAGAACATTACTTTTCTTATGCTTTACACACAATGTACATGCCATAGCATTATCTTTTTCATTGTAACTGAGCCATGTATAGTCAATCAACCAGTTTTTGTGAAAGCTCCGTTTTTCTGACGTTTTATTTAATTTTTCACCACTGTTTTCGGGCTCAGAACTCGATTTACTCAAATTACTACTAGTACTACTAGATTGGGTGGGGGTTGGATCATTCGTTAATTCTGAGGTCAGTGTTGATTGATCAGCAGTATCTTTCGCTGAAGTGTCACTTTCGTTTGATTTATTATTATTGTTTTTATCTTTCTCCGCCATAACTGAAGTTTTCTTATGGGCAGGAGAACCGAAAAAATCAAGCAAAGTGGCTTTTTGCTTCGGTGCGGTTGCCATTTCGACGGTGCAATTATCACAACGCATTATTATGTCTCCCCCAGGAGACATATTGTTTTTGCCCTGTCCGTCCGTCTGTCCGTCCGTCCTTCCGTCCGTCCGTACGTCACACTTCATTTCCGAGCAATAACTGGAGAACCATTTGACCTAGAACCTTCAAACTTCATAGGGTTGTAGGGCTGCTGGAGTAGACGACCCCTATTGTTTTTGGGGTCACTCCGTCAAAGGTCAAGGTCACAGGGGCCTGAACATTGAAAACCATTTCCGATCTATAACTAGAGAACCACTTGACCCAGAATGTTGAAACTTCATAGGATGATTGGCCATGAAGAGTAGATGACCCCTATTGATTTTGGGGTCACTCCGTCAAAGGTCAAGGTCACAGGGGCCTGAACATGGAAAACCATTTCTGATCAATAACTAGAGAACCACTTGACCCAGAATGTTGAAACTTCATAGGATGATTGTACATGCAAAGTAGATGACCCCTATCGATTTTGGGGTCACTCCGTTAAAGGTCAAGGTCACAGGGGCCTGAACATTGAAAACCATTTCCGGTCAATAACTTGAGAATCACTTGACCCAGAATGTTGAAACTTCATAGGATGATTGTTCATGCAGAGTAAATGACCCCTATTGTTTTTGGGGCCACTCCGTTAAAGGCCAAGGTCACAGGGGCCTGAACATTGATAACCATTTCCGATCAACAACTTGAGAACCACTTGACCCAGAATGTTGAAACTTCATAGGATGATTGAACATGCAGAGTAGATGACCCCTATTGATTTTGGGGTCAGTCTGTTAAAGGTCAAGGTCACAGTGGCCTGTTCATGTAAAATCATTTTTTGGAAATAACTTGAGAACCACTTGACCTACAATGTTGAAACTTAATAGGATGATTGGACATGCAGAGTAGATGACCCCTATTTATTTTGAGGTCACTTGATCAAAGGTCAAGGTCACAGGAGCCTGAACAGTGACTTGAGAACCACTAGGCCAAGAGTGTTGAAATTTAGCGGGATGACTTGACATGCCAAGTAGATGATCCCTATTGCAGCCAACCATCAGTGTCTCTTTGATTTTTGCTCCTGACCCCTATTGACTTCTTGCCTATAGGACTTTGCATTGGGGGAGACATGCGCTTTTTTACAAAAGCATTTTCTAGTTTTAATAGATTCGTCGCAGTGATCTCCCTTGGAGATATCTAAATTCCGTAAAATACCGGCACACTAGTGATTGTTATCGGGTTTGATTTTTAGATTTTACTGGCACGTCAAAGGCCCACCTAGCTGATTTTTTGTGTGCCATTCATATTTTTTTCGCGCAAAAACGCGTCCTCAGCAGAACTCTGCACAACTATATACTAGGCACTTTACAGAATTATGCTGTCTATTCCCAAAGATCTAGGCTTTGTTGGCTGGACATGCCTGTATCTAAATGATTCCTCTGTGTTCTTGGAGCTTTGTCTCGCTCTGTCTCTCTGTGTCTATACAGTTAGAGGATGAATGTGGCATCCTGAGTTGCTGCAGCCATTGTATGTAAAGCACCTTTGCATGTTTCTTTCTCTCATAAACTCTGGTTATAACATATCCAGTTAAAAGTCATATAAAAGTCATGATTTATTAAAAATGACCAGATCTGTATAGGTATGAATGTCATTTTTGGTTCTGTGTATTATTACTATTTATCACTAAAACTTGTCATTGTTTTACAGCCGAACATGAAGATGATCACAGTGAATGATGTACAATATGCAGTTCTTGGTGTGATGGGTAAAGGTGGATCTAGTAAGGTGAGATGTCCTCTACATTTGTTTCGTCAAAATTTCATCAAACAAAGTTGCATTTATGTCATTGGATAGGGAAAAACAAAGAAATATTGTTTTTTGAAAAATGTAGAGCTGTTCATGCCAATATTTGTGAAAATGGGGTCATACAGATTTTTCCATGTGTCTCCATTCACTTTTCTGAAGATTTTATTTATTATCAAGCAGAATTAATGGTAACATTGGTGACCAATATAACATATATCTGAGCTGTATTTCTCAAATGATGGCCCTTTATTGTAATTATTTATATTTATTGCATACAGTGAAATCATTTTGATCAAGCACTCATTCCCAACAGGCACCTTTCTTACTGGATTTAACATTCTAATAATACTAGCAATGCTTAAATCATCACAATAGTGTTATGTTGATGTCGCATTGACATGATATTTAGCGCCATGTATGTATCGAGAAATAGTGCTTTCAAATTTGATCAAATATTTTACTTCAAAACATGTTTAAAAAGAAATGTCACATGGCACAACTATCTTGATTAATTTTCACACACACTGAGTTGGTTATCCGCTGTGCAAAATAATTCATGATCATTTGGGTCCTAATGGAATTACTCCGCAAGATGTATTATCATTTCTGGTCCTGGCATGTATAAACAAAGGAGCGTGAAAAGTTTTACCTCAGTTTTATCATATTTGATCTAAATTTTACAATAAAAGACATATTAGAATCAAAATTTTTTGTAGAAAAACCATATTTAATCACTATTTATACACACTGGCAGTTATACGTCGAGTGAAATTATTACACCCGATGTATAACCGCCCATTGTGTATCAATAGTGTTAAAACATGTTAGTTTTACTATAAATTATATCTCAATTCAAGCCAATTTTTACTACAGTATTTTCTGTTTCTCAGTGGTATTTATATATCCTTGGCTGAAGACATAAACTTGGATAATTGAGTTTGAACACTTGTTTATTCAATATCAACCATTGAAATGGTATAGGGGAATAAGCAGCACAATTTGCATCACAGTGAAGATTAATTTACAGGATTTTCCATACAGTGTGCATCTTTAACAGCAAACTGAACTGATATATTTATCATTGCAACTGTCTCAAATATATTTCAGGTTTACCAAGTATTTGATAACAACCATAAAATAAAGGCAATCAAGTGTGTGGACTTGAACAATGCTAATGACATTATTGTGGAAGGTTACAAAAATGAAATCAAGCTGTTGAAGAGGTTACAGTACTGTGATCAAGTCATCAAAATGTATGATAGGTAAACATAGTAGTACATATATTCACTTTATTTTAGTTCCTTGTCTTGAGAAGACGTGATACTGTGAATTGGGCACAACATTTCTTTTTGTCAAGAAAATGGCTATTTATAAGGATTTCTGCCTTGAAACGGGATTTAACCAATTTGTTGGAACTAATTTTTGTGGATTGACTCGACCACAAAATCCACAAATATTAGTATGCCTTGAATATTAGTGGTTTTACAGTAGGTGTCAAGAAGTGACCTGAGCTTTTATTCATCAACATTCAGAGATGCAAATGACAGATTTTCTGTTTCCTTTATTTTGGTAAGCATTGTACAGATTTTGATACAGATTTGCATTCTAAGCCACAAAAGCCTTGCTGGATTTTAGTGTTATGATTTTAATAATTTCAAGTCATTTTAATCACAACAGGTAAACTGAATATTTATAATTACCTTATTTTACATTTGAGTGTAATTTTCATATTTGAATATTGGCCCAGTAAACTTGGATCGTATTTCAGTTTGATCTTTTGGGAGTAACAGTACAAGAAAATTAGGTTGTTGGTGCGAACATGTATCCTGTGTTAATATTGGCCCAGTAAACTTGGATCGTATTTCAGTTTGATCTTTTGGGAGTAACAGTACAAGAAAATTAGGTTGTTGGTGCGAACATGTATCCTGTGTTAGCTTTCACTTACTTTGTATTAACTGTAGTAAGTTTATGACTGCAGCAGTAGGTTATACTTATTTTTAGCTTGGTTATTCTAAGAATAAAGAGTGCTATTAAAATCACCCCAGTGTTGCATTGCTTAAAGTTCTTTTTATGAAATCCAATGTCTTCTTCATTCTTAAAGTCATTTTAATTTTGTGTTCATGAATTTTGCTGTTTTGGCAAAAAAGTTGTCCATTTGTTGATCAGGTTTCAATTTTGTGGACTAGCATAACCAATAAATCCACAAAAAATAATCCTCATTAAAGGATTTACAGTAGTGTATTACAATTTCAGTGAATATAAACAAGATGAGAATCAGTTATATGTACTGATGGAATGTGGGAATGAGGACTTGGCATCATTTTTTCGAAGTCGAACAAAAAATCGACGACAGCTGTCAGATAATCTGATATGTTTCTACTGGGAGGTTATGTTGGAGGCAGTTCAGGCACTACACAAAGAAGGTATGTCCAGTCATATGTACGACCTGTATTCTGCAAGAACTCAAAAAACATTGTCTTTTAAAATACATAGAAAATAGGCAGTTCCTTTAATACTGTACTGTTACATCAAGCAACTGTGACCTTTCTGAAAGCTATATTTATAGGACTTTGTTTGCAGAACAAGTCTGGTTGTTTTAAATTATGCTTAATGTCAGAAAAAGAAATCTCTTTTGGTGAACAGTATTGTACCTTATAAATATTCATTATACTCCACAGTAGAATCTACATATTTACATACTGTAGTGGGTAAAATTTGAATGAGTAAATTTCAGCATACGTATATTCTCATTCTTGAAAGGGAGCTTGTATCAACAAATGCTTTATGATATTCAAATATTTCTTTTGTTTGAAAAGCAATAAGGGTATGAAATATGCAGGTAAATACAGGTAAAACAGATGCTTTTGAAAGAGAATTTTCTCTAAGCAATGTCCATCCAACAGCCCTCTCACCAACCCCACTACACACAGAAAAAGAAAGATATTGAAATGTGAGATAAAACTAAGGAATCATCAGTCTTTAGTTCTTACCAGATTATAACAATTGGGCCTCAGTGGTATGAGTGGTTAAGACTAGTGAGTTTATATCACATCCAAACCTCTGTGGTTTTCAGGCTGTCCAGTTCGCTTGTGGTTATCCCCTGCCGATGAAATCGGGAGTGGGGTATTGAAATGACGTTGTCCGTCCGTCACGTCCGTTCGTGCATCCATTTCTTAGTAACTAGCAGGTAGAATTTCATGAAACTTGAAATAAACATGAACCAACATACTGCGATGATGCCCGTCAAGTTTTTTTTTGATTGGCCAATTTTCCTTAGAGTTATTGCCCTTATTTAATGAAAAATGCCCAAAAATGTCCGTCCACAGCCATTTCTTAGTAATTAGCTGGTAGAATTTCTTGAAACTTCAAATAAACATGAACCAACATACTTCTATGATGCCTGTCATTCTTTTTTTTAATTGGTCAATTTACTTTAGAGTTATTGCCCTTTAATTGTTTAAAAATCTACAGATTTGTACATAACAAACCAGCCAATTGGTAGAATTTCATTAAACTTCTTTCATTCTTTTCCATGAACATTTATTATAAACATGTGAAGCTGTGAACCCACACCTGGTCACCATCTTGCCTTGGTCACACCCCCCCCCCCCCCCCCCCCCCCCCAAAAAAAAAATGTACATAAGATTATAATAATTTTTCATTTCTTTTTATTATTTTTATTTTCAAACCTTTCATGAATAATTATCAACATGCAAAGTTTTCCGTTCCCCCACCTCACTCATCCACCCAGTCATGCCCACCACCCCAGTCATGCATCACCCATCCCCCCCCCCCCCCCCCCCCCCCCCCCATTTTTTTTTCATCGAATTTGCTTGTTGATCTAGGTGCCAATTCTTGAATAATGCCCGGAGTGGCACCTGGGGTCTTCCTCCACCATGAAAAGCTTGAAAGTTACTATGCATTGTGTCAGTATGCCTTAATACCCAATGGGGCTCTATGGCTGAGTGGTTAAGGTTGCTGGCTTTGAAATTCGCCACTCGTATTGTTGGTTGGAACCTCATATGAGAAAGTCTTCCAGCTGACAGAAGGTCAATGATTCTACCAAGATGGCTGCCCTGCCTGAAAGAATGCCTGGAGGGTTCCTGGGGTCTTCCTTCGGAAACAAAATAAGGAAAGTCACCATATTACCTATGATTGTGTTAGTGTGACTTAAACCAAACATAAAAACTAATACATAACAAAATAAGATATTACCAACTTAAAATATCCATTCTTCAGGCATTATACATTCTGATCTGAAGCCAGCTAATTTCCTCCTGGTTGGTGGCAACTTGAAGTTGATAGATTTTGGTATAGCAAAGGCACTCCAGCAGGATAAGACGAGTGTGATCCTTGAAACACAGATTGGTACCCTGAATTACATGAGCCCTGAAGCCATTATGGACAGCTGTGGGGAGTCACAGGGCCAAGGGAAACCAAAATTTAAGGTATATTGTATCATTTTATATTTATAGGTAAATTATCAAGGCAGAAGAAAGCAAAATGCTTTAAGTAATAGAAAGAACATTGAAACTAGAGGGTAAACGATTTGTACGAGGGGGCATAGCCCCCGAGTATAATCGTTTACCCGAGAGTTTTAATGTTCTTTCTGTTTTGTATCATAGCCATCCATATATGGTAGTTGTAGGCGTTCCACACTGCCATATACAGCAGTTCAGTGAGTACTTAAAATCCTTGCTTTACAAATGTGTAAAGCCCAGGTAAAATAAACCAATGCTAGAGCAGAAAATCAATAAAATACACTTCGCTGTCTACTGTTCCAGACATGCTGGCATACTTTCCTATCCAACAGTGCGATAACTAGCGTGCGGGTATTAAATACCTGCACACTTTTAGTTACCGCACCCTGTACTCCGTGTATACGAATTACCTGCACCAAATTTGTTAAGAAAAAACACCGAGCTATGATACAACAAATTTTGTAGCATGCATTTTATAATGCTTTTTGTTGTACACAAAGTGCTGCTCTGAAGAGATAAATTTACTTAGAGAAAAAAGTTCTTATTTTGTAAAGTTGTTTCATTTTTAATATGAAGTGTCATTTTGAGAGACTATACTCTAATTTACTTTTCTTAGAAGTCAAGCACATTTCTCTCAAGCTTACTGTGGCAGACATGATATATTGTGGCAACACAGAAGCTACTCAAACTTTTCGTCTTTGCAGAAGTTCAGCTATTTGTGCAGTTAGCTCCCTTTATAGATATATTTCAAGATTCTTCATTTTTAGCTCATCTGATTTTTTGGAAAAAAAATGAGTTATTGTCATCACATGATCGGCGTCGGTGTTGCCTGGGTAAGTTTTATGTTTAGGTCAGCTTTTCTCCTAAACTATCAAAGCTATTGCTTTGAAACTTGCAACACTTGTTCACCATCATAAGCTGACCCTGTACAGCAAGAAACATTACTCTATCCTGCTTTTTGCAAGAATTATTGCCCCTTTTGGACTTAGAAAATCAGTTTTCTTGGTTAAGTTTTATGTTAAGGTCAACTTTTCTCCTAAACTATCAAAGCTATTGCTTTAAAACTTGCAACACTTGTTCACCATCATAAGCTGACCCTGTACAGCAAGAAACATAACTCCATCCTGCTTTTTGCAAGAATTATGGCCCCTTTTGGACTTAGAAAATATCAGATTTCTTGGTTAAGTTTTATGTTTAGGTCAACTTTTTCTCTTAAGCTATCAAAGCTATTGCTTTGAAACTTGCAACACTTGTTCACCATCATAAGCTGACCCTGTACAGCAAGAAACATAACTCCGTCAGCACCCGCAAGGCGGTGCTCTTGTTTCATTGTGATATGCCAATTTACTACTTATTTCGTTGTTTCTTGACAATTTTAGATTGGTGTGAAGAGTGATGTCTGGTCCCTAGGATGTATTCTGTATAACATGGTGTATGGTAGAACTCCGTTCCAACATCTGAAACATGACTTATTCAAGTTACAGGCCATCATTAACCCAGACTTCCCCATAGAATTTCCAGACATTCCTAACAAACATCTTATAGATGTTATGAAGGTTTGTGTACTTGTTTTTCAATGAAAATGATGTTCAATTATCTTTTCATAACTGTGAAGCTATGTACAATTATCTTTCTGTAATTGTGAAGCTATGTACAATTATCTTTCTGTAATTGTGAAGCTATGTACAATTATCTTTCTGTAATTGTGAAGCTGTGTACAATTATCTTTTTGTAATTGTGAAGTCATGTACAATAAATTTTTCGTAATTGTGAAGCTATTCATAATTGTTCTGTAATTGTGAAGCTATGTACAATTATCTTTCTGTAATTGTGAAGCTATGTACAGTTATCTTTCTGTAATTGTGAAGCTATGTACAATTATCTTTTCGTAATTGTGAAGCTATGTACAATAAATTTTTCGTAATTGTGAAGCTGTTCATAATTGTGAAGCGATGTACAATTATCTTTTTGTAATTGTGAAGCTAAGTACAGCAAATGGATTACAGTCAAGATGTTAGGTCTGTTGTTGTTTGTACGATTTCAAGAACGTAACATTTCTCTAACTTCTAGCTTTTTCTGCTGTAGTTTGAGAATTTTTCATGTCTCTTTGATTTCTCATTTTGATAAACAGCAGTCATAGTGTTGTTGAGAATTTGTGCAAACTTATACTTAAGCCTATTTAAGAGATATGCCTGTTTACTATTCACACATATTTTGAATTCGTGTGTGCTGTGTTTGTAGTATATATTGAAAATAAAACCCTCAGGAATATCTCCCTCTCTTCGGTATTAGTAAATGACAACTTCCCCATATGAAATAGTTGAGGACAGATGATTTGGAATGTAGGAGCTTAATTGATAGCATTTTCCACAAGAGAAAATCAAATTTCTCTCCAATACTCATACCGGTAGTTTAGAGCTTTTAGTTTCAGACAATACTTTTCAAGTAGCTTAAAAAGCAAATAGAATACAGTTTTTATACCCCGAACAAACAGAATTTGAAGGGTGGTATATTAATGTAGGAATAATTATGGTTATGTGATCAGTGCATTTGTAAAAAACTGAAGGACAAACTTCCTCTTAAAATTGCAATGAAACTTATTACACAAGATCACCTTCAAGTGTAGACAAAGTTGTATGCTAGGGGTATTAATCACTTTCACTTTCAGTGATAGCTCTAGTTTGTCTGTACTGATGTGGAATGAAGACCTCTCTTAGAACCAGTTTGTTTGGCATTAAAACATTGCATATGTGCCTGTATTGACTAATTTAAGTTATGATTTAATATTTCAGAGGTGTTTAAATAGAGATCCCAAGTCGAGACCGTCTATAGATGAGTTGCTGTTACATCCCTATCTAAAAGCTAACAAACAAGGTGGGTGCCTATTTATGTTCTAATTAATTAGAATATATTGGTAAAGTGATGTTTGTTTGTTTGTTTGTTTTGGGTTTAACGCTGTTTTTCAACAGTATTCCAGACATGTAGCGGCGGGCAGTTAACCTAACCAGTGTTCCTGGATTCTGTACAAGTACAGACCTGTTCTCCGCAAGTAACTGCCAACTTCCCCACATGAATTACCACAGGTGGAGGACGAATGATGTCAGAAACAATGTCTTTTATCAAATCATCATGGAGAACATACGCCCAGCCCGGGGATAAGTAAAGTGATGTATTTAGATATGAATATGACCATATTTGTGACTACTTTAAGAAGCATGAAAAGGCGTCCTTATCCATTAAAATTGGTTTTCAATCATACAAAATTGTTGTTGTTAATAGTCACATAGTCACATGTAAGCTGTGTGTAAGATTGAATATACAATGTAAATTGCTTACAATGCTTAGTATGTGACAAAAAACTAAGTTGATCAGTTGTCTAATTTTACTTAGATTTTCTTGAACTGTTGAATGTATTAAGTCATTAAGTGAAATTTTTTCATACTACAGTAACAATGATTCCGTTTTAAAGGTAAAGAAGAGACCACCCCACCACCTGCAGAGAAACTGAACAACAAGAAAATGGAGGCACTAATCAACACCCTGGCAGACCAGTATGCCCTGTCTCCTGGTGGTATAAGGAACCTCATCCACAAAACTATAGACTCAAACCAGGTATGGAAGGGTACTGTTACAGTTTCATATAAATGTTTTGAAATTGTTAAAGGGTATTATGGTCTTACTGCTGTAAACAACAGCCGATAAAGTACAACAGCCGATAAAGTACAACAAGCCGATAAAGTACAACAGCCGATAAAGTACAACAGCCGATAAAGAAACATCTCGATTCAAAAGCAGATATTTTCTTCCCAACTAGACCAGGGTCTAAGGTTGTAAAACTGATTTTGGAGACCGGTTTAAAATCCCTAGCTTCTGATTGGTTGTTTCTAAACTCCATCCTCAAATTGTCCAATGGCAAGGTTCCGTTATGACACTGGTTTTCGCTTTATAACCTTGGAACTAGTTTCTTTATGAATTAACCTTGTCAAAATTTCAGCTATACACAAAACAAACATCAGTTTCAGCATTGTTTGCTCTTTAAAGCTTGCACTGCAATTATATTGTTATTGTCAAATCAATTTATACCTGGAGAAATTTCAGAATAAGTCTTAATTAATACATGTTGGTTTCAAAGAACTTATTCTATAAATCTTATGGGATGGTCGACCATCTGCTTATCAGATATACACAAAAATAACAGTCCTGAAATCGAGTCTGCTACACTAATGAAAACTATGGGTCTAGGAGTATGAAAACAATTCTTCTGTGTAATATACATGTTTAAATGTAACAAGTCGTACAGTCTGTGAATTGATTTTTCTTACACATTTACCATGGCAGTTATTACTGGTAATTTCTTTTACAGAAAACACCAGAGAGTATACCAGTGCAAAAGATGCATTCAGGCAGTGTAAGAAGTCTTTATCATTTTTAGCTCATCTGATTTTTTGAAAAAAAAAATGAGTTATTGTCATCACTTGATAGGTGTCAGCATTGCCTGGTTAAGGTTTATGTTTAGGTCAGCTTTTCTCCTAAACTATCAAAGTTATTGCTTTGAAACTTGCAACACCTATTCACCATCAATAGCTGACTCTGTACAGGAAGAAACAATCCTGCTTTTTGCAAGAATTATGGCCTCTTTTGGACTTAGAAAATATCAAATTTATTGGTTAAGTTTTGTTAAGGTCAACTTTCCTCCTAAACTATCAAAGCTATTGCTTTGAAACTTACACCACTTGTTCACCATCATAAGCTGACCCGTACATTAAGAAACATAACTCCATCCTGCTTTTTGCAAGAATTACTGCCCCTTTTGGACTTAGGAAATCAGATTTCTTGGTTAAGTTTTATGTTTAGGTCAACTTTTCTCCTAAACTATCAAATCTATTGCTTTGAAACTTGCAACACTTGTTCACCATCAAAAGCTGACTCTTTACAGCAAGAAACATAACTCCATCTTGCTTTTTGCAAGAATTATGGCCCCATTCCGACTTGGAAATCAGATTTCTTGGTTAAGTTTTGTCTATTAACTGTTGTTTATTGCAGCTTGACCTTGGTCTTTGTTCACCTGGCAATCAAATTGAGCCATGTCAGAATTCAATATTTACAACAAGAGGGTCATGATGACCCTGGATCGCTCACCTTAGTAATATGAGCTACATATTTCAAATGTCAAACTGATGATAAAATATTAAGAAAGTCAGTAGGTCACATTCATGGTCAATGAAATTCAGTTTTACGATATAACTAAGTGACCCCAGGGCGGGGCCTCTTAACCCCATGGGCATAATTTGAATAATTTTGGTAGAGGACTACTAGAAAATGCATCATACCAAATATCAAAAGCCTAGGTCATATGGTTTCTGACAAGAAGATTTTTAAAGCTTTTTCCTGTATAAGTCTGTATAAAACTTGGGACCCCCAGGGCAGGGCCTCTTTTCACCCAAGGGGTACAATTTGAACAATTTTGATTGAGGACCATAAGACAATGCTACAAACCAAATATCAAAGGTCTAAAAGTTGTGGTTTCAGACAAAAAGATTTTTAAACTTTTTTTCCTATATAAGTCTATGTAAAACTTGCGACCCCGGGGGCGGGGCCATATTTAATCCTAGGGGAATAATTTGAACAATCTTGGTAGAGGACCACTAGATGATGCTACATACCAAATATCAAAGCCCTAGGCCGAGTGGTTTTGTACAAGAAGATTTTCAAAGTTTTCCCTATATAAGTCTATATAAACCATGTGACCCCTGGGGTGGGGCCATAATTGACCCTAGGGGGATAATTTGAACAATTTTGGTAGAGGACCACTAGATGCTGCTACACACCAGATATCAAAGCCCTAGGCCCTGTGGTTTTGGACAAGAAGATTTTTAAAGTTTTTCCATGGCAACCAGAGTTCTGCATGGAATTCAATTCTTTGAACAATTTTGAAAGGGGGCCACCCAAGGATCATTCCTGTGAAGTTTGGTATAATTCTGCCCAGTGGTTTTCAAGAAGAAGATTTTTTTAGGAAATGTTGACGGCCGGACGCCGGACATTGAGCGGTCACAATAGCTCACCATGAGCCTTTGGCTCAGGTGAGCTAAAAATAGTCCACTAGAAAATTGCCTGATTAATTTTTGTTGGGACTTTATTTTACAATTAAATCCATAAGAAATGAGTCCCTTTTGAATATTAATGATTTCACAGTAATTTGGGTACTTAAGTCTACATCAAGAGATAAAATCATTGGTTTGTTGTAAGACACTGTTTCTTTCTGTTTACAGGACGGACAAGTTCCAACTGTTAATAAACCTGTAAATCCAATAAAGCCACGCCCACTTGCACAACGACAAGATGCTCAAGTGAAACACATACGGACTCCTTTAACAAGTTTAAATCTCAATGACTTTCCGTCGTCCAGTCAGGATGCTGCCAGCAGACAGAAGAAACTGTCTGGAACCTGACAGGGGGAATTGTGCAATAGAAAAAGTGATTTTGATATATTGAAATAATGATCTGCATTAGATACGACTGTCTGCAGATTTTTATGAAAAAAACGTAGTAATGTCTGCTGTGAACTATACAGACAGAAAAGCAACTTTGAGGAAACTGAAGGACGAGTTTTATGTTGGGATTGTCAGCTTTTATGTTTTATGTCAGCTTGTACTATTCTGTTCTTTTACATTCAGAACTATATACAGAAAGGCATGTGCCTTTCAACTTGCTAGTTTAGTCCTTAGCCTATAGGTCTTATAGTTGCAAGAAATATTGTTCCCCATCACTGTCGATAAAAGTCGGTTTAAAGCACTTTACTTGTTTTACAGAAAAGATCTGAAACATTCGATAGATCTCAAGATATATTTGATATTTCACAAGTGATGGAAGGAAGATAGACAAACGGTTATTTGCTGTCTAAAATGCTGAATTCAGGTATATGTCTCTGAAAGAAAACTGTAATGCAAATGTCCATTAAGGATACAGCCAAATCAAACATGTTACTGTAAGTTTCTGGTCATATAAAAGCAGGGGAGAAAGTTCACATGTTAGAGGTAACGAGTCTTTCCAACATGATATTGTTGTTTAGGTAGAGTTAAAAGGTTAAAATTTGTGACCTGAATTTGTAATACATCATTGCACTACATTTGAGTTGCACCATGAGAAAACCAACATAGTGTGTTTGAGACCAGCATGGATCCAGACCAGCCTGCGCATCCGTGCAGTCCGGTCAGGATCCATGTTGTTCGCTAATGGTTTCTCTAATTGCAGTCGGCTTTGAAAGCGAACAGCATGGATCCTGACCAGACTGCGCAGATGCTCAGGCTGGTCTGGATCCATGCTGGTCGCAAATGCACTATGTTGGTTTTCTCATGGCGTGGCTCATTTTACATAAATCACTGTTCATATTATATGTCTATATGTTGGACTTTTGATGCCTGTTTTACTTTCCCTACTTTCTGGGATGATATAACAAGTGTTATAAAGGTGTTATAGAATAGCAAGCTTCAAACATTACTGTAAAGATCTGATAGTCACATTTTTGAAACAAAAAAGAGGAAATGTAAATATTGTATATATTTGAATAGACAGAGGTTTTTGTGTCCATCAAATATAATGCATGTCCTATCACACTTTAAATTTCTACTGCTGCTTTCTTTCTGTTTTCTTCCATTTCTTTTCATTCTTTTCTCACTCTTGCTGTCCTCTAGCTGGTAATTATAGGTTATTAGATTTGTATCGAGAAATATGCAAAAGTTCTGCAGCTGAAATATTGCGCGACTTTAGGAGCGCAATATTATTCCGCAAAAGAAAAGAGTGCGTATTTCTTGATGCAAATCTAATAATCTTTTTATTACATACACTTTTATACTTGAAATTATTACATAAATGATATAGGTTATTCTTAAGCCCGAGTACAACTGTAATTATCGTCGTTTAAGAACTTTTAAACGCGACGCGATGCATTTTAGAGTAATGGCGCCTGAAATAGGCAAAAATGCCCATTTTCACCTTGTGACGCGCCTGACTCAAAAAGTATTTCATATAAATTGATTAAACCTTGTATGTATCTTTATCATGATATGAACTTGTGCGCCTCCTATTTTTTGTCTGGCTTCGCCCCTATTTTCAGAGTTATAGCCCCTGAAATAGTCAAAAATGCACATTTTCACCTTGTGACATGCCTGGCTCAAAGAGTTTTTGAATATAAATTGATTAAACTTTGTATGAGTCTTTATCATAATATGAACTTGTGCACCTACTTTTTTTTGTCTGGCTCCGCCCCCTATTGTTAGAGTTATGGCCCCTAAAATAGTCAAAAATGCACATTTTCACCTTGTGACATGCCTAGCTCAAAAAGTATTTCATATAAATTGATTAAACCTTGTATGAATCTTTGTCATGATATGAACCTGTGCACCTCCTATTTTTTGTCTGGCTCCGCCCCCTATTTTTATTATGTTATGGCCTCTAAAAAAGTCCAAAATGCACATTTTCACCTTTTGACGCACCTAGCTCAAAAAGTATTTAATATAAATGGTTGAAAACTTGCGTAAGTCTTTATCATGATATAAACTTGCACACCTCTTATTTTTTGGCTGGCTCCACCCCCTATTTTTAAAGTTCTGGCCCCTGAAATAGTAAAAAATGCACATTTTCACCTAATTATGTGCATAGCTCAAAAAGTATTTAATGTAAATTCATGAAATCTTGCTAGAGTCTTTATCATGGTGTGACCTTTCACACTTGGCATTCTTATTGAGAATTTTTATGCTTATTACAGAGTTATGGTCCTTGAAATAGCCAAAATAGTGGATTTTTTAGTTTGTGATGCTCATAGCTAAAAATATATGGCCTAGAATAATGAATCCTTTGCATAAAATATTTAGGCTAAACCCCATTAACACTGCAAACATTTGAATTATTGCCCCTTATTTGTGACAAATGTACTTATAGGGGTGTGTGTGGGGGAGGTGGGGGGGCACAATATGTGCCCTACAGACACATTCTAGTTTTACTAATATGTGTTGAAATTTCATCAAATTTTGTCTAGTGTTTTGATATTCTATTTATCTAGTGTTCTACATATTAGCCTGTGTAAGTTTTCATGTGAGGAAGCCTTGCAAAAGGTTGTCTATTAAACCAAAGTGCCAGCCAGTGTCAAAAATAAGGCCCGGAGGGACACTGTTGGGGTCTCCTTCCACCATGAGACTAGAAAGTTGCCATATGAACCAAACAGAAACAAATTGTCTGTAAGCACAATGTTTGCTGTAAGCACAGTGTTTGCTGCAAACACTTTCAAGCTGTTTGCTGTGCCTGGGACATTTATACCTTCACCAGCAGAAATGTTTACTTCTATGATTTTCAGATTTTTAAGTAGTGTAAAATCATTACTTTTCTTGGGTCTTAATTTTTAAGGATTTCAAGGCTATGTCAATTCATGAATGTATTCCAACATACAAAATAGTTAACACTTTATACACCTTGTCAGATCCGCAATGATCTTATGTAGGTCATATTCTGGTCTTTGGGATAAATCAATCATGTAATTTGCCTTGAAGGTTATTATGAATTTCCCATTTAAGCTAATTCATCTGTACAGAAAAATAAATGATTATATAGGAGTCATTGGTTCCTTAACCTTGTTGTAAAAAGAAATCTTGTTGGTATAATTTTTGTTCAATTGAAGTAATGTTGTTGGTTCAGGAATTGATTTACTTCTTTGTTTTGAAATTTGACCAGTATTTCTTTATTAGGAGGGGCGAGTTATTTTTGCATGTTTTACCAGTATTAATCTTAATTGTAATTTCTTCATTCTGGAAATAAGTTTTTTAATGACGATATAAAAATGTTCGAAGTTAACAGACTTACAGTAAGAATAACGTAAATGTTGAAAGTACGTGTACTTGGTTTCATGCTTATCTATACTGATAGATATCAGAACTGTTATATTCATATTTTGTATGTTAACTTGACTTCTATGAGTTTATGTGAAATAAAAAATGTGTAATGATCAAAGAAGTTTCTTTGTTAGCCTTTGTTTTCTTATATAATAAAAATGTTCATTATGTGCCCCCCTCCCCACTCCTTCAAAAAATGGGGGTGGATGGGGGAGCTGCCAGTCTGTCATAAAGTCATGTCCACTGTGTACCTTTTTACCCCATTGAAGGATTTTCAGACAGATTTTGTTTGCCATAGTGTTAGTGACCTTTTTTCAGTTTTTGCCCTCCCCTAATATGGCATTTACTCGATTTATTTTCTTATTATGTAATCTACATGCTGTGTGTTTGGTTGCTAATTAGGATATCTTGCCAAATCCATGTGTCAATATGTTTGCACTACTGATCACTTTCACAGTACCTATATTTTATTGATTTTTGAGAGAAAAATGTTTGCACAAATTGCTAATAGTACACTGCAGCAGTGATACTTGAATATTTCAAGTTACAAATAAAAAAAATGATTTAAAGATGTCATTAAAGGGGAAGGAATACCTAACCATGAGTTGATTTTATATGAAAGCAATGATCCAACTATTCCTTACACTCCAAGAATTACTATATAATCAGATTGGGAATTTTATAATGGCTATAATCATGGAGGCAGCCAGTTTTGTGTCTTTATGATATCCTATACCATTGAAATAGATTAATTTTTAGTGTCTTGAGAGAGGCATGTATGATGACTTCTTCTGAACTAGTTGGAAAAGCAAGGATGTAAATATATACCTCCATAGAAAAGGTTGAAAATGAAAATGACAGAATTCAGGAATTTTGTTTTATGTTGCTGTAAAAACTGGTGTATGCTGATTTTGAAAATTCTTTCACTGTATTTTAACATATAGAGGTCAAGCAGTCAGAATTAACTTTAAGGCCTAAAAAAAATCTTTTTTTTTTTCCAGTAACATGCTAAAAAAAATTAGGGTAGGTAGGTCAGAATTTTTTTTTTTTTAATTTTTTTTTATAAAGAGACTTCGGAATTTTAAATTTATTTTTGTGTCAAAAAATGAATACAAATAGAGGGGTTATGCCTTTGGAGCATCAGCAAGTTGATTTCTAACATCACTGACCATGTTTAAAGCATAAAAAGTGCAGTTTTGCAACGTTTTGTTAAAAAGGTAAAAAAAATATTCTCCAAGGCCATAAAAAAATTTAGGGTAGGTCAAGATACCGTAAACAAACATTTTTACCGCCTAAGCAACAAAGAATTAAGGAAAAACAAAATGCATTTAAAAACATAATAACAGAAACCGGATATAAACATATGAAACTGAAACTGAAACTGGTTTATTTGCTTAAACGCCTATTTCTACATTTAAAACATATTCAATGGCGTTTTACAATACAAGTTGAAATAAAATATTAATATAAAATATTTTAAATAAGATTAATTAAAACGAATTAAAATAGCAATTATTAATTTAAAGTTAATGATAATACTATATTTTAAAAAATTACTAACATATAATTATCACAGACAAACATTAAATTTCCAAATAGCAACTATATTAGCAACTATTCCAAACATATATATATACATGGTGGGTGGAGTGGACAAGATGAAGAATTCATCTTACAGAAGAAGTAAGTAATAAGTAAGTATAATATGACCAATAGTTACGGCCCTTTGAAATTGTGCAGTGTGCAGACAACTACAGTTTCTAAGGGTCTCTAGGAAAGAATAAGATAAGATTTAAAGTTAACAAGATAACAAACAAGTTCAGCAAAAGCTCTTGTGACACCAAAACCAACTAAAACATTTACAGTTATTGACCTTTGAAATTTTACAAAATGTAAGAATAACTATTTACTGGGTTAATGTGGTTGCCACACAGAAGAAAACTGATGCAAAACTGAAGGTATTAAGGTAGTTCTGCACGTTTGAAAAATCGGAAGTGATGGCGTAACGTTATTTATCCGGAAAACGTAGAATAAAGCCTGGATTCGGCGTACGGAAATGAAAATCAATTTATGAACTAATCGAAACCTATGAGTAAATTTATTACCATGGCACTGTTGCTATATTTCTAAAGTTAAAATATGATATTAAAACCCACGGCATGTTAAGAAATTCAAAATAATGTGTTAAAATTAGCGTGAAATGTCCGGTTCACTTTAATCATGGTCAAATATCTCTAAAATAAGCACACGGACCTATACATTTTATTTCACCAAATTATAGTCCATATGTTTATCAACAACTGTGATAAGTTTCATCAAAATCTACATTGTAGAAAAAATTCTATTCGCGAAAATGTTATGAAATTTATGATTTTTACATAGACTCCCATTATGAAATATTGCATATTATAAGGTCCAAATTTTTCAAATCAGTCTAGCAAAAAAAAAACAAGCACACGACCCGCTCTTTTTTATTTGTTGATTTTTCTAGGCTATGTTGAAGTTCTGAAAATCAAAGTTTAATCAAATTCTACATTGTAGAAAAAATTTCGATCCAAACATGCAGAACTACCTTAAGGCGTAAAAAAAAAATTGTTTCCGGTATCCTGACCTACCCTAAATTTTTGGCCCGACCCTAAATGTTTTTATGGCCTTTGAGAATATTTTTTTCAGCTTTTTAACAAAAAAATGCAAAACTGCAAAAATTTTGCTTTAAACATGCTCAGTGATGTTAAAAATCGACTTACTGATGCTCTAAAGGCATAACCGCCTTGTTTGTATTCATTTTTTGACACACAAATATTTTCTGAAAAGTCTCCCTTAATAAAAAAAAATTCCCCAAAAAATTATTTTTTTTTGAGCATGTTACTGGAGACAAAGATTTTTTTAGGCCTAATTTAATGGTAATGTACCAATATAAAACAGACAGATACTGCTCTGTTCAAAACATAGATTGAACTTTAAGGTCAGTCAATGTTTAAAACCTTTTTTTCTCAAGTTTCTGAAGGAAAGCACGCGAGAAAGAGCCGTTGTTCGTTCGGTTTAGAAAAAAATGTGCAGGTACGAAAAATGTAGGACGTAGGGCGACTGGTACGAAAAAATATAGGGCGAAAATACGGGACCAAGATATTCCGAAAGTTATTTTTTCCGCGAAAGAACTTCAACTTTCCAGGAAACGTAAACAACTGGATCGAGCCTGTGAGTCATTGTTATTCACAAGGTGCATGGAAAAGAAGAAATGCCTTTGAAAATTTGCATGAAATTGATCAGGTAAGTTACCTGTTCAGTCATGGGAAAACGGGTCATTGCTAAAAATAGATCGTGCATTTTGTTGTAACGTGATTGATCCTAATCGGTGAGTCAATGTTTTTGAGGAAATTTATTACTAACCATCGTTTATAGTTGAAAATTAAAATATGTTCAACTAGATCTATATTTGGAAACGTGAAAATCTTGCAAAATATTTAGTTGCCAATACATATTTTGCCTTGTTACTTTCTCTTTAGCCGAACCATGATATTTTGAAATATATGCAGACACAGGTGGCAGTAACGTACCTAGGATACAGTATGGGTCCATGAGCCATATTCCCTTAAATTTACTACAATTATGTTTTCTTAGGAAAACAATGACAAAAAGCCATTTTGAAAAAAATTTTGCTCCTGTGACAATGAGCCATGAGAAAGGTGATCAAGAAAAGTTTGACATGTGCATTGCTTCCAGGTCCGTATTTTTTTTTAAAAACAATATTTTCTTATCAATGTTGGCCGCCTTTTCGGCAAAAGATTAATCTTTCAGAAAAACCTTACTTCAAAACCCAGTTCCAAACCGTTTACGCATCACGAGCGAGCAACGGCATACGAAACGATAGTGATTTCTCCACCCGAATAAATCCCACACATTTTTCGCACCGAAGTCTCCCCTGTAAAACAAATCAAGTACACCATGTCAGTTAAAAATAGCAGGGCAAGCAGTCAGAATAGGCTAAATGTAAATTAACAAGACTAAAAATAAGGTTCAATTCTACTTAATTACTTACCAGTTGTTATTTATTTGAATTTGGTAAATAATCCTCGTGAGCCATCGCTGCTTGTTTATATTCGGGTACTCTTTGGATTTTATCGCTACGTTTGAAATACGTAAACTGTCTCCGCCAATGAAAACGTTCTTTACAACCACCGTCTTGTCAACGGTAATCATGGCAGGCGAAGATAATTTCCGAAAGCGAAAATGTTAAATAGCGAATTTGTAAGTAACAAAGTAGGATTGAACCTAGTTTTCGGTGTTCTTAGTTTGCGTTTAGTCTGTTATGAACGGTTATAACGTTATTTTAAACTCGCACTGTGAGCTTGATGTGTTTTAGGGGGGAGACTTCAATGCGAAAAATGTGTGGGATTTATTCGGGTGGAGAAATCACTATCGTTTCGTATGCCGTTGCTCGCTCGTGATGCGTAAACGGTTTGGAACTGGGTTTTGAAGTAAGGTTTTTCTGAAAGATTAATCTTTTGCCGAAAAGGCGGCCAACCATTGATAAGGAAATTTTGTTTTCAAAAAAAAATACGGATCTGGAAGCAATGCACATGTCAAACTGTTCATATCTACCTTTCTCATGGCTCATTGTCACAGGAGCAAATTTTTATTAAAAATGGCTTTTTGTCATTTTTTCCCTAAGAAAACATTATAATTGTAGTAAATTTAATTGCATATGGCTCATGGATCCATACTGTATCCTAGGTACGTTACTGCCACCTGTGTATGCAGACACCATTTCTAAAGACAAGGAAACATATTCCAGTCGTGTGCATGTTCATTTTATGTATTGTAAACATGGGGCTGTTTGAAAAAGCAACAGAATTTGGCAATCTTGTGAATACCTGTACATTGCTAGCCAATTTTTCAAAATTTGCTTATCTTTAACAGCACCTCATCTTAAATACTTTGTCCAAATTCCAGCATGTATGTTACCTACACATTTGGTCTGCATGCACCTCATCTTAAATACTTTGTCCAAATTCCAGCGTGTATGTTACCTACACATTTGGTCTGCACAGAAAACATTATGGCGATGTCTTTGAGAAAAGTATCAGTCTAGCAGATGCTTTAAGGTACTTCCACAAATTGAAATTAGAAATTCATGTGAAAAATCAGAATCCTCAAAACAGCTTTCAAAATGCAAGTACATAAAAGATATATGATAAAAGTTGATTAGATGTATCTGTAGGTAAACTTGCGAGCATGAAAGCTATGCTGAACCCTATCTCCACAGTACGTGCTTTGGAAGAAAATGAGTGAACATTTTTGGTGCAAAATTTTGGTATCGTATGCAACCTAAAATGCTATAAAATATTTATTTTCAAATCAAAGAAATGCCAAAATAGTGCATACGAGTGCTACTTTTTCAAGAAAATGTCGTTAAACATTCTAATGCGCTAAACACGTGCAGTTTTTCTAAAATATTTCGCCGCCATGTTTATTTCAAGGAATTAAATATATGATTATTCTTTTACCTCAGATTTCCTGACTGAAACATACATGTCTCCTTATTCATGGTTAGAGATATCCATTTAGTATAGTTTTGCACTGTCCGATCTCCTTAATCTGTTACCGATCCTTTACATTTAAAGAATAAACACAATGTGTAATGATAGTTTTTCACTTTACACACCTCTTTTGGACAAGAAAGCTGTTTCACTTAAAATTTGTACGCATCCGCTGGCAAAATATTAATGAAAGATCGGAACTTTTTCTAAAATAAAGTTAAATTTCAATCATTTTCAAAAACTGGAAATATTGCACATTGTGTTGAATTTAAAAATAAAAACAAAAATCCCAAAAATAAACCATTTTAGAACTTATCTGGGAACTATACGTTTCAGCCGAACAACGCATTTCAAGATGACACAAAACTGATTTCTCTTTGTAAACAGTGTCAAAGTTCACCCGAGGGAAATTGCTGAAAAATTAAAAGTGCTTACTTGTTTCAGTTTTACGTCCTGTAGAAAACAATCAACTCTCAACTTTAAATGAATATAATTATGTTCTATAATTATTCCAATATTAAAAAACGTCCTATCTTTTCCGTGAGAAATAAAACAAAACAATTTTAACTATTTGTTTACACTTCAACCATGTGAAATTAAAGGCATGTACTATCACGAGACTGCCGTGCATTTTGAACCTCGTGGTGAATAAACTGAATTTACTTTAAAGTATGGTGTCTCAGTTGTGCCAGTTATTTGTAAGTTTCAGAGAACATACATTAAAGAAGTGTTTATGAGATTATGCATGTGTACGAATATTTCAAAGTCTACTTTATATTAACAACAATAGAAAACAAGTGTGCACTCAGCAAATAGCAAGTCTATTATTTTCAGGTGTCTATACTGGACACTGATCCCAATGTTTGTAATTTTCAGAAGACCGAACTCGTGATCCTTGATTTTGTAGACAGTCTTAGTACTGGACTGCTGCTTCCGCTGTCAACACCGCAGTAATGTAGAGTCAGTGTCATTACTATGCGGAATTGCAATACACATTTATTATCAGTTTAAATCTATGAAAATGTGAAAAAATATCATTCTTAAACATAAAGATACAAAAAAAAAAGAAAAAAGTTACTTTTGAGATATTTCTGATTTTAATCATCAGGTTTTCGCATGAAAAGTTCAACCGATTGCATTTTGATTGTTTCGTAGTTATCTACAATTGTATACAAATTGTATTACCTCCTCACATATTTGGCTGTACATTTTTTCTGTGATTTATTCTCACTGTGTTTTTTTAAAAACATCCTGCATAAATTCTCATATTGGATAAAACATCGATAGATAAAAATTGGTTAGTTTACGACGCATGGAACATCTAATAAGGACTCACTATACACATCTAACTTATCCCGGACCAGTATGCGGAAATACTATGGCCCTATGTTTCAAGATTGTCAAAAAATATTTGCATATATTGTGATAAAGCAAATATTTCAATTGTTTATATAATTTATAAATATACAATTACGTATGTGTGAGAAAGTGACGTTAAATAATTTCGGTAGTTACCGCAGAAAGTGCCGAAAAATCTATTTCCACAAAATTTTCAGAGATAAGCAGCGTGTAAGTACATAAATTCCAGTATAATAAATTAAACCTTTCTTAAACTTGCTCAGTCATTTAAACGAATTTTGGATCGTTGCCAAATTTTGTTCACTTGAGACTTGTCTTACAATAGCGCTCTCTCGTATTCTATAAATAGAACACACCGCAGATATACCATAATGCAACGCGCGGACAAGGAAGAGTTGTTTATATATAACGCATGTATACTAAATTTTTACATTAACCTTTCAGTAAACTTCGAAGAGAATTAAAAAGGTAAAATACGGAAAATTTCACTTTGCCTGCTTAAAATTCATTGAAAAACCAACAATAACCATATATATTGAAATGAACGTAGGAAATATATAGACATATTATTTGAGCGTTTCGTTAGACCGGGGCCATTCAAAAGATGTGTTCAAATAAAAAATCATTTAAAAAGTATAGTACATTGCATACAAATTACTCAATATTCTGCAAATTACGTCAATGAAGTATAGCATCAGAAGGACTGGCTTCAAGTCTTTATCACAAATATACAATATTTTTGGATTCGAAACAACGGCGGTCGAAAAAGTAAGTGCAAGATTATAATTTTGATTCATGATTTTCAAAGCATATATCAGCACAATCATTAATACATATATTTCTTTTCATACATTTGGTTCACGACACCGCGCTGAGCCTCAATGAGGTGCTTGAAATGTCAGCTGTGTGATCGTGGTCCATTAAATACTTCCTAATTGAAAAAAAATGTGACAGGACTTAGATATAGAACTGTATGGTGTTGCATTAAATTAGCACCATGTTTTATCAGATCACATCTTAATATCATTGCTAAAAGTCAAATATCTACATGTCACACTATTAAAGGTGTCATTTGTAACATATCATTACAGATGCATTTCACAGAGAAGTTAATTGTTTAAATGAAGAACTAGATCTAGGTTATGAAATATTGCTGATTTTCAGTTATACATATTGTTAATGACATTTCGAAATTTCAATAGGATTACTAGGACATCCATTCATATACTGATGACAATTCGATGTGTTATTACTGACATGGATTTAAAAAATTCCAAACTGTGCTGTCAACATTTTTAAGAATTTGGCAAAATATATTCCTTTGCATTGGAAGAACTGTTCAGTATTTAGGCCTAGTATATAGAAATTGAAAGCTTTGAGAAACACATTCGTTTGATATGCATCAGCTTGAAAATACAAACGGAAATAAATGCAAAATCTGTGATTTACTGATGCTAATGTACAGGAAAAGCACCGACTGTTTGTCCGCACAGTGAGACCTGTGCTATTTTTAGATAGCAGACATTGTCGGTGACGTCACAGATCCTTACATACGAGACAGCGCTATTTTAGGCAGTTCGGTACACCATACGTAGAAAAAACCTTGTCCGCACATTGCACTACTTTTATATATGCTGAAAATAGCAACATGTACAAATGTATTTTCGTTTTAATATGTGAAGTGGTCAGATTTGAAAACAGATTTTGTAATTGAGTTTAGTTCTATTCAGTAAGACAATTCTCATATACATTAATTGAAACTTCGAACTAACTTTTTCCATTCATGAATTTTTAAGTATTTGGAAAGGATTTATAAATGTAACCAAAAATTTGGAAAAATACAGGTAAAATATCTGCTTTGCTTATTTCCAAATTTCAGTATTACTTTTTATACAGCTACTTTTAGTTCATGTCTTGCAAAATGAGCTGTTTTTGTGCTATGGAACAGCTGCATTTGAAAGCTTTGGTTCACTATATTTTCACACCGCAAATGAAGGTCACTCTAAATTCAAGATGGCGGAAGTACCTTAAGACGAGAATAGCACAGATTTTCCTGTCTATGACACTTTTTATCTATCTGTCAAATATTAAGGAAATTATTAGCAAATGTTACCTGAATCGAGCGATTTTCCCTGTGTGTGCGATACTGAAAAGTTATGTAGGTTGGCCATCCTGTTTGTAGCTTTGATTTTAATAAGAATGTCACAGGATCATATCATACATGTGTCCTTTTTGTATTAAACATATGAAGTGGATGAATATCTGCAGCCCCCTCCCCACTTACACACAAAATGAACAAGATTTTATAAACTAAGAGCCCCAGAGTCTCATTTATATTTATTAAAATGTCACTGTTCTTTCTTTCTCATCCTACCTGAGCACAAAGTGCTTAAGGTGAGCTGTTGTGAACACTGTGTGTTCATTGTTTACAATTGAACCAACATTGGGTCAAAAGTAGGTCAGTATGTCATATCATAGAAAACTTTTTAATACTCTAAAGTCTATATTTTTTAGCCCACCATCATCAGATGGTGGGCTATTCAAATCACTCTGCGTCCGTGGTCCGTCGTCCTTCCGTCCGTCCGTCCGTCCTTCCGTCCGTTAACAATTTCTCGTTATCGCATCTCCTCAGAATGTGGTGTAACAGGGTCTAAAGTTCACTATTCTAATTACAACAACAACAACTCTGTTCTGTATGATAACTACTGTTTAATATAGTACTATGTTCTGAGTTAATATATACAACAATGTCTTTCTTCACAATTTCCTAACATAATCTCTATTATTTCATTAATGTCTAACTCTAACAATAATAATTCATTGCTAATTGCCCCGGCTCTAAACTATCTTAAATCGTATGGAGTATCGGCATACGTTACTAACATTAGCACGGGCAGATTGATACTGAAGTTCTATCTAGAATTTAGCGGTATTTAAGGAAAACTTCGTAGGGATGACTAAATTGTTTTTCTCCAAAAGGGCACGCATTTTGACCATAATAATAAAAACATGTCATTATTTCATTAGTGATCTGTCATAACAATTAGTTAGAAACAAAACAACAATCATGACGCAGCGAATAACGTGGCCAGAGGGTAATTAACCTGGACGAGATATCTTAACCTGTCACTTTCTCATATGACCAAGTGCTGAAATTATTTTAAGTAGCATTCCGAAATTCTTTTGTGTGTGACATATCTGACCAAAAACAAAATGAATAATGCTTATCTAATAAGTATAATGAATTCTTAAAGTCATTATACAACACTCGCCTCTTCCTTGTGAGTTTTCTTTTTAATTATCTATAACAGAATAAAAATAAAAACAAAAATTCATGTGAGGCAATTAACAATTTAACATATTAAGGCAATGCATAAAACCGGCTGATTTTTAGCTCACCTGAGCAATGCTCAGGTGAGTTTTTCTGATCGCTCGATGTCCGGCGTCCGTCGTCCGTCGTCTGTCGTCTGTCGTCTGTCGTCCGTCGTCTGTCAACATTTAGCTTGTGTATGCGATAGAGGCTGTATTTTTCAATTAATCTTCATGAATATTGGTCAGAATGATAACCTTGATGAAATCTAGGCCGAGTTCGAAAATGGGTCATCTCGGGTCAAAAACTAGGTCACTAGGTCAAATCAAAGAAAAACCTTGTGTATGCGATAGAGGCTGTATTTTTCATTTAATCTTCATGAATATTGGTCAGAATGATAACTTTGATGAAATCTAGGCCGAGTTTGAAAATGGGTCATGTCGGGTCAAAAACTAGGTCACTAGGTCAAATCAAAGAAAAACCTTGTGTATGCGATAGAGGTGGTATTTTTCAATTAATCTTCATAAATGTTGGTCAGAATGATAACCTTGATGAAATCTAAGCCGAGTTCGAAAATGGGTCATCTCGGGTCAAAAACTAGGTCACTAGGTCAAATCAAAGAAAAACCTTGTGTATGCAATAGAGGCTGTATTTTTCAATTCTTCTTCATGAATATTGGTCAGAATGAAAACCTTGATGAAATCTAGGCCGAGTTCGAAAATGGGTCATCTCGGGTCAAAAACTAGGTCACTAGGTCAAATCAAAGAAAAACCTTGTGTATGCGATAGAGGTGGTATTTTTCAATTAATCTTCATGAATATTGGTCAGAATGATAACCTTGATGAAATCTAAGCCGAGTTCGAAAATGGGTCATCTCGGGTCAAAAACTAGGTCACTAGGTCAAATCAAAGAAAAACCTTGTGTATGCGATAGAGGCTGTATTTTTCAATTCTTCTTCATGAATATTGGTCAGAATGATAACCTTGATGAAATCTAGGCCGAGTTCGAAAATGGGTCATCTCTGGTCAAAAACTAGGTCACTAGGTCAAATCAAAGAAAAACCTTGTGTATGCGATAGAGGCTGTATTTTTCAATTGATCTTCATGAATTTTGGTCAGAATGATTGCCTTGATGAAATCTAGGCCGAGTTCGAAAATGGGTCATCTCGGGTCAAAAACTAGGTCACTAGGTCAAATCAAAGAAAAACCTTGTGTATACGATAGAGGCTGTATTTTTCAATTGATCTTCATGAATTTTGGTCAGAATGATTGCCTTGATGAAATCTAGGCCGAGTTCGAAAATGGGTCATCTCTGGTCAAAAACTAGGTCACTAGGTCAAATCAAAGAAAAACCTTGTGTATGCGATAGAGGCGGTATTTTTCAATTGATCTTCATGAATTTTGGTCAGAATGATTGCCTTGATGAAATTTAGGCCGAGTTCGAAAATGGGTCATCTGGGGTCAAAAACTAGGTCACTAGGTCATATCACGTAAAAACCTTGTGTATGCGATAGAGGCTGTATTTTTCAATTGATCTTCATGAATTTTGGTCAGAATGATTGCCTTGATGAAATTTAGACCAAGTTGGAAAATGGGTCATCTGGGTTCAAAAACTAGGTCACTAGGTCAAATCAAAGAAAAACCTTGTGTATGCAATAGAGGCTGTATTTTTCAACTGATCTTCATGAAATTTAGCCAGAATGATTACCTTGTTAAAATCTAGGCTGATTTCGAAAATGGGTCATCTGGGGTCAAAAACTAGGTCACTAGGTCAAATCGAAGAAAAACATTGTGTATGCAATAGAGGATGTATTTTTCAATTGATCTTCATGAAATTTGGTCAGAGTGATTGCCTTGATGAAAACTAGGTCGGTTTTGAATATGGATTATCTGAGGTCAAAAGCTAGGTCACTAGGTCAAATTAAAGAAAAATCTTGTGTATGCGATAGAGACTGTTTTTTTCAGTTGATATTTATGAAATTTGGTCAGGTTGATTGCCTTAATGAAATCTAGGTCGAATTTGAATATGGGTCATCTGAGGTCAAAAACTAGGTCACTTGGTCAAATCAAAGAAAAAACTTCTGTATGTGATAGAGGCTGTATTTTTCAGTTGATCTTCATGAATTTTGGTCAGAATGATTGCCTTGATAAAATCTAGGTCGAGTTTGAACATGGGTCATCTAGGGTCAAAAACTAGGTCATATCTAAGAAAATGGTTTTTTTATTGCAAGAGACCAATTTTTTGGTCGAATCTTAATGAAAATTGGTCAGAATATTTGTTTCCATGAAATCACTAGGTCAAACATGTTTTACACTGTTATGGAGTGTTTCTTAGGTGAGCGACCTAGGGCCATCTTGGCCCTCTTGTTATAATTAATACGTAAATTTTAATTTAAATGTTTTTAGCCGTACATCTGAAGAATTAATGTCTTTAAGAAGAATAGAATACAACTGCATACAAAATCAAGAATATATAGTTTCAACACATGACATAATATACATAATCAATGAATAGGAAATCACATGGCATACGTAGATTTGATTTTTCACAATTTTCACGATTTCACGGATTTTTTTCAGTCTTAGAATAATCAATTTATTTTCATTTTTGTTTCTGTCCTAGATTGTTTTCCTTGCGTTTTGAAGTCAAAACCCCATTTTATTTAAATAAAACACTGCATTACTAGCGAAACACAATTTTCACAATATTTTTCACAATACTTTACAAATTTCTAGAGCTAGAATGCACTTGTGCGCTTTTTCCTCCCTTGCCCAGAGGGGTTTTGCCTTCAAGATTGTAACTGAAATAAAAAATAATAATTGTTTGTACACAAATAACTGTCAGAAATATACCTGTCAAAAGGAATAATATCATCAGGAAATACATTGCACTTCAAGTAATATTTAGACATGCGTAAAATGTTAATTACTGATAATAAAGAAACATATAAGGTCACAAATCTCTAGAAAATACGATTAAATACGCAAAAGTAATATTAATAAGAAAAATCCCGTAACCTGTTTTATATCATAATGAAATCATAAAAATCTACAACTAAGTATATACTAAAAATGAAACAATGTTCTAGAATCATATTTAAGAATCGGAACGATACTTGTTTTTACGTGTAAAGTGACATCATTCATTCCCGTTCCATGGTTGACATCTCTACACCGCAGTTGCTATAGTCGTATTTGTAAGAGTGGTGACCCATCAACTTGTCAGTTTTCTCCAAAAAGCCATGAAATATGTTCGTATGTCGCCTCACATTATTATAGCCTTATTTGTTGAGTAATAGTTTGCCCATCTTCAGGAAGGTCCTTTTGATAGAAGGTTTGAAGTGTAGCTCCAGGAAGTCTTGTTGTTGAGCATTCCCTCGGTTTAATGAAGATACAAGCAATCATTTAACATTGACAAAAGATTTGTTTGTCTATATATGAACGTTACATAAGGATGCCTTCTTAGAATCTCTAAATAAAATGTTTATAAATTTGTCTTTTGTATGCCAATCTGATTTTCTGTTTTCTGTTTTTCAATCTTTTATAGTTTTTATTTCATTTTAGTAACAAAGCGTCGTCGTCTTAAGTCAGGACTGTTAAAAACACCGTAAACCTCTAATAACTATTCGGGATAAATTAAAATGCAAAATGTTAGTTTCTTCATAAATGTTCAAAAATAATTCTAATAACAGTTATCTCTACGCTGAAAAACTATGTATTTATCATGCACAAATTTGTCCTTAAATCTTACACTTAGACTCATAAAAACATGTTTTATTCTCTCTCTTTACGGAATTCCGCCTTAAATAGCAGTAATGCAATGAAATATTTTACTAATGAATTTCCAGCTAATTAACAAGTATTACTAATTCATATTGAAACATAACCGCAACTACTCAGACTCATACATAAGAAGCAATCTCTAGGTCTGATTGCCAGGGTCGCATGTCTAGCGACATTATTCTCAAAGACTCAATAATAAACTTCATGTTCCATATCAATACATGGTCGCTTTCCTAGTGACATAATTCCCCTAAGACTCATAAAATAAGAAACTTCTTGTTTCATCAACGGTCGATTTTATTTGTCATAGTGGCCTCGTGGTAGCTGGTAGTACTTCTTTCGTGTTGTGTCCGCGACGTTTTGAAGATTCGTTTAAATCCTGGTCACGGCACCAAATAAGTCCCGTGTGGTGTAACAGGGTCTAAAGTTCACTATTCTAACTACAACAACAACAACTCTGTTCTGTATGATAACTACTGTTTAATATAGTACTATGTTCTGAGTTAATATATACAACAATGTCTTTCTTCACAATTTCCTAACATAATCTCTATTATTTCATTAATGTCTAACTCTAACAATAATAATTCATTGCTAATTGCCCCGGCTCTAAACTATCTTAAATCGTATGGAGTATCGGCATACGTTACTAACATTAGCACGGGCAGATTGATACTGAAGTTCTATCTAGAATTTAGCGGTATTTAAGGAAAACTTCGTAGGGATGACTAAATTGTTTTTCTCCAAAAGGGCACGCATTTTGACCATAATAATAAAAACATGTCATTATTTCATTAGTGATCTGTCATAACAATTAGTTAGAAACAAAACAACAATCATGACGCAGCGAATAACGTGGCCAGAGGGTAATTAACCTGGACGAGTTATCTTAACCTGTCACTTTCTCATATGACCAAGTGCTGAAATTATTTTAAGTAGCATTCCGAAATTCTTTTGTGTGTGACATATAACTGACCAAAAACAAAATGAATAATGCTTATCTAATAAGTATAATGAATTCTTAAAGTCATTATACAACAAGAAACTACTAGGGGGATTTTGACCAAACTTTGTCAGAATGATGTATTGGTACCCTAGTTGTGTCCCCCTGAAAATCAGACTGGTTCAACAATTGTTTAGTAAGTTATGGCCCTTTGTTTATTTCTATAATTTACATAGATTTATATAGGGAAAAACTTCGAAAATCTTCTTGTCTAAAACCACAGAGCCTAGGACTTTGATATTTGGTATGAAGCATCATCTAGTGGTCCTCTACCAAGATGATTCAAATTATTTCCCTGGGGTCTAATATGGCCCCGCCCCGGGGGGTCACATAGTTTATATTGTTCCGCCGGCACTCCTGCCTAGGACCGGGAACAGTTGTTGAGTTGGGTTCGGACAAAGAGTGATGATATTGTACCTATATCTCTAGCAAAGAGGCAAAATCAGTGTTCAGTCACACATCTTTTATTCAGATACAAAGTTCTAGCAGTTCCAGTATAAAATATTCAGTAGTTTACAAAGTATTCATAAATTCCACATATCTCCAGAAGTTACTGTTCTATGATTCTTATACAGTATGCTTATGTCCGGATAAATTAATATCTGTGGAGCCGATTTTTATGCATTTAACATAGGGGTTACTGTCTTCAGGGTGGAGGAAAGATTGACAAATGAGGAGCCGAAAAACGGGCCTTTTATAGTTTTAGCACAGCTCCGCATACGACACTGGTACGTGAACGGTACGTGACGTACGTGGAAATAGCTACTGTCCAATCGAAAACGACGTTACATAAAACGTACGGAGACACCGGAGCAACAGGAAGTAAACAAATGTCGCGGAGCGAAAGACCGATATAAGCGAAGTATTTCTCGCATATCTTTCTAAATAACAGTATTCCAAACGGATCACTGATATAGATTGATCAAGAACAGGTAGGGCTATCGATTAATAACGTGTTTTAGGTCTGACATAATATACGTGCGTCGAAATCGTTGATGTAACTTCTGGTTCTATGTGATCAAAAATATACATGTACAAGTCTAATGTTACTAATCGTGTTTAGATCAGTTGGACGGCCTAACAATATAGACTTATATAGGGAAAAAATTCGAAAAACCTCCTGTTCAAAACCACAGGGCCTAGGGCTTTGATATTTTGTATGTGACATCATCTAGTGGTCTTCTACTTAAGACTGTTCAAATTATCCCCCTAGGGTCAAATATGGCCCCGCCCCGGGGGTCACATGGTTTACATAGACTTATATAGGGAAAAACTTTGAAAATCTTCTTGTCCAAACCACAAAGCCTAGGGCTTTGGAATTTGTAATGTAGCGTCATCTAGTGGTTCTCTACCAAGTTTGTTCAAATTATCCCCCTAGGGTCAAATATGGCCCCGCCCTGGGGGTCACATTGTTCATATAGACTTATATAGGGAAAAGCTTTTAAAATCTTCTTGTCAATAACCTACAACATTCAAATTTGGACCACATGTATGGTTTTGAGTGGCAAGATGAACCTTGACATGAGTTGACCTTAATTTTGACCTAGTGACCTACTTTCACATTTCTGTAGCTACAGCCTTCAAATTTGGACCACATGCATAGTTTTGTGCACTGAAAAAAACTTTGACCTTGACATTGACCTAGTGACCTACTTTCACATTTTTGAAGGTACAGGCTTCAAATTTGGACCACATGCATAGTTTCGTTTTCCGAAATGAAATTTGACTTTGATTTTGACCTAGTGACCTACTTTCACATTTCTCAAGCTACAGCCTTCAAATTTGGACCACATGCATAGTTTTGTGTACCGAAACAAACTTTGACCTTTACATTGACCTAGTGACCTACTTTCACATTTTTGAAGGTACAGGCTTCAAATTTGGACCACATGCATAGTTCTGTGTTCCAAAATAAACTTTGACCTTGATTTTGACCTAGTGACCTACTTTCACATTTCTCGAGCTACAGCCTTCAAATTTGGATCACTTGCATAGTTTTGTGTACCGAAATGAACTTTGACCTTAAGATTGACCTAGTGACCTACTTTCACATTTCTGTAGCTACAGGCCTCAAATTTAGACCACATGCATAGGATTGTGTACCGAAACAAACTTTGACCTTGACATTGACCTAGTGACCTACTTTCACATTTCTGAAGGTACAGGTTTTAAATTTGGACCACATGCATAGATTAGTGTTCTGAAGTGTAATTTGACCTTGATTTTGACCTAGTGACCTACTTTCACATTTCTCAAGCTACAGCCTTCAAATTTGGACCACTTGCATAGTTTTGTGTGCTGAAATAAACTTTGACATTAAGATTGACCTAGAGACCTACTTTCAAATTTCTCAAACTACAGCCTTCAAACTTGATGCACATGCATAGTTTTGTGTACAAAGAATTTTGTCCTTGAAATTGATCTAGTGACCTACTTTCACATTTCTCAAGCTACAGCTTTCGAATTTGGACCACATGCACAGTGTTTTGTACGGAAATGAAATTTGACCTTGAGCTAGTCAATAAGTCTTGAAATTTGGAACACTCAAAAATGGCACATTGGTGGGCGCCAAGATCACTCTGTGATCTCTTGTTGCTTGATCTTCTTAAAACTTTGTCAGAAAATTTGTCTATGAAATTTAGGTCTAGTTGGCAACTTGGTCACCTTAGATAAAAAAATAGGTCAGATCATGGAAGGACAATTAGTAACACACAGTAGGCTTCATGTTTTATATGATCAACATGAAACTAAGAATGTTTTGTCATGTAACAAAATGAATGTCAATTTTGATACCGAGTTGTCTTTGGTCAGAAACTAGGCCACTAGGTCTAATCATAGGAAAATATTGATAACATTCTAGAGGCCATATTTTTAGCTGATCTACATGAAACCTGGTGAAAATGCCTACATAGTCTAGATAAAGTTTGAAACTCTGTCATCTTGGACCTTTTAATAAATATCTTCACAGATATTGTTTAAATGTACACTTAAGAAATAATTTATAGCAAAAGAGTGTTTTAACACTATTTATGCACGATGGGCAGTTATGAGTCGGGTGTAATAATTTACGAGGGCACAGCCCGAGTGAAATTAAATTCAGCTATTCGTGAAGTGCTTGGTTTACAAAATAGTGCTACAAACCAGCCAGCTGTAAATTTTCAGAAGGCTTATCACCCACAAAGAATGAACCAGCATCAACATCAGCAATACCCATGGAGATCAATAGGCTACCACAGGAGGAAGACCATTCAGAATGTTTGGCCCAGAAATCCCTGGATAATACCACATTGGTAACAAATAACATGTCAGACAAAAATAAAAATGAGGATGTGTACATATATAGTGAAAAAAGTGCAGAAAACTTTGAACAAAATAACTTCCTACACAAACAAGGATTTAAATTTTTTCATCTGAACATCCACTACTTATATCCAAAATTTGATGAATTAAAAATTCTACTTCATAATCATACATATTTCGATATCATTGGACTATGTGAAACATTTTTGAACGACAGCTTCTGTGACAGTGAATTTCAAATAAGTGGATACCAGATGTTTCGTAAAGACAGAAAAACAAATGGTGGTGGGATTATTGTCTTTGTGAATCAAAACTTTAAATGTGTACGTAGGTTTGATTTAGAATCTGATAAAACTGAGGCGATCTGGCTTGAAGTACAGAAAAACAAACAAAAGCCATTCGTATTTGGTTACATCTATAGACCTCCATCTTCAAATGTGGAATGGAACTGTGAATTAGAATACACTATTGAGAAAATATTTAATGAAAACAAAGAAATTATTTTGACTGGAGATTTTAACTATAACTATGATCCTATTACTAAAGCTACTAACAACAATTCTTGGGATAATATTACTAACAGTTTCAATTTAAAACAACTTGTTGACATGCCCACTAGAGTAACCTGCACAACTAAAACAATAATAGATCATCTATATACAAATTTTTCTCAAAATATCTCTGAAATTAATGTTCCAGCCATATCAATTAGTGACCATTTTCCAGTGTGTTTCACAAGAAAGGTCTCCAGTACAGTTCCTAAAGGCCCTTTACATCATATGATTCAGTATCGTAACATGAAGCATTTTGATGAATCAGTTTTTCTAGAATCACTAGAACAACAGCCATGGTCAATTTTAGACATATATGAGGACCCAAATGATGCTTTAGATACCTTTAATTCATTGTTCAATGATGTATTAAACAGACATGCTCCATTCAAACAAAAACGTGTAAAACATGTACATTTACCAGACTGGTACAATCCAGAGATTTTGCAAGCTACCAAAGAAAGAGACAAGGCAAAAAAGCTCAATGACAGGGCACAATATAAATTTTGGCGAAACAAAGTTAAAAGCCTCATATACAATTCTAAAAAAAGATACTATTCTGAAACTATAAATGACAATAAAAAACATGCCAAAGAATTGTGGAAAAATCTGAAACAATTATCAGGTAAAGTCACCAATCACCAAACCAACTACATTCAGGATGAGGAGGGGACTCAGATCTCAGATCCAATTAAAACAGCAGAAGTATTTAACAATTATTTCATTGACATTTTCAAATCAGCCCCTCAAAATTGTTCCTCCTTATCAGAAAGTGATAAAATAAAATTACAGGAGTTTATTGCAATCCATACTAAACTAGATTCTCCATTTTCAATACCAAAAGTCACAAGCACATTCATAGAAAAAGAGCTGCAAAAACTTGATCTGAGTAAATCAACTGGACTTGATGGCATAGGCCCAAAATTTCTTAAAATAAGTGCTCAGATCATATCTAAACCTCTAGAAAAGATATTTAATCTAAGTATATCAAAGGGTATATTTCCAGCAATATTTAAGAGGGCAAAGGTTACACCTATGTATAAAAAAGGGTCTAAATGTGACAAAACAAACTATAGACCAATATCAATCTTACCAATTCTATCAAAAGTGTTAGAAAGACATGTCAGTAACACTTTCAAATCATTTCTGGAAAATAATTCTCTTCTTCACCCAAATCAGTCAGGGTTTCGAACAAGCTACTCGTGCGAAACTGCTCTAACTACTATTATTGACAACTGGATAAAAGCAATAAATGAAGAAAATCTTGTTGGAACTATTTTTTTAGATCTTACTAAAGCATTTGATCTTATCAATCACAAGTTACTCATTGAAAAACTGAAATTATATAATGTTGATGAAAATGCAATTACTTGGTTCTGGTCATATCTCACAAATCGCTCACAGCAAGTTCATGTGTCTGGAAAATATTCCAGTGCTCAAGATATACTGTCTGGTGTGCCACAAGGCTCAGTTTTAGGACCTCTTCTTTTCATTGTTTACATAAATGATATGCCTTTACACTTATCAAATTCAACATCAGATATATTTGCAGATGATACCACTTTATCATCTTACGGAAATACTATCATCTCAGTTAGTAACAATCTTCAATCTGATCTTGATTCTGTACAAAACTGGTGTGAACGAAATTCAATGATTACAAATGCTGAAAAAACTAAAGCAATGTTCATTTCACCTTCAAACCACACATATAATACTATCAAAGACTCAAATATTTCTCTCAAAGATAAAACTATACAAACTTCAACCACAGAAAAACTCCTAGGAGTTCATATTGATCATACCCTTAACTGGAAAATGCATGTTCAAATGACACTGAATAAATGCAACTCCTTATTATATTTGCTTATGAGAATTAAACAATTTTTAAATCTCCATACTAGAAAAATGTTCTTCAATGCATACATTCTTCCTCATCTAGATTACTGTTGCACTATTTGGGGAAACTGTAACACTGAGCTTTTGAATGACATGTACAAATTCCAAAAACGTGCAGCTCGTGTTATTTTAGATAAAGACATTGACACACCAACAGACGATTTATTTATTCAACTTAACTGGATGAAATTTCAAGATAGAGTTAATTATAAAAAAGCCATATTAGTATACAAATCTCTTAACAACCTTCTCCCTAGTTACATGAAGCAACTATTTACGTATACTGAAAATAGGTCATTGAGATCATATGATCAAAGACTACTTTTAGTTCCAAAACCTCGACTTGAATTCTATAGAAAATCACTGGCATACTCTGGTGCAAAATTATGGAACTCACTTCCTTATCATATAAGAACATCAACAAACCTGAACACATTCAAAAGCAATTATTTAAAATGGTGGTTCTCTAGTGGGCAACAACATCTATCAACCGCATGAGAACTATGATATTTTTTGGTATCAGAGTACTTATTTAAAACTATAAATAATTAACAAATAATTGTATATTGTTTGTTTCATTACTTTTGCTTTCAGTGTAACTTTACATAAAACCATGTTGTTTATTCTATTACCTTCCTTATGTAAATTTCATGTAATCCTCTTATATATGCTATTTTGCATTATAATCCCTTCATGACTTTGTTTACTTTAATTTGTTAATTTGTGTTTACTGTATATATGTACATTTGAGGCTCACAGGGAAGACTGGGTACACCCAACTGTGTTGCCTCGTTAAATAAAGACTTTATTATTATTATTATTATTATTAAATTATTTATATGACATATTACTGTGCGAGTGTTAAATAGTGTTAAAACACGGCTTTGCTATAAATTATTTTGATTTTAATATGCCCGTAATCTAAATCACAGTACATTAGGGGTTCTAACTGACCAATCAGAGAGCTGCATTTTCGAGTACCTGCCTGCCAGTTTCTACTTGGGTATAACAAAGTATATTTTCAATGAACATATAGTGACTTTAGAAATAAATATCACACTATTTTAGAAATCTAATTAAGATTTTTCACTGCACATGCCCTAGATGATGCTACAAACAACAAAACTTCAAAGTTTCATTTAAATATTATATGGAATTAATACCTTTATTAGCTCACCTGTCACATAGTGACAAGGTGAGCTTTTGTGATCACCCTTCGTCCGTCCGTCAACAATTTCTTGTCTGCACGATTGTGGTTTCATTTATGATTTTATTTTAACCAAACTTGCACACAACTTGTATCACCATAAGATCTCGGTTCCTTTCTTGAACTGGCCAGATTCCATTATGGGTTCCAGAGTTATGGCCCCTGAAAGGGCCAAAATCAGCTATTTTGACCTTGTCTGCACAATAACAGCTTCATTTATGATTTGATTTTAACCAAACTTGCACACAACTTGTATCACTTTAAGATCTTGGTTCCTTTCTTGAACTGGCTAGATTCCATTATGGGTTCCAGAGTTATGGCCCCTGAAAGGGCCAGAATTAGCTATTTTGACCTTGTCTGCACAATAGCAGCTTCATTTATGATTTGAATTTAATCAAACTTGCACAAAACTTGTGTTGCCATAAGATCTCAGTTCCTTTGTTGAACCGGCCAGATCCCATAATGGGTTCCAGAGTTACGGCCCCTGAAAGGGCCAAAATTAGCTATTTTGACCTTGTCTGCACAATAGCAACTTCATTTATGATTTGATTTTAACCAAACTTGCACACAACTTGTATCACCACAAGATCTTGGTTCCTTTCTTGAACTGGCCAGATTCCATCATGGGTTCCAGAGTTATGGCCCCTTGAAGGTCCAAAATTGGCTATTTTGGCTTTTGCAGCCATATAGAGACTTCATTTATGGTTTTATTTGATACAAACTTCCAAAATATCTTCCACAACAATAAATCTTGGATTCCATGACAAATCAGATCCAATCGTAGGTTCCAGAGTTATTTTATATCTGATTACCTTCCCTGATTGTAGTCAAAATGGATTTATATCAGTAAGTACTTATAGGACTTATTTGAAATTTCATTATTATCATTAGTTGGACTGAGTCAATCAGGGTAGATAACTATGGACTGATTTTATGTCAAATTACCTCCCTTTATTTCTAATTAAAATGGGTATATCTCCGTAACTAATGAAGATACTGATCTGAAATTTCATTTATGCTAACAGATTTATTTGGCAGATCCATCTTTTGTTCACTTACAATAATTTTCTTTTGAATTACTTCCCTTTTACGTTAATATAAATAGCTTATTTTTAGTAACTTTTTTATTATTGGCTGTAGGGAAAAACCGAGACCACTTTTCTGTGGTACAACATGGATGGTACCTCCAATTTTTAGGTGTATTTTGACATATCTGTACCTTGTAAGAATTTTTTTTTCTTTTTAGTTAAATTTCTTTCCTTTGTTGTTCCTGTCCTTTGGACTTAGATATTTTTTCTGAGGACCTTCTTGTCCTCAAGTGCATTGATAACAGGTGAGCGATATAGGGCCATCATGGCCCTCTTGTTTTAGTTTGAATTTGAGATTTTACACAGGGAGTCTATGATAAAGTCAGAGTAAAATGTAATCATTACCCAAGTGAAATTAGTATCATTCCGCAATGTTTTGGTCATGTTAAAATTATGAATAAGTATTGAAAAAATTGAATATGCTTGTGATGTGTTGATTAATCATGGCAATGTTGTGAATTACTTGTCCAGGAGGAGATTGTTAGACTCAGCAAAATTTTTCATTGTTGATTTATTTTGATGTCCATATATTGCACCCAAAATAATCTAAATCTAGTAAAATTGCTACTGCGACTTGCCCCGGTGTCGGCGTTAGCGTTAGCGTGAGCGTCACACAAATGTTAAAGTTTGCGTACCACCCCAAATATTTTCAAAGTCCATTGAGATATTGCTTTGATATTTTGCATACTTGTTTACCATCATGACCCCATTCTTTAAAAAGGAGGAGGCAACTCTATCAAGCATTTTGACTGAATTATGGCCCCTTTTCGACTTAGAATAAATGTTAAAGTTTGCGTACCATCCTAGATATTTTCCAAGTCCATTGAGATATTGCTTTAATATTTTGCATACTTGTTTACCATCATGACCCCAGTCTGAATAAAGGAGGAGGCAACTCTATCGAGCATTTTGACTGAATTATGACCCCTTTTCGACTTAGAATATGCTTATTGTAATGTTAAAGTTTTACTCATAGCTTATATTATACTATCAAGCACTGAGAATAGTCGAGCGTGCTGTCCAGTGACAGCTCTTGTTTTTGTAATGATTAATGTACAAACAGAAATTTTGACCGGGTCCAAACTCTAGAAAATGTCTTGCATATGGTCGGTTGAAAATGTTGGGTAAACACACAGTCAGAGGATAGGAAGTGAAATCTTCCATCAGAAATAAAATATTAGTAGGCAAATTTGATTCCTGCATGATAAACATTTCATTTTATAGCGTCCATCTTGTACCTAGAAATCACAGTTTTTACTAGATCTTCATGAAACTTTCCTTATCAGCCAAGTTTCATACTAAATACAACAGTGACTGTTATCATTCATGATACAGTGTGTTGTTATATTTTATTTTATGCTTATTGGTGAAATACTGAAAAATAGCAGTGAGATATAAATCGATATCACTCACAGTGCCGAACTTCTTTTTTTTCCAGATAAATTATCTCCCTTGTAGAAATATATTCTTTAATTACCTCCCTTTGCTGCCTTTAAAATTACTTGATTATACTAATACTCAAGCCATACACGAGTCATGAACTGCTAGACAATCCTAGATAGAACAGGCTAGCTATAATTAAATTTGCAAAAGAAATAATGTTACCTTTGTCAGCTTGGTTGCTAGGCCTTGCCATTCATGTAGCTACTGCGTGTTTCCTCTACTTTTTTTCCATTGGTTCACTATCATATGGTAGATTTTACTGGCGACAGCACATTTAGTTGGTTGTTGTCTTAGTTAATTATCACAAGACATCAACTCAACCTTACGTAATATGCCAGCATTTTCGTCGAAGTACTTTCCCACTCCAACTCCGAGTCCAGCCAGTTGTGTTCCAACTTCCATCCATTTTGTTATGCTATGCAGCTCCTAGATCAATATTTCCTAGCTATTTCTATTGAATCCATGATGATATTTAATTCTGCAGCTTGATTTTCCAAGGACTTACGTATATTCCACAGTTTTTTTTATATTTTTCGTGTTGTTTTTTTAGTCTGACCTTCAGCGTGTGTTTTGGTAAACAAAGCAAGCTTCCGGTTATTCAACGAACTGACGGATTGACCCGAAAAGTTTTAAATATGCTTCTACTTAACTACCGGCATTTGTCAATGCCTGTATTAGCCGCGGACTGTGTATTTTTTACAAAAAATATTTAAATGCAGTTTTTGTTTTTAAAAACAAAATGGCGTCGTGTTGATTTAATGAACCTAATCACCAATATTCGATATTAATGTGCCTAAGTGTCCATGGTAATTTAGCGGATGTATCATATGTAACACGGTAGCTTAAATAAATCCGAATTTCGTCATGAAATATTGGATTTATATGAACATTTATGCACGTAATAAACAGAAAATTCGTTTACCTTCACAAACTAGCATAAAATAAAAAGAAAATTTGTTTGTTTGCAGTGAGATATCGAAATATATCATCACCGATAAGGGAGACAATTCTGATATTTTCACTCAGGCTCCGCCTTCGTGAAAATATTCAGTTGTCTCCCTTATCGGTGATGATATATTTCGATATCTCACTGCAAACAAACAAATATCCTCTATATATTCAAGGTCAAATGTTCAAGGTCAGGTGAGCGACTTAGGTTCATGATGACCTTTTTGTTTATAGAGCAATTTGTTAGGATTTACTTTTTATGCAGTGATTGATATGTTATTTCTCTTTCCCTGGAATGTACAACATATATTCAACAATGATTTTCATTTAATTTTCAGAAAAAGGTTATGAAGAGGAATTTACACAGATATTGCCAAACAGTTACCTATACTACAAGGACCATATGAAAACAACTGTTTATGCAGTCTAACTAATACATGTAACATAAGGGAATTTAGCTATATTTTGATTTTAGTATGTCAGTGTTAAACTTTGAATTTTAAATACAAGTTCATTGTATCCCGTTGAATTTGCAAGTGATTTTGGTTAGAATGGGTTGATTATAGGTGAAAAGTGTAAACACACACACCTGTCTAGGTTGAATGTACATGTATTATGGGAGACAATAGTAACTTTCTCTCCATAGATGAACAAGCAATATCAAATAGGTCAATAGATCTCGAAGAAGCAACCGATAATCTCCAGAGGCTTCAGAAACATATATTTCACCCTAAGTCTTCTACAGATTTTCCCAAATCTTCTACAGATTCCACTAAGTCTACAGACTGTACCAGACCTACAAATTATCAAACATATTCAACAACGTACACAAAGTCTTCCTCTGATTATCAAAATTCCATCACTGGCTCAAAGTCATCTACCTCATACCCGACAGATTGCCTGGATTCTTCAACCTCTAATTTTAGTTCTTCAGCAGGTACTTGCAAGTTTTGTACAGATAACTCAAGGCTTAAGGTTGGCATGGATTCTGGAAGAAATATAACTTTACCTTCTGGGAAAGGAATATTTTTTGACAGACAACCCTCTGTGAATGATGAGGATTTGTTTGGAGATGGTCAAAGGAAGCAAGGCGAAAATCAAGCACATCCAAATCTTGGGAATCTAACTAAGGAATGCATTGAAGAGAACACAGATCAACTTGATGCAGTTGATACTAACAAGGTTAACAAGTTTAACTTTGATAACAAAAAAATTGAAGAAAAAGATGCAGATGGTATTCCAAATTTTGGAATGCTTGGATTATCATCAAGTTCTGGGTCTGACTCTCCAACAAACTCTCCAAAATCATTCAAGCATATGGAAGTGCAAAATAAACAAGATATTGAAGAAGAGAGGCATTTGGAATTTTCAGATGGCCAAGATAGTGATTTCAAAATGAGATATTTGGATGGAAGAAGTATATCTGCTGATGACCGGAGAAAGAAGTTCAGAAATAGTAGTGGTGGTGGCGAGGTTTTTGACCATGAAATTGAGTCAGTTGAAGAGGAGTACTGTATTGGGAAGCATGTGAGGAAAAGTAACAGTTTACCTGATCTTGTTGTAAGTTCAAACCAATCACCATTTTCTCCTCCACGTTACCATAGCAACCCAAGTCCAAAACCGGGTGTGGCAGAGAATTTGGAAAAACAGTATGAGACTAAAAAGATATTAGAGGGATCAAGTTCAATGCCAACAACCAAAGGGAGACACAAGATAAAGAGAACTGTTAGTATAAAAGAGGAACCAGAATATATACCAACTGATTACAATGACAAATCTGGAAATGAAAGAAGCCCAAAGACACAATCTGCAGAAACAGAACAGAGAAGACGAAGCAGTGGGTATGTGACTGGTAGCAGTGAAGCTGGGAGCCAAGATAAATCTGAAATGGGTACCAGCAGACAGACATCCCAGTTGTCACAAAGTTCTTCTGGTGTTTGGACATCACAAGAGAGTGAAATGGTTGAAAACGCAGAAACTGCTGAGGAGGCAAAATATAGAGCACTTGTTAACATTTCACAATCGAAGGATATGCAACCCACAGAAACACATTTCTTATCAACACATAGCAGTGGTAGTACTGAGAAACACAGTGTTTCGCCTGTATCTTTTGCCTCAGGTGGTAATGAATCGAACAGTACAGAGAGTAGTGTGAATACGATTCTGGATGCAGGAACACATGAGGCCATAAGAATGAAAATCTCCAATTCGCCAAATGGCATGGAAACGCAGTTGCAAGGAGAGACAACTGTCAATACTGGTAGTAGCTCTGGAGAATTGCCAAATTTAAGCATAATGTGCACTAGCAGCGGTCCAGGAAGTTCATCTGGGACATTTGCTCGTTTACGATCAAAAGATGAAAGTATTGAGAAAAATGGAGCCAGGAGTAAAGTTCCACCTGCAAGTGAATTGAAACCACCAGATTCATTTGAACCGCAAAGTCATGGAAATTTGCCAAATTTTTCAACACTTCAAGACAGCTTCAGTTTAAACAAGTCGTCTTTGCAAAAAGTACACGAGGAAGATGACAAGAATCACAGGGCAGTTAAGAATAAGTACTGTGAAGGAGAGGATGGTAGTTTTGGTGCAGGATCAGTCTGGCCTAGCAGTATATCTCCTTCTAGTAGAGGATCAAGCAGCAGCAATCCGGTAGGTGTAATAATTTGATCCATCTTTATATCACAACATAAATAGAACTGTGTTTTACAAGAATGAATTGAACTGGATCAAGCTGATTGACAATCTCTTTACATGATGTTTTTTCCCCTTAATGTGAGCGCCTTATGTGAGCACCTGATTATCTCTTAGAAAAAATCCTGTCTAGAGAACTTGTCTCTTTTTGACTGGTGGTAACTAAAAGAGCAGTGGATATTTGAGGATAATGTATATGTTGTTTCATTTATTTAAGTCTGTGGTTAGCCTCTTTCTTTGCCTTCATAGTTTCATTCTTTTAAGCTTTAGCCTGCTAAATTTTTAAAATGGACTGATCCATTATTTAATTTGGGAGGTACCACTTCTTACTTAGAGCGGTGTTCACCAAAAATTTACTGACAGTATAGCGAACAGTGCTGCACGTGCAAGCTGATCTTGGTCTGCACTTTCCGCAAAGGCAAAATCACTTGCCACAAGCAGGCTAAAGGTTAAGGTGGGGAGGGTGGGGGGAGGGGGCATATGACATTCATTGTTGGCATCGTCATTCTTGTTCAAGTTGCTGAATATGAAAATAATATTTTTCAAGATACCATCACCTCATTGAAGAAGGTAGTTTTAAGTGTCTTAAGTATTTATGCTATGTATACAGATTCATTGTATTACAGGTCACTTCAGTTAACATCAATTTTTGTCAGTTTAACTTCCTCATTGTTTTTGCTAATGTTTACAGCAATGTGTTAGCAGTTATAGCTCTTACCAGCAAATCAAAGTTGTTATACTTTCATACTTATTAACTTTCAGTATTGAAGAATGATTTTGAGAAGTATATTTTGATAAAGTTGAACATGACAAAGAGATTATAATTATGTCACATGGAATAATTTCACAAGAGTGTAGCCTGATGGTTTCAGATAAAAATTAATTTAATTCATATACAAATCTTATATCAGTAAAATAGGGTTATTATAACACTAGATTGATCTGGGAAGCAGTATTCGGCTCGAGTGGATTTTGCCAGACCAGATCTCACGAGTGTGATCCGACCTTGCAAAATCCACGAGAGCGGAATACAAAGTCCCAGATCTAGCTACTGTTATAATGACCCTTTTATTATATACCTTTACCATTTTGATTCTTGTTTTGTTCTTGAACGAAATCTTCAATGTTTATCGATATTAAATGGAACTTAGTGAAGTTTTTATGTGCGCTATTTATAGAAATGTGTCGGGTCATGCATATTTATGAAAATAGTCCGGGAGCATAAAATACGGAAGGTACAATACGGAATTTAAAAGGTACAATACGGAATTTTTGTCTGTCTGTTCATATTTAATTGTGAAATACACGCTGATTTTTACAGAATTTATATAGGTATATAATAATAGAGGATATTACATGAGTGTGTTTTCATATGAGTTTATTAAGCGAGTCTAATAAAATACTAAAATGCGTCAATTTTATTTAACAAGTTTAATAAATTTAATGTGGAAAAACACAAAATTTTAATGTAATATTTTTTTTATCACATGTTAGCTTTTCTTTCGAAACATGAAAAAATTCTGCTTTCTTTAACAATTATAAACAAGTCAATTTGACCAACGTCTCCTATATTGTAAACAACATCGATGTCAAAGCTTTATTACACTAGTGTATTATCATTTTTAGCTCGACTATTCGAAAAGTAGGGGAGCTATCCTACTCGTCCCAGCGTCGGTGTTAGCGTGAGCGTCACACAAATGTTAAAGTTTACGTACCACCCCAAATATTATATGAAACTACTGGCCCTATTTGAAAATAATTTTATTTGAAGTAACTTTAAGAAAATTTCAACTATATTTTCAGTTAATTCTTTTGATTGATCTTGATTATGATTTTTAGCTCGACTATTCGAAGAATAGGGGAGCTATCCTACTCCCCCCGGCGTGAGCGCGAGCGTCACACAAATGTTAAAGTTTGCGTACAACCCCAAATATTTTCAAAGTCCATTGAGATATTGCCTTGATATTTTGCATACTTATTAACCATCATGACCCCAGTCTGTAAAAAGGAGGAGGCAACTCTTTCAAGCATTTTGACTGAATTATGGCCCCCTTTCGACTTAGAATAAATGTTAAAGTTTGCGTACCACCCCAAATATTTTCAAAGCCCTTTGAGATATTGCTTTCATATTTTACATACTTGTTTACCATCATGACCCCAGTCTGTAAAAAGAAGAAGGCAACTCTATCAAGCATTTTGACTGAATTATGGCCCCTTTTCAACTTAGAATATGCTTACTGTAATGTTAAAGTTTGCGTACCACCCCAAATATTTTCAAAGTCCATTGAGATATTGCTTTGATATTTTGCATACTTGTTTACCATCATGACCCCAGTCTGTAAAAAGGAGGAGGCAACTCTATTAAGCATTTTGACTGAATAATGGCCTCTTTTCGACTGAGAATATGCTTATTGTAATGTTAAAGTTTGCGTACCACCCCAAATATTTTCAAAGTCAATTGAGATATTGCATTCATATTTTGCATACTTGTTTACCATCATGACCCCAGTCTGTAAAAAGGAGGAAGCAACTCTATCTAGCATTTTGACTGAATTATGGCCCATTTTCGACTTAGAATATGCTTATTGTAATGTTTAAGTTTTACTCATAGCTTATATTATACTATCAAGCACTGAGAATAGTCGAGCGCTCTGTCAACTGATAGCTCTTATTATGTAATGGCTTTACTACACTCCCTTGATGTCAAACATGCGATAAAATAAAATATGGTATCATCTATCATTGATAGGTTGACATGACGTCGCCTTTAGCATGATTATGTTGTTGAAAATATGAATTGGGAGATATGCATGCATTTGGGCTTCATTTCCACAAAATAAAACTTGACACATTTATTAATCTAGGTGAACATGATATGTCATATTACACTACAGTTTGAATGTTTTCTTACAGAGTCCACCAGAATCAGTAAAGAGATGGGAGGAAATGATGATGAGATTGGGTCTCGATACTTTAAGTCCAAGTTTTCTAGATAAGATCCTTCAAGATATTCGAGGTCCAGACAGCCTTAGCCCTCATTCAAACCTTGGTAAGTATCAGTTAATGAACTTATTCATACATGCTTAGGTTGAATATGACTAAATATGATGGTAATAATTCTTTAAAACAATTCCACCAAAATTTATATGATTACATTAAATAAACCCTGTTATGTCCATTCTAAACTGTGCATAACATTGTATACCAACATGCACAATATTTATGTATCTGTAATGACCTTGCATTATGGGAATCAGCAGGAATTTACTTTTATTATATACCTATATAAATTCTGTAAAAAATCGGCTTGTATTTCACAACTAAATATGAATAAACAGACAAAAATTCCGTATTGTACCTTTTAAATTCCGTATTGTACCTTCCGTATTGTATGCTACCGGACTATTTTCATTAATATGCATGACCCGACACATTTCTATAAATAGCGCACATAAAAACTTCACTAAGTTCCATTTAATATCGATAAATATTGAAGACTTCGTTCAAGAACAAAACATGAATCATAAAAGGGTCATTATAACAGTAGCTAGATCTGGGACTTTGTATTCCGCTCTCGTGGATTTTGCAAGGTTGGATCACACTCGGCGCTTGCGCGCCTCGTGAGATCCAATCTGGCAAAATCCACTCGAGCCGAATGCTGCATCCCAGATCAAGCTACTGTTATAATAACCCTATGGTGTTTCTCGGTCTGATTATTATAAAAGCCTTTCTTTTTGCACAGCGTGATTCCTGTACATTAGATACCTGTCTGTAACCACTCGGTACCCAAAGCATAAGATCCTCCTTCTTAACACATCTCCATGTTATCTGTTGAAACATACGAGCTGAGCAGCTAAGGCAGGACAACATTGTCTATTTTTATACCCCCACAAGTTTGGTGGAGGTGGGGGGTATATAGGAGTGAGCTTGGCGGTCGGTTGGTTGGTCGGTCGGTCCTTTGGTTTTCATGGTTTCCAGATGATAACCTTTGAAAGGCTTGACCAATTTAAATAATTTTTGGTACACAGGTGCAACATCAAAAACTACAGGTCAAGTTCGAATTTGGGACCAGTAGGTCACAGGTCAAGGTCACAGTGTCCCTGAACAGTAAAACGGTTTCTGGATGATAACTCATGAAAGACTTGACCGATTTAAGTAATTTTTGGTACACAGGTGTAACATCATAAAATACAGGTTAAGTTTGACTTTGAGGTCTGTAGGTCAAAGGTCAAGGTCACAGTGACTCGGAACAGTTAAATGGTTTCTGGATGATAACTTGAGAACGCTTGGGCCTAGGATCATAAATTTTAGTACACAGGTGTAACATTATGAAATACAGATCAAGTTTGACTTTGAGGTCTGTAGGTCAAAGGTCAAGGTCACAGTGACTCGGAGCAGTTAAAGGTTTCCGGATGATAACTTGAGAACGCTTGGGCCTAGGATCATAAATTTTAGTACACAGGTGTAGCATTATGAAATACAGGTCAAGTTCTACTTTGAGGTCAGTAGGTCAAAGGTCAAGGTCACAGTGACTCGGAACAGTTAAATGGTTTCCGGATGATAACTTGAGAATGCTTGGGTCTAGGATCAAAAAGTTTTGTACTCAGGTGTAACATGATTGAATGCAAGTCACATTAGACTTTGAGGCTTGTAGGTCAAAGGTCAAGGTCACAATAATACAAAACAGTTAAACAGTTTCCGGATGATAACTTGAGAATGCTTGGGCCTAGGATCATGAAAATTGATAGGGAGGTTGGTTTCCGGACAATAACTTCAGAACGCTTGGGACTAGAAGCACGAAACTTAATAGGGAGGTTGGTCATGACCAGCAGATGACCTTTAATGATTTTGAGTTCCAAAGGTCAAAGGTCAGAGTGACCTGGAACATTTAAACCTTTTTCAGCAGTTTGGGGTGTAACTGTCCTCAGTTACTTTTTCAAGCATTTTTAGCCCACCATCATCAGATGGTGGGCTATTAAAATCACTCTGCGTCCGTGGTCCGTCCGTCCGTCATTCCGTCCGTCCGTCCGTCCGTCCGTTAACAATTTCTCGTTATCGCATCTCCTCAGAAACTACTGGGGGGATTTTGACCAAACTTTGTCAGAATGATGTATTGGTACCCTAGTTGTGTCCCCCTGAAAATCAGACTGGTTCAACAATTTATGAGTGAGTTATGGCCCTTTGTTTATTTCTATAATTTATATAGATTTATATAGGGAAAAACTTTGAAAACCTTCTTGTCCAAAACCACAGAGCCTAGGGCTTTGATATTTGGTATGAAGCATCATCTAGTGGTCCTCTACCAAGATGATTCAAATTATTTCTCTGGGGTCAAATATGGCCTCGCCCTGGGGGTCACATGGTTTATATAGACTTATATAGGGAAAAACTTTGAATAACCTCTTGTCCAAAACCACAGGGCCTAGGGCTTTGATATTTTGTATGTGACATCATCTAGTGGTCTTCAACTAAGATTTTTCAAATTATACCCCTAGGGTCAAATATGGCCCCGCCCTGGGGGTCATATGGTTTACATAGACTTATATAGGGAAAAACTTCGAAAATCTTCTTGTCCAAACCACAAAGCCTAGGGCTTTGATACTTGTAATGTAGCATCATCTAGTGGTTCTCTACCAAGTTTGTTCAAATTATCCTCCTAGGGTTAAATATGGCCCCGCCCCGGGGGTCACATGGTTCATATAGACTTATATAGGGAAAAGCTTTTAAAATGTTCTTGTCAGTAACTACAACATTCAAACTTGGACCACATGTATACTTTTGAGTGGCAAGATGAACCTTGACATGAGTTGACCTTGATTTTGACCTAGTGACCTACTTTCACATTTCTGTAGCTACAGCCTTCAAATTTGGACCACGTGCATAATTTTGTGCACTGGAAAAAACTTTGACCTTTATTTTGACCTAGTGACCTACTTTCACATTTTTGAAGGTACAGGCATCAAATTTGGACCATATGCATAGTTTCATGTTTCAAAATGAAATTTGACATTGATTTTGACCTAGTGACCTACTTTCACATTTCTCAAGCTACAGCCTTCAAATTTGGACTACATGCATAGTTTTGTGTACCAAAAAGAACTTTGACCTTGACATTGACCTAGTGACCTACTTTCACATTTTTGAAGGTACAGGCTTCAAATTTGGACCACATGCATAGTTTTGTATTCTGAAATAAAATTTGACCTTGATTTTGACCTAGTGACCTACTTTTACATTTCTCAAGCTACAGCCTTCAAATTTGGACCACTTGCATAGTTATGTGTACTGAAATGACCTTTGACCTTTACATTGACCTAGTGACCTACTTTCACATTTTTAAGGTACAGGCTTCAAATTTGGACCACATGCATAGTTTTGTTGATACCGATAAACCAAACTCATGTAATGACCATTTACACTTGACCTTAGCTAGTGACCTACTTTCACATTTTTGAAGGTACAGGCTTCAAATTTGGACCACATGCATAGTTTTGTATTCCGAAGTAAAATTTGACCTGGATTTTGACCTAGTGACCTACTTTTACATTTCTCAAGCTACAGCCTTCAAATTTGGACCACTTGCTTAGTTTTGTGTACCGAAATGAACTTTGACCTTAAGATTGACCTAGTGACCTACTTTCACATTTCTGTAGCTACAGGCTTCAAATTTAGGACCACATGCATAGTTTCGTGTACCGAAACAAACTTTGACCTTGACATTGACCTAGTGACCTACTTTCACATTTTTGAAGGTACAGGCTTCAAATTTGGACCACATGCATAGATTTGTGTTGTGTACGGAAATGAAATTTGACCTTGAGCTAGTCAATAAGTCTTGAAATTTGGAACACTCAAAAATGGCACATTGGTGGGCGCCAAGATCACTCTGTGATCTCTTGTATAACCTGTATTTGTTATAAAATATAGTTAACTCGGGTAAGTTATTAAAAAAAAGTCTTTTTGCTGTTCTCACAAAGTGACCTTTATAGTGAAATTAGTAGCAATCTTTGGTAATCAAATTCTCTTTTAGTCTGATCATGACCTGATAAGCTTAATGGGATGTTAAAGAGTTTTATAGCTTTAAATCTTTCGGGTAAAGCTTTATCAGCCTTGCGTAAAAATTTTTACTGCATAGCTGGAAAGATAAAGGTTCAAGGATTCAGGAAATAATTGCATTATTCTCATTCAAAATGAGGAATTGGCACAGGAGGGCTTTGTAATATTTAATGATAACTGAAACAAGTTATGAAAGTATAAGCAGTAACTCAAATGGGTTATAAACTGTGATAACTTGAAACAGTTACACCCCTGACTGTTCAGACAATAACTTGAGAACGCTTGGGCCGAGGATCTTGAAACTTCATAGGGAGGTTGATCATGACCAGCAGATGACCTCTATTGATTTTGAGATAAGTAGGTCAAAGGTCAAGTAAGTTCAGCTTTGACATTGGCTTAGTTCTGTGACAAGGCCATATTGTGGGGGTATAATTTGTCACTCCTGTGACAACTCTAGTTGTTTCAGTACTAATAAATACAACTCACCCATCTTTGATGTATTACAATAAATATTTAATTGTGGCATTGCTTTAGTACCAGGCTCTGAATTTGCACCTGAGTACCCCCCAAAAAATACAATCCTTGCATGTACATGAGTTCTTATCCATGCTCTATTTGATGAAAAGTAATTGTATTTGAAGTGACTAAATCTGTAAAATTCTTATTACAGATAAAGAAAAGATTGAAGGATCAGGAAGCCAGAACTTCAAGGTAATATATACTTCTTACCTGTACATGTTATGTCCTATTTATATTATAAGTTAAAAATGCTTCACACTTAATTCAAACTTTTGTATAAAAACTCTGCTATGGAAAGCCAAAAAAAGTAGTCTCAATGTACAGTAGGTCTTTATTCACTGGGTAAAATTGACTGAAATTATTCAATTTGGAACTAGTAATCTTTAGAACCTGGTGCTCTTTGTTCACAGTTTATCTTTAACACAGAATTAATTGTTTGTAATTGTATATTGGAAATAGATGACATGAAATAATTACTTATTTACAGAATTTAACTTCAGATGACCTTGAAACAATTGCTTATTTTACAGGATGTTACTTTAGATGACCTTGAAAGGGCATCGAGATGTAACTTCACAGCATGCAGTGACACCTGCTGTTTAAAGGTATAATATTTTCTTTAGATTATTAGCGAATATGGGACAACTTGTTTATGAAAAGAATTTGAACCATTGTCTTACCCTTGCATGATAGTAAGAGGTGACTGATAGGGTCTGAACACTTGGAATTGCTGTATCTTGGTGATTCTAGCAGGCAGGTAAAAAACTTGATTCCAGACCTCTTATTTTCATCTTGATGTGATTAAGATGAGAAACCAAAATTTTTAGCCCTCTTTGGCAGCTTTTTGAGAATGCTTTATGTAGGGATAACCCATGTTTCATGTTATAACATCTGCAGAATCCCGAGAGAGTGGTTGGTGCAAGGGAACCAACATTTCCAGATTCTGGGGAGAAAGTCCGAAAACAAAAAACAAAACAAAAACTGATAGATATAAACATTAGCAAATTCTTTTGTGGTATAGTAGACGCAACTTGACCCCGATGGTTGACCTATGCATTACAATACATAATGAGGCACAACCTATTATTGAAAAGGAGTGTACGTAAAACACGAGCTGCACGAGAAAAAGGAAATATAAATTTGTGTAAATATAAATTAGTGTACTGGAAATATTTAACTGATCAAATGTAAGTATGTATACTTTGATACTGTATAGTATACAAACTAATTCCATATAAATATACACGGCTACCCTAAGCACCCTTGATTTCTACAATGAAATAATTGATATGAATAATCAGCCTAAGGTCAACCATCGCGGTCAAGTTGCGACTACTATATCTAAATAGAATTTGAGAAAAATGTGTTTTATTGTGAATGGAGATACAGTCAGGGTTGATTTGTTCACAGCATATTTGCCTTTATTTGGTAATGAGAAATTTTGGGTGCTTCCACATTAGCATAATTGACTTAGCATTATAAAATAATTTTTTTAATTCAATTTTGGCAGATGCGTGAGGTTTTAAGAGTGCTAACATTAGATATACCTGACCTTGACCCTTCCTACAAGTTGGTGAAGAGTTACTACGGTTCACTAACTCAGCATTGTGAAAATGGCTGTGAAGAAACAAAATGCTCCGTCGTATTTTGTTCAGAGTTTCTTGACTGGTAAGGCATTTGTTCTTTCTAGTGAAAATTGTAATAGAAGTGTTGTTTTTTTTTAACTGGAAATATTTTCCAGAAAATAAACTGAAAATACAAGTTCATTCTGTAAAATTTCATAAATGTGCTTTCATAGTTTGGAAAACTTTCCATAAATCAGGAGTTGTTAAAATGTGCTGTTTAAACTCTATTGTCTTATACAGGCACAAAAACAAGAATTACTCTCAGCAAGCACTGTAGATGCGAAGAAGTATGAAAATCCTCTGTTATAGTACAACTGATGTAACATTTATATGTTTAAATGAGTTGTAATGGTAATTTTTAGCTCGACTATTCATAGAATAGTAGAGCTATTGGACTCGCCCATGCGTCGGCGTCCACGTCCCGATTTGGTTAAGTTTTTGTATGTAAGCTGGTATCTCAGCAACCACTTGTGGGAATGGATTGAAACTTCACACACTTATTCACTGTGATAAACTGACCTACATTGCACAGGTTCCATAACTCTATTTTGCTTTTTTACAAAATTATGCCCCTTTTTCGACTTAGAAATTTTTGGTTAAGGTTTTGTATGTAAGCTGGTATCTCAGTAACTACTTGTGGGAATGGATTGAAACTTCACACACTTATTTACTGTGATAAACTGATTTACATTGCACAGGTTCCATAACTCTATTTTGCTTTTTTACAAAATTATGCCCCTTTTTCGACTAAGAATTTTTTGGTTAAGGTTTTGTATGTAAGCTGGTATCTCAGTACTCACTGATTGGAATGGATTGAAACTTCACACACTTGTTCACTGTCATGATCTGACATGCACAAAGCAGGTCCCATAACTTTATTTTGCTTTTTTAAAAAATTATGCCCCTTTTTCAACATAGAAATTTTTGGTTAAGTTTTTGTATGTAAGCTGATATCTCAGTATCCAGAAATAGGAAAGGATTGAAATTTCACACACTTGTTCACAGTCATGATATGACGCAATAAAAAGGGTGAATAACTCAACTTCGCATTTTACAAAATTATGCCCCTTTTTCAACTTAGGAGTTTTTGGTTAAATTCCTATATGTAAGCTGGTATCTCAGTACCCACTAATGGGAATGGATTGAAACTTCACACACTTGTCCACTGTCATGAGCTGATAAGCACTATGCAGGTTCCATAACCCTATTTTGCTTTTTTACTAAATTATGTTCCTTTTTCGACTCGTATTCATTCAATCGACAAGGCTGTTGAATAGTCGAGCGTTGCTGTCCTCCGACAGCTCTTGTTAACTGTCGGTATAGGAAGGTGCATGCCTGAGAGGAAAGTTTTTATATTGTTCAATAGGGAAATAGATCAGTCTGAAGACCCAGTCAAGCACTTTGTGAGAGAATTCCAGAAATACTGCAGAAATCCCACCATGAAGCTATTCCTTCAGACCAGTAACAAGTTCCATAAGGTATGTGTAACTCTTGTTGAAAAGTGAGCATACAATTTAAAACTATCACTAGGTCTTTTTTTCTTTTTTTTTTTTAGAACATTTTATGTTTTAAGTATTTTGGATAATTTCAATTTATGTAGTTTCAGTATAGACAATTTAGAATTATAGCAACAAACCTCATAAACTTTGGCTGGTTAGAGTTTTTCTTGTCATATTTAAATTTTGATAAAGTACTTTTGGGTAGGAATTTTCTCCAGACTACCAGATTAAACTGTGATAAACCACATTTCTTTACTGGTAAGAGATTCTTTTGTTGACTTTCATATTTTAAACTTTGATAAAGCACATCTGGTTAACCATTAGGGATTTGTTCTTTACTACATTTTGACATTTTGATAAGCTGCATTTCTTTGCTGGTTAGAGATTTTTTTCTTGATTGTTATATTTAAAGTTTGCTAAACTGATTCAAGTCTGGGATATTTCTTTACTGGTTAGAGAGTTTTTTTTGACTGGCAAATTATTTTTTTATAAACCGCAGAGCTAGATTTTCACTGCCTGACTAAATTTATAACTGATTTGGAATTTTCTTTAACTGCCTGTTATTGTTTTAGCTTCAGAGTTATATACCACCAAAAATGGAAGTGAAAGAGTTTGAAACCCACACTCCAATGTTTCCACTGGGGAAGTTCACAGCAGCCCATGTTTGTATGGATAATATGTTACAAAAATTAGTTGTTTTGAAGATGGTGAGTATACTTGTTAATTTGACTCCTCTGATGTTTAACAAAAAATTACTCTGGGGGCTAGAGACCATCAATAAGAATTCCATGATAACATTATGGCTTGTACAGCCTTCCATAAACTGAAACATATTACGGCTGAAAATATATGGATAGTAATACTTTATCTGAGTAATTCTTGCATAAATATTTTGTCCCCCAGTTTACATCATTGGCGTGACATGTCATATTCATGAAAGTTATTTCAGTATGTAATCAGATGTAGCAAATATTGTCAAAGTGTATAATAGAATGTGGTAAACACAGTAAAAGAGTTCAGAAATCACTTGGATTTGTTTACATTACTAACCTATCAGAATTTACTTAATATTACCTTATTCCCACAAATGTGATTACCTTATTCCCAGTAAGTTCCTTGTACTCTACTGAATTGGAGGTCTCTGTGGACTTGGGTCAAAATTTGCTTGGAAACCCACCTTTGCATAGGAAGATTTTCTTGGGAAGATTTCTTTTCCCTTTCATACTCAAAACCAGTTGATACATTTTGTTTTTGGAATATTTAATCTCAGAAAATGGCCCAATCAAATTCCAAAGTTCTTTCCTTCAAATATTGCAAATTTTTGATGTTCCAATTTATAACAAAAATGAACCTGCTTTATACTTTAAGTTTTTGCTCAGGGTAAAAATGATGGTTAGTGAATTTTTTTTAGGGTGGAGTGGATGGGTTTATCTTGTGGATATATATTAGCCTGTTTCAAATTATTCATGTTTAAGTTATTACCATACTTCTGTTTTGGTATGTTTCATATTGTTGTTGGCTCACTGAGCAATGCTCAGGTCAGTTATTGTGATCACTGGATGTCCGGCGTCTGTCATCTGTCGTCAGTTGTCTGTCAACATTTAGCTTGTGTATGCGATAGAGGCTGTATTTTTCAACTGATCTTCGTGAAATTTGGTCAGAATGATGACCTTGATAAAATCTAGGCCACATTCGAAAATGGGTCATCTGGGATTAAAACTAGGTCACTAGGTCAAATCAAAGAAAAACCTTGTGTATGCGATAAAGGCTGTATTTTTCAATTGATCTTCATGAATTTTGGTCAGAATGATTGCTTTGATGAAATCTAGGCCAATTTCGAAAATGGGTCATCTGGGTTCAAAAACTAGGTCACTAGGTCAAATCAAAGAAAAACCTTGTGTATGTGATAGAGGCTGTATTTTTCAACTGATCTTCATGAAATTTGTTCAGAATGATTGCTTTGATGAAATCTAGGCCAATTTCGAAAATGGGTCATCTGGGTTCAAAAACTAGGTCACTAGGTCAAATCAAAGAAAAACCTTGTGTATGTGATAGAGGCTGTATTTTTCAACTGATCTTCATGAAATTTGTTCAGAATGATTACCTTGAAGAAATATAGGCCAAGTTCTAATATGGGTCATCTGGGGTCAAAGACTAGGTCACTAGATCAAATCAAAGAAAAACATTGTGTATGCATTTTACACTGGATCTTCATGAAATTTGATCAGAATGTCTGGATGAAATCTAGGTGGAGCTTAAATTTGGGTCATCTAGGATAAAAAAAAAACTAGGTCACCCGGTCAAATTGAAGAAAAACACTGTGTAAGCAATAGGGGCTGCATTTTACACTTGATATACATAAAATTTAGTCAGAGTGATTGCCTTGATGAAATCTAGGTCAGGTTAGAATTTAGGTCATCTGTGGTCAAAAACTAGTTCACTAGGTCAAATCAAAGAAAATCCTTTTGTAAGCAATAGAGACTGTGTTTTTCAATTGATCTTCATGAAATTTGGTCAGAATGATAGCCTTGATGAAATCAAAGTCAAGTTTGAATATGGGTAATCTGGGGTCTAAAACTAGGTCGCTAGGACAATTCAAAGAGAAACTTTTTGTATGTGATAGACTGTATTTTTCAGTTGAGGTTGATGAAATTAAATCTAGGTCATGTTCGAATGTAGGTCATCTTGGCTCAAAACTAGGTCACTAGGTCAAATTGAAGAAAATACTTGTTTACACTTAAGAGACCACATTTTTGGTCCAATCTTAATGAAAATTGGTCTGAATATTTGTTTCCATGAAATTACTAGGTCAGACATGTTTACACTTATGGTTTGTGTCACAGGTGAACGGCCTAGAGCCATCTTGGCCCTCTTGTTTAATGTTTCCATTGATTAGTGAGTTTTAGTTATAATTGTTTGTATTCTCGGTTTTCTAAACAGAAAAGCTAGCAACTTCAACATACAGATAAAAAAAATTATGATGACCTATAAATGTGTGGTGTGATGTTAAACCGAACAGAGATATAAGATGTACTAGTATTATATGAAAATTCATGTACTATTTCAGTATCCACTGATGGAGTGTGATCAACAGTTATCACTTTATACAAGACTTAAAGATCTTAATCACCCAAATATTGTAACACAGTTGTGGATGTTGGCATATGAAGAAAAGATACAAGTGTGCTCACTCTTTGCTCAAGGTATTGAATGCTTAACATTAGATAATGACTGTTCTGGTGTTTAGAATAAATTCTCAATACAAAAGATTTTGTGGAATATCACATTTATTGGGGATAACATTTTGTGTATATTTCATTGTTGCATTTATCCATTTAATTAAATTTCATTGTACAGTTGTTGAAATCTGCAAATGTTTATCTTGATGAAATTGCCATTTTGGCCAAAAACCAGGAAGTGTACTGAAAGTTGTAAAGTTCTTGGATCACAACCATATCTAAAGATATTGAACTAAAGACGTCACAATTCATCGTATGCCTCACCACAAACCCCGCGATCCATAGATTTGGGCTCTCTCAACTCGAGCATCAATGGCTTGAGAACCTTGGCTTGCAGAAGCAATTCACTTGGTTGCTGGCCATTTTCTGATAATCATTTCGCATATTAAGATCACTCAAATGCCTGGGTAACTCAAGTATTTTGCTTAACCTCTTGCTACCTCAAGTTACACTGTAATGTCAGGCTTTCTTACTAAGTGAAGTTAATGCAATTAAAGATTAAACAATGAGAAGATTCTGTGGCAATTAAAGGAAGAAATAGTTAATTAGATATCTGGAGTTTTTTTTGTAGGTGGAAGCCTTGAGGAATACCTAAGTCATGTTGGAAAATTACCTTGGCCGAGGGTAGTTCTGTATATGAAGCAGATACTGTCAGCTGTAACTCATCTCAATTCCCTTGGTGTTGTTTATCTTAACTGGAATAGTGAGTATTGCAGTAGACTGTTTGTATGATGTTGCATGTGTGTAGGTTTTTAGCTCGCCTGAATCAAACGTTTAGCTTGAGCTATTAATATAAGTTGATGGTCCATCTAACCTGACAGATTCTCCTCATACTAGCATTCAGCTCCATACATCAGTTTTACTTAAGATTGAATCCCAATAACATTCTGAGGTATTTTCATTCTTCAACATAAAAAGTCAGTATATTTCATAATTTTTGGATGATTTCTTCCAAATTGGCAGCATGATGATTAAAAATACCCATATTTGCATATGTTCATGTCACTTGCAATGGAAAATGCATATTGGGGAAGGGTGGGTGGGTAGGGGTAGATAATGTTTCACCTGTCTGTGTATATGTGTGTATCCATGTGAATTGTGTCAAGCCTAGTCCTTTGTCATGCTTTACACAAATGACCACCATAGCAAGATGATTTGTCCGATTCAAGAGGTCAAAGATTTAATGTCATAATAGACGTGTCACTCTAGCTCAAAGGTCAAGCTCACACTTGGAGATCATACTAGAATTTGTTAATTTTTATGCCCCCGAAGGGAGGCATATAGTTTTTGAACCGTCTGTCCGTCTGTCAGTCTGTCGGTCTGTCAGTCTGTCCGCAATTTTCGTGTCCGGTCCATATCTTTGTCATCGATGGATGGATTTTCAAATAACTTGGCGTGAATGTGTACCACAGTAAGACGACGTGTCGCGCGCAAGACCCAGGTCCGTAGCTCAAAGGTCAAGGTCACACTTAGACATTAAAGGATAGTGCATTGATGGGTGTGTCCGGTCCATATCTTTGTCATCGATGGATAGATTTTCAAATAACTTGGCATGAATGTGTACCACAGTAAGGTGACGTGTCGTGCGCAAGACCCAGGTCGGTAGCTCAAAGGTCAAGGTCACACTTAGACTTTAAAGGATAGTGCATTGATGGGCGTGTCCGGTCCATATCTTTGTCAACCATGGATGGATTTTCAAATAACTTGGCATGAATGTGTACCACAGTAAGACGACGTGTCGCGGGCAAGACCCAGGTCCGTAGCTCAAAGGTCAAGGTCACACTTAGACGTTAAAGGTCATTTTTCATGATAGTGCATTGATGGGCGTGTCCGGTCCATATCTTTGTCATTCATGCATGGATTTTAAAATAACTACGCATGAATGTGTGACACAGTAAGACGACGTGTCGCGCGCAAGACCCAGCTCCGTAGGTCAAAGGTCCTAAACTCTAACATCGGCCATAACTATTCATTCAAAGTGCCATCGGGGGCATATGTCATCCTATGGAGACAGCTCTTGTTTTCTGCTCTTTAACTTTTGTATGCATTGATGGATATTCAAATAACTTGGCTTAAACTTTCACCAATGTACTGCTTGCAAGGCACAGACCCCAAGCTCGAAAGATCAAGGTCACAGTTAGTGGTCAGACATCTTTCTTTATCTGGTTTGGTCTGGAACTTTCTATACTTGGATGGGTATTCAGATAATTTGGCATATTCATACACCATAACAAGACGATATATCTAGCAGTGTTTTTTAGGCCCATTTGGGGTGGAAATTGGGCCCCAATCCCAAAGGCAAATTGTATGTTTTTTTCCCCAACTTCAAAGCAAAAATATCCAAAGTAAAAAGAAAGAAAAGACAAGCAATTCAGCCAAGACTGTACTTATGAAACTTTAAACATTTGAACACTTAACTATTCCCAATTTAGGCATTTTACGACTCATTTATCCAAATTGTAAAGGCCCATGCCCAGATCAGTGGAAAGAAACACTGTCTAGTGAACTCAGAGGTCATGGTCATAGTTTTGTCTGTGTTTTATATTTTTGTATGCATGAATTGATATTCAAATAACTTGGCAAAATATTCACCCATTATAAGACAATGTGTCACATGTAAGATTCAGACCACAAGGTCATGGTCACACTTAAAGGTGAAATAATTAAATTAATATTATTCTTGTCCCATCTGTATTGTCTTTATGAATGAATGGATATTCAAATAGTTTTACATAAACATTCACCATAACAAGGCAACATGTCTCTACAAGACTTAGAACCATTGCTATGAGATCAAGGTCACATGTTGGGGGTTCAGTCTTTATAATTTGTCGCCAAAGTGTCATAACTCATCAGAAAATCACTTGTGTGCCCTAATGTTATCTTGTGGGCATCCATGTCCTATAGACACATTTCTAGTTCCATGATTAAGTACTTATTGCTCTACTTGTATAGGTGGAAACATGTTGTATCCAGATGATAGACGTCACACAATACAAGTGGGCAACTTCAGTTTGTCATGTCCTGTGAACTGTCACTGTGATATAGGGACTGTCAAAGATTGTCTTCCATACAATATTTGTCCTCCAGAGGTAAGTGTATCTTGTAAATTGTCAGCTTTAAAAGATTGCTTCCCATACAGTGTCTGTTCTGTAGGGGTAAATTAACACTGGGAATTGTCAGTGGTTTAAGTATGCCTCCCATACGGTAATTGTTTTTAGCTTACTTGAACACAGCTGTCAAACAATGCCTCCAATGTGATGTTTACTATCCAGAGGTAAATGTACATTGTTGTCAGTTTTCAAAGTATGACTCCCATGCAATATCTGTGTAGTAGAAGTTAGTGTTCCTTGTCAGTTAGCAGTGTGATAGACTTCTTTTACCCTGTTAATTTTCTCTGTGAGACAAGGGTTATCAAAGAATGTCTCCCATGCTATATTTGTCCTCTAGAGTTAAGTGTATAATTGAACAACGAGAATTGTCAGCTGTGTCTACTCTTAGTCTTGTAGGGGACTGAATGATCATTTTCTTCAGTGTGCACCACCCATGTTCCAGGTGTCTGCACAGAGTCATATTCATAACTTTGAAATGTCCTTCAGAACTGCAGGTACTTCTAAAGTTCATTGACAGAAATATTTCTTGGATCAGTATGCTTGAGCTGTAGCAGTCATAGCCCCCTTTGTTACTTATAATTACTTACTCCTAGAAAATGCTTCAACAATTCAGAATACAATGGCACAACTCGTAGATATTCTGCTTTATGTGATAGAAAATGTGTATACTTCATCTTTTATAATTACAGCTTTTACAGTGGAACTACAAGGCTGACTTTAGATCAGATATTTGGGGAGCTGGTTGTCTGTTTTATGAAATGGTAGCTGGTACCCCTTTCTTGCATGAGCTTAGACATGAAGACAGGGAAACAGTACATAAACAGATACGAGATGGTTCCCTGCCAGACATTTCATCTTGGAGTAAAGAAAAGAGAAATATTTTATATTTTTGCTGGCAGGTAATTGAACTTTATCATGATTTTTCAATTTAAACAGTATGATAAAGAAATTTTAGGAAAATGGATTTACATTCAGAGTCAATATAATTTTGTAGATTATAATATGGGACACTTAAACCTTTTATAAAATCAAATGATTTATAAAACTTGCTTTTTGTCAAGCCCGCTTGCGGAAGCTAAGATGTCGTCCAAATGGCTGTCGGTGTATGTGTGTGCATGTGTGTGTCGGTCCGTGCGTTCCCAATTTTTCGCAGTATTTATCCCCTTGACAGAACTGGAAGCCATTTTTGAGGTCAAAATTCTAGATGTGTATGGTAATAGGGATAGTTTATAAAATCAGCAGAACATGAGTAAATACGTAAGGACTTGTTATATTCCTTCACACATGTGAAGGTTATTTGGCAGCCATGGAAAAAATTTTTTTGCCAGTAATCAGAAATTCACAGCATTGTGAGAAATTTTTGTCTCAATTGTAGTAGAGTTTATGGCCACCAAGGCAGATTAAATGTGCAATATGAAAAGCATCTATATATGGATGATCATGGAGGGGAGAGGTGGGGGGGGGGGTGTGATTTTGAAATGTGCTGTACAGATCCTCTTAACATTCTTAATACATTGATTAAATTTGTTTGTATGATTTCAGGAAAAAATGGAAGATAGGGGAAGTCTGGAAAGTGTGCTACGTTACATACAGTCCTTGAGAGTTAGATGAGAAAGAACTTGTTATGTGATATGAATTGTTATGTATATAATGTGATATGGGTTGTTACGTATGTAATGTGATATGGATTGGAAATCTCTGGTTTTTAGGCAGTGGCTCGCAGTTTGGTGGAGTAAGACTAGCCTAAAATACTTCTCTTTAGTGAGTCACATACCACTAGACAGGCTACCAGTAATTGCATGTGAGTTTTGAAAAATAAATATATACATGTATATATAAATATATTAGATCATTCGCATAATTGCCTTTTTATGACCTCCATGTAAATAATGCACCTGGTGTTGTGATATTTAAGTCTTGCATTGAAAGAAGAAAAAAATGTATAGAACTGTGTAAAGCACATATTCAAAAAATAAGACTGAAAAGGTTATTTCTATTATAACATGTTATTCAGTGTATTATTGAAATATTAGAGTGAAATATATCTGGTATTTCCACAGTGAAAAATATCTAATTTCACTGGTAAAAAAATATAAAATAGGTAAATTTAGTGAAGACATAAGATAAAAGAATTTGTTTGTTTTACATGTCAGATCAAATATCTCTCACTCGTGAGCACTTCATCAGTCCTGAAGCATATTGCATCTTGTGTTCTCTTGTGAAGGATATTTCAATCTTACGCAGAAACAAATAAATATCCTCTATATATGCACTGAATAAAACATAAAAAAATTTGGAAATAATTCATCTTGCTTTTTATTTAGAAAATGAAGGTTATTGTCAGACTGTTGATTATGTATTTTTACTTTTCCGAACATTTTGTTGAAAACTTAAAAAAATATAACAACCAAATTTGTAGTCATAGCCTCTACTCTCATCTAAAAAGTTGATCACATGTATTGACATGCTGCTGTTTGACTGAGGCCTGATAGGGGTAGCTGAATTCAGAGATCTATGTATAGATCTGGCAAAGTTGATGAATTATTATCCCCTGCTAAATGTATGCCTGATCTCAGTCTGTTAGAAAAAACTGTTGCTGCTGATTTGGTCACAGAAATTAGAAAACTTAGAATATTAAATAACAAGTAATAAACTATTTTTAAAAATGCAAGTTGGTGAATGATCTGATGCATATCAATAATTGTTTTGAAAATATGGTTGTCTAGTTGTAGGCCTACTTGACTGAACTACTAGCTACTGCCTTATTTTTACAATGGAATAGATATATTGTGTCAAAACTGCTGAGCAGTTGAAAAAGTTAGTTTTATATAAGAAGGTATTTTTAGGTACAAATTTGTTTAAACTATATTGTCAGCTACATTACTATAGCATTGACTTTCAAAATAACCCTATTTGTTTTTATATAGCTTACATCTGTAAATAGTTTTATCCTTTACTTTCCACTGTGCCATTTTCTTAACTGTTTTTAATATTTTTTTATATAGTAAACTAAAAAAAGTACCATAATCTATATTTACTCGTTCAGTGTAATGTTACTGTTACAGTGATAACATACAGCACTTGAATCATTTATTCATGATTTGTCTACACTATGATTTATCAGCACTCTCCTATGTGATATGCACAGTCATAATATGCACACTTTCAACACAATTGTTATAAACATGAATTATTAAAATACATATCATTCTGTGTTCAATTTAATCATACTCATTTGATGTAATTTCACATCCATTACCTCAACACACACTTTATATATAAAACAGTCAAACTTTGTTCGCTGGAACTTGGATAATTCGAACAACCACCCTTTGGTAGAACTTGTTGTCCGGTCCTGGTAAATTTATTTTGCTTGATGTCTTTAACTGCCAATAACTCAAACAATTTCAAATTTTTCCAGTCCGGTCTAGTTCAAGCAAACAAAGTTTGACTGTAACTTAAACACGCTCATTCTGTTTCAGTTATTAGAACAACATACATGCTTATCTTAATTAAACACAGGTATTTGTTACTTTAACATTACTTAAGCAAATTTGATCTCAAAATTTTATAATTTTCAGATACAGATCAAGCTGCTATAGGGCAATAAACATTTTGTTGCAATATTAATTATGATCATTTTAATCATGTTAGTACCTAAATCACCTTTGACTATCACACTAATATTTTACTAGTCTTTGCATGTTAAAATATTTTAACATTGCATAACTTCAAAAAATTTTAAGAAATACAAAAATGTCAGGAGTTGATAGTTAGCAAATAACACCCCCCCCACCCCCCAACCCCGCAACCCCGCCTTACAAGAACTATGAATTTGTGTTCATGCATCAGCGGCTAATTGACCTTTTTTTTTTATAGTTTGTAATTTAAAACTATGGAATTAAATCATAACAAATAAAAGTCACCTGTGTTTTATTTTTTGAAATTGGAAATCTGTAAATCGTGACCCCAAGAAATAATGCTATTGACTGAAACCACAAATTTTTCTTTTAACATTAAGGTATAAACAAGATGTAAGAACTTTGAAGTGTTATTTGTTTATGTAGATCTATAACATTTATAAATCCTTTGTATGATAAATTCCTAGAATTGTTTGTAGTTTTTCAGATTTTGGTATTAAATGTTTTATCAGATGTATTGTAACGGATAAAAATAAAAATGTAGTTGTTGATTGTTGAAGTTAAATGTGTAATAATGAGTTACCGATATTTGTTACTATATAATAGTTTATTAGTTGTTGGCTATCTAGGATTATAGACAGTAATGATATTTATTTATTAGACACTTTCACTGTGTTGCGGGAAATACTGTTTGACTATCTTGTTGGGCATAAAAAAGAGAAAGTAATTTTTAATTATTTTGTTAAAAAAAAAAATATATAAATCTTAATAGTCATGTTTTTATAGTGACTATATTTTAGTTTTAAGATAATTTGTAAGAGCAGCAAGCCGAGAGAAAGTTCAGCAGATATAAGATCTTTAAATGTCTAAATGGTCATTTTACATTTTTGTAGAACTGTAAAATATATAGGGGGCCTCCGTGGCTGAGTGGTTAAGGTCACTGACCCCTCACCATAGAGGGTTTGAGCCTCTCTCAGGGCACTGAATTCTACATGTGAGGGAGCCATCCAGCCAGCTTACGGAAGGTCGATGGTTCTACCTAGGTGCCAGTTCGTGATGAAATAAGGCATAGAGGAGCACCTAGGGTCTTCCTCCACCATCAAAGCTGGAAGTTGCCATATGATCTATAATTGTGTCTGTGTGACATTAAACCCTGACAAAAAATTAAAAAAGTATGCACCAAGAGAATTCAAGGACAGTATTAGTCCATCCCAATTTAGGAATGAATCTTGTATTGCCCCATTAAATTATAAACCAGTCAGATTATATGCATGTTGGTATCATAACTCATGGCTTGGAATGATTGTATTTTGGGTCTATTTATTGTAATAATACTAATTGTTAATGGTGTTTAGAGATTCTATTTCTGTTGTAAATCAAGCGACATTTGTCACACAATATTTTGTATATGTTACTTCTTGTTTAAAGTTTTTGTTATTTGTAAATTTGATAGTTTGTACCAGAATTAGATATTTCTGTACTGGTCAGGGGCCACCAACCAGACGCTTTTAGAGGTTTTTCGCCATTTTCTCTTTCATTTCCTTCATTACAACTGTGAAATTTCACATGAACATAGTTAGGTGCACCCTCAAGAAGAAGACTTAATTTGTTTACCCCTAATGAATAATTAATGCCCTTTCCAGGGCCGAATGTAGGGTCAACTAAACTACTTACTTTCACTGCTTGGCAGTACCATATATCTGGACAGTTTTTTAACAGCTGTTATAGGAACCTCTGTACTGATGACATTTTGATATGTAATGTGAAAATGAGTCAAAGTATTCATTATTGGCCTGAAAGATATAAATTTTATTCAGATTTTTGTGTGTGGAAAACTGCTATATGATAGTAAGAAATGCAGTGCGGATTTCCAAATCCCCCATGATAGTTTCATGCTTCAGTATGAATGACGAAATCAAAAAATGAAATTTCCTCCCCAATAAGTTATTTTTGTCAGATATAATTCCACATCATTGTTAAAAAATCAAATGTCTGTTTGACTTATAAAAGATTGCTAAAAATACAGCAAAATTTAGCAGCTACGAAACTGTCCGGTTTGGTGGTCGTCCGGATTTGGTGGTCCTCAACCAGTATATGTTGATTTTACAAATACTGTAAAATCACTTCTATACATGGGGGACTATTTTTTGTGGAATTTGCAGCTGCAGCAGTACAAAATCCCAACAATGAAGAAATGTACATTTCTTTTATCTTGACAAGTAGGAATATACAAATTCATATTCCAACAAAATAGATGTTTTGGGCAAATTCATGAAATTTTGTACTCATGAAATTGAATGATTTCACAGTGTTCTGAAGTGTATGTAATGATATTAATTTTAATAATATTTTAAGTTTTATTGTGTGAATTAGTCTGCAGGTACCAGCAGGTATTTTCAGACATATGTCCTAAGGACAATGTTCGCTTAAACATTAAATTATGGCCTACACAATTTGAAAAAACTTTTGTGTTGAAATACACAAATTCGTATCACCATGAAAAGCAGTTTTGCCCTAAATCATGAAACGTCTTGTCCACGTAAATGATTTGACAGTAGTTGAAAACATTGGTAAAGATATTTCCTAAAAGCTGATTATTCCTGCTGAACAATTGTACCATTGATTGTTACATGTATACTTGAGGACAAAAATTGCCTGATGCATATGTAGGGTATATTTCTTTCCTTCATATTGTACTGTAATATCTTAATTAATGTATTTTCAAGAACGTTTACATATTGTACTTAATTTTATGCTAAATGACGAGTGGTACGTTTGTCCATGTATGAGCAAGTGATCCAGATTTAGAAGCAATTGACAAAAGATTTTTATGAAATTTTTAAGTTGCTACAGTCAGTCATATCATAAATAGAGATTTTTAGAGGCTGTAGTGCTACTTACCGGTAGTAACATTTGCATTAAATCAGCATTATTTTATTGCTAACATTGTGTCATTAATCATTACTTAGCGTAACTTGAGAAAAAAGTAAATTAAATATGCATTATTAGCATTAGTATTACCCTAACCATCAACAGGCATATTATGAACTATAAGGATCTTATGACTGACTGTGTAAGACAGGGTTTTCCCAAACCCGAGGGGGCAGCAGGGATTGGAAAACTCAGTGCTAGCAAGGCTTTTTTTATTCCAGGTTGTCCCAAGTGTTGGGAAAACACCTGCCTTACACAAGCAGTCATGTTAGATCATTTTTCTTGCCAACCAGTGATGTTACAGTAGTATTTTCAAAGATATTTAAAACTAAAAATCACTCATACTTGTAACATCATACAGTGACATCTATGCGCACATGAAGCTTGTGTTTTCTGTAGGGAAAAGACAAGGTGATCTGATCTCCTACCTGAATACCTGTCTTTCACGCTAGTAGGCAAGAAATACGTGGATACTTAAATGTTGAGGTCTGGGTTAATGTTAATAGATCTATTTGCTAAAGTTTGTGAGAAAGAAATATATTCATTATAAACATGAGGCATTTTTCAAATCCTGTATTTATCCTTAGTAAATCCTATTTAAGAAATAATGTATAGAAAACCGTGTTTTAATGTTATTAATACACGGAAAGAGGTTATATGTCTGTGGAATAATTTCACGAGGGCATATACTAAAGTGTATTAATTTAGGTAAAACACGTTTTTGCTATTCATTATTTCGGTTCTAATATGACTATAATCTAAAACTGTGTTACAGTAGATAAAATATAGTAGCGCTCTTTCTTGGTCGCAACAAAAACATTGACATCATTGCACGTTAACGTGACATCATTTTAGCGTAAGCGTGTTCAAACAGAAACAAACATATTAGAAATAGATATATAACACAGGTATATAGGGGAATTCTCGTACAGCATTGTAATATAGCTTTAAATTGTATCCACTACATAGCTGCATACTTAATTTTCTGCAGGTTGTTTGTTTTCTTTCTGTTTTTTTTTCTGTTATTTGATTACAGTGACAGTGGTATTCCAAGGTCTTATAAGATACAGAAATAATGAATTATAATTATCTATCACATCATTCAGCGTTATATAATGCAATGTAGAAACTATTTACTGAACACTGAAAGAAGAATAAAAGTACTCAAGACACACTGTGCCAAAACTGAACAATTACAATAGTTTTATACAAGTATCAATAAATGTTAAATAGCTGCTGAAATATTGTTACAATCCTGATAATAAATACATGAATGATAAGTAGTTATTTGACTTTTTCATTTTCATGTAACTTGTAGCCGGACTTCTAGCCATGTAAAATAGTTGCAGACATATCTTTGATCCTGTGTATTTGTATCCAAGTTTCTTTATAATCTTTATAATCTGCATTGACCACTGAAAAAGAATATCACTGAGTTTAGTTTCTGAATGGGTGCAAAATAAAGAACATTCCAGAAGATTCTGTGGTTCTTACTGTGTCATTTTTAAAGCCCTGATACTACCAACTCTTACCCAGAAGAATGAAATTTCACCTGAAGAGTGGGACATGCTGATTATGTTGTCAGCTCTGTGTTGTTGTATTCACTCTTGTGATCCTTCCAATCTCAGGTATGCTGTGAAGTCAAGAGTGGTCAGCTACTTATATTAATCAACAGTACTATAAAGTTTAATGGCCAAAACTCAAGCATTCTCCAGTGAAATCATTTTTAGCTCATCTGATATTTAGCTAACCTGAGCTTTTTTTGTGACCGCTCAATGTCCGTCGCGCGTCGTCAGTCCGTCAAAAAAAATTTCTTCAAAACCACTGGGCTGAATTACACCAAACTTCACAGGAATGATTCTTGGGTGGTCCCATTTCAAAATTTTTCAAGAATTGAATTCCACACAACTCTGGATGCCATGGCAACCGAAAGGAAAAACTTAAAAAATCTTCTTGTCCAAAACTGCAAGGCATAGAGCCTCAATATGTGGCATGTGACATCATCTAATGGTCCTCTATGAAGATTGTCCAAATTATGCCCCTGGGGTGAAAAGAGGCTCACCAGTTTTATATAGACATATAGGAAATTTGTTTTAGAAAACTTCTTGTCTAAAACCACAAGACCAAGGCCTTTGATATTTGGTTTGTAGCATTGCCTTGAGGTCCTCTACCAAAATTGTTCAAATTATAAGCCTGGGGTAAAAAGAGGCCCTGCCTTGGGGGTCTCCAGTTTTACATAGACTTATATAGGAAAAAAACTTTAAAAATCTTCTTGTCTGATACTGCAAGGCCTATGCTTTTGTTATTTGTTATGTTGCATTGCCTTGTGGTCCTCTACCAGAATTGTTCAAATTATGCTCCTGGGGTGAAAAGAAGCCCTGCCCTGGGGGTCCCAAATTTAACATAGACTTATATAGGGAAAAAAATCTAGTCTGAAAGTTCAAGGCCTAGGCCTTTGATATTTGATATGTAGTGCTGCCTAGTGGATCTCTAACAAGATTGTTCAAATTAATCCATTAGGGTGAAAAGAGGCCCTGGCCTGGGGGTCACTTGTTATATGAGTTATTAGGAATAAATCCTTAAAAATTATCAGATCATATTTCCTAGACAGTTTAATTATAATTACCTGATGACCACAAGCGATTAGGGGTCACTTGACTGTGACCTTGACCTATCGACCTACTTTCTTGTTTTTAGCTCACCAGAGCACTAGGTGCTCAAGGTGACCAGTCATTGTCCGGCGTTCGTCAGCGTGCGGTGTGCTTCAACATTTGCCTTGTTAACACTCTAGAAGCCACATTTGTGACCCAATCTTTATGAAACTTGGTCAGAATGTTTGTCTCGATGAATCCTAGGTCAAGTTCGAAATTGGGTCGTGGGTTCAAAAATATGGTCACTAGGCCAGATCAAAGGAAAATCTTGTTAACACTCTTTAGAGTCCACAGTTTAAGTTTGAAACTGATGAGAATTGGTCAGAACGTTTGTCTTGATGACCTTTAGGTCAAGTTTGAATCTGGGTCATGTGGTCAAAAACTAGGTCACTCGGTCAAATCAAAGGGAAAGCTTGTTAACACTCTAGAGACCACATTTGTGACCTAATCTTTATGAAACTTGGTCAGAATGTTTGTCTTGATGATCTCTAGGTCAAGTTCGAAACTGAGTCATGTTGGATCAAAAACTAGGTCACTAGGCCAGATCAAAGGAAAATCTTATTAACACTCTAAGAGTCCACAGTTTAAGTTTGAAAAGTGTGGGTAAAAAAGTAGGTCACCCGGTCAAATCAAAGGAAAAGCTTGTTAACACTCCAGAGGCCACATTTGTGACCAAATCTTTATGAAACTTGGTCAGAATGTTTGTCTTGATGATCTCTAGGTCAAGTTCGAATCTGGGTCATGTGATGTCAAAAACTAGGTCACCTTCAAATCAAAGGAAAAGCTTGTTAACACCCTAGAGGCCACATTTGTGGGCCAATCTTTATGAAACTTGGTCAATCTGACTAAAGTACTTGATCTTCTAAACGAAGATCTGAGAACGACCTATTCACATTCGTCTTCTGTATATTTTGGATTTCCATTATTGCTATTTTTATGTTATCCAATCAGACGACTTGTTCGATTGTCAAAGGATAAGAAAAATATGCGGTTATTCCAGGACTCGAACCCGGGACCCCTCGCTTACAAAGCAAGTGGCCTACCGACTGAGCTAACCGGCTATCTGATACATTACGACATAAGAATTGTAAATATCAAAAGTCAATGCTACATGTAGATTTGCAAGATGTTGTAAGCTAGGCTCTGATTGGCTAGCGAAAGAGCCGTCAGAACGAGGCAATGAATAGGTCGTTTTCAGATCCTATGCGTAGCGTAATAGGAGATGTACTTTAGTCAGATTGGAAACTTGGTCAGAATGTTTGTCTTGATGATCTCTAGGTCAAGTTCGAATCTGGATCATGTGGGCTCAAGAACTAGGTCACCCTGTCAAATCAAAGGAAAAGCTTGTTAACACTCCAGAGGCCACATTTGTGACAAAAGCTTGGTCAGTAGGCCAGATCAGCTCTGGTGAGCGATAAAGGGCCATCATGGCTCTCTTGTTTAAGATACTGCCTTGAAATTTGGATGACATGTAAAGTTTTGCACATTAATCTTAAAACGGACTTTCAGTGACCTACCTTTTTACAAATTAGCATCAGTGTGCCATTTTAAACATGTGGCTCATATTACTCAGGTGAGCGATTCAGGGTCATCATGACCCTCTTGTATTATAGTGCAATGTGCGATATATGATCGTAATTTGCAATTTTTGTGTAAATAGGTCATATATATTTTGTTGCATTTTTATTAACGTGAAGCACGTAAAACTTTTTAATTACCATAGCTATGTATAACTGGCGCAGTCGCTTTTTCATCTCGTGATTGGAATTTGATAGAAAATGTTCGCACTGCTAGTCCACTTGTTTACCTAAAAATAAGCCAGAGTGCAGCACGACTTCAAGGTGACCGAAAGTTGCAGGTGGGAAGTGGAAATAAACAACAAATGAGTATTGCTGTTGATAATGCACGTAAAGTCGTCACCCATAATAGATAGTAAGACACATGTTTAGTTATGTAATACTTTGGCAAACATGAAGTAGACGCCATAACAATGTTCGGTCATCTGTGTCTTGATCCTCAAATGGTATAAACGATTCACAAGTAGCCCAGAACTGCTAAAACACACCCAAGTTGGAGAGAGAAAACAACTAGAAGACACTTTTGTAAAAAAGAGCATGTCTCCCCCAATGCAAAGTCATATTGGCAAGAAGTCAATAGGGGTCAGGAGCGAAAGTCAGAGACACTGATGGTTGGCTGCAATAGGGATCATGTCCAGTCATACTAAGTTTCAATATTCTTAGCCTAGTGGTTAAGTTACTGTTCTGGCTCCTGTGACCTTGACCTTTGATCAAGTGACCCCAAAATAAATGGGGGTCATCTACTCTGCATGTCCAATCATCCTACGAAGTTTCAACATTCTAGGTCAAGTGGTTCTCAAGTTATTGATCGGAAATGGTTTTCCATGTTCAGGCCCCTGTGGCCTTGACCTTTAACTGAGTGACCCCAAAATCATGGGGTCATCTACTCTGCATGACCAATCATCCTTTGAAGTTGCAACATTCTGGATCAAGTTGTTTTCAAGTTATTGATCGGAAATGGTTTTCAATGTTCAGACCCCTGTGACCTTGACCTTTAACGGAGTGACCCCAAAAACAATAGAGGTCATTTATTCTGCATGACCACTCATCCTATGAAGTTTCAACATTCTGGGTCAAGTGGTTCTCAAGTTATTGATCGGAAACGATTTTCCATGTTCAGGCCCCTGTGACCTTGACCTTTAACAGAGTGACCCCAAAATCAATAGGGGTCATCTACTCTGCATTACCAATCAATCTATGAAGTTTCAACATTCTGGGTCAAGTTGTTCTCAAGTTATTGATCGGAAATGAAGTGTGACATATGGACAGACGGACGGAGAGGGCAAAAACAATGTCTCCCCTAAAGTCTACATTATTTTTGAACAACCCTGGCACAATGCTGAATGGTCACATAGTGCCCTGGTGAACTAAAACGGAATTTGTTAAGTATTCAAGACAGAATTACCATAACTGAACTTTACACTTCCTCATACTGTCAAACTAAGGAGGAATAACAGAAGTTAGTTAAACTAAAGCCGTTTTCTTTATTCATATCAGTGACAACATAGCCTAAAAATGTAGGTATAGTTAATTACTTTAATTACTCATAACAAAGACATATATATAAATGAAATACACAAAGAAAAATAAGGTAAAATGCACCTAATACACGTAAAAAACGATAGAACAAAACTTGATGAATACCGGTAGTTTCAAAAATTTGGATTGACCCTAAAGTAACCACAGTGAAAAGTTGTGTACTTTAAATAGATAAAACACTGCATCTAGTCCTCGGTTTGCCTCACCCTTGTCAATCCAAGAAGTTTCAGTAAATTCTTCTCAACCTATAAAATAATCCAGCTGTATACAGGAATAATATATATCAGTACTTCACTTGATTTTGTATTCAGATATGTAAAATATTATAGTGTAATATTTTGTTCTTATCATAACTTAAAATTAGGAAATGACCCCTAAATGGTCAGAAGACTTTGAAGGATCACACTAAACTCTAATATTTAGTTCTGCTGCTGTCCTATTTCAGTTTCATTTCTCATAAATAACTGATGCTGAAAGCCTGAAACTATTGTTTTCCATGGTTGCCAACAGACCAACCACAGGAATAGTTGCAAGTGTCTACACACAGGAATAGTTGCAAGTGTCTACAGAGTACATTGATTGAAATAAATTCTCTTAAAAACTCTAAAACATATATTATGATATTGTACAAAAAATTGATTCAGTTTTTTTTATAATGTTTATCCATACTTCCATTAAATAGTCACTACTGAAGAAACTGATGCACAGTAATGACTATAAATGATACTTGTACTATCAATTTCAAAGATTTACAAAATAAATTATATAAGAGTCTTGTGTAATTAATTATTCTGAAATTAACACTGTGTCATTTTGGTGCACTTGTTCACTTTTTCTTCTTCAACTCTTCAAATCTCCGTGACAGGTCGTCAAAGTCTACGTCATCACCTCCCGCTGATGTTGATCCTGGTGGATCAGGTAAAGTGTTGTTGGGCACAGCCGGTAGATCGGGGAAACTATCCATAGGTTTTTGTACTTGTTCTAGGGAAAAAATATATACAACATTTTCAGTTTCAATCAATCCCTTTCTGTGGGAAACATCATTGTTCAACAGCATTTCAATTTTGTAACAATGGTAAGATGAGAGCCAGTTTTCCTGAGTTCCAGTACTGACTAGTTTCCTATTAGGGAATTTACAACTTCCCCACATGAATAAGAGCTGGAGGATAAAAGACGTTAGACATACTGTCTTCACCTTACCTGCAGCTGAACACTTCATTGACAGCCTTGTACTCTTGTAAACTAACCCAGTGGGTAACATGTACATCCCTTTCTACCATGTACAAAGAAATCTGTGTTAACCTTGAAATATCTAGTATACGGTATACCCAACTGTTTTATTATAAATTAAAGTTACTTAGAAGAAACACATTCAAAACTTGCTTCCAATATTGAATTGTACAATAAAAGTATACATAAATTTACATCTTCAGCATAAGTGAGATGCTAAAATACTAAAATGACCAATCCATAATAAATGATAAGGTAAAATCTTGGCAACAAAACTAAAAATAAATAAAATGCAACCATGGGTGTATTAGGAAGAAATAGTACCACAGTGATCACGACACATGGAGCCGTTTGAAAAGTCTATATTAACTAATACAGAAAATCTGTACAACAATGTATACAATATATTTATATTTAGCAAGCAAAAGTACCTGCATGCTCTGTTTGACCATTTATTGTGAAACAACACAAAAAACATTTTGACTTGATATACCTGCATGCTAGTTACAACAACCATATCAAAAACTTACATGCACTGTGAGAGTTTATATAAAATGAAGAATGAAATGCCTAACTTACAGTCAATATACCTGCAAACCCTCCAAATGTAAAAAAGAACTTTTGAATGATTTGGACTTCCTTAAAAAAAATTGTCACCTCACTGTGAAACTATTCAATTTCCAACTTTATCAATACAAACATAAAATAAATTCCCAATGAGGTGGCCTTTCACAATAACTTACTAGGAGATGGAGGGTGTGTACTGTAAGCAGGGGGTGGAGAATGTTCGTTTGGAGGTGCTGATGCAGATATACCTGGTCCAGGTGGTGGGTAACCTGGACTGCCGGCTGCCGGAACACTCGGCACTGGAGGCGGCATCTTGTAGTCTGACTGAGGCTGTAACAGAGTTAGATTTTAAAGCTTTGCCTTGCATATTAATATTTTCATAATAATGTTCCAAATAGTCTTCATAATTATATCTAATCATTTTAGCAGATTTTACACTTTTTTTGCAATGCCCTTTAATTATCTAATTAATCCAACTATAATGCTATCTAATTAATCTAACTTTAATTCTACATTTCTAATAATAATGACCCTGTTTTCTTTAAATAAATTACATTTTCAATATGAACCAGAATGATTGTAAAAAGCTTTTCTAGTTCTACAAATTTTATGTTTGCTATACCAGTGTTGTTTGTTGCAACTGATGCAGCCTAAAGTTCAATGAATAACATTGTTGTCACTTTTTACATACTAACATGTTCTCAAATTCTCAAATAAATATGTAAATCAGGCAGTCAGTTACTGTTAAGACTTTTAAAAGATATACATGGAAACAAACCTTTTGTGGCTGGGGAGGGGGATAATACATAGCCCCTTGACTGGGTGGTCCTGGAGGCTGTGTAGAAAAAAATATTAATCAAATTACTTTAAAAATCAAAACAATGATAATAAATGAACAAGTACTGGTAAAAGGAAGTCTTACAAAATTTATTTCTTTAATCTTTTCAAGTTTTTGGATATGTTATAATCTAATATATCCAACATTTTTAGGTGTTCTTGAATCTAAATTATGAAACATAATGAAATGAAATAATTTATGTTTGTAAATCAACTGAAAACTAACTAGAGCTATCACTGAAGGTGATTAATGTACCCACACACACACTGACACAGTACATTGCAATTTGATGCACACATTGCATAATTATGTGGACTGTATGTATATAGTCTCTATGTATATAGTATAGTAACAAAAAAGGTCCCATAACTCTGCAATTTTTTTTTCTTAAAGAACCTAACATGCACCATGCACAACTACTGTTCTTACTGATGACTTGTGTCAAGTTTCATTAAACTGTATTACGGGGATGAGGAGAGTTGGTGTGCACAAGATTGTGTCTACTGACAGACTGGCGGACAGACAACCTGAAACCAGTATACACCCCCTTACAACTTCTTTGTTCAGGGGGTACAAATATGATTATAATATTGCCTATGTGATCATTATTATAACATAGGCAAGGGCTTCAAACTATACCTGAGGTTGTGGTGGATACTGCTGAGGTTCTAGAAATCCACCGCCACCACCACCGCTGTATCCGCCACCACCGCTGTATCCGCCACCGCCGCTGTATCCGCCACCGCCGCCTTTCCTGTTCTCGTCTAAATCAATCAACAAATTCTCTGCAGAGAATATTTCATCTTGTGCCATTACGGATGGATCAGGCTCAAATGGAACATTATATGACCTTGCAATTTCAATCATGTACCTCTCAATAAGAATTTTTGGTGGAGCTTGAACACCAAGTTTATGCATGACTTTTTCACTAACATTGTTCAAGGCATTTGTGCGACATGCTTGTCCAAATTCTTTACCATATTTTCTTGAAAACTCATCTGCAATCACTTTAAGTTCTGCACAATCTGTTTGCAGTCTTGGGGCAGCCCAAATCATACTTGCAATTGCCTCCTCCAGCCCAGGATCTAACTCCCTGTCATAAAAGATAAGGAAAATGATTGTGCAACATTTATAATTGATATAATCAGATTCATTTGAGTGAAGTTTTTTAACATTGTGGCAGTGGCCCAGTTGTACAATAGTTGTTACTTCAGTGCTAGGTGTTGAGGCATTGAGTTAAAATACTACTTAAGACTAATTAAAAATCCCACTGACTGTATTACACTCTATGAACAAATATATTATAATATGCTTTTAACCAGTACTAAATAATAAACAAAATATAACCTGCAATATCCTACATAAAATAATTAGCTTATATTCTGAAACTAGCATACATAACGGGCAATGAATGATAAATATTAAGGATGACTACCCGTAACAGGCCTCAATTTCTCCAAAAGCTACATACAACTTGATAATGTAAGCTTTGAAAATGTCAAACGATAGAAATAAGGTGCATATTGACAAGTTATATAGTGACAGAAGTTCTCAAAAATTTCCTTTACATTACCTCCCCTGATAATTTTGGTTTTTCATGAGTTTACATTATCTCCCCTGAAAACTAGAAAAAAATAATTTTCTCCTTTTCCCAAGGGGAATTTTAGATTTCTTTTTGATATTTGTATCAGAATCATATAATGCAGCTTTCTACCGCAAAATTTTCTCGAAACTCAAGCTCAGATTCTCATAGTCAAAGAAATTATATATTTCCCATAGGCATCAATGTTAACTTCAATACCGATTATCTCCCCAAAAAATGATAAAATTCTAAAAATCTCTCGGTGAAACGTTTTTAATTTTGAATCAATGTCTTTAAAGTGACCAAATTTCATTTAAATATTACCATCCAGTTACAAGATATGAAATATGGCTATTACACCATGTTATCCTTAAAGTAGGTATAGCCAGCTTGACCAATTTCTACCTTGTGTAAACTGTTCAACTTTAATGGCTGAGAAAGGCCCTAAAATAATCTTTTAGGATTTCTTACAACATAGCCTTGTTTAGCCTTGCTCATTTGGCTTGCCACGATGGCTTATTTTATAATCTGATATTTTATAGACATCATTCCTCTAAGCCTTTAATACCCGTATCTGTCTGTTAGAAAAACAAAGACATTAAAAACTAGAATGTGTCTGTAGGACACAGGGTGTGCCCCCCACTGGTACATTTGTCACAAATAAGGGGAAATCATTCAAATGTTTGCAGTCTTAATGGGGTATAGCCTCAAAAAAAAAAATATGAAATGGATTCATTATTCTATACCATATACTTTTTGAGCTATGAGCATCACAAACAAAATATCCACTATTTCGGCTATTTCAAGGGCCATAACTCTGTAATAAACGCTAAAATTCTCAAGAAGAATGCCAAGTGTGTAAGGTCACATTATGATAAAGACTCAAGCAAGGTTTCATAAATTTACATTAAATACTTTTTGAGTGAGGCACATAATTAAGTGAAAATGTGCATTTTTTTGACTATTTCAGGGGCTATAACTCTGGAAATAGGGGGGGGGGGGTGGGGGCGGACCCAGATGAAAAATAGGAGGTGCGCAAGTTCATATCATGATAAAGATTCATGCAAGGTTTCATCAATTTATATCAAATACTTTTTGAGCTAGGCGTGTTACAAGGTGGAAATGTGCATTTCTGACTATTTCAGGGGCCATAACTCTAGAAATAGGGGGCGGACCCAGATGAAAAATAGGAGGTGCGCAAGTTCATATCATGATTAAGACTCATGCAAGGTTTCATGAATCTATATCAAATACTTTTTGAGCTAGGCATGTCACAAGGTGAAAATGTGCATTTCTGACTATTTCAGGGGCCATAACTCTAAAAATATGGGCCGGAGCCAGACAAAAAATAGGAGGTGCGCAAGTTCATACCATGATAAAGACTCATGCAAGGTTTCATCAATGTATATCAAATACTTTTTGAGCTAGGCGTGCCACAAGGTGAAAATGTGCATTTTTGACTACTTCAGGGGCCATAACTCTAAAAATAGGGGGCGGAGTTAGACAAAAAATAGGAGGTGCGCAAGTTCATACCATGATAAAGACTCATGCAAGGTTTCATCAATGTATATCAAATACTTTTTGAGCTAGGCGTGTCACAAGGTGAAAATGTGCATTTTTGACTATTTCAGGGGCCATAACTCTAAAATTAGGGGGCAGTGCCAGACAAAAAATTGAAGGTGCACAAGTTCATATCATGATAAAGGCTCATGCAAGGTTTCATTAATTTATATCAAATACTTTTTGAGCTAGGCGTGTCACGAACTTCGGACAGACGCACGGACAGACGCGAGCAAATCTATATGCCCCCACCACTCGTGTGTGTGTGTGTGTGTGGGGTGGGGGGGGGGAATAACAGAATAAAATGCATAATTTTAAATAAGCAGCGGACAGAAACAAAACACAAAATATAAATTCAACTAGAAATGTGTAACAGACACGGTTGCCTCCGCAACATGAGAAAGGTCATACAGGCATGGTACTGCTCACAAACTAAAAGAAGGACCCTTGGCCCTATTTATTTACAAAAAAAAATATTGTAGCAAAACCAGAAAATTTAGTAATCTGTATATGTAGTGAAAATTTGCTAAGTTCAACCAAGGACTGTGACCTTGACCTTTGAGCTAGTGAAATGGTGTTGCGCACGACACATCGTCTATCCATGCATATCATTTGTGTCAAATTATTTTGAAATCGGACCATGCATGTCAAAGTTATGGAACGGACACGAAGACCACATTATCAGTATATATGTAGTGAAAATTGGCTAAGTTCAACCAAGAAATGTGACCTTGACCTTTGAGCTAGTGAAATGGTTATTGCGCATGACATATCGTCTATCCATGCTTATCCTTTGTGACAAATTATTCCGAAATCGGACCATGAATGTCAAAGTTATGGCCTGGACACAAAAATCACTTATGTAGTGAAAATTGGCTAAGTTCAACCAAGGACTGTGACCTTGACCTTTAAGCTAGTGAAATGGTTTTGCGCATGACACATTGTCTATCCATGCTTACATTTGTGTCAAATTATTCTGAAATCAGACCATGCATGTCAAAGTTATGGCCCAGACACGAACACCAACCCTTCCCAAACACACACACACACACGGACAGGGGCAACACTATATGTCCCCCCATTTTATGGCAGGGGCATAAAAAAAAGGCAGCAGGTAGTTTCATGTTTTCTGGTATATGTACAATGTATTTGAAAGGATTACATCTCTGAATGAATTTATGCTGAATGTACCCACTGACATTTTTTGAATGTGTATTTTATGATTTGTTTCTGCAATTTAGTATCATCGGCAGTGTATTGAAACCGGTGTCAGGGCAGATATCTCCTCACACCTGTTTGCACATATTTCCCAAGATTTAAGTCTCTTTTTTTAAAATCATGAGATATATTCAACACATTTAAAGCTTCTACATGAATATTAATATATAATTTATTTAAGCAAGTAAGTCTGACCCGAGTATTTTAATTTTATGTCTTTGGTGGATTTTTTAACATCTTTATTTTCCTATTAAAAATAAAATCCTAACAGTAAAAACAAAGAAGTATAAATACACAGAATCCCAACTGGAGATAATCTCACATAGGCACGTTGGCATTATCTTACAATAAAATAACAGCTCGTAAAATAAGTCACCCCATTTTTAGTTATTAAAATATTGTTTTACTCACTTTTGTGTTTGAATAAGTCCGAACCTAGCCAGCAGTAGGTCACAGTACATTTCTAACAGTTCCATTGCCTCAACAAGGTAGTCCTCTCTGACGATATGCTCAACCCTGATTCTTGCTCTGTCATCTTTCCCACCTGTAATATAGTCTGCAATTTCTTTTCTTGCTTTTTGTCCAATTTCTGTCTTCTTCTTTTCCAAAAGTTTCAGGCGATTTATTGTTAATCGAAGGTTTGTTTTTAATTTATTGTAATTTGGCCCGCTGCTGAACATCTTGCCTCTTCACTTCAAACGAATAACGTTATCTGAATTACGACTGGTAACCATTAATGAGTGCTTTTTATTTAGAAATAGTCACAGGACTCTGACTGTTTGTTGTTGACAATCTCACTTCCGGATTTTTCGATAGACTGGTTTAGTTTACTACTTTTACTTATCGTACTTACTTTGCAGTTTGGATATCTACCATTTTATCGAGCGATAATCATCAAAATTACATTTTATTGTTTCTTAAAAATGTGTTATCAAACAAAAGAGATGTTTTGATTGAAAAAAATAACGATATATCTAAAACAAATTAAATAAAATGCGACGAACCAACAGGGCCAAAATGGAAAATGAACTACCAGTCTATAATATATGTTCGCCGATAAAAGCAAAAAAATCCGAACAGTTTTCAGAGCGCCAAAAGTCAAAATCTTGAATTGTTGAATTCTCAAGGTAAGTACTGTACACAGTTCCATTGATCGCATGTTTAATTACATTTAAACTTTACCTGCCCGAGACAGCATTGTATCCAGTCAAACAGACAGCTTCCGTATTCATGTCCTGTTTATTTAAGGTGAGAATAGATTTACTAGGATTCATAAAAATTACAAGAACAAAAAAATAAAAAATAAACAGTTCAGAAGTTTACAGTCATGTTTTCTTGAAAAATGGAAATCAAAACAAGTTATTTTTTACTTTCCCAAAATTATTGTAAAACGATCTATATACAATGCTAATGAGGAGACATTGCAATTCATTATGGTGGTGGTAGTCATTGAATGGAAACTGGCTTCACTTGTCCCATAATCTTGTGACATGAATGGCTTAAATTGTCAGGAGTGATTACTGTAAGTAGAATTTATACACATTCAACCTTCTAATTTAAATAAAGTAGTAAATTAGTTCAAAACTTGTCATATTTTTCATGTCTATTCTTTTGCAGTAACTTGTGAAGATTCTTAGTGATGAGGAGTGTTTTATCATGACTTATGGCAGCAAATCTGCCTGATATTAGTTGTAAAACTGGACAACCAAATATCCAGGTACTAACTTACTTAAAGCTATCTTCTTTCTAATTTATAAGCCTGGCTTTCATAACAGCCATTTTATCATTCTTTATTAGCCATTTTGAGACAAAAAAGCATTTTCTGATTAAATGTAATTGTAGTAACCCACTTGCTTGAGCATTTAAAGCATAGACATTTGGGGCATACTGAAAGAAATATATATGATTGTGGTCATATGCAGTTTTGCTTATATTACCTGTCTTTGAATTGCAAAGTCCAGGATAACTGGAGCATTTTACTCAACCCCTTGCAACCTTGGTTATGTTTTTACAACTTAGTACTCAAATTAAACATAATTTTTGTCTGTGTTTTTTTTTTTCTCAAGAAAATGACCCAGATTCAAAATTCCATAATGGATGAAAAAATAATTAATTCTTGGGGTGTCCTTATTGGTATGATGTGCAGGACAGAATCCTGTACAGAGAACCTATAAATAATCAAACACAATTTCATTTGCAGTAAATCTAGTAAGTGTACAAACATGGTTCTGTTGCTATGATCGCAAAATTTTAGGTATAATCGCAAATACAAGAAACTTTATTTTGAGTCGGTGTTATAAACATATAACATTAGCATTATGCAATTTTCCGACTATAAAACAAAAGACAATAAAGCAATTAAAAAACAAACAACCTGTAACTAAAACATATTAAGATAAAATTATACATTAAGACATTTAAGACATGGTTAAAACAAACATGACTGGCAATAAGCAGGATGTAATTATGACATATGTTAACACATTTATGGCAAAGGTATAAAAGAAATAAGAAGAGACTAGCAAGCATGCTGAATAGCTGTATCTGACAATCAAAAAGCTGACAAAAAATATAAAGCTGCAAACTAAAAAATAAAAAATATAAGCTCAAATGCTGACAAGCCTAAACTGTTGAACAAAAACTGACAAACAAAAGCTGAAGCAGAAAAAATAAGAATTCAAATAAAAATGAACTAAAAAGCAAACAATATTGGAGCATGCATCTAACATATTGTAACTAAGGGGGATAAGGGGATCAGAAGCTAGTGGCACATTGAACATTTACAGCTTGGGCCGACCCATGTCCGTATCAGCCTAATAAACTCCTTATAGTTTTCTGCTTGTCATATATTGTTTGGTAGGCTGTTCCAGACCCGTGTTGCCTCAAACCGAAAGGATCTCTCTTACCGTAGCTGGTGGTTCTTACGTTCGGGACTTCCACTGTATTGGTATACCTACAAGAATATTTTGAGTTTTTAAAAGTAACTAAGTCATGTAAATATGATGGAGATAATTTATAAAGACATTTAAAAGTTTCAATTGCTAAAGTTCTTAATCTCCCAAGGTGTAATGTTAGCAAACAGAAATACCGCTTCCTCTGAAATTCATTTTGTTAATAACTAGTTGTTTTTTCCCCCTTATTTAGGATCCTGAAGGTTGTGACTTCATAGAAGCAGTAAAATGGACAGAAACTGGAAATCAGAGTCTTTATTCCTCACCAAATATATGGACATCCAGAAATGCTTGGCATAATGACAAAAACATGCCAGAACATACCCCAAATAAACTACCTAAAATGGAAGTTACAAGTACTGTTAGTACATCTTTGGATGAAATTACTGCTACTGGCTATGTTCTTGACTCAAATGTGGAGAATTATTCTGTAGACCTAGAGAGTTATTGTCAACCTTCACAATATCCTGATTCGGGGATTGAAAGCAGCAGCTTGGCAAGTGGTCAGAATGTTAATTCAGTCTTGGCTTGTCAAACTCCTGTCACTTCTTATTATGCAGTCAGGAATACACCCACTTTTGATAGCCAGTGTCACGGAAGTTCAGTCTGTATGTTACTATCTGACAACAAATCAACATGCACCAGCTTGATTTCCCGGACAGACTGCCGCAGTGAAAGGCAAACCAATGATTCAGCTTATTTGTTACCTAAGGAACTCTGTTCAACTTCTCAGTGTAGCCAGCAACTTGCATTGTCTTCTGTCCATTCTTCCTGGCATGCACAACACGGCACCAAAGGATATAATCAGGGAACACAGCCTGACCCTTCATTTGACCAAGGATACAGCAGTCATAGCACTGGGAGCAGTAACCAGGGGCAGGACAGTCAAAGGGAGGGGTCAGTCATGGAAGAGGGGTCACAGCTGGACCTTTGTATAGAAGAAAAAGGATGGTCAGCAGGCAGTAAGTCTGGAGATGATAACTATTTGCATGGGGAAAATGAGTTAGAAGACCTGCTTTATCACTTTCGTAAGTTTAATGTGCTTTTTTCCTCAAACATATCTGATACTAAAGAATACAAAATGAAAGAGTAAAATATGAAAATACATTGCCAGTTTAATATTGCATATCCTCCTGAAAACAATTTATAAAAAATGTATTTTCTAGTGGAAAAATAGATAATTTTATTCAGATATATTTTTCATGCACAAAGTTCAACAAATAAGGCTTAATTCTAGAAATACAACTCTTTTGATAAATTGTACAGTAAATGATTAACTTTTAATTTTACATAGACCTGAATATACTTTATTTTAGATCACTATACATGGATACTGAAATCCTTTAAATCTGTGTTTTCAAAGCCTTTGAAATAACGTTTGTTTCAGAAAATTTCTTCCAGAATCGTTTTGAGAGTGAATTCCATCGTTACCAGGAAGCAGTATATGGTATAATACAAGAACAACAGAACCATGTGAGGCAGATTGTCCATACAGCAATCAGAGAGCAAAGCTCCTCACAGGTAACTCTCCGTTGTAGTGGTCAGGGAGCAAAGCTCCTCACAGGTAACTCTCCGTTATAGTGGTCAGGGAGCAAAGCTCCTCACAGGTAACTCTCCGTTGAAGTGGTCAGGGAGCAAAGCTCCTCACAGGTAACTCTCCGTTGTAGTGGTCAGGGTGCAAAGCTCCTCACAGGTAATTCTCCGTTGTAGTGGTCAGGGAGTAAAGCTCCTCACAGGTAACTCTCCGTTGTAGTGGTCAGGGAGCAAAGCTCCTCACAGGTAACTCTCCGTTATAGTGGTCAGGGAGCAAAGCTCCTCACAGGTAACTCTCCGTTGTAGTGGTCAGGGAGCAAAGCCCCTCACACGTAACTCCCCGTTGTAGTGGTCAGGGAGCACAGGTAACTCCCCGTTGTAGTGGTCAGGGAGCAAAGCTCCTCACAGGTAACTCCCCGTTGTAGTGGTCAGGGAGCAAAGCTCCTCACAGGTAACTCTCCGTTATAGCAATCAGAGAGCAAAGCTCCTCACAGGTAACTCTCCGTTACAGTGGTCTGGGAGCAAAGCTCCTCACAGATAACTCCCCGTTGTAGTGGTCAGGGAGCAAAGCTCCTCACAGGTAACTCTCCGTTATAGCAGTCAAAGAGCAAAGCTCCTCACAGGTAACTCCCCGTTGTAGTGGTCAGGGAGCAAAGCTCCTCACAGGTAACTCTCCGTTATAGCGGTCAGAGAGCAAAGCTCCTCACAGGTAACTCCCCGTTATAGCGATCAGAGAGCACAGCTCCTCACAGGTAACTCACCGTTATAGTGGTCAGAGAGCAAAGCGCATCACAGGTAACTCCCCGTTATAGCGGTCAGAGAGCACAGCTCCTCACAGGTAACTCACCGTTATAGCGGTCAAAGAGCAAAGCTCCTCACAGGTAACTCCCCGTTATAGCGGTCAGAGAGCAAAGCTCCACACAGGTTACTCCCCGTTATAGTGGTCAGAGAGCAAAGCGTCTCACAGGTAACTCCGTGTTATAGCGGTCAAACAGCAAAGCGTCTCACAGGTAACTCACCGTTATAGCAGTCAGAGAGCAAAGCTCCTCACAGGTAATTTGCAGATACAGCAGTTAGAGGAGACAGCTCCTAATATGTAACATACTGAAATAACAGTATGAGAGCAGAACTTCTCATAGGTTACTAACCCATATAGCAGTCAGAGAGCAAAACTTCTCAAGGTTACTCACCCATATAGCAGTCAGAAAGGTTACTCACCCCAGGCTCTCCAGCCGTTCCTAGTTTTTGAAAAGTGCCTAGTTTTTCTAAAATGCTCCTAGTATTCCTAGTTTTTCATTTGCAATCATTGCAGGTTTCAATTTTGTGTTTTAAATGTGATTTGAAGATTTTCTTGCAGAAAACAATGTAGAGATGTTCAGCTGACTTGCCTATGCTGCTGGCGGTGGTGGTTTGGTGTTGCTGATACATAGTTTGGCCTTCACCCATGGTGATTTAAGGTTGAACTATGCTTAGGTGATGCCAAACAGGAACTGCAGAAGCAAATTTACAGTCAGCTGAACACTTGTGTGTATGGTAATTGGATAGAAAAACAGCAGCAGGGTAACACTTTATCTGACAATACCTCCTAGTTTTTGTCTCAGTATTCCTAGATTATATTTTCCTAGTTTTTTCCTAGTTTTCTGCATGAAAAATTCCTAGTTTTCTCAAAGTTTTTCAAATGTATTACTGAAGAGCTTGCTCACCCATATAGCAGTCAGAGAGCAAAACTTCTCATAGGTTACTCCCCAATATATAAGTCTGAGAGCAAAATTTCTCATAGGTTACTCACCCATATAGCAGTCAGAGAGCAAAACTTCTCATAGGTTACTCGCCAATATATCAGTCTGAGAGCAAAACGTCTCTACTCACCAATATTGCAGTCAGAGAGCGAAACTTCTCATAGGTTACTTGCAGATACAGCAGTTAGAGAATGAAGTGCCTGATAGGTAACATACTGAAACAGCAGCCATACTTAAGTAGTTAACTTAAAACAGAACACAGTAACTTTTGTAACATTACCCTGAATACTGTACATATATGTGCATGACAAGAGAAATCTAACAGTATACATATGTATTTCTCTGGGTTTTACAGAAAAGTTACACAGAAGAGCTTCTGTCAGAAGATACAGAGAAAACAACCACCATACCAAATTCTACCAGTAAAATAGGTGAGATTCAAATCATTCCTTGTTAACATATTTACTGTTTACACCTGTACAACTGGGTCCTGTTACGAAAAAACATATCAGAGTTTTTAGTTGTGTTTCATACTCCCAATATAGTGTCACAGAACAATAGGCTAACGAAAATACATCCAAACTGTGTGTATGCATTCATACAGTCTATGGTAAATAGTGTGAATCTGAATAATACTATCCTGGTATCCTATTTGGAAACAAAGATGCAATGAAAGATAAATTGCAACAAAATGTGCCAATGTGTACAATTGTTCTGATTAAAATGGCTTACTCTCTGCATAAACTAAGCAGGGCCAAAATAGTATGTGTAGGTTACTAACCGAGTAGGAGGTGTTCATGAAATGAAAATACCCGCGCTCGTGCGGTAACACCTCGAGCGCGCACGAGCGCGGGTATTTTCATTTCATGAACACCGATCTAAGAGGTAAGTAACCGACTTACACAACGTCATTTTAATTTGTTAGTTTTTATTTATTTATTTATTTATAAGTCTTTCCTTCTCCAAGTCAGAAAATAAATTATTTTGGGAATTACTTTAACTTCAGCAGGTAAATTGAAATACGTAAAATGATATTAAAAAAGTTGATGAAAGTTCTGCTAATTCGCCAATGTAAATGCATTTATTGTTTGTTGGGAGTTTTTTTTTTATCTTTTAATGCACAAATTCACACTTCGGTTGCATGTTTATAAAACATTTTTATTTCATGATAAACTTAGTTTCTGATTGCATTTACAGTTTTGTCGTGGTCGTTATCATCATCATCATCATCATCTAACAACAATAATTAAGATGATTATCTTCTTCTACTCCTCCCTGTTAAGTACTGAGCCGTGAATGTATCTTGTAGATGAAAACATGACGATCGTAATTCAAAGTACATGCATTCAAATACAATATTTAAAAAAGAAGTATACATGTGTAAATTCTACTTGACGCAGGTATTGTCTATTTTCCGTAAGTATTGACCTGGCACTCATTTTTCTTCACCAGTATTTTCGGGGGTTTCCATTATTTTACGAAATATTTGTATCCTGAAATAACCAATATAAATAACCAATGGCACGGTGGCATAGTGGTAGCTGTCTGATTGCCAGGCACGATACCACGAGTTCAAAATCACCTCAGACCATTTCTTTAATTCAATGTAATGCTGTTATTGATGTTACTTTTACTCTTACAATATGCCCGCCCGCTTAGCTCAGTAGGAAAGAGCGTTGATCGCGGGGTCGCGAGTTCGATCCTCGGGCGGGGCGTATGTTCTCCGTGACTATTTGATAAACGACATTGTGTCTGAAATCATTAGTCCTCCACCTCTGATTCATGTGGAGAAGTTGGCAGTTACTTGCGGAGAACAGGTTTGTACTGGTACAGAATCCAGGAACACTGGTTAGGTTAACTGCCCGCCGTTACATGACTGAAATACTGTTGAAAAACGGCATTAAACCCAAAACAAACAAACTCTTACAATATCTGTGTAACATATTTCACGAAATCTGATTGTTTTCCCTTACAGAAGCAAGCCTCTGTGGCGTACATGCTGCGTATTTGCTGTGTATATGCCGCGAACACAGTAGTACGCCAGAGGAGTACATTTTACATACACCGCATGCCGCGTACATGCCGCGTACTATTTCGACGAGTACACAGCATGTACGCAGGAGGTCACTAGTACACTTCAAGTACGCAGCACAGACTCTGAAAATTTAAGGAGTACACTGCATGTACGCAGGAGGGACTTGTACAAGAAAATAGTACACTGCATGTACACCGCAGATACTTTGAAATTTGTGCAGTACACTTCATATACGCGGGAAAGACTTGTACAATTTCTTTTGGCATTTATACTTAGTTTTTTTTTTATAAGTTAAAGTCTGAAGTAAACTTCATATACGCGGGAGGGACTTGTTCATTTTCTTTTGGTGTTTATACTTTGAATTTTTTTAGGTAAAAGTCTGAAGTACACTTCATGCAGGAAGGATTTGTACATTTTTTTTTTTTTTTTTGGAAGCAAGAACTGGATTTCCGAGTAACTTTTATCTTAATAGCATAGAATAGTTCAGATTACCGGTATTCTGAACAATGAAAATTTGCCAAACTATTTGCAATGTTCATTTGTGAAGCTTACATCTTAGTGATTTCTGAGCTGCACCTTGCATGCAGTGTAAAAATATATTCTTTTTCACTTTGAATTAATCCTGGAGCTTTCTAACTTGGATAATTGAAAAGCCTTATTTGAACTTCGTTGCATTACATTTTGTAATACATGAAATAATTACCAAGATAATGCCTCAACAGCGCCCGAATGAAAAGAATTAATAGCTCTCACTGTTATTTGAATACTGATCTTAAGCAAAACACCATTCTATCATGTTTTATAAAGGCTTTAATGCTCATTATGTTAACTCATTAAGGCCTCACCAAATTAAAAAGTTGTTCATCGGATTTGCCGCTCATATATTTTCAGAACGTTTTTGGCTAATTGCGCTTGCCCCATTGGAAAAAATCAATCCAAAATTTTTTGGTGCGCTACTTTTTACGGACGTAAAAGTGTATAAATGCTTATATAATTCCAGTCCTAGATTGTTCTCAGATGGATTTTAATCAAAATAAATACATACTACGCACACATCGTCTATAATAAATCATAACACTTATATTTAGTTGCATTAAAGTTGTTTCCCCTTGATGCAGTTACGCCATTTTCTTCAAATGTTTACCAAATTACATGCTACAAAAATTGATTTATTTCATTGAAAAGTGGATGAAGAAAAGCATACTAATTTATTTGATAACATCAATCTACATTATTTTGGTAAGGGTAAATACTTATTGATGCATGTCACTTATCTTTTTTCTGTTTTTTTCTGTCCAAATGATCAGCATTTGCATATGAAAGTTGGTGGGGTAAGGAATTTACATTATCACAGCAGTTTCGCCACAAGAGTACACAGCATGTATGCAGCAGGAGTACACAGCATGTACACCGCAGGACTCGGGCCAGGAGTACACAGCATGTACGCCGCAGGAGTACACAGCATGTACGCCGCAGGGGTAGTACACCGCAGGCTCATTTGCATGTGAAAAGTGTATGTGCCGCGTACATGCTGTGTACTATTTCCCGCATACTAAATTCCTCCAGCGTACATCCTGTGTACTATGTAGTCCACAGCATGTACGCAGCAAGTAGTACGCGGCAGAGCTCATTTGCATGTCAAAAGTGTACTACAAACGTACTATCGGTGTATGTGCGGTGTATATCCTGCGTACTATTTAAAGCCCTTGATTTCAGTACACATCATGTACGCATCATATACGCTGTATGTACACAGCAAGAGTACGTAGCAGGCCTTTTTCTTCTGTAAGGGTTCTCTTGTAGATCTAGTATTTATTTTCAGGAAACGCTGGTGAGAAATACTTTGTCTTTTTATCTAAGATACTTTTAAATATGTATTATTCAACATTTTCCATAACATTTATAGACCATAAGGTTTGATCAGATAAATATGGCAATATTTCTACCGATAAAATTTGGGGGAAAATGGTCAGTACGCTGGAGTTGAACCAAAAATGCAGTTCAGCAGCTAAACGTTTTGTCGGCACAGCTATTTGTACATGTGACATTGTGAAAATTATAAAGAAATATATACGCAATATTTATATCGCTATTTAACTTCAGACACCGAGAATTAATTTACGGAAAATATACGGAATATTCTCGAGTGCCAGGTCAATACTTAGGAACAATAACATGGCATTAAATAAATATTACAGTTTGAACTCATCTAACATTCTTTTCACGTGCTCAGATATGGTATGATACCTGTGCACGAGCGCAGGTATGGTATGATACTTGTGCACGTGCGCAGGTATGGTATGTAGGTATTCATTTTGGTTATTAACCCGCAGAGAACAATAGATCAGTTGTGTAGTGATGCTTGAATGCCTTCAAAAAGTGACAATACCTGTATAGCATCCAGTAATTGATAATGATTAGATAGGTGTTTGAACAAGTATTTTTTCCATTTATACATACATGTTTTGTAATTTCACAAATGCTAAAATGTCTTGGCTATTGATTTCAGGAATGCATTTTACTTCGATATTAGATACAGACTATTACATACCAGTCGGTATTTCTGCAACCCCTACACCAAACAGGTACATTTATACATTTATACAATCATGTTTTCAGTCCATTCATATGTATTCTGCTTTTTCAAAATGAAGGATGTGTGGGATTTATGTAAAAAAAATGGACCCCAGCTTAGCTAATGACATATAAAATGATAAAATGACTTGCTTTTGTCTTGTGTAATGAAAAATATCACATACAAAAGCATGAAAATTGCACAAACTGTTTTTCAACTAGCACAAGTATAGACATTTTCGCCATTTTGTGTGAAACTTGCCACTCCTCCACAAAAATTGGACTTCCATCTTTAATGTCATTTAAAAGGAACCATCTATCATAAAAACTTCTTTCGTTTTTAAAAAGACTGATTTTCAGCCTATGGCTGACAGAAAAACATTTGACTTACGGTTCTCAAAACAAATTTTGCAGATAAAGCAGATTTTTTGCTTTTATACACAAAACAGCAAAAATCTCTATAAGGTAACAATATTTGGAATTCACTGAGGTAACTGTAACTAATATAAATGTTTGCTTTATGTGACAGTATTTATTACATTATACTTCAATATAATGAAAGGAACTAAGTTTACTTGTTGGAAGTAACTTTTGAAATTTCTGAAACTTGGGGGACTTTTGACAATGAAAATCTAAACTACCTCTTTCAAGGAAATATTGTATTTTAAGCAGTGTGTTGTTAAATAAGTAGGATTAAGGTAATTAAACAGTTCAGTGTAAATATACACATGCTATATCTGTACTCAACCATATCCTAAGACTGTGAAGTACACATTATTACTCTGTCTGTACACAAGCATATCCTTTGACTGTGAAGTACACAATCCTCCTCTGTCTGTACACAAGCATATCCTACGACTGTGAAGTACACAATCCTCCTCTGTCTGTACACAAGCATATCCTGGGACTGTGAAGTACACAATCCTCCTCTGTCTGTACATAACCATATTCTATGACTGTGAAGTACACGATCCTCCTCTGTCTGTACATAACCATATTCTATGACTGTGAAGTACACGATCCTCCTCTGTCTGTACATAACCATATTCTATGACTGTGAAGTACACGATCCTACTCAGTCTGTACACAACCATATTCTATGACTGTGAAGTACACGATCCTACTCTGTCTGTACACAAGCATATCCTATGACTGTGAAGTACACGATCCTACTCTGTCTGTACACAACCATATCCTAAGACTGTGAAGTACACATTATTCCTCTGTCTGTACACAACCATATCCTAAGACTGTGAAGTACACATTATTCCTCTGTCTGTACACAACCATATCCTATGACTGTGAAGTACACGATCCTCCTCTGTCTGTACACAACCATATTCTATGACTGTGAAGTACACGATCCTCCTCTGTCTGTACACAACCATATCCTATGACTGTGAAGTACACGATCCTCCTCTGTCTGTACATAACCATATTCTATGAGTGAAGTACACGATCCTCCTCTGTCTGTACACAACCATATTCTATGACTGTGAAGTACACGATCCTACTCTGTCTGTACACAACCATATCCTATGACTGTGAAGTACACGATCCTCCTCTGTCTGTACACAACCATATCCTATGACTGTGAAGTACACAATCCTCCTCTGTCTGTACATAACCATATTCTTTGACTGTGAAGTACACGATCCTACTCTGTCTATACATAACCATATCCTATGACTGTGAAGTACACAATCCTCTTCTGTCTGTACACAACCATATTCTATGACTGTGAAGTACACGATCCTCCTCTGTCTGTACACAACCATATTCATATTCTATGACTGTGAAGTACACGATCCTACTCTGTCTGTACACAACCATGTTCTATGACTGTGAAGTACACAATCCTACTCTGTCTGTACATAACCATATTCTATGACTGTGAAGTACACAATCCTCCTCTGTCTGTACATAACCATATTCTTTGTAAGCCCATATTGAAATGATTACATTCACTAAATGGAAATGACCTCATATTGATGAAGTGATTCTGATAACTCTTGTGGTAAACAAAGGGTAGAGAACAGACAGAAGATATTATAAGATTATAGTGTTACTGGCAAAGTTTATACAAGTCATGTAAAAATTGATATCATATTTCTTTGACCTCAATCATTCAAGACAGTAATGGTTTCATTTGAAGAAGTACTAGGATTGTTATGTGCAATGTCAAAAATTATGTGTCAGTGACTTTTTCACTGTTTATTTTCAGTTCTGCAGTTGTGAAAGACGAGGTTGCGAAAAGAAGGCTCCTAGATCTATATTCATTGTCCTGTTCCGTCAGCACACTATTAGCAAAAACACAATTCAAATCTTAGCATACACGACAGTACAGATAGTTATGTTATCAAGAACTATACAATTATACTGTGTGATATTTTAATTCACATGGATAATGCAGAATGTATTTATTTATCAATTACAACACTTTTTGTTTTTATTTAACAAAAATGAATTGGCCTTTAGGCTTCAACTAGCTGGTAAATGAGATAATTAAACTGCATTTGGGAGACAATGATTTAGTGCTGTCCGTCTGTCTGTCCATGCGTCTATAACAAAGTCTGTTCATGCAACTTCTTCGACACCACTAGGCAGTTTTACACCAAACTTCACAGGAGTGATAACTGCCAAACATAGTTGTGTAAATCATCGGCGTTCTCCAGTTTGATAATTTTCAGCGAAGTTATAGCCCATGATTCATCAAGTTTTATAATGTTTTGGCTATTTCCCTTATAATATTGGATGGATTTGCACCAAACCGCACAGGAATGTTCCAGTTTGATGATTTTTGGTCCTTGATTTGTCGTATTTTACCTTGTCCCAGCAACTGCTCCAATACCTCCAGGAGGAATTACACCAAACTTCACAAAAGAAGTCATTGCCAAACCTAGTTGTGCATATCATAAGCAAGTTTGTTTTACCATATATTAAATACACGACACTAACATGGGCATGGCAATTTTTTAACCTTTGAACAGTAACGGAAGACAGCAGTCAAACCGCGATATCACACACCAAATATCAAGGAAACATTTGTGTGAAATTGATTTAAAAGTGGGCCTGCTGTTTCTGACAAGAACCTTTTCAAAGTTTCCAATATATACATTTAGGTGACCATGTTTTATGACAAATCAAAATAATTTGGAAGAAGGTTAAACAAGGACTATTTGCGTGATTTGATGCAGCAGTTTTATACAAGAATTTTTTTTTAAGTTTCCACTATATACATATAGAGAAAAGTGACCACGCCCTCTGGTGGCCATGTTTTTTAAACAAATCAGAATAATTTGAACAGTCTTTGCAGGTCACAGAAGGACAATTCGTGTGATACAATTTTACAAGATTTTCTACAACATGCATACAGTAAAAAATGTGGCCAGGTTTTTTGTTGGATCAAAATAATTTGAACAATCTTGGTAGAAGGTCACAAAAGGGCAATTTGTGTGAAATTATTTTAAAATTTCAAACAAAATTTAAAGTTTCCTCTATATACAAATAGGGGAAGCGGCCATGTTTTTAAATGAATCAGAATAATTTGAAAAATCTTGGTAGAGTCACACAAGGATCATTTGTGTAAAATTATTTTAAAATCGGGCCAGCAGTTTCACACAAGATGATTTTTAAAGTTTCCATAATACACTTACAGTGAAAAGTGACCATGCCCCTGGCAGATATGTTTTTTGACAAATTGAAATAATTTGAACAATTTTGGTAGATGGTTACCTAAGAACCATTTGTGTGAAATTGTTTCAAAATCGGATATGCGATTTAGGAGTTGAAGTTGAAGATTTTTCTATTTTTATTTTTAGCTCTAGCTTCTATGTGCAACCAAGCGGAAGCGTTTGAACAACTTTGGTAGAGGACCACAAAAGGAACATCCAGGACAAGTTTCATCAAAATCCATTCAGTGGGTTTGGAGATATGTTGTTAAAGGAAATTGTTAACGTACAGCTGTACAATGGACCCTGCATGATTACAATAGCTCAACATAAGCATTTCATGCTCAGGTGAGCTGTAAATAATAAAAAAAATTCTTTTTCTAAATTATTTTATTTCCCAATGTACGCCAGAAAAAGCAATCGCAGTTTTGACAATAGCCCAACAAATAAGCAATGTAATTGCACACTTCTAAAATTTAATTTAACATGATAAATAATGTATTTTTTTCAAGTAGTACATCATGTAATAATGAAGTAACAAAGTATCAAAAGTCTGTGACAATAACCTACATGAATTCAACTAAGACGCATGCATTAATACCAGAAAACTGTTATATGCATAAAATTAGAATTTTTAAACATAACCCGACAAATACTACTTCATTAAAATCAAATATAAATTTATGATTTGACATTTTTTTCTCATTCTGGTGTTTTTCTTGTATTTCTTGATTGTTCTGAAAGTGAAGCAGTGTCTGGACAACAGGTATATACGTTCCCTGTTTCTATATACATGTAATGTCTATATATAGATTCCAATTGTTTATTGTTCAGGCTGTGCAGCTTTGTTGGCTTTCTGTGACAGGTTGATCTTGTCTCCCATACTCAATGCCATACCCTGGAAACAAAGTTAACAGTATAAACTACTAGAAATTTAACTGCTTTTTGTAGCTGTGTTTTTAAAACTTTCCTTTAAAAATTTTACTTCGCAAAACCATGCATTTGTATGTCACCTGGTAATGGATTGACCATGTCAATTCAATGTGTTGAAAGCCACACATTCAGGCCCACAATATAGGGTTATGTTTACTGTAAGTTTGGAGTTTCTGACAGTTTATCGAGTGATTATTTAACGATTGCAGATTATTTTAACAGCGACTGAATCACATGTATTAATAATTATACTGTCGCAAATATTATCTCAACAGCCAATTAAATTGCGAGTTACATACAGTTTGTTAGAACACCATAAATCTTGAATGTGCTTTACCTGGCTTTTGGCTCTAATCCTGATGTGACCTTGTACAGGTGTATCTGCAGCCAGATGGGCAGGTTTTTCTATGCTCAGATTGGCTAACACATCTTCTCCAAATATAGACTTGGCATAAAGGTTAGCAGCCATGAACCCACAATCTCCCTGTAGAGCCTGTAACATAAAGAATGTGCATGTAATACGTTAAAGAAAGCCCCAAACTTAGAAAATGCTTCATCTACGTACAACAATACTTTGCTGACTCTTTTTAACAGACTTTAATGTCACTAGAGACTTATATTTAATAGAATGACATATGCCTATACATGTGTTAATTCTATTGCACCAAACCTGGTTCCAATAAGTTCTGAGAAGACAATATTTGCTTATACTGTCATTCAAACAACACTAGTCTATTTTCATTCATACTTTAGTTAAATGAAATATTCAATTTTCAACAAAGTATTAAAAAAAATCCTCCAAAAAACGGTGAAAATATAATTTAACAAATGGTACATGTATGTTAATATGCTATGAAAACAAGCCCACCTTTTCTGGAGTAAGACATTTCATATTTGTACACTTGATAACGTGTTCAAGGAACTTTCGTAGATCGTGAATATTTGTGTTCACTGCCACCTTGTTCTCCCACTCAAATTCTGCCCACATCTGTCTGAACTCTGAGTCGTTACAGGACGCAGGTACAATATAGTCCATGATGTCAATATGAATGTCGTTAAGAACAACTACATTTCTATCACTGGCAGCTCCAGTAACATCATACACTGAAAAACATAGTTGATATTTTTAGTCATTTCTTTGTTTGGTTGGGTTTAGAATCACATTGACACAATTTATGTCATATGGCAACTTTTCAAGCTTTCTGACTGGACGAACACCTCTGAAAGGCATCAGGCTACGGAGTACAACTGACCTTCTTTCAGCCACCGGATTAGCTTCCTCACATGAAGAGTGAGGTTTCAAACCCACACTAAATACAATCTGAGACAAATAATAAAAGTTCAATATCCTGCACCATGTGAAGGTGTGATAAAATGATTCAGTCACAGCCTCATACTGTGTACCAATTGCTGCAGGATAAGAACAATATGACCTTAACTGAGCAACCAAGTTAACAACAACTCCTCCATAGATAAGAAGATATACAGAAAACCTACACTGTGATCCATGCAATAGATCAATTTATTTGACGCAAGTTAAATGATACGAAATGTTCTACTTTCTTTATATTTACAAATATGAGTCTATCTTTAAGGATAGTGAATATTTTAGCACACACAAAAATTTCTTCAAAGTTCCAACGAAAGATTACTTAAATTCAAATTTAAAAAGAAAAAAATCTTTTGGAAAACAAACCAAGATCATGATCAGTTTGGAAATAATGTAATGCATGATAATATTCTGCAAATAATTATAATCTTCACACACAAATCTCTTAAACATGACATTAATACAAACTAAAACGAATAAAATTAATTAAAGGCAAGTATAAAACCTAGCACTTACCAATATTTCCAAAAATAATTCCATTTTCTGTAGATGCAACCTTGACATTGGCCTTGATGTTACAGAAATCATGTGGTGCCATTGTTAGAGGCTGGGGCTTCTCAACCAGCTTTAGATCACCTGTAATATTGACAACAATAATCACTTCATATACTACATAACTCAGAAGTGCTTTCAATTTTGTTACCTACTATATTGGTTTCTATTCTAAGTTATCATTTATAAGCCACATTATGAGTGCCTTGACCTTTGACCCTTCAATGTTCTTAAGCAGCACAAAAAATACTCACTTAAAACTTGCATCTCTTAAACTTTTCAATCAAATATCAGAATTAACATGTCTTGATTTATCTTTCAACTAAATTTACAGTTTGCCCAAGTTGCTCTGCCAATAGAATTGCTCCACTTCGTTCAAATCTGTTCTATTTCACATTCAGTTGTCACATCAACGGTATGTATTAAATTTAATTGTTAATATTACGATTTAACAGACCCCACCCAATAACACTTAACCTGTACCTGGCGGTTACAAGTAGAAATTAATATTTTAAAACTGCTGTATTCAACTTTATGTACAATAATACAATACAAAACGATAGTTTATGCAGTCTAAAAAGTATTATATAATTATGCTTAAAGCTAACTTAATATACAAGTTCAATGAATGACACAGATTTAACAGGAGTACTTATTGGGAGAGCAATAAAACAATTTACAAAAATGTTTTGTCATCAATTATTTAACATGAAAAATGATACAAACATAAAGAGTGGTTTTTACAAGAAACGTCTCTGTAAGATGGGTTAAGGTCTTTTGTTTCCACAAATCTGAACACAACAGTATAGAAATATTTACCAAGAGTTGCAAGTTCCAGTGTAAGATTCTGCAGGGTATCAGAAGTTTGGTTAACAACTAGAACATCCAGTACTATATCAAACTGGTTAACATTAACATACGCCTCTGCATACACTGGGTCAGAGAAACCTGTCAACTGGGTCACCTGTAAAATATTTCATTGAGACAGTTAGAGCGCTTGTAATAGGTTTTCTCAAATTCTACATTTATAACACAAACATGTACAGTTTAATGATCATAAAACGAGGATAAATCATTTGCCCTGGCTTGACTTCATCACAAATGTTTGAAAAATTAAAGATATTATGTCAAGCAGTAGAAAATACACACTGAAATAAATATAAATAAACAAAAACTTTTCAAAGGGTCTAATAATTGCAGAATTCCTGCAGTAACCTCCCCCACCCCCTAACAATCTAAGCATCTTTATTAAAGAAGGCTTTGAATTAACTAAAATGTTTGAAATTGTGTTTAACAACATTTACATTTAAAGTCAGAAGGCTTTAATCTAAATACAGAAACAAGATGTTTCATGTTACATACTGTGAAATCATTAGTATTCGCGAAGGACTAATTTTTTGCGGATTTAGTACTTGCATCCATCCATGAAATTAAATTCCAATGAACATGTAAAATTTTCTTTCATTTTATCTTCAAAACTTGAAATCCGAAAATTTACATCCCCAAGAAACAGCCATTTTGGTAAGAACCATGAAATTTCATGTCAACAAAATCAAATGATTCCACAGAAGTATGCCCTTACAGAATGGCTTGCAGCTTCATGTAAGCAATGTAGCAAAAACTGTTGACTTGTGAATATCATAAGAAGTACTGTTACAATAAAATTTAACAAGAAATGAACAAAAAAATTTCCTATCCTAACATCTACAATGCATGCAGTTATAAAGCAATTAACATACCTTATTTAGCTTTGAGGCACCCATAGGATCGTTCTCTTTTTTGTTTGTCATTCCTAAAGCCTGGGACAGTGTCAGTTCAAACATATTCTGAAACCAAAGATAAAACATAATGTTTAATAAGATACAGTGTAACACCGGTCCCTCGAACATCGATGACTCCAGTATCAGGGCTGACTTGAGAATAACTCTGGTTCTTGGTTGTTTCCTTTATATTTCCTATGTTTGGAATGCTGGAAACCCTGGACAACATGAGCAAATTGCTCATACCTGTGCCACTTTCAGTGATAGTTTGGCTTAACCATTTTTACTACAAAGTCAGTGCTAATGCTTGTAAAATTATTGTGATAAAAAATTTGTAATTATAGGTAGTTATGAATGGGAAAATTGATAAGTTATGTAATACCAAAAGGTATTAGTAACATTTCTCTAAATTTTATAACGCAAATGTTTTTTTTCCTTTCCTATTCCTTGTGTTATTTTGATTCCTACCTCGGTAGCTCCAAGCTCATTCTTGTTGATTAGCTGTGCAAATGCTATAGGGTCATCCGCTTGTACTTTAACCACCTTCTTCGCTGCTGCCTGTAACATACAAGGTCAAGGTCATATACAAAATTAAAACTACAAATTCTACGAATTTAAGAAATAAAGCAAGGTATATCAAAATCTTTCTAAGAAAGATTCTTTATGAAAATAATAGTTCTTTATAATGCAGACTATTTTGAACTTAATATTTCATACAGATTTCTTTTAAATGGTTTCGTTTTTAAACTTAATTTTTTTTGTCAGTATCTTACTTGTAAAGAACTGAAAACTGTTTGTTTTCTCCTGTATGCAGTAGAGAAAATCACATGGCATGCACATATTTGTATTATGTCAAAAGGATATAGACAAGTTACCTGACTAGGTCCCCAAAATGAAGTTTAACTACATCAGAAATTATATAATAACACTGAGCTAGGTATTTCACCAAAATATCAATATAACCCTATCTACAAACCTGCTGTGCCTCCTTTTCTTCAGCCATTTTTGCTTGCAACATAAGGGAGAGAGAGTTACGAGAAGCTGTGTTAAATATCTCTGTCATTAATGGACTCTGCTCAGATAACACACGTAAACATGTGGCAATACGATCTACATCGTCATCTGTTATTGGCTGAAATAAGATCAACAGTGAGTACAAACACATCCTTTACAAACTGATTCAAACAAAAAACCACAAGAAACACTCAGCAAAGTTTTAAAGACAAAATAATATGCTAATACGGTTTGCATTCGAACTAGTGAGGTAATATAATACCTAAATATGATCCAGAACTGAAATTCAATTTGCATACCAGAATTTCAGAGCTTAATATGAAAGTACATTTGTAAATACTTTTTTTTATCAGTTAGGTACTTGTTCAATGCAAAAGACTTATGATATGGTTAAAGTTAGAAAGGGACCACAAATTAACACCTGCAAACAGAACATAATACACTACTGACACAGCTAACCTTCAAACAGTTTGTATTAGAATGTTATTCATATTGTTGTCCATACAATATGTATTAACATAAATTGACAAACCTTGGTTGGTATTCCAGATTTGCCCAGATGTAAGACTGTTGCCATAATGAACATAGACTCTGCCAGAAAGGCCTGAAATGATGCACAGTAACATTCTTATAAAATATTCTTTATATATCATGCTGTATAAAATATTGGAGAACATTAATTGGCAACACCAGCAGTTCTTTATAGACCATGCTGTATAACACCAGCAATTCTTTATAACACATCTATCAACATGTGTTCTTGACAAAAATATTTAGAACACAATGTAGTTTAAAATGTATGAAAGCCCCTATCAATGTTTCAAAACGAGGATATTCTAACATCATTATTACTTAATGCAAAGCTGCTTAACAATTTTCAATAACATACTTATTATTTGAAGTAAAAAACATCATATAAGTCAGCAGTTTCAAAACAAAATGTGAATAAACAGTTACATTTTGCCTTTTGGGATCAGTGTGAAGAGTCATGTATCTCAGGGCCAGTTTGGTGAGGGACGTTGCCAGGGCAGCGCCTACAAAGAATTCACCATCCAATAAGAATTGCCGCATTGGAGGACTGAAACATAAGAAAAAGAACCACTAGAATAATCCTATCTGAAATAAGTTAAAGCACATTGTTCAATATATATAGGAAGTCCAAAATTTCTGATCTATCTCAAAGGTTTTCAAGACTGACTTGTGTCCATGCTTGCTCTGCTCACCACTGCGATGCTTTTATAGCACAAAATGGAAAAATTGTGTTAAAAAGAACCTTGGAAAAATTTCAAAATATTATTTGATAAAATACTGTCAACTTGATTGCAATAATCAACTTCTTGCATATTTCATCTTTACATTTTGTTGAAATTTATGAACATTTTATGGATTTTTGGTGATGTTTGATGTAGCAACTTGTATGTTTTCTTTCAAGAGAAAACTTTCTACTTACTTTTCCTCTTTCTTTGCCGTGGAGACTGTACTGAATGCACTCTGGGTAGCGTATGTGCCGTCTGCTGTAACAAGCCTCTGTATGTTGCCTCCAGACATTGTATCTATAATTTCAGACAACACAAGTATAAACTAAAATAATACAAAATGCAGCAATAAGAGTGACAACTTTAAATCAGATTCATCTTTACATGTATAGGAAACAAAAATTTGTGTGTAGAGACTTAAATCTGGACAATGTGAGATACTTCTGCGAGTATCTTTTAAGTACTGGCAGCAAAATCCTTTCCATGAATCTGGAATACTTTGGCAAAAGATTAAATTAATTTGTCTTGTTCCTGCATCTTCTCATCTCATTTTGTACAGAACAGATTTTGAAAAAGTGATCAACTTGACAGTGCTCTACAAATCTAATTATGGTCCTCATTTCAACCAACAAGAGGGCCATGAAGGCCCTGTATCGCTCACCTGACCTATTGACCTAAAGATCATAAAGATTAACATTCTGACCAAGTTTCATTAAGATATGGTCATAAATAAGTGTTAACTAGCTTTTCCTTTGATTTGACCCCGTGACCTAGTTTTTGACCCAACATGACCCAGATTCGAACTTGACCTAAAGATCATCAAGTTTAACATTCTGACTAAGTTTCATGAAGATACAGTCATAAATGTGGCCTCTAGAGAGTTAACAAGCTTTTCCTTTGATTTGACCCCGTGACCTAGTTTTTGACCCAACATGACCCAGATTCGAACTTGACCTAAAGATCATCAAGTTTAACATTCTGATTAAGTTTCATGAAGATACAGTCATAAATGTGGCCTCTAGAGTGTTAACAAGCTTTTCCTTTGATTTGACCCTGTGACCTAGTTTTTGATCCAACATGACCCAGATTCGAACTTGACCTAAAGATCATCAATTCTAACATTCTGATTAAGTTTCATGAAGATACAGTCATAAATGTGGCCTCTAGAGAGTAACAAGCTTTTCCTTTGATTTGACCCCGTGACCTAGTTTTTGACCCAACATGACCCAGATTCGAATTTGACCTAAAGATCATCAAGTTTAACATCCTGACTAAGTTTCATGAAGATACAGTCATAAATGTGGCCTCTAGAGTGTTAACAAGCTTTTCCTTTGATTTGACCTAGTGACCTAGTTTCAGACCCTAGCTGACCCAGATTTAAACTTGAACTAAAGATCACCAAGATAAACATTCTGACCAAGTTTCATTAAGATATGGTCATAAATGTGGCCTCTACAGTGTTAATTAGCTTTTCCTTTGATTTGACCTAGTGACCTAGTTTTTGATCCAACATGACCCAGATTCGAACTTGACCTAAAGATCATCAAGTTTAACATTCTGACTAAGCTTCATGAAGATACAGTCATAAATGTGGCCTCTAGAGTGTTAACAAGCTTTTCCTTTGATTTGATCTAGTGACCTAGTTTTTGACCCCAGCTGACCCAGATTTAAACTTGACCTAAAGATCACCAAGATAAACATTCTGACCAAGTTTCATTAAGGTAAGGTCATAAATGTGGCCTCTACAGTGTTAATTAGCTTTTCCTTTGATTTGACAGGGTGACCTAGTTTTTGACCCTACATGACCCAGATTCAAACTTGACCTTAGGATCATCAATATTAACATTCTGACTATGTTTCATGAAGATATAGTCATAAATGCGGCCTCTACAGTGTTAAAAAGCTTTTCCTTTGATTTGACCTAGTGACCTAGTTTTTAACCCCAGATGACCCAATATCAAACTCGTCCAAGACTTTATTAAGGATAACACTCTGACCAAGTTTCATTAAGATTGGGCCAAAATTGTGACCTCTAGAGTGTTAACAAGCTTTTTCTTTGATTTGACCCGGTGACCTAGATTTTGACCCCAGATGACCCAATATCAAACTCGTCCAAGATTTTATTGAGGGTAACATTCTGACCAAGTTTCATTAAGATTGGGCCAAAATTGTGACTTCTAGAGTGTTAACAAGCTTTTCCTTTGATTTGACCTGGTGACCTAGTTTTTGACCCCAGATGACCCAATATCGAATTCATCCAAGATTTTATCGAGGGTAACATTCTGACTAAGTTTCATTAAGATTGGGCCAAAAATGTGACCTCTAGAGTGTTAACAGTCAAATTGTTGACGACGGACGGACGACGGATGCCGCCGGACACAGGGTGATCACTAAAGCTCACCTTTGAGCACTTTGTGCTCAGGTCAGCTAATAAAAGATACAGTCAGTTCTCTGCCAGAAACCATAAGCAATGCATATAATTTAAAGAGAAACTTGAGGAGACAAGCATTTTTTGCTTTCAAAGGAAATTTTCAATTTAGGGGATTTTGAAGCTAATCTGTGATCAATACATATACATGGTCATACTGAGGTAAAAATGGAAAGTAAAATCCTACCATCTTCTGATACTTCTCCAGCAGCTTTCTTCAGTTCATCATCAACAATAGGAATCTAAAAATGGAGAAAAGTCAACATGACCATAAAGTGTCTTGTGTTTGGTAAGAGACTGATTTGCTTAAGAAATATATTTTAGGGTTTAAGCTATCAAGTACTAATATAATGATGAAAACCAAATCCATAATTTTCTGTGAAATTCAAGACAACTGAGCAAGTTATTTAACTGATTGATTTAAACACGTACCTCTCCTAGAGATTGTCTAACTAGGGTCATAACACCCTGTATATCCTCCGAGGTAGTACAGTATTCTCCCAGAATCCACAGGGCAGCTCGCTGAATCCTGCAAAATCAACAATAAATCTGTGATACATGGTCTACATTCTATCTTCACAATACTGTGAAATCAGTAATATTAAAGGGGACAAATTCTTGTGGATTTTGTGTTCATGTCTGTCCAGGAAATTTAATCCCAAAGAACAAGTAAGAATCCCATATATTGAGTGCATCTTTAAAATCCAGGAACTCATGTCCCAACATCCATTTATACCAAAATTTCATTCCACGAAATTAATTAATTTTGCAGTATTTCTGAAACCAGTGTTTAATAAAATATTTTAATGGGTTTTAAAACATTATCCATATACGACTTTTACTTTATTGGAGTCATTCCTTCCTAAACTGGCAAAAACATTTTAGTTTCACTTTCGAAGTAAAGAAACGCTGTTATAATTCATCTATATTTTCAGTCTGCATATCATTTAATGAAACTTCATGCAACAACTACATTTAAGTACCTAATGAAATACGAAAAATCATTAAGGTTGAGCATTTTCCTTGCTATGTTTTAATATGTTTATTTAATTATAAATATTTAGTATGTATATACATTTTTTGACCAGGGGAAGATCAGGTTGTGCCACCATGATGAATATTCTATGTAAACAGCTGCCAATTTTGTATAAATTCTTCTAGTGACATATTTATAAATGCATATCTTCATTACTTCCTGAAGTACAGTATAACTTCTCAGGAACTATGACTTACTTCATAGCTTTTATTGTAGAGAACACATCCAACAGTTTGCTGATGATAAGGTTCCTCAAGGGCTCGAACCTATGGATGGCCTCACGAACAAACACCAGAACGTCAGCAGCGGCCGCCTCGTTACTGTCACCCAGGAATTCTATCAACTGAAATATGGACAAACTAGTCATAACACATACGAATATACACTTTTTCACATCAAATACACATTGCAACAAAGTTTCAGTTCATAAATTTTTCTAACAACACCCAATTTTCTAGACCTATTTTACAAAGAATTTGGAAGAAGCTGTGCATTATTACGCAATAAAATCACAGTATTCAAATCATAGCCACTCAAAGGAAAAGAAAACCACACAAACATTTTGTGGATGTCATCAAGGATGGACATAATAATCCTTGCTATTGTGCTGTGATTGAAACAATTTACCTCAAACAGTGATTTGCCCTTCAATAAACTCGTCATTTAGATGCATATTATTTTGTCACTTGGGCAGCCTCCTCCTAATATAATTCCATCACATCTGAACTCCTAACAATGATTTTATGCAATAACAAATCACTATTTGGGATATATGAGCCGCGCCATGAGAAAACCAACATAGTGGCTTTGCGACCAGCATGGCCTGAGCATCCACACAGTCTGGTCAGGATCCATGCTGTTCGCTTTCAAAGCCTACTGCAATTAGAGAAACTGTTAGCAAATAGGATGGATCCTGGCCAGACTGCGCGGATGCGCAGGCTTGTCTGGATCCATGCTGGTAGCAAACGCACTATGTTGATTTTCTCATGGTGCGGCTCATATTATTTCTTAACTTACCTGTGCAGGTTTTATTAAAAGGTATAATATTAAATGAAAGTATTACCACTGGTATAATAGTTGTAGCAATGTCTGGGAACTTGATGGACAGCTGATGTAGAGTTCTGACCAGTAACTGCCTGTACTTTCCTGTATCTTCATGCTCTACATTGTTCGTCTTCACAACTTCTTTCTTCAATACTAACACCATCTGTAATCAGAACAGATACAAATACAGAGAACAATTTCAAAACATTGTTATACAGTGGAGAGGTCAATGGTTGGAAAACTTTTGCTTCAGACCATCAACAGCATCAGTACTTTATTTTAAACACAATTCAGATATAAACCAGAAAGTATTCTTATTGGGGATGGTCCAGACTTCCTGGTTTTTCAGAAAAGATGTGGGCTTGATATTAAATACAATGTACCTACTGCCTCAGTCCAGTAAAAGTGGAATTCTGGATAGACAGTATCACGAAATAACTGTTGCCGGTTGGGATAATGAACAAGAGATGTTGGGAGGATAGCAATGCTTGACTATTCAACGGTTTATCAATAATAAAAGGAATCAAAAAAGGGGTATAATTTTGTAAACATACAAAATAGAGTTATGAAACCTGTAAAATGCATGTAAGCTCATCACCGTGGACAAGAGTGTGAAGTTTCAATCCATTCTCATTAGTTGGTATCGAGATACCAGCTAACATATACAGGGATCACTTTTGGCCGCGATTTCGCGATATTCTCGCATTATTTTGGTGAAAATCGCATAAATTTTGCTCAAATGCGCTTAAAAATGGCATCCGCGTGGCCGTAGATCTTTTGCCGAAATTGCAACTTTTCGCTGAAATGCGGTCTTGCCGTTACTTAATTTTTGTATGACGTTCATTTAGGCGCTTGAATTTCCCTTTTATCTCCATAGAGCGTCCGATGATTATGACTACCAGAAAAAATAATCTGTTTTCGCGATGTTTCAAAATACCATTGAAACAGAAATTTAAGCATTTGGAAGGCTTAGCTTTCTGTCTCCATTCGCGCGGATGAATAGCGATGAGAATAACAAGATGGTGGAGAAACCTCCGGTGAAGTCCCTTCATAAAAAACGCTGAACGCCCGAATTTCCAAACGAAATGGTTGAGGGTAGGGTCATAAATAAGTTTGACTTTAAAGTTGTTTTGACCTAATGGAAGTGTATCAAGTCCAGAAAGATTAAAACATAACTGAACTTCAACTTTGACAAAGCAGCTTTGAAGTAAAAGCATTAGGGGAAAAATGCATGTGGACCCAAGACTTGGTTACAACTTTCATCAACCTATTCAGCAATTCCTGGCACTGAATTTTAGAGTTGTAAAAGGTGTCTCTGAAAGGATATGTTTTGTTCATTTACAAGATAATTGTTCTTACAAATAAACAGATGTTTGTTTTCAGTGTAATAAAAGCTGTCTGCCGATGTAAAATCCCATTATAAAAAGAAAAAATCCCATTCATTTTGTCAAAAATCTCATTGATTCAAGGCAAATGGGAATTAATCTCATAGTAGTATCTGCCAAAAGTGATCCCTGCATATAAAATTTTAACCAATTTGGGACGCCGACGAATGGGTGAGTGCAGTAGTTCTGCTTATTATTTGAACAGTCGAGCTTAAAATACAGTAAAATTATTTACAAACAGAATATATGTGAAAGGAATACTGTTTTACCTCTTCTACACTTCTAGATGTGACAAGATCAAGTGCCAAGTTCAATGTCTTCTTTCTAACTTCCTGATCTGGAGAGTTCAAAACTCGGAGAATGTCCATCACAAGTTCCTGTAAAATGACAAGTGAATTATCATCACATTTATTAGATGTAAAACAAGAGCACCGCCTTGCGGGTGCTGACGCTCATCTGATTTTTTTTTGTGTAATAGAAATATTGTCCTACCCATGATTTTCTAAGTCTAAAAAGGGCCATCATTCTTGCAAAAAGCAGGATAGAGTTATGTTTCTTGATGTACAGTGTCCACTTATGATGGTGACAAACTGTTGCAAGTTTTAAAGCAATAGCTTTGATAGTTTATGAGAAAAGTTGACTTAAACATAATACTCAACCAAGAAACTCAACCAAGAAAATGATTTTCTAAGTCCAAAAGGGGCAATAATTATTGAAAAAAGCAGGATGGAGTTATGTTGCTTGCTGTACAGGGTCAGCTTATGATGGTGAACAAGTGTTGCAAGTTTCAAAGCAATAGCTTTGATAGTTTAAGAGAAAAAGTTGACCTAAACATAAAACTTAACCAAGAAATCTGATATTTTCTAAGTCCAAAAGGGGCCATAAATCTTGCAAAAAGCAGGACGGAGTTATGTTTCTTGCTATACAGGGTCAACTTATGATGGTGAACAAGTGTTGCAAGTTTTAAAGCAATAGCTTTGATAGTTTAGGATAAAAGCTGACCTAAACATAAAACTTAACCAAGAAAACTGATTTTCTAAGTCCAAAAGGGGCAATAAATCTTGCAAAAAGCAAGATGGAGTTATATTTCTTGATGTACAGGGTCTGCTTATGATGGTGAACAAGTATTCCAAGTTTCAAAGCAATAGCTTTGATAGTTTAGGAGAAAAGTTGACCTAAACATAAAACTTAACCAAGAAATCTGATATTTTCTAAGTACAAAAGGGGCCATAAATCTTGCAAAAAGCAAGATGGAGTTATGTTTCTTGCTATACAGGGTCAGCTTATGATGGTGAACAAGTATTCCAAGTTTCAAAGCAATAGCTTTGATAGTTTAGGAGAAAAGCTGACCTAAACATAGAACTTAACCAGGCAACGCCGACGCAGACGCCGACGCCGACAACCGCTCAAGTGATGACAATAACTCATCATTTTTTTTCAAAAAATCAGATGAGCTAAAAAGCATTTGTTCACCAAGACAAAAACATTATGTCTCTTTGGTGTCTATAGCTTGTTCCAATCTAAAGTTATTGTGCGGAAACCAAGTTTGACGCCCGCCCGCCCGCCGGACGACATACACCAATCTAATAACTGGTTTTCTACGAAAACCTGGTTAAAAAGCTACCACAGATAGTACAGTAATAACTTGTTCTGACTGTTCCATTCAAATTCACATGTACGACATTGGTGGTCATAAGAGATCATTTCAACTTGACTGCTTAAGGGAGGCCAAAGAGGTCCTACACAGATATTCTTTCTGGGCAGGTAACTGTAGTAGACCCAATGACATTCAACAAGTCATTAAATAGTTTCCTCTCAATGAAACATATTGATATTAGTGAAGTGCATGAACTCTGAAGTGAACTTAGCAACACTTCTAAAAACGCCACAATAATTACACATACCTGCATGACTTTCTCATGTGCTGGGACCTCCTTCAAGGCAACCAGTCTATCGAGGACAATCAGTTTTACATTGTTATCACTCTCCTTCACCACCAACTCGATGTAACAACTAGCAGCAGCCTGTAATACAATCAACAGCAATGTAAATATTTTTGTTGTCAATTTTATTCTTTTACAATCTACTTACTTCCTAACATACGAGAGTACAGCTATTTATAAACAAATATCTGACTATAGAACTTGAGTTATGAACCTTCACAATAATGAATAGGTAAACACCTTTGACCTTTGGAAACTTGCTCTTCTATATAAAATCCATACAAAGTTCTTTCATTTTTCTGCTGATATATTCTTAAGACTATATACTGCACTTTTTTCCCTACTACACACCACCAATTTACACCACCAATTTACACTTCACACAGTTACTTGAATAAGAAATATGGCCAACTCTGTAGTCACTAAATAATTACGTACCTTAATGGCTGTGGGTGCACTTGATAGTGTGACAAGCGTACCAGCAGCCTCGTATCTCACGGCTGGACTGGAGGAGTTCAGCAAGTTGTAGATACATCGAATAAACCGTGCACGCTCTGACGGATTGGCATGGCAAACCTAGCAAACAGAGAGAAATAAAACATTGCAAACATAAAGAAACTGACAGTTGAATTTTTTGAGTGTTCACTGTAGTTATTCACTAAAAATAAATTTGGTCACATTTGCTCTCTAATGTCTGTCCATAAAATATCCATTTTCATAACAGAGTACCATAACAACCAGAATTATTACCCTTCAAAAAATTCCTTTCTTTATGTACATCCATATATATCACATATAAATATTTGTGTAAGTTTGACCCAAATCCTTCCTAAAATGTATAAGAAAGTCTGACATACACAATTTTCAGGATGTATGTATGTGATGCAAGGTAAGACACAGACATATAACATATAATTACCTTGTAAATGAGTTCAACAATAACCAGTTGAAGGATATCTCCAAATGATGTCACTTGATCTATACAACTACTCAAGTAGTTCAAAGCTCTCTCCTGGAAAATAAAGAAAGCAATTTCAATTTATATACATTCAATCAAAATAATTATTACAATAATTTGAAATTATTGCATCTGACAAACCGAGAACTGGATAAGTTACATTCCAAGCAGGGCCTCCTCTGCCATTCCCCAATGTAACCAAATGCTACAAATTCAAAGAACTGGCTACAGATTGTTGAAAAATGTGGCCAAATTTCAGCAATTCAGCTTGAATTTGGCAGTTTCTCTTAAAGAGTGGTTACAACTTTCTGAGGCCAGTGGAGGCCCTGCCAAGGCCAGTGTCAGTCTCAAGAGTATGAAGATGAAAGCTAAGTATGTTCTGGGGATGTCAGCACAAGAGAAGCACATACAGCCATCTTGTTTCCTAACCCAGGTTACTATAAACCCTTCCTGGCAGTAACAATGCATTATCCATTGTCACTGTGGCATATTTCAGGGTTATCTCTCATATATCTCTTATGTACAAATTATCCCACTCCCCCACCATACACACATCAATATTTTGATAATACCCCCTAGTATCTCATTAGAATTATTATAAGATACTATAAAATTCTGATAACAACTACAAACTTTTGTAACAAGGGTATGGTGGTTGCGGGTTTTGCCAGTTGCAGCTAACAGAACTATTCTATCAGTCTAGTACTATCAGTTTGCAACAGAAACCATGCCCTTTTCTAAACCTTCCATTTTCTATGCATATTTACATACCGCCACTGTGATCATCATTCTGTGACTGACTAAACTGCTTCTACTGGATAACGAATGGGGAGTGTGATACAAAACATACCTGGAATACATCTAAAGATGTACACCTAAGGGCTACTGGACCTCTAACAACCTGACAGAACACGAGAGAGTACTATACCTGATCAGCATGTATAAGCATCATGAAAGCATTTCTTTTACATGACATGTCCTGCTCCCCCTCTAAATACTCAGCAATCAGTTCAGGAGCATCAGGGATAAGGAAGTCAAAGTTCCTGAAATCACAATAATTATTAATCTTTACCCTGCTAAATTTCTATAATGAACTTGTCCATCTTTCAATTTGGCCAGTACCAGTCCATTAACTGTTAAAAGGGGTGTTTACCAAAAAGATACTGGCTGAATAGTGAACAGTGCAGATCATGATCAGACTGCATGGATGTGCAGGCTGATCATGATCTACACTGGTCGCAAAGGTAGAATCACTTGCCAGTGTCAAAAATAAATAATCTGAAAAATACACAAGTAATTGCTTAAGCTGCATTGATGATCAGTAATAAATCAAAGAAGAATATCTTGATTATGGATTTAGAACACTATAGACATGAAAGATTGTTGAAAAAAAATATAGCATTATGTAAATTTTATATTAATCCTATTATTCCAGTGCTTGCTAATGCAGATAATGGGCAAGAAATATTAAACTCTATGTCACACCTACCTGTATATGGTATAGATGGCCAATACAGCATTCCTGCGTACATATGAATGTCTGTGTTTCAAACCCTGTCTGATGGCTGGCATCAGCGGTTCCAGCAGTTCTGGTTCCTTCAGTTTACATAGGAATCTTAGAGTTGATCCCTGGATAAACTCATTAGGATGTTGCAAGTCCTGAAAGTAAACAAACATAATCTACTAAATATCAGACAAAGTAAACATAACTATTATTAAGCATTAATTCTTCACAATGGAAATAAGTCTGTTGTTTATCAAATCACAAAATATGAGGAACAACTCATGTGCAACAAGCAGGTTTCAGTCATCCAAGGGGTGTTTCTCTTTTGTGGTTGCACAGTATAACATTACAAAACAGATCCATGTCACAAAATCCTACAAAAACTACTTCAGTCATTGCACAGTTTTTTACCTTTCTGTAAGCATCACAGACAAGGATGAACTCATGTAACATTTTCCCGTCAGGCGTGTATTTTGGCACAACCTCCCAGAATATCAGTAGCAATTTCTTGATCATGTGATCCTGCATTGGCATAACGAAGCGTATAATTGTCATGAGTAAAGATGGCATTTTCTCCCCATTCAGAATCATCTGTATTGTTTTCTTCAAGGCTTCAGTTTTAGACTTGACATCTCCTTTCTCTACAAAGTTTAAAATGAATGCATTTCATCAGATTAATTTTATATAGAAACTTTTGGAAATAAAATAGCAGAATATTACTTTTACAACAATTTTTTCTTAAGATTTTCTCATTTTGTTTAACCTGACTGTCACTAAAATATATACAAGAACTTTGAAAACTCAATGATAATTTATCCAATTTCTATTTGACAGAGAGATCCTTAAGCTTTTCATTTAAACAACCGCTTGAAACAATTTAGCAGTACTGACATGAATTAACATCAGGGTTTTAGTTTAACTGGAAACTTTTTGTAGAAATTATAACATATTTTCTAAATAATATCGAAATGTTTTACTAGCTTAAAAGCAAAATCAAGAACCACAGGACACAGGCCCAGTACTTATAATAACTGCTCAGTAATTCAAATTTTCTAACCTAAGTCTGTACGGAGCTGCATCTCCGTGGGTGGTTCCGCATCTGTTGGAATGTTTATCAACGTGTAACATGGCTGCTCTGCCAGCGTCGACATCTTGTCTCCTTTCTTTTCCTAAAATACATTTAATGTTAGAATTAATAACACATTACATTTCTTGTAACAACTTTTTTATAGATAACACATCAGCATAAAAAAAGCATTTAAGCAAGTAAGGTGTATTAAACTATTAATTTGCAAAAAACCTTCTCACTGCACAATGCTACAGAAAAAAGCTTTCAGTTTCTATACTTCAACATCATTTTACCATAATTACCAGTGATTAAAACTTTACTATAATATTTTCAAACATAAAACCTAAATTACTGCTGAAAAGAAATGGCAACTCTGTTTAGACTTTAACCTTTAGCCTGCTGGCGGCAAGTGGTTTTGCCTTTGAGACCAGTGCAGATTAAGTGCTATTCAATCAGTATTAAAATTTTCAATGAATACCCCTTCGAGTAATAAACGGTACTGTCCAAATTAAATGAAAGACCAGTCCATATTAGAAATTAGCAGGGTAAAGGTTAAAACAACAAGAGAACATTAAGATCATTTAAAAGCAATGGTAGAACTGAACGAGTAATGTGGAAAGAAAATACAACAGATTATAGGTGGACATATCAACGATAACAAGTACCATTCCAAATGAACCAGACCCTGACCATTGATGTATACTGCGGATCAAAACAAATGAACAGAAGAAATAACCTTAATATGGAGGAAATTACATGATCACAGAATTCTGACAGTGTGATGAACAGCTTCTATATAGGCAACTACTTTTTACAAAATTTGAGACAATCTTACACCTCATAATACATTTTTAATAACTTTATATAATTATGTGGTGTCACATTTAAAAGGACAGGGTTTTTTTTTATTCTATAGCAGAGGCCGAATATCGGCCTCGTCCCCCAGCCGAGGATTTCCCCCACAGCCAAGGATTTCCCCTACCGCAGTCGAAATTCCCCTATGTCCGAAATTCCCCCCTCCAAAATCGTAAACAAAGCAATGGAGATTACTCCCAGCGATTTTCCCGACCGAATATCGGACCCGTTCACAATTGCAGACGGTCTTTCACAATTTTCAATGGGTGTGGAAACCTTTAGAAATAGTAGAAAAATGTTTGAAGAGCGTTCAGTGGACCCGAGGTTCCGGTTTTGACCAGCGAAAATCGATAAAAACTCGTATCTGACCCGCACATAATATGCCGTTGGCGTCTGCTTGTCTCGCGGTAATACTCTTTGATGCGTAACGAGTTCGAAAGCTCTGCCCCTTGTCAATCAAAATCCCAGTGAATTTCATACTGTTTGTCGACACCAGCGTAAGTATGACAGTAGGCGGAGCGTCGTATGTTAATTAGCTACTGACAGATGTCAATCACGCCACGCGCCGACTGACACGTGGTTATCATCAGTATGTAATATAGATGATTGATAAACAATGCAGCGTCAGATTATTGTGTTTGTACCTCTTGTTAATTAGCGGTAACAGCTTATGCTGTATTGTGTAATATGTGTTGTTAATTTAAAGTAATTATTTTATGTGCTTGATTCGATTAAATAAGCCGGTCGGCCGTTACGCAAATTTATTATCTTTGCCGAGGAAAATAAAATATAAATGTTTTAAGTAATCAGATATTATAAGTATGGAATAGTTCTGGTGAAAAGATGAAATTTAAAACGGGTATTTTATCAAGAATTTTTAATGTTTGCTTTCGTTTTTTCATATTTGTCACACGTTTTCGCGATCGTGATTTTCGGACTTTTTTATCCTTTCTTACAAGATTTTCTAGTACAATTGAAATAAAAAGCCAACAAAAGTATGCATTTAATAATAATATGATGACTCTTGCAAAAGCAACTCTTATTTTAAAGCATTTTTTGTGAATAAAAGCATGTGACCTTTAAATATTCAATGATTTGAGCATTTCAACTCTCCCCACCCACCTTGTTACAATGATAAGTGAACATTAGTGCAAGTCCATCTATTGCTAAGTGACAGTGTGTATAGTTGCTAAAAGTTGCAAGAATATGTAATAAAAACATAGTTTAAAGTGTTTATTATGCATAATTGTAAATTCCCCCCTGAGTGAAAAAATTCCCCAAAACTGCTCGTCGCGCGCTATTTTCTTCCCCCAGTGACAGGCTGGGGCCTCTTCCCCCAGTCGTAATAAAAACCCCTGTAAGGACCATCCTGCAAAACATTTTTGTCCAAAACTGATGCTACAAGTTGGGAGTACTGCCAAACCTGTATTAAACAGTCAGCCAAGGGAGCAGCACAATCTGGCTGCTTAACCTAGGTAGCTGCTTAAGACAAGTTAAAATTAAAACAAAAAGTCAACTCGGGAAGTGGGTTGACTGACTGCTTAAGGCAAGTGGATGCTTAATACAGGTGGAGTTAAAGCAGGCTGAACTGTGTTTACTGAAGTTATACCATATAAAGATCAAACATTGGCTATAAGCATCTAGTTGCCAGACATGTACCCTCCATCAGATATAAATGTGACATTATGTAGTAGTTTCAGATCCTGTAAAATTTGGAATTTCAAATTCAAATGATATGGTCTAGGTCCTTTTTTTTTTATATAAATATGACATCTCATCTGAATATTGTTCTCAGTTTCATATGATATAACTGCTTGTTCCAGACCCAGACCAAGTTACATGTGAAAATAAAACATAATATAAAAACAAAACGGAATGTATTAAATGTTTATATTACACTAACAGGATAGCAACTGTGAATCAGGTTATACTTCCAATTTTCATATATCTTTCCACCATGTATTATCGATGAAAGTTTTTTATAAAAGCAGAGCAAGCTTATTTCCTACAGGAACTCTAGGCATGTATCCAGATTCACAATCACTAAATCATACATACCATTTTCTTATCTTCTAAAATGGTAAGTACCGGTAATAAAATTCATTCCATGTGAAAAATTAACATAATACTATATAGATCTGTTAACTTGTGTAAGAACAGCAACATCTGCACCTTTGAACTGTCTGCAAAATACTGGATTCTATTTGTTGAAGAAATGGGAGAAATGTGCCAATTATTGAAATTTATCAAGTCAGAGTTTTTTAATCTGGTGTACAAGGCCAAGTTATTTTTTAATGATGTCACAATTCACTGTTTCCTTGTCATACTTGACCTACTGCTGATGGAAATTTGTAATCCTGTTGTACTGTATCTAAATTATAATTGATCTGTACCTTTCCAGTAAAACAGCCGAGACTATTGGCACAATGGTCGTGTGGATAATTTTCTTCATCCACACCATGGTCATACCAATTATTTTCTTTATTCGCACAACTGTTGTGTTGATAATTTTCATTATTTTTAAGACAATCATGCTTGGAAGGTTATTCTGATTATTTTTGTTATCGATATAACTAAACAAGTTTTTTCCTGCATATAAGATTCCCATAGTTCTGACAATTTTTAGCATGCATCTTTTAATAAGTAAAGTTAACAACCCGTGACAGCATACCATTACAATACCTATCATCATTATGTACTATTTACTGAATCAAAAACAATATAGAAATTTGACACTAAGGTATAATAATTAACTAATATTAAGGTATGCAGATGTAAATTTTCTGCACATTCTTTTGATTTAACTGTTCTACAATTGATTAATTAAAAATGCTATGTTATATTTATAATTATCATTCGTTGCGGAGTTGTTTTAAAATCTAATTAATGTCTATTGATTTAATCAGGTCTAGTATATTCCCCGATTGATGCATCATGCACCGATCGGTGTATAAACACATAGGATGCTATTTCGAGAACCGATTTTTCGAGAACCGGAAAAAAACGCATTCCGATACCTTCACATGTTGTTGATAAGATCGGCCATTTTCTGACGCCACAACACTTTTTCTGACAGACTGCTGCGTTTCCAGCGTTTTTTACATTGAATGCACTATCACATAATTATAATTCATTGACAGGTAAACAAACACCATTTAAATACCCCAACAAATGTGATTTTTACCCAAATTTCCTTCAATAACCTTTGCCTTAAACAATCGCAGCCATGTTAGATTTGGATCTACGCTTATAAAGCTACACAATTTTCCCAGCATCCCAAAATTTGAATGACATGTGTATTACCTTGAATATATATGGTGTACCTGTAGCGACATAATAAAATATGAAATAAATTTTCACAGTGTCAGTTTTGAAACCTCGTAATGTTCAAACTTAATTTAACAGTTGTATTATCAGTAAGAAGTGATATCAAAGTTAGTAACATGTTGGTTTATTAATGATATAAGCCATTATGTTATATAAATCAAGAGTGGATCAAGGAGTTTGGTTAATAATTATCTAAAGCTTTAATTTCTTTAATTTCAATATTATCTCCCCTGTGATGATTAGCATGGATTTAGTGACATAAGACATGTGTCATTTTCTGTCTTGCTTTCCCTAGTTTACAATCTGTTAAAATATGTATTATCACAATGGCATGAGTGCATTTATTATTTCATTTTGTAGCTTATACAACACTTGCTTAGATATTTAAAAAAAAAAAAATTCATTATTTGCGGTAATTTTATATTTTGGTTTATGTCATTTTTTGGACACCATACTTTAGTCTAATTTTCTGACAGATGCTGATTTTTCGAGCGTTCAGGCGCCGAATCAAGGGGAAATCACTCAAAATTACCTGGATATCAGCAAGGCGGAACACATGCTGCAGTGGCATTGAGAAATCTTAAACAAAAATGCTTTTTAACATTAGAAATTGTTGTGTACGACAATAAATAATATGTAAGTAGTACATGTGAATGTGTTTTATCATTACGTTACCTAATACAATTCAAAAATAATGAAATAATTTGAAAACTTCACCTCGGAAGGTTGTTCTTTAGTTTTTCCCATGATGCGGAAATATCAAATACATGTGAAATAACAGTCAGTTGATAAATTTTCTTAGCCAATACACTGATCGGTGTATTGTTGAATACACCAATTGGTGCATGATACACCGATCGGTGCATGATGCACCAATCGGGGAATATACTAGATCTGTTAATATCTAAACAAACATGATGGCTGCAATATACTTTATGCCACATACAGCCTAAATAGGCATGCTACTGAAACATCCCTCATGTGGATATGGATACTAAAGTAAACCCCAAGTCTTGAGAGAGAAAATACCAAGGTCTCCACTGGGGCTCGAACCCCTGTCCTTGCGATCTGTAGGCGGACACTCTAACCACGTCGCTAAAGGGTTAATCCAACAGCATGACTGTTGGAAGTGGCCTATAAATCTACTATCTACCAATCCACAACTTGGCACAAGACAGTCTGCATTAGAAATAATCTGGACGACCAACAGTCATGCTGACAGAGACTTCCCAATAAATTAATCGTTAACAACATGGTCTTATGCTACAAACAGAAACGCTAGAGAAGGAAGAAGAAGAAGAAGCTATTGATACACCCGTCGTGTGGATGCGGATAATAATCTGCATGACCGTCGTGTCGATAAGCACTTCCGAGATAGGTGAGGTACGAATATTTTTAGGACGAATACTTTGACATGTCACCGGTTTGTTAATTTTCGTGACATGGGACAGATTTTGTATCTAATAGTAAGTTTTAGCAGTGTTTTAGTATAAGAGAAAAAACAATGGAATCTACAATTACCAATCAGATATAGATGACACTATAAAATTCGTAAAATCCTTCTATTTCGGTGATGATCCTTCCAGGGACGTGGCCAAAACTCGCTAAATAACGTTTATTGCGAGACTGACCTTGACCTGCGACAAAAAGAAAGTAGACAACACAAATTGAGGAAACAGAGAGAAAAATACCCCTTTTCTGTACAGAAATTGGGTAGTAGGCCCTATCTTTAAATTAAAATGGATGCTGATGGACTGCCACTTGTTGGTCCAGGTGTAGACTACACGAAGGTATTTTCACCCATCTCCCGATTTTATCACGCCCATTTTTTTTTTATGTTCAGAGAAAATTCGTTCTCGTTTCATGTCGACCCGACTTTACAAAAATAGCTTTTTTTTTGGTTATATTGAGAACTAGAATATATAAGCACAAAGAAATTGTTTTTTTTAATTACATATGATGACATGATTTATGATGGCATACCTACCAGGAACACACAAAACACAGAAAAAACATATTGTACAGGCTACAAAACCAAAGAAGTATAAATACACAGAATCGCAGCTGGAGATAAACTCGAATAGGCACGTATCATCGCGTTAACCGGCGTTATGTTATTGAAGCGTGATCAAATCAACAGGCGCTTATTAAAGTATTAACTGGCGATACGGCCTTTACATAATAAACTGAATCGGGTCCAATTTTCAAACGACCACTTTTGATTTCCCAGACTTCCAGTCATGAATTCATTCCTTTCTCGTGTAGAAAATACTAGCAACATTAAAAAAAAATGCCATTATCATAATAAACAAACAATCTGATACTAGTGATAGAAAGTTTTTCACGACACAAATTTTTATCCTTCTGCTGTCTGTTTCATACACAGGTAAAACGAGATCTCATTCAGTTTCCATGTGATGCTGGCGCAGACATCCCAACTCTCCCGATCCGATCAGGATTCTCCCGATTCTGGTTGTAAAATCCGATCACCCCGATCAGAAGTCTCAGTCTCCCGATTAAAAAACAACAACAACAAAACAACAAAAACAAAAAAAATAATGAAATAATCCTCTTCTTTGCGCCTATCTGATACTGTATCACTACTGACGAGTCTGTAAACAACAGCTTTCAGATATTTTCGCACCTTATTCTACCCTTGCTGATTATTATTTATTACACGATTTAACAAAGCCAGGTGTTGATTAATGTGTCACAATTGAAATTAAAATCCAGACATTAGATATCTAATTAAATTCAATCAAATTTAGATTAGAAATTATACCGGTTTTACCTTTTTCTGTAACTTTTTGAAATCGAAAGTAGATGGTCGCCGAGTCAACCTGCTGGGTTTTAAAAAACATTTCTCTTAAAATCATTTTGATAAGAGGAAGTGTCATGGTAAATTTTAATATCACTTACTATCAAATGCTGTTAAACTGTCTTTGCATCATGACAATTTGTCAAACACAACCTTTTAACTGGAGATTTAGGCAAATGTCTACGAAAGTGTAACAGTACCCGGACATTCAATTTTGGATAACAGGATTTTGATCAATAAAAGTATTTGAGCTAGGGGTTTTAAATACTGGTTGACAAGGATGAGAATCAAACAGTAAATTTTCTATTGCTTGAACTTTTAGCTATATACATTTTGTTTTTACAGTTCTAACAGCTGCACTGTTTGTCATGTAAAATTCACCTGGGGAGTCTTCTTTCCAGCAAAAGAAATAAAAGTGCAGGTTTAATTCTCAGTGGAGTTTTGAATTTAGACATAGTGCTTACAGTGCCATAACTATTTAATTTTGCTTCATGTATTATTGTTCCAAAACATTAAAAATGCATGAATAATAAGATATAGAAAAGTGAATTTTTTTTAAGACTAGTGATTTTATAAGGGCAAATAAGTTTATATTATCATTAGATTTGTTAAAAGCTTCGTTATCATGAACATAATTACTGCGGTATAAAATCTCCCACTTGAACACCTCAATCTCCCACTTTGGAAAGCAAAAACTCCCACTTGGCATTCAGAAAAAGTTGGGATGTCTGCTGGCGAGATTTGCTCTATATGCCTTTCAAGTTGCGAATCTATTTATATTTATAGCTCTTTGACAAAAGTAAGTGTTTTTGCACCCACGCAGAATTTTGCATGTACTGCATTATTTTTTAGGTACCTTGACAAAAAGTCGAGCGGGTCAATCAGCTTTCTACAAAAATAAACCAGTAATGACGTAATTTATGTGTGTTTAATTTCAAATGCCGATCAATGAGGCCGGGGTATGCATGCTTTTTCAGTGTACGCTTACTCTTACATACATGCACTGTGGCCGACATATACCAATAAACAATCATCATGGTTAATGATTTGTCACCTCCTGCTCTCGTACGTCTAAATTGCAGTAGGCTGAAAAAATATTTCCAACCACTTTACCAATCAGTGTTCGCCTTTCAATGAAATTGGGCAGACTGAAAGTATGCAGTGAAGAATGATTGACGTTGGCCCGCGACAAAGAATCTGTACGTTATTTCCTTCATAATTAATCAGTGTTAATTGATCTTTTGAATGAATTATCACAACAGATCATTATCTCTGGCTTGTTTGTAATATTGTTCTGCGCTGTTTTTCACGAGTTTCGTTCACATTTTAAGACTAATTAATGACAATTTATTTTTTCTTTATTTGCTTTTGTGTTAAATTTTTTTTTTTTTTTTGGATTTAACGTCGCACCGACACATGATAGGTCATATGGCGACTTTCCAGCTTTTAATGGTGGAGGAAGACCCCAGGTGCCCCTCCGTGCATTATTTCATCACGAGCGGGCACATGGGTAGAACCACCGACCATCCGTAAGCCAGCTGGATGGCTTCCTTGCATGAAGAATTCAACACCCCGAGAGAGGCTCGAACCCACATCGATGAGGGGCAAGTGATTTGAAGTCAGCGACCTTAACCACACGGCCACAGAGGCCCCTTTTTGTGTTAAATAGTAAAGGAATGAAGTTGAAAAGTAGATATTTAGACACACTGTGCTACATGTACATATCCTTACATGCTAGGAAGCCAAACGAAAACTCTGTGAGTCCAAGCATATTTTATGCTTTAACCCCCAGTTTTCATAGAAAACCACCAGAATGTGAAATTGGTCAGTCACAGGGGGTGCAAAAACACTCTGAGAAAAAATGTTGTGGGAACACTGAATCATGCCATCATCCTCAATATGGAATGAATGTTTGTGTATCCACCTCATCTCAGACCACCATCCCTAATGGTTTCTGTATAGTACACCAGCTTGTTGACCACTCTCCCTCAGACAGTTATAGATAGCAAATCCTTGAACATCCTCAGGTGAGGGTTGCTTGCAGTCCAGCTCCATTATAAAGTTACTCACTGATTTGGGAATGGGGCGGGGGCCTTTACCTTTGGGAAAATGAGTCATAAAAGTCATAAAAGTCTAAATAGGGAATTGTTAAAAAAAAAAAAATCAAAATGTTACATTTAAGAAATAATTGGTCATAAATGCATTAATATAGCATGTTGCCATGTGTTTCAAAATGTTTATGGTTTCATAGATACTGTCTTGGCTGCAAAAAGGTAAGTGTGGGAATTTTAGCTTTGAAATTGAGAAAAAAGCATACTGTTTGCCTTCAGGATTGGGGTCAAATTCCAGCCCCAAATTGGCCTGAAAAACACCCTGAATGTTTTTGGAAGTGTCAAGGGGTACAGATCCATTTGAATTTAATAGGTTCACAAATATTCACTGATACCAATGTTCAAGAGAAACCCTTGGATCAAACAGTAGGAAACACAAAAATGATGTCCATTAAATATCTGAAGAATTCAAAAAATGGGGCTGCATACTTGAGACTTTAAATGTTTTTTATGCCCCCGAAGGGAGGCATATAGTTTTTGAACCGTCTGTCGGTCTGTCAGTCTGTCCGCAATTTTCGTGTCCGGTCCATATCTTTGTCATTGATGGATGGATTTTCAAATAACTTGGCATGAATGTGTACCACAGTAAGACGACGTGTCGCGCGCAAGACCCAGGTCCGTAGCTCAAAGGTCAAGTTCACACTTAGACTTTAAAGGATAGTGCATTGATGGGCGTGTCCGGTCCATATCTTTGTCATCGATGGATGGATTTTCAAATAACTTGGCCTGAATGTGTACCACAGTAAGACGACGTGTAGCGCGCAAGACCCAGGTCCGTAGCTCAAAGGTCAAGGTCACACTTAGACATTAAAGGATAGTGCATTGATGGGCGTGTCCGGTCCATATCTTTGTCATCGATGGATAGATTTTCAAATAACTTGGCATGAATGTGTACCACAGTAAGACGACGTGTCGCGCGCAAGACCCAGGTCCGTAGCTCAAAGGTCAAGGTCACACTTAGACTTTAAAGGATAGTGCATTGATGGGCGTGTCCGGTCCATATCTTTGTCATCCATGGATGGATTTTCAAATAACTTGGCATGAATGTGTACCGCAGTAAGACGACATGTCGTGCGCAAGACCCAGGTCCGTAGCTCAAAGGTCAAGGTCACACTTAGACGTTAAAGGTCATTTTTCATGATAGTGCATTGATGGGCGTGTCCGGTCCATATCTTTGTCATTCATGCATGGATTTTAAAATAACTACGCATGAATGTGTGACACAGTAAGACGACGTGTCGCGCGCAAGACCCAGCTCCGTAGGTCAAAGGTCCTAAACTCTAACATCGGCCATAACTATTCATTCAAAGTGCCATCGGGGGCATGTGTCATCCTATGGAGACAGTTCTTGTTTAGACTTACAATTTATGTGCAGCTGTCTTTAAGAACAGTATATAATTGTATGTTTTTATGTTGAATGCTCATTTCTTTCTACTCTACAGGTTGAATCTATCAGCCAAAAGAGATTGGTAGCATTTCTGAACCATTTTGTGAGTCACACAGCAGGATTTCTCAACAGGTTCTCATGTGTCTGTGAAGAAAAACTTGAGCAGCTGTCACATAGAATGCAGCAGCTGGAAATCACGATGAATCTTTTAGAAGCCAAGGTACATTATAATATAATTACTTATATTTTTTGGCTGCTAAGGGATAAAGGTAGTTCTATCCTTGTTGTTATTTTTTAAACAAATATCAAGAAAACATATCATACGTGTTTAAATTCACTAAGATCTTGTTAGAACTGAAGTCAGTGTCAGTAATGTTTACCATTTTCAGTTGAGATGTTTTGTTTTAAACTAGGCTACTTTAGAATTTGCTATTGAAAATATATTCACTTCACTTCACTGATTGATAATGATTATGAATATTGTTAGATTTTTTTCTTTTTTAAGGATCTGTTATTCACCCTAGTCCCAGCTTGTATGTTATTGTGACTGTTTTATCCAACCTTACATTTTTTGTGACTCAGATATTCCCAGTCTGACTGATACCAGCCCCATTTCATAAAGGTTAAAAAGGCACTGTTTGTTCTGAAAAAAATCTGGATGAGTATTGATCCTAGTATTGATGAATGCAGACTTGTCGACTATGATAAAAAAAAGATCATTATTTTGTGTGATAATGTTGCGTCTAGTTTTCTTTAATATTTATTGATGAAGGAATTTTAATATAGTTTTCAGTTCTTCCTAAGACTGAGATAACATGCATCCAGTCTATCTGACATTCTTTATAGATTACTTGCTTGTACAGATACTTGTACAGTGCAGATTACAGTAGTGCTGTGAATGTTATTGTTTTGATATGGTATATTTCTAGATTTCATCTATACCTGGGTTAGAGAATGTGACAGCAGCCAGCGGGGCTACCAGTGCACCTCAAACATCTACCTCTGACGCAGGCGGAGCTCCTGCCCCACCTGCTGCCCCAGCTGCCCCACCTACTACAGAAGCACCCGCAGAACAGGTAAGGGTTTCCCAGTCACTTGTTTTTATGCAGAAATTTATGCTTGATTGATCAGACATTTATATATGATACAAATTTTCAATTTTGAAATTTTGGAGCTGCGTTAGCTGGAGAAGTCTTGAAGTTGTTTCTTAATTATTATCATCTGTCCAGCTGTATACACAACTGTATTGACCAGTAAGCCATAAAATGAGAAAAAAAATCACAGATTTTTTTCCAAGTTTTGACTTTTAAGTAAAACGTGTTAAAAATCAACTGGTCATGCATAGCACAATCTGTGGACTGGCGATTTTATAGGGATTCATACATAATCTCATCTGTTAACACCTGAAAGCAAAGTGTAGTTTTTTAGTAAAATATCACTCTTTGAAAGGACATATTATTGGATGATCATGGTTGTCTGTCTGTCCATCTGTCTGTTTAGTTACTGCTCAGCATCTTAGGAATACCATGACTTACAATCCTAAGATGGTCATGGACAGTGAACCACTCCTGGACTGATCATACAAAAACTCTTTCAGTACAGGACTTTGAGAATGCCTTGATGTACTTAGCAGACGCATTGCTCATGGACAATGAATGACTCCTATTGACTTTGACATCAGTGAGTTAAAGATGGATGTCAAAGTGACTGTTAGAGCAGGAAGGACACCTTTTGATTTTTAGATCAAAGGTCAACATGGTCAAAAATCAAGGTCAAAGTGACTGTTACACTAAAAGTAGTTTCCACTCAGTATCTTGAAAATTTGTAGACCTGTATTTCTCAGACATATTAGGCATTACCCATTGACATTGAACGATTCCTTTTGATTTTGATGTCATAGTGCCAAAAGTTCTGCACAGAGTAACTGTAAGTACAGATGTTACATTTTCACTAAATATCTTGAGAACAGCTTGACCTAAAATCCTCAAACTTGGCAGGTACATTACTCACTTGCTGTAGATGCCCTACAGTTTCAGCCTACCAGTGTGTCAGATAATGTCTGAATGGCCTCCATATTCGCTGGAAAGTTGCCATATAACATGTGTTATTGTGGCATAAAATCAAACAAAGCTGCCATCTTTTGTCAAATTATTGGGAGGCAAGACACAAAAAGAAATTCTCTTAATGTGAGATTGTATTCACTTTTCAGCCAACAGCAGACAGTGCGGCTCCACCCCCTCCAGCTGAGGAACCCAAACCTAGTAATCCAGTATCAAAAGATCCCAGATATATGAAGTATTTCAAAATGGTGCAAGTGGTATGTTGAATTTTTTTTCCATTAAAATAGTAATGTTTAAATAAATGCAGTAACAAACATTTTGCAGATTAATATAAGGAAAATTACTGACAGTCTAGTACATGTGGGTTTCAAAGGTGCACACTTCCAGATATATGTCATAAAATCAAACTTTTTTTTTGAAATAAAAGCATCTTTAACATATAAACAAATCACTTTTAGTTAGGTTGATATTCTGTAAATATGACATAGAATATGCTTAAGTTTCTTCTGTTTAATTTGATGTCTTTACATGACTTTCTACAAATTTAATAGACTACAAAAAGTATACTTTATGCATGAATACTGCTTTAGAACTCATGAAATCATATATACAATTGCAAACAATACCTTTTGAAGTGCTTTGTCAAAATTGAAAGACACAAACATATTTTCTCCAAAATGTAGTTGTTAAGTCTAATTTCAGATATCTGGAAGTAAATTGCTTGAACCCTTGGAAATCGAGATGCCGAGTTTTACCTGAGCCGTGCCATGAGAAAACCAACACAGTGGCTTTGCGACCAGCATGGATCCAGACCAGCCTGCGCATCCGTGCAGTCTGGTCTGGATCCATGCTGTTTGCTTTTAAAGCCTACTGGAATAGGAGAAAATGTTAGCGAACAGCATGGATCCTGACCAGACTGCACGGATGCGCAGGCTGGTCTGGATCCATGCTGGTCGCAAAGCCACTATGTTGGTTTTCTCATGGCACGGCTCACCTGTAGATTACAAAGAAAACACTTGTTGGGCTTTTTAGTTGTTTGAAATGTTTTACAATTTAACAGTATATAATTCTTTTATTGTTAAGGTGATTTTAGGAAATACCAGTAACCCGTTTGTTCAGCTGTCAGCTGGTATCAGACACTCAGAAAAGGAAGAAAATTCTTTTTTAACTGAAGCATTGGTTTATTTGATCAGTTCTTAGAAGTGAGTGAAACATGTAAAATGAAAAATGAAATGATAAATGTGAACTTTATCTGATTTGCTTTCTATCAGGGTGTTCCTGAGCATGCAGTGAAAATGAAGATGTCAGCAGAAGGATTGAACCCTGACTTACTGGAGTAAGTGCATTATCATAATTCTACTCAATGTTTGGAGAAGAGTATGTACGAACTTTATGTAGGTCTTGAAGCTGGCTAGGGAGTTTTCTTACCTGTAGTGTCCTTCTGCCATAAAATTTTGTCTAGACTTATTCCCAGTAAAATCGAATTTGAATTCCAACTAAATTTTGTTCAAAGGGTTAATACCAGGTCTAATTTTGCATAGCGCTGTTATGTCAGGTATTGAACTGTATCTCTTTTATGATGGAAGGTTTATCAGTTATTCTGTAACAGGATTCAAGTAGGGAAAGTAACTCTTCCTGTGGAATAACTTAGGTGAGTTATTCTGCATACAGTATGTGTGAATTAAGTGTAACACTCTTCTATGGTATCATTTCAATTCTGAAGCAGCTTTTTTAAAAGACAGTAGATCAAATGTGGTAGACCTATTTCCTGAAGGCTGTATGGCAACAAGTAAAATTTCCACGTTGTGATGTCGTGGGCAGTAAACAAGAAACATGTCTGTGTTTAACTACATTTTGTGGGCTAACTGTAGTATCAGAGAGAACATTGTTTTATATACATAGCATAATTAAGAGTGGCAGTAAGTAGGTGGAGTTAAGTGTATTCATATCATGACAGACATTAGGGCAGTATTGATTAAAATGAATTTTTCATGTTAGAATGTTTAATAGTATTGAAATTGTATTCAGTGTAAGAAGCTGCAGTGGTTAATTTTCTGTATGAAAGAAGTTCCTGTATTTGCATTGCAGTACACCAGATGCCCCTGCCCCAGCTAGCGGAGCCAATGATGATGATGATGATGACTTCAGTGACAGCAGTAACAACCAGTCTGATGACAGTGATGATTTTGATTGACAGCCATCAGTCTAAAAATAGCAACAAATTACATATTGAAAGAAGTGTCCATCTAGTGGATAACAAAATAACCAAGAAAGGAGAACATGTTGATTATGAGAAAAGAAAATCTTTTGCCATTTGTAATTATTTTGATGAACTTTGACATTTTGATTTTGTAGGCACTTCTTTGAAACACTAGTGCTAAGTCTGATTGATTATTGATAAAGCAATAACTATACTTGAAAAGATATATTTAAGGTTGAAATAATATAATAAGGTAAGGTTGAATGTAAACGATAATTCCATGGCGACTTGTATATATGAGAGTGGGACTAGTGCAATAAGACAACATAGTTAATGTTGACTGGGTAATATTTGTAAGTATTTTATTTTGCTGACTTTCACCAATAAAACTGCAAACCAATTCCCTATATTGGTGAATAAAAAGGCTGTGAGAAGTACAACCACCTACATGCTTAATGTCTTAGCAGTGCTAAATGTTCAATGTCAATAAAATTGTGAATAAAAGTTAAGCAAAAACTGTCCAGTCAACATTATATTATTTGGCAGTTTACATATTACTGTGTTAATCAATCCACTAAATGACCTGACATAGGCATTATGTTTTTGAATTTTTCGCTACATTCTCCATTGATAATATTTTTTCTATATTCTTTTAAAAAGGAGGCTAATTGTTTACAGTAAATTAACAGTTTAACATATTCTGTGTACACACATCAAGGTAATTGTCACAGGCAAATTGGCTACCTAGTGATAGGGGTAAGCAGATAAAATGAAAATAATTCTGGCTGAAAGCTGGTTATTGTCTGTTTTGAAAAAAAGTCTTTGTTACTCTGTTAAAGACTTCATTTTAATGTATTAAATAATATATATATTAGTTTTAATGCAGATTTTTTTTACATTTCAGTAACTGTTTTTTAGCTCACCTGTCACAAAGTGACATGGTGAGCTTTTGTGATCGCGCGGTGTTCGTCGTCCATCCGTCTGTCCGTGCGTGCGTGCGTCAGTCCGTAAACTTTTGCTTGTGACCACTCTAGAGGTCACATTTTTCATGGAATCTTTATGAAAGTTGGTCAGAATGTTCACCTTGATGATATCTAGGTCAAGTTCGAAACTGGGTCATGTGCCCACAAAAACTAGGTCAGTATGTCTAAAAATAGAAAAACCTTGTGACCTCTCTAGAGGCCATATATTTCACAAGATCTTCATGAAAATTGGTCAGAATGTTCACCTTGATGATATCTAGGTCAGGTTTGAAACTGGGTCACGTGCCGTCAAAAACTAGGTCAGTAGGTCTAAAAATAGAAAAACCTTGTGACCTCTCTAGAGGCCATATATTTCATAAGATCTTCATGAAAATTGGTCAGAACGTTCACCTTGATTATATCTAGGTCAAGTTCGAAACTGGGTCACGTGCCATCAAAAACTAGGTCAGTAGGTCAAATAATAGAAAAACCTTGTGATCTCTCTAAAGGCCATATGTTTCATGGAATCTGTATGAAAGTTGGTCTGAATGTTCATCTTGATGATATCTAGGCCAAGTTTGAAACTGGGTCACGTGCGGTCAAAAACTAGGTCAGTAGGTCTAAAAATAGAAAAACCTTGTGACCTCTCAAGAGGCCATACTTATGAATGGATCTTCATGAAAATTGTTCAGAATGTTCACCTTGATGATATCCAGGTCAGGTTCGAAACTGGGTTACATGCCATCAATAACTAGGTCAGTAGGTCAAATAACAAAAAAACCTTGTGACCTCTCTAGAGGCCATATTTTTCATGGGATCTGTATGAAAAATGGTCAGAATTTTTATCTTGATGATATCTAGGTCAAGTTCGAAACTGGATCAACTGCGGTCAAAAAGTAGGTCAGTAGGTCTAAAAATAGAAAAACCTTTTGACCTCTCTAGAGGCCATACTTTTCAATGGATCGGCATGAAAGTAAGTCAGAATGTTCACCTTGATGATATCTAGTTCATGTTCGAAACTTGGTCACATGTTTTCAATAACTAGGTCAGTAGGTCAAATAATATAAAAACCTTGTGACCTCTCTAGAGGCCGTATTTTTCATGGGATCTGTATGAAAGTTGGTCTGAATGTTCAACTTGATGATATCTAGGTCAAATTTGAAACTGGGTCAACTGCAGTCAAAAACTAGGTCAGTAGGTCTAAAAATAGAAAAACCTTGTGACCTCTCTAGAGGCCATATTTTTCAATGGATCTTCATGAAAATTGGTTAGAATTTTTATCTTGATGATATCTAGGTCAGATTCAACACTGGGTCACATGGGCTCAAAAACTAGGTCACAAGGTCAAATAATAGAAAAAAACGACATCATACTCGGTTTAAAACTGGGTCGTGTGGGGACAGGTGAGCGACTCAGGACCATCATGGTCCTCTTGTTTAATAATCGAGTATTAATTGATTAACAGACCAATTTCTATTAATCCATTAAATTATTCATCAATAACCTAAAGTAATCATGATTAATGATTATTTTTGAAAAGCACAGAATGAAACATAAATCACATATGGTAGCTCTAAACATATATATATATAAATAACAGTGACAAAGTATATTCATCAAAGCAGTCAGCTAGAGTTAAATGGTTCTTCACGCATATATAGTTCAAAATTTAATGCGTTTGTTGCATTTGATCATCATGAGGCGTTGAAATGTCTTATCACTCAGCCTGCAGCGTTCAGGTCGAAAAAACTTTCCAGCAATACTGAACAGCTTTTCAACAGGGGCAGAGGTGGCAGGTACAACAAGGAATTTTCTGGCTAGACATACAAGTGTTGGATATTTGTCAGCATTGTCCTTCCAGTATTTGAGCGGGTCAATGTCAACACATTCTAACATTAGATATGAATGATTTACAGTGCTTGCACTCTGCTTTTACAGTTCCTGCGGCAGGTATATTATCCGGAAATTGGAAATGCTTCCTAGCAGCCATACTAACAAGTCTGAACTACTCTGAGTGCAAATTATTTTATAAATGGCACAAATATATTTTCAGGCAAAAGAATAACAAAGGCCTAAACAATGTTGACATCTGAGGAAGATTAGTATACAAGAATGTACCTTGAATAGTGTTAACTAAACTTACCAAATCATGGTCATAAGCTTAGAGCCATTATGAAATTCAGTCTTTTTATATTTCTTGAATAAATATCTTTTTCCCCATATTAACTTTTCTAACTTTTGAATCTCCATACAAATTATTGTATGGTGATTTAAAACTGCGCCCTGAGGCAAAGTCCAGGAAGATGATTGTATGAAATTGGGTACACCTAAATTAGGCGATAATTGTCAATCAATATCCTGAAAGTGTAATCTGCTAAGCATACTTGTTAATTGCCACACATTTTTGACATGTATGACCACAATGCTGTACATTATAAGGTAATGATCAGCCTCGTATATAAACAAGTAATCATATATTAATCGTAAAATAATCATGATTACAGCCTAATTTTTTCATTAATCGATTAAATTATTAATCATTAATCAGAAAAAAGTATGATTAGTGATAAATGATGATTAATGAAAAATATTAATCGATTATTAATCCCCCGCCATGGCGGAGGGATTATAGGAATGGTCTGCGTCCATCCGTCCTTCCGTCCATCCGCCCTTCCGTCCGTAACAAAATCGTGTCCGGTCCATATCTCCTAAACCCCTTGAAGGACTTTCATGAAACTTGGGTCAAATGATCACCTCATCAAGACGATGTGCAGAACCCATGAGTCAGCCTTGTCGGTTCAAGATCAAATTCACAACTCGAGGTTAAAGGTTTGAGCCTGCCATTTTGTGTCCGCTCTATATCTTATAAACCCCTTGAACGAATTTTATAAAACTTGGTTCAAATGATCACCTCATCAAGACGATATGCAGAACCCATGAGTCAGCCATGCCAGCTCAAGGTCAAGGTCACAACTTAGGGTCAAAGGTTTTGAGCCTTCCATTTTGTGTCCTCTATATCTTCTAAACTCCTTGAAGGATTTTCATCAAACTTGGGTCAAACGATCACCTCATCAAGGCGATGTGCAGAACTTATGAGTCAGCCATGTCGGCTCAAGGTCAAGGTCACAACTGAAGGTCAAAGGTTTGAGCCTTCCATTTCGTGTCCGCGATATATCTCCTAAACCCCTTGAAGGAATTTTATAAAACTTGGGTAAAATGATTACCTCATCAAAACGATGTGCAGAAATTATGAGTCAAGGTCACAACTAAGGGTCGAAGGTTTGAGCCTTCCATTTTGTGTCCACTCTGTATCTCCTAAACCCCTTGAAGGATTTTCATCAAACTTGGGTCAAATGATCACCTCATCAAGAACTCATGAGTCAGCCATGTCAACTGAAGGTCAAGGTCACAACCGAAGGTCAAAGGTTTTAGCTCTGTATCTCCTAAACCCCTTGAAGGATTTTCATGAAACTTGGGTCAAATGATCACCTCATCAAGACGTTGTGCAGAATTCATGAGTCAACCATGTCAGTTCAAGGTCAAGGTCACAGCTAAAATCAAAGGTTTACCCTTTCACTATCCATAGCAGTGGCGGGGGATTTAGCTGTCTTTCAGACTTTGTTAATCATTATGATTACTTTAATCGATTACCCCATGTCTGTTTTATACAGGATCTTCATGAAATTTAATCAGAATCAGCCTTGATGAAATCTAGGTCAAGTTCGAATATGGATAATCCGGAGTCAAAAACTAGGTCGCTAGGTCAGGTCAAACAAAAACCTTGTGTAAGCAATAGGGACTGCACTGTTCTTAAAAGAAGACAATAACTAGTAACTTGGCAAGTTATCGGCCTATATGTTTAATCTGCATATTAAGCAAACTCCTGGAACATATACATGTAGTTCTTTATGACCTTCAACATGGCTTTCCTGACAAAAGATCTTGTGAGACCAAAAATTGATTGAATTAATAGATGATCAACACCAGTTCGTCACAGACATATTTAATTCTGCTTTACAACAGTGAAGCTTTTAACAAATAAATCGCCACAAACTTCTTAAAGTTCAAGAGTATGGAATTTGCACACAAGTCCACAGGTCCTCAGATGGTCTGAGGCATTTCTAATCTCCATAGAGGTACCTGTAATATCTGGCGTTACACAAGGCTCTGTCGTCCATATTCAATATTTTCTTATTAGCTCAATTGAGCACAAAGTGCTCAAGGTGAGCTTTTGTGATCGCCCTGTGCCTGTCTTCGTCCATCCGTCCGTCGTCAACAATTACGTTAACACTAGAGGTCACAGTCTTAGCCCAATCTTAATGAAACTTGGTCAGAATGTTACCCTCGATAAAATCTTGGTTGAGCTCGATATTGGGTCATCTCGGGTCAAAAACTAGGTCACCAGATCAAATCAGAGGAAAAGCTTGTTAACACTCTAGAGGTCACAATTTTGGTCCAATCTTAATGAAACTCGGTCAGAATGTTATTCTCAATAAAATCTTGGACGAGTTCGATATTGGGTCATCTTGGATCAAAAACTAGGTCACCAGGTCAAATCTAAAGAAAAGCTTGTTAACACTATAGAGGCCACATTTATGATATATCTTCAAGAAACTGGGTCAGAATGTGAACTTTGATGATCTTTAGGTCAGGTTCGAATCTGGGTCACGTGGAGTCAAAAACTAGGTCACCAGGTCAAATCAAAGGAAAAGCTAGTTAACACTCTAGAGGCCACATTTATGACCATATCTTAATGAAACTTGGTAAGAATGTTAATTTTGAAGATCTTAAGGTTAAGTTTCAATCTGGGTCAGGTGGGGTCAAAAACTAGGTCACCAGGTCAAATCAAAGGTAAAGCTTGTTAACACTCTAGAGACCTAATTTTAAGTTTGAAACTCATGGGAATTGATCAGAATGTTTGTCTTGATGACCTCTAGGTCAGGTTTGAATCTGGATCATGTGGGGTCAAAAACTAGGTCACCAGGTAAAATCAAAGGAAAAGCTAGTGAACACTCCAATTACCACATTTAGGACCATATCTTTATGAAACTTGGTCAGAATGTTAATCTTAATGATCTTAAGGTTAAGTTCCAATCTAGGTCTGGTGGGATCAAAAACTAGGTCACCAGGTCAAAACAAAAGTAAAGCTTGTTAACAATCTAGAAGCCACATTAATGACAGTATCTTCGTGAAACTTGGTCAGAGTGTTAATCTTTATGATCTTTAGGTCAAGTTCGAATCTTGGTCATGTGGGGTCAAAAACTAGATCAAATTAAATGAAAAACTAGTTAACACTCTAGGGGCCACATTTATGACCATATCTTAATGAAACTTGGTCAGAATTTTAATCTTGATGATCTTTAGGTCAATAGGATAGGTGAGCGATACAGGGCCTTCATGGCCCTCTTGTTTAAATAAACGAGCTTCCTCTATCAGCTTACAAGTCCGACTATTTGCGGATGATATGGTAGTCTACTTTACTCTTGATTAAATCAAAGTCTCAAACTGAATAAGGCAAATGGAGGATTTTAACCTTGGAAAACTAAGGACAATTTATGACATACCTAGTATCGTGCGCACAACACTACCAAAGGATGCAACACCGTTGAACATTATCCCTTCGATTCAGATAATTTCACAGACGTGGACTTTGGACCATCGTATCTGACAGATCGTCTTGAAACTGACTCATTTCAAAAATAAACAAGAAGTGTACAGAGAATTAGGTGGTCACAGACAACTCAGCAACCCCATACAAAGACACCCTGAGTGAACAACACAGAAATGCATGGCTAAAAAATTATCCTGATACAAACAGAACCAGCATAACTGATATAGTAATGGCAGAATGGGATCTTATTAGACAACACCTTGAGAAGAAGGAAAAATTTGAACTAGAGGACGTCCCTTGACATGGGCATTGTGTTACTTATGCAGTGCAGGCTAGTATGAAGCAGAGAAACTTTGGGAACTTGCCCATTGAAGAAATAAGTGACAAACTTGCACAAGAATTCAAAACCTGTTCTCAGTTTAAGAACAAGTTTGCAGTTGATGGACAAAGTATTGAAACGGCATTGCAAAGGTCTATAACACATGTATAAGGAATACAGCAACAATACTGGAGAATTAGTACTGTCAACAATGAACAGTTCCCTAGAACAGAAAACAACTGTTGTTCAGGTTGACGGAAATAGAGTTATAAGCATTGAAGTAGGATGTGGTGTGTAAAGTTGCTGCTAGCCTACCATGGAGAACATTATGAAGCTGCGGTGGATATATCGGACATTCAGAAGACAACCGAATATAACGAAAATACAGACAATGTTGAAAAAGGTCGAAACACGCAATATGATGATAATGATGAAAACGAGCAGAGACAACGGAGAACCATAGTACAAAATGACAAAACTTCTGAAACTTTGACGAAAGGTCTGAATCCCAACGATACTGAAGAGGACATCATAAAAGTACAAATGAAAAAGGTATCTGCACCATGTCTGTGAGACTACTAAATATTTCCTAGAGCCGGGGAAAGAAAGCAAACAAATGGAAAACCTAAATGAATCTCTGCAATACACCGGAAAAGATGCGGTTTGAACTTGTGCACTAAAAGGTCACGAAAGGTCACCATTTGCGGGAAAAAAGGAAAGTCGGACCACTTTCTTCAACTGTAAAACCACAGGCAAAAACCACCTAACAGTGATTCTGACATGACAAAGGAGGAATGCTATTGTTTAGTTTCTTTGGAACCATACTCAAACAGTAGGTCTGGATAACGTTGGATTCAGTGTATTGTTTACTAAGTGGTTATAGGTAAAATGCGCCAACTCGAGTCCAAAGTTTGTATGTTAAAACTGTTACTCTGACAATACCGATTTAATACGTCCACTGGAGACTAAAAACCACTAAACACTTCCATAGTTTCATACAAGATATATCACTTGACAATGTGCTAAATGAATCAGTTGAACTCTGTAACGTTTAATTAGTATTGAAAATATTCGACTTCTTGTGTTTTTTTCTGGTTTTCGTTTTTTTTTGTGTTGTTGTTTTTATTTATTTGTGTTTTTTAACAATGTCTGTTCGATGTTACTAAAATCGTTATGAAGGTTTTCTGTTTCGTATCAATTCCTGACAATTGTATTGAATGCATGCCTTCATTTCCATACCAGTTTGATGCTAATCTGATGTACACATGCGGTATTAATGCCCAAACATTCGACGAATGGTAAACGGCATTTAAGTATTACACATTTCCGTCCGTTTAATCGTCCGTCTCCACAATCAATTAGTTTTGACTATTGTATATCATCCATATTCACCTTGCATGTAAATATATACATGTACTGTTAGTAGCATATTTATGTACAATGCAGAACTTATCTAAAGTAGTTTCGTGTTATTCTGGACAATTAACTCCACGGGGCATATTGGAACATCGCGGTTTGATACCTTGAGCTAACACATTTTGTTAACTTTTCACTCAGTATTTAAAATGAATTTATATATTTGAAGCAGATGCAACGTCTTATCAAAATATTAATAGTCCATTTGCATAATTTCATAGAAATACAATGTATTTTCTGTTCCGATTTGCTCACTGGCCTCTGGTTTAAAAAAAAAAACCTGGAAAAATGAGCTTTGGTGGAACCATATTTCCAGTTGTCCTGACCGATAGGCAGGTCGTTTCAAGATTCCCAATCTCACCGCATGTCATTGCACTTACCTGCTTGGTACCTTTTGCAGCAATTATATTACCCTGCTTTTGTACGATTGTTATGCCGGTTTCATCAACATTAAATATCTGGTGACTCATATAATGAAATTAAGTCAACTTACAAGGATTATTTCCCGATTTACACAGACGGTTCGAAAGATGATTTAAAGGTTGGATGTGCTGCACTCACTGACCTTCATGGATCAAAATTACGTTTACCACATAACGCAACAATACTTTCAGCCGAGGCAAAAGCTATTGATTAAGGTCTAGATTTCGTATCAAAATATAGTAAAGAAAAGTTTGTTATATTTTCCGACTCACTTACTTCGTAACTCATTTCATTCAAAATTTTCTTCTCAGGGTTCATGCACTATCTTTCAAAAAGTCAGTGATATTTTGTTGGATTCCAAGTCATGTTGGTACTGATGGAAACGAGGATGCTGATGCTGCAGCAAAGATATGCCTTCATTACCAGAATCTAATTTGAAATTACCATATACGGATTTTAAACTAAATATAAATACATCCTATCTAAATGGCAGTCTCGTGAACCAATATTTCTTTGTAAACTATAAGATTCTTTCACTGGTTGTAGGTGCAGATGGGAGTATCCGGCCTCGAGGGTAACTGTTTAGGCGGTAACGAGGCTCCCTGCCGAGTTACCGCCTAAACAGTTACCCGAGAGCCGGATATTTCCATCTGCACCTATAACCAGTGACAGAATCTTTTTCTTGCATACCGATTTCAAGAAATAATAATAAAAATAAAATCAACCGAACGGCTTTCTTTTTAGAACTATTTCTTATAGCAGTGTATTTAAACAAAGCGTGGGAAAACAACGTCCGTAAACAGGAAGGACGTCATGACGTTTCAAAACAAACAATAATGTTTAGTTCCGGTTTTGTTTTATCAGTTGCAGCGTAACGTTATGAATTTTTGATAAAATAACGTGAATTGAATCGGGAAATATACTGTCAGGAACTAATAGGAATTCTCAAGGTATTGCATTTTTATTCCGTTTTTTAAAATAAGATATAAATTACTACATAAATCTTCTACATATATGTAGTTCGTAATACGTCATTTACAGCACGAGAGTCATCTTACACCCCGGGGTGTAAGATGGAGGTTTCCAGCACCGGTAAAAATACCGGTAATCCTCGTCTGGTATGCAAGAAATAGTTGTTTTATGAACATAGAGAAATAAAAAATTAATTAAAAAAAAGAAACAATGCTTCGTTCATTAAACTTCGTGATATAAAACCTACTGTAGGTGAATGGCACGGTTTGTACACGGTCTTTGAACTTGCATATTGAACTTGTATATTTATATAGGTCTGCAAACAAACAGACAAACTCTATTTGTCCTTGATAATGTAAATAGGCCATAGGTTATCATTATTTATGTGTCTATCATATCAGCCTAACAAATAAGACTGAAGGTAAGACTTGAATACTATCCCTCGATATTTCACGACTAAAAATCTTTTTCTACTTTGGAAATTGGATCTATTAATCTATGCCATGTTCAAGTTAGGTAGCGAATGGCTTAAATTACACTAACCCTAACACTGCTTTTTGACTGGAACCAATTAAATTGTCTTTCATCGGAATATCAAAGTAGATTTGCTGTCATCGGAATTCTGTCAGTTTTATCGGACAATCAAAGGCATTGATTTCAACTCATTTGGATTTGAAAATTGAATACTGCTTAAGCCGGTGCTAGGGGGCGTGGGCAGTGTTGCATTTTCCATTACTGCTCATGAACAGACTCAATCAAACCGAGTCTGCAATTTTCACTGTTTGCATTGTTCTCAGTTCTTCCGAGAGATCTACTTTCCAGATTATATTGAACAAAAGGCTGGTAAAAACAAACCAGTCAACAAGACTGTGTTCAATTCAGTTTTCCCTAGCACGCGACCCTTGAAGAAATTTGTTCTACCTCAAATACAAAGGGTAAAGAACGTTCGAATAACACCAACTACTTGAGTTTAAGAGCAAAGACAACTGAAGTGTTCTTATAAAGAGATCTCATAAAAGATATTTTTGTTTGCTATGTTTTGATGCCGTTTCCATGTGTGATATTTTACACAGAAATTTTTTCTACATTTTGTTTCAGGTACAATGGGGTACACAGCTACAGCATTGATCACCCTTGCCACAGCTATCATATACTTCAGAGTGTTCTTGGACAACAATACGTTTTCTGACCATAGGAGGATAGTCTCTGACGTCATAGATGACGAATATGAATTTGTCATTGTCGGCGGCGGTACAGCAGGATCAGTTGTAGCGGCAAGACTGTCAGAAGATAAGGATAACAACGTTCTTTTGCTTGAAGAAGGCGGATTTTATGACGAGAACTGGAAGCTTCATTCCCTGACACTTTGGCCAGAACTTCAAAAAACACAATATGACTGGGAGTATTATACAGAGCCACAAAAATATTCGTGTTTTGGAATGAAAGAAGCTAGATAGTATTGGCCCCGTTGTCGAGTTCTTGGGGGCTCAGGTATGATAAATTTAGCACAATATACGCGTGGAAGCCGTTATGACTATGACGAATGGGCAGCTAATGGATGTAAAGGTTGGAGTTACAAGGACGTTCTTCCTTACTTCCTTAAGGCAGAGGACATCCAGATCGAAGAATTCAAGTCTTCCAAGTATCATAATGTTGGCGGACCGATGGCTGTTTCTGGAGGTGAGGTGACTCGCTTGCAGAAATATATCTAAAAGCTAGAAGAGAACTTGGATATAACATTACAGACTACAATGGAGCGAGGAGCAAGAGGGTTTTAATAAAGTACAGGTTAACGCCCGAAAAGGAGTCAGAGAGTCTTCAGCCGTTGCTTATCTGGGACGTGCAGGTAAAAAGATAAACCTTGATATTGCAGTCAACACCTTTGTAACTAAAAAAGGTTTTACGGAAACAACTGCGACTGGTGTATATTATATTTTGAACAACAGAAGACATTTTGTTCGGGCAAGAAAAGAAATTATTATGTCGGCAGGAGCGATGAATACACCAAAGATATTGTTGCTTTCTGGAATAGGACCACGGCATCACCTAGACGAAATGAGTATACCCGTAGTGGCCGATCTTCCAGTTGGAAACAATTTGCAAGATCATGAGGCTATTTTGTTGTTCTCTAGAATCAACAAACCAGTAAGTATAACACCAAACGTGAAGAGTAGCCTTTGGACTACCATACAGCACAAAATATTTGGATCAGGACCACTTTCTATCGCTGGAACTGACGGCTCAGCTTTTGTTTATATTGATGACAAAAAACGTGGTAAAACTTATCCAGATTTTCAGATGGCTTTCGTTAGTTTATTGATTTCATTAGATCATCTTAACTTCAAAAATGAAATTAAAAAAGAATACGAAGATGGGAACGAAAACGTCGATGGCTTTACGCTTGCTCTTATAAATACACATCTAAAAAGCCGCGGTACACTAAGACTGCTATCCAAAGACCCGTTTGATTATTCTGTTTTAAATCCCCGTTATTTTCAGGAACAACAGGATGTTGACGACTTTGTTGCTGCTATTAGAATATGGGAAAAATATATTGAAACACCGACAATGAAAGCACTTGGGACTGAAGTATCTCATATGAAGAAATCATTTTGCTTACAACATAAGTTGCGTTCTGATGCATACTGGGAATGTATGTTGCGCCATCTAGCCATAACTGGGTATCATCTATCGTGTACTTGCAAAATGGGCGCTCATGATGATTCGACCGCAGTTTTAGATCCAACATTGCGTGTGAAGGGAATAAAAGGTTTACGCGTTGTTGATGCATCGGCATTTCCTAAAGTAACTGTTGGAAATACGAATACTCCGGCTGTAATGCTGGCTGAAAAAGCGGCAGATATGATTCGCGGAATAGATTCGGAATTTACCTGATGGTGTTTAATTGATTTTTGCTGTCTTTGATTGCGTGAAACTGTGAACTTTCTGATGAACAAACAAGACGTACATTTATTCCTTTTGTATATATAAAGCTAAACAAACGAGAAAAAAGTCAAGCCGGAAGTAGGAATATCATATGTATATTATCTGCCAGTAGAGAATAGTCAAATTTCATGATTTCTTGGCAGTCAAAGTGTTATTTGAAAGTCTGATAAAAGCATAAGTGTTGACGCACCAATATCATCTTAATCATCCGGCTAAAATATGTGTACGGTATCAAACAAAGACTCACAATATATACTTTTACAACGCACGCCAACAGTATCACAACGTATATATGCATAACATATATACTGAAGAAAACGACTAACCCGTCGTTTGCTATTTTGCAAATATATTAGAAATATTTAAAAATTGTTTGTTCAAAAATAACAAAATTTCAAAAATCCAAAAATCTAGTAAAATGTGGAATTGTCATCATACGGTATAGTTAATATAAATACTATATTAATAATGCCATTTTATCATTTGTATTATTTTCGCCAAACATAAAACCACATACCATTTTGTGCAATTCTTCTAAAACTATAGCTGATGTAGAGAAAATCTCTAATAACAATACAAAATATTTATTGAAAAAGCTTAACAATTAATACATACAGGATATGTTACTCTTTATTTAATGTCAGTTAAAAAAACATTAGCATAATACAAGTTATACTCCGACTAAGCATGATTATCGTGCCACAATCATCCAAGCAACATACTAGTATGCTGGATAATAAGATGCATAAAGGATGAAATTTTAAGCTGAGCACTTAAAAGTTATACTTATTTACAATACTTGCTAAGAGATGAGCACGACCAATAGTTAAAAGTAATTAAAACAAAAGACAAAACTGTGTGCTGGTTAATGTGTCTGGTTAATAGTAGTTGTGAATTGATGAGCAATGTTTCTTCAGATAGACATAAGGAGAGGTTGATAAAGATTATAAATATTTAATCATGATGACTTCATTGAGTACCTTGAGCTGGTCCATCATATCAAGTAATATAATAACAAAAACCCTATATACTGTAACTTATACAGTGAGGAATGCGCTATACTGATGCTAACATAAGAAATATAGCAAATGTAACAATAAAAATTGGCAAAACTATCAACAGCTGTTAAGCAAACAAAGAAAACAAAAGACACATGCTGTAGCAATAACAGGGAAAATATCTGAAAAATTAACGAAAGTAAAATAAACATGCAAATAAAGGATGCTAGAACTGAAATAACTGCAAAGTATACAAAGGCAAATAAAAAGTACTAAAGGCACATGAAACATTTGCATTTGAAGCTTCTTTGCTGGTTTGTGTATGTCACCTGAATTCACCGAAATCACTTGTTGTCCTGTATTCCAGACCTGAGTGACTTCAACCCGAAAGCTTTTCTTATGGTATGTTTAAGTTCTAACTATTGGGACTTCTTATGTATTCACATTCCAGAAAGAGCAATTTGGAGAGTTAACAATTATCAGTTTCTGCACATACATGTGTAATGTTTTTGTAAACATTTGAAAACTTCTAACGCTGATTTTGCATCAGTCTGTTTCTTTGTAGTTTGCATATTTGTTTTACTTAGCAGATTCATAAGATGAGTTTTAATCTCAAATACAATTTTCAGTGCTCTACACTATAAATGTTCTAACTTGTTGGAGTTTTTAATGACGAGTAGGCTGGTTCCTTATTCCTTATTCCTTTTCCAAATAAAAAATAAGGAACTAGTCCCTTATTCCTTATTCGGAGAACACTAGGTAAAAGCAGTGAGAAAATAATCCTTACTCGGTTCAGCAGCATAAAATGAACACGCTAGATCATGGCACGAGTGATTAAGATCGAGAAACCGAATAAGGAATAAGGATGTGGTTCCCAATTCCTTTTTGAAAAGTCAAATAAGGAATTGGTCTTTTCGAAGACGACATGGTAGAGTGAGAAAATAATCAATACTCGCGGTTAAAAACGCTCCACAGCATAACATAAACACGTTAGATCAAAACAGTAGTGAGTAAGATTGAAAAAAAGAACAAGGAATAAGGAACTGGTTTCCTATTCCTTTTTCAAAAATCGAATAAGGAATAGAACATAGAAAAAGAAAATACTTTAATCTCAGTAAAATCTTTTTTTAAAAAGTGTATATACATTGTCGTCATAAAATGTTTTAAGGATATAAGTGGTATTTTCCACGGATATGAGAGAGTAAGACTCAAAATAGAGGTACAAAGTTCGAATAAGGAACTGGACTATTCGGAGAAGACATGGTACATGCAGTGAGACGATTTTCCGTACTCGCGCTTGAAAACGTTCCACAGCATAACATAAACACGTTAGACCATAACACGAGTAAGTTAGATTGAAAAACCGAATAAGGAATAAGGTTCCCTATTCCTTTTTCAAAAGTCGAATAAGGAATAGAACGTAGAAAATGAAAATACTTCAATCGCAATACAATCTTTTTAAAAAGTGTATATACATTGTCGTCTTAAAATACTCGTACAATTTTGAAGCAATGGTAATGTAAACGTGTAACAAGAAGTTATCATCAGGTTCAAGAGATCTGACTGAAAAAGCTTTGCTATTGTTAGTTCAAATTCTAAATTTGACGGGAACTTTATTCTGCCACTCTTCTTGAATTAAAAGTAGCAAAATGCCTCTCCCATTGGCATATGACATTGTTTTTTTCCTGCAATCTTTTGAATTGCCTTACATTTACAGTATTATGGTTTCTGTATGTTTATATTATTTTCATTTTGTTTTACAAATGCAATGACACTACAACTTATGCCCATATTACCAAGTAATGAGATCCAAGCAACTAAAATATTTACTAAACTGTAGGACTAGGTGTACCAACATCTGCATTAGGCAAATTCAAAATCTATATTCAAGTACATTTATTTTGACCGTATCCCAGAGTGTCAGATATGCATATGCAACAGAAATGTTTTATCAATCACTGAACTAGCTAATAAATTACATTAAAAAGTGGAACGTCTTAACTGAACAACTGAAACGTCGAGATCTGATATTTCTTCAAACATGTCCTCATAATTAGGAGACTGAACTAGATGCAATCTAAATAATTATCATCATTGGCTCTGATTGATACTTCTATGGGGGAGCTTATTTGAAAATGAATTGGGAAGATCAAAGTTTGAATTTTGTACCTACAATGAACTACTTAATTTGTTTGACACAAATAGTATGGATATATATAAAGCTATGAAAACTAAAAGCTATGAAAACTAAAAGTGCAATACACTATATACTTTTCAAGAATAATAAATTTACAAATTTGTATTCGTATAAAATAGTCTTACAATCTTGAACAATACATAATGTAATGTAGCAATGGTAAGTGTAAGCGTGTAATTAGACTCAACATCTCTGATCGAAAGAGTTTTAAATTTGAGTATTTTAAGTCTATAATTTTCATCGAAGAATTTTGATTGGAAAATCGTTTCGCTTCTCTTCGTGGTACAAATGTATAAAAGAAGCTAAATGTGTTTCCCGTTTCTAGAAGATCCTGTCTTCCGGCAATCTTTTGCATTTTACATCTTCCGTTAAATCATTTCATTTACAGTATGAGGCTCTGTCTGTTTCTTTTATTCGAACGGAGTTATCAAGTGCCTATCAGCCCCTGTACATACTTTGTTTGTATGCTGGACAATGTTTTTATTAAGTTACAGTAAGATATAAGTAAAAGTAACAAATATATGACAGAAAAACAAAGGTTGCCGAAAAAACTTAACCTAGAAAGCCCACACTGGCGCTGATGCCGGGGCGTGCAGAAAAGCACTCCTATTCTCCGAATAGTAGAGTTAAAAAGTATAATTATATCCAAAGTGAGTGGAAATTGGATGAACAAATGTATCTCTATGACATAAAAACAAATGTTGCCGCAAAACTTCAACCTTAAAAGTAATCTAAGTATAACACCTTGGTGACCTTGACCTTGGGTATAATGGGCCCAGTCCATGCACATACTTTGTTTGTATGCTGGACAATGTTTATTTATAGTTACAGTAAGATATAAGCAAAAGTAACAAAGATATGATAGAAAAACAAAGGTTGCCGAAAAAACTTAACCAAGAAAGACCACGCCAGCGCCGATGCCGGGGCGAGCAGAAAAGCACCCCTATCCTCCGAATAGTGGATAAGTCATTTCAATGTAGTGTTAATTTTCATGGTAAATACTGAATAGTTTTTTCTTGTTTCTATATATGATATATGATATGGTACAAATAACATTTTATCTAAACAGATTAAATAGTGGATCTGAATTTATTTCATTAGACTTAAAGCATTTTCTGATGTCATACAATATGCATGTATCTTACAATTTTCCTGCATTGAGATAAGATCTTCCCACAATAATCAGGTTATAATTGGGATTAATTATTTATCAGTAGCTTGATAGGTAGGACTATCTGAAGGAGCGGCTACATGGAAAATAAAAAATCTTAAAAACAAAATGCTTAAAATGATCAGTTCAAGACTAAAGTATTATATTTGGTCTTAAATGTTATATGTAAGCAACAAATATGATTTTCTTAATTGCTTTACATATTTAAAATTTTAGGTACTAACTCTATAATATGAGACCACTTGAAATGCGCGCACCAACTGAAGTATGAAATATATATGATACTGAAATATATCTCACAAACATCACACAGTTGTAACGTCGTATATACTTGTATGTATTTACGCTGTTGTCTATTACATAGTTTATACATTACCGTAAAGCCTGGTAAGTCAAACAGCTGGGACAAACTGAAAGACGGAGGCTAAAAATAATGTCCGAAGTAAAAAGAAACTATCGACCGAGGCAATTGAGGCAGAAAAAATGACCGAGGCAAGTGCCTCGGTTGCCTCAGTAATCGCTACGGCCATGCCTGTGTTAACAGAGGGATTCTCGCGCTCACGTGCTGTTAAAACACCTTTTTATATATGCACGTTCTGTGGCAAAAGCGTATACGCATTACGGCCCGAAAGCGGATAATTTAAAAGGAAATGATATCAAGGCTGAACACCACTAAATCCGGCTGTTCTTTATTTTATATAAAATTCACTCACTTTAAAACGGGCTTTCGACATTTTCTAGCATATCAGATTTTCAGAGACTTATATTCACATAAAGAACTATATTGCTGCTTTAGAAAAACAAAAGAAAAGGGGGTGTTAACTTTTATATAAGAAAACTACAGTTCGCTAAATACAACCCGCTAAATTTACTGCTTTTCGCTTCTTTCAATTTCTCTTTTCAAAACATTACATTCTTACGCCGCCATTTTTACATAGAATGCGGTAGGAACATGCCGATTTCGATAGAATGCAAAGTGATACATACTGAAACGCGATAGGGTAAAAGTAAACAAGTTGCTGTTGAGAAAAGGCACTAGGAAAGGAAAAAAGATTAGTACTATTTATATTTGGACTGCTATTTGGTAGTGATCAGCCTTGTAGTGACCTATCTTTTAGTGTACCTTAACCTTTTATATGATCCGCATAATAAACATGTACCGGTGTCATAGTAAGAATATAACGTCCGAAATAAATACATCAACAACATTGCATATTCAGTTATTCTTGAAATATCGTCCTCAATCCTCATCATGAACATAACATTTGGCGACGAGGTAGACAAATAAGCATTCTCCACTGAATTATCGTCAATTCTCACCATGAGTCTGCCGTTATTTCCGTCGTTTGACTACGATGCAGACAAATCAAATGCCGGGCCCCGCTGGGAAAAATGGGTCGGTCGTCTGGAGAACCTCCTAGTTGGCATGGCAATCACCAACGATGGAAGCAACAAAAACGGTGCTTACGAACTACTTTGCACCAAAGAAAAATGTACAGATGGAAATCTATAAATTTCGTTCATATAAACAAACGAACAGTCAGACATTAGATGAGTACGTGACAGAACTCAGAACTTTGGCAAAGAACTGTGAGTTTACAGATTGTGATGCTGAAATTTTACAGCAGTTAATACAGCACTGTAAATCTAATAGACTAAGAAGAAGGGCACTGCGTGAACCAGATAAAACTCTAGCAGAAATACTCGCTCTTGGTCGTTCACTTGAATTGTCCGAGGAACAAGCCCAGGTGATGGAGAAGGAGATGGAGTCTGTCAATGCTATTAATCGAGGACGAAGCAAGCCAGTCGGGAAAAGGTAAACAAAGACCCCAGAAAAGCGTCAGTGAAAGTAATCATTCATGGCACACTAACAGATCAAGTCAGAAGTGTCGCAACTGTGGAGGTGAATATCCTCATAGAAACAGCTGTCCAGCAAAAGGAAAACTATGTAACTATTGCAAGAAACCAAATCATTTCATGAAAGTGTGCATGAAAAAGTGTCGTAATCCAAAATGTAAATGAAATTCATGAAGGGGCAGTTGGGGACAGTCAGATTCTGATGAAGAAGAATATTGTTATGGCATAATTGGCCAGGTTGGAAATAAAAGTCCAGAACTAGTGTCACAATAAACAAGAAGAAAATAACCATGATGGTAGATACAGGTGCCTCTGTAAATATTTTGGATGAAAATACACATAAGTTAGTGGGTCAAGTCAAATTATCAAAGAAAAATCTACCAAATCTCATGCCGTACGGTGGTAGTAAACCCTTGCCAGTGAAAGGTAAATGCGAACTGTTAATTGAAAAGAGCGACAAATTTTGTTTTAGACACATTTACATGTAAAAGGGAATCATGGTGCCTTATTAGGTTTCGACACAGCAAAGAAACTTGGTGTGATACATGTTGTAAACACAGTCAAAGACAGAGAAAACAAATATCCTGGTCTATTTACAGGAATAGGCAAACTCAAGAATCGCGAGGTAAAACTACACATTGATAAATCTGTGAAACCTGTCGCACAACGACAAAGGAGAACACCATTTCATCTGCGTGCTAAAGTAGAGCAAGAGTTAGATAAATTGTTGAAAGAAGACATTATCGAAAAAGTTGAAGGAGAGCCAACACCTTGGATTTCTCCAATTGTAACACCACCAAAGAAAAACACAGATGAGATTAGACTATGCATTGATATGCGTGAAGCGAACAAAGCCATTTGAACGTGAGCGCCATCTCCTTCCAACATCGATGAGCTGATCAACGATTTGAATGGTTCGACAGTCTACAGTAAAAATTGATTTACGTGCCGGATACCATCAGCTTGTCCTTGCCCCGATCAAGATACATAACCGCCTTCAACACTCATGTCGGAGTTTTTAGATATAAACGTCTAAATTTTGGCATATGTTCTGCGTCTGAAATTTTCCAAGATACAATCCGCAACGTCATACAAGGCATACATGGAGCGAAGAATATATCTGATGACATCATAGTATATGGCAAAACTCAAACTGAACATGACCAAGCGCTCGAAAAAGGTATTCAGCGAATACATGAAAACGGCCTAACACTGAACGAGAAGAAATGTGAATACAACAGAAAATCAATCACATTTTTCGGTGTGTTTTTAGTGGCGAAGGTATAATCTGCCGATCCCAAGAAAGTAAAAGCGATACAGGAAATGACACCGCCGCAAAATGTCACTGAACTGAAAAGCTTCCTTGGGATGACCAGTTACTGTTCGCGATTCATATGCGATTATGCCAGTATTACAGAACCGCTTAGAAAACTAACAAAGAAAGATGTAGAGTGGCAATGGGACAAAAGTGAGCAAAGTGCCTTTGAAATGCTCCAGAATGAACTATCTAGTGAAACCGTTATGTGTTACTACAATCCAAGTGAAGAAACTCAAATAATGACGGATGCAAGTCCTGTTGGATTGTCCGCTATTATGACACAAAACGACAAAATAGTCGCATACGCAAGCCGCGCTTAACCGATACGGAAGTCGCTATAGCCAGACAGAACGAGAAGCGTTAGCTGTGGTATGGGCATGTGAACACTTCGAAATATATCTACGTGGTGCTCCAATTTTACAGTTTTTAGTGACCACAAAACCGCTAGAGAAAATATGGCAGAAACCAAAACCTCCATTACGTATAGAAAGGTGGGGTTTGCGCTTACAACCGTATAAAATGTCAGTAAAATACAAACCAGGAAAAGATAATCCTTCGGACTACATGTCGCGACACCCGGTAAACTCTGAAAACGGAAAACAAAAGCTGAACATTGCTGAGAAATATGTTAACTTTATAGCTGAAAGCTCAGTGCTAAATGCTATGACTCTTGATGAAGTGAAGTTAGCTACAGTCCAAGACAAAACACTCATGCAAGCCATTGACTATGCAAAGTATGGCAAGTGGCACAATATGAAAGCAATAGAAGACCCAAAATAAGTGGGAAGAACTTACTTCGCTCAGAAGCATCAAAGACGAGCTGACTGTGCACGGTTGAAACAGTCCTCTTACGTGACAGTAGAATTGTTTTACCAAAGTCCCTCCGTGAAAGAGCCATACACATCGCACATGAAGGTCATCAAGGAACAACCAGAACAAAAGCATTTCTAAGATCATTACCAAGCGGGGAATATCTATTTGTGATAACAGATGAATACTCAAGGTACCCCATTGTGGAAGTAGTGAAGTCGGTATCATCCAGCCGTGTCATACCTATATTGGACAAAACATTATCCGAATTCGGTATGGTCAAGACCATCAAAACTGACAATGGAAGTCCGTTCAATTCCGATTCATTCAGACAGTTTGCTGCATACAGCGGATTCACACATCGACGCATAACTCCGCGGTGGCCAAAAGCTAATTCGCAAGCTGAAGCATTCAATAAGCCACTCATGAAAATCATTAGGGCAGTACATGTGGAAGGCAAGAATTGGAAACAAGAACTGTTCAAATTTCTTAGACAATATAGGGCAACTCCGCACACCGTTTCTGGTTTCACACCATATCGACTAATGTTCCAACGAGAACCGAACACAAAGTTGCCTAAAATATTCGAAAGGATACAGAGCCTAAAGTTGACGAAGTTGTAAGACAACGCGATGAACAGTCCAAGTCAGAGAGCAAATCTTACAGCGACAGAAGACACAACGCTGTAAAATACAATCTTAATGTTGGAGATAAGGTACTTCTAGAAAATGAGAACAAAACAAAAACATCACCAAAGTATATACCATCTCCATATGTGGTTAAAGGAAAAAAGGAAACATGATAACAGCAGAAAATGAAAACCATGAAGTCACACGAATAGTTCACGGTTTAAAAAGGTCAGATCTGGACTAAATTACAGTTTGAAAATGACAATGAAAACTGAAGATGAACTGATCAATGAAAATCCTACTGAAAAAACCGATCACCAAAAATCCAACTGAAAAATCCGAAACACTTGTTGAAATTCAAAAATCGCCACAGAGAAATTATTCTGCGGAACGCGAAGACCTGTGAGAATGAGACGCGAACCAAAATATCTGAAAGATTTCGTAAAACATTAATTAATAAAATGTGTTGGGCATAATAATCCCATATAAGCAACTTGCCACAAATTGCAATATATATTTAAAAAAAAAATGATAATAATAATACTTCAGTGTTCTAATTTCAGTGATGGGGCATAATAATCCCCAAAATATAAGAAAATATAAGTGTGAGAACCGGAAGAGAAATTCAAACATATTTGAAGGAATGTTAATTACAGCATTAAAACTTGTAAATCTAAGACGAAGAAATATTTGACAGAACTGTTGCTGTATTATATAAAAATGAAGATGAAAACATTGTGATAATGTTAACTTTGATGAAAACATTGATTATGAAACATTGTGCTAATGTTAACTTTTGATAAACATTTATTGTACTTCCATCTCAGTTATTAGTAAAACATAGGATTAATAGAAAGTTATGTTGAACGAATGTATCCGCACAGTGCCAATTGCAAATAGTAATCAGTATTATTTCAAGAAGGTTGTTTAAAACTCTAGTCATTCTAAAATCTAGTCTTTGTGTTTATATAGTGTTTCATAAGTTTCATTATATTGTTGAGTCATTTTAAGATTGATCTGTTATTTTTATTGTTGAGTCATTTTAAGGTTGATCTGTTATTTTTATTGTTGAAACATTCAAGGTACTCTTTAAAAGTTTTGTTTTAATCCTTTGAAAAATCTATCCAATTTAGGGAGAGATGTAGTACCTATCTTTTAGTGTACCTTAACCTTTTATATGATCCGCATAAAAACATGTACCGGTTGTCATAGTAAGAATATAACGTCCGAAATAAATACATCAAAAACATTGCATATTCAGTTATTCTTGAAATTCGTCCTCAATCCTCATCATGAACATAACAAGCCTCAACGTGAAAAACAACAACAACAACAACAAAGTAGACATTTCCGCGCATTTCATGGAAATTTAATGACATTGGTGTATGATTTATTCGTTTATCATACTTTTACCCGTTTTATGCTAGAAAAGCGTTAGTGCATGTTCATTTCGTGTTATAACAGACTCCCTCGGGATACTTCAACCTCAACTTCAACGGGAGTACTCGACAACATCCACTACCTATATGTCGACGTCGAGGAAATGCGATGATACCTTTGCCCTACCGTACTCGGGCACCAATCAATCCCTTGGATTTGTGCAGATGTTATAACATGAAATAAACATGCGTTATCCCTACAATAACGTCAGAGTTTTAGTCTTCTTTGTTTTTGTTCGATAAGAAAACAAATCGGATCATGTTTGAATGAGCATCTAGGGCCACGACCCTTTTGTAATCAGATCAATCCCTGTCAGTGCAATTATACAAAATGCACTGCCTACACTGTACATTTGATTAAGTTTTTGATTTGAATAATGTTGTATAACATTCATACAACGTGTATTTTTTTCGAAAAAGAAAGATGTATTTGAAAAATAATTTTCTTAGTTCAACAGAAACATCAACTGCTTTCAATTACATTTCAAGTTTAAATGCATTCCATTTACAAATTTGCAGGCTGCGAACCTGGGTGTCGTGCTTCCAAGTGTTATTACGGTTGGCCATGTTTGGAATGCGAACCTGGTTACTGTTTATAGTATTTCTTTCGAATGATACTTGAGCCTTTTTATCAGAACAGTGCAGAATAGCTTACAAAACGAGGGGAATTTAGAACATTTTGAGACCAACGCGCTTCCATAGAAGCTATCATAAATACAAACACGATTTTTTTCATGGCTTTCTAGGGGGTTTCATTTGCCATTAGCCATGTACAGTGACATTTTCAACACAATTGGCCGAATTATAGCTGAGTTTCGACAGTTTTAACATCCCACACTCGAATACGCACAAGTCTTATTTATCACAATCATGGAGGCTCCAATAGGTCCTTAAAGATTTTTTTACTGAATATATCAGCAAAGCAGATTATATATCCGATGTATGGTGTTTCTGCCCCATCCGAAGCCAAGGTTTGTAGAGGAACGTTCATTTTGATAAGGGAGAATCTAGTGTCCCAGACTTACTTCGGGTAGGGCGCCCGAAAACGTCAGCTATCTCTCAGAACATTGTAGCTGTAGCAGCCATCCTAGCAGAAGACTCGAGATGAACAGTTTGCGAAATAGCTGCATCACTGGGCATTCATCGGGATTCTGACTAGTCATTTCAAATTATAGAAGGAGTGTACAAGGTTAGTAACCAATCCTTAAAACAGCAAACACCGAAAGGTGCAGTATTGCAAAAACTTCTAATAATCTGGCTTAGGAAAGGACAGGAACGGTCAGCATAATCGCAACAGTGCAAAGTTGCAAACTGGTTCTTTACAAAATTTTCTTCAATTCTAATGACCCTGCTGTGCAGATATCCAGTCTTCCCGGCAGATCTATTATTGGAAATTTTTACAGAGACAAGGTTCTGAAATCATTTAGAAAACGTTACGTTAAACGTCGCACATGAAATGGTTTACGGGGCATCTGCCTTATTCATGATAATGCACCTGCACATAAGAGCAATATTGTACAATATTATTTAAAGGAGCAGTATTTCAAGCAATTGCCGCACCCTCTGCATTTACCCAACCTAAGTCCATTTCTTTTAAGGGTGCATGACGTACAAAATACGTTTTGAGGTGTTTTATGAAGATACCCATTGTTATTACTAATACCATCGTGTTTAAAATTAGACCTACACTTGTATTTGAGCTTTCCAAGTGATAAATCGATGGCGACTTGCATGTCCAAGGTGTCTTGTGGAAGTGGTTGTGAAAGCGAATCTGTTGGCCGGTTGGACATATGTGAGCCTTCGAGTTAAAGAAAGAGAAGTGCCACTGGAAACAACAATTTGGACAATAGCGCTTACTAATTACATGCTTTAAACTTTTAATACATGAAACAGACATTTCAATCAACATGCTTTGTATCACTAATAAGAGAAAAAATGTTAATAATTTCTTTCTTTCAAATAAATTGGTTCACAAGCTTACTTGCTGTCTGTAATAGAAATGAATGTATTTTTTCTCGTTTGTTTGGGTCTAGCGCCGTTTGTCATGGGTATTGTAGTTATGTAAAAGTGGGCAATCAATTTTCCAGAGTGTAATGCATACAGAGAATTTTTTATGGATTTTCTTATTAATTCAAACATGTGTTTCTTAAATGGTCGCAATGGAAGTAACCAAAATAATGATTTTACTTCAATATCTAATAAAGGGTGCGCAGAAGTATATTACTGTATTGTGCAACATGATGCTTTAGATAATTTTGTATTTTTTTTTTTCGGTTACACGTACTTCAGATGCCATTAACAAAGTTGGTAATGTTGGGCGTATTATCCCAACTGGTATCCCTGACCATTCCATTTTGTCAGCCCGCCCGCTTAGCTCAGTAGGGAGAGCGTTAGTCTACGGATCGCGTGGTTGCGAGTTCGATCCCGAAGCGGGGCGTATGTTCTCCGTGACGATTTGATAAAAGGCATTGTGTCTGAAATCATTAGTCCTCCACCTCTGATAATTCATGTGGGCAGTTACTTGCGGAAACAGGTTTGTACTGGTACAGAATCCAGGAACACTGGTTAACTGCCTGCCGTTACATGACTGAAATACTGTTGAAAAACGGCGTTAAACCCAAATCAAACAAACAAATTCCATTTTGTCATTGGATATTTCATATAATAAAAGTACTAATGTTATTGACTATAATACATCTAGTTACACAAAGTTTCATGTATCAAATGTACCAACTTCGTTTTTGTGTGACCATGATACTATTTCTGCTGAAAATGATTTAATTAGAAGCTTAGAGAATGGTTTACGTAATCAGCAAGATATTGATTGCAGGTACAATAGCTGGTGTGACATTGTTAAACAAAAAAATACATAATAACTTGCCTTTTAAAATTGTTAATAATGTTTCAAATCCAAAGAAACATCGAGCTGGTAAAGCTTGGTGGTCAGAAAGGCTTACCAAGCTATGGTCTATTATGTGTAATAAAGAACGTGGCTTAAATACTTGAACAGAAACGAAAAAATCGTTTAAAGTCAGTTTATGTTGACAGTAGGAAAATTTTTGGTAGAGAAGTGCGAAGAGCAAAGCGTTTTTACTGGTATTCTCTACAAGATAAGTTATTAAAAGAATGTAATGTTGACAATAATGCTTTTTGGAAATCTATTGTTAAGATTGGAGTTGGTTTCTCAGAGTTAGAAAATTCCGTTTGAAATTGTTTTACCTAATGGTCAAGTCTCTTCTGAAGTATACTCAGGGTCAAAGGTTTGAGCCTTCCATTTTGTGTCCGATCTTTATCTCCTAAACCCCTTGAAGGATTCATATGAAATATGAGTCAAACAATCACCTATCCAAGACGATGTGCAGAACTCATGAGTCAGCCATGCTGGCTCAAGGTCAAGGTAACAACTCAAGATCAAAGGTTTTAGCCTTCCATTTTGTGTCCGCTCTATATCTCCTAAAACCCTTGAAGGAATTTTAAAAAACTTGGGTCAAATGATCATCTCATCAAGACAATGTGCAGAACATGTGAGTCAAGGTCAAAACTTAGGGTCAAAAGTTTGAGCCTTCCATTTTGTGTCAACTCTGTATCACTGGAACCCCTTGAAGGATTTTCTTCAAACTTAGGTCAAATGATCACCTCATAGAACTCATGAGTCAGCCATGTTAAAGGTCAAGGTCACAACTCAAGGTCAAAGGTTTGAGCTCTGTATCTCCTAACCCCTTGAAGGATTTTTATGAAACTTGGGTCAAATGATCACCTCATCAAGATGATGTGCAGAATTTATGCGTCAGCCATGTCAGTTCAAGATCAATGCCATAGATCAAGGTCAAAGGTTTACCCTTTCACTATCCATAACAGATTTTAACATAACTAAAGTTGTCGCGCAAAGTGCAAGCCGTGCACTTGGTCTTGTTATTGCAAAATGTAAAACAGTAGGTGGTGTCACATATGATTTGTATACAAAATTATATGACTAGATATTGCAAGGCCAGTTATTAGTTATGGTGTCTCTATTTGGTGCTATAAATCATTTTCATGTACTAATGCAGTGTAAAATCGGGCCATGCGCTTTTACTTAGGTGTCGGTAAATATACTCCTGTAGCAGCTTTGTCGGGTGAAATGGCTTGGCAACCATTGTTTATTAGACAATGGAAGTCAGTCTTGTTATTATGGGCCAGACTGTGCATGTCGTCAAAATAAACGCATTTCTGTGTGGGCTGCTCAGAAAGCTATCCATAATTGCAGAAATTAGTTCTTCCAAGTTAAATGTAAATTGGATAATTGTGATTTGTCACAATACAATTATATATCTTTGCATGTACCTAAGAACTTTCTTGTTGATGCTGTTGTTAAACTGTTAATGGAAAATTATATACTAGAATGGCAACAGTGTATCAATAGCCAGGTTGGTAGTTCAGGTGTTGGTAGGAATAAGTTAAGAACCTACTGTACCTTTAAAAGTCAGTTCTGTGTAGAACCTTACACGCCCTTTTTGTAAGGAGATTGAAACAGAATCACATGTTATATTAAAACCGAGAAGCTGGCATTAATCTTGGCTTTTGATGACCTAAACATGCCATCAAACAGAACACTGATTCTAAAAATCTGAAAAGCAAAACATCACTAATGTGTATCTAGAAAAAAAACAATGGATTTAAAAAATCGATTATCATAACAGATCAGATCTATTATAAACTGATTAAATTGTCAACACGAAGTCTGTGTTTTTTCCTAATGACGTCAAGTTTCATTGTAAATGGGATCCCCGTTTCCTTTAAAAAGGGTAATTTTATCTATTTTTCACTTAAAAAATCCGTTTGGTAGCAGTGAAAACAAAAACAGCGTTGTATACAATATGGAACACAGCTATTTTATTTGATATCTGGGTTACGGATATAATTTTTCATAAACACAAATAAAGAGCTACAACACTATTGGAAAAACATGATATTCGCAAATGTTAATGGTATTGCTCATAATGAAACAAATATATTCAACAACACAAAAATTTCTGTTGAAATTAAGTGGGTGAGGTAAGGTATATTTTGATTATGTCACATCATTTAATTGTTTTTCTTCTTCAATATTGTTATTACATTCGCAAAAATATTCTAGAATAAAAAAACAGAGATAATGATATTTTTAGATTGTACTATGTCGGCCTCCATTTTGATGATGTCATAGCTTGATCCATTCGCAGAATTCGGACTGGCGACATGCTTTTCTGTGATCTTCAGACATTGTCTACAAGTTTGGTACATGTCGCCATTAATCTTTATTTTATGTCAGTATTTTCAATGCGTCTATAGGGTAAGAACAACACCAACGGTATGTATTTTAACAGTTTTGACATATTAATTGCCCACTTTTATATATCCAGTGAGCATTAGTGACCTGTCCTCCACCAGTAACTGTGAGCTTTTCCACATTGATCAGGGGTAGAGAACGAATGATTTTAGACATATGCTTCGCATGGGGCTCGAACTCACAACCCGTGATCCATAAATCTGTTCTGTCACTACTTAGCTATGAGGAAGGGGTAGAAATTTTTATTCTAGAATATTTTTGCCAATGTAATAAAAATATTGAAGAAGAAAAAATAACTAAAATTACCCTATTTAAAGGAAACGGGGATCCCATTAACAATGAAGCTAGACGTCATTAGGAAAAAAGCAGACTTCGTGTTGAGCATTTATTGCAAAATAAACGGTACGGTAGTGTTTTAACAGCATAATTGTACGAACGTTGTAACGACATTCTCCTTGAGCAAAAATGGCAAAACATTTAAAAAACAATGTTTGCAACAGTTTTTTGTTTTTAATAATAATACTTTACTGTTTCACGGATTTTAAGGTAATAAGTAATTTTATATAAGCTATTAAGCAATCAAATGGCGTTTTCTCTTCGCTACGGAGAAACGACTGTCTGTGCCGGAGCAAGTAAATTATAAAGAAAAAATAAATAACATTACATGGGTTACTTAATATTTGCCAACCGGTTTCGTTTATTTACTCATAAATGAGCCGCGTCATAAGAAAACCAAAATAGTGCATTTGCGACGAGCATAAATCCAGACCAGACTGCGCCCGCGCATGCGCAGTCTGGTCAGGATCCATGCTGTTCGCTAACATATTCTCTTATTGCAATAGGCTTTAAAAGCGAACAGCATGGATCCTGACCAGACATGCTGGTCGCAAACACACTATGTAGGTTTTCTCATGGCGCGGTTCAAATATATATAGGTGTATACTTAATACCGTAGACTGCCCTTAAAGTACTTTTTTTAAACGAAATTCTGGCCGATAGCCTAATTATTTGCTTGCGTCTGTGCTTTCGGGAACTCTACCCTTACATTAGCTTTTTATTTCATTATTCAGATGATTTTATTTCTTGTAAAGATAACAGTCAGTGTTCAAAGGTACGATTTTAGTACCGGAAAACCAGTGATAAAACTTACATATGTTTTACTGCAGCAAAAAATAATAACTACATTTGTATTATATTTCGTCACTATTTCATATTAAAACATGTTTTGCAGTTTTATACTTTAAATTAAATAAATAATGCTGTCTGATTTACCAGTTGTACAAGGAAAACAAAAGTACATAAGTACTGGCTAAAGACAAATTTTGTCAACTGCAGGTTGCTCCAATGTGCAGTTTAAAAAAATATTTTAGCTCACCTGAGCCAAAGGTGAGCTTTTGTGACCGCTCAATGTCCGTCGTCCGTCGTGGGTCGTGTGTTGTGCGTCGTGCGGCATGCGTCCGTCAACAATTTCTAAAAAATCTTCTTCTTGAAAACCACTGAGCAGAATTACACCAAACTTCAAAGGAATGATCCTTGGGTGGCCCCCTTTCAAAATTGTTCAAAAAATTGAATTCAATGCACAACTCTGGTTGCCATGGCAACCAAAAGGAAACACTTTAAAAGTCTTGTCCAAAACCGCAAAGCATAGAGCCTTGATATTTGGCATGTGACATTATCTTATGGTTCTCTATGAAGATTGTTCAGATTATGCACCTGGGTTGAAAAGAGGCCCCTCCCCGGGGGTCACAAGTTTTACATAGACTTATACAGGAAAAATCTTTAAAAATCTTCTTGTCTAAAACCACAAGACCTAGGCCTTTGATATTTGGTATGTAGCATTACCTTGTGGTCTTCTACCAAAATTTTTCAAATTATGCCCCTGTGGTGAAAAGAGGCCCAGCCCCTGGGAGACTTTCATTGACCGTGACCTTGACCTACTGACCTACTTTCTTGTTTTTTAAGATACAGCCTTGAAAGTTGGATGACATGTACAGTTTTGCACACCAATCTTAAAACTGACTTTCAGTGACCATGAATGTGACCTACTGACCTACTTTCTAATATTTTAGCATCAGTTTGGCATTTTAAACATGTGGCTCATATTACTCAGGTGAGCGATTCAGGGTCATTATGATCCTCTTGTTTTATATAAATAAATCAGCAACTCGCAGATAAATTCAATAAATAGGAGTTTGTCTTTGATATTATCTCTAAATAATGACATTATGAAACTATGCAGAAAACGTTACAACTCCTATCGCAAAGTATAATTCTTTTTACGTCCGGTACGCCTTAAGACAATGCTGACTTGCAATTTAGTAAAAATATTTTTTTTTTTAATCGAATAAACTATAACTGAATTTGTAAGTCTGCAGGTTAAGTTAATAAAATTTTCAACGCTGGAAAAGAGACACGCAATAAGATAATGAAATAATTACTGATACCCAACATTTAAGAAATTATCTGAGATGAAAAAGATTGTTCCTCTTCTTTTACGAACAAAGATCTCACCGTGAAAGTCATTGCTGTAGAAAGTCTTTCTTCAATATTTCACCGTTACTGCTTGCAATAGTTTTGAGTATAAAAAAGAAACTGTTCTAGTTAAGTGTGTTGTATTTACGTAAACATTATAGTTGAATAGAGAGATCATGTCGGGTTCGGTTACAACAAAATAAGGAAAATAATATTTTCTATCTTCATGATCATGATCATGAAGATAGAAAATATTATTTTCTTTATTTTGTTGTAACCGTGACTTTAGAAACGAAATAAACAAAGTAAATAGTTCCACATTTTAACTTGGATATTCTTATTTGGGAAAACACGCAGATGTCAGGGGTGTATCAAAAATTGTTTCTTTGTTTGGGTGTGTGTGTGTGGGTGTGGGGGGAGGGGTAGGGGTTTCTAGATGGGGAGTGGGGAGGGTCTGCATGTATACCAAGTATAATTTATAATATATTGGTGCAATCTGACGTACATTAATTTAATTGTAGTTTGAGTGTGAATATTTCACGCAAGTCTCTAAATTTTCAAAAATGAAGTAATCTCTAACAGTTCGTTGGCTTTTAATTTGTCTGACCTCCTTCCAATCTCTTCAGCAATAATAGTTATTACTGATATGAAGTTCTGTGAGCGAAGCAAGACGAAACGTTTGATAAAAAACAACCCCCCCCCCCCCCACTTCCCCCCCCCCCCCCCCCCCCAAAAAAAAACAAAAAAACAAAAAAAAAAAAAACAACAACAAAAAACAAAAAACATGCTCTTTTTCGTGAAACGTCATTACATGTGCTAGAAGTTGAATTTTTGTGACAAAATTTCAAATGGCATGACGTTTTTGTCAAGTTTGGCTATATAAATGCACTCTAGGTTGTACCACTGCTTCTATATTATGGCCACCAGATTTGCTCAGTACAGACTAATTCCATTAACCATTGGCTAGCGTATATGACTGAGTAATCGCTGAAACCGAATGAAAACAATCATAAATAGCCAATTGATTGATGTCCATAAACATCTACACATTTTATTCATGAATAGCTCAATATTACAGGGGACTTTTGGATACTGTGCACACGGAGAAAATGTCCCGCTTCAGGTGAGTGACATTTTGCCTATATTTTTCTTATTACTTGACGGATTTTCATAGGATAAAAAGCGTCGAAGACAGCAAAACTAGTGCTTTCCTTCGCACAAAACTTCTGCAATCAGTTTTCAGTAATTTTCTGAAACATTTCGCCCTACTTGGAAAGTGTGTACGTTATCTAAACAGTCAACGAAAAGCAGCCGGGCGAAGTGTTTGAGAAAAGCACAAAGAACTGACGGCGGACGCTTTGTGCAGAGGAACGCACTCAGTTTGTTGTCTTCGACGCTCTTCATTTTATAGGAAAATACAGACAAAATGTTACCTGAATCGAGACGTCTTCTCCGTGTGTACGGTGTCCAAACGTCACCTGGTTTGGCCACCCAGTATTAACAGATGTGTAAGTGTATTGAGGAAAAAAAAACACCGGCAATTTATAATGGACTTTGTGCACCAATGTCCCGATGAACAGTGATTTGAGATCATTTTAGTTTTCGTTTCCAAAGAGCACAGAAAACGTAAATATGCATGTTTAAATACTGTAGTGAATGCGAGACTAAAAAGTGGTGAGGTGCCTCCTTCAGACTTAAAATATTACCAAATTACAACATTTTATAAAAGAATGAAGGAAAATGGAAAGAAGTTGGAAAAATTAAAATCCGTGTTAAACAGCCCCTTTGACTTTAACTAGCTTTTCTACTTTACTTAGGTTTGATTGAGTACGACCAACTCGTAAACATATTGTTTACTTTTTCATCACATGTTTTACTGACAATATCGTTTCATCTAGCCTTGATGTAAGTGTATAAATGTACAGTTACCGGAGAAAGTAATTCAATAGATGTTAAAAACCGAAGAACAAAACAGCAAAAGACAAAATGTTTCGTAAACTTATTTTACTTATTGCTGTCGTATGCCTGGTGGAAACGACGTGGAGTTTAGAACGCATTGAGTGCTTATTTCTGACATTAATTTATTTACAATGGTTAATAGACGCTGCCATTTGTCATCAGTGACAGAAACATTTATTACAAACTAAAAGAGAACATTGGGTAATACAGGGCTTAAAGAAGTTAAACAAAATTTTGTAATATGATATTAATATCAACCTTTCATTATATATCACATAAAACAGTTTTAAAATCTGTTTACAACTTTTAAACTAATTCTGCACGGTCGAGTCAATTTATTATACTTGAATTCTATTAAACTCTGATTTGTCAGAACTTCAGATAATACTCAGAAAATTCGACAAATAAAAGAAATAGGGTCGTGTGCTCGATTGTTTGCTACGTTTGACTTAACATAAGTTTTCATAAAGAGGGTCTATTATATGGGAAAAGTACAATTATGATAATATTTTCGAGAATAGATTTTTTTACGCTGTAGCTTTGAATGAGACTTTTCACAGTCGTAAATAAACATATGGCTTATAACAATATGGTGAAATAAATTGTATAGAATCATCTGGGTTTTTTTTTATTAAAGATATCCTCGCGTATCAACCTGAATTCAAGACATTTTTAGAACTATTTAACATGTCAGATATTTTAATATTATATTTTAATTTAGAAAAGATAGGAACGTAATAAATTAACTCCCCGGTTGCCATTATTTCATAAAGTGGCTTTCATTTCCGCACACTGATTCCAGTACTTCCGGTTATCAAACGGGATGTAGGATCAAAGTTTTTATACAGACAAGAATTTTTTCATACTTTGTGAGCTCGTAGAACAATAGTTTCTAAGACAAATAAGAGCTAAAAAGCACAGGTCACCGCACTCGTCTTTATTTTACAGGGCGTTTTCTTCATCCATTCTTTAAGAATTAAGTAAAATTGAAAAAATCGGGGTACTTTATAAAACATATAATATTCCACTTAATGTTACAGGGATTTAAGATAATACAGGTGACTATGGATACATGGTTATATCAGTATATTATAAGCATAAATGTTACTAATAAATTTCTTTCATTTTTACACGTTGACATAATTACCCCACCCACTTTTTTTCAATGGAAAAACGTATTTAAATATAAAAAAATCTGCTGTTAAGATTTCAACAATATTTTGCCATTTTAATGACACACAAGAATGATTCAAAATGGAAATGAAAAGAAAATTGGCCATTGTGCATCAAAGATATATATTTAGAATAAAACTTTAAAAACTGGTGAATTTTGGCATTTTTAATTCGTTTTGTTTTTATTTATACTTCCTAGATAATACAAAGTGCAATGTTGATTATATATATATATATAAGAACTAGCAGCAAAGTACCAAGCTGTATCTGTTAATACAATCAGTTTCGTGATCTGTCTGTAGAAAAGCCGTCAGACTAATCAGTTATAAATTTTGATATTTTATAGACAATACCTTCTGTTTCAAATTGTTTGATATTTTGAAAGAAAGAAAAAAATATTCAAAACAGTGATATTACCGTTGAATAAATAAAAGTTCAGAGCTGAGATGAACGGAATTACGAATCTGAACGACGACCAACAGTGATTTTATTTAATAGAAATGTATTATTTCAGTCATAGTCTTCTTTTCCAATCCGCCAACACTACGTTTGACGCTGTGACGTAATAATTGTGACGTTTACTGGACAAGTGATTTTTTTGGTATATTCTAGCATAAAACTGCTGTTCTTGTCACTTTTCAGGAGTGTTTTGACATGAAAGAAAACGTGTGTTAACAGGGAGACACTCGAGCTTACGTGCTGTTAAAACACCTTTTAATATATGCGCGTTCTGTAGCAAAGCGTAAACGCATTACGGCCGAAAAAACGGATAATTTTAAAAGGAAATAACGTCAACATGAAAAAAAAAACGCAGACCTTCCCGCGCGTTTCATGGAAATTTAACGACGTTGGTGGAATATTTATTCATTTATCATATTTGTACGCGTTTTATGCTACAATAGCGTTAGCGCATGTTCATTTCCTGTTATAACATCTTCAGACTCCCATAAACATCAACTGCTTTCAATTACATTTCAAGTTTAAATGCATTCCATTTACAAATTTGCAGGTTGCGAACCTGGGTGTCGTGCTTCCAAGTGTTATTACAATGTGCCATGTTTGGAATGCGAACCTGGTTACTGTTTATAGTAAGTATTTCTTTCAAATGATACTTGAGACTTTTTATCAGAACAGTGCAGAATAGCTTACAAAACGAGGGGAATTCAGAACATTTTGAGACTAGCGCGCTTCCATAGAAGCTATCACAGATACAAGCACGATTTTTTTCCATGGCTTTCTAGGGGGTTTCATTTGCCATTAGCCATGTACAGTAGCATTTTCAACACAATTGGTCAAATTATAACGTCTAAAGTTTTAACACCTCACACTCTTATAGTCTTATTTTATCACAATCGTGGAGGCTCCGGGTAGGAAGGAAATTAGGTCTATAAAGATATTATTTACTGAATATATCAGCATAGCAGAATTTGTAACTGATGTGCGGTGTTTCTGCCCCATCCGAAGCCACTGTTTGTAGATAGGAAAGGGCATTTGATAAGGCAGAATCGAGTGTCCAAGATTTACTTCGGATAGGGCGCCCTTAAACGTCAGCTTCCTCTCAGAGCACTGTAGCTCGTAGCAGAAGACTCGAGATAAACAGTTTCCGAAATAGCTGCATCACTGGGCATTCATCGGAAAGTATCCAAGAAATTCTGACTAGTCACTTAAAATGATTAAAGGTGTGTGGAAGGTTGATACCCCATCTTTGACCAAATAGCAATACACCGAAGTGTACAGTATTGCAAACAAAAAACTTCTAAAAATCTATAAAAATGCAAACGAAAGGAGGTTTAATGAACTTCTCACAGGGGATGGGACATGGGTAAATTATTTCAAACCTCAAAGGCGGACAAACAGCAAACAGTGGCTTCGGAAAGGGCAGGGACGATCAGCATAATCGCAACAGCGCAAAGTTGTAAACCAGTTCTTTACACAATTTTCTTTAATTCCAAAGACCCTGTTGCGCAGATATCTAGTGCTCCCGGTGGTTCTAAAATCATCAAGAAAACATCGTTAAACGTCGCCCACAAACTGGTTTGGGGCATCTGCCTTATTCATGACAATGCACAATATTGTAAGGCATTATTTACAGGAGTAGCATTTCAAGCAACTGCCGCACCCTCAATATTCACCCGACCTAAGTCCATTTGTTTTAGGGGTGCATGACGTACAAAATACGTTATGAGGTGTTTTTATGAAGATATCAATTGTTATTACTAATAACATCGTGTTTAAAATTAAAACATATGTGTGCCTGCGAGTTAAAGAATGTGCTACTGGAAACAACAATTCGGACAATAGCGCTTATTAATTACATGCTTTAAACTTTTAACACATGAAACATCAAAATGCTTTATATCACTAATATGAGATTTTTTTATGCCCCCGAAGGGAGGCATATAGTTTTTGAACCGTCTGTCAGTCTGTCAGTCTGTCAGTCTGTCTGTCCGCAATTTTCGTGTCCGGTCCATATATTTGTCATCGATAGATGGATTTTCAAATAACTTGGCATGAATGTGTACCACAGTAAGACGACGTGTCGTGTGCAAGACCCAGGTCCGTAGCTCAAAGGTCAAGGTCACACTTAGACGTTAAAGGTCATTTTTCATGATAGTGCATTCGTGTCCGGTCAATATCTTTGTCATCCATGGATGGAGTTTCAAATAACTTGGCATGAATGTGTACCACAGTAAGACGACGTGTCGCGCGCAAGACCCAGGTCCGTAGCTCAAAGGTCAAGGTCACACTTAGACGTTTAAGGTCATTTTTCATGATAGTGCATTCGTGTCCGGTCCATATCTTTGTCATCCATGGATGGATTTTCAAATAACTTGGCATGAATGTGTACCACAGTAAGACGACGTGTCGCGCACAAGACCCAGGTCCGTAGCTCAAAGGTCAAGGTCACACTTAGACGTTAAAGGTCATACTTCATGATAGTGCATTGATGGGCGTGTCCGGTCCATACCTTTGTCATTCATGCATGGATTTTAAAATTATTGGGCATGAATGTGTACCACAGTAAGACGACGTGTCGCGCTCAAGACCCAGGTCCGTAGGTCAAAGGTCCTAAACTCTAACATCGGCCATAACTATTCATTCAGAGTGCCATTGGGGGCATGTGTCATCCTATGGAGACAGCTCTTGTTTTATCAATTCCTTTCTTTGAAATAAATTCGTTCACAACCTTACTTGCTGTCTTTAATCGAAATGAATGTATTTTTTCTCGTTTGTTTTGGGTCTAGTGCCGTTTTTCATCGGTATTGTAGTTATGTAAAGGTGGGCAATTAACATTATATGTCCAGTGATCATTATTAACCTGTTCTCCACCAGTAAGTGTGAGCTTTTCCACATGGATCAGAGGTAGAGAATGGTTTTAGACATATGCTTCGCATGGGGCTCGAGCTCACAACCCGTGATCCATAAATCTGCTCTGTCACTACCGAGCTATGCGGACGGGCTAGAAATTCTTACTAATAAATGCTTGAATTCATTCACTTCTTTAGAACTCAATGCTTAAAGAAAGTGTTTTTGTTTATAATTTTTCGATTATTATTTAGAATAAATATAAGCAAGGAATAAGGTTAAGGTATTCCAGTAACTGTTTATATGGTAACGTGGCAATGCCTTGAATTCCGATCTGCACGTGTAACCAGTGAAAATCCTTATAGTCTTAATCTTGAGTGCTTACTCAGTATCTCCTATTTTGATCCTTAAATTCTATTATCGTTAACATATGTATCAAGCGATATCATCTCATTTTAACGAGACGGATTTCAGCCAAATTAATTTGAAATTTACTCGAAATGTTAGGAAAACAAATGTTTTTACGAAATTCCCATATTCGCGTTTTCTATTCGTTAGCCATAAATTACATTGTTTACACCAAATTTTGCAAGCGTACATGTATAACTAATTAACTGCAGCATACAGAATTACTACGCAATACTTTTCTTCTCCAAATGGATGATTTTATACCCTATCAGAACTTTATTTGTCATAAACCAGAAGTTTTCGTTGCGAGAAAAGCATGAACCTTCATTCGGATCCAATTTCTTTCTAAGTACACCTGGTTGAAAATACCGAGTTAAAAAAAAGATTAATAGCGACATATACCAAACTTGTAGACAATGTCTGAAGATCACAAAAAAAAACAAAAAAAAACATGCCGCCAGTCCGAATTCTGCGAATGGATCAAGCTATGACATCATCAAAATGGAGGCCAACTTTGCGTATCGTAAAATTAAGTTAAGTTACATAGTACAATCTAAAATCATTATCTCATTTTTTTATTCTAGAATATTTTTGCCAACGTAGTAACAATATTGAAGAAGAAAAACAATTAAATGATGTGACATAATCAAAATATACCTTACCTCACCCACTTAATTTCAACAGATTATTGTGTTGTTGAAATGTATTTGTTTCATATGTGCAATACCATTAACATATGCGAATATCATGTTTTTCCAATAGTGTTGTAGCTCTTTATTTGTGTTTATGAAAAAATATCAAATAAAATAGTCGTGTTCCATATTGTATACAACGCTGTTTTTGTTTTCACTGCTACCAAACGGATTTTTAAAGTGAAAGATAAATAAAATTACCTTTTTAAAGGAAACGGGGATCCCATTAACAATGAAGCTGGACGTCATTAGGAAAAAATCCAAACTTCGTGTTGACAATTTATTGTAAAATAAACGCTACGGTGGTGTTTTAACAGCATAATTGTACGAACGTTGTAACGACATTCTCCTTGAGCAAAAATGGCAAAACATTTAAAAAATAATGTTTGCAACAGTTGTTTTTTTTAAATAATAGTTTACTGTTTCACGGATTTTAGGTAATAAGTAATTTTATATAAGCTATTAAGAAGTCAAATGGGTTCTCTCTTCGCTGCGGAGAAACGACTGTCTGTGCCGGAGCAGGTAAGTTATAAAGAAAAAATAAAATATTACATTGGTTATTTAATATTTACCAACCAGTTTCGTTTATTTACTCATAAATGAGCCGCGCCATGAGAAAACCAAAATAGTGCATTTGCGACCAGTATACAGCCAGACCGGCCTGCGCATCCGCGCAGTCTGGTCAGGATCCATGTTGTTCGCTAAGTTTCTTTTATTACAATAGGCTTTAAAAGCGAACAACATGAATCCTGACCAGACTGCGTGGATGCGCAGACTTGTCTGGACCCATGCTGGTCGCAAACGCACTATGTAGGTTTTCTCAGGGCGCGGTTCAAATATAGATATAGGTGTATGCTTAATACTATAAACTGCTCTTAAATTACCCTTTTTTAACGAAATTCTGGCTGATAGCTATAACCATTTGCCTGCGTCTGTGCTTTCAGGAACTCTACCATTACATTAGTTTTTTTATCTCATTATTCAGATGATTTTATTTCTTGTAAAGGTAACAAAGTCAGTGTTCAAAGATACGATTTTTACCTGATAATACTTTTATATGTTGTACTGCAACGAAAAATAATAACTACATTTGTATTATATTTCGTCAATATTTCATAACATGTTTTGCAGTTAACCCGTCTATGTACATTGTACATACTTTAAATGTCAAATTATAAATAATGCTATCTGATTTACCAGTTGTACAAGGAAAACAAAAGTACATAAGTAGTGGCTAAAGACATATTTTGTATACTGCAGGTTGCTCCAATGTGCAAATAGTTTTAAAATATTTTTCTTTATATAAATCATCTACTCGCAGATAAATTCAATAAATAGGATTATGTCTTTGATATTATCTCTAAATAAATTGTGACATTGTGAAACTATGCAGAAAAACACTACAACTGTTATTACAAAGTATAGTTTTTTTCAATACGGATCAAGAATAATTCAACTGTATATATTTAGATGTCAGAGTCATATAAAGTTTTGTGTCAAGATCTTTCCTTGATTTATCTTTGATTTGTAAACACAACCATTCGTATTATATATCAGACTATAGAAATCCGTGACAAATGAAGACATATTAAACTTAAAGTATTTCCCTTCACCACCTTGATATCTTCCGGATCTATGATCGGAATATTTACGGATTACCCTGTTACGGACGAAGAGTAGGGGTTTCAGAACGAGGCTGGGAGTACATGATACTGATTCATTTCATATAAAAGACCACAACTGCGCATAACGCAGAAACTGAACCAAAGTGCAGTAAGACTTTTTACGACGGTACGCCTTAATTGAACAACATTTACATCAGGTTTGGGAATGCAGTTTTTAGACAAGTTGTTGGTATTCCCATGGGAACAAATTGTGCACCCCTTGTCGCAGATTTGTTTTTATATTGTTATGAAAGAGACTTTATGCTGAGCCTTTCTCCAGATACGCAAGCAGATATTATAACTGCATTTAATAATACATCACGCTATCTGGATGATATTCTTAATATGGATAATCCGTTTTTTGGTCATTTGGTGGGTACTATTTATCCTAGGGAGCTTCAGTTAATTAAAACTAACAATTCGGATACTGATGCTTCATTTTTAGATTTACATCTCTCTATTTATGACAATATTATACATACCAAAATTTATGACGAGGGATGATTTTAATTTTAGTATTGTAAATTTTCCCCGTTTGGATGGGGATGTACCTCAGGCTACATCTTATGGGGTATATATTTCTCAATTAATTCGGTTTGCCAGAGCGTGTAGTCAGTCAAGCATTTCAATGAACGTTATCAATATATTACAAGTAAACTTCTTCAGCAAGGCTACCGTTATTACAAATTGCGTAAATATTTTACTAAATTTTATTATCGTAATTCTGATTTAGTTTTAAAATTCAATAGTAATTTAAAGACACTTCTGCGAGAAGGTATTTCTAAAAAAAAAAAACAAAGACAAATATCAAACAGGGAGTGCCACGCACCAAAAGCACAGCCTCCTCAAAAACGAACCCCCTAGCACGCAAACGCGTGCACCACACACACACTCAAAGCTTACACATCAGGACAAAACGAACAACACACACACACACTCAAAGCCAACACATAAGGACAAGACGAACAATAAGCATACACACACGCGCGCACACAAAGTCAACACACAAAGACAAAACGAACAAACAAAGGAACACAGTGGGGCACCGCCTTGGAACGGTCAGTGGCAAAAACACCACTGGGGAGCTTAAACCCGTTTTTTATGGGGATGTGGTTTACAAACTTCGTAAGATCTTGGGTCATGGTAATTTTCCAAATGTATTTGAAAAGATTATCAAACGTTTAATTAAAAGAGGTTACGACCCAACTGTTTGAGACATACCGCATGTTTAGTGTTCAACCCGTTTACAGTTGAACACTACGCTTCCCTCTTTGATTGCGTCTGACGGAAGAGGGGGAGGACTCTATGATGAGCAGTTTTTAAATCCTACCAGGACTGAACTGTTTTGATATTTGTCTTCTGGCCTGTTTCGTCGGGCCCTTAAGGGTGTTTCTCTTGTTGCTCTGTCTTCTGAAAAGGCATTGAGTACATACGTTTTTGGTTCTTAAGGTTTGCTTTTTATATATTTATACACGAGCATTTTTGTGTTTTACATGCCATGCCTTTTTGTTTCCATTACGTGTGTTAGAGATTCACCTGGAGGGGATTACTTTTATTTACACTGTCCCATGTCTTTGGAACATGGTGGGGATAAGAGTGAGGTTGGGTGCGCACCATAAACCGGTTTAAGCTCCCCAGTGGTGTTTTTGCCACTGACCGTTCCAAGGCGGTGCCCCACTGTGTTCCTTTGTTTGTTCGTTTTGTCCTTGTGTGTTGACTTTGTGTGCGCGCGTGTGTGTATGCTTATTGTTCGTCTTGTCCTTATGTGTTGGCTTTGAGTGTGTGTGTGTGTGTGTGTGTGTGTGTGTGTGGGTGTGTGTTGTTCGTTTTGTCCTGATGTGTAAGCTTTGAGTGTGTGTGTGGTGCACGCGTTTGCGTGCTGGAGAGTTCGTTTCGAGGAGGCTGCGCTTTTGGTGCGTGGCACTCCCTGTTTGATATTTTTCTTTGTTTTTAAGACAATGCTTTCTTGCAATGTTAGTCGAAAATTTCTTTTTCGTAAATGCATAAACTACAACTGAATTTGCAAGTCTGCATGTAAAGTTAATAAAATTTTCAACGCTGAAAAAGAGACACGCAATAAGATAATGAAATAATAATTACTCATACCCACATTTAAGAAATTACCTGAGATACTTGCCTCTTCTTTTACGAACAACGATCTCACTCTGAAAGTCATTGCTATAGAAATTCTTTCATCAATGTTTTACCGTAACAGATTATATAACAAAACGCAATAGATAGAAAATATTATTTTCCTTATTTTGTTGTAACTGTGACTTTAGAAACAAAATAGACAAGGTAAATAGTTCTACATTTTAACTTGGATATTCGTATTTGGGAAAGGGGTGGATCAAGAATTGTTTCTTCGTTTTGTGTGTGTGTGTGTGGGGGGGGGGGGGGGGGGGGGGGGGGGAGGGTTATTTTAGACGGGGTGTGAGGAAGGACTGCATGTATGCCAAGTATAATTTATGATATATTGGTGCAATCTAACGTACATTTGATATAGTTTGAGTATGAATATTTCACTCAAGTCTCTAAATTTTCAGAGAAGTAATTTCGAAAAGTGTATTGGATTTGAACTTGTCTTACTTCATTCCAGTATCTTCAGCAATAATAATTATTACTGATATAAACTTCTGTGAGCGAAGCAAAACGAAAATTTTGATAGATATAGCTTGTATTTCTACTTTAGACTACTAAAAATACTACCCGGATATTCGGGGGTTGGGGCGACGGCCTGCTGCGCCACCGCCCCTTGGATCTGCCTTTTAATGTACTAGCCTACTGTTTCATTGTTCTATCGACAATCAATGTTCATAAGCATTAACTGCTTTAAGTGTTTTTGTCGTACTGAAAAGAAAACAACAACGACAACAACAACAAAACAAAAAAGATGCCCTTTTTTTCGTGATACGTCATTGCATTTGCTAGAAGTTGAATTTTTGGGACAAAATTTCAAATGACCTGTCGTTTTTGTCAAGTTTGACTATATAAATGCCGTCTAGTTTGTACCCTTGCTTCTATATTATGGCCACCAGAATTGCTCAAAAGATATATTAATTCCATCAACTATTGGCTAGCGTATATATATTTGAGTATAGTCGAAACCCAATGAAAACAATCATAAATATCCAGTTGATTGATGTCCATAAACACCTACACATCGTATTCATGAAAATCTCTCGTACCAAATGCTTACTATTACAGCGTGGCCAGCCAACGTGACTTCTGGATACAGAACATGCGGAGAATATGTCCCGCTTCGGAGGAAAACATCACCGGCAATTTATAACGGACTTTGTGTACCAATGTCCTGATGATCATTTTAGTTTTCGTTTCCAAAGAGCATAGGCATGTTATAAATACTGTAGTGAATGCGAGATTAAATAATGGTGAGATACCTCTTTCAGACGTAAAATACTACCAAAATCACAACATTTTACAAATTTTACAAAAGAATGAAGGAAAATGGAAAGAAGTTCCGCGTTAAACAGCCCCTTTGACTATGACTAGCTTCTTTGCTTAGGTATGACTGAGTACGACCATCTCGCAAACATATTGTTTACCTTTTCATCACATATTTTACTGACAATATCGTTTCATCTAGCCTTGGAGTAAGTGTATAAATGTACAATTACCGGAGAAAGAAATTCAATAGATGTAAAAAGCCGAAGAACAAAACAGCGAAAGACAAAATGTTTCGTAAACTTATTTTTCTTATTGCCATCGTATGCCTGGTGGAAACGACGTGGATTTTAGAACGCCGTGAGTGCTTTTTCTGACATTTATTTATTTACAATGGTTAAAAGAGATGCTGTCATTTGTCACCAGTAAGAAAAACATTTAGTACAAACTTAAAGAGAACAGTGAATAATACAGGGCTTTAAGAAGTGTTGACAAAAATTTGTAATATGACATTATCAACCTTTTATTATATATCATATAAAAAATCTGTTTACAACTGTTAAGGTAGTTCTGCATGGTCGGATCAACTTTTTCTACAATGTAGAATTCTATTAAACTCTGATTTGTCAAAACTTCAGATTATGCTCAGAAAATTTGACAAATACACGAGATAGGGCCGTGTTTTTCATTATTTGCTACGTTTGACCTAACACAAGTTTTCATAACGAGGGTCTATTATATGGGAAAAACACAATTTTGATAATATTTTCGAGAATAGATTTTTTTTAGCTCAAGGTGAGGTATTGTGACCTGTTGTTGTCTAGCTTCCGTCGGCGTCCGTCGTCCGTCGTGCTTCAACATTTGCCTTGTGAACACTCTAGAGACCACAGTTGTGACCCAATCGTTATAAAACTTGGTCGGAATGTTTGTCTTGATAATCTCTAGGCCAAGTTTGAAACTGATTTATGCAGGACCAAAAAACTAGGTCAGTAGGCCAGATCATAGGAAAAGCTTGTGAACACTTAGAGTCCACAGTTAATGACTTGGTCAGAATGTTTCTCCTGATGATTTCAAGGTCAAGTTTGAATCTGGGTTATGTGGAGTCAAAAACTAGGTCACCCGGTTAAATAAAAGGAAAAGCTTGTGAACACTCTAGAGGCCACAGTTGTGACTCAGTCCTAATGAAACGTGGTCAGAATGTTTGTCTTGATGACCTCTAGGTCGATTTCGAATCCAGGCCATATGGGGTCAAAAACTAGGTCACCCGGTCAAATCAAAGGAATAGCTTGTGAACACTTCCATACATTTAACAAAAATCTTTTTTTGTTCTCGAACGATCTGGAGGCCAGTGCATTTAAAAACTGGTGAATTTTGTCATTTTTAATTCGTTTTGTTTTAATATATACTTCCTAGAAAATAAAAAGTGAGTTACGTTGAATTTTTTTAGTTTATCATTATATGTATATATAAGAACTGGCAGCAGAGTACCAAGATGTATCTGTTAATACAATCAGTTTTGTGATCTGTTTGACAGACTAATAAGTTATAAATATTGATATTTTATAGACAATACCTTCTGTTTCAAATTGTTATATTGAAAGAAAGATACAATATACAAAACAGTGATATAATCGTTGAATAAAATCAATGCTCAGAGCTGAGATGTATAGGACGACCAACGGTGGTTTTATTCAATACAAATGAATTGATTGTTATTTCAGTCACAGTCTTCTTTTCCAATCCGCCAACATTACGTTTGACGCTGTGACGTAATAATTGTGACGTTTAACCAGTGATTTACTTTGGCATATTCTAGCATAAAACTGCAGTTCTTGTCACTTTTCTGAAGTATTTTGGTATGAAAGAAGAAAGCCTACCATGAACAGGCTCAATCAAACCGAGTCTGCAACATTTTCGTTTTTGTGATGTTGAGCGACATGTGAAGTTAGCACTTTTCTATTTTAACAGGGAGATTCTCGCGCTCACGTGCTGTTTAAACACCTTTTTAATATATGCGCGTTCTATGACAAAGCGTAAACGCATTACGGCCAAACACGGATAATTTAAAAGGAAATGACGTCAACGTGAAAAAGGTAAAACAACAACAGAGAACAACAACAACAAAAAAACCAATAAAAAAACGTGATATTCCCGCTCGTTTTATGGAAATTTAATGACCTTGATGGACGATTTATTCGTTTATCATATCTTAACGCGTTTTTTGCAAGAAAGCGTTAACGCATGTTCATTATAACAACTACCAACTCCCTCGCTTTACCGGACTCGAGTACCAACCAATCCCTTGGATTCATACAGATGTTATAATTAAGAAATAATTAATAGCAAAAGAGTGCTTTAACACTATTTATGCACGATGGGTGGTAATACATCGGGCGTAATAATTTCAAGAGGGCGAATTGAACGACGTATCACCACCCGAGTGTATAAATAGTGTTAAAACACGCTTGTGCTATAAATTATTTCGATTCTAATATGCCCTTAATCTAAAACAGTAGATAAAATATAGAAGCACTCTTTCTTGGTCTCAACGAAAACTTTGACGTCACTGCACGTTAATGTGGCGTCATTATAGCGTAAGAGTGTTTTAACAGAGGCAAGCATATTAGAACACGAAATAAGCATACGTTATCCTTACAGTAACGTCAGTGTTAGTCTTCTCTGTTATTGTTCGATAAAAATAATCGGATCGTGTTTGAATGAGCATCAGGCTCAGATCTATCTCTGTCAGTGTAATTATACAAAATGCATTGCCTAAACTGTACATTTGATAAAGTTAATTATTTTAATAATGTTGTATAACATTCATACAACGTGTATTTATTTTTCGAAAAAGAAAGATTTATTTGAAAATATTTTTCTTAGTTCAACATAAACATCAACTGCTTTCAATTATATTTCAAGTTTAAATGTATTCCATTTACAAATTTGCAGCCTGCGAACTTGGATGTCGTGCTTTCAAGTGTTTTTTCGGTATACAATGTGCTGAATGCGAACCTGGTTACTGTTTATAGTAAGTATTTCTTTCAAATGACATTTGAGCCTTTTTATCAGAACAGTGTAGAATAGCTTATAAAACGAGGGGAATTTAGAACATTTTGAGAACAACGCGCCTCTATAGAAACTAACACAGATATAAACACGACTTATTTTCGTGGCCTTCTAGGAGGTTTCTTTAGCCATGTACAGCGGCATTTTCAACACAGTTGGTCGAATTATAGCTGAGTTTCTAAAGTTTTAACACATCACACTCTTATACACTAGTCTTATTTTATCACAATCGTGGAGGCTCCGGGTAGGAAGGTAATTAGGTCCATAAAGATATTTTTACTGAATATATCAGCAAAGCAGAATTTGTGTTTCTGCCCCATCCGAAGCCACTGTTTGTAGATAGGAAAGGACATTTGATAAGGCAAAATCGAGTGTCCACAATTTTCTTCAATTCCAAAGATCCTGTTGTGCAGATATCCAGTGCTCCCGGCAGATCTATTACTGGAAAGTTTTGCAGAGACAAGGTTCTAAAATCATTAAGAAAACATTACGTTAAACGTCGGCCACAAACTAGTTTGGTTTACGGGGCATCTGCCATATTTCTGATAATGCACCGGCACACAAGAGCAATATCAAGGTAATATTTACAGGAGCAGCATTTAAGCAATTGCCGCGCCCTTCATATTTGCCCGACCTAAGTCCATTAGTTTTAGGGGTGCATGACGTACAAAATAGGTTATGGGTGTTTTTATGAAGACATCCATTATTATTGCTAATACACTCGTGTTTAAAATTAAACCTACATTTGTATTTCAGCTTTCCAAAAGATGGATCGATGGTGTCTTGCATGCCAGAAATATTTTGTGGAAATGGTTGTGAGATCAAAGATGCTGGTTTGTTCAACATATGTGTGCCTGTGAGTTAAAGAAAGTGCCACTGGACACAAATATCCGGACAATAGCGCTTATTAATTACATGCTTTAAACTTTTAACACATGAAACATACATTTGAATCAAAAAGTTTTTTATCATTAATAAGAGATTTTTTTTATCAATTCCTTTCTTTGAAATAAATTCGTTCACAAAATTACTTGCTGTCTTTAATCGAAACGAATGTATTTGTTTCTCGTTTGTTTTGGGTTCAGCGGTATTGCAGTTATGTAAACGTGCGCAATTAATATGTCTAGTGAGCACTATTAACCTGTCCCGTGATCCATAAATCTGCTCTGTCACGACTGAGCAATGCGGACGGGCCAGAAAGTCTTACTAATGAATGCTTGAATTCATTCCCTTCTTCAGAAAACAATGCTTAAAGAAAGCGTTTTATAATATTTTCTTCCATTAATGTTTTGAATAGATATAAGCAAGACAAATGGTGTGGACTGGAATATCCCATGGTAAAGTGGCAATGCCTTGGATAGCCAATCTGCACGTGTTACCAGTGAGCACTCTTGTAGTCTTAATCTTAAGTCTTAATCTTAAGGGATTACTCATTATCGAAAAAAAAAAATGTATCCAGCGATATCATCTTATTTCAACGAGAAGGATTTCAGCCGAATTCACATTAAATTTATCAGAAATGTTAGGAAAACATTTTTTTTACGAATTTCCCGTATTCGCGTTTTATTTTTATTAGCCAACGAAAGTGAACGCCTAGATTTGGCGGCTTCCATTTGAGCATACAGAGAGTCTATACACTGTGACGAAGATACAAGAGTGTTTATTAGGCACAAAGAATAATATTCTGTTGTTTTTTCACTCGACTATTCAAAGAATAGGTAGAGCTTTTGGACTCACTCATGCGCCGGCGTCTGCGTCTGCGTCGGCGTCCCGATTTGATTAAGTTTTTGTATGTGAGCTTGTATCTCAGTAACCACTCATGTGAATGAATTGAAACTTCACACACTGATTCACAAAGGTTCCATAACTCTATTTCGCTCTTTTACAAAATTATGCCGCTTTAAGGACTTAGCAGTTTTAAGTCAAGTTGTTGTATGTAAGCTGGTATCTCAGTACCCACTGATGGGAATGTATTGAAACTTCACACACTTGTTCACTTTCATGATCTGACATGCAATGCACATGTTCCATAACTCTACTTTGCATTTTTACAAACTTATGCCTCTTTTTCGACTTAGCAATTTTTGGTTAAGTTTTTGTATGTAAGCTGGTATCTCAGTACCCACTAATTGGAATGGATTGAAACTTCACACAATTATCCATTGTCATGAACTGATATGCATTTTACAGGTTCCATACCCTGTTTTGCAATTTTACAAAATTATTCCCCTTTTTCAACTTTTATTTTCATTCATCTGGCAAAGCTGTTGAATAGTCGAGCGTTGCTGTCCGTCGACAGCTCTTGTATTTAAAGAAAATCTACTTGCAGATGGGCAGACTTATCATACCCTTGAAGGTGCTTTTTTAAAAGCATGTGCTGTTAAAACAATGTCATTATAGTGGTAATGGTGTTTCAATAGGTGTTAGTTATGATGGTGTTCAATTCTATCTCGTAATAGACAAGGCATGAGCTGACCTGATGGAAAGTGTGTTCGAGAGCTTGTTCCTACTCTATTTGAGTTGTGTACTGTCTTTCGAAGCTTGTCATTATCTTTATGACTATATTCTGATGATATACAGTTAGACTTGCATTCATTTACATTTACAAAAAGTTTCAGGTGTACTAAATTTGAGGTACAAATTCTAAGTGATAGAGAGGTATTCTTGGTTAACAAAATCAGGAAGCGTAAGAAAACCCTAGCAGAACCATCAATAAGTCAGTCAAAAAAGCGAAAACATCATGACTTGACAAAAGGGAAGTCCTGGAGAAATGTTGTTGATGCTCTGATATTGTTAGCTGTCTTAACGGCAACTGCAAGTGAATTCTGCCATGTTACAAATACAGCTGAAAATGCACCGCCCACTGACGTTCATTTTGAAGTATCCACTTCAGGATTCCGGCCAATAGCCATATTGATTTGCCATCGTTTAGATCTCAGGCTCTGTGCTTTCGGGAAATCTACCATTAGTTTAGTTTTCTTTATCTCATTCTTGTAAAGGAAAATACTTATATATGTTTTACTGTAGTGAAAAAAAACCCACACTATTATATACCGTCATATATTGTTCAGTATTTTTGCAGTAAACCCGGTTTTGTTTGTGTATCTATGTACACTGTACATACTTTAAATGTCAAATTATAAATAACGCTATCTGATTTACCAGTTGTACAAGGAAAAACAAAAGTACATAAGTAATGAATCGTTCATTAACTGCAGGTTGCTCAAATGTGCAGATTGTTTTATGTTTTTCAAATAAAGTAGCTACACGCAGGTTATTACAAATATATTCCATCTAAAGGAGGCTATTAACAGATATTTTTTTCAAAATATTTTCATCTAAAGGTGCATTATAAGCACCAGAATCTATGAATCAAACCTTCAGAACGGCAGTATTATAACTGTCATCTCAGTGTATATCTCGAGTCTCAAAACCTCTCGGTCAAAATCTTTGTAAGCCGTGTACACACGATTATGTTGCGCGTGTTGTGGTATCTAGCATTAATTACGTTAAATATTCTAGTAACAGCATAGCTTATAGTATAACAATCACTGGAATCCATTGACAACAATTTTAGACTTTTTCAGATTGGGTCGCTAATATCAACTTTTTCGACATGTTTGAAGTATTGCGACGACTGACCAACACAGCATATTACAATGCTACGATGATAACATAACATAACATAACATAACATAACATAACATAACATAACATATACTTTATTTGGCATAAAATGACAAATACACATTTATAGCCAATACAATTACAACAATCATGTAATGTAAGAACATATGACTCACAGCTTACTAAGTGATAGTGTTTTACAGAGAAAGTATTTACGTATTCACAGTTTACAAAGTAATAATGTTCTACTGATAAAATAATTACGTAAAGTAATGTAGATGATGAGCGTAAAAATGCTTTTAATCATTGTTTCGTTCTTTAAATGCAAAATACAAAAATTTAGACAAATTGTTCAATATCTGAGTATTTGATGCAGACATTAAATTTTGAAACTTTTGTACTGTTGGCCAACGACAGTAATATGGTTTCAAATATTTGCGACGTAGATTGTAATACTTTGGGCAAACTAACAAAAAGTGGAATTCATTTTCTACTACATTTAAATTGCATTTTATACAAAGTCTGTTTTCATGTGTAACATTCTCGTATCGTCCGGTTTCTATTGCTAAATTATGTGACGATAATCTAAATTTTGTAACTGAAATTCGAAATTTGTTAATGTTAACTTTTTAAAGATATTCTTCTATTTCAAAAGAATGTTTATAAAGACTGTATGTTGATAATCTACTAGAATTATTAACGCTACCGTACCATTCTTGCTTATAAATGTCGAGTATTCTACTTTTTATTTGCAGAAAATTTACTGTTAAATGTTCTTGATTAATCCACAGATTTATCATTCCAATTTCATTTAAATTTTGTTTTATTTGAAATGCCCAATTATTTCCACCATAAGAAAGACCATTTTCTGCATCAAGTTTTAAGACGTTATACATTCGTTTCAGCAAGCAGGCATTGCCTAAAGAGAGTATTTTCAACCAATATTTTATCATAATTAATTTTCGTTGTATTCGCATGGGATGTCTCCCCGTTTCACCATATGTCCATCAAGATTTGTTGTCTTTTTTACGCATAAGATTTTTCTAAGAAATTTACAATGTATCATTTCTATATTTTTCCCTTCATGATAACCAAACATTTCAGCACCGTAGTTTAAAACTGAACCAACAATGCTATCAAAAAGTTTAAATTTGTCAGTTATAGATAATTCTAACTGGTTAAATACTGTAAATAAATTGTGTAATGAAAACAGGGAATGTTGAGCTAATTTCTTTTGTGTTCGGTACCACTGACCAAGATATTTAAATATTTTCACATTTTCCAACCCTATATCATTATATATAAAATTGTGTTGAGTATGTCGGCCGTTTTCAAAAATCATAATTTTTGTTTTATTGGTATTTACTTTAAGTCCCCATCTTTGGCAATATGCGTGTAAATCATTTAACATAGACTCAAGTGTTGTAGGCGTATGCGCAAATAAAACTGCGTCATCAGCGAATAGCAAAATAAATATTTTGACGTCATCAATTGTAAAAAGACAGTCTATATTGGAATTTATATTTTGTAATATGTCATTTACAAAGAATAAAATAGTAAAGTGGAGCTGGGGTCGCCTTGTTTTGCCCCAATATTTGAATCAAAGAACGGCGAAACTGTGTTGTTATATCTTACAGCTGCTTTAAAGTGGAATTATGCGCATTTTTCAAGTGAAATTCCAGCTGAAATAGATGTGTCTGTAAAAAGGATGGAGGAAATTATAGCTTTTAACCCAATATACCAAACTCTTCCTGTTACCAGTATGAAATAATAACCTTACAAATACGACTTATCTTATTTTGACTAGGGCAGTCATTTTAAGATAGGTAAAACAGCATGCAGGAGTTGCTTCCCTTCATCTTCAGAAATCAACCTATAGGTAAGGGAAATCACTGCGTAGAAGACTGAAGAAAAGAACAATTATTTTATTAGTCCGATTTCTTAATTTCTAAAGCATCAACTTCAAATACTTATGTGGCATTATCGTTAATCTAACACATTTAAATGCACAGCAACCGAAAATTGCTTTTATAAAACATTCACCAAAAACACACTACGTGCAGTAAGATGCGCATAATGCCACTTTAAGTGATGCATACATGCTTTGTAGCGCTATTATAAATTTTGAGCTGACGTTTTCTGTAGACAACTTTTGAAAAATAAAAGACCGATCTAGTTTGTCGAAACATTTCTCGAAATCTAGAAAACAGCAGTAAACCATCTGACCCTGTGACAGTGACTTAGCGATTATTGAGTGTAGCAAAAATATGCAGTCTATCGTAGATTTTCTTTTCTGAAAGCCAAACTGATTGTCAATAATTTTGCTATGCTTAACATACCATTTGGTCAGACGGTTAAGCAATATTTGGGAATAAATTTTTGCAATAACGTTTATCAAAGTAATTCCTTTATAGTTCTTAGACTCTTCAACGTTTCCTCCTTTAAAAATTGGGACAATAATACCTTCTCCCCATTTCTTTGGATAATCCCCCTTTTCAAAAATTCTATTATAAATTGCCAATAAAAAGGGCGAAATAACGTCAAAAGAATGCTTATATATTTCCGAAGTAATAGTATCGATACCTGCGCTTTTATTATTGTTTTGTGAGAAAACTGCATCTTTAATTTCTGCGATAATTATAGCTCCATCTAAATCGTCATCTGTAATCAAAGGTTGGTTAGTTATTTGTTCCCTGTCATTCGTTTCAGAGCTATATAAGTTTTTAAAATGGGTAAATAACTCAGAATTATTTAATTCATTAGCTTTTACGGGATTTTTAGCTTACTGCTTTTTAATTTTTTTTCCAAAATTTACGTGGTTGCGATTTACTTAATTTTGTGAGGGTTTTAGCTTCGCTCCTCTTGTATTTTTCTTACTATTTCGTAACGTTTGATTGTAACTGTTTTTGAATACTCTATAACACACATCTCTAATACATTACAACATATTTGATATGATTGGGGTGGTTTCGTTCGTACGTAAATTCAATAAATAGGATTTTGTCTTTGATATTATCTCTAAATAATGATATTGTGAAACCATGCAGAAAAACATCTTATCGCAAGTATAATTCTCTTCAATACGGATCAAGAATAATTCAACTGTATATATTTAGATATAAGAGTCATATAAAGTTTTTGTTTCAAGACCTTTAATTCCTTGATTTATGTTTGCATTTCAGGCACAACCATTCGTATAATATATATTAGACTACAGAAATCCATAACAAGTGAAGACATATTAAACTTAAATTATTTCCCTTAACCACCTTGATATCTTCCGGATCTATGATCGGAGTATTCACGGATTACCCAGTTATGAACTGACTTGGTGGGAAGAAGAGCAGGGGTTTCAGACCGAGGCCGAGAGTTCATGATACTGGTTTATCTCCCTTTATTTCATATAAAAGACCACAACTGCCATGACGCATTAAGCAGCAAATGCGGGTTAAGTACACAAAACCATAGAAGTCAGTAACTATGTTATTAACATGTCTAATTACAAAATGAGCCGCACCATGAGAAAACCAGCATGGTGCGTTTGCGACCATCCGCGCAGTCTGGTCTGGAGCCATTCTGTTCGCTTTCAAAGCTTAACCGTTAGCGAACAGCATGGATCCTGACTAGACTGCGCGGATGCCTCGTAATTTACCTCGTAATTTTGTCATACAATTATAGATATAATAGGACAATTTGTTACCTAAATTAACTTAGAAAGTCTTTATAAATTCCTGACAGCTGTTAGGCAATTCTGATCATTATTATATTCATTATTGGGTTGAGACTGGTAAACTACGGGATAACTTTCCTGTATGAGTACTAGTCACTTAGTTGAGCAAACAAATGTCAAGTTGTCACCCTAGAGCTATAAACATATAAGCCGTTTTTTGTCGCTTGTCGTAATCTCTTAAAATATCATTGCAAAAGTCTTAATCACACATGATCATAAAATTTCCCCCGATTGTTAATGTAAACAAGCTTAACCAATGAGCTTTTATTTATTTATCTCATCACGTGAGAAACTTCGGTCCGCACTGAATGAATATCTGTTAAGTTTATTTGCACGTTTACGAATGTTAAAATAAATACCAAAAACGAAATTTTTGTTTCAGTCTTCTGTTTATGAAAAGGTCATTATGTAATGTTTGGAAAACCAAAAATCGAAATAATGTACAACACTAGATATAGGTCTAAATTTAACATAACAGTGATATCAAAATCCACGTAATAGCTCTGGAGAACCAATATCTTTACATACAAAACTTTACCAAAATCACTTGAGTATCATATCCATACATAACAAAAATATTCAAGGTCAATGTCAATTTCAAGGTCAAAGGTCACCTTTATGTCAAAAATATTATTAAAAGCGTGTAATATCTTCAATTATATCCTCTTTATTCGATTTTTCACCCTATAAAAGCTTTTGATTGAAAAAATATTTTATATCAATGTTAAACATCAATAAGGCTGTCCAATGCTGGTAGGAGGATACAGATACGGTAAATTCGAAGTGGTATCCACCAACCTGCGAGGTCACGAAAAACAACATGTACGTTAATTAGATACGTTTACTTTATGTCACTGCCACAAACAACAGCTAATACACCTACAAAACTGAAATATGCCGAGGTTGTATACTTATTAATAATTATTCGAAATACAAGCATAAAACATATCTTTAAGATTTTAATTATTAGCTAGAAGGTTACACACCACTAAATTTGTATTAAGGGTACATGATGATAAATGGCGCTTTACATGTGACTATTTTAGTTAGCAAATTAACTAAGAACTCATTTAATTACCATTGTTCTTTTCATGTGTTAGTTACTCAGAAATATTGTGCATATCATTTGTTACATACATTGATGTATACATATCTAAAACATTGATTTCCAGATTAATTTCATAAAGTGTATTTTAAGACGTTAGACTGAACATTAGCGACAGTATTTTGTAAGAACAAACAATGGTGAAAAAAGGTAATTGTAACTGACCTGAAAACATTTAATGATCATATTTTTAATAGACAATTTACATATCAATACAAACTTTCTGTAGTTTTATCAAAATCACATTCTCTATGTAACCGCGCAGAATTTAATCAGAAATGGACTGTCTCGCAACTATTTCATATATATCCGCGGAATAATTTACCAACTCTAAAGTTATTATCGTTACTGGCCGAACAATTTGGCCTACTCTTACACCACATATGAGGCAGCCTTGAACTTGATCATAAACTTACAAGTTCTTATGCCCAGTAAAAATAGTACATTTCATTGAAGATAATGTGACAGTTACGTCATTCATTAAATTCTCATTTTGACAAAATTTTAATGCTAGATTTAGGTAAAAGAACATGCTGGATATACATTGTATGACATGAATATGCAATACAGTGGATATACAGACTGTTTTATTACCCAAATTTTACTATTAAACAGGTAAATAAGTGAATATTTCGTTACGTGACTGCCGCATTATCACCAGTTAACAGTAGCCGATTACATAAAAGTGTCATGAAACTGTGAACAAGTATATATTACCAACACATAAAATATTAGTATCCATTCTAGTAAAAACAACTTATAAGGTCCTGAGTTACCTAATTAGGTCTCTGATTATACATTTTTTCTTCGTTCCGGCCATATATACCTAGTCTTCATCTGGGCTAAGGTCCTCAAATTCAACTTAAACCAATCAAGGCTTTCTTTTTTTAACAAACGCACTTTTCGGTTTTCGATTAGCTGTCACTGTATAAAAAATCTTTTATTTCTTACAAAATGAAAACATAAAATTTATAATAAATACTAAGATGGTTTTACTCAAGGGCTTCCTTCTAAACAATTGGTATAATATGTGGTTATTTTTCGCTACAGACATGAAGTCCGCCATCTAGGATATCTTGATAAAAACTGTATACCTTAGACTACATTTCAGTGTAAATTTTCTCCCATTTAGCATGGTAGTTTTCGCATAAAGATCACAATCGCATATTTTCCCCAAAATTATGTTTTACCTTGAATTTGACCTTGACCTTGGAACTATAATTAATATGTTTATATATCAAAATAAAGGGCATGTAGTTGCAATGTTAAGAAAAGAAGATTGCGCAGCCGTCAAAGTTTGTTGCGACCAAGAAAGAGCGCTACTATATTTTATCTACTGTCTTAGATTAAAGGCATATTAGAATTGAAACAATGTCTAGCAAAACCGTGTGTTAACACTATTTATACACTCGGCCAGTAATACGTCGTACAAATAATTTCTCTCGGGCTGTGCCCTCGCGAAATTATTACGCCCGACGTATAACCGCCCATTGTGTATAAATCTTTTGTCATAAATAATTTTTTAATTAAAGCGTCACATGAAGATGCTCTTCATGCCTTATCTAGAAAAAATCAAGTATAATTACACAGTGATGGCCAGGAGATGACCACTGGCCCCAGATTTCCACGAAATGCGCGGAGGAATGTTTGCGTTCTTTTTTAGCTCGACTATATGAAGTACGGACAGCTATCCTACTCGACCCGGTGTCGGCGTCGGTGTCGGCGTCCTTTCGCGTCCGCACTTTGGTTAAAGTTTTGATGCACTTTCTCATTATCTTTGTTATAACTTGATGGATTTGCTTCAAACTTGAAATAGTTGTTCCTTATCATCACCCACATCATATGGCACAAGGGTCAATGAATTATCCCCCCTTTTACTCAGAATTTCAGGTTAAAGTTTTGGTGTACCTTCACTTTATCTCATTTATTACTTAATGGATTTGATTCAAACTTAGAAAATATCTGTTCCACTTCATCACCCACATCATATGACACAAGGTGCAAAACTCTTGCACCAATTTTTCATGAATTATCCCCCCTTTTTACTTAGAATTTCAGGTTAAAGTTTTGGTGCACTTTAACTTTATCTCAGTTATTACTTAATGGATTTGATACAAACTTTAAATACTTGTTCCACATCATCACCCACATCCTATGACACAAGGTGCATAACTCTGGCACCAATTTTTCATGAATTATGTCCCCTTGTTACCTAGAATTTTATGTTACTTTTGATGCATTTTCATTGTATATGTGTTATTTCACAAGGGATTTGATTCAAACAAAATAATTGTTCATCATCACCACCTGCATCATTTGACACAAGGGGCATAACTGTGACACCTGTATTTTATGATTTACACCCCCTCCCCCCTCAACACACCCCCGCGCTTTTGTACTTAAAATTTCAGGTTAAGTGTTGGTGCTCTTCCACTTTATCTCTGTTATTACTTGATGGATTTGCTTCAAACTTAAAATCACCCGCATCATATTGCACAAGGGTCACAACTCTGGCACCAATATTTCATGAATTACCTCCCCCCCTTTATACTTATAATTTCAGGTTAATTTGGCGCACTTTCACTAAATATCTAACTTATTACTAAATTTATTTATTACTAAATGGATTTTGTTCAAACTTAAAATAGTTGTTCTACCTTACCACCCACATCATATGACACAAGGTGCATAACTCTGGACCAATTTTTCATTGATTATGCTCCCTTTTTACTTAGAATCTTATATCAATTTTGATGCATTGTCACCATATCTCAGTTATTAGGAAATGGATTTAATTTAGACTAATGTTCAGACTTGAAGTAGTTGTTCCACATCATCACCCACATTATATGACACAAGGTGCATAGCTCTTGCACAAATACTATATGAATTATGCCCCTTTACAATTATACTTACATGGTATTTTGATACACTTTATCTTTACCTCTCTTATTACTTAATAGTTTTGACACAGACTCAAGCTATTGTGCAATATCTTCATACACCATTAGAGTCATTAAACACTCCAGTGACCCCAGTTCACTCAGATGTGAACAGTTTCCCTATCCAGCATCGAAATAGTCGAGCGCATTGTCTCCTGTGACAGCTCTTGTTCTTTCTTTCTTTTTTCTTAAAAGTCATATCCTTTTGAGGGCCGTAATGCTTGCACAATTTGCGACGGAACATGCGTTATATAAAAAGGCGTTTAACAGCACGTGAGCGCGAGAATCTTTCTCTTCTGTTCAAATACTCCTGAAAAGTGACAAGAACAGCAGATTTATGCTTGAATCGTGTTTAATGTTATCATTTTTTTTTTCAAGATGTAAGAAAGCCATAATACAACTGTATGTTAACTAAAATAACATTTTCTAAAATCCAACATCATATTTTGTCAAACTTGCGATTTCAAACATATATGGTTTCCACTTATTTTTTGCAATAGAAAAGTGGTTATTAAGATATTGAAACCCCCATTTCTAAATTGTGTTGCACTTAAAGTTATATACACATATTTAAATTACAAAATTCAACTATCTAAGGTAAACTATCATTTTACATCCATATTTCAAAGGATTTTTTTTCCAAAATAATTTTGACAAAATCATTTTACCGTGAACGTGACTTCAAAGTCACCTTGACGTGACATACGTGACATTGACAGGCTATGTAAAAGGATGAATACCCGAAGATGAAATTTTAAAACGTTTTAAGGCTGGTTTAGAAATCATTTGTTAGAAAAATGTTCCGCAAACTTATTTTAGTTATTGTCGGCTTATCTGTGATTGAAACAATGGCATCTCTCACACGCAGTGAGTATATGAATTTCATTATATCAGAGAGTTTTATTTATTTTATTCTATTTAACTCTTACAGGAAACAACTGTTAGACTTCTTCTCTACAGAACTTCAGGTGTTGCATTAGGGATTCATGACATTTGAAGATATTTTCAATAATTTTTACAGAAGACGTTTATTTTTCTTTTTCAGTTTCAAAACTGTTTAATGTCCACTAAATTTTACAATTGTGATGACCTATCAGAATTATTCAAACGTCCGGCAAGCGGATCTTGGTCTTCACTGGTCGCAAAGGCAAAACCACTTGCCACCAGCAAGCTAAAGGTTACGAAAGGATGGTATCTAAATCATCTCTCAGTTACAATCACTCCCTTCGTATTTAGATATTTAACATGTAATTGAAAATCTTAAATACCGACGTCTTGCATCCCTATCTTAGATAAAACTTGTTAGAAAATATAGATATCCCGGTCTTCTTTTGACGAAGTATTTCTAGATTGTTTCGTATTTCGCTTCGCGTACAAAGTAACTGGTGACACAGTTTCAAAAGCATTCCTTCCATAGCACAAGATCGCTTCAACAGAAAATTTCAATTGGGAGCTTATTTTAACCATAAAATTGTCTAAAATAATCTTTGTTTCAAAAAAATTAGGGAAAGTAGGTCGGATTTTCTTTTTCGATTTTTTTTTTATTAACGGAGACTTTCAGAAATTATTTTGTGTCATAAAATGAATATGAACAAGGGGGGTTATGCCTTTAAAGCATCAGTAAGTTGATTTCTAACATCACTAAGCATGTTTAAAGCATAATTGTTTTTACTCCTTATATCCAGATACTTAAATATCATACAACATTGCTGCACATTTCATATATTTTTAAGTAGTAATTTATATCATTTTGTTTTACAGCCTGTGAAACTGGATGCCTCGATTCTGTTTGTTACTTCACTGTGGGATGTTTTAACTGTGGGACGGGTTACTGTAAACTGTAAGTATTGCTCTCAAACGCTTCGAGTTTTCAATATGCTGGGAAGAGAAGTTTGTGAATGAAAGATCTATTTCATGTTTTTGCGAAAAAAAACTCTTTATTTCATAGGAGATTATTGTTTTAAGAATCCAAATTCAAATTAATGCAAATATTATAAAAAAATATGTTTGGATGAATTAAAACAAATGTGCGAAATTTTAAATATTTGAGTCTTGGTCTAAGGGAACAGATTGCGTAGGCTAGAATTTCACCATTTTTTCCAAAAACAGATTTTGTTAATATTTTATATATTGTTAGTTCATTCTATAAGTAACTTAAAAATAAAAAAGAAATATGGGGGTCACCGACTTCGTTTTCATTTTATTTCAGATCATAATGCATGACCAGGGTACAAGTATAACCTGAAATATAGAGCGTGTCTGCCATAGCATATAGGAAGGAATCAAATAAATGATTCATTAAGTATAACTGATAGTCAAATCTCATAAGACATGATTTTTTCCCTTCAAAACAAAAAGAAATTTTAATGCAATTAAAAAAATAATTGCATCACACTTGTGTGTTGTTGTTGTTTTCCAAGTCAAAAAGCATCATAATTATGAAATATTGTATATTTCTTTCATCAATTAATATTTCAAAATCTACATAAAGGAATTTGATTAAACTTGTAAGTATAGCAGAATATAATGTTTACTTTTAAAATATAAAAAAGAAAAAGGGTGGTCACCGAATTAGATTTTCCACATTTCCATTTTGAAATATTACCCCTTTATGATACTGGTTTGTGATCTTCATGCCGAAAAATAAAAACCATTACAAATCCAAAATAATCATAAAATACTGGTCAAACTCCAATCGATTACAAATAAATATACATAAAGAAACGTCAAATGGGTTAAATGTAACTCATAATTTTAAATTAGAGACTAAAATCTTTGAAAATATGATGTGAAAAAGTGCGAGGATATTTTTACCTCGACACCGGTGTCAGCCGATGACACTGAAATGACAGAAGCAAAACACAAAACATACGTTCATAAATATCAGCGAGAAATGTTATGCTTTAATGTCAACATAAATTCATTATAAGACCTGTTATCTTTACAAAGACATTCATATGTACATGTACCAAAATCGTTCCCAACAAACTGCATTGGTGGTTTCCATACATAAATACGCACAATAAACTTTGACGTGACGGGACTGTGACATCTATATTAACTTCGTTAACATACTTAAAATAAAACATACATGCAACTAAACATGTTCTATGATGTATATTTCAGCATTATCCCAGGACAAATAACCTACTGCTGGCCAAAAGTCTTATGCACAGGAAGCTGTACTATAAACACATATGGTGGAACGGACTTCTGTTCGTTTTAGAGTTAACTGAGACGTCGCTGCGATTATTTGAACCAATGCATTAATGATGTATATGTTACACCTGCATGTATCATACATACATTATGAAAAATACTTGAAAACAAATAAAAGATAAAATGTTATTTCGCTTTTGTTTTTAATTAATCAGCTTACAACTGACTGGTTCTATTAGCTGATTAAAATTCGTAGTTAAAGTCATTAGGCATTTACGGCGGTCAGCTAACATTGGTTTAAATTGTATTTATTTCCACAAATTGTATATACAAACATGAGTACTATATTTAAATTAACAAAGTTTGATAAAAAGACATATATCAATCCAAATAGTACAAACAAACAAAGAAATGTTTAATCGAAAGGATTGGAAAACAAGCTACTTAAAACTTATATGAATTCCGCTCCATTCAGCTAACATTACTTGTATTGCTGGGTTCATAAAAAAGGTTTACGTCAAAGCAAAATACTTCCTCAAGTTGAAGAGGGGAGGGGAGGGGGGGGGGGAGTGGAAGAGAAAGAGGCGGGGAGGAACGTCATGGGTGGGTGCGATTCACAGAATAGAAACAAGTCTTTTTGATAGGATAAATTAACATAATGTAGGTGTGTATAATGTATCATGTTCCATTAGATCTTCGGAATTCACCTCCAAAACCATACTGTGCGACACAAGAATGATGTAAGTCAAAATCACGATAGCGTGAAATCAATATGTTCCGCCCGCATAACTGTAAAGTGACCTGTAACAGAAAGTAAATGAGTAAGATTTCAGTCAATAATTACGCTGCCTGCAAGTGCCATACGAAATACTTGCGGATGGCTACATTTTCTAGCACGCGTGCATAAACATACGAAGCAACATCATTCATCATTTACACATATAATTTCAATGTTTATTCATTTTAATTTTCACAGGCATTATCCACATAAAATGCCAGCTTAAATCAATATTTAATTTCAAAGAAGAAAACAGGCTTACGACAACATTTCAGCTTAACTTGCAATTTTGGCATCCATATTTAACTACCAAAATATATTTGATAAAACATGTTAGATCGTGCACAGCCGGAAAACAAAAGTCGAAGCCGTGATTGTGAATGTCGAAAGTACAATGAAGAAATTTAAAACACAAAACTATGATAGTGAAAGTCAAAAGTCAAAATTACAGTTGTACGAAGATCAAAATTAAAACCAAAATCAATGAAAACAGTAAGCCACCATGTCGAAAAAGCGAAAACATGTGTTGGTTTCGTAAGATCAACTTTCATCATCGTAGTTTTGAGTTTTCATCATTGTGATTTCGACTTTCAAAACCATGGTAACTGGGAAATAAAACGGAAAAAAACGTCGCTGAAGTTAAAGATGTCTATTTTCTTACATAAATAATTATGTAGCTAAATTTCTCGATAAAGCAATAACATTTTAAAGGTATCATTTCGCTTCAATACCGAACATATTACAATTTTAGTAACAACAAGAAATATCTTTAGAAAAGATGGTCGGCGAATTGTAATAAGGAAAGAAGTTTATGAAATTTTCATCTAACATTCATCTTTCATCTAACATTTTTCAAACTGCAAAACTAAACACCGCACTTTAACAATTTAAATGGTTCTCTTTTAATTTTTCACAAAGGTTTCGTAGGGTTGCAATTTTGTTTCGTTTATCAAGTGGTTCATGAGAAGAGGTCATTAAAAGTGTTTATATTTTTAGCTAAATTGCTCCCTATCCCCATTTGTAACAAAATAGCAGGAGACCTTACGATATTGTCACACACCAAATTTGATAAAAATCCATTACATTTTAGTGGTTAATGCGAAGAAAGGCATATCTACTTTTAGCTATAGTGGTCCCTATTAGGGACCAAAGTTCCTATATAAATAAATTTGGAAGAGGACCTTATAATGATGCTCCAGACCAAGTATGACAAAGATCCATCAAGCTGTTCATGAGACGCTGTCTAAAGGCATTTCTAGTTTTAGCTCTAGCAGCCCCTAAAAGGGGTCAAATGTCCCAACTGAACAAAGTTGGCTGCGGGCCTAATAAAGATGCTACAAATCAAGTTTGATGAGAATACATGAGAAAAAATCAATTAAAGGATTTTTTATTTTTAGCTTTAGCGGCCCCTAAAATAGGCCAACTGATCCCGCTTTAACAAATGCATACTCGCTATTCATGAATCTTTGGACAATGACGTCACATCTATAAAAATATGAAGGTCAAGGGATGCATACAACTGTAATTATTTATATATTTCTGTTTCATATGCAAAGTTTGACCGTAGTCATATCACGTAGATAAACTGTATGCAGCGTACCTTTATTTCCATGTAATGAGATTCAGTCATTATATAGCATATACATAATAAAACAGATTTCATCTGAGTTTAATATTTGAATACCATACTGAAGAAAATATTCATATATAATAAATCAGTTAATTAATTTATAACAAATATACCAAAGCAAACAAGTACTCATTAGCTCATCTGATTTTTTGAAAAAAAATGATCAGTTATTGTCATCACTTGAGCGGTTGTCGGCGTCGGCGTCGGCGTTGCCTGGTTAAGTTTTATGTTTAGGTCAGCTTTTCTCCTAAACTATCAAAGCTATTGCTTTGAAACTTGGAATACTTGTTCATCATCATAAGCTGACCCTGTATAGCAAGAAACATAACTCCATCTTGCTTTTTGCAAGATTTATGGCCCCTTTTGTACTTAGAAAATATCAGATTTCTTGGTTAAGTTTTATGTTTAGATCAACTTTTCTCCTAAACTATTAAAGCTATTGCTTTGAAACTTGGAATACTTGTTCACCATCATAAGCAGACCCTGTACATCAAGAAACATAACTCCATCTTGCTTTTTGCAAGAATTATTGCCCCTTTTGGACTTAGAAAATCAGTTTTCTTGGTTAAGTTTTATTTTTAGGTCAGCTTTTATCCTAAACTATCAAAGCTATTGCTTTAAAACTTGCAACACTTGTTCACCATCATAAGTGGACACTGTACATCAAGAAACATAACTCTATCCTGCTTTTTGCAAGAATGATGACCCTTTTTAGATTTAGAAAATCATGGGTAGGACAATATTTCTATTACACAAAAAAAATCAGATGAGCGTCAGCACCCGCAAGGCGGTGCTCTTGTTTTAATATGCAATCTGAATAAGTCACAAAAGTAAGGAACCTTTTCATATACAGACGACAATTGTAACAAGGAAAATCTTTGAAAAAGCACTTCTCTACATAGAAGACTGTTATCAAACCTATATTCATGTGATACGCAGACCGTATTCAGCACTTTCTTTAATTTGATATATGTTGGTATTTGAACAGGTTTTTATCATATTTATTAAACTTGCTTATCATTTTGACGTATATCAATATTCTTGCTAAATATACTGCCACAAATTGACATACGGGCCTTATTTCATCTGTAGTGTAAATGCAGGTATTGCATCATCTTTTTGTAAATTTTGGAGTTATTGAGGTAAATGTCAGATTTCACGCATAAAAATACCTCTCATGTTTTCTGTATTTCATAACCTTAAATTTCCATGTAAATTTTATTAAATTCGGTTCAGAAATAAGAAAGTTGATTTATAAACTTCAGTAATTTATGTTTTTATCCCCAAACCACTAAATGGGCCTCAAATTGTCAATTTCAATCCGCGCCAAAGTAGTCAGTTTTCCCGGCTATATCGTGAATCCCGTGGAAATACAAATAGTCGGAGACCACGGCTTAGCCGTGAATCCCATGAAATTTAGTATTAGGCATTTTTAGTCTATCCCGATGATGAGTTGTATACCGGATTACGGACGTATTTACCTGTTTACCTGTGTAAGGGGACATCTCAAAATATTCAGGTGATATAACGTAGTGTAAAAGTAGCATCAATAATGCCACGACTTTATTCATTTATTTCTTACCAATCTAGTGGGTAATATTTTATTCTAGATATGTCATCGCTAAGTTTTTGAACGTTTTAGAGTGAAGTTGCACACGTATATGATTTCCCGAGCATTTTAGTAATACCAAATTTCAACAGGAGATCGTTTTGATTTTAGACTTTTGTATCTATACTTTCAACAAAAGTAAAGGTAGAAAAATAAAAAATAAATGTAAAATGATGGATAAACGTACTAGAATAAATAAATTTTGGCTACATTACACGAAAAGCATTGATGCCAGTTACGTGTTATTTAATAAAGTATGTTATTCTTAATTAATTTCGAGTTACGTACCTTTCTAACTCTATATTTTGAAAAGTTTGATATACCTTACTCGAAATTTCATCTCACTGCTTCGGCATTTTGAATTAAATAACATGAATATTGGATTTTCTAATATCAAGTACTAAAAATTTCAACTTAGTATCTCGAGATTTCATCTAAACAATAACTGGATTGCGATAACAGACCATGCAACTTCCATCTCTAGATTCGCTCTTTCCGCGCAAAATGCCACTTATTTTGTAGCTATATGGTGACCGTCCGATACTTTGGTCATAGTTTGTATTTGAAAACTTCCCATATGGCTGATCACCAGACTTTCTGTACTTTCTTTTTAAGAACTTGGCGGGCCTACGCTAGTTATATAGCTCCAACCCATGTTAAATTTTTCGTATCATGCCCCGATCGTACTATCATTTTCGGATTCGCAAATAAGAAAGCGAAATCACTATATATCACTGTATTTTCTGCCATTCTTTTTGTATGGTAGTTACTCTGTCACAGAGACATAACAACAAACGTATTTATGTCGCCATGCAAAATGCCGTCCACCACCGTTATGGCCCTTAATGAAATGTCGCCTCTCCAAACATCTCGTCCCGCAAAATGTGCTCCGCTGAATGTTTCCCCACCAAACGTCGCCCTGCCTAACGTCGTTTTATCGCCTCGTCAACAGTTACTGTCACCCCGCCGAATGTCTCACTAAACGTCGCCCCGCCTGACTTCAGGGACTGTGTTTTGCATAGCACTAGTCGTAAAAAAATTCTCTACGAGTGTTAAACTCGCATAACGCTTTCCATAATCTTTGCCAAACCCACTCACTCAAGTGAAACATTGATATTTCGAAAAGGGATCTAGTGCTCGCACGAAACTTCATCTCGCTGAGGTAAGCATAAGGTGCTCATCCAATGTTAGACAAGTTTTAAATCAGGACAAAGATAGACGGTCGACAGACAAACGCGCGCACGTGTAATTTAAGATCGTGGGGTGGGAAAGTTGGGAGGGAATGGTCGTGAGATTGTGCAATATCTCTGATAACACTTCATAAATGATATACAGATATTCAGATATTCACCAAAATTAAAATCTTACAATCTTTTATCTCGAATTAAATTGATTACTTTCATGACATTCGGTAGGCGGAAACGACGTTTGACTGGACGACATTTGACGGGCTGACCTTTGGCGGGATTAACATTTGTAGAGACATTCAGTGGGGCGACGTTTGGCAGGGTACCGTAACGGCGTTCGGAGGGGCGTCATTTTGCAGGGCGACGTTCGGCGGGGCCCCATAACGACTTTCGGCAGGGCGACATTATGCGTGACGACGTTCGTCAGGTCGCCATAACAATTGTTTATCGTTGTATCTCTGCGGTAGATCGAAATAACGAAATATCACAAATCAGCCACCATATTTCATTTCACGTTTTTTCGAATTATTAATATATAAATCCTAAAATTTTGAAAATAGCAACAACAGCTGAAGTCATTTAAACATACATTTGTTCTATTATACATATAAATGCAAACAATATATGTGCAAAAGTAATGGAAAGCACCGAACTTTAAACATACGTTGAGGCACCCTACAAACAGTGAGCGTACGTATGTCTCTTAATTGTTTGCAGATACGAACGATGAAAAGAAGTAAAAAAATGCTATATTTTCAATAAGTTATAGTAACATAATATATTTGATTTATTTTCTTAATCAATGGTTAATGCTTATTGGAAATAAAGTACCGCTAGCTACAGCCCTGTAATCTATACCCGTGCATTTGAGAAAACCCCCAATATCTAATCAGCATGCGACATACAAATCAGCATCGGGATAGGTTAGAAATGCCTATTTGGCGGGACATTAGACATTAAATAGACTGGACTAGATATGCCTTGCGCACGCCACCTTCCGACATTATAGACGAATCTATGTCTGATTAATTTTTCTTGCTAGAAATTTATGCTCGATCGAGGTAAAAAATTTATTGTTAGATTTTTGTATGATTTTTTGTATTACGATTTTTATTTGGTAAATTTTTGTTCATTCTACGAATCTGTAACATTTACTTTTCGGCATAGATTTTAGCTAGTTTCGGTATGTCAGGATAATTTATTAAATTTTTCAGACTTTTGTAAATTATTTCGAAAGAGGAATCTCAAATGTTTCGTTTATATAAGATGTAAAATTTGTACTGAAATTTATAACATGATATTTATAAAGTACTCTGTTTTAAGAACTTATGTCAAACATTTCGTTGTTATGGAACGCCGATATTGTATTGCACTGTAATGTATAAATCTATACGGCAAGTCTAGTACTGTGTATGTAATATATTATTGTAATTTGAGATATTATGCCAGTCTATAGCATATACATACAATGTCCGTTTTGTTGTATGGCATTTAATGCTTTTTCATACAATGTTAGTCTTTTAAGTAAGTAATTTTCGTAATAATGGAAGTAATTAGTGACGTATTTTAATCAAGTGACGTATGAACTTAGTAGCACATATATTGTATAAGTAGCACGTATTATTTATGGGAGCCTTCGGAGGTATGGTGTACCCAAAGGAGCAGTTTGATGCCCTGACTTTTTTGTTTTGCTATGGTGCTTACCATATGTTATATATTTTAGCTTCTTCCGCCAGACGATTTTACCTGGTGATGTCATAACCCGGAAGTACAATGCCCGAGGTTCACTTGTCTTTACTCGCCTGGATGTGATATTCCCAGCGCAGAGCTTTCGTCCCATGGTTGTACCGTAAACCGCAAAGACGCTGATTTTTGTTATCCTCTGAAGTCAGCTCAGGGATACAATCACCTACCACCATACGGAGCCAAAACGGAATCAACAAATTCACGGTTTAAAGGGACTTGATTTAAAGATACGTTTATATATTGTTTGTGCTACTTAAGTTCGCAATTAAATTAAAGAACTGTGTCACGTCACTTTAAAATGGAACTATTATAATACGAACTTTGTATCTGGTGATACTGAACTTTTCTTTTTTTTTCTTTCTTATAATCATTTTTTTTTCATATCATCTATTCATTGTTAATAATCATCTTATGTAAATAAATTTGTAAATATTGTAAAGGGTGTTGATTGTTCTGATGTTTACTGCGCCGGTACGGCCTTCCTGTCACAATGGTGTCAGAAGTGGGATTAGTCGACAGACACAGTAGCTATTCGAACATATTAACAACCCATTTAACTGCAGCCATAATTTGTAAAGATTTCCTTGTTTTGTTCTATTGTTACACATATAATAGTTTTATTCATTTTTCAGAGTGCGTTTACCTCAGACAAGACAAGACTATCCATAGCTCAGCTAACCAGCTTTAGTGGTCACAGACTGATAGACAGTTGCAAACAAAACTTGGATCTGGGGTGAGTTCGTTCCTTTATTTTTCTTTTTAGTTTATTTGTGTCACTCGTGATTAAGTCACAAATACTGGCGGAGAGTGACCGCCCTTGACAAGGAGAGTTATCCACTCACTCTTACGTTGCGTTGCCCTACTTCTCCCAGTGATCCTATTATGTATTAGTGTACTGTATACTTACTAGATACAGTATTATTTTAATTTGTGTGTGTTAGCAAGCTTGTTTACTTGCATATACGTTTAACCTACTCTTATGTTTTAGTGCTACACGGTTGTGTTATACCTGTACTTTATCTTAGGATAAAGCACTTTGGTTTATTTTTGTTTTATTTGTTACACTAAAGTGTTAACACCAGTTACGGTTGATTGTTATTTAATAAGGCTAGGGTATTATTACAGCCTACTGTCACTGTACATTGTTGATTGTTGCCTATGCAACCTTGATTGACACATAGTACTGTTGCGCAACTTAGTGTATTATTATTTTAGTGAGGATACGTAGAGTATAGTATTTTGTTTTGGCTTCAGTGGTAACTGTAGAGCTTTAGTGTAAACTAGTGTAGTCTAGTATTCCCTCACGATTTGTTAACTAGTGTCTCAGGTTGTTATAGTTGCTGTTGTACTGTAGAGTTATATAGTGTTAACGTTGTGTAATCAAACATGACTAGTGTAGTAGAGTTAACGAAGGAAAGGAGTTACGTAACTTTGTTAAGGAAGAGCAGGCTAGGGAACTTGAGGAAAGACATAGTAGATTAGAGGCAGAGAAAGATAGGTTAGAGGCAGAGAAATTAAGAGCAGAGGCAGAGAAAGATAGGTTAGAAGCAGAGAAGGAAAGATTAGAAGCTAGGTTACAGAAGGAAAAGATAGAACATGAAAAACAAAGTAGTTTAGAAGCAGAGAAGGAAAGATTAGAAGCAGAGAAAGTAAGGTTAGAGTTAGAGGCTAGATTGCAGAAGGAAAAGATAGAGTATGAACATAAGTTAGAATTAGATAAGCTAGAATACGGACGTAAGTTAGAACAGGATAAGTTAGAAATGGAAAAGGAGAAGTAAGTTAGCTAGGAAGTTGAAACAGAGAAGGAGGAAGCAGAAAGTAGGAATTAGAACAGAGCATAAGTTTAAGACAGACTTAGAAAAGATGAGTAAAAAAAGGTAAGGTTAAGATGTCTCCCTTTGATGAGAAAATTGATTCCATGGATGCGTACTTAAATGTGTACGAAACGTACGCTGTTGCGCAGGATTGGGATAAAGAGATATGGTCACTAAACTTACCGTTTCTTCTAAAGGGTACGGCAAGAGAGGTTTTTGATAGGCTTCCGTTGGAAGACAGGAAGGATTATGATAAACTGAAAGCCGCTTTGCTACGTCAGTTCGAACTCACTGACGATGGCTATAAGAAAAAGTTTAGAACTGAAAGGTCTCGTGATAATGAGACCTTTGTGATGTTTCTAGACAGAATAAGTGGATATTTAGATGGTTGGCTTAGACTGAGTAAGGTAGAGAAAACGTACGAAGGATTATTAGATTTTATACTTAGGGACCAATTTTTAGATGTATGTAATAGAGAACTATACCAGAATTTGAGTAGTAAGAGGTTAGTTAAAGCTAGGGATTTAGCAGAAGATGCAGATTTGTTTGCAAAGACTCGTGGAGGGCCCAAGTATGTCGTGAATCGAACCAATAAGGACCGGAGCCATAAACCATATGAAATACCTCAGAGACAGTATCCTAGTAGTCGTAATGTAGGCACTAGTAATAGAGGTAGTAGAAATGCTGCTAATAGAGGTAGAGGTTATCAACCCTTTGGTGTACTGAAGTGTACGAATTGTGGTCGTATAGGGCATAGTTCATATTACTGTAGGAGCGGAAGGTACGGTAACAGTGCTAATGCAGCAGCAGAGGTAGAGGTAGAACAGGAAAGTAGTAAAGGGGAGAATAGAAATAGTAAGGAAAATAGAAATAGAGGTAGAGGCCGTGACCGATCTAGGAGTAGAGGTAGAGGAAGAAATAGAGATAGAGATAGGAGTAAGTCAAGTAGGTCAGAGAGTGGAAATAGTATTATAGAACTCAGTGATGTTGAGGAGTTAGGTATGCTTAGTGTTAGTACATGTCCTACAAAACCCGGTAATTGTAATGGTAGAGATGTAATCGCTATGCGTGATACAGGTTGTACATGTGTGATAGTGAAACGGGACTTAGTAGAAGCAAGTCAGTTTTCAGAGAAAACACGTAGATGTAAGTACATAGATGGGAGTGAGCATAGGCTAGATGTAGCTAGAATAGATATTGATTGTCCGTATTTCAAAGGTACAGTAGAGGCGTTGGTTGTAGATAATCCTACCAATGATGTTATAATTGGTAATGTAGAAGGAGCTGTAGAACCTCAGTTTAGTAGTTTAGCGTCAGCAGTAGAAACTAGGGCGCAAACTAAAGTTAAGAAGCAAGTAAAGCTTAAAGTTCCGTCTCAGATTTTAGATGTTTCTAGAGAGGACTTCTTAGAAAAGCAACAGAAAGATAGCACTTTAGATTTGTGTAGAAAGAAGGCTGAGGAAGGTACGATTAAGCAGTGTAGAGGTAAAGGTTCAATTAGGTTTGAGATTAGGAATAGATTGTTATATAGAGAGTATACCGCCCAGAATTTAGACAAAAGTAGACAGTTGATTGTTCCTAAATGTATTAGAGAAACTGTGATGAAAGTTGCACATGATTCGTTACTGTCAGGCCATTTAGGTGTAAGGATAACTAGTGATAGGGTATTAGGCGAATTTTACTGGCCAGGAGTAATGGCAGAGGTTAGGAGGTACTGTCAGTCGTGTAGTATTTGTCAACGCACTATAGCTAAGGGTAGAGTAAGTAAAGTTCCGTTAGGAAAAATGCCTTTGATTGATACTCCGTTTAAGAGAGTTGCCGTCGACATTGTTGGTCCGATCAAACCTATGACTGATAGGAAAAACAGATAAATTTTGACTATGGTAGATTATGCTACTAGATATCCGGAAGCCATAGCACTACCTAGTATTGAAACTGAGAGAGTAGCAGAGGCATTAGTAGATATGTATAGTAGATTAGGAGTGCCAGAGGAAATGCTAACCGATTGTGGATCGCAGTTTACGTCAGAACTTATGGCAGAAGTTAGTAGGTTATTGTCATTAAGGCAGTTAACTACAACACCGTATCACCCTATGTGTAATGGTTTAGTAGAGAAGTTTAAAGGTAGTTTGAAGCAAATGTTGAAGCGTATGTGTAGTGAGAGACCTAGAGATCGGGATAGGTATTTGAATGCTATGTTGTTTGCTTACCGTGAAGTTCCGCAAGAAAGTTTGGGATTTTCTCCCTTTGAGTTACTTTATGGTAGAACAATCCGTGGACCGATAAACTGTGCTAAGAGAGTTATGGGCTGGTAAGACGGAGAATGATGAGGTTAAAACCACTTACCAGTATGTTATGGATTTGCAAGAAAAGTTGGAGGATACGTGTAAGATAGCTCAGCAACAGTTAGCAAAAAGTAGTGCTAGATACAAGAAGTATTACAATAGGAAGGCTAGAGATGGGAGGTTTCAGGCAGGTAGTAAAGTACTTGTATTGTTACCTACGAAACATAATAAGTTGTTGTTACATTGGAAGGGTTCTTACGTAGTAGTAGAGGTAGTAAATAGACTAGATTACAGGATAAATGTAGACGGAAAGTTGAAAACTTTTCATGCAAACATGCTGAAACAGTACTGTGAAAGGAAGGATGATAGTAAGTCTATACCAGATAAGGGTATTTTAAGTAAGGTTGGAGTAGCTGTTGTAGAGGAGGATCAGAGATTATGATAGATTAGATCCGAATGAAAGTAGTGATGAGTTTTCCAGTAGAGTAGAAAAGGATATAGTTTTGTGTCCTATAAAGCAGGGTACAGAAACGTACAAAGATGTAGAGGTAAATCCAGAGTTACCAGTAGCATGTAAACAGGAAGTAGTAGATTTGTTAGAAAATTTCTCAGATGTACTGACAGATATTCCTTGGAATACTAACTTAGTTGAACATGATATTCAGTTGTCAACTACAGATCCGATAAGAGTAAAGGGTTATCCTATTCCTTTTCAATCGCAACCAGTAGTGAAAGAGGATGTAGATAAAATGTTGGAGTCGGGAGTAATCGAACCATCAAATGCTCCATTTTCCTCCCCTATTGTCCTCATAAGGAAAAAAGATAACAGTATTAGGTTCTGTATAGATTTTCGCCAGGTTAACAAACTGACGGTTTTCGATGCTGAACCTATGCCAAACATGGAGGAGGTGTTTTCAAAGCTATCTAGGTATAGATTTTTTTCTAAACTAGACTTGAGCAAAGGCTACTGGCAGGTTCCTTTGTCTGAAAAGGCTAAACCCATGACTGCTTTTGAAACCCCGAAAGGTTTGTTTCAATTCCGTAAGATGCCCTTTGCATTAGTTAACGCACCTGCAACGTTTTGTAGACTGATGTCGAAGGTTTTGAAGGACCTTGGGCACTCGGATAGCTTCATTGATGATATCATTGATGATATCCTGGTGTATACAATCACATGGCCAGAACACTAAGTGTTTTATAGGGTTTCAGAAGTTAGAATGTTTAGGGCACATGATAGGAGATGTCCAGACCCTTGAACCAGTTCCCAATAAGATACAGGCCATACAGAATGCTGAGAGACCGAAATCCAAGAAGGCAATACGTTCATTCTTAGGTGTAATCGGATTTTACAGAAAGTATATCCCAAATTTTGCCGCCATTGCAGTTCCACTCACAGATTTGACGAAAAAGGGTCAGCCAAATCTTGTAGAGTGGGGTGAAAGTCAAGAAAAGGCTTTCCAGACTTTGAAGGCTAGCTTAAGGTCACAATAGCCTAAATAGTTTTTCCTATATATTCTATATAAAACTGACCTTTTTCAAAGAGCTACCAAACATAGCTAGACCCTTTTCAGAGAACAAATCCTTACCTCATTTTAAAGAGTTATGATAAAACTGATATAAAATGAAGAGAAAAGTAGGGGTCATGTATCTTCTAAGAGAGATTTCTCTGGTCACATTTACTTACTGTAAACTGACATCAAAATCACACTGCTGTGATCTGGAAGTACTACTCATACTTAAATTGAGCTTGACTTCACCAAATACAACCTGCTCTCCCATTTTTCCTACCAAAATGTCAACAATACATCCACAATGAAATTTAAACAAAAACTAACCTCAATTTAGACCTCTGTTGCCATGCCAAGTGAAAAATTAGTGTTCAAATACCTGGCAGCCATTACGCGACTAGACCAGAAGGCTCCCACGCTGGTTCCTTTAGTTTAGTTAGGCCTATAAGAAAAACTGTTTTTCTGTAATAGTCTCAATTTCATTTGTTTAGTACCAGTAACACATCTGCATGAAAAATACCAAGTTTCAGCTTGATTAAATCGGTTTTCCAGGTTTTATGGCATTTTCAGTAACGCGGGTCCTTGCGCCAATTTTCCTTCGAAACTGATGTCGCGACATAATTTTTAACCAGTTCTTCTAGCCAGAGCTGATTTTTGCCCTATTTCATAAATTTTCACCATAATTTGCAAGCAAATTACACATTAACACTTTGAAATATATCAAATGTCCCCACTGAAAGGTATAGATGGGCATAATTTAGAGTGCAAATTTGCATTTTTTAGAAAAAATACCCCCAAAACAGTGAAAATGTGATTTTTTGGGTTTTTAATCAATTTTTGCAGCAAAATTTCAATAAAATGCTCATTGTTTACCAAAATCTGACCAAACTAGTTCATTTATATCAAAAATCTGGCAAATCTCAATTTTTGCCCCCATTTTCTTATAGGTCACAATAACCAAATAGTTTTCCTATATATTCTATATAAAAAATGACCTTTTTCAAAGAGTACCAAACATAGTAACCCTTTTCAGAGAACAAATCCTTACCTCATTTTAAAGAGTATGATAAAACTGATATAAAATGAAGAGAAAAGTAGGGGTCATGTATCTTCTAAGAGAGATTTCTCTTTGGGCACATTTACTTACTGTAAACTGACTCCAAAAACACACTGCTGTGATTGGAAGTACTACTCATACTTAAATTGACTACTTCACCAAATACAACCTGCTCTCCCATTTTTTCCCACCAAAATGTCAACAATACATCACAATGAAATTTAACAAAAACTAACCTCAATTTAGACCTCTGTTGCCATGCCAAGTGAAAAATTAGTGTTAAATACCTGGCAGCCCTTACGCGATAGACCAGAAGGCTCCCACGCTGGTTCCCTTTTGTTTAGTTAGGGCCCATAAGAAAAATGTTTTCTGTAATAGTCTCAATTTCATTTGTTTATTTCCCGTAACACATCTGCATTGAAAAATCCAGTTTCAGCTTGATTTTAATCGTTTTCCAGGTTTATGGCATTTCAGTAACGCGGGTCCTTTCGCAATTTTCCTTCGAACTGATGTCGCGAATAATTTTTAACCATTCTTCTAGCCAGAGCTGATTTTGCCCTTTTTTCATAAATTTCCCCTATTTGCAAGCAAATTAAAATTATACACTTTGAAATATATCAAATTGTCCCCAATGAAAGGTTAGATGGGCATTTAATTTAGAGTGCAAATTTGCATTTTTAGAAAAAAAATACCCCAAAACAGTGAAAATTGGTGAATTTATTTTGGGTTTTAAATCAATTTTTTGCAGCAAAAATTTCATATAAATGCTCATTGTATACCAAAATCTAAACAAACTAGTTCATTTATATCAATATTGGACAAATCTCAATTTTTTTGCCCACATTTTCTTATAGGTCAACAATAAACCTAAATAGTTTTTTCCCTTATTATTCTATATAAAACTGACCTTTTCAAAGAGCTACCAAACATACTAGACCCTTTTCAGAAACAAATCCTTACCTCATTTTTAAAGAGTTATGATAAAACTGATTTAAAAGAAGAGAAAAGTAGGGTCATGTATCTTCTAAGAGAGATTTCTCTGGTCACATTACTTACTGTAACTGACATCAAAATCACACTGCTTTGTGATCTGGAAGTTACACTCATACTTAAATTGAGCTTGACTTCACCAAATACAACGCTCTCCCATTTTTCCTACCAAAATGTCAACAATACATCCACAATGAAATTTAAACAATAAACTAACCTCAATTTAGACCTCTGTTGCATGCCAAGTGAAAAATTAGTTGTTCAATACCTGGCAGCCATTACGGCGACTAGACCAGATGGCTCCCACGCTGGTTCCTTTAGTTTAGTTAGGCCTTAATGGGTCCGCCTATTTTGAAGTTGCCAGATTTAGATAAGACTTTAATATTGAGAGTAGATGCTTCAGATGTAGGTTTAGGCTCAGTATTGCTTCAGGAAAGTGATGGAGAGAAATTACCTGTAGCGTATGCTAGTAGAAATTTGCTACCTAGGGAGCAAAAGTACTGAGTGATAGAGAAGGAGTGTTAAGCAATAGTATGGTCAGTAGCTAAGTTTCACCGGTATTTGTTCAGTAAGGACTTTGTATTAGAGACAGATCATCAGCCGCTCACTTATTTGAATAAGGCGAAACTTAGCAATTCCAGGCTAATGAGATGGGCATTGGCATTACAGCCATATAGGATCAGTTTTAGAGCAATTCCTGGTAGACAAAATGTAGGCGCAGATTATTTGAGAAGAGTGTAGGCATCAAATTGTCAATTTCAATCCGCGCCAAAGTAGTCAGTTTTCCCAGCTATATCGTGAATCCCGTGGAAATACAAATAGTCGGAGTCCACGGCTTAGCCGTGAATCCCATGAAATTTAGTATTTGGCGGGACATTAGACATTAAATAGACTAGACTAGATATGCCTTGCGCACACCATCTTCCGACATTATAGACGAATCTATGTCTGATTAATTTTTCTTGCTAGAAATTTATGCTCGAGCGAGGTAAAAAATTTATTTCTTAGATTTTTGTATGATTTTTGTATTACGATTTTTATTTGGTAAATTTTTGTTCATTCTACAGAATTCTGTAACATTTACTTTTCGGCATATGATTTTAGCTAGTTTCGGTATGTCAGCATAATTTATTAAATTTTTCAGACTTTTGTAAATTATTTCGAAAGAGGAATCTAAAATGTTTCGTTTATATAAGATGTAAAATTTGTACTGAAATTTGTAGCATGATATTTATAAAGTAATCTGTTTTAAGAACTTATGTCAAACATTTCGTTGTTATGAAACGCCGATATTGTATTGCACTGTAATATATAAATCTATATGGCAAGTCTAGTACTGTGTATGTAATATATTATTGTAATTTGAGATATGCCAGTCTATAGCATATACATACAATGTCCGTTTTGTTGTATGGCATTAAATGCTATATGGATGCCAACTATGATATAACGTTTGATTTACATTGAATTTTGTTAATTTGCAGTTGTAAATAATAGCTGCAGTTTATCATTTCCGTATCTATAATGTTTCATCATAAACTTTTCATATCTTTTTCATACAATGTTAGTCTTTTAAGTAAGTAATTTTTGTAATAATGGAAGTAATTAGTGACGTATTTTAATCAAGTGACGTATGAACTTAGTAGCACATATATTTTGTATAAGTAGCACGTATTATTTATGGGAGCCTACGGAGGTATGGTGTACCCAAAGGAGCAGTTTTATGCCCTGACTTTTTTTTTTGGCTATGGTGCTTACCATATGCTATATATTTTAGCTTCTTCCGCCAGACGATTTTACCTGGTGATGTCATAACCCGGAAGTACAATGCCCGAGGTTCACTTGTCTTCACTCGCCTGGATATGATATTCCCAGCGCAAAGCTTCGTCCCATGTTGTGCCGTAAACCGCAAAGACGCTGATTTTTGTTATCCTCTGAAGTCAGCTCAGGGATGCAATCACCTACCACCATAGGGAGCCAAAACGGAATCAACGTATTCACGGTTTAAAGGGACTTGATTTAAAGATACGTTTATATATTGTTTGTGCTACTTAAAGTTCGCAATTAATTTAAAGAACTGTGTCACGTCACTTTAAAATGAAACTATACGAACTTTGTATCTGGTGATACTGAACTTTTTTTTTTCTTTCTTATAATCATTTTTTTTTCATATCATTTATTCATTGTTAATAATCATCTTATGTAAATAAATTTGTAAATATTGTAAAGGGTGTTAATTTGTTCTGACGGTTACTGTCGCCGGTACGGCCTTTCCTGTCACATATACTGAGCGAAAGTTAGCTTTAAAACTGTGAACTGTCTACATTTCACTCAGCGTAGCACAATCAGCAGAGTGAAACTAATTGACACTCTCGTTCAATCAGGCAGATTGTTGCATAAATCTTTCATTTTGATAAATTATCTAGAATGCGTTATCAAGTAGTTTGATTTGCAAACTGAAGCCACGTGGCATGGTCGGTCAAGGTCATCAATTCGTTCTTATAACGGCATTCGCCGAAAAACATTGGTATCATGTACATGAAGACAAGTTTATGTGCGCACGAAAAAAAACCCCTTAGATTTTTTTTTAAATTACTTTTCCCCAATATTTATAAAAGATCCCTTACCTATCCTTCAAAAGAAGCTGCCCAAGAATTTTTTTCTTGTTTAAGGAAAACAATAAAATTAAGAACAATTTCGCCTATTGGGTTTTTAAGTCAACCACTTTCCCGAGTTTAAAGGGTTTTTTTAAAAGAAAATTTTCGTCATGTAATCGACTCCACTGCTATATTTAAAATAAATCTTACTGTGCTTTTTGTTTTAAAGCTTCTCACCTAGTTGCCAAAAAAATTTTTATGCCCAACATTAAAAAAAACCGCATTTTAGAGTTTTTTGCAATAGACCCTTTTATTAACTTTTTATCAGCACTTCCTTTGTAAAACTGTTATTGTAAGCATGGCTTATACAGCAAAAGAATGGGGTGGTTCAGATTTCTAAGATATCCCCAAATAAAATAAACATGTCCAAATTTCACTAAAAACGAAAGAAATTCCGGGGGGGGGGGGCTTTTTAAGGGGGTTTTCCACCAAACAAAAACCCCCCGGGGAAATTTATAATGTAACGGACACTTAAAAAAAAATTGTCGCTTAAAAAGGGAAAGGGGTTTAAAATTCAAAGGAAAAAAAAAAAAATCAGAAAAGGGCCCCAACAGTCGGGGCAGTTTTAAAAAACTAAAAGAAGTGGCCTAAAAAAAGCCATTCAAACGGGGTAAAAAAATATAAAATTTTTTTGAAAAAAAACAAACAAAAAACCCGCCTTTTGTGTATGCTATTTTTGTTGGGTGACGCCCACAATGGCGTCCTCAAACCGGTTCGCGCTTTTTGTAAAAAACCCTTAAAAGGAAAAAGAAATAAAAAAAAAGAGAGAAAAAAAAATAAGGTTTAGAAAAAACCCCCAGTTTTAGCCCCAAAAAACCCGAAATTTAAAAAGTTTAAATTAGGGGAGAACGCTCCAAAGCGCACCCAAGCCCAAAATTGCGCGGGAAAGCCCAATTCGGAGAGAAATTCTTCCAAGTGCAGAAACCCCGGGTTCCCAGAAAAGTCCAAAAAAAGGGGAAAGTCCAATTGGGAAGGAAATCTTAAAGGTCAGCAAGTCCAGGTTTGCGAGGGCAAGTCCAATTCGGAAAAAAGTTTTCCAAAAACCCAAAAAGGGTCCAGATTCCCCAGCAATCCAGTAAGAGGAAAAGCCCTAATTTGGAAGAGTAACCCTTCCAATTGCAGAAAGTCCAGGTGCGCAACAAGTCCGGGAAAGGGGAAAGGGGAAAGGGCAAGCCCCCTTTCCCGGAAGAGAAAAGTTTTCCCAAAGGGGCAGCAAGCCAGGTTGCCAGCAAGTCCATAAAAGGAAAAGGGCCCAAATTTTGGAAGAGTAGTCTTCCAATTGCAGCAAGTCCATTTGTGCAGCTAGTCCAGTAACAGGAGCCAAGTCCAATTGGGGGGATTAAGCCCTTCCAAAACTGCACAAGCCCCGGGTTTGCGCAGCAAGCCCCAAAAAAGGGAGCAAGTCAAAATTTGGGAAAGGAGAAGTTTTTTCCAAAGGGGGGCGCAAGTCCAGGGCGCACCCAAGTCTATGAGAGGAGCAATTTAAATCAGGGGACAAGCCCTAAAAAGGGCGAAGCAAGTCTAAAAAAGCAAAAGCAAATCTAAGCCCGGAAGCAAGTCCGGGAAGGAAGCACTTTCAAGAAGCGAAGCAATCTAAAAAGCAAAACAAGTTTTGGGGGGTACAGCAAGTCAATTTAAAATTTTAAGGAAACCCACCCCTGATACTGCTTGGAAGATACCAGTTTATTGTCCCCCTTAAGTTAACCCAAAAACTTGAAAAAAGGGGGGCTCTTTCCGGGGTTTTATATAAAAATATTGCAGCAAATCAAAAACAACCCAGGATGAAATACAAATAAATGGAGAATTTTGGCGAGAAAACTTGGGGGGGGGGGGGGTCCGGGGAACAAATTTTTTTCCCACCCAAAGATGGGAAAAGGGGAATTATACAAGGGAAGAGAAAAAAGCCCAACAAACGTGATGAAAAAAGGAAAGAAAAGTTTGGGGGAAATTTTGAACGCAAAAAGGAAAGAGACTTAAATTGAGGCTTTTAAAGGGCCCAAAGAGAACAAAACTGTTATTTTAAAGGCGTCCAGACCTAAAAATTCCAAAGTTTGATGAAGAGCACAAATAACATTGACGCAAGGGGGAAAGGGTTTTGGAGAGAAGGCTAAAAAAGTCAAAAGTGGGAAGAGGGACCCGGGGCCAAATTTCTTAGCTCACTTTTAACGAAGGGGGACTGGGGGTGAACACAAGCATCCCAAAAGGGAAGGGCCTGTAATTACGTTTCCTCAAGAAAGCGATCCTAAGGAGGTATCAGTTGACTAAAAGGGGGTTTCAAAAAACTAAATTTCGAAAAAAGAAAACCCCAACCAAGGAGAGTCGGTTTTCCCAAAATTTTTTGGCCCAAAAAAAAAGGGAGATACTTCAGTCGTTGGACGAACGGCGGGGAAAAGAAAAGACGTATGAATCCTTATGTGTTTTAAAAATTAAAAGAGGGGCAGTTTATTGAAGGTTGTTCGGACAAATTTACCGGTTTTTTCTGAAAAAGAACCCCAAAAGTCAAAGGACTGATAACATTTCTTGCAGAGCAAAAACCTCGAAGCACAAAAGGGGGACCCCTTTCCCAATTTTGCCCCGGAAAAATGTTTGCGCCTCAAAGGAAGCAAAACTCCCCCAGTAAATGGGGCAGTCCATCGAAAGACGAAGGAAGAAGGGTTGGGGAAAAAACCTCCCCTTTTATATGAAATTTAAATGCAGGGTCCTTTTTAGCGCGTGACGGGTAGAAAAACAGCAGGAGAAAACACCCAAAGAGGGGGTTTTAAATCGTAAAAAAGCGGGAACATTTTGGGCCAAAAATTTGGGAAGCAGATGAGATCAGCTCCACCAAAGAATACCAGAAGTTAGCAGCATGTGGTTCAAAGGGAAAGGGTAGAAAACAGTCCTTGAAAAACAATACAAAAGACGGAAAATTAAATTTGGCAAGGGGGAGTCACCCCAAATTTCCCTTGAAAGGAAAGTTTGTACCATTGAAAAGTTTAAAAAAGGGGGGGGAACTTAAAGGGTAAAAGAGAGGATTCTTTGGAACAGAAGAAGTGAAAGGGGAAAAGGGCCCGGGAAAGGCGAATCCGCTCTTTTAAAAAGGAGATTTTGGGTCAAAGAAGAAAATTTTCTGGGCCCAAAGAAATAGTGATGACAAAATAGAGGGGGAGGGCCAAAGTTGAAACCTATGGGAAGAAAGGGGTTTGAAAAACCCGTTTTAAACTTTGGGAAAAATTGGCAATGGTCCCAAAGGTCTTTGTTTTGGGTGACTTATCTTTGGGGAATTTTCCCCGGTGTATTTAAAAAAGCCCTGATCCGAAGGGAAAAAAGAAATTGCTGTACATCGTAGTTTGGGGTTAAAAAAGATCACAGAGTAAAAACAGAGCAAACCAACAAAAACCCCACTAAATGGGGCCAAAACCCCTTTCCCTTTGTGAAAAAAAAAGGGTTTAATGTGGAGCCCTTAAAGGCATCACAGAAGGAAGATAAAGCTTTGCAAAAGCTTTTGGGATTTGGGCAAAAAACAGAAACATGCTCGAAACGCAAGTGTTTTGCAAAATAAAAAATTTGCAATAAGAAAGGGAGGGGCGTTTTAAGTTTATCTCAAAAAAAAGGGGGCATATGACTACGAGCCCAAAAACAGATTGTCGTCCCAGGGGAGAAAACGAAAAGGGGAGTGATGGAACTTTCTCCCGAACGATCGCCCAGGACATCTTTCAGCAAAGAAAACTGAGGAAAAGGGCCCCGTCCAAAAATTTTAAAAGGCCCGGGATCAAGTGAAGTTGGGGCGAATTTTTCCCCACCTTTGACAAAGCCAAAAGAAACCCTTCCGAAAAGGGCCCAGTTAAGAAGGGTTTCCCTTTTGGAGACCTGCCCGGATTGAAAGAACCCTTCCACAAAAATAGCCAAAAGAATTTTTAAAAGGACCTATTGCACCCGGTCCCAAAAGTGGAAACAGATATATAAATTAAAAGTGGTTTTATTCCACGCGATATCCAGAAGCGGAAAACATTAAACCCCGAAATTTACACAGAAAGGGGAAGCGAAGGGACTTTTTGACATCTTTTCGAGAAAGGGCCCCCCAAGGAAGTTTAAATGACAGAGGGAGCCAATTTACTTCTGACCTGATTTAAAGAAGTAAGTCGTCCCTTAAAATCATGAAGCAACTCTTCCCACAAAACCCCTAAAACCCGAAGTGCAATGGAATTTTTTAGCAAGAATGGAAAACCAAAAAAACATGTTTAAAAAAGATTTTCCCCCGAAGACCCAAAGTTGGGATAGATACCTTTTTGCAGTATTAAAATTTTTCCCATAAGAATTAAACCAAAAACCCAAATACAGGGTTTTCCCCCCCTTTGAACTTTTATAGGAAGGGAAAAGGGGCGGGGACCAATGCAATGTTGAAAGAAAATTTTGGACCGCGGGAAAAAACCCGAGACCACAAAAACATAAACAATATTATTTGAATTTTTAAAACAGCGGTTGGAAGGGAAAAGTGCAAGATTTGCAAGAGAAAGTCCCAAATAGAGCTCAGAAGACAACAAACAATCATTACGATAAGAAACTCGCAAAAAGTATTAAAACTTGGGGACAAAGTACTACCCTGCTTTCCCACAGAAAGAATAAGAAGAGGGGAAAAATGGAAAGGACCAATGAATTTGTTGGGGGTTAACAACCCGGGGTTGACTAAAAAAAATGTTGGGGAAGAACGAGAACATAAACACATCAATTTGCTAAAGAAAAAAGAACGCAAAGTTTCGATTGCAAACAAGTGGGAATTAAAAGAAGATAAAAACCATATTCAAGGGGGGAGCGGTAATGATGAAAGTTTTTTCTAGAGTTTTCCCGGAAACACAAGTGGGAAACAATTTTTTTAGGGCAAATCTTCGAAAGACTTACCCTTTGGAAAAAAGAGAAAGCAATCTTAGATCTTCTTCAAAATTTAGTGGGGGTGTTCCCCGGACAACCGGAACAAATCCTCTCATACAGCACCACGTCCCAAAATGATTGACCAGAAACCTATCCGGGGTGAAACATACCCAATACCATAAAAGCCCAAGCGTCAAATGTAAGGAAAAATTTAAAAAGATCTGGAAGCTGATGTTATAGAAAAAATCTGTATCCGAGTACAATGCCCTATCCGGGGGGGGGGGACCCCCCCCCCCTTTTAAAGAAAAAGACGGAAGCAATAGATTCTGCATTGACTTTTTTGACGCCTTAAAATTTTGACCAATTTGATACCGAACCTATGGCTAGTGTGGATGATATTTTGGCAAGAAATGAAAAGATTAAATTTTTTTAAAAAAAGATCGACCCTTTTGGGAAAAGGGGGTTTCTGGGGAGATTTTCCCGTTGCCCGAAAGTTCCGAAGAATGAACAGCATTTTTTTACAGACAAGGGGTTACCATTTTTTGAAAATGCCATTTGGAATGGTCAACTCTGGGGCGACCTTCAAAACCCTATGAAAGAAAGCTGCTAGCAGGGTGTAACAAGGTTGATTATTATATCGACGATATGATAGGACAAACCCAACTTGGGGGTGAACATCTTGTTATGCTACGAGACCTCTTCCAAAGACTTAAAAAAAGCATGTCTTACAGTTAAACCCTCAAAAAGTTTTTTTTGGGTTGGGGAATATTTGGGTTTTACAGGACATATGGGTTTGGAAAAGGAATAGTTTCAATGAAGAGGGGAAACTTAATCGCATACGGAACACAGTTCCAAAAACCAAAAACAAGTTAGGGGATTTTAGGATTAAACGGGGGAATTTTCAGAAAATTCATAAATTCATTTGGGCCCAAATAGCCCAAACCCCTTAAAAGACTGACGAAAAAGGGGGCAGCCGAAATTTTGTCAAATGGGAAGGGAAGGCAAATAGTGCTTTAAAAAAACCCTTAAGGATCAAATCACCAACGGCCATTTTTTCGACACCAATTTTTTTTAAACAAATTTATTTTTAAAAGTGTGAGGGGGGCAAGGGGGCCCGGGGTCGGAGCGGCGTTTTCGCAGCAGTTTTGAAAGGTTTTTTTTTCCAGTTGCCCTTTTCCACAAGAAGCGCCGATCGTGAGAAGAAACTCAGTTTTTAAAAAAGAGAGTGCCCCTTGCCATAGTATTCGGAAAAAAAAAAAATTTCCCTAATAAACTTTTGGGAAGGGGAAAGGGCAAAACAAACAACCACAAATTTTTAAACAAAATATCCAGAAATCCACAAACCCGATAATGGAAAAATTAGTTTAGATGGGCATTATTTTTGCAGTCATATAAAACCCCGGGGTTGGGGGCAATAAAAGGATCAAAACAACACTTTGGGAGATTATCTGAGCAACAAGATGAAAAAAGAAGACAGTCCCCACATTACAATTTTCAACAGAGGAATTCAAAAAAGAATAAAACAAAAATATTTTGGGCCCTGATTTTGAAATATGGAAAATTTCTTAAAAGGGGGGTGTTGTCAAAAATATCAAAATTTTAAAATTTGTAAAAAAAAAAACACAATTTTTCCGTCCCTTTTGGTATGCATTTTTGTTCGCGTTTCCCTCACAATGGCGTTTTCCCCCCACCGGTTCGCGCTTTTGTATTTATACTTGAAAAAGGAATAGAAATTAAAAAAAAAAAAGAAAAAAAAAAAAAATAAGGTTTTGAAAGAAACCTCCAGTATTTCACTAACGAAAATTAAGAGTTTTTTAGTTAGAGGGGGTAAAGGGCTCCAAAGGGGCAGCAAGTCCAAGTTGCGCAGCAAGTCCAATTCGGAAGAGTAAGTCTTCCAAGTGCAGCAAGTCCAGGTTGCCCAGCAAGTCCAGTAAAAGGTGTAAGTCCAATTCGGAAGAGTTAGTCTTCCAAGTGCAGCAAGTCCAGGTTGCGATGCAAGTCCAATTCGGAAGAGTAAGTATTCCAAGAGCATCAAGTCCAGATTGCGCAGCAAGTCCAGTAAGAGGAGTAAGTCTAATTCGGAAGAGTAAGTCTTCCAAGTGCAGCAAGTCCAGGTTGCGCAACAAGTCCAGTAAGAGGAGCAAGTCCAATTCGGAAGAGTAAGTCTTCCAAGTGCAGCAAGTCCAGGTTGCGCAGCAAGTCCAGTAAAAGGAGCAAGTCCAATTTGGAAGAGTAAGTCTTCCAAGTGCAGCAAGTCCAGGTTGTGCAGCTAGTCCAGTAACAGGAGCAAGTCCAATTCGGAGGAGTAAGTCTTCCAACTGCAGCAAGTCCAGGTTGCGCAGCAAGTCCAGTAAAAGGAGCAAGTCTAATTCGGAGGAGTAAGTCTTCCAAGTGCAGCAAGTCCAGGTTGCGCAGCAAGTCTAGTGAGAGGAGCAATTTAAATCAGAGGAGCAAGTCTAAGAAGCGAAGCAAGTCTAAGAAGCGAAGCAAATCTAAGACGTGAAGCAAGTCCAGGAAGTGAAGCACGTCTAAGAAGCGAAGCAAGTCTAAGAAGCGAAGCAAGTCTAGGGGGACAGCAAGTCAAGTATATCTAGGAAACCTTCATCGTGTATACTGCTTGGAAGATACCTCAGATATTGTCACCATTATAGTTAACCCAAAAACTTGACACAAACACAATCATTAAAAAATCTAAATTTTGTACAGTGTTTAATAATGGCTAGAATCAGATAAAAAAACTAAACAATTAGGAGTGTTCACTCGCAATTAGTTAGACATGAATAAATTATTTCAACACAGAGTTTTAATTGAAATTCCTGTAAAAAAGCTTGAAAAGCGTAAACTGGCATTAAATTATGTAATCTTTAGCCTGCTGCAGCACGTTATTTTGTCTTTGCAATCAGTGCAGACTTAAGTCATTGTCTGCACTGTTCGCTTTTCAGTCTGTCAATTTTCAGTGAAAACCCCTTTGAAAAATTAGTGGTACTGCCCAAATTGAATGATGGCCCAATCCATTTCAATAATGTAACAGGGTAAAGGTTATAAACATTATGTTGATTGCTATCTTTGCTAATGACTTCCAAAGTCTCAGGCGTTTTACTTCTTCTATCACACTTTACAAGAAATGCTTGCAGAATCCTCAGGCAAAAAAACCCCAACACATTATACCAAAAAGCTTCAAACATAATGTTAGTCTCGAATATTTCACAAGTTCATTATAATTGCTTTCATGAAAATTTATGTTAACTATAGATATAAAGCAATATCATTTGCACGGAAGATTAACATTCAATTCATGCATGTTCAGTAATACTTCTCTACTATTGTTTATCTTAAATTACCTATTACTGTGAATACACGTATATGATTGTACAACACAATCTCAGATTGTCTAGACTTACATTATGTTTTCTGTCAATATTTTTCATTTTCATGATGATCGGTTTCTCTAGATAACCATTAATAAACAGATAGTCTATGAGACACATATCGGGATACCTACGTGTTCTCTTTGAGAAATAAGCAATCTTTCATACCTACAACAACCTCCAACAACCTTCAGGTCTACAATAGTATATTTTTCTTTAATGTATTTTCACTATGTTGCTTTTTCGTTTGTCTGTGTGTGTGCTTGTCTGCGTGCGTGCGCATGTATGCGCGTGCATGTATGTGCATGTGTTTGTCTTGTGCACGTGGGTGTTTGCGCTGGTGTCTTTTGCGGTGAAGAGACAATTTTGTGGTTTTGAGTGTGATTTTCCCTGTTGATTACTCATCCTTGATGTTTTAAACTTTCCCAACACCCCACCCTTTTATCTAATCCTTACCTTACTTCGTATTTTGTATATAATTAAAATGTACTTGTTTTTGGATTTTTGAAGCAACCCGTCTGCTATGGTTTTCCAACATAATTTCTTTTTATTGCAATGCATGGCTCTCTGGCTGTGTTTGAGGTGTTCTCTTACTTTCTACTTTCAAGATCTACCCTTACTTTTTGATATTAGCTCGTCTGAATTTTGAAAAATATCTACGAGGTACTGTCGTAACTTAATCGTCGGCATCGGCTAAATTTTTTGTTAAGATCCACCTTTTCCCCAAAATTACAAGAGCTGAAGCTTTGATACTTTGCACACATGTTAATCATTATCAGTTGACTGTGTAGGCTAAGAACCATAACTCTGGTATACATTTGGTCAGAATAATGGACCCTTTTGTATATATAAAATTGGAGTTTCTTGGGTAAAATTTCGTTTAGGTCCACCTTTTCTTAAAGGCTGTAAAAGTTACAGCTTTGAAACTTTGTACACTCATTAATCATCATTAGTAGACTGTGTAGGCCAAGAATAATAACTCTGATATTCATTTTTGTAGAATTATGGCCCTTTTTTACTTTGAAAATTGGAGTCTCAGATAAATGTTTTGTTTAGGTCCCCCTTTTCTCAAAAACTGTAAGAGCTGCAACTTTGAAACTTTGTACATTCATTTATCATTATTAGTTCACTGTGTAAATTAAGAATCATAACTTTGTTAAGCATTTTGTCAGAATTATGGCACTTTTTTTTAATTTAGAAAATTGCAGTTCCTTCGATAAATTTTTTGTCTAGGTCTACCTTTTCTTAAAAGCTGTAAAAGGTACGGCTTAGAAACTTTGTACACTTGTTTATCATCATTAGTTAATTGTGCAGGCCAAGGACAATATTTCTGATATGAATTTTGTTAGAATTATGGCCCTTTTGGTACTTAAAAACTTTGAGGGTTTTTTTTGCTATATTTTTGTTTCTTATGTCACCTTTTATCAACAGCTATAAGAGGTACAGCTTTGAAACTTTACACACTTATTCATAATTATTAGTTGAATTTATGTGTCAAAACCATATCTCTGCTATGCATTATGTCAAAATTATGGCCCTTCTTGTACTAAAATGTCTTAACTAACTATTTTCTTACATATTGTCCAGCACTTGCAGACGAGCGATTGCACTCGTAGGCAGTGCTCTTGTTTATTATAAGTTCTGCTTAATCAGGTAGAAAAAGTATAATGGCTTTTGTGTATTTCATTATTCTTTTATTATCCATATATGAAAGGTAAGTCTGCCTATTTTGTCGCAGCAATTTTGCCAAAAAACATCTTAAAGAAAGAAGATTGCCTTTGCATTAATCTGAAAATCTGATTAAATTGTGCTCCTTAAAGCACTCGTTCTTGAGTGTACACTTCCTGCAGGTACGAGCGGTGTCCATTGAATATGTTAGTGAAAAAGCAGTTCAGTAAATATTGTAGTCAATGTGACCAATTCTGATCAAATTTTCTGATAGCGGTTGTGTTAATCCGAAGGTTCTATTGTAATGCAAAGCGGTAGTGTCCGATTTATGAAGGATGATCGATTGTACTGCAAAACGCATTGAACGGAGCAGTCGTGTCTGAACGGATATACCCCAGACACATATACGGCGCAGATAGCTACGTCTAGCCACGGATAGAAACGTAGTAATCCGTATCGATCCGTACCTGAGCCGTACCTCAAAATTGTAAACCGTATCAATCCGTACCAATACCTGGTCAAAACGTATTCATGACTTATTCCAGACTTGCAAGTTTCTCAAACTTTTGCACAATCCCAAAAGTTTGAGCGATCCGTAGCCATTTGAGCATGACTTTATACCCCAGTCACACATAGGACGCGGATAGCTACGTCTAGCCACTGATAGAAACGTTGTAATCCGTATCGATCCGTACCTCAGTTGTACGGATTGGTACAGATTGATACGGATCACTATCTTGAGGTACGATTCAGGTACGGATCGTCACGGATTACTTCGTTTCTATCCATGGCTGGAAGTAGCTATCCGTGCCCTATGTGTGACTGGGGTATTGTGACAAGTTCGACCGTTGCGTGTGACTATCGATGCTGATGGAACGTTTTATTGCGAACACTAGGTCACATCAAGCAATACCACAAAATATCTTCGAAACTGTTTTGTTACCTTACAGTTAGCTTATTTAATTAAGTGCGTTTTAGAGAGTTATATCCCAGGCCTAATATTATATCGCAAAATGAAATGTCTTTTCACTGCTCATAACCTTCGGAGATCTTTTCATGTAATGAATAGTAATACTGGTTACATAAATGTCGATTTCCGTTTACAGCATTCTGTAAATTGATCGAGTAATTTATTCTTCTAATGTGCCTTATCTGAATATTTCAGTCTTATTTCTTTTAAGTCTGTTTTTTTATATTACATTTAGATAAAATATTAAATCAGGATAATTATAAAACTGCTGTTTGAATGTTATCAAGACAAGTCTTGCAGACTCTATGTATATGTGTATATGTGTACTGTGCTTTATATGCTTTGAAATGTGGCAAACTGTTTAATTGTCCTTTTTAAGATAAAGCTTAATACAATAATTAATTTTCTGTATCTTCTTTGTTATGGTTTGCGATGAATTTGTTATTAAATAAAATGAATCACATGTTATTATCTACCCTTACAATTTGTTTATATTCAAAGTATTCAGAATTATTAAACTGTAAAAGCTTTATATTAAATTTACTATATATTAGAAACATTAAATATACCCTCTTGTTTCCTTCAATTCTTAGTTGTTTTTACCTAATCAGATTTTTCGATAATGAGCTATTGTCATCACTTGATCGGCGTTGGCGTTGCCTGGTCAAATAACATCTTTAGGTCAGTTTTTCTCCTGAACTATCAATGCTATTGCCTTAAAACTTGCAACACTTATTCACCATCAATAACTGATTCTGTACGGCAAGAAACATAACCCAATCCTGGTTTATGCAAGAATTATGGCCCGTTTTGAACTTAAAAAACATCAAATTTCTTGGTTGAGTTTTGTGTTTAGATCAGTTTTTCACCTAAACTATTAATGCTATTGCTTCAAATTCGCAACACGTCTTCACAATCAATAGCTGACTCTATGCAGCAAGAAACATATCTCCATCCTGATTTTTGCAAGAATTATGGCCCCATTTGGACTTAGAATATCAGATTTCTTGGTTAAGTTTTGTGTTTAGATCAGCTTTCTCCTAAACAATCAAAGCTATTGCTTTAAACTTGCAGCACTTGTTCACCATCAAAAGCTGACCCTGTACAGCTAGATATATAACTTCATCCTGCTTTTTGCAAGAATTATGGCCCCTTTTGGTCTTAGAAAATATCAGATTTCTTGGCTAAGTTTTGCGTTTAGGTCAACTTTTCTCCTAAACGCTCAAAAATATTGCTTTAAAACATGGAGCAGTAGCTGACTCTGCACATCAAGTTACCGTGTCTCTACATGGCTTTTTGCAAGAATTATGGCCCCTTTTTGACATAGAAAATTATGGGTAGGACAATATTTCTGTTAAAAAGAGACAATCAAAATCAGATGAGCATCTGCGCCCGCACGGCGGTGCTCTTGTTCATAATTGCACGTAAATAAAAAGAAAAATTAAATTATTTCTTTCTATTTTAAGCATTTATGTAATATAGACAATATAACAGAAGTTGTATATACAATGCAAAATATGAAAGCGTATGCTTTAAATGACAATAATAAAATATTTTTGTTTTATTATTATAAATTTTGAGAATTTCAAAGAAAAAGGGTTTTATCATTTATAGTCCAGTCATAATCTCAAACATTCAGAAAAAAGCAATATCTGTGAAATACTAGACATGATTATTCAGGTAGAACAAACATTTAGTTTTAATGAGTATATGAGCCGCGCAATGAAAAAAAAACAACATAGTGGCTTTGCGACCAGCATGGATCCAGACCAGCCTGCGAAGTCTGGTCAGGATCCATGCTATTCGGGAACAGTTTCTCTAATTCCAATAGGCTTTGAAAGCGAACAGCATGGATCCTGACCAGACTGCGCGGATGCGCCTATGTTGGTTTTCTCATGACATGGCTCATATATTATTACGAAGATAATGTCCTTTGAAATGTTCAAATTCTAAAATTTACTCTCCTTATATTTTGAATCCCGCCCGCTTCGCTCAGAAGGGAGAGCGCAGATCTACGGCTGGCGAGGTCGTGTGTTCGATCCTCGTGCGAGGTTTTTGTACATTGTGACGATTATTTCAGAAACCAACAAAATAAGTACTATACTATAAAGCGTGTCACACATTACATTGTCTAAATGCATAATGTATGAAAATATTGAGGCCGTTTGGTTTATCTTACTTTTATGATATACACAAAGCTTCAAAATACACCACCTTTATAATTGTCCGCTTCATGTGTCCTTCAACATTTAGATTATATCGGCTTTCAATCAAGTGAAAACTATCACAAAAGCAGTAACAGTTCTTGTGTACTGTGTGACTGTCGTACATAGCCGCCTTGTACTTTAGCTGTTTAAATTTTTGCTGGACCTTTGGAATTCTTGAGTCTGTGCAATGTTTCAGCATACTAGTCTTTCGTTTATAAAAGCTTCTTAATGACTGATAGTTGTTATTGAACTTACAGTTATTTCTATATTTATAAATTTCCCATTTTGTTTCATATATAATCGTATCAATCAGTTTGTTCACTTGCCTGTCATCATGATATCCGGAACAAAAAGCAAATTTAAAGGCATAATCACAGACGTTGACATATTTAAACGAGTCGTTCAAGTTCGTATTTAAAATAGTCCAAATTTTGGGCAAAAAGACATTGATAATTTCATAAGACTTAATATATGCTCTGTGAATATAGCGTTGTGTAAAAAATTCCATTGAAACTGTTTTGCTACTTTTGAAGAAAAAAAAACAACCTGAAGTTTGACCCCATACAATTTTCCATGGTATATCACGCGCAAACAAGCTTTCCCCATTTGTTTTCTACCTGTAATATTTTTTTTCTTTCTTCTCCAAACAGATAATATTTATTTCAGTTTTAATATTTCATCTAATATTTTACAATTACAATTCATCAAATATAAACCAGACAAGAAAATCATATATTTTTCATATATATTTTGTTGATGGATTTTTAAGTTAACCGTCTATGATATCAATCCACTACGGTTCCATTTGGCGATGTATAGCACAATATGTGTTTACGGTGCTCTGTTCTTCCGGCGGATCAACCCCTAACGTTTTCTAATAAGAAGAACGGCATAGTTTCATATTTTCTTATCAAAAACTTTATTCACATTAGTTTTGATAAAAGGAAGAAAAAAAAATCAATGAAAAAATGCAGTAAGATAAAAAAATGTTTTTAGTTTTTGTCACACATTACATTGTCTGAATATGTATAAGAACATCGAGGACGTTTGGTTAATCTTTCTTTCATGATATACACAAAGCTGCAAAAATCATGAGTTTTATAAGTGTGTGCTTCTTGTGTATTTCAACATATATATTATATCGGCTCTCTATCCAGTGAAAACTATCACAAAAAAGCAGTTACAGTTCTTGTGTACTGTTGGACTGTCGTACATTGCCACCATGTACTTAAGCTGTTTAAAAGTTTGCTGGACCTTCGGAATTCTTGAGTCTGTGCAATGTTTTAGCATACTAGTCTTTTGATTAAGCCCATGTTAGGTTGCAACTTTAATTACCTCTCATGAACAGAATTAATCGAACTCAGTCTATTATTATTTTACTCGTTCACGTTCTTTGCTGCAAAAAAGGATTTTCTTTTTTTTTATAAATTGGTTTACCTCTAATGCAATTTTATTGTAAACCACTCAGTTACGTGTTGAGCAGAACAAAACCTAGTTGTAATACTTCCATTGCGGCCATGTGAACACCTATTGATATTTATAAAATATGTCAAGCATACGGTTATCATCAATTGTAAGATCTCGTGGTTTAAAAAAGAAATATCATTTTAAATGGTTGTATTATCAAGAACATTTAATTTAAATATGAGCAAAACAATTTCTGTATTTTATATAACATTTATATTAGCTGAAGTAAGCCAACTCGAAACATTGGTGAGCTCCTTTCATTAAAATAGGATCATCAATAGATTTAATGGCTATTCGTAAAAAAATATTCGTCAGACAAAGAGACATGTTCTGCCAGTACAATACCCAGCTCCATGTTGTTAACGAAGAAAACGAATTGCATCGTCATCATCGTATAGAACCGTATTTCAAGAAAAACGTTTGATTGACTTGCTATTGACAAATAATGAAACAAAATATCTTAGTAAAATGTAAGTGGAATGAACATAAAATCAATCGTTTGTAACATCGACGATATCAAATAAAAACTAAGAAAATTTGAATTTATTACTACATTTTATTTTACAGTTAGTGAATGAACGGTATCTTCTGATTCCTGCTATGATTTGCACTGCTTGATATGGTGAGACCCAATTACTGTTTGTATAAAGCATTGCAAGTTGAATGTCTTGACATTAAGGGGAATTGTATACCGGTAATTGTCGGCGGCTGTCAAGCGAGATTCTGATGATGGATATATTGAATTATCTCCAAGATACTGCTTCCGAGTAAGCACCGTTTGATTTCCTTGTAATTAGTGTTATTATGAGTTCTGTGTACTTCTGAGATTTTCACTGGAAAGCGTTATTATCCTCTGGCATGCAAACTACGTCAAAATGAATTAAAGGCTTTTTTGTACTATTCATTAAGTCTGTTCTTCACGCAGAAATTCTAGATAAAGGAAAATATTTCACATACTAGTGTTTATGTCTAGCTGGAAATCTACAGCTTGTCTATGATGGTTGTTACGGAAAGTACAGTACATCCGTATATAAAAATACTGATGGCAATTGTAAAGAATATAAATTTTCAATCATCTAGGTTATGAAAGTTGCTTAAAGTCTGCCAGAATGTGAGATGGTTAGAGGAGCTACCATGACATGGCACTACCCGTGTCAAAAACATGCTCAAACAATGTGATATTGCCGAGATCAAACTCATCCTGAACAAATACATCTTGATATTCATTCAGCACCTGAGCGAATTGCAAATGTTGCTCCTCATTAATTAAGATGTTTACAATACTTTGAGTAAAATTGTTGAAAGTAGGGCGGGAGAGCATTATCACCCTCCGACGTAGGAACAGTGTCTTCTTGCCACCCTTGGTCAGAAATTGGCTGAATGCTATATCCTCCTCCCCTGCTGAATGCTTTACTCCCCCTCCTCCTCCTCCCCTGCTGAATGCAATACTCCTCATTCTCCTCCCCTGCTGAATGCTATACTCCTAATCTGCCTCCCCTGTTGAAAGCTAACTACTCATCCTCCTCCCCTGCTGAATGCTATCCTACTCCTCCTCCTCCCCTGCTGAATGCTATACTCCTCATTCTTCTCCCCTGATGCTTTACTCCTCATTCTTCTCCCCTGCTGACTGCTATATTCCTAATCCTCCTCCCCTGCTGAATGCTATACTTCTCGTCCTCCTCCCCTGCTGAATGCTATACTCCTCGTCCTCTTCCCCTGCTGAATGCTATACTCCTCATTCTCCTCTCCTTTACCTCCTCCCCTGCTGACTGCTATATTCCTCATCCTCCTCCCCTGCTGAATGCTATACTCCTCATCCTCCTCCCCTGCTGAATGATATACCCCTCATCCTTCTCCCCTGCTGACTGCTATACCCCTCATTCTCCTCCCCTGCTGACTGCTATACTCCTCATGCTCCTCCCCTGCTGAATGCTATACTTCTCGTCCTCCTCCCCTGCTGAATGCTATACTCCTCGTCCTCTTCCCCTGCTGAATGCTATACTCCTCATTCTCCTCTCCTCTTCCTCCTCCCCTGCTGACAGCTATATTCCTCATCCTCCTCCCCTGCTGAATGATATACCCCTCATCCTCCTCACCTGCTGACTGCTATACCCCTCATCGTCCTCCCCTGCTGACTGCTATACTCCTCATCCTCCTCCCCTGCTGAATGCTATACTCCTCATCCTCCTTCACTGCTGAATGCTATACTCCTCATGCTCCTCCCCTGCTGAATGCTATACTCCTCATGCTCCTCCCCTGCTGAATGCTATACTCCTCATGCTCCTCCCCTGCTGCATGCTATACTCCTCATCCTCCTCCCCTGCTGAATGCTATACTCCTCATGCTCCTCCCCTGTTGAACGCTATAACCCTCATGGTCCTCCCCTGCTAAATGCTATACTCCTCATCCTCCTCCCCTGCTGAATGCTAAACTCCTCATCCTCCTCCCCTGCTGAATGCTATACTCCTCATGCTCCTCCCCTGTTGAACGCTATAACCCTCATGGTCCTCCCCTGCTAAATGCTATACTCCTCATCCTCCTCCCCTGCTGAATGCTAAACTCCTCATCCTCCTCCCCTGCTGAATGATATACTCCTCATTCTTCTCCCCTGTTGAATGCTATACTCCTCATCCTCCTCCCCTGCTGAATGCTATACTCCTCATCCTCCTCCCCTGCAGAATGCTATACTCCTCATCCTCCTTTCCTGCTGAATGATATACCCCTCATCCTCCTCCCCTGCTGAATGCTATCCTACTCCTCCTACTCCCCTGCTGAATGCTGTACTCCTCATTCTCTTCCCCTGCTGAATGATATACTACTCATCCTCCTCCCCAGCTGACTGCTATCCTCCTCATTCTACTCCCCTGCTGAATGCTATACTCCTCATCCTCCTCCCCTGCTGAATGATATACCCCTCATCCTCCTCACCTGCTGACTGCTATACCCCTCATCGTCCTCCCCTGCTGACTGCTATACTCCTCATCCTCCTCCCCTGCTGAATGCTATACTTCTCATCCTCCTTCACTGCTGAATGCTATACTCCTCATGCTCCTCCCCTGCTGAATGCTATACTCCTCATGCTCCTCCCCTGCTGAATGCTATACTCCTCATGCTCCTCCCGTGCTGCATGCTATACTCCTCATCCTCCTCCCCTGCTGAATGCTATACTCCTCATGCTCCTCCCCTGTTGAATGCTATAACCCTCATGGTCCTCCCCTGCTGAATGCTATACTCCTCATCCTCCTCCCCTGCTGAATGCTAAACTCCTCATCCTCCTCCCCTGCTGAATGATATACTCCTCATTCTCCTCCCCTGTTGAATGCTATACTCCTCATCCTTCTCCCCTGCTGAATGCTATACTCCTCATCCTCCTCCCCTGCAGAATGCTATACTCCTCATCCTCCTCTCCTGCTGAATGATATACTCCTCATGCTCCTCCCCTGCTGAATGCTATACTTCTCGTCCTCCTCCCCTGCTGAATGCTATACTCCTCGTCCTCTTCCCCTGCTGAATGCTATACTCCTCATTCTCCTCTCCTCTTCCTCCTCCCCTGCTGACTGCTATATTCCTCATCCTCCTCCCCTGCTGAATGATATACCCCTCATCCTCCTCACCTGCTGACTGCTATCTTCGTCATCCTCCTCCCCTGCTGAATGCTATCCTACTCCTCCTACTCCCCTGCTGAATGCTATACTCCTCATTCTCCTCCCCTGCTGAATGATATACTACTCATCCTCCTCCCCAGCTGACTGCTATCCTCCTCATTCTCCTCCCCTGCTGAATGCTATACTCCTCATTCTCCTCCCCTGATGAATGATATACTCCTCATCCTCCTCAACTGCTGAATGCTATACTCCTCATCCTCCTCCCCTGCTGAATGATATACTCCTCATCCTCCTCAACTGCTGAATGATATACTCCTCATCCTCCTCCCCTGTTGACTGCTATACTCCTCATCCTCCTCCCCTGCTGAATGCTATACTCCTCATCCTCCTCCCCTGCTGAATGCTATACTCCTCATCATCCTCCCCTGCTGAATGATATACTCCTCATCCTCCTCCCCTTCTGAATGCTATACTCCTCATCCTCCTTCCCTGCTGAATGCTATACTCCTCATTCTCCTCCCCTGCTGAATGATATACTTCTCATTCTCCTTATTCTCCTCCCCTGCTGAATGCTATACTCCTCATTCTTCTCCCCTGGTGACTGCTATACTCCTCATTCTCCTCCCCTGCTGAATGATATACTCCTCATTCTTCTCCCCTGCTGACTGCTATACTCCTCATGCTCTTCCCCTGCTGAATGCTATACTCTTCATGCTCCTCCCCTGCTGAATGCTATACTCCTCATCCTCCTCCCTTGCTGAATGCTTTTCTCCTCATTCTCCTCCCCTGCTGAATGCTATACTCCTCATCCTCCTCCCCAGCTGAATGCTATACTCCTCATCCTCCTCCCCTGCTGAATGCTTTACTCCTCAGCCTCCTCTCCTGCTGAATGCTATACTCCTCATCCTCTTCCCCTACTGAATGCTATACTCTTCATCCTCCTCCCCTGCTGCATGCTATACTCCTCATTCTCCTCCCCTGCTGACTGCTATACTCCTCATCCTCCTCCCCTGCTGACTGCTATATTCCTCATCCTCCTCCCCTGCTGAATGCTATACTCCTCATTCTCCTCCCCTGTTGAATGCTATGCTCCTCATTCTTCTCCCCTGCTGACTGCTACACTCCTCATTCTCCTCCCCTGCTGCATGCTATACTCCTCATCCTCCTCCCCTGCTGACTGCTATACTCCTCATCCTCCTCCCCTGCTGACTGCTATATTCCTCATCCTCCTCCCCTGCTGAATGCTATACTCCGCATCCTCCTCCCCTGTTGAATGCTATACTCCTTATCCTCCTCCCTTGCTGAATGCTATACTCCTCATGCTCCTCCCCTGCTGAATGCTATACTCCTCATCCTCCTCCCCTGCTGAATGCCATACTCTTCATCCTCCTCCCCTGCTGCATGCTATACTCCTCATCCTCCTTCCATGCTGAATGCTATACTCCTCATCCTCCTCCCCTGCTGAATGCTATACTCCTCATCCTCCTCCCCTTCTGAATGCTATACTCCTCTTCCTCCTCCCCTGCTGAATGCTATACTCCTCATGCTCCTCCCCTGCTGAATGCTATACTCCTCATCCTCCTCCCCTGCTGAATGCTTTACTCCTCCTCCTCCCCTGCTGAATGCTATACTCCTCGTCCTCCTCCCCTGCTGACTGTTATACTCCTCATCCTCCTCCCCTGCTGAATGCTATACCCCACATCCTTCTCCCCTGCTGACTGCTATACTCCTCATCCTCCTCCCCTGCTGACTGCTATTTTCCTCATCCTCCTCTCCTGCTGAATGCTATACTCCTCATGCTCCTCCCCTGCTGAATGCTATACTCCTCATCCTCCTCCCCTGCTGAATGCTATACTCCTCATCCTCCTCCCCTGCTGAATGCTATACTCCTCATCCTCCTCCCCTGCTGAATGCTATACTCCTCATCCTCCTCCCCTGCTGAATGCTATACTCCTCATCCTCCTCCCCTGCTGAATGCTATACTCTTCATCCTCCTCCCCTGCTGCATGCTATACTCCTCATCCTCCTCCCCTGCTGTATGCTATACTCCTCATCCTCCTTCCCTGCTGAGTGCTATACTCCTCATCCTCTTTCCCTGCTGAATGCTATACTCCTCATCCTCCTCCCCTGCTGAATGCTATACTCCTCATCCTCCTCCCCTACTGTATGCTATACTCCTCATACTCCTCCCCTGCTGAATGCTATACTCCTCATCCTCCTCCCCTGCTGAATGCTATACTCTTCATCCTCCTCCCCTGCTGCATGCTATACTCCTCATCCTCCTTCCCTGCTGAATGCTATACTTCTCATCCTCCTCCCCTGCTGAATGCTATACCCCTCATCCTCCTCTCCTGCTAAATGCTATACTCCTCGTCCTCCTCCCCTACATTGGGACACCGGATAAGCTCTCACTATCCCAGATCCTTTAGAAATCAATTTATACTGGTATGTGGAATTAACGACACATGCAACTAGATCAGTGAACCCTTCCCTGACCACCCTTTGCTTCCATACCTTAGACTAGGGAAATGGTGCAATGGCTGTCCACTCTGTATTCATCTTACACTCTACACGGGTCACAGTTTAGGTCGGAATAATCCTGCCTTTAGCCACTGTAACTCTAGAGACTGGTTGAAAACCATTTATGCTATCAACATCAAGAGATATGTGCATACCGTCAAAGATCATTATACCCCTAACCATGTCTAAAATCGTTTGACTTTTATAACAAAGAATCTCAGATCCGAACAGCATTTAGTGTTTACTTTTCGCGTCGCTCCGTTTCGCGCTTTTGTTTTCCATACTTGACCTTTTGCACATGGGGATATTTACGCACTACCTGCTTAAAGTAAAGGTAAAGTTTCTTGTTTAACGTGGGTAGTCGACGAAAATCCTCACCTGGAATGGATGAAACAACTTATTTCCAGCCGAGCCCATGGCAGGCTTCATATTTACCTCCCCAGCATCCAGTCTAGGCCGATACTGCTGGAAACAGTATCGGATTTAAGTAAATCACCCAGCACTGAACACTTGTCGGGATATCAGCCGCGACCGGGAATCGAGCACGGACCGCTGGCGTTGTAGTCCAACCTGCTAACCACTGCCCCACTGACTCTCTTTAGCTTAGCCTGTTGGATATTTGAACGGCCATACATAAACACATGGTGTCCAGCATCCTTATCCAACAAGCCCTGGCAGAAACGACTTATTACTTGATTAGTCATAAACGACTCTGGCTGGCCTCTGAATGCTCTTCTCGCAAGTGTCAAAAGCCCGTCTGCAAAATCATCCAACGACTCACCCACCCTCGGCAAGCCTATTGAAATTACGCTTGGGTCGCTGCTCGTGTTCGCCAAAGCGCGCCTCAAGCTTACCATGTAAACTATTGTAGGAGTTCACCTCACCACTATCACGAAATAGATAATAGTCCATAGCTTTGCTGGTAAGAGACCAGCACAAGTCATAAAACGTTTTAGCATCGGACAATAAGTAGGCCTCGGCATATCTTGGTAAATATTAAATCAGAAGCTTCCAAGCTACCCCTGCCATCAAACTCAACGATCTCCTTGCCAGCTGACTGTATCGGCTCCACTCTTTCACAGGATGAAGACCTACTTGCAGTGGCCATATCATCATCGTCATAAGGAGTGCAAGTATCCTCAAGGTCGAACCTTAATTTCGTTCTTGGCAACGATACTTTACTCTTGCCAAATGGCGTTGTTGGCAGAAATTCAGCAAAAGTTTTTAAGACTGGCTTGTGCATACCAGAAGACACAGCACGTATACTGGGTCTAGGGGTTAACATGACTGGCGAGTCACCCTGGGTATCTCCGGCCTTAACATGTGACAAAGAACTGGGCTCAGTCTCATCATCACTATCGCGACGTGGTCATAATTTATTCTGGGTAAAATCAAATTGACCTTAACTTTCAACGGCATAACACGGACAAGGGTCAAGTTCCCAGCTGATCAAAGGTAGTAAGTAAAGTTATTAGGAACACTTACCTCATCTTTGATGAAAATAAAAAGAATAACAACACCAAAGTCAGATAATAATAATTTCTTTAATATTTAAAACAAATACCCTTAGGATCCATAAACTTCGACCAAGGGAAACTACAGCGCCAGCTACATGGATTTCTGTTGTGCACACATAACCAGTTTGCTATAAGCGCAACCTTACTTACATTTGTTAATCGCGCAAGGTAACTTAGTCTGCGCTAATAACATACGGGTATTGTAGTCCAATAAAATTGATATTTCATAAGAGGAGTTTTAAATCGAATTATTTACTGATAAAAGTGACAAAAAACCAACAGAAATACGTAACAGTGTGAAGGTGTCAACTGTCTGAACCGTCGTGTTTGGGTGAAACAGTTGTTTTAGTCATTTACCTTCATCCTAGGTGTTAAGAAATTCACACGGTCCGTCCTATTAACTTGAAATTACACATTCCTGTGAAATCAAATACATTATCTTTTCATGATGTAGATTTAGACCATAGCCAAATATTCTCTCGCTCTTTCCGCGCTGCACGCTCCAAGGGAATCCGGATTTAGGCTATCGCCCCGTAGACCGGCCCAGACCGTACTCGGGCACTGTATACAAAAAATGTGTTAGAGCTATCTGGCAACTACATTAAGAAAGCGCATATTCATGCACAATTTGAATAGAGGCCTCTGACACCTTTTCATTTTTCCCATTCTGTATCCTTTGAAAGTTTAGCATTTCTTGCAAATTGTCATAGTAACGTGAATAAAAGTTCGTTTCGAAAAAGAAATAGAAAAGTAATAACTAGGTGGCTCTCCAAATATAAACAATATATAATATCTTAGTTTATTTTAGTTTAACATCATTAAGTAAAACAAATTGACTTATTATAGACTTTGATTAGCAAATGTTATCGTTATACAAACTATGTTGAAGATTCATCGAAAAATTCATTTCCATAAAAATCTCATTTGGAACCATTTTGTTGTTGCTTGTCGCATGTATGAAAAAAGTTGTAATTTACTTTATAACACCAAGCAAAATGTAAACAACATGGCAAATAAATTAGAAGTCGGCATTTATACATTAGATTAACAGTTTCGCTATGTCTGTTGCTTCCACTGGTGGTTGTCCTATATCAACCATAACATGAGTATAAAGTTTAGTATTGTAAACAAACACAAGGCTATAGTCCAGCGTGTTAAGCCCATCTCGCCGGTATCGATTTTTTACAGTTTTCAATAAATATGCCCTGAAATAAGAAGGGATAAGTTATTGCTTGTCATAATGCTGATCAAATAAATTATTGTCTGCAAACAGTAGTATTGTATACTATTACGAACATTTTACGAATTCTTGTATACAAGCAATTTTCGCAGATATCTATTAACAACTTTGGCACAAAATTAATCTGTCTGCTTTCATACTGGAAACGGTTCGTTCCATATTATGATATGATAAATGCGTACACCTTTGTAGATTTTTCGACAGTTTTATGTTTTAGTTTTAGATATAAAAATACGTTGTAGAACACAAAGGAAACAATAACACATAAATAGTACTTCAGTTGAAATAATGTTACCTTATTTTCATGGGAGAGGTCTCTCTGTTCTCATGTTTGATCATTTTGTATCTCCCTATATTAGCCGGTGGTCTTTCAATCTTCAAGTGTGAGGACTTCAGTCTTGAAGAAAAAAAGTCATAATTGACCAAAAAGTATATTATTTCTTAAATGAGATAATCTAAATAGCTTCTTTTTACAATTAGCATTGTTTAACATTTTTACAGTTAGCATTGTTAAACATAATACTATGTTGACTTTTGACGAAGTTTGTAAAAGCTCTCGTTGTTAGGTCGTGGAGTGCATTTCAACTAAAAACTAGTACACCGCTTATCGCAGGTTTATCCTTGCATTATTTTGAAAGGAAATACATTGAGCCTTTCTCCAGTGGCAGACGTTATTATTGCATTTAACAAATCAACATTATGGATGAAAATCTATAATTCGGATAATCTGTTTTTGCTAAAAATGATTGATACTTTTTAAACATCTGGAGCTATTCCTGATGGATATTTGTCATTATTTATTGTTTTAAATATGTTTTTACAATGACAATTACATGTTGTCTTTATACAAATCTATAAGAAGACCTTTTGTGAAACATAAGACGCATCCAAGCAGAATGATGGCAGGCTCCGTTTGATTGAGTCTGTAAATGAGAGATAATGAAAAATGCAACACTCCCGAGTGTCCCTTACACCGGTTGAAGCTGAAGTTATAAGTATAAAATGCTCGTTAAACAAATAAAGAAATAACAACACTGAGATCAATAGCGCGGCGGTGTTTCGCGACCTTCACGTGGCAATTACATTATGCACCTTTGGTTGATGTTAAGACTGGAATTTCTGCGTTAACGTTTTAATACACTTCGATGTACCACTGATACGTTCAAAGAGCGATAACTTTGCAAAGAAGAAACGTAAATGTTAAATATGAAGTGACATACTGCAACGAATGTTATCATGACATGAAGGTCAGTCAAATATGTTTGTTTTCGATGACCTTAGATTAAACGAATATTCAAGTTTTCCTTTTTGGAATGAGCCAAGTTGTTAAATACATTTCAGTCTACATCTGTCTATTTTGTTTTTGTTTTTTGATGACCTTAGATTAAAACAATATTCAAGTTTACACCCTTGACGAGGCGAGGCATGATGGTGCTGTTACCTCTCATCAACAGACTCAATGGAACAGGTCTGTTATATTTTGCGTGGTTGCGTTTAATGTTTCGAAAGGATATTATACTAGATCTGATTAGTTTGCAATTGTGCGACAACATAATGAAATAGATTAGAATGATCATACTAGAAGGATGCAGACTAATGCAGTCCAACATACTGTTGATTAGGTAATTTTCACGTTAGCTTTATGTAGAAATTTTATTGTTGGTAGCCTCTTCCGTGGTGTTAAGGAGTTCATGGAACGTGTGTGTCTGTGCTAAAGAAATTATTCTTACTAATATTAACGAGTAATTTGAATTCTCGAGTGGCATTAATTGCGAATATTAGCGAAAATAAAACCACCGCGAACATTGCATAATCTACAGTAGTTTAGTTACAGCTTCACTCTATATACCTTTGAGTCATGTCGTCATCTTCGGCTCCCCATCCCCAATACAAATTAGAGTATCTATATACCTTTGAGCCATGTCGTCATATTCGGCTCCCCATCCCCAGTACAAATTAGAGTATCTATATACCTTTGAGCCATGTCGTCATCTTCGGCTCCCCACCCCCAATACAAATTAAAGTATCTATATACCTTTGAGCCATGTCGTCATCTTCGGCTCCCCATCCCCAATACAAATTAGAGTATCCGTTAACTCTTAGAAACTGCTCACGTTTTATGCTAAAAACACCACCTACTAACGTCCAGTAAGGCAGTCTGAAAAGACAATGTGCAGATATCTTAAAATTGGTTTATAATAATTTCAGTCGGCTGACACTTGAAAATCAAGTGGTTGTGTATGCTAACTGATCTTATAATGATTTGCCGTCCGTATCATATCATCATTGAGATAAACACGTGTATTACAATAAGCTAACTTTGAAAAATTACTAATTTAACTTCTTGTTAAAAACAGTAGAGTGAAAATGGGCGTTGCATTTTATCATTTATTATATTACACACATTGCTGTCAACTATTCTAAATCTGTCTTTATAGTGTAGGTACATGCTTATTTTCGTTGAATATGTAGAAGATAATTATAATGTTTGCTTCCGTGCAATATCTTCCGCCAAGTGAACCTCTGATGCAAAAGTTTACTCGACTGGAGTAGCTTGTGTAGAAAACGAAGGATATGGTGTTCACGAGTGTAAGATATTTTGATTTTACATAGGAAACAAACATATTATATTTTCATTCAATTATTTTCAAAGATTGTAACCAAGTTTTACTCTACCTGCGACTAATATATCTGATTTTTTTTCATTGTTATATTTCAACCATTCATTGAAAAACATGTAGGAAATGTTTATGTTTCGACTAAAGGACAAGTATACCCACTTCGTTATTTGCGTGTTTTATGTCTTTGATTTTAATTTTTATGTATATATCAATGGAATAAATTTCTACTTGGCAGTAAAACTGTAGTTACCATTTCCTGTGTAAAATATATTTTATTTGTAAAATAATCATCATTTGTCATACTAACTCTAATGATCATTAATCAGCACGGGTTTTCCGCAAGTTTTCCTTCAACATCCGCTATCAGTTATAAACTTCATCACTTTCCGCCCTGTCGGACACCCTATTCAGATATTATTAGTTCTTATTTGCAAGAGGCGGTTTGGGAATATTATCTTATTGATAAAACGTCATCTGTGTTGACGGGTAATTTTCTTAATCTCATATATGTTTATTTCAGCAGTGACTCTGATAGGAATCAATTGTCCTCCTAACATTTGCAGCAGTATAACACGGCGACTATTTTTTAGTATTTGAATCTATTGATTAATGATCATACTTTGTAATTAAGGCCTATCCAACTCGAGATGTCAGTTGGAGTCATTTCTTAAATTTTAAACATGTTGGTGCCATCTATGGCGAAAAGACACTGCTTTACTAATTTAGTAACAGTGAGTTGACATGTCAGAAACTCTAAAATGAAGAAACACCAAAGCCTTATGAAATATGTGTCTTTTCCACCGGTTAATATTTTTACATATTAGATAAAAAGCTGAAATGTCATGCTCAACCTCAGATATTTTAAAATCGTAAGACAGGGTTAAAAATGGACACTTCATTAGCAAAAAGTGAAGGAAATTCGGGTTCATGATTTTAGAAAGAATGGCCGCTGCTCGTGAACCCTGGACGTTGACCAATAAAAATGCGACTTCCGTTTTCATAACTGAAGTTCGCCTGGCGTCGTTTATTTTGTGTCTCAAAAACAAAGAATGTCTTGCGAGAGTGTGTAAAAATGTTCCCGTCGTCCCAAGGATATCAAAAAGCATCCCAAACAAGCCAAGTTTTACTGATCTAGAAATCTAACTACAAAGGTGGTTATTTTCAAATTTAAAATTATAACATGCAAGGGCGGTTGTTTTAGAAATTAGAAATTTAAAAGGTGTTTAGAAGATGAATTGCTCTGGATATAAATTTTGAAAACATACTCAGAAATTTATCTTGAGAACTTAATTAGTATTCTCACATTTTTCTTAAGTGCCCCTGGGATATATTACATCAATGAAGCTGACAGTTTCTCATTTATAGAAATATTTATTGCTATTGTGAAGCATATAGCGTGACTTAGCCGAATAGACTCTAAACTAAATAAACAAGGAGGTAACATCTGAAATGAAAGTGATTTTACTGGAACATTTTAAACTCGTACACAGTGATGTATTTACCTGCCGTCCGAGTAAAATTTCAAGTACACTAAAACACACTTACAAATATTCATATGTTCAATATTCAAATATTACGTCGCCATTTTTTTCCGTATATATAATATGTACCACAAATACATACAGTTTCTATGTTGTACAGATATCAATAAAACGTTTGATGATCATCTATATAAATTTGAAAATGAATGTATTTTTGGCATTAATCTAAATATGATATTGTTGTATTTTTGATTAAGACATAGCTCATGTTTATGAACTGATTTATACAGCACCAAATTTCATGAAGGCTTTAGTTTTGCGAAGTACTGGTTAATGAGAAAGTTATAACTTCAAGACTGAAAATAAGTATTTGATTATTCACTATGTGCAAGCATAGTAACCTTTTGCTGGTAGAGCGTTTAAGATAAAAATGATATGCGTTCACGTTCTTCCTGGCCTAAAATCAAAAAGTCATACATATGAATCAATCGTGTATAAAGTGTAGCATTTTGATCCTGTCTGTTGTGTTATGGTGGCCCATGCGCCACCTTTAACTATACATTATATTCATACTACTTAAAGTAACTTACCTATAACTAAATTTGTCGACAGAAATTGACATATGACGTGGAAACTGACCACACGTGTACATATTTTTATCATTTTCCGGCAGTAAATCCACATCGTGAAATATAACACAGTCGAATGTCCAAAGCTTCCAGGCCTCCATAAATCCGGCGTTCATCACTCGACCTTTATTGAAGGTCATATTTCCAAACTGAAGAAAAGGAAAACAATCACATTAAAGTTAGTTACTAAAGTATGTAAGGTTACACGATGATATATGGTGTACTAAGATATTAAACATTTATACATGTACAACTCAAATCATCAGCTTTTGGAAATGTAAGTAGTATTCCGCATTGTGGCTTTGTGAATTCAAGTCGTAAGCTGGTAAATTCATGTTAAAGATACGATAGGTCGCGCATTGCAATAAAAAGTGTAGTTATAAAATGTGCAGTCGTTGTCCATTTGCATAAAAAATGTGGTCTGAAGGCACTTGTTTTGACCGTCAAAAATTTCACTCTAGTTTCCTTTCGGACTCTTACCTACAAATATAGCATACTGGGTGTAAATAACCAAACACAAAGAATTCTTTATGTTTATCAAAATATGTCACATTTTGTTCTGTTCTAAATACCACTGTTATGTGTTTAACTCCTTTTTGGTTGATATAAATGGAAATCTTAATCATTTGTTAAATTGTGCAGACTGAATAACAACACATTCTACAGATAAAAACTGACCATTAGTTTCTAGACATCTGCCAGTATTAATGGAATTTCAATATTTAGGTTTAAGATACTGTCACATCCCATTTTTCAATACATAAATACCGGATTTGGATAGAATTATGAAAAATAACTACATTTCTATTTCTTCAGAGCAACTGAGTCCTTGCTACAGTTGAATAAAGTTCAAAAGTAGAGAGAAAGTGTTGACTATCAGAACATATAAACAAGGAATACTAATTCTTCGTTTAATTACCTGTTCAAAAACAAATATCCTAAATTCGAGAAGCTGTCTCTTCAATACTGGAATCAGGTAATGTAGTAACGTGTGCAGGTGTGTCTCTCTGTTCCGGTAGGGAATAATAATTGCTGTCCGTTGTCTCGCAACGCATGTGATGGGTTTCCAAAACCCGCCCAGTTGAATGTCAGAAAATCTCAATTCATCTGAAAGATGGTCTGGGACCCTTGACGAAATAACAGTTTTTCCTTCTAAAATAATTTAAAACATATCATCTATTCTCTTAGATAGAGAACTTTTATGGACAAACCTCGAGTATTTATATCATGATGGTAAATCGAAAAGTATAAAAAAAGTATGAAAAGTCTTCCTTAATTTGTAATTATTTAAGAGTTTCGTCCTAGTAATTTCTATAAGGAACACCACAAAAGTTTATGAGAAACTTGATTCTTGAAGATTCCTTCAAGCAATTTGCTTGCATATAAATTAAGACAAAAGATGCATGCTGTCTTTTTTCTTCTGAAAATGTTTACAAAACTTCCGTTAATGTTTCACTAATTGCATGAAAACAATTTGCTACAAAATATTTTGAGGCTCTGTGGCCGGGCACTATGAGGACATCAAGCAGTATGGTATAAATGTATATGATTCTGCAATAGTTTTCGAAATTTACATTTGCTAATTTTTATACAGGCACACACATATTTATCTATTATTCTAATATGCGTGGCTCTGGTAATCCACTCTTACGCTAGAATGACGTCACCGTGTTTTAACACTATTTATACACTCGGGCGATAATACGTCCTCGTGAAATTATTACGACCGACTTATAACCGCCCATCGTGCATAAATAGTGTTAAAACACTCTTTTGCTATAAATTATTTCTTAAATGGAAACAACTAAAGATAACTTGAATAAATTATTTGAATGACGTATTACCACACGAGGGTATAATAAGTACTAAAACACGCTTGTGCTATAAATCATTTCGATTCTAGTAAGTCCTTAATCTAAAACATTAGATAAAATATAAAAGCGCTCTGTTTTGGTCGCAACAAAAACTTTGACGTCACCGCACGCTAACGTGACGTCATTCTAGCGTAAGAGTGTTTTAACAGAGACAAGCATATTAGAATATCATAACAACAGTGCCATTGTAATAATGTGTATATAGTATTGTTTCATTATTTTTAAGAAATATTGTTATCATTTTAGTTTAAATAGATTTCTTTTCTTACCCAAGTTACTTGGAATATCAGGACACTTTTCAGCGGGGTTGTCTTTTAATACACCCATAGTTTGTGTATGATATTTACTGGTTCCTGTATTTGTTTGATTGTGAGCGTGGCTAATGCTATAATTTTGATCATATACATATTTATTCAGTATCATCCTCTTTTGAACAGGTTTAAAGTTCTGCATCAGCTTTTCATTATTGATACTTTTATTTTCCTTTATATTTACAGAGTATTTTGAATTCAGCACAGTACCAGCATCATCATTTAATTTGATACTAGTTTCTATATTTTCATTTGTTTTGTAATTTATTTCATGCATAAACACTTCCTTTTTATTCACTTCATTTTCAATACTTGATGTTGGCGTCAATTCGTTTTCTGTTACTTCTAAAAATCTTAGTTTTCTTTCATGGAATGCAGTATAAGTATTATCACCAAATCTTCTATGCCTTTGTTCTTTGGATATTTGGTCAACAATGTTAAGCTTTAAAATGTACTGTTTTATTCTCTCAACATAAATTAACGCCAGTAATTGCTCCTTGTGCGTTCTTGTTGGCAAGTATTCTTTCTTCATCATTGTCTCAATACCCTTTTCTAAATGTTGCAGCATCGCCAACATTTCATGGGCTTTGTGTGTATCTCGATATCTGTTGCTGTTGTGATTCCGGCGATGAACTACCAAAATCTGTGATAGTGTTACCATTATAACTAGAATTACTGCCAACAGATATAATGTCCGAATGACATCTTTTCTTTTGAACATGTTTTGGCAAGCATAATTGGAGTTTCATCCTGTGTTTTCAAAAGCTTGAATAACGTCTAAAAGATTAGCTAAAGTCTTTCGAGATTCTTATGTCAGGATGTCTGTTTAGACAGGCACACAGCTGATTGTAAGTCTTTCTTTAATGACTCTGGAAAAGAAAGAAAAGAAAGATAACACGCTTAAGACAGTACAGTGACTGACAAAATTCATATTTACATGAATAAAATCAATATATATCAAATATGACTAAGTTTAAACTCCTTTGCCCGAATAATGATATATACAATTATGAAATATATTTACCATTTAACTATCACATTTGTTTGCCTTTTACATCCGTACAATCGCTGTATTAAAAGTATTCCATATTATACGTATATAAATGACGGTAAGATGCCATAGCATGTTTTCGTTTCCTTTAATCCTATACGGTGTACTAACATCGTTGCTTCTGAAATGCAAGCAGTATCGGAAAACAGCTCCGGCTAGCGTCATCAATGGACGCTTGTCCAGTGATCATAGTATTTATGAAACCTAACCGTGCTATACAACTTCGATAACAGTTTTTGGTGGCTGCTGCCACCAGTGTTGAAAAGAATACTCAGTTTGAGAAATCTTGTCAGTTCTTAAGACCATCCTAACAACACAACCAAAAATAGTTCCAAGCTTTCCAGGTAAACAACTATCTACACAACGTGCTGAATATGCAAAGCTACAATATATGCGTTAATACCATTTTTAATGTAAATTCGGAGACTAAAATCAATATAAACTGAAGTCAACGTTTTAATTAAAACAACCACGTGTATGAATACAAATATGCAAATTTATGGTCACGTGAATAAACGATGACCTCATATCACCTGAACTGGAGCGATGATATTGATTAGCTATTGCATAGTACTGCCCCAGAGGTCACGTAGCTTATAACGTAGAAAAGGTAGCTTATATATATAGAAACCTAGCCTAGGAATCCAGACTGACAATTCAAAAATGTTTCCTAACCGTAGTGTCACATGTATATCTCCCGAAATTTAAGGCTTTATTTGATAAAGAACAATGACTTCTGCCAGCAATAATCCGCGGCTAAAAATAGAAACGGAATTTCAACGGAAAAGTTTCCAAACATTTCCGGTTCATAGACAGCTTTTCCAGCAAATTGTAACACTTTTCAAATATGTCAGAACAAACTTAAATGTTCGTCATAGCTATCAAGTTGTAAGATGTTATATTAATGCTACCCTAGTGATCTAAGAATGTTACTGAATTTTCGACTGCATTGTCTCGTTTTCGTTTCAAGCCCGCAAAAATATGACCACATGTTAATTAGGCTATTTATAGAAAATCGATAATCAGCAGTGATATGGATTTCTTCAGGCGTTGATACTGCCAATTAAAACTAATTACCGCAAATTTAGTGATATGATTTATGAACAGGACAGTAATATATGGATATAACTTGAACATGTACAGTTCATCGTTATATCAAGAACAAAATAATATACTAAAACATGCTTAGCAATACGAGATCGAACAAAAATAAAAGAACATTCAGATAAAATTCATTCGATATTGTATGCAATGTGAAATGCCGTGAGAATCAAAGACATGTATGTTTTCTAAATAATATTCCCAGCTCACGGATAATCTTCCTTCAGCAAATGTACAATATAAAATACTATATGTATGCATACATACACATGTATTCGGTAGAATTTCGTCTGACAAAACACGAATAATCAACGTGGAAACCCACAGGTCGCCCAAGCTGACAAATGTTGCAAGCTCGCTTTGACTAAGTGGTGCTACTGTATCACGTTTTCATTAAAGTGAAAGTGGGCGCAGCGATGATACTAATACTCGCCTTTTTGAAACGGCAATCTGTCAGACTGTAGCAAGTCGTCGGATAACAGATCTGACCAACTTAAAAATTGAATTGTTTCAAGACAGATTCTGCTAACTTCAGCGAATTTCATTCGAGTCGCACCATGGGAAAAACAACATAGTGCATTTGTGACCAGCATGTACCCAGATCAAACACTCTGGCCAGGATCCTTGCTGTTCGCTAACGGTTTCTCTAGTTGCAATAGGCTTTGAAAGCTAACAGCATGGATTCTGACCAGACTGCGTGGATTCGTTTCGCGTTACATATTTTTCGACGTTTTTCTCGGTCTGACTAATGTTGTAACCTTGTCTGACTTAATGTCTAGCATTTTTGCGAAGCCTCCTGTTATGTCTAGCGAACTTTTGAGTATAACAGATGGAGTGATAATTAAGGCACCTCTAAAATACACTGGCTGCAGACTTGACGTTCTGAGATGCATTTGTGGTGCATATTTGTGTTGTTTTCTTTCACAAAAGTCTCATGAAAACCACAGCTATCTGATATGGACTAAATCAGTGTGTATAATAATTCATGACAGAGACTGCCCAAAAGCTTTAAAAAGAAATCTTAAAAGCTGAATGATTTGGAGAAAAAGCTTGTATTATTTATTCATAGTAAAACATCTTCGATGCAATTTATGTTGTAGTTTTCGTCAGGATCAAAACTGTTCGTTAAAGACTGAATCAGTGTGTATGTAAACAATGACCGGCAGTGAAAAAGGATGAATTTTGAAACCAAAGCCGAATATTAAAAAAATGCAAAAAATGTTCATATGGTTTATATTAACAATTCCTCAGTTGTCGCTTTCTTTGTAATATTTTGAACATTGATTAGCAGCCACCATCAGCGCTTTGAGCACTTTGATTTATGTAGTACCTGATTAAAGAAATTTTGAGTTGGCAAATGCTTATAAACACGTTGGTCTTGTTTTTGCCAAATTTATAGTTGTATATTCAACATTAATTTTAATAATCGGAATTTGGAGCACATCTCCAGTATAAAAGAGTGAGCCTTTATTTAAATACTAAAGTCTTTTCTGACATTTAATAATGTTTTGACTGTAGTTACTAATTATCTACGAACTATTTGTCTCATTCTCTGATTCTTTGTGGAGAAAGAAAAATGCTACCCATACAAAATTATGTATAATCAGTCTATTGTCTGACAGTTTGTTTAAAAATACTGTTTAATAGAGTGTTCATTTGGCGCTAATTTCTTTTGTCCGTTCGCAAAATTAAATAAATAGAAATTGTAAAGTCCTTCGGGAGTATTGAACAGGGACAATGGAGGTAATAACAGACTTTGTTTGATTTATTTAAATTCTATGTCCAGCGCATGTATCGTTACTTGTTTCAACCTGGCTTTCGTTGAAATGTATTTTGTCTGTAACGTCTCAGCCGACCAAACTGCTTTTTCAGTTCTTTTATATTTAACTCAGTTTTAACTTGATCTTCATCGTATCTTTTACTTGCCATATAAAAAAGTTTCTGAATGAAATTCTAATCAAATTCCAATCAATCTAATCAGTAGACGGGCTTACGATTCCGATACGTGTGACTTTAAACCCCCCAGTTTCCTTTATATAGGTTACTGACCGTTCCAAGGCGGTGCCCCTATTTTCAACTGGTTGTTTTGTCTGTCTTGTATTGTCTGTTGCGTATGTTTTCTTGTTTGTTGTAAGCGTTTTTTCCTCCACCTCACTCCCCTTATTGCCCGCTCCTTTCCCTTGCATTTACGCTACTTTTTGCATCCCCTCCCCCTTTACTTTTAGTACGTTTTCGTGGCTCCCCTTTGTTTTTTCAGCCGAATCCTAAGACGGTACTTGATTGTTTTTTCCTACTTGTGTGGGTGCGTTTGTATGCTTGTGTGTAACGGTGCCCTGCTGTTTCCTTATGTGTTGCTTGTTCGTTTTTCTATGTTATTCAGTTGATCGTAGTTGTTTGTTTATCTTTGGTACATGAGTGTCTGCGCTATTGTGGTTTACTTTGTAGTGCGACTGTTTTTAAAGAACATGGCATTCCCTTGTATATTCGTCCTTGTTCAACTTTCCCCTTCGGGCTCCTTCACCCCTCCCCCCCACCCCATTTCGCCCTTTACCACTTCATTCCCCTCCATCAATATTTAGCATGAATTAATATGTACTTGTTGGATGTTTGAAGCAACCTGTCTAATATTTTTCAATTACAGCTTCTTTTTGTTGATGTCCTACTATGCAAATACGTGGCTCTGGGGCTGTGTTTTTGATCTTCTGTGCTTCCGAGAAATCTACCCTTACCTATTATCTTTTAAATGAAAGATGGTCAATAAAGTATCAGAAAAGGTAACATGGAAAGAAATGAAAAGACAATCAACAAAAACAAAAATCCAGTAGAAATTGACACGTTCCTCTATTAATACAATGCTCTACAGCGGTGTGACAATGGACGATAGAAATGTTAATAACAACCTAAATGCCATAGGACGCAAGTAATATCATTAACACGACACGAGTCTATTATGCTATTAATTGCCTATTTGATACTTTCAGGAACATATTGTATTTAGACCTATTTGTTGTCACATAGTTAGTGGTCAGCAGTTTGTAAGCCGTAACATTACTGTCCTGTATTGTAGTTCGTATCATTTACACACTAATCAAGAGTTATATTAATTATCTCCATTGACCCATGTCATATATCATGATTATTATTGTATCAACAATAAACATACATTGCCATTCAATATATTATCATATATATTTACAGGTATGTTCTGAATTGCTAGTATATATTGTTAATTACATGAATGTGAGGTTTTTAACTGATCTGTTGTTTCAAAGCACATCTGATGACATATACATGTGATGAAGCCTTTGTTATGTCATCAGCCGCCATTGTTATTGTATCAGAAATAAACATATATTGCCATTCAATATATATATATATATATATATATATATATATATATATATATATATATATATGAAGATATTTTTTTTTTCCAGTGCCATTCTCATGCATAGAACACAAATAAACCAATTAACCTTGTGACACAAAGACAAATTCAAACGAAATGACAGCAAGGACGAAAGGAACACATAATAGAATACAGCGGTCGTCGTCTTTGAACAATCAACGACAGAAGATCATTGAGGAGTGTGAACCGGTTAATTTACCACATACCATTACTCTTTACCCTATCATGTTCTAAAGTTACAGGGCAAAGTTATCAATGGTAGGATAAACGCTTAAACATGTCGTGGTTTTGTTTGTTTTTATGTTGGATTGTTTTTGTTTGGTTTGACGCCACACCGACACAACAACAGGTCATATGGAGACTTTCACGAACAAAAGGTCATATGGAGGCTTTCACCTGTTCCGTTCGATACAAAGGAACACATAATGTCTAACAGTAAAAAGGCTGTAATGTCTGAAAAAGTCGGGTCATAACTTTTTTTAAAATAAATCTTTTTTGTTTTAATGCAAACCATTTTGAGTAACACAAAATCTTTAGAAATTTTGATATCAGGTTCATAAATACTAGAAAGTAAACAGGATAAAAAATAAAAATTGATGACAGTTATCAAGAAATCCTCGTAAAGTAGTATACGCCAACTTAACTTATAGGAATTCAACTAAAACTCAAGAAATACTATCACATCCTAGGAATTCAACTAAAACTAAAGTGATTGTAACAAAACATTTGCAAATTGTTGGTCGGAGTGGAAGGAAATTGTGTATACAGACAATTTTCTTTCGCGAAAATAATAAATAGCAAACAGTGCCGATTATAGACGATTGTAAGCAATTATCTAGGTCTAGAAAACCAAGAAAGGAGGTATTTGTATAAATTTTTTATTGACCCTTTTAGTGTTGAATGCCTAAATTATCGATCATGTAAGAGAGAGGGACAGGTCTTAACTTTACCGGGGTGCACACCTAAAGAATATGTAAAGCAGTTTACAATATCACTAAGAAGAAAAATAGCCGTTTGAAATCATGTTATCGATTGCCTACCTTTTCCTATGCTAATATAATAAGTCTTATACATGTATTCAAGAAATAATCTTACATTCTAACATTCTAACAATAATCTTACATTCTAACAGATGTTCATGGTTATTTTTAAACTATCTCATAACAATGCGAAGGATTATACTTATATATGACACTTTAAAACAGGGATCAATGTCAAATTAAATTCTTACATGAAACAATCTACTTCTTATGTAACAAAAGAAAGAGCTTGAATTATTTTTTCGTGTTCGAATGTAAAAATATGTTTTGCATTTATTGTTTTCAATTTAAAATCTACTTTAATACTGATCAGTTTATATTGTTAAAATCGCTGTGCATTTGCAGAATTAAAGCTTTCTAGACAAAGCATAAACAACTCGACACTCGTGTTTGAATTTCTTGGACTAGATTATAATTGCTCTACGAAATAAGCATTTTAACAAACTAGAGCCTACACAACAATTAGTGTTCATTAAGTATAAGCTATAAACCATTCGGGAAAGTACTTTGTGTAATTTTCTTCTTGGAATTACTTCACCATTATGCATAATTTCATCAGAGAAGAATACACCCGACAATAGATTATGTCTAGTTGATAGATTCTGCAATTATTTAATGTTCTGTCAATCATGCAACAAACATGTATATTTCTATAACACTAACGACATCAACAACAATGAACATCCTCAGGCCTTGATTTCCGAGTCAATGCGATGTTGTTATCGTTGTTGTCCGTTTTTAACGCGTAGCTTCCATTCTAACTAAGATTTGACACTAGAATAACTTGTACTTATGTATATGGAAACATGATCATAATTTAAGGAACAAAAGTCAATAGCATCAGCGTTTACAAATTGATGCTGTTAAACGTTTGGGAACTTGTTTGTGTAATTTTCTCTTGGGAAATAGTCCATCACAAATATGCATATCTTCACAGCTCTCGCAAAACAAAACACAACAGTCTAGCCGAATGAATTACAAAATCTACATAAATACTCTATACATTGGAAGATTGTATATTTAGCAGTTTGCTAGTATATCTTAACGTAAATAATCTTATCTTTTCTCAAATGTTGACATTTTGACCTTCGGCATTTAAACAGAACGGCATTTTCGTCCGTTGTATACGCGTACCTAAAATGTTCATTGATTTTGTATACCTTATGTTAGTAAAACGTCACACCAACACAATTATAGGCCATATGGTAACTTTCAAGCTTTTGATGGTGAAAGACCACAGGTGCCCCATCATGCATTATTTCATCACGGGCTGGCACCTAGGTAGAACCACGAACCTTCCGTAAGCTAGCTGGATGGCTTCTTCACACGAAGGATTCAACGCCCCGAACGAGGCTCGAACCACATCGGCGAGAGGCAATTGATTAATTGCAGCGATCTTAGCCACTAGGCCCATAATTTTGTATACTTCTATATAATCTTACGAAATACAGATGTTTGTAAACATTACTTTGAATGTATTGACATTTGATAGAACAATTTGGAGCTAGTTTTACCTACGTTTATATAGTCTCTTTAGAAGTTAAGAAGTACAATGGGATCTAAAGCAACCGACAAGGGGATCAAAGGCAACCAGATTTGAAGATATTTTCAAAATCGAGCATCTAGCATAAATCTATCAATAAAGTGCAGTGCTGATTTTTCAATTCTTATAAGCTATAGACACGGTCACAATTACTCCATGCATTACCTCAAATGTTCATACGTCAATAAAAACGTATTCAATAGATTCTGATATTCTGTAGGAAAATGAACTTATCTCAGTGTCTATAACCATTCACAAGTTTTATCTACTACCAGTATGTAATCACTCCGTTGATACTTTATTGAAATTACTTCACGACAGTAAATATTTCATCAAGAATATTACGTTATTCTTGATGAAATTTCCACAAGACAAAACGCAAATGCGTAAAAGACAATATTTGATTAAACCTTTATCATTTTATTGATAGCCTTAAGCTACCTAAACCACGGTGTTCTTGTTTGCTATTCTAGGATACATGTTTGGCATTTCTTGGAGGCACTCAAGCTAAATATCAATTCAGTGTGTTCAGACAATACGCAGATAATATTGTCTTACTCTTGTGCTTGTTTCCTTACCAGGGCCAGTAGTGCTAATCTAAGTAGAACTAATACAAAACTTGACATGTAAGGTGCATACATTCGTTTTTAAGAAATAACTAGTACATAATCCGATAAAAGGTTAGAACTACAATTCAGTTTCAGCCGCTAACTAGATTTAAATAATTTTGTTAACACTGTGGTACCATTGTCAACTGTCCATTTTTTTTTACATAATTAATTATTGCCAGTGTCTCGAAAAGACACGACATCATCAAGAATCAGTGTTTACCGGAATAGTTACTTAATTGATGTATATGTACTTAGAAACCTTCTAATGGAACTCTGGGGTCATTAATATGTAATTTCCCCGCCACTTCACAAGCTAGACTTTTCTTTCCATTGGCTTTTACTACATGACATTAAATTGTGGCTTCACCTCTACACACGCAGTAAGTTTATATATTGACTGGATGACTGTATGCCTGACAGACTGACTGACAAATCAATAGATCAATCAACTTCGATTAACTGATTTACTTTCCGGCATATCAACATTATCTATATGTAATACATGTATATGTAAAAATATCATTTTTTCATCTTTACATATATATATCACAGGCATTCCTTAGCAGATTTAGAGCAAATATCGTTGTTATTTGAAATGAAAAGACACACCTTGTACAGCTATACAATACTAGTACCTGTTTTGCCTAGGATAGCCCATAAAGCCCGACAGCTTATTTCGAGTGGGGTCCTTTTTATGCAAACAGTGAGGGAAATTGTCAGACCGGGCAATTCCGGTATTCCACTTAAACATTGCCCGATCGGGAAATTTTGCGCCAAAAATTGCCAGATCGGGTAAGAAAATGGTCAATTTAGACACTTTAGAAAACATTACCTGTGCATAAGGATATTTGACCTAGAGATGATCTAAATGCACGTTTCGTATCACAAAGGGTATATCTAAGATCCTACCGTTCAAATTGTTCTTTAATTGTCTAGATTCTGAGATATTTACCCTTAAAAATTCACTTTCCCGTTTTGGCAACTTGCTTTCCAGATCTTTCCCAATCAGGAAAGTGACTTTTAGATAGTATACAGCAGCAAAACAAATAGGAAACAAACCGTAAGTATCTATAAATGATTTATTCTATTAAATCGGTACATTATAGTTCATGGTGTGATCAGGAATTCTTGCAAGAGTCATTACCAGAACGCTCAACCTGCAAATAGAAACAAAAACATTTGAAAGTAAGCAAATGGGTGAAAAACTGAATTAGAGTGAGTAAAAAAAAACAGTTTTATTTTCAGTGTACATGGTGTAGTTGTACTTACAGTAATGTGCATTTGGTTGTGTATAACTGAATACTTCAAACTTGCGCCTATCGGAATATCCTCAATGATTTTCCCAAGGCGATGAGGGACAGATACATCATATTTAATGGTTGAATCACACCTCCGCCTCTTTCATGTTGACTTGGCCACAGGTGTGAACTATACATAGACTCTGAAGGATTTTGGATGTGTCCAACATAAAATATTTTAAATTTTATATGCATTGCGACACCAGCCTGCACATTGGAAGAGTCTGATCAGGATCAATTCTGTTCGCTAACTGTGTCTTTAATTCCATAGGTTCTGGATCCTGATCTGACTGCGCGGCCGCGCAGGCTGATCTGAATCCATGCTGGTCGCAAACGCACTATGTTGATTTTCTAGTGGGGCTGCTCATATGCTATTTCATGTTATGGCTGATTTAGTTTATAATTTAAATATACATATAAATTAATAAGAATTTCATAAAATTGTGTATCAATATACATATTGCCTGTACATGCTGCTTCAAATATCAAATCAAGCGATTTAAATTCAAGAATTATAATTTGTTATTGTATTTCAAAATAATCATTATGAACTAGATCTATTAAATATGTTGTATGCAGTATAATACCTCTGATATCGATATTACATTTATCATCATAGTCCGTGTCATCTGTACCACAAGATGCTTCAGTCTATCATTTGTTTAGGCAGAGCTTCATTTAATGCGCGATGGCATTCACTACAGTTCTTCCCCACAAAATGACAGTAGGACACAGTAGTTGCATATTTCTCATTTTGGTAAATTTTGTCAACATTTTCAGGGCTTTACTGTTAATATTACGTTGAACAGGAATACGTTCTTCCTTTGTAATTTTCCAGTCAGTATGCAACAAGTCGGTGCCACATTTTTAGTGAGTCTGCTAGCAATTTCCCACAAAATAGAATATATTCACTTTCCTGATTGGGAAAGTCACTATGATTTATATGATGGCATGAAAATACATAACATTTATATGTAAAACTTTTATCCTTTTTAAGAAATGGAGTCTAACAACTGTTCGCTTTTAAAAAAGCAGTGAATTCCAGTCATTAAGAGTAATTTCCGATTTTAATGTCTGAGAAATATCTGCTAAGCCAGTGCTGCTTACACTTTCTCTCGGACTCTTGGAATCTATGATTCTAACAGTTATGTTTTGATAAATGTGTAGTTTGCAATTAAAACTTTCGTTTAAGCCTGGCTACCAAGTAGAACATGAGTAGTTATATATATGATGGTGCGAGCCCGATTTTGACCCAAATTAATTTTAACCCTTGACCTAAACCGACCAATGCTGACCAATTTCAACAAATTTCAAACAAATTTTAACAAATTATTGTTAAAACCTATAGTAAAATATGATTAAACACTTCTACCAAATATTTGCCAAAATCCTGCCAAGTGGCAGCAATGTGGCAGTCGCTGCCAACTTGACAAACTTTTGGCAGAACGTTGGCAAACACAAATTCAACCAATCAAAAGCCTGCCATTTTTCTGCCAAGTGGCAGCAATGTGACAATGTCTGCCAACTTGGCAAACTTTTGGCAAACTTTTGGCAGATTATTTTTATTGATAAAATGTAAAGGTATTTGATTTTATTTTGAATTAGTAAGTATATTATTAGGGTACACATAGTAATTAAAACTAGGGATTAATCCAAAAGTTTACTTTCTTTATAATTTATATATTCCTCCAATATGTGGAATCTGATATAACTATCCGACAAAAGTATAAATGATACTTTTGTATATGTTGAATCGTCATAAGGATGAATATCAAACATTGTCCTTTCTGTTAAATAAATTTTAATTTTTTTCTGATATAAACATATACTATCCGTTTCAGGCCCAAATTCACCGACTATGGGTGTTATATTTACACTCCGTGGGGAAATGTACCTGTAAACCATCTTGCCACCACCTAAAAAGAAAAATGTGATACTTTTACATTTTTCCTTCTGTGCGGTCGCTGTTAAATAAAACTGATATCTATTATATAAATTCCGGTTTTTTTGACTGAAAACACATTTTTTAATAGTACATCCGGTACAACTAGTTTATATTCTTGGTTTGTGTTTATAAAATCTTTATAATCTACGACATTACCAGATTCCAAATTAATCATATCAAAATAGACCACATCATTACCAACTATATTATTATATGTTGAATATATCCAGACACCTTGACTATCGAAATATTTTTTTATTGTTATTATATTATATTGATTAAAGTTTGTTGGCTCTGGTTTTGATTCATCATAATAACCGCTGTTATATTCAAAAAGAAACACTTCACGTGGTCTTAATTTTTCTATTTCTTTTTCCAATTCTTCTTTTATTTTTTTGTCTTTCTTTTTAAGTTTAAGAATTATTTCAGCTAAATCATCAACTCGTTTTGTTGTGGCAACTTCAGAAGCAGATAAATTGTCAACAACACCTTTTGTTCTAGCTAATTGTGTTTCTTGTTTTAAGAAAACATTTTTTACTTTTGTAATTTCTTGGGTATTAGTGGTAATTTCTTCGACATTAGCGGTTATTGCTTTAGTATTAGCAGTAATTACTTGGGTATTAGCAGTGATTGATTCTCCTTGTTTAGCTGATATTTCAACTACAGAGTCCAAATCATTTGTTATTTTTTTAATTTGATCATTAATTATCTTAATTGCTTCTTCTTGTTTAACTGATTTTTCAACTACAGAGTCCAGATCATTTATTATTTTTTTAATTTTATTATTAAATTCATTAATATCTTCTTGTAATTTTTTTGTAATATTACTTAATTCTGCATATTTTAAATTGTGACGGTTGTCAACAATACTAATCCAATTTCGAATTTGTTTTTTAAAGTCATCTATTTTAGAATTGATTTCTTTTTTAAGGTTATCTAATGCTGTATCATGATCATCACCTCTTTGTGAAGCTGCCTTTTCCAATTCAGATTTATATTCTGCAAATTATTTGAAAATGTATCGAGTAAATCTTGATTCCCTTTTGTCATTTCAGTATTTAGTTTATTTATTTCTGTTCTGATTTCTAACTGATACATATTTTGTAACTTTTTCTCAGCTTCAATAATCTTGTCTTTTAGTTCTTCATGTTTAATCATACTATCTTTTAATTCTTGAATTTGGGTGAATAAAATGTTTAAATTAACTCGAAATACTTCTTTTATGTTGTCATCTGTCAAATCAGATTTCTCTTCAAGTTCTTTAATAGAATCAACCATAGCTTTCATTTCTTCTTCAATTTTACCTTGTAATTGATTAATTAATAATGAATTCTTTTTAAAATCTTTTGTTAATTCTTCAATATTCTTTACTTCTACTTCTAGTGTTTGTTTTATACTTTTGATGTCTTCAAGTTTATAGTCATCTATTACACTTTGAATTTTTTTATACACAAACCGTCTTGGAACTGCATCGTTGGGTTTATCTGGATTTCCTAGGTTGATTATTTCATTACCTCCCATATCTAATGCTCTGTTCATTGTGTTATCAAGTCCTTATTTCTGTGAAGATACGATTCCGTTTCCTTTTTAAGCTTTTGAATTGTTTTTTAGTAGCATAATCACTTAATCAATATCAAATTTAACTTTACTTATACTGTCAGGTTGATTAATTTGTTTTACATCATTAAAAACTCCATTATATAATTATTATATATTACCAGTAAAGTTTTTTCTTAAAAACTTCCTTGGTTTGTCAATATATAAGAAATCATATTTTTGATTTGTTGCATTAGCAAAAGTATCACGATCTATATTTTGTTCACCAAATCCTATTATTTTCCATTTTACCTGGACTTTCAAATAAAATATAATGTGAACAGTTAATCCGAATATCCTTTGGTGTTTTATAGTAAGACTGACTTAAATAAATAACACAAACAGTTTTTGTGGCGTCCTTGAATAAAGTATTTTGTTATTTCATTTTGAACTTTTTTATCTTCACATACAAAATCATCAAATATTACTACTTTTTGTTTTTCTGATTCAAGATTCTCACAAGGTTCAATTTGGTCGGGATCAGCTGAATATTCAAGTATTTCATTTGGATCTACTTTAATTTTTTTTGCAATTTCATTTAAGTGATTTATTAAATCTTGATATTTAGATTGTTCTAGGTTTTTAGCATACAAGTATAATTTATCATAATATATAAGAGGATTTCGAAGTATATGCATTAATGTATTTGTTTTTCCAGATCCTGACGATCCACATATTAACATTCTAAAACATGAATCTGGCATAAAAGGATAAAATTGTTTAAAGTTATTGGATTTATCATTTTTTGTATCATAATTTGGAATTTCCATTTATATAATATTACATTATTTTACATTATTTTACAATATCTTACATTATCTTACATTATTTTACATTATTTTACATTATCTTACATTATTATATAAATGCAATCAAAACTTAATGAAATGATAATAAGAAAAAAATTAGTTGGGCAAAAGATGAGAGCTCTTAGAGAAGAAATAATGAGAGAAAAAATAAGAAAAGCTACAAATCGGGAAATGTATACTGAAATTTATAAACCAATTACTGAAAAAATAGAAAGTCAAAAAGAACAATTATCAAGTCAGTTAAAAGCATTACCTGGAATAAAACAACAATTAGCGTTACTTCCAGAAAGTTTTGCTAATAAGATATATGAAATAGAAAATCTAAAAAGGTTGGCAGAGATATTGGAAGAACAACCACCCTCGGAACTACAACAACCATTACAACCATTAAAAGAAGGTGAGCATGATACAACTGAAGAATCAGAAGAAAAATTGGGAACAAGACCGAAAGCAAAGGAAATACATACAGTAAATTTGGATGCTGATTTGGATAATAATGTTTTAGAAGAATATGAATATTCCAAACCGTCTGAAATATTTGACCTTTTAAATGCAAATATACTTGATCCTAATAAAATAAATGAAGACGATCTTAAAGACACAATGAGTGATGTTACTGAAGATATTAAAAAATTAAATGGTCTAATAGCTAGCAAATCAAAATCAAAAGATCCAAATAAACGAGAAAAAGCAAAAGAATTAAAACATGATCGAGATGAATTATTAAAGTACAAAGACCGGTTAAATAATATTCATGATATGTCTTCTACATATAAAAAAGGAAAAGGAATAAGATATCATAACCCATATAAAGTTTCACCAAATGGACAATATGGTAATTTAATTATTAACTTAAATAAACTTTATGGTCAAAACAAATTAATTGCTAAGGATAGAATAACTGGAAAAGAAGTCATTAACACTAAAGTAGATGATGATTTAATTGATTTAATTAATAAAAGATATAACAATAAGAAAAAGCATTCAAATCATTCAATAAAAATATTTAAAGAATTAACAGAAAAGTCAGGATTACCTATCAATAAAAGATCTATGAAATTTAAAAAAGTAATTAGGGGACAAGGTTATGACGTTTGTCCATGTAATCCAAAAGAATTGGTTAATGACTTGGAGTTAATTTGTGGTTCAATTGATGCTGGAAATAATAATGAAGAACTAAAAAATGAAGGTATTAGAATAATTGATGAACTATTAAAAATGAATTCACTATTACCAGAACAACATGAAAAGTTATATAAAAATTATTTTTCTTGAATTTAGATTTAATAAAGTTTTTTAATTATATATAATGGAACAAAAATAGTATTAAGTTCTGAAACAGTTAAAGATAATAAAAATAAACCGAGTGATTTTACAATCAGATTTAGTCGTTCTTTAATTTTAGATAAAAATAAAACTTACGTTGTTGGTTTGGATAGTATTAACACTATGACCTACTCTTGGCATAATATTAGTGATGAATATGACAATAAAAGAATTCGTTATCATAATGGTAAGGATTGGAAAGCTATTATATTTACAAATGGTTCTTACAGTTACACAGATATTAATAATTATATTAGGGAAACATTAATAAGTAATGGTGATTATGAATCTGATAAATCAGACATTGCTGCAATAAGTTTGGAATTTGATTTAAGTAGTTTTAAGATTTTGATTTCAATTACAGATACTTTTATGTTGGATTTGGAAATATCAAATTTTCATACATTGCTTGGATTTGAGAAAAAAAAATTAGACAAAACTGAATGGGGAACTAAAACACCAAATATAACTAACTCTGTGGATACAATTTACATTCATTGCGATCTTATTGATAATTCACTTGTTGATGGTAATTTCAGTGATATTTTTATGCTTTAAGTACTGCAGATTTAACAAGAGCTTATCCATTTTACAAAAGAACCACAAAGAGTTGGATATTCTGAAATTAATAAATATATTATAATTCAATTAGAATATATATTACAGATGTATTTGGTAGAATAATTAATTTTAATGAGGTTGAAACAAGTTTTACACTAATTTTAAAAGAAATTTGAAATTATAAATTTTAGTTTTATATAATGTACAAAAAAGTTTATGACAAAAATAAAGGAATATTTATTTATGTTGATGCTCACACAGGAGAAGAAATCATACACGGAACAGGTACTTTGACACTTTAACGAAATTGCTTCAAGTTCAGCCGCATCTTCAATTACACAGCTGGAAAAAAAGCTTGGAACAGCAGGAAAAGCAGCACTTGAAAGTGGAACAAAAAAGGTTGGAACAGAAGTTGGAAATTTAGCTGCAGCTAAAATTGTTGAAAAACTTAAAAAGAAACCTGTTCCGGCAGTTGGTAATTTAATTGCTAAGGAATTACAAGAAAAGAATAATAGTAAAAATAGTAAGGAGGAGGAGGATATTCATATGAGAATAAATAGAATATTGTCAGGATCTGGGACTTTAGCTCGTGCTGGAACTTCAGCTCAACAAAAACGTATTAACAGACTAATTTATAAAAAATAAAGTTTTAACTTTAATAAAAAATAAAATAATATATAATATATACATGTTTAGAACAAAAGAATATTGTGAAAGATATGAATTAACTCCTATTCAATTAGATACAGCTTTAATATCTGTCTTGGGAAATAATGTTAAGCAACAAAAAAACGGATATCACTTTACAATTAATGATAGAAGTTCATATTTTGATTGGTTTAATGGCTATTTTGAAGTAAGTTTTAAAGTAAATAAGCTTGCTAATGGTAATAATTATGTTGCTGGTGGAGATGATAATCAAATTGCTCTAATTAATAATGCAGCTTCATTAATTGATCAATTAGTGGTTAAACAAAATGGAAAAATTGTATATGATTGTAATAATTTATACAAAGTAACAAATGTAAAGAGTTTGGTTGAACTATCTGAAGATTATGCAAAATCAACTGGAACAAATGAGTTTATTTATTTAGATACTACTGCTGTTGCTGAAAGTAGGAATGACCAAGGTGGATATAATAGTGGTTTTGCTTCTAGGAATTTATTGATCCAGGGTGGTAAAGAGGTAAACACTAAAATTCCATTAAATAATTATTCATTTTTTCAGGGTTTAGAAACTAATATTTTACCTCCAAGTCAAATTCAAATAACACTACAGCTGACAGATGATGATGAATTAATTTTTAGAAATAATGCTACTGGTGCTGGTAGAGTAATTGTAACAAAATTAATTCTATGGGTTCCACGTTTGGTTTTTAATGAATTTGGGTTTGATCTAATTGCTACTGAAAGATTTAAAAAAGCAAGATGGTCATACCTTCGGGAAATGATAACACAATCAACTGATACACGACAGACGAACATAACTTTTAGAATAACAGCTGGTGTAACAAAACCACAACATGTATTTGTTTATTTACAACGACCTGATAAAAGTAATGCACAAAGACAGAATCCACATTTATTAGATACATTTAAAGCTAATGCAGCAGATGATGATTGTACATTGGAATCTTGTCGTCTTGAAGTTGGTAATGGTGTTTTTTATCCAGAAACAGAATACACAAGTATATCAAGAATATATGATGATGTAATTAATTATTATTATAAACAAAATAACAAAACTACTGGAAGTCTCTTAAATAGATCAAATTTTCAAAGTTTGTTTGGATTTGTTCATTTTAACTTGGAATATAAAAAGGAAGTAACTACAGAAGATCATAAACACATTACATTAACAGCTAAATTAAATGTTCGGCCGGCAGCACATGTCCGTGTTTACGCAATTGTATTATATGAGGAAACAGTTGAAATAAATACTATTGGAAATGAACTTGTTATTGTTTAAATAAAATAAATATAAATTAAAATAAATATAAAGTATATAATGTCATCAAATTATATTGAATATAAAATTAACCTTACAGATGGACAAAAGAAAAATTTAGCACAAGCTTATAATAATAGAATTCCGCATACTTTTAGATTAAAACATGAACAATTACGTGGAAACTTCCCTTTACTTTTAACAAAAACACAAATTAATCAAATTAAAAAAGCTGTTGCAAATAAGAAGGGATTAGAAATTACAATTTCAAAGAAACAAATGTCCAGTCAAGGTCAAAATGGTGGATTTTTAGGAGCTTTGGCTGGTTTGTTAGGAAAAACAATTCTTCCAATGGCAGCAAAAATAGCTCCAAAAATATTAGCCCCTCTAGGCATTGGTGCTTTGTCTGGACTGGCCAGTACTGGTGTTAGTAAAATACTTGGAAATGGTATGATTTCAGTAGCTAATGATAAGAGAAATATGATATCACCATATCTTACACCTAATCAAAGAAAGCAACTAGTAGGATCTGGAGTGATTAAATTAACACAAAAACAAAAACAAGACGGTGGGTTTTTAGGTATGTTGGCTGCTAGTCTAGGAATACCTTTGATTACATCTTTGTTAAGTGGAAAAGGACTACAGATTGATTCACAACGGAGACCTTACAGACGAATTCCTATAGTAAAAAAAAAATAAAATTTATAAACAAACCTATTTCTAACTTTGAAATTGAACAATGGGTAAAACAATTAAAAATTAAAAACTTTAGGGTGTGTGTAGTAGAAATAATTTATTAAAATTAAAAGAAAAGGACGAGTGTGGAATTATAAATTTGGACGACTCTGTTGGTCCTGGAACACATTGGGTTTGTTACTTTAATAATATATACTTCGATCCATTTGGACTTCCTCCACCAAAAGAAGTAATTAAGTATATACCAAATGTAAAATACAACAATGTTCAATATCAAGACAAAACAAGTATGCTTTGCGGATATTATTGTTTATTTTTCATTAAAACGTTACAAGATAAAGTACCGTTGTATGATTTATTGTATAAAATACTAAAAATTCATAATCAAAGAGTAAATGAACAAACTATTATAAATTATTTTAATAAAAAAGGACATTTATTTAACTGGAATAATTAATATAATGGGAATATTCAATAATATAAATGAAAAAGTAAATAAAATAGAAAAACAAATAGAAAGGCAATTAATAAGAAAACCTCCATTGTTTTTAACAAGTTATACCCAAGATACCGATGGTGGATTATTTCAATGGCAAACTGTAAATGCTAGTCCTGGTTTGGTTCAGGGTGGTAATATTGTGGCAATTAAACAAAATTGCATCTTAATTATTCTTGTTGATGCAATTAAATTAGATAAAGGAGAAGCTAAATTACAAATAAAAAATAAAGAAAGTGTAATTCTTCAAAGTTATCATGTAAAAAATAATAGAAACAATGAATCTATTTCTATTAATTATGCAAATGAATTTAAAATGGATGATGCTTTTTATATCAATTCTTTAAACGTTACGAATATTCAGTTAACAATTTATGGTTCTATTATTTAATAAAAACTTTAATAAAAACTTTAATAAAAACTTTAATTAATTTAAGAATAAGCTAATGTATCAATACCATTATCAAGAATATATCTTTTATCGTCATAACATGATAAAGATGTTTTATTTATAACATAACTGGAAAGATTGTGTTTATCAGAACGAATAACTTTAAAGGTGTGATTACTTTGGGTTGAATTAAACAAAGTATCTTTATAATTTTTATGAACTATTGTTTTCTTAACAACAAGTTTTTTAATTCCTTTACATTTTTTAACATTAACTTCGTTTTCTAATAAATATGAATACATTTTACTTCTTAATCCGACAAATTCAACAATTACTACACCGGCAGCTTCATCTTCAAATTTTCCAATTACTTTTTTATTATTATCGAAATAAAATTTTGAGTTGTTATCGTAATCACTATTATCAAATAAATCTTTGTCCTTATAAAAGTCTTTATACGCATCTTTGGTTTTAATTTCATAACATAATGAATCAGTGTCAGTAAACAATAATTTACAATTACTCTCGTACTTTTCCTTAATGTAATTATAATGAAAATCATACATTAAATATTTTGATAAATCTAGAATGCACATTCTAACATAACAAGGTCTGTTTAATAACAAACTTTTTTTTATTCTATGAATACCAAAAAGGTTAGAGTTAGACATCGTTGAACTAACAAATGAAGGTTTGGCTATGTATTTTAATAAAATATTTTCATCATGAGTTAATTTAATATTAACCCTCTTACGTAAATTCTCCATCGTCTTACCGAATACAGAGTTGTTCATTAACTTAAAAAAGTCCTTTTCAAATGAATTTTTTGCTTTAGATCTTTTTTGAGTATTAAAATCAATATACTTTTTTAACCAAGGAGATGAATCAAAAGTTAATATTTTGTGTATTTTTGTTACTTTTAACCCTAATTGTGTATATAGTTCAAGATTTTTATAATGAACTACATAATTTGTTTTTTCATTAAAGTTGGAACCAACTTCTTTACATTACTTTTTCCTATTTCAAATTCTGTTTTAATATTTTTACTATAATCAGAAAGCCATTGATCTGGTATTTTAATTTTTTCAGGAGCTAAAGGATAATCGTTGTGGGTTTTATGTAATTCTTTTGGATATTCAAGATCACATTCAACTATAAAGTTAGTTTTACCTTTTGCAATTAATTTCTTGAATTGTTTTTCGGATATAAATTTAAAGTTTCCAGAGGGTAAAGGTTGACACATAGCCCAACCGTAAAGGTTATTGGCGTCAAGGTACATAATGTATTTGCTTTCTTCTTTTGAATTATAATCCTTCATATATTTATTGTTTGCTTACTGTATCTGTTTGAAATATAACTTATTCCTCCTCTCAGTCCCTTTTCAATATAAAAGAACATATCAATATCAGTTATTAAATCTAATTTAATTCCAGTCATTTTTAACATTGCATCCCAAGCTAAACCAGGACTACTAAAATAATGACAAGGATCTAATTTATAGTACTCTAAACATAATTTTCTAAAATTTTCAAATACATCAGCTAAAAGTAATACATCAGTTTTTAAATATAAATCATGATATTCTCCCATTGTTTTAATTTTAAATTTTTTCCAGATATTTTTAGCATGTTCGTATTCATTATCAGAAATATTAGTTTCATTTAAAATTGAATAAAACCCTTCTTTAGAAGGTAATTCTGTTTCTTTGAATTTTTTAAATGAATCCATGTAATCATATGGATAAACACCTTTTGTCTTTAATAAATTAATGTTTTCACAATCAAATTCTTGAGATAAGTATTTAAATTCTGGAATATTTTTACTAGGTTATCCAATGATTGAGACATAAATTGAAATGAATCAATAAAGACCAAGTCAGAAATCATAAATGTCATATATCTTTCCATATTGTTAGGAATAACATTAATTCTTTTTTAAATTTCCTATTTGTTGCATAATAAAATGGCCGTCATAACCTCTTAAATTATGAAAAATAACAGGAATTTTATGTGTTAGTTTAAAATTAATATTTACATTCTGAGTGAGCACTTCTCTGAATTTTCCTGTTATATGACAATGGTCACGGACAGGATTTTCATTTTCCTTATATTCTTTTTCACAAATATGACAAAACTTTTGTTTTTAAATTCACTTTCATCTTTTTAGACATTCTTAGTTCTTTGTTAAAATGTTCTTTAAATATTTCTTTACAATATTCCTCTTCCTCAAGCATTTTTTCAATAAACTTATAAACTGCATTAGGACCTCTATAAATCTGGGTTGGTTTAGTATAACTGTTATCATAGCAACAAACAACTTTATAGCCGTAACCACAATCTATATGATTTTGATATGGTTCAGTAAATGAAGATTCAGTTGATGTTAAAGCAGTTAAAACTTTTTTAGTTATTGATTCAAAATCAGCATAAATTACAAAAGGTACTGCTAAACCTTTATGATAATTTTTAAATTGTACTTTACTTCCCTCTTTTGGCATTTTTACGCCTTGGATACCATTAATAGCTAAACAATTTGGAATATGTTCATTTAATATTCTTTCATTTGTAAAATGTTGTAAACAGCTTTTACAGAAATATTTTTTATTTGCATGTTTTGTTTTGTTAAACATTAATCTATTAAAGTCTTTTATCCAAACATAATGTTGGACTACAGTTCTTGGGGGTTTACAGTCATCATCATTTATTTTATCATTTATTTTATCATTTATTTTATTTTATCATTTATTTTATCATTAGTAATTAGCAACATGTCACAGTGTTCTTCGTATTGATACTTTGATATGTACAATGGATAAATACTATTTTCTTCATATCCAAATATATTAAATGATATTTCATTTAAAACTTCTATTTTAGGTATTTGATTTAATGTAACAGGAAATTTAATTCCAGTATAATCAAGATCGTTTATATGTTTTTTTATATTTTGAAATATTTTGAGGATTTTTTTCAACAGGAAATTTGTAAGCTAAATGACACCATCTAAAACATTCGTTATCATCATTCTTTATATTATTAATCCTTTCATTGAATTTTGTATGGTTTTGGTAATTCTAAATAACTTGAAGCAGCCAATGCACTATACTTATATCTATTTATATAATGAGCATCAACTGACTCTATTCTCCAGCCACTTCCTTCTGAAATCCAATTACCAATTCTATTTATTATTTCATCAAAAGCTTGATGTAAAGTTTTTTTTATTTCATTTGTGTTAATAATTTCTAAAGCCTTTGATTGAAAATAAGCTGATTTATATATTGTATCAGTTTTTATCCATTTTTGCAAAAGTTATTTTCAAAACAACGTTTATTTTTATACCTTTTAAAGTTTTAAGTTCAGATTTAAGTATTTCATAGAGTCGTTTTATAGTTAAATATAATTGATTCTTTGGATCTTGTCTATATGTAATTTTAATTTCAAATTTCTTATAATATTGTTTTGAAGATCTCTCGATTTCATCTATATATTATATTTAGAAAAAAAAATCACTAAGGAAAAAAGGATTAAAAAAATAATAAAATAAATAAAGTTTTAAATTATCTTTAAGATGAATTAAAATATTTAAATTTATATCTTTTTCCGCTGGTTTTTGATATTCCACTTTTAACTTGGTTTTTTCCTTTGCAGCACATTGTTATTAACCCTGAATTAATATTAAGGTCTTTGGATGCTGCATAAGTGCTTTTATATGTTTTTCCTTCATTAGTGTCACAATCGGTTGCAATAACTTTTTTAGGATTGTTTCGAATATTATTTGGTCTGGGACAATCACATAATCTTTCAGCATTTTCTTCTTCAGTTAATAGACAACCACAGTCCCATTCAAATAATATATTTTTTAAAAGATAAGGATCTATAACATTTTGTAATTTATCAATGACATGATTTTTATATTCATCGCTAACTATTTGATTAAGTTTTGATTTAATAACATTCTTCTTTTAAGAACTTTTTATATGAATTTTTGTCTGGATTCATATTTCTCCTAAAGTGCTAGATAATTTTGGTATAATCATTCTATCTACCTTTCTATTAACCATCTATATATAATATACTTATAGAAAAAAATCTTTAAAAAACACACGTAAAATTTAATACAGCTCTTCTTCTTTTTTACTTTTATATCCGTTAAGTTTAAATTCCTTCATATGCATTTCAAGAGGTGTTGAATAATTTTTTTCTTTCTGCATTTCTAATAGTATTGTAAAAATATCCTGAATAACTTTATTTGGATCTTCTTTATTTACTTTTCCGATCCGTGCTTTTGTTATAAGTTGTTTTATTTTATGATGATGTGATTTTAAAAAAAATTTCTTGTCGTCAAGTTTTAGTCTGTTAGTAAATATGGTAATTACTGATGGAACAGCGCCAGCAACTGCTACAAATTTAGGAATAGCTGGAACAAGTACTAATGCAGCTGAACAACCAAAAATACCTGCTGTAATATATAATCCAGTATTTACTCTCCGCAAAATTTATAAACTTTTTCTGTAAGCAGCAGCTAGTTTAGTTAAGTGAATAATTAATTGATCTATTGTTTCTATTCCATTATTATTAGAAATTAGATTTTATTTGCTCATTTATATAATTAAACTTTTTATTTCTAAATTAAATTTGTTCAAGATCGCTAAATGGTACCCAACTATTAAATTTTTCGCTATAACCCTTCCATTTTACTAAAGCTTGTTTTTTCTTATAATTTCGTCTAATAACTTTTTCTATTCTAAAAACTTCTTGTGTAGTAGGTAAAAGTTCTTGTTCATAAAATGAACCTTGAATTATTTCATCATTTAAATCTTTAATAGTGTATGTTCTGGGATTTGTATATTAATTTTATAAATTATAAATATTTCCTCTGTCCAGTTTGGTGTATATCCTTTTTCAAAATGTCTTTTAAGTTTGCTTAAACGAACTCGATCACCAATTTTAAATTTTGCTTTGCTCTTTGGTATCTTTAAATCACCATATAAATTAAAGTAAACAGTACCTTTATTTAAGTTTTTACTAGCTTCGGTTGGTGTCATTTTTACACTAGAATGTTTTGTTTTGTTATATTTATCAACCATATCCCGCAAATTATCTAAATAAGTATAAGTATTATTTGCTGTAAAATATTTCCACATTATTCTTTTTAACTTCTATTAAATCTTTCAATAACTACAGCCTTTCCTTCATTAAATGTATGGTACATATTAATTTTATTTTTATACAAAAATGATTCAAACTTTTTATTATAAAATTCTTTTCCTTCATCTACCCATAAATTTTGTGGAATCCTTGCAGTCTTCGGGGACTTTTGTCCTGAATTCTATCTTCAGAAATTTTTTTTTCAAATGCTTCAGTAACAGATTCTCCAGTTTTATTCTTTAATGGAATAACCCAAGCATATTTACTAAATTATCAATAACAGTTAACAAGTACTTTACTCCTTTATTATATTTTGAAAAAGCTTGCATGTCAACTAAATCAGCTGACCAAGTATCATCAATATCATTAACTATCACTCTTCGTTTCCTAAATTTCCTTTTAATTGGTTTGTGTAATTCTTCTGCTAATTCATCACTCCAATTTATTTCGGGGGTATACTCTACCCCCTTTTCCCGTTTTTTGTTTTTGTTTTTGTCCGAGACCAAGTGTGTATTTCGTTTTGATGGCTGGTTTTTACAACTAAATGTTTTGCAATCTTTTCTCCAAATGTTTTGATTTTAGTTTTATTTAAATTGGAAAGCATTTGCTTATCACATGTACTCTTTTTTACATCACTGTCATAGCAAAAAATCATGGTCCATACATACTGCATCCAGTTCATTGACAGGGGGTCCATTATCTAGGGGATTTCCTGGCCCACAATAATTATATCCTGGAAGTGTTAAACCTTTCTTAGGTAATAAAGGTAACATTGCTTTGTGAATATCTAAATTACCCCCTGTACTTTTAACAAACTTTGATTTCATTTTTCCACAAGATGAACAAGTAGCCCTTATCATTTTTCTCCCGTTTTTTGTTGTAACATAATGAGGATTTATATTATCAGTAAATCTTCTTTCTTTCAAACAATATATTTTATTTTGTAAACTCATCTATATCAAATGTATTTAAAATTATTTAAAGACTAATAATGTAGTTATTAATTCAAAATAAAATCAAATACCTTTACATTTTATCAATAAAAATAATCTGCCAAAAGTTTGCCAAAAGTTTGCCAAGTTGGCAGACATTGTCACATTGCTGCCACTTGGCAGAAAAATGGCAGGCTTTTGATTGGTTGAATTTGTGTTTGCCAACGTTCTGCCAAAAGTTTGTCAAGTTGGCAGCGACTGCCACATTGCTGCCACTTGGCAGGATTTTGGCAAATATTTGGTAGAAGTGTTTAATCATATTTTACTATAGGTTTTAACAATAAATTGTTAAAATTTGTTTGAAATTTGTTGAAATTGGTCAGCATTGGTCGGTTTAGGTCAAGGGTTAAAATTAATTTGGGTCAAAATCGGGCTCGCACCATCATATATATAACTACTAACATGCATTGTACGAGTGCAGAATGTATTAAATAATTATTTGCCAGAATGGTACATTAGATGAGGTTTTACTTCTAAATCAATATTATGTGATGAAATATTTCAATGAAAGCGGGTTCCCATAAGTGTTACGAAATTCAAAAGCTAACATTTGTCATAAAACTGTATGGTAATCGGTGATTTGAAAAAAGTTCATCAGAACAATATGTTAACTATCCACAGAATAAAATGAAATAAAAGATGTCAGTAAGTTACGTTCTCCTTGTAATAAATGAAACCTCATTTTGTGTTTGTTTCAAATAGTTTATTCGGGGCTTCAACAAGTAAAGATCACGTTCCGAAGAACGTAGATTATACCTATAGTTCTGGACAAAAGTTAATAATCAAGACATGTATTTGGTACAAGTACATGGTCACATTAAAAAGATCTAGTCCATCCAAGAGACAACTGCAATAACCCTACTACTGGTTTTTCATTGCGTTTCTTTGTTCTCTTGAAGCAACATATAGAAAATAACTTTCAGTGTTGTTATATTTTCTGGTCATTCGGGACCATTGATTTCAACTCATTTAGATTTGAAAATTGAATACTGCTCAAGCCGGTGCTAGGGGGCGTGGGAAGTGTTGCATTTTCCATTACTGCTCATGAATAGACTCAATCAAACCGAGTCTGCAATTTTCACTGTTTGCATTGTTCTCGATGCTTCCGAGGGATCTACTTTCTAGATTATATTTAGAAATAAAAAACTTACAGATGATTCTTACTTGATATAAATTAGTAATCATTGTCAGATTAAACGTTAAAACCAATTTTAAATTAATTGGCGTGATATACAGTATGAAAGACGTGACAAAACACAATGATGTCCCTATTCGTTCATTACTGTTTACATTTAAGTCAGTAAAATAAGACAGACAACCGCAGTTACTTGCTACCAAAAGAAAATATACTGTTTATATGGGAACAGACTGACCAGTTCCGTTTAAAATGCAAACCTCTCATCAATCATTACTTTGTCTTAATTGTTGCCATACACTTTTGTTTTCCACTACTTGATCCCCGATGACAAATATGTTTGGAATTACCAACACTATGATGCAAATGGGAACCATATATTTGCATATGTTGATTGATGATTGCTTACTGCCTTCTGGGATATATATTCTCTGAGTTACTTATTTTCGTTTCCTTTATGTTTATGTAATAGATAAATTGTGACTGAAATGAAATTTAAAAGATCGTTTGTCTGAGAATTAAATTTAAAATTTAAAAGTAATAAAGGCCATAGTCGTGTCATTTTGTTAGGATGTTAGGATTCAATGGTAAGCAAAATTACATTCTCATCCATCAGAGGTTCGTCAAAATCCCGAGAGAAACATCCGGGGAACATGAAAAGCGACTGTGTACTATATATAAATTATATTTCGCTCATATGTCTTTAGCCGTATCTTACCGAGTTATTGTATTGCCAGAAATGAATTTCAGGTGTTCTCGGGATGCCTCTATTTATATAATCTCTTTTAACAACGATTTCGAAGACAAAAATTTCAACAGAACGACTTGATTGATATTTATTTTACTGCTTTTTAAAATTTTAATGAACAATTAGTGTTTTCTTACAATATTTCCTTTAGGAATCTGCGATATGTCTTAACATATAAAGCACGCATGTTTGGTAGTCTAAGACATAACGAACGGGCCAGTTCCTAGGTATAAACTGTTTCCTTAAATGTTTTAAACTTCCGCTGTGATAAAAACAATACGATTAAAAACCAAGACCTTCTTTCAGATAAAATATATGATATGGAAAATGTTATAAAAGAAATGTTCATTGATGTCTCTAATGATATTGCAAATGTTCTGTATTGTTGAATTACTGTGTAACACTTCAAACGCTTAAGTAGGATCACTACAGGTGTCTACCAGACATGTAATACATAACATTATGGCCTCTATAATACTATTGCATTTGAAACATACATTGTATACCATTTCATTCCATTCTGCGTGCATTGTTGACCTTGCCATTTTTTCGTTTATAATTTGCGAAATATATTCTGGTTTTTCATACGTTTGAATTGATTACGTTGTGTTTTACATGTCTTTTCAATGATCTGTTTTATGTTTCTTTCTAGCTTGAATTACCATTTTGGGGATCAAGCGAGAAACGCAATGCATGATCGAGTTTAATATTTAGTCAGCATTTACTTTACTTTTGAGACTGTTGCGCCCTATTTGATTTAATATCTGAGTCTAAACATTTATGTATTTCCTCAGTATCATACGTAGATATAATGTAAGTATACATATACATACTCATATACAAACGAACGTATAATAATAGTTTAATGGAAGAAAAGATATAAATAGCAAAATAGTGCCCGAGATATAATTATCTGGGAAGCGAAGCTTTCATGCAAATTAAATGTGACTTCCACTAGAGCCTAATTCCTGTATGTTTGTCACGTTTTATATAATTGATTTAGTGAGAACTTGAGACGAAATGGAATTCCTTCTAGAGACAGAAATAGAGCCGTAAGAAATAAGATAATTAAAGAGAGGGCATAAAAGGAAATTTAATGACCACCCTAGATAATTGGAGTAGTCTGCCATTTTCGTCTATCTGCCATATCTGATATTTTACATATTCACTTTTAATTCCAATGAATACGACAGAAAAGTGGAGTAAAAATCACACCTATTGTCCAAATTCTCGTTAACATATAACCTTTTGTCAAAGTTTACAAGCAAACAATAGTTATCTGGTTTGTGTTTTTTATTGTTTTTATTCTACCAATATCCATGGCCCTTCACCTCACGAAAGACTTGATCAAACTGCGTCTTCTTAATCTGTTTGGTAGACCTTTAAATTTCAATAGGATGATTCTCTTATAGCCTTATTTAAGTACTACAACAGTCATTATGTGCCATGATTCTCTTATAGCCTTATTTAAGTACTACAACAACAGTCATTATAGGCCATGATTCTCTTATAGCCTTATTTACGTTATACAACAACAGTCATTATGGGCCATGTGGCAGCCGTCCCGATCAAATAGAGGCTGCTATAATTTGTTTTTCATGGTTTTTGTTTTACCTTATCATCTTGCTAAATGCAAATAGATATCCATGTTTCAAATGGAATTTTATTTGCATTTGAAGTATACAGTGTTTACGTCATCCAGAATTACATCATATCTTATAAATAGCCTCTAGTGTGAGTAAAACTGTTGTTTCACGTCAATATTTCTCGTAGAAGTGAATTACTTTGGCCATGAACTTTCAGTTTACTAGAGAGTTTCATAATCACATTTACATTTTATTTCCAATTTGTTATAACACGGAAAATGCTAAATGTTCACATAATCCCTATTTCGAGTATGGTTTCAATGGAACTTGGAGACTTAATGCTTCAGAAAGTAAATTCTCTATTTTTTCCTGTGGAAGTAAGATTTATTTGACATCTTGTTACAAACATATTGGTTGTGAAACTTTTCTTAGAAAAGATACAAACCAGAAACTGTCAATAAGTTCTCGTTAGGAGCCACCTTCTACAAAAAAGAAACAATAACAAATTTATAACAAATCAAGGTGGACTACTGCAGTATAAGTTCGTTATAATGAACTTTCGGTCAATAGATTTTGACTGTAAACCAAGGTCATTACAAGCATAATGCAGATATTTCTGCTGGTGCCAGTCAGAGTTCTCCAATTTATTGCATAGTTGTCAGTACAACTCAATTATATTACTGCCACGAAGTTTTTATTTCAAGTGTTCAAAACAGGTTGTTTCCTTATTTCTTGATCGATTTTAATTGTTCTGAAAATTTCTAATGTCGAACAGGATTTCGTAGCTTACTTGAACATGAGATGTAAAGAAATATGGAGACGATGCAATTATTGCTGTCTCTTACAAAAGAAACGTAATCAAAATTTTCAAAGCACATAGAATTATGATACTACTATATAATACAATCATTATATTAAAACAATTTTCGAGAGCGAAGTCTTCGGACAGCGTCTCGTTTTGATTAGGTTTGTGCATATGAGGTTATGAAACGTGCCTCCGACTGAAGCGAAAGTCGATTCAAATGTTACATTGGAGTGGCTGATATGATCTAAAATATAAGGTTTATTCGAAATGCAATGTAATCATTGCTTTGAAGTCTTAGATAAGATAAGTGCGCATAAATAATTGCCTGCTGACTGTTCATTTTGCACGAGTAGTGCTTAAAGTTAGGGAATGGGTTTCTGTTGTCTAGCAAAAAAATAATAATTGTAAATCCTCCTGTCTTACCGTGTAATAGTCAGGATCCTGTTGGAGCCCTATAAATCTTTTGATAATATATTTTATTTTAACTTGGTACGATAATCCTGTATTAAAAGAAACAGATCTAGTTAAACCAAAATCTGCTATTGGTTTACTTGGTTTTGTTCTTTGCTTTTAAAGGATCCTCTTATAGATTTATTTGGTTTTGTTCCTCTTATAGATTTGATTTAACAGTTGTCTTCATTATTCTGGTTCTCTCTGGTTCTTGACAAATTGTAGAGAGAACGTAGAGACATTTATTGTACCAAAGAGTATTTTATAGTACATGTAATCATAAAGGTGCAAATCTCGAGATAAAGTACGCATAATCTGTAAAGGAAAATAAATTAAAGAACTTGCCATTCGTTACAAGGCTCGTTAAAGACTTGACTTACATTTCTAGAACAGGACAAATAAAACTATTAAAGTCGTGTACCATATTCATTCTCTTGATCAAAACAAAATGCAAACACATTCATTCTCATTTCATATCTATATAGATATTTTACAACTACAGGAACTGTTTCCAAAACCGTGTAGAATTTTCTGTAAGTTTCCGAAATATCTAGTTACACTAAAGTTCAGAATATCTTTACTTAATTTTCCAATATTAAATTTCCATAATGTCAGTTTTACAGGAATCGTTTCAAATCGTTAAAATTTGCATGTCAATCAAATTATTCAGACTGAATATTCCTGCATACATTAATTCTCATTTCGCTGGTTAAAATTGCAAAATCTGTAAATTGATGAAATGTATTTCGGAGGAATTCAAACGTATAAGTTCATGCCCCAGTCTCATACAATGTTTTTCACTCATTTAAAGTGACAAAAGTTCTTTAAATTCAAGAAAACCTCACTTCAATTAATTCACATCACATTACCGAACAATACGTTATAAAGAAATCATAAATGCCGAAAATCGGTAAGATCGACTAATACTAAATAAATCGGGATTACCAAATTTGTGTCAGCTATGGAAAAGTCGGTTAGGTGATTTTAGGGTAAAGCATGAGCGAAAATTTTAGAACATTGAGGACGACTCACCTGATCGCTCAACATCAACTTTATTGTAAACCATTATGAAACATTATAAACGGTATTTCTACATTAATCCAAATGGTCGTTTCTGTTGATAGCGAATGACTTAAGGTATGACCCATGTACTAGTGTACCTCTTTTTGAAGAGTATTAAATTCCTACAGAAAAAAACCTACTTTGACTTAAATTTTTCAGGGAGCATAGCTTCAAGCCCCACCGGGAACAAACGTTTTTTCCTTATATTCCTTTTTTCATGTAAGTTTTTTTTATTTTTTCAAGACTTATTACTGATTTATTTTACAAAATTGAAAATGTTTCATTTGTTGCGGTTCAAAGTGAATTTACCTCTGAAACAGAAGGGGGTACAGTTAGACATCTTTAAAAATATTGAGTAACATGCGGTAAAAGTTTTCTATTTTGCCTTTACTCGTTAGACTTTTAGCTTACATATTTTTGAAATTTACTTTGCCCAAAGGTTAATTTTGAATGAAGTGAGCGAAGCACGACGTTGGTTAGAATTCTGTCTCATTAAATCCTTTTACTTGAGGCACCCTAGAAAAAAAAACATTTTGGAGTGAAACTTTACCATAATTTATTTACAGAGTATTTCAGAAATTTTATAACTCAACAGTCAAGTACATGTAATAAAATCTAACATAACATTGCAGCTTGCTCAAAAAAGATTTCTTTTCAACAATAACGCAGAGTTTTTGGCACATAGAAAAGGCTGCATTGCAACTTTCATAGTTTCGAAAAAGTATTATATTACGTAAAAAGTAACAGAAATGAAAATTTGATAAAAATTAAACTCTTGTTTGCGCAACCAAAACAGATTGAAAGAAACTTAATTCTTGAGTCAGAAACACCTGCAAGCGTGAGATATTCCAGTGGTTAATCACTATAAAAGAGAAGGGAAAAACAGAAAATTGTGTGTTTTATTAAAACATGTTGATTTACAAACATAATTCGTTAAGGAGGTGAAACAACAACTAATTAAAGTCAATTTATCATATAGATTTTTGATACCGGTATGTATTTAACTCTATGAAACATGCCGTACTATTTGTTCAACATATCTCTAAGCTATGTATTTAAGGTAGTAGATGTGTAATAGAGTACCTCCTTTTGAAGAGTATTCAATTCCTACCATAAACCCACATTTACTGCAATTCTCAGGGGGGCGTAGGTTCAAGCCCTACTGGGACCAAATTTTTTTTCCCCTTATTTTCGATTTTTTCTAGTAAGTTTTTACTTCTTTCAAGACTTATGATAGATTTATTGTACAAAAATGAAAAAAAAAAACAATTTGCTAAGCGATTTCTTGCTGTTCAAAGTGAATTTACTACTTAAACAGAAGGGGTAGAGTTACACATCTGTAAAAATATTGAGTTACATGTGGTAAAAGTTCTCTATTTTGCTTCCATTCTTTAGATTACATATTGTGGAAGAAATTTAGGTAGGTTTTACATCTGTCCCAAGGTAATTTTTGAATGAAGTAAGCAAAATTCAAAACAGAAACAAGGATTCGACCTTATTTTTTCAACGTTGAAATAAGAATTCTGTATCATTAAATCCGTTTACTTGAGGAACACTATATAAAATGATATCCACATTTTTATTTTGTGTTTAATAATTGTTTAACAATAGTTTGATGATTTTTTATTAAAATTTAAGGTAAAATGAGTTCTCTGCAAACATTTTATATAGCGGCCATCACTTTGAAATTTTTTTCTACTTGAGCTAGAGGAGATACCACAAGTTATACAAAATTTAGAAAAAACGGCATGGTAAAAGTTGTTTAAAATTTGCAATACAGTGCAAAACACGGTCATCTTTAAGAATATACCATGCAAATGCCATTTTGTAAACATTGCTATTACACCTCTACTACCTTAAGTGCAATTATTAGACTGATCTTTTTCAAGAAAATGATGCATCAAAATTTCAACCTAAACAATATCCCTTCATTAAATTAGATACTCTTTATCGCACGTAATAGTTGGAACGTGTCTGTTGTTGTTATTTCCAGCCATTTTCCTGATATCATTTTCACAGTCGTGTCTAGACTGTTTAAACATTAATGGGAATATTATCTTAGCAAATATGCATGGAAACTGGATTTGGAATATATTGTTATTTAGATATTCATACGTAAACGGATTACTGTCTAAATAATAATAAAAAAAGAAAAAGATCAAACTGCAGTATCTACGTTCCAATTACGCAATCCCCTTCAAACGAAACCGTAGGAGTGTTTGCAGGAGGTAGACATAAGGGATATCTACATAAAAATACATAGATTCGAAATGGAAAAGTCTTGCAATGACCAATATAGAATCATCTGTGACTTTTCAACTTCTGGCCTCTTGATAATTATCACAAATACAAATACAAGATACCACTACGTCTATTGAGAGACATTAAGAACCCCATTTTTCGGTTCCATTTTGTGTTGTTAAATAATTAGTTATATTGTATTAAGAGACCGTTTGTGTTAACAGACTCCGTTTTGCCCTTCCATTTGGTGCTCTCCTAATACGAGTTGTACAGTATATATTATAGTGTAACTTAGACTTGTCAAACATGATTTAAATATGTATTTTAATGGTTGTATGAACACATTAAGAACTTTGATAAATGCCAAGAGGCCGAAAATTTTAAAGGCCATGCCAATTTTATAATGTAAAAATAAACAAAAGAACTAATAGATAAAGCCAAACCTGAATTAAAATAGAAACATTTAGTAAAATGCTGCTGGAGACGTTTATTCACATTATAACTTTAAATCTCAATGAATTCAAAATGTAGTAAAATACTGCTGTCAAATCATTAGCTGCAGCTTAAGCTGAACTTTGCGCGACGTTTTTCATGTAAGATAAAAATGCTCTCACTCGTGACGTCATATTTTACCTTTTAAGAGCAAAATATTATAACTATGTCTTTCGTATGAATTAGAAGAACTGAAAAAAACCCTTCAAAGAAAGTTATAGCCATTCTCTCTCGTTTTTCAATGTCGTATTCCAGTTAATATCTAAATGTACTAAACTTACATATAACTTTGTATGATATAAAACTATTGTTACACTGTTAATATGTTTTACGTAAGCGTATAATTTGCTTGCAATGGGAATTGTTATGACAATACTACTGCCGTGTAAACAAGACGTATCGTATACTTCATTATTTGGATGTCAATGATGTTTCTCCGCAAATACAAAAACAACAAACGTTTATTATGGTGTTTGATTAATTTATGCTAAAATAAAGACAGTTAAAATGAAACGAATCAATGAAATTATTCAAATAGAACAAACAGAATATGTTTTATTACAAGCTGCGTTCATTAAATTCTCATTTCAAGGCAATATTGGCAATCTCTTTCTGAATAAAGTATTGTTTAAAAGACATTAGAACGCGTCATTTATTATTATGGAGATAACAACAAAAGCCGAATGAGAAAACCAGAGTAAAAACCAAGCACATGTTAAAAAGCCGTGTTCCAAGAACACTGCATGTCCCAAACAAAACTAAACAATATAGTATATGCATGTGTTTATAGACGGAAGATATTTGCACAAAAGTATACAGACGTGAAGTGAAACAAGTAGACAACAAACATTAAACTTTAGCTTATACATAACACAAATTTGATAGTCGAACAAAAACGAGATATTTCATGTTTAGATGAAGGAATTATGGAGACAAATATTCAAATTTGAAATAGAAGAAACAGATGTTCTAGTAATCTGTTCTAATCAGCAGTTCCTAGAGTAAGTCGTTTCAAAACCAAATCGATATTTGTGTTTTCTTTTTCTTTGTACTTTTTATAGAAACTTTTTTCCCATAAAAAGACTAGGAGTTATTTTTCTATTAAAAGTTGATTACTATTTAAATCTTAGACTATTAGTTAAAGTTTGTCCTATATTGTTATCATCATATATAAGCGTAGATTACACTCGTTAAAAGTAAAATAAATAAATAAATACCTCCTTTACATTTGAGCAGTCCATGATTCCTCCTGGGCATGATTTTTCGTATGAGAAGAAAATTAAGATATCATTGATTAATTACACGGATTATTATATGATAGAACTGAAGTACGTATAGAGGAAAGTAAATTCCGTCTTCATATCAGACGTCAATATAATATAATTAGTTCCGTTAGAGTAGCAGAAGATGTCTTTCAAGTTATCAGAGAAAATTTTGTACTAGACATTTGTTTGCTGTAAATCTGAGGCCAGACCATTTATTAATACAAATAGACAACATGAGACGCAATAAAATGAAGAAACTGAATATGAAAATAGAAGTTTATTCAAGCAATATTTGCTTATTTTCGCACTTAATAATATTTCTAAGAAATATGATGATTATACTAGAAAAAATACATTTTGTAACATATTAAAAACGCAAATTTAAGAATGTATAGTTAAAAAGATAACGTTTTTTTCCGTCAAGATATAAATACCACATGTATATCAGAAAAGAACACACGGATATGATTTGATATAAGAAATGGTATTTTATACATTTGTATACAAATAAAACTAATCACCTAAAGCTTGATCATGTATATACACGCCAGTTCAGATTATCTACCGATATATTCGATTTTTAGTTTGAAATGACAAAGTAAATATATGTTTGTTAAACAAACAAGGACAAATGGCCAACAGGAAAAACCTAAGTTGGTACAATAACACAAAGACTAGAAAGTCTTTACTTTATAACTTCCATTAGACATTATCCAATAACCACTGGTTCTACTGTTGTCTATTTGTTATTTCTGATTGGTCTTTTAATCTTAATTAATGTGGCTTAAATATACCATTGTCATTTGTACTATGTAAGTTCGGCACCATTTCCTGAGGAAAGGTCTTGAATTATATTTACTGTAATTTTTTGTGTTGTCCTACGAATTTGTTTGCAATTTAGTGTTTGCTCGTTCCAGTCTGTTGGTAATCAAATCAAATATTTTATTATATGTGTTTGTTCCGTCGCAATGAGCTATTATAATAATGTAAAAAAAGTTACAATATCATTTCAGAACTCTTTTACACTTATGTTTAGAAAGAGCATTTCTTGGTACCGAGACCGACCGGCAGCTATACTTTGGAACTGGAACAAAATTAAATTTTTTTGTCTGACACCCTATGAGAAATAGGTGCTTTTTATACCTGGCGTATTAGTGTTAACGGAATCCATTTTGAATTGTGTTTCATTTAAAAATATGCAATTTGATTTATTGTCCAATAAGAGAACAGTCAGCTGGCAAATACAATGTATATCTTACAAGCGCGCAATTAGAAATAATTTTCAGAAAACTGACGAGGCGGATAAATTTTTTTTTTATGGTAATGCAGGGAAAATGGTATTGTATTTATAAAACAATGTACGAGAGTTCTGTATAATTTGGCTTTAATTATATGTTTTTTTGTTCCAAGGTTTTCTAATTGTTTTTTTTTTTTTTTTTTTCGGTTTAAAGATGAATTAACTCATGAAGTAGGTTTTTCTAACCATGCATTTGCTACATTCGTTTCAGTTGAACGCAGACTTGTGTTACTCATATAAAGGAGTTACGACACTCTTAATGTGATACAAAGGAGCAGGTACAACTCTTTTAAGTACTATTTTGTTAGTCTTTTATTGCAGGAAAGAAGGACTGAAGTTTGAAAATGGGTAGCAAATCAGAACAATTGTAAATAAACTGTATAGGGGACAGATGTGTTTCTTATTTATGCCTGTTCTTATTCATGCCTATTTAATATTAAGCGTGTTGTTCATGACACTGGAAACTAATAGTTAAGAAACGATTCTTTTCAAGAGCAGCAGTTGTAGTAAAGGGTTTGTTCCCGTTCAAATGTGTATTAAATCTCGATTACACCAAAGCTATATTGCCATAAGTAAGTTTGTTCTATTATTCAGTTTGATAGGAAATAGATGCAGTACAAGAAGACAATAGCAACGTAATGCATAAAACTTTAAAATACATATAAATCACAATAAAAACGTTAATTACAAGTAAATGTTATGACGCTTACTCACAGGAAATATCATCCAGATTATTAAATGTCCTCAAGGAATCACTTTGACAGTCGCGGACAATCATAATATACAATTCCCCTTGATGGCAAGATATTTGTCTTGTTATGTCTTCTGCAAATACTGTCCAGTAATTGGGTTTCAACACTTAACTCTGTGCAAATCAAAGCTTGAATCAGTAGATGTTCAGATTTTCTATATGCTAAATAAGATGTATCCATGGAAACCAATTTTCTCCAAGATTTTTTCGTTATCGCCAAACGATATAAAGACGGCGTTAATGTTTGTTTAGATTTTGATATGCACCTCATAGACTTTTACTGATTAAATAATGCATTGCCAATCAAACGCTCCTTAAACACAATAATTGACTAAACATAACAGGTACGTCTTGCCGTAATTCTCTCATGAATAAGGCTAAGTAGACTTTATGTTTTAAATTCAATCTGCCATAAAATTACTAAACATTAATAGTATTGGAAATACAGTCCAAACAAATAACATTCGTTTGCCATAACTTAGAGACCGTACCATAGCTCTTCGCATACTTTGATTTTTCAAACTAAAGTGATTTTTACAAGTGCACCGGTTACGATAAAAATGTAAACAACGGACTCTGTCTATGAAACTTTGAAATGAATGAATGACAGTCGATCTTAGTCATGATACTGATTGACAGTGAATGCTAATGACTCCATGTGCTGCAGATAGGTATTTAGTTCGTAACTGTAATTTCCCATTAATTGAAATTCTCTCAAAACTGGTAAAATAATTACTTATATTTGGACAAATCTTATCGTCTTTGCCGTTCGGCAGCTGCAAAAGGGGCAAATATAAAATATTCAGTGTAAGTAATATTTCACTGGTACTGCCAGTTAGTAAGTTCATACTCTGAACAACACGTCAGAGAAATTTGGGCAGATTTGACCAATTATGACGTTGGCAGCATTAGATTATATTTTTTCTTTACACAAAAAATGCCGTTAGGTAACAAAGCGAATACGCCGATAATCCGGAGTTCACCGATTATTGTTCCAGTTCACGCAATGTAATCCAGCAATTAAACTGCATAGCTATTAGCTACTGCTGTTATAGGGAAGTGGTAGAGTGTCTGCCTTAGGTGTGAGAGGTCCTGGGTTCGAGTCCCAGTTAGAGCTTAACTATTTAGATTCTGCTAAAGCATAGTTTTTCTGTTAATAGACTGTTCCAGATATTCTAAATTTTTAGCACACAGTATCATGGATCAGTATTTAGCAATCCAGATCAAAGTTGAATGTTAAATCAAATGCACCCAATTAGAAAATATTGACTATATTATGTCCCTTTGATGTTTATGCTCTCCATGTTCAAGAAGAGTTACATGTCCTTGATCACAAAATTTTCGTTATCATGAAAATATTAAATGCTCATAACTCCGCATTTGTGGTTAAAATATTGTCTATATTTATGTTTTTGAGAAATATATGGACATTTGTCTTCATTTCAAAGCTTTTTAACTTCAAACCTATGATTTGAAAAACTTAGGTACTATCTCTACATAACTCCCAATTAAAAATCTTATGACGATATGCACAACTGAACTAAATAGCAATCTTTTGTGTGAAATTGAATTAAACATCTTTCAAGCGATTTTGGGGATGAGGTCCGGAGAAAAATCTTTATGCAATCCTTGTGTAGAAAAGACAAAGAGCAAAAAACGCAATGAAAATACCTCAACCGTAAAATGTGTGCAACTAGGTGAACTACTGACTATGAAACCAAGATGTTTCATTCAAATCCAACTGATAGTGTAGTCAAGTCGTAGAGACATATTTTTTACGAATATATAAAATCCTTAAGGGGTAAAACGCCGCATATAACAAACTACGTGGAACATCACAATAATTTTAACATTTAACCCAGACTAGATTTAAGATCTTTAAAAAAGATGGTCGGCGTGATGTAACTGAAGCACAAGTTGTATATAGGCAGAAACCTGTATTTTAAATTTTTTGGCAATGTTGAAAGGGGCCGATGTGAAGTTTTGTATAAATGAGGACAGTAGTTCTGAAGAAGACTGTGTTTAGAAATTGTGGAGGGACACACGACGGACACCAAACAATCACTAAAGCTCACTTTGAGCCTTTGGTGCTTAAAAGATGGTAACAGTAAGCAAACAATATTGAAATACCTTCTATACTTTATTTCTGGAATTGCTGGAAGCAACATGAACCCTTACCCTACTTCAGCTTATTATCAAATGTGTCTATCATTCAGAATATGTACAGTACTGTTTTCACCGGAAAGATTAATTTAAAATTCAGAGTCTAAAATTTTACAGTATCGGACATGTTGTTGCAGGTTAGTAATGATTTGCACTGGTTAGAAATTGTTGCTGTAATGCAGGGTAAGAGTTAATGACTATTTACAACAAATAACCTTTTTGTAAAAACAAAACTTAAGGAAAGGAAACCTAACAAAACAGAAATAACTTAACAAGAAAAATTAACAAAACAGAAATATGTCCAGATGAGCAGACGAATATTTGGTTACGCACACTTGTTCAAGTGGTACGCATACAACCCGATGGTGCTGTACTTATAGAGGTTATAGATTACAAACGCGTTGTCATTTCACTCAGTGTCACACATGACTCAGAGTGAAGCATTTTCAGCCTTTCCTCCAATCAGCGCCACTCTTACTAAATCTCTCATTATGGCTGAAAATACCGAGAATACCTTACCAAGCAATCCGATTGGTACATTATTCAGGCGGCATAAGGTCATACGAGGTTATAAAATCGTGCTTAATACGGCACTCCGAAAATGCGCATCTTGTTCATAATGAAGCTACTTCAAATCCCACATATAGTGGAAAAAGTCAGACCGGGAAAGTGTTATTAAAATGACCTTTACTGAACAATAAATAATTCGAACGGAACGTACAAATTCTATACACAACTCGACCTACAAGAAAGTGCACTGAAATCCGTCTGGGGTTATAGAAATGACGCGCGTAGACAAACTAAGTGCGGACAGAGAGACGAAAAAAGGTAAAAGATGAAATCACCTCGTACTTGGACTCAGTGTTGTTATATATAGCTGGTGGTAGGTTGCCTGGGACGGGTTATGTATTTCATTACCACTCGTAAACAGACTCAATCACTCGTCTAAGTCGTTGTTTTTGTGATCAATTGAAATGCTAATTTCGTTCTTTGACACCTGATTCCCAGTTAACAAAAAGAACAGCATTGATCACATCACACGCAAGCAGAAAAAAAAAACAAAGACAAATATCAAACAGGGAATGCCACGTACCAAAATCGCAGCCTCCCCAAAACGAAACCTACAGCACGCAGACGTGCACATCACAAACACATACACGTGCACACACAAAAAGCTAACACACGAGGACAAAACGAACAAACAAAGAAACACACACACACATACACGCGCACACACACAAAGCCTACACAAGAGGACAAAACGAACAAACAAAGAGCCATATACCGTGCCACCCACGAACTGACAGTCGATTTAAAAGATATATCAGATGGCGTTCCTCATATTCCCATCAACAAGATGATCTTAGTTAAGGTGGCTGCGGTAGCGACATTGTACAACAGAGATAGTGTATGCATTGGTCGCCTCTAGACAAATCTGTCTTAATTATACATTCATAAAAATATTGAATGTCTTTAGTTATGCAAAGTCTGAATGAAGTCGTCACTCATCCAGCTTTCTGGTTTGTGCTGACGTGCATTTTGTGCTTTATTGTTGTCGAAATGTAAATTGCGATGTAAAATACTAGACAAACTGTACAGATTACTACTATTCATCTTTGGAAAGTTAATATATGTGCTTGTAAGTGTCAATATACTATGACTACTTAGAACCCAAACATTTGGAGTCACCGCTAATACCGAAACTGTACAGTGAGTAAATACGTGTTTATCTTTTGTGAGAATATCACTGTGTATCTATAAAACATAATAGGTAAGGGTAGATTTCGAAACTCAAAAAACTCAAATATTGATGATATAACAAACAGTACAATGTATTGTAAGAAAGTCCGTTGGAAGTTTCAAATGTAACCGAGCAAAATTACAAGAGATAATGGAAACCTTTGCGACGATATAATTTATTGTTGATACTTATCACTGTTTTAATATGATTCAATTATTATCTAGCCTGTGATGTCAGTTAAATGTATTGTACACTGCAACCTCTGTAGAGCGACACCCTTTGGGAGATACAAATATTGACTGTTATGTAGAGGTTGTTGTTCTGGAGAGGTAAATTTGATAGTATATTTCATCTTAGGGAAATTTCTACGATGTTGTTATAGAGAGGTTTTTGCTTAAGGAAGGGCCGCTCTGGAGAGGTTGTACTGTATACCTAAACATTGCAGGCAGTGCCAGTGAAAAGTTCATATTCTACCGTTTTATAATTTAAAAACGGAAATGTTGAAATGATGTACGATTATCTCGCAATGAAAACTTCAGTACAATACCATGAAATTGATTTATTTCTTTAGAGTTCTTACACCAATCTTGTAGGCTGTCAATGTGCCACAATCTGATTAAGGCCGATTGAAATGGCATCATTCAAATAATCCTGTTAGAATATTTCCAATTAGATGTGACAGGCATTTTTGTAGTATTTCAAAAGGTCATTGTAAATTGTTTTGTAGAAGATGTCATTTTATGTTTTTGGTTTGCGCTGGTAATCTTTGAGATAATACATTTATAACATACAAGAAATCGCAGAAGCAGAAATTTATATTAATTATTAGTTGTCTCGTTATGAAACATATTTTAATCATTTTTCGCTAAATGTACAATTGGACAATAAACAGACTGCAGAATAAGTAGTCATCAACCGAAACCAGTGTGTTACGAACTGAAAGACAATAAAGGGTGATTGTCGATAATATCAAACTATATAGTTTTCAACAAAAAAATGACATGAAAAGCACTTTTCGAAATACTACTGCGTTAGCTTATCCGAAACAATATGTGATCAGTTAGAAAGCAGATGTATCTTGGCACATTTATTATCATATAAATCATAGTAGACAAATATTGTATGCAAATCATACTCTTTCTGATTGATCAATGTTGTAACATTCATGGCTTCCAGAGCTATACGCCGATTTATTAAAGATGAAATATTATAAATGGGAATAACGCATCGCAAAGATACACGAAGGGTGTATATTTTATACTTATCCCAATTTTTTAACGACAAAGTGTATGCTCTAAATCAAAGAACAAGTCATTTTCCAATAGTTTCTGAATAAAATTAATTGGTTTCTTGCTCTGTTTTAATACTTGATCTCCGAATAAACGATGAAATATCCATTGCTTTAAAACTGTAGTACCTACGTGCGTTTCCAGTATTCCAAGTTCTTATTTGCCTTTCCTTAACATTTAATTTAAGGCTTCAGTGTCTTATTTTCATCACTAAAACTGCAAATAGTCTCCGTCAAAATTGAGATCAAGAAGCATCGCATATATCGAGATGAAAACAAATACGTAGATATTCGTGAGTGGGGTTATGTTAGTTAACTGACCAGAACAAAGGAGTATAGGTATCAGCTGATGTATATTGTCTATTCTTTGACATGAATTCATGCAGATCGATGTCCTTGTAAAAAAGTCAGGTTCTAGAAGTAAGTAACATCAAAGTCCCTGGACATTAACGATAAACATCGAATCTGATGTAAACTCATTCACTGTTTATGTATACGACAAATGTTCACCATTGATGATATTCAATGCAAGTGTTATCTTTGTGTATTGGGACATGCTAGGATATATCTTCACACTACCCAGGGACAAACTTACAACTTGGTCAATCGTTTATCAAATGTTTGAAAGCCTTCAAATATACAATTTCAATTTGACTTAATTTTTTCTTTCCCTATGCGCTTTTCAGTTTCTCCATAACATCGTTTCTAACCAGATCTGTATGAATAATGTCGAATTTGTTAAAAATCAATGTAATTCTGTCTTGTTCATCAGTGATCATTCATTAAGTCATTCTTGTAATTTTTACACTCCCGTTTGCTAAATTGGCTACAATAGAAATGGAAACATTAACGATATACAGATTTATAGTTCATATTTTTCACATCAGAAAAACATTTACTGGCAACGCTGATTTTCACATGACAAAATCACATTACCATGTATCTTGTCAAGTTAGTCAGATGCATTGTGTATCATTTCGATGTCAGTTGTATATTATATGAAGAAGGTCATAAATTTATGACATAGCATGTTCTTCTACGTTTTAAATATCTGTATATTGTTTTTAGCTTAAAAAATGTCATTTTATATACGAACAGGATTTGTGCTCCTTGATTTTGAGACTATAATAAGCTTTTACGAAAGCTCTAAAAACAATAACATTTTTATTTGTATGAATATATGAAACACTAAAGAATCAGTTGATAAAAATAATACTTGGCGTCTTTAACCATTAACATGAGCAAGTATAAAAATACCGAAGCTTCTGTTTCATTGTACATATTTCAAGGCAAATGTAGTACATAAGAACTAATTACAGTGCAGTATCTTTGTATTCAATAGATCTTGTTTTTTAACTTGTTAATACATTATCATGCTGTTCACAAAACTGAACTAGTTCATGAAATCATCTAAATATACAATGAAGTGTATTTGCATCGTAATTATATTCCCTGATATTGGGTTTAAAAGCAATATAATTTGTTTTGTTAACCAGATTCCGACAATGTTCAGCCTAAACTCATTTATAAGAAGCATTAACGTTACTAGAACATGTTTCCAACAAAATTAAAGTAATATTATCACTTTAATGTAACAGTTAGTCTGAATAGGAAATACTATACGGTGTGGGGTTAAATGTTGCAAATGATACATAAATGAAGGTCATGTAGCTTTAAGATCAAATACACAATGTTGGTAAAGTTTTGAAGAAAATAAAAAGGGATATAAAAATAAAAACAGTCTGTGAGATTTTGAACATTGCTCAAAGTTATTAAATGGACAAGGCAAATATTGAAAAAAAAAATGAAATCGCGATTTTATAATTATTGTATTACTGTACTCTAGAAATGTTAGATCAGCAAATCATTAAAAAGGCATTGTCAATTAGATTATCGAAGAATAATTGACTGATACGGGACTACATTTGAAATGGGGAAATATGAAATATACTTTATAGGGAAAACATACTTCAATAAATGCATTTATTTACCATCAAGAACATCAAAAATACACAGTACGTATTAAGATGTAAAAGAAATTTACAAATATCAAAGAGCTGTTAAAACAGTAGTCTTACATATACGAATAAAGCAAATTATCTTTCAATTCTTAACATCAGGTTAAACACCTGCCTCAATACTTAAACTTACACACAAACAAACAAATACGTTCTATAAGTTACATGAGGAAGGGCATTTGATTGTACTGCCAAGTTTAGGGCATTTGATTGTAGTACTGCCAAGTGAGGTTATCATTATTTGGTATCAAAATCTATTGTAAATCTCCGTGTTGAATATGAGACGACAATAAAAAATACCTGAATGTCATCACAGTAGGCGAACATGTCTGTAAAAGATTGTTGAATTACGAATATGAGACAGCAGACGCTATAAATCGGAATTGTATCAATAGACAAAGTGAGACTGAACATAATAAAGAAATATTGCACAAGTAATCACTTATTTCAGAGCCACGAATAATTTATGTTTACATAACATAAAATAATCTACAATACTGCATAGATTAGAACTGTATTTCAAGAGGTGGTCATCCACATTTCAGTTAAACCTTTAGAAGATTTGTTCAACTAATTTACGTTATCTCGAACTAATTGCATATCGATATAGAGCTACAAAACAGGTGACAGGTGCTACTAACTAAGCTTGTCGAACACCTGCTTTAAAGTGACATTTGACAGCTTATAGTTTAGTAATAGGAACACTGTTGAACAAAACGTGGCAGTACCAGTACGTTCTTGCAATAGTATTGTGCGCTATTTATAGAACTGTGTCAAGTCATGCATATTTACTATTTAATGAAAGTAGTCCGGCAACATACAATACAAAAGGTACAATACGGATTTTTTTTGTGCCTGTTCATATTTACTTGTGAAATACAAGCCGATTTTTTTTTACAGAATTTATATAGGTATATAATAAATAAACTTACACAGCACTGCTTTTTATAGTCAAAATGCCTATAAAACTCTTTACAACGCGAGCAAAAGTAATATGATAAAACAATTCAAGTCCTTAGAATTGAATAAAAATCGTACTGCTGTAGGGATATAAATGTAGCAGACCACAGATTTAATCCAAATGAAAGTGTACAGGAACGAATTTAATAGCAGACTTAAATGAGTTTTCTTTAGATGCGTTGCAGATATGTTCGGTCGAGACAGAGTCTGTTTCAAATCACTGTCAGAATGTTAATGAATTAAATAAGTTTTTATGCCTAGAAAATAATGAATACCAAGTCTTGAAAAAATATATTAAATAATATGAGTTCCTTACATTGTGTCTTGTTTATCCTCTAATAATCTCAGGCCAACTGTAATGCATTTTGGCACTTTCTCGCTTTTGCAGAAACGTCATATTTTCACATGAACCTTTTGTCGATGACAATCCTGCTTTTTATGTCAAACTGATGTTGGTACGATGTAAACTTTTTATCAAGCAGAGTGTAAGATGGATATTACCCAATGCATCTAATCAGTAACTGGGTTCCTCTGCATGTATGACTACGATCAAATTTTGCATGTCTAAGTTGAATGCTCGTTCATTTGATCTTGGCGTTTATCAAACTGCATGTCAAGTGTTTGCATTTTTTTCTCAAAGAATACCTTCTACTGAAACTGACACGTTGAAAATTCTTTCAATATTTATTTTTTGTTTGTTTCTATGATATTGGAAAATAGATAGCATTTATGTAATCATATTTTTTTCTGAGTATCAAGCATCTACTCCAATAAAGTCAGATAATCATATATTTACATGAAACTTAATGGTTAATCAGTTTCTAGTTTCCAGAATTATGGGAACTCTCGCCGTTATTCTCCTGCAATTTTATAAACCGTTGCAACAATTTGCTTTTGTAAACATTGATAAATATAGAACGAGAAGCGACAGTATTTTAGACACTATCATCACGTCGGTATCAAACTAAAACTGCGCATGTGCATATTTTGTTTCCGTCTCTGATCAGTTGAGCTCACAAGTAATAAAATATCTGCCCTAGCGCACAGTAAGGACCCTGGGTAAAGACGTTGAATTTTTATTCGCCCGTTTGAAAAACAGGACGTATTATGGGAACGCCCCTGGCGTGCAGGCGGGCGGGCGGCGTCCACAGGCTTTGTCCGGAGCATATCTTCTTCATGCATGGAGGGATTTTGATGAAACAAGTTGTTCATCATCATGAGACGGAGTGTCTTGTGCAAGAACCAGGTCCCTAGGTCTAAGGTCAAGGTCACACTTAGAGATCAAAGGTCAAAATCAAGAATGACTTTGTCTGGAGCATATCTTCTTCATGCATGAAGGGATTATGATTTAACTTGGCACAATTGTTCACCATCATTAGATGGAGTGTCATGCGCAGGAACCAGGTCCGTAGGTCTAAGGTCAAGGTCACACTTAGAGGTCAAAGGATACAAGAATGAAAACTTTGTCCGGAGCATTTCTTCTTCATGCATGGAGGGATTTTGATATAACTTGGCACAAATGTTCACCACCACGAGATGGAGTGTCTTGCGCATGAACCAGGTCCCTACGTCTAGAGGCCAAAAGTCAGATACAAGAATGACTTTGTCCGAAGTAACTTGATGTAACTTGGCACACTTGTACACCATCATGAGACGAAGTGTCATGCGTAGGTCCCTTCTTTAGAACTACTTCCCTTTGTTGTTACTATAAATAGCTTGTATTGTAACTTTTTCATTACTAGTCGTAGGGAAAAATCGAGACCACTTTTCTGTAGTACAACATGTATGTTACATCCAACAATTCTGAGGTGTATTTTGACATATCTCTACCTGGTAAGGATTTTTGTGTGGACTTACAGTTTTTTTTTTTTTTTGGGGGGGGGGGATATTGTACCTTTTTATAACTGACCGTAGGTAAACACCAAGACCACTTTTCTGTGGTAAAACATAGATGTTACTTTCAAATTTTAGGTGTATTTTAAGGTATCTCTACCTGGTAAGGAGCTTTTATGTGGATTTAGAAAAACAAAAGAATTACAATAATTACTACCAAAAAATTAAAATTCTATTTGCAAATACAGGTGCTAGTGTAAAGAAATTTGCTGTGACGGGCGTATATTGTGACATTCTGGCACTCTTGTTTAATATACGATATTGCATGCTGTGTAAATCATCGCTAGGGTATTTTCAACAGCGTATGGATAAACTGACACTACTTATCATACATGGATTTAAAGGTAATTCTAATGTCTTTTAATTGCATGTTATTCAAAGAGCATATTTTGAGGGTTGAAAGGGAGTAATAAACAATATTGTACGTATGGTATCAGGGGAGAAATGCCGTGGTCTAGTGGTAACACGCTTTACTGTCAATCCAGAGGTCCGGGGTTCGAATCCCGGTCCAGGCACTGGAAATTTCTAAGATACTCTTGAGTGTCTCCCACCTAACTTAGAGGCCTGTACTGGTTCTTCCCAGGAAAAACGGCTTCGCGTGTATCGGTGCTATACACCGGGCACGTTAAAGAACCAGACTGTCTATTCGCAAAGAGCTAGGCTAAGTTAGCCGGACATGCCTGTATTTAAAAAGGATTTCTCTCAATCTATTCTGGGGGCTTTATCTCACTCTGTCCCTCTGGTCAGATCGCTCTGTGTCTGTACTAGTAGAGGATTAATTTCGCGCCCTGTTTGGCTGCGTTTGTGCTACGTAAAGCGCCTTTGAACGTGTTTATCATTAAAAGGACGCTATATAAATCTGGTATAATAATAATAATAAAAGACACATCCCATAATAAGGTCTTCGCCAATGTTATTTATATTGAAAAACAGAACGTCTGCTGGTGCACAGCTATCTCACATAACACTTTGAACAAACAGTCATATTTTGCCTGACCGTTAAACGTATGGGTAAATAACACCTGGCAAATTTAATGGTGATACTAGAACTGACATGAAGTGGCTTCAAGCACAACTAAGTAACATGCATATTTTAGCACTACGATACATGTGCCTGTTACAGTGAGCTTACTGGTTAATGCATTGCTGGCAAACATATCTGTCAATGTAAAATGATATAAAAAACATTATATGCACATCGTAAGTTTTATAGATTATTTTATTGTATTTTTGTCTGCATCGTAAAGAGCATGTTTCCTATTTTTATCATTTTTATATTTACCGATATACGACTCCATTTAATGTCAGTCAAACCTATGCAAAAAGCCTTTTGAAGTACAGAAAGCAGTCAAGTAAAATGATTGCAGACATATTTGGTTTGATTGTGGCTGTTCATGGAAAGTAATGGTAAACGGTATAAAATAAAATATTGAATTTATTCCATGGTCCCAAAGGTTCAGAAATAATGACAATTACGACAGCCACATGGCTGATCTAGAGGTTATTCAAATCTATAAGACCTTTCTGAAGTACAGAACGCACCTGACACATAAAGATGTGCCAATCAAAATAAGAATAAGTAAAGATTCAGATTTTCATAACGTCAAATGGGGTTTAGATATGAAAGCAAATTTCTCTTTGTTGTTATAGGGTAACTATTGTTTTCAGTCTGATATTCATCTCAAATATCTTCTACAAATATCTTAATTCATTGTTCGGAAGAAAAACAATATCTTAGAATTGCTGATATACGAAGGTATTGTAATAAAAACAAACACCTCTGTAATTACTGGTGTGTGAGGGTACTGCGAAAATTGCTTGGGTATGATTGTACTGCAACTTCAAATTTTGAGAACCTTAAATATCCTTACCAGAGATCGCTATTATATCTTGGTTTTAACCAAACCTTAGCTTTAGGAAGGCTGACAGTTTGCACTTTGAATGGCATTAGCTACTTCGAAAGATAGATAGATTGTGGACTGTTAAACTGTTATTACTTTGGTTATACTGTAAAGTTGCATGAAATTCGGATATTGCACAGTTTACTTTATAGCAGGTAAAACTTGTCGAGTTGAGTTTATATATAAATACTGGATATCACGAAACAGTCATTGTTCTTTCAAAAGTGTAATATGATGTGATCTATACCAGGAAAGAAACGTAACATTATAAAAGTCACAGTCTTTATTGTTGGGATTAACGTAACGTTGACGAAGTCATTTGGCGACTTTTCCATCGGCTTTCAATGATAGAGAGGAAGATCCAAGGTGCCACTACGGGCATTCTTTCATCATAGATAGGTACCAGGGTAGAACAACCGGCCTTCCGTTAACCAGCTGGGTGGTTTTCGCACATGAAGAATTCTACAACCTAACTGAGGTGAGGGTCAAATGTATCCCAGTCAGAATTAGGAGAAAATACGTTTCATGATCATTTGACAATTTACACAAATTAGAATAAATACCTCAGAGATATCAATTTCGGTCAGTCTTATATCACGCTATCGTTTTATTATTTTGAGTAATTCGTACTCATTCGTGACGAAATTATAATTTAAAACACGATGGACACCATTAAGATCATTTACCAATGTTATGGAAATATTGGGGATGAATAAGTATTTTATTCCTAAAAATGTAAAATGTTCTTTATCATATTTTAAAATGGCAAACATTATCTTTGTCTTCTCCAATTTGTTTACACCTTTCATTTGGCTGATTTCTTTTGAAATGCAGTATCTTTTATCTTGGAATGTTTGAACGGACCATTCGTTTACATACGAAATGACCTTCAATATTGGTGCACAGGTAGAAAAAGTTACAGATGCATGTAACTAACTTAAAATATCTGTAAAAGTACAGTTGAAATATCTCGAATTAGCTTATATCAAAATCTCGAAGATATTTTTAACTCCCGTCAAGAAATCACGTGCACAAAATATAATTTTAAGTCAAATTTCGGTTATCTCGAAGTAAAACGCTTCGAGATAACCGAATTTCAACCGTATTTACTTTTTATCCTCTTTGTCTATACGTATGGTTTCTTTTTAACACGGCTCATGCTGGGCTTTTCTCCTTTTTTTCATTATAGAATATTGGTTGAAAGGATGAATGCCCGCAAGAGAATAAATCATTCATTACATGCTGACACTTATTTCAAGGATTTTCTTCCAATCTCCGAAATATAAAATGTATCAATGTCCGCGGCGGTAAAGCATAGGAAATATCTGTATCATAACGAAATACGCACATTCTATATGTTCATCCTCTATTCGAAAATATGTTAAATTGTCATAAAATTCGAGAATCGTTTCACGCTGTCAACATAAACACGCTCTATGTTATTATCCACATGGTACATTTTAAAGATAATGGATTGACCGGAAATAAGATGGCAGGAAACAGGACATATACATTTGAGACTTCTTAAATAATATGAGCGTATTTTATGTTCACAGAAGGGCGAGCAAATATTTGCCGCTTTGTCCGTTCTTCCGTCCGTCACATTCTTGTCCGGAGATAACTTAAAAGTATTAAAGGCATTTGATAGAAACTTCACATAATCATAGAGGCCATTGAGACAAAGTGTAGTGTCAAAGAATCATAGCTCTACCTTACCTAGTTTTTGAATAATATCCCTTTATTATATAAAATAAGGTTTGTCCAGAGCATAACTTGAAAAGTATTAACGGCATGTCATTGAAACTTTACAACATGATAGAAGTCATTGACGGAAAGTGCAGTGTCAAAGAACAATAACTCTATCTGTTTGTTATCTCGGATCCTGAATTTGCTTCATATAAGAAAATGTTTTGTAGGCAACAAATTCGAATTTATACATGTGTAGTATTTCAAATCTACGTACGTTTTATCTACACAAACTCTAGCAACTGAAAGCCAACATAATATTATTATGAACCATACACACCAGCCTTTGTAATGGTAAAACATATACTAGCATACGAGCCGACTGAATAATTTTGTAGATATCTCAATTAAATGTAGTAACGAGATACGGTAAAACCGAATGATGCTCCCCGATGCATGTGCTTGTCGCAAAATGGGGAATAACGTATTAGAAGATAATAAAAAGAAGAAAATTGAATAAAGGGCGATAATTCAAAAACTAGGTAAGATAAATCTTAACAATCAAATTATAGTTGCACACTCGATTATTCAGATATTATCGGTTTTTTTTCTCAAGAACGAAGTTTTTTTTCTTTCTTTAATTGTTGCTGCAATTTTCACTGTCATCGTAAATGTCTAGGCTTAAACTTTTAGCGCGCGCGCCTGTGTGTGTGACTAAAATATTTGATACATATAGGTTTAAACCTTTAAAGGTATGTAAAAATGGATCCGAGTGTAAATTTGATCCAATGTTATTCTATTCATTCATAAAACCTTTGCTCTTGAAAGTTGTCTCATTTTATAAAGCCTAAAGAAGGCAAGTCGCACAGAGTCGCCAGACCCATTTGCTTTTGTTACCCATTATGTATATGTGCTGTGTATTATGTGTTTAGAAGCCATAGAATATAATTAAATCAAGTCGCACAGAGAGTTTATGTCTTTAAGTCAGTCTTAAATGTATATGAGTATTTGTTGTGAATTTGCTCTTTAATCACATCGAAGTGTCGTTTTATTGATACAACCGGTTGATTATATTCAAATAAAACTATGACTTTCAATATGTAACAAATGTCTATTCACCTTTGCAACATTGTTGAATTCAGGATTTTTGAAACACAAAATAATGTTTGGTGTATAAAACACCAAAAGAATATCTCCCTAGAATTAGACTTCAGAGACTTCCTTTGAATATAACTAAATTACTCTGCCAACCCGGCCGGCTTTATCTGTCTAAAATGATTTATATGATGGCAAATTTGCCAAAATATATTTACTTTCTATCACAGTAAATATGTTGAATAGACAGTGTTACGAAACGACAGACGCAAAACTACGCAAGAACCGCTCCTTGGAATGTAATTGCTTTACAGATGCCATTTCTTTAAACGACTGAAGATTATATTTTCTGTTAAATTGTTTAATTACTACATGGTTTCAATAAAGAAATAGAAAAGACTAAATATTCACCGAATCTTTAATTATCTACTTGTAAATATTATTGATTAACAGAAGTCATAAAGAGTAACATCGTATGGACAATACGTTTTCAGCAAATCTATTTTTCAAATACAACTTTTGAGTATTGTTTGCAATAAAATCTTAATGAGAGGTAACCTGGTATATGTTAGCTGTGCTGTTTTCCAGAATCACGGTTTATACAATATACCGTAGGAAAACGATTTGAGGAGAAGTTCTTTTGTACACATTGATAAATGCAGCTCTAAATTATAAAGTCAGAAAAATCAGAGAAAAAAAAAAGAACACGAGAAACTACAATATTCCTAATTACAAGGAAATCAAACGCTACTTACTTGTTGGCAATATCCTCAAGATTATTCAATATCGTTCATAGTAGTCACATTGACAGCAGCAGAGAATGCGATGTAATGAAAATCGTCTTGCTAGTGACTTCTACATGTACTGTCCAGTAATCCGGTTTCATCATTTAAAGCTGTGTAAATCAAGGAGGAATCAGTAGATGTTCAAATTTTCTTAATGCTAAATAAGATGTAGCCATGGAAACGTATTTTCTCTAAGACCTATTCGTTACCGTCTTACGACATAAAGATAGGATTTATTTGATATGCACCTCATCTATCTTTTACCGATAAATTGTTTTATTGTTTATTTGTTTAATCAGTTGGCCAGTCTGCCTAGCATGCAGTATGAACATGCCTAGCATGCGATAGGAACATGCCTAGCATGCAGTAGGAACATGCCTAGCATGCAATTGGAACATGCCTAGCATGCAGTAGGAACATGCCTAGCATGCAATAGGAACATGCCTAGCATGCAGTAGGAACATGCCGATTTCGACAGAATGCTACACATACATACTGAAACGCGGTAGAGTAAAAGTAAACACGTTACTATTGAGAAAAGGCACTAGGAAAGGAAAACAAGATTAGCACGATCTATATTTCATTTGTGATAGACCTGCGGAAGCTTAAATTTGATATGGTAGTGATCCGCCTATAAAAATGTGTGAGAAGCTCAGATTCAAATACTGTGCAAAGCAGCTGACCTCTCCTTGGCGTCTTTTTGTCACTTGTCTACTATTATGCTGAGAATGGTGCAATAATAATGTTGCTTAAATACCCGTGTCGCATTTTTACTATATTGTGTAATTCCGCGTCACTCAGAGTTACAAAGTCGAAGTAAGTATTGGTCTTTCTGGCTCTTTTATCAACTTGCCTTCCTAATTTTCATGTCTGTTTGTTTAATAAACCGAATGTAATGGCGTATTGTCTTTTATCCGGATAACATATAGAAAAAAAAACATAGACCCTGCATCAGAAAAAGTAAGTCATAAAAAATAACAGTAAGTGTTATAGGCTGAGAATCAAACATATCTTTTCATTGGCCATTTTTCTAGGAATATCATTCTATATGATATACCCAGAAATTCAAGTGGGGCCCACTTCTTCGAGAAAATTCAGGAATGTTCTATGTTTATCTATATGACCCATACTATCTGTAATTGAAATAAATGAATATAAGATTCTTTCACTGGTTATAGGTGCAGATGGGGATTTCCGGCCTCGAGGGTAAGTGTTTAGGCGGTAACGAGGTTCCTACCGAGTTACCGCCTAAACAGTTACCCGAGACCCGGATATTCCCATCTGCACCTATAACCAGTGAAAGAATCTTTTTCTTGCATACCGATATCAAGATAAAATGATTAAAAATAAAATCAGTCGAACGGCTTTCTGTTTAGAACTATTTCTTACAGCAGCGTATTAAACAAAGCGCGGGAAATCAACGTTCGTAAACAGGAAAGACGTCATGACGTTTCAAAGACAAATAACAATGTTTAGTTCCGGTTTTATTTTATCAGTTCCAGCGTAACGTTATGAATCTTTGATAAAATAACGTGTTTTGAATCGAGAAATATACTATCAGGAACAAAGAGGAACTTTCAAGGTATTGGATTTTAATTCCGTTTTTCGAAATAAAATATAAATAACTACATAAATCTTCTAAATTTATGTAGTTCGTAATACGTCATTTAAAGCACGAGAGTCATCTTATACCCCGGTAAGATGGATTTTTCCAGCACCGGTAAAACTACCGGAAATCCCCGTCTGGTATACAAGAATACCTGATCTTTTGCCAGAATTGCCCTATAAAATGCAACTCGCTAGCTATAATATCTAGCATTTGTTTACAATATTTTCTAGCTCTATGGTATTAATTTTACAGCTACGTTTCAATAATATTTATAAAATTGCACTTTTGTCAGCTTTGTTACAGAATAAATCATAATTTTCTCACAATGATATTTTCCCCCTCCGTATGAGACAGTGTTATTCTATAATCCGTAGGTTTTTGGTAGAAAACCTGTTTAGCAACCAAATTTTGAAACTTTTTGATATCCCATCTTTAGCCTTCAAATGAGATTTTTTGTTCAAAAAGTGCTATAAAATGTTACGAATGATTACGAAAACAATGTCATTATGATATGAGAATATTTGTTCGAAAAGTGTAATAAAATGTTCAGAATAAAAAAGATGATAATGTCATTATCAGTAGTTTGCAACTGTATAGGCCTTATTAAAGGGTAGTGTTTCTGGAAAAAACAGCTGACGAATAGTAATGAAAAAAGTCCAGATACATGCATGATATGGGATTGGACTTTAGCATAGAACAATTGTAATTTGTTTTTTGATTTTGTTTTTTGATCTGTTTATACTTACTTGTGAAACACAAGCCGTATGTTTCACATAATTGATATATAGAGGATATTTGTTTGTTTCAGTGAAATATCAATTTTATTTCACAAGTGAGCATCAAAAACTGATATTTTCACGAGTGGCGTAGCCACGAGTGAAAATGACTTTTTTTGGTGCTCACGAGTGAAATAAAATTGATATTTCACTGACACAAACAAATTTTCTTTTTATTTCATGTGTAAAACTCTACTTTTGTTGCGTAATTTACAAACTATCGAAATTTGCGGGAAAGATCAACAGAAAGCATAACACAAATGAAGTCATTTTAACGACGCCATCGTCATAATGGTCCCCGGTATTCATAACGCTCGGTATACAATTTGACTTCAATCACGACGGAGGACCGGAACTAGTTCGGCAAAAACAGTGAAAAATAAAAATGATAATCTACTGTTTCAAAACTGTGGATTATCACTTTTATTTCACTGACACAACTCTATAATTCACTGGAAAACATAAAATAAAGATATATAATAAATTGGTGAGCTTAAAAGACACGTCCCATTACAAGGTTTTCGCACACATTATACATATTGAAAACAGAAGTTTTGCTAGTGTAGCGATATATCTAACGTAACAGTTTGCAGCATCACATTGAACAAATAACATATTACCTGACTCCGTAAAACCTATGGTTAAACAACACCTGGCAAATTTAGTGGTTATACTAAAACTGACATTAAATGGCTTCAAACAAAACCGAGTAATATGACTTTTTTTGTATTACTATACATACTACTATAATAGTTAGCTTACTGGTTAATGTATTGCTGGAAAACAAATCTATAACTATAAAATGATATAAGAATCCTTACTATGCACATCTTAAGTTTTATAGCTTTTATTTCAATATTGCCTTTTGAAGTAAAGATCACAACCAAGTCATATAATAGAAGAGAGATTTGGTTTGATTGAGTCTGTTCGTGCAACGAAATGATAAGCGGTATAAAAATAAAATATTGAATTTATTCTATGATACCAGAAGTTCTGAAATAATAGCAATTTCGCCCGCCTCACGGCACTTTAAAGGCTGATCCCGTGATGGTTATACAAATCTATGAGATCTGTTTAAAGTACAGCAGTGCAAATCAAAACAGAAATTAGTAAATATTTAGATCTTCATACTGTCATATGGGATTTAGACATGGAAGCAAATTTCTCAAAGTTTCCTTCTTTGTTGATGTATGGTATGAATAAAGAGATAACGATTGTTTTCAATTTAAAATGCATACAACTATCTTACTTTATTGTTTAGATCATCAGAATGCAGACAATCTTGTTTATTGGTGTATTAGGGTACTGCAATGGACATCTTTAGAATTGCTGGGAGTATAAGGGCACTGCAATGAACACCTTTAGAATTGCTGGCTGTATTAGGGTACTGCAATAAACACTTATAGAATTGCTAAGGTATTGCTGGGGTATGTGGGTACAACAACAGCAAGGTATATAAAAAACAAATCAATTCAAATTGTGAGAATCTTAAAAATCGTTACCAAAGGTCATTATTATATGTTGCCTTTAAAGAGCCTGACTGTCTGCACATTTTGTGACAATCATTAAACTAAATTCAAAGTTTCAAGTTGATTTAATCATATTTTATTACTCTTTGATATGAAGTTATTCCTATAACAAATCAAAGGGCAAAAGGGTCGGACAACAAGTTCTGAAAGCATAAGAGACTGTCCTTCCCTTTAAGTTTCAAGTTAATGTGACATTTGCGTCTTCAAATATTAGATTATGAACTGCATAACTGATTTCATTTTAGTCATACCGAAGGTTGTATACAATTTGCACATTGTACAGCTATCTTTATAGCAGGTACAACTTATAAGTTGGAGTTTATATATTTATAACTGAGTTTAATGAAACAGTTATTGTTATTGTCATTTCAACAGTGAAATGTGGTGTGATCTATAACAGAAAAGAAATGCAGATTACACAAAATTGATTCACAGTGTTTTTTATTGGGTTTAACGTCACATCGACACAATGTAGGTCATACACAATGTAGGTCATTTGGCGGCTCTTCCTTAAGCTGCTTTTGTTAGAGAGGAAAACCTAAAATTCCCCTCTGGGCATTATTTCAGCATGGGCAAGCACCTTGACAGAGCAACCGGCCTTCTGTACGCTACCTGGATGGTTTTCTTACATGAAGAATTCTACACCTCAAATGAGGTATGAACTCATAACAGTGAGGGGCTAATAAATCCCAGTCAGCATTATGAGAAAGATATATGTTACTCTACACACAAATAAAACGTTACATGATCACTCGACGTATTTTACATAAATTAGAATAAATACCCCCAAAAGATATCAATTTCGGTTAGTCTCATATCACGCTATTATTTTGCTTGATTCGTATTCATTCGGCTGCATCGTATACTGGTCTGGGCGAAATTATAGTTTAAAACACGATTTCTTGGACACAACTAACATCATAGAAATATTCGTTACATACTTATTCTAACACGACCAGCAAATAACCTATATACATGTAAACCAAAATCTATCTCGGGTTATTCTGCAATAAACCACTCGCGTGCAATGACGTCATCCGATCCAGGTGCGTGGCACGGTCGTTAAAAGTAGTTACCATTTTTTCTAACACTGTTGATACTAGTATGTCATGTTAGAATCGAAATAATAAGTTCCCAAGTGTGATTTATCGCAGAATAACCTGAGTTTTGAGTTCTTATGCGTAAGAATATATTCTTACGCATAAGAACTCAAAACTCGGTACGGCCTTCGTGATATATTCTTACGCATAAGAACTCAAAACTCGGGTTATTCTACGATAAACCATGTTTGGGAACTTATTATTTCTTAAATAACCTTCAAAATCTGTGCACATTTGCTGTCTGGTTGAAAAAGTTACAGATGTAGGAAACTTACAGAAAATATCTGTAAAAGTCTGTATATTGTGTATTAAATATTTAGTCCTCGTTGTCTATACGTAGGGCTCCTTTTAAATAAGGCTCATGTCTGTGGCTTTTTGTCCCTTTTTCATTATAAAATAATTGTTCACTGAAGGAGTGAATACTCGCAAGTGAATACATCATTAATTACATCATTCATTGACACATCAACATAAATACGATCTGCGTTATTATCCGCATGGTACATTTTGAAGACAATTGATTGACCGGAAATAAGATGGGGGATGGGGTGTGGGGGGTGGGGGGGAAATCAGGACATTAATATTTGAGACTTCTTAAATATGGTAATAATCTGCATTTTATTGAGACTAAGATTACGAAATACCTAGAAAATTATTCAATCGGTTTGGATGTTAGTATATGTCTTATCATTCAAAGTGAGACTGGCTATATTGTAAGAGCTCTTATTTCATACACAAGCTTTCAGTTACTGAAGTTTGTGTAGTTAAACACACGTAAATTGGAAATAATAGGTATAGAAATTCAAAATCTCTGTCTACAAAATATTTTCTTATATGGAGAAAATTCAGGATCCGAGATAACAAAAAAGCGTTTTTACAATCAAGCTCTCTATTTTAAAACAACTCGATTATTCAGAGATTATCCGGTATCTTTCTTAAGAGCGAAGTTCCAGAAAAAAAAAAACCCGTTTTACTTTAATTGTTGCTTTCATCGTAAAATAATTCCACAATAAATTGAACGTTAGATCTAGGCCACCTCGCAAAACTAATTTTAGGACTAAATTTTAGTGCGCGCGCACGCGCGTGTGTGCGTTACAGAAATAGATTTTGCACCAATCAATCTACTAACACGTTACGTTTTTAGAATTGACGTTTGTCAAGCACATAACGGTTAAAAGTTTTAAAGGTAACTAAAATCCAAGTCCGAGTGTGAATTTGATCCAATGTAATTCTATTCATCTATAAATTCTCGTCTCATTTTATAAAGACAACAGAAGGCAAGCCACTTAGAATGTTCAAGTCTATAAGTCAGTTATTAATGTATATGAATATTTAATCACATCGAAGTGTTTAGAATCATTCAGGTGATACAACATGTTGATGATATTATATTCTAACATGGCTCGACTTGATTTCCAGATAAACAAAGACTGCATATTCTGTGATAAATAAAGGTTGATGAGCGGACCGGTAAGAGTGCATTATTACGTCAATTATGATGTCAAATTGCCTCGGGATAATGAAGTCCAGCATAATAATATTATGTCAATGAGCATGTCAGAATGAAAACAATAATTTTTCGCCTAATTTACCATGGTTCATCGTACAGATCGTTGTGCTTGAGATCGATGCAAATCCGGTGAGAATATTTAAAGGGGCGGGGTAGGGGATATAAGGGGTGATGATGACTATCTGGGTGCAATTTTACTCTATCCTGCGTTATCCAATCGATAGCGACGTTTCAGCCAACAGCCAATAAAAACGCGCATTAGATTAGTTCCTACGCATCTGAACTCTGAACCGTGGTAAATAAGACGATAAACCACTCGAATGCCTTGATTGTTTGTTAAATAAAAGTATGACTTTAAATTTGAAACAAATGTATAGATCTATGCACTTTTGTATTTTTTTCAATAGAGAATTTCTGAAACACAAAAAATAATGATCTTTCTCAAGTGTCTCCCAGAAGCTCATACAAATGTAGGCTGAAATTAATAAATCTTCATCACTTAAAAACAAACAAAAAATGAAAAGAACTATTATCACAGGAAAAATAAATCATCGCAGAAGTAGGAAATATTTGGGAAAAAAATGTTTGTATGCCATACAAAATTTGGCTCTAACTTAAAAAATCTGTCTACAATGATTTATATGATGGTAAATTTGCCAAGATAGATTTACTTCCTATCAAAATAAATATGTTGTTCAGACAGTGTTACGAAACGACAGACGCAAAACTACGCAAGAACTGCTCCTTGGACTTTAATTATTTTACAGACGCCATTTCATTAAACGACTGAAAATTATATGTTTTGTTGAATGGTTTTATTGGCCGGGTTTTCGAAGAAAAAGCCGGCTTGTAGATTAGGTCTGTCCGGACGGATGGATGGATGGATGGGTGGATGGATGGAATAATGAGTCTCATGTTAACCGTTCTGTTCACTCAATATCTTGACAAGTATTTCACCTAGAACCTTGAAGCTTCATAGGTATGTTGGTCTTGATGTATACATGGCCTATAGATTTTTCAGTCACTGAGTCAAAGTTCAAGGTCACAAAGTCCTGAACATTGAAAATAGTTTCCGCTCAATATCTGGACAAGTATTTACCTAGGACCTTAAAACTTCATAAGTATGTTGGTCTTAATATGTACATGACCCCTATTGGGTAATCAAGCAAGTATTGAAAGAAACCTTAACTGAAGAAACTGAAAACACTTCAAAAACTGAATTTATCATATTGGTAGCAGACCTCAATTGAACAAATGTTTAACAAATTCCATTAACATTGCGGGTGATGATATCAAACATGAAAGCACACATTAGATATCTCGGTGCATTCTTGACGAAACCTTGAACTTTAAAGATGATGTAAATCGCAAATGTCGTACAGCCATGTTGAATTACCCACGAATTAAGAACATCCGTAAATATTTAATAAAAGCAGCCACTGAAGTTTGAGTTTTGTCTCTAGTTATTTCACATTTGGATTACTGCAATGCCATACTGTATGGTGTAGCTTACGGTGAACTGCGTAAGACGTAACGTATTCAAAACGTGTGCGCAAAACTTGCCCTTAACAGAAGGAAATTTGACAGTTCTAAACAAGCATTGTATGACCTACATTGATTTTTGCCGGTTAAAGCAAGTTTGAGTTCAAAATACTTCCTTTCATGTACAGCTGCCACATTGGCAGAGCACCAATGTGTTTAACAGAATTGCTTACATAGTATACTCCTAGTAGACAAGGTTTGAGATCGTCAGAAAATTCTGAATGTCGTTATGTTGTTCAATACAACAAGTGCAAAATATTCAATGATAGAAGTTTTAGTACTATTGGTTCAAAACTGTTGAATGAACTGCCGTTAGAACTACGCAAAACTAAATCACTTGACACATTAAAATAACATCACACTGTATTTCAGAGACTTCGTGTCATTGTTCTAAATTTTTTGATAACTGTTTTTTATGCGATAGTAGCAGATGATAGTTTTTAAATTTTTATAAAAGATTTTACATTTAAACATTAATTTTATATTTTCAAGGTTTGTTTAATAAAACGTAATTGCTGCTACAGGCTCTTCTTTTTACCCAAATAATCTGTGATAGTACCATTAACCAGGAGGTTTGATCCTCTGTATGCAGCCCGTCTGGGCGTACCATGTAAGGCTTTAAGCACTGGTATTCGCAATAGAGGAAAATAACCTCGGTAAAATAACCTCAGGGGGGGGGGGAGGATGCGGTCATGACATTTTTGACATTTTTTTTAAATAAGGCTGTTATGATTGTTATTATTATTATTGTCGTTATTATTACTGTTATTATTATTATTATTATTATGTACAACGCCATTGAATATGTCATTGTATAGAAACAGACGTTTAATCAAATTACTCAGTTTCAGTTTCAGGGTCACTGGGTCAAAGGTCAAGGCCACTGGGACCTGAACACTGAAAATGGTTTCCGCTCAATATCTGGACAAGTATTTCACATAGGACCATGGGACTTCATAGGTATGCTTGTCTTGATGTGTACATGACCCCTACTGATTTTAGGCCACTGGGTCAAAGGTCAAGGTCACAAGGACCTGAATACTGAAAATGGTTTCCGCTCAATATTTGGACGACCTTGAAACTTCATAGGTATGTTAGTCTTGATGTGTACATGATCCCTACTGATTTCAGGGTCACTCGGTCAAAGGTCAAGGTCACAGGGACCTGAACATTTAAAATGGTTTCCGCTTAATATCTGGACAAGTAATTCACCTAGGACCTTGAAACTTCATACGTTTGTTGGTCTTGATAAGTACTTGACCCCTATTGATTTCGGGTCAAAGGTCAAGTCAAGGTCACAGGGATATAAACATTGAAAATGATGTTTTTCTTACCTTTATTTTTTCACAGCAGTTTATTTCTTTGATTTCATTTTCTACCTGTCCATTTCTATTTTTTTCGTTTATTCTTCAGTAGTGCTTATAAATTTGGGGCTTATTTGTTATATGTCTTTATTAGAACTTTAACTCATTATCACCCAATTCGGAAAACCCGACGAAAACGCCGTCAGGCGTTAGCCGCTTGTTACTACATGGTTTCAATAAAGAAATAGAAAAGCCTAAGTATTCACCGAATATATCTTTAATATATCTTTAATTGTATTTAAGTTAAATTTTGTTCAAGAAAATTATTTAAGCATAATAAATAATGATGCTCATAGAAACGCTTTAGCAAGATTAAGATGTTCGTCTCATAATTTAGAGATAGAAGAAGGTCGTTATAGAAATGTTGTTAGATCTGAAAGAGTATGTAGTCGATGTAATTTGAATCAAGTTGAATCAGAGTTTCATTTTCTGTTAGTTTGTCCTTTATACAGAGATCTGAGATCACGTCTTTTGAACAGATATTATTATACATGGCCAAATATGATGAAATTTAGAAAACTGATGTCTACATCAAAAAAGTCTGTTCTAGTGAAGCTCGCGAAGTTTGTTTACCTTGCTATGAGGGCTAGAAATGATAATGTTTGATGTACTTAATTTATATATATATTATATACTGTAAAGTTATTTTACTGTATTATATGATGCAGTTTAATTGTTTTTAATGAATTTAAGTTAATGTGTTTAATACGGTACATACATTTGTATATTTCTTATTTTCATGCTATGACTAGTATTGCCACGTTTGTAAAAATTGTCATGCTTTTCAATCTACTTCTGTAAAGCAAACCGCCAAATGATAGTTTTTGGCGAAAAACATGTATATATGTTTATGCCAATAAATATTTTGACTTGACTTGACTTGACTTTGTATACTTTTCTATATCATTAATTAACAGGAGTGCATTCAGAGTGGCGCCTCTTGTCATAAAAACATAAATTTATGGACAATTCTACTTAGTTTACCTTAAAGTTTACAGGAGTCCTACCATTTTAAAGTCTTGTTTGCATTTCTAAAATAGGAGTGGTAACCTGTTGAATTAGAGCTGTGCTGTTTTCACAAAACACGTTTGTCCTGATATTGTCTAATATAATACAGCATAGGAAACAATTTAAAGAAAAGTTCTTATTCAGACATTGATAAATGCAGCCAAAGTCGAAAATTTGAACAACTACAATATTCCTAATTACAGAAAAATCAAACGCTACTTACTTGTTGGCAATATCTTCAATATTATTCAATATCGGTTGACAACAGCAGACAATTCCACGCGATGTGATGAAAATCGTCTTGCTTTGACTTCAACATGTACTGTCCAGTAATCCGGTTTCATTATTTAAAGCTGTGCAAGTCAAGAAGGAATCAGTAGCTCTTCAAATTTTTTTAATGCTAAATAAGATGTAGCCATGGAAACGTATTTTCTCTAAGACCTATTCGTTGTCGTCTTACGGTATAAATATAGGATTTATTTGATATGCACCTCATCTAACTTTTACTGATAACAAAGAATTGTTTTATTGTTTAATTGTTTAATCAGTTGGCCAGATGAATATTCCTCTAGTCAAGACGGATACTACAAGAGAATAGGAATAGAAATGCACACCATTTTCATCAAAATGACGACTATTTAATGGTAATTAGTAAAAGATTTCAAGTTTGGAGCTTTGCTAACTTTGGTTTATTCCAATTCAAAATATAGGTCATGCGTGTAAAATACGGAAACTATTTGTTTGACACAATCGTGCAATGTTTCTATCTCCATTTTTACAAAACTGCTAGATTGATTTGTATATGGGTTAAATCATCATCGAGCTATAACTGCAAAGCCGATATAGAATTACATTATGTGTGGTTTCATGCAAGCAGAATAGTGTACACGCCATGTATTCTGTTTATTTCTTATCACAAAAGGCCACGAATAGTTTTTTTGAGCCCTGTTTTGCCAGCAGTGATTACCTCAACGATTACTGCGCAGCTCTACCCAATGTTAATCATTTGCACATCCATACATATACTGATGTAGGGTTTCGTTTTTGCGTATATGGTTCTTTATTCTTTCAGATACTTCTACACAAGCATTTTGAGTTTTACATATTATACTTTTACATATTGTGTAACTTTTATTTACACTGTCATATAACTTTTCAAACGAGATGGGTTTGTGCTCCCGAGAAATCTACCCTTACCTATTATCTTTTGTGCACAGTTAACTGGTTTAAGCTACCCAGTGGTATTTTTTTTGTAACTGACCATTCCAATTCAGTGTTCCATTTTACATACATATACTGCTGAAGGTATGGTTTTTGGATCTGGCGTTCATGAAATGTAGCCAGTCCTGTTGGGTCTTTGTCCTTGCTGATTGTTTACGCACAATTAATCGGTTTAGATACCCGAGTAGTGTTGGCACTGACTGTTCCAAGTACGTAACCCACTATCTCCCTTTATGTGTTTTTGTTTAGTTTTTGTTTTCCTCGTCTTTACATCTTTATATCAATGTCTACTGTCTGTAATTCATACATACACTGATAAAAGGCTCTTTTGTGGAAAGGAGGCGTTTTCGGACGTGTTTATTCACATTACAGATTTGTTCTTGTTGTTATTCTCCTTACACTTGAGGCTCAGTATAAAGTCTTAACCTTACATAAAATTTTCTTCACAAAAACGCATAGTGTGTAAACATACTAAACATGTATATAAACATAACAGTCGTTGTGGGAAATTATGTAAGAAAAAGAAATCAGCTTTAGTGGTTGTCCGTGTGTGACTATGGCTCAGTTAGGCGTAATTGATGATTTCGGGGTTTCTGTTCTTTTTTTATTTAAAAAAACCTATTTTAAACGGACAAAAATTCCCTCCCCTCCTCTCGGCATTTGATCTGCGGACGAGATTAATTTCCTTTCTTTCCTGAAACTGTTGCATTTTACTTTCTTAACATTTCACAGTAATATCAAACACGTCTAAACATGAAGTCTACAATGGAACTTAAGTTGGAATATTTCAAACTAATATTATACAATTATCGACTTTTTCATAGGTTGATATCAGGATTTATCAACCCTCAAAAAGTTATATTCACCGAGCCGAAGGCTCGGTGAATATAACTTTTTGAGGGTTGTTAAATCTTGATATCAACCTATGAAAAAGTCAATAATTGTTTTATTACATGAATAAATGTAAAGTCAGTCTTGTTATTACAATTGTAACTTTAATAAAGAAATAAGGAATAAATTTAGACCAAATCAGGTTGATATTGGTTTTCCAAACACCTACTTCGATCTACTTTTATTTTCGTACTATTTATAACCCAAGATAAATTGATATGATATGTACTCATTACTTTTCGAACCGTTTTCAGCCAATCAGAGAAACAATAGAATACAGTCATGTAATAAAGTATAACATTACTCGTATGATTTTAAAACAATTAAATAAATAATAATTGGCAATTTTAAACTTGGTATATTTGATACTAAGATACATACAGTAATATACCAAGGAAAGAACGTAGATGAAATCAAAGCACCGAAATTACTGATAGCCAGTGCTTATTGAGTGGTATTTCGGGGTTAAGGTTAGGGTTATGGTTAACTTCGACTTTCCTAGAATTTGGTGTCACTTTATGCAGTTAACCAATTAAAACGCCGTCTCTCCATGCTGTTAACCAGTCAAAGCGCAATGAATTTTATTTATGCGTTTTGCATTACGAGTAGAGTTTTAAGTATGCGCGAAAGTGGGTTCATGTAGAAAAATAGATACAAAAGACAGAGTGAGCGGAGTGATTCCGAATATTTCGAATGTGAATATAAAGTTCATTATTATTCTAGAATCCGTTGCTGCTTGTTTTTGTTGTTTAAAACAGAAGTCCTCATTGCTCACACACTGAAACAAAGCCAAGATTATATAAAAAAAAAAAAAAAATATGAGACTATTTTCTACACGTCCAGAATATTTGTGTGGTGTGGTCACATAGAAATAAAAGGAAAACTTAAACAACGCGAGGATGAAACGTGGTAGTTGCTTTAGAGATATAGGAACTAGACAATTATTATCTAAAGACTGGAACAATGACCTCAAGAAACATACAGCATAAATAGTAGGCCATGTATCCACAGGCTGTTATCCTATATCACTCCTATTTAGGCACTGGCATTGGCGTTTATAAAAATGAATTACCAACAGACCGCTTCGTTATTGTTTGTCTTAAAAGGTTTCAATTGCTGTTATACCACTCAATCATGAAGACAATGCGCTAGACAATATCTATCAACAATGATTAATATGATATGGATTTAGCAATGCTGCGTTTACTTTCTGTCTAGAGGGAGAAATAAAAATCTGTCATTGTTACGTAACAGTAGACACACTATTCTTACAAAAAATGCATTTTGCACTCTTCTTTAATCAATCTGTGCATCACACTTTCTTTTTTTTCATAGACCGTAAACCTCATTTATATGTTTGTGTATGGTTTGAAGTCAGGGTCACGCCGGCAAAATGTAGGTCAGATTGCGACTTGCCAGCTTTAAATAGCGGCCGTTGATCACACGTGCATCTCCGCATATTATTTTAAGAACCACTGGGCACCTGGGTATAACCAGTAAACGTCCATAATCAAGACTGATGTAGTCCTCACCCGACCAAACGAAAAGGGATCGAAAGCTACGAGCGGTGAATGATCCGTAGGTATTAACAAATCAGCCAGGAGGCCCCTGCTGCTTTAGTGATCGCAATAATATATCATTTACGTTTTCACTATCTTAGAAGCGCATGTATAGTGTAGGAAAGATGGTATTATATATGCTTTAAATCTTGACAGAATATGAAATAATCGAATACACGTAATTTAAAAAGATAAAATATACATTTGGTGTTGAACGTAGTAGCTTAGATTTACATGCATACGATATGTATGCAATATCCTCTTTAAACCTCCGTAAAATATAACTTAAATCATTTCTTTAACAACGTTATTACTGAATAATGGAATAAAAATGTGTTATCCTATGATGAAAAACATTACAACTGAAAGAAATACGCGAGGACTTCGTTCGAAACAGAGGTCGTATCTTTGTTATTATCTTATATTAACATTTGACATATAACTCGTTTTCAAGTTATAGTCATTTACATTTTAAATGTATCTTCTGGTATTACTTTCAAATAGAGTGTCCGATTAAGAAGATATTTTCAATTCAATTCAATATGTATAATTGATCAAATGATATATATAGATGTGAATCTGATTCTAACATTTTATCAAATGTGTGTTTGACATTAATTAAGTACAGTGAATTAGCTCCAGTGCTTTCATGAGTTTCCTGTGAATCCTGTTTGTTTCTAAGTACCTCATTAAGAACGTGATTTCCGAAAAGTGTTCACATGAATCTTAATTTGTTACCATTAAAAGGCATTACGCAAATTTTAATGTATTTCATTGAAAACGATCAGGATTTCACCAGATTATTAACCGGAAAACCTTCATTTGAATCAAAACAAGTGTTTCCTAAGTGTTTTGAAGAAAGACATTAAAATCCTTCTATGATGATACAAAATGGACTAGTTTAAATGTAGTTTTATAGATAATTTAAAAAAATACTTTTTGACAAAGTTCAGAAACCATTACAAAACTAACAAAATCTAATTTTGCATGCTTAAATAGACTCGGTTGTATATATGTCATAAAATACAAACCATAAATTTTGCTCTCTACATACAGTAGCAACTAAATATTTAGACTATCAAAAATTGAAAACTTCTCAACTTCATTTTGTAGACTCATACCTCACTGAAGCCTGTCTAAGATCTAAGAATTATATCAACTCATAGAGTCAAAAAATAAGATATTATATTTATGATTTACTATAATTTTGAACAATCCTCCCCAGTCAGTTTGTTAGTATAATCTTAGTTTGAGTAAGGCATCACCGGACTACTAAGCAAAGGACATATGATCCGCGCCATTTGAAAACCAACATAGTGCGTTTGCGACCAGCATGAATCCAGACCAGCATGGGCATCCGCGCAGTCTGGTCAGGATCCATGTTGTTCGCTAACTTTTTCTCTAATTGCAATAGACTTTGAAAGCGAACAGCATGGATCCTGATCAGACTGTGCGGATGCGCAGGCTGGTCTGGATTCATGCTGGTCGCAAACGCACTATGTTGGTTTTCACATGGCGCGGCCCAAATGTCTAATAGTTTGTTATGTAAAATCATTTGCAGGATAAACCTACACGTTGCGTATAATAAATACATTTATCACACGTTTGACGTCGTGGGAGTGTAATAAAGCCATTACATAAAAATGATAATACACTAGACTAAGTGTAATAAAGCTTTGACGTTGACGTCGTTTATAGTGGTAGGCGACGTTTGACAAACTGACTTGCTTATATAGTTAAAAAGATGTTGATTTTTTGATGTTTCGACAGAAAAAGCTAACATGTGATAAAAAGGATATTACATTTGTTACTTTCCACATTGAATTTATTAAACTCGTTGAATAAAATGAAAAAAATGCTCGGCGGAGCCTTGCATTTTATCATTATATTCAACGAGTTTAATAAATTCAATATGAAAAGACACTCATGTGATATCCTCTATGTATATATTTTGAAATTTAGAGTAAAGCTAAGTACACATATTAATCCAATTGTTTCATGAGGCTCCAATTTAAGTTGGTTTATAGCACATATTTAAAAAAAAATAGAGCCAAACAGTTATAATTAATCTTTATTTTAATAGGAAGCAGACTTCAGATTACTAATGAGCACTTTAACCATGTTTAGACTACCGATGGTTTCAGTATTTCTGTTGAAACACGAATCCTTGAAATTTTATTAAATCTGGAAATTCTGCTACTACCATCTGTTTATAAACATCGTTTTTCACTTTAAATGTCCTGTTTTATTGTATTTACAGGGAAATTGTTTAGGTCAAGGATGTGGCGGGCGAAATGGAGAGAAAAATACTTACAATGAAAGTGGGACACTTGACAGAGGTATCGTGTAAGATGAAAGTGGGACACTTGACAGAGAAGTGTCAGAGGTATCGTGTAAGATGAAAGTGGGACACTTGACAGAGGTATCGTGTAAGATGAAAGTGGGACACTTGACAGAGGTATCGTGTAAGATGATATTGTGACCTTTTATTTAACACTCTTTGTGATATCACCAACAAGTAGGCTGTGATATCACCAACAAGTAGGCTGCGATATCACCAACAAGTAGGCTGCGATATCACCAACAAGTAGGCTGCGATATCACCAAAAAGTAGGCTGCGATATCACCAACAAGTAGGCTGTGATATCACCAACAAGTAGGCTGTGATATCACCAACAAGTAGGCTGTGATATCACCAACAAGTAGGCTGTACTTCAAAACTTCATAACACATGTTGTTAAGGAAACGATTCAACTATTTTGATCACTGATATAGTAGGAACTCGTTGTAAGTACTTCACAAATGCTCTTTAAACAAACAAACAAACAAACAAACAAACAAAAATAACATAAAATAAAATAAAATAAAGATATTAATTGCCCGCCTACAAGAAACTTCATATCATAAGTGGTTTATGAGGAATTCTTATCTTAACAGTCATAATTATGTAAAAGTATGCTTTTTCACAGATACTTCAATACACAATTGAACAAATCAAGTATAGGCCTAAACACACTACATGCTACTTTCCAGTATTAATATTTTACTCTGTATTTAGTCAAATAAACGTTTATAAACGTTTATATATTTCTATTTTTTACTTGCACATTTTTATTTGATAGATTTTGATTTATGTTGCTTATTGTGTCAAAGGTATTATATAATATTGAATTAGTAGCAAATAAACTTTTGATTTGCACATATCAATTTCTGATTCATAGATATAGAAGATTCACACTTGTATGTGTATTTATATTCTTGTTTTCTTATTTGTACAAATGATTTTCTTATCGTAAAGTGTCATATCTTCTTAATTATTGTATATTTGTATTTTGAACAGACATTAAGCATACTGTATTCTGAAATAATTTTCTGTTTGTTGATTCTGTCCAGCAACAAGTTCGCCTTGAGACGAAGTATACAACACGACACCCTACGATTCGGCACATTACGGTGTATGACCCTCGCATAGTCCGTCACATAGCCCTATGCACGTCGCAGACGACAAAACAACGCTACGACAATCGTAACAGTATTCCGTACTTTTAATTTCGCCTTCTTATAAGGCTGAGTTTACTGGATGGTCACGTGGTAGACAAAGTCAATAATTGGATGTTATTAACAACTACGTAACAAATAAATACTCATATAGTCGACAAACTTTTTAGTTCGAAGCAGTTTAAACTAGGTAACTAAGGAAATGATTTATTCTTTGTGAGAAGTGAAAGGTGAGCGACAATGATTAATCACGAATGAACTGAACCTTTTTTCTGCAGTAAGTTTACACACATACCACTTGATTCGTCCGATAATGCTCCTGTTTGTGACGTTAGATTATGGTATTATATATTTTTTAAAATATAAACAAAAGATGTTTACGTTATTCAAAAAAAAAAAAAAAAAATAAAATAAACAGCATTTAATGGGCATAGGAAACTATTTTGACAAAATATTACATTTCGTCAAAATTAAGTGGACATGTTAGTTTAGTGCACATATTTATTCAATGATACCGACTTTTAAATGTCTTATACAATATCACTTTTTTATTACTTTTTATTTACTTCCAGAGAAACTAAAGGACAATCAACTACAAGGCTGACAACTCCGCATTAATGTGTATCCCTACCATTATTCCTATGCATGTGATATTGGTCTATTTGATTTAATAAAGTGACTTACAAATTATATATTACAAAGTATTAAGTGATAAGCTATGTCGAGACAATTCGAGTTCTCTGAATTCAAATTCCATCATAGACAAGACCATTCGGTAAACGAAGAAAGAAGCAATATGTCTGGTGGCGGATTCTATATTTCAAAGGCAAAAGCAATGATACTTGTGCTTTTGGCACTGGTCATTGCCCTCAGTGTCGGTATTATAGTGCATTTTGCCGGTCAAGCTAAGGATGTGGAAAGTAAGTGATCTAACTAAAGTTCTTTATTTCTTTTCTGTTGATGTAAACATCTTACGTATAAACTTATACATGGATTTCTTACATACATATATTTCTTAGATGTAAACATCTTACGTATAAAACTCATACATAGATTTCTTAAATGTAAACAGCTTACGTATAAAACTCATTCATGGATTTATGTAAACATCGTACGTATAAAACTCATACATTGATTTCTTAGATGTAAACATCTTACATCTTACTGATAAAACTCATACATGGATTTCTTAGATATAAACATCTTACGTAATTAATATGCGTGTAAAATTTAGGTATAAACAGTTTTTCAAGAAAAATCAACATTAATCATGCCAGCCCTTTATTGATTTGTCATGGCAACATCTGTTTTGTCATGTCAAACGTAACGCATAAATAGTTATTGTATTGATAAAATAGTAAAACAGTCTAATTTTTAAACCGAAATTTGAGATAGTTTTGATGTTTATGTAAAGGTTGATTTTTTTTATTAATACTGATATGACAAAGAATAACCAATAGCTTTTATAAATTACCAAGTAATGTTGTAATATATCAATGTTTAAAAGGTCGGCCCATTAGATATATAGGCTCTATCCAGAGCGGGGATCCACCTTTGCGACTTCTGGAAATGTTAATATTATCTTTGCATTGAGTTATTTCATTTATTTTCTAGGCTCAGCATGTCCCGATGCCAAATGCCCAACGACGCAAAGGACATTGACGACAACAGATTCAACATCTGGTTCCCTCACAACTGCAACAACAGCGCCCCCTGCCGTCTTGGATGTTCGACTTCCCATGGCTCTCAACGCTTTGTTGTACACAGTTGAACTCCAGCCTCATATGTACACCATGAAACCAGACGAGATCACGTTTAATGGGTCGGTCAGGATATTGTTCCATTGTAGGGAAAATACCGACAACATTACTCTACATATTAAAGATCTAAATCTGACCGGTAGGTTAGAAATTAGGGAACATTTTTGTCTGAAAAGATGTTTTGTAATATATAATTACACAATGGAGAACGGGCATTCCGCTCAACGTGTCAAACTAGGAATTAAACATATTTAGAAATACTGGCATATTTCTATTTACAATAGCCGGTTAAATTTCATGAAAATAAAAATAATTTTATATATAATTTTTCGTGAAAAGTCAAAAACTTTTCTAGAAAATACTTTTTTTATTTACGTAAGTTATGGTGTCACTATCGGTGGAAAATTCACGTAAGTAGCAAGCACTAATATACGATATAAAGTATTTTGCGAAACCTTAACCTCTCTTTTCATAAAAAATGACTGCTTTCACGAAATTTTGAAAAAAAAAATTGTTTTATTTTCGCGAAAAAAGTGTCTTGATTTTTTCCCGGAAATATTTTCTGGTCATTGAGAAAAATGTCGGAATAGTGCCCACTACTGCACTATGATAATCTGATAATTGTTTTGTGACTTCTTTGAATTTTTGCGAAAACCTTTAGTTTTCATGAAATTAAAAGTTTTCACGAAAGTTAAAAGTTTTTGTGAAAATAAAAGTATTCGAAAAGAAAGGAAAGACTTCACAGAATAGCTTGCTATCGTTTGTCGTCCTTAGCAGTATTTATAATGTGATTTTTCCACCTTTTACATTTCATGAAATTTAACCGTATGCTGAAATGGTGTGACAAATTGACTTGTCAGTAGTTTAAACATAAACGACAGAAGTGAAACTTAGTTTAAATACATGCAATGCAGAACTATGTTTATTAAAAACATGCTTCACAAATTTTTAATCTAAACCACTTTCTAAGAAGACTCCATTTTAATTACAAGGTAGCGACAACGAAATTAATCAACGATATCAAGGTAAGCAATAATTATGTGGTATAAGCTAGATATATGGACAGATTACACATGTAAGTAATTCACGGTGTCAGTAATTCACGGTGTCAGTAAGTCACAACTTAAGATATTCCGAATTAGAATGCATACCATGATATATCAAATATGAAGCATAAAAAATATGTCATACAGATATGTCGGATATAACGATATGTCGGAAATGACAATTGAAATACTTTACAGGAAACATATCCGTGACCCACGGGCACGAATTTGAGGACTTTTACCACAGACTGGAGTATGATACCGCACGTCAGTTCCTTATAATCTATACTAAAAAGCAACTGATGTCTGGACATAATTACACTGTCGATATTACTAGCTTTGAAGGTCCATTGAGACAGCAAAGGTTAACTGGACTGTACCTCAGCTCGTACAAAAGAGGAAACAGAACTATGTATGTACACTGTATAAGTAAATCGTCAATTTTATACTTTTAAATTTCCATTTGTCAATGCAGTAAACTTGAGTGTTTGATATACATTAAAATTACCAAGAATTGGCTTGGAATTTATTGGAGCTTGTAATATCTCGAAACAGACAAACTTATTTCGTAAACGTTAGAAATGGGAACTGTTTTAGTTATACTATACACTCCTTTTAAATTAATGACCTCGGGAAGCATATCATTTTGAAACTGTCAGGCCTAGCGTCTGTGACTAAACTCCTTCTGCATTGCACTTTTGAAAATAACTTAACCGAAACTAATTACACATAATTGTGTACCGTGCTGACTCAAGTTTGGTATTTTATTACCTTTTATAGTAATCTGTTTTAGATACATTGCTGCGAGTCACATGCAACCGACGGATGCTAGAAAGACTTTCCCGTGTCTCGATGAGCCAGCTATCAAATCTGTGTTCGAGGTCACGTTAGTGCGAAAGAAACATATGCAATTCATATCGAATATGCTAATCTCTACTTCATCTGATAGGTAATATGTGTGTGACGTACGATATTTTGTGGAGTTGTCGGTTGCTGCTATGGACTATTAGATTTATATCCGGGAATCCGTAGCCTCTTGTTACTTGATGATGACGGGTATATTATGCTATACGGGTATTTAGTACTGATTCTTACTTATTACAGAAGGTTTTACTGCTTTTTGCCATAGGATTCAAAAACGATATAGTGGATAAGTTTAACCCCTATTTTAAACAACAAAAAAGATATTATTGTTTTTCAAAATCCAATTTTTGTGAATAGTCTAAAGGGTATCAAAACCATTGGCAATATTTGCATATGTAAACATTTATTAGAACGCACTTGTTTTGTCGTTATCCCGAATTTCAGAGGTGACAGTTTGGTTGCGGACAAATTTGAGAGAACTCCAAAAATGTCAACATATCTTCTTGCTTTTATCATCTGTGACTTCAACTACACTCAAACTATAACTAACAACGGTACAATGGTAAGAGTATACTGTCAAATTATCAATGTTTGTTTCACAGTAACTGTATCAGTCATAACTGCTTATTCCTTTTTCAAACACAGGACAACGAAACTCATATAAAATTCGTTCTTTAGAATTTGTTTTAAACATTTCCCACATACTTTTGGTGTATTGAATTTATCATCAAATACCTATCCCGGTGTCACATCTTTGTACAATGGGCAATTAAAATGGTTATTACATCAGTTATTACCCATTTTGTCGAAGATTGTTTTAAAAATTTCGGATTCGTGAAAGATTGCAAAAATGCATTTTGTTAGGACACGGGGTTTGATTTCTGATTAACAAATTACATTCGAGCCGCACCATGAGAAAACCAACATAGTGCGTTTGCCACCAGCATGAATCCAGACCAGCCTGCGCATCCGCGCAGTCTGGTCAGGATCCACGCAGTTCGCTTTCAAAGCCTATTGCAATTAGAGAAACTGTTGGCGAACAGCATGGATCCTGACAAGACTGCGCGGATGCGCAGGCTGGTCTGGATCTATGCTGGCCGCAAACGCACTATGTTGGTTTTCTCATGACGCGGCTCATATATTTTGCAGCTACGTACCTGGTCGAGACCGGACGCTGTTGATCAGACGGAATACTCTCTACAGCTTAGTGCTAAACTATTGACTTTCTTCGAGGACTATTTTAGGATAACTTACCCGCTTCCAAAAGAAGGTAACTGCGTTTTGAATTTTCGGTTTTCTTCTTCGTTTAGTTCTATTATGAAGGTTAATCTCGTGCGGAGATTCGATTGGTTTAAATTTCCGATTTTAAGCAAATAAATTGATAGAACTGTCACTTCTTGGTCCTCTTAAATATGTGATTGGTGGACTTTTATAAACAAAAATAAGATATTTACTAAAGTAATGCGTTATTGTAGTTTGATTGATTGTAGAGCTTTTATGTTTTTTAATTTCAACTTTTAAAACTGTTTCAAGACTATGCGTTGAAAAGCTATGGAAATACTTTTCTGTAACACAACTACTTGAATATATTAGGCAGTAAGAAAGGACAGGCACATCTCCGTTGAATATTAGAAGAGAATATAAAAATGAGAAAAGTCAGCAAGATCCTAGACTTGATCAAGTTTTGTCGGAATTATTACTCTTTAATGTTTGACATGTTTTCAGATATGATAGCTGTTCCAAATTTTCGATGAAGTGGTATGGAGAACTGAGGACTGATCACTTATTCAAAAACAGCTATGTTATACAAACCCGGTGTATCATCTGAAAGGCGAAAACAATATGTTGCATTGGCCGTTTCTCACGAACTTGCCCATCAGGTTTGTCTATGTGTTCATGTTTTGAAATCTAAAACGTCTGTAAGTTGAAGTTTGGCTTTAACTTACTGTGATACATTTTACACCGGAAAAATCTCAACATTGGTATAAGCTGTGCCTGCCTCTTTGTCTTTTTGATTAACTGCAATATAAAAGATTTTGAAAACACTGCATATGTGCAACATATCTTGAATATACTGGAGTAGATCACGCGCATCCGGATTGGAAAATGATATTAGTAATTTGTAAAGTTCATAGACGTCCAATAAAACGTCATGGCATGAAGATGTGTCCGTTGCCAATGTTACCTCATCAGAGCATAACTAGCTAAATAATGATACATTCTTAAACGAAACTTCTTCTTAAATCCTTATTTACTTATATTACTATCTTTTATTTTAGGATTTCATTAATTCTATGACTAAAGCGTTATTTAACAGACATTTTTGTAAGTGGCTTTGAAAACTATTTTATTAATATGAAACATTGAAATAAGTCGTGAACCAACCATTTGTAAACTTTAATGTCACAGTAAGTTAACAGTAAGATTAATTCTGTTTGAATTAAAAGTTAACTTCAAAACATTTTTGTTTAATTTTCAAATTGACATAATTTAATTTTCACTTGTCTGGAAGGTTTAATGTACCTATCATTAAACAATAACTAATATTACACATAAACTAAGAATTAATGATAGTATATCGTGAACTTTCTTTGGATTGATTAAGGTTTAGATAAATTACACAATGACAATTTTCTACTTTCTATTATTCCAACTGTTTTTGACAGTTTGATCAGTTTGCTGTCAACGTTTTTCAAGAAGTGTTCAAAGCTGATGGACTGGTTTCTTCACATCCTGTCTATATGCCAGTTGCACATCCGGAAAAGATCAATGAAATTTTTGACAGCATTTCATACGATAAGGTAAATGCTGGTTTTCGTAACTACGTCAATCATTTTCTTCTTCTGCTTCGTGCCGTTTTGCACCTTTTGGAAAACAAACTTGTTCGCTATGAAGAAAGTCGTTGTTGCTACGTAGGCAATCTTAAACTTCAACTAGATTAATCTCGTAGGATTGTTTTAACTTAATGTCAAAAGTTCATATTACATGAACCAATTAAACCGTCATTTAAACTTTCATAAGATAAACTAATAAATACATTGCATGATATTTCAAAATGATTTACGCCATGTCATAATTAGCCTTTTCGCGCGAATTTAAGAATCAACTTAAATTTCATTTGTATATTTAAGGGAGCATTTCATTTGTATATTTAAGGGAGCATCCATTATTCGAATGATGAGATTTTTCCATACGACAGCGATACAAATTTTTAATTGTTGAGAATTTAGATTGAGTAATTTCTTACATCAATATTAAGCAAACAGGTTCATGATCAGTAGGAGAAATAATTTAATAAAAGCCGGTTTTGAAATTGAACAACAGTAAAGCTCAGACCTGTTTTACTGTGAAAACCGTTATAAAACACCCATTATCAAGATGCATATTGGATATAAGCAAAGGGATGTAAAGTATAACTTAATCAGTACATCTGATGACATGTGAAGTTCCACAATATAATGTTGACGCTGCCTTCAAATAACTCATATGTCAACAATCTGACTCATATGAAAATAAGACAATAACTTTTACTGTAGTTTGGATAATTTTTCAAAGTTAATGTTGTATATACTGTATGATCTGCTTTAAGTTGTTCTATCAAAGCAATCCAATTCCTGTCATCGTAGATAGGTATGCTTTAAAGACTTAATTCTGTGTTTAACATTCAATTTTGATACTTATGTCTGAATCCATTATCAGTTCATTTTTAAATACTTTACTTCCCCTCGGCAAAAACTCCCTCCCCCACCCCACCCATCATTGTTGGTTACAATCTAACGAATTATAGCATGATATGTATAAAGTATGATTAGTTCAAAATAATGTACTCCGATAAAGTTTGTGAATTTTAATTTATTGCACACGTGTAATCAATATGCAGATTGTATCAATATTTGATAAAATACGTGTTTGTATTTGTACTTCCGTTCTTTTAAATTGATTAGCGTTTTATTGAATAATAAATGAATTTATCTCTGAGTTTAGTTCACAATATTGACACTTTTGAAAATACCTACGTTAAACATTAATTTCAAAACACGAGTTAGTCTATCTATTGCAAAGGGGGGGGGGGGGGGGGGGGGGGGGTCGCAGTTAGGTGTCTGCGCAAAATGTTTTTTGATTTCCTCTATATTTTATGACAATATACCTACATGTATTAAGTTTCATTCAGAAGTGTTACTGTTATCAGTTTTGACTTACTTTTATAGAAATAGAAATTTAAAGTGGGTGGGGTAATTTGACATGTAACCAGCCAGGAACACAATCTCCGCCGCGTTTTTAAAAATGGTTCAAACTTTTTACCTGGAACTTCCGTGATAATGCAATGGACATTTTACACAACATGTTGCATTTTAAATTGTCTTGAATACTTTTTTCAACACAGAGCCACAAAGTGGCCTAATCAAATTTACTGATTTTTAATGGACGAACTTCACCAAAAATCTAAAACATTTTTTATTAGTTGAGATATTTAGGTGTTATTTTCAGCAGATATTGTAAGCTAAATAAACATTAAAATGACAATATATCAGTACACTCTGATTAATATTGGAATAGTGGTACACTCTCAAACTAGGGAAAAGTGGGTGGGGTAAATAAACATGCGAAGCTAAACATTCGAAGCAACAGAACTATAGGAATAATAATTTTGCAGTTCAAGAAATGGCCTCAGATTATCTACTTCTATCTTAATTATGCCGGTATGAGTGGTGGAGGCATATAGATTTGGTCTTGTCCGTGCATCCGTGTGTCTGAGCGTCCGTCCGTCGCCCGAAGTTTTTGACGCATCTAGCTCAAAAAGTATTTGATATAAATTGATGAAAAATTGCATGAATTTTTATCGTGATATGTACTTGCGAATCTTTCATTTTTTGTCTGGCTCCGCCCCTTTTTTCCAGAATTATGGCCCCTGACATAGTCAAAAACACATATTTTCACCTTGTGACACGCCTAGCTCAGAAAGTATTTGATATAGATTGATGAAACCTTGCATGAATCTTAACCATGATATGAACTTGCGCACCTTTTATTTTTTTACGGTCTCTACACCCTTTTTCCAGTGTTTTGGCCCCTGAAATAGTCAAAAATGCACATTTTCACGTTGTGATGTGGATAGTGCAAAAAGTATTTCATATAAATTGGTGAAACCTTGCATGAATCATTATTGTGATATGAACTTGAGCATCTCCTATTTTTCGCCTGACTCTGCCCCCTATTTCTAGTGTTATGGCCCCTGAAATAGTCAAAAATGCACATTTTCACCTTGTTGTGCGCCTAGCTCAGAAAGTATTATATATAAATTGATGAAACCATGCATGAGTCTTTATCATGATATGAACTTGTGAACCTCTTATTTGTCGTCTGGCTACTATTTCCAGAGTTATGGCCCCTGAAATGGTTCAAAATGCACATTTTTATCTAATGACGTGCCTAGCTCAGAAAGTTTGATGTAAATTCATGAAGCACTGCATGAGTCTTGATTATGATGTGACATTGCACACTTGGCATTCTTCTTGAGAACCTTAGCGCTTATTACAGAGTTATTGCCCTTAAAATAGCCAAACTAGTGGATGTTTTGTTTGTGATGCTCATAGTTCAAGAGGTATATGGCCTAGAATGATAAATCCTCTGTATAAAATGTTTGTTGAGGCTATATCCCCTTAAAACTGCAAACATGAATCATTGAATTATTGCCCCTTATTTTTGACAAATGTACAAGTGGGGGCACACCATGTGTCTTACAGATACATTCTATATCAAATACTTTCTGAGCTAGGCGTGTCACAAGGTGAAAATATGTGTTTTTGACTATGTCAGGGGCCATAACTCTGGAAAGAAGGGGCGGAGCCAGACAAAAAATAAAAGGTACGCAAGTACATATCACGATAAAGACTCATGCAATTTTTCATCAATTTATATCAAATACTTTTTGAGCTAGATGCGTCAAGAACTTCGTGCAACGGACGGACGCTCACATGCACGGACAAGACCAAATCTATATGCCCCTACCACTCATAGAGGCATAATTAAGATAGAAGTAGATAATCTGAGGCCATTTCTTGAACTGCAAAATTATTATTCCTATAGTTCTGTTGCTTCGAATGTTTAGCTTCGCATGTTTATTTACCCCACCCACTTTTCCCTAGTTTAAGAGTGAACCACTCTTCCAATATTAATCAGAGTGTACTGATATATTGTCATTTTAATGTTTATTTAGCTTACAATATCTGCTGAAAATAACACCTAAATATCTCAACTAATAAAAAATGTTTTAGATTTTTGGCGAAGTTCTTCCATTGAAAATCAGTAAATTTGATTAGGCCACTTTGTGGCTCTGTGTTGAAAAAAGTATTCAAGACAATTTAAAACGCAACATGTTGTGTATATGTCCATTGCATAGTTATTTTATCTCGAAAGTTCCAGGTAAAAAGTTTAAACCATTTTTAAAAACGCGGCGGAGATTGTGTTCCTGGCTGGTTACATGTCAAATTACCCCACCCACTTTAAATGTGAATTTCTATAAAATTAAGTAAAAACTGATAACAGTAACACTTGTGAATGAAACTTAATACATGTAGGTGTATTGTCATAAAATATAAAGAAAATCAAAAAACATTTTGCGCAGACACCTAACTGCGACCCCCTCTTTCATATACTTATGTATAGACTGATTTTGTCTATATTTAGTTGAGCAAGTCAAGTCTCTCGTTAACCTTTTATAATGCCTATACATAATGCATGTATACCTTCATTTTCACATACGATTATTAGTTAAATTAAAGTTTTCTTTGTTGTAGAGAGCTACATTTGATGTTGTGTTTGAGTATGGTATTTTTGAACATCTTTCTTGATAATCATAAATCAGAATTTCGTGGAAAGTGTTAGACACGTTTATATGTATGATATAACAAACTTGTTACACTCCTTTTTTCAGACATATTTGAACAGTTTACGGTATGATGCTTCTTTCCATGATGACCTTTGGTTTGCCCTGGACAACGTAAGAAAATATATATAAATACGTCTTACAGTAAAGAGTCATGGCTATTTTTGTTTTTAAAATACGAGAACAACTTTCGTTTGAATTTTACACAATTTAAGTAAAATGTAATAGCAAAATTCATAGAATAAGTTGTTCCAAAACTATATCTTATTAATATATATTGTTTAAGATCTAAAAAAATGAATTTAGCTTTGTATGTATTAAGAAAAATTGGGTATTTCTCTTTTAATGAATAAATACCGGTTTCAGTCCATAAAAAGCTGGTAAAATACCATATGATTGAAAGACTAGACAGTATTTCGAAAATTCTATTTACATTAACGTTAATTTTGAATAAATTTCCAAGAAAAAAAAAAACACAGCCAGGGGCACGTTTCATGAAGACTACTAAGGACAAAGTTATAACTTGGGAGTAAGGTGTTCACGAACATCATTTCAAGTCGATTTAGTTTAATTATTCGCATAGTCTAAGAATCTGAACTGAAGAAATATAAGGTAGATTTGTCTTATACATTATAATACATGTCTTTGATAACTTGTACAAAGTATAGCTTATGAAAAAAAATGTGATTTAAAAGTCCGCGAACAAAAGATGGAACATGATATGTTTGTGAAACAGGCCCCGGGATTATACAGTATAAGGTATTACTTAAAACAGACACGTATCATTTAGGCCATTAGTGAATAACTGTAAGTCTTACAAATATGAGGTCTCCAAGCGTGTTTTGCTATCCGTTCATTACGTTTCAACAGCTACTTGTACAAAAGCAGATGAGTGTAAAAATGAATCGGCGGATGTTTCTTTGAAATAGTATTCAAAGTAGCAAAGACACACCTATGAAAAGGGGCATTCGTTGGGAGTGGTTTAGGTTGCTGAATTCGAATCACGTGCCCTTCAGCAATGTTGGTTCGAGCTTCATTTGAGGCGTACAATTCTTCAAGTGAAGAAATTATCCTCCTGGCTTATGGAAGGTCGGTGGTTCTACCCAGTTGTCCACCCAAGATAAAATAATGCTTGGAGAGGCACCTGGGGTCTCCCTTCACCGCGAAAAGCTGGAAATCGCCATATGACCTATACTTGTGTCGGTGTGACGTTAAACTCAATAAAAACAAGCAAACACATATAAACGCTTTAGTGAAAAGGAGACAAATTAATCTTCTTCTGTATTTCGTTAACTTGAGTATTTTTTGTTTTTGATCATTTCCAGCAATCTACAGTGGAACGCAACACTGTAACTAACGTCAAGGAGATTATGGATACCTGGATCCTACAAATGAACTATCCTGTTGTCAAGGTAACGTTTGACAAGGCTGGACAGCTAGGACTAGAACAACATAGATATCTGCAAGATCCTAATGCAACGGACCCTCGAGAATATACATCACCATTTGGGTTTGCATACTATATTATAATCAATATAAACTTAAAAGACATTGCTTCAAGTCTGTTCAGATAGGATTGCAATATCTAACGGCAGGTTTGTCTACTGTTTCATCAATATAACCCATAAAATCTTTACTTTAAAGACATTCATGCAAATCTGGTCAAATAATACTGTAGCATTTATATGAGCTATGCTCAGTTTAAATGTAAAATGTTGTGGTTTGGCATAAACAAACCTGCTACAGTTTACATTTATTGCGAACGTATGTTTTTAATTGTTATCATAAATGTTTATCTCTTTCATTTTACTTTTAGATACAGATGGCATATTCCATTCTCTTATACAACGAGCGTCGATAAACGGTTTGATGTAAGCTCTAAAGATGTCATATGGATGCACAAAGATGAAACTAATACCGGTAGTATGCATCTTTATTAGTGACAGTTTAATATCAAAATATGGATCGCTTGTTTGCTGTTTCCTTTTCCAAAAAAGAACCCTGTATTTGATATATAGTACGCAAGTTATCAAATGAAACAGAAGAAAATACTTTTATGGAAAAAAATCTTGCAAACAATATTTGATGACGCACAATTGTGTGGCAGACTTTCTAGCACAAAAACTGACCGATCTTGCCGTCATTTTCTGAGAGTTGTAGATACAATGATATTAAAAATGACTATTTTCTAGTGTAGTAGTTTTTTCATGATACCTGAATCTGAGCTACAAAGGTCAAATTATAAGAAGTCTTTCAATGATAAAGAACAAATGTAAGTGTCTTAAACCATACATTACAATCAATTTCGAAATTTTAACACGAAGCTAATTAAAACGAGACTTTAGTACTGACATATTAGGCCGCTGGTACTTTCTACTCGTGGAGAGGAGGTTGGGGTGGGGTGGGGGAGGGAGTTTTTGCCGAGGGGAAGTAAAGTATTTAAAAATGAACTGATGTTGGATTCAGACATAAGTACCAAAATTGAATGTTAAACACAGAATTAAGTCTTTAAAGCATACCTATCTACGATGACAGGAATTGGATTGCTTTGATAGAACAACTTAAAGCAGATCATACAGTATATACAACATTAACTTTGATTATTTGTTAGGTTTTAAGATAAACCAATAACATTGAGGTCATAAGGCGACTTTCTCAGAACATTGTACTAGTACATAAAAAGGATGTACATTTGTTCAGGTTCGACAATGCAGAAAGCTGGGTTGAACCACCTACCAATAGCCAGCCAATCGGGGTAGATTTCTGGCTTGAAAAACCTCTGTATTCATATAGGGTTTCTAAAGCACAAGGCTGAGGGTCAGACGCGCGTGGTTTACAGATAATGTATACACAACGCATTTGCTTTAGTTTTAATTACGTCAATAATACTTATTGGATTTGTAAAAATTAACATTTTCTTTATCAGTTTAGACATATAATGTGTGTTTCCAGGCTGTTCATGCTACCAACAGAGCACAGATTATAAACGACGCTTGGAGTCTTGTAACGTATGCAAATATAAATATGACATTGTTATTAGCTGGACAGTAAATGATCTCAACATCAGAAGAATACTGCCAGAAGAATTGGAAACGAGACCTATGTTATTTTTGCGAATGCTCTTGACATAACATAAACACTCGCATTATGATGTAACAAATTAAATTAAACCTGAGATTAGAAAATAGTCGAAACTGAAATAGTTGTAAGAAGTAAATACTAAATATTTACAGGATAAGTAAAGGTTAAAACTGCCTTTATATTTAATATGACATGTAGTACTGAGTTGTTTTGCATTCAAAATCGTACAAATCATGAACATTATTTCTTGTGGTATCTCTGGCAGGAAATACAGTCACGTGCTATCTCTGACAGGAGATACTTTCAAGGCACCGAGAGTAGTGTTTGTCTCAAAGAGAAAAACAGAAATACGAAAGTGATTATGTAGTACTAATAATATTAGCAATACACATGAGAAATAACAATACAGAGTATTATGTAGCATGTAATGACATTATTACAGCGTATCTGTTTACAAGTCATTTCATTATTTCAGATCAGGTGATCTTGATATGTCGGTCGCATTGAGAACAACAGAATACCTAAATAACGAAAGAGAACTAGCACCTTGGACCGCTGCAAAAAAGCAACGGTCCAAGGTGTTAGTTCTCTTTCGTTATATTTTTGTTGGTTCTATGATAAAGAGGCATCTAATATACGGACCGTTCATGGTATGTCAACATTTGCTTGTAAGACAAAAAAGCCGAATTATGCCAATTAAATATGTGAAATATTAAGGCGATTTATTGTACAGTACATTTTGTCTGCATAAAATCAGAGAGGCATACACTATGTTTATTTTTATGAATGATAAAGCATTATTTTGACATTATACTGTCTTTTAGACAATTGCTTTCAACAAGTAAAAATACATCATTATATGTATTCCGATTGAATATTTTTCACAACTACGGCTGTCAAATAAATTGCGTTACTTCTTACAACTAACTGGAGCACAAAAATAATTGAATTGAAAGTGAATTTGCTCAGGCTTGATTAATAAACAGGTACCACCTTGTACTTTCTTACGCGCAATCTGTAAAAAGACATACATACATGATGAAGGAAGTCCATCAAAATCATTTGCTGGCATGTCTTTTTTTTGTGTGAGAGCCGTCAAAAGTAATATGTAATGTACACAGTGTTATGTAATCAGCTGAACGATGCACAACGTTGTACTGTTTCACAAAACTATACACTATTACACAAAATTGTGCAACAACAAAAAGCGGCGTTGTTACACAAAACTGCAATATCACACAATGCAAATGAAAGTAGGTTTCGGCCAAGAAAATCTTTTAGATATTAAGAGGAACAGAAATATTTGATGAAAGGCGCCAACTTTAATAAACATATGTGCAATTTGATATTTAACAAATAGATATTATAAAAGATAATAGGAAAGGGTAGATTTCTCGGAAGCACAGAGTACCAAAAACACAACCCAGAGCCACGCATTTACATAGTAGGCCCACAACAAAAAGAAGCTGTACTGGAAAAATATTTCAGACAGGTTGCTTCAAACATCCAACAAGTATATATTAATATAAGCTAAATATTGATAAAGGGGAAGGAAATGGCAAGGGGCGATACGGGGCCGGGGGTGGGGTTGGGGGGGGGGGGGGGGGGGGGGCGAACAAGGAAGAACACACAAGGGAACGCCATGCTCCTCAAAAACAGCCGTACCACTACGCAAACCACAACAGCACAGACACCTATGCACCAAAGACAAACACACAACGACGACCAACCGAACAACACACAAGAAAACAGCAGGGCACCGTTATAGATTCACAAGCTTACAAACGATAGAGAGCTTTTAAAACAATACTTTCAATGAATAAAGTTAAAAGAATATTGTACAGATTTATTCTATGAAAAGAATTCCTCTATAACCAACTACTTGAAGCCGTTTAAATGATGGTAATAATATTCATGATAATGATCCTGGAAACAGTAGGGGAATCTCAGCAGTATATACACACTGTAAATGTCTCTATTTCCAGAAATTTATGCAGAACAAGACCAGATTTGTGTTTGAAGAATTAACATTGAATAATACTGGATCTTCACACCTGGATTCGTGAGTAACTTGAGTACTTTTTTCATCGTTGTTATTCTTTAAAAATCGTTTGGTTTCCCGGATAACTGTCAAAAAGCTAAATTCTGACACTATAATAGTGTGCAACCTACTTATTTGACCAGTCGGAGTGAGTTATTTTTAAAAAAATGTGGCTTCTTATTCATGAAGACCAGTGCGACTGTCGCAATAATTTTCGAAGAACGGCTCTACACGCTGAACATCGACTGAATGCGCATGCGTACAAATGACTACCCTTTCATTAATTTTCTGAAAAGGTACAGATGTATTTCAAAGGAAGCCGAAACATGTTTGTTACTTCGAAGTGTCAGTCAAAGGTAGACGGAGACAAACCGTCAATAAAATTAACATGGCCTTCCACATAGGTTTCTTTTTTTTTTCCACGCAGAATTAACTTGATGAACTCTAACTATAACATAGTACAATACAACCGTTTTAATAAACTGCTATTTAGTTTTACCAGCAAATGATCTTTAATTTTATTACATTGAACAAGACCTATGACATTTTTATTAGTCAGTGTTGCAGTTAACTTGATATTTATCATTTGGACTAGTAGTACTAACAAAATTACTAGTTCCAGTGATAGATGTACAGTGAGCACATTTCGATGAAAAAAATGCATTTCTGATGAAATACTTAATGTCAAAATGGACAAGAATGTCTTTAAGATTTTTATTCTTTAAACGCAACCAAGGTTACCTATCATGAAACCTCTGCACTGAACAATTAGAGAAAAAAGCGAATCCCTATACGCTTTAAAGATTACACAATTGTAAGGTAAATAAGGATTTCTGATTTTGCAACTTGTAATTAGAGCCTCTTCGTTTGTGACACATAAACTATTCTCAAGTGCAATATCAACAGTATCTTTAGGGAAATCTCTGAAGTTATGTTTTGTGACGAAAGGATTTAATATTTAATATACACCTTTGTTATGAAACTGCTTTTGAGAGTAGCGCAATAAACAACCAGAATCTTATCTTTTTAAATGAATAGGTATTTACGGCGGACTATAGCAGGGCTTGCCTGTTCATATGGTGTACAAGCGTGCGTAGATGAAGCTAAACAGATGTTTTCGCAGTGGATGGGTGATCCTGAAAATAATCCGTAAGGTTCTAGAAACTCTAGTTTAATAAATATTCCCTACTCATTTAGTATGTTACAGTTTTTATTAACTTACACTCATTGTTTAACAAACAAGAAAATGCTTAAATCGGTATTTTGCTATCTGTATCAAGTTATAAAATGCTACCTCATTTCGTTTTGAAATATTTTTACGATGGACATATTCTAATAGTACTATGAGGCCATTCTGAAGTATTTCTAGTCCGCAATAAAAACATGAACATTCAGTAAAACCAAAAACAAACAGATTAAGTGCATTTCATAATTTTTGTTAGTTCCAAGAAGTTTCTGCGCTGAAGCATGTGTTGGGAAAAGGTCTACGTTATTGCGAGGCAGATTACGTTATTTTGGTTGTGTTTAACGTCACACTGACACAGTTATATTTCATTGACGCTCCTTCCTTTTCACTGTCACTCTGTCGTCCTTTCAGATATTTAGAAATGGCAAAAGATTCCAAAGAGATGAATGGGGAAGCTATCGTTTATGCTGTTTTATACACATCATCAAGTGCCTTTGGTCGGTAAGTATTAAATGATATAATTTATTCGGCTGATATTTCTAGCTTTTAAACACATTTTTAAACTCCGCTATTAAGGATTTAACATGCTTTGGTCCTATAACGGTTTAAAAGAAGGATAAAGGTTTGATAGCGTACACGTTTGTTTGTTTGATTGTTTTGGTTTTAACGTCATTTTTCATCAGTTATGTAACGGCGGGCAGTTAAGTTAACCAGTGTACATTTGGTTTATCATGCTGCAATTGTACGCTTTATCAGTTTGACATTATGGAATTTTGAAAGTGTTCACATGCGTCCATTAAAGTATAAGACGTTGTAAAATGTAAATAATACCTGATCAAAACAACCAGATTGCAGGAATTTTTGATGAATACTAGTATTTGCTTGGTGAGAATGCAAACTTCGTCAAATTACATTAAAAACATTTTACGGTCTGGTACCTATTGCTCTCGCTAAAACAATATCTAGCCAAAATACGTCTGACCCCTCTATTTATGTTACAAGGGTACATCAATCGTATTGTATTTTTACCACGTTCGAATCTTATATCGGGACTTGACGCCGTTTGTGACGTCATTTTAAAGTATATCGTCGCGTTAAAACGTTTCCTATCCTCGATACTTTCAATTTCACCCAGGCTAAAGAACATTGTCAAGTGTAAATGCGTTTTTAATTTAAATGATTAGGTTTGCATCGAGAAATATGCACTCTTTCTTTCGCGGAATATTGCTTTCGCGCAATATTTATGCTTCGGAACTCGTTTAGATTTTCTTTTCAAAATACTGCATGTTCAACTGAAAAAAAGACTTTATGGTCACATTACTTCCAAAAGTAATGTACCTGAAGTTAGATATATATATATATAATGTCAAGAGATCATGCCAACAACTTTCGATTTCGAAGTTTAATACATTAAATTTTACAAAACATCATCATTCACAAGCAGACAATATATCTTTTTTACTTTCATATATTATATATATCTTTTTCTATATGAAGATATCTGTTGGGAACTTTTTGGCTATGTGTTTACGCTGTGAGGTTTCACTTCACCATTAACTTCTGGAAGCTCGATAAATGACAATACCAAAGATAAAAAATGCCTATGCTTCTCTTTTTTTTCAGATCACTTGCATGGGATTTCTTCCGAACAAATTGGGATTTCTTTTTTAATCAGTAAGTATCTCATGTTCTGTTGCTGTATTAATCAAATTTGATTCAATCATTATTTTAATGATATTAAACGAAGTACAAAATTGTGACGAATAGGATGAAAATATATCGATTTTCTCAGTCTCCAACAATCTGTCGGGCTTCCGTAAACGTTAATACACAAAAGCGTGTATTGTCCCTATAATGATTCATGAGTCTTGACAAATCTGACTGATATTTTAGAACCATGATTGCAGTAGTTACTAAGCAACATAATCCAACTGTATGCAGGAAATAAATTAGTTTAAGTTCCTTTTATCACTTACTGTACTTTAATTTATTACAGGTTAAGCGCAGGAGATATTTCGTATATTATTATAAAAGACATAACGTCATCATTCAATACACAAACTGATCTGGAACAGGTATATTTCTTTTCTTTCCTTATATATTTCTAAGGCTTTGAAAGCGTTTTATTTGCAAAAAAAAAGTCTTTGCTAGAATAGCATCATTTAGGCAAATATAAGCAGACGTAGATGTAATACAACCATAGCATTACTTTCAATGTTCTCAACCCAAATATATTCTTTTGTGTAATATATTATACACGTATAGAACAACTAGAAAACTGCTATTTAATGGAAAAGTCAGTAAAATGATAATTTACCGTTGAAAACATTATTTCATCAAAAAGTCTGCTAAATTCTAGTCAAATACATACGAGGGGCGTTCAATATGTAATGTTACTCCGTATGTAGTTATTTTTAGATGCGGTTTTCGGCACATTATAGAGCAATTTATTGGGAACACAATGCTATGTAAATTATAACAATTGGTAGGTTCAAAGTAAAAATATAATTATTTGTGTGAGGTGTACTCAGGTAATCTGGACCATAATTATAATTTAGGTTTGCCCTGGGCATCCAGAGTCTCAGGAAAATAGAATAACTTGTAAAATCACAAAATTCTATCATTTTTCTATGAGGTACAGCAAGTTGTGATGAGTTTGTGTTTGTTTTAAACTATTTATCGCATTTTTAATTTTACAACACAACTAAAAAATCTAAACTCGAGGTTGATTCCATCTGGAATGGGTGTTGAGAGCAATTAATCAAAGTTGTAAGAACTAGTTTCGCAATCGAGAATTAAGATACTAGTATCAACTTAAGATACAAGAATTTTTAAATGATGATTATCGCCCCTGACAAAATTGCAGAGGCTTATTGTACTCAACTTATCATTTTTCGAGTAAAATTATACACATTCAATTTAATACTGTTATAAACTTTTTTAATTTAGTTTTCAAATGTTTTTGTGAAGACCATGATTTGTTTTATCTGTTTAAACTGAAAATTGAACTATAGTTCTAGTTGTTGAATAGTAGAATCAAGGAAATACATATTACAATCTCAATGTTTTGGACATAAAATTGTCCAGTATACCAGAGTACACCTCACTCAAATGATTATATTTTTACTTTGAAGCTACCGATTTTTATGATTTATATAGCATTGTGTTCCCAATAAATTGCTCCACAATGTGCCGAAAACAGCGGTTACGGAACTATGTACGGAGTAACATTACATATTGAACGCTCCTCGTAATTAGTTCAATCGCGCAATACCAGCGCAGTTTTAATTGAACATTTTATTTACTACAATAGGTATGGCGTATGACCTCCGTTGACTTCTCTTTATATTACCGCAGATCGAATCTTACTTTCCAATGGATCTAGGGGGAGGGGGAAATACTTCAGGCCATAATTTGTAAATTATACATGTTATTAAGTGAGCAGTGGTATATGAGTGTAACTGTGCACAACTATCCAATAATTGTCCTTGTCCCCTTTTATCATTTACGGTTATTATTCTGCCCCATTTTAATATTTAGATACGGTTATTTTATAGTTTATGCACTTTCATTAGTTTGAATTTGTTGCGTCAATCGGTATGTCAGTTTATTCATTTCATAATAACACTGCTTGATGTTATATGCTTCATGAATACAGTGACTATGATCATTTTTATTAAGCGCTGCCACCTTACACTCAAATCTATGAATCCACCATTTTTCGACTTACATTTGCCCGTTCTGTAATAACCTTCTGTCACAGCTGGAGTCTAACATTCGCATATTAGACTATGAAGATAGTCACCAATTTGATAGTCCATGTTTACAGCAAAATGAAATTCCAATATATCATCATATAGACTGCTTGAAGAACTTTTAATTTAAAATTGATGGTTTTTAATTTCTTAACAGTTGAAAGCACTTATTGACAGTATAGACAACTTTGGATCCTGTGCACGTGCTTTTACTCAAGCGCTTGAAAAGACAATGAGAAATATCAACTGGATGGCTGTAAACGTTCCAGTGATACAGAGCTGGTTCCATGAACAAGGATACTAAAGTTTATTATTCTAACAAGACAATTGCAGTATAGTAATTTGATTACTTATGTTATACTTCTCATTGCGAGAAATTATGTTAACTGATTTTAGGTAAAATGCGTCATCAGATTGTGATGAAATTTTGACATTGACGATATTTCCGAAAAACAAGCTTTACTTTGTTTCAGTTTTATTACACTTATTGCTGATGCAAACCTTCAAATCCCTTTTTATCTGGCGCGTTCTAAGAAAAGCTGGAAAATGAGCATTTTTTATATTTTTGTTACGTCCTTACAAGACACATGTATATGGTATCAATTTCATTTTGGAAACATGTACGAATTAATTCTGTCTACTATATTTTCCATTTAAAATTGAAAAAGCGTTTGACACGTGGTACCGGAGGTAAACTGCCTTAGTTATAAAGCTTTATATTTAAATGTCGTTAAGTGCGTATTCCTCCGTGGTCAATACCGCAGGAAATATTTTATTGCAGCGGCGACCTGAACTCGATTCCCGACTCGGACATGGTATTTGTTCTTGATTTGGATAGTTTAGAAACAAAAACCCTGTTTTAATGGTCATAATATGAACAAACTTCAATGTCAGAAAGATCATTTTTAGCCAAAATCTGGATGCCAGTGCCTTTAATCATATATCACCAATCTCAGGTATTTTCTTTTTTGTTTTAGATGCTTCTCGTTTTGTTGTCAGTATAAATATGTATTATTAATGTACTCACAATGTACCATACGATGTTATTATGCTCCCACATTAATGTGGCATATAGCGTTGCTGCTATCCGTACGTCCGGACTTGCGCCCTGAAATCTTTTGTATTCAACTGCTCCCACACTATTGACGTGATTCGCTTCAAACATTTACAGATGAACAAGCTGGATGTGCAGTAGAGCATAAAGGAAGGAACTTTTGCTGTGACTATTTTTAACACAGTTATGGCCTTTTAATTGTTTTGCTATGTAGAATATAGAGAAAATTCTTTTGTGTCCAACTACTCAAACACTATTGAAAGGATATGCTCAAACGTTTCACAGATGAAAAAACCTTGATGTGAAGATGACCGTGAATAATGGATTTGTTTCTGTGGCTTTTTTTCTAGAATTATGATGGCTCTTTCTTAAATTCACAAAATAGGACAACATTTTGGTGTGTTCAACTCCTCATACACTTTTTGAAGGAATGATTCAAAGTTGTTCAGATGCACAACCTTATCTGAATGTGGGGGCATCCGTGTCCTATGGACACAATTCTAGTTCGTTCTCATAGCAAATGTAGCAAACGTTTCCTCTGGTTTATATTTTTCTTTATGTATCTTATTTTATTATATTTTCATAAGAATTCTAGTTTACCTCTTGTATCATTTAATTGTTTTAAGAAACCATATTGCAATAGCTAATTTTGCCGTTTAATTTATGTTGACCTTGTGTTTCGTTTCAACAAGATCAACATGTGTATATTACCATATGACATATTTAAAAGTACAGAACGATTAAGTATCTAAATTGATAGTGGAATCATTACTAGAATTGTTTGGTATTTACATTTAGTAAATTCTGCTGTACAACAGTTTATATGAGCCGTGCCATGAGAAAACCAACATAGTGGGTTTGCGACCAGCATGGATCCAGACCAGCCTGCGCATCCGCGCAGTCTGGTCAGGATCCATGCTGTTCGCTTTCAAAGCGTAATGGAATTAGAGAAACTAATAGCGAACAGCATGGATCCTGACCAGACTGCGCGGATGCGCAGGCTGGTCTGGATCCATGCTGGTCGCAAAGCCACTATGTTGGTTTTCTCATGACACGGCTCATATCGCTTTGATGATATCAATATAGTTGCATTTTCATGTTTTCTTAAATGTTTGATAAATGTCATTGTTAACATGCAATTTATTGTACACCTTCTACGCTGAACTATGATATTGTATGTGTATGCTATTTACTGTCGCTGCTGTCTATTATGTATTGTTTGTGTTCTTATATCATTTAGCCTTATGGAATATTAAAAAATAATCTCAGCAAACTTGAACTTATGTATAATGAAGAAAATGATTTAGTATCATGTAACCAACAAACTTCTCATGACAAGATCGTGCTCACTTACCCTTGCCACCCTTGAAATGTGCAAAGGTGCACGTGCGACGAATGCCACCCAAATCCATGAATAAACTATCGTTTTTCATTCGTGAAAAAAACCTCTCGGTGAGCGTTCATCTTTTTCGTTCAATATAACTTAGATCATATATTTTGATTGATTTTTCAAATTACACGTATTCTTAATTTTGGCTAAATATGTAATTGTCAAAGTAAACCCTTGACAAGTATGATACAACAGTTTTTAGCTCGACTATTCGAAGAACAGGGGAGCTATCCTACTCGCCCCGGCGTCGGCGTGAGCGTGAGCGTCACACAAATGTTAAAGTTTGCGTACCACCCCAAATATTTTCAAAGTCCATTGACATATTGCTTTCATATTTTGCATACTTGTTTACCATCATGACCCCAGTCTGTAAAAAGGAGGAGGCAACTCTATCAAGCATTTTGACTGAATTATGAACCCTTTTCGTCTTAGAATAAATGTTAAAGTTTGCGTACCACCCCAAATATTTTCAAAGTCCATTGACATATTGCTTTCATATTTTGCATATTTGTTTACCATCATGACCCCAGTCTGTAAAAAGGAGGAGGCAACTCTATCAAGCATTTTGACTGAATTATGGCCCCTTTTCGACTTAAAATAAATGTTAAAGTTTGCGTACCACCCCAAATATTTTCAAAGTCCATCTAAATATTGCTTTCATATTTTGCATACTTGCTTACCATCATGACCCCAGTCTGTAAAAAGAAGGAGGCAACTTTATCAAGCATTTTGACTGAATTATGGCCCCTTTTCGACTTAGAATATGCTTATTGTAATGTTAAAGTTTTTACTCATTGCTTATATTATACTGTCAAGCACTGAGAGTCGAGCACGCTGTTCACTGACAGCTGTTGTTATATTTATATCATTACTTAGGTTTAGTATGTTTACCAAGTTAATACTTATGCTTAAACAACTCTTTCTTGATTTAGCAACAAGGGTAGGAACATCAATTTGGAAAATACCTCCAGTGAAAATCAAACATATATCAAACACTCAGAGAGCATATGTAAGTGAAAATGATCATGTCTTAAAGATTTGAACAAAACCGTTAAAATATGATTAACTATATCTTAACGCCATTGCAATGTGTTTTAGTTTTCCTTAAATTATCATGTAAAGGCAGGTCACATGTTCGTGTAAAAATATTGTTACGTTTACTCTTTATTTAAGAAATAATTAGTTCCCAAACGTGGTTTATCGTAGAATAACCCGAGTTTTGAGTTCTTATGCGTAGGAATATATCACGAAGGACGTAGGCCTGAGTGATATATTGTCTCGCATAAGAACGAAAAACTCGGGTTATTCTAAGATAAATCACACTTGGGAACTTATTATTTCCATTCTAACACGACATACTAATATCAACAATGCTAGAAAAAATGGTAACTACTTTTTACGACCGTGCTACGCACCTGGATTGGATGACGTTATTGCACGCGATTGGTTTATTGCAGAATAACCAGAGATAGATTTTTCTCTATACGTATGTAGGTTATTTGCTGGTCGTGTTAGAATGTTTAATTAATATTTAAAGTTATAAAATTACTTAAGGTATTAGACCCGCGCCTCCTTTTGAAGAGTATTCAATTCCTAACATAGACCTACTTCGACTGAAATTTTTCAAGGGGCGTAGGTTCAAGCCCCACTGTGGCCAATGCTTTTTTCTTATTTTCCTTTTTGCTCGTAAGCTTTTACTTTTTTCAAGACTTATTACTGATTTATTGTACAAAGTGGAAATTTTTCTTGCTGTTCAAAGTGAATTTATCTTTGAAACAGAAGGGACCGGGTTAGACATCTTTAAAAATATTGAGATACATGCGGTAAAAGTTCTCTAGTTTGCCTTTACATTTTAGATTACATATTGTGGAAGAAATGTAGGTATGTTTTACTTCTGCCCGAAGGTTATTTTTAAATAAAGTGAGCAAAATTTAAAACAGTCCCACAGAACTCGACCTTAATTTTTCGGTGTTGGAGTTAGAATTCTGTCTCATTCAATCCGTTTACTCGAGCTATCCTAGAAAAATTATATTGACAGTTTTATTTTTGAGTTTTGTTATTGTTTACCAATAATTTGATGTTTCTTTTGTCAAGATTAATGGTATAATGAATTCTCTGCAAACGTTTTGGACAGTGGCCATCACTTTGGAATTTGTCTCTACTTGAGCTTGAGGAAATGCCATAAATTATACAATATTTATAAATACAGCACGGTAAAAGTTGTTTAAAAATTGCAACACAGTGCGAAATACGGTCAACTTTAAGAATATACCAAGCAAAATGCCATTTTTTCAACATTACTATTAGGGGTCTAATACCTTAAAATAAATGCTTCTGTGCGTGAGTGTTTTTTTTTTCACATTTCATTACACTTTGTGAATATTCTCAGTCCAACTGCGTGTGATTTTTATCGTTCTAGGCTCCCATAGGATATTCTTATAGATATTAGTAGATGCTGAACGCTGTCCGAAATGCAGAGTTTCTGAAAACCTATATCATACACCCTTTATACAGACAAACAAAAAACTGGAAGAATGACAAAAGTGTTCAGTCGAATTGAAATTGTATGACTGAAACTATCTGAAGGCATTCAATATCTTGATGGAAATGTATAATCAAGTAGACAGAGATGTAATGAAGAATTATCCAGCGGTAGCCAACTAAAATAATCGATACTTAATTCTGAATGTCTCAAGGCAAAATTGCTCATTGCAAAATAACACCATATTAGTTGTTTGTCTACTCCATTAAAGTCTGCTGGGAATGATTGGTTATTGACAGTGCATAATACTGTTGTCCTTGTTTTCTCCTCAGACTTAAAGAAACAGTATGACAACGTGTATCCTTTATTATCAGACGTATTAGATTTATTTATTACAAAATTATTCAATTGGTTAGGGTTACTAAGTTGTTTTTTGGCTGTGTGGGAAGGGGGGGGGGGGGGGGGGGGGGGGGGGGCACTGGTTGATTTTTTTATTTCATTTATTATTATTATTATTATTATTATTATTTTTGTACCACATTTATTTAGCAGTCTTTTCATACAAAATATGTGCGTTCAAAAGTGCTTTACAAAGACATTAAAGAACACATACATACATACATACATACATACATACATATATATACATGTAAATACATTGGTAAAAGATTAAAAGAAATAGTAATTAAAACAAGATCATCCTTAAATTTTGCTCAACGTTAAATCACATTACATACACTATTAAAGGAGAGCAATCCCTTTCTCAACACGAAACAAACCTGTCATGTTTTTATTTACGGGTTTACTCTTTCAAACAATCTGTATTTAATGTTCATCTTCCGAATAAGTTTGAGTTTAACGTCATATAAACATTTTATAGGTCACATTGCGACTTTCTAGCTTTTGATTGTGGAGAAACCCCCAGATGCGATGTCGTGCATTATTTCATCATGGGCGGACACTTGGACTCGAACCTTCATTAGTGAGGGGCAAGTGAATCTTAATTAAAGTTACGACGTGCAAAGTTATTCGGTAACCATAAGGCAACTCAGTAAAGACAACAATTGTAACAGAAAAAAAGTGCAAAAGCGTTCTACTGTAAATATTTTACAAGGACAAGGTAATGAAATTAGATCTAAAGTTAGCAGTAGAGGAAGTATACAAAAGTGTAAAAGTGATTTACCGATGCAGTTTATTCACACTAGTGTGTTGTCTGAGCTAACAGCTCAACGGGCAATTAGAATTCACGTCTTATTGTATATGAAACGGAAACATTTCCGGGAAACTTGTTCACTGATAAAACACCGTCAGAATCTGCTAGATACTTTCTGCATGTGATATATTATATAGATATATATAGAATCAGTGAGTAATACACATATGAAAACTACTTTCGACTTATAGTAGCACAATAAAAAAATGCTTAAGATTTATCGTCGCACAATTACATCTTTTAGTATATTCAATAGATATATTTTAAATTAAATATCTAGACCACAGTTTCCTTATCTATAAATACCTAGTAACTTAACACATGTGATAAATATGTATATTTATTCTAAAACATGAACATTTATTATTCACACCTTTTAAAATCATGGTTCTAAGACATAGTCAATTTATTGTAAAGTTCGTCCCATGGTAAGCGTCCATGTTGCCATTCCAAATCAGTCTAACACAAAGTAAACCACATTTAACGAAAAGCACAAATACAAAAAAAAAAAAAAAAAAAAAAAGAAAAAACAATATCCCACGATATATCTGTATATCTTAGAATTAAGTCTTTAATCTATATATAAAATGTAGCGGGATTTAAAATCTTAAACACAGTTTAACATAAACACCTTCGTTGGGCGCGTATCTGAGTTATTTACTTGCAAGACCCTTGCTTATTAGTAATTACATATAGCCTTAAGAGGTTTTGCAAATCAACACAACTCATTTTCTCAACAGCTGTGAAGATGTAAAGCGGAAATGAATTTTAACAGATGTGAAGATAACAAGCAGAAATGAATCTCAACAGATGTAAAGATATCACGCAAAATGGATCTTTACAACCCTAAAAGAGTAAAGTGTACTTATTTGTTGTGAAAACAATTTTACACTTTACCGTCTCACCGCCTGCAACATTTTCATTTTGGTCGTGTAGGGGGGCGGCCTGGTTAGTTTCTACTTTGTGTATCATATTATCATATTATCACAGCAGCGTTGTTTGTGTTTTGTGGTTGCCGTATAAAGTGTCCCCGTACATTCAATCTTTTATGTTGTGTTATTGGTACAGTTTACTTTTTCAGCTTGAACATTTCGGCTTTTGTGGTTCCAATACTCCCGCTTTCATATCTTTAAGTATTGTAGAAACACCCCTTGGATATGATGCCTGCTTTTTATTTTTGTCATTTGGCATTTGCTGTGATATGCAGTCTCCATAACCACATATTCCCTTTTTAAATTTCAGTTTGTTTAGTTTTGTTCAATGTTTCTCGTTTAGGGCAAGTCCATTATTTTAACTTGGGACATACACCGCTTTTCATGGAATTACATACTAACTAACTAGTGTAACACTGAAGGTTCCATATGCACCGCCATATGAACACATTTGTGGAGTTTCCACTTTTTTCTTAAAACTTACTTGAATTCGCAATCAAATGTTATTTTATAACAGTCATTTGTAAAAAAAAAATGAATTTCGTGTTAACATAGCTACTATATAGCAACTATTACTTTTTTCTTCAAATACAAGATTGAAATACACTAAAATGTATAAAGAAGTATTCATATCTAATATGCATGTTTGGTTACATTTTTCGCAATAAAATATATCTAATTCAACTGCGTTTTAATAAAGCATTGGATAAGAAAATTGTGACTTTGCTTTATAGTTTGTTCTAAATATTGGTAAATTTCAAAGTAAATAGCAATAATAACTACAAAATATTCTACAGGTCAGTAATTCATTTTCTTTTTGGATTTAACGTCGCGCCGACACATGATAGGTCATATGGCGACTTTCCAGCTTTAATGGTGGAGGAAGACCCCAGGTGTAATTGATATCTAAGATATCTAATTCTAACATATTTGCATTTTTGTGTGTCTAAAGTTTTACTTGTTAAAATCATGATCACAGGGAGGTTGTCAATACGCTACAAGGAGGGATCTAAAGAGAAATGTTTCAAAAGTTTTAAGATGCATATTCTGATGCACATTTCCAAAACGCTATTGCGTCTGATTGTTCGTATTTATGATTGTTCTTCTATTTCCGTTTGCAAAAGGGTAAGTACATCTTGGCAGGTATTTGTTGACACATATTGTCAGATGCCCCATTTAAAAAAAGTTGTCAAGAAGAGCATTTGTTAATATATAGACGAATGGTATGTGAGTAATATTAACATTGGCTGCTTTGCAGCATATTTGCCGCATTAATGTTTATAACACAAATTATTTCCAGTAGGCTTATAATGACATCACCTTATTATTAGACCGTTTGATTAGGTAAACTATGTTAGCAACATACGCATGATTTGTTCAATTAAATTTTCTCCGCAATCCATATAATGAAGGGGCGCAAATTAAAGTTTAAATATCCCCAAATAAGATCAGCACTTTATATTAAAAATAAGTCTCTGACAATATCTAATCCATTTTAAGCTTCAGCGCGAGCCCATTCCATAATTCTAAATGACATTCCCTTTTTCATACAGTCATTCTTTGCGAAGCGATCTAAAGCAGGAGAAGAAGATTATAATGCTAGCGGCATCTATTCTGTATAACGTGATTGAAAAGCAATATCAAAGTTTCAAACAATGACAACAAGAAGGATTGGCGTAAGAATTCATTATCAAAGCTTTCTGTATAAAGACTCCTTTTAAACGTTTTTGTTATTTTCAAAAACTGTTCGATGGACATATTTTATAAATCAAATAAAAAGTAATGCTGAAAAGCAAATTTAATCGTACGGACAAGAAGTGTGTGTGTTGGGGTTTAACGTCTTTTTCAACTATTTTTCAGTCATATAAACGACTGTGTCTACTTGTAGCAGTGAGCGCATACCCAAATTTATAGTGCTGCCTCACTGGAATATCACGCCGTAGTCACATGGCATGATACCCCACCCAATCCCATTATACTGACACTGGGATGACCAGTCCTAGCACTATCCTCTGAATACTGAGCGCCAAGCGAGGAAGCTGCTAGTACCATTTGTTTGGTATGACTCGGCCAGGGATCGAACCCACGACCTCCCGCACTCGAAGCGAACGCTCTACCACTAGGCTACCGAGGCGGTGGTGCGGACAAGAAATCTGCTTCTTGACAAATAATTACAAAAAAACAAACCAGTTTGATCTTTTACATTTTGACATGACTTATTTGACTGAGTTCGTAATAGTATAGTTTAGATATTTGATTGGAGATCAAGAAAGATGAACTTCAAAAGTACTTTTGCGGAATGTATTTATAAAACATTTCGATTTCAGACCGAATTAGACTATATCTTCAGATTTATTGCAAATTACAGTTACGGACTATGAAGTTTGGTTGCTTGTGTGCAAAATTTGCACGTGTGCATTTTAAGTCGTTGGCGTTGGCTTCTTCTACGCCTTCGTTTTGCGCTTTCTATACATTTTGCACAAACATCCGACGTACTATCTTTAATTTTGATACACAGGTCATGAGTACATTCTCCCGTTATTATTCAAAATATGTAGAGGGTAAAGGTTAAATATAAGTTTTAGCAGTTATCACATTTACCAGTATCTTATAGAGAATGCATTAGCCTGCTGATAACCTAAACAATAACATATCTTATCGGTAAAAGACAGATGAGGTGCATTCTTCTTCTATTTAAGTTTAATTAGGGTCCATCCGCCCGTAAAGGCACAACGTAGCTTTCGCTAATTAAGAGTACGGACCCCCGGCATGTCACCAGGCATGCCGTTAAAGATGCTTTTTGAAGTCAAATGGTGGGAAATTACCTCTACGCAATTTCCGTAGAGTATATGCCAAAGATAAGTAATTTTGATGCCGAAAGTGGGTCACTGTCGCGGCCAATGAGACCTAAATGACAGCTCCCCTATGGTAGCCAATAGACAATATTCAAGAAGGTGTGGCAAGCTTCGCCCTTAAAAGGGCGGTTGGGGCCGCTGGTACAAGGTGTCTCCCGTGGTGTCGCTGCCCCTCCCCACTCGCCCCTCACGCTGAGCGTGAAGTTTGAGTGGCTCGGGGTCTTCTTTGCATGCCGTCTAAGTACTGGCAGGTCTTCTCTCTGGTCTACACATCTGTGCCACCCAGAAGTGTCCCGCGAAGACCTGTCGCAGCGTTCTGTTGTTGTCTTGCCATCTATCGCCATGCAGGAGTTCCATCATTATCACCCGAGTTGAATGAAGCCGGGTGGCCGAAGCCTTTTGTTATTAAAACAACCGAAGTTGAGTAGGTTGGCTCCCCCGGGTAGAGTTGTTGGAAGTCTGCATGGCCCATCCTCGTCGTCCCAACCTTTGCAGGGCCACTCCCTCCGGATTAGTCAGGACACCGACAGCTGTCTTGGCTCCACTTCTGTCGATGCCCTGTGCCTTCTCCGCGACGAGCACGCTCCGGAGGGAAGGAGAAGCAGATGAGGTGCATATCACATAAATCTTTTTTATACCACAAGACGAAAACAGCTACATCTTATTCTGTAATCAGAAAATTTGAACATCTACTGATGAAGCCTGAATGACAAATACATAAGTGACAAATCCCAAGTACTGGTCAGTATTTGTAAAAGACATTGCCAATTGAATGTCGCTCGTATATAGGTAATTGTCGTGGCTGTCAGGCGTAATGTTTTAGATAAAGTTTTATGCGGTAAATTATGCAGTTAATTTTTAAATATCGTTCTCTTATAAAGTTTGCAAGTTTTAAATATTTTTTGTATCAAAAACATTTTAGACCTGTAGGCTATAACTATATCCTTTGTAAAATTCATATCTTTGGTAAAATCTTTATGATGCCTTTTATGGTGATAAAACCTGACCGCAAGCTTTGACCATAATTTATCTTATCTTTCTTGAGCGGAAACCCTTTAAGCACCTTTTCATCGTTGAGCCTGCAGCAGAACGTCGAGTTTAAAAGTGTGTCTTTTCCTTGGTAAAGTCACTCTTCTTGTAGACTTAACTTGTGTTGTTTTACTTTATTATTATCACTTGTGGATTTGTAATAAAGAAAGGAAAAGACACATACAACTCTTCTTGGTATTTTAGGTAACAACTTACTATTAGTTATTACTGATTTTTCCGCAAAATAATGTTTCTGTAAGATAATATTTCAATAATTACGCATTGGGTCAGATGTGAACTGTTGTGTTTATTTGTTATGTATTTTTGATTCAGTACTTAAAGCATTTTATGGTATTAATGTTTTTTCCGCAGAATAGTGTTTCTGTAAGATAAGGTTTCTATAATTAAGTATTCGGGCAGATATGAATAAAGCATTTTATAGTATTAATGTTTTTTTTCGCAGAATAATTTTTCTGTAAGATAATATTTCTATAATTAAGTATTCGGGCAGATATGAACTTTCATGTTTATGTGTTAACTAACTTGAATGTTTATGTTCATTCATATATATATATTTGATATAATTCAATGCTAAAAGTATATTTTATATTTTAAGTAAGAAACTAATATCATTTATTGATGATTGTTCTTAGGGCAAATGTAAAATTTTTGTGTTTATTTATTTATTTACTTTCATGTTTTTATTCATTCATGAATATATTGTTAATAATAATTCAGTACTTTTTACAAATATTTTAAACGCTATCTGCTAGGTAGAATGTCTCTATCGGCAAGCAACTACAATTGCACTTTTCAGTAAAGATGAACACTTTTGCTCAGTCTAGAAGTTCTAGTTAAAATTTGCATTCAAAATAATGAATATGGAATTAGCTCATTAGTCATTATATTTTTTATGTGTTTCGGAATGAATGAAATCTTACACTAACAGTTGTATTTATTTTGTTTTAGTATTTCTTGGTAAGTCTGTATGAATTGATAGTGATTTCGCGACAACTTAACATTGCAGTCATTCTTACATGCCTTTTATGAATGTTTGATATAAAATTAAGCATTAATTATTTGATTATTAGGACTCTTCTTGTAGACTTTACTTGTGTAGTTTTACTTTATTATTATCACTTCTGGATTTGTAATAAAGAAAGGAAAAGACACATACACCTCTTCTTGGTATTTTAGATATCTCGGAAGGAGTCACGATAGAGTACACATAACGGCCGCACGGCACAAAACGAGCTTACGATGTTATTAGGATTCTCAAGGTTTTTTGTGAATATTTTCCTGAGAGTTTCACTGAAAGATGTCCATGGCCCATCTTTAAATATTTACTTCAGATGTAGAAAGTTAAAATTGACTCACCAAATGAATTTAACTTTGACAAATACATTGTATATATTGTGTATGCAGAACTACATTCATAATAAAATGACACGCAATAAACAGCGTTTGTAAAAAGACTTTCAGGGTTGTTGTGGCATTACAGAGTTATACTGTGTCTAGCTATACATGTATTAAGTGTATACTGTTTTTAACTTAAACACGAAGTACTGTTAAAGCACATTAACCTGTTGATTTTATGTTAACATGAATTGTATGTATTTAAAAGTGTTTACATTTTCAGATATGAGAGATGGGTCAAGTATACCTTTAAAACATAACCACATCCAACATTATCTAAATAAAATACATTTTTCATTTTGCAGTTTTCACTGTCTGAAGGACACAAAACTTTCGATAGGAAGACATTCGACATAGTCGGACAAAAATCGGACAGAATAAAGGAAAATCTTGAGTTTAATATTACATATTATTCAAAATGACATTCAATAGAACTGTCATTCATTCTAGGGCGGTTTATTATTGGTCAAGGAGTAGTCTACTGGTAATAACACAATCGGTGTCAATTGCAGGATATACGAGGAATATTCAAACATAACGTAGACTTTGTCTCTAACCTTTATTCACTTTAATGAAGCAAAACAAAAAATACAACATCATGATCCGCAATCTCTCTTCTAGCCTCACTGCACATTATACGTGATCAGGAGTTACGCTTTCTCAAAAAGTCGCTATCACTTAAGTCATTAGTTGTTTGGTTCAAAAACTGAAAACAGTATGAATGCTTAAGCCATGTATCTCAGAGCAATTGGTCTTTAACCAAGGTGTCATTCATTGACGTTAACGTCGAATCACGGATGATATTTTGTTTTCTCAGTCAACCTTCCCTGTCATTTGGCAGTTCTGGGCCATTTGCGAAACGTTTTTATAAATTGAAGTCAAAGACGCAGATGACCGAACATTATTATAGCGTCTGCTTCTTTGGTTTATAAACTTCAGTTGGTGTTTGCCAAAACCTCTACATAACTAAGCAAAATTTTAATGTCTAATTATTCATGCTAGTCGACGACGACCTTACGTGCGTTATCAACAGCAATACTCGTTTAGTTCAAACGTTGTTTATTTCTGCCTTCCACGTCCGAATGACACCATACTTTCAGTGAATGTCGCCTTGACGTGGTGCTGCACTTAAGCTTATTTTCAAATCAGTGTGGACATAGCTGTCGAATTCAAATCATGACAGATGTAAAGCGATTGAGCCGGTTATGCGTAGATGTAGAAAGTTAAAATTGATTCATCAAATGAATTTTTAACTTTGACAAATACATTGTATATATTGTCTATGCAGAACTACATTCAAAATAAAATGACACGCAATAAACAGCGTTTGTAAAAAGACTTCCAGGGTTGTTGTGGCATTACAGAGTTATACTGTGTCTAGCTATACACGTTTTAAGTGTATACTGTTTTTAACCTAAACACGAAATACTGTTAAAGCACATAAACCTGTTGATTTTATGTTAACATAAATTGTATGTATTTAAAAGTGTTTACATTTTCCAGTTATAAAATTAGAAGTTCTTCGCGCTTCGCATGTCAACAAAAATGTATGACTAAATCACACTAAGATTGCGAATTGCAATCATATATCTCACATTTCACTATACACAAAAGCAAAAGTCTAGGTTATTTTTGAAGAACAGCCCTGATATAATCTTTGGATATTTTGCAGATATAACAGTTGTCTAACGTTTCTCATGAAAGTCAAAATGAATCCATCTATACCCAAAACTTGTAAATTGCATTTTGTTTGTTTTTATGGCAGCACGCACTTTTACTCTGACCTATTTCAGAAACCTAAAATCATGTACAACTTTTAACGTTTTATTTTCTATGAATAAGCGGCTGAATGAAAATTAAAATGTTGCTGTCTCTGACTTCGAATCACTTGCGCTTCACTGTTGTGGGTTAGAGACCTTGCTTTGGGTGTAACATTATTTCATGTGAGAATGTCATCAAGTTGGCTTGCGGAAGATTGGTGGTTCTACCCAAATGCCCGTGCACAACTCAAAAGGGCGTCTTGGGTCTTCCTGGAAAGTTGCAGTATGACATGTATTATTATTCCCCAAACGAGCGCGTTACGTTACTCAATTGTTTATAGTTAAGCCGCTACTTCAGATTTCAAATTATCCTTCCACTGTTATGTGTTAAGACAAAATCCTTTAAAATTTCTATAACCATAATTATGCTTATTTGTTACCAATGACTATGTGGTACTTTGCCTAGGTATAAAAAGATTGTCAAAGTTACGATTTAAAAACGGAGTACTGATTCCTTTCTTTCATTCTTCGCATTTAACAAACTTTCATAATCATTGCAGTTATTGACGTCACGTAATTAAAGTCATATTTATTATGCTGAAACGTATACGCCTTAAAATACATCACTGCGATTTGCAAAACGGCACTAGGGAATTACACTGTTTATTTCCAGTTATAAAATTAGAAGTTGTGTTTTCAACTTGCCTCGCAAACAGTCTGATTAAAAAATAAATATAATTAACCTTATACACCTTTCAAACTCGGGAATGATTGATATTTTATGTAAGATGGCTGTACATAGTTTCGTCTGTATGTACTGTTCTGCACTGAAGGCACACAGTTGTCTTTTGATAATGTTTTAAGACACTTTTACAGCGATTTTGTCAAACCAAATCATATATTTTATGTCAAATAGCAAAACTGAAACAGCATGGAGGTCATCTAGTCAGTTGAAACTAACTGACTGATAGCATTTAATATCTTGATGGAAGTGTATAATCAGGTAGACAGTATTATACTGAGAAATTGTCCACAGGAAGTTTGTTCATTCTGGTATGTCTTCAGGCAAATTGCTCATTCAAAATAACACCATATTCAATTTGGTAGTTTTATTATTGTCTAAACTCGGGAAATGGGTACGTTATGTAAGATAGTCTTTCCTTAATGTAATCGTCTGTATTGTTCTGCATTGAAGCACACATTTATAACAGAATAAAACAAGACCTTGGGATGTTTAATGTGTATCATTAAACGTTAGATTAAGTCGTTTATAAAAGTGTCTTGGGTGAAGGAGTTAGCATAAATTCATTCATTCACTATTAAACTTACACCGCATTTTCTTTCACGGGCATCTTCCAAATTATACACACACTTAAACATGCATGATTAAATGCACAAAGGCTTCGCTCCAGTGTTATGTTCAAAGCTTTTACAGTTCATATCCCAATCCTTAGCTAACAGTATCGACGCAGACAAATATATTTATTGTGTGACTGGGTTATCTTCAGGGAATTAACAAAGGAAAAAAGAAATATGAAACGCTGTTGCAAAACTATAAGAAAATATTTCACAAGGACAAGTGTAATGACATTACACCGTAAGTAAGGACAGTTAAAAAGTTTGCAATGGTGTTAAAGTGAATCATCAATTCAATTTAATCACACCAATGTGTTGTATGACACTTAAAGAAGAGACATTTATCTTCTAGGAGACAGGTCTGGAGACAATTAGAATATACGTCTCTGTTTATATTGAGCGAAATACTTATGGGAGCTTTGTTCGCAGTAATAAATGCAATACTTAAATATCTTCAGAATCTGCATGTGATTATATTATTGCGATACATACAAATCTATAAAATGTTACACTTGTCCAAGTCGGGTGCATTTTAGATAAGATAGCAACAAAGGAAAAAGACATTGATACATTGCTAACAAATTTTATCAGTTTTGTAAATTCTAGACAAGTATTATTATATTGTGACATTTTTAAGACAGATACATGTGGATTGATAACATTACTCGATTTTGTCGAAATTTGTTAATTACAACATGTTTTGCTCTAAATGTATGATAATTGATTTTAATACTGTTTATAATATAAAAGGTACTCCATAAAACCAGAGGTGATTAGGAACATTGATAATTGTACTTAAGATTTATACTTATGTGATATATAATTTAACATTTTTAATTGCAAACTATGTTTGTAGACCACCAATTATAATCCATGTCTATACACCAAATCACATTATTCATGCACATATTGATTGATTGAAATTATCATAGAAGGCTAACGTAACATATATTTTTGTTAAAATATGTAATCAAAACCTTTTTATAATACGATACTAAAAGGTAATGTTGGCCTGGGTCGTCAATATAATAGACAAAGTAAATTCAGCAGATGTCACATACTTGAAAGGACGTAGACGTCAGAGTGTTATTACACGGCACACTAGACTAACTTTTATACCAAACATATGTGGTGACTCAATTTCACTGTTGTGATAAAACTTAATCTTTGTCATGTTTTGTCACAAGGCATCGTTTACATCAAATAAGTTTTACAATAATATGACAATAAATACAATATGTGACCATTCAAAAGCACGTATATTTATGATTCCATCAACATTTTATTTTGAATTAAGAAAATCTTATTCCTGTATTGACTGAAACAACTTTAGGTAAAGGCCCCACAAGTGGACGGTATTGTAACAAGGTACTTCAAGATAACTATCTTGAAAATAATTGGAATCATATGTCGGTAGTTGCACGCGGTTGTCGACTCGATTCCGATGAGTGATATTGAATAGTCTTGAATATATTGCTACCAAGACAACCCGTTTGATTTCCATGTTATTAGGCAAATTATGGTGATTTGTAATTATGCCTGAAATTTTCCTTTGACACTGTCATTTTCCTCCGGAGCGGTGTCTATCAACGTCTAAAACAGAAAAATTGTGTTACATTAATGATTTTCTTGAATTACAATCCAATGTTCAAACCTAATTGACACGTGCAGAAAGACTAAAAATAAAGAAGGGGTTTTAGAATATAAGTGACCATTTAAATTAATGATCAATGGATAACTTTGTGAGGAGAGCAAACATGGTATGAAACGTGAAACAGTTTCATTTGAAAGTTTATATCAAAAAGATGCTGATAGAAGTTGTTTGTCAACTTGATGGAAATAAGATTTAGATTGTAAAAGTCTACAACTAACACACGTAAAGAAAGGGAAAATCAGGGCATGGGTGAGTAACAAAGATATTATCACAATATATTTGTAAACTTAATGAAACACACCTTTTATACCTATCATAATCTCTACACCGAATAACGTATAAATATAAGTTGTAATGCTTTGTTACATCTCAAAATGGTAGCAACGCCTTTTGTCACTACCAAAATTCGGCCGAGTTTTAGTAGCGACAAAATGGAATGGTACATATGATGTGTTAAGGATCATGGAATGGATTTTTCTACATCATGGGCTGAGCTCATTTTCACATTACGCACTAAAGAGAGAGATGAAAGGAGGGAATGTCTCCTATAAAAATGGTGGGGGAGGGGTTTGGAGTTCCCCTCCCGAGATACAGTTTTATATAAAAACAAGCAAAATGTAGATAACTGAGCGTGTGAAAGGGGCCTCAAACGACGTTTCCTATGCAATAACATTGTACTGTTTTGTTGTTTTAATGTGCTAGTGTTGTCGGGGGGATAGTCCATCGAGATTTTTTAAAGCACGGAAATGGTGAATTCTGTAAAACGAAGTATAAATGTAAGGGTGGCACGTGGGTCCTCCACCTAGATATTTTTTAAACATCCCACATATTCATAAATGATGAATTCTGTGCGTGTTTTAAGGTTTCTTAGATAAATATTTTCGGCATTTTTCCCCTTTAAAGGTGAGAGGTTTCGAGAGTCCACCACAGATATCTTTGAAACACAACGTAAAAGAGTGGTAAAGTGTGGGCGTGGGCTTACTCGAATAATTTTCCAAAAACTAAATTCTCCGTCGTTAGATTTAGATTTTTATTTTGGTGTATACATGCGAATGGTATTTTTGTGTCCACCCCGGACAACGCATGGAAATGGTGGGTTCTGTGTTTTAGATGGATAAGAAATATATCATTTACTCAGAAATGAAGTTTCCTCCGCAATAAGGTATACAATGTCATGCATCTTATTATTTACCTGCATATATAAATGCATATTATTTTCTCTAAATATTTATCGCAGATTTTGGCTTTTTTCTTCATTTGTAAACGACGTATTGTGAGAAAACCTGCGGAGGGTGGGTGGCGGGTGTATGCCTCCAAAAGTTGTTTGCTATCTAACTTGAGCAGTTCTTATCCAATGTTAACCGAACTTGGTCAGAATGTTAACATTTCGGGCAAGTTTGATAAAGTTGAATGCCGAATGTCGTATGTCGAACTGGCTTGACATTAAAAAAGAAGAAGAAAAAACAGCCAAACATTTGAATGTCGAATGTCGTATGTCGATTGCTTAGCCAACTTTACACACCCGAAAACCTCTACCCAGTAACGACCACCTGGTTGTCAAGGAAAACAAAAATCCTTCCCTTTCGTTAAAAATAAATTGAATTAATTCTGAATCAGTGACTTGCATTCAAGAAATATCATTTTTCATTTTCATTTTTTGAAAGCATTCGGTCCAGTAGTTTCTGAGAAACATGCTTATATGCAAACATCCACCAAAATATCTAATTTAAAAAGGGGCATAATTTTGACAAAATGTAAGCAAGACTTACCTGTTATGTGAAGACATCTCCTGTGTTGAGTTTGAAAGCATTTGGTTCAGTAGTTTCTGATAAAACTGTTTAGATTGTCATCTATAAGCGGACGCCAACTTGGACGCTTGCACCGGCTTCACCGAAAGGGTGACAACAGCTCTTCTTTTTGGAAAAAAAAATGGAATAGTTCAGCTAAAAACGTTTTGGAGGTCCTAATGTGATATATGGTTCTCGTTTCAAGTCGCGTGAAGTATTTATCCTGAATATTCAGTTATAATAAGGCTCATGATTCCTAGGTACCAACATTTAGTCGAGTAATGGACATACTCTAAACAAAATATGCCACTGAAACAGGTGCAACTATTTAGGAGCGTACATTTGTGCATTCAGCCAAATGGCAATCCTACACCCCGAGGAGTAAGAAAAGTTTTTTCCAGCACCAGGTGAAAATACAAGAAAGTTATGTCCGGTATACAAAAATATGAGTGCCTGATATTTACTCGATCAACCTCGGTAACCCTCGGAATTATTATTATTATTATTATTATATACCACATTTATATAGCACTCTTTTCATATAAAAATACGTTCAAAAGTGCTTTACATAAAAACATTTATATAATGTTCAATAAAAAATGGAAATTGAACTATTATAGAAGAAATTAAAATTACATTACGGTAATAAGATACCAAGCATTTTAAATTGGAAGGTAGGCAGATCAAAACATGAAACAAAAATACAATATCATAAAACATTAACTGACCTATCAAAGACACAGGTCAGAGCAGAATAGAACAGAAGATATCTTACATTTTGAACAGACAGAATTAAACAGTATGATGTCTGCGAAATGCATCACAGCATGCAAACCGACCCGGATGATTGGGTCAATCCCTACCTAAACGGTCCGGAGAACATCCATGATACATCCCACAGAAAAAAAACACCGCCAACATTATTCTGTCACACTGGAGTTCTTAATTAAAGTAATTAATTGGCCGGCAAAGTACCTACATTATAAATCAGGTAATCAGTGAGATGTTAGTTGCCAAAGAATTGTATGAAATTGAATTAAATTCACTACCAGTCTTTCACTATATTTAACAGCATTGAAATATTCTAAAGATTTCTGGTGGATAAAGGTTGCATTACTGCCTTGCATATACTTTTAAAGGTACTATACAACCCGTCTTATGTGATATTTTCTCGTGAATCTCATGAACTTTAATCTCAATCAGTGTAAATATACTTACTTAAGAAACCTGTCCCAGTGTCATGCTAACGACGCATCAAATAATTGTGGTGAACAGTTGTGCCAAATTCCTTCAATATCTCTTGACGGATGTCAAAGTTTGAGTTGCATTGACCTGTCTTACGTGTATTCCAATGGTCTTATTTGACTGAATCTAGGGCCGTAATGTTTTCAAGGTCAAAAGGTAAAGGTCGGATGAGCCGATAAGTTCCACCATGACTCTCTTTGAAATAGTATTGACCATTCGTCAAAAATATTCTTTTTGTTAATCATGAGATTATTATCAATACCGTTTTATGTTGGATGTGTACACATCCAACGCACTTTGGTACTACATTTTTGTAAACTACCAAATTGCGTAGAGTGTAGCGCATTTTGGTAGTGACTATCAAAACTCGGCCGAACTTGGGTAGTGACTACCGAAATGCGTTTCAACCATTTTGAGGTGAAAAAATGCTTCATTCTCGTTATTCAAGAGTCAATATCGGTATGATAATTAGGTAACATTCCATTAATGATGCAGGTCAAATTGCACTAAAATACGCAATATAGAAAACGAAGCTGTAACTCAAATATTATAATATATATAATATTATTATTATGGCTGATTTCTGCCATCTCTTTCTGGCGTGTTGGCGCGTTTGCAGAGCGCCAAGACGTCAACACGCCAAGACGACAATTATACGCGCCAAGACGACAAAATTCACATTTGTCGTTTTGGCGCGTTCATTTGTCGTCTTGGCGTGTTGGCGCGAATGGCGTTTGCAGGCGCCTTGGCGCCCCCCGCCCCCGCCAACGCGCCAACACGCCAAGACGACAAATGAACGCGCCAAAACGACAAATATGGATTTTGTCGTCTTGGCGCGTTCATTTGTCGTGTTGGCGTGTTGGCGTGTTGGCGTGTCGGCGCCCTGCAAACGCCGACGCGCCAACACGCCAAGACGACAAATGAACGCGCCAAAACGACAAATATGGATTTTATCGTCTTGGCGCGTATAATTGTCGTCCTGGCGTGTTGGCGTCTTGGCGCTCTGCAAACGCGCTAAGACGCCAGAACGCCAGGACGACAACTTCCCAATTAGCGTGTTGGCGCCCCCGCCAGAACGACAAATGCCTTGTTTGTCGTCTTGGCGCGTATAATTGTCGTCCTGGCGTCCTGGCGTTCTGGCGCCCTGCAAACGCGCCAACACGCCAGAACGAGATGGCAGAAATCAGCCACCATATATTATGGATATGCCTGCAATAATGTGTATTTATTTAAAGCGACTGTGATTACTCTTTGCATTTTTTTCTGCAAGACATAACGTTTTCAACTGACATTTTGTCGATTAATTCTCCTAATGTTAGATACCTCTATTCTTTACCCTCTTTAGTATTTAGCGAAGCCATTTGTGTATTAGGTGTTTCATGTATATTTCGTCTCATACCATATCGAAAGCATGCATTGAAGATCCGACGGAAAATGCTGTTTCAATTCAAGTAACAAAATAACTTAACAGTAAGAATGCACATATTCATCTGTATGAAAAGTTCAATGCTGAATGCTACAAACATTGGTTTTAGCCATATATATACGTTACAATGTGCGAAGCTTTTTACAATAATACCGTGGTTGCTAGGAGATGCTGAATTGTACCGATACTCAAAAAGCTGCTTCAAAAAGCGTAAGCAAATGGAATTATGTACATGAATAAATGATTGTCTTTGTCATGTCATCAAATATACTACAGTTCGACCTAAAGTTTCTGCAGAAGGATAGTGTTTTCTTCCTTATTTTGCAAATTCAGAGGTTATTAAATGCGCCCAGCTATATATGCTTTTTATTGCAGTACTGAATCAGGGAGATTTAATATTGCTACTTTCGCTACCTTCATGAAAAATATTACCAATCTTTTACACTTTGATAAAGCATGAACATAAAATTATAGTGAAAAATGTATTTTCACGGTGTAATTATGTAACTGTATATCTAGAACAGTAATAAAAGAGGGTACAGTTTGGACATTTCTGCAATCTGACTAAAGTACATCTCCTATTACGCTACGCATAGGATCTGACAACGAGCTATTGATGGCCTCGTTCTGACAACCCTTCCGCTAGCCAATCAAAAGCTACCTTACAGCATTCTGTAAGCTTTATAAAGTCTTGGGTTTTGATATCAACAATTTTTAAGTCGAAAGATTTCAGATAGCCGGTTAGCTCAGTCGGTAGGGCACTTGCTCTGTAAACGAAAGGTCCCAGGTTCGAGCCCTGGATTAACTACAAATTTTTCTTTCTCTTTGACATTCGAACAAGTTGTCTGATTGGTTCAAACAAAAATAGATTTGCGAAAATAAAAATAGCAATATTGGAAATCCAAAATAAGTAGAAGACGAATGTGAATGGGTCGTTTTCAGATCTTCGTTTAGAAGATCAAGTACTTTAGTCAGATTGGACATTTCTGGTGCATCTAGGAATAGAACACAACAAACATGTCGGCTGAATTTGATCAATCGGTGTATATATACACTTTCTCATTTTTGACAAATTGCTTATACATTTTCTTACTTTTGTTTTCTTAATTGAAGGTATTTCAGTCTTAATTGAAGGTATCTAGATAGATGACATATCATAATCAATCGAAACATCAGGTTTTAATTGAAACAATTTGGCATAATGATGATGATCAGTCATTTGGGTATAAAAGGTAGACACTATGACACGAGTTACAAGCTACAGCAACATTCCACAATATATATTCTATGATATTGCTTTGGTTTTAAATGTGTGAACAATGTCAGTTAAGCCGGTGTTTTAAATCTTGTAAAGAGTAAGACGAACTCTGCATAAGTTGGCAGCCTTCAATAAGACGATAAATTTGACCGTACATTCCAAATGAAAATTGAAATTTACTTGCAATCTATTGTGTCCAATTAATTTGAAAAATATTATGGGGAGCAAGCAGTGCGTACTAAATTATATTTAAACAAAAGTAACAAACGTAAATACATTGTGTATTACATGTAAGGTTACAGAGCTTTTTAAAGCTTCATTCAATAGGTATTTTTAATAGCCAACTGTACTCGATATATCCATGTAAGGTTACAGAGCTTTTTAAAGCTTCATTCAATAGGTATTTTAATAGACAACTGTATCGATATATCCGTATTGCACGATTGCAAAATTTCAACAATCCGTACGAGAGGTAATCTAGAATTAATGAGACATTTCTTGTACTAATGTCATGTAGCGATATAGCGCATTGTAAATTTATAGAATATACTTTTATCTTATCTATCGTCTTCTTGATGAAATCTTTTCATTACCATTGGCGTCTGACTAGCCTTTGGTTGGTACAGGGTAAACGCAGAAGAGAAGAAGTCAATAAAATATAGTTACAAGAATTCAAAAGGGCATATATAAATAAACATCGTATAACTTTATGTTACCATTTTTGCATAAACGGTGATATCAATAGATAATACGTACGAACGTTATAAGATACATTTTTATAAGAATTATGAAATATATTATATATATATAAAGATTGGTATCAGCAGTGCAGAAATAAAGACGTCAAAATACTTAATACTGTACATGGTTACTTTTTTTCTGTTTAAAACTGGGAAATAGGAAATACACTCACATAAACAGTGGAATAATCTCGATATCATTTTAGTTCGTAAGTGAATAAAGAAATTTATATTACGAAGCAAAATGCCAAAACCTGTTTTATCATTTTACTCTATATTGTGCTTGAATTACATTTGTAATTAATTAATAATAGAAATTAAAAAACGTAATTAATAAACGTCACGGTTATATTAAGAGCATTGCGTCCGCAAAGAGGATGGCAGCTCTGAGGAGGAGTAGTAGTAAGTTGCTCTCTTCAAACACTTGTACCTCACCTATGTACGTTCCAGCTCTGCTTGTTCATGTGGTCATGTGATGACGTAAGTCAGAAGACTTGCCTAAAAATATGATGCCGGCCTAAGCCCGAAATAATTATCGGGTTTTCATGCACGATTAAAATCTGGTAAGTCACTGCAAGACCTGCATTATGCCCGCGTGACAGAACAAACGAACATCATTATGTAGGGTTATAGAAACAATTACGATGCTATACAGGGTTAATTGGGACACGATTAAACGTTACCAGTGCGTATGCCAACACGTTCAAATGAAATATCTACATCTTCCATTTGGTAGAATGCAAACATATCTTGGTACATTTAGTATTAAATAAATTAGAAAGATATAGTGTGAAGTATATTCTTGCTTTTTAGAATGCACTTATAATAATCACCTCCAATTCAGTTACTTTTTTATTGTCCTGCTTGTGATCTTAATATTTTGTGAAATTATAAACGTTTTAACTGTCTTTGCATCGGATAACGGCAACAAAAAATACAATATTTAAAAATCATTTTGGAACTGAAGAACGCAAAAAATAAAGACAGTTTTGATAAGAGTGTGAGCACGAAGCTCTTGAAATCAGCCACATCGCTTACCCTGCTCCCCCTATCAGCACCTGTCCCGCCATTGGCTTCAATTTAGGCGGAATTCAATGTATAGAAATGTTGAACAGATTCAATATTCTAAAAGACTATATTAGTAACAATACTAAGTTCAGGCAATAAAGTATCCCTTGGAAGCAAAGAATGTAAGCAAGCAAATAATGGCATGATCTGTTTGAATGAGTCTGTACATGAGGGGTAATAAATATGCAAAACCCCTCACACACTCTCTCCCTAGGTTTGGCTTAAGTGGGATTATATTACAGGAAAATTTAATGGATATTGTGATCCGGACGAATAGAATAGAATAAGAATTAGAACAAGATTGAGTTTACGGGAGAAGGCGCACTGCTTGCAGCCGCAACAAGACACTTATTCAAACAACTGTTTGACTGAGTATATCAATGTATTGATAGGTATTGGAAGTGCAACACCCCTCACGTCCTATACAAGTCTTACAGAAAGTCTACTGAAAGTGTTTCCATACCAACGGCTTATTTTGCATTATTAAAACAAAATATCTGCTGATGTCTACTTATGTTTTGACTTAAACAGCTTTATGGTGACTAGACACTCTTTGTAGAAAACAAATAATGATGAATGTCCTGACATTAAGTACAGTCCTGTATCGGCAATTGTCCGTGATTCATGATGGCTATTGAATAACCCTAAAGATAGTGCTACGAGTAAATACCGTTTGAGTTTTTCCTGTCTCATAAGGGCTTAATCTGCTGAGTTGTAATGATATTTAAGTGATTTGTGTTTTGCTACGATTTTAATGTCTACGTATTCAAACCAGGCACTTCTTCTGCCGACGTGAAATAAAGAGTCTTTCCTTTTTGCAGATTTCCTTGAATGTGTTCTAAGGAGAGAAAGGCGAGGGAGAGCAAATGGGCACACTCGGTTAGAATAAATGTTAATCAAAAGGTTAAGAATAAAAATTATAGTGACAGTCTTACTAAAAGACGAGAGCAAAGATCAACAAAAGCGATATGGTCACGAAAATGATATACTGAACATGTTTCATTCAGGAATATGTGTAACCAAAACGAAACGTTACATCTGCAAAAGAATTATATCAATAAGAATTAAAGTACATGTAGGTACATGTATACAGTAAAACAATCAAGTCTCCTACAAAGCGTATTTAGAATCATTCTATCAATTACATTGAAGAAAATGAAGCAGAAAACAAACCAGGTCTGATTCAGATACCGTTCTCTTGATCAGTATTTAATCAATCAGATGCTAAACAGCGATTATTTTAATAGCGATAAAAGTACATTTGTGTTCAGCATGTCAGTTTGTCTGAAAAACAGCCGTTACATGTCATTTTGTTCCGGGTTTCTACATCGAAGCCATGTTTTTTATTTCAAATCCAATTCTTACTATAGAGATGATGTGCACAAATTAAATCGCTACATTGATCAATTATCTAAAAGGTAACTATAGTTGATTACTGAATTTTCTCAACACACTGGTCACCCTAACATGCAAAATAGTACAAGTATATCATAGCCATATTTACTGCATCCTGGTTGAAAATTATGTAAAAAAGTCAATTCCAGTCGATATTTTGTAAGACACAGATCGATGCATTTCATCCACAGCAAATGGAGGCATGGACTTATCTGTTTCCATGTTTATCACAATACAAAATTAGCTCCCTTTGAAAGATATATTTGAACAAACGTTATCAATATTGATTAACTTACAATAACCATTGTTGCGTCCGCATAGGGATTGGTGGATAGATAGAAAATAAATCGTTCAAGGTAACAGAGATTACAGAAGATGGATGTGAAAGACACGTTTTCGAGCATTATTGCGTCTGTTTGTCCGTAACGATGACATATTTGCATTTTCTCTTTGTTAGACAGCATATAAATCATTGTAGAAATAATTATTTTGTCTGCAAAGCATACTCTAACTCTCAGAATAATTTAGTAACATTGAATTTACAATGTTTACAGACAAACAGTGGTAACGGAATGAACCGTTACCGAGATATTTCCAATTTGCTGATAGCAGTTCGCTTTATCCAAAATCACATATCATATGTATTTCATATTTATCATATCTGATGTTTTGTTTAAATATTTCGTAAAAAAAGTTATAGTTTATCTTTTGATGAAGATGATACCATTGTCACACACACTAGGAAACTGGCACCAGACCAGAACGACAATGCTATTGTACATGTTATATCCTACCACTAGGCATACTATGAGAACTATGGCACCAACCAAGAAAATATACAAGCCCATTTTAATTGTGTATTGCTCAGCTTAATCGTGCCATTCGGCAAATGGGTACTATTCATAATGAATAATTGGTAATCAATCTCTCATCGTAAAACGGTCACATTTTCACAATGTCTCTTATCGTAGAGACACTCTTCATATGTTATTTTCATTAACGTTACAGAAAAAAAATGTATAACCTTCTCTAGAAGACACGGGCGTGCGCAAACGTACATGAAACGTAAACAAATACAGAAAGTGCAGTATTCACAGTCCTCTACCTCTGATTCATGTGGGGAAGTTGGTGGCTAGTTACTTGGGAGAACAGGTTTGTACTGGTACAGAATCCAGGAACACTGGTTAGGTTAACTGCCCGCCGTTACATAACTGAAATACTGTCGATAAACGATGTTAAACACAACACAAACAAGCAAACAAGCAAAACTCGAAATGATGAATAATTTTGAATGTGAAAGTGAATGGTACTCTTGTGCTTTGTTTAATTAATTTAGATATATCACAATATACTTTTATGTTGCATATACACATTTTAGCGTACAGGGGCCGTATTCATAAAGCATCTTAAGTATAAGTATAAGAAATTGATTATTTACCTAAGTATTACTTAGGTAAGAAATTTATTTTACTTAAGTATATTTGTTATTCATAAAACAACTTAATAAGTAATACCTGGCTTTTATTGTGGATGAAAACATTAAAATAAAACAACATTAATTTCAGACAGATACAACATGCACAATTATGTTTAAAGTGCTTTTATCTGAAAAACAACACTTTAATCGATCGTACTCACGGCGCCATTTTGTTTTCTGACTTAAGTCATTTCTTACGTATTTTAAGTTTAAGTTGTTTTATGAAAAGGACTTAAGTTTTTTACTTAGACTTAAGCTGAAATCACCACAAACTTAAGTAAAATCTTCAACTTAAGTCAAAACTTATACTTAAGATGCTTTATGAATACGGCCCCAAGTGTCTTGAAATGATGCTTTATCTACTTTATCAGCCAGGCAGAATATCTGTTTTCGTCTTGTTCATTATAAACCTGCAAAGATTAAACTTGATCGAACTGGTTCAAAATGTTCCCAGCGATTATGCTTCTAGAAGCAATTTAGCGATACTGGTTTGACTAATTACTGAAGACATTAGCGTGACAGCATTTTAAACTATGCATAAACAGACTGCTATTGAAGTATTCATGAAATATTTTAAGTGTTGTCAGCGATGTCAGACAGTTTGAAAATAAATATTCGTTGATAATGAGAAATCTAATGTGTTCCTTATCTTAAAAGAAAAGTATGAATTGACGTCATAACTTGAAACATATATATTACATTGCAATATTCAGGCTTTTCCGTCTACAAACACATATATTTCTCAAAATCAGTGAACCATTTGACATATTTATCTCACGTTATATTATTAATAAGACTGGCAAAACATAAATAAGACCAAACTATCAAATATTATTTATGTACAAGCTAGTTCATTCTTTTCTCAATTTCATCTCTTACTGGAGCTATAAATTTAGTGACTAAGAAAATCTACAGAAAGATCCTTTGGAAGCATTCATTAAAGGGAATTCCTATAGTTTTTTATGCGCATCTTTCTGCGCAGCCGACACTTTCTATGGAAAACTGAACTGAAGTCAACATTTGTTGAAACATGTTACAGACAATCTTAAATATGAGGAATTTTGAATGAAATAACATTTTTGATAAGTTATATCAGTAATCAAATGTTGATACTGGTTTATGTTGTATTGACAAGTATCATGCCTGACAGGCATCTTGCTATTTTTGTGGTTGTGTTTTCACATCGCATTTAGTACAAAGACAGTGCTGTTCATATAATTTAAGATAATTGACTTAGTAATTATAAGACAATATCACCTTTCAGATTATTTAGTATTCAATTATAGAAAGAATTAAGAATTTTTAAAACTTTTTTTTAACTTTTAGCAGACATACATGTTATCAATTTGGCCAGGTTCGCGCCATTTCCGTCCGAACAGGTGTTGTACTCTAGCGGTCTTAACATAAAATTTAGCCTGGTGACCCATACATTTTTAGCCATTTTTATGCTCACAATACAATTATCTATACACAAGAAGAAAAAGAAAAATTTCTATGAAAGAGTTTTTTCAAAATTAAAACAAAATATTCTTCACTATGGGTATTTTTCATTGAAAAAAGTTCACAAAAGTAAATATGAAACAATATTTTTTTTCATTTGTACGCATTATTGTAAGGATAGAGTATTACAAATATGACTATGATATCAAATAAGTATATAATAAAATCTGTAAAAAGAAAAAACCGTATTGTGCTGCCTGGATGTATATTTTGGTTGGTATTTATAAAAAAGCAGAAAATTATGAAAATGTTGAAAAATCGCTAGCAGTTTCAGCAACAGTGGGTGTGTTCAAAACAATTTTTCACAAAAACAAGCCTGGTGACCTATTGTTTTTATTTGTTCATTGTTTTCAGCACAAATTTTCCTATCATATATGTGAATTTAAAAAAATTCTATGAAAGGAAAAAAACTATAGGAATTCTCTTTAAATGAAGCAAAATAATAGCAGACTCAGTTTCACTTGAGTCAATGAAATATGCAACATCTCTGGCATAAGCAGAATTATAGTAAATAAGATGTACTGCAAGATCCCAAAAGGACCAGGTCTCATGTTCACAAAACATTTTTATATCTCAGCTATGTTGGGTTTGAAATTTTAATATCAATTTTACTAAAAATATAAGAATTAATTCAAACTGGGACTGATCATCAATGCCGAGTAATCACTTAAAAATAGTTATTACCTTGAACTTTAACTTTAAACAAGCAATTTAGATATACATGACAATTAAAGTTTCATTTTCAAACTCAACTGAGACTGTAAATATTTTGTGAACATGGAGCCAGAAATATAATAACATTGTGTCAATGTACAGTGAAACTTTTCACAGCCGCCATTTTGATGGTAGAATAGTTAATAAATTCTTCAACATGTTCAAAAAGATCATTTGGAAGCATATAACGAAATCAAACAAAACAACATCAAATCGGTTTGATTGTTCCAAAGCAACGTGAATACACAGAATTTGTCATAAATCGGAAATGTAAAAAAACGTTGCTTTTATAAAAACGTTTACACATTTAAGGCTGCCATGTAATATATATCCAAGCTTCCATACCAAACATAGATCAAGATAGAGAAAAAAGAAAAGCACGGGTTGCCAAAGAGGACATAAATGAAATTGTTGCAGGCTCGATTTTATTGTTTAGAAAATACAAAAAAAAAAAAATAGTTCAAGGTCATTTCAAACTTATATGAGGGACATGATGGCCATAGATCACTCATCTGAGCTTCACAGCTTGCTTAAACCGTTTTGGTAAAGGGTCACACAAGGGAATTTTTGGTGAAATTATTTTGAAAATAGGGCAAGTGAGATTTTTAAAGTTCCCACTTAATTTTTAAAAATCTATTATTAATTTGTGGGGGACGGTGATGTAAGAGATGTAGTAACATAGGGATGAATGGACGCTAATGTAAGGATGTAATAAATTACTGGTGTCTCTGCTTGCCGTATTTACGGCTATCAAAAGTTTTACTAATGTTTCTATGAAGAAAATGTCACTATAGTACTACTTAATTGGCCTGTCTCTTGTCTTTATATCTTAAGACGACAATGAATATGTGTTAGGGAAAGTTCGTTTACATAGCAACTTCTTATTTGGCATCAACATAATATGAACATCTACTGATTCCTGTTTCGATTTGCTCAGCCTTATGTTTAAAACTAAATTTGGGACGTATTTGTAGAAGATAAATAGGGATGAAGACGTAAATGTAGGTGATAAAATCTGTGTCTCGCTCGATTTCGGCTGATCCCATAGGTTCATGTTCCTCTTGCTGAAATGTCTTACATTAGATATCAATATTTGGCCCATATCTGTCAACATGACTGCGACGAAGGACATTGTGTAATTTTGCAGATATCGCTAACGAGCGAGTATCGTTTGAATTCCTTGTTCTTAGTGATATGTCTGTATACACGAATTTAATTAGGCGGCATTTTTCATTTTGTAATAATGAAGTTTAATTTTAATAGTTTTGCTACAATAATAAATTGGAAGGCACTTCTAAAATAATAATAAATACACTCATTTGATTTAAATGAACGAAAATTCCGTGCTACAATCAAAAGAAATTGGAACTAAAATACTAGTATTAAACAAATATTTGAAAGAATAAGTATACCTTTTTTCTATATACTGTTAATCATGACCATTTCCTTAGCTTCCGGCCTTGACCCCGTGTTGTGCTATTTTTGAATTAGTACAAGTAACATAACAATTACTAATATCGACTACATTCGACCATGGAGGTACATCCGGCAAATAACTACAATCTTACCTATATGCATTAACAAATATGGTAAAATTATGTTAAATACAAACAAATGTAGAGCTTCAATTCAGATGAACACTTTAACATTTAAAATAAGAAGAAAAATGAAACTAAGATGCATATCATGTTATGGCTTACATTATGTATGTGCATATACATCCTATTAACTTACTGTTATATCTGTTGCTTCCACTGATGGATATTTTAGAGATAACTAAGAAAATAAATCGTTTCCGAGTACAACAGAAAAAAACAACAGACAATGAAGAAGCTTTTTCTAGCTCATAGGTATTATTGCGCCAATGTCAGACCAACATATTTATTATGATAGAAAGAAAATATACTTTGACAAATTCAGTGACATATAAATCATTGTAGACACACGTTGTATGCAGAGCTGTCAGACTCATTTATTTGCATTCAACAGAATTCTCTAAAGACGACTTCTCGTGAAATATTCTATTAGCGGTCAGTGCCAAGATTTGAAGAGCATTTACGGACACTTTTATCTGATGATTCACTTTTCCAGCCATATTTTCTCTGTTTGAATAAAAGTGCTGACAATTTATTAATTCCTGTCTACTTATATCAAACTAATGCAGACTTTAACTTTATCCCTTATTAAACAGTGCCATACTAGTATATCTTTTATTTTATCTAAATCTGTATCAAAAGGGTTGCATAATTTTTTCATCTAGAAGATATGATGTCCAGTGGACAAATTTTGTTGTTTTGTATGCAAAACATGATGTGATGGACATAAGATGTTGTGATATTTGACAAACAGGCTTCAAAACACATTCACCAGTGAATAAACATGTATTGCATGATAAATATTCCGAATAGTATTGCATTGAATAATGTTTTGAGCAACTCGGCAAATCTAACTAAATTAGTGATTGTATTTGGTTTTCGATTCAACTACAGTACTTTGACATTATATTTTATTTCAATATTGACTTTAGGAAATTTTAATATTTAGAAAATGTTAATAGAATTTTAGATGTATTTGACAATTCCACATGTCAGCAATGTATTGATCTTCTACATACGGTTGATAACTCCTTCTAGATTAAATAACTAATAAAAGAACATTACATAAGAATAAACAGGAAACAAATACACAATACAAGTGATCGAGTATAAAAAATAAATATATTTGAAAAGTAAAACCTGTAGCCAAGTTCCCATGATAAGTTTTAGAGTGATTTTTTTAATGATGAAATTCATATTAAAATGTTTAGCATAACCTTTTGCAATTTGGGAAATTAAAGACAAATTCTCTTTCGGAACCTTGTGATAGCACTTTTGTGCAGCTACAGTTTCGGTATGGCTGGTAGAGACAAGAAGAAAGATCTTAAAAGGATACCCTGGTTCCCAGAACTTTACGGAACCCATATTGTATTCTGTTTAACTCCATTTAAACAAATGTCATTGTGTGATATTTTTTTCCTACCTACAACTTTTCATGCTGATGTATGACTTATCTTAAGACGCCAATTCGTTTTTGTAGTAGATAATATAGGCTTAATACATAAAATGTTTATGAAACAAGAGGTCTTCAAAAAGTATAAATCACCACTCACAACGCCCTCCTTTACCGTAAGTGTAGCATGTATCATTTTAGAAAAAAATACACAAGGTACAAATACACATTCGTAATGTGATAATTTCTTACTCAGTCTATGGTATCAATTTTGACAAGAACATCTTGTATAAAATGCCACAATCTTTATTGCTAATTCCCAGAGTTATTAACTTCCAGTCAAAATATACCGGCGACAATACCGAGAAAATCCACATATAAGGGTGAAGGTTTCATCGAATTTGCTTTGGTACTTATTTATTTATGTACATTATATACATATATGAACAGTTAATTATGTCTTACGCATTTTTTTCCCATATAAGCACCGCCTCATGCGTTTTAGTTCATCAGAGCACAAGGCGATCAACACTCCTCACTGTTTGAGCTTTCCCCACTACTCACTGTTTGATGTCGATCGGCATCCGTTAACGTCCATCGTCCATCTAGATTGTTTTTGCATCTCTACTGAAGCCTTATAAAGGAAGGATAAAACTTAGCATGACTGATACTTGGACAACTCAGTCATCCAAAGCAATTTAATATTTAATTTTTTTACGCAGTAGGGTAGAATACATTTCGTTAATTGTTTGTTCTGAATAAATGTGATTCAGAAACAACCGAAAATAATAGGATAGGATTCTTTCGCTGTCTTGAAAAAAGTACTTTTTATACGCCCGAAGGGACGTATTATGTTATGGTCCCGGTGTCCGTCTGTCCGTCCGTCCGTTAGCAATTTTGTGTCCGCTCTGTAACTTTTGAACCCCATGAAGGATTTCAAAGAAACTTGACACAAATGTTCATCACACCGAGACGACGTGCAGAGCGCATGTTTTGGATATCTCATTTCAAGGTCAAGGTCACACTTAGGGGTCAAATATCATATGAGTGTGTTTTGTGTCCGCTCTGTAACCCTTGAACTGCTTGAAGGATTTCAAAGAAACTTGGCACAAACGTTCACCACACTGAGGCGACGTGCAGAGCGCATGTTTTGGATGACTGGCTTCAAGGCCTAGGTCACACTTAGGGGTCAAAGGTCATATAAGACTTTGCTTTGTGTACATTGCTATGCATTGTAGTGCTCTTGTTTTTTATTTTGGCAGATCCCTTTTTGTTCTCTTACAATAATGTTTTTAATTACTTCCCTTTTTTGTACTATAAATAGCTTATTTTGAAACTTTTTTATTATTGGCAGTAGGGAAAAACAGACACCACTTTTCTGCGGTACAACATGGATGGTACATCCAATTTTTAGATGTTTTTTGACATAACTTTACCTGGTAAGAATTTATTTGTGGACTTAGAATTTTTATTTTTTGTTTTAATTTCTTTTTTTTTGTTCCTGTCATTTGGGCTTCAACAGTGTAGTTCTTTAAATTTTGCTCCCATCCTCTGATGTAACCCTTCGGGCGTATATTGCCCCTTGTGGCGCTCTTGTTAAAGCTAGTGTTAGAAGTAAACATTGACTTACTTACTGTGTCAGTATAATTATAAATATCGTACGATGAACATCTTATACTTCGATCTTATAGCAAGAAAATATGACTCAGCCAATTTACTCTTAATAAATAAATTAAAATTAAATTGTAGCAACACACGGAAAGAAAATCTATAATGTGCTCTAATCAATTAGCAACATCGAGAAATAGTTTAAACTACCGTGGAACTACCAGTACCTTCGTTTCTTAATTGAAATAGTGTTGAAATTTAAACCATGATAATTTTCAGCAAATAATGTAGCAATAGTATTGTATATCTTTCACAAAGCACGGTATTTAATTAAGAAACTTCGTGCAAGATTGCTATTATTGAAATACCATTTTAATCCTAGATTAATCATTCTGCTAAGGCATCTGCCAGTTTAAGCTGGAGTTTAAAGAAATGAAATAAAGATGTCATTTTGATACTAAATATCATCTTGACCTTAATCTTGATGTTCATGCTTTTTGTGAGTGTTAAATGATATTTACTCAAAATTCAACAATGGAATATATTTCAAAAGATATTTGACATGGAGTTATGAAACTTTATATGAATGTTTTTCATCACGTGAAGTTGTTCACCAGGGATTCTTTTTGGGATTGAACCGCTCTTAAACCCATCTAAACCCTCCCCCAAACAGTTCTCGGTCAGTTTCTTTTACCTAATTGTCTTTTGTTACGTTTTATAGAATGCATACCCTCAATCCCTCCATATGACTCACATCCAAAACTTAGTCTTGCATTGTCAGCAATTAACATATGACTGTTCATTGACCAGAAGTGGGGGCACTATTGTCCTATGGACACACATATAGTTAATCATGAATTCACTTTTGGACAGACTACTGAATATGAAATAACGAAGGAGGAAGCGACTGTTTAATAAAAGATATTTCATCTCTCCTCAAGTGAATTTGATATTTGTATTGTATACGTCATACGTCAAGGACAGACTTTTAAGGAGGTGCATAGAAATATAAATATTGTCTTTAAGAACACAAAAACTTCGACTGTCCACATGGACCATCCACGCAGTTTATAACAATATAACCCATCCAGGGAACTGGATAAGGAAAAAATATTAAACTTTTTTTTATTATGGCATTAATGACAGCTTTACTGAAAATTTAACAAATATTTAAAACAAAAGAAAATCATGTTATGTGTAATTTACAAAATCTATTTCCAAATAATTACATTGCATTGCGTGTTACTTGCAATCGTCTGAGAAGAATGATCATTTATTTGAGAGGAGGCAAACAAACACAATACATGAACCTTAATTATAAATTGCACTATAGTTTACTCAATGCTATGGCACTTTATTTATTCTATTACAATATTTTTTTTTAAATTTAGGACAACAATTAAATCACTAGATAAAACGCCTATTACGATTATTTTTATCGTAGCTTGTGTGTATTAGACTGGTATTTGTTGTTAATTACATTGTAAAAAAGTTATCATCTGTAAATCTTTGAGCTGTTCAACCAACCTCCCAAGTTTAGTCGATAATTTAACAGTTGTTACAAATTTCTTCGTAAGCGCTGGTCAACAAAGAATAAGCATAAGCTGAAAGGAACAAATCTTGAAATGAAATTATTCAATTTGAACGTCTTGGTATATTCCAAGCAACATAGGCTTGATTTATTTAATACGTTGAACATTCACATTTTCTCGTTTCTATCAAATGTAATGGTGGTGTCATTAAAACCTTACAACAAGCATGATCAAAAGAGATCAAAGAATCACGGTAAAAACATCAGTTCTGTTCAACGTAGTATTTCTGCTATCACTTTCATCTTTGATCTACAGCCATCTATTGCTTTCACCAGGATAAAATAAAAAGTTAAAAAGTTAAAAGTTATTGTCAAAATGCGTTAATTGCTATTACAATCGAAGCAAGTTAGCGCAACATCCGGTTTTTAAATTTGAATTACTTGTGCAATAGAGAATATTTTCATTACATAAACATAGCTTTACGTTGAGACAAACTGGTAATTTGGGAGACTTCTTCAACTAAATTATCCTTGACAGCAGCGTTGAGTATCGTAAGACATTGAACTGGTTATAACTAAGAAATCGATGGTAAATAAAGTGCAATCTGTAAGGAAGAAATGTTTATGCACATAAGTTTTGAACATTTTGTTCTTTATTAGCGAAAAATTTTAAGTACCCTCACTTTGTTAAATAGTAGTTTATTACTAAATTATCTCTCCCACAACAACACCCAATAAATAGCATTAACTATTACATTAACTTACAATACGTTTTGCTTATTCAGACATATTGTCGGGAAATTTCAAGTTACTGGTTGCAGAAAAATATGCGATATTTCTGTTTATCGATATTTAATTCACAGATAAATGCTATATAGTATATGTAATGCTGCTGTTACGTCTTGTAAGCATAAGATGTACCTTGATTATAAGCAGAACTCCTGCAGTTGGAGCTGGAGTAGTCTAGCTACCTGTACACTAAAACACGTGAAAGATTAAATATTCAATTGCTTAAAACATTTCAGAGGAAAACGTACCAGTGTCTAAGAAACTCTTGTTATACACATTTCTTGTCTTTTAAATGCTGTATCATCTATTTTCAAACCTTATTCATGTACATTCAGGTTGTGATTTAAAGCAGATACACTTTTTAAAACCTAACCCATTTAAGAGGCATCTTAAGAAAACGCAATCAGCTGCACTATTAAACATTTCTCTGTCTAGATTCGAATATAAAAGAACACTTTTATTTAGATTAAATCTCATTCTGTCTCACTGTTGTCTGGTACATTTACTCCTTACATCTTTATCGTCCACATTTCTGTTTTAATTTAATTTCTTTCGCTAGAATAACGAACTTGGTAGACATTTTGTTTATTAAATGCACTAGTAAAGAGGATGTTAACTTTTAAAGCTAGATCCAACTTCTCTTTCGATACATAGTCAGCGAAATTTTATTTGTTTCTAAAAATACTCGTGTAAAACTACGACCTTTATTACATTTGTGAATAAATATATATATCTATATACAAACTGGTTTATTACACAACAAGTGTAAATAGATTCAATTGAACTGTAAGGCCAAGAAAATGCTGTTAGAATTTATTAAATTTAAACAGGAATTATAATTGTGGGAAGTCATAGAAGGTTTTCATGTCCCAGATTTCTTTAACCGCTTGTATTCAGGTGTACATGTTCTCAGTCAATATGTACATTGTACTTTGAACTTTAGGTACTGACAAATTATGCGTTATGGAAACACATGAGAGGTAATTGTTTACACTGATGTGTTCCATTCCAAATTGAAAAGCGACTGTAACTGGGTAGTGGAGGTAAACTGCCTAAATAATCTATCTTTAAATTCAACAGTCGTTAGGTATATATTCCCCTCCGTGTTGTATTGTTTTAGAACGCGGGAAAGGTTTTATTGCCGAGGCGGCCCGGCTTCAATGCCCGACTGTTACATTTGGCATGAAATGTACGAAATATAATGATTACTTTATGCATTCATATGAAAGTAAATTATTTTGCACTCTAAGATTGAATGATTTTGATATTAATATTTTTATTACTATTTATCTGATTTTATCCTGAGTATATAACAGAGAACTTTATATGATTTTACAATTCTCGATTACTGTGACGGCACTTATGAATTTTGCTGTTGTTTCTGTTGACTCCTGTCCATTTATAATAGTGAAGTACTAGTTAAGAAATAATACGTTCCCAATCATGGTTTATCGTAGAATAACCTGTGTTTTGAGTTCTCATGCGTAGGCCTTCCTGATATATTGTTTCGCATAAGAACGAAAAACTCGTTATTTGCTGGTCTTGACACGACAACGTAGCATCACAGCATATTCAGCTGATGTATAACCTCTTTTACATGTATGTTATAAGGGAGTAAGGGGGGAACGTTTTTGTTTCATTTAAAGAACGCTTTTCTGTTAATATAAATATATAATGATTTGGCAAATTCAAAGAGGAAAATTGTTTATTTTGATACCAGTGTGATAGAAATTCAACATATACGATATTATTAACTCACAAATTTCACAATGACAGTATTCAATTATCAAATGTGACTGTATTATAAATTACAAACCTATTAATTTTCATTTCATACGTTACAAAAGTGTGTACTGTACTGTCATCTTAAACTCTGACCAAACCTTTGAAGCTGACCTACCTTTATATATTGACATAAGGACAACAACATTATCCTCTTTTTTTAGCTATATTTTACCAAAATAAATAGATGATGAAAGTGTTGTTTTAACTTTTAGTAATTGGTAATGACTGAATCTTATATGGCTCATTCTAGACCTTTTAGAATGTATAATTATGTTCTACATACCATTGTTTGTCATTTCGAAGTATGTTTTACTTTTGTCATCCAAATTCATGTTGTCGGGCTATAATTCGATAAAATGTCTGTTATAAATGATTTTGTTTTTAAAAGTTGCTGTTTAAGACGTATAATGAAGTGACAGTACAAATAATTATTAAACATCCTCAAATGAAATGTATAAGAAGCCACATCATCTTAAACATATCGAAATGCTTGATGTGAATTTAGTACACTAGAAACATGAAAGATTGAAATTGAAATATCACGGAAGCATGTCAGTCTCATACACCCTTGTGAGCATCTTAACTGTTCCTTGTACAATATGCAATGAATCAATTTACGAATCAAAACACAAACATGTTTTGTTGAATGTTCAGCATTTTATAATTCTAATGTTTTTTAGATATCAAATTGATTGTATCTTTAGAGTATGATAAATGAATAGAAACAAATTTATCACATTAACGACGTGTTACTTCCTAGATGTACTACTTATTTCTTTTGTGACCAGTAATGATTAAGTCTTTTAATTTAGTATATCCCACATGCTCTGATTTTTCCACAAAGGCTCTAAAACAGTTACTTATTTGTGATGAATGATGTAGATGAATTAAATATACAGAAAATTTAAACTTCCATTTAAAAAGACGACTGCATAGTTTTGCTCACTATTGGTCATAACATATTTTTTGAAAAACCATAACCTTAAGCAATGTATATAAACGTTCCAATTAACTGTCTCCATTGTCAACAAAAGGAATGCCGTGCAAAAGCAAGCTAAAACGTCATTTGGAAGTGAAATGATAATATACTTAAGAAAATTATGATCTTCTTTAGAAATATCGCTGGCAAAGATATAATACAGAGAGCTTTATTTACATGACAAGTTACATTATAACTTAATTCTGTCATAAAATTCACGCAAATTATGTGGTGATGTGAAAACTTCAAACAATGAATTATATCAATATGTCGTGAACGCTTCCATTAAAGCCCGAACCAAAGTAACGTTAGTAATTATCGTAAAGACAATTTAGCAATCTCAATTAAATTATAACTAAATACATTAATGAACGCCCACTGTATTACGAGAGAGAATGACTGTAATTGCATTGGTCTTCCATTAATTTTCCCCGCAAAATGATATTCTTGAACCTTTGTAGTTTAGACATTGGCGATGTTATGAGACGTTTGTAGAAATAAAGTTCTGAAAGAGGGCATTGAATACAATTATAACATACCGACACTGGAAGAGTTACATTTCTGTCAACTGCAATGGATGGATTTTATTAAATGACCTAAACTTACAGCGTATTTAACAAGTTAATGTCATCGTGTAGAAACCTATTTTCAGAGATGACATTTTTGTCCGGAAATCATTTGTTAACTCTGTTAACTGATTAGTTTTAGTAAGACACACATTAAGGATTACACTGGACAAACCTATAAGTCTCTACCCAACCTTGTCTTATTGTATGACAGTCTAGGGACTGTGAAGAAAATTCACTCCTAGGTATGCATCCCATTGTTTATAAGAAATGAATGAGTTGACTTTTGCAGCGATTCGATACGAAAAAGTCCTTATGAGGGTGACTCAGTAAATTTTGTCACTAATGATCTTGTATAGACACCATTGTACATATCAGCATGGGAGTTTCATGTACCCCAGGTGCCCGCACGTGATGAAATAATGGCTTGAGGGGTACCGTGTTCTTCCTCTACCATGAATAGCTGGAAAATCGCCATATGACCTATAGTTGTGTTGGTGTGATATTAAACAAGAACAAAAACAACAACAAAAACAACAACAAAAATAAAGAACAAAAGTTTTATGTAATTAACACGGATATTTACTCAATATAACTATGAAATATTGTTTTAATCCACCTGCAATTGACCAAGTTATAAATTGTTAAATTATACACACAACTATACAGTGACTATATTTCAATGTTATAATGAAACGTAAGGAGAAGAATTGGGCAATACTCATGATAATTATGTAGTGACGTTAAGAACAGTTTTACGTTGGGTTAAACAGATTCAAAGGGTTCCAAAAAGTCATCAAGACTGTAATCGTTCAAGCAGGCCTTATTTTTTTCAGCAAAAGAAAAAACTGCTGCCGTTAGGGGTACGGTAGAAGTACTCATTCCAAAACAAACAGAAGAGACTGTCTCTCATTTTCTGACTGTCCGTTTTAAATTAAAGAAGATTAAGTTCAAGTTTAAAGATATTTTATTTCAGTAATACATGAAACATTTACAAAGCATTAATTAAGGAATTGGACAGAAAGCTATATCAGCTTACGGTTGTCCTCTCTTTATAGAAGATTTGTGCTCTATCGCTCCCCCATTTGTTAACCCCAGACAAAAGTCGAAGCGTTTAGATTGCGGCACAAAAATGCGAAAAAAATATAAAAGCTGTAGTCCCCAAACAATTTCTGTGTTGCTTACTCAGGATTAAATTTCAGTCAATTATATTGAGTCCCAGCGATGCATAAATAAAGAAAACAATGCCTGAGTAAATATCAGGCGATCCGTTTTTGCAAAAAGGACAGAAAGTATCAAGAAGGTTTTATATGCTATTGTCTTAAACTCGTTTGAACCTGTTGTCCAAAGTCCTTACAACGAGGGTAAAACCATAGCAGGAAATTTCTAAAAAAATATAACTAAAGTTATCAAAATAAATGGCCAAGATAAGGTTTGTAATGCCTTCAGTTTATTTGCGACAATGCGTCCGCGAACAAAAATTTTGTTTTAATTTTTTTATTGCTGCTGCTGCCAAGTTTTTGTATTGTTGTTAACGTTTTATCAAATTTGATTCTTCATACCAAAGATAATAGGTAAGGGTAGATTTCTCGGAAGCGCAGAGCCACGTATTTGTAATGCAGTCCCACAACAAAAAGAAGCTGTAACGGAAAAATATTACAGACGGGTTACTTCAAAAATCTAACAAGTACATATAAATGTATGCCAAATATAGATAGAGGGGAAGGAAGTGGTAATGGGTAAAGGTGTGTGTGTGTGTGTGTGTGTGTGTGTGTGTGTGTGTGTGTGTGGTGGGGTTGTTGGGGGAGGGGCGGTTGGGGGGGGGGGGCAGGAAAACAATCACCATTCTTATTATTGTTTGCAACAGCAACATACATTCATACTTTGGCTTGTTTTTCGTCTTATGAAACGCCAATAATACCACTGCTTTTAATCTTAAAAACTTTTCAACTTGAATGAATAACCATATTTAATTTGACTCCAAAATTTCAGTCAAAAATAAGACTCCAAGGTCACTCCAATATCTCACTCCAGACTCCACACAAGACTCAACTCTTATACTCCGTTCCGTATTTTGTCGTATGCCATTTGCACCAACACTTGGACAAATTGGCAACGTTATCTTTTCAATTAGCAGAGACTTTGTTGCTGATACGTGACGTCCATTTAAATTAGCTATTGATCAGGCAGTATATCAGTTTCTCAGTAGCAAAAAATATCATATATGAGAATATTTATAGATTTCTATAAAAGATTGTATAGAAAAGGTTATACTTTACCAACTGACCTTTTCACTTGAAGTTGTGCTACAAGTCTTATTTTTTTGCGCAACAACTCTGTCCATCGAAGCTAAAACGTTGCTCGACACCAATGTTTTCCCAGTAACAGTAATATATTAAATAACCTGTGTCGCGAACACAGAATTAAATACAAAATACTAATACATAGTTCTACATTTTATAGCAATATGTTTTATATTCTCAGTATCGTTTCTTCAAAAGTTAAGGAATGGTTACAAATATATGTTTGAACTGGAAAATAAAGTCCGTACCGTCCAGCATTTTTGAATTGATTTAATTAAAGCAAAACAAATGACATGATCATAGATAAGTAACAGTACAGATTGGTCCAAGAATCGTGCACTCTAATACTAGTATGTAAACTATATCTCGGGGAGGTTTGATACCAAATATGAATGACTGATTATGTGGAACCGACTATGATATAGCTTTGGTGTGTTTTATTGCACATTCACTACTTCAACGCTCCCAAAGTAAGAGATATCTGAGAAACTTTCAAATCCAGAAAAAGAGGCGCGTCTGCAGTTTGTGACTGTTTTAATTTATGTGATCATTACTTTAAGGGATTCAACTTCCATCCAAGATAGTTGTCCAAAACGAAATTGTTTTAACATTTAAATTGTTCTAGCAATCAAAAACCACATAAGCGTTTTCTGGGAAATAAAATAATTTTGTCGACGAGGTGCATATCAAATTCAAACACACATTAACACTGTCTTTATGTCGTGTGACAAAGGAGGCGTCTTGGAGCAAATTCATTTCTATGGCTTTATCTTATTTTGGCATTTGATATCTGAACATCTACTGATTCCTGCTTTAATTTGCACAGCTTTATGTGATGAAACTCAATAACTGGCCGGTATTTGTTGACGACATATCACTCAGCAAGACAAATGAGTGACATTAGGGGGAATCTATTATCGGTGATTGTCCTTGGCTGTCACAAGAGATTCCCCCGGAGGATATTGAATAATCTCGAAGCTATTTCTAAGTAAGTATCTAGTTAGACTTTCTATGGTTATTTGTGTTATTTCTGACAGTTTCAATTGACACTGGTTTCCAATGTGGCATGTTTAAACGTCTGAATGTTATTTTTCTATGTAGCTGCGTTCCAGAGTGTCCTATTAGTTACGTTCTAGGGAAAACGAAGCACTCCTAGCAGATCTTCACATTAGGTTAAAACAAACGACTGTATCATTTTATAGAATAAAAGAAAAAACACATTTAAGTAGTAAAGAACGAGAAATTTACGAGAGAAGCCTGGCAGAAAACGTGACATAATTACCTAAATCATTGCGGGCTAGATGAGATGTTGATCACTTTCAGTGTGAGAAAGTGTATGTACTATTAGGTAATAACTGGTAAAGCACTTTTAATAGCAAATAAATAAGAACAAGACCAAATCAGAGACAAGAATTCTGTTTTATACATATACTGAAAAACTAAGTAATATTGTATGTAAAAACAACCTTTTTCTTGTCCGTGTAAAATGATTTATTCCACAAGTGTTATAAGTCAGTCACATATGATAGGCAACGATTTCGTGTTGATATTATGTTACTGCTAAGGGTTTAGGGTTTGCTTTGATAAAATTTAATTATCAACATTTGAGCCGTGCCATGAGAAAACCAACATAGTGGGTTTGCGACCAGCATGGATCCAGACCAGCCTGCGCATCCGCGCAGTCTGGTCAGGCTCCATGCTGTTCGCTTTTAAAGCCTATTGGAATTGGAGAAACTGTTAGCGAACAGCATGGATCCTGACCAGACTGCGCGGATGCGCAGGCTGGTCTGGATCCATGCTGGTCGCATACCCACTATGTTGGTTTTCTCATGGCACGGCTCATTTAAATTACCAGATATATTACATATCAGTCCCTTGCAGAGTCAGATATTATAACAGATGATTCATTTCATGTTTTGATTGAATAAATAGTGCAATATTTCAACTCCGATACCATCTAATAACTTACTCAATTATAGTGGACGCAACTTGACCCCGATGGTTGACCTTTGCATTATAATACATAATAAGGCATAACCTATTATTGAAAAGGAGTGTACGTAAAACACGAGCTGCACGAGAAAAGGGAAATATAAATTTGTGTAAATATAAATTAGTGTATTGGAAAGTTTTAACTAATCAAATGTAAATATATATACTTTGATACTGCATTGTATACAAACGCGTTCCATATAAATGTACATGGCTACCCTAAGCACCCCTGATTTCTACAATGAAATAATCGATATGAATAATCAGCCTAAGGTCAACCATCGCGGTCAAGTTGCGACTACTACACACAGTAAATAATTTGTGAGTGAAAGTGTTTTTATGCTAGTAAGCCTTGAAGTTATCAGAGATTGGACGTTTTGTTCGCAAAATGAGCGCGAATGATAAAAGAAAACTGCAAACTATTCTATAGATAAAATCTGGATAGTAGATCCCTTGAATGCACCGAGAACAAGGCAAACAGTGAAAATTGCATAGTTGGTTTGATTGAGTCTGTTCATGAGCAGTAATGGAAAATGCAATACTGCCCACGTCCCCTAGCACCGGCTTAAGCAGTATTCAATCTTCAAATCTGAAGAAGTTGAAATCAATGATCCCGAAGGACTAGACAATATAACAACACTGAGATGAAGTCGGGCGACTTTTTACGGCCGCCACACAGCACTTAACACCCGATGTTGTGAAGTAAATAAAATTTGAAAGTAGATCCATCGGAAGCACCGAGAACAAGGCAAACAGTGAAAATTGCAGACTCGGTTTGATTTATCTGTTCATGAGCAGTAATGGCAAATGTAACACTGCCCACGCCTCCAAGCACCGGCTTAAGCAGAATTCAATCTTCAATTCTAAATGAGTTGAAATCAATCATCCCGAAGGACCAGAAAATATAACAACACCGAGATAAGGTCGGGGCGACATTTTACGGCCGCCACCCAGCACTTAACACCCGCTGTTGTGAAGTAAATAAAATCTTGAAAGTAGATCCCTCGGAAGCACCGAGAACAAGGCAAACAGTGAAAATTGCAGACTTGGTTTGATTGAGTCTGTTCATGAGCAGTAATGGAAAATGTAACACTGCCCACGCCTCCAAGCACCGGCTTAAGCAGAATTCAATCTTCAAATCTAAATGAGTTGAAATCAATGATCCCGAAGGACCAGAAAATATAACAACACCGAGATAAAGTCGGGGCGACCTTTTACGGCCGTCACCCAGCACTTAACACCCGCTGTTGTGAAGTAAATAAAATCTTGAAAGTAGATCCCTCGGAAGCACCGAGAACAAGGCAAACAGTGAAAATTGCAGACTTTGTTTGATTGAGTCTGTTCATGAGCAGTAATGGAAAATGCAAAATTGCCCATTCCCCCAAGCACCGGCTTAAGCAGTATTCAATCTTCAAATCTAAATGAGTTGAAATGAATGATCCCGAAGGACGAGAAAATATAACAACAATACAGACGGATATTCCACACCAAGGAGGATAATTGACAGCAACAGCATAAGCTTACACTATGGGCAAAAGATACCAACCCGCGAATAATCTTCATCACTGAAAAAATGTTGTTACTGGAGTCGTCACAGAGTGACATTTGAAACTTTTTGACATAATGATTAGTTTCCAGTTATTCTAAACAGAATTAGTTGTCTTCAGTCAAGATACAGTTTCAACTGATTCGTCAAAAACTGGCGTATGTTAATATCTTCTTTCTGTGATAATATTAAATTACTGCGTGCATGTATGACTTTATTTGTATGTAACGATGAACTCTAAATGTTCAAGTTAGATATAATAAAATGTCTGTTCCGTTCTGTTCTGTTTGAAACGATTTACGCGTTTGCAGTTAATTACATGCAGAAACAGGTGATAATTAAGTTTTTGCGCTTTCTCTTCTTGGCATGAAACAGTTCGTCACATAGGACAACAGCGACAACTGTGTCCATCATCATATAAGAATTTTACAATTAACAGTCGAAACACTTTATAAAGAGCATATGGAAATAAATATCGTTTTATCCTGTAAGTTTGCCTATAAAAGATACGAAGTACCCATGGCGTATTAGTGTTGTGTCCATAAACTTTGTTAACTGGATGATTTATTTTCAAATATTTTCATCAGATTTAGATTTATCAATTTAAAAAAAAAGTCCATTCTTTTTTTACGAAGTTGTAAGTAGAATGTTTTTTTCTCAGTTGAAAGTGTTTGTAGATGCTTTTCACATTTAGTAATAAATCAATCTGTGAATAATATTTTCATCCTAATTGATTGTCAGTTTTTGTAGTACGTTTGCTCATCATGATCAGTAATAAATCAAATTGAGAAAATGAAAAACTATGGCTGCATTTAAAAAAGTCTTTGTTTGCTGTCTCCCGACCCTACTTTTTAAAGTTGGGTAGGTAGGTAGGCAGGTAATTCTTTTTTTTTTTTTTTGGTGAAGGGATTATACTTTTACCAGTAGATATATGATAATTTCTTACAGAATAATTCTTCTGTAAAAATAAGGCAAATCTGTATAAGTTGTATAAAAGGATGAAATTAATAATACAATTAAAACGTTCTTACTTACTACACTGACGAGATAAAGAAACGCCTCATTCAAACTCGGTATACAATTTTTCGTTAACCGTGATTCAAAATTAGAAAAGAAAAATTCCATTCGCAAATTAGATGCTTTACAAGAATTTATGGTCAATAAGAAATCATTTCATTGTCGCATTAAGCTTAAATCTTGAATTTTAATAGCCCGGTCGGAGAAATTGCATTAGAAAAATCAGTAGCGCGTGTGGCCACCTCTGCTAGCAACCACAGCAGCAAGGCGACGCCTCATAGAGCCGCACCAGCTGCGTAACAGATACCGTGGGATTCTGGCCCACTCCTGGTGCAGCGCTGCTACCAGTTTCCGGACGTTTGCCGGCTGGGGTTGACGTTGGCGTAACCGCCGTCCGAGATAATCCCACGCGTGTTCAATCGGATTGCAGTCCGGTGAACACGCCGGCCAAGGTAAAACATTAATGTTTCTAGCCTGTAGAAAGTCCCTTGTGACGCGTGCAACGTGAGGTCGCGCGTTGTCGTGCTGATAGACTTATCCTTGACGTTGACGGAATAAAGGGACAACTACATGACGTAATATCTGGTCGATGCAACGCCTGGCTGTGAGATTACCTTGGCAAACGACGAGTTGGGACTTAAACCTATGGTTGACTGCTGCCCACACCATTACTCCACCTCCACCGTAACGATTGTGCTCCAAAACGCAATTGTTTGCGTAGCGTTCATGGCGTCGTCTATAGACACGGATACGTCCGTCGGCGTTCCACAAGTTGAAACGCGACTCGTCACTGAACACTACGTTCTGCCAACGCTGGCCGCGATGGTTGCGGGCCCAAATAAGACGTTGGTGACGGTGGCGTAACGTTAGAATTAGACCGCGGTAGGGCCTACGACAGGTAATTCCGCGTTCTCTGAGTCGATTTCTCACTGTATGTCGACTAATTGGACGTCCACGGTTACCTACAACTATACGTGACGTAGATTGCGCTGTCACAAATCTGTCACGTAAATGACGTTGACGTATATAATTATCCTGTCGTATTGACGTTACACGCGGTCTACCTGAACGTGGTCTATCGATAGACGTTTCCGTGTCTCTAACACGTCGAATAAGACGCACAATTGTCGAACGAGAGACGTTAAAACGTCTAGCAACTTATTCCTGCGTTCGCCCACATTCAAGCATAGCCAAAACCTGAGCCCTCTCTTCAGAATTCAGCCTCGGCATTACGAAAACTAATGTTTTTTTCAGAGAATAGCTGAAAATATGGTTGTGTGTCGTATTACACATGTACATGTGCAAAAATCGTTCAATCAAACCACATGGTTTACATGCACGGACTGCACGAGGAAATCATGACCAGGTACATGAAGTGAACAAATGGCTGAATGAAATCGCGCGAGTTTTTGTTCACTGTGTTTGTCGGTCAGAGTAAATGTAGATTTACTACATTTCACAACAATTAAAAGCGTTAGGAAAAAAATAACGCCAAATTTCAATGAGGCGTTTCTTTATCTCGTCAGTATATTTTGCTTACTTGAAATATATGCGGCACCTGTCATACCGCAACTTAAAAAAAAATTGACCAGCATTGTCCAATAAAAACTTTTGGGGCGCAGCATTTTAAGCGGGTAGGTAGGGAGACAGCAAACAATCATGTTTTTAATTTTGGCCTAAGTTTCATACACTCACACTGATTTGTAAAAAGAAGACAATTCTGCGGCGCTATCTTTATCAATTAGTTGACGGATTATCGCTGGTACGTGATGTCCATTTAAAGGATTTATTGATCGGGATGTGTTTCTATAGCAACCCGGAATAGAAACTTCATTTTTGCTAGTAATTTTAATAACTTCTCTTTTATATGATAAAGCATAGTACATGAGTGCTTTTAATTTTCCGGCTTATTACAAATAATATTGTTTTACATTCGATGATTTATATTGATAACTATCAAAAACCAAGAAGCAATTGTAGATTTCCATAATGCAATCCCAGGCATTTTGCAATATAGTTTAATGGCAGTATTTACAAAGAGACATTTCTATTTAGTTACCACTAAAATTAAAGAGAACTTAATATTAACTGACAATATCGCACATGGGGGATACCTATAACTCTATTACAACTTCTTGTCAGTTTGTGAATGTAATTTACCAGTATATGGAAGGACAAATAACCATATTTATACTTTATATTTTGACAAAGAGACACATACCTCATGGAGATACCTTCAATTTGGGACAAAAAGCTTTGAAGACCATGACGATGTATCCAATAATTTTGTGACGGTAGTTGTTACTAAGGGTTGGTTTTCATAGAATGAATTCTATCTATATACCTTAGGAAAAAAACTGTATTTTACAGACAGGTCGCAACACTCTCACGTGTCAGACAATCAGAGTATTAAACAATACTACAGCATTATCTCAATGAATGTATGAGAAATATAAAGAAAGTAGGTTCAGTTTTCCAGATATGTTTGTGTGTCATAACTGTCTATTGTCAGTGTGAGTAAATTATTAATAGAAAAATTGCCATTACATACGTAATATAATAACTTTTGATAAACATATTCGAAAAGTATGATGACAAAAACACATTTTGTTTGTATTTGTCAACTACTTCTCAATATGATTTTTTATTAAGAAGCTATATTCAGTGCTGCGTATGTAAAACGGAAACAAGGTCTTTTATATGCATAATTTTGACAGATTAAAAGGGGCATTATAAAAAGTAATGCAGCTGAGTCAGTACTTCGGAAACGAAGCATATTTAGTTAAAATCTTCTGTTTATTTTGACTGAATCATATCTGTTATCATCGTTAGCAGCATCTCAGTACTTCAGCGAAGAAGAAGACACTTGACTCATATTTTGAGGTTTATAATATTATGAGAGTAACTAAATACTTAGAAAATTGCAGTATTGTTTTGTTAGAAATTCTAAAGTGTTAAGAATTTTGAATTTTTAAATCAAAACATTTCTTCTTTTGAAAATATTCGTTTTTCGAGTATTAATTTCATTTTTTCCTGTAATACTAGTAATTTGTATGTCAATATTGTCGGATAAACTTCTTGTAACCTTAATTTTCACTATTAAGAAACTACAGTCTTCGCAGAATTAAAAAAAAGTAGTCAGCGGTTATTACGTCCGACTGATTACTTTTAAGGTTAAGTATAAAAGACAACAATTGCATTTGGATTCAGTGAAATAGAGTCGGCTGTAATGAACACTAAATGGACTGAAGATCATTCATCTTTTCTCCTATGTTATTTTGACGAAACTATTACTTTAACTAATATCATGGAGCCCTGTCATCAGCTGTAATACTCCGACTCTGATACAAAATATCACGCTTTGCAAATGTCAGATTTGTTGTTGGGTATGGTATCTAGTACAGTAACACTGCCATCTCCTCTGTAATTATAATTAATTTGGTACATGAGCTTGTCATTTGAAACGACATTTGTCCGCCTGCAAATATTCAAATTAACTACTTGTAAGCGCAGTTGTTTAGCTGGTGAAGATAATTTATTGGGCTTTGTCAAGTTATCCGTTTACATAGCACATGGAGAATAACTTACCCTTTCCGCTAACCATATTTGATAACCATAAATTCGCTCCGACAAAATTATTACTTTAGTTTTTCATACACAGATACTGTTCATGGTCAATGTGTTTCATCTTAATACAGATTCGGTTGCTGGTGAATGTGCTTCAGCTTTCCATATACTTGATTACGTTGATGATTTTCCATCAACAGATGTCGTTGAATTTCAGTTAGCTGTTATAGATAAACAATGTAGGGAAATCTGTGTCTGTCCGGTTTTAAATCGAGTATTATTATAAAATATAAACAACTGTAACCGTGGAAAATTTATACGTTTGTAACTTTTTGTGTGAACTTAGAATTACACACTTAAATCTGTTGTCTTGTGTATCTTCATTTACATGTGTGTAAGCGTTACCGATATCTACTAAAGGCTTGATACACGTAGTACTTTAGAAATGATTAGCTTTGATAATTTAATTATTTGAGCAAAGTTTTAGATTCAGTGTTATTATATTTTCTGGTCTTTTTGGATCATGGATTCCATTCAATAGATGTGTAATCGAGTTTCGCTTAAGCCGTTGCTAGGGGACGTGAGTGGTGTTGCACATTTCATTACCTCTCAGTCAAACAGAGTCTGCTATTATTCTGCTTGGTTGCATTCTGTGCTCCCAAAAGATCTTTTTACAGATTTCATTGTTTTGTACTGATTGCTTTCCTTCTAAGACACGCAAAGACTACAGCGTCGTATGTAAAGAATATAAGGAGTTCTTATGTACCTGTATCAGTGCATTGGCTGTTCGACAAAACGCTGATACACTGTTAAGACTGAACATATCTCGAAAAATATGAAATGACAGCTGGCTATATATATGTACTAGACATTTAACCTTTTGTTATATTCTTATCATTAAATACTGCTTCTTTCGCGTTTACAATCAAACCATATTCCTATTACTGATACATTATTTAATGATTGTTTTTGCTTATGTCATACTTTGTAGAACTTTTGATTATGGAAACATAAGGACACTTTGATTGAACTCGTTTGATTGAGTCCCGCGTTGTCCATATAAAAAAGTCTGGCCTCTGATTTATAACATATGAAAGTCTAATATAAATACTACCATAACATTGTGGTAGATATTTTCGTCTACTTTGATGACACTTAATCCATTTTATTATCGTCTGGTATGCAATATCAGGAGCAAATTTATTTTCTTTATGGGCATAAGTTCAATCGTACAATTATCAGTGTAATCTATCATATATATTCTTCTGTGTTATTTGTTGTTGTCTTTGTTGAGCCAAATAAAAGGGACGATTTGGACATTTTAGCCTGTGTATTCAATCTGACGAGTATTAAAGTGCACATACATATGTAATTGTTCCTTCTCTTGAGAATCAACACTTAGAATTGGTAAGTCGCAGTTGACTGAGCAACTGACCTCAAACAGTTGTCATTACAAGCTGGCCAATCAAACTCCGTGACCTCTGACGTTAAAATTATTATTTCCTAATTGAGGCGATCCCCTGAATGAACGCACTACGCGGAATACATATTACTTAACCCGAGGATGGAAAAGTGGCGTTATTGAAACCAACCAAACATGTTATTTGTCACTAAGGTTAACATACGTCGTTACCTTCGGATGCATGTTCAATATGTGAATTGTGCGCAATTAATTCACGCATCGAATGACCGGAAACACAGATTTAGGACAGATACTACTAAATTATAGCCAAAAATTACTTGATCAATGACCACTAAGTTTGTTGTTTGCCAGGACGTAGACTGTTAGCGCATCAAATCACTACATTAGGATGATCAACAGAAAAAAATATGTCTATAAGGTAGAATGGTCTTGTCCTTGCTTTCAATCCTGGGGTTCCACACACTGATGACCAATATTTAAAACAGACATTGAAACCAAAATTTTACGAGATGATCATTAATATTTATATAGATATACCCTAGAAGGAACTATTACTGTGCTTTAACTAATCTAGGAAAGTGTTTATCAAACATTTTAATGTTTCTTCACGAATGCATGTAAAATCTATGTTCATATATTCAGGAATTATATATATATACATATGGCAATGGCTTAGGATGAATAAACGACAAATTTGGGGTACATGTACAAAAGGTTTCTATAAGTTCATCAATATAGCAGCACAACCTGTCAGAAAGTTGCTTCTAAATTTCTATTACTATATTTTTCAATAAGCATGTGTAGAACCTAGTAAAAATAGTACGTTGTTTTGAGTTTTGAAAAGCTAGCCAAAACAAACTGAGTATGGTATACTGTTAGATTTTGTTTTATACTTCTGCTTTATAAAATTGAAAATATGTCTCTTCAATGTCATATCGTGGCTATTCGCTGTTGTTTTAGAGCGCGTCCGACTTGTTGAGAAATTTATGTAGTCATATTCTGTTTTGTCTACTACTAGTAGGCAATAATTAAATAATTTGTATCATATATATATTTTTGTATTCACCTCGTGCTATAATGAGTTTACTCCACCTCAAGAGACGGAGAGGATATAACGTTTAAACACTGCCAACTGCCTGTTGCCATGTATTGGATGACTGCTTTCTTTGAATGCTGTTTGTTTGAATGTCGGACTATGAATCTTGTTTGCTGTCTAAGTATATATTTATACCAATTCGTTCATGTGTGTATGGGTTTTAAAACTAGTGTTTTGTTTATCAAATTTATATTCATTCAGATGTTGTTATTTAACTTGCACTAATTTGTTTGATATATATTAAACCTTCAGGATCATTTGAACCAATCTCGAGTAAGTTTTCTGGAAAGGGCCTTCTGGAAAAAAGACAGTACTAGTATCAGTCGTAAGGTGTGGTCGTAACCCCAGTTGGGCATGAACCCAGGATCCCAAGGTTAAGCGGCCGACACCTTAACCACTAAAGTAGTTGCTGTTGTTATCCGAAGAGATATGGAGTGAATTACTAATTTAAAATTTTGAATTTACACTTCCATCGCGCTTGATACGAGAAACAATTGCCAATAACCTCATGCAATGAGAATATATTGCTCGCAGCAGAAAATAGAACATGATTATTAGAGCTAACTGAAAAGAGCTTTACAATCAGGATTGATAACCGTGATATCCAAGTTTGCTACGTATAATTTTAATTGCATGATAATATCTATTTTAATAATATTGTCTCTTCATTTCATCTTTAAAGCTTTGCGCCATTATTTATTTTCAGACAATTTTAAACCAATAAATAAAATAAATAAAAATAAATGCAATAAGAAAGACACCATTAACGCGGGAGAAAAAGAAATAATTACTTTTATATCAGAACGGATGCTTTTGTTTCTTTTAAATATTTTTTCCATATTTTAATGGGAAACATCAAACATCCTGGTTCTTATTTTCTTATAGTTTGCTGTTAGTCCTTTTCAAAGTGACATACTCTAAATATTTAAATCATTTAAATTTAGTACAATTTCTTACTTTTATGTAATGTGAATTCATTTGTTTTCTTCAGATACTAATTGTGTGGATTTTGTACTTTTGTCAACCACGAAGTTAATTTCTAACCAATAAGCATAACCATTTTAACTTTAGAAGTTGGAATCAACGACACTCAAAACCACGAACTTCTTGCTCACGAAATTATATATTTTCAAAGTAACCTTAAGTTTGTAGAATAGCAAAGTCTTTACAAATGAGAATATTCTATATAATTTTGATGATCACAAAATATTTTCTTTTATTTTTTGATTGGTTGAACGTCATGCCATCAAAGTTAAAGGCCAAATAGTGCATTTCTAGCTTTTGGTGGAGGAGGAAAATCAAAGGTATCTACAGGAATTATTACAAGCATGGTTGGGCCCCTGAACAGAACCACCGACCTTTCGGAAGCCAGCTAGACAGCTTCATCACATGAAAGAGTTCTACACTCAAACCGAAGTTTCGAACCAACAGCGCTGATGGGCGACATATTCGAATTCTGCGATTTTAACCACTTTGCCACAGAGATTCCTTCAAAAGTTTTGAACGTATCAGATTGTAAAAAGGTTTATTAACCGATGACACTGGAAACACGTTCACAACAAATGTTAAATTAGTATTTCTTCTTCAGTTTTCTAGCTGTTTTCTTTTGTAAAAGAACTGACGAACAAAAACATAAATTATTTAATCCCTCTTCTGAACGTGGGTAGTTAGAAAGGTAAATTGTTCCATTACAATTATTTATTGCATTGAAAAATAAAACATAACCCATTTGCTTTTAAATTATATAACAAGTTGCATTAAAAATCCATGTCGTAAAACCACCGTTGTTCTGATGTGACAATAAATGTGTCTCGATGAATATCAACTTGGCCAGGTCTATATATACAATAACTGTTAAATAATTATACAATTATTGACTCTTGAGCCATTGAATATGATGTGATATTCACAGTGTTGCATTTTCCATTACTACTCATGAACATACTCAATCAAACCGAGTCTGCAATTTTCACTGTTTGCCTTGTTCTCGGTGCTTCCGAGGGATCTACTTTTCAGATTTCATTATTCGAGATCAACTGTAGGCCTTTTTAGATCAGATTGTTAAGGCGTTTACTGACTTGTGTATTTTTTGATGATGATTATAATGGTTGCCACAGACATGAATATGGGTATGACTCGTTTTTAAACTAACTCAATTTGATAATCTAAACATTTCAAATAACTCTAAGCTTAGGATGATATGTATTTTCATCATGTAGTCAAAATAACAAAGACAGCAGTCCAAGAGGAAAAACTACATTACAAGAACGCAGCAGTATATACATTACTCCACATTGCAACAGAAAAACGTGCAAGTTAACAAACATGCACCTATGTCCTAGTGAGTAAATTGTTACTTGAAACACTGCGTACACTCGTTTTATTTGAACAGCCTGAAACTCACATTCAATAACGGATATATAATACAGATTGTGACTAATGAAAATTAATCGAATTCTTCACATACAATCAATTTCCAACCTCTTTCTTGTAATAACTAATTGGAAAAGTAAGAAGTTACAAAGGGTTTCAGTAAAAGGAAAACGTAGAACTGGAGGCATTCCATATTGAGAGAAATATTTATCCGACGTATTTAGGTTATGTCGCGTTATTGCCCACGGTTACAGTTTCGGTGAAAAATTCTAGATGAATCGTGTATCTCAAGGCATAAACGCTCATAAAGACAAAATTGATTTTGAGGGAGCAATTAATGAATTTTAAGTTTGTATTGAAATTGCGCAGTTCTAGATTAAAGCGTGCGAAAATCCCCTGATTATTTTTATATATCTAATCAGTTTGCAGTTCAGCATGGGTTTTGACTGAAGATGGATTACGCAGCTAATATTATTCAATTTAAGTTGAATTTAGAAATAAAGTGTCTCTCATTAAGATTCTCAAATGGACTTTTGTTATTTTCCTACAAAAAATTTATTTTGTGGTCGGTCAGGTAAAATGAGAAAATATTATAAAGCTCAAAGTCTCTCGTTCTTGTGAAAAAGAAAATGAAAATAAATATTGCTTGTATCCTTGTATTATGCGAGAAAGAGCTGTCATCAAGAATTAAATCAGTTACATGATGTTTCTTCTGATATATACGCATTTGTCTGAAAAGCTGCCACTAATTTCTAACATTATAAACTTGACTGAGGGGCAAAGTTCTTTGCACGTATTTATAGACGTAATACTAAACAGCTTCAAGTGCGTTTTTAGCCTAATTTTACTACTCTTGTCTGTATATCTAACACTTTTAACTGTTTTCAGTCTCACTTTCTCATTTTGACATCTCATTGTAAATACTTTTGTGAAAATCCCTTTCTTACACTAATTGTGCATCTGCTAACAACATCCGAAAGGGGAGTTAAGAATTAACGAAGATAGAATCAGTATTTATCGAGTCACAGCCTCATTCTTTAAAATGTTTATACAATGTATAATGAAGACGTCAGATGATAATAATTTTATTATAGCTACTTTGTCTACAGGGACTAAAACATAAACCAGTACTGTATATAATTCCTGGATACTCTTCTTTAAATTTCGAAAGGTAGGAAAGAAGATGTCCATTTAAATTATAAAACTTAATACGAGTATCGATTGAATTAAAAACAAAACGGCACGTTACCAAGCTATTTATCATCTGCATTTTCTCAACGGCAACATTTGACACAAAAGGCTTCCTCTCTCCAAATTCCATTTTGTTTAGTTCTGCTAACTGTTATTTTTTTTTCTTGTTTAGTGCAAACCCAATATTATAACTGAGTATAATACACCGCTGTTCAAGAAATTACTCTGCTATCTGTGTTTTATTGAAGGTTCTATGTACACCGCTGTACGGACACATCTGCGGCTATCTATAAATTTTAGTTCGGTACTGTAACATGTGTAGATGTTGAGTGTTGTTCAATCTTGGGCTAGAGGACGTAGACTGTAGCTTGCATTTACACTACCGCCCACGAACAGACTAAATCAAACCGAATCTGCAACATTTTTATTCATGTCGTTTGGCGACCTGTGGTTTTCCACTTTTTCTATTCTATAGATTCAGTAATCTGACCACAACCGGTACCAAGGCATACTGTACTTACGACCTCCAGAAAATCAGAAAATACGAACGTGTGTGTGTGTGTGTGTGTGTGTGTGTGTGTGTGCGTGCGTGCGTGTGTGTGTGTTCGGGTTTAACGTCTTTTTCAACAATTTTTCAGTCATATAAACGACGGTGTCTACTTCTAGCAGTGAGCACAATGCCCAACTTTATAGTGCTGCCTCACTGGAATATAACGCCATAGACAAGTGGCATGATACCCCACCCAGTCACATTATAGACACCGGGGTGACCAGTTCCAGCACTATCCCCTTAATAATGAGCGCCAAGCGAGGAAGCTGCTAGTACCATTTTTACGTCTGTGGTATGATGCGGCCGGGGATCGAACCCATGACCTCCCGCACTCGAAGCGGACGCTCCACCACTAGGCTAACGAGGCGGTACGAACGAACTCTTTTATCTTCAATACCATCAAAATGTCCAGAATAAAAATATTAGAGTCCTTACAGCCGTATCGGTAGCAGTATTGGATAGTTTCCAAATCTAAAACAATCTGATTATAACTAAAGATAACATTTCAGATTGGTGGACAACATTTGGACAAGAAAATGGAACATTCTGCCTGCGCAGAAATATATCAGTTTAAATGACAGTAAGGAGCATAGGATAGTTTAAACAAGACACAAACATTGTGTCCGAGCAGACCGGAGTATTTAGTGCTGTGAAATGCACTGCCTGGTCGTTTTAACGAACTGAACTGAGTGTCTTAAAATTAACACTTTTGGGTTATTACTGCTTTGTATACACTGTACAATAGGGTTATTATAACAGTAGATTGATCTGGGATGCAGTATTCGGCTCGAGTGGATTTTGCCAGATCCGGATCTCACGAGGCGCGCAAGCGCCGAGTGTAATCCGACCTTGCAAAATCCACGAGAGCCGAATACAAAGTCCCAGATCTAGCTACTGTTATAATGACCCTTTTATTATATACCTTTACCATTTTGATTCTTGTCTGGTTTTTGAACGAAATCTTCAATGTTTTATCGATATTAAATGGAATTTAGTGAAGTTTTTATGTGCGGTATTTATAGAAATGTGTCGGGTCATGCATATTTATGAAAATAGTCCGGCAGCATACAATACGGAAGGTACAATACGAAATTTAAAAGGTACAATACGGAATTTTTGTCTGTCTGTTCATATTTAATTGTGAAATACAAGCCGATTTTTTTACAGAATTTATATAGGTATATAATAAAAATATATTCTCCATCTTCTATGTAAATCTGTTTCATTTGTGATACTTATGCAAGTTTTTTTACTTACATTATGACTGCCCCTCGTGTATACGTATACATAGGAATTCAAATAGAAGTATAAAGTAACTAAAGAGAAAAATCTTACACTTCATAGATATAATTATATAGACAGCAATGCGTATTTGGTAAAAGTTAAATGGGAAATATCATGTGAACAATCAAAAAAAAAAAAAAAAGAAAAAAGAAATAAATAAATAAATAAATAAATAAATAAATAAATAAATAAGAAAAGAATTAATAGTTTTTGAAGAGAGCAACAGTATTGTACAGGCAAAACATGTACGGGAGGTATAATGCAGTCTGGTAAACACATAATGGATGATAGAAAAAATCCGCAATGTTTTAGCAGATAATTACCGATGAATATTATACAATCTGTTTTTTGTTTGTTTAAGATGTTAAATTTATCATCGATGAATCAGACATCTCAAAGGAATATTCGTTGAATATGTGCAAATGCGTAAATGTTTTGCATGTAAATCTCATGTGTAATTTCCTCCTTTATATACAGACTATAACAATACAGATTGTATATTGAAAAATGTTAGTGTGTTAAGCCCATTTGAAGGCATAAATAAATCAGTTGACGAACATAAAACATCTTAACTGCTGCCATGTAAAAGTGACATACATGTACACAAAAGTCATTTAATGTTTTCATGTTTTTCTTTAATTAAGCGTTTGAGGTATTACAAGTTGTAGTTGACATACATTTCATAAAATAACATGTTATCAACTGGAAACAAGTAGTATCCTAAGATACACGGCCGCATTAGCCAATGCACATTTTAATCAACGAAACGTGCATGCACTCTGCACTTACATACGATCGGGTATTTATAAAGCAAAACATTCTCATGTTTTTTGTTTTTTTTTTCATTTAGAACATATATTACAAAACACATATTTTACATCATAAATATATTAATCATAATATAGTAATAAAGGCTACTTGTGTGTGTGGGGGGGGGGGGGGGGGGGGGGGGGGGGGGGGGGGGGGGGGAGGAGTGGGGGGACGGATGACCATTTTTTTTTGAAATCGTCAAGGGATACGAAATGACCAAAATTGGAACGAGTTGACTGGGGGACGAGTGAATTAGCGGGCAAGTAGACTGTAAATCGTCAAGTCATGTTCTATTATACATATCTGACTGCATCCGGTCATGCCATTCACAAGAACTGGTATAAAACGCACGTGTGTCATTGCCATATTTAATTAACTAATTTATGATTCTTTTTTTATAATCTGATAAAAGCTACCTAAGCTCGAAGTTTGCTGACACTAGGTGTATCCAGACTGAAGATATCGAGTATAAACCTTTTTTCTATTTTAGTCACTGTGGCCCAAAATAAAATCCAAAGCCAGTTTTTATATTTAAAGTTATAAACTCGAAACCAGCTTTTTGATGAACAAAGTGAAAAAGCTTTAACTATGACCATTCTAGGATTATGTTGGTCTTTTTGTGGAGTACTTGTAGCTAGGAACTGCCTTTAAATTGAATGACAAGTTTCCTAATGAAGCAACTTTATTCTTCTAACAGATGTTGAAAATAGTTGTCTTCTTTTGAAAGCGTTTAAATTGAATACAATCTCGCGAAATGAGAATATAATGCCCGTAGGAATATTCTGTCTAAATAATTTGATTCAGCCAATTTCAAAAGATCTAAAACAGATTTAACATACTGCCAGCTTGCAGAATTGACAAGAAAACATGACAAGAAATAACACATTTTAAGCTTAGCGCCTGCTTAAAAAGATGTCTGTGTATGTATGCGATCGGTTTGTTACCAGTTTGTTCCTGTAATTTATAATTCACGATAAATCAATCAGTCATTTGCAACTCATTTTAGCACTTTGTCTCGGCAAGTGATTGATAAAAGTGCTCTGAAACGGAACGGTAACTTTGCTTCCTGACACAAGATGACAGTCTATCTGTATTTATAAAAGCTAAGGACAGTTAATGCAACAGGACAAGCGACATTACAAGAATCCAGCCGCCAAATTATGTTTTGTTTAAAATCTTATGTTTTGGTAAAGTAGACATTTTGTATTTGGCCTTGCACGTTTACGAATATATGAGCGTTTTTGTTTTCAGGATATCTACAATGTTTAAAAATTGTCTCTTTAAATAATTCTATCAAGCAAAATTTATGTCATAAAAAGATATTTCATCAAAATATTGCTAATAATGTATCATTTAGGCATTCAGATTCTAATCGGTAATTTCAAATATCTGTTTAAGTAGAAAAGGTCTGGTTCTAATATTTTCCTGACTGATATACTGAATATACATGATACTAAGCTACAATTAAAACCAAAGTTTACTACATTCAAAACAGGAAGCACCAAAAACAACTAAATTCACAAGTTTTTCCACGTTTTTATAAATCTAAAAATAGTTCTTAGAGGCACGGTGACCCAAAATTTAATCTTATTTGTGTGCCTTTAAAGCAATAAAATATTTTTAAAATCTTAACTGTAGAATTTTTTGTAGTAATGCCTTTTTTAATCAGATCTGTATCAAGAAATATGCCGAAACATGCACGAGTTCTGCAGGTGGATATTTCGCTACATTATATTAATCCTTGAGAGAACGTGTCTGTAAATTCCGATGCCAAAACTAATGATCTTTTTGTTGCATATTCATTTTTACTTAAAATGATAAAAGATTTGCTTATTTGGCCAAGTAAATTAACAATTAACGTTGTTAATGTATTTTAACACAATAACTAACCATTCATGTAAGTTCAGTAGTGTGGAACAATTTACAATGTAAAAGATAATGGAAACTACTGACAGAAATTCTGTCGACTTGACATGAATCACATAAATATGTGTACTGTAGTCATTCAAGATTTTCCGATTATCTTACTTTTGACATAATGGTAATAAAATCTGTAAAAAAAAAAGATATTGTGGAAGCAAAGAATGCAACCAAGAAGAATAATAGCAGACTCGGTTTGATTCAGTCAGTTCATGAGAGGTAATGAAATGTGAAACACCTCTCAAGCCCCCTAGCACTAGGCTTAAGCTGAACTCAATTACACATATGTTGAATGGACTACATGATCCCAAAGGACCAGACAATATAACAACACTGAATCCAAGTACGGGGAGACTTTTTACAGCCGCTACATCCGTATTACAGTTTCTTGCTATTATTACTATGTTTCATCAAAATGAAAGTATGATCTGACATTGTACTCAAATCGCATTGAAAAATTGTAATATAGGCTTTTAGATTCAAGATACCAAACTAATATGTGATACTTAAAAATATTCTTCTGGAATTTGCAGATACAAATGTGACGGGGCCTCCGTGGCGAGTGGTTAAGGTCACTGACTTCAAATCACTTGCCCTTCACAACTGCTGGTTTGATCCTCACTCGGGGCGTTGATTTTATATGAGGAAGCCATCCAGCTGCCTTACGGAAGATCGGGTGTAAAGATGCTTTTGTGTAATAGACACAACAAATTAGCGTCGTTGCGATTAGAATGACCAAGACTTCCGACACATCTTTTAATTGACTACATCAACCAAAATTTATAACACACCTCGATGTTCGCATTTTTTTCATGCAAGAAGGGAAAATAGATTCATTCTGTCTCGAAAATATGCAGCACAAATAGCTTTAAACGACAAATAGCCACTGCAGAAGTCCTTGATGCACATAACGAGTTATTCTGACTTTATTAGTTTGCAGTTAAGCGTGGGTTTTAGACGAATTCAGGAATACAAAACTAATCTATTTTCTTTAATGGAATGCAAATTTACACATTCCAATGTTTCACAGTAAAGTTAAGGATGTGGTTTGATAAACCGAAAGCTCGGAAATATGTTATTTAGGCCTTAATCTTCATAAATTTAACGAACATCTATGACCGGCAATGTAATACACACACAGACATGTTCTGAGTGTATTAGCTTAACTTCCAAACTGAACCGTTTGTTCACGTTAAGTATTTCTACATTTTTTATTACTGCTTACTTAGGTATATAATTTTGACGATACGACATTTGGAATTATATTGAGCATGAGAATATATTTGCAGTCTATCAAAGATTATCGCATAAATTAGATTTAATGCAACATATAAAAATAGGGTTCTGTAAAATTTTAATCATAAAGCAACACTTAAATATATAATACTATGCCTGTATCGTTATGTTAATTATTTAGAAAAGTTTTGGTTGATTTGATATATTTTCTAAACTTGAAATCATATTCTTTTTCTTTAAAATAGCTCGACTATAGTAAAGGCAAGACTAACATTTAGGGGTCAGCAACTTCAGATAAAGTATGAGGAATGCAAAAGTGGCATCTATTCGGCGTTTTGATATTTATCATTGTTATAAGATTTTCTTAAATATACCTTATTAGAATATATTATATACTAATTCCACTAAAATGGCATGAGAAATGGTCAGCAGTTCACACATAATAGGGAATCGATCCCTCTACGGTAACATGCGATTTATCGAATGAGATATACTTATTGAATTAAAAAATGTGTACTTCCGTCACGTGCACTGAGCGTCTGACTTCGGATTTTTGGAAGAAAACGCGTTTTCCTTGTGCCTAATAAGCGTTCACATAACTTGTCCAAACCGCAACGTCTTGCACTTCAGTACAAATATGGGCAGTGTTGTTTTTCTTTATTCCAAAATCTACTTTTGAATTGATACAAACGCATATGTGTGGACAATCTTAAGGGCTGTAATGACTGAAAAAATAAAACGAACAACTAAAGCGGTAAACACGACTTACTTCCCGTCAAAACTGAAAAAAAAACATAACCTTCGACAATACTCAATATATGCGGGATGAAGTTACGAGGAAGGAGAAGAGAGGCCGCTACCTTGTGTTGTGTTGTTGCCTTATGGGAGGAGTTGAAGTCGGATCGATTCCCGATTGAGGCAGCGCCTTAGTTCATATTACTTTATGGTTTTGCTGTATAACCCTGGTCTCCGCGACAAACTGCAGAGCGCCTTAGCTGCCGGACAGAGCTGTAAGATCATAGGTGTCTCTCGATTTTGGCATATACGATTCTAAATTATTATTTTTAAATTTATTTTATTTTTAAAAGACTATTTCTGAACTATGGATAAATTAATATATGAAAGATAGATTATTCATTTTAAATGTGCATCTAGAGAGAGAGATTTTATATATTATTTAATTCAGGATAATTTGGGGCTTCGGATTGAATAAATCATATGTAAAGAACTATGTACCTTATATTTCTGTGTACTAAAAAAATCCACTATACGGTCGACTAATGGAGTTATGAACGGCTGATAGGGGTACAAAGATTGAAAAGGTATTCTCTTAATCTATAAAACTCAAAATTATGTAATTTGTACAATTGGTAAAAAGGACAAATTTCGTATTTCATATTTCGTGCGGTGCGGCTTCAGGTTATTCTGCAATTATTTTCATAGTAAAATGGCATATCGTCATTTCGATTTTATGGCTTAAATGTGTTCTCATCGATGTACAAAATGCTAACCTCTAAAATTCCTTATTTTTCTAAAGGGGCGCGTTATGTTTATACTAGCTATTGTATCTGAAGTTTGGATCAGGTTACAATATAATTATATAAACTGCAGCGAAAATCTACATTTTATAAAGCTAATACTTCATACGTTTGATAAATCTGATGTACACGTGTTCGATAGTTTTATCATAAATAGACAAGCATCATATTGTTAAAAGCGGGTTAAATATTTAATACCGAATAAAAATATCTATTTATATCAAAAGTTGATATTTCACGGTTTAAATATATAATAGAGCTAACTTATTTTCTATTTTATGAATTAATTCAATTGCGTGTTATTTTCTATGTAACAGACTTCTCGAGTGTCCATTCTACCAATATCCATTAATCAGAACTTGCTTAATCCTTAACCAGTTATATATTGTTGTTATATATACACGCTTTACAAGAACACAAATGATATATAATAAGAATTAGTGTGCAATGCATTTGTAGCTTAAGAAAACAAATTCTGATTATTATTGTAATAAAAGGTACCATAAGAATAGTACAGACAAACAATATCTGCGTACATTAAGCACCGCACCCCTCTTCCTTCAGAAAAAAGGCGTTATCATGCAAGACAAAAATATAACTCCCATATGCATTATAGTTTTGTGTACTCAAGTTAATCTATTGTCATGAATCAAATAAAATGTGTGTACACTAAAAATCAAATTGGAAATGCTATATGTCGATCACGACCCCTTGCACCGACTTAAACGGAATTTGACATGTGACGCCGATTCTTCATGTTGTTGTAAACATTTGATTGAATGGAATAGTAGAAAAAATATGGTAAAGGTTCTCAACGAAGAGATACCAGCAAACAGGTGGGTTTTATTTAAGTGTCTTAATTCAATCATTTCGGTTCATTGTATTTTCTGGACAGTTTCTCATAAGCAATTTTAAGAGTCTTGTGGTAGCCGTAAAGTACTTGGAGTCAGTGTTATTTTTTCTGGTCCTTTTGGGATCATGGCGTTCATTCAATATCTATGTAATAGAATCTGAAGCCAGTGGAAGGGGGCGTGTGGGTTGTTGCCGATGCATTACCTCTGATGAACATGCTCAATCAAACGAAGTCTCTTTTTGTTTTGCTTGGTTGCCATCTTTGCTTCCAAAGGACCGTCTTATAGATTTTATTATTTATATAAATAATATTGAACAAACAAAAAAAGAAACAATAGACAGAGCATGTCCAGCTTTCCGTTCGCAAGAGTAAGTGTGAAACTATTGCAAGAAATAAGAAATCGATATGATATATAATTTATACATTTATTGCTGTGATTTTTGACGCCATCAAACTGCATAATGTGCTATGCACACGGATCTGCAGCGTGAAATATGGAATATTTAAGCAGATTTTATGATGTAATGGCCCAGACTATATTTACATTTAGACTGCCGTGTTTACTTTTGATTAAATTGTGAAGACATTTATATAACAGATCATTTTCATCAGAAAATTGTACAAATATATTGTAAAGACAATAGAATAGAAAAAGTTAAAACTCCACAGATCGCTCAACACGACAAAAACGAAAATGTTGCAGGCTCGGTTTGATTGAGCCTGTTCATGGACGGTAGTGGAAATGGATGTTACCGGCCACGCTCTCTAGCCCCAGGTTGAGCAGAATGCTACAAGTAGAAAAACAATTTATAGACATCCGCAGCTCTGCACGTGGAACCTTCAATGACACACTAGTGTGTAATTCCATAGCGGTCTATGTTAAGATATTTAGTTACAAGTCGCTCTGGAATGTCGTATCTTACGATGCGTGGATCATTTTCGTACTTCAGATCACTACTGAATTTTACTTCGTTGTTAGCCGAGACCTTGTTTTCAATTATTTGCGTTCATCACTGAACGGGATAATTTAAGGTGAAACAACGTTTTGAATTTCCAGTGAATGAAGTAAAAAAGAATATTTAGTTCTTTCAAAATATCTTTACGTTATGATCCAACCTAATTTTGTTTTTACCCATCAGGAAGGTATCATTCTAATGTCTTAAGATCAATTTTGACACCTTTATAACCAACAATAAACTAAAACAATAGAAATTCTTACGTGTCCAAGACTATTTCAAGCAAAAGTATTGATGTGAAATGTATAGCAAGTTACACACTACAATATTGTCCAAAGTAATTACAGAAAAACAATGCAATATGCAGAATTGAGAGATAGAAATAATTTTTACAGATCGTTAAAATAAATGAAAAAGATGACTCATGACCTAACTTAATGTTTGCTGTTACATCTATCTTCCAGTTAAATTTTCTTTAAAAGTACAACTTATAGATTTAAACAAGAAAAGAACTGACTGTTAACTTACTGTCGTTTGTCTATCCTTGTCTCGTACTGTTTCAATCACCTGTCACTAATTTGGACCATTCAAAGCGTTGCATTAAGAAGAAAAAACAGATACCTTATTTTCACATAGATTCTAATGATTTATCTAATGAGCACATATTTTCGATATTTAAATACTAAATGTGTGTAACAAAAATGCTAAAGTATCTCAGTCGTGACGCGTCCTTAAGGTTACAATTACAGCATCACATATACTCAAGAGGAGTTTCATTTGTTACTGTTATTGGTTACAAGACATACAATTGTGTTGTAAGAACAATAGAACTTTGAATTATTTTAGAATCAAGTACACTAGACATATCCTTTTGCCTGTTTCACTCTGATTCGTTGAAATAGACTACCAGTACTTCCCAGGAGAATATTACAGATATTATTGTCCGGAAGGTTTGTAGGATGATTAAGCGAATAAAAAGTTCAGTTTATGCTATAGGTTGCTGAAAGATGGAGGCTTATACAGAGGAATTATTATGAAATCTTCCCATCATTCCGAATGTGCTTAACGTTTTTGGTGTTTTGATCCTAGAAACCTGCATAGCGGTGTGACAGATTATTTGTTAAAACAACAGAGATATTATTAAAATAAAAATTTGATAAATATCGCCTTTTGAAATAAGATAAATATCGTTTGAGGGTGACAAATTTATTCAGCTCTACCATAAAAGCAAACTCCAATAATATATACTTGTAAGGCCCCCATGACATAATTCTAAATCGCTGTCCTTTAAATCCTAATTTCAGAATTACATTTGTAAATAGGTAGATGAGCAAAAAATGCATTCATTTGATTGTGTGTGTGTGGGCGTGTGTGTGGGGGGGGGGGGGGGGGGGGGGGGGTAATTATGTACTGATTTCTACTGTAAAACCAAACCAGTTCCTGTTCCAACAGCAGTTCCACGCAAGTAAATGTCCGTTTTCCGTTTTGCACTTGTTTATATCTGTCTGGATGAACATTTGTGAGAGGGTATAAGTAGCCAGGTTAAAAACCACCCTTTTGAAATGGCAAATTATTGAATGGGAGAGATGTTTTGAGTTCGAAATTTTGGCAGATCAAAGAAAACAAAAGCAAATTGATTACAATAGGTGGCATTGTCTAATTTGCAAGGCACAATTAAACGCATTATCTACTTCTTAATGCAGTATCCGCTACTTAATGCAGTATCCACAACTATATGCAGTATGTACCACTCAACGCAGTATCAGATTATCATTGCTATGTGCGTTTTCAGAAATAACTTTCAGATAATATACCTTAAAGAATGTTCCTTCTTGAATTTGAATATAAACCATATACAGTAAATATGATCGATCATATAGATTTACATAACACTAACATAGCTAAAATACTTGGGTATCCAATCCACAAATACGTAACATTTCGATGCCTGGTGACCTCGTGTGTTTTGGTATCATTTGAAAGAACTGTGCCTGCTGATTAAGAATAAGTAAATAAGATGACCATACATAAAATGTAGGAATCATTTCTGTTATGATGATACACCTCACACTGCAGTAACCGGATTTTAGTTGAAGTATCACTGAAGACTATAAAAGAACAAAAACAAAACATTCTATAACATATTTTGTCATGTAATTTATATTTTCTTTTTCGGTAGACAACACATTTTCAAATAATACCAAAACTATATGAGCTTACTAGGCATCAATATTTGATATATTCTAGTAGCACTGTTATACAGAGCTTTCTTATTTGTGGATCTGGGGCCGTATTCACAAAGCATCTTAAGTATAAGTTTTGACTTAAGTTTAAGATTTTACTTAAGTTTGTGGTGATTTCAACTTAAGTCTAAGTAAAAACTTAAGTTCTAGTCATAAAACAGCTAAAACTAAGATACGTAAGAAATGACTTAAGTCAGAAAATAAAATAGCGTGATGAGTACGATTAAAGTGTTGTTTTCAGATAAAAGCACTTTAAACATAATTGTGCATGTTGTATCTGTCTGAAATTAATGTCGTTTTTTACTGTTTTCGTCCACAATAAAAAACAGGAATTACTTATTAAGTTGTTTTATGAATAACAAATATACTTAAGTTAAATAAATTTCTAACCTAAGTAATACTTAAGTAAATAATCAATTTCTTATACTTATACTTAAGATGCTTTATGAATACGGCCCCTGATACCTTAATTAAGTAATGACTGGTGGAAAATCGAATAGTCAAATTCTCATTTCACGGAAGAAAAGCATTGCAAGTGTATTTACGTTTAAAATGGTTCAGATAGCAACCATTGTAAATCCAGTTGTATTTATTCATGCTCTTATGAATAAAAGCCAGACAATAGTGGCATCACTCTCTTTTATAAGAATGGCCCCAGGAAAGTGAGTGATACTGTAAGCTCATTTCGTTTCTCGACCATTCCGGAATTCAACACTAAAAGGGTAAATTAAGTTAATAACTGTCTCATTTCTGGGAAGATCTGGAACTGGAAGATTGCTTGGAATTGCTTGGAATTTGCATTATTTCCCTTTTCGGGAAAATAGATTGTTGGTATAACAACTGTTTTATTGCTATCTTTGGCTCCCACCACTTATTTACATATATTTCGTTAATATCACGCGAGCTGTCAAGAAACACTGAACGAGTTTGCAAGCTATATAGCTGCGTTTCTTTACTACATTTCATAATCATTTGTAGTTTAGCATAGTTACTGCCTATCCAATAACAGAAGGTCTTCAAAATGAGTTATTTATACAATATTGATGAAATACAAAGGTGTGTATTATTTACAGTATTATACAATCTCGGGCTATTTTTAAGCTTGGATTGTTCAGCGATCTCAATTCGTCTGGCAATATTTGTTAAAGCAATAAAAAATATTGAATTTAAATAATTATTTTGCTTGGTTGTGTTCTATGCTTCTAAAGAACTTCCTTATAGATTTCATTTACAGATAGCTAATAATAGAAATTTGTCGTTTAAACCGCGTTAAGGCCTACGTTCCTCATAAATCAATTGTACTTGAATAACTGACTTATGTTTGTCGATACCGTGAAACGTTTCAGAGAGGTTGTTAGTGTACCATAAAGGACTAAAGGAAACGATGCCATGCTATTGGCTTCTTCCAACTTCATCTGATAAGCATTCTATAGAGAGTGCTTCGACTACATTACTTTTATGGATACTAAAACAAATTATTCTACCGAACATATCGTAATGATTGAAACTAAAACTAATTGTTGTGTAGGTAAAGCATTGTAATACAATTGTTAAGTTGTTTTTAGCAGAAATGTAACGAAACACCTACAAGCATTGCATTCCTGTTAAAACAGACATTTTGATATACAATATCTCGAAAGACGATAACTATTTTTAATAAGTTTTTAGAGATACATGATGAACCAATTATGCATACCTAAAACGTGTTCAAACAAAAGAGAAAAGTTATTCTAGTTAAAATGGTAACATTATCTATACTGTATAATAGGTATCGAGATACAAAGCCCATGAACTATTGGTGATGCTGCAACAGTTAGAAATGAGAATGGAGACAAGAATATTGCCAGCAAGAACGCACGAGGAGCAATTACTGGCGTTAAGGAGGTAGGTTACCTTGTTACCAGGGTAAATTCAAATTAGTTGAACCGCAGCATTTTTTTTGTATTTCGGATGAGTTAATGTTTTACTGCTACAGTCTCAATTTCGTTTATATCTGTCACTTTAAGTACAATTTTTAGCCAGAATTGAAGAACATGACCCTCCCTAGGTATTTTATATAGAAACACTTTTCAGTGTATTTTGGTTTCACTGTTATCCGTAGAAGTCTGCATAATTGATGATTTTACTAATAATGGCGTTAGCTTTCTAATATAAGCTTAAAATGTATATGTCGCGGGGCTCGTGTTTCCATGGTAACGCATTTTCTCTTATTTTTAAACAACTATGTATGAAAACGGGTTTTTTTCGACGGCTTCAGTGCCATTCTTTTAATGACCAACATGGAATATCTGGGTAATATTATAAGCAAAATACCAAGCACTTTACATGGTACCCTATTTTTTTTAAAGTTTAAAGTAACTATGGCAACAGAAATGTTTAAAATAGCTTATATCTTGTTTTTTATCTAAATTTCTTTTTAAAATTATCAAATAAAATTATCTTTCTTGGTAATGTAGCTTGAAAACATCTTACTTCCAATGTAAGTAATATTTTCGTGTTATTTGCAATTATTTGAACAATTTTCACAGCTTAAAATACTTACAGCAGTACCCCTCGTCTGACAGTTTTGTGGAAAATCGTTATTCATGGTGCTATTATTCTCATGGATATTGTTGAAATGCAAATAAAAAGCCAAAGCTATGTTCCTTAAATAGACCAGTGTCAACGCTTTTGAATTTTACATTGAGATATATAGGTCACGGGCTTCGTTTCCATGGTAACATCAATTTAATTCAAGAAACCATAATTTTCTACTGAAATTTGAATAATTTTAGAGCTTAGATGTAGTATATAAGTAACAAATTATCAACGGAAACTGAAAAATAGGTATTACAAGTCACACTGCCCAATTTGTATTTGAAAATGGTCGTAATAAGTAACCTTTCACACAACTATATTCCCAATAACATCAGTTACCATCATCCATTTTCTTACATTCCACATAACATTTTAATATAACTACATAAAAGAAGCAAGATAATAATCATTATTCAAAGCGAAAGACTCATAAAAAAAGTTCAGCAAATAATGGCTGTTTAAAAATAGTTCAAATAAAGAAAATGTACAGAATTACATACTTTCAAAATAAAAGCTTTCAATTTTGCGCGGTAACTGACAGGTAACGTCATGACGTCAGTGACGTCAATTTAAGGCAACAATGTTTTGAAGTGTTTCTGAGGCAATTTAGTTATTATTTCTGCATTATTAAACCATTTGGCATCAGATCGGAGACAGGTTCATAATTTATTTTTAGAAGAATGGTTATACAAACATATTTAGTTTGTCGTAAACTTCGTCGTAAATCGTGACGTTAGCTTCCGGTTGAGCATGCGCACATACAAATATTAAGGTAACCTACCTCCTTAAGGGGAAATGTCACAGTATGTATATAGAGCAAAACATTTCCTACGGGTAGAATGTCTTTAAACTTTGTGTACTGACTGGAAAACAAAATTGAAACAGAAATATGTATGAAAAGTCATAAGTACCCAGGCTTGATCTTAAATTATCTGCCTTGAAAGTAGATTTTTTCAGTATTTTCCGACTTTCAACGGCAGATAATTCATGACCAAGGCTGGATTCCTATGGTTTGTTTTATTTCATATTTCTGTTTTTGATTTGATTCTCTATCAGGGAAAAAAGATTAAAGAAGAAAATGTAAGAAAATGTTTGCCCCATGTCAATATAGAGAGTGTCTGAAATGTCCTGAACTATGAACATGACAAAATGATACCGCAAAGTCCTAGTATTTCCCATGGACTGAATTTCTTTAAACTTTGTATACTGACTGCAAATTAAGTATTAAACAGAAATGAAATTTATAATTTAAAGTTATTTTGCATTGATCTTGAAATATCTGCCCTTGACAATTGGATTTTTTAGTATTTTCTGATTTTTAAGGGCAGATAATTCAAGATCAACCCTGGGTATCTATGATTTTTAATATATATTTCCGTTTTGAACTTGATTCTCAGTAAGTACACAGAGTTTAAAGAAATTCTGCCCGTGGGAAAAGTTTTGTCCATATAAGCAACTGTCCCATTTTCCCTTAATTTATGTTTACAGAATTAAACAGCTTAATGTCGTTGACCAAATATATGAAGAACAGATGAACAAAAAATATTTGGCAATAGAAGCTTAGACAATTTGGTGATAATACTAAAACTGCATACCAGCTTAGATGTTTAGAAATAACAGAAAAAGAATTGACGCCCACATCAAGCTTTGAAAATGAAGTATATCAAAAAGAAGTGTTGATAAATAAAAGAAATTACAAAACGCATGACAGTATAGTAACTAACCAAAATTTAAATAATGATATTGGTTTGGCGGTGAAGTCTAAACACTCCGAAAATAAATTGCTTGATGTGAAAAACAATTATGAAAGAATTAAGAAAAACTATATGTCTAACCAAAGCTGGTTCAAAGAGAATGATTTTAAACAAACATGGAAATGATAATTATCATATCTACAGCGACACTTATAAGCAAACACATTCAGTAACTAGTGAACAACATAAACAAATTATGGATGCGATGTGATCTTAAACCGAAGCATTCTCTAGTTATTGGCAAAACATTTCCACTGTTATACGTCAATGTGACCTTGACCTTTGACCTCATAATCAATAGGGGTCATTTGCTGGTCATGATCAACCTCCCTATCACCTTTCGTGATCCTATGCTCAAGTCTCTCATATTATCGTTCGGAAACCTTTTAATTGTTCCTGGTCACTGTGACCTTGACCTTTGACTTACTGACTTACTGACCTCAAAATCAACAGGGGTCATCTGCTGGCCATGACCAAGATCCCTATCAACTTTATGACCCTAGGCTCAAACGTTCTTGAGTTATCATCCGGAAAAAAGTTTAACTGTTCCTGGTCACTGTGACCTTTCATATACTGATCTAAAAATCAATAGGAATTATCTGCTGGTTATGATCAATCTTCATACCAACTTTCATTATCCTAGGCCCTAGCTTTATTGAGTTATCATCCGGAAACCGTTTAACTGTTCCGGGTGACCTTGACCTTTGCTGTACAGACCTCAAAATCAATAGGAGTCATCGGCTGGTCATGATCAACATCTCTATCAATTTTCATGATCCTAGGTCTAAGCGTTCTTGAGTTATCATCCGGAAACCGATTGGTCTACATACCGCGACCGAACGACTGCAAAACTATCTCCCCTCCTTCTTCAAAAGTGTGTGTGTGTGGGTGGTGTTGGGGGTTGGGGGGGGGGGGCATAAATATAAATATTTCCGAAATATGTAAAAAAATTCACTCACTTCAGTAACATGTTTGATGTGGAACTTGTGACCTCAAGGTGACTACAGCACTACTAGGTCGAGTGAGGATGTTAACAGGCTAAATAAATGTTATTAATGAAATATTAACTGAACGACTGTGGAAGTGATATTTTGGGTAGTAATGTAAAACTCGCCTTTTTGTTGTTTTTACTGTATGTATCAGCAATTGTGATGAATCTCTGAACAATTCAACAAATCTATTAACAACCACACTTATACTTGAGCAGCAATATAGCAAATGAGAGTTCTATAACTGTGAAAAGTGGCATATACTTTCTTAAATTTTCGCAGAAAAGAGGTAACATGACCGTTAAACCTTCCGAAATATTTCATGATTTATTTGTTAAGGTCATTATATATATGAATATGGTAAATCGTTAAAATTTGAAATAAAATGATTTACAAACGGTACACTAGCTCAAAATATGAACATAATGATACTCGATGACATAGTTGTTATTTTGTTTTAGAGGGGAAAAACCAGTATTTCGTCAAGGGTCCCAGACTATCTTTTAGATCAGTTTCAACTTTATGACATTCAACTTGATGGGTTTTGGAAACCCAAAACATGCGTAGCTGGGTAACGGATAACACTTATTATTCCGTACCGGAACAGAGAGACACATCTGCACGCATTATTACATTACCTTATCCCAGTATTGAATTGACAGCTTCTTGAACTTAGACAAATTAGATTTGTTAATTTGAATATTAGTAAACCTCATAGAGTACGTAAAGCCTCCGCTTGACTACTTATCCCCCTACCTATATCTCTACAATTGTCTTCAAAAACAGCAGAACCATGCTTCCGTTTCTAAAAACTGATGAAAGGATCATTGAAATGGTGGAATGAATGATTTATTAAAGTAAAGCTCATAACTATTGTGAAATTTACAGGTCAGACACTATTATTTGGCAATTAATTTTATTTGTTTTACAGTTTGGAAATATGACATTTAATAAAGATCTAGTGGTGAACACCGGTTTTCTGGAGGCCTTGAAGCTTTGGACATTTGATTGTGTTGCATTTCACGACGGAATTACAGCCGAAAAATGATAAAATATGTACACATGTGGGCAGTTTCCTCGTCATATGTCAAATTCTTAGGCAAATTTTGTAATAGGTAAAGTTTCTTTGGTCAGTATTTTTTGTACACATTACAAGACACTTTAATTATTGTCTGTTTGAAATTTACAATACACATACAAAGGTACTATTTGTAAGTGAAAAGAAAAATAAAGGTATGTTAATCCCTTTTAATAAAATGACATTAAACATCATACATTAAATTAATGTTAAACATACACACTATATATACAATGTTACTTATAAATATAAAACATATACACAATGAAAGGCATGGGATCACTGTCAGTCCTACAGGTAATTTTGAATTAGCAAAGACAGTGGTCAAAAAGTCGCGTATTAAAAGCCGAGCTATGATAACATATGGTATCGAAATACATAGTCAGTACGCCCGTTGATATCATTCAATCTCGAGGTAATTCTATTTTCTACTTAAAATACAGAAGCGTATGTTGTATTATGTTAATTAGGCACGCATCAATAAGATGGTATACATGAAACAATAATGAGGTTTTCAAATATTTAATTGATGAATAATATTCTACGTTATATTTTATTTTATGTATATCTTATATTTTTACTCTATATTTCTCACAGATTTTATTGGGTTACTTCCTCTATACCTATCACTGTACAAGTTTTGTTCCAGTTTCTTGAAATAACGTCGAATTATTCAGTGACCAAAAATGAACTATTAGTGTCTACGTCATGCTATATTTTCATAGAATTGTTTGATAAATTAGAAATCATCAGCTTCTGACACGATGTATTTCCCAGGGGGAAATATGAGAAACCTAATTAATAAAATCTATCTGATTATTTTGAAACTAAGACTACATCCAAGCAAAATATGCGTATTTGTTCACGAGAGCCTATGTAATACCATTTACAAAACCCCTCAAACACCCTAGACGGGCTTATAAAATAAGCGGAATTCTATTATGTATACACTCTGGATGGATTCACAAATGACCAGAAATATACCAATATTAAGCCTAGGTACGGGGGACTTTTATACTGCCCTTACAGGCTTCTGGTCTAATTATGTAGTAAACTCTGAAGTTAAATCCCAGTGTTATTTCGTAGACGTTAAACTGGATCCAGTACCAGTGCCTTTTCTTTAAAAAACTAAACGGTTTAGTTAAGAGCCCATGTTTTAGACTTGGTAAGATGTTATAAATGTTGCTATTTGATAAAAAGAATCATACTTCATATAATTTGCATATACCTTAAATGACTTTCCTCGGTGTCATAAATATTTTAACTGTAATCCGATTTCCGCTTAGTTGTTAGCCTGACACTCTATGCTGCGACACAACAGCATGTACCGGACACTTACCATTGTAATATTATCATTGCTCAAGTTGGGAGCCTAATGTCATGTAGGAGAGGGGATCGCATCAGAAAAATGTGCAGTCGGACGGAACTCAAAATTGGTGCCTTCTAATGGCAAAGCTACTGGACAGAACACCAATTTTTCTCACTGCTCTTATAATGAAGTCCTACACTGTTATAATTACACGTTTGACTACAAACCATAGCTTTACTTTTTGAAACATTTGTTTACAACAACTGTTAACCTTGATGGCCAGGCCATAAATACAATATATGATCATTTATTAAGAAACTTATTATTCAAGTACTATTGAAGGATGTCAGTGGTTTCATCTGCAAGTATTAGAGTACAATTGATCCCTTTACATATAGTTGTTGCTGAAGTTAAACATATATGAAATTAAGAAAATTACACGTCAAGATAGATGACGTTTGATCAATAAAAAACTGATATTCCCAAACCGCCTCTTGCAAATAACAACTCATAATATCTGAATAGCTTGTTCGACAAGGCGGAAACTGATGAAGTTTATAACTGACAGTTGATGACAAAACCCGTGATGATTAATGTGATCGATGACATTCGCAAGATGTATGGTGATTCTCTGCAGACAGAACACGACAAAAATGGATTTGCATGAAGTAAATATTTTAGTACAGTGATATGTGCAATTGCAGGCATTCATAAACGTAAAAAATCAAATACATGAAAACATACACCTCTCTCAGTGGTATATGTTTTTCATGGAATTATGAAAACTATGAAATCTATAAAGGTTTAGGCTGATCAATGCAAAAACCAGGTTGTCGTTGATTTTTGGAGCAAATTCGTACTTTGCAGCCGACACTTCCGATACGATAAAAAACACATCTAAGCTATTAATGGCCCGCTAGTTTTTTTTAAAATTGTTTACTGGTCAATTCGATAAAACATACAAAAAATTAAAGATGTAAAGGTAATTAAAACATAAATTTCCATGTATCTGTAGCAGCGTCAAGTTTTCACTTGATTATTTAACTTGATGATATAGTTCAGTTAATACAGTTTTATTTATATATTCTTACATATTCTTAAAGCAGACGTATCAGTACCTGTTTTGTAAGAAAGGAGACGTTTTCATTTGTCAGTAATGTTCATGCACAAATAACAACTGTTGGCGCGAACTAACATTTTCACGGCCCGCTATACATCATTGTTTAGAATCATTGGCTAGTGAACGCAAGTTCCTTAAGAACTACTTTTGAACTTTGGCAAAACGCCCTTACCTTTGGTCATCTTGCTACCTTTATACTTTGGCAAACCGCCCTTACCTTTGGGCATCTTGCTACCTTTATACTTTGGCAAAACGCCCTTACCTTTGGGCATCTCGCTACCTTTATACTTTGGCAAAACGTCCTTACCTTTGGGCATCTCGCTACCTTTATACTTTGGCAAAACGCCCTTACCTTTGGTCATCTCGCTACCTTTATACTTTGGCAAAACGTCCTTACCTTTGGACATCTCGCTACCTTGCTACTTTGGCAAAACGTCCTTACCTTTGGACATCTCGCTACCTTTGTACTTTGGCAAAACGTCCTTACCTTTGGACATCTCGCTACCTTTGTACTTTGGCAAAACGTCCTTACCTTGGACATCTCGCTACCTTTGTACTTTGGCAAAACGTCCTTACCTTTGGACATCTCGCTACCTTTGTACTTTGGCAAAACGTCCTTACCTTTGGACATCTCGCTACCTTTATACTTTGGCAAAACGTCCTTACCTTGGACATCTCGCTACCTTTATACTTTCGCAAAACGTCCTTACCTTTGGACATCTCGCTACCTTTATACTTTGGCAAAACGTCCTTACCTTTGGACATCTCGCTACCTTTATACTTTGGCAAAACGTCCTTACCTTTGGAAATCTTGCTACCTTTATACTTTGGCAAAACGTCCTTACCTTTGGACATCTCGCTACCTTTATACTTTGGCAAAACGTCCTTACCTTTGGGAATCTTGCTACCTTTATACTTTGGCAAAACGTCCTTATCTTTGGGCATCTCGCTACCTTTATACTTTGGCAAAACGTCCTTACCTTTGGGCATCTCGCTACCTTTATACTTTGGCAAAACGTCCTTACCTTTGGGCATCTCGCTACCTTTATACTTTGGCAAAACGTCCTTACCTTTGGGCATCTCGCTACCTTTATACTTTGGCAAAACGTCCTTACCTTTGGGCATCTTGCTACCTTTATACTTTGGCAAAACGTCCTTACCTTTGGGCATCTCGCTACCTTTATACTTTGGCAAAACGTCCTTACCTTTGGGCATCTCGCTACCTTTATACTTTGGCAAAACGTCCTTACCTTTGGGCATCTCGCTACCTTTATACTTTGGCAAAACGTCCTTACCTTGGACATCTCGCTACCTTTATACTTTGGCAAAACGTCCTTACCTTTGGGCATCTCGCTACCTTTATACTTTGGCAAAACGTCCTTACCTTTGGACATCTCGCTACCTTTATACTTTGGCAAAACGTCCTTACCTTTGGACATCTTGCTACCTTTATACTTTGGCAAAACGTCCTTACCTTCGGGCATCTTGCTACCTTTATACTTTGGCAAAACGTCCTTACCTTTGGACATCTCGCTACCTTTATACTTTGGCAAAACGTCCTTACCTTTGGGCATCTTGCTACCTTTATACTTTGGCAAAACGTCCTTACCTTTGGACATCTTGCTACCTTTATACTTTGGCAAAACGTCCTTACCTTTGGACATCTTGCTACCTTTATACTTTGGCAAATCGTCCTTACCTTTGGTCATCTTGCTACCTTTATACTTTGGCAAAACGTCCTTACCTTTGGATATCTTGCTACCTTTATACTTTGGCAAAATGTCCTTACATTTGGGCATCTTGCTACCTTTATACTTTGGCAAAACGTCCTTACCTTTGGGCATCTCGCTACCTTTATACCTTGGCAAAACGTCCTTACCTTTGGACATCTCGCTACCTTTATACTTTGGCAAAACGTCCTTACCTTTGGACATCTCGCTACCTTTATACTTTGGCAAAACGTCCTTACCTTGGACATCTCGCTACCTTTATACTTTGGCAAAACGTCCTTACCTGTGGACATCTTGCTACCTTTATACTTTGGTAAAACGCCCTTACCTTTGGTCATCTTGCTACCTTTATACTTTGGCAAAACGTCCTTACCTTTGGTCATCTTGCTACCTTTATACTTTGGCAAAACGTCCTTACCTTTGGGCATCTCGCTACCTTTATACTTTGGCAAAACGTCCTTACCTTTGGACATCTTGCTACCTTTATACTTTGGCAAAACGTCCTTACCTTTGGGCATCTCGCTACCTTTATACTTTGGCAAAACGTCCTTACCTTTGGGCATCTTGCTACCTTTATACTTTGGCAAACCGCCCTTACCTTTGGACATCTTGCTACCTTTATACTTTGGCAAAACGCCCTTACCTTTGGGCACCTTGCTACCTTTATACTTTGGCAAAACGTCCTTACCTTTGGGCATATCGCTACCTTTATACTTTGGCAAAACGTCCTTACCTTTGGGCATCTTGCTACCTTTATACTTTGGCAAAACGTCCTTACCTTTGGATATCTTGCTACCTTTATACTTTGGCAAAACGTCCTTACCTTTGGGCATCCTGCTACCTTTATACTTTGGCAAAACGTCCTTAACTTTGGGCATCCTGCTACCTTTATACTTTGGCAAAACGCCTACCTTTGGTCATCTTGCTACCTTCATACTTTGGCAAAACGTCCTTACCTTTGGTCATCTTGCTACCTTTATTCTTTGGCAAAACGTCCTTACCTTCGGACATCTTGCTACCTTTATTCTTTGGCAAAACGTCTTTACCTTTGGGCATCTCGCTACCTTTATACTTTGGCAAAACGTCCTTACCTTTGGACATCTTGCTACCTTTATACTTTGGCAAAACGTCCTTACCTTTGGGCATCTCGCTACCTTTATACTTTGGCAAAACGTCCTTACCTTTGGGCATCTCGCTACCTTTATACTTTGGCAAAACGTCCTTACCTTTGGGCATCTTGCTACCTTTGTACTTTGGCAAAACGTCCTTACCGTTGGTCATCTTGCTACCTTTATACTTTGGCAAAACGTCCTTACCGTTGGTCATCTTGCTACCTTTATACTTTGGCAAAACGTTCTTACCTTTGGGCATCTTGCTACCTTTATACTTTGGCAAAACGTCCTTACCTTGGACATCTTGCTACCTTTATACTTTGGCAAAACGTCCTTACCTTTGGACATCTTGCTACCTTTATACTTTGGCAAAACGTCCTTACCTTTGGGCATCTTGCTACCTTTGTACTTTGGCAAAACGTCCTTACCTTTGGACATCCTGCTACCTTTGTACTTTGGCAAAACGTCCTTACCTTTGGACATCTTGCTACCTTTGTACTTTGGCAAAACGTCCTTTCCTTTGGACATCTTGCTACCTTTATACTTTGGCAAAACGTCCTTACCTTCGGGCATCTTGCTACCTTTATACTTTGGCAAAACGTCCTTACCTTCGGGCATCTTGCTACCTTTATACTTTGGCAAAACGTCCTTACCTTTGGACATCTTGCTACCTTTATACTTTGGCAAAACGTCCTTACCTTTGGACATCTTGCTACCTTTATACTTTGGCAAAACGTCCTTACCTTTGGACATCTCGCTACCTTTATACTTTGGCAAAACGTCCTTACCTTCGGGCATCTTGCTACATTTATACTTTGGCAAAACGTCCTTACCTTCGGGCATCCTGCTACCTTTATACTTTGGCAAAACGTCCTTACCTTTGGACATCTTGCTACCTTTATACTTTGGCAAAACGTCCTTACCTTTGGGCATCTTGCTACCTTTATACTTTGGCAAAACGCCCTTACCTTTGGGCATCTTGCTACCTTTATACTTTGGCAAAACGTCCTTACCTTTGGACATCTTGCTACCTTTATACTTTGGCAAAACGCCCTTACCTTTGGTCATCTTGCTACCTTTGGCAAAACGCCCTTACCTTTGGGCATCTCGTTACCTTTATACTTTGGCAAAACGTCCTTACCTTTGGACATCTCGCTACCTTTATACTTTGGCAAAACGTCCTTTCCTTTGGGCATCTTGCTACCTTTATACTTTGGCAAAACGTCCTTACCTTTGGACATCTTCCTACCTTTATACTTTGGCAAAACGTCCTTACCTTTGGGCATCCTGCTACCTTTATACTTTGGCAAAACGTCCTTACCTTTGGGCATCTTGCTACCTTTATACTTTGGCAAAACGTCCTTACCTTTGGACATCTTCCTACCTTTATACTTTGGCAAAACGTCCTTACCTTTGGGCATCCTGCTACCTTTATACTTTGGCAAAACGTCCTTACCTTTGGGCATCTCGTTACCTTTATACTTTGGCAAAACGTCCTTACCTTTGGACATCTTGCTACCTTTACACTTTGGCAAAACGTCCTTACCTTTGGGCATCCTGCTACCTTTATACTTTGGCAAAACGTCCTTACCTTTGGACATCTTCCTACCTTTATACTTTGGCAAAACGTCCTTACCTTTGGGCATCCTGCTACCTTTATACTTTGGCAAAACGTCCTTACCTTGGACATCTCGCTACCTTTATACTTTGGCAAAATGTCCTTACCTTTGGACATCTTGCTACCTTTATACTTTGGCAAAACGTCCTTACCTTTGGGCATCTTGCTACCTTTATACTTTGGCAAAACGTCCTTACCTTTGGGAATCTTGCTACCTTTATACTTTGGCAAAACGTCCTTACCTTTGGGCATCTTGCTACCTTTATACTTTGGCAAAACGCCCTTACCTTTGGTCATCTTGCTACCTTTATACTTTGGCAAAACGTCCTTACCTTTGGACATCTTGCTACCTTTATACTTTGGCAAAACGTCCTTACCTTGGACATCTTGCTACCTTTATACTTTGGCAAAACGTCCTTACCTTTGGACATCTCGCTACCTTGATACTTTGGCAAAACGTCCTTACCTTTGGACATCTCGCTACCTTTATACTTTGGCAAAACGTCCTTACCTTTGGACATCTCGCTACCTTGATACTTTGGCAAAACGTCCTTACCTTTGGACATCTCGCTACCTTTATACTTTGGCAAAACGTCCTTACCTTTGGACATCTTGTTACCTTTATACTTTGGCAAAACGTCCTTACCTTTGGACATCTCGCTACCTTTATACTTTGGCAAAACGTCCTTACCTTCGGGCATCTCGCTACCTTTATACTTTGGCAAAACGTCCTTACCTTCGGGCATCTTGCTACCTTTATACTTTGGCAAAACGTCCTTTCCTTCGGGCATCTTGCTACCTTTATACTTTGGCAAAACGTCCTTACCTTTGGGCATCCTGCTACCTTTATACTTTGGCAAAACGCCCTTACCTTTGGACATCTCGCTACCTTTATACTTTGGCAAAACGTCCTTACCTTTGGACATCTCGCTACCTTTATACTTTGGCAAAACGTCCTTACCTTTGGACATCTCGCTACCTTCATACTTTGGCAAAACGTCCTTACCTTTGGGCATCTCGCTACCTTTATACTTTGGCAAAACGTCCTTACCTTTGGGCATCCTGCTACCTTTATACTTTGGCAAAACGTCCTTACCTTCGGGCATCTTGCTACCTTTATACTTTGGCAAAACGTCCCTTACCTTTGGACATCTTGCTACCTTTATACTTTGGCAAAAACGTCCTTACCTTTGGTCATCTTGCTACCTTTATCTTTGGCAAAACGTCCTTATCTTTGGACATCTCGCTACCTTTATACTTTGGCAAAACGTCCTTACCTTTGGGCATCCTGCTACCTTTATACTTTGGCAAAACGTCCTTACCTTTGGACATCTTGCTACCTTTATACTTTGGCAAAACGTCCTTACCTTTGGGCATCTTGCTACCTTTATACTTTGGCAAAACGCCCTTACCTTTGGACATCTCGCTACCTTTATACTTTGGCAAAACATTCTTACCTTTCGGCATCTTGCTACCTTTATACTTTGGCAAAACGTCCTTACCTTTGGACATCTTGCTACCTTTATACTTTGGCAAAACGTCCTTACCTTTGGACATCTTGCTACCTTTATACTTTGGCAAAACGTCCTTACCTTTGGGCATCTTGCTACCTTTATACTTTGGCAAAACGTCCTTACCTTTGGGCATCTTGCTACCTTTTACTTTGGCAAAACATTCTTACCTTTGGGCATCTTGCTACCTTTATACTTTGGCAAAACGTCCTTACCTTTGGGCATCTTGCTACCTTTATACTTTGGCAAAACGTCCTTACCTTTGGGCATCTCGTTACCTTTATACTTTGGCAAAACGTCCTTACCTTTGGACATCTCGCTACCTTTATACTTTGGCAAAACGTCCTTACCTTTGGGCATCTTGCTACCTTTATACTTTGGCAAAACGTCCTTACCTTTGGACATCTCGCTACCTTTATACTTTGGCAAAACGTCCTTACCTTTGGACATCTTGCTACCTTTATACTTTGGCAAAACGTTCTTACCTTTGGACATCTCGCTACCTTTATACTTTGGCAAAACGTCCTTACCTTTGGTCATCTTGCTACCTTTATACTTTGGCAAAACGTCCTTACCTTTGGACATCTCGCTACCTTTATACTTTGGCAAAACGTCCTTACCTTTGGGCATCTTGCTACCTTTATACTTTGGCAAAACGTCCTTTCCTTTGGACATCTTCCTACCTTTATACTTTGGCAAAACGTCCTTACCTTTGGTCATCTTGCTACCTTTATACTTTGGCAAAACGTCCTTACCTTTGGACATCTCGCTACCTTTATACTTTGGCAAAACGTCCTTACCTTTGGGCATCCTGCTACCTTTATACTTTGGCAAAACGTCCTTACCTTTGGGCATCCTGCTACCTTTATACTTTGGCAAAACGTCCTTACCTTTGGGCATCTTGCTACCTTTATACTTTGGCAAAACGTCCTTACCTTTGGACATCTCGCTACCTTTATACTTTGGCAAAACGTCCTTACCTTTGGGCATCTCGCTACCTTTATACTTTGGCAAAACGTCCTTACCTTTGGACATCTCGCTACCTTTATACTTTGGCAAAACGTCCTTACCTTTGGACATCTCGCTACCTTTATACTTTGGCAAAACGTTCTTACCTTTGGACACCTTGCTACCTTTATACTTTGGCAAAACGTCCTTACCTTTGGGCATCTTGCTACCTTTATACTTTGGCAAAACGTCCTTACCTTTGGACATCTCGCTACCTTTATACTTTGGCAAAACGTCCTTACCTTTGGGCATCTCGCTACCTTTATACTTTGGCAAAACGTCCTTACCTTTGGGCATCTCGCTACCTTTATACTTTGGCAAAACGTCCTTACCTTTGGACATCTCGCTACCTTTATACTTTGGCAAAACGTCCTTACCTTGGACATCTTGCTACCTTTATACTTTGGCAAAACGTCCTTACCTTTGGACATCTTGCTACCTTTATACTTTGGCAAAACGTCCTTACCTTTGGGCATCTCGCTACCTTTATACTTTGGCAAAACGTCCTTACCTTTGGACATCTCGCTACCTTTATACTTTGGCAAAACGTCCTTACCTTTGGCATCTTGCTACCTTTATACTTGGCAAAACGCCCTTACCTTGGACATCTGCTACCTTTATACTTTGGCCAAAACGTCCTTACCTTTGGGCATCTCGCTACCTTTATACTTTGGCAAAACGCCCTTACCTTTGGACATCTTGCTACCTTTATACTTTGGCAAAACGTCCTTACCTTTGGACATCTCGCTACCTTTATACTTTGGCAAAACGTCCTTACCTTTGGACATCTTGCTACCTTTATACTTTGGCAAAACGTCCTTACCTTTGGACATCTCGCTACCTTTATACTTTGACAAAACGTCCTTACCTTTGGGCATCTTGCTACCTTTATACTTTGGCAAAACGTCCTTACCTTTGGACATCTTGCTACCTTTATACTTTGGCAAAACGTCCTTACCTTTGGACATCTCGCTACCTTTATACTTTGGCAAAACGTCCTTACCTTTGGTCATCTCGCTACCTTTATACTTTGGCAAAACGTCCTTACCTTTGGACATCTTGCTACCTTTATACTTTGGCAAAACGTCCTTACCTTTGGACATCTTGCTACCTTTATACTTTGGCAAAACGTCCTTACCTTTGGACATCTTGCTACCTTTATACTTTGGCAAAACGTACTTACCTTTGGACACCTTGCTCTTTAGTTTTTTAGTGTACATTTGCTAGACATTTCTGGTAAGCTTTGTTCTTTTGGAATTTAGTAATAACTTAATAACCGCGAGAGATGTATTTTGTTAAATCTGTTCACATCTGCTATTGTTGCATTGTAATTCGTATTGTTTTATGTTTCCTGATTTTAATGTTTTATGTTTTAGGTTTTTCTTCGTGTACTATAATACTGATATTGTCCTATAAATAAATAGATGAAACTTTGACACGGTTGTGTTCCCCATTACACCCGAACTACCACTACTACATATCTTTAAAGAGATAGGTGGCCAGTTTTCATGTCCTTGCCTAAATCGCACTAGGCATACACTTTATTTGTAATTTTTGCTAATATTGGTAGCTCAGTCAGTACATTTTTCAATTTAGAGTTTGCGAGTTGTTCGATTCCCTGACAAGGCGAAAGACACCACTTCAGAACATAAACATCCCTCCAAAACGCGTGACTTAAGCTAATTTCCGGAAGCAAAGAAAATGAAAGTAGACAGACTAAAATTGAAAATGAATGGTCGACAGTCAGGGGTCACGCGTAGGGGTCACCCCCTCTAAATGTATGCGTGTGAACTTCTTTAACACGACATGTCAGCTTTTTATATGAACTCGGAATAAACACAAATCCCACAGGGGTCGGTAACGGAGGATTTTTTGGGGGAACTTCGTGAAATCGTTCGAAAGGTCCTTTTTGATGTTTCTGAAAGTGTCAGTATATGCCTCGGATGTAAGATAATTCCGTATTTGAAAGCTGCCTAGACATTCCTGAAATGATTTTAAAATGAGTTTCAAATAAAGTGTTGATTCTACGGAAGTGTGAAAGGGCCATCAGACGCTAATAATTTTTATTACGTTCGGAAAGGATATGTAGTAATGAAAACAGCTGTAGCCATTTCTGTCCTCTCTCTTTTTTCAAGGATTAAATGAAAGCAAAATGATCCGTTTTAAGTTTTATTTTCATAAATGTTAGCTATATCTGCAGTCTTGGGCGCTCTTTTGTCTGAAATATTATCAAAAAGTCGTAAAAACGATAATAAAAAGTCTGCTGCTGAAAATATTTGTTTACATATTGTTAGTAAAATATTGGGTTTAAACTGAAATATAGAGCAGTTTCTCGTTTTATCATATAAACCTATAATCAGCTGAAATTTTCAAATTATCCCTATAAGACACACACGCACGCACGCACGCACGCACGCACGCACGCACGCACGCGCGCGCACACACAAAGAAAGAATGTCTTGAATGCATTTTGAAATGAGGAAACAAAAACAGCGTTCTACATTTGTTTTATGAATTATTACTTAAGTATTTTCAATCTCTGTTTACTAACAAAAGGACCCGAGACGTCAGTATTATTCGATATTGATGTGCAAACTTCTTATAGGGCGCATGATTTATGCATGATGTGTAGTCGTATTTTAAAGGTCTATTAACGAATAGATATGTATAATATATATAATTTATATACTGCAATAAGTTAAGACGTCGTATGTATTAAAAATTATTAAGATTGGCACCGATAATTCACGGAATAATGTGCAAGCGTGCAATATATACACTGCAGGACTCGAACATATTTCTCGATACGAATCTAATAACCTAAGAATATTTGATACCTATTTTTACTTTCATTTTGTCAATTTCTATTAGGTTAAATATGAATTTAGTATCAATTTCTATACACATGATGATACTTAGTTATTTCACACCGAACGCAAAGTATATCTGAAAGCAAATTCAAGATGTTTTATGTACGAGGTATGTATCAATTGAACTATCAAAACATTAAGCAAGATTTTACTCAAAGCTTACCTCTTCACGATAAAATTTCATTATCAATTCAATCTAATCTAACGGAATTGAGCAATATTATGTACAATAAAATCTATGAAAGCATAGATAAACAGATAAATGAACGCAACTATGCAATATGATAGCAGACTCGGTTTGATTGAGTCTGTTCAAGAGGGATAATGAAATGTGCACCACCCCTCATGCCCCCTAGCATTGGTTTAAGCGAAATTCTTTTATGGTGAAACTGAATGTTCTCCATGATCCGAAATGACCAGAAAATAAAACAGTGTCGAAGAACAGGGAGATATTTTACAGCCGCCACACGGCACTTTAGGACTTCTGCTGTAATAGTTAATAAAATATGTGAAAAGATCATTTGGAAGCATCGAACGCAAGCTGCATACTTAAACTGGCATAAAATATTTTGATTTTTTAAATTTTTATCTGACATCGTGACACAACACGTCACAATATACGACAGCGATATGTCCTACTCCCGTAGAAATATTACCCATTCTCTTGACAGTCTATCTAGCAATGCTCTGGATGGACATATGTATTACCAGTCACAACGATTTTTCTAAATATTACATCTCAACTCAATATGAAATGATTTACGAATAATTGGTTGTTATTGAGTTTTATTATACAGTTTAGCGTTACGATATATTTTCCTACGTGTTTATTTATATGTTCAGCTTTTTTCAGACTATGCATTTGTTTGATTTTTAAAGTACTTTATGCAGAATTTTTTTACCCAGTAGTCATACAAAATTGCTTTATGTCATACAGCGCTTTAAGTGCATTACAACATAACAACATAATATTTTCCCATACTGTAATTCATAAAAAAGATATATTTTCTGTAGAACATGTGATAAAAGTATGATGAATACTGTCAAATTATTTTCTATTTCATTTGAACAATTTACATTATTTCAATTTGATACTTTATAATAAATGCACTTCACTTGAGTGTGAGAAAAGATCTCGTTATAACAAGGGCTATGTGAATATGTGAATCTGTTCTGCTTTTGTTATAATAACTGATGTTTTTGTTACATTATGAAAAAGTTAAGTTTTAGCCCACTCGAACCAAAGGTTTGATGTGAGCTATTGTGACAGGGCTGTGTCTGTCGTCTGACGTTAGAATTTTGCTTTGGCGATTTCTTCTCATGAATAACATGAAGAATCTTCACTAAACTTATTAAGCATCGTTGCATATACTATGCGTCCCTAAATTTTGCTTGTTCTGTTTTAGGTGTTGCCAGGGCTATAGTTGAAAATAAATATATCCTAACATAAACAACTAAGCGGTTCATCACGCTGTTCGGTTTCTATTCATCTATTCAAATACCTCAGTTTGAGCCTATTTATTCGCCACTAGAACTAAAAATACGAAAACGTAAATGACGAATGACGAATCACCACTTAACTTGGTCTAGTATAATATTCTTGTAAAGTCGTTCCGGATATCAATTCAAATGGTTCTACTTAGATACCGTCACGGTTAAAATAGAAAAAAACTGAAGTCCAGGATATGGTTTCACCTATAGGATATAAACAGTATGACTAAGGTTAGGACTGTAAAAGGTCAAGGTCTCTGTAAACAGATAAAACATCTGCTAGCTCAGTAATATGTTTAGATACATATATTGAAATAAAACTTGACCTGTAGGTAGCTTACATATAAAACGAGGTTTCGGTCGGTGATTTTTGCAATGTTTGTTGTAGGGTTTGGCGCCGTTACACAACTTCAGGTAGTGTTCATGTATTCTGTACCAGTGCTTACTTGTTCTCCACAAGAAACTGGCAACTTCTCCACATAATTCAAAGGAGAACGAAATAACTCCTGACACAATGTCTACTATTAAACAGTCACGGGGAATATACGCCTCGTCAGGAATCGAACTCACGACCCCACGATCCGTAGATCTGCGATCTCCCTATTGAGCTAAGCTGATGAGCTTCGGGTCAGTGTTGCCTACATTATCTCTAAATATATAAGATTTAAACCCGGGGTAAAGGTGGCTTCTTCTTTTTTTTAATTTTGTAACTTGATTAAGTCGAGGTCATCGTTACTAAAATTACGGGTATACTTTCCCATCAATTTCAAATTTCAACTCTTGCATTGCGGAATAAAGTTTTGATACACGAAACGTTTATGAATGCAAATCTTTCAATGTTACGGAGGGTGTTTGCATTTTCATACCCCATGGTGTCCATCCATATGTATGTTCGTGCCTCCATTACACTTTTTCCACTTCAACATGAAGTAGTAATTTCCCTGCTGTAGGACTTATATTACCGTATTTTTCTATGACTTATTTTAGCTTCAGGATGGATATTACTGTAGGTTAACGTTCCAACGTCAATATTTTTGTTTAAACATCTTCTCCTTTGAAACTATATGGTAGAAGTTTGGATGTTCCTTGGATGGTCTTGTATCAAAATTGTTCCATGCAAAATGCTGATTGTCATGGCAACATGGCAACCAAAACGACTCTCGTGCTTTAAATGACGTATCACGAACTACATATATGTAGAAGATTTATGTAGTTATTTATATTTTATTTAAAAAAAAACGGAATAAAAATCCAATACCTTGACAGTTCCTCTTTGTTCCTGATAGTATGTTTCTCGATTCAAAACACGTTATTTTATCAAAAATTCATAACGTTCATAACGCTGCAACAGATAAAACAAAACCGGAACTAAACATGTTATTTGTCTTTAAAACGTCAGGACATCTTTCCTGTTTACGGACGTTGCTTTCCCGAGCTTTGTTTAAATACGCTGCAATAAAAAATAGTTCTAAAAAGAAAGCCGTTCGATTGATTTTATTTTTATTATCATTTCTTGATATCGGTATGCAAGAAAAAGATTCTGTCACTATTTACAGGTGCAGATGGGAATATCCGGCTCTAGGGTAACTGTTTAGGCGGTAACTCGGCTGGAGCCTCGTAACCGCCTAAACAGTTACCCTCGAGACCGGAAGTTCCCATCTGCACCTACAACCAGTGAAAGAATCTTAAAATGTTCACATGTAAGTTAGAATCATCACTACTAGAGAGATAAAAAAATCAAAATCTCTGTAGTATGCATTTATTTGAATTATTTATTTTAGATCAACTATTCTTGCTTTCCGAATCGGGCGTGTATGTATCTGATATATTATACTGATGTATTATACGATGATGTGTAAATTATCCACCTTTCAAACAATGATCTGTTAGTATGTTTATTTCAGAAAAGACTATATATCTGAACGTGTAAGCAAATATTAAGATTTTAGAAATTGACAAATTAATAATATTTCCTTTTAAATTTATTATTTTGTCAAAATCGTTGAAATATTTAGATATTTTTAACAGGTACAATAAATCAAATACAACTTTTGCGTACGCTCTGTTACTTTATTAGTTATCACTTGCTTGTTACTTTCAAAATTTATTACCATTTATGTAACCACTAGGGGGTAATAAATTATAATAACGGAGGCTGACTGCGGGTATTTTGCACCTTTATGACACGAACCTTATGACACTTTACACAGTAACATGTTTCGTTGAAAGAAAGGAGACGTTAGTTACTTTAGTTATATCAAATAATAATAATAATAATAATATTGATAAAATAAAATAAAAAATAATAATAACAATAACGTGACTTCAGTAATTTATAAGTTGACCCAATCATTATTTTTTTGTGGAGTAAACATATTAAAAGAATTAATATGCTTTGGCATTGAATTAATTAAACACAAAATTCTCATCCAAATCAATACTGAACAAATGTTACATAATAATAGATCTTTTTGCCTAGATATTTACCGACGATTTCCTACCACAATTAGGATTTCATAGTAAAAACAAGAGTGTTATTGAGCCATTAATTAGATATAGCTTAAGGCAACTTATTGGAAACACGGTTTATGGCCCTCCGCTAAATTTCGGAGATGGACGTACATATACGGAAGATAACGATCAAAGTTATAAGATTATCGATTTATCAAACAAGGCTTATCAGCAGACGCGTTTAGTACAGAAAGTTCGATATGGTCACAAACAGGTAGATAGTTTTCCCTATATATTCTATATAAAACTGACATTTTTTAAAGAGCTACCAAACATAGCTAGACCCATTTGAGAGAACAAATCCTTATCTCATTTTAAAGAGTTATGATAAAACTGATATAAAATGAAGAGAAAAGTAGGGGTCGTGTATCTTCTAAGAAGATTTCTCTTTTCACATTTGCTTACTGTAAAATCGCATCAAAATCACACTGCTGTGATCTGGAAGTACTACTCGCACTACAATTGAGCTTCACTTTACCAAATACAACCTTCTCTCCAATTTTTTCTACCAAAATGTCAAAAATACATCAACAATGAAATTTAAACAGAAACTAGCTTTAATTTAGATCTCTGTTGCCATGCCAAGTGATACTATAGTTAGGCCATATGGTAAGACAGTATTAAAACATTTATTCTTTGAGTCATATTAAATTGTTAAAGACTACAGTTTTATATTTTACTTTTCCATTCTTTCACTTGTTGCCACACCATGTTCCTTGTATAAAATAATCCAAATGCTGTCGAAAACACAGAAATAACAATATGTCGACCATAATGCAAGAGCACCGGCTAACTTCGAATGACATCACTATTGTAAACTACCGTCATACCTATACAAAATTTTAACCAAGATTTCCTAAATATGCCCATTTTTAGGTTTGACAATGTATAATGAATAAATGTGAGAAGTTTCAGCCTAATCTGCTTAATGGGGACTTCACAAATAACATTTCTGTACCGCTACCCAAACCGGTTTCAAACATCATCATTTCGGCTATTTTTTCCACAACACAGTATGCATAGATTTTTAGCGATATTTCAAAAACGCGTCAAAATTTAATATAAAACTGGTTTTGAGGAATGCGGAATAGTAGAATGAGTACCATAAAGAGTGATGTTTTTGCCTATTTCCAGAAGTGCCAATATTAGGCAGTAACACCTAAAAATATTCATGAAAACATTACAATGAAGTCGCTTCTTTCAAAATTGTCATCAGTTTTTTCCCTTTTGAGTAACAGATGTCTTTAAAAGTACTTTATTCAAACAAGTTGACATATCAACAGTATGTAATGAAAATCTGCTATAGCAGAAGCCTTGTTTTCTTCATACAATGTCACCAATCAAGTTAATGGGCTTAGAAATATATAGAAAAGTAATCTATGGCTCTAAAACTAGGTGATTTGGGTAACAGCACAATGAAAAGTGACACAAATGTGACACATACATGTTTCTAGGTAATGCTTCAAAGTTCCTGTCAATCTGATACATTAGTCTGTGTATATAATAGTACTTTGAAGCATATAAATCCTGGAAATGTCACCCTAAGCTTTCTGTATCTTACAGATATTTTATCTCTGAGGGTCCCTCCCACCTCAGACATCCAATTTCACCAAACTTTTCGCATTATTTCATTATTCTTTCTCTAGTTTGTTCATAAAACTAATTTAACTCCATAATTAATGCAGAAGTCAAAAAAATATAGTGAACTAGATACTGACCCGGAAGTACTTTTAGGTATGACGGTATTAAACACATTTCTTCTTTGAGTCATATAAACTTGGCAAAGACTACAGTGTTTTATTTTACTTTTCCATTCTTTCACTTGTTGCCACACCATGTTCCTTGTATAAAATAATCCAAATGCTGTGGAAAACACAGAAAAAAACAATACGTAGACCATTATGCAAGTGCACTGGCTAACTTCGAATGACATCAGTATTGCAAAGAATGTATTCTTCTGCAAACTTTCCCAGCATCCTCAGCTGTCATTAAGCAACATACTACATATTACCTACTTCCATATATCTGACCGCTTCTAAAATACTCTATAAGGATATGATTACTGATTAAATTGAAAATAAAAGCAATACCTAGCATGAAAATGCCTTTTTACCCCCCCCCCCCCCCACCCCACACAAAAAAAAAATGAACTATATAGTGTCAGGTACTACATACTAGTGGGACGCGGATGAATACCGGCGCATTACTACCGTCATACCATATTCATATACTTAGCACAGAAAGGTAGAAGAAACATACGTGCGGTACGGCTTTTATTATGAGTCGCGTAGTCTAAAATAGAACAAGGAAAAACCGAAATAATATAAGGATATCTAGCATTCTAACACGACCAGCAAATAACCTACATACATGTAGAGCAAAATCTATCTCTGGTTATTCTGCAATAAACCACTCGCGTGCAATGACGTCATCCGATCCAGGTGCGTAGCACTGTCGTAAAAAGTAGTTACCATTTTTTCTAACACTGTTGTTACTAGTATGTCGTGTTAGAATCAAAATAGCAAGTTCCCAAGTGTGATTTATCGTAGAATAACCGTAGTTTTTCGTTCTTATGCGAAACAATATATTACTCAGGCCTACGGCCTTCGTGATATATTCTTACGCATAAGAACTCAAAACACGGTTTATTCTACGATAAACCACACTTGGGAACTTATTATTTCTTAAATAGATTATGCATGGGAAAACTCCATTACTTTTTAAAGCAACTTCAGTATCTTCACTATTTATTTCGATGTTTCTATTTAAGATTCTTATATATATAATATTGTATATATATTACATATATAAAGTTGTTAACAAAACTTTATTAAGAACTTCTGATTAAAACAGACTATTCCACAGTTTAAGAATAAATCTGTTTGCATGCATAATGTAACAGTCCATACAAAAGTGAATGAAAAAGCAGAGTGACGTTACGCAAAACGCGTAGTAAGTTTGAATATTTATTTTATGCTTATTGGTGAAATATTGGAAAATAGCAGTGAGATATAAATCGATATCACTCACAGTGCCGAACTTCTTTTTTTCCAGATAAATTATCTCCCTTGAAATATATTCTTTAATTACCTCCCTTTGCTGCCTTTAAAATTACTGGATTATACTAATACTCAAGCCATACACGAGTCATGAACTGCTTGACAATCCTATATAGAACAGGCTAGCTATATAATTATATTTGCAAAAGAAATAATGTTACCTTTGTCAGCTTGGTTGCTAGGCCTTGCCATTCATGTAGCTACAGATATATGTGTGTTTCCTCTACTTTTTTCCATTGGTTCACTATCGTGTGGTAGATATTACTGGCGACAGCACATTTAGCTGGTTGTTGTCTTAGTTAATTATCACAAGACATCAACTCAACCTTACGTAATATTCCAGCATTTTCGTCGAAGTACTTTCCCACTCCAACTCCAAGCCCAGCCAGTTGTGTTCAAACTTCCATCCATTTTGTTATGCTATGCAGCTCCTAGATCAACATTTCCTAGTTATTTCTATTTAATCTATGATGATATTTAATTCTGCAGCTTGATTTTCCAAGGACTTACGCATATTCAACAGTTGTTTAGATTTTTCGTGTTGTTTTTTAATCTGACCTTCTGCGTGTGTTTTGGTAAACAAAGCAAGCTTCCGGTTTTCTACGAACTGACGGATTGACCCGAAAAGTTTTAAATATGCTTCTACTTAACTACGCGCATTTGTCAATGTCTCTGCGGATTGTGTATTTTTACACAAAATTAAATGCAGTTTTTGTTTTTAAAAACAAAATGGCGTCGTGTTGATTTAATGAACCTAATCACCAATATTCTATATTAATGTGCCTAAGTGTCCATGGTAATTTAGCGGTTGTATCATATGTAACACGGTAGCTTAAATAAATCCGAATTTCGTCATGAAATATTGGATTTATATGAACATTTATGCACGTAATAAACAGAAAATTCGTTGATCTTCACAAACTAGCATAAAATAAAAAGAAAATTTGTTTGTTTGCAGTGAGATATCGAAATATATCATCACCGATAAGGGAGACAATTGAATATTTTCACTCAGGAGCCTGAGTGAAAATATCAGAATTGTCTCCCTTATCGGTGATGATATATTTCGATATCTCACTGCAAACAAACAAATATCCTCTATGTAATTAGCAACGCCTTTATAAAGATCTGTCGTTTCTTTCAAATATTTTTCCTTTAAAAGAAAACATGATTATAAAATGGTTGAAAAAAAGATTTATTGAAACAGGTAAATTTGACAATCTTTCAACAAATTCATGGTAAAATAGATATTATTATTATTATACCAGATTTACATAGCGCCCTTTGCATGATCAATTTCACGTTCAAAGGCGCTTTACATAGTTCAAACGCAGCCACACAGGGCGCATAATTCATCCTCTGCTAGTACAGGCACAGAGCGATCTGACCAGAGGGACAGAGTGAGACAAAGCCCCCACAACAGAGAGATCAGAAATCAGATACAGGCTTGTCCGGCTAACTTAGCCTAGCTCGTTGCTAATAGACAGCCTGGTTCTTTAACGTGCCCAGTGTATAGCACTGATACACGCAAAGATTGCCTGGGTTCCTGACCAGTACACCTCTAGTTGGGTGGGAAACACTGAAAAGCGTTTCTGAAACTTCCCGAGTAGCTGCCGGGGTTCGAACCCCCGACCTCAGGATTGGAAGGCCAGTGTGCAAACCACTGAGCTATCCGTCCACCTAAAAAGATATACAGCATGGAACTACTTGAATTGCTCATAATATATTATTTTGTGTGGTCAGTCTCAGAAGCATTTGTTGTGTTTTGTGACTTTCGATTTGTGGTAATAATAATCAAGTGAACAAGTTATTATTAACTTTCCTGTTAGTTAGGTTATCTTATTCATGTTGAAATTTAGATTGACTGAGAGCTATCACTTTAGTTTTAAAAAATCATATTTCAGGAAATCTTGAATAAAATTAAATCACATGTTCTGTGTTATCATTGGTAAAAGTAAACAAAAAGTGACACTGATGGGAAAATAAAACTTCTGTTATTGAAACCTTTGTTATTGAAGCCTTATATTGAAATCTTTACCAATCAAAAGAAAATATAAATATGCAAGTTACATAAAGTGACCTGTCTGTGTAAAACAATTTTCTCTGTTTTTGAGAACCATAGTTTGTAAGAAAGTTTACTGTTTAGTTTAAACTAAAACATATCAGTATTTGAGCCAACTCAGTGGGACCAAACCAAATGTTGTCAGTTTGATCTCAGTGACAATTTGACAAGAGACCGTAAATCTGAAATAACTCATTCTCAAGCTGAATTTTACCGGGAATTGTACGTCAGTTTATATTGGTCCAGTTATTTGACTCTTGATACATAACCTGAATAGGATTCAGTAAAATCGTATAATACCTCTGTAAAATAATAAAAAATAACAAACCGGAATCTGTCAGAATAAGTGTTCGAAATTCAAATATATAACAAAAATGAAACAATATATTTCTTCTGCATATGTTAACTAACAACCAAGATAATAGTCTGTGTAAAAGTTTAAGAAATCAAAATCCTTCTTTATCTTAATTTTGTCATTTTCCGTCTATGTAAAACAGTGATTGTGACAAAATCCAATCCATTTATATATAGTTTGAAAAGTTTGTCCTGCAACTTTACGCTTTACATGAAGTAGCTTGAATATATACAGCCCAATAATCTTTAGTTTATAACTTTTGACTCTTATTTGTCAAAGTTCAAATATTCTAGCGTACATATGTTTAAATTATGCAAATGTTCATATTTTTCGCCTCTTTTTACCAATTGTTAAGACTTTCATGAGCATTTTCTTTCTTTTTTTCCTGCTAAAATATTGGCAAAATGTCTTGTAATTATATATGTATATTAGATTCATGTTTGTTTAACAAAGATATAAACAAAATACAGCTAACATTCAAACCATCTAAGTAACTTTGCATTTTAGTGCTTTAAATATAAACAAATTTTGCATCACTGGCCGGGTACATTATAACCTGTGAGATGCAATCCGAACAGTAATTAACTCTATGTGCTACAAAATTCTACTGTTGTGTTTTAAAAGAAATGGACAAACTGTAAGCAGGCCAGACACTGAAAGCGACATTTCAACGTAAAAATTATTTGTACAAGCCTTGTTACGTCGAAATATAACAATTGCTTGTGACTTAATATGCTAAGGGTAACAGAAAAGCACATCAACAAGAATTAACAATGACAAAGTTTATTATGAAAAGTAACAATTAAAATAGATTTGAAATGCTTAACTGGCCGCAAAAGTTCAATCTAATATGCAAGAAAAGTCCAAATCCTTTCCTTGTCAAGTTAAATCCAATCAGTAATAATTCGAAATTTGATTCTGATCACTTATATTTCTAATATTTCTAAGCACGGGAAAAAACAGATAAAAAGAATAGTAGGGCTTTAATTGAAGCACTTCTGGCGTATATTATAATGTCTTGTAGTTAATTAATTAAAGTGTTAAAAAGTTGTATAAATATGTTTCTTTAAATGTTATCTTCGTGATATATCTATAGATGAAACGGACACATATAATTACGTGGTTCATCTTTCAAATTGTTCACTACAGTTTGTTACTAATGACAAAATTTTTGTTTTGTAATGTACCCTTGAAATCATATACTTCTATTATTGAAAATAAAATACACTAGATGGTCAAACAGAACATTGGAAAGATGCAAAGAATTAGAAATTTGAGTATAATTGTTTCAGCAAGTTTAGAAATAACATTTGTGTTTTATTGTGCGTGTGTATTTAATTCCGTGTAATGACATTTGTTTTTGTGCTTTCTGGCAAAAACATGAATAGCATTTGCAAAAAAATTCTTTGTAAATTGGGGAATAATAAGGCTAAACTTTCTGTATTAAACCTCACTAAACATGGGAGAAACAGAAACTCCGTAGACTTTGGTGCAGATTCTAACCGTGAAACATAAAAGGAAAATTTGATAAATGAGCCGTGCCATGAGAAAACCAACATAGTGGGTTTGCGACCAGCATGGATCCAGACCAGCCTGCGCATCCGCGCAGTCTGGTCAGGATCCATGCTGTTCGCTAATGGTTTCTCTATTTGCAGCAGACTTTAAAAGCGAACAACATGGATCCTGCGCTGGTCTGGATCCATGCTGGTCAAAACCCATTATGTTGGGTTTCTCATGGCACAGCTCAAATGATTTTGTATCAAGCAAGGAAGATTTACCATTGCCATTCAACTAATCAGTAAGCTGACCTAAATGAAGTGATATAACAAAGTTAGTTATCTATGAAATATCACTTTTCATATTCATTCAGACTTTTCACTAATGTATCTTATTTTCAGTAATGATTTGTGTCTAAATGATTAACTGGTGATTGCTTATCAACCACATCTTTCCAGTCTTACGCTGATGTTTTGTAAGTGACTGATCCAAAGATATCAGTCGTATATACATGTACACTTGTGATGCTATGGTTAAGGCGTATTCAGAATATTCAAACATATTTCGCTTTTCATTAAGCGAAATATGTTTGAACATTCTTTTCTTGTCTGCAATTTTCACTATTTGCCTTGTTCACTGTGCTTCCCAGGGATCTACTTTCCAGATTTTATTTACTTCACAACAGCGGGTGTTAAGTGCTGTGTGGCGGCCGTAAAAAGTCGCCCCGACTTCATCTCAGTGTTGTTGTACTTTCTGGTCCTTCAGGATCATTGATTTCAACTCATTTAGATTTGAAGATTGAATACTACTTAAGCCGGTGCTAGGGGGCGTGGGCAGTGTTGCTTTTTCCATTACTGCCCATGAACAGACTCAATCAAACCGAGTCTGCAATTTTCACTATTTGCCTTGTTCACTGTGCTTCCGAGGGATCTACTTTCCAGATTTTTTTTTTCTTAACGATAATGTAAAACATAGATATTAAGATACGGTTTTATACTATCGTTTATTGGCTAAAACGTCCGCCAGCAAAGACACGCCTTAACCATAGCATCACAAAAGTGTATATATAAGACTGATATCTCCGGTGCAGTTTCTTAAAACATCAAGGCATCAGCGTAAGGCTGGAAAGATGTGGTTGATAAGCAAGAATCAGTTCTTCATTGTATATTTCCTTTTATTAAAGCCAACATGTTTCTCTACCATTACAATGGATGTGCACTATTGCGGATTTGAACAAAAATGCGCGGGAAACAGGACAGACGTAAAACTAAAAACTGACTCTTGTTGCGGACCTTGTGAATGTGCGGATATATGTATAGAAAAGAACACTTGTTGCAAGGACAAGAAGCGGCTTGACGATAATAAACATGTAATGACTCAACAATGCATACCTGCTTCATACAGTCAAGAAAGTATCCAAGTAGACCGTAGCACTCCTTTCTATTTTGCAAGAACGCGCTGTCCCGACGAGTTTATAGACTTAAATCTAAAGGAAAAATGTGAAGGCAGAAAACCAAAGTCGTTAAAAGAAATCACGTTGGTTTCTTCTGAAGACAGATCAATCATTTATAAGAATAAATTTTGCGGACTCTGCCATGGTGACAATAAAACAAAAGCATGGGAAATAGTGGCTCATAAAAGTCCAAATTGCCGTACAATAACATCAAAACAAAATATCAACTTAACTTTCATTACGGAACATATACTCTCCTACTGCACTTTAACTTTCGTAAAACCAAGCGACGTAGACTTACGGAGTGTCATGTGTTTCGACAAATCGTTGGTTATTAACCATTGCAACCAAACTGGAGAGTGGGAGATTTACGACAGTAATCTGGAAAGCCTTTGTCTAAATCCACCGGGTAAATAAACTGACTCTAAAATGTTTCGCTCAACTTTTCGTCCAAAACATAGCAAATATGTTGTTTGTTTAATGTAACGGGAGGCAATTTTGCTTATTAATAAGTTTGAATATGGATATTCCATTAACGTTTGCCGACTGTAGATCGTTCTTTCGGGATTTGTTTATATCTATTTCACAAAATTTAAGCAGTAATGTTTATCATTTCTACTTACATTAGCAAACATGATTGCAGTTTCCTGGAATAGTGTGAGATAGTACCTTTATTTTTTAAAGTAAAAAACATGATTAAAAGCTAAGAAATTTATAAAAAAATATTACAAGTTACCAAAATAATTTGGCAGACGCCTTGCATCTTTTATCAATTAACCATACCTTATGCCGTGTGATGTGTGATGTTTTTCAATACTATATTACTTTTATTGATATGCCGGATATATTTTGTTTTATATCATACATAATTACATTTATATTCAATTGAAAGTGAGTTTATATGGAACAATTGTCTATTTATATTCACTGATTTGTTATTGAAATCTTATAATTCTTATTTATACTTATAGTCGATTACTTTCATCAACATGCCATATCTTTGATTAATTTGTATTCATATTCACTAAATTTTTTCTAATATTAAACTTTTTCGGTTATGTTCAAATTACATAGACTTTGCAAAGTTATAAGGCATAAATAAAAATATTCACACTTGAAAAATGAAACACATCATGCGGTGGCACAAAGTTGATATTTTCGTAAGATTTCGTTGTTTACACATTTATAGGCATTTATAGTCTCAAACCTGAATTTAAACATCTCCAGAAGACATTCTATTGAAACACTATTGTTGAAACATTCGTGATGTGTAGGTTTCAAAGTGTAAACGTGACGCATGAAACATCATATTTATGATTTAAATAAGGCGTTATCATCACTTTTCACGCTCATACACATTATATCAGTTTTAGGCGCTTGAATTTTCTTGCTTGACTGTTAAATATTTTATCATAATATAATACATTTTCTTCCTTTAGAGTCAGTTTACTACATGGACAAGTCAGACAGCAACCCTGTGTTTGCCAATCTGTATTGTTTTCTATGTAACATGAAAGCAAGTCGTGTCCCTCAAAGGTGTTCAGGAAATTACGGAAGATTGCCTACTGAACCCTTGTTCACACTTATTGATTTAAATCGGTGGACGGAGCCAGCTTCTCTTCAAGAAAATAAATGCAGGACAGATCAAATATTGGATACATTTTTAGTAAGTTCATCGGTTTTTATGGAAGTTGTTTTGCTGGCGTGTTTTTATTTTTATTCTAAGTGCCTTTAAATAGTACTGTATAATTTGAATATTTGAACATTAGTCTGGTTAACTAAATAATCTTTTAATTATTTCTTATATTTACTCTGAACAAACAATGCTTTGTTTTTTTCTCAACAGGCGGGAATGACTGAACGAAAGGACGAAAATGGTGTTCATTGTTAGCACCTTTCCCTTCCTAAATCTTAGCAAACTAAGATATGTAAACCGTGCATTTTGATTACAATAATGTGTCACAGGTTGTAGATTGGGGATGCCAGATGAGTTTTTTTTTCGGCATGGGCAAAATCACAGGAACCCCCAGTCCGGTGTGCAAGAATACATGATAATACGTGTATTGTCATTATTTATGTTTGTACCTGCACCGCCCTAGGCGTGCCATGCCAGCAAATAACCTTTGAATCAGTGCGCAGAATCGGGTTTGCAGTTTGTTGGGAATGACTGAACGACAGCACGAAAATGGTCACCATACTTTGCACTTTCCATATCTTAAATCTTAGCAAACTAACAAATGCATACCAAGCATTTTTTATTACATGTTAATACGTGTATTGCCAATATGTATATTTAACGGTCTTATAAATGCGTACCATGTATATTTTCAGGACCGTTGTAAGGACCTGTACTGCCCTAGGTTTGCCTTGCCTGTCAATGGCCAGTGTATACCTTTTCTAAACGTTGAGCAATGTTACATACTGAATGTGAAACTGGTGCCGCTTCAAAGTATAAATAACTCAGAATCTGTAAAGAATGAATTGAAGAATAAACTTGTCCACGTTCAAAGAAAGCTTGGCTTTAAAGAATGTGAATCATGTTTCCGCAGTGCATATCTGGCGAAAGACAACAATATACATGCTTTACAAGAAATGTATATACGATATGCTCTTGAGCATACAGACAAATGTAAGACAGAAAATCTTTGGTCAAAACTAACTTTCATTGAAAAACATGGGACACACATCAAACTAGTTTTGAACAAAAAAGAGATTAACTTTGATGTGCTCTGGGACAATAAAACATTAGTGATCAATGATCACCTTGAATTAATAGATACATTTGGTTCACTCCGTGAATGCCGACCTATTCAACTGGAACGGGGGTCAACATGTCCTAAAATTCAACTTTCCATGGTGGAGTATGAGGCAGTCCTGAAGAACCATTCTAAAGTACATGATCTTTGGTTTGTACCAAACAAAGGAGATAAGAACGACACAATTTCCGTCTGCCTTGACAGTTATATATTGGAACACCAGACAGCAGGAGTCAAGCAATATGTCTCTGTTACAAAGACAATCATAGCGACTGCCGTTGCCATGTTACTGTATGATACATAAATTCTAGTTACGAAATAATATATCTCATCCAATGATTTGTCGTTGAATAAAATCATTGTTTGGAGTACAGATGCGAAGGAATTATATCACGCGGGCGCAGCCCAAGTTATATATTGATACGCTTCTGAACGACAATTATATATTATTTCGATTCTAACACGTTACCAAGGATTTTTTAGTATATCCTTGACAACGTACATCAAATATTTGCCTGTTTTTTGTTGGTTTCTTTTCAAACGCGCCGCTATGACGTAATAATTGTAACTCAGAAGAGTGAATTGTTATAAAATATCACACAACTTTCAGCCTTCTTTGTTGAATTAGAAAATGAATCAAGTCGTGTAAGAATGACAGTTTTATTATAGCTCTATAGGCGATCGAGGTCTCTTGTGATAAAAAAATTCTTTGCAAATCATTCAACCGCTAAATATGGTTGCCGTCTTGAAAATGAACTTAAAGAAGCAGTTAGATCAACGATTTCAATAAATGTTTCATTCACTGAAATGTTGTTTTTCAAATATCTTTAAAATTGCTTACATATTGCCACGACAAGCACTTCCTCAGAGATCAAGCTATTTTTATTCCTTTCAGCAATATAAAGCATCAAGTGTTATCCTGTCATTAGTGTAATGCATGCGTGGTAATGTACAAAATGACATAATTACATTGTAATTTATCATCATGTATAAATAACCATTTGTCCTTACTATTTAGCGCACTACTGGTTGGGGCCTTTAAATGAAATAATTTTGAGTTAATTTGCGAAAGTGTGCAAACTTTAAATTTTGCGGAAATTTACAGAACAGAACAGAACAGAACATATTCTTTATTTCCAGTAACTTAAACAATATAATGTTTCTCGTTACATATCATCAGTATAGAGTATATTTATGTGTCACTAAGGACGGCTGTAAAGTAAAGTAAAGTAAAGCAGAGCAGAGCAGAGCAAAGCAAAACAAAGCAAAAGCTAATGCAAAAGCAAAAGCAAAGTATGCATTTGAAAACTTGCTCTGTTAATGTCATATTAAGTTCATTCTTCCGGGAATTAAAAAAAATGGCTATTGTTTTATAACGTTTGTAACTAAACGTATCAATAAAATGTGAGGAATGTCGTTCCTACAATGATTTAAATGGTTTCATCGTTTCGTTTTTAATTTTACCCATGTGTCTCTTACAGATTAACCTTGGCAATAGAAGCAGGTTCTATTTTTTATCTGTAATTTCACTGTTAAAAATGTATGATTAATGAAAAGCTGACAAAAATAAATTAAGAAACATATTTTACTACATGGGAGTTAATAACTATTATACTTTGGTGCATAAAAATTAAAACATATTTTTAAAAAAAAATCATTTATGAATATGCACAAACTTTGCTCTTGGTCATGCATTACACATTAAGGAATTGTCTAAAACGTATGTATATCACATTGTAATAAAACAAAAAACTGCTTAAATTTTCTTTGAATTGATATAAACGATAACATAAAGGTTTCTCCCCCTTTTCCATTTTTCCTTCTTTTTTCCATCTAGTTACTTTTTTGATTCCTTCATCTTTTTACCTTTTGTAATTACATACAAAGTGTACTTGAAAATATATTTTATACACACCTAGTATATCATGTCACAAACTATTTGAAACATTATTTTCACTGTATACTCATATTTCATGTATATGATTTGAGTTAATTAAGTTGTGTTGTGTAGTGTTCTGTTCTGCTCCACTTTTTCGTCCAGGGTGGTGAAGTAACAAGGACTTGTTAATACAAACTTAAAATGTATTGATGGTTTCATTTACTAAACACAAAAGTTGTAAATTTAAAAAAAATCATAACTTAGAAACTCTATTGAAACACCACTTTAACTAAAATGAAAGTAATACTTAAATTCTGAAAAGCATCGTTTGTATATGTTCCGTGTATTTGTTAATATTTTGCAATAAATAAACAATGCAAACCTCTTAAAAGTTAATATTTGTTTAAAAGACAAGTTATTAGGAAAAAGAAAAAAACATAAACATAATTTAGTAATCCTTGTTGGCACTTAAAGTCAATGATAAAATGCCACTGATAAATGCGAGAAACATATATGACTTACATCCGTCAGGCTTAATACATGTTTTATCATAATTATTCAAAAACCCTTAACATTTTCATTGACGTGGTAGATTGACTGTACATAAGATGGCATTTATTTTGTTAACCAGATATTGGCTCTATCTCATATGCTCATTGATCTATCAATTAAGAAATTGTTCATCATAAACAGCTACTATCTAATCACTAAACCTTAGAACCATTCGTTCATTTTGGTTCGTCTGTGGGCTCGCATTTTTTCAAAATGTTTACTTTTTACATGTTTTACTAAATGAATGAAAAACAATTAAGAGGCATTAAATGCAGAATATCCAATAACAACATTGACTTATAACTTTACTTAGTTTTTTAAACTGATTTCTTTTGTTAAGACAACAATACTGAATCCATGTACAGGGAAAATACGGGACCTCCGCGTCCGACGGATTAATATCGCTGACTAAGAATCACTTGCCCCTCACCGATATGGGCTCTTCGTCAAACAGTTATGATCAGCGTTCCAACAATGTTCAAAATATTAATCAACTAAAGAAAATATGCCTTAAGCTTTTAATTTTAGTAATGATAACAGTTGTAATTAACCGTTTTCGCTCGCTTACTTGACTCTCTTGAAAAATGACATGATACTGCAATTGGTCCAGGCCATATTCATTAAAAAAAATTTATAACACTTGCTAAAGAAGCATTAAAATTCTTCCTTATTATCGGATCGCTGGAGAGAGAATGTAGTTATTCTTGTACCAAAACCCGGAAAAGATAACATGAACCATATTAATTGTAGACAAATTGCCTATACGAGTTGTTTTTGTAAAGAGTTAGAACGTGTGGTTAATTATAGATTAGTTTGGTATCTAGAATCCCAAGACCTAACTACAAATGTTTTCGCAAACAAAGTAACACAACTGATTATCTATTTTGTTCGACTGGAAAAAGCTAACTATACAACATAAGAATATTGTATTATAAATTTCCTTGACGAAGTAGCTTTGAAAGGTCGTCTTCCAATATTTATATCTCAAATTTCATTTGATAGCAATTTTTACGGTTCGCAAGAACAGGTCATTCTGCAAGGTACTGTTTTATCTGATACCCTATTTAGAACTGAAACTGATAATACAATGAAATGCTTGTTACCAGGGATAGGTTATCGATCGATAACTACGCCATTTACAGCAGTACTTCAATAAATTTCAAACTTTGGCCATAAAAAATAGTTTTAGATTTTCCAAAATCGAAAACTCAGTGTGTCCATTTTTGTCAGTTACGGGAAACAACGATTTGACCCTGAGCTTGTTCTATACGGTTCAAAAATACCTGTTGTAAATGAAAGCATATTTGATAAAAAAGGCTTTCTTTTGTACCAAATATGAAACATCTAAAATAAGAAAATACAAATGATTGAAGTCATTGCATCTTTCAGAGGTAAGTTTTAATAAGACTCTATAGAGTTTAATAAGATTCAAAACTAGATCTCGGTTGTATTGTTTTTGTTCAAGGAGAAAATCTTATAAATATTAAATACCATCCATAATCATGGTCTTTGTATTAATCTAATCTTGGAGCATTAAGAACATCACCATTTAAAAGTCTGTATGTAGAAACACCGGGAAAATAATCTCAATATACTTTAAGAGTCACTGCAAACACTACTTATCCTGCTCAAAAACCTGCCACCGTCATCGATCAAAATACGTTTGCCAAATACAAAAGCATAGAATATGTAGAACATCTCTGCAATATGAAATATTGAGACAATGTGACTGGTGCACGATGGAAGATAAATTACCGCTTGTTCAATATGCTTGGTACCTAGTCTTCGAACTCCGCGTTTTAGGTAAGAAATATACGATTGAAATGGGTCAGTGCATTTTTCCGTTCATGACCATGGTTCTTATACCGAGGGGTAGGGTATAACATTCATGGTGACATTTTCATTCTTGTGTAGTGCCAGTGGTCACGCCAATGGACTGGCTCTCGTCAAAAAGATAAATCAGATGCCTTCGTTCACCGATAGATCTAACCCAAATACTTGAACCTGAATATATTATTTGTACATAATGAACTGTATACCTGTACTGAGAAATAATGTATACTATCATTTTAGTTGAACTTCGAAAATGTTTAAGTTATATAAATATTGTAAATTGTAATATAGTATTCTAAATCTTTATAGTATTTAAGATCTGTACAGCGTAGTTTACAAAATGCGTTTAAAATTGTCAAGCAATTATTAAAGGTTTGTTTTTTTACAAAACGGAAATGACTAGTCATAACTGTATATACCTTTTTGAGCGTTAGGAAATACAAAGGCCCATCTGTCGTGAAATGTGTGGCAGGCAGGCGATCTGAGCAAAGTCAATGCAGCTCTGCACATATGGAATGTTATCACGTCCTCTGTGCGCAGCAGGCTGCGGGAGGGCATTTTCATCAAAAAAGTACTTAAAAGATTAACAACACGCATTACATCGGCATAAGTCAATGCATGTGATGGTTTACGCGCCGTGTTACCATACTTTCTTGGCAAAACTCCATGATCCTGTATATGAAGTGATAACGCCTGAAGTGTAAAATCGTTGACATCATATATTGTCATAAATGCGGCACGGCATATTTTTTGGCCAGCAAATGCATATCTGTATGTTGGGCGCTTTCTTTCACCTCTACATGTTTTACTGTCATCAGTTTTCACAGTGTTCAATATTGTAATTATTAATTGTTCTTTCTCATTTCTTTTTAAGTTTTCCTTACAGCAAAACTCATTTTTACTCATTGATTGAGTGAACTTATTTTCACATCCGCAATTATTATACGTTTTGCCATAATCGGCCATAATAAATGGTCTTCATTTTCCTGATGGTATAAAAATTACTTACAACTACGTCTGTTCTAACCTCTTCGGTTTCATTATCCTCTTCAGCACTGTAAGAAGTGCTCTTTGTCTGAATTCTCATTTCTCGCTCTATGTTTCTTTTTGAATGCAGAGAGCAAGGCCATAATTTTTCAGTGTTGGAGCTTAATTTCTGTCCGATTAAATCCTTATACTTGAGGCTCCCCAGAAAAATTGCTATCGGCAGTTTTATTTTGTGTTTTATAATTGTTACACAATATTTTGAGGATTCTTTTAGCAAAATATTTGGTATAATGAATTCTCTGCGATCTTTTTGCGCAGTGGTTATCACTTTGAAATTTGTCTATGTTTGAGCTTGAGGAAATAACACAATTTATACAAAATAATAATAAAAAAAACGCGGTAAATGTTGTTTAAAATGCAAGACAGTGCGAAACAATGTTAACTTCAAGACTGTATCAAGTTGATGCAATTAACCTTACGCCAGCTGTCAATCAAACCAATCGATATTCCAATCAGAGATCGATATCTGATCAATCACTCGGAACGCTTCCGTTACTGAAAACCGACGCCATTTTCCTTAGACAAACTCTTGTATCGAAGTAGATTGTACATGGTATTTCATTTCGACTTTTAAAACTATTTCAACCAAACAAATATGGTGAAACGGTGCCAGTAGGGTACCTGTAATTCAGACAGTAGATATCCAGAAAGACTGAAGGGTGGCATTGAGTTTTTACCGTTTCCTAAGCCGAAAAGACAGCTCGATAAATGTAAAAGATGGATCAAGGCCTGCGGTCGCCCCCACGAGCAACTAAACGTACAGAAAATTGACGGCAATTATAACGCTTATATTTGTACCAAGGTATGGTATAGCGTTTTAAATTCATTTAATCTACGTCAGTAGAAGCTTTGTTTAAAATTAGAAACATGTGACATGGCATTTCTCCGCGATTTGGCCAATCACAGATACTCCCAACCACGTGTTTGATGTAAACAATACCGTATTTGGTAGCATGTAAACATGGACAATTTTATGACCCTGATCAATCTTTGTACGAATTAGTTGTATCCGAATTCTACCTCTACTTAAAATAAGGAAATGCATTAGGTAGGTCCGTATTTTCTGTAAGTGTACAGTTGTCATTCCTTTCCAGTTTGAATCACGCGACAGGTTATCAGACAGTCTGGAAACAAATTATGAAACATTTCTATTCAACTCAACTGTATGCCTTTAGTATGTAATGTGTCTTTTTGGTTTTAAATCCTGGTATGCTGACACTGAATACACATAGGGCTGAACACATAAGCTAAGTTCTTTAGGAAATTTCCTTTTTATTCATGACGTTATGTATGTAGATGAAAGGCAGTGGCTAGTTACCAGCACCAAATGTTTCGGCTATTGAGACTTATTTTTTATGTTGGCTCTATATACACATGTCGTACGTGAACATGAAAGTCAAGGTTGCGGCTCTTTAATCAACTGTATAATAAGGTGTCATTATATTAGTTAAATAAATTACACATTTTGTTTACCGGTTTATTTCGCTGTATTTACACACACCTGTCATATCGCCGACATTTTGTTACATTATCAACTAAAGATCAGAGTGTAGTTACTGTTATTGATGTCTACCTAGCCGAATAGACATAATGAATTTTCTTTCTCAACTTTCAGCATTTTCTGGAGGGTAAACCTACTGACAAACATCCAGATCCAGTACCTGCTTTATCAGTCGGAAGTAAATTAACACCTATCAGACCTCCGCCAAAGAGACGGCCTGATTCAGAGCCACCAAGAAAGCGGAGAAATGTGCTTTCAGAAATTAACAACAGGTAAACAGTAAAAAAAAATTAATGACTACAAGCTACTTCTTATACATTATAAAGATAAGTTTCATTTCAAGATTTATTATAATCTATATATTTTTAATTATTTTCTGTAATACAACACTGAAGAATAATACACATTGGAATATATAACATACACATATCACTCATCAAAATTGTTACTTTTTTCTAGCATCACTGATGAAAATGTCTACAGGGGTCAGTCAACTGAAACGCAAACTGGAACCATTCACAAAGGTATGTATGTTACGAAAGACCCGTGGTGACATTTCAACTTCATTATTTCACGATTTCTGCTTAATGATTTCACGATTTCCACTTCATAAATTCACGATTTCACGATTTCCACTTCATGAATTCACGATTTCCACTTCACGAATTCTCGATTTCCACTTCACGAATTCACGATTTCACGATGTTGAAGTTGAAATCGTGAAATCGTGAATTCGTGAAGTGGCAATCGTGAATTTGTGAAGTGGAAATCGTGAAATCGTGAATTCGTGAAGTGGAAATCGTGAAATCGTGAAGTTGAAATCGTGCAGAGGAAATCGTGAATTCGTGAATTCGTGAAGTTGAAATCGTGAAATCGTGAAGTGGAAATCGTGAATTCGTGAAGTGGAAATCGTGAATTCATTAAGTTGAAACCGTGAATTCGTGAATTCGTGAAGTGGAAATCGTGAATTCATGAAGTTGAAATCGTGAAATCGTGAATTCGTGAAGTGGAAATCGTGAAATCGTGAAGTTGAAATCGTGCAGAGGAAATCGTGAATTCGTGAAGTGGAAATCCTGAATTCATTAAGTTGAAATCGTGAATTCGTGAAGTGGAAATCGTAAATTCGTGAAGTGGAAATCGTGAATTCGTGAAGTGGAAATCGTGAAATCGTGAATTCATGAAGTGGAAATAGGGGGGGGGCGAATTTAATTACCATCTTTATGTATATTTTCTAATGTTATTAAAAGGATAACATAGAGATTACTGCATGACATCAGTTACAGAATCACGTAAAAGTTATAGTATTCTATGCATTTTGGACAGCTATTCTAATTTATATGCCATACATGTTATTGCGGAAATGTAAGGGGGCGATTGTTTACTGTTTACTGTTGCTGCTGATAGTCATTAGAATCTTCCAAGCGTTTATACTACATATTAACTCTCTTGGAAAAGAAATATTAAAACATAAATGGCTCGAAACATCTTTTAGGGGAGATCTTAATACGATTTTAGACCATGAACTTAGACAAAAAACAATAAAGAAATGATACCCATAAAAATGTGTAGGAAAAGAAATACTTGATTTGATAGATTTCCTGTAACTGATTGATATTTTGAGGAAAAATAATCCATCGCAATTAAAATAACACATGGCACTCTAATACAAAAACCAATCTCCTAATTTTTAGTAGACTAGACTAATGTTTTAATTTCTGATACCCTAGTAAATATTAGCTCATAGTTGCAAAATAAAACCAGGATACAAATCGGATCATTCAGTTTTTGTAGAAAGAAGTTGACTTACAGACAATTAAAAGAGGCCCCTGGTTTATTTTAAAATGATAACAGTCTGTTAAATGAAGAGGAATATCACACAATTATAAGAAGTAGTATTTTAGAAGTTGTCGAAATAATAAAGAATGTAATCCGAATACATTGTGGGAATTCATAAAAGGTACAATTAGAAACCAAACCACTAAAATATGCCACAATATACGAAAAAAATAACAAGGAAAAAGAAGAAAAACTTACGAAAGAAAATAGATACTAGAAGATAATGTCGTTTAATGTGACTGATGAACTGAAAACAATAAAATCATTTAGAATAAAAAAAACAAGAACTGAAAAAACTGAAACGATTCAAGAATAAATGGACTTTCAGTTAGAACAAAGCAATAAGCCATTGAAGGGATGAAAACAATTCTAGACTTTCGCAAGTTTAGAAAAGAAAAATGCAGAGAGGAAAAACATATTCAAAATAAAATGGAGATTGCTGACATAAATGATCAAGTCGAAATTCTTAAAGCTGCAAAAAATGTTTTATTAAAAAATTGTATCATAACGATCAAAATATAAAAACAGAATAAGACTTGTTCAATCAGCATAAAAAAAACTAAATGAAAATGAAAAAGGAAACATGGTGAAGGGTATTTAACTGAATGATGAGTGTTTAGAAGCTTTAAAAGAATGAAAACACCAAAGAGCTCTGGTCTGACGGGATACTAGTGCAGTTTTTTGGGAACAAGTAAAACCCACTACCGTTTAAAGCAATTAACGATTCCGATTGAACAAAAACAACTAACAACCTACAAAAGAAAGAATTATTACATTACTTTACTACCAAAAAGAGGGAAAAGATACTTATCTTTATCAAACTGCGCCCTATAAGTCTCTTAAATGGTTGATTATAAAAATTGCAACTAATCAATAGCGAATCGTCCTTAAAAAAGTATAAATCTATAAGAGATAAAGCTCAAACAGGATTTTGAAAAACAGATACATCGGTGAAAATATTAGGTTACTCGTTTGAAACTATGGAATTTTTTACAAAACTAAAAATGAACCCGCCTACTACTGTTTGCAGATTTTGAAAAGCTTTGACAGCATCGATCATACTTTTTTTTTTTTGTTTTTTTTTTTCTTCATGTTTCAGTGCTTACATCCACTTAAGTTTGGTGTCTCTTTTTGATTGGGTAAAATTATTTTACAACGATATAAGTAGCGTAGTTATAAATAATCGGAAACTTGTCCAAATCCTTTCCATAAGAGGGGTGTATACCAAGATGTCCATTGTCATCTCTGCTTTTCATAATATGCTTGAATTTTTGAGCAAATTATATCAACACCGTATAATTTCATAAAGGAGTGCGATCAATGGAAAGAAATTAAACAAACACTTTGCAGATGATGCAACCTTCGTAAACAACGGACAAAGAAACTCATTCGAAAAACTATTGATGTCATCACTACATTTCGGAACATATCAGACTAAAACTTATTACCTTCAACAAAATCAACAATTTTATTTAAGAGCGGGATCTTTAGTAAATACGAATATGAACTGTGTAATGATAAAAAATTTAATTGGACCATCTGAATCGGCAAAAACAGGTTGCTATGACAATTCTCGAACATTATTAATAAAAATGTAGACCTTAAGCTAGACCCAAAATTAAATAGCTTTAAAAACTGTTTTGAAACTATGGGAACACAGAAAACAAACATTACTAGGAAAAAATTACAGTGATTAAAACCTTTGCGTTTACCGAAGCTTATATATCCCTTTACAGTTTACCAAGTCCGTCCTGAAGAAAAATTAAAGAAAATAATAAAGATAATGTATAATTTTATATGAACAATAAACCTGAAAAAATCAAAGAGATGTTCTACACACTTGATTACGAAAAGGAGGACTATAAATGATAAATATGTAAGTGTTTTTTTTTTTTAACTTCGATAAAAGCTGTTGGATAAAACGAGTTATGTGTAACAGTGAAAGTGTAATTTGGGGTACTTTCTATAATCAATTCCTAAAACCAGCAGGGGTGAAAGTTAGTAGTTGAATGTAATTTAAATGATAAAGACATTGAAAACAATGTAAAAACAACACATATCTCGAAGCTGTCCTTATTGCATGGCTTACCATTAAGAAAGGTTGAATTAACTGAACATAAGTGGAAAAACAGATAATCTGGAACAACTGACATAAGGAATGGGAATAAAACATTGTAATTACAAAGAATGGTATGAAAAAGGAATAAAATATGTTAGAACACTTATTTGATTACAGGAAAAAAAGATTTTTACTCTTTTGAACAATTCAAGTATGTTATACGGAGCTTATTATATATAGAATTTCCTAAAATATTTACAAATTATCAACCAGCATTAGCCGTATCACTAAAAAAAAACATTATTTACACTACTAACAGACAACCTGCTAATAAAAATACAAGCACAAAAGCACCAAGACAAAATACTATACACCAAACCATTAAATGTAAAACTTAACCCAGAAATAAAATCAGAAAAAGGAAAGGGGGGGATCTACTGTTGTAAAACAATAACATAAAATGGGGGGGGGGGGAAAAAAAAAAAAAAAAAAAAAAAAAAAAAAATTAAAAAAAATTTTTATGGACAAATTTTTAAAGCAACGATAGACCAAAAATTAGAAACATCCCAGTAATAAATTTTTTAATGCGAATAGTTTCCAATGCAAATAAATACTTGTACAAAATGACATTGTCTAGAACAAACTTATGTGATTTGTAACATGCAAGTGAAAGTATAGAACATTTAATTTTGGGAATGTAATCATGTCAAATTTGGTGAATAGACTAAGTAAATTTCTTGCAGAAAAGGGAATATCGTGCCTGTTCAATCTAGAAATGTATAAGTTTTTGGCACTGTGCAAACGGGTTTAAAAAGCAAGACAATAAATTTCATGATTCTTTTGCCTGATGAAATATTGTTTATTTTCAAATGAAAAATAGACAAAAGGTTCGCGTATTTTCAATCAGTTTTATCCTATTTTAAATATCATATTAGTCCTAGAAAAAGAAATAGCAATGAATGCAAATCAAAATGGATTATCATTTAAAGAAATGTCACTCGTGAATCTTTAATATGCATCCTTACACGTATCATCACTGATCCCATGAAATAAAATGAAAAAAAAAAGAATATTTAAAATAATCTATTTCAAAGGTAATCAAGAGCGCACATGGGTTACTCTATATTTTTTTCTCTAATTTTTATTTAATCATGTCTGCTTTTTCTTAACTTTCCTTCTCAATTTAAGCGCTTATCATGCAAGTGGATACATTTTTATATATCTTGTTTGACATACAAAACGATTTTATAAACAAAACTGAAGGGGAAATAATTGCAATTGTTTTATGTATCGCAAAGATATTATTCGTTTTATTATTATTTATTTGGTCTGCAGAATTGTACAAAACAAAGGTAACATGTTGGTATGATGTATGTCATAAAAGAGAAAAAATAAATTATAAAAAAAAAAAAAAAAAAAAAAAATAAATATTAACTCTATTAATTCTATATTGCTAGACAGATAAGTGTAACAGACCCTTGTAGGTTAGATCTTGGTCATGTACTTTTTTCAAATGTATTTGGTAAAATTATAAAACTTTATTAAAAAGAGTTACGACCAACTGTTTTGGACATACCGCATGTTTAGTGTTCACCCGTTTACATTGGACACTATGCTTTTCCCTCTTTGATAAGCAGTTTTTTATATCCACCAGGACTGAACTATTTTGATATCTGTCTTCTGGCCTGTTTCGCGGGTCGGCCCTTAAGGGGTGTCTCTGTTGCTCTGTCTTCTGAAAAGGCATGAGTAAATACGGTTTGGGTTCTAAAGGTTTGCTTTATATTTTTTATACACAGCATTTTTGTGTTTTACATGCATGTGGCCTTTTTTTTCCTTTGCGTGTGTTAGAGATTCACCTGGAGGGATTGCCTTTTATTTTACACTGTCCGGTGTCTTTGGAACAGGGTGGGGTAAGAGTGAGGCTGGGTGCGCACTATAAACCGGTTTAAGCTCCCCAGTGGTGGTTTTTGGCCCACTGAACCGTTCCAAGGCGGTGGCCCCACTGTGTTCCTTGTTTATTCGTTTTGTCCTCCTGTGTAGGCTTTGTGTGTGTACGCGTGTAGGGTGTGTGTGTTTCCTTTGTTTGTTCGTTTGTCTTGTGGGTTGGCTTTGTGTGTGCGCGCGGTATGTGTGTGTGTTTTGTGAGTCACGGCGGCGGCTGTAGTTTTCCGTTTGGGTTCTGCGATTTCTTGTTATGTGGCATTTCCTGTTTGATATTTTCCTGGGGGGGGGGGGGGGGGGTTTTTTTTTTTACGAAAAAATATATCTTTTTATTCGCTACATAATATGCATGATTTTATGATAATATCAATAAAAATATTTGTGCACGATTTTGAAGGGAAATCCTAGAAATCTTATGAATAACAATAGTCGGATTTTACATAAAATCTGTACAATTTACATTCCTTATTTGGATTTCCTGATGTAATTTTACGTAATTAATTTTTTTTGAAGAAAAAATACCTCTATTAATTATGAAATTAAACACCTCATCAAACATTTTTAGAAGATTTAATAGACATAAATTGTCTAAAGCTAATTAAAAAAATGTGTCACGGAAAAGACCGACCAGGGGTGGCACATTCCATTTTTGGTTTAGGGAGTGCTACTCTAAGATTGATTTGATATCTGCAAATGAATATTTTTCTTCATTTTACAGATTCTCTCTGTTGTTACCGAACTGGAACTGCATGGTTGTACAAATTGTATGAGTGTCTTTTGTGGCTTTCAATGTGGTGAAGTTTTCCTTTTCATTGCACCAACATTGAAGATTATATTTTTCACTTTTTAAAACACCTTTTTCTTTTTTTTGTAATCTTTAGAAAGATACACATCTTTTAAAATTAACAAAATAACATCATTTCCAATTTTTCCTTTTAATTTCATACATAGATTTGCTCCCTAATACGATACTTTTTGAACTATATTTCTACAAATATTTTTAACCTTTTATAGTAAATTTTACCGCCAAAAATGATTAAAAGCATGATACACGTTACAAACGTAAAAAAACCTGAATTTCATGAATAAGTATATGTGTTGCACAATATATGTACTAAATTTACATAACACATGAACAGAGGCAAATATCAACAATTACTAACAATGAACGGAGTAACATAAACAATAAGTAATAATAAAGAAACAGCACATTTATGTCCTAATATGGATAAGTTTTCACCTTTAAAGCTCGATTATGATGTAATAAATAATATCAATTATGTTATTTTAAAGAATTGCTTGTATTTTTTTACGAAATCGGCATTTGTGTCGTTCCCGTATTCTATACGTAAGTCAATTGTCACGTGTAATCTATACCTATACATGTATGATTCATGTATGTTTTCTGTAAGCTTTTGTGATACAACCAGTTTTGGCTCAGTTTATTACAAGCGTAACATATTTACATAACCAGATTTGTTCGGGAACCAAACGCAAAATACGAAACATATAATATAAACACGGAAACTCAGCATTATAAAAGTAACTTAACACAAGTTACAAACAATGCTTGTTAAAGTTTTTCCCACCGCCCACACCCAAGTCAAACGTCGAAAGCATGTACTTTTGACTATTTGTAATACTATTTACATATATTCATTTATTTTAATATACAGTTATAATGGTATGTTTACATTTAATTGATTTTGGACAAACTAATTGCTCTTCGAAGTATTTGAGTTACAGACAATTTGCTTCCGAACTGACGAGCAAAACGTGTATACAGGCTATCACGCACGTTCAATGGGAGCAGATGTTATGTACGATAGAAGCTCTATAGATGTCAACAAAACTTTATGATGAACATTTCGGACTATTTTAAGTATGTTGTTTGATATAAGCAAATGAACTATTGCTTTTATGTGTATATGTTAGCTGAAAGACGATTTCTTTTTGTGTATAAACATTGTCAAGAAGAAAATATTACCTTAATGGATGTTATGGACACTTAAACAGTTTCAGGATGATAACTTGAGAACACCTGGCACAAGGATCATAATTTTTGCTATAATTATAAATTATTTTAATTATGTCACTCACATTTTATTCTTACGGGGGAAAAGTCTGCCGATCAGATGTTGACTGGGCGTAGCATACTTTAAGCAATTTTATATTTAGTTTCAGTTCTTTAACTGGCAAGTTAGACTTTGTTGCAAACTGTATTTAGCTCTGAGACTAGGGTCATGCATTGCAATTCGCTTTTTGATTTTGGTCAGTTTTAAGAGTCAACGGGGTGGCATGGAGTAGTGGTGTATCAGAAGTATTGCCCTAGTAACTCCTGGTTTATCTTTATAGCTGCTTGAGAGCCTTGGGCTAGCTCTAGATACCTGCTCAAGTGGATACTTAGCCTGCTGGTGCTAATCACTCTACAGTACTTTGCGGTGCGTTGCGTTGCGACTCGAGCTGGTACCACCGGCTAGATTTTCATTGTTTACTATGGTTACCGCGTAGGATAATGAAGAAGTCTATCGCTGATGCTAGCCCTACAGTGCTGTTGTCCTGGTTTAGTGACACGTTTGATATTTTTCAGTAATTACTAGGTACCCGTAGAGAATGGATATACCACTCGTCTGTCATTTTGTCCGCCGTAGTGAACCGTAGAATAAGGGAAGTGTGGGCCACGGTACAAGTTGTTTTTCTGTAAATATTTAAATTAGCTGGTCACCGGTAGAATTTATGAGAACAATACGCCTGGTCTTGCCTTTTGTCCGGCTGATTTATTCCCAACAATTTGGCTGGTTACCCGGTCGATAATTGTTTAGCTGGTTAACCCGGGTTAAACCTCGAGTGGTCACTAGTATCCCCCAACATTATAAAAATAAGCTACATATCTTTTTTGAATACTTTAATTTTTACTAGATCAATGTTTTATTCAAGGCATTGTATATTGAATTAGAAATTGAGAATTTGCACATTTGTCTTGGTTTGATTTCGGATTATGAAATAAAAGAAACGGACACTCTGTAAATTAAATATTAATGTTTCTAAACTGGAATTCAAACAAATTTTCGCACTCTGGCACATCTTTCACCCATGGCGCAGTCTTTATACCTACTTTCATGAATAAAACATAGAAACGCGTAGTAAGTTTGAATATGTAATTATCAAAGCCTTTACAGACATCTGTTTTTTACTTTCAAGTATTTTTCGTTAAAAAAAAACAACAACATTATGACATGTTTGAGCAAATAGATTTACTGAAACAGGTTAGTCTAACAATCTTAAACCCGCCCGCTTAGCTCAGTAGGGAGAGCGTCGCCTAACGATCGCGGGGTCGCGAGTTCCGATCCTCGGGCGGGGCGTAATTTCTCTCCGTGTCTATTTTGATAAACAACATGTGTCTAAATCATTTAGTCCTCCCACCTCTGCTTCATGTGGGGAAGTTGGCAGTTACGTGCGGAGATCAGTTTGTACGGTACAGAATCCAGGAACACTGTAGGTTAACTGTCCGCCGTAACATGACTGAAAAATACTGGTGAAAAAGACGGCGGTTTAAAGCCCAAAAACAAACAACAAACAATCAACAATCTTAATACAACTTCTATAGCAAATCTGCTTAAACGTGGTGAACTATTTGAATTGCTTATGAAATGATATTTTCTGTTGTCAGTCTCAGCACATTTTGACCTTTGTGGCATCTCGATTAAACTAGATGACAAGATGCTGCAGATTAAGACACTAAAACTAAACTATTATCTGTTGTGACTCTACGAAACGTTATGGGGTCATTTCTGTTTGCAGACAAAAAATCTCTCAGTAAAGTCAGGATAATTACAGATAATGATCCTGAGGTCAGCTATGATAATGTGATAATGCATCTAACAATACGATTACAGGATGATTTACAGCATAAATTTGTTATTGGATGGGAACTAAAAGTAATGATAATGTTATAGTGGAAGCATAATTTTATTTGATGCCTTTAGTTGATAGTTTTTAACTATTTCTGTGGATGGATAGAAAAGGATAATCAAATAATACCTAAGAATTTATAATTAAATTTTTATTATTTAATTTAATTACTGGTTTTTTGGTTTGTCCAGGGGTGGTTTTTTTTTTTTTTAATGGGTTTAATTTATCTCTATTCATTAATTTATTTTGTTGTTGGGGGGGGGTGGGGGGGGGGGGGCGGGGGGGGGGGGGGGGGGGGGGGGGGGGGGGGGGGGGGGGGGGGGTGGGGGGGGGGGGGGGGGGGGGGGGGGGGGGGGGGGGGGGGGAGGGGGGGTGGGGGGGGGGGGGGGGGGGGGGGGGGGGGTGGGGGGGGGGGGGGGGGGGGGGGGGGGGGGGGGGGGGGGGGGGGGGGGGGGGGGGGGGGGGGGGGGGTCGAGGTAGGGGGGACAAGGTGCGCAGTATAGATCAGGCTGAGGTATAAGCTATGGTTTGGCGTGCTGGATCTTGCAGGTAGTATATATCTGGATTTTGTAGGGATATAAACCGGTTACGAATTGAATACCATTCAACAAGAGAAAATTGAGGTAACAGCGTCCACTTTGTCGCAGACCCAGGAAACGACAAATTAGGGTGTTAGGGGGCCTCCATTAGGTCATTTGGGTCTTTAGAAAAAAAAACAAAAGACGAATAGCCAATGCGTTCAAGTGCCGACACTCTTATAATAAGGGCCAGACACTGATGACATGCTATGTAGAAGAAAGACTTGCGTTGTATTTCTGTACTCTCCTGTCCCAAGCAACTTTAATTTTTTGTAACTGCATTTGTTTGTCTATTTATGATTGACTTGTGAACGTCCGCATGCTGTTGGTAGCACTTAGAAGAGACATCCGTTTTGCAACGTGACTTTTCCTGTTGGATATTCATCCTTGTTTGTTTTGTTTTTCTGCAAAAATATTCTTCAAAACTAGAATGTTGATGACCAAACGTAAACAATGTACAGTCTGTTATTTGTTGACACACTGTATTAATGACTAACAGTTCTGTCGACTCAAATAAAAGCGGTAGACAAGTCATATTTATCCGACATAGCATTTGGCCCACTAGTGTGACAAAAAAAAGCACCATCCTATAGTTGCCGAAATTGGTTGACTTTTTAATATAGAATTTAACATTTTAATTGTAGGTTAGTATATTTTTGTGAACATATTTCACAGACTATTTCAACCACAAAATCAACACAAATTACTTCCATGCAAATATTGGTTACCTTACAAAGGACGATGACTTTTCTGTATAAATAATCTTTTCCTTTAAATGTCCTAATAAAACATCATTGTCATCAATGCCACCTCCATTTCTGACATGTTATTATAAGAATTATATACTCCTGTAATAAACTACACAACTTCTGAAATTGAAACAAAACACATTTGCATAGGAGTTTGGGCATTTTGGAGTTACTTGCTTTATTACTGGGTGTAAATAAAAAAGTTAAGCCACAAAATTTAGAGGTAACTTCCACACGGATGCAAAGGTGAGTCAAATAGCTCTACCTATTGTACGAATAGGCGAGCTAAAAATGCTGTGCTTTTTGAGTTTTTGACCAATCTTATTCATTCATTTCGATATTTGAAAGTTCGGAAATGCATTGGCGCTACTTGTCTATATTTGATGTGGCTAGACGACGGACGCAGGTTAGAATTTAAACTACCGTCTGATACACTTGTATAAACATTAAGGAAAGCTTGTACATTTTTTTGTACTGCGAATAAAATTAGCATCACAAAAGTTTGCTTTTTTAATTGTTTCTATGTTGACAACAATCATATTGTGAAATAAAGCCAACTGTTTCGTTCGGATAGTTTTAAGTACGCACTTACAGCCGCTATTTATGTCCGAACATAATTTGTGTTGCAACAAGATTAGTTCCAGTTCTGTCGTTGACATTTTACACCACATACTTTCACAGCATTTACTAAAACATTATCTACACATCTTAAAATTATTTTTAATGTTAAAAAGTTTTTAAATTCTAATAACTATTCCTACAGATGTATCCAATGCACAAGCACATTGTTGCACTCTCCTTATAGTTACATGGGGATATTTTTCTCGTTCTTGACTTCAATCGGTCTATTAAGCTTGGTTGTTGGAGTGATGTGGTAGAAAAGGTGCTGGACTTCCTACAATGTAAGGACTACGGCATCGACACGTTCTGCCTACTCGTAAACAACTAAAATTGGGTCTCCTTGAACACCCATTACTGATGCATCGGTTCCCTCGACGTTTACATAATCGGCTAGTTACCGGGGCAAACTCGCTTATAAGTAGTGCAGCCAGAAGTAGATAAATCAATCTTGTAGCCATATTCACTCGCTTTTTATTCGATTCTAATTTCAAATCGTCTGACCTTTAATTTACCTGTAACAGAAAGAAGAAAACGCCTTGAACATGTTTTAAACGGGAAAATTAAAGTATTTTATGTTTTCCAGTGTTTTCACTTTTTCATATATGTAAGTGTCAGAGTTGTATCAATTTTCAATGAAAATGATATTTAAATGGTTCACCACAACTAATAAAAGATTGATTAAAGCTTATTTTAATTGTCCCGTACTAGATTCTTTTCAGGTAGTGTACAAACTATCAAGAGTAAGACCGGACTCTTAAAAAATTTCTAATATAAATTTAAACGAACAATATCATCAACAGGCGAGTCAGAGACTTTAAATGTCTTAAAGTACGATGATTTTTAAACCAATATTATATCTGACACAGGGGCCTCCGTGGTCGAGTGGTTAAGGTCGCTGACTTCAAATCACTTGCCCCTCATCGAAGTGGGTTCGAGCCTCACTCGGGGCGGTGAAATCTTCATGTGTGGAAGCATCCAAGCCTGGGCGTACGGAAGGTCGGTGGTTCGACTCAGGTGCCCGCATCGTGATGAACTGTATGCACGGAGGGGCTCCTGGGGTCTTCCTCCAACCATTCAGCTGGAGAGTCGCCATAATGACCTATAATTGTGCCGGGTGCGACGTTAAACCCAACAAAATAATTAAATAAATATATCAGACACAGGGGCCTCCGTGGGTCGATGTTATGGTCGCTGACTTTCAAATCACTTGCCCCTCATCGAAGTGGGTTCGAGCCTCACTCGGGGGGCGTTGAAATTTGGTCGGGGTGAGGATGCTATCCAGCTGCTTACGGAAGGTCGGTGGTTCTACTCAGGTGCCCGCTCGTGATAAATGGATGCACGGGAGGGGCACCTGGGGTCTTCCTCCACCAATTAAAGCGGGAGAGTCGCCATATGACCTATAATTGTGGTTCCGGTGCGACGTTAAACCCAACAAAATAAATAAATAAATATATCTGACACGGTAAGTGCGTTTTCACATTATCCGTTGACCCGCGTTACACTGAATGACAATTACAGCCTGCTTAGCTCAATAGGGAGAGCGCAGATCTACGGATCGCGGGGTCGTGGGTTCGATCCCCGGGCAGAACCGTTAAGTTTCGCGCGTAGTAGTAAAGTAATTGTTTGTGCGAATCAATCTAAACTCATTTGAACCTTTTGAGACCCTCGGTCTCTACTGACCAAGCCTGACAATTTAAAATCCACAGTTTAAACCCAATAAACCCCTGATTTTAACTAAAGAATGATTTAATTTTAGAGTTGATTTAACAGAAGAAAACATATGTCTTTATTTAAAAATAGTTTCCACTTAAAAACTTTAAACACGACAAAACCGAGAGACCAAAATGTAGAATAATTATTGGCGCTAAATAACATACAGGAAGTAAAAATATAAATGTGGTTGCATTTGACCACATTTATTTTCTTTTAAAATATCTCTTTTAACCTTCCTTGTTTTGTAATCCTTCTACATAGATAAAAACAACTGTTTAAAGACATTAGAAATGGACACAAATGTACACCACTACCAATAAATACATTATAATTATTATCCATGAAACAAGAAATTTGCAACTAAAAATAGACACAGACCGGGAAACCAAATGCCAAATATAACAACTAAAAATGACTATAGACCGGGAAACCAAATGCTAAATATAACAAATATAATAAGGTCGGTTATTTACAAATCTATCCCTCTTTTTATTAAAATACAAGTAATATCTCCCTTGATAATTGAAAATTCAGACAAATATTTAATTAATATTGAAGAATAAAATTACTTATGAGTTGTTATTATTTAGAAACAAAACGTAATTGATAAATTATTAGACACAACAAAATAAAATTATGATAATGTCAAAACCATAACACTATTATAATAAAGTAATATTCACTATATAACCGTTCGGGGGTCATAGTATATCATTGAGTCGAGTTCTGTTATGCTAGTTCCGAAGTCAATCTGACGTTTCCTTGTCTGTTTAAAAAGGTAAGCTTGCAGTATGGTTGTGTTACTGGATCGCCTTGTCTTTTTAACGGTTACAGCCTGCTGTTATGACATTGACGGGTTGTGCACATAAAGAATTCTTCCGTCAATGTTGTAATAGCACTGATTTGCCTTACTTCGTTCTTGTCTCGGTCTCTAGTTTCGATAGGTTTTCGGAGGCAAGAACAATGGGGGTTGAAGGTGATTCGGGCTGCAAAACCGGGCAGGTTTGTGATTTAAGGAAAAACAGCTGTATGGTGAGCCTACAGAATGAGGGTCTCTTAGATAGACTAATGGTTCACCCCGCGCGGGTTGTGCACGTAATAAATTCTTCTACCTGGCTCGGGGTTAAAATAAATGTACAGAACACGGCGGTTGCATTTTTTACAACTATTAAACAAATATTACAAGTTTTAAGTACAACCAAGCCGGATATTAAACAACCGTTGAGTATACCATAGGCCATATGCATGATTGAATATTTATTATGTTTACATTGTTTACTCTCAGTGTTTTATACAATAAATCGAATAATGTTTATACCATTTTGTAACATTTTTATGAAAAATAAACAATAATAAACCAAAAAACATAATGTGTTTGTTGGTCTTGATATTGTATGTTATAATACTTAACCCCCAGGTATATATATCAATCCACTGTCCTTTTTGGTTCATCCGAGATATAGAATTTGATGTTACAATCCGCCAAAAGCGAAAAATGGTACTTCTGTAGATGCCAGAATCGGTCATAGGATGAATATCAATCACTGTCCCTTGTTTAGATCAATTTTAATTTTTTTCTTATACACTAGATATTAACTGTCAGTGTCAAAGTCCCTCGCCTGTTATTATTACATGATCAAATACATCATATATACCAAGGAATTGTTTGATTTCAGCATTTCGCACCGCGACCTAAATATAAAAGTGATATTGGGCTTTTAAATCGGTTTATTTGGTTCACCTAGGGCCTGGTCCCCGTTAATAAAAATCTTAATATCGATTATAGAACATCCGATTTTTACTTTAAACACAAACCACTCAAAACCAATCTGTGCAAATAATTTATTTCTTGGTTTGTGTTTACATAAAATCTTTATAATCTACACAATAATTCCAGGTTTTAATTTAAATGCATTTAAAATCGTTCAGGAACCGGTCATAATATTGGGTCATATGTTGAATATATCGCCAGGCACCAGACGGTTTAAAATACTTTTTCATTTTTACGTATCATAAAGATGTTATTAGAGTATCAAAGAGAAAACACTCATGTCCCCTTTCCTCTAGCCTTTTCTTCTATTTTCCGGTCTTTTTTTTTAAGTTTTTGTTTTTTTTTTTTTTTTTTTTTTTTTTGTTTTTTTTTTTTTTTTTTTTTTTTTTTTTGAAAAGAATTATTTCACTAAATCATCAGTCGTTTTGTTTTGGGGCAACTTCAGAAGCAGATAGATTGTCCACAGTATTCTTTGTTCTAGCTAATTGTGTTTTCTTGTTTTTAAGAAAACATTTTTTACTTTTTTGTAATTTCTTGGTATTAGTGGGTAATTTCCTCCGACATTAGCGGTTATTCTTTAGTTATTAGCATAATTACTTGAGTATTACAGTGAATTGATTCTCCTATTGTTAGCTGATATTTCAACTACAGAGTCCAAAATCATTAGTATTTTTTATTTTATCATTAAATTATCATTAATGTACTTTAAATTCATTAATAATCTTTTCTTGTAATAAACCTTTAAGTTTACTTAAACGCTTTCGTACTTTATATTGTGAGTGTGCATCGACATTATTAATCATGTTTACAAGTGTTTTCTCAAATTTTCTAGCTGATTATTAATGTATGTTAATTGCTTCAGTAAGTAGCAGTAATTAACTCATCCTTGTTTAACTGATTGATCAACTACAAAGTCCTGTTCATTTTTATGTTCTTCAACCTTGCAATAAATTCATTAATATCCATCTTGTAATTTTTTTGTAATATTACTTAAGTCTGCATACTTAAATATGACGGTTGTCAACAATACTAATCCATTTCGAATGTGTTTTTTTAAAGTCATCTTTTTTAGAATTGAGCTCTTTTTATGTATCTATCTGTTTCCCATGATCCTTCACCTCTTGTGAAGCTGCTCTTTCCAATTCATATTTATAGGCTGGCAAGTTTATTTGAAAATAATTCTAATAAATCCTTTTATGCTTATTTCAGTTGTCAGTATTTAGTTTAATTTATTTCTGTTCTGATTTCTAACTGATACAATTTTTGAACTTTTTCTCAGCTTTCATAATCTTGTTCTTTTAGTTCTTCTGTTTAAATACAACGAGCTTTTAATTCTTGAATTTGGGTGAAATAATGTTTTTCATTAACTCGAAAAACTTCTTTATTGTTTGTTCATCTGTCAAATCAGATTTTCTCGTCTTCAAGTTCTTTAATAGAATCAACCATAGCTTTCAGTTCTTCTTCAATTTTAAAACCGTGGTAATGATTAATTAATAATGAATTCTTTTTAAAATCTATTTGTCTAATTCTTCCAATATTCTTTTCTTCTACTTCTATGTTGTTTTATAGATTTGATATCCTTCAAGGATTAAAGTCATCTATTACACTTTGAACTTTTTTATAACTTAAATCGTCTTGAAACTGCTTCGTTGGGTTTATCTGGATTTCCTAGGTTGATTATTTCATTTACCTCCCATATCTATGCCTATTCATTGGTTATCAAGTTCCTTATTTCTGTGGAAGATATGATTCCATGTCTTTCTACTTTTTGTATGGTGTGGTTTTTAGTAGCATAATCCTTTAAATCAATATCAAATTTAACTTTTACTTATATGGCAGGTTCACTTATTTGTTTTACATCATTAAAAACTCCCATTATATAATTATTATATATTACCAGTAAAGTTTTTTCTTAAAAACTTCCTTGGTTGGTCAATATATAAGAAATCATAGTTTTAATTTGTTGCATTAGCAAAAGTATCACGATCGATATTTTGTTCTCACAAATCCAATTATTTTCCATTTTAAAATAAAAAACCCCGGACTTTCAAATAAAATCAATGTGAACAGTAATCCGAATATCCCTTTTGGTGTTTTATAGGAAGACTGACCTTAAATAAATATCACAACATTTTGTGCGTCCCTTGAATACAGTATATTGTGATTTTCATTGAACCTTTTATCTTCACATACATAAATCATTCAAATATTACTACTTGTTGTGGTTTCTGATTCATGGTTTCTCACAAGGTTCAATTTGGTCGGGATCAGCTGAATATTCAAGTATTTCATTTGGATCTGAATTTAATCTTGTTGCATTTGGTTGTGTTGGAAGTTGTTAATTAAATCTTGAAATCTGATATTTAGATTGTGCTAGGTTTTTAGCATATATAATTATAATTTAACATAATATAATGAAGAGGTTTTCGAAGTATATGCATTAATGTATTTGTTTGTTTCCAGATCCTGACGATCACATAGTAACAGTCTAAAACATGAATCGGCATAAAAGGATAAAATTGTTTAAAGTTATTGGATTATCAGTTGTTGTAATAATAATTTGGAATTTCCATTTATATAATATTAAATTTTTTACAAATCCTTACATGATCTTGGATTATTGTTTACAGTATTTACATTATCTTACATATTAATAACCAATGCAATCAAAAATTAATGAAATGATATAAGAAAAAAATTAGTTGGGGCAAAAGATGAGAAATCTTAGAGAATAAATATTGGAGAGAAAAAATAAGAAAAAGCTACAAATCGGGATATGTATACTGAAAATTTATAACCAATTACTGAAAAAATTAGATAGTCAAAAAGAACAAGTATCAAGTCAGTTAAAAGCATGACCTGGAATAAAAACAACAATTAGCGTTATTTAGGTGATAAGTATGAAAGACATACAAACATTCCAGGGTTACCACAGCTATTTCCAAGTAACCATACCAATTACAGAGGCTCCTGAAGATGAAGACCTTTAGGAATTGAAAATGGGAGGAAAAAATACATGAAATAGATTTGAAATGCTGGTTTGGATACGGATGTTTTTAAAAGAATAATGATATTCCAACCGTCTGAAATGTTTGACTTTTTTTCTGCAGATAATCTAATCCTAATACAAATATAGAAGACACAGTCCAAAATACAATAGAGTAATGTTTACTTACGAATATTGTGAAGCTAAACGGTCTGATAGCTAGCATATCAAGATCAAAACGATCCTTATAATCGAGAAAATAACCAAAGAATAAAACAGAAACAAAAACGAACTGGTAAAGTACAAAAAACGGTTGAAAAATACTTTTAATTTAGCTCCTATATTTAGTGACAAGGAATAAAACATTATAACCATATAAAGTTTCACCAAATGGACAATATGGTAATTTAATTATTAACTTAAATAAACTTTATGGTCCAAAACAAATTAATTGCTAAGGATAGAATAATACTGGAAAAGAAGTAATTTAACACGAAAGTAGGATGATGATTTAATGATTTGATTAATAAAAGATATAACAATAAGAAAAGAGCATTCAATTCATTCAATAAAAATATTTTAAAGATTAAAAGAAAAGTCTTGATTACCTATCAATAAAAGATCTATGAAATTTTAAAAAAGTAATTAGGGGACAAGTTATGACGTTTGTCCATGTAATCCAAAAGAATTGGTTAATGACTTGGAGTAATTTGTGGTTCAATTAATGCTGGAAATAATTAATGAAGAACTAAAAAATGAAGGTATTAGAATAATTGATGAACTATTAAAAATGAATTCTCTTTTACCAGAACAACATGAAATGTTATATAGAATAATTTTTCTTGATTTTTGATTTTAATTAAAAAGATATGGTTTGATAATTATATAAAGGGAACTAAAAATCAGTATTAAGTTCTTGAAGCAGTTAAAGATAATAAAATTAAACCGAGTGATTTTACAATCAGATTAGTCTTCGTTAATTTTAGATAAAAATAAAACTTATGTTGTTGGTTTGGAGTAGTATTAACAACTATGACCTAATTCTTGGGCATAATATTAGTGATGAATAGACAATAAAAGAATCGTTATAATAATGGTTATGGATTGGAAAGATATTAATATAACATATGGTCTTACCGTTTACACAGAATTAATAATTATATTTAGGGAAACATTAATAAGTAATGGTGATATGAATTTGATAAATCAAAATTGCTCCAATAAGTTGGAATTTGATTTAGTAGTTTTAAGATTTTGCTTTCAATACAGATAATTTTATGTTGGATTGGAATATCAAATTTTCATACATTGCTTTGATTTGAGAAAAAAAAATTAGACAAAAATGAATGGGGAAACTAAAACACCAAATATAACTAACTCCTGTTATACAATTAACATTTCATTGTGATCTATTTGGTAATTCACTTGTTGATGGTAATTTTAAGTATATTATCTATGCTTTACGGACTTGCAGATTAACAAGAGCTATCCATTTACATAAGAACCACAAAGAGTTGGATAATTCCTGAAATTAAGAAATATATTATAAATTCAATTAGAAGATATTATACAGATGTATTTGTAGAATAATTAATTTCCTAATGGGTTGAAAACAAGTTTTTTTACACTAATTTTAAAAGAAATTAATTAAAAACTAAGTTATAAAACTTTAATTATGAAATTAAAATGTTAGTTTTATATAATGTAGCAAGAAAGTTTATGACAAAAAAAAGAATATTATTTATGTTGAGGCTTCACACGGGAAAAAGAAATCATACACAGGACCGTATCTTTGAACACTTTAACTAAATTGCTTTCAAGTTCAGCCGCATCTTCAATGTAGCACAGCTGGAAAAAAAGCTTTGGAAACAGCAGAAAAGCAGCACTTGAAAGGGAGACAAAAAAGGTTGGAACAGTAAGGGAAATTTTGCTGCAGCAAAGCTTAGGTGAAAAACTTAAAAAGAAACCTGCTCCGGCTGTTGCTAATTTAATTGCAAGGAATACAAGAAAAGATAATAATAAAAATAATAATGAGGAGGATATTCATATGAGAATAAATAGAATATTGTCAGGATCTGGGACTTTAGCTCGTGCCTGGGAACTTCAGCTCAACAAAAACGAATAACAAGATTAATTTATAAAAAATAAAGTTTTTAAACTTCAAATAAAAAATAAAATAAAAATAATAAATACATGTTTAGAACAAAAGAAAATTGTGAAGATATGAATTAACTCCTATTCAATTAGATACAGCTTTTAATATCTGTCCTGGGAAATAATGTTTAAACAACAAAAAAAACGGATATCACTTACAATTAAAGATTAGAATGTCATATTTTGATTGGTTTAATGCTTTATTTTGAAGTTAGTTTTAAGTAAATAGAACTTGCTAAATGGTAATAATTATGGTGCGGGTGGAGATGCTTAATCAAATGGCTTTAATTTAATAAGCAGCTCATTAATTGTTCAGTTAGTGGTTAAACTAAAATGGAAAAATTGTTTATGATTGTAAAATAATTTGATACAAAGAATAATGTAAAAGAGTTTGGTTTGAACTATCTGGAGGATTATGGCAAAATCAACTGGAACAAATGATTTTATTATTAGTACTCTGCTGTTGCTGAAAGTAGGAATGAACCAAGCTGGATATAATAGTGGTTTCGCTATAAAAAGGCATTAATCCAAGATAATAATGAGTTTTCACTAAAATTCCATTAAATATTTATTCATTTTTCACAGGGTTTAGAAACTATAAGTTTACCTCAAGTCAAATTCAAATAATCACTACAGCTGACAGATGATGATGAATTAATTTTTAGAGCTAATGCTGTTGAATCTGGTTAGAGTACTTGTAAAAAATTAAATTCTATGGGTTTCCAACGTTTGATTTTAATGAATTTGGGTTTGACGCATTACTAATGAAAAGATTTAAAAAAGCAAGATGGTCATACCTTTGGAAATGATGACGCAATCAACTGATAGCACAACAAACTAATATAACCTTTAGAATAACAGCTGGTGTAATAAAACCACACATGTATTTGTTTATTTACCACGACCTTGATAAAAGAAATTCACAAGTAACATAATCCACATTTATTAGATTCATTTAAAATTAATGGCAGCACATGAAAATTGCATTTTGAGCTTCTTGTCGTCTGAGTTGGTAATGGTGTTATTTTTTAATACAGAAAACAGAATATACAAGTATATTCAAGAATATATGGGATGATGTAATTAATTATTATTATAAAACAAAATAATAAGACTACTTGGAAGTGTTTAAATAGATCAAATTTTTTTGTGAATATTTTGGATTTATTCTTTTAATCGGGGAATATAAAAAGAAAGTAACTACAGATGACCCTAAACACATTTCATTAAAAGCTTAAATTTAAATAGTTCCCCCTGCAGCTAATATTCGTGTTTACGCAATTGTATTATAGAGGAAAACAGTTGAAATAAAAACTATTGAAATGAACTTGTTATGTTAAATAAAATAAATATCAATATAATAAATATAAAGTATATATGTTCATCAAATTATATTGAATATAAAATTAACCCTTACAGAGGACAAAAGAAAAATTTAGCACAAGCTTTAATAATAAAATTCACATACTTTTAGATTAAAACATGACATTACTTGGAAAAACTTCCCTTTACTTTTAACAAAAACACAAAATAATCAAATTAAAAAAGCTGGCTGACGAAATACGAAGGGATAGAAATTGACAATTTCAAAAAGCCAAATTCCAGTGAAGGTCAAAATGGTGGATTTTTAGGAGCGTTTAGTGGTTGTGTTAGGGAAAACACTTCTTCCAAGGACAGCAAAAAGAGCTCCAAAAATATTAGCCCCTCTAGGCATTGGTGCTTGTCTGGGCTACCAGTACTGTGTTAGTAAAATACTTGGAAATGGTTTGATTTCAGTAGCTAATGAGTAAGAGAAATATATAGTCACCTTATCTTACACCTTTCAAAGAAAAGCAACTAGTAGGATCTGGAGTGATAAATTATCACATTAACAAAAACAAGACGGTGGCATTTAGTAATGTTTGGCTGCTAGTCGAGGAATACCTTTGATTACATCGTTGTTAAGTGGAAAAGGACTACAGATTGGATTCACAACGGAGACCTTACAGACGATTTCCCTATAGGTAAAAAAAAACTAAAATTTATAAACAAACCTATTTCTAACTTTGAAATTGAACAATGGTAAAACAATTAAAAAAATTAAAAACTTTAGGGAGTGTTTTTTAGTAGAAATAATTTTTCTAAAATTAAAAGAAAAGGTTGAATGTGGAATTATAAATTTGACACTCTGTTGGTCCTGGAACACATTGGGTTTGTTACTTTAATAAGATATACTTTCGATCGTTTGAACTCCTCCACCAAAAGAAGTAATTCCAGTATATATCCAAATGTAAAATACAACAATGTTCAATATCAAGACAAAACAAGTATGCTTTGCGATATTATTGTTTACTTTTTATGAAAATGTTACAAGATAAAGTACCGTTGTAATGATTTATTGTAACAATACTAAAAATTCAGAATCAGAAGTAAATTACAAACTATATGAATTATTTTAATAAAAAGGACATTATAGTTAACTGGAATAATTAATATAAGTTAGTGGCCTTAGAATAGAAATGAAAAAGTAAATAAAATAGAAAAACACATAGAAAGGCAATTAATAAAGAAAACCTCCATTGTTTTTAACAAGTTAGACCCAAGATACCGATGTGGATTTTTCAATGCAAACTGTTAATGCTAGTCCCGGGTTTTGAGCTCCGGTGGTAATATTGTGGCAATTAAACAAAATTGCATCTTAATTATTCTGTTGATGCATTAAATTAGATAAAGGAGAAGCTAAATTACAAATAAAAAATAAAGAAATGGTGTAATTCTTCAAAGTTATCATGTAAAAAAATAATAGAAAAAATGATCTATTTCTATTAAGTAGGCAAATGATTTAATGGATGATGTTTTTTTATATAATTTCTTTAAACGTTACGATATTCAGTTAACAATTTATGGTCTATAATTTAAGACTAAGCTACTGTATCAATGACCATTATCAAGAAATAATCTTTTAATCATCATAACATGATAAAGAATGTTGTTATTTATAACATAACGGAAAGATATGCTTAGCAGATACGAAATAACTTTATAAAGTGTGATTACTTTGGTTGAAATTAAACAAAGTATCTTTGTAATTTTAGGAACTATTGTTTTCTTAACAACAAGTGTTTTTTAATTTCCTTTACATTTTTTAATGTTTTACTTCATTTCTAATAAATAAAGAATACATTTTACTTCTTAATCCGACAAATTCACACATGAATGCCGGAGCTGTCATGAGATTTAAATTTTCCAATACTTTTTATATTAGCGAAATAAAATTTTGAGTTGTTATCGTAATCACTATTATCAAATAAATCGTTGTCCCTTATAAAATCCTCAGTAGCATCTTAGGTTTTTATTTTTCAAAACATAATGAATCAGTGTCCCAGTAAACAATAATTGACCATTACCCTCATACTTTTCCTTAATGTAATTATAATGATTATTCATACATTAAATAATTTGAATAAATCTAGAATGGCACATTCCCAACATAACAAGGCGGATGAGGTATGAACAAACTTTTCTTTTAATTCTATGAATACCAAAATGGTTTAGAGTTGAAACATCGTTGAACTAACAAATGCAGGTTTGGCTATGTATTATAATAGAAATATTTTCATCAGGAGTAATTTAAATATTAACCCTCTTGCGTAATTCGCCATCGTCTTAACCGCATACAGAATTGTTCATTAACTTTAAAGAGCCTTTTCTAATGAATTTTTTGCTTTAGGATCGTTTTTTGGAGTATAAAATCAATATACTTTTTAACCAAGGACTTTCGTCAAAAGTTAATATTTGTATGTATTTTTGTTACTTTTAAACCCTAATTGTGTATATAGTTGCAAGATTTTTTATAATGAAACTACATAATTTTGGTTTTTGTCATTAAAGTTGGAACTAATTTTTTTTACATTACTTTTTCCTATTTCAAATTCCCTGTTTTAATATTTTTACTATAAACCAAAAGCCATTGATCTGGTATTTTAATTTTGTTCAGAGCTAAAGGATAACATTGTGGGGTTTAGTGTAATTCTGTTGTATATTCAAGATCACATTCAACAAAAAAGTTAGTTTTTACCTTTGCAATTAATTTCTTAAATTGTGTTTCGATATAAATTTAAAGTTTCCAGAGGTACAGGTGACACATAGCCCAACCGTAAAGGTTATTGCGTCGTGGTACATAGTATTTGCTTTCTTCTTTTGAAATTATAATCCTTCATATATTTATTGTTTCTTTACTGTATCTGTTGAATATAACTTATTCCTCCTCTCCGTCCCTTTCAATAAAAAGAGACATATCAAAGCAGTTATAATCGAACTTAATTCCCAGTCATTTTTAACATGCATCCCAAGACTTAACCAGACTACTAACATAGGACAAGGTCTAATTTGTAAGTACTCTAAACATAGTTTTCTAAAATTTGTCGAATATTCTACTTCAGCTAAATAGTAAACGGTCAGTTTTTAAATACAGATCATGAGTATTCTCCCAATGTTTAATTTTTAATTTTATTCCAAACATTTTGAGCATGTTTCAGATTCATTATCCAGATAAGATTAGTTTCATTTAAAATGGAATAAACTCTTCTTTAGAAGGTAATTTTTGTTTTCTTGTGAATTTTTTAAAAGAATCCATGGTAATCATATGATAAACACCTTTGTGTTTAATAAATTAATGCTTTCACAATCAAATTCTTGAGATTAATACTTAAATTCTGGAGATATATTTTGACTAGGTTATATCCAATGATTGAGACATAAACTTGAATGAATCAGATAGACCAAGTCAGAAATCAAAATGCCAATAACTGTCCATATTGGAGAATAACATGTAATTCTTTTTTAAAATTCCTATTTGTAGCATAATAAAATGACCGTCATAACCCTTAAAATTATTAAAAATAACAGGAATTTTATGTGTTAGTTTAAAATTATATTACATTCCTGAGTGAGAGCACTTCCTCTGAATTTTCCTGTTATATGACGAATGATCACGTACTGACACTTCATCCTTCTTATTTCTTTTTCACAGTTAGACAAAACGTTTGGTTTTTTAAAATCACTTTCTCTTGGTAGACATCTTCAAATTCTTGTTAAAATGTTTCTTTAAATATTTTCTTAGCAATATTCCATTCCTCAAGCATTTTCAATAACTTATAAACTGCATAGGAACTCTATAAATCGGGTTGTTTATTATATTTATTCGTCATAACTACAAACAACTTATAGCCCGTAACCACAATCTATAGATTTTTGGTATGGTTCAGTAAATGAAGATTCAGTTGATGGTATAGCCCCCCCCCCCAGTTAAAACGTTTTTAGTTATTGATGCATAATCAGCATAAATTTACAAAAGGTACTGCCTAAACCTTTAGGATAATTTTTAATTGTACTTTACTTCCCTCTTTGGCATTTTTTACACCTGGGATACCATTAAATAGCTAAACAATTTGGAATAGTGTCATTTAATATTCTTCTTGAGTAATATGTTGCAGGCAAGATCTACAAAAATGTTTCTTGTTTGTATTTTTTGTTTTGTTAGTCAGTAATCTAATTAAAGTCTTTTATCCAAACATAATGTTGGACGACAGTTCTTGAGGGCTTACAGTCATCATCAGTTACGTTTATCGCTTTATTTTATCATTTATTTACATGTATAATTAGCAACATGTCATCAGTGTCTGCGTATTGTTATTTTGATATGTACATGGATAAATACTATTTTCTTCATATCCAAATATATTAAATGAATATTCATTTAAATACTTCAATGTTAGGTATTTGATTTAATGTAACAGGAAATTTAATTCCAGTATAAGCAAGATCCCCGGTTGGTTATTAGTTTTTATAAATTTGAAACTCTTTCAAATGCTTGTTCAGGAAATTTGTACGCTAAATGACCATACCACTAAAACATTCATTATCATCATTCTTTATAATTATTATCCTTTCTTGAATTTTTGTAATGGTTTTGTTAATTCTAAATTAACTTGAAAGCAGCCCAATGGACTATATCCTTAGATCTATTTATATAATGACATCAACTGTCTCTATTCTCCAGCCACTTTCCTCAGAAATCCAATTTATCCATTCTATTCTATTTATTATTTCATCAAAAGCTTGATGTTAGTTTGGTTTTATTGTCGTTTGTGTAAGAATTTGCTAAAGCCATTGATTGAAAATAAGCGGATTTATATATTGTATCATTGTATCCATTTTTGCAAAATTATTTTAAAACAACAGTTATTTTATACCAGCGTTTTAATGATTTAAAGTCAGATTAAGTATTTTCATAAGAGTCGTTTATAGTTTTAAATATAATTGATTCTTTGGATCTTGTCTATATGTAATTTTAATTTCAAATTTCTTATAATGATTGTTTTTGTAGATCTAACGATTTCCCATCCTATAATATTATAATTTAGAAAAAAAATCTTCAAGCAAAAAGGATTAAAAATATAATTAAAAAAATAATTAAAAAAAATAAATAAAATAAATAAAGTTTTAAATTATCTTTAAGAAGAAATAACATATTTAAATTTTATCTTTTTTCCTTAACTTTTGATATTCCACATTTACTCGTTTGTCCCTTCACCGACACATTTTTATTATCCCAGCATTATAACCGAAATTCTTTAGATGCTTTTGTAAGTGCTTCTATAAGATTTTTCTTCATTAGTATCACAGTCGGTACCATCCTTTTTTAGGATTGTTTCGATAATTATTTGTCTGGGACAATCACATAATCTTTCATCATTTTCTCTTTCAGTTAATAGACAACCACAGTCGCCCATTCAAATAAAGTTCTTTTAACGAAATAAGGATCAATAACAGTTTTGTAATTTATCAATAAGCGTATTTTTATATTCATCGCTAACTAAGTTGATTCAAGTTTTGATTAATAACCTTTCCTTCTTTAAGAACTTTCTTATATGAATTTTCATCTGGATTCATTATTTCTCCATAAAGTGCTAGAATAATTTTGGCATAATCATTCTATCTACCTTCTTTCTATAGCCAGCTATATAAATATACTTATAGAATAAAATCTATACAAAAAACGCTCCTAATGAAATTATATTGGATTTGAGAAATTCTGTTTATATTATCTATATCTTTTGTTTAAGATTTTAAAGTCATTTTTTTCTAAATTGTTATCAAACTGTAAAATTTTTAATACCTTCTTGCAACATTCTTTGTAAAACCATTTTCATGTAATTTGTGTAGGTTTTCTAAATATTCTAAACCAACTTTGTTTTTCTTCCGTTTCTGTTTTCTTTTGAAGTCTTTTAAACATATTTCTGGGTCGGTTTTTAAACATAAACAAATCCTCAATTGGGTTTTTTTCCATATGGTTTTATAATATGATCAGTAAGAAAAGATTGATACTGCCCACTCGGGTCAGTTATAACACCGTTGTCGTGATGTTGTTTTGTTAAAACGGTACTGTTAGGTTAAATAACAACGTTCAAGGACAGAAACACCATCAAACGGGTGGAGCGAAGATACATTTTGTATATTACTGTTTAAAAAAGGTTGTTAAGCTGAAAAGGAAGGTAATTATTTGGAAGGTTCTTGAGCAGCAATTCAAAAGGTTATTTGATTTTCGCTTGGGTTTTATAACATTTTGCCATTCGGTGAATTGGTTTCTGGAATATATTAAAATTAGGATATATTCTTTAATAATACTAAAAACGTACTTTTTCCTGATGCAATATTGCCCTTCAACTTATTATAATTTTTCTCATATATATAAAAATGCTTATAGAAAAAATCTTTAATAATCTTTAATACAGTTCTTCTTCTTTTTACGTTTATATCCGTTAAGTTTAACTTCCTTCCATATGCATTTCAAGAGGTGTTGAATAATTTTTTTTCTTTCGCAATTTCTAATAGTATTGTAAAAATATCCTGATAACTTTAGTTGGATCGGCTTTATTACGTTTTTCCAATCCGTTCTTTGTTATAAGTTTTTTATTTTATGATGCTGTGATTTTAAACTAAATTTCTGTCGTCAAGTTTTAGTCTGTTAGTAAATATGGTAATCACTGATGGAACAGCGCCAGCAACGGCTACAATATAGGAATAGCTGGAACAATGTACTGAATGCAGCTGACAACCAAAACTACCTGCTGTCATATATAATCCAGTATTTACTCCTCCCACAAAGAAATTTATAACTTTTTCTGTAAGCAGCAGCTAGTTTTAGTTAAGTGAATAATTAATTGATCTTTTGTATCTATTCCATTAGTAGTAGAAATTAGATTGTTATTGCTCATTGATATATTTAACTTTTTTATTTCTAAATTAAATTTGTTCCAAGATCGCTAAATTGGTACCCAACTATTAAATTTTCGCTATAACCCTTCATTTTACTAAAGCTTGTTTTGTCCTATAATTGTGTCTAATAACTTTTTCTTTTCTATTCTAAAAAACGTCTTGTAGTAGGTAAAAGTTCCTTGGTTCATAAAATGAACCTTGATCGCTGTTATTTCATCATTAAATCGTATAGTGTATGTTCTGTGATTTGTATTATAATTTTATAAATTTATAAATATTTCCTCTTGTCCAGTTGGATTGTATGATCCTTTACAAAATGTCTTTTTAAGTTTGCTTAAACGAACTGATCACCAATGTTAATTTGGCTTTGCTCTTTGGTAATCTTTAAATCACCATATAAATGAAAGTAAACGTACCTTCATTTAAGTTTTTACTAGCTCTGCGTTGGGGGGTTATTTTTATACTAGAATGTTTTGTTTTGTATATTTATCAACATATCCTGCCAATTATTTAAATAAGTATAAAGTATATTTGCTGTTAAAATATTTCCACATTAATCTTTTTAAACTTCCTATTAAATCTTTCAATAACTACAGCCCTTTCCTTCATTAAATGTATGGTAACATATTAATTTTATGGTTATTCAAAAATGATTCAAACTTTTTATGATAAAATTCTTTTCCTCATCTACCCATAATGTTCTGGTAAATCGTCCTTCTAAAAATTATTTTTTCAAATGCTTCAAGAACAGATTCCCCGTTTTATGCTTTAATGAATAACCCAAGCATATTTACTAATATATCAATAAACAGTTAACCAAGTACTGTTACTCCTTTATTATATTTTGGAAAAAGCTTGCATGTCAACTAAATCAGCTGACCAAGTATCACAGTTTCAATTATACTATCAACTCGTCGATTCCTAAATTTCGTTTTAATTGGTTTGTGTTATTTCTTCCTGTTCTTAATTCATCGCTCCATGTGATTCCGTGGGTATAACTCTACCCCCTTTTCCCGTTTTTTGACTTTTGTTTTTTGTCCGCGCAATCCAAGTGTGTATTTCGTTTTTATGAGAGGGTTTCACAACCTAAATTTTTGCAATCTGGTCTCCAAAGGTTTTGGTTTAGTTTTATTTATCTGGAAAAGCTTTTTGCTTATCAACATGTACTCCTTTTTACATCGCTGTCAAGCAAAAGATCAATGGCCATAACATACTGCTTCCAGTTCATTTGACAGGGGTCCATTATCTAGGGGATTTTCCTGCCCACAATAATTAGCTCCTGAAGTGTGTAAACCTTTCTTAGGTAATATAGGTAAACATTGCTTGTGAATATCTAAATTACCTTCCTGTAATTTTAAACAAAAACTTTGATTTCAATCTTCCACAAATGAACAGTAGCATTTATCAGTTTTTCTCTCCAGTTTTTTGTTTTAACATAAGAGGATTAATTATCAGTAAATTTTCTTTCTTTCAACAATAAATTTATTCTGTAAACTCATCTATATCAATTGTATTTAAAAAACTTTAATTGGGTTTAAAAACCTGGGATTTTTAAATTGTCCGGCATTGGTCAGATTTTCGGACCGAGGTCCAAAAGTCAAATGAGGTAGATTGACTTCGCACAAACAATTACTTTAACTACTCTCCGTGATATTTATAAAGAACAATGTGCCTGAAATAATTCCGGCGTTTGCGCGTCTGAAATATGTTTTAAAATCGGCGTAACCATCCCCCTCCTCCCCCCCCCCCCCACCCCACCCTCCACCCAAAAAGGAACAAACAAACTTAAACTTCTCCAAGTATGATTTTTGAAAAATAATTTTTGACCTTATATGTCAAAGTTTGTTTTATTGTTTTAAGTTCTTAAAATGATAAATGATTTCTAAATATTTCCTTACCTTAGTTAAACTGTGTATTCCTGTAAAACTTTGTAGTTTATAGAATTTATACTGTATGTGAGTCGTTTATATATCATACATGACGCTTATATATAATTCTCTTGATTTGACATAATGTACCATTTCCTGGACATTGTATTGGAACACTTGGACTGACGCAATAAATAAGCAAATTACATCCTGTTTTGCAATTGCTTCATGACCGACAACGCGTTATTTGTATATCAACATATTGTTCTATACTACAGTACATATTGCATAATGGACACAAGCATGAGTGCCATATTTGTCATTTTTCAAAACGCTCTTCATTTTCATTCTAACATTATTCTAAATTAATATTTTACATTGAATACAGTTCACTTGATTTTGAGAGATCTATAATAACAAGTACTAATCTACGTGCGTCTATTCTACATTTATCAATCTCTGTATCGGGTGCTTATCTAAATTACATGTAATTATTATCGCTTCGGAACTAACTATCCTTCATTAGTTTTATTATTCATTTATTATCTATGATTTATATTGTATATATTTTGGCGAATATTTGCACGAACATTTCGTGTATTTCTGTCAGTATATATATGGGGTTTTTCGCGCTTAATCTCCACTCACGGTTAACATTTAGCAGCAAATTAATGCCAAGCCTCTCTCCAAATTAAATTTGATAATTTGGTAAATTTGTTTGAGGCTTTCCATAAGAGGGAACCATTTATCATCATCATTTCCCTATTTTAAAGTGAAATGTCAAAAATATCTTGCGTTGTTGCACAATAGATGTAAAATAGCTATTTTATTCTATTGCATCTATATTTTAACATGATTTCCACATGTATATTAGTGTCGTTTCAGATTTTTGCAGTCACAACTGAGTCATATCAAGAGATTAGGGCAAAGTCGAGGACAACAAAAATTTGACATTTTGTATTGTTGATTATTTACTGCGCGATATATTTTTCGCGATATTTACTGCCAAATATATACCTTAAACCTATTTATGCTTTTAGTTTTATGTTATCAGTTATCTGAGATAAGAGAATAATCAATTTACCCACAGTTTCAGCGTGAGTAAGTATAATTACCAAAACTTTGACCGAGCTATGCCTAACAGTTTTCTTGTTTGACAGTCCTTTTGTGATTGAAAGTCAAGGCCCTGAGGACAGATCGATGTTTCATCGATATTCTATCAGGTCATTGATGAAAATTAATTGCACAACTCCTATTGAGTTTCCATTTCATGCTGATGCTAACCCTGTAAAAATTGCGAGGGATACTGTCTCTGTGAAGTTAGCAGAATAGCAAAAAAACTCCAGCAGAACATCCAGTAGAACAGCAGAATACCTCCAGCAGAATAACAGAATAACTCTAGCAGAACAGCAGAATAGCAGAACAACTCCAGCAAAATAGCAGAATAGTAGAACAACATTAAAAAGACAAAAATGCTAAACGATTTTCTTTTTCATTTGACCTCGCATTTTTGTGGAAATTAACATTAGCCTCAGACTATTTTTGCGGTAAACATGTTCCCATTATTATTTGTTAGAAAACCATTGTCAGTTAAAAGAACAACTTTAAGACCGTCTTTATACTTTATACTTCTCGCATATTACCTCGCACAATTAACATTAGCCTAAGACTCTTTTTGCGACACACATGTTACCATTATTGCTTTCATGACTGTTTAATCATTTTAGTATGTCATTTTATCGCTTTGAAATACGAAGATTACCTCCTATAACTGTTTTCAGAATGTGTGTTATTACATTTCTTATTGGTAACCAAAACTTTGAGATCATGTAAAGCATGCTATTCTGCTGTAGTTGTTCTGCTATTGTTTTATTCTGCTGGAATTATTCTGCTATTCTGCTGGAGTTATTCTGTTATTCTGCTATCCACCAGGAGTTATTCTATTATTCTGCTATTCGACTGGAGTTATTCTGCTATTCTGCTGGAGTTATTCTGCTATTCTGTTGGAGTTATTTTGCTATTCAGCTGCAGTTATTCTGCTATGCAGTTATTCTGCTATTCTGCTGGAGTTATTCTGCTATTCTGTTGCAGTTATTCTTCTATTCTGCTGGAGTTATTCTTCTATTCTGCTGGAGTTATTCTACTATTCTGCTATTCGACTGGAGTTATTCTGCTATCCTGTTGGAGTTATTCTGCTATTCTGTTGCAGTTATTCTTCTATTATGCTAAAGGTGTTCTGCTACTCTGCTGCAGTTATTCTGCTTTTCTGCTGCAGTTATTCTGCTATTCCGCGATTCTGCTGATGTTATTCTACTATCTGCCAACTTCACAGAGACAGGGATACTAGCTTTCGTTGAGCAGACACCGGTTCTGGAAATAATCCTTGTGAAAAAGCATATAGTTGTTCTGCAAGTGTGTGCCAGTTTTATTACGCTGAGGGAAACAAGTGCCAAATAAGAACTCCTATTAAAACTTAGAAATTTAGACAGACAACATGGTCGTTACGTTGTTTCTTAGATGTCAAATGAGTTTTGTTAGACAGTCAGTTTTAATTGATATGAGTACTGAAAATATTAACATTTAAAGACATAGACATCTTCCAATACACTAGTCATCTGTGAAACCATTTTCTAAATTTTAATCACATATCAGATATCAATTTCAAATAGACTTGTATTTTAAATAGATATCAAATCTAGCCATAGTTACCGTGTTCTGATTCGGTACAGTGTCTGCAAGCTGTATAAAAATATAAAAATGATTCAGTCATAAAAAGTCTGTAAAAAGTAAGAAGTCTCCCCGTACTTAGATTCAGTCTTGTTATATTTTCTGGTCCTTTGGGATCATGGAGTCCATTTAACATATGTGTAATAGAGTTCCGCTTAAACCGGCGCTAGGGGGCGTGAGAGGTGTTGCACATTGCATTACCTCTCATGAACAGACTCAATCCCGAGTCTGCTATTATTCTTCTTGGTTGCATTCTTTGATTCCAAAGGATCTTTTTACAGATTTTATTATTGTACAGTAAAAATAATGTGTTTTATAACGGTACTTCATTTTATTATTGGCTTGTTAAAAGTTAATTTTTTACCATATGTAAGTTGACAGAATCATAGGAACCATGTTTTGAGGGGAAATCAAACACAAATGAATAAATCCTACATGTTTTTGTTGTGAAAAAAGTATAATATTGTGTCTAAAACAGTTTTCATTTTCACTCAATTGTGTAATTGCAAGGGAAGTAAACTAATAGATATCTCTGCTTATAAGTACTAGCCCAAGGCAAGAGTTGTCATTCTTTGTGGATCACAACTTTAAATTAAAAATTAAGTAAATTTATGTTCTCTTATGAAATAAATTGTTTTAATTTTGGTGGGTATCGTCTTGTCTAACATAACACCTCACTGCTAATCTGCACCTGTATTTGTATTTATAGTCGTATCGGTTCAAATACTAGTCTGACAAGTTTTAATCCCACGGGATTTTCATGGGCAAATTTAGTGCAGTGACAAGTACATTCTTTATCGGAAATCCGTAGAGGACAGATCGTTTACAAAAATTTAAAGAAGATTACGAGGGAAAAAACTGCAGCGCTACTGTTTTGAGAATTCACAATTGAGATGAGTATACATTATATATTTTCTTTAGATGTCCCGCACTTATATTTTTGATTGCTGAACTTTCTGTTTTTTACGGCATTTGAATATGTCCTCTGGAAAAGTAATGGAGACACGTGTTCATCGTACAATCAGCAAGATACGGGTTTAAATTTGGGTTTTATTCAATCACTGACTGAAATCAGTCCTGAAGTGAATTTTTAGTAAAAATTAACAGACATAGTGAGCTGACAAAACACGGGTTTTGGTCGAGCGTTTTTTTTTTTTTTGTTTGCATGTACATCCCGCAAAAAATGCAGTACGATTAGTTTCCTGAAACATTATTCTCGGTCATTATTATTTATGGACTTTAATCATATGTACAATATGCATGTACTGGTTTCACCCGAGGTGCATTGAGGTTTATGCATTTCTAACGTACATTGTTGCGGAAATATTTTGTAACATGATTCAGTATCGCTGGGATTAATCAAAGAATTTTGCTTTGTAGCCTAATATAATTTAAAAAAAAAAAAAAAAAAAATACAAATATTATGTCTTTTAAATCAAATAGAAATATACATTTGGTTGTTTTTTACCAATTGTCAAAATTCTACTTTAAATATCTTGCTTCAAATGATAAAAAGCATGCTGCATAGTCTAGTACAGCTTAACAGATCCGATGAAAAAGGAGCGACATACAATTAATTGGTTCCATGCCGTTTTCAACAGTTTTTCAGTCAGATGGTTGAAGTGTTCGTAGAGACTGCACATAGGAAAATTGGTATGTAAAGGTAATGTAAGCTTACGCTTTTTACGTGTCCAGGAACGAAATTGGCTATATTAACTTGATTAGCTATACTGGCAAGAGAGCGTTCCATTTGGGTTCGTACCATGGCATGAAACATTAACAGCTGACAAGAAAGATACGTGTATATTGGATGTTTTCATAATGTAACATATTTGTTAGCTGCTGTTTGTTAGATATCGAAAGCTGTTGTAATGTATAACAGTAAATGGTAAGTGATGCTTATGAAAATTAATAACATACTGTCACAATTCTAAGTCGTAGAAATATTTCTTAAAGCACGAAAGCGTCATTTTTAAAATAATCAAAAAATTTTCACGGATTTATAGATATATTTTTAAATTTCCCATTGTAATGAAATTACAAAGCTTTTTCAGAACTGTTAAACAATATAATGCGGACATGTTCGAAGTAAGGTAAGATGTGCTTTTCAAACTTAAGTCTGGTTACTGTTTCTGGGAGCATTTTACAGAAGAATAAAATCCAGCTAAACAACGAAACTTATGGAGAAGGGTGCTATAGAAATAAAAACACAAACATTCTGACTAAATGGAATAAGCCACACTATACTTGGGAGTGCCACGAGTGATTTCCCATGAACCAAGTTAATCGAACCGAATCTGCTAATACTTTGCATGGTTCCGTTCTGCAAAAGATTATCATATACAAGGACTTATATATTAAATTAATACAGATTATTGTTATATTTTGAACAATATTCAGCTTTAAATGTATTTCTTAATGACTAAAATACGGATTTGGGTTATCAATTTTGTTACACGCTAATGAAATGCATACACATTATTTTAGACGCAGTTCTAGCCTGTACGCTTTGTTGCGGAAAATCCATTACGTCAGCAACTGTAACACCAGCATTAACACGGTCGCCCTCTGGTAAAAGGGGGCTGCAGAAATCTAATGTCGTCAACCGGCTATCTCCTAATGCTTTAAACAGTTTAGCTATAGAAGCGGCGGGGCATGGTCGGGATGGGCAGCTATTGGGACACCTCGTGTTGAAAGGTAACTACTGTACCTGGTTAATTTTATTAGATCCGATTTATCTAGGTCCGTTGCATGCATTACTTAACTGCCTGCATGTAAAAAATAAGTTATAAAAATGCATTGATAGGGAAAACGAAATAATCAAAAAATATCGAAAATAGGTGTAAAACAGAATTGAATAAATTATGAAATAATGTTAATAATAATAATATAATTTATATAACAATAATGAAAATGAATAATAATTTCAATAATATGAATGCAAAGACGACGTCACAGGAAACTGTTCAAGCATATTCTGTTTATGACGTAACAAGTCAGTGGCAGTGGGACTCTCTATTGAAAGTCTTATGGCTATTGGTTCATATTCGTCCGCCGTCCGTCCGTTCGTCTGATGTTCGTTCAAAATAAATAGATAATACATTTTGACTGAAACCTCAGCAAAAGGTTTCATGATGACCCTGGCTTATAGTAATCAAAACTATTGGGAATATATGTACATGTACCTGAATGAATTGAAAACATTTAAAGATATACAATATGTAAAAATGCAGCGAGTTTCATAGTTTTTGATACATTTTAAAAAATTAAGGTACAAAGCAAAAAGGTAATTCTAGCTCTAGACTTTAACTGTTTGTCAATGCCCTTTCTGTACCTATTGATAAACGTGTATTCACTGCATACCTCGTTTTTGGCGAATTTTTTTTTCCCATAAAATGTTGAGTGGCCCTCAATACACGTAATGGCTTTCGGTATGGCATATTGTAAATCTTATTAGTACTAAGATCTAAAATGCTTTACATACGTTAAATCTATAGTTATCACTTATTGTCATAGAGATCGGTGAGAGCATCTTTGCCTCGTTCGCATTAGTGCGAAGTACTAAAACCCTACAATTTCCTATTAGGTCTGGTATTTTTCTGCGCTTATTTTTAAATATTTTTTCTGCACCTTCGCGCTGCTATGTTGCTTCCAGGCATTTTGGCGGGAGCTTTGTCTTTCATTTTTTCTCATCATTTTCATATATACCATGCTATATATTTACAATATGCCATAATTTTCATTTGAAAATTTACAATAAAGTCACGGCCTTATCCCACAAAATTTTGTTTTGTTTTTGCTATATTACTTGGTACATTCACCTTTGTCTTAGAACCGAGAAACTCCCTTATGCAGTCAGACCCGACTGTAGACAGCCTCCAAAAAATATAACCTGCTTACTATGGTCACACGTCACCTGTCTTGAGAAAATATATGTTTCACAATAACCGGCATTTTCAGTCCCGAAGGGAGGTTCTGCAGCCGGGTTAAACTGTATATATATATATAAATACCCTAGCACCCACCAAAAAAATTAAGTAAATTTATTTTTCTCTTATGAAATAAATTGTTTTTAATTTTGGTGGGTATCGTCTTGTCTAACATAACACCTCACTGCTAATCTGCACCTGTATTTGTATTTATAGTCGTATCGGTTCAAATACTAGTCTGACAAGTTTTAATCCCACGGGATTTTCATGGGCAAATTTAGGGGCAGTGACAAGAAACATTCTTTATCGGAAATCCGTAGAGGACAGATCGTTTACAAAAATTCCCTCCCACCCTTCCCATTACAGTAACTTTGTTTTTTTTTAACATATTTCTGCCGTCAAGTTTAATCTGTTTCAGGGTCACAATGGTGAATCATACTGCTAAACCCTGCCAAAAAATGTACTACTGCCCAAAAAATGTCACGCCTTCTGTAATCTAGGGTATATTAGAGAACAAACTCTTTACAGTGTGTGTGTAAAACTCAATTTTGCTAGTATGCTTCTGTTGGTACATTTAATCATCATGGAACAATACGGTTGAATAAAACCGCTTGATTTTTAACTGCATGTATTCATTTATAAACATTCCGAATGTTACTATCTTTTTCTTTTTGGTACTTTGTTTGTTGTTTTCTGTTAAATTTGTTTTGAATTTAAGCACGAATATACATGTATTAGTGCGGGTTTACTACACAAAGCGATAGCTGCAGGTTTCGCCAAATTCTGGCATTGTATTTGCAGAAATATGAGGAGATGGTCTTAATGTCATTTATTCTGTAAAAAACAACAACAAACAAACATAATTGAAATATTTTTGTAGGACATCGTTTGTACATCGATTTATAATTTGATGACAGCTCATGAACATTACCCCAATTTTTCGTGTTGTTTTGTTCTGTTTGGCACATTTATTTTATCTACTAAAACATTGATGATAGTAAATACTCGGAAGCAGGGGTGGAGAGAGCCTTTTCGCTGGTCAGAGCCCCGATTCTCCCCTACCTCCCCCTCTTATATAAAAATATCATAAAAAATTTGAAAAGAGTTAGGGTTGGGGCAGCCGGCTCGCAGCATACGATTAACCTGTCTTTCTGGGTAGTTTTAGATGAAATTAAAACAAAACAATAATAATTATAATATAAAAAAGCGTAAAGATTAAGATAACATGAACAAATATTTGTCATATTACATATGAATTGTCCATTCTGTATTCTGTCTTATGCATATGTTCATAAATAGTCTGGTATATTTTTTTGTTTCTTTCGGCATATTGATTGCTAAGTACATGCATATTTGGAAAGAATTATGATATTTCTGTCTATATATATTTCGAAGGCGTTCTATTGATGCATTGTGTTATTGGGATATTGATTGTTATATGAACAGTAGTTAACCACCATCTTTGAAACCAGTTTAAGTTGTTTGTTTGGTATTAGTTATATAGTAAAGGAAAGAAATAAGGCGTGTATGCGTATATAAACTTGATTTTATTAGTGAACTTACATTTTTTGCATTGATCTGATTTCATCAATTTAGAATTATTTTATTGTCGTGACTTAAATGGCGCTTACAAATTGTAATCTTTATTTGGTGTACAGTAAAGAAAGTCTTCTTTATTAAAATGTTTGGCTCAAGTCAATTCTAATTTCATTTTAATTTTTGTCTGTGTTGTGAGCAATATTAGTGATCCACAAAACATTTTTTTCTTGTATACTACGGCAGTATCAAAATAAAAGCTCACTTGTCTAGGTTGACCTTCTCGTATCTGCAACCTCGCGCTCGGTTGGTCATCTCTTATATTGGTGTTATTGGGGGGGCGCTCTTTAACCGTTAGAGGGGGCCTTGTACCATGTGGTCGGCCATTCACCCGGTCCTGGATTGACTGTGTCTTATATAAACAGGGTTATTCAACTTATCGGCCCCTACGATTATTAGTGATCAGTCGAAAGTTGCATTTGTTATAGTACGTGTAGGTCCGTACATAATTTTATAAAATTTTTGGATCACTTTTTCTACAAACCTCTAACACATGGATTATGTTGAAACAGACATGTAAATCACCCCTGTTTTCTTACGTTTCCATCTGCTGGTTAGCTCAGTCAATCGCTTGGATGGATTATATTATTATTGTAGCATAGATTGCTATAACCATTCCCTCGCAAACCGTCCGTTTGTTTATATATTACATTGAAACAATTTTTCAATATTTTTAATATTTTGTGCGTTGTTGCTGAAGACTTTCTTGACTTACATCAGATTTTTATTTTGATCTTGGTGTTATGTTTCATTTAGCATTTACTTAATCTAGAAGAATATTTTTGTTGATATATCATCTCATGTTTATAGAGATCGTGAGAGCATCTTTGCCTCGTTTCGCATTAGTGCGAAGTACTAAAAACCTACAATTTCCTATTAGGTCTGGTATGTTTCTGCGCTTATTTTCATAGTTTCTGCACCTTCGCGCTGCTATGTTGCTTCCAGGCATTTTAACTGGAGCTTTGTCTTTCATATTTTCTCATCATTTTTCATATATACCATGCTATAATTTACAATATGCCATAATTTTCATTTGAAAATTTACAATAAAGTCACGGCCTTATCCCAAATAATTTTGTTTTGTTTTGCTATATTACTTGGTACATTCACCTTTGTCTTAGAACCGATGAACCCCCTTATGCAGTCAGACCCGTACTGTAGACAGCCTCCCAAAAAAAAATAACCTGCTTACTAGGTCACACGTCACCTGTCTGAGAAAATATATGTTTTCACAAATACCGGCATTTTTCAGTCCCGAAGGGAGGTTCTGCAGCCGGGGTTGACTGTATATATATATATAAATACCCTAGCACCCACCAATAAATTAAAACTTCTGTTATTGATATTAACAAAACTATAATAAATTTCACATTTGTGAAATCATTTTTGGTTATTTCAAGGACTTGGAACTCAATTTCTAGACTTTATTTAATGTATTACTATCATTGAAAATTCTAGGGTCTATCTCTATTCACTGTAGTTACTTAATGTCGAATACACATTTGATGAAATGTTAGAATAAGATTACACATATTGAATTGAGCTGTAAATATCTTCTTAATCAGACAACTTATTTGGAGGTAATACCAGAAGATACGTTTAAAATGTAAATGACTATAACTTGAAAACGAGTTATAGTCAACGAGACATATGCTTATGAGCTAAATGTGTTCTAATTACGTTACAGTTCAAACCGATTAAAATACCAATCTTAGTTAGAAAAATATATAATCACGTACTTACCTACCTACCTACCAACCCACCTAGTGTAAAATACATGATTAGGTTAAGATCAACACCTTTATTAACTCGACTCTTCGAAGAATAGTCCAGGCTATTCTACTCATCATGGCGTCGGCGTCACACCTTGGTTAAAGTTATAAAGCTATCATTTAAAGGTGTTTTATAAGATTTTGGACAACTAATGAATTTCTTAAAATCTGTAAAAGCTAAGCATGTACACTTATATATGTTCACTGATTTTTAATATATGTTAGATTTTCAATGGAAGTATCTTAAAATTGTAAAAAATTGATTTTCCTATCCTGGTTGCCCAAACCATGATAGCGCTATTTAAGCAAAAGTATAAATTTAATAAATATATTGTGCCTTAGAAATAATATACATATAAGCACTACTGTATTTAATTTGTCAAATATTTGTATTGACAAGTATATATTTTGCTGAAACTCATTAGAAATTTAAGTTTATAAAATAATAATTGCCTCCCTTCGCCTATCTTGCTTGCGCAACCAAAATTATATTGAAATCTAAAGGAATACTCCACTTTTTGAATAATTTTATATAAAAGGAAAGTAATTACAAAACTTCATGAAAATTAATACAATATACATTTTGAGTATGAATCTAACTCTATGTAATGGGTCTGTCTTTTCCTTACAGAATATATAAAATTAAAAATATATCAAACTGTTGCTCGAATGTGATTGACCACCTATAAAGGTATATAGCTTTTACACTTATTTTCCTTTTTTTCTAGGTCAAAAACCAGCCTCAATGGGTCAAGTTCAATAACTCTTACATGTAACGTAGGTTTGAATTTATTCTCCTGTATTATACACTTGTATTAACATTGAGAAAAGCTTTTCATGTAAATAGAATTAGCAACAAACATGTTTTCTTTTTTAATTTTCCTTAATTGACAACAATCGTTTTGTTAAATAAAGCCAGCTATTGCATCCGGATAGTTTTAAATACAAACTTATAGCCGCCATTTATGTCCAATCATAATTTGTGTTGCAAAAGGATTAGTTCCAGTTCTGTCATCGGCATTTTACACCACATATTTTCACAGCATTTACTTAAACATTATCTACACATCTCGGTCAATTTTTTTTGTAAATTCTATTAATTATTCCTGCAGCTATATCCTATGCGCAAGCACATCTCGGTCATTTTTTTTGTAAATTCTATTAATTATTCCTGCAGCTATATCCTATGCGCAAGCAAATCTCGGTCAATATTTTTTGGAAATTCTATTTATTATTCCTGCAGCTATATCCTATGCGCAAGCACATCTAAATGTAATCAGTCTCTCCTTATAGTTGCATGGGAACATATTTGTCGTTCTTAACTTAAATCGGTCTCTAAAGCTGTATTGTTCGACTGATCTGGTAGAGAAGGTGCGGGATTTCCTATAATGTAAGGACTACGGCATCGACACGTTCTGCCTATTCGTACACAGCTAAAACTGGGTCTCCTTGTACACCCATTATTGATGCATCGGTATCCTCGACGTTCACATAATTGACTAGTTACTAAAACAAACTCGCTCATAAGTATTGCTGTCAATAGTAGATAAATCAATCTTATAGCCATATTCACTCTCTTTTTTAGTCGATTCTAATTTCAAATCTTCTGACCTTTGATTCACCTGTAAATGAAAGAAGAAAATGCTATGAACAATTTATTTTTGAAATGGGAAAATTATATTTTCCAGTGCTTTCACTTTTTCATATATCGTCTCAGAGTTTAATTTTGTATGAATTTTCTTTGAGAATGATATTTAAATGGTTCACCAAATTACTAAAGTTGCTTAACAGCTTATTATAATTGTCCCGTATTATATTTTTTTCATGTACCCTACAAACTATCAAGAGTAAGACCGGATTCATAAACACAGTTCCATTAATTTCTAATCTAAATTAAAACGATTCATATCTGTAGCCAGAGACTTTAAATGTCCTAAACTACGATGATTTTTAAACCAGTATTATATCTGACACGGTAAGTGCGACGTCACATTATCCTTTGGCCCGCGTGACCCTGAATAACAATGACAAAGTTCTTTTAGCTCGCCCGCTTAGCTCAATAGGAAGAGCGCAGATCTACGGATCGCGGGGCTGTGAGTTCAATCACAGGGCGAGACGTGTGTATTATGTGATGTTTTGATAAAAGACATTGTGTCCGAAATCATTCGAGCTCCACCTCTGATTCATGTGCGGAAGTTGGCAGTTACTTGTGGAGAACAGGTTTGTACTGGTACAGAATCCAGGATCACCGGTTAGGTTAACTGCCCGCGTTACATAACTGAAATACTGTTGAAAAACGACTTTGAACCCTTAGAAAAGAAACAAACTTCCCTAAGCATGATATTTGAAAAACTACTTTTCGACCTTATGGATATTTCAAAGTGCGTTGTAAATAATTATTGAAAATTTTCTTACCTTGGCTTTAATGCGTATTCCTGTAAAACTTTGTGTTTTGTGGAATTTATAATGATTGTGAGTCCTTTATATATCATACATCACACTTTTATATAATATATAATTCGCTTGACCTAATGTACCATTTCCTGGACATCTTATTGGAACACTCTGATTGACGCTATAAATAAGTAAATTACATCCTGTTTTCGCAATTGTTTCATGACAGGCAACGCATTATGTGTATATCAACATATTTTTCTATAAAATAGTAAATAAGAATTCATTTCCTGTACTGCATAATGGAAACACGCAGGAGTGTCACGTCAGTCAATTTTCAAATTGCTCTTCATTTTTATTCTAACATTATTCTGAATATTTTATATTGAATTGAGTTCATTTGATTTTGAGAGATCTTGACGTAATAACAAACGCTAGTTGTATCATCTACATGCGTCTATTCTACCTTCTTACATAATCTACATGCGTCTATTCTACTTTCTTATTTAATAATCTTTATGCGTCTATTCTACTTTCTTATATAATCTACGTGCGTCTATTCTACTATCTTATATAATGTACATGCGTCTATTCTACTTTCTTATATATTCTACAAGCGTCTGTTCTACTTACTTGTATAATCTACATGCGTCTTTTCTACTTTCTTAATCTTTGTGTACCGGGTGCTAAACTAATTTACATATGATTACCAACAGTTGTGTATACGTAATTTAAAGTCAAGTCACTGATGACAGATCAATATTTCTTCGATGTTTTATCAGGCCATTGATGATACACTTAGTGTCAGGATGAAAATGAATTGCGCAACACCTGTTGAGTTTCCATTTTATGCTGATGCTAATCCTGTAAAGATTGCGACGGATACTTGCTGACATTGTGCAGACACCGGTAATGGAAATGATCCTCTGAAAACGCAGATAATTGTTCTGCATTGTGTTCTGCCTTGGGAAATAAGTGCCAAAAAGAACTCCTATCAAAACATAGAAATTTAGACAGATAACATGGTTGTAACGTTGTTTCTATGATGTCAAATGAGTTTTGTTAGACAGTCAGTTTTAATTGATCTGACCACTGAAAATATCCACATTTAAAGACATGGACATCTTCCGATATACTAGTCATTTGTGAAACCATTGTCTAAGTTTTAATCACATATCTGATATCAATTTCAAAGCGACTTGTGTTTTAAATAGATATCAAATCTAATCATATAGTTACCTTGTTCTAACAAAATTCGGCAGAAAGCTAGACTTAGTACGGTGTCTGCAAGCTTGAAAACTTATAAAATGATTCTGTCATTGTTGTACAGAAAAATAATGTGTTTTATAACGTTACGAAAAAGAGAAATACTCTTCTTCGTCAAGATATTAAATTTCTTTTCAATGTGAGTAAAACCACGTGTATCTGACCCACATGATTGTTCTTATTTTGTGTATTGGTATTTTTAGACACGCATTCAGTTTTCTCGTGATTTTATGCAACAACTAATTACACTGTTGAACTAATATAAAGTTTGAATGATTTTATTTGTATTTGTTTTTGATGTAACCAATATTTGTTGTAACAGGATAGTCAATCTTTATTTCTGAGACTCCCATCTACTTCCAGAAATTGGGATTCCACAGCAGAGTACATCTATATATGTATGTATGTCTGTGTACAAGGTATCATGTAAAAAAAAAGGTGAAAGGTTCTACAGACTACGTGCATATCTACTGTAGTATGGTTAAGTCAAGAGAAAATAAACATGTTAAAAATAATTTAAAGCAACTGCGCAATGGTATATATATCATTATATAATATATATATTATAATTAAAAAAGATATAATTATGCACCTACCTACCAACCCACCCGGTGTAAAACACATGATTAGGTTAATATGAAACACCCTTATTAACTCGACTATTCGAAGAATAGTCTAGGCTATTCTACGCACCCTGGCATCGGCGTCACACCTTAGTTAAAGCATTGCATGCAAGTACATAAAGCTATCATTTCAAGGTGGTTAATCAGAATTTGGTAAACTAATGAATTTGTTCAAAACTTTAACAGTTAAGCATTTACACTTATATGTGTTCACTGATTTCCTAATACATATATTTTCATTGAAGTATTTTTTAAAGTTTGATTTTCCAGTCCTGGTTGCCCAACCAAGATAGCGGTATTTTAGCATAAGTATAAATTTAATAAATGTATTTTGCCTAAGGAGTAATATGAATATAAGCACTATTGTAATTCAGATATGTGCATTGTCAAGTATATACTTTGCTAAAACTCATTAGAAATGCAAGTTTAAAAAATTATAATACCCCATTCGCATATCTCGCTTGAGCAACCAAGATAGATTGAAACTAGTTGAATTTAAAAGCTACATGCTGTTTTAAAACTTGTTTTTTGTTTCAGGTAGTTTACATATCACAATGTTAATTTTATCAAATGCAAATGTAAAACTAGAAATTATATTGAAACCTAAAGAAATTCTCCACTTTTTGAATACTTTTATGTTAAAGGGGGGTAATTACAAAATTTCTTGAGAATCCTGGTTAAAGTTATGTATGCAAGTTACTATCTCCAGACCTAATGTAGATATTGAATGGAAACTTCACATGTGTCTTCGGGGTTATATAACTAGATGAAAGCATCAAGTCCCGTAACTCTGACATGTATTTTGGCCAAATTCTGTCCCCCTTTAAGACTAAGAAAAATTCTGTTTAGATTTTTGCATGCAAGTACATATAGCTATTATTTAAAGACATATAGCTTACCAACCTCACAAGGTCAAGTCCCATAACTCTGACATATATTTTTGCCAAATTATGTCCCATTTTGCACTTAAAAAACCCTGGTTAAAGTTTTGCACACAAGTTACTATCTCCAAAACTAATGCAGATATTGATTTGAAACTTCACATTTTTCTTTATAAAACTAGGTCATAGCACCAAGTCCCATCACTGACGTGTCTTTTTGCAAACGTATATCCCCTTTTGAACTTAAAATTTCTGGCTAAAGAGACTGAGGTCATGTAGATCTTTTGAAGCTGAATTTGGGTATTGTAGAAAATAATAAAGTTTGTACAAAATTTAGAAGGATTCTTTCTCAAAGATATACTTCTGTTGGTCTCCGGCATTTGGCGCAGTTAAAAGGGAAACCAGCCCAAAATGCAGTATGGGTTTTTGCTAACGCATTGCATGTGTCAACTAACGATAAGGTCTTAGCAATCCTCCTCCTCTAGTGTAACTGATTATACTGCAGACTTTGATGTAACCATAGTAACCAGTTAATTCGATATCACTTTGCAAGTATTTGGTCTGTTTGTTATATAATTATCTCGTTGTGCATTTGTAATATGATTAAATCTTAACATATCACATTACTGCCCCAATAGTATTATGTTTTCAGTAGTAAGTCAATATTAGATTTTTAGAATAAATGTTATGCATGTACTATTTAATGAGCCTTGAAATAGAATGTCATCTCTATGTTTTAAGTATTGAGTCAGTATTTGCATTATTAGATGGTAGAAATTTTATGCAACGTTTACTTCATTTCATACTTCATTGTCTTAAAATGTGAACTTTATTATGATACATGTTAGAATTTTGTGAAGTACCATTTTCTAAATATCATTCCTTTCTATCTATTATTTCTATAATTCATAACTCCAGTTTATCAATTATCTATTCAGGCATTTCATTTTTTCACTGAGTACTTTTCATGTCACATTTAAGCAGAATATTTCTTGCCCTCTTATAGTCTTTTGAAGTAACATAAAAAATTGTAGACTCCATACTGTCAGAAGAATATGAGAACCAGATTGATATTATGAAAGTCTAAAAAGACTCAATCAAACCGAGTCTGCTATTATTCTTCTTGGTTGCATTCCTTGCTTCCAAAGGATCTTTTTACAGATTTTATTTATAAACAATATGCTCAGTCATGTTCTGTAAGTATATTCATATTCATCATTGTCTCTCATTATTGTTGTTTTTATGTTATAATTGTAGATCCTCCAATTGTCAGACATTTCTATAGAATACCATGTTATTTTCGAACGAGTGTATTTGATATAGTTTCGCTGGTATATTGTGTTGCTATTTGACTGATATAAAAGATTTTCTTTACCAAGAGAGGTTACTCTTGTGATCTTATTAATCTTCTCACACATTTAAGATGCCATTAAGCTCTCAGGAGTTGTTTCCCTTCTTTCTAAAGGAAATCTGTACATAATTGACTGGACATAGAATCTTGATGCCATTGCTTATTGTTAATGGAATACATATACATGTACAAATTTCTAGTTAGCAAATTTCTAGTTAAGCTTGAGATTTAACATATATTTCTCCATTATCTTTGTGAAAGCAATTATTTTACATATATATCTTGGTCAATTTGGTTTTCATGTCTAATACCGGCTGAAGTATGGATCCATGTTGGGATACATGCGTATGTTTGTAACTGCAATTTTGGCAGTTAGTTTTTGCAAACATGTGTTTAAAGGATAAGCGTACTTTGGTAATATCATACGCCTGTATGGTTTTGCAACAGATTATTCACCGTTCATACACATGATTGTCTTTTACAAATTGTAGTTAACTTTCTTTTGCTGTTCATATAGTTTACTACTTTAGAGTAAGTTTACTAATTTAACTGATGAATTGATTAAATCATTATGCTTTATAGTCATATTTATTCAGGTATTTTGTAAGTTTCTAAACTTTCAACAGATCTTGTTCTGTTATAAGTGAAGAATAATCATTGTTGAGACGTTGTCCAGTATATCTGTTTGTCCTTGATTTGGCGCCAGCTTTGGACGTTTGTGTGTCTGTATGTGCATGCTCCCTTGGCCAACATGTTGATAGACATTTCTTCCCTCATTTCGACAAACTTTGCAACTTAACGTTTTCAATTTACTTGATATGTGTTGACAGAATTAACCCACTGATCAAAAATTGAAAAACTTGTTGTATATTTTGGTAGAGAGTAGATGGATTTTGTTGAATATCAAGCGTTAGTGCTGATCCGATTAAATTTAGCACTGTACTGGTCAAATTTTGTTGGTGTAGATTTTCGCTATTCAAACGTGCCAGAAATGAAAGTAAAACGGAGATAATATTAATTCAGTTTTACCAGTATTTCTCCACTCACTACCCACTGACAGCCAGAAATACATCAGTAATACTCCTTCTTCTGGGACAACAATTCAAATAGTCGAGCATATGCTGTCTTACGGACAGCTCTTGATTTTAATATATATACTGGCTCGCATTACGAAATGATTTTACTATGACAGCTATCTAAAACGTCGAACATCTCCAATTCCTGTCTCCCACCTTTTTCCTTCAATTACAAAATGCAAGCCAGCAAACTAAAAACAAGACAAAATGGCGATGCGTTTTTTCTTTGTTTTTTTTTTCTTTGAAAAGTGACCGATCGAATGCTGGCTTACAAAAGCCATATTGCCCCATAAGCCGCGATCATTTTTAATGAACTAATAGAGCTCAATGACACTCAAAGGACCAATCTATCGCAAGTAGAATATTCGGCAATCGCTTCTCCCTTATTGCAGAAATGACCTTAACAGTTTGGGTAACTAAGCCAGTAGAGCACTTAGAAGCCTGCGTATTTGAAACAAATGCCTTTAGGATCCCAATACATGAAATAATTTAGGGACTGGAAATATGTTTATATTCATTTTTAGGCAGAATGATTCAAATTGCTTAGATAAATCACTCGACACCATTCCTGATGATATCTATCGCCGTGAGTGTATGAAAGTGGGAAAACCTGTTTCCTTTTTGATGCTGAGCGCTAAGCACATTTTCGACCGAATTACGGTGAATTGCTACATAATAACATTAACCCATATTCGAAAAATGAATTTAATGACCTGTTTTACCCGAAAACACGCGTAAATGAGATAAAATACTGCAAACCAAACGTAATAAAGGCAAGAAAACGTATGATCAAATGTTTGTGTCGGACAGAACATCTAGAAAATCAGAACTTGGAGTCAGTAAGAACCTTCCTTGCGAATCATGTGGTGTCAGGCAGAACGTTTGTGGTTTACCCATCCGACTTGAACACCTCGTATTTTCGGAAGTAATGGAGATTTCGCCGGGATGTTTGGATCTGCTGCGTAAAACCCCGACTAATTGGTTTCTTTCATATTACACAGATATCTCAAAATTGTTCATTTCTCATTCGGTAAATTTGTACAAAACCATCTTTATAGAATAAAACAAAGCCTGATTTATCAGTAAATAAAACTGCCACCCAGTCCGCTTTGGTCATCCGTAAGAAACGAGGAGCCCAATATAAAAGGGTTTGTTTGTGCTGATCAGTTAAGATTGTCCCATAAAATGGGTTCTGCAGCGCACAACATTTTCCCTCAAACTTCTTCGCACAGTCTGAGCGCTGATAGGGCGACCATGCGTTCCAACTTTTACCCTTGATGTATCAGTAGCTCGGCGTCGCCAGTGCCTTTGAATGTGTATATTCAGAATGTGTCTGTCCTGGTTTCTGGTAGTAACACGTCCTCTGGGTTGGCTGGGCAGGTCACGGACAGAGCCTTTCGTTCTGTATTTACGCAACAGACATATTACTGAGGTGCGGTGCACGTTCAGCATTCTTGCAACCGGAAAGAGTATGGAATATACAAATTTCTGAAAACGGCCTAAGTTCTTGCTCTTTCCTGGATTGGCATCATTGCCATTTTATGATATCAAAGATGTTCCTAATGATTGCTTCAAATGTCCACAAATTTAACCGTTTCTTCTTTTAATCTTAGAAAATACATGTCTTACTTACCAGTCAGTACAAGTTTCACGTGCACCGCGTCTCATCTAAAAACGATTTCTCGGAAAAATAAAGCAATGCTAACATGAGCAATTAAACAGTCATTTATCGTTTTTAGAAGCATGCATATAAACTCACATTAAAATATAATAATGACAGCGATTATAAATAAAAATCCAAAATTCAATTTATTATAGATTTAGCTTCAGTCACACATACGGATACGTCCGTGCGTTGAGGTACGGTGCGGATGGGATTTGTGTGTCGGGGTGGCGGGGGGAAGGGGCGGACACAGATAAGTACGGAGCAGTACGTATTAGTACGGGAAAAATGGTGAGAAACGGGGAACAGTAATCTGGTTCCCTGTCCTATAATGGTTCCCATTCAAAATGGCTTCCGATTATTTGATCAGGTAACCACCAAGCATAATAGCCAAAATTGTGACCAACGGACTGCGTCGTGAAGTATTAGATGAACCTTACTGGTTTCCTTATCAAAATATATACCAGTCGAGCACCTGAATAGCTCGGCCAATCGGGTAGTGTCCTAGATTTTATCAACCAATGAAATCGTGTCCTTGTTTCCAAGGTAAACAAAGAATGACAATATCAACAACAACAACATGGAAACGTTTTCCCTCAATTTATTCTGAAAAAATTTGAATTTCCATGACGAAAGTACTTTTGACGTTTTACTGAATGACCATTCACTTGGAAATGCATATTTTGCATAAAATGCCAATTAAATGTTCTATCAAATCACTCACTAGTCATGAACAAATACATCCATAGCTTACATTAATGTGTGTCATGCACCTTCACTAAAGGAATGTGCATGTGGCATGAAGGCTGAAGAACGATATTTTTCAATGGAATGCAGTTTATCATAATGTGATACCTGTTATCAGGGTCACATCCAGGATTTTGGATTATGAGGTTGCAAAGTTTCTTGAGGATCCTAGGCGTATGGCCCCTCGGACCATTGTGTAAGCACCTGACTTATATTTGACACAGTCTGAGCATGATTTTTTTTAACAAAATGTCACAAGTAAATTTTCTATACAAGCAATTTGACTAAGGTGATGACTTTTTATTTTGACAGTCAGCAATAATAAAGAGTAATGTAAATAAGGTTCTGTTAGTGATTCAGTGAAGCAAACTGAACTGTTGTCTAAAATGACTCATGTATTATTTTTAGGCTGTTAAAAATCAATACTTGTTGGATTTTGGCCCCTTTCAGTTCAGCCCTTGAACCCACAGTAAACATCACATTGAGATGTGCACTTACTGCAAAGCTATAACTCCTGGACACATTTTACAGTCTTGCATATCACTTCAAAGAGTATTTTTCTTTTTTTTATCTTTTTATTCATTCAATAATTATGACTTGGCCATATCTAACAGAATTTAATAAAACTGTCCCTAGACAAAATGTAAGTCAGTATGTCAAAGTAAAAAATGTTTTTGTATATTTACAGTTATTTTCATATCAGTTTGTTAGCTTAAAATACATCTATATAGGTACTTTTAAACTATCTATCATAAGTAGTTGGTAGTTGTACATTTTTAAAATAAAGAAAAGCAACAATAATTTTTATTAAGGTACATAATGCAAGGAGGATAGTCACATTTCATGGTGTGTACATTTTGGTGATTATATATAAGTATGATCATGAATTTATCATGTACAAGTATATTATTCTTTCATATTATCCTTGTTGTACCACCAAATTATTACTTGTGTGGGAAATTTGGAGAAAATCTGTTTATGTTTTATGGTTATCTATATTATATCTCAAGGTGTATACCAAAACAAAATTGTGCAAAAATATACAATTAATGACAACAAATCCACAACGTTTTGTAAATTGGAAGTCCAAATAAATATTTCTCATATACAAAGGCTTAGACCTCACATATATGTTTTTTCCCTTTTTGCGAATTTTAGAGTGTTATTTCAAGTCAGACATTTTTAATGCTATTTACTATTGAAAAAATGTTTTTATCAAAATTAACTAACATTATCTGTATGAGATTATTTTGTATGTATAAATAGCACTTTTGGATAAAATTAACTTTTATGTTGATGTGCTGAACCATAATATACAAGAAAAAATGCACATATCAGGAAAAGACAAACAGCAAATGTGGGCTTAAAGTAGTATGATTTTCTGAGTAATTGTAAACAGTGTTTTACACCTATTCCATAAAAAAATTGAAACAAGTTGTTCCACATCATCTCCCACATCATATGACACAAAGTTCATAACTCTGGTACCAATATTTAATAAATTATCCCCCACTTTTACTTAGAATCAGGTTGAAGTTTTGATGCACTTTCACTCTATCTCAGTTATTACTTCATTGTAAATTGATTTGATTTAAACTTAAAACAGTTGTTCAACAGCATCACTCGCATCATATGACACAAGAGTCATAATTCTTACACCAATATTTCATGAATTATCTCCCCTTTTCACTTAGAATTTCATCCGTCAGTCTGTTCCTTTTGCATTACGCAACTAAATACGATAATGGAATGTACATTGAAATAGTATAAGATGCGAATACCAGTGTGCTGTTCGAGTACAGAAACCAGAACTCTCATAGTTTCATACTTACTGAGCTACCTCTCAAACCATTTAATACTGTAATGAATGTGGCAATAAGACCTAACAAAAATATTGTTTGTTATCGGTAACATGCTAAGAAAATTACGGTAGGTAGGTCGGTATTTTTATTATCATTATTATTAAGTTGGACTTTTTGGAAATTATTTTAGTGTCAAAAATGAATATGAATAAGGGGGTTATGCCTTTAGAGCATCAGTAAGTTGATTTCTAACATCACTGACCATATTTATAGCAAAAAGCTTGTTTGTAAAATGTTGAAAAAAAATAAAGGCCATGAAAACATAAGGGTCGGGCCAAAAATTAAGTTAGGTATGGATACCGGAAACAATTTTAGGCCAAAGTATTTAACCTTAAATTAAGCTGTGTGTATAGTGCAAGAACAATACTAACTACGTATTTTCATATAACTGTGTTTTTCCTAGAAGTCTGTGCATTCCTTACCTTTGTTAAATATGTCAAATATGTGCCAGTATAATAAATTACAATATTTTTTCTTCCAATTCAATATTTATAGTATACATTATTTTATTAGCAGTTGTCAAATGTATGAATTCATTTCAATTGATAGAGCGTCACCAAGCTGAAAAGAGGAACTGTAAGAACTTAAAAAAAAAGAAACAAAAGATCGCGGGTGAACTGAAAGCACTTTAATGCGAGCTAAAAATGAAGGAAAAATATATGCTGAAGCTAAAATTCATGGCATACTTATTCATACAAATCTTGCCAAGTATCTTTTTAATATTTCTTGGTAAAAAGTTCCCCATAATACAACGACTTCTCAGCAGTAAAATCCAGGTCAATGTCACATTCGTTAGACGAACTTTGGGCGATCACATTAGCCCACCTTAATCACTTTGTGTCAGATGCACAATTTCTAATGTTGAACATTTCAGCAAGTGTAATAACGGTGGGTCGAATACTTTTGCGATATGTATAACACAAATGTTTCCTGACGGACAGACGACAAAGGCAAATGTATATCCCAACCCGCAAAGTTGTTGCAAAATAAAGCAAACCTTACCACCATTACGGGAATGTGTTTCCTTCTGTACATATATAACAATATAATTAAATTATGTTGAGATGATCCCCTTGAAATATCGATCGTCCTAAGTGTCCACAGTTCACTTCGTACTAATTCGCAAATGTCTATTATGTGAAACTTAAGGATAATTAATTGCTGGGTACAAATGTAATGTGATGATGATTGTTAAGTCTGCAAACATATTGTAAGAAATTGATGCAACGGAATTACCTAGAAATCCCGATAAAATGAAACGATTTTAACTTCCTGTTTAAAGTAAGTTCCTTTTCCTGTTTATAGACTGATTTCGTAAATTTTATCAATGAAATATCTTAAGTACTAATCATTGGGTTGACAACTGTCGTATATAAGTGGACTTGTTTTGCAAGCATTTTATTGATAGTGGATAGCAAAGCAATACCAATGCAGGATTAGTCAGGTAAAATACTTACTTTTAGAGATGCAGCTAATAATCAATACGTTTCACTACTCAAACAATGGAGTTAAATATAAATTAGGTGTTGTAGATGACAGCATTTTAGACTGTGGTATTGGATAGTAGGTTTGTATGTTCTTCTAAACGGAGCTGTTGAATCTTTATATTTCATTCTGGTTGCTAAAACATTAACTACATATATACCTTCAATCTCCAGATGTTTATAAAAGTATGTTGTCTGTTTTGCAGAAAAAGAAGAAGGATTTAATTTCTTATTATCTGAAAAAGAACTGAACGACGATAAATATCTGGAGAGGATAATGTGTTCCACACAAAGGATTTCAGTTGTTATTATTGCAATTATACTGATATGGAAGATCTCACAGGCAGAGAGCCAGCTATGTCGGGTTACACGTCGCGGCTGCAGGGACACCATATTGGATCGTTGGGGCAGAGGTCGGTGTGCTAGACTTGGCGACATATTAGATAAAATTATGAAATGTCAACGGTATGGTTCACGTTGCCGATGCAACTCAATTGGCAATAAACCGGGAAATATTGGAACAGATTATGACGGGTCTGAATACTATGACAATTTTTTGTATTCTGAAATATATTAAACAGTTTTACAAAAATCAAAATGGCTACAATATTACATCCCTTTAAATTTGGAAACGTTCTGCTTCTAGTTAGACTAATAGTGCCAGAATGGAAGGATATTTGAAGATAAATGTACAAATGTTCTGTGTTTATTAAACAAACTTTGAGAAAATGAGATTTAATATCAACTGATTTTTGTTTAAATTATCTTATTACAGTACTCAAAGATGTATCTTTTGTTGATATATACTTAAAAGAAGCACCACAAAATAATTGTATTCTTTTGAATTTTCGTGATGGTAATTATACATGTTTTGAATGAAGAAAATGAGTTTACATAATTACAAATTGATAGTGACATATACTCATTTCCAAAAGAAAGTGTGCACTTTAAATAAAGTTTAAATATTTCAAAAAATTTCCAAACGTTTTTGTTTCATATTTTCATACACTAACTCTCAGGTATAACTCAAAATCTAAAATGCATACCAATTTGTTTACGAACTGATTTAAATTTTGGTACCAAACATTATAAGTTTTCATGAAAATAACCGAGAAGAAATAACAGAAAACTAAGTGCACACTTTTTTTTGGAACTGAGCGTATATAAGGCCGGAACAACGTGTTTAATATCTAAATATAGTATTAAATTATACTTGATGTATTAAGTTGAGTTTAGACCACACTTCTACAGTGTAATTTATTATTCTATGTATATAAAACTATACCTAAAAGAGAATGAGCGAATATGTTTGAAGTTGCGAAAACACATTAATTCAAGGAGGGCCTAAATTGCCCATCTGTCACCTTGTAGAATATCCCTATTATACAGGTATTATTAGAATAATTTGCACGAAGTACATGTGGGAGAAAAAAGTAGGTCACTAGGTCTTGGTATGTCTTTAAGTATCATAATTAATGTACTGTTGAATGTTGTTTTATTAGCCGCATGTTTTTATATACATGACACATAATTTGTTAAACAATAATACAGCATCGCAAATATATAATATTTATCTCAACATTGTAGAAAATGTTTCGAACTTGCAGAAGTAATTAAAGACAATATATCAGAGAAAGCTTTGAAACATTCTACATGTATTTGCTATGTTTTTCTTTCTTACGTACAGGAAACATGTTGCTCCTTGTGTGCATGAAAAAAAAGAACAATGAACACTTTTAGTTTTATGTTGAAGGTTTTGAAAGTACCAGCAGATGATAAGTCAGGTACATGCTTTTGTATTTTATTGCAGATATTGCAATTATTTCAGTGGTATTCGACTGTTCCTAAAACAACCATGATTTCTATGCTTCATACCATATTGATTTCTGAAAATTGCTTTACAAGAACATATTTGTTGTGTTGGTCATTTACCAGACATTGCTTTGAAAGAAACATTTTACGTGGCAGTGTACTTGGAATTCGGGTTTTACATTGCATTTTCTCTGGTACTTACTTTACTATTAACAAGATTTTAAATAACTTGAACCAGTCCCCACTTACATTGTAGTTTTTGGCCGAAATGGCACAGTTTCAGTGAAACAGTCTAGGTATAGTTCATCCATGACCGAGGCCCCTTACTTTTGAAAATCAGCAAAACAAAACCAAACACAATCTATACCGTATAATGTGATGTAAAATTGTTCTTTTCGAGTGTAGTAAAAACACGCTTACAAAACAATTTCTGTCGTGTCTAAAAAGGATACTATCTCATACAATATTTTCATTTGCCTTCTTGGCTAAGTGGTCAAGATTGCTGTGTTCAAATTTCTTTTCCTCACCGATATTAGTTCGAAACCTACCTAGGATCCAGCTGGCGTTGAAAAGGTCGATGGTCTGACTGAGATGTCCGAAAATGCCTGCAAAAGTGATCGAGGTGCTCGAGAGATCTTGCTCTACCACCACAAACTGAATTCGCCTTAATACCTTAATTTTGCCGGTGTGAAAACAAAGCAAAACAAAAAAGATTGCGAAAGAGTTCGATTTCAAATTGGTCATTGCCAGAGTTTTCGTCCCAGGTCTGTTTTATATATGTGCATCGGTTTGTTTAAAATTATAAGATTCTTTTACTGGTTGCAGGTGGATATGGGAATATATGGCTCGAAGGTAATTGTAGGTGGTAACAAGACACTCCCAGTGATCGAATATCTTTGTTGCAAACCATATTCAAGAAATAAAAGTAAAAACAAAATCAAACGAATGACTCTTTTCAGCACGTTTTTCTTATAACACTATATTTTAAGAAGGCGCGGAGAGAAACTCAACGTCCGTAAACAGGAACTCTTTATATAAATATGTAAGAATATTTTTGTGTTTTACATAACATGCATTATGTTGTCATTGCATATGTTAGGGTTTCACCTGGCGGGGATATCTTTTATTCACACTGTCCCATTGCTTTGGAACATTGTGTGGGTAAGTGTTAGGTTAGAACCTCCATAAACCGGTTTAAGCACCATAGTGATGATTTAGCTACTGACCGTTCCAAGGGGTGTCCTTATGTGTTCCTTTATTTGTTCGTTTTGTCCTATTTTGTTTGCTTTGTGTGAGAATGTGTGTTGGTATGTTTGCTTTGTGTGAGAGTAAGTGAGTGTCATTTTTGCTCGTGTGCGCGACCGCGTGCTCGGTTAACGTTTGGGGAGGCTGTATTTTTGGAACGTGGCTTTTCCTGTTGGATATTTATCCTTGTTTTTACGTATTGTGTAATAACGGTAGCCTTGTTGAAGAAGCTTATTTCTATTACATTGATTACGTTCACTGAAATCCTCAACATAACTATACGCTCTTGCAAACCGAATTAATTGAGAAATGTATATCCCATAAGATGTTGCTTTGAGTGCACCATCATTTAACTGGAGCTCCCGAGGATAAATAATTTGAGCTAAACAAAAATGGATAATCCATTTAAACCATTTGAACTTCTGGGGGATATGCCTTGAATTTTACTTATAGCTAAGAAAGGATTTCTGCCTTCTACTGAAGTCAGTTTTTTTACAGAACATGAAAGCCATCTTAAAAGATATCTTTTTTTTCAAAATGTTTTTGTTATACTTATGTTATTCATAACTAACAAGCACGATAAAGACATACATTCTGTATATTATGCCATTTGCATAAGTACACATGAAATAACTAAATGCAAGTCTCTGATTTTGAGGACAGTAATAAACTTCTCTAAGCAAAAATGGTAAACAATGGCTTTTAATTTTCATATACATTAATTATATAACTGATTTCAAAAAGATAAATGAGCCCCAAGGGGCAAAGCTAGCCAAAACTTGCTGTTATATCTGTCAACATCAAGAATATGCCCTGACTATCTGATGAAAATGAAAATGCAAGCAACATTTCTTATGAAGTTCACCATATTTGAGGAATAATTGCTTTTAGGTAAAACAAAGATGACTTAATACAAGATACAAGCAGTCTAAATGGGTAGAGAACGGATTTGTGTGTGTGCGTGCGTGCGTTGACAACCTTTATGAGTTCAACGATGGATAAGAACCGTAACAATCAAACAATGATAAAACATACTGTCGTCTAAATTATCGTGCGGGTGAGGTATACACATATGTGTGGATGTATACGAAGGTGTAGTAAGATGGGGGAGGCTACTCGAGAGGAAACCATCCTGTAATATTTTTGTATTTTAAACACGTTTTCGTGTTTTACATGCTATGCTTTTTTGTTTCCACTGCGTGTGTTTATTTACACTGTCCCGTGACTTTGAAACATGTTAGGGGCAAGAGTGAGGTTGGGTGCGCACCATAAACCCGTTTAAGCTCCCCAGTGATGTTTTTGACACCGACCGTTCCAAGGCAGTGCCCCACTGTGTTCCTTTATCTGTTCATTTTGTCCTCGAGTGTTTGCTTTGTATGCGAGTGTGTGTGTGTTGGTCGTGTGCACATGTGCGTGTTGTGTGTTTCGTTTTGGGGAGGTGCGTGTTTCTATGTAATGTTGTAAATTTCGAGGAAGAGTTCTAATGATTCTTGTGGTAAGTGTTTTCAAAGTTGATAGTGGATTTGATCTGGACCAGCTGCAATACTAGTATCGTAGTATTTCTCAAGAGTCAAGTAATTCTGTAAGTGAAAAGGTTTATTATAATCTTCATCATTATTGGACCTAAAGTTTAAAGGCTTAATGTTCTAAGTTGTTTTGATATTTGTGTCACAGGGTGAGTAAAATGTGCAGCCAGACCGGGACTCGAACCCGGGGCCTCGGAATACCGTTCCGAAGCTCTACCGACTGAGCTGCCCGGCCGCCTACACACTTTCTCCCCGTTTTAAAATTCAAGCTCTATACCGTGACATATTTCCCCACCATTTTGAAATTCGTCCTCGAATTTCAGTGGGTACTTTATATATAAGCAATTACAGACGTCGGATACTAACCAGTGTAATGCCGTCACGGCCCCACGTTGGGCGCCATATGTCACAGGGTGAGTAAAATATGCAGCCAGACCGGGACTCGAACCCGGGGCCTCGGAATACCGTTCGGATGCTCTACCGACTGAGCTGCCCGGCCGCCTACACACTTTCTCCCCGTTTTAATATTCAAGTTCTATACCGTGACATTTTTAAAACGTTGATCAAAATTGTCACCAAGAGTGTTTGCAATATCTTTTGTAGATGCAATGGTTAAATGACCAAAGTTCGAGGTTTTTCCTTTACAACTAAGTTTGCGAATCTTCCCAGACCTTTTAAACTGATGATCTGGAATTTAGTTTAGAAACGTCTGATTACAATGACTTTCTCTTTGCTTGTTTAATTGTTCTATGGGCTTTTGCTCTCAAAATTTTAACAGATTGTAGATTTTCTTCGGTTGACCTTATATTGATTTTTTTAATTGCAGCTCTACGTTTTTAACAGCGGACTTACAATCATCATTATAACAAGGTTTATTTTCATGTTCACCATTTATTGAAGTGTTTGGAATCTACTTGTCAGCTATAACGGATAGAAATAACAGAACAACAGGATAATCCAAATTTGTGAAATTCTCTGAAGTCAAATCATTTTACATAATCTTTGAAATTGCCTCTAGTCAGCTTTATTAATTTTGAAATATGAAGGGTGATCCGAAGACAGATGAGAAGCATTTGTGTATACATTTTAGTTCCCTACAGGTAGAACATCGGAGGGAACTATAGGAATGATCTCTGTCCGTCCGTCTGTCCGCAAATCTGGAACCTGCAATAACTCGAACACTATTCAAGCTAGATCCTAAAACGCTGTATGTGTATAGACGGCAATGTGTAGATAATGCAAATACATGACTTATGCCTGTTGGTCAAAGGTCGATGTCACTATTGAAGATCAAGTAAAATTGTTTCCGCTCCATAACTTTTATATGCATTGATGAATTATCTTAGTAGTATATATAATCCTCCCAGGGTAACATGAAGTTTTGGTATAACTGATAATAGGGTAGTCAGGTTTATTATAAAAAATAATAGTATATGAAGTAATAAGTACGTATTTTAATGTTTCGTATTCTGAATGGCATGGTGGTGTAGTGGTAACGCGTCCGTTTGTTTTTTGTAACAGTTTCGGTTATGGACAGATACAGGTTCGAACCCAGACCACGGAGGTATTTTTTTAATTATTTTGTTTATATATTTTTTTCTTTATTTATTGGTTATTTTTTATTTTCTTTATTTTATTTTATTTATTTACTCATTTATTTATTTATTGTTTCATCTTTCATGTAATCATTTGCAATAACAATGAGCATTTCATGAGTCATGTAGTATTAATGTCAACATGGTGCATGTATGTAATTACAATATCTAACAACAGTTACAAAAGATCAGTTCATTCATCGATTGTGTCTGTACAAAAAGACCAACCATTATATTCAGAGGCATGTGTCTGTCGCCGAGTCACTTGATGTAACCTAAAACTCAAGTTTTTCCATTTCCTTGTCAATAACAATGTCAGCAGCCCAGTATTTTTCCTCAATTGTCAGTAGTATAGTAATTGTTTGTTTTGGCACTTTAACCCCACTTAACCTTTTGACCCCTCGGTCCAGACTGACCAATGCCGGCCAATTTAAAATCCACAGGTTTTAAACCCAACAATTAACCCAACCCTAAACTTATAATACTAACTCGCGAAGCTGAAACCTTCGAAGTCTTTAACCCAGTCAGACCTACAGTCTTCGGTTGCACTTGGTACACTTGTACCCTCAAAATCTAACGACACCGGTGTCATTTTCTTTAACAAGTTTATCAATCAATATCGTTTGTGAGCTCAATGTAAAGCGACACCGGTGTCGTTCTATTGGTATTTACTTTCATTCATAAAACCGATATGTTTACATTTGTAGTACAATTCGTTTAAACTTCCTTGTGATCGATTTACGTTTTACAGGGGTCTTTGACCCAGTCAGACCTACAGTCTACTGATTTAATATAAGTGTCATAGGTAAATCAAGTGCATTTTTAAAAATGATAATGCGGGAAACCACAATTCAACCAATCAAAAGCCTGCCATTTTTCTGCCAAGTTGGCAGACACTGCCACATCTGCCACTTGGCAGAACTTTGGCAAAATTTGGCAGATTATATTATATTATATTTATTAATAAAATGTAAGATATTTGATCTTATTTTCAATTAGTAAGTATATTATTAGGGTACACATAGTAATTAAAACTTTAATTAAGCTTTTAATCCAAAAGTCTGCTTCTATCAGAGGATACAGGTTCATCCGATATGTAGAATCTAATGTACACCTATCAAAAGCATAAAATGTTAATTCTGTAGATGCTGAATCGTCATACGGGTGAATATCAAACATTGTTCCTTGTTTTAGATAAATTTTTAATTTTTTCTTATACATAGATATAACTTATCAGTGTCAAAGTCCTCAGCTGCCTCAGCTGTTATATTTACATTATCAAATATATCAATAAAACATCATCCTGAGGCCTATCATCCGCCACCTAAATAAAATGTGATATTGGGCTTTTAGTCGGTTTATACGGTTCACTTAAAGAGCTCACACCCTTTAATAAAAATTTAATATCTATTATATAAGTTCGGTTTTTCTGACTATAAAACACACCACTCAAAGCATATCTAGTACATCTATTTTATATTCTTGGTTGTGTTTATAAAATCTTCATAATCTACGAAAATTCCAGGTCTTACTTCAAATTCATTTAAATAGTTCAGATCGGCCATATTTTTATATGTTGAATGTATCCAAGCACCACGACGGTCAAAATACTTTTTCATTTGTATGTAATCAAAAGGATGATTATAATAGTATTCAAAGAGAAACACTTCATGTCTCACTTCCTCTACCCTATTTTTCTATTTTCTGTCTTTCTTTTTAAGTTTAAGAATTATTTCAGCTAAATCATCAAGTCGTTTTGTTGTAGCAACTTCAGAAGCAGATAGATGTCAACAGTATTCTTTGTTCTACCTAATTGTGTTTCTTGTTTTAAGAAAACATTTTTACTTTTGTAATTTCTTGGGTATTAGTGGTAATTTCCGACATTAGCGGTTATTGCTTTAGTATTAGCAGTAATTACTTGGGTATTAGCAGTGATTGATTCTCCTTGTTTATCCGATATTTTAAACTACAGAGTCTAAATCATTTATTATTTTTTTAATTTTATCATTAAATTCATCATTTATTTCATTAATATCTTTTGTAATAAACTTTAAGTTTACTTAACTCTTCGTACTTTATATTGTGATGTGCATCGACATTATTAATCATGTTTACAAGTTGTTTCTCAAATTTTCTAGCTGATTATTAATTATGTTAATTGCTTCAGTATTAGCAGTAATTAACTCTCCTTGTTTAACTGATTTTTCAACTACAAAGTCCAGTTCATTTTTATGTTCTTCAACTTTAGCATTAAATTCATTAATATCATCTTGTAATTTTTTTGTAATATTACTTAAGTCTGCATACTTTAAATTACGACGGTTGTCAACAATACTAATCCAATTTCGAATTTGTTTTTTAAAGTCATCTATTTTAGAATTAATTTCTTTTTTAAAAGTCATCTATGCTTGTCATGATCATACCTCTTTGTGAAGCTGCCTTTTCAATTCAGATTTATATTCTGCAAATTTATTTGAAATAATTCTAATAAATCTTTATGCTTATTTTCAGTTTCAGTATTTAGTTTATTTATTTCTGTTCTGATTTCTAACTGATACATATTTTGTAACTTTTTCTCAGCTTCAATAATCTGTCTTTTAGTTCTTCATGTTTAATCATACTATCTTTTAATTCTTGAATTTGGGTGAATAAAATGTTTAAATTAACTCGAAATACTTCTTTTATGTGTCATCTGTCAAATCAGATTTCTCTTCAAGTTCTTTAATAGAATCAACCATAGTTTCATTTCTTCTTCAATTTTACTTGTAATTCAACTATTAATAATGAATTCTTTTTAAAATCTTTTGTTTAATTCTTCAATATTCTTTACTTCTTCTTCTAGTGTTTGTTTTATACTTTTGATGTCTTCAAGTTTATAGTCATTCTATTACACTTGAATTTTTTTATACACAAACCGTCTTGGAACTGCATCGTTGGGTTTATCTGGATTTCCTAGGTTGATTATTTCATTACTTCCATATCTAATGCTCTATTCATTGTGTTATCAAGTTCCTTATTTCTGTGAAGATACGATTCCGTTTCCTTTTTAAGCTTTTTGAATTGCTTTTTAGTAGCATAATCACTTAAATCAATATCAAATTTAACTTTACTTATATCGTCAGGTTCACTTATTTGTTTTACATCATTAAAAACTCCCATTATATAATTATTATATATTACCAGTAAAGTTTTTTTTAAAAACTTCCTTGGTTTGTCAATATATAAGAAATCATATTTTTGATTTATTGCATTAGCAAAAGTATCACGATCTAATTTTGTTCAGTACAAATACTATTATTTTCCGTTTTACCTGGACTTTCAAACAAAATATAATGTGAACAGTTAATTCGAATATCTTTTGGTGTTTTATAGTAAGACTGACTTAAATAAATAACACAACAATTTTTGTGACGTCCTTGAATAAAGTATTTGTTATTTCATTTTGAACTTTTTTATATCTTCACATACAAATCATCAAATATTACTACTTTTTGTTTTTCTGATTCAAGATTCTCACAAGGTTCAATTTGGTTGGGATCAGCTGAATATTCAAGTATTTCATTTGGATCTACTTTAATTTTTTTTGCAATTTGACTTAAGTTGTTAATTAAATCTTGATATTTAGATTGTTCTAAGTTTTTAGCATATAAGTATAATTTATCATAATATATAAGAGGTTTTCGAAGTATATGCATTAATGTATTTGTTTTTCCAGATCCAGAAGATCCACATATTAACATTCTAAACATGAATCTGGCATAAACAGGATAAAATTGTTTAAAGTTATTGGATTTATCACTTTTTGTATCATAATTTGGAATTTCCATTTATATAATATTACATGTATTTTACATATCTTACATTATCTTACATTATTTTACATTATTTACATTATCTTACATTATTATATAAATGCAATCAAACTTAATGAAATGATAATAAGAAAAAATTAGTTGGGCAAAAGATGAGAAATCTTAGAGAAGAAATAATGAGAGAAAAAATAAGAAAAGCTACAAATCGGGATATGTACACTGAAATTTATAAACCAATTACTGAAAAAATAGAAAGTCAAAAAGAACAATTATCAAGTCAGTTAAAAGCATTACCTGGAATAAAACAACAATTAGCATTACTTCCAAAACAGTTTGTTGATAAGATACATGAAATAGAAAATCTAGAAATGGTGGAAGAGCCATCGGAAAAACCAACACGATTATTACCGCCGGAAGATGATATGGGTTTGGAAGAGCTATTCCGAGAACCAACACGATTATTACCGCCGAAAGATCATATGGTTTTGGATGATGAAGATGGTGAGCTTGAAGACACCAAAAAACCTCCCGAAGAATTAACAGAAGAATTTATAGCAAATTTAGATATAAATATCGATAAAGATATAATATCAGAATATGGATTGCCTACATTAACAGAGTTAGTAATAAACAAAAATAAAGATGATTGGATAAAAACAAGAAAAGAGGTTACCGAAAAATTAAAGGCCTTTACTCGTGATATAAATAAATATAGTAAAGAAAAACCAGATGAAAAATTGAATTTACAAATGCAGAACCTACGGCTGCAGGTGAGTATGTTTCGGAGTTAGAATTACATAGAGAAAATTTAAAAGATACAATGAACGCTTATTAAAAAATATTAAAGACTCAAAGGTATTGGAAGGGGAATAAAATATCATAACCCATATAAAGTTCACCAAATGGGACAATATGGTAATTTAATTATTAACTTAAATAAACTTTATGGTCAAAATAAGTTAATTGCTAAGGATAGAATAACTGGAAAAGAAGTAATTAACACTAAAGTAGATGATGATTTAATTGATTTGATTAATAAAAGATATAACAATAATAAAAAACATTCAATTCATTCAAGAAAAATATTCAAAGAATTAACAGAAAAGTCAGGATTACCTATCAATAAAAAGATCTATGAAATTTAAAAAAGTAATTAGGGGACAAGGTTATGACGTTTGTCCATGTAATCCAGAAGAATTGGTTAATGAGTTGGAGTTAATTTGTGGTTCAATTAATGCCGGAAATAATAATGAAGAACTAAAAAATGAAGGTATTAGAATAATTGATGAACTATTAAAAATGAATTCACTATTACCAGAACAAAATGAAATGTTTTATAAAAAATATTTTTCTTGAATTTAAACTTTTAGTTAAAGTTTTAAAACTTTAGTTTTTAATTATATATAAATGGAACAAAAAATAGTATTAAGTTCTGAAACAGTTAAAGATAATAAAAATAAACCGAGTGATTTTACAATCAGATTTAGTCGTTCTTTAATTTTAGATAAAAATAAAACTTATGTTGTTGGTTTGGATAGTATTAACACTATGACCTATTCTTGGCATAATATTAGTGATGAATATGACAATAAAAGAATTCGTTATCATAATGGTAAGGATTGGAAAGATATTATATTTACAAATGGTTCTTACAGTTACACAGATATTAATAATTATATTAGGGAAACATTAATAAGTAATGATGATTATGAATTTGATAAATCAGAAATTGCCCAATAAGTTGGAATTTGATTTAAGTGTTTTAAGATTTGATTCAATTACAGATAATTTTAAGTTGGATTTGGAAATATCAAATTTTCATACATTGCTTGGATTTGAGAAAAAAAAATTAGACAAAAATGAATGGGGAACTAAAACACCAAATATAACTAACTCTGTGGAATACATTACATTCATTGTGATCTATTGATAATTCACTTGTTGATGGTAATTTCAGTGATATTATCTATGCTTTAAGTACTGCAGATTTAACAAGAGCTTATCCATTTACAAAAGAACCACAAAGAGTTGGATATTCTGAAATTAATAAATATATTATAAATTCAATTAGAATATATATTACAGATGTATTTGGTAGAATAATTAATTTTAATGAGGTTGAAACAAGTTTTACACTAATTTTAAAAGAAATTAATTAAAACTAAAGTTTTAAAACTTTAATTATGAAATTAAAAATTTTAGTTTTATATAATGTACAAGAAAGTTTATGACAAAAATAAAGGAATATTTATTTATGTTGATGCTCACACAGGAGAAGAAATCATACACGGAACAGGTATCTTTGACACTTTAACGAAATTGCTTTCAAGTTCAGCCGCATCTTCAATTAGCACAGCTGGAAAAAAAGCTTTGGAAACAGCAGGAAAAGCAGCACTTGAAAGTGGAACAAAAAAGGTTGGAACAGAAGTTGGAAATTTAGCTGCAGCTAAAATTGTTGAAAAACTTAAAAAGAAACCTGCTCCGGCAGTTGGTAATTTAATTGCTAAGGAATTACAAGAAAAGAATAAATAAAAATAATGATAATGAGGAGGATATTCATATGAGAATAAATAGAATATTGTCAGGATCTGGGACTTTAGCTCGTGCTGGAACTTCAGCTCAACAAAAACGTATTAACAGATTAATTTATAAAAAATAAAATAAAAACTAAAATAAAAACTAGAATAAAAAATAAAATAATATATAATATATACATGTTTAGAACAAAAGAATATTGCGAAAGATATGAATTAACTCCTATTCAATTAGATACAGCATTAATATCTGTCCTGGGAAATAATGTTCAACAACAAAAAAACTGATATCACTTTACAATTAATGATAGAAGTTCATATTTTGATTGGTTTAATGGTTATTTTGAAGTAAGTTTTAAAGTAAATAAGCTTGCTAATGGTAATAATTATGGTGGTGGAGATCAAATTGCTTTAATTAATAATGCAACTTCATTAATTGATCAGTTAGTGGTTAAACAAAATGGAAAAATTGTATATGATTGTAATAATTTATACAAAGTAATAAATGTAAAGAGTTTGGTTGAACTATCTGAAGATTATGTAAAATCAACTGGAACAAATGAGTTTATTTATTTAGATACTACTGCTACTGCTGTTGTTGATGATAATTCGGGTTTTGCTTCTAGGAATTTATTAATCCAAGGTGGTAAAGAAGTAAATGCTAAAATTCCATTAAATAATTATTCATTTTTTCAGGTTTAGAAATAATATTTTACCTCCAAGTCAAATTCAAATAACACTGCAGCTGACAGATGATGATGAATTAATTTTTAGAGCTAATGCTGCTGATCCTGGTAGGGTAATTGTAACAAAATTAATTCATGGGTTCCACGTTTAATTTTTAATGAATTGGGTTTGAATCTAATTACTACTGAAAGATTTAAAAAAGCAAGATGGTCATACCTTAGGGAAATGGTGACACAATCAACTGATACACAACAAACTAATATAACCTTTAGAATAACAGCTGGTGTAATAAAACCACAACATGTATTTGTTTATTTACAACGACCTGACAAAAGTAATTCACAAGAACATAATCCACATTTATTAGATACATTTAAAATTAATGCAGCAAAATATATTACGTTTATCAGCGTTACTTCACATTCTGCATCAATATATCAATCCTGTTCTTGGTGGTGAAGTAATGGAAATCCAGCATGTGATACCTCGGAAGCGATTACTGCAAGCGAAGACGCTGTATAATAGTATCGTACAACACAAGGCATTGTTTCTGCAGGTATGTTTCATATTTTATTATTTCAAGTGAAAGAAATGACATCATGAATGTAAACAGATAGGTAATTACATTGAATTATATGGTAAATCACTTAATACTGTATATATTTTTTAGATAATAGTTGAGAGAGTTAGTATTATGGGTGTCTTTGGTGCAATTTAAATGTGAATGCATCGTATTGTAAAAATTATATCAAATACGACAGAATTGGTTCTTAGCACATGCCTGGCACCATTTTAGGTCGTCAAGCTCGTTTGTATATGCAACACTGGATTAGGAATGGTAATATATATGTAAATTAATGCAGAAAGTTGTTAAATTTAACATCTCGTTTTAAAAATGCTATGAGGAAAAACATTTTATCAAAATTGAAAAACGTATTTCTAGATGTACATATGGCGCTAAATATCACGTGCATGTGTTATCAACATAATTTCGTGGTCAAGATTAAAACATTGGTAGTCATATTAGATTGATTGATATAGGTAAATGATAATTGTTTTATGTTATTATTTATTAATAAACAGGCCGTATCACAAGAAAATGGCAAGAAAGTACATATCAAGTCAACAATGACATTTAGGGAGAGAGTTGTTAATGCTGTATGCAAGAGCAGAGGACCTGCAGTAAGCACCCGTGCATTACAGCGTCAAATGAAGGGGGCTCTATCTGATAGTGTTAAAGGTAATTGTATAGAGTAATGACTTAAATATCAGAACTGTAAGTAAATATACTTATATATATATAAAACTTCAATTTGCAAGGAATTAACAGCAGTAGACTTCTGTGGGTTTTTTTTATTATTATTTTAATTCTTCACTGCAAGCGATTTCATTTGTACACATATCTTCAGGCAGTTTACATTCTGAAGTAATACAATGACGTCACGTCATAACAAAAATTACGGGAAACGTCGTAAACAGACGTTACGGCAAAGTTCAAGAATACCGTGTACATGCACACAAAACTTGGCAGAAACAGATGTTGTACCATTTAAAAAGGGGAGTTAATAACTGTTGTTGAAACATATTTATGCGCGATATATAAGTTAAGAAATAATATCAAGATGATTACTTAAAAGGTAATCATAGCTTAAAAATCAATTGTGGGTACTCTGAAAAGAAAGAGTTACTCAAATTACCCACTTGTTCTTTATGGCAAAAGTGGTATATAGCCAACTATAGAAATAGCATCAAAAATTAAAGGGAGGTAATATAATTTAAAGATAAAACTGTATTACAGGAAGGAAAAGAGATAAAAAATTAAAGAACAAAGCAGTGGTAGTACGTTAAGTGTACACATTGATTATATTAATTTTTAAACAATTATGACTTTTATTATTTTACGTGTAAAGATAAATGAGCAAGCATATATAAAGAGGAGATTCTAGTTACCCTGCACACATACAATAAAATTTAAAGAGCTCGCCATTGGACGCGGGCCTAACAACTATTGACAAACGCTAATAAGTTCTGGTTTGTTTTCAGTTGAACTGGAAGAACTGCAGAGGACAGGATTTGGTGTCTTGAAAAAAGTCAGGTGTAGTGTGTTGTTTTTCAAGCTGCCTGGTTGCCTGATAGACTCTGAAATTGGACCGCACATGTCATATCTGAAGATTGCGGGACTAGATGTAGAAGGGTACAGCGCACTGGTCAAAGACATGAGCAGGATGAACGCTGAATTAATACAAATATGTAGGATCTATCACCCGCAATCAGCAATGATGGAAATTTAATTGTAGATATTAAAAAATAAAAGTATCAAAATGTTTATTTATAGATTAATGTTTTTTTTTTTTGGTCTGTCAACCTGTCGACCTGTCAACCTGTCAACCTGTCGACATGTCAACCTGCCGACTTTTAAACCTGTCATCCTGTCGAACTGTCAACCTGTCAACCTACCGACTTTTAAACCTGTCAACCTGTCGACCTGTCAACCTGTCGACCTTTGAACGCCATTATATTCACAGATTAATATCTTTAGATTTTATTAATTACTCCCGAATTACTTTTTTAATTGAAACAATAATTATTAGGAATAAGGGCTATAAGATTTATTTGTATTCTGAAGTATATAGCCTCATAACACAATTCAGTAACCAAATTACTCATTTATTACACCAGAATTATTTTTTGCTTATACTATACTTGATCAAGTATAGTATAAGCAAAAAGTAGTCTCGTGTAGTGTGTTGTTTTTCAAGCTGCCTGGTTGCCTGATAGACTCTGAAATTGGACCGCACATGTCATATCTGAAGATTGCGGGACTAGATGTAGAAGGGTACAGCGCACTGGTCAAAGACATGAGCAGGATGAACGCTGAATTAATACAAATATGTAGGATCTATCACCCGCAATCAGCAATGATGGAAATTTAATTGTAGATATTAAAAAATAAAAGTATCAAAATGTTTATTTATAGATTAATGTTTTTTTTTTGGTCTGTCAACCTGTCGACCTGTCAACCTGTCAACCTGTCGACATGTCAACCTGCCGACTTTTAAACCTGTCATCCTGTCGAACTGTCAACCTGTCAACCTACCGACTTTTAAACCTGTCAACCTGTCGACCTGTCAACCTGTCGACCTGTCAACCTGTCAACCTGTCGACCTTTGAACGCCATTATATTCACAGATTAATATCTTTAGATTTTATTAATTACTCCCGAATTACTTTTTTAATTGAAACAATAATTATTAGGAATAAGGGCTATAAGATTTATTTGTATTCTGAAGTATATAGCCTCATAACACAATTCAGTAACCAAATTACTCATTTATTACACCAGAATTATTTTTTGCTTATACTATACTTGATATCAATAACGGTTAACAAGTACTTTACTCCTTTATTATATTTTGAAAAAGCTTGCATGTCAACTAAATCAGCTGACCAAGTATCATCAATATCATTAACTATCACTCTTCGTTTCCTAAATTTTCTTTTAATTGGTTTGTGTAATTCTTCTGCTAATTCATCGCTCCAGCGGTAGCTTGGTGCAGTGATTCCGGGGGTATACTCTACCCCCTTTTCCCGTTTTTTGACTTTCGTTTTTGTCCCAACCCAAGTTTGTATTTCGTTTTGATAGCTGGTTTTACAACTAAATGTTTTGCAATCTTTTCTCCAAATGTTTTTGATTTAGTGTTATTTAAATTGGAAAGCATTTGCTTATCACATGTACTCTTTTTTACATCACTGTCATAGCAAAAGTCATGGTCCATACATACTGCATCCAGTTCGTTGACAGGAGGTCCGTTATCTAAAGGATTTCCTGGTCCACAATAGTTATATCCTGGAAGTGTTAAACCTTTTTTAGGTAATAAAGGTAACATTGCTTTATGAATATCTAAATTACCTGCTTTGAAAGTACTTTTAACGAATTTTGATTTCGTTTTTCCGCAAGACGAACAGGTAGCTTTTATCATTTTTCTCCCATTTTTTGTTATAACATAATGGGGGTTTATATTATCAGTAAATCTTCTTTCTTTCAAACAATATATTTTATTTTGTAAACTCATCTATATCATATGTATTTAAATTTAACTTTAAAACTTTTAATTGGGTTTAAAACCTGTGGATTTTAAATTGTCCGGCATTGGTCAGTCTGGACCGAGGGGTCAAAAGGTTAAGTGGGGTTAAAGTGCCAAAACAAACAATTACTATACTACTATTGTCTTGACATGTTCGCAACAGTTTTTCGATGAAGGTAACACATATAAGAAAAAGGGAAATAACATGAAAACTCGTGTAAAAACTTAAGGAAAAAATGTTGAAAAATACTTTCTCCACCTGGATTCGAACCCGCATTAAAAGTGTCGTAGGTGTACAGCTCCTGTGCTCTAACCACTGTGCTATTCCCGCTCTTGCTTTTCCTTCATATTTCTCAATAGCTATAAATGCTATCATTGTCGCAATTCTTAACTATTTTGCTGTGTTTGACTCTTCCGATTAACGTTTGTGAACAAAATATCACCTCGGGCGGACTATACAAACGTTCCTCATGATGAGACAATCTGTCAACAAATGATCTAAGCTTCTCGGTTAAAGGTCATGGTCACTGTTTATGATCAAGTGAAATAAACAAGGAAGAATATCCAACAGGGAATGTCACGTTTTTAAAACGCAGCCTCCCCAAACGCAAACCCAGCACGCGGACGCGCACACAATAAACACACACACACACACAATGCAAACACACAAGGACGAAGCAAACAAATAATAGAACACAGTGGGGCACCGCCTTGGAAGGGTCAGTGGCAAAACCACCACTGGGGAGCTTAAATCGGTTTATGGTGAACCTAACCTCACATTTACCCCCATAATGTTCAAAAGTCACATGACGTTGTAAATAAAAGTTATCCCCGTTAGGTGGAACCCTAACAGATGCAAATTCAACAGAAATAATGTAAAAGAAAAAATGCTCTTAAGGGCCCGACGAAATAGGCCAGAAGACGGAAATCAAAATAGCTCAGTTCTGGTGGGATTTAAAAACTATTAATCAAAGAGTCCTCCATCTGTTCCATCAGACACAATCAAAGAGGAAAGCGTAGCGTCCAACTGTTAAAGGGCTGAACACCAAACATGCGGTGTGTCTCAAAACAAGTTTGTTTCTGCCCAATAACTTTTAATAGCATTGAAGAATTTTTTATTACTTCATATGATTAGATTATTTGTCGCGCACATGACCCGTGGTTGTCTGTCAAAAGTCAACGTCACTATTGAAGGTCAAGTAAAAATTTGTTTCCATTCCATAACTTTTATGTGCATTAATTGATCACCTTAATACGGCACACAAATGTTTCCCTTGATGAGACAATGTGTCGTGTACATGATCTATGAATGTAGGTCAAAGTCACTATTGAAATTTAGGATATATAGCAGTTAGCTTGTCGGTCGGGACGTCCGTTGGGGCTCATGGTTTGCGGACAGTAACTCCTGAAAGGCGTCGACTCTGTGGTCAGTAGATGAAAGGTCAATGTCACAATGACCTGTAACAGTTAAACGGTTTCCGGATGATAACTTGAGAACGCTTAGGCCTAGGTTTATAAATTTTAATTCACAGTTGTAACATAATGAAATACAGGTCAAGTCGACTTTGAGGTCAGTAGGTCAAAGGTCAAGGTCACAATAACTCGGAACAGTTCAACGCTTTCCGGAAGATAACTTGACAACGCTTGGGCCTAGGATCATCAAATTTAATAGGGAGATTGGCCATGACCAGCAAATGAAACTTATTAATTTTGAGGTCAGTAGATCAAAGGTCAAGGTTACAGTGACCCGGAACAGTTAAAACGTTTCCGGACAAAATCTTGAAAACGCTTAGGCTCATGATCATGAAAGCTAATAAGGAGGTTGGCAATGACCAGCAGATGATTTCTATAGGCTTCTGGTCAGTAGATTAAAGGTCAAGGTCACAGTGACTCGGAACAGTTAAACAGTTTCCGGACGATAACTTTAGAACGCTTTGCCATATGATCACGAAACTAAATAGGGAGGCTGAACATGACCAGCAGATGATCCCTAGTGATTTTGAAGTCAGTAGGTCAAAGGTCAAGGTCACAGCAACCCTTGCAGGGTTGACAGATTTAAATCATTTTTGATACACAGGTTCAAGTTCGACTTTGACATTGGCTTACTTCCGTGACAAGACCGTATTATGGGGGTATAATACGTCACTCCTGTGACAGTTCTAGTTAGTCTTAACACTGTTGCCAACAACCACAAGGGACGAACACTAACAAAGTTTTATGCCGGTAGGGGACATCTGTATTGCCACTGCAATACTCTGTCACTTTAACATAAATGTTTTAGAGATGTTTTATGATTTATGTTTTCAACACAACTTCTTCTCGGCAATACATGGCCTTTTTGTGTCGATTTGCCGTAAAATCCAACTCACTCACTCACTATAAATGAACTTATAACAAACACCTGACATATAGCGAACCGTGATTTGAGCCGTCGGTGTGTGTAATTGCTATTATTTATAGGGAATCGATACTACCGATTTTCGTCGCGAAGCAACGAAAATCGGAATCGATCCCTCTACGGTAACATGCGGAATACCGAATGAGATATACACTATATAATTTACAAAAATGTCCTTCCGGCACGTGCACAAAGCGTCTGACTTCGGTTTTTTTTAAAGAATACGCCTTTTTCCATGTGCCTAATAAGCGTCTACATAACTTGTCCGAACCGCAACGTCTTGCACATCAGTACAAATATGGGCGGTGATGTTTTTATTCCAAAATCACCTTTAAAATGATACCGAATCGATCCATCTACGGTAATATGCGATATACCGGATGAGATATTTACTGACAATTTAAAAAATATGTGTCCTTCCGTGCTATCTTAGACAGTTCTGTTTAAATGTTATTGGATGAGTTGAAGTCGGATCGGTTCCCGATTGAGGCAGTGCCTTATTTCTTATTATTCATTAACAAATTTACTCATATCGTTCTGTTATTGATTTGATTCTTAATATCTATTCTAGTTCACTTTTTCAATGTTTGTAATAAACGCACACATAGGATTAATATTTTGTTCCTCCTTGTTTACAGTATATCTACTGTCAAGGAAACTTAACTGCTTTGATAAATTCGGAATGTGTATACATATGATTATCTCTCATGTCATAAGAACACATGAAAAATTACAACTGCACTGTCATGCTTCTAGCATTATCGCACTCAAATTAATGTGATGATTATAAATGCGTTGATAGGAACTCTATTGCGAAAAGACAATGAGTGGTGATGTTACATTTTCCTGACCTAAAGTTGTAGTTTAGAGATAAAAATAGAACGTTCCGGTAGATTTCTCGGATGCAGAATACAGCCAGAGAGCCAAGCATTACAAAGCAGGCCAGCAACAAAACAAAACTGTTGTGGAATGATTTTGAAGATTGCTTCAAAATCTAACAAAAGTACATTTTAATTAAAATATACGAAAAAGAAAAATAGGTAAGGTGTAGAGAAAAAGATTTGACTTCTGGAAGAAGTGGAAAAAAGCAAGAATGAACATTCAACAGGGAATGACACACTCAAGATTCTCCGTCTTCCTACACTGCAAACCACAGCAGCGCAAACATGGACGTACCCGAGATAAACAAACGGACAAGCAAAAACACAACATAGTGGGGCACCGCCTGAAACGGCCGGTGGGCACCTAACTTCACTCATAGTACAGGGACATGGAATGCAAATGCATGGGGGAGGGAGGAAAGAGACACACTACCAGCAAACAAGATAATATACGAACATAAAATACGAAACTGTCAAAAAAAATTTGAAAAAAGGGGTACAACGGAAACGGGGTTCTTTAAATGCGTTAAGGGCTTGTCATCCTCGAACTTACCTATTTAACAAGTTAGACAGTCTCCACGCAGAGAAAGACACTACTTTATGTATAGGTGACAAAATACCAGGTTATATAAGGTAAAACATAAAAGGGTCGATTTAAGGTATAAAGACTATTAAAAGAAAGAATATTATTCAAAATGTTCATAAATTGATCATAGAATAAATATAATGTAATCACATTTAGCCACAAAATGAAAAATCTGTAAACGAAAGTGTTTAACTTTTTTTAACGGCCGTGTGGTGGACATAAAAACGTCGTCCCGTACTTGGATCTAGTATTGTTTTTTTCTGGTTCTTTGAAATCATGGAGTCAATTAAATATTTATGTGTTAGACTATGTGCACTTTCCATTACCTCTAATGAATAGACTCGATCAAACCTAGACTGCTATCATTTAGCTCGGTTGCATTCTATGCTTCTAAAGAATCTTTATATTAAAGACTTTAGTACAAAGGTGTGTTTTCATATGATATATATAATTATATGATATATATAATTTTAATTCTTCACTGCAAGTGCTTTCCAGTGTGCATATCTTCAGGCATTTTACATTTTGAACAAATTATTAATATAATTAATTATAATAATTATTGAAAAACCTCAGAAGTGTACTGCTGTTATTCCTTGGAAATTGAACTTTTATATATTTAATACCTGCAAAAGGATTTTACTGACATTTATATATAAGAGAGAAAACTTTGGCCAGAAAGATAAATTTTTTCATAACAAAGATTTCCTTATACACGAGTTCGCTACAAATGATTTTTACTAAATAAGATTCCCCTATAAGCAGATATCGGGAGTTGTTATGAATGTCTTACGTGTAAACAATACTTCACAATCACAACAGCAAATTCATATATTGCCGCCTATATTACTGATGTGCTAGAATATGGTTGACAATTGAACGATAGAAATATAATCTTGAGATCATTATTTAGTTATTCTAACTATAAGCAATATCTAATAAGATTTCCACAATACTGATATTGTGCTGTGCTTTTTCTGACACAGTATTAAAGCAGATATCTATATGTTGGATGCATTCTATAGTCTATTTCCAGTAATTGTACCTAATAATGGTAATGTCTACGGGGCCTCCGTAGCCAACAGGTTAAGTTCGCTGACTTCAATATCACTTGCCCTTCACCGATATAGGTTAGAAGCATCTATCGAGGCGTTGAATCTTTCATGTGAGGGAGCCATCCAGCTGGCTTACGGAAGATAGGTGGTTCTACCCGGGTGCCCTCTCGTGGTGAAATAATGCAAGGAGGGTCACCTGAGGTCGTCGTCCTCCACCCTCAAAGCTGGAAAGTCGCCTTGACTTATAATTGTGTCGATGCGACGTTAAAAACAAAAGATAATAAACAGACCATTAGAATATGTAAATGTAAATTGTGTTGACTCGCCTGGATAAAGTACATACTTTGACAAGGAATATTCATGTTCAAGCTTTAGATATAAAGTCTAATATAAAGATTACAGCGATTCCCATAAGCTTAATGCAAACCCATCTTGCCCTGTCCTGTACCCTGAAGGTATATATGAACCTGTGAAACTATCTTGTTTATAGGTTTACTCTTTCCATCAGTTAAGGTCAACCTATCACCTATTGTGCCATTTTAGTAACTTGCTGCGGACGACAGAGATCACATGACTGTAACGACAGGTCAACTTACGTATAACATGACCAAACTTGACATAAAAACAATCGGACAGAATCAGAAAAGCAAGTCAGAATATTTATATAAACTGTAAATGAACTGAATTTGTGATGCTAATGTTAAAGATATCTGACTGTATAAAATCACGCTAATTAGAAGTAGAGGTATAATAAGCATATAGATTGTGACAGTGCCAATATGAATGAGGTTCAAAAAGGCAAATGTGAATAAAGTCTAAATGTATTACAACATATTACAACATGCTTTGACGTATATGCCTAGTGCATGATGTTTGTTTTAATATTTTACACACATGGCATATTTGGGTGGTTATGTTTCCGGTGCCGCCCATAGGAAGCAAGCTAGATCGCAGGGTTGTGAGTTCATCCCCGGGCGAGGCGCAAGTTTCATTTCATTTGGTCGCTTAAGTGACTGAGCGGAAACTGTATTTCTTTCCTGTTTTAAGGAATGAAGGCTTTATCCTCTCTAAAGTTTCCATTTCGTTTATAGATGATGATGTTGCAGATGATGATGAAGATGCTGATGATGTTGCTGATGTAGAAGAAGATGACCTTGACGTAGATGAAGATAGGGAAGGAGACCTGCTCCTTACCCTTTTGGCTGTTGGTGCTGGTAATGTTACATGTTTCCGTTTTCCTGAAAATACTGCTTGTGGGCGTGTGGCAATTCTCTTAGTAGGGGAATGATTTTCTTTGTTAAAGTTATCAATCGTTAATGTGTCTATTTGATTTATGAACTCTTGTAAGCTTTCTTCTGCTGCGGTTCCTCTTTCCCCTGTTACAGTATTAAATCTTATAAAATCCTGTCTACTACGATGGCACATAGCCCCTGGTGTATTCCTCAGAAACACTTTCCCACACCGTGTGCATTTATAGTTAACCTTTGAGTGTTGTTCGATAAGATGTGCTCTGCATTTTCCCTTTGTCGTGAAATGCATGTCCATGCAAATCTTGCGGTTGATAGCAAACCCAATAGTAAAGATAAGAACCTAGGGCATAATGTAGACGTACAAACTGAAATAGATGTAGAAAATTTAGACTTAGAGTATGTAACTGAATTGCAGAGGTCAGACCCAATAATCAAACATGTGTTGAACTGGTTTGACATAAACGAGAAACCAGACTGGAATAATGTTTCTGAACATAGTGTAGAGTTAAAATATTTCTGGTATAGGTGGGAATCTCTTGTTGTAAAAGAGAATATTTTGTACAGAAAGTGGGAGAATGATGTTGGAAATTCAGTTGAGTTCCAACTTGTGTTACCAAAGTGCCTCACTAGGTATGTGTTGACACAGTTACATGATACTGTGACAAGTGGTCACTTAGGGGTTAAGAAAACTTTAAGAAGGGTCAGACAAAGATTTTTTTGGTATGGCCAAAGAAAGGATGTAGAAATATGGTGTAAGAAATGTATAGTTTGCGCTTCCAGAAAAATGCCATACAAGAAATTCAAAGCACCAATGAGAAAATTCAATTCTGGGGAAAGATGGGAAAGAATTGCGATAAGGTAGGAAAAGCTAATATAGGACTACTGGTTAAAGCAGATTTCAAGGTGATAAAAGCTTGTTCACATTCTGAGGTCCACACAAACTTGTGACCTTTTTCTGAGAGTGCATGCAAAGGTTTGGCAATAGTTGAGAACCCTGGGATAAATTTTCTGTAAAATGAAACAAGTGATGTAAAACTTTTTACATCTTTAGCTGTTCTGGGTCTCGGCCATTCTTGAACACTTTTAACTTTATCTGGGCATGTTGAAACACCATCCTCACTGATCACATGACCTAAAAATGTAACCTGTTTTTGAAGGAAATTACACTTCTTGGGGTGTAATTTAAGATTAGCCTGTCTCAATCTGTCCATAACTTCTTGCAAATTTACCAAAGCTTGTGAATACACTAGGACTATTACAAAGACCAAAAGCTAATTTACAAAATTGCCATTGTTGACCACCTTGCAAGCTAAATGCTGTTTTAGGCCGACTCTCTTTCTCGATATCAATTTGCCAAAATCCAGCCTTAAGATCACAGACTGAGAACCATTTTGCAGACGATAAGGCGTCTAAATTATCATCTATTCTAGGGAGAGGCTGATACTCTTTCTTTGTGGCAAAATTCAATTTTCTGAAGTCACAGCAAAATCTGATAGATTTATCAGGTTTTGTTACCATTAGAATCGGTGACAGCCATGGAGAACATGCAGGTTCGATAATACCATCTTCAGACATTTTCTTGATTTCGGCCTCTGCCGCTTTACGTTTTGCTAGTGGTACACGATAAGGATATGTCTTAACCGGTTCCGAATCACCAGTGTCTATCTTATGTGTAACCAAATCAGTGTGACCAATGTCCCTATCATTTCGTGAAAATACATCTTGATTCTTTATGAGGAATTGTTTTAACTTTTCCTTTTGTTCATTATCCAAATGCACAGATGACTTCTCAATTACACTAGTTAGGTGCTCGGGCACGGCTTTACTACTATCTGCTAACTTTTGTACATTATGGTTAACATTTCTGACTGCTACAGGTTCATTGACAGTGACAGGTTCTAATACAGCAGTAACTGTATTTTCATAAACTGTGCATGGTTCACTTGAAAAATTTGCAATTCTCATGGGAAATTTGCCATTTTCTGGACTAATTAAAGTCTACTAACAAACCTGATTTCTTAGCAAATTTTACATTTGGCTCTACCAGACATTCTCTATCCTTACTCAAGCTATCTAAAGGTTTGCCTTCTACAATCATTTCTGTTTCAGGGGGAATAACTACAGTTTCAGTTACAGCAATTCTACAACAACTGGCTGGCACATCCTTTTGATTCATGAAACATGGAATTCTCTCCCCTTTCAAAGCAATATACCCCTTACTCAACATTATGTCACAATTGTGTTTAAACAGAAAATCTAACCCAATAATGGCTGGTTGCTTTATGTCAGCTATTAAAAACTCATGAACAATTTTCTGTTTTCCAATACAAATTTCTATTTCTGCTTTTCCATGAAAAGATGATGACTCACCAGTTACAGTACAAAGTGAACTTTGCACAGCCTGGATAACTGGTCTCATAGAATAAGGCCATTTCTCAACGGTTTCTTTACTTATTATACTGACATTTGCGCCACTATCAATAAGCATAGTCAAATTAGATTCTATTATTGTAGCTGAAACAAAATATCCATGGTCAGAACCTAAGTTATTTAATGCAATTTGGGACCTTTTTGAGTTGTCGAGCTGCGATCCCCCCAGCTTGACTTGTTGTCGTTTCCCTGGATTTGTCTGTTGAACCTGTGTTGGTCTGTATTTTGGTAAGACCATCTATTATTTTGGGTACCACTGTTGTTGGGACCATTGTTGTAAAACCCATTATTATGAGGTCTATGGTTATCATAGTGCCTGTAATAATTGCCATTTCTCTGATATTTTGATCTGTTTTCATTTTGAATCCTATTTCTAGATTGATGGTAGGTTTGGTTTGAGCTCTGACTCTTACTGCCATTATTGCTTTGCCAACTATTTGTCTGTCTATTTTGACTGCCTACTCTTTCTAGTCCTACGCTATTTTCTACTTGGGATGAGCTTGCAGTATTTTCTTTTGAATTATTGACCTTATCTACAGTACAGACAAGCTTATTTCTATTTCTGTCAGCTAATCTATGTGCTTCCATACGTACTGCTATTTTCTCGGCTTCAGAAATAGTCTTTGGTGCTATTTCTCGTAATCTTAACCTTATGTCAGAGTCATTCAGGGCATCTATAAAATTATCAAGAGATAAGGCCTCGATAACATCTTGACTACCAGTCGGATATGCTAGTCTAGTCATTTTTCTAATTGATTGAGCCATTTCCGGAATGGTCTCCCCTTTTCCACGAACACGACTTTTTAACTGAGTTCGAAATACCTCAGCCTTGTTTTCGGAACCAAACCTTGCCTTGAGTTTCTCTTCTAGCGAACAAAAATCGCGCCTTTCGCGTTCATTCATTTCACTTAAAAGTGAACGAGCCCCACCTGTAAGACTACTGGCCAAGTACAATGATTTCTGCGCATAGTCCCATCCATTTATTTCTGTCGTTATTTGAAACTGAGCAAGAAAATCTTGCAAGTCTTCATCACCACTATAAGTTTGGGGTCTCATTTTTAGGTTGTTTGTGGGTCGGGCTATGGACAAATTCTGATATGTGGGTACCATTTCATGTACAGACTGTTGAATATTTTGACCATTTGACAGACAGTTATTATTTTCTGCCCCATTTCTTGAATCATAACAAGATTCATTTTGTGCTTCATAACTACTTGTGGCCCTTGTCACTTGATGATTGAATCTTATTTCTGGGTCCGGATGTTCTATCTCAGACATTTTAGATTTTACAGTACATAGTTCAGTTTCTACCTTACTCATTTGTTTTTGCAGTTGGGAATTTACATTTTGAATAGTATTACCCAAACTAGTAATTTTTTGTATAACTTGAGACATCTGGCTTCCCATATAATTTTCAAGGTCTCTTATTCTAGAGTTTTCAGTTTCAACTGGTTGTGGGGCAGGGTTTGGCGAGCAAACAGAACTATTCTCATTTATACTAGTATTAATACTAGTCTCATTTCTCTCAGTAGTGTCATTTTCATTGGATGAGACATTTCTTGAGGCACTGCCTCCAAAATCATAAACATGTAAATACTCATCCATTTTATTTTTGTATTAATTTTTCTGTGATACTGTTAATTATGAATTTACAAATGTATGAATTTTAAAAGCTTTCTTTTATTTGAAATATTGTAAAATACTATATTTGTTTATAACTAAACTATATTGTCATTTCTCTTTTCAGAAAGAAAAATTCCTGTCACTGATCCGATCAACAGTGCTGGTGAAGAAGAAATAAGTGTAGTTTTATGTAGATCTACAGTTTCAATCATTAAATCAGACTATCAACCCACTGTTCATTTTCTGTAATCAAAACTCATTGATTAATAATGGGAGCTATTGTACTCAATAATCACAAACACCAAGTCAAGAACTTATCATTTATTATCCAGTAACTGTACATCTGGTTCAAACATCCGGTTGGAAAATAACCGACACTTTGTATAAAGTCAACAGAATTATCTGTTACATTACCAGGTTTCTCAAATCCTTTTAACCGTCCAAATGATATTTCTGTTTTTAGACACAGAAAAGTTAGTGTCTTGTGAATAACCAAATTTCAAATATCTCTATTTATTATTTATCTGTGAATCAATCATCTATCAGTCAATCATCAATCAGTCTATCAATCTATCTATCTATCCCACTTCTGACACCAAATGTTGTTTCCCCTAAAATGAGAATGATGTTCTCTTTTCTGTGAGTCAGGATTTAAAAAGGCTTAAGCTTATCGGGCGTTTAATAGAGGTAACAACATAATAGGAAATTGGGTTCGGTTCTAATCTACAGAGACAAGAAAGATATGTCCAGTTCTATCTATTTTATTAAAGGTCTAATACACCTTTATTTATAAATTCACACAACAACAGACAGTTAAACTTTTTTATAATAGAATCTGGTTAAACCAGATTGTGCATTATCAATGTCGGTTTTCAATATAAATACATACAAGTCCGAGTTCCAAGCATACCAGATATATTAAATGAATGATACGGTAGAAATTCTTATTTGACCGGAATGGGTCAAGTCAAGATCTGGTCAAGTTCCAGATTGGGTCAAGTTCCAAAAGTGGGTTAAACCTTCTAATAAATAAATTAGATTTATATAAAAATGGTTAAAGATCTAGGATCAGTGACAGGTTAAATGTTTAATTAATTAAAACGGGTCTTAACCTCCATGTGAGGGTACATTTTCATGTAGCAGCCGGTTTAAGCCTTCTAGCGCTACTGTTTACAAAAGATGCTGAGTGGACTTAAATAGAATAAGGGCGCGCGACCTAGTACAATATGACGTCACACGGTGCAAGAATACACAACGTGCAGTATAGCGCGGTCTGCTTGGAACTCGCATAACTCGATAAAACAAGCGAGTTAAAAGCTGAAATCGGTCTCAAAATGAAGCTAAGACATTATATGATCTATAGAAATCGGTAATACAGATTGTCAGACAGAATTATGCGTGAAAATGGCGATAAAACTAGTACCAAATCTGGATCACGAGGCGCTTGTTGAAAAGGTAAACAAAGAAAGTACAGCGCCCCGTTATTTTGTAAGACACAAAAACAATGTTCATAGCATTATAACAATATAATAAATTATGTTGAGATGATCGCCTTGAAATATTGATCGTCCTAGGTGTCCACAGTTCTCTTCGTACTAATTCGCAAATGTCTATTATGGGAAGCATAAGGATAATTAATCGCTGGGTACAAATGTAATGTGATGATGATTGTTAAGTCTGCAAACATATTGTAAGAAATGGATGCAACGGAATTACCTAGAAATCTCGATAAAATGAAACGATTTTAACTTCCTGTTTAAAATGAGTTCCTTTTCCTGTTTATAGACTGATTTCGTAAATTTTATCAATGAAACATCTTAAGTACTAGTCATTGGGTTGACAACTGTTGTATAAAAGTGGACTTGTTTTGCAAGCATTTTATTGATAGTGGATAGCAAAACAATACCAATGCAAGATTAGTCAGGTAAATGGAGTTGAATATAAATTAGGTGTTTTAGATGACAGCATTTTAGATGACTGTGGTACTGGATAGTAGGTTTGTATGTTCTTCTAAACGGAGCTGTTGATTCTGGTTGCTAAAACATTAACAACATTTATACCTTTAATCTCCAGATGTTTATAAAAGTATGTTGTCTGTTTTGCAGAAAAAGAAGAAGGATTTAATTTCTTATTATTTGAAAAAGAACTGAACGACGATAAATATCTGGAGAGGATAATGTGTTCCTCACAAAGGATTTCAGTTGTTATTATTGCAATTATACTGATATGGAAGATCTCACAGGCAGAGAGCCAGCTATGTCGGGTTACACGTCGCGGCTGCAGGGACACCAGATTGAATCGTTGGGGCAGAGGTCGGTGTGCTAGACTTGGCGACATATTAGATAAAATTATGAGATGTCACCGGTATGGTTCACGTTGCCGATGCAACGTAGTTGGCAATAAACCGGGGAATATTGGAACAGATTATGACGGGTCTGAATACTATGACAATTTTTTGTATTCTGAAATATATTAAACAGTTTTACAAAAATCAAAATGGCTACAATATTACATTCCTTTAAAATTTGGAAACATTCTGCTTCTCGTTAGACTAATAGTGCCAAAATGGGAGGATATTTGAACATTAATGTTCTGTGTTTATTAAACAAACTTTGAGAATATGAGATTTAATATCAATTGATTTTTGTTTAAATTATCTTATTACAGTACACAAAGATATATCTTTTGTTGATATATACTTTAAAGAAGCACCACAAAATAATTGTATTCTTTTGTATTTCCATGATGGTAATTATATATGCTTTGAATGAAGAAAATGAGTATACATACAAACAAATTGACAGTGACATGTATAAGGCCAGAACAATGTGTTTAATATCTAAATATAGTATTAAATTAATGTAGTAGTATGCACAGTACTTGATGTATTAAGTTGAGTTTAGACCACACTTCTACAGTGAAAATTATTATTCTATGTTTATAAAACTATACTTAAAAGAGAATGACTGAATAAGTTTGAAGTTGCGAAAACACATTAATTCAAGGAGGGCCTAAATTGTCCACCTTTCACCTTGTAGAATATCTCTATTATACAGGTATTATCAGAATAATTTGCACGAAGTACAAATGGGAGGAAAAAGTAGGTCACTAGGTCGTGGTAGGTCTTTAAGTATCATAATTAATGTACTGTTGAATGTTGTTTTTTTAGCCGCAAGTTTTTATTTCCCTGTATATACATGACACCTAATTTGTTAAACGATAACACAGCATCGCAAAAATATAATATTTATCTCAACATTGTAGAAAACGTTTCGAACCTGAAGATGTAATTAAAGACAATATATCAGAAAAAGTATTGAAACATTCTACATGTATTTGCTATGTTTTTCTTTCTTACGTACAGGAAACATGTTGCTCCTTTTGTGCATGAAAAAAAAAATAACAATGAGCACTTAAGTTTTATGTTGAAGGTTTTGAAAGTACCAGCAGATGATAAGTCTAAGTCAGGTACATGCTTTTGTTTTTTATTGCAGTTATTTCAGTGGAATTCGACTGTTCCTAAAACAACCATGATTTCTATGCTTAATAGTGTATCGATTTCTGAAAATTGCCTTACAAGAACATTTGTTGTGTTGGTCATTTACCAGACATTGCTTTGAAAGAAACATTTTACGTGGTGGATAATATACATAATAAGACACAATACACACATGTGATGAATAGCAGAAAGAGCTAATGGGTAACTTATGTAATGAAATATCTATTAACATAGTGAGGAATTTAGCTCGCCTGCTAAGCTCAGTAAACAGAGCGCAGATCTATGGATCGCTAGGTCGTGAGTTCGATCCAAGGGCGATCCGTATGTTCTCCGTGACGATTTGTTACGACATTGTGTCCTTCACTGATTCGTGTTGGGAAGTTGATGACAGTTAGTTACGGAGAACAGGCTTGTACTGGTACTGAATCCAGGAACGCTGGTTAGGTTATCCCTCCGCCGTTACATAACTTAAATACTGTTGAAAAACAAACAAATACAAAGAACAATATAGATTAAGCAATACATGGCAATATACAGGCAAACCATCTGGTACGGTATAATATAGATCAAGCTGTATATGTGTGGATGGCAGTGTCCTTGGAATTTGGGTTTTACGTTGCATTTTCTCTGGTACTTACTTTACTACTAACAAGATTTTAAATAACTTGAACCAGTCCCAACTTACATTGTAGTTTTTGGCCAAAATGGCACAGTTTCAGTGAAACAGTCTAGGTATAGTTTATCCATGACCGAGGCCCCTTACTTTTGAAAATCAGCAAAACGAAACCAAACACAATCTATACCGTATAATGTGATGTAAAATTGTTCTTTTTGAGTGTAGTAAAAACACGCTCACAAAACAATTTCTATTGTGTTTAAAAAGGATACTATCAAAATACAATTTTCGAAATTATCTCATACAATATTTTCATTTGCCTTCTTGGCTAAGTGGTCAAGATGCCCAAAACTGCCTGCAAAAAGAGATCTTCCTCTACCACCATAAACTGAAGTCGCCATAATACCGTATAGCGGGTTATTTCTACGGGGGAAATATTTCTGCGATTCTGCGGTCTCTCGGTAAAATCGCAAAAATATTTCCAGCAGAATATTCATCCAACAAAAATTTAAAACGTAAAAAAAATCTGCATTGTTTTCATCAACGTTGTTTCACGATATGTTTCCCACGGTTATCCGAAGTTCACATTTGCATGGTCTAATTATTTGAAATGACCGTCGTCATCTAATAATTACCGATAATGATATAATTAGGTGTGATGGTCAATCAAAATCCTAACTGTTAATCCCTTAGAAAACGTTTCTTTATTTTGTTTCTTTGTTAGATTTTTTGTGAATGTAATATACTGAGTGAATTTCACTTGAGTTGTTCTTATCAATCCCTTATGAACATCTTCCAAACTATACCCGAGTTAAACCTTTATACTTATGTAACCGTTATGCCGATATACCGTAGTTTGCAGTTCTAGTGTGTACAATTGTTGTTGAACTTATATTTGTTCAATATTATGTTATTATATCCTACAATACATTCATTAAAATCAAAGCTATTTAACAGCAGTTACTGGTAATTTAGTTTATTGTTTTCATACGTTCTCATTCTCACGACGTCCGATCATGCGGGAAATACCTCTTCCTTGGTATCAAAAACGCAGAAATTTCACGTCCTTTTATGTGAAAACGCAGAAATTAAACACGCAGAAATTACTTTCACAATTTTTGGGACCAAAACGCAGAATATTTTGACCGCAGAAATAACCTGCTATACGAAACCTTAATTTAGCCGGTGTGAAAACAAAAGAAAAAACAAAAAAGATTGCGAAAGTAAGAACGGGGAGGCTACTCGAGAAGAAACCAACTTGTAATATTTTTGTATTTTAAGTGAGTGAGTAAGTTAGATTTTACGGCGAACCGACACAAAAAGGCCATATATCGCCGAAAACAAGCGCTTTTGAAAACGTAAATTGTAAAGCATCTCTTAAAACAATTATGTAAAAATGTATAAACATATAAAATGTAAAGTAAATTGTAAAGCACGTCTAAAACATTTATGCAAAAACGTATATAAAGGGTTAAAATATTAGTGACATGTTGCTCCTTGTGTGCATGAAAAAAAGAACAATGAACACTTTCAGTTTTATGTTGAAGGTTTTGAAAGTACCAGCAGATGATAAGTCAGGAACATGCTTTTGTATTTTATTGCAGATATTGCAATTATTTCAGTGGTATTCGACTGTTCCTAAAACAACCACGATTTCTATGCTTCATACCAAATTGATTTCTGAAAATTGCCTTACAAGAACATATTTGTTGTGTTGGTCATTTACCAGACATTGCTTTGAAAGAAACATTTTACGTGGTGGATAATATACATAATAAGACACAATACACACATGTGATGAATAGCAGAAAGAGCCAATTACGGGCAACATATGTAAAAACATAGTAAGGAATTTAGCCCGCCCGCTAAGCTCAGTAAACAGAGCGCAGATCTATGGATCGCTAGGTCATGAGTTCGATCCAAGGGTGATCCGTATGTTCTCCGTGAAAATAGTATTTTTCTTAGCTTCTAAATACCTTGAAGCATGTTTACTCCCCCGCAAAGACTTTTTTCGGGTGGGGGAGGATATATAGCAGTTAGCTTGTCGGTCGGTACGTCCGTTGGTGTTCATGGTTTCCGGAAAATAACTCCTGAAACACGTCGATTTTGCGGTCAGTAGATGAAAGGTCAAGGTCGCAATGACATGTAACAGTTCAACGGTTTCCGGATGATAACTTGAGAACGCTTGGGCCTAGGTTCATAAATTTTAATTCACAGGTGTAACATTGTGAAATACAGGTCAAGTTCGACTTTGAGGTAAGTAGGTCAAAGGTCAAGGTCACAATTTTCTGGTCCTTTGGGATCATGGAGTCCAGTCAACATATGTGTAATAGAGTTTCGCTTAAGCCGGTGCTAGGGGGCGTGAGAGGTGTTGCACATTTCATTACCTCTCATGAACAGACTCAATCAAACCGAGTCTGCTATTATTCTTCTTGGTTGCATTCTTTGCTTCCAAAGGATCTTTTTACAGATTTTATTAACTATCACAACAGCAGTCTTTAAGTGCCGTGTGGCGGCTGTAAAATGTCTCCCCGTACTTGGATTCAGTGTTGTTATATTTTCTGGTCCTTTGGGATCATGGAGTCCATTCAACATATGTGTAATAGAGTTTCGTTTAAGCCGGTGCTAGGGGGCGTGAGAGGTGTTGCACATTTCATTACCTCTCACGAACAGACTCACTCAAACCGAGTCTGCTATTAATCTTCTTGGTTGCATTCTTTGCTTCCAAAGGATCTTTTTACAGATTTTATTGACTATCACAACAGCAATCCTTAATGCCGTGTGGACATTGTAAAAAAGTTCCCGTACTTGATCAGTGTTGTAAATATTTTCTGGTCCTTTGGGATCATGGAGTCCAGTCAACATATGTGTAATAGAGTTTCGTTTAAGCCGGTGCTAGGGGGCGTGAGAGGTGTTGCACATTTCATTACCTCTCACGAACAGACTCAATCAAACCTAGTCTGCTATTATTCTTCTTGGTTGCATTCTTTGCTTCCAAAGGATCTTTTTACAGATTTTATTAACTATCACAACAGCAATCTTTAAGTGCCGTGTGGCGGCTGTAAAAAGTCTCCCCGTACTTGGATTCAGTGTTGTTATATTTTCTGGTCCTTTAGGATCATGGAGTCCATTCAACATATGTGTAATAGAGTTTCGCTTAAGCCGGTGCTAGGGGGCGTGAGAGGTGTTGCACATTTCATTACCTCTCATGAACAGACTCACTCAAACCGAGTCTGCTATTAATCTTCTTGGTTGCATTCTTTGCTTCCAAAGGATCTTTTTACAGATTTTATTGACTATCACAACAGCAATCCTTAAGTGCCGTGTGGCGGCTGTAAAAAGTCTCCCCGTACTTGGATTCAGTGTTGTTATATTTTCTGGTCCTTTGGGATCATGGAGTCCATTCAACATATGTGTAATAGAGTTTCGGTTAAGCCGGTGCTAGGGGCGTGAGAGGTGTTGCACATTTCATTACCTCTCATGAACAGACTCAATCAAACCGAGTCTGCTATTACTCTTCTTGGTTGCATTCTTTGCTTCCAAAGGATCTTTTTACAGATTTTATTAACTATCACAACAGCAATCTTTAAGTGCCGTGTGGCGGCTGTAAAAAGTCTCCCCGTACTTGGATTCAGTGTTGTTATATTTTCTGGTCCTTTGGGATCATGGAGTCCATTCAACATATGTGTAATAGAGTTTCGCTTAAGCCGGTGCTAGGGGGCGTGAGAGGTGTTGCACATTTCATTACCTCTCATGAACAGACTCAATCAAACCGAGTCTGCTATTAATCTTCTTGGTTGCATTCTTTGCTTCCAAAGGATCTTTTTACAGATTTTATTAACTATCACAACAGCAATCTTTAAGTGCCGTGTGGCGGCTGTAAAAAGTCTCCCCGTACTTGGATTCAGTGTTGTTATATTTTCTGGTCCTTTGGGATCATGGAGTCCATTCAACATATGTGTAATAGAGTTTCGCTTAAGCCGGTGCTAGGGGCGTGAGAGGTGTTGCACATTTCATTACCTCTCATGAACAGACTCAATCAAACCGAGTCTGCTATTATCTTCTTGGTTGCATTCTTTGCTTCCAAAGGATCTTTTTACAGATTTTATTGACTATCACAACAGCAATCCTTAAGTGCCGTGTGGCGGCTGTAAAAAGTCTCCCCGTACTTGGATTCAGTGTTGTTATATTTTCTGGTCCTTTGGGATCATGGAGTCCATTCAACATATGTGTAATAGAGTTTCGTTTAAGCCGGTGCTAGGGGGCGTGAGAGGTGTTGCACATTTCATTACCTCTCATGAACAGACTCAATCAAACCGAGTCTGCTATTATTCTTCTTGGTTGCATTCTTTGCTTCCAAAGGATCTTTTTACAGATTTTATTAACTATCACAACAGCAATCTTTAAGTGCCGTGTGGCGGCTGTAAAAAGTCTCCCCGTACTTGGATTCAGTGTTGTTATATTTTCTGGTCCTTTAGGATCATGGAGTCCATTCAACATATGTGTAATAGAGTTTCGCTTAAGCCGGTGCTAGGGGGCGTGAGAGGTGTTGCACATTACCTCTCATGAACAAACTCAATCAAACCGAGTCTGCTATTATTCTTCTTGGTTGCATTCTTTGCTTCCAAAGGATCTTTTTACAGATTTTATTATGTTTTCAACACAACTTTTTCTCAGCAATACATGACCTTTTTGTGTCGATTTGCCGTAAAATCCAACTGACTCACTCACTATAAATGAACTGTATAACAAACACCTGATATACAGCGAACCGTGATTTGAGCCGTCGGTATGTGAAATTGCTGTTATTTATAGGCAATCGATACTACCGATTTTCTTCGCGGAGCAACGAAAATCGGAATCGATCCCTCTACGGTAACATGCGATATACCGAATGAGATATACACTATCGAATTAAAAAAATGTGTTCTTCCGGCATGTGCACAAAGCGTCTGACTTCGGTTTTTTGAAAGAATACGCTTTTTCCTTGTGTCTAATAAGCGTCTACATAACTTGTCCGAACCGCAAAGTCTTGCACATCAGTACAAATATGGGCGGTGATGTTTTTATTCCGAAATCTACCGAATCGATCCATCTATGGTAGCATGCGATAAACCGAATGAGATATTTACTGGCAATTTTTTTTTTAAAAATGTGTCATTCCGTGCTACCATTAAACAGTTCTGTTCAAATGTTATTATTATTATTATTATTATTATTATTATTACCACATTTATATAGCACTCTTTTCATGCACGTGTACAAAAGTGCTTCACAGAAAAATTGCAAAAATACTAACAAATACGCATACAAAAATAATGCATTCCACATTAACAAAATTCATAAATGTAAAACGTATAGATTAAACAAGATAAACATACATACATACATATTTAAAAGTATTTAGGTTACCCTAGAATAAAATACTGTTCTACGCAGTATTATTAAGAAGAAGAAGGAAAAAAGCATCAATGTATCGGTCACTTAACAAAATATTGTACAAAAAAGTGGGTTTTTAGCAGGCTTGGATATAGACATGTTATGGGATGAGTTGAAGTCGGATAGATTCCCAATTGAGGCAGTGCCTTATTTCTTATTATTCATTAACAAATTATTAACTCATATGGTTCTGTTATTGATTTGATTATAAATATCTGTTCTAGTTCACTTTTTCAATGTTTGTAATAAACGCACACATAGGATTAATATTTTGTTCCTTCTTGTGTACAGTATATCTACTGTCAAGGAAACTTAACTGCTTTGATAAATTCGGAATGTGTATACATATGATTATCTCTCATGTCATAAGAACATATGAAAAAATTACAACTGCACTGCCATACTTCTAGCATTATCGCACTGAATTAAATGTAATGATTATAAATGCGTTGATAGGAACTCTATTGCGAAAAGACAATGCGTGGTAATGTTACATTTTCCTGACCTATAGTTGTATTTTACAGATAAAAATAGAAGGTTTGGGTAGATTTCTCGGATGCAGAATACAACGAGACAGCCTAGCATCACAAAGCAGGCCAGCAACAAAACAAAACTGTTGTGGAATGATTTTGAAGATTGTTTGCTTCAAAATCTAACAAAAGTACATTTTAATTAAAATAAACGAAATACAAAATAGGTAAGGAGTAGAGAAAAAGATGGGGCTTTTGGTAGAAGTGGGAAAAAGCAAGAATGAACATTCAGCAGAGAAAGACACACCCAAGATTCTACGTCTTCCTACACAGCAAACCACAGCAGCGCAAACATAGACGTGCCCGAGACAAACAAACGGACAAGCAAAAAAGAAAAAAAAAACAACATAGTGGGGCATCGCCTAGGGGCGGCCGGTGGGCACTAAACCTCACTCATAGTAAAGGGACATGGAATGCAAAAGCATGGGGGAGGGAGGAAAGAGACACACTACCAACAGTCAAGATAATATACAAACATAAAATAGGAAACTGACAAAAAAAAAACAATTTGAAAAAAGGGGTACCACGGAAACGTGGTTCTTTAAATGCGTTAAGGGTATCTCATCCTCGCCGTTACCTTTTTAACAAGTTAGACATTCTCTCCGCAGAGAAAGACACTACTTCATGTATAAGTGACAAAATACCAGGTTATATGAAGTAAAACATAAAAGGGTCAATTTAAGGTATAGAGACTATTAAATGAAATAATGTTATTATTCAAAATGTTCATAAATTGATCATAGAATAAATATAATGTAATCACATTTAGCAACAAAATGAAAAATTTGTAAGCGAAAGTGTTTAACTTTTTTAACGGCCGTGTGGCGGACATAAAAACGTCGTCCCGTACTTGGATCTAGTATGGTTATTCTTTTTTTGGTCCTTTGAAATCATGGAGTCAATTAAATATCTATGTGTTAGAGATCAGCTTAAGCAGTTTCCATTACCTCTAATGAATAGACTCGATCAAACCTAGACTGCTATCATTTAGCTCGGTTGCATTCTATGCTTTTAAAGAATCTTTATATTAAAGATTTTCGTACAAAGGTGTGTTTTCATATGATATATATAATTATATATTTTTAATTCTTCACTGCAAGCGCTTTCAATTGTGCATATCTTCATGCATTTTACATTTATTGAAACACCTCAGAAGTCTACTGCTGTTATTCCTTGGAAATCGAACTTTTATATATTTGATACCTGTACAAGGACTTTACTGACTTTTTAATATATATATATATCTGGCCAAAGTTTCTCTTGTATATATATATATACAAGAGAAACTTTGGCCAGAAAGATAAAAATGTTCACAACACAGATTTCCTTATAAACGAGTTCGCTATAAGTGATCTCTACTAAATATGATTATTTAGCAGATATTATGAATGTCTCACTTGTAAACAATACTTCGCAACAGCAAATTCATATATTGCCGCCTGTATTAATGATGTGCTAGAATATGATTGACAACTGAACGATAAAAATATAATCTTTTTTCTGACACAGTATTAAAGCAGATATCTATATAGTGGATGCATTCTATAGTCTATTTCCAGTATTTGTACCTAATAATGGTAATGTCAAAGTCATCTACGGGACCTCCGTAGCCAACAGGTTAAGTCTGCTGACTTCAAAATCACTTGCCTTCACCGATATAGGTTAGAAGCCTCTCTCGAGGCGTTGCATCTTTCGTGTGAGGGAGCCATCCAGCTGACTTATGGAAGATCGGTGGTTCTACCCGGGTGCCCGCTCGTGGTGAAATAATGCAAGGAAGGTTACCTGAGCTCGTCGTCCTCCGCCATCAAAGCTGGAAGGTCGCCATGACATATAACTGTGTCGATGCGACGTTAAAAACAAAAGATGATAAACAGACCATTAGAATATGTAAATGTAAATTGTGTTGACTTGCCTGGATAAAATACATACTTTGAATATTCATGTTCAAGCTTTAGATATAAAGTCTAATATAAAGATTACAGCGATTCCCATAAGCTTAAAGCAAATTCATCTTGCCCTGTCCTGTACCCTGAAGGTATAGAATCAAAAAAGCAAATCAGAATGTTTATATAAACTGTAAATGAACTGAATTTGTGATGCTGATGTTAAAAATATCTGACTGTATAAAACACGCTAATTAGAAGTACAAGTATAATAAGCAATAAATAGTGACAGTGCCAATATGAATGAGGTTCAAAAAGGCAAATGTGAATAATAAAGTCTAAATTTGTTACAACATATTGCAACATAATTTGACGTATAGGCCTAGTGCATGATGTTTGTTTTCATATTTTACATACATGGCATATTTGGGTGGTTATGTTTCCGGTGCCGCCCAAAGGAAGCAAGCTAGATCGCATGGTTGAGTTCATCCCCGGGCAAAGCGCAAGTTTCATTTCATTTGGTCGCTTAAGTGACTGAGTGGAAACTTTGTTTTACTATTTTAAGGAATGATGACCATATTCTTTACCCAAGTTGCACTGTACGCAATCCCAAGCTCCCTTCCCATGCATGTAATGTGATGATGTGTCGGGACGATGATTGTAAAGTCCTCATACATATGTAGTATATTACTTAGAAACCTCGATCAAATGAAACAGACTTAACATCCTGTTTGTAATGAATTCCTTTTCCTGTTTATATGCTGATTTCGTAAATTTTATCAATGAAATATCTTAAGTACTAGTCATTTAGTGGACAACTGCCCTATATGAGTCGACTTGCATTGCAAATATTTCATTGTCAGTGGATAGCGAAGCAATACCTATGCAAGAGTAGTCAGGTAAAACACTTACTTTTACAATTGCAGCGAACAATAAATACGTTACACTGCTTACACAAATAAAACTGAAATTTAATATAAATTAGGTTTTATTGGATAGTATGTCTGTATGTTCCTTTAAATGGAGCTTCTGAATCTTTATATTTTATTTTGTTTACTAAAATATCAGCTACATATATACCTTCATTCTACACATGTTTATAACATATGTTGTCTATTTTGCAGAAAACAGGAGGGTTTTTAATTTGTTATCCGAAAAAAGACTGAACGACAATAAATATCTGGTGAGGATAATGCCATTCTCACAAAGGATTTTAGTTGTTATTATCGCAATTTTACTAATATGGAAGGTCACACAGGCAGAGAGCCGGCTGTGTCGGGATATACGTGGCAGATGCAGGGACACCAGATTGAATTTTTGGGGCAGAGGTCAGTGTGCCAGACGGGGTAACAACAAATGTGCTCGCGTTGGTCGATTTTGCCGATGCAGAAGTCTGACGCCAATATTTGCGAAATGACAATTGTTTGTATTCTGAAATATATTAAACAGTTTTACAATAATCAAAATGGCTAAAATATTACATTCCTTTAAAATTTGGAAGCATTCTGGTACTCGTAAGACTAATAGTGACAAAATGGAGGTATATTTGAAGATGAATGCACTAATATTCTGTGTTTATGAAACAGACTTTGAGAATATGTGATTATTATAATAATTTAAATAAGATAAACAAGTGATGTTTGTTTAAATTCAAAGATGTATCTTTTGTTGATATAAAGTTTAAGTATTGCATGATTAATGTACAGCGGATTGGTTTTTTCGCGCCTTAAGTTTTAAATTATCTGTATCACCTGGATAGATCATATTGTACAATTTATTTGACCTGTCAAAACTTGTTTCCATTTATATTTTGTTCACGCCTATATAAGATTAACATGAAAGCCAGAAACATGTTTTGACAGGTCAAAATAGGTCAACTAAATAGTGCAATACATGACAACTAATTTGTTTATAGGCAGTACAACAATGCAAATTTGTTTCTCGAATATAATTCAATTAAATTGTAGAAAATTATAGAAAAAGTTTCGGACTTGTAAAAGTGATAAAAGACAATATATCAACAAAAGTTTTGAACAAAAGCTTCGAAACAAGTATCTGCTGTGTTTTTCTTTCTTATGTGCAGGAAACATGTAGCTCCTTTTATACATGAAAATATTAACTGTTTTAGTTTTATGTTGAAGTTTTTGAAAAGTATCGCCAGGTGATACTTCAGGCATGTTATTTTTTGTTCTATTGCAGATATTGCACTTATTTAAAACATAACCATCATTTCTATGTCTACTTCCTTAATGTCTTATGAAAACTGGTTTTACAAGAACGTATTTGTTTTTTAAATGTACATTTTACGCGATTGATTTAATACACGACAAGGCAACGTTTGTTATGGAAAGGTACATGTAAAATATGCACAAATAACAAATGGCAGCAAGTGCTATATGCAGGCAACATATGTAATGAAATATTCATTAACATAGTGAGAATTATAGCCCGCACCTTTAGCTCAATAAACAGAGCGCAGATCTACGGATTGCGGGGTAGTGAGTTCGATCCATGGCGATGCGTATGTTCTTCTTGACGATTTGTTGTGACATTGTGTCCTCCACTGATTCATGTGGGTACTGGTACAGAATCCAGGAGCGCTGGTTTGGTTAACCCTCCACCATTACATAACTGAAATACTGTCAAAAGTCGAACAACGGTGATGGCCCCAAATAAACAAAGACAAACTAGAGTAAGGAATTTACCAACATATGGCAACATACAGGCATACAGGCAAACATTCTGAAAAAAAAAACTGTTTTATGTAGATCAATCTGTATATTTAAGGATGACAGTGTCCTTTGAATTTTGTTTTTACGTTGCATTTTTGTCTCTAGCACTTACTTTACAAGATGTTCTATGACTTAAGTTCTGCTCAACCCGAGGCTAGAGGGCGCGGACGATTGCTTGCATTTCCGTCCATGAACAGGCTCAAACAAATCGAGCCTGCAACATTTTCGTTTATGTCGTGTTGGGCGACCTGTGGTTTTCCACTTTTTCTATTTTAGAACCAGTCACCACCTACATTGTAGATTTGGGCCAAAATGACAGTTTCAATGAAACAGACTATGTATAGTCCATCCATCACCGAGGCTCCTTAGTTTTGAAAATTAACAAAACGAAACCTAACACAATATAAACTGTAAAATGAGATGTATTTGTTTCCGAGTGTAATAAAAACACAAACATAAAACACTTTCTATTGTGTCTAACAAGGATACAATCAAAACACTTTTTTTTTAAATTATCTAATACGAAATTTTCAGTTGCCTTCTTGGCCAAGTGATCAAGTTCGCTGTGTTCAAATTTCTAGCTGCTCATCGATATTGGTTTGAAACCTCGCCAAGGATTCAACTAGCTTTCGGAAGGCCGATTCCCGCCAATGCCTCAAAAAATGATGGAGGGGCACCAGAGATCGTGCTCTAACAACAACATAAGGTCGCTATAATACCTTAATTTTGGCGGTGTGAAAACAAAACAAAACAAAAAAGATTGCGAAAGAATCAGATTTCATATTGGCTTTTACAAGATTTTTCGTCCAAGGTCTGTTTTTGATGTGCATCGCTTTGTTTAAAATTATTTGATTCTTTCACTGGTTACAGGTGCATATGGGAACATCATGCTCGAGTGAAACTGTTAAGGCGGTAACGAGGCTCTGCCAGTGGTCGAAACTGTTTTCTTGCTTACGGTGAGCTCAGACATAGGCGGTATTTAGTTTCGACCCATATGTTTTAAACGTCTTAGAAAAAAGTATTGATGAATTTGTTTATGAGAGGTAATGAAATATGTGACACGAATGTACATTTTATGTATGCTGTGGATTAACCTAGATGGTATAACATACCTCGACCTGTAAATGGTTTTTATTGAAAGACCTTTAGATTTTTGGTCATGGCAGTTTTCGCATTGTTTATGGTAAATTTACAAAAAAAAACCCTGTTTGATGTGCAACCCTATTTGCATTTGAGCTTTTCGATTCTCACTTCGATTGTGTCTGACCGAACAGGCGGGTGATACTAATGTAGATAGTTCTTTAATCCATCCAGGACATGGTTAAGATATATGTCATCTGGCCTGTTTTATTAGTGTTTCTCTAGTTGGTCTGTCTTCTGCAAAGGAACTGAGTACATGCGTTTTGCGTTTTAACCCGGGGCTAGAGGGCGAGGACGGTAGCATGCATTTTAACTACCATGAACAGGCTCAATCAAACCGGGCCTGCAACATTTTCGTTTTAGTTGTGTTGAGCGACCTGTGGAGTTTCCACTTTTTCTATTAGATGAATTAAAAAGAACATTAAATTTGCCTTCTGTTGCCATTTCATGTGTTAGGAATTCACCTTGCGTTGATACCTTTTTCTTTAAATTGTCCTATGATTTGGAGCATCGTGGGGGTAACATAAATAGGTATTAGCGCCCCAGTAGTGTTTTGTCATTGACCGTTCCATTTTTTTGAGCGTGGCTTTCCCTGTTTTTAATTAACCGCTTTAAACTAAGTGGTGATTTTGCTACTGACCTTTCCAAAATGATGCCTATCTATGCAAGCTATTGTGTTGTTTTTATAGAGGCTATTACAGGAACATGTCCTAACGCTAACACAAATTTTAATATCTGTTTTATTACTATATGAAAACAAACACGAAAACCTAGAACTTCAAATTCAATCAATGTTATTAATCAAGCTATGGCGTTATCAATGTCATTGTCTTTTTTCCAGGAAGTTTCCAGTCGTTGTAATACAATACTATGAAAAAAGTTTTGTCTGTTTTTATATATAACTGGCAAATATTGAGCAGTTGTTCTGATCGATAGAGAATAGGAACAGAATTGGCACCACAAAAGTTCTAAGAGAGGTTACTAATAAAGTAAACTACTGTTCAGAGCTTTGAACTAAACCAGTTATTAGTCATCCATCAAACGGTTCATGAGAAGAAGTCGTTAAAAGGTATTTCTTTCTAAGATCTAGCAGCCCCTAAAAGGGGCCAAATGCGCCCATTTCAACACATTTTGGAGAGAACCATATAATGGTGTTACAGGCCAAGTTTGATGGAGATCAATCGAGCGGTTCCTGATATGAACAAGTGGCCCATTTGAAAACAAATGTAAGAGGACCTTACAATGATGCTACAGACCAAGTTTGATGAAGATCCATTAAGCAGTTCATGAGAAAAAGTCTTTTAAAGGTTTTCCTATTTTAACTCTAGCGGCCCCTAAAAGAGGACAGGTGACCCCATTTGAACAAACTTGGGAGAAGACATCATAACAATGCTACAGACCATGTTTGGTGAAGATTCATCAAGCCTGTCATGAGAAGAAGTCGTTTAAAGGTATTTCTATTTTTAGCTCTAGCGGCCCCTAAAAGGGGCCAAGTGCCCCCATTTGAAAAATACAATTTATTGATAAAGGACCATATAATGATGCTAATGACTAAGTTTGATGAAGATACATTCAAGCGGTTCATGAGAAGAAGTCGTTTAAAGGCATTTGTATTTTTAGCTCTCGCGGGGCCAAGTGCCCTCATTTGAACAAATTTGATAGAGGACCATATAATGATGCTAAAGACTAAGATTGATGAAGATCAATTCTGCAGTTCATGTTAAGAATTTGTTTCAACCTTTTTCTTTTTTTAGCTCTAGCGTGTTTACAAGGTTTTTATATGATTTACTCAAGTAATCTAGTTTTTGACCTCTGGTAATCCAGTTTTAAACTTGACCTAGAATACAATTACACAAACATGCTGACAAAGTTTTAAGATCAAACAGAAAATGGGACCTCAAGAGTGTTGACAAAAATATGACCTCAGGAGTGTTGACTAGGTTTATAGCTCACCTGAGCCAAAAGCTCAGGGTGAGCTATTGTGATCGCTCTCCGTTCGGCGTCCGTCCGTCATCCGGCCGTCCGTCCACACTTTCCTTTAAACAACATCTCCTTTTTAACCACCATGCCAATTTTGATGAAACTTCACAGAGATGTTCCTTGGATTGTCTTGTTTAAAGTGTGTTTAAAGAATTGAATTCCATACAGAACTCTGAAAGCAAAAACTTTAAAAATTCTCTTGTCCAAAACCACAGGTCAAAGGGCTTTAATATTTGGTATGTAGCATAATCTAGTGGTCTTCTACCAGGGTTGTTCAAATTATCCTCCTAGGGTCAAATGTGGTCCCGCCCTTGAGGTCACATGGTTTTCATAGACTTACATTGGGAAAATTTTGAAAATCTGCTTGTCCAAATCCACAAGGCATAGAGCGTCAGTATTTAGCATATGACATCATCTAATGGTCTGCTATAAAATTGTTCAAATAATGCCCCTGGGATGAAAAGAGGCCCCGTATATAGAAAAAAAACTAAAAACATATTCTTGTCTGAAACCAAATGACTAAAGCTTTTGATATTTGGTATGTAGCATCGGCTTTTGGGTCCCTACCAAAATTATTCAAATTATCCCCTGGGTTGAAAAGATGCCCCGCCCCGGGGTCACATAGTTTTTATATGAGTTATATCGAAAAAAAATACTTCAAAATTTAGCTGATCATATTTCCATTGTCATAAGCTGATATGCATTTTACATGTTTCACCATCCTATTTTGCAATTTTACAAAATTATGCCCCTTTTTCGACTTTTATATTCATTCAATTGACAAGACTACCCCGCCCGCTTAGCTCAGTAGGTAGAGCGTTGGTCTACGGATCGCGGGGTCGTGAGTTCGATCCTCGGGCGGGGCGTATGTTCTCCGTGACTATTTAATAAACGACATTGTGTCTGAAATCATTAGTCCTCCACCTCTGATTCATGTGGGGAAGTTGGCAGTTACTTGCGGAGAACAGGTTAGTACTGGTACAGAATCCAGGACCACTGGTTAGGTTAACTGCCCGCCGTTACATGACTGAAATACTGTTGAAAAACGGCGTTAAACCCAAAACAAACAAAACAAAATCAATTGACAAGACTGTTGAATAGTCGAGCGTAGCTGTCCTCTGATAGCTCTTGTGGTATTTCCAGTCAGTTAACTGATAATGTCATCTAAAGGCTCACCTTTAAACGTTCAGCACCAATGTGATATGCAAATAAGGCAAAAACCAAAACAACATTTTATTCCTTATAAATTCGCTTAAAGTTCCACAACACTTTTAATTGTATGTCAAAAGTAAATAAAATAACCATTTAAATAGAGAATATGCATATTTACATGAACATTCTTCTTTCAAATTTGCATATAAACTTTCAAGGTTAAGAGTCGCAAAGGAACATAATCGGAAACAATGGATATAGTAATACTTCCTACTATGTTATTCAACCTTTGAGAAATATATGATAAAACAATAAATCGGAAATAAGATTTAGCGAAACATTGAGTTTATTTTATAACAAAGAAAATCTGATAATAGTAGTTTATCTCTTAAAGTTGCAGAGCTTAATCAATCACTACTGTTATTATTATCAATTATGTTTCAGCTTATATTATGAATTCAAAAGTTTATTTTATTCAAGTTCCCTTGTTCTTCTTTCTTTTTCATATTTTCTGTTGTTTCTTTCTTGCTTTTAAAGTATACTGATTTTGTTGACCTTCTGTTCTGTAGCCACCTGATCTCAAGAAGTAAGCCTGTAAAACACAAATCAAACATTGTCAGTTGATGAAAAAGATTCTAACAAAAAAAAATTGAGCAGAAAGGAAATGCTGTCATATCAGAAAGGAGGCAAATGTTAATAATAAAATAAATATTTCTTCTACAAAATGGACATACTTCTGAACAAATGCTTTGAAATTGCAGTGATATATGAATAGCCGGTCCCATCTACATGTGGCCGACCAAATAGCTTGGTATAGGGTGGCAAAGTTTATGTTACCAACCAAGTAGCTTTGTAGAGGGTCACCAGACGATCAGATCATATTCTGACTTTCACCATTTGCCAAGAAATTGTTCAACAGCTTTAGACTTAAAACAAGGTTTTATAATGATTCAACCTATTGGCCTAGTTTTTTAATTCAATTAATTCAGTTTTAAACTTAACGTATAAACATAAAAACTGAAAAGTTACATGACGATTATGCAGAAAATGTAACTCTGAACAATTAACATTATGTGTATCTATGATTTGACCAAATTAAAGTATGGTAAAATCAGTTGATATTGCGGATGTAAAAGTCTGTGTTTTTGCTCCAAATTACTATTTCATTCAGATATGAAATCATGAATTTTCACTTTCCAAGATAATAGAATAGGGACTTTACATGCCCTTGGGATTTGATTTTTTGCACTGATACAACCACAAAATTCCACAAAAATTATCCACACAAATACTTATGATTGCACAGTATACCGTGCTCTGGAAAGGTAACAAATAAATAATTGGGAACTTTTTTCCACAGCCGGCACTAAAGAAACAAATATTGAAATGCATACTTTATGAACTGCAACAAGTGGTATGTCTACAAACACATTGGATCAGTAGAAATACCCTGTATATTGAGACCATATCTACAGACCCAGGGTTAATTTCAGAGTAATAGCAATCTGTGACTGGGATGGCTGAAAATAGTGAAAATTGTGCAAATTATGCGAAACAAGTTGCACCTAACCACTATAAAGTGCAAAGTTTTGGCCACTTTTTGTGAGTCGCAAAAACAAAATTATTGGTTTCTTTTCTATGGATGTTTCAAACCCAATATTAAAATGAAAATCCTTGAGGGGGCCTCCGTGGCCGAGTGGTTAAGGTCACTGACTTCAAATCACTTGCCCCTCATCGATGTGGGTTTGAGCCTCACTCGTGGCGTTGAATTCTTCATGTGAGGAAGCCATCCAGCTGGCTTACGGAAGGTCGGTGGTTCTACCCAGGTGCCCGCTCGTGATGAAATAATGCACGGAGGGGCACCTGGGGTCTTCCTCCACCATTAAAAGCTAGAAAATTGCCATATGACCTATCATGTGTCGGTGCAACGCTAAATCCAAAAAAAAAAAGAAAATCCTGGAGATGATAATTTATCAAAATTTCAGATAGGTCAACAAATCTGGACAGCATTTATGTAGATAATGAATCAAAGCACCTGTGTTCGTTTTTTTAATATCTTATTCCGTCATTTTGGTCACTTTCATAAATACAAATACACAAAAAAAATTTAACCATGAGATTCTTTTTAATTTTTACATGGTTTTCAATGCAAAGTATAAAAATGCAAATCTTGGATATATTCAAATGTTCATTTAGAACAATTGATGCTACAGACTAATTGTGATGAAGATCCATCAAGTGGTTTATGAGAAGAAGCGGTTGGGTTTAGAAGCAGAATTTTGCATTAGGATTGTTTGTCTTAGAAACTTAGACATTGAACGGTCTCTTTACTTCCAAAGGATTATGAAATATTAAAACACTTATTCAAAGTCCGAGGAAATTTTTAAACTTGTTTGAGATGAATGACACGAAGGTAACAAATCTGTTAGAAATTAGGAAGTTGTCCTTTCTCGGTTTTATCTTAGAAAATGTCAATCTATATTTACACAAAGCACCGCAACATATTTCAATTGTCCGCTCCCTTGCGCTGTGCATACTTTGACGTTACGTCTTTAATAAGAGCTGTTTGAAACATTTTCAATCGACATTTTTTCTTCAATTATTAAACAGACTGGCTTCCGTGTAAAATCTGAACATGAAATATTTTTATTCACATCTATTGCGAAATTATGTTTACAACTGATATTTTAATACTGTTTATTTGATTTTACAGAAATAATTTAGAAACTGTTTTCAATGCACGTTTCCAGTATAATCTCTTTTCGGCGATGTGTGACCTTTTTATGACGATTTGCCGTAAAATCACTCAACCCCTAAGATCAACAGGTTTTTTTACCTGTCCGGTGTGTAACTCGACCTTCCAGCAAGGGATTTTAATTTTACTTAATACTATTGTCAGACATAATAATACAATGTGTCATGCACAATTTCAGACCTCAAGCCACACATTGAGATCACAGGTTAACATGGTATTAACAGTGTCTGTTTAATGTCCGAACTAGACTACGTGTCATTCGCAACATCAAACCCTAGCTCAAAGATCAAGGTTATATTTCAAAGCTCAGTGAGAGTTCTTTCCTCTCTGGTTAATATTTCTTGGCAAAAAGTTTCCTATAAAAAGAATATTTGCCAGGAGCAAAATTCAGATCCCTAGCGCAAAGGTCAGTGTCACATTCGTCACTTTATAGGCAAATCTTGTTTTTCCCTGTCCGGTCTGTAATCTATAAGGATTATAATCCTTGGCAAAAATGTAATGCGATGATGTGTCAGGACAATGACATATCGTAAGTGGATGCATTATCACGGCGTAGTGTATTACCTAGAAATATCTATAAAATGAAACGAACTTAACATCCTGTTTATTCATTTCCCTGTCGTAAATTTTATCAATGAAATGTCTTAAGTACTAATCATTTTGTTGACAACTGAATATTAAGTAAGTATATTCTTTTAAACGGAGCTGTTGAATCTTTATATTTCATTTTGGTTACTTAAATATTTAATACATATATACCTTAAATCGGGTAAGCCGGTGGTCTAGTGGTAACACGCTTGACTGTCAATCCAGAGGTCCGCGGTTCGAATCTCGGTCCAGGCACTGGAAATTTCTGAGATGCTCTTGAGTGTCTCCCACCTAACCTGTACTGGTTCTTCCCAGGAAAGACGGCTTCGCGTGTATCGGTGCTATACACCGGGCACTTTAAAGAACCAGACTGTCTATTCGCAACGAGCTAGGCTAAGTTAGCCGGGCAAGTCTGTATCTAAAAAGTATTTCTCTCTATCTGTTCTGGGGGCTTTATCTCACTCTGTCCCTCTGGTCAGATCGCTCTGTGTCTCTACTAGTAGAGGATGAATTTCGCGCCCTGTGTGGCTGCGTTTGCTATATGTAAAGCGCCTCTGAACGCGTTTATCATGAAAAGGGCGCTATATAAATCTGGTATAATAATAATAATAATAATAATAATTTAACCTCCGGATGTTTATAAAAAGAGTATGTTGTCTATTTTGCAGAAAAAAGAGGGTTTTAAATTTCTTATCATCCGAAAAAAGTCTCAACGACGATAAATATCTGGTGAGGATAATGTTTTTCTCACGAAAGATTTTAGTTGTTATTATCGCAAATTATACTTAAAGGTCACACAAGCAGAGAACCGGCTATGTCGGATTAAAGGTCGCGGCTGCAGGGACACCGGATTGAATCGTTGGGGCAGAGGTCGGTGTGCTAGACTTGGCGACAAATTAGATACGGTTATGCGATGTCAACGGTATGGTTTATGTTACCGTTGCAAAGTAGTTGGCAATAAACCGGGAAATATTGGAACAGATTATGACGGGTCAGAAAACTATGACTATGTTTTTGTATTCTGAAATATATTAAGCTGTTCTACAATAATCAAAATAGCTACAATATTACATTTCTCCAAAATTCATATGAAAACATTTTGGTACTCGTAAGACTAATAGTGACAAATAGGAAGGATATTTGTAGATGAATGCACTAATATTCTGTGTTTATTAAACAAACTTTGAGAATATGTGATTTAATATTTAAACAAAACAAACAATTGATGTTTTATTTAAATTGTCTTATTACAGTGCTCAAAGATGTATCTTTGTTGATATATACTTGTCGAATAAGTCTTACACATTCGACTCATTCTTATCTTCTGAACAAAGCAGACCAATGAGAATGTATACCATGTCAAACACCGCTTACTTTTAAACGTGTTAACAAAAACTAGTCGACTGTGTGGACCTCGCTCTAAAGCGCATTATATACCATTACAGTTTCAATAGGCAATACTTTATTTAAAGCAGATAGGCATGTTTTACAGTATCTGAATATCATATATTTTAAACCACATGTTTTGCAATATATTTGTTTGCCACTGATATTTGCAAGATAAGCCTTTTATATCTATATACGTTTTAGTACCCACCAGGAGGGGCCTATGAGAATGCCGTCCATTTCTCTGTTTGTCTACAAATCTGCACCATGCAATAACTCAAACAGTATCCAAGCTAGGTTCATAAAAGTTGGTATATGTATAGAAGGCAATATGTAAATAATGCACGTACATGACTCATGATTGTAGGTCAAAGGCCAAGGTCACTATTGAAGGTCAAGTAAAACTGTGTCCGCTTCATAACTTTTATGTGCATTGATGGATTATCTTAGTAGTGCACATAAACGTTCCCCATGATGAGACAGTCTGTCAACACATGATCTATGCTTAAAGGTCATGGTCACTTTTTAAGGTCATGTGATTTTGTTTCTACCCCATAACCTTAATTGCATCGAAGGACATTTTTATTACTACAAAGAAGTACTCAGAATAGATTCAATGAGAAACCAACATGATTTGATTTACTGTAAAAAATAATTTGAGAAGATAACCTGGACTTCAGAAGAAGCAAACACTTTAGGTATAATTTTCCACTCAAATACAAAGAAAATAATAGAACTGAATTATGAATCAAGGATAAACCAATTCTACACCGATATACGGAAATGGAAATCAAAGCGTTTAACAACAATAGGAAATGTTTCAATACTAAAATATTAATCCATCCCAAATTAACATACCTATTTTCAGTACTTCCAAACTCATCTGAAAAAATAATCAAAATACTGATACTGAATAGTTATGAATTTATTTGGAATTCCAAAAGAGATAAAATCAAAAGAGATATCTTAAAACTTATTATGACTGTGGAGGTATAAACATGGTAGACATTCCAATATATTTGAATTCTATCAACGCTGGCTGGATAAAAAGGATAAAAAGCAATTCCAATAATGGAAAAAGGAAAGAAATATCAAACAAAAGATTGGAAAAAATATCTGAGATGAATCTATTTAAATGTAACTTAAATGAAAAAGATATTTTTAAATTGAAATTGGAAAATACATTCTTAAAAGATATCCTTATTTCATGGAGCAAAATAATTTTCAACAAAAATCCACAAAATGTAACAATGTAAATAATATGAAATAATTCGCTCATTAAAAATAATAAATCAATAATAAATTTCCCTTTATGGGTAAAGAAAAACATAATTTATATTAAAGATATCTACGACATGAAAACTAAACAGTTAAAAAACACATACTTAAAAACGAATATCATATACCTAACTCAGAGTTTTTAAACTATCATAGATTAATTGCATCAATTCCAAAAGAATGGAAAATGAAATTAGGAACAATTGATGTAAACGATACAGCAGATGAAATAAACTTATATAAATTATTAGAAACAACAAAATCCTGTTACTTGAATAAAAACCCAACTAAAATTTAAAAAAAGACTGTCAGATGAAAAAACAAAATCTCAAATTAAATGGGAATTATTCTTTTCGGAAAATCAGTTCTGTTGGAAAGATATATTCAAACATTCTGTTACTTGTTGCAAAGATAACAGCTTACAAAACTTCCATTTTAATTTTCTTCACAGAAATATTGCAACAAACAAATTTTTATTAAAATGCAATTTAACAGAATCGAGCCTGTGTGACTTTTGTAATATGGAAGTTGAAAGTATGGAACACTTGTTCTGGAACTGTATAAAGATTCAGAAATTTTGGAACCAAACTTTCAAATGGTTAAACGATAGTGATATTCAGGTACAACAGAATAAGTTCCTGACATTCTTTTACTCAAAATAAAAAGGTTATCTCATATATTTTCATGCTCTCGCACATGACCCGTTGTTGTTGGTCAAAGGTCAAGGCCAGTATTGAAGGTCAAGTAAAATTTGTTTCCACTACATAACTTTTATGAGCATTGATTGATTATCTTAAAACGGCACACAAATATTTCCTTGATGAGACAATGCGTTGTGTACATAATCTATGTTTGTAGATCAAGGTCACTATTGAAATTTTAGTAAACTAGCTTTTGTTTCTTAGCTCCTAAATGCCTCAAATCATTTTTAATCCTAACACTGTTGCCAGCAAAACAAACAAACCTATACCGGTAGGGGACTTATGAACTGCCACTGCAATACTCCGTCACTTGTTAAATGTTTTTAGTAAGCTTTATAATTCATGTTTTCTATACAACTTCTTCTCGGCAATATATGGCCTTTTTGTTGTCGATTTATCGTAAAACTAACTCACTCACTCACTATAAATGAGCTGTATAAAGAACACCTGACATATAGCAAACAGAACTTGGAAAACCGTGATTTGAGCCATTGATGTGGTTTTGTTTTGCTGTTTTCTCACAAAATTATTTATATTCATTAAAATATAACTCATATCGGTCACTTATTGATTTTATTCTTAATTTTTATTCCAGTACAGTTGTTCAGTGTTAAATAAATTTAGAATTTGTATTCATATGATTATCTCTGTTGTAATAAGAACACATAACCAATTACATCTGCACTTTCATGCTACAGTAGCATTATCGCACTGAATTTAATATGTGCTGAATATAAATGCGCTGATATGAGTGGTGATTACTTTTCTGACCTGTTGTAGTATGTTAGAGACAAAAGGTAAGGGAAAATTTTTCGGAAGCACAGATCACCCAAAACACAGACAAAGAGCCTTATGAACAGTATATCAACTGTCAATGAAACTTAACTGCTTTGATAATTTCGGAATTCGTATTCATATAATTATCTATCTTGTCATAAGAACAGACCAATTATAACTGCACTTTCATACTACAGTAGCATTATCGCACTGAATTAAATATGTGCTGATTATAGATGCACTGATAGATATTCTATCATGAGAAGACAATGAGTGGTGATGATACACTTTTTTGGCCTATTGTTATATGTTAGAGATAAAAGGTAAGGGTATATTTCTCGGGAGCACAGAGCACCGAAAACACAGGCAAAGAGCCATGCATCGCAAATAGGCTAGCAACGAAAAATAAGATATTACAGATGGGGTGCTTCAAAACCTAATTAAAGCACATTTTAATTATATAAGATATAATATAGGTAATGGGTAGAGAAAACGGTATGGAGCTTTTAGGAGAAGTGGAAAAGAGCTAGCTAGATAAATATTAAACAGAGAACGACCCGCCCCAAAAACTCGGTCTTCCTACACTGCAAATCACATCAGCGCAAATAAGGACGAGCACGAGACAAACAAACGGGCAAGCAAGAAAAACAACAATTAGGGCATCGCCTAGGGTCAGCCCGTTGGCACCTTACCTCATTCATAGTAAATGGAGATGAGATGCAAATGCATTCGGGAGGGAGGAATAAGGACAGAAACACCAGCAAAAAACAAGATAATATACAAACTTAAATACGAAATTGACAAAAAAATGAAAATAGAGGTTCCGCCTTGGAACGGTAAGTAAACTATATAAAGGAACCGGGGTACTTTAAATGTGTTTAGGGCATGCCATCCTCGCACTTACCTATTTAACAAGATAGACAAGACAGTGTATTCAAGTGAATGAAGTATTGCCTTGCAATACAAAGTCCCCTACTGGAAGGCAACTAATTTTCTCTACTGCAGCTTAACATAATGATCTTATATCTTCCAATGATATATAAACAATATTATACTACATTTGAATATATACGATGTATTGATTACTTATAACATCTATAAATATAAAACAGTATTTGATTTTAATTTTGATAACATTCCATAAAAATGGTGGGAAAATATTAGAAAAAAATGAAAGAAATCATCGTATTAAAGAGAAGTAATTCTGAAGAAATTACAAAACCATTTAGTTTTTAACTGTGTCAATATGATACTTGAGCTTATATTATTAGGTTATTTAACATTGTTCTGTACAATACGTAGATATATTTGGACGAGTACCCAGCTGAGAAAACCATATTGGACGAGCCGCTAGGCGAGTTCAATATGGTTTTCTCAGCTGGGTACGAGTCCAAATATATCTCGTATTGTACAGTACAATGTTAAATAACCTTTTTATTCTATATCTATTTTATCTTACTATAATAATAGTTTAAATTAAAAATGTTTCACTGAATATTGTATTCCTGCCTTTTCTAGTTTTTCCCAGCTTGGTATGAGTGCAAATATAAATTATACAGAACAAAGTTAGACCTTAAATAACCTTTTTATTCTAAATTTATTTCACTTCATAAGTAATATACGTAATTCATTGAATGTTGTTTTTTCTGCGTATCATCATTTAAAAAAAAGTATATTGCGCAACCTCCCTACAACAGCCATTTGGCGATTTGGTGGTAATAAACTTGCTGAGATATTACATTTGGAAAAACCTAGAAAGATATACGGGAGACTCTTCCAATCCAAACAATTTTATCATATGATTTATGCTGAAGACCCGTGTTGTTGTCATCCAAGCCTATCAGGCTAAAATGTTTCCAACAACTTTTTACATTAATGTATTTCGGCAAATTTCTGTTGAACAAGCGTGTAAATCAAATGTTGTAGATCAAGTCACATTAAATTTAGTAATGTATTGACTTACTACCAAATTGCCCAAACATTTTTAAATCCTAAATTTCCCAATAACAAAAAACCTAACGGTAGGGATTAGAATGCCTAATATTCTTTAAATGTTTAGAAGATAATTCATGCTCTTACCAAACTTCTTAAATTATAGTATTTGCGATACAAAATAATTCCTGACCAATTTAAGATGCTGATAAGAACACCTGACATAAAGCTCAAAAACTTGGAAAACGTATTTGAGCCATTATGTGGTTTTGCCGGGTTTTTCACAAAAATTTATAATAAAATTCTCAAACATGTTTTATTAATTTTACCTAGATAATGGTCGTGTTAATAAACTAATATCATGATTACCTCTTTGTGAAACAACCTTGACTGCATTTATGACAGATGCATTATGCAAATTAATTCAAATACAAACCTAATAGGGTACGTTTTACTTTGTGTATGTTAACTAAGAGAATTTTACGGAAGCACAGCACCAAACCGAAAAGAGCCTTAAACATATTAATGTCAATGATCACTTACTATGTATTGATCTTACCTGTCAAAAGGTATCTAGGTCTTGTTAGTCAGGGATAAACTATTCAAAACTGGGTCATATCCATCTGGAATTAATATGGCGATCAGTGCCTGTGAATCCTATCTGTGTGATGTATATACAATTTTGACCTATCTAATGTAATTAAAAGTATATATTCTCGACAGAGCCGGACACGAAACCATCATAAATGCAGCAACGTAAATAAAACAGTTGGAGTGCACAAATACCTATCAAAATCTTTAATAATAAGTATCCTTGTTGGTGTCAGAAAACTATGTCTTTTAAATGGAAAAAGAGGCTGCAATAAATATAACAAGAAAACCCCAAAAATCGTCTTCTATTCAATCACTATACCTAGGAAACGAACAAAAACAAATTTCTGGCAAGCGAAAACCTATCTGGGAGTACCAGGTTGACCGTTGGCTTCTCAAATGGAAATGAGATGAGAGCAAATCATAAATAAACAAAAGCAACTCAAAACAGATATCTCTCACTAAATAAAATTGACAATAATACTTGCCTGTGGAACAATGTACTTATTAATGCGTACATCTTAAATTTGATTAGGCTGCCTTCTCGAACTCAAATGTAACAGAAATGAAACATTAAAATTATCAGAGTGGAAGAAGTATTCCTTGCATACTAAAGTCCCCTACGGAAGGAACTAATTTCTCTACTAAAGGCTTAAATTATCTATATTTCAATATTATAAAAAATGAACTACATTTGAATATTACTTAATTACTATACCATATACTTAAAACAATTGATTTTAATTGATCACAAATCCAAAAAAGTTAAAAGTATTAGAAAAAAATAAAGAAAATCATGTATTAAGAAAAAAAATATATTCGGAAGTTCAAAACCATAGTTTTTACTGGTCAATATGATACTTGAGTCACTATGTTTCAAAATGTTGTACATAGTAGTTATTTAAATACCTGGCATACTTGGAACGAGTCCGTGCGAGTTAAATGGTTTTCAGCATAAGTCCAATTATGTTTGAATGTTAAAAACTTTTTGTCATTTTTTTTTACTGTAATAATAGTTGATTAAATGTTATGATTTGTATTCCGCCTTTCTAGTTTATTGGTGTGAGTGCATGTATAAATTTCAAAATTACCTTAAATAACCTTTTTATATTAAATTTATTTTATTCTAGTAATATTACGTTAATTATTGATTTTTGTTAATTACTGCGTGTCTCATTTAAAAAAAGTATATTCCAACTCCCTATTACACCATTTGGCGATATTGGTGTAATAATACTTGCTAGATATTATGCCCACAAACATTGTCAGCAAGTTTGGTGAAGATCGGATGAAAACTGTTCGACTTGAAAGAGCAGACAAGGCTAAATTCCCCGTTTTTCGAGTAATTCAAGGACTATAATCAAAGAGTGCCTGGTACAATTCGGCTGGTTATCGAAATTGGCCGAGACGAATGCCCACTAACATTGTCAGCAAGTTTGGTGAAGATCCGACGAAAACTGAATTATAGAGCAGACATGTTTTGGATGCTGACCGCCCTCCGCTGCCATTCATAATCTTCTCCATTTTGTTTTTTAACCGTTAAATAAAAACTGCTGAGGTAGCTATTCAGACAGTCAGGGCTGATACCAATTTCTAGGTTTCGTCCGGAACGGCTTCTTTTAGCGACTTTTCAAATATTCCAACATCTGATGATCCTTTTTACTGTATTTTTAAGTTTTTGATTATTAACGAACGTTTTAATATCTAAATCAGATAGCATTGTTATCCCTTGAATCGTTTCTGTGTGTTGTTAACACACAAAAAACTTGCTGCAGACGACAGAGATCAAGTGACTGTAACGACAGGTCAATTTACGTATCACATGACTAAACTAGGCACAAAAACAATAGGACAGAATCAACTATTTTCTGTTGAAGAAGTGATTTTTTGGATTTGGTAACATTGCCAATTTTGCTGTGGTTCTTTAACAGAGAGGTCGGAGTTATTTTCGGATGTTCCTTCAATTTGTATTTGTTCTGAAGGTGCTGCATTAACTGTGAAATGAAATGTAGTTACCACTATTAAATTGAATTTAGAAATAACGGTATTCATATGGGCTAGGATTCTAGGATTCATATAGTTTTGCGTATACGTGTTTTATTACGTTTGGTTTAGCACAGAAACATGTAGCAATATTAATGTTAGAACGATGAATATTGTTAGAGGCTTGTCAATTTTAACAAAAAGCTCAGAGAAATATCAACTTCAGTTTTAAATAGAAATGCGTATCCAGCCGATAGTCAATTGAGTGAAGTTATAATCACTGTTAATCACTGTTAATCACTGTTTAATTTATAAGTGTTGAAGATGATTACTATTTATGGCAATCGTAAACAATTCAAGGAATACTTCAGATTATATCAGGAAGTAATTATACTACTTAGACATTTCGTGGCGAGACAGTTATATGTACAAGCTTTTCACGTGTATGACAAATATCAATTTTATGTATAAACACAGCTGGACTATGTAAAGAAGACTCAATTCAGTTTTAAAGCAGATTATTTTAGTCCCCAGATTACGTCGTTAATATTGCACTTGCCCATCGCTGCTACAGTGTCAAACGTAGTACTCTTTCATTAGGATCGGCGATATATGACCATTTTGTGTCGATTCGCCGTAAAACCCAACTCACTTCCATTAAGAACGTTTTCAAGGTTTGTGGTTTTAAGTGTCTAAAATAATATTCTGCGGATCGTTAGACAAACATCATAATAAAATCTATAAAAAGATCCTTTGGAAGCAAAGAATGCAACCAAGCAAAATAATTGCAGACTCTGTTTGATTGAGTCTGTTTATGAGAGGTAATGAAATGTGCAACACCTCTCAGTCTCACGCCCCCTAGCACCGGCTTAAGCGAAAGTCTATTACACATGTATTGACTCCATGATCCCAAAGGACCAGAAAATATAACAACACTGAATCAAGTATACCTTAAATGCATATTTGTAAGATATGATAAGGGAAACTAAAGCAAATTAAAATATTTATATAAAATGTAAATGAACGGAATTAATGGTGCTAGGTTCTTCTGAATAATAGTTTTTGAATTAAGAATTTTATTTACAACTGAAAACGACATTTTATTGTAATATAAGACATGTATGATATCCCTTTAAGTTGTAATGTAAAAGTAGCTTTAATGAAGAGTAATATCGTTTTCAGTACTTGTAATATATGTTTTGTTTATAATATTTGACTGTATCAAATCACGCTAATCAAAGTAAAGGTATAACAAGCATATAGATAGTGACAGTGCCAGTACGAATGAGGTTCAAATAACTGAACGGGTTACAACTTATAACCACATGCTTCGAAACAAATATAATTGTACACGAGATACTAAGCTTACCTAAGTATATAATAGGCCTAGTGCAAGATATTTGTTTCAACATTGTACACATATGGCATACTTGGGTTGTTATGTTTCCGGTGCCGCATACAGGAAGCAAGCTGGAGCGCAGGGTTGTGCGTTCATCCCCGGGCGAGGTGCAAGTTTCATTCATTTGGTCGTCGCTTAAGTTACTGGGCGGAAACTGTTTTTTTTCTATTTTAAGAAATGATGATCTTATTCCTGACCCTAGTGGCCCTATACGCAATCCCAAACTCTCTCCTTATGCTGCAATCTACCTACATACTAAGTTTAAGTGTCATATGTCACGTATTGAGCAGAGATAGTTTTCTTCTATTTTTTATCAATATAATCTGGAAAGTAGATCCCTCAGAAGACTGAGAACAATGCAAACAGTGAAAATTGCAGACTCGGTAGGTGACATTGACGTTTACCCATGCGACCTTATATGCATTCAAAGGTCCTGATCCATAGAATCTATCTATGCACCAAGTGATTCCTGACTCGTAGCTAGCTATTGAGTGGAAACTACTTTCCTATTTATGGACCTTGTCTCTATTGACCCCATATGCAGTCCAAAATCTGTAGCATCATTATAATGTCTCCTTCCAAATTAGTTCAAATGATTGCAATACCCTCTTTTAGGGACCACTGGATCTAAATTAGAAACACCTTTAAATGACTTACTCTCATGTACCACTAGATAGATCTTCATCAATATTGGCCTATAGCATCATCGAAAAGGTATTCTACCTAATTATTCAAATTGGGGCAACCGGCTCCACCCACTGAGGGGCCACTTCAGCTTAGTATAGATAAAATTGTAAAATATTTCTTCTCATGAACCGTTTGACTGATCTTCATCCAACTTAGTCTGTAGCATCATTATAATGGCATCTCTCGTATGTTTTCAAAATGTTGCACTTGGTCCAATTCTGGGTTTGCCAGGGCTAAAAATAGAAAAATATTCTCCGAATCACTTCTCACTCTCCGCTTGATTGATCTGTATTATCCCCTGCCGAAGGTGGAGGGATATAGTTTTGGCGTTGTCCGTCCGTCTGAAACCGTATCTATGGCAAGTCAACCTTTTGTACATACATAATGTAATATTTGATTCCATTTTCTGTCTGTCCGGAGTCATATCTCGGACATGGATGGGTTGAAGGAAATTGCTTCAGGAACACATGAGTTATGGACCTTTGTACTTATGTAATGCTTATTATATATGTCATTTCTTTGTAAATTGCTATGAAATATTGTGATCAAGCTTAGTACTTATATAGCTTTCTCGGAAGTCAAGGTCGCTGTTACTAACACTAGAAAAATTCTTTCTGGTCAATAACTTCACCAAGAAAAAAGTATATTGCATCCATACTTAGAATTTAGAAGTTTTGCATGTAGACCATGGTTTTAGATGAATTTTGCTTGGATAAGTCAATGTCAAGAACAATGTTGTCTTCTCGCGATAACTTCAGTTAGGAATGAGGTAAGCAGACCAAACCTGGTTAACAGGTAGCTTTCATCGAGACAATATTTTGAAAATGGATTTCGATCAAAGATTTAGAAGAATGAAATTCAATTCATTCCATTTCAAAGCATTTAAATGCTTTCTGCAGGCAGAGAATGCTTCTTCAAAAATGAAAACTTTATTCCGTTTGGCGGGGGATACCAATTCACTGAGCCCGCCCGCTTAGCTCAGTAGGTAAGAGCGTTGGTCTACGGATCGCGGGGTCGTGAGTTCGATCCTCGGGCGGGGCGTATGTTCACATTGTGTCTGAAATCATTAGTCCTCCACCTCTGATTTATGTGGGGAAGTTGGCAGTTACTTGCAGAGAACAGGTTTGTACTGGTATAGAAACAAAAACCAATTCACTGACTTTGCCTGAAGCATCATTATAACATTTTCGGATGTTTTTAAATGGGGCACTTGGCTCTTATAAGAGGCAGCTGGATCTAATGAAAACATTTCACTGCCAACGAATGGTGTGTCACCAGACGTGGTGTCTAGCATCCTTGTAAGGTTTTCTCTCAAAATTGTTGACCCTATATAGGACAACTTAGGCTGGAAATTGGAAAGAAAAGTCTTAAAATGACTTCTTTCTCTAAACCACTAGATAGGCAACAACAAACATGGCTAAACCTTCCAGTAACTTTAAACTAGTAACTGCTAAATGGAAGTTCACTAAACTTGCTCAGAAGCAACATCAAAAGGTCGAAAAATTCACACACACGTTTTGTTTGCATAAAATAAGCGACTATCAGTTAATATAGATATGCATCCATTGTTTTAACTGGGAATCTGCGGATGTCTCTTAATTATTTTTATACTTGTAACATGTGTAAATGTTGAGTGCCTAGATAGCGTGGACGGTAGCATGCATTTCAACTACCATTCATGAACAGGCTCAATCAAACCGAGCTTTCAACATTTTCGTTTTTCTTTCGTGTTGGGCGACCTGTGGAGTTTCCACTTTTCTATTTTACTATAGTAAGATTAAAATATCACACACCAGTTTTAAGTATGTTTAACAATGACAATTGCAATGGAAAAATACTTCGTTCTATAAACGTCTTGACATAATAAATTCTATAAGATCATTTAAAAGCATAGGATGGAATCAAGAAAAAATAACATAATAACAAATTCGGCTCTATTTAAAAGTTTTATCAACTATCGCAACAGCAATCTTTAAGTGCCATGTGGTGGCTGTAAAAAGTATCCCCGTAATTGGATTTAGTGTTGTTATATTTTCTGGTCCTTTGGGCTCATGGAGTCCATTCAATAGTTGTGTAATAGACTTCCGCTTAAGCCGGTGCTAGGTGGCGTAAGAGTTGGTGCACATTTCATTACCTCTCATGAACACACTCGGTCAAACCGAGTCTGCTATTATAATGCATCCAAAGAATTATATACAGATTTTAGTGATCGTGTCCGTTTATGAAAAGTAAAGGAAAGTGCAGCACCCCTTTCGCCCCCTGGCACTGACTTAAGTGGAATTCTACATATCATAGACATTGAATGGTCTCCATACCAAAAAAAGGACTAGAAAATATAAAAACACTAAATCTAAGTACGAGGAGACTTTTTAAAATAGAAAAATTGGAAACTCCACAGGTCGCTCAACACGACAAAAAAGAAAATGTTGCAGGCTCGGTTTGATTGAGCCTATTCATGGACGGTAGTGGAAATGCATGCTACCGTCCACGCCCTCTAGCCCCGGGTTGAGCAGAACTCAACATTTACACATGCTACAAGTTCAAAAACAATTTAGAGACATCCGCAGATGTATTCATACGGCGGTGCACATGGATCCTTCTATGATACACTAGCGTGTAATTCCATGAAAAGAGGCGTATGGTCCCCAGTTAAAATAATGGGTTTGCCCTAAACGAGAAAATAATGGGCAAAACTAAACAAAGTGAAATTGAGAAAGGGGATCTGAGGTAATGGAGCCTGCACATCACAGGAACTGCCAAAAGACAAAATTAAAAAGCAGGCACCATATCCTAGGGGTGATGCTATGAAAGCGGGAGTATTGGAACCACCCATGCCGAAATGTTCAGGCTGATAAACTAAACAGTACCAATAACATGACACAAAAGTCGTGCTGAACGATCTGAGAAGATCAAAATATAACAGCCCTAATTGAATATACGGGGAGACTTTTTACGGCCACCACACGGCACAAACAACGCTGCTGTAACCTGGTTTAAATGAATGGCACAAAGGGAACAAATCTATTCGAAATGAGGAAGGTGTCCTTTCTCGGAGTTACTTTATCTTATAAAAGGTCAATCTATACACTGACTTTGCCTGAAGCATCATTATAACATTTTCGAATGTTTTAAAATGGGGCACTTGGCTCTTATAAGAGGCAGCTGGATCTAATGAAAACATCTCACTGCCAACGAATGGTGTGTCACCAGACGTGGTGTCTAGCATCCTTGTAAGGTTTTCTCTTAAAATTGTTGACCCTATATAGGACAACTTAGGCTGGAAATTGGAAAGAAAAGTCTTAAAATGACTTCTTTCTATAAACCACTAGATAGGCAACAACAAACATGGCTAAACCTTCAAGTAACTTTAAACTAGTAACTGCTAAATGGAAGTTCACTAAACTTGCTCAGAAGCAACATCAAAAGGTCGAAAAATTCACACACACGTTTTGTTTGCATAAAATAAGCGACTATCAGTTAATATAGATATGCATCCATTGTTTTAACTGGGGACCATACGCCGCTTTTCATGGAATTTCATGCAAATATATCATTGAAGGTTCCATGTACAGCACCGTATGGACACATCTGCGGATGTCTCTAAACTATTTTTATACTTGTAGCATGTGTAAATGTTGAGTGCCTAGATAGCGTGGACGGTAGCATGCATTTCAACTACCATCCATGAACAGGCTCAATCAAACCGAGCTTTCAACATTTTCGTTTTTCTTTCGTGTTGGGCGACCTGTGGAGTTTCCACTTTTCTATTTTACTATAGTAAGATTAAAATATCACACACCAGTTTTAAGTATGTTTAACAATGACAATTGCAATGGAAAAATACTTCGTTCTATAAACGTCTTGACATAATAAATTCTATAAGATCATTTAAAAGCATAGGATGGAATCAAGAAAAAATAACATACTAACAAATTCGGCTCTATTTAAAAGTTTTATCAACTATCACAACAGCAATCTTTAAGTGCAATGTGGTGGCTGTAAAAAGTATCCCCGTAATTGGATTTAGTGTTGTTATATTTTCTGGTCCTTTGGGCTCATGGAGTCCATTCAATAGTTGTGTAATAGACTTCCGCTTAAGCCGGTGCTAGGTGGCGTAAGAGTTGGTGCACATTTCATTACCTCTCATGAACACTCTCGGTCAAACCGAGTCTGCTATTATAATGCATCCAAAGAATTATATACAGATTTTAGTGATCGTGTTCGTTTATGAAAAGTAATGGAAAGTGCAGCACCCCTTTCGCCCCCTGGCACTGACTTAAGCGGAATTCTACATATCATAGACTTGAATGGTCTCCATACCAAAAAAGGACTAGAAAATATAAAAACACTAAATCTAAGTACGAGGAGACTTTTTAAAATAGAAAAATTGGAAACTCCACAGGTCGCTCAACACGACAAAAAAGAAAATGTTGCAGGCTCGGTTTGATTGAGCCTATTCATGGACGGTAGTGGAAATGTATGCTACCGTCCACGCCCTCTAGCCCCGGGTTGAGCAGAACTCAATATTTACACATGCTACAAGTACAAAAACAATTTAGAGACATCAGCAGATGTATTCATACGGCGGTGCACATGGATCCTTCTATGATACACTAGCGTGTAATTCCATGAAAAGAGGCGTATGGTCCCCAGTTAAAATAATGGGTTTGCCCTAAACGAGAAAATAATGGGCAAAACTAAACAAAGTGGAATTGAGAAAGGGGATCTGAGGTAATGGAGCCTGCACATCACAGGAACTGCCAAAAGACAAAATTAAAAAGCAGTCACCATATCCTAGGGGTGATGCTATGAAAGCGGGAGTATTGGAACCACCCAGGCCGAAATGTTCAAGCTGATAAACTAAACAGTACTAATAACATGACACAAAAGTCGTGCTGAACGATCTGAGAAGATCAAAATATAACAGCCCTGATTGAATATACGGGGAGACTTTTTACGGCCGCCACACGGCACAAACAACGCTGCTGTAACCTGGTTTAAATGAATGGCACAAAGGGAACAAATCTATTCGAAATGAGGAAGGTGTCCTTTCTCGGAGTTACTTTATCTTATAAAAGGTCAATCTATATTTGCAAGCACCGCAACATATTTAAATTGTTCGCTTCCTAGCGCAGTGCATACTTTGACGTTTAGTCTTTAATAAGAGTTGTTTAAAACTGTTTCAGTGAATATTTTTTCTTCTTTTATAAAATAGACTGGCATCTATGTAAAATCTCAACTTGAAATATTTTTATTCACATCTATTGCGAAATTATGTTTACAACTAATATTTTAACACTATTTATATAATTGTACGGAAATATTTTAAAAATTGTTTTTCAGTATGACCTCTTTAACCATCACTAAACCCCTAACACTTGGAGATCAACAGTTTTGTTTTCCTGTCCGGTGTGTAACTCGAACTTCAAGTAAGAAATTTTAATATTACACCAATGTCAGACAAAAAAGACAAGCTTAGAACTCTAGCTGAAAGGTCAAGGCTACACTTTGACATGGTATTAACAGTGTCTGTTTTATGTCCGAACTAGACTACGTGTCATTCGCAACATCAAACCCTAGCTCAAAGATAAAGGTTACATTTCAACGTTCATTGAGAGTTTTTTCCTGTCTGGTTAATAACTGCCATCCATCTAGAGATTTTAATATTTCTTAGCAAAACGTTACCTGTAATAAAATGATTTGTCAGGGGCAAAATTCAGACCCCTAGCGCAAAGGTCAATGCCGCTTCTTCAGTTTATAGGCCAATTAGGTTTTATTCATGTCCGGTCCGTACCTGTGATACACAAAATAATTATAATGCCTTGCAAAAATGTGATGTGATGTGTAATGTGTCTGTACGATGATTGTTAGGTCAGCATACATATTGTAAGTGGTTGGATGCATCATCACGGTGATGAGTATTACCTAGAAATCTCGATAAAATGAACATAACATCCCTTTTAAAGTGAGTTTCATTTCCTTTTTATGTATTGATTTCGTAACTTTTATCAATGAAATATCTTAAGTACTATTCAATTGGTTGACAACTCTCCTATATAAGTCGACATGCCTTGCAAGGACTTTATTAAGAGGGGATAGCGAAACAAAACCAGTGCAAGATTAGGCAGGTAAAATACTTTCTTTTACAGTTGCAGCTAACAATCAATACGTTTCACTGCTTACCACTGAAATTTAATATAACTTAGAGGCTTTGGATTATGTTTTTACACTGTGGTATTTGATATTATGTAAGTATATTCTTTTAAACGGAGTTGTTGAATCTTTCAATTTCATTTAGATTACTAAATACCTTTAATCTCCGGATTTTAATAAAAATATGTTCTTGTCTATTTTACAGAAAAAGAGGGTTTTCAATTTCTTATCATCCGAAAAATAAAACTGATCGACGGAAAGTTTCTGGTGGGGACAATGTCTTCTTCACAAAGGATTTCAGTTGTTATTATCGCAATTATACTTATATGGAAGGTCACAGCAGAGAGCAAGTTATGTCGACGGGTTAAAGGTCGCGGCTGCATAGACACCAGAGGAAAATTTAACGTCGAAGGTCGGTGTGCTAAACATGGCGACAATTTAGGAAAGGTTATGAGATGTCAACTGATTGGTTCAAGATGCCTATGCAACGTAAAAGGCAATAAACCCGGAAATTTTGGAACCGATTATGACTGGTCAGAATACTAATATATTAAGCCGTCTACAAGTATCAAAATGGCTACCATATTACATCCCTTAAAAAATCATTTGAAAACATTCTGGTACTAGTAAGACTAATAGTGACAATATTGAGGGATAATTGTACATGAATGCACTAATATTCTGTGTTTATTAAACAAACTTTGAGAATATGCGATTTAATATTTAAATAAAATGAACAATTGATGTTTGTTAAATAGTATAGAAAAAGTTTCGAACTTGCAGAAGTTATATAAGGCAATATATCAGCAAAGGCTTTGAAACATTCTACACGTATTTGCTATGATTTACATACATGTTGCTCCCTTTATGCATGAAAAAATGAACAATTTTAGTTTTATGTTGAAGTTTTTGAAAAGTATCGCCAGGTACGTTATTATCATTTTTATTGCAGATATTGTAGTTATTTCAATGATATTCGACTGTTCCTAAAACAATTATCATTTCTATGTCTACTTTTGTATTCATTTCTAAAAATGCCTTATGAGAACATGTGTTACAAGAAGGTATTTGTATTTGTTGCGTTTATCATTTGCCAGACAGTGCTTCGAAAGAAACATTTACGCGGTTGATAGAATACACGACAAGGTACCGTTTGTTATGGTAATGTACATGTAACAATACACACAAATATCAAATGGCAGCAAGTGTTAAATGCAGGCAACATATGTAATGAAATATCCATTAATATAGTGAGAAATTTAGCCCGCCCGCTTAACTCAGTAAACATAGCGCAGATGTACGGATCGCTGGGTCGTTTGCATTTCACGTCGCACCGACACATGACAGGTCATATGGCGACTTTCCAGCTTTAATGGTGGAGGAAGACCCCAGGTGTCCCTCCGTGCACTATTTCATCATGAGCGGGCACCTGGTTAGAACCACCGGCCTTCCGTAAGCCAGCTGGATGGCTTCCTCACATGAAGAATTCAACGCCCCGAGTGAGGCTCGAACCCACATCGATGAGGGGCAAGTGATTTGAAGTCAGTGACCTTAACCACTGGGCCAATGAGGCCCCTCGCTAGGTCGTGAGTTCGATCCACGGGCTATTTGTATCTTCTCCATGATGATTTGTGAAGACATTATGTCCTCCAATGATTCATGTGGGGAAGTTAGCAGTTACTTGCGAAAAACAAGTTGGTACTGATACAGAATACAGGACCGCTGGTTAGGTTAACTCTCCGGCGTTACATAACTGAAATACTATCGAAAAATGGTGATTACCGCTCTCTCTCTCCCGCCCCCCCCCCCCACCCTCACACACACACACACACACAACAAAAACAAATGCAAACAAAAGTTAGAAATTTACCAACATATGGCAAAATACAGACAAACATTCTGGTAAGGTTTAATATAGATCAAGCTGTATATATTACGACAGCGGTGTCCTTTGAATTCGGTTTTACGTTGCATTTGTTTTGTCTCTTGTACTTACTTTACAACTAACAAGATTTTCTATGACTTGAAGCAGTCACCACCTACATTGTAAGTTTTGGCCAACGAAACAGTCTAGGTATAGTTCATCCATCACCGAAGCCCCTTACTTTTGAAAATCAGCTAAACAAATATAAACACAATATATACCGTATAATGTGATGTATCATTGTTATGTTCGCGTGTAAGAAAAACACGCAAACAAAACAATTTCTGTTGTGTCTAACAACGATACAATCAATAAAATCTGTAAAAAAAATCATTTTGAAGCAAAGAATGCAACCAAGAAGAAAAACAGCAGACTCGCTTTGATTGAGTCTGTTCATGACACAATTATCTGATACAAATTAGATAAATTGAATAAAATAAAATTGTGAATTATCTAATACAACATTTTAAATTGTTTTCTTAGCTAAGTGATTGAGGTTGCTGTGTTCATATTTCTTGCCGCTCACCTATATCGGTTCGAAAACACGCCTAGGATCCAGCTGGCTTTCGGACGGTTTATGGTCCGACTCAGATGCCCGTCAATGCCTGCAAAAAAGATCGAGGGGCACCAGATATGTTACTCTAACATAACAGAGGTCGCTATAACACCTTTATTTTGCCTGTGCGACAACCAAACAAAACAAAACAAAAAAGATTGCGAAATACATCAATTTGAAATTGGTCATTATCAGATTTTTCGTCCCAGGTCTGTTTTAGATATTTGCATCGGTTTATTTAAAATCATATGATTCTTTTACTGGTTGCAGGTGCATATGGGAATACCTGGCTCGTGGGTAACTGTTAAGACGATAGTGGTCGAATCTTTTTTTTTGCAAACCATATTCAGCACTATTTTCTTATAGCAGCGCATTCAAAGCGGGAAATCGACGTCCATAAATAGGAAATACGTAATGACGTTACAAAGACAAATTTCAATGTTTAGCTCCGGTTTTGTTTAATCTTTTGCTGTGGAACATTATGTATTTTAGATATAACGTTTTTCAATCGAGAAATATATTATAAGGAACTTAGAGGAAGTATCTAAGTATTTTCTTTCCGTTTTATGTAATAAAATCCTGCTTAAATCTTATACATGGATGTAGTTCTGTATACACCATTTACTTTACGAGAGTTATTTTACACCCCCGGGTGTAAGATGGAGTTTTCTAGCACCGGTGAACACTGGAAATTCCCGTCTGCTATACAAGAAAAAGACTTCATACATGTATGCTACACACCAAATGAAGTAAAAATAATGTATGAACCATTGTCTGCAAATGTTTATTTCATTTATTTCAAATTAATTATCTCAAGTTTTCAGAAGTAGTCACTTTTCGTTGAATTCCTTCGCACTCGATGACAATCAATACGACACTGAGTTAACTGCTTTTGGCAACACGTCTCGCTGTAAGAAAAATGTAAGAGTTGATGACAAGATAGTGGTCCATTTATCAGCAGAAAGGGACGCCGTGCAAGAAACTGTAGTTTCGTATTGTCAGCCGTTGCAGATGAAAAGCAAATAATGTCGCTGGCATTTCTTACGCATGCGCAGCTTGTGTTGTCGAGAGCAAACAAAACTTCATATCACATTACAATGAAGGACCAATGATTGTTATATATGTGTAACAATAACCATATTATTTGAGTAAACGAATAAAATGAATCCAACACTGGTTGCCTATTTTCCTTCCACTTACTGAAACGTTTTATTGAAACGAGATGGTAATATATCAACAAATTTCGCTTTGTTTGATGTTATAAATATAGCATCTCTCCCTCTCTCTCTCTCTCTCTCTCTCTCTGTATATATAGTAGAGAGAATTTATACGAACAAAATCACCATTACAATATACCAGACCAATACCGGCAAAGCGCCTAACAGTACAAACGAATACGCACACCACTAACCCAATACGATTAGTTTCGATGCTGCTTTATATATGATTTTTTTTTTGGATTTATATATGAGCCCGAATTGTACTACACATTCGTACTGGTTCAACATTTGCATATATATACTCAAATCTCTGTTTTCATGTCTCACAAATCAGTAGTGACATTTTAGTCTTTTTAACTGAGAGAAGCTATATTTTCTCTCTCTCTCTCTCTCTCTCTCTCTCTCTCTCTGTAAGTTAAACTGGATCTCGAGGATACATTGAATATATAGAGTTTGCACTAAGAGATATAATTAAATTCTGAATAGTTGACTTTTCCATACGTGAGATCCGCTAGGATACAATTCGCGTTATAAATTATTATATAGTAGATAGAATTTATACGAACTAAATCACCATCACAATATACCAGATCAGTTACGGCAAAGCGCCTAGCAGTACAAACGAACACGCATTTATATACATAAATACAGGGAAAAAAGGAATAAAGTGAAGGAGATACACCAATATTACATACTAGTATTTGGTTTATTCCGATTCTGTCCAATAACAAATATAAAAGAACTATACCGGTTTCACTGCTTGTGCAGATCTTCAGGAGTGATAATAACGTCAATAACGTCGCATAGGAACGACGTCAAATGACGTCAAAATGAAGGGACGTTACTCTCAACTATTTATTTGTGATAGTTAGCTATGTCTTGAATTAAGCTCTGGTTTAAATATATTGATAAAAAATTGTATTGTTCTTTTTATTTTCTTAAAATCGCGTTTGTAGATTGTAATTTATATAATGAAAAGATCATAAATGATGGTTGTCTTTGTCCATTACATATGTCGATATGTTCACTTACATATAGCATTCGTGTATTTTTGTCCCTTATCTGTTGTCGGTGAACAGTTATTCGTTTGCGTAGAAAATCCCCTGTCTCACCAATATATTCCTTCCTGCAGCCACAACATCTTATAACGTATATTAAATTCTGAACATCACAGGATAAAGTGTTTTTTGATTGTGAATGATTTTCCGCTTCTGAAATAAAATGTGTTGCCCTCCTCCAATAGATGCTGACAAAGTCCACAGTGTGATTTATCACATTTCGTTACTTTTGGAACAGATTTGTTTTCATCAAATTTGGCCCTTGTTAGAATTTTCTTCAAATTGGCAGGCTGGCGTTTACTTTAATAACGGTGTAATTCTGTACAATATTTGTCATTTTCGGATCTGTCTGTAGAACGGATAAATTATTTTTAATTGCACTTGTAGGAGGGTCTGTTTGTCTAATCTCAAGGCTTTATCAACCCCATTTTCTATTATATTATTTGGATAGTTTTGCGCTAATAAAAATTCTCGCAGTTCTTTCATGCGTTCATGCAATATTAAATCATTCGACACGATTCTGCAAATGCGCCTGGCGTCTAGGTATGCTTTGGATGGCAAGAATTAAAGAGTAGGTACTACTTGCTATCGGTAGGTTTGTAAAATATGTCAGTTTCGATTTTATCATTGATGATTTTAACTAGTACATCTAAGAATAGTAGCTCTTTTTTATAGTACTGTATAATAAATGTTAAGTCCGGATGTAACATATAGAGCAAAGAATTTAGTTTGTCTAGATCGCATCGGGGACGTGTCCATATAATGAAGATATCATCCAGAAATCGTTTCCAGTTGGCTTTGAAGTAATCTGCGGAATCCAAACTAAATTCTGTTTCAACTTGCTGATACAAAATTTCTTCCAGATACCAAGAGATAGTGTTGCATAGATAGGAGCGAACATTGTTCCCATACCTGTTCCCCTCAACTGACGATAATAGTTTCCATTGAAGCAGAATGTATTGTTTTCTAAGATACACTTTGCTGCCTTTATCATGAACTCTGTTGAGAAACGTGTCGGTATATCATCTCTGTGTTTTCCTATCCACAATTTTAGTGCTGTTATTTCCAAGTCGTGTATGATATTGGAATATAAAGACTCTACGTCAGATGAGATTAGTATGTTGCCATCAGTTCTTTGCTGCGGAAGTGGATTTAAAAAAAATGTGCAATCACGAGGATAACTGGAAACTATTGCAGGTCTGGCAAGTATTGGTCGCAGCTTCAAATCAGAAACATTTTCACTTCGACTACTGGTGTTGTATATCTGTTACAAGCTGCATTTATTTCTTTATTTATATGACCTTTGGGCAAACCATAAAAATTTCTTTGTTTAATCTCAAAATTATGCAAATAATCAAATTCTTTTTCGGTGAAACAGTTTTCAAATTCTGTATCATTCAGCATATTATTAATTATATCTTTATAATGTTCCTAATCCTGATTACGACTAAACCACAATTGTCTGCTTCTTTAATTATAATTGAGTGATTATTTATCAGTGTGTTGATGGCTGTTCTTTCTGTTCTGCTTATGTTAGACTTTACTTAGTGTCTATTTTTTCGGGGTTAGTTATTTATATTGGAAACGAAGTTTTCTAGTGCAGTGTTCCTGTTCCTTGAAGGAGTGAAGTCGCTCCCGTTTCTGACGAGTAAGGATCTTGATCTTCTTCGCCATCAAAATATGCAATAAGCCAAAGTTTTCTTACAAATTCTTGGATATCACTTTCCAATTCTTGAGGAATTTCTCTGTCTGGAGTTGGGGTAAATTTTAAACCCTTTTCTAAAATTTTAGACTGACTATCATTTATAGCTTTGGAAGAAATAATTATTAGCTTTATATCAGATTTTCTTGTTGTTTAATAATTTTCTGATAAGGTCTGTTGCGGTATGAGGCTTGTTCTAGAAAAGGACTTTGATTATTTACTTATAATGTCTGATTCTGAAAATTTATCTGATTGTTGCGCATATTATAGTTTCTTCTGTTGTAAGTTGGTGGTTTGTTGTTTGCAGTACTATTATGTTGCCACTGTGGCGAGTTGTATGGGTATTGTCTCCTGGAAAATCTCTTACCGATATATGTGGCATTATTTGTTTCTGGATAACTATTTTGCCGATACATATTTGACGCGGCATTAGCCCTGATGTTCCGAGTTTCTAGTGTAATGTCCGCATATGATCTGGATGCCAGTTCAGAAGTATTTGTTGACTGATACATTGGCATTGTGGGTCTACTATAATTTACAGACTGATTCCTAGGTACGGTGACTTCACTGTTTATTTCAGAACGATACCGGGTCTTGGTATTTCTCCGAGGAATGTTGTTCCTGTGCAAAACATTCTCATTTTCTACAGTAACTTGAACTGCTTCTTTCCACAGAGACGGATTTGCGTTACTGTAGCTTCCTTAAAGGCATCTTCATATATGTTCAGCCATTTCTGATTGTTCTTTCCCATCTTTTATGAGAAATTGACTCTTCTTTCTTGCATGATTCTTTCCACATTTCAATTAAAATTGTTTTCCCGGTACCTTCTGCTTTTTGACTGATAATAACTGCCATATATTTATCTATTTTCCTCACGTGCTCTGCATGACTCTGTGCTCGCAGCTCTAGTAACTCTCTTTAAGAATTAAAATTATCTAAGACCTGTCGCTCTCTACGGGTTCACCTTCAACAGTTTTCATTTGTAGCTTTTGTGGAAGAATTATTGGAGTGCTGTTTATCTAGGTATTATACGTTTTACTTAGGTTTTCATTTCTTAGATAATACCAAAACTCTTGTTTACACTTTGAGAGATTTTTGTACCATGCATTAACAATGTTTTCTTTTATCTTCAGTGCTTCTTGTTCTAATGTAATTTCATTTAATTCCATCAAAAAGGGTTGTGCTTTTGTAGCTTCGACAAGTTCTTTGACCGCTTCTAATGTACGCGTGTAATTGGAAGAATCGGCACTCTCTGTTTGTTCGCTTCTGGCATTATGATCAGTCATAAGTTTAAAAATCTTACCTATGTTAATGGATATTTTTGATAATGTCCTAGTTACTTCGTCCAGTGTATTCACCATCTGTTCCATTGTTCGTCTGATTGGGGTATTCTCTGGTTCTTGAGTAAGTGTCATTGAAAATTGGTCTTCAGTATCGCTGGGCTTTCTCTTCTTTGGTGGCATCTTCCTTCCCGTATTGTAAAGAATATAATTTAGTAGGTTTTTACAATGAATCATATTATTTCGAAACTAGCTTTTACTTAAAAAAAATACAACGAACACATTCATAGTTATACCGAACGAAACAAGTGAGAGACTGCATGACAAACAGTTCCAAAAACCAATTTGGGACTGAGCTGTTTTGATCTTTAATTTCGGTTCTTTATGTTATTTCTCTTCTTTCTTCAAAGGGATATGTCTATGATTTGTGCATGCATATCAATTATGCCATCTTTTATATATGAACTGTTGTATGGTTTGCCTTAATAACGCGACGACCATAACTCAGTATCTAGGACGTGGCGGTGGGATCAAAGACAGACAGTAATTAGTATCCATCTTTATGTATTAAACGTCTCCAGATGTTTATAAAATATACTGTCCTTTTTTTGCAGAAAAAACTGAACGACGATAAACATCTGGTGAGGATAATGTCTTAAAGTTACAGAGCTTAATTAATCACTACTGCTCTTATTATAAATTTAGTTCCAGCGTATATTCTGAATTCAGATCTTTAAAAGTTTATTTTATTCAAGTTCTCTAAAAATGGACATACTTCTGAACAAATGCTTTGGAATATTTTCAGTTGTTTCTATACAGAGTTGACCAGCTTCCTGGTAGCCATCATGTGACAAGTTGACTTGTATTTATATGAAAATCAGACAAATAACTTCTAAAACAGAGATCTGCAAAATGTTATATGCAGTGATATATAAATAGCCGGTCCCATCCACATGTGGCCGTGTATATGTGACCAACCAAATAGCTTGGTATAGGGTGGCAAAGTTTTAAAATTGTGCAAATTATGCTAAACATGTTGCACCTAACCACTATAAAGTACAACTTTTTGGCCACTTTTTGTGAGCCGCAAAAACAAAATTATTGGCTTCTTTTCTGTGCATGTTTCAAACCAAATATTAAAATGGAAATACTGGACATGATGATTTATCAAAATTTCAGATAAGTCAACAAATCTGGTCAGCATTTATGTAGATTGTGAAGCAGATCACTGTTTTTAATATCTTATTCAGTCATTTTGATCACTTTTATAAATGCAAATATACAGGAAAATTTTAATCATGAATGATTTATCAAAATTTCAGATAAGTCAACAAATCTGGTCAGCATTTATGTAGATTGTGAAGCAGATCACTGTTTTTAATATCTTATTCAGTCATTTTGATCACTTTTATAAATGCAAATATACAGGAAAATTTTAATCATGAATTTCTTTTTAATTTTTACATGGTTTTCAATGCAAAACATAAAAAATGCAAATCTTGGATATATTCAAATGTTCATTTAGCAGCTTTCATACAAATGATGAAACAATTGATGCTACAGACCAATTCTGATGAAGATCCATCAAGTGGTTTTATAAGGATACTTTTAAACTTGTTTTAGATGAGTGGCACGAAGGGAACAAATCTGTTAGAAATGAGGAAGTTCTCCTTTCTCGGTGTCGAGTACCCGTTTGAGTCATTTAATCTTATAAAATGTCGATCTATTTTTGCACCAAGCACCGCAACATATTTTAATTGTTCGCTCCCTTGGCGTTAAGTCTTTAATAAGAGTTGTTTGAAACATTTTAATCGACATTTTGTCTACTTTTATTAAGCAGACTGGCATCCGTGTAAAATCTGAATTTGGAATATTTTATTCACATCTGTTGGGAAATTATGTTTACAACTAATATTTTAACACAATTTATACAGAAATATTTTAGAAATTGTTTTCAATGCACGTTTCCATTATAACCACGTTTTGGCGATGTATGACCTTTTTATGTCGATTTGACGTAAAATCACTCAATCCCAAAGATCAACAGTTCTTTTTTTTTCCTGTCCGGTGTGTAACTCAACCTTCCAGCAAGAGATTTTTATATTACCTGGCACGAATGTTAGTCATAATAAGTCAATGTGTCATACACAATTCCAGACCTCTACCTGAAATGTTAAGGCCGCACTTTGAGATCAGAGGTAAACATGGTATTAACAGTGTCTGTTTTATGTCCTAGAAATCTAGATAAAATGAAACAAAGTTAACTTCCTGTTTAAAGTGAGTTCCTTTTCCTGTTTATATGCTGATTTCGTAAATTTTATCAATGAATATCTAAAGTACTTATCATCTTGTTGACAACTGTCCTACAGAAGTCGACTTGCCTTGCAAGAATTTTATTGAGAGGGGATAGCGAAGCAATACCAATGCAACATTAGTCAGGTAATATTTACTTTTACAATTACAGTCAACAATCAATACGTTTCACTGCTTACACAATGAAATTTTATATAAATAAGGAGTTTTAGATGATAGATTTTACACTGTTGTATTGGATATTTAACAAGTATATTCTTATAAACAGAGCTGTTGAATCTATTTCATTCTGGTTACTAAAATATTAAGTACATAGACACCTTTACTCTCCAGGTGTTTATAAAATATGTTATCTTCTTTGCAGAAAAAAGAGGGTTTTAAATTTCTTATCATCCGAAAAAAACTGAACGACGATAAATATCTGGTGAGGATAATGTCTTTCTCACGAAGGATTTCGGTTGTTATTATCGCAACTATACTTATATGGAAGGTCACACAGGTAGAGAACCAGCTATGTCGGGTTAAAGGTCGCGGCTGCAGGGACACCGGATTGAATCGTTGGGGCAGAGGACGGTGTGCTAGGCTTGGCGACATATTAGATACGATTATGAGATGTCAACGGTATGGTTTACGTTGCCGATGCAACATAATTGGAAATAAACCGGGAAATATTGGAACTGATTTTGACGGGTCATACTATGACAATAATTTGTATTCTGAAATATATTAAACCGTTCTACAATAATCAAAATGGCTACAATATTTCATTGGTTTAAAATTCATTTTAAAACATTCTGGTACACGTAAGACTTATAGTGACAAAATGGAAGGATATTTGTTGAAGAATGCACAATTATTCTGTGTTTGTTTAACAAAATTTGAGACTTTGGGAATATGTTATTTAATATTTGAGTAAAAGAAACAATTGGTGTTTGTTAAAATCATCTTATTACAGTACTAAAAGATGTATCATTTGTTGATATATGAGCCGTGCCATGGGAAAACCAACATAGTGGCTTTGCGACCAACATGGATCCAGACCAGCTTGCGCATCCGCGCAGTCTGGTCAGGATCCATGCTGTTCGCTTTCAAAGCCTATTGTAATTAGAGAAACTGTTAGCGAACAGTATGGATCCTGATCAGACTGCGCGGATGCGCAGGCTGGTCTGGATCCATGCTGGTCGCAAAGCCACTATGTTGGTTTTCCCATGGCACGGCTCAAATATTATTTCGAAACTACCTTTAGCCTAAAAAAACAACGTACATATTCATAGTCATACCGAACGGAACAGACGAGAACCTCAATTGGTTCCAAAAACCAATGTGGGACTGGGCTGATTCGATCTTTAATTTCGGTCCTTTATGTTATTTCTTTCCTTTCTACAAAGAGATGTGTCTATGATTTGTGTGTGCATATTAATTATGTATACATTTATACATGAACTGTTGTATGGTTTGCCTTAATAATGTGACGACAATGACGCCATATCAGGGTCATGGCGGTGAGATTAAAAATAGACCGTCTTTAGTGTCTACCTTTATGTTTTAAACGTCTTAGAATATTTGAAAACATTTGGGTGCAAAGGTCTGTCATAATGAGACGACATGCAAAACAAACTTCTGTTACGTCGCTTCATGATGATGTTACGACAAGCTCAAAGGTCAAGCGTATTTCATTTCTATTCCATACCTTTGCTTAGTAACTTGAAAATAGTATAAGAGATTGAAATGATTTTATGACAATAGTCTTCATTTTTGTCACCATGACACAACGTACAGGAATCAACTCCCTTCGCTATCCTATTCAAATGAAGCGCTGTGAACCATCCACAGCACAGTTTGATTTCAAACATGATCAACATATTTTTATTGAAAGTATTTACGAGTGAGTGACATTGTATGTCTGAAGTCATAAGTCTTCCACACATGATTAACAGTACTTTTCGGAGATTAAGTCCGTTCATTATGTACATATTTGATTTTGATTGAGTATATTGAATTGACAATTTGCATTATATACTGTTTTCACATAACACATTACTAATGCAAAATTTTGTTTTTTATATACAACCGCTCTCCGACCGAAAATACAAATAAAACAAGACATAGAAAATATGAATTGTACTTGTAATACGGCCTCTTGCGAAGTACTTACCCAATTGGACACTTCCTGAACAACGTTACATTCAACAAATATACAAGTAGTTTTATACAATTAAATGTAGAGCTCTTTAAAATATAGGGGGTGATGATTCACATGTCTTCATTTATTATTGATTTCTTTGAACAATAACGTTATTTCAAACAATATATGCCCCTTGAATTCCTGCACGCAATACGTCATTGATGTCGATATAGGTGTTACCCAACTGGCCAAGGTACAGCCCGTTCAATAGTTTATACAGTTTGTTTACATGTACCTAAATTTGGAAAAAAAAACTTATTCTTATGACACACACTCCTAAATAATTAAAATAATGTCAAAACAAGGTATAAGACAAGGATCCAATAAACTCATAAAAGATATAGAATTCCTTTCACTACACGAAATAAACTGTCGACATCCCAAACTGCCCTTTGCAGAAATTATAATTCTCAGATTTACTCATTATTTACTAAACAAACAAACAATACTGTACATAAATAATGTTACAATTTAAGCAGCATACCTCCAAATTTAGCTAAAAAATAATTTTTCTTTCAAATTGAAGTTTTGATCATATTATGAACATTAGAATGTGAATTTTTGTTTCTAAAATATTTAAAAAAATCCAAATCAAGAAAATAAGACAACCGCGTCGGGGATCGAATCTCGGACCGCAGGGCAAAGAAGACATTTTCCCGTCGCCATAACTAATAGCGCTATAGCTGAAGTAGTAAATAATAACGTCAAAATGTAGATATTTATAATCGAGACAGTTTACCTGGAGTAAAAGCGTGACAAACGCTTTTCGATTTTCATCGTAAAAAGTAGTAAAAACAGCAATTTTGCATGTGTTTACGTAACATAAAGTTTGTCAGTAATTAAGTTTAAAAGCCTTCCTAAGAAATATAGCATTTATTTCAAGATATCTAAAACAATATTTTGTTTTTGTAGTCGAACGATCTGGAGGCATACCGCTTTAAGAGAAGATCGTTTATAAGTACAGAACGTTGTACTGTATCTTTAGAACCATAGAGTTCATTTAGATCAATTTGTTTATAAGGTAATGAAATATGTAAAATAAAATCGTGGAATAATACAGACATAAACTAAAATGTTGCAGGCTCGGTAACACGAATGTAAATTTTATGTATGTGATGGATTAACCTGTATGGTATAACACACCGGCCTGTAAATGTTTTTTACGCATTAATAGTAATTTAAAGACGTTTCTGAGAGAGGATATCTAATCACGATTGTATGGGGATGTGGTTTAAAAACTTTGTATAATTTTGGGGCATAGCAGTTTTCCCATTGTTTGTGGTAAATTTGTGAAAAGAGGATAGGACCCAACTGTTTGGCTTTTAGCCATATTTGCAGTTGAGCTCTACACTTTTTTCTTCGATTGTGTCTGACCGAACAGGCGGGAGATTCTAATGTAGATAGTTCTTAAATCCATCCAGAGCATTGTTTAGATATCTATCATCTGGTCTGTTTTGTTGGTGCTTTGCTAGTTGGTCTGTCTTCTGCAAAGGCATCGAGTACATGCGTGTTGCATTTTATATAAATTTACAAGAACATTTAACTCGCCTTCTGTTGCCATTTCATGAGTTAGGAATTCACCTGGCAGAGATATGTTTTATTTATATTGTCCTATGACTTTGGTGCATTGTGGGGGTAAGGGTAAGATTTTGTGCACTATAAAAAGGCTGTAGCTCCCGAATGGTGTGTTTGCCTAGACCGTTCCAAGGCGGTGCTCAACTGTGTTCCTTTATCTGTTCGTTTGTCTATGTGTGTTTGTTTTGTGTGCGAGTGTGTTTTGTCTGTCAAGTTCACGTCCTTGTGCAGTGTGTTGTGGTTCAAAGCGGCTGCATTTTTAGCGTGTGCTTCCCTGTTTTTATAGTTGACTATTGTTTCTATGACAAAAATGATGCCTATCTATGCACGTTTTTGTATTGTTTTTGTAACCAGGGTGTCGCAAAAAATGTCATAACTCTAACACAAATTCTGATATCTGTTTTATTACTAAATGAAAACAAACACATTCGAATTCAAACAATGGTTATAAATCAATTTATGGCGTCATCAATGACATCGTCTTTTTTCCGGACTTGTTGTAGTTCAGAATGATATGAAGTTTTACAATCAATCAGGAAGCTTTCCAGTCGGTGTAAATACAGTGCTAAGATAAAAATTTTGGTTGTATTTATATATATCTGGCAAGGTGTTGTCCTGATCGGTGGAGAACAAGAATAGTATTGACACAACAAAAGTTGTAAAGGAGGTTACTAATAAACGAAGAAACCTACTGTCCTAAAAACTGAAACTATGCCAGTTACAAGTCATGAAACATTTGAAACAGTATTAGATAAAAATATAACCTGATATGGAACATACTAAACTTAGAGACTTGATTTGGCTCTTAGATTGAACCCATTTTACTCTTGAGATTCATCGAATAAATTATATTCGAAATATTAATCTATCGACCGTCCATGTAATATTTTAAAAGAAAACGTATAGAAGGAATGGAAGGTAATGTGTGAAATATGTAAGAAATTATCATAAATTTAGATTAACTAAAACGTTACAGTGTTTGGGTTCTGGTGTTATGGGTACAAAAACAGAAAAAAAAGTGGAAAACTACAAATCGCCCAACACGCTCGTATTTATTGCATCTGTTCATGGACGGTAGTGGTAATGCAAGCTACCGTCCATACCCTCTAGCCCCGGCTTTGGCAGAACTCAAAATTTACGTAACATAAAAAGTGCCATATGTAATTAAGAGACGCCCGCAAATGTATTTATACGCCTGTGCACATGGAAATATTTAGAGTACAATTCAATGAGAAGTTTCTTATGATTCCCAGTTAAAATATTTGTTTGCTTTATTATAAACGTAATATAATGGGCAGAACTAAAACTGAAATTAAGAGAGAGGATCTGAGGTTATAGGGCCTGCACATCACAGAAACTGTCAAACGACAAAATTAAAAAGTAGGCACCATATACAAGGGGTGAATAAACAATACCTGAAAGCTATTAAAGCCTGAGTATTGGAACCACCCTAGTAGAAATGTTCAAGCTGAAAAAAATGAACAGTACACCAACACAACATCAATATCATGCTTAACGATCCGAAGAAATCGAAATATAACAGCAATGACTGGATTTACGGTGAGACTGTTTACGACCAACACACGGCACAAACAACGCTGCTGTGATACTAAAATAGAAGAAGTGTAAAATCACAGATCGCCCTACACGAATTAAACGAAAATGATGCAGGATCAGTTTGATTGAGCCTGTTCATGGAAGGTAATGGAATGCATGCTACCGTTCATGCCTTCTAGCACCGGGTTGAGCAGAACTCAACAACATTTACCAGAATATACTGAAGTGATAGTCGATCCCACTTAAAACAGACATGAATGGATGAGAAGATAACGAAAACACTTTATACAAAACGTATCTTTCTTAAGAAACGGATATGTATCGGTCAAATATATTCGTGCGTATTAGCCAAAATACGTTTTTCGTGCTGTTTAGTGTTAACAAAAATAAACATCATCTTGAGAATGTCATCAACAACATGCGAATTTACGTTGTTCGTGAAAACTATTTCCGAAACCACTCCGGACAAAGAGGTATAAAATATTTGCTTATATACCGAGCTTGAATACTCTTGCATGCAAAGTATGATATTAAACAAAACGCTCTAGGAGATATCATAAACCATTATCGCAGGCGAACTTGACCACGTCTTTATGTAGTAAGTATCTAATTTAATTGTTGAAATTTTTAACTTTTAAATAAAAATCATTTATATACAAAAATTCAATGAAGAACTATGTGTTCTAATAATTTTATTACATACATTAGTTTTATGTCATTTGTTGTTTATAAGTCGAACCTTGCCATTACAAGTCATTTCATGACAGGCATATGGAATTTTATTAAAATGAAATCTCATTACAACACCATGATTTTCGATTTTACAGTAATGAACGATATTTTATGCCATGTTTTTAATGTGTGACAAATATCGCATTTATTTTAATTAAATGTCACAATCAGTACCGCACACTCTTAATAATCTTTGAAAATGAAAGAGTAGCTATTTTATAAGACAGAAAAAGTTTACGTAAGGGTCCTTAGGTTTTTTTTTCTAATTGATAAAAGTTTGCAATGATTATGAATATCTGTTATTAATCCTTACACATTGGCAATTACAGATTATACAACGCCAGGAAAACCCATTTCGAAAGGATCCAAAGTAAAACATTACAATGAGAAATTTAGCAACCAGGTGTTTTTTTCTCGCGTTTCTAACGATACTGATCGTTAGCAACATCTCAGAGGTTAGTTGCCAGTTGTGCGAGTTAAAACCAGGTGGACGTTGCGTTGACACGTATGTTAAGCGAGGAGGAAGATGGCGTGCGCGTTGTGCTGGAAGGGGAGCCAGAGCATGCAGAATGGTTGGTAGTGGTTCTTGTCGATGTGCTTCGACTCGACCCATGGGACAACCTCGTCATCGATAGGATGAATGAATGTGTGTGCGTACTAAACATTTAATGTTAAATATGTGTTCGAACTCAAAACATAAAAGGATTAGTCATTTATATAACTAATTGTATCCGGAAACCTGTTAATTGCCTATTTTAGTGTAACAGTCTTTCGCGAGATGAGCGACCAGTGATGGGTACTGTAAAAACCAAAAACATTCGGCGAAATAACATTTTGGTCACTTTTGCATGAATACGCATTTAACCTTAGGTAAAACTAAATGTCCTAGTTTTGGTTGCCATACCGTACGGAACTGGATTCAAAGCAACTTTTTAAAGTGCAATGAAAGCGTTCATGCTGGGAAAGTGAAAAGTGACCTGGTTTTGCAAAAACGTGAAGATTTTGAGATGCTGCTTAGATTTTAAGTCTTGTTATTTGCTGTTACAGAAAACATTCATTTCAGATTGTTGTAGAAAACACAACAGTGTTATCGTTCTTAATTGACTAAATTCAAGACATGCCATTTTTAGGATTTAGGAAATTAACGGGCATTATTTCATTCATTGACCTTAGCACTCACATTGCCATGAGGGGATTGAACTGAAAGAATGGATTATTTATTACTTATCTCGTCTGTTTAAGTTTAAATAATTTTGGTGGGCCACATACCTACACATGCTCTTTGACAAAACCAACGGTATTCCACAGAGCAACTGTGTGTCCTTCGATCTTACATGTAAAAGCTTTGTCCGTTAAAGATTGTTTATCTGAGCTTGGTCAAGTGGATTTGTACGCAGATAACTCCTGATTATACTCACTGAGGGCTGGAAACAAGAGTTTTGCCTAAGAAATGATAAAAAGACAGTTGTATCATATTTGTTAAATGTAACCATATACAATGATATATTTAGTTGATATTGTTCAGAAATTTAGTTTGTAGAATTGTTATTACCTCCATTTTGCCTTCTATCTTCGCAATAAATGTATTCTGAAGCTATACGCTGAAGTTAAACCTGCCTTTTGGTTCAGGCTGTTGAGACATAATTTCTATTTAGATCTAACTTTTTTAATGGACCATTTTAATCATAAGTCATATCTCAGACTTTTGCTTAAATGATTGACAACCGTTAGCGATAAAAGCTGATGTGGTTTGAAATTGTTTTTAAGCAGTTATACCATTTAAATCGTTTCCGAATCCACTTCATTGAACGCCGGAACTGATATCAGGTGAAGAGAAGTGGCCCTCAACCCAGCTGGAGTTAAACCCTGCGATCTAAGGGTTCAACAGCTAACATATTTACCACAAGGTGTACAAGTTCATTAAATCAACTAAAATATGGCAGACACGAATAAATCATGAATTCAGTAATTTATTTAAATGACATCGTATTTCACTCTACAAAATTCGCAAACGTATGATAATCTGATCACATATAGTTTTCTAAATATTTTCCAAGTACATTAGAATTTGTATCATAATTACGTTTTCCTTAAAATCATCCGATGGATGATATTATTTCTTTTTAAACGTAGAAGAAACACACTTGTAAACCTTCTTAAGGTTTTCTTAAAGGGCATTATGTTTCACAAATAATCAAGTCCTTCAAGTGGTTTGTTGTCTAATTTAGTTGACGAGTTCAGAACTAGATGTGCAGGGTTAAATATCCAAGCATTTTAACAAAATTACACAACAACCCACCAGAAGGCATTGGCTGTTTTCAGTTATGCATGTTCGCTGAAATATTTTGATAAAATTACGCTAGGCTTCATTTATCCGAGTAGAAATGAACCAGACATCATACGGCAATCTGACGTCTGAAAATTAATATTCTGGTTTATGAATGCTTTAATCAATGCTTCGACTACGTTTCAACATTTTAAAATAACCCCATATTCATTCCAATATACTGTTTTTTCATCAATTACATGTTTCTTATTCAGTGATTTCAGCATTCAAATTAAATGCAATACACATTGAGGTTGTGTGTATATAGTACCACTTTGAGACGCTAAAGACGACATTCATTACAATAGATTAATTGTTATTATACTCTAGTTGAGAATACGATATTACAGTATCAAACAATACATTGGCAATGTAGTTAAATATGATTATTATAGACAATCATGAAACACTAAGAAATCTTTATAGAAGTGGTGTACTGCTAGTAATGCAACTAACACAGTAAGTCAGAAGATAAGATCGGGGTGTTATCGGACACAGACTAGTAAACCACTGATTCAAAGGATTAAGTTTATGCTTGCCATGTCTAATAAATAGATTAGTCGTTTTTACATCATATGACTTTTCACAATAAAATCTATTACAAGATCCTTTGGAAGCACAGATTTCAATCGAGCAGAATAAAAGCAGACTATTTGCTTTGATTTAATCATATTGCTTCTGAACACATGATAATACACAGCACATATACAGAATGGCCAACAATAGCAAATGGGTTGGGCTACAAGTTTTTACAACATTAGAATGCAGCCCTTCCCAAGTGCGTAACATTAATGGCAAATGAAAAATGAAGAGTGTATTAGTTAAATTTAATATTCCTTAAAGTTATCGTGACGTATATCAGTGATAATAATTATTATTATAATAAGAAGAAAAAGATGAAGAAACAGAAGAAAGATGATAATAATGATAATACATGTAGTAATTATAATGACAGTTAAATGATTATAAATAATAAGCTTTAGAAATAGTTTAGTAATGATTGTAACCATGATAGTTGGGTTAAAGAAGAAAAAAATATGCTGCCTGCTCCATATTCCCGAGTATCCACCCGGAAAAATACTTCATGTTCCAAAGTAACATAAACATGACAAGAGGACATAAGAAAACCATTATGTACTATCGAAACGTCTTATGTTTTTGATATAGGTTTGAACTTCTGTGAGAACAGTAGTGTTATGTTCTATTAAAATATTATCATTAAAAAATAAAGTAATGTTTCTTGTTTAACGTGAGTAGTCAACGAAAGACCCCACCTGGAATGGATGGAACAACTTATTTCCAGCCGAGCCTTTAAATAATATTTGTATTTATAGAAAGTTCAATTTCGTTTATATAAGCGGAAGAAGCGGCTAGAGAAATATCGTCTGCAAATAATCGTGTCGTACTTCAAAGTTGGTCTACGATGTCGTAAAAGAAGAGGATCTAACACTGAGCATTGGGGAACGCCAGCTTTAAGCTCTCTAGAGTCTGAGAAAGAGGAGTTAACGAAAACTTTTTGACTACGATTTGAAAGATCGTGAGTAATCCAGTCGATCAGTTTGCCCGAAAAGCAATGTTGCTCAAGTTTAAAAATGAGACCTTTATGCAAAACTCTATCAAAGGCTTTTGATATATCACAAAAGACTATGCATGTTGCCTTTTTATCGTTAAAGGATTTGTTTGACCTAGTCTGTTCGCGAGAGGTAATGGAAAGTGCAACACCTCTAACGTCCCCTGGCACAAACCAATCCAATATAGAGCCTTAAATATTGTATTACCGGTCATGTTAGGGAATTATTGGAAAATACAAATACAAGTTATTTAATTTATACATATTCAGCTACTATTTTTTCTATATTGAGCATCTCTCGGTAATCAAGTGATACAGCAAATCTGCGTACACTTTCATATCATTTTACATGTCTCCAAAATTAAAATGGAAACACTTGGAAGATTTCATCTCAGGCACTTCATAGCACTTGATTTTATCTAAATATATCTTTGGAGTTTTTTTGTTAAGTACTAGGATTTATGTTAGAACATTCGTAATCATTTTTCATGAATGAAATATTTCAGATATTTCAACAATAATTTTGTTTGTATATCTTGTTAATGGCCAGCAGCTTTAAATGGGTCAACATAGCAGGGTACTGTAAAATGGTCCGTAATGAGGGACTTCAAAGCAGAGTATGTAGATGCCACACCTGCTATAAAACCAACAGCTATGATTTCATAATTGATGATCTTTGTATGCAGTGGTACTTCCGGTCTGAAAATAAAAAAGTATAAAATTTGAGCAAAATCAAACATATAAAAAGATCATCTGAAAGCAAAGAAACAAGCGTGATATGATATACATTTTTTAACTGAGAATCTAATATCTAGAAACTTTCATATCTCTTGCGATGCTGATTATTTGGTGAAAATGCCTTAACTCTTCATATAAATATACCTGGTTCCGGCCGCTGAACTTTGGAAATAAAACACGACTGCAAAATCTAAATAGCACAGAGTGCGCTAAATAGAATACAATCTTCAGTTCTTAGCCTTTGTGTAGGTTTACGGGTGTGGCTGACCTTCCTTCTAAACTGGTACAAAAGGTATTTCTCTTTAATTGTTTTTGTTCCAGATTAAACCGTACTCGTTTAAAGGAACATGCCTTCAAACCAATACCAACATTTGCTGAATTTTAAGTACATATACCTTATTCAATTGCTTAACGAAAATGTCAATCCATGAAAACATAAATAGTCGTAGGATATTAACTGTCGTGGAGTTCATGGTTGTGTTGATTCACGAAATAAAAGCACAAAATATATTGATATATTCAACAAAATATTCAAATTTGAAATTTACAAATTCTTTATCTAACGGAAGAGTGGATACGGACAAACTCGTAAAATTGTGAGCCATAACATTTTTCAGTTTTTAAAGGTCCATTACTAAGGGAAAGTGAGTTGGCAATTTTTTTCATAGCCAGTGCATAGACTTCTGCAAGACACTAAATAATGAAGATTGGCAGGTCAAAATTTACAGAAGATCTTTGGAACTCAAAGAAATGTATGTGTATTATGTTGAAATTTCAATGAATCGACAGAATGACCCCCAGGTCTTTTTAACTTTCTTCATACTTCATAGAAAAATAATTGTACATATACTGCGATTTATTTCGAATTTCTACATACCAACTTTCATTTTCCAATAAAATGAAATAGTTTCTGTGCTTTTTAAAAGAAATTAAAATGTTCACTTTCCTTAGTATTGGACCTTTAAGTATCTAAAGCTACAGAAATGATAAGAAAAAAATATATACTCAGGAATCCAGTTTTCGTCTTTAGTTGGCTTCTGTCTACATAATTTTAGATAAAATAATGGAGGACATATGTACGCCAAAAGTGTTGTAGTTGAACCTCCAACAAGCGACAGAATGCTGCCGAAATGCGGCACTGATTCTGCCACAAATAATACCACTATTACAATAGTGGTTCTTGATATAATTCTTTTGAAGGAAAAATCTGAAAGAAGAAAAAAGTTCATTATAAGAAATATAACTTTACATCCCCTGTCCAACTGGATAGAATGTCATCCTTAGCGTTCTCTTCTTGTAAAATCATATAGTATATTTTCAAAACGGATGTCAGTTTGGTCCCAATGTCTTACTCCCCTTAAGATTTGGAGCTTAAACAGCTTACATATCTTAAGGGGAAGTACCTATCTTACATATCTTTAGCGAAGATATCTATCTAGCAGAAGTTATTAAGAACACGTATTGATATATAAGTTATATATATCTTGCCTTGGAAATATTTTCGTTAATACATTTTTAAATATCATTACGCACGAAACCTAGGGCATGAAAGGTATTGCACATTTCACTGACTCTCGGGAACAGACTTAGAGAAGGCCGAGTCCATTATTAGTTTGCTTTGTTTGCGTTCTGTGCTTCAAAATGAACTTGTCCATGCATTTCCACTACCGTCCATGAACAGGCTCAATCAACCGAGCCTGCAACATTTTCGTTTCTGTTGTGTTGAGCGACCTGTGGAGTTTCCACTTTTCTCTATTTTGTTATGTACTGTATTATGACATATCAAAGTGCACTCTCGGTTCAGTACTTACATTTGGGAAGAAAATGTGTCATTGCTTTCTTTAATATTCTGAATGCCTTAACAATGCTTAATGAACTGTCTATCCTTAATTTAAATTATTTCAACACATTTTAACTCCATTATTAATCTGAAACGCCTTGTGGCAACAGTTCTGACGTGATATATAATGACCAAAACGTTGTCTGAATCGAGCGGCCGACCTAATATCAAGTATACCACCATTCCCTTAAAATACTACCTGAGAAGATTGTATACGTATTATCTATTCCTTTAGGGGGCCGCCGTGGTCGAGTGGTTAAGGTCGCTGACTTCAAATCTCTTGCCCCTCATCGATATTGGTTCGAGCCTTACTCGGAGCGTTGAATTCTTTATTTGAGGAAGCCATCCATCTTGCCTACGGAAGGTAGGTGGTTCTACCCTGGTGCCGCTCGTGGTGGAATTCTCCACTGTCAAAGCTGGGAAGTCGCCGTATGACCTATTACTGTGTCGGTGCGACGTTAAACCCAACAAAATAAACTAAATAACTATCTATTCCTTTAGTCATAATACAATAAAGCATTGCTTTGAAAATGAATCGTGGTAATTGTTAACTGAAGCGACTCGTGTTATGTATCTTTCCACTATGGAGTTGATTCTAGAATGAAGTGTAGCTCTTGCGTAAAAATGTATTCATTTTTTTCAGGGAATCTACATTATTTAAAGAATACTTAGACGTAACTCACGTGTAGGCACATGTAAAAGGTGTTCTATTTCTTGACAAAATGGATTTATAACTATTATAAATCCCAGCATGAGATGAGCAATTATCAGAATAGAGACGACTGTGTGTGCAGGTCCTCTAGATACTACATCTAAAATGTTATCTGTTGTCTGGCCACCATAGACAAAGTATCCCGCAGATGATATGGGAAAATACATTGCCAAAACAACTGAAACATAAGACAAAACGGATACAGTATATGTCAGTTATATGCATAAGTGTGTTATTTAAAAATTAAAGCAGTTGTTGACACACATTCCTAAATTTAGGCACTTTAAATGACTGTGCAAGGTAAAATTTTGTATATCGAATTATTTGTTCAGTCGCTACGTTAAGGCAGTCAAGGTAACGGTATGCTCGTGTATGCTAAACTAGTTATACTGGAGTGTAACAGTATCAGTAATAAAACATATCAGTTTAAACTGGCATTAAGTTACAAATTAATCAATAGTTTAGTTATTGTGAAGTGTTTCCAATCGTGAAAGACAGAGTGATGAGGGAAGCTAGCATATACTCACAAAACTTGGTACAAAACTGGCGACCGCATAAGAAAATAAAAGTACATACTTAAGTAACCAATTAAAACAGCCCATCCAAAGTCCTTTTGTCTCTTCATGTCCGCTTGGAATGTAGGAAATGCTGGATGTCCACCAAAACCAAAACAGATTGTCCCGAAAGCCACAGAAAATGTTGTAAAATCTATTTCATTGTGTATCAACGCACCAGTTCGTTTTTCACCGTCATATATAATATTTCCCAGCAAAATGCAACATGCTATCGCAGTCGCACAGGTTGCACCAACTGCTACAAACCTATAAAAATGTTACACGTGAAACACGTATACACAGTTGATATACAAAAGTAATAGATAGTATAAGATGAATCCATTCAAGTAGTGAGTCTATCAAATGCAGGATCAAAAGGTACAAACAACATCCTAGATTGGCAGCTTATCGAGTTTTAACAAACATAGGAAATGAATATTGTTTAGAAAGATTGTAGTATCCTGTGGCGAAATGTTAATTTATTACGTGCCAGGGTTCAAACATGAGTTTAATATAAAAGAAGAAACGTTTTTTCTTTATTTTTAACACTCTGGAAAAGACAGCGAAAACTTGTATTTACATTAGCTGTCTACATGATTCATTGGCACTACTACAAGTGTAAATAAAAAATGTAATACCAGAAGTCCGCTGGAGTTCCCAACCACGAAAACGGAATTAGAAAAGCGGCTACTATTGCGCCAATGTAACAGAAGCTCACATCTTTCCAGTATGGCTCTAGTAAATTGGCAATGTTTATAGAGGCCAACAAAAGGAACACAACGCCAACTCCAAATAATGTGAAGTTTATAGATACTGACACTAAATTCCTGAAATATATTTAGTAAAACTACTTTTTAAAATATTAACATAAGCTATTACTGTAATTAGGGACTATTTTATTTTTAATATGAATAGTATTTAAGCCGAACAAGTAAAATAAATAATACCAAACTGCCGAGATCAATCTGCAGCAGTCTCTCAGCTGTCTTCAAGTTGTTCTCAACACTATTTCATGAAAACTGGTAACAGCTAGCAACAAGTCTTCAGATAAGAAAATACTTAGGCGAACACGTTATGACTTTGTGTTCAATAATTTTCATAAATTCCAATCAGGTTTGAAAATTGTAAAGGAAATCATCTTGTAACAATTAGACTGTTTAAGTAATATAGTGGATATTTTTAACCTGCCAAATTTTCCAAATGCCGCCTCTCCAATAGCTGGGTACGGATATCTAACATGACCTGTCTGAAATTCTACATTGCGCTTTCTTACTATCATCCAGGCTTTTCCTAGAATGTTGCCGGTGTATGCAGATATTAAACAACATGATACCATGAGCATTAGTCCACTCCATCCTTAAAAAAATATGCAAATAAGTCTGTAGTTTTTTATCACAGCTGAGCTCAAATTAAAATAATCTGTTAACGGGATCCCCTGGAGACTTTAGTAGAAGCTGTAACGACACTCCAGAGAAGAACAAGTAGACACCTTAGGTAAATTAACCTCCTCATTAAAGCAACAGTCACAGTTCAACACATTTATTTTAGGCTTCCAAAGAAAGGTTTGGTTTTGCAAAATTTGTTCAAAACTGCTGTCCAGTATCAAGTAATCAAGCTGAGATAAAAGTTTCATAAAGATGGGAACTGATATGTCATATTCTTGACTAAGGTTCCTCTCTTGCGGCCAGTCAATGTGTATTTGTTTGCAATTACCTACTTAATTTTAATAAGAGTTGTACATTTTTATCTCGCTATGGGATTTTGTATTGCTGACTGTTTCTGAGATACTGGCAAGAATTTTACTTTTCATGTGAACAAAAATATATTCGATATGAAATGCAAATTATTTGCAGCGTATTTTTTTTTTTGTGCCAAGGATATATCCCTCAGGCAAAATGCAGTATACTGATATTTCTTTTTTACGCATGTGCGGAACCTCTATGGACACAGTAAATTGCCATTTAAGTTTTTTAAACACAGTCATTTCCTGTTTTTGTTTTTAGTATTTTCAAGAAATCAGGGGAAGAATAAACATGATATTTATTTCCTGGATCACCTAACACTGTTAACTCAGTTTCTTTTGAAAGTCGATGTCAAAAACAGTATTTCTATGTTGATATTAACATTGCTTGACGTCAACACATCTCGGGCACTTTAAAAATGTCCTGAAAAGTGCCCTGATTAAGCTATCTTTAAAACCGAGATTTTTTCTCAACCTCTTTTTCAGGCAGTGACTTTATCAATTTTAATCAAATCTAGACGAAAATTTAAAAGTATTTTTGACATGAATAAAACTACGAGCTGGAGATAACTGTGTAATAATTATGTTAGTGCGAGTCTAAATGATTATTTCTGCTAGAAAAAAAATGAAACTCGTAAAATTGTGATAACTAATGACATTTTATTTCTGTAACAATCCTGCATTTGAAATCTTTTACAAAAAATGTATGATAAATGATACCGTGCCTTTATGAGGGAAGAACTTTTAACAAGAATTTATAGTAAACGGATTTTTATTTCAAGACACACCTCTATTCTCGGTCAAATTTGTTTTTTATTCCAACTCGTACCAAGAAATGCATCAACCAGACAAAAATGCTTCTTTACTTGCAAAAAAAAAAATGTTTAAAAGCTTATAATGAATTCATTTTAACATGACTGCAATAGTGTTGTTACGAGCATAAATACATAAATGTCAAGTAGGAAGTGTTACTAAATCTTTTGTTTTCATTACCTCTTTTTATAGCGCTGTTCGTATGGGATCATATACAATATTAAAAGTAAGGCTTTCCTGACCATGCCATGTTATACACTCTCTATTTGGACAGCTAATTTATCTATTCTTTGCGAAAACAAATTAAACACGTGTGGTATTTTAAAAGAAGGGTTGGTTTTAAATGCTTGATTTAAAAGTTAAAGTCAGGTATAATTCCTGCTCAATGTTATAGGCAGTTAGGGCCAACAAACTGATTTTGGTAAAACATAGAACATTGATTAATGTCAAAGTTAAGAAAATTAAATCAAAAGCTATTTTCACTGAAATCAAATTAAAAAACAGTTAACCCTTTTTGTCGTCGGCGTAACAATGTTTTACTGAGGACATGTAACTATGTACTTGTCAGTCAGTATTCTGTACAAGATGTAATATATGGATTATATTGACGATATACAAATGTATAGTCGACTGATACTATTTATAGTGGAGTACATGTGAGCCATGCCATGAGAAAATCATAGTGGGTTTGCGACCAGCATGGATCCAGACCAGCCTGCGCATCCATGCTGGTCGCAAACCCACTATGTTAGTTTTCCCATGGCACGGCTCATGTTTGTTTTCAACTATAGCCAATATACTTGAGATGAATTGTTACATCCGCAATTGTGTGCAAGTGTGAATAATATTTACTTTTCCGAAAACACCTCTTCAGATATTTCATACAGATTACTGTCTAGATTTAGTACCTACTCGAACTTACTTACTGGGATAGTCAATATTATTTCGTGCTCAGATACACGTTTTTCCCGCTTAGGTCATTACTTGAAATTAACTGTTCATATATGAAGACAGAAACTAATCTTAAGATGGAAGTGCTTTAACTTAACTGTTTGTATTACAGGCGGAGTTCTGTTTCTATCTTAAGAAGACATAGACATAATATTTTGAGTGTCCTTTTTCAGATGATTTCCCGACTTCTTCGTCTGACAACTACCTGAAAGAAGCCTGCCTCTTCCATTAAGAACTTTTCATTTTCAATAACAGCTATTGTGTCACCCTTCTGTTTGCTAGCATAGCTGTTGTTTATTGCACACATAACAGTAATTACTGAAACGCGAGATGTTAATTTGCTTCTTAATGGGATTTTAATGGGAAGTTTAAGGTGTTATCATTTCATGAAATAGATCCGTGGTTCATTCACAGTTTTACTCAAACAGAACGATGGGTTTTTGTATCTGTCACGGTATAGGACTTGAATATTAAAACGGGGAGAAAGTGTGTAGGCGGACAGGTAGCTTAGCCGGTAGAGCATCGGAACGGTGTTCCGAGGCCCCGGGTTCGAGTACCGTTTTGGCTGGACATTTTTATCATCCTGTGAGACATTTGGCGCCCAACGTGGGACCGTGACTGAATATACTCCGAGATCGATCATGTTTACCTTGCTCTCTATCCCATTAGAAATTCGAGGACGAATTTCATACAGCGGGGGACTATGTCACTTTTTTGAATATTAAAACGGGAAGAAAATGTGTAGGCGGCCGAGAGCATCGGAACGGTATTCCGACGCCGCGGGTTCGAGTCCCTTTCTGGTTACACATTTTTCTCACCCTGTGACATATCGGATAAGTCCTTGCTGTTTTTACCGCTTTATGAATGTATGTTTAATTGTTAAAACGTATGACAAAATTTTACGTGGTACCCCAATTCTTTAAGTAACAACAAATAGTGTGATATATTGTATTTTGTAGCAATTTTAGGTGTGTTTTTTTTTATGGTAAATTATGAAAAATTCAAATAAAAGATCGTTCACTATTCCGCTTGTACATGTATCACTTATTTTGGTCATTGTTCATTCGGCGATTAAGGGGTAAACGAGAGTGATAATGGTCATACTTATTTTCCCTTTCGCATTGCTGATATCTTGTGTGGTCAGACTATCATTAAACTGATAATAATTTAGATTATTAACGGGACAGAACTCGGTATTTATTAGAGATAAATGTGTATGTGTGCTCTCCCTTTTTTAATCAAAAAGTACCAATACAAAACAAAGTGACCTATAACACACACACGCGCTGCCATACAAGATTAATGTAATGTAAGTAGCGGAACAATAGTAATAAGATTTTTTAAATAAACAAATAATTAGGAAATATAACAACGATATAGCATTAAAAGTAACACATACCCGCTCCTTCGACAGCGGCGGGAAGAGCAAGAACTCCAGACCCAGCGATTTCACCCACAATGAAAACTGCACACGTTATAATACTGAGTCCACCCTGTCTCTCTTCAGACATCTGCTGCTAGTAATAAAACAACAAATCTTTAGTAATGGACATACTAACCTAGTCTGCTATTATTTTGCTTGGATGTATTCTGTGGTTCTAAAAGATCTTCTCATAGATTTATTTCACAAGAGCGACATTAAGTGCCTTGTGCGGCTTTAATACCAAAAAAAGTCTTCCCGTTGTTACACATTTCAGTCCTATGGGATCATGGAGCATTGGTATACTATTATTACAGAGTTCCGATTAAGCCTGTGCTATGGTATGAGAAATGTTGCATGCTTCATTACCTTTTTATGTAAATACTACGTCAAAAGGGTAATTAGTTTTTTGTGAAAACAAATATGTTTAAAGATGGTCAAATTAATTTTTATACAGCGAATAAAAAGTTAAATAATAATTCTAAGAGTAAGCAAAATTCGAACTTGCGGCATTGTATAGTATCTAAAAAGTGAAAACAAAGTCCATTATGTCATCGTCAGCTACGCTTATAAGACACAAATTTATTTCTTGAAAAAAACTCATTGATTTTATTATTAAGGTTCGGCCATTGTAATCGGTGTATTTGACATTATGGGTAAGACCAAGCAAGCAGCCGTGTTTTGTCTGCAATGTAAATCGGTAATCGCCTCTTAGCGCGAATTGTTAAGCACAAAACAGAATAGAAAGGTCACAAGTTCGATCCCCAGGTGCGTCGTATATATCAATTGTAAATAAACTGTCGATTCTTGGATCAGCTGTGAATTTGTGAAAAGAAGCAACAATAACTACAATAGAATGACGTCAATAAATGGTTTAAGTAAAGTTCGTAATTTATATTTTGATATTAACTTTAAGTATTTTAAAGGCGGTAACACAAATGTAAGTAACATTTTGTGACATTTTGTTTTTATGAAATTTTGTTGTTTTCCACCAATAATATGAAAGAGCGGACTATTTGTTTTACCTTAATATAACTTCTTGTTTCATGTTTTCATTTGACAGATAGCTTGGGATATTTGATCAATCTGAACCAAAAGGTAAGTTTTGAAATTATGTCTTAACTTTTAAACTAGAATTGTGTATATAGGATATGGATACCCCAAATATTGCGCCATCTTTCAAATACCAAAGTTTTTAGTACAGATCATCTTTACATGAAGGATATTCTACAAAAAATTTGAAGCACATTGTGCTCAGATAAGGTTGTGGATCTGAGTAACTTTGAATCAATTGTCTTCAAAACGTGTATGAGGACTTTCTTCACTATGGCCTATTTTGTGAAATGAAGAATGTAGAAAAAGATAGTCACAGAAAAAAGTCCATTATTTATGGTCATCTCCACATCAAGGTCCTTCATCTGAGAACCTTTTAAGCATATCCTTTCACTAGGGTTTGGGGAGTTGGACACACACGTTTTTTTCTCTATATTCTATATAGCACAACTATCAAAGGGCATAACTGCCGTAGAAATAGTCAGAACAAAAGTTATTTTCTTTATGGTCATCTGTACGCCAAGCTTGTTCATATGTGAAAGTTTGAAGCAAATCAGGCTAATAATGTGGTGTGAGTTCGACACACACGATTTTATCTCTATATTCTATATAGCATACATTTCAAGGGGCCATAACTACAGTAAAATAGTCACAGCAATAGTTCCTTCCTTTATGGTTATCTGCACATCAAGCTAGCTCATCTGTAAAATTTTAAAGCAAATCAGGCTTATAGTGGAGGAGAAGTTGGGCACACAAGATTTCAGGACGTACGGATGGACATACGGACGTTCCTACATTTGGACATTTATGTGGCTTACGGAATGAATGACATCAAAGAAAAAGTACAGTTACTTGTTGTTCCTATAGCCACCTAAGTATGCAAATGTAAGCTCGGACATGCGTCCGTACGGCTGTCCAACAACGCTATATAGATATTTTCAAACTTGCATTTCTTATAAATTTCGGCTAAAAGTATAATATTATCGCATCTTTGACAAGTATAATACATACAGTATATTTGTTTGTTTCAGTGTAAGATTAAAATATCTTATACGACGGAACACCAGATGCAATACAATCACTATATGATGTTCGTGAGTGAAAGATAATTTGATCTTACATATATAACAAACAAATGTTCTTTTCATTTCAGGTTTTAACTAAATCTGTCTATAGTATAGTTTCTTACCAGTAAAGAATATATTTTATATTTATCACTGCGAAAGTACCAGATATATTTCACTCAAATATTTCGATAATTCACTGAAAAACTTGTAATAAAATAGTTTTTAAATAAATATCACTCCTTAGGCAAGGAAGCTTTAATCAATTTAATCCCATTCTAAATAAGCACTCAATGAACACAAATAAGTGTAGATGATCAGTTGTTAAAGTTTTGAACGAATCAATCAAATAACAACCGTATATACATATGAAACATGTCAGAAGAAAAAATATGTTCAGGTAGTTAATGGCGACTTACCTGGATAATAACTTCATTATCTGCCATTTTTATCGTCTTTTGGCTTTTTAATGCAAATACTTTTACATTGCCTTTCCTTTGTCGGCTGAAAAGCAAATGCTGTGTTGATTAAATATAAAAAAAATGAATTGAATTACAGTTCACTGCAACAAGTTTCGTATTTTCTGAAATTACATTACTTTAACAGCGGTAAAATGTCTCCCAGCAACCTGACTATCCTGGTCCTTTTAAAAGTAAATAATTCCATATACCTGTAGGATAAAACAGAATAAAGAATTCATAAACCATCAGGTAAGGAGCATGTAAAGCCTAGTGTCATTAATATTATATTTGTTTACGATCGTTGCTTTTATACATTTTGCTTTTTATTCTCTTTGCGGATCTGATATAAAATAACACACCCGACTCAATTGTGGAATGAATATCAAGTTTGTGTAGATTGGAATAGAATACAAACGGTTACATTATGGTAAGGTTAACCGACTGTTATCACACAACTGAAGTACTACACCTAGCCCAAGCAAACCATCTAAAATACCATGTTGAAAATTAAACTGAGCACTTAATACGTCATAGTTGTGTGCCAACGTAGCTCCAGTGTATGACTTACTAAAGCCTGTCTCACACAGAACACGGTTGGGCACACGGTTCCAATACGGTATACTCGGTTATACACGGGTTGACTGGTACGAGTATTGAGCTCCAACCGTGCCTGGGGATGAGTTGGTACGATTTAGACTCGAATGTAGCACGAGTATGTACGAACAAAGCACGGATATACTCGGTCAAGCAAGGTTTGTCACGGTTGGAACACGATTTGCAAAACGATTTTCATACGATTGTTGAACGGTTCCAAGTACGGTATAGTACGGTCTGTTACGGCCTAGTACGATTAAACACGACTTTTACTCGATTAACTGGACATTTACAGGGTTTACATACGGTCCCACCGACTTTTGTTCGAGTTATGCTCGAATTATCACACATTCGTGTATGTTTTGATATAAATTGACTCGTTTTGATGGCTTGGCTTCATAAATTTTCGAACTTTCAACAGAGAAGTTATCAAAATGGCAGATGACAGAATAAGGGAATTAGAAATCATGATAAGACTGATAGACATTGAGATTATTTTGGCCAGAAGGCGTGAGGGGAGACAAGAACAAGCCAACAGAAGGAGAAGAAGAAGGAGGCAAGTTTGGACAAGAGAATGGCTCAAAGAAGGGTCATGTTTGGTCAATATGATACTCTGTTACATGAACTAAACAGAGAGGACCCCAGGTGTTACAAGAACTTCCTCCGTGTTGATGCTGACTTGTTTCAGGAGTTTGTGAGACGTGTCGGGCCACAAATAACCAAGAAAAACAACCAATTGGAGGTAAACAATAATATCTATTTTTCAGGGAATAGCAACATATCCAATAATAAATTTAAATGTGAGAATTGTAAAACACATGTCGATGATTAATAATTTTTTACTTTTATTTATTTTCAGAGAGCCATTGGACCCTGGATTGAAGCTTGCAATCACACTCAGACACATGGCCACTGGTGCTACATTCAGAGAGTTGATGTACAGTTTCCGGGTAGCAGACAACACAATCTCAACATTCATACCGACAGTCCTGGAGGCTATAGTCGACACATTCCAAGCCGAAGTTATGCCACCACTTATTGAGCCAGATGAATGGAGGGAAGTCAGTACCAGGTTCAACACCAAGTGGAATTTCCCTCATGCTTGTGGTGCCCTGGATGGCAAGCATATTCCTATCAAGGCCTCACTAAATTCTGGATCACTCTACCACAACTACAAGGGCTTCTTCTCCTTGATCCTTCTGGCATTGGCAGATGCCGACTACAAGTTTATATGGTATCAGTGGCGGAGTATGGCTCAGCATCCGATTGCCAAGTGTTCAACGAATCTGAATTAAGGGAATTGGTGGAAGGAGGTGAGCTAGGCTTCCCTGATCCAGAGCCACTGCCAGGCCTGACGGAAAACCTGCCCTACTTCTTCCTGGGAGACGAAGCATTTCCCTTGAGGACATGGATGATGAAACCCTACTCAAGGATGGCCTTGGCCACGATGAGCGCATATTTAACTACAGGCTGTCTCGTGCCAGAAGGGTGGTGGAGAATGCATTCGGAATATTGGCCAACAAATTTCAATGTCTGTTGAATGCAACAGTTTATAAGAAAACAGAAAGTGTGAAGTCCCTAGTCCTTGCTTGTGTCATGTTGCACAACCTTTTGAGGATACGTTACCCTGGTGTACCAGCCAATGCCGACCATGATGACCAAAACCATGCCCTAGTACCCGGGGTATGGCGAGAGGAGAGTCAACTAGTGGACGCAGGAGGACATGCTGGCCGCAACGTAGACCACAACCTTGGAAAGCAACAAAGAAACTACCTCAGGGATTACTTCATGTCGGAAGCTGGTTCGTTCCATGGCAAGAACAGATGATATAATAGACTGGTGACTTTTGCAGTTGATATAGACTAGTAACCTTTGTATATCATTTCATGAATTGATATTGGAATCTAAATGCTCGGACTCATTATACATACAATCATATTTGATTTGCTAGATATCATGATTTGAAAGTTTAGCAGGGTTTTTTTTTCAAGTCTTCAAAGAGATTTTAATAAATTAGTGTCAAAAGAGTTAAGTAAGTGTTGAATTGCTTTAAAACGTTATACAATAAATAAAATTTAACCTTTTTCCAGTATAAAATATAATCCTGCCAAGAACAATCCAAAAGTTCTATGATTGCCATCATATGGTTTAATTCTTTAAATGCCAATGTCGTCTATAGGCATGATTACAAATATGTAAGCCCCAGATTAAACACCGCTTTGAAAAGCAACGCGTAATCTTGGGATAAAATATTTGTATATACAGTCAGTTTGATGTTCTTTGCTTCTTTATACACAGTTACATTTGCTAGATATCGTGTTTGGAAAGTGTAATAGCACTTTTTGAGCTCAAAGTGGTTTTGATAAGAGTACAGCTTACTAACTGGTAACTTGATTTTTGGACCAAGGGACAAAGTAGTTATTTCTTCAAAGGGAAAAATGAATAATAAGATAAGATGTACCTTTATAAGGGAGCAAATGTTATTTCAAAGAAAATATCTAAGAAAAATAACCACTGCTCGCTTATAAAGGTACATCTTATTTCTTTCTATGGGAACCTTTAATTTTATTTTTGCAAAGTGATAATAATAAAATATTTAATAATAAGCAGTGCATTTATAATAAAGCCAATCTTATTTCAAAGAAATCTCCCCGTTATAAAAGAACTACTTCCTAAATATTAATAATATTCAACGAAAAAGAAATACATGTTTTACATTTCAACAATAAACTTTATTTTAAGTTTAACCACTTGAAAAAAATATGACAATCAAAATCACAACATCAGCATCATGTTTGTCAGCATAATCATTTAAATTTTTTTTAAACAACACAAAATAGTCATTAGACTCCAATGACTGTCTTATAATAATTTCAAATTAAACTCCTTGATTAAAAATCATTTAAAAATTGCCATAATAACAAATTCCCGGAAACAGTTCTTGGTGTCTTGGTTCAGTATGAGGTAGTCTCGTCACCGTCCCGAATCATATCCCTCATAAACGAAGACATGTTCTGACTTGCGTCAGCAGGCTGAGTGGCGGGTGAACTGGCCATCTGTGGTGTGCTCACGGTGGGACTTTGGACGGTGGTAGTAGAAAATGAAGGTATTCCTGCAGCAGCAGCAGCACCTGCAATGATACCATCTGTGGTCACTGTGGCTGTTGGGGTGCGACGAACAGTTAGTGTTGCATAGGTAGGGGCTGGTGGTGGACATGAAGATCCAGTAAAATCTGGATAGCAGCCTTGAAGTGTGGTGAAGAAGTGTCGTCTCTCTGTCTCAGTGGTGGGGGGATTCAGTTGCTGTGCCAGTTGAAGGGCCATGGCGTGGTCCTGGGCATACTGTGGTGGCTGCTGCTGTGCCTGGTGCATTGGGCGTTGAGGGGTCCTGAAGTCCTGGAAGATGGGCTGATGCTGCTGTGCTGGTACAGAGGGAAGCTGCTGTGGTGGCAGCTGCTGGGTTTGCTCCCTGAAGAGGTCCACATAACGCACGGCGGAGGCAAGGGTTTCGGTCATGAACTGATCCCGGAGAGATGGCGTCATTTGGCGCATTAGGTGTGTCAGTTGTCTGGTGGTGACAACTGCCGCGTCAGTCCTTTCTTGCCTCAGTTGTCTCAACTCCTGTGTCAACTGTAAAGGAATCAAAACATAGCTATTAAAGTAAGATATTTAAATAATTTTCTCAAATATTTATTACTTAATTTACTCTAAAATTCATTGATTCTAAAATATTTGTTGGTAGATTTATTTAAAAAATATGCCGGACGTAGCATTGATTTGTCAGTCAGCATTATGCTGCAATATGACTGGCATATATGTGTGTGCCCCGACCCGGGATCGAACTATGGATTACACGGCAAGCGCATTATCCACTGAGCTATGCAGGCCAGTTAATACTTTGGCTACAATATGCGATCGACAATTTATATTTTACATATGTTCAAAGTTGCTGAAAAAATTCTGTGGTTAATTATACTTACAGCTTCCCTCTCTTCTAGCAGATCTGAATCTGAGTGGACTGAAGCTGTAGAAGGTGTAGACGGTGCATCTTCTTGTGCAGCTGGGTCTGAGGCTGGTATGTTCTGTGAGGGTGCATCGCCGTACCGCTTCTTCCTGGCAGCAGTCAACTGCAAAAGACAAATATCATATTTTATTAACAAAAATCAAACTGGTTGGTTACATACATTATTCTTACAGTTACATTCTTCATTAATAAACAAAATAAGATTTAAAAAAGAATAAATATTTAAAAAAAAAATACTCACATCCACATCTTTCCGTACGGGGATCGATGTACAATGCCCCTTGAGGAAGGATATGCTCTCTACCACCCACTGCTGTCGGGCGGTCATCAAGACTGTACCACTGCCACTGGCCGGACGCTTGATCAACTTTGTAAACGCCGTACGCTGCCCAAGATACCATTTGTATAGGTCCTGTCCGGTCAACCCCTCTCCAAGCTGGTCGGCTTTGTCGGCGAACAACTGGTCCCGCTTCTTCGTGTTTTTGTAATCAGCATGCGCCTTGTTGAAAATACTGGGGTTAGCCTGGATCCACTCTATCACATCGACTTCCTCGGCATCGGTGCGTTTTCGGGTGATGCGCTGGATGGTTCTGCAATTAGACAAAAAAAAATTAATAAACTGAATAAACATACTCAGTCTGTTAATTTATTTAAGTTAAAACAATTATAGTAGAGTTGTCAATTTGTCAAAAATAATATCTACATACTGAGAATCATTGATATCAATATTTACTCCATGTTACATAAAAATTAAAAATAAATAAATATACAAATAAATAAAAATGTGAAGCAATGTAAAATGTACCTTTTTTTCGAGGGTGCAGCAGTTCCTGGAGGGCCCATCGAGCTGGCATCCGAGTCTGAATCTCTGGTATCTCGTCAGGTGGTGCCAGCGGGTCCTGCAGCTCATCAGGGTCGACAGGGTCAACAGGTTGAAGTGGTCGGAGGGCCTTGGTGGCCCTTTTTGTATTCTCGCTGGGAGAATCTTCCATGGGGATTCTTTTGGGGACCTTCTTCTTCTTTGGAGCATTATGTAGCAAGTACTCTGTTGTTTCAAGGTGGCAGCAGGTAGTTGTGTTTTCTGTTGTGTTCGAGTGCTGTATGATCATACACGAGTTTTGTACAGACGTAGAGACCGTGTGTGGTCGTACTTGACCATGTATAATTCGTACTTGAACCGTATTGGTCGTATGGCGATCGTATGAAACCGTATTGGTCGTATGGCGATCGTATAAAACCGTGTGTACACTCGTGTGAATCGTACGGTGATCGTGTGACATTCGAGTGTTAATCCGGGTGTTGGATGTAGGACTTGGGAACGGTTTCACACGATTCAATACGATTTATATACGATATTGACACGGTTGAGCTCACTCGTGGAGTGGACTTCATGTACGGTTGTATATACGGTCTCGTACGGTCTCACACGGTCTCTCACGGTCTTGTACGATCGCTAATACGATCATACACGGACATGGCACCCGTGCCAGTTTTTTTAAAGTTTTAAAAATCATACACGGCTTTCACGAATACACTCGAATGGCCCGAGTGTAACTCGGATAAGGCCACGGTTGGTTCGGTTGTATGTACGGTTTACACGGGTGGCCAACCGTATAAGCCGTGTGTTCTGTGTGAGACAGGCTTAACTCCTGCGCAGGACTTACTAAACTTCTTAGTATCACAAACTTAAGACAAATAACCACTATGTACCACTCAACTAACGTACTACTTAAAAACTCATTACGTAATGCGATTTTGTAACCAGTGCGGGTTCATTCTGCGGCCCTGTAGTTTCCAAGCTGCGACGGCCTTTACTCCTATCTGCGGTGCACCCCCCCCCCCCCTCCACCCCCTCCACCACCCCTGGCTCTATTTGCGAGGCTCTGTATTTGCATTATTCGGTCTACACTTATTTTGACACGCCCAAAGATATATGGCGACAATACACACAGCTTGGTTTATGTTTTGATAATTACTCGTATGTTTAAGATATTTTGTCAAGAAGATCTGGTGAGTTTGAGCTATTCTCTATTTTCTTGTTTCTATACGCTGATGTGTATTACTCCAGAAACGACATTAACTTGAACACATTCGTTACAATAGAAATGAATGAGCAAGGGAGTAAACTAATTAGCTGGCAAAAAGATCCATCCTTTCCTTCTGTAGTAGTAATGTTTCAATATGCTGCGCTTTCGCTTTCAACCCTTCAAAACTAAAATATATTTACATTTACTTACGGGTGTTGAGTTATCTTGATGACATATCATCTAAAACATTTACAAGTATTCCGGCAAGTTGCACGATATTTTACACAAGTATGATTTAAAATGCTGTATTGTTAGCAAGTACATCTATACATTTTTTTTCTTTCGATATTGAAGTACAACAAAATGACTACCTTGTATCGTATTTCCTATTTCTTGTTTAAACGTTATTTTATTTATAGTATTAATAGCATTTATTACAACTCTAATGTTAAGGTTCAGTTCATACATTTATATAGTTCATATGATCGTTATTCATGAAAATAGAACATGTAACTAAAGCAAATTGATATTAAGTATAATAATCAGCTAAAATTTTTATCTTTCGGCTGATAAAATGTAGGGTAGGTTGGACTATTGTAATAGTTTCTCTGTTAATCATTACACTTAACTATAATCAGTTATGTATAATTTATGCATATATTATCTTCTATTGTGTTTACTTTGAAGAGGGTTGTGAAAAGCTTTAAATATAGTGACTGCTCGATTGACAAACAGTATCTGGCAGTATCATAACAGTGAAAAAAAATGATGTTAACTTCATTTTTATATACGTATTATGCTTACATATTGTTGTAGTCTAGCACAGCATTCTTTTATGAGATAAAATAGTCAGTATGGTACCACGCACAATGCAACTGTTTTTTTGCCGAAATTTGGTATTATTACTTATCCTTTGTTTGAATTTGTAATAATTGCACATGTTTACATTTATTTACGTTTTGAATATACATTTACGTAAAATCAGCAGCCTGTATTCTAGGATGTATCATATTTCAAACATTCAACATATAAAGTTTGTATTTTCATGAAATCATTTGTTCATATTTACCCCAGTATCAGCTGTTACTTAAATTACTGCTTTAATATCTAGTTAAAGTAGCCCTTGTCATATTACCTTTTTGTAGATCGTATTCTATTAAGTTTTATTCTACTTCAGAATTAAAAGGCCATATAGATATTGTTTAATGCGGATGACTAACAAATGCATGTGACTCTGTGTTCTAATTTAAGTACTTTTAAAATGCACGTTATTTCCTGTATCAGCCACATAAGACGGACTAATAGATATATTTACTTGGAACATGACAATCTGTCAGATTAGCTGAAACCACATTTTCGACCAAAATCGCATTTGGGCCAAAACTCTCGTTTCCTGACACATATCTTAAAGGGGCATATCATATAACTAAGTGCAATTGAATATCTTCAGAAAACATGTGTAAATGAATCATTGAATCAAAAGGAACAAATAAAAGAAACATCAAACATCACCAAGCAGTGTACTTAAAAAACACAACACAAACGGCACCGCAGCAGCGCTGCGAAAACCACGCTATTTTACCTTCTTTCTTATTTTACACGCCCCTATATTCATAAGACAACATTAACTCTCAAAATTTCAGTTAACATTCCGGTAGTAATAAGTGAAATTCAAGTTTTACTATTTATCAAGTTGTTGTTGTTGTTGTACAATTTTGGGTGGATAGCGATTTATTATAGACAGACTCTGTGTAGGTGATTATTCGCACAAAACGGAATAGTTCGAAATAATTATGTTCTTCTTGAAAAATGTAATGAATTTTTCTTCTGCGTATGTCTAGCCCATAATATACGGTTGCAAATAATTAATCTGCAAGATGCATGGTATGCCTCTTTAAAGTACAGTGCGACTTATACAACGAATAGATAATGGCGAATGTACGTATACACAAACTTTATTTCATCTTGTCCATTTGTTCGCTCTTCCATCCGTCCGTGTGTATGACTGTCCATCAGTTATAGAAGGTAGATTTTAGGAAATGCGATTTATAGTTAAAAGATGGAGATAAAATTTAAGAATATGCATGTTCTAAGCATTTGTAACAAATGTTTAAACAAGAGGTCTAAATAGTCCTTTTCACTCACCTCAACAGGAGCTTGCTTCTGATGAAGTCTGTTGAACATCCATGAAGCAGATAAAGGCTTCTTTTTAAGTGTGACGACTAGAAAACGCGTACCGATTTGAACAAACTTGAGGAAGGTCCAGTTAAGGTTGCTGCATATCAGGTTTGCTCATAATCCATTAACGACTCGTGAGAAGTTGTGCCATGATTCTATTTTCACTTAAGGTCTGATAGTTAAAGTAGAAACAGTTGAATAAAACTAAAAAAGATCTATCCAAATATGCTACAGATTGAGTTAAGCGAAGATCATCCGAGCGGTTCATGAGGAGAAATCGTTAAAACGTTTTTACTACTTTCAACTCGAGCTTTCTTTATAAGGAACCGTTTGAAGAAACTTGAGTTCGGTGCATGCAAAGATGCTATTAGTGCGATCAATTCGTAACAGAAAATGCCAAAATACTTCAGAAAATGGGAAAGAACAAAAATTGGCACAGCTATTTATTAAAGCATTAAAAACATTTTTTTCATGGGACCCATTTGATATCCGTCAAGATGGCCGACAAAACTCAATATTTACCTTAGAAGATTCTAATGAACGGTCATTATATTTACATTCACCCCCAAAATGCACTAAATATAAATGTATATAATAAAATAAATCCTAAATTTGCATCAAATGCAAAAATAACAATTAAGATGATGTTAGTTTCTTTCTGTTTCCATGGTAACGGCAAAAATCTAACCTTTAAAACTTAGTTTAATATTATCATTGTGTAGTTTTCATATTTTAAAGAATATTTTGTTTTAATATATGTAATTTATATTATTTCACTTGAATTCCCTCCACAGCAACATATTGAAACATTGTTGTTATTCCCTTACCAGTATTTAGCCAGATGGGTCTTATGGGTTGCCCCTGTATGCATGTCAATACGTCAGCCATGCAGAGTGGGATACTGCAATAACTTTGAAACTACAGCAGAATTTTTCATGATACATGGTAGATGGATAGATGGCAATGCAGAGAATGCCAATGTCATTTAAATTTGTTAATCCCCCGCCGTGGCGGAGGGATTATAGGAATGGTCTGCGTCCGTCCTTCCGTCCGTCCTTCCGTCCGTCTGTCCGTCCTTCCGTCCGTAACAAAATCGTGTCCGGTCCATATCTCCTAAACCCCTTGAAGGATTTTCATGAAACTTGGGTCAAATGATCACCTCATCAAGACGATGTGCAGAACCCATGAGTCAGCCTTGTCGGTTCAAGGTCAAGGTCATAACTCGAGGTCAAAGGTTTTAGCCTTCCATTTTGTGTCCGCTCTATATCTCCTAAACCCCTTTAAGGAGTTTTATAAAACTTGGGTCAAATGATCACCTCATCAAGACGATGTGCAGAACCCATGAGTCAGCCATGCTGGCTCAAGGTCAAGGTCACAACTCAAGGTCAAAGGTTTGAGCCTTCCATTTTGTGTCCGCTCTATATCTCTTAAACCCCTTGAAGGAATTTTATAAAACTTGGGTCAAATGATCATCTCATCAAGACAATGTGCAGAACCCATGAGTCAGTCATGCCGGCTCAAGGTCAAGGTCACAACTTAGGGTCAAAGGTTTGAACCTTCCATTTTGTGTCCGCTCTATATCTCCTAAACCCCTTGAAGGATTTTCATCAAATTTGGGTCAAACGATCACCTCATCAAGGCGATGTGCAGACCTTATGAGTCAGCCATGTCGGCTCAAGGTCAAGGTCACAACTGAAGGTCAAATGTTTGATCCTTCCATTTTGTGTCCGCTCTATATCTCCTAAACCCCTTGAAGGAATTTTATAAAACTTGGGTCAAATGATTACCTCATCAGAACGATGTGCAGAAATTATGAGTCAGCCATGCCAGCTCAAGGTCAAGGTCACAACTCAAGGTCAAAGGTTTGAGCCTTCCATTTTGTGTCCGCTCTATATCTCTTAAACCCCTTGAAGGAATTTTATAAAACTTGGGTCAAATGATCACCTCATCAAGACAATGTGCAGACCTTATGAGTCAGCCATGTCGGCTCAAGGTCAAGGTCACAACTAAACCCCTTGAAGGATTTTCATCAAACTTGGGTCAAACGATCACCTCATCAAGGCGATGTGCAGACCTTATGAGTCAGCCATGTCGGCTCAAGGTCAAGGTCACAACTGAAGGTCAAAGGTTTGAGCCTTCCATTTTGTGTCCGCTCTATATCTCTTAAACCCCTTGAAGGAATTTTATAAAACTTGGGTCAAATGATTACCTCATCAGAACGATGATAAGGGTTGAGGGTTTGAGCCTTCCATTTGGTGTCCACTCTGTATCTCCTTAACCCCTTGAAGGATTTTCATCAAACTTGGGTCAAATGATCACCTCATCAACAACTCATGAGTCAGCCATGTCAACTCAAGGTGAAGGTCACAACTGAAGGTCAAAGGTTTCAGCTCTGTATCTCCTAAACCCCTTGAAGGATTTTCATAAAACTTTGGTCAAATGATCACCTCATCAAGACGTTGTGCAGAATTCATGAGTCAGCCATGTCAGTTCAAGGTCACGGTCACAGCTAAAATCAAAGGTTTTACCCTTTCACTATCCATAGCAGTGGCAGGGGATTTAGCTGTCTTTCAGACTGCCTTGTTCCTATGGCAACAAATGTTGTTGCTATGGCAACAAATAGTGCACGAATATGACACAAAGTGTCATCCTGCATTTCTTCAAAACAAGGAGAGATTGTTTCTTGAGAAATTTTACATAGACAGAGGGACAAATTGAGAACATACTTGTTATCTTATTTTCTCCTCTTGTATATCATTTTGTCCGTCTGTAAGTCGGTCCATCATTTGCAAATGGCGGATTCTTCAATAACTTCAAAATTGCAAATTCTAAAGACTTCTTTATGAAACCTTGTTTATAGATGGTAAGTAATATGGAGAATGTGAAGGTCAATTAACTTAGTTGCTATATAATATTGTATTTCTTTAACACAAGTACGACAACTACCCTTTCAGTTTGGGACTTCGAAATGCAAGAATAGATTATAGTGACGGGCTAGTAGGATCAAATGAAACAATGTTCCTTATTATGCACCCGCAGTCACAATGTCCGCGTAATAAATTGCTAACTGTGTAACAAAGAAGAGTAAGGCTGAAAATATAAAAGTTGCTTTCATGGACAACACTTAGTAACTATTCTGTGAAATATATTACTCTGAACAGTCAGCTGAAATCTGAAATAAGGTACATGTCAGATACTCTTTTCAGTACATACAAGCACGAGATTGTCGACAACTTTAGTTAACTTGCATACGGCAGTGCAGAGCATTTCAGCACGTTTGACAAATTACGTCTTCCTCGACAGACTTTATCGAGGTTGCAAATGCACTTGAGGAGCTATTGGTACGAGACTCGGGTACTTGAGACAAAAACTATTGGAAAAGTTCCAATATATCAAAGATCTCTCTGGTCAGCCTTATTTATCTTGACTAGGAATTTTAGGAAAGTGATAGAACACCCGACACCCATATGTGCCCGACCTAATGGGCAACTTTTTTAGTATGTTCAAGAGGTGTAGCAGATGATGCAGGAATGCACATTATAGCCCTAATCTATATGTGAACAGATGGTTGATCAAGCTACTTGACATGTTTTGCTGTAAAGAAGAGCAACGAAAGCCTCCATTTATACCCCAGAAATATAATACGAACAGTTTGCTTGTAGGAAGATGTAGAAAATGCATTTAAAAGCTTGATTCACCGGTAAGCGCGAGCTGTACTGGTTAGTTTTGTTTGACAAGACAGTGTTATTCTTACATTGGACTGCTTAACTGGAAGTACAAGTGGTAAATAGATAATATTTGTCGTCTTAAAACTAGTGATTTAAATTGGTATTAAAATTTTGTTTCGAATGTACCTGTGCTCATTAGAAAAATCCTCAAGTACTCACATTTAATTTAATTTTAATTTCAGTAAAATGTCCAGATATAGATATTAGAGCACATTTTTCTTGTAGAAATGATAGATTCTGCTCTTAATTTATACCCCCGTTACACTCAGCCACGTTCCCACTACGTTGTAAAAACTAGCAGGACACAGTAAGAACTTGTACAATGTAGAAGAAATACAGTAGACTCCGATAAGAACATGATAATTAATAATTATGGTCTCCATGAGTGTAGAGAACGCGGTCGAATTTTGGACATGTTCAAAACAAATGTAGTGAGAATGCGGTCTAATCAGGAAGCAGGAAGGACGTAGTAATGATTAACTAAAACCTAGTAGGACATAGTACAAGCGTGGTGCGAACGGGAAAGGCTGCATGGCGTGCTCACTGCGCTGTCATTGGGTTATCATTGCGTTCTTGCTACGTCAATGGAGTTCTTACGACAACTTATCTACGCTTGTGTGCTATGACCATGCTACGTGCATGCCACATTGTAGTATACCGCATAAGGTTATTAATACGTTCTTTCGGTTCTTAACACATCTGTGTCACGTTTGCAGCAGGTTCTCGCCATGATTGGTTCAGATTCTGAAAATTAAGTATGAATACTGGATCCAATTCCCAATCACTTCGTTTTCAATCAGCAATGGGTATCGAACATCATCAGGAATTGCCACATAATCATGGACTCAGCAGCACTGGCAGCTTGTAGTGGACTTTTGGAACTCCGTATATCCTTCAAACTGCTTTTGCTTATTCCACCGCAGTCTCTCTATAAGACTGCTCTTTTTTCTTCATTGGGGCGTTGGGGTGGGGTGGGGGGTCGTCGTTTATTGTAATTTACGGTTGTTGAGTGTAGATGCGGACACAGTTATGTCAATATAACTTGCAGAAGGAATGGAAAAAAAGAGGCGCATGGCGTAGTATTTATAAGTAGCCGACAAATGCAGTGAAAAGGTGATAAGCATATGGTTAAAGCATGGTAAGCGAGAGGTGCAATCTGACTGATTGTACTAAGAATGTAGTAAGAACACACTGGACGTGAAGAAGCACGTGGTAAGAAAATTAGTGTGAACGTGTCAGACGCCGTGAGAACCTGGCAAGGATGTTAAAAGCGGAGTATGAACTTTAGAACTGCACATTTTTCGAATTTGATCCCCGTCCCCACCGCGTCAAAATTTTCAGGAAGCAGTATGATCTTCATGGTCTTTGCCTGAGAGTGATCAGGGCATTAGTGACTGTACATTATATGCTTATGACATTAAACTATAAAACCATTGTTATGGCACAATGTGCTACAATTTGACAAAAACAGAATATTACACTATCAAAGGGACATGCAAATGTAAATTTGATTACGCTGAGCAACCGGCATGGCTTTTTCCCAAAGAAATCATGATGATCTGACAGGCCAGGGATGTTCACATGGTCTATCACACTAACATAATTTATGAATTATATAGTTTTATTAAGTGTCATTAGTTCTCTTAGTGTAAATAAATTGAAATGAATACAGCAACACTTACAAATTCTGAGTCACGAAAACTAATGACAAAGTGAAACACGTCATTTATTCACTAATACACATTACAGACTAAAACTTTGTTTGCTCAAACTCTGATAATTCGAACACCATTCTTCAATTAATCTATCGTCAGGTCCCAAACAAATTCCTTTATAATATATTTTTCGATCACTCATACTACTGATAATTCGAATAAATTTAGTCGGTCCTGATGGGTTCCAGTTACCGAAGTTCGAATGTATTTATAATTAATTAATTTACAATTGTTGTAAAGTTCTGCACAGGACTGTTACCATTTTAAACATTCTTGATATGCCAGTTACCATTATATACTTAATTTTGATTCATATAAATGCATTATGACTTTTCTTCTGCTTAATAGCACATTTTATCCAAGGGAGACAACTTTTTTCATTTTTGTTGGAAGAGCGGTATTTTTGTTAATATAATATGTTTGGATTTATTCAGGCAGGTGGTTTTAGCTTTTAATACTGATGACTGTAAGTGTCAATAGAATTTTTATATATAATATTATGTATTTTTGAAAATATATACATATATGGAGGCCATCTTGGATTTTTCGGCCATATTGGATTTTTCGGAGTGGGTCTCATGCTCATTTTTAGTATTTTGCCCTAAAGTAGTTAACTACCAAGTTTCATGCTTTTCCCATTTTCTGAAGTATTTTTACACCATTTTACTGTACTATATAGAGAAAGTGTGGTAAAAATCGTGTTACATGTTCGAGTTAATAATTTATACCGGTTAACGAATTAATATATATTATAGGTTGCAATATTTGAAACAGATAATATCATGTTTTGTAACAGCGCTAAAATATCTGATTTGTGCCACCTAGCCGAACTTACCGCCGACGTCGCCTCGCCGGACGTCGCCCTGCCGAACGTCATCCTGCATAATGTCTCTCTGCTTTATATGGCCCGAGCTTTTGTATAGTGTAGGCTATAAGGCTGAAAATATGGCCGAATTGTGCACTTTTTAGAAGAGTTTTAATCTTTATCTTATACAATACTACTATCTATAACGGAACAGTTTAGATGTAGAACCCACCTCTACCAAGCCTTTTATGGTAAATGATAAGGGTCAGAGTTATGCCCTTTGAAATCATTTATAAAAGGTATTAGTATATAACACCCACCATATACTTTTTTATGAAATACAAATTCCCAACATTTTATGCGAAATGTATGTCGGAGGAAATTATTAGTCAGTCTGGGGGCTAAAAATTGAAATAGATATAGAAAAATTTGACAACACTTATAATTGTACATTTAATGTTTGATTTTTGAAAAGGTTTGTTTAGCTATCTTTCCGAAAACGATGTTGTAAGTAGTAAATGACATGTTGATTAGTTGTGAAGCACTATTTATGCCCCCGTTCTAAGAAGGAGGAGTATATATTGTTTTTCAGAAGTCGATCGGTCGGTCTGTCTGTCGGTCTTTTAATATGTTGAACAATCGGTTTCTGGATGATAACTCAAGAATGCTTAAACCTAGGATCATGAAATTTGACAGGGAAGTTTATTTAAAGCAAATTTATTTTTATTGATTTTGAGGTCAGTAGGTCAAAGGTCAAGGTCACAGTGACCGGGAGTAATTAAACAGTTTCTTGACGATAATTTGGAAACGCTTGGTCCTAGAATCACGAAGCTTAAAAGAAAGATCGACCATGACTAGCAGATAATTTTTATTGATTTTGAGGTCAGTAGATCAAAGGGCAAGGTCACATTGACGAAGAACAGGTCTACAGTTTTCAGATGATAGCTCAAGACTGCTTGTGCATAGGATTATGAAAATCGATAAGGAGGTTGGTCATAACCAGCAAATGATCTCTATCGATTTTTAGGTCACTTTGTCAATGGTTAAAGTCACAGTGACCCGGAACATTTAAACAGTTTCTGGACTATAACTTGGAAGCGCTTGGGCCTAGAATCACGAAACTTAATAGAAAGGTTGATCATGAGCAGCAGATGACCACTACTGATACTGAGGTCAGTAGGTCAAAAGTCAAGGTCAAATTGACGAAGAACAGGTATACCGTTTCCAGATGATATCTCAAGGACGTTTTGGGATAGGATTTTGAAAGTTGATAAGAAGATTTTACACGACCAGCAGATGATCTCTGTCGATGTTAGTTTAAACATATTTTATTTCAGTAATACATGAAATATTTACAGAACATTAGTTAGGAATTAGACAGAAAGCTTTGTCAGCTTACGGTTGTCCTCTCTGCCGATGTTGAGATCAGTAGGTCAAGATCACAGGGATCCAGAACAGTCATACAGTTTCTGGGCGATGACTTGAGAACCCTTAGGCCTAGAACCACGAAACTTTATCGGGTGATTGATCATGACCAAAAGATGACTCATTTTTATTTTGAGACCAGTAGATCAAAGGTCAAGTTCACAGCAATCCGGAACAGTTGAACAGTTTCCGAAAGATAACTTGAGAACGCTTAGGATTAGAATCACGAAATTAACGAAACTTGATAGGGTGGTTGATCATGACCAGCAGATAACCCCTGTTAATTTTGAGATCAATAGATCAAAGGTAAAACATTGACCCAGAACAGCTAAAATATTTTGTAAAATAACAAGAAAATGCTATGGTCTAAAATCAGATTTGATCTAGAGGTCATTTATGACTGGCAAATGATCTTTTATTTTGATTTGATGTCAGTACGTCAAACGTTCAGTGCACAATGACCAAATAGGTTCTGTTTTTTGTGCAGTTACTGAATGCATCAAGGGGTGGAGGGGGCATTTCGTGATCTACGAGCTTTTTTCAATATTTCAATCTGTCTGTCTGTCTGTCTCTATACACTTTCTTTGGCTGTCAATGTCCGACTCATATCAGGTTCTTGCCTTCAGCACCATTATTTCAGTTTTCTGTCCTTCAGAAATAACCAACAGTTTGTTCTCAGGGTCAAGAACAAGTTTAAACCTTCAGATCAAGGTCAGATGCGAGTAAAGGAAAATTAATAACATAAACACAATTATTAGCCATAAGCTTGTCACCATTACAAATCTTTAAAATGTACCTTTAATGTAGGCATTGCAGGACATGCTTCCAAAAGGAGTAAGCCGTTTAATAAAACAATATTTATGTAAGGACATTTGAAATTCAAGTTAATCAGGAGTCATAAACAAAAATAACCTTTTAGTATCCGCAATGCAAAGTATAAAATTTTGTTATAAATGAACATGTCAAAACCTTGTCTTCATACATGTATACATTGAGCTTATTTATTTAATATGAAAACGATCGTCATTGGGAATCTACAAAACAAGTCGTCAGGTGATAAGAGGAGGTGGGGGGGGCGGGGTGGAGGGGAATTGGCCCTAGTATTTATTCACATTTTCATGTTCTAAATATCGACACTTACCGGTGACCGTAGCACAGTAGTTAAGGCGTCCTCCTCGGGATCAGGAGGTCAAAGGGGAATGTTTGCCATGGGACTCGTTCCGAAAAGGCCGGTTCGTGAGCCTCGAGCAAGTTAGATGAACGGTTGCCGACTTCTATCCGCCCGGCCGTTCGCAATGAGCTAGGAGTTGGAAGGCAATTGGTACGCACAATAAATGTGTCTCATAAACCAAATTGGCTAGCCCTTTTAAAAGGGGTGACACGATAATAAGCAAGACCTTTACCCTTATCCTTTATAAAATAGACATGATTAAAACATCAGTGCCGTAACAAGCCCTGAAAAAACACGGAGGCAGAATTCTTTCGGAAAAAGAGTTGTAACATAGTCACATATTTGTATTATGATGTGTGTATGAATTATTGTTTTGTAATTAATTTTATTTACTTTTAATGTCCATTCAATGTACATGTACATTTTGTCTTAAAGTTAAACATGTAACCAATTTGCCGGGTCACGAATTCTATTTGCAATGTTGTAAACAACAGATGTTATGTGTGCTACATCACGTTCCTTATTAACAGTATCCTTGTATTTTTCAAGTTTTATCACGTGAGTTTAAATTCATAATTCGTAACTTTAGTAATATGTTAATTCAGACGTGGTATATATGAAGTCTATCTAATCAATATTCTAGCTAGTGCGTGATGTGTAATATCTGCTTTTCCACCAAAGTAGATAAAAATTATAACTTAAATGCCAATCAAATATGTTTTACTGCAAGTCCTTTGGACGAGATCTAATTGTGAGACCCCAAGATAATAATAGTCTACGTGCTACAAAACTGTGTGTTCTAAGATTCGTTATCATTTTCTGTTTTGATTTTATATGAGTAAACATGAAGTAAGAATATAAGTTAACTGAACTTGTTGTTAGCAACTATACAATCACGGGTGTGACTTCGCTATAGTGTTTCATATATGGGCTTTGGTACAAAGTGCGATTTTACAAGTCATCAGTTAATTTGAACATTTTTTTTCTTCAAACATAGAAAGCACGTAGAGTTGTAGCATATGTTAATGCAGGGTTACAGGGGCCCACCCTGAGCTTTTGTTTGAAATTCTGCAAGACAAAATGGTGTATTTTTAGTTATTTCAGATAAAACAATCTCGACAAAACATTTCAGAAATGTACACACAACTCGTCTGCAATATTAGAGCCAAGTTGAGGTTTTGAACATTTTTGACACTATACAATACAACTGTGTTAGTTTCAAGCGATTTTAGACAAAAATCGGAGCAAAATGTCACACTACTTGCTTGCATAATTGGAGTACACGTAGAGGGTTGTGTTCGGGGTCATAGCTGTGCATTTTAAACAACCTTCGAAAAAAATATATGAGGAAATATTGTTAAAAAGTTTGCACTAGTCGCCTGCATAATTGGTATACAAGTAAAGATGGGATTTCAAGGGTCCTCCCCAAGAGTACTTTGATATTAATAAATATAATAAATATGCCATTGTTATTTTTGTAATACAGAACTACGGCAAGTCATTCGTCGCTGACGAAGATCTCTTCATTGTACAATTCATCATGTAATTAACTAAATTGACAATCCAGCTTTTATTTCATTATGTCACATTTTAAGGGTTATGACGTTCTATGTGTGTGTTTTTCGCAAGACTTGAGTTTCACTTAAAGTGTGTGGTATTTCTATCTAATACAGTACATGATGGCACCATTTACCGGGAGGTTGAACCACTATATGCAGCCCGTCTGGGCGTACCAGATGTTTAAAGCACTGGTACTGGCAATAGGGGTAAAACGACCTCAAGGGTGGGGGTGCGGTCATGGCTGTTTGTTACAATAAGGCTGTAAATATTATCATTGTTCATTTATGATATTGTTGTTTATTTTTTATTATTATGTACAACGCCATTGAATATATCATTTATAAAAAAGGCGTTTAATCAAATTGTTCAGTTTCAGTTTTGTGATTGCATATGTCATGTTTTGTTATTTTCCTACATATCTGCGATGTGTCACATGTTTAATTGTAAAGCGCCTTTGAACGTATATTCCATATGAAAAGGGCGCTCAACAAGTCTGGTATAATAATAATAATAATAATAATAATAATATTATAAAAGACAAAATGGTGCAATTTAAGACAACTCTGATAAAGAATTTGAGAGAATCAGGTTGAAATGTACACATTTCCCGGCTGCATAACTAGAGTAAAAATAGAGATGTGGTCCAGGGTCCTCCCCTCGGAATTTTAAATTGATAGAAGATAAATGGCACATTTACACCATTTCTGACAAAAAAAACCTTAGCACCTTACTCGTCTGTGTAATTTGAGTTAAAGTAGGAGTGGGGTTAGGGACCCTCTTAGAGAAATGTGGAAAATTCAATGAAGAGAAAAGGTAGTGGGCTCTAAAGTTCTTAAGTTTCACAAGAAAATGGTACGTTTTTAAAGCCAGAATATGAAATTGTTAGTAAAACTTTGTGTGATTCACAAGCGAAAGTACAAAATTGAATGCTTATATGAGAAATGATTGGAGGGAAATGTGTGACTATGTTTAGGAGTTACCGTTGACTCGACAATCGCACAAGAATCAAAACTCAATGTCTCTTTCGTAAGCCAGTGTAAAAAAGTCAAGTCGAGATATCATTTCCATCAATATGTATATATGACTCGGGCATTTCTTGACTGGACACATCAAAATGAGTACACGGAAATCCTAAAATGGACAAAGAAATATTTACACCTACGAACAGGATTTGATACCTGAGTATATAGACAAATCAGATAAGATATTTTTATCAGATGTATCTGTTTTGTTTAGAGCGAAAACAGAACTTTTAAAGATATATCAAATGTAAAAAAGAAAAAAAAACACGTTGCTTAAAAAAGAAACACCGAGGAATCTGCTTCGGTGTGCCTCAACGTAGTTACGGCACCGAACATGCGAAAAACATTGCCGCGAAATCGTCAACTGATGTATACTTTTTTTTATATAATTTCATTGCGTCGATGATACCATCTGAAACTCGTCATCAATTATTCTGCGATATACGTGATAATTTCAGTATGTTGTCAGATGTAAATGATGTCATTGATTTATCCATGGCGGCTTTAAGGGTGTTTCGTGATGTTGCACTGGCGTGCGCGTGGTTTAGGCAACACGTTTCTTTGTGTCGTCCTGGCACACACCTCAAACATCATAACAAAATTTTGAAAGTGTGTGTGTGTTGTTTTGATATGCGCACAACTTGACAAAACAAACTGATAAAGACAGAACTCGACATAAAGATACATTTAATTTCGTATTTAATATAGAGCTCGTGTCGTTACACGACTTTCATACATTTGATGGATTCTAAAACTGTCCTGGAGAAAGTGTTTCTTGTTTTTTGTGCAGTGAAGAGAAAACGTCCGGTAAGAGGACTGTACTGGTTTCTCCAAGGAAAGACGGCTTTGTGTGTATCGTAGCTATACAACGGACACGTTTAAAGAACCAGATTGTCCATTCACAAAGAACTAAGCTAAGTTAACCGGACAAGCCTGTATCTAAAAGGGATTTCTCTCTCTCCCTTTATTATTATTATTATCATCATCATTATATACCATATTTATATAGCATTCTTTTCATATAAAAAAAACGTTTAAAAGTGCTTTACATAAACAACATCTATATAATGATCAATACAAATGGTAATTGAACTATTACAATAATACAATACAATACAATATTTTATTTAAGTCTCACTTTTCATGACATTACATATACATCCATTGTCATAAAATATTCATGAAAACCTTTCTAAAAGAAATATGAGAAACTATTTATTTTAAAACATACATGGATAAAAATTATAACATAAAACATTTATGTATTAATTAAATGGCTCTGTAAGATTAGTATTCAAGGTCATACTTTCCTAGAACCTGATTGATGATCATATCATATAAAATGCTTAAATGGTTTTATATGACCTACACAAAAAATAATCAACTATCAGTATCTCAATACTTCTTACTCTACTTGTAACACCTATCAAACCTTAATATGACCAAAAATTTATTTGATAAATACCCAGTTAACCTTTGTATAGTACACCACATTTGTTCTGTCTATACAGTAATTATTTTAATAGAGGAGGATTATTCTCTATGCATGCTTCCTAATTTACAGCTAGATAAGGTCGCAGTGCCCTAAACCCAGTAGAATGTAAATGAAAAACCAATACATGTATAAACAGTAGTCTTTTGACTACAATGACCTAGACCTAAGACAGCAACAACAAAGAGTGATTTCCTCTGATATAATTAATTAAATTCAGATTTTTCAAAAAACAACATTGAGCCAATCTTCATTCTATAAAGTGTTTAACTCACTAAGGAAATTACAGAAACCAATTTAAAATTACATTACGATAATAAGATACCAGTCCTAGCATTTTAAATTTGATGTAAGCAGATCTAATATCGTAAAAAAACATTAACTGATCTATTAAAGCGGCTTTTTCTCACTCTGTCCCGCTGGTCAGATCGCTCTGTGTTTGTACTAGAAGAGAGCACAGACGATTAATTTCGCGCCCTGCTAGGCTTCGTTTGTTCTATGTAAAGCGTCTTTGCATGTTTATCATGGAAAGGGCGCTATATATATGTGGTACAATAATAATGATAATGATGTAACGTCATCCGGTTGCTCAAACGTATTATTTGTCAAAGTTTCCAACTAAATGGAAAAATTGGTATTATTTTTACAGAAATATTCTAGAATGAAATTGGAAAAAAATGCCACGGCTCTTCAGGGACATATCTAGCTAATACCTGGCGTTGTACCTGTAAGAAATGGCAACGGTTTAGTTTTTTTCTTTATAGGTTACAATGTACTGAATGTCTCCGCTACTATTGTAATGTAAAAAAAATTACAATGCAAAGTATTTTCTTGTCAGCATGTCTAGTGTTACATTTCTTTCGAGATAACCCTCGTCTTGAAAGTCTATCTATAGACAATCAGTAAACAAAAAAAAATATTGGGGTTTTCCATAATGCAGTGAAGCCGTGGTCAAGTGACTGAGATACTTGATAAAACGATAATAGTGCGTAGGAAGACTTCAGCAGGTACGTACATTCACTTACATTCTACCCTGCAGGTTCTACACAAACATAGAACAATATAACGTTACGTAGCTCTAAATCATCCACAGACATTCAAGTTTAAGTACATTTTATATTTGGCATGTTAATACATTTTAAAACTAGACGGGAAAATAGCACTATATACTGACACAGACTACTTTCAGTGTTCAGTGTAACCACAGAGGCAGAATCGACGAATTACTACCTTCGTTCCTTATTTGAACACTTTCTCAAGAATCTGCGCATTTCGAGTAGTAACAAAGTCATAAAGCCCGCTTTGACACTTTGCCTTATTTCATATGAACGTCTTATTGGCTATCATCTGCATGACTTTTTATAGTATTTGTCAATATTTACAAATGAATACAAGCATACTTGCTATAAATACTATTTGTCACGGTCCAGTTGTTTTTGTCATAAGCTTCTGAACATTGTATGAAAACATTGCAATGAAATTGCTAACTAAAAAGTTTCAGATCAATCTACTTATGCGTACACTGACATTTTATCCACTTTTATGTTAATTCTATTTGGCACGGCTCCAACCTTAATCTTTACATGATTTTTTTACAAAATAAGTCAATATATACATCTTTTACATGCAGAATGCTTAAATCAATAAAGTTCGACACGCTCCAATAATTTTGCAACAAACACCAAACAAATGTATGTGTCGCATCGGCATTTAAAATACAAATATTTGTACAAGATATTTTTAGAATTGAGCAAAAAATAAAAAAGTTATGAAAAGTACAATGAAAATCTCCACTGGTAAAGTTTCCTACAAATCGGCCTATATTTATTAAAGTACTTCATGCAGCGATGGGTTCTACATCAACATTGTAATATTATAATACAATACGCAAGAACCATACAAATTCAAAACTCTTCTAAAAAGTGCACACTCATCTGGCTTATAGCTTACACTAGTATGACATTAGCCGTGTAATTGATGAAATGAAGAAAAAAAATCTTTGCCTAACCTCTTCAGCCAAGTGTGACACTGTAGCCCGACTTATAAGTCATTCGATCTTGCACTTTTTAGTAGAGACAAGCCATGAACATAAAATGATTGGAGGTTATGTCAAATAGAAATCTGGATATGGAACACTTGACTTTTCGCACCTTCTTTTGCCAGGGGCAGACAACTCATATAGCGGATATTTTCAGCAACTTTCTTTTTAAATCGTCATATTTCGCTCAATTTTAAATAAAACTTTAAGAGTTTTGGGATTTAAGTGTTTTATGTTAGTATCTTTCTATTTATAGTATTAAAAGCAGGTTTACTCCCAAGTTTATTCATGCGCAACGACTTCCGTTATTTTGATAAAAATGCTCTTAGTAGTTACATTTTTTAATGAATCCTGACAAAATTGTTATATAATTTATCCTTATAGGAATGCAAAATTGAAATAATGTATATAAATAATATATTTCAGAAAAAGACAAAAATATTCATTGTGGTTTATAAACAGCTATCGGTCCTTCTTTTTTATCAAAATTACCGTAAAATGTTTGCAATATAATATTCATTTTTCCATACAAAACCCTTATATTACACTTTTGTGACATATAAATCCGCGATCGAATATATCATTTTCCTGGAAAAAAAATCAGTTAACGCAATTAAAAGGGAGGTATCCGATAAATGGAAACATAGTGTGCTTATTTGTCGCATTACCGTGAGTAATGTTTATAATATTGGTTAGTTACAAGTATCCAGGCACTTATGTATTTAGATTAAATGGTTCTTGGTCTCAAGGAGAATAATTAAGTGTAATCATCCATGGCGATTTACCATTAAATAAATTGCAAATTCTGACATAGCTGGATTTGGTTGCAAGTTGTACAAAGAAGAATGTAGTCAATCTAAGGATAAATATCACGGGGGGCATAGCTCGAGTGATATAATAATACGCATCAGAACGACAAACAATGAAGAGCAAATCACTAAATTAGATATATTATCTCGATTCTAACAAGTTACGAAGGCCTTTAAAATACATCCTTGACGACATCCATCAAATGCTAGTATTTGCCTATTTCTATTTTGTGTTGATTTCTTTTCCTGCGCGACTGGCGTAATAATTCTGACGCCAGGAAAATGTATTGATATAAAAAAATGCACAATTATCAGCTAGGAAAATGAATTCAGTTGTGTTAGAATCTGCGATAAATAACGGTTGACGCGCGGACCGGTAAGACAGCATTATGAAGTCCATTATGACGTCAAATGGTGGCATGACGTCCAGGTTGTTACTACTTGGATAAATGAAGCCCAGCAATATTTTATCATAAAATTTCAGTGACCATGTAAGAAAAAAAGTAAAGAAGGCCGTCGAGTGGTTTTTCACCTGATTTGTCACGGTTCAGAGCTCAGATGCGCAGGAATTGAACCAAAATGTTTTTAATATATCTAATTAAAATGCGATATTTTTAACAACGTGATTTATATAAAGGCATGGGAGTGAGATTTTAAGTGAAATGTTTCTATAAATCAAACAAAGCTGTTTTACTCTTTGTAACGGCATGATGTTTGTATCATTCTGTATATTTTTGCAAATTTACGTAATAAAAGATATACTCAAGTGAATAGTACTAAGTCGCGATTTATTGGTTACATTAATCAAGCTGCATTTTATCTGACATATGAATATTTTTAGACTGAAGGAAAATTTAATCACACAAAGCATGAAAAAGCCTTACAGAGTTTTTATTGACCTAAAATTTATCATCCTAAAATCAGCTAAATATATTCATGTTTTAAATGTTAAGGGGTGTGTATTTCGAACGCATCAATGTAGTACATACCAAAATGGAAAGTGCTAATTTGCTATTTATATCATAGAAGTAAATTTTTTATTTGTCTTTCTTTAACATTGTTTACACTGTTTCAGTTTTGCATTACTTTAACTGTTTTTCAACTTACGGCATATATTTATACTAGCATGCATCATCATGAAAGTGTCTTATGACTAAATGTCCAGTGTAATTACAAAAGAATAACGTTCTGATATTTGTAGCCCCGTTTTGGAAAGCCAATTAACTTCGGTAGAACTATTTATTTCATTTCATTTCATCAAATGCAATCGTTTTAGTGTACTAGGTTGTATAAAAATGCTTATGTTCATCTTACATTCCCTTTCATTAAGAAATAGACTGTGGTTTAGTGGTTCACATCTGGGTATGAAACATATGGACGTGTTAAGTTTATAAAGGACGGCAGTCTTCACACGCGCTTTAAATAAAAATCATTTATTACATACAAAAATATGAATTTGTAAACCACGATGGTGATATGTATCTTATAACTACTACTTGAAATATTCAGTCTAATTTTACATATTTTGAGAGTTGTACTTCTCGGGAACACTACAGCAAATGTATTAATATGGTGCCACAATGCATTTTTCCCATTGGTCACATCCGGTAACATACACATTTACTATACCGCAATTGTGCCGCCTTTACGTAAAGTCGTAGTAATGGTACATAGGTTTATCGTTTATAATGCAGAATCAATTTTAACATATACTAATGAGGTAGCCAGTCCAAATTGTAATGTACTTTGTTGACTTAGAAACAAATGTAAACATACATTCATAAATATTTTGTCTACAGTCATACGAAAGACTAGCACAGTATATCATCTCACTGGTGAAATGCAGTTTGATATAAATATGTTAAAGTCGCCACACTATAAGAAAACATTAAGCAATCATATTTTCTTTCTCATTAATTTATAAAGTAAAATAATATATCTTTGACAGGTAAAAACACCCCAAAAATGAAATTTACTAATATAAGGAAATCGTTTCAAACATGCGCAAATGTTCATTCATCAGTTAAAAAGTATATTCGAATGAGTACCACCCCCTCCCCCCCCCCCCACCCCCCAAACACACACACAATACACATTCTTTCCGGATATTTTACCTTAGCGGGATCAACTTGCATTATTTTGTGTCTAAACATTATCTCACATGCCACTTTTAACAAGGCAGTCTGAAAGACCGCTAAATCCCCCGCCACTGTTATGGACAGTGAAAGGGTAAAGCTTGACCTTGAGCTGTGGCCTTGACCTTGAACTGACATGGCTGACTCATAAATTCTGAACATTGTCTTGATGAGGTGATCATTTGACCCAAGTTTCATGAAAATCCTTCAAGGGGTTTAGGAGATACAGAGCTCAAACCTTTGACCTTGAGTTGTGACCTTGACCTTGAGTTGACATGGCTGACTCATGAGTTCTTGATGAGGCGATCATTTGACCCAAGTTTGATGAAAATCCTTCAAGGGGTTGAGGAGATAAAGAGCGGACACAAAATGGAAGGCTCAAACATTTGACCCCAAGTTGTGACCTTGACCTTAAGCTGGTATGGCTGACTCATAAGTTCTGCACATTGTCTTGATGGGGTAGTCATTTGACTCAAGTTTGAAAAAAAATCTTCAAGGGGTTTAGGAGATACAGAGGGGACACAAAATGGAATGCTCAAACATTTGACCCTAAGTTGTGACCTTGACCTTGAGCTGGCATGGCTGACTCTTAAGTTCTGAACATTGTCTGGATGAGGTAATCATTTGACCAAAGTTTTATAAAATTCCTTCAAGGGGTTTAGGAGATATTGAGCGTACACGAAATGGACGGCTGAAATATTTGACTTTGAGTTGTGACCTTGACCTTGAGCCGACAAGGCTAACTTAAAAGTTCTGCACATTGTCTTGATGAGGTGACCATTCGACCCAAGTTTCATGAAACTCATTCAAGGGGTGTAGGAGATATAGAGCGGAAACAAAAGTGTTACGGACAGACGGACGGAAGGACGGACGAATGGACGGACGGAGACCATTCCTATAACCCCCACCACTCGTGGCGGGGGATCAAAAATAGAGTTCTAAATAAATGTTTTAAATGACTACAATAAACAATAAAATATTAGCTAGATACTTAAATAAATATATTAAGTTTTTCTATTGAGCCGCTTCTAAATGGGTTGAGGCACTGATGTGAATAAAAGTATTTGATATTGCATGTTTCAATTAGCTGTTATTTTGACATTTTACTAACAATATACTTTTCTAAATGAGTAAACATATGTGCGTGCAATAATTTGAAATGTGTTTGAAAAAGTCTTGTCGCAGATTTGTTTTCATATTGTTATGAAAGAGACTTTATATTGAGCCTTTCTCCAGATACGCAGGCAGATATTATAACTGCATTTAATAATACATCACGCTATCTGGATGATATTCTTAATATAGATAATCCGTTTTTTGGTCAATTGGTGGGTACTATTTATCCCAGGGAGCTTCAGTTAATTAAAACTAACAATTCGGATACTGATGCTTCATTTTTAGATTTACATCTCTCTATTTATGACAATATTATACATACCAAAATTTATGACAAGAGGGATGATTTTAATTTTAGTATTGTAAATTTTCCCCATTTGGATGGGGATGTACCTCCGGCTACATCTTACGGGGTATATATTTCTCAATTAATTCGGTTTGCCAGAGCGTGAAGTCATGTCAAGCATTTCAATGAACGTAATCAATATATTACAAATAAACTTCTTCAGCAAGGCTTCCGTTATTACAAATTGCGTAAATATTTTGCTAAATTTTACTATCGTAATTCTGATTTAGTTTTAAAATTCAATAGTAATTTAAAGACACTTCTGCGAGAAGGTATTTCTAAACCCGTTTTTTATGGGAATGTGGTTTACAAATTTCGTAAGATCTTGGGTCATTGTAATTTTCCAAATGTATTTGGTAAAATTATAAAACGTTTTATTAAAAGAGGTTACGACCCAACTGTTTTGAGACATACCGCATGTTTAGTGTTCAACCCGTTTACAGTTGGCCACTACGCTTCCCTCTTTGATTGTGTCTGACGGAAGAGGGGGAGGACTCTATGATTAGCAGTTTTTAAATCCTACCAGGACTGAACTGTTTTGATATCTGTCTTCTGGCCTGTTTCGTCGGGCCCTTAATGGCGTTTCTCTTGTTGCTCTGTCTTCTGAAAAGTCATTGAGTACATACGTTTTTGGTTCTAAAGGTTTGCTTTTTATATATTTATACACGAGCATTTTTGTGTTTACATGCCATGCCTTTTTGTTTCCATTACGTGTGTTAGAGACTCACCTGGAGGGGATTACTTTTATTTACACTTTCCCGTGTCTTTGGAACATGGTGGGGGTTAAGAGTGAGGTTGGGTGCGCACCATAAACCGGTTTAAGCTCCCCAGTGGTGTTTTTGCCACTGACCGTTCCAAGGCGGTGCCCCACTGTGTTCCTTTGTTTGTTCGTTTTGTCCTAATGTGTTGGCTTTGTGTGTGCGCGTGTATGTGTGTGTGTGTTTGTGGTGTATTGGCTTTGTGTGTGTGTGCGGGTGGTGTGCACGTCTGCGTGCTGTAGGTTTCGTTTTGGGGAGGCTGCGTTTTTGGTGCGTGGCATTCCCTGTTTGATATTTGTCTTTGTTTTTAGTATTACGCTAGAAGATTTGGTAAGTGCATGTTGCCATACAGTTTACAGCTGTATGCAGCATCGCGATACAAATAAAATCTCTCTGACATATCTCTAAGGGAATATTTCTTCTTTCAGTTTTAAATACGTTCCTTGCTTTTTAAAAAATTAGAAAGGGTCTGGTTTTTTAGTATTTCATATGCTATCTTTTAGCCTAGCTCTGTTGCGAAATAGTCATGAAATTAGCCACTCTACATTGTTCTTCATTATGTTATATCAAATAAATGACAAGTAATATATTGCTGCAAAAGTATAGAAAAGTGTTTAATTCGAATTAAGATCTACTTATGAATTGATTATTACATAAATACGAGGTTTAGTTCGTATCCACAAGAAAGAAATATACAACATTTAGAATGAGCAAAACATGAAGCATCTCTCCCGTATGTGTGAACAAGATTAAAGAGACCCAAAAAAGGCATTTATAGTCGGAATAATTCTAAAGCGATATAATCTAATTATGATCACATGCTTCCTCTTTTTTATAACACTATTTTATAAAAATTTTGTCTTTCTTTGAAAACAGGATGTAAAGTTTACGAAATGTGATATATCGGTTTAGATCATTTATCTCTGTTCATACAAATTATTCCAAATGTAACCTTTCTTTGATATTTCTTAAAATACCGTTATGGTATTGCGCCAGGTGTAGGCTGCATATTTCTGAGCTCCTGAGTTTTGACTGTTTTCACGTGTTTCTGCTTTATGTAGAATATTGAAATTTTGCAGTTGTGTGCAGAAAATAGCTAGGATTGTGTTTTTGTGCTTACTTCTTGGATTCATTGTGTGCTTTTAGAAATTTGAATTTAAAAGCAAAACCTGTATATATTGAGACATTTTATACATGTGTATTTTACCTACAGCAATGATGAGTGAACACGTATTAATGCGGATTATATATGAAAGATCAACACGGGATAACAATCGAGGAGTGAATGAAAATAATTTGCAAACTTTACCACAAGAAATTTCCGCTGTGATTCAAACAAGAAGCTTCTCAAATAGGAATAATAATGAAATTAATATGAATAATATTACAAAGATAAAATGTGAATCTCTAAACATAACAAAAGGTCAGAAAACACTAAAAGTATGTTCTATAAACCCAAGATCTGTAAAAACAAAACAATACCCCTTTGTGATTGTATCCTTTCAAACGATTTTGACGTTGTTGCCATCACAGAGACATGGCTTAACATTACCGTGGAAAAAACATGAAGCAAGTCCCTCGTCCCGGGAAAATGCGCGGAGGCGAAGTCGCTATTATTTATAAGTCCAATATAGAATTTAAAATGCTGACATCTTCCGGTGATGGACACTTCTCAACATTTGAGCACATTGATTGTAACATTGCTACAAATAAGAACTCTTTGCGACTTTCAGTCGTATACAGACCACCACCATCACAAAAGAACGGTTTCAGTACTAATGAATTCCTTCAGCACGAATGGCCTCTGTTTCTTTCAAAATACGCTACAATTGATAAGCCAATAGTTATTGTTGGCAACTTAAACTTTCATCTAGACATACCTACGGATCGTGACGCTTCCAAGTTCAACAGCTGTCTAGAAACATTCGGTGTGGAGCAACATGTTCGAGGACAACACATGTTGCAGGACATACTTTGGATGTTCTTATCACAAGAGACACTGAAAATATTGTATCAAATATAGAAGTTACTGACCCAGGACTCTCTGATTCTGATGGGAAGATATCACGTGACCATTTCGCTGTGGTATTTCATATTCAAGCAGAAAAACCTGCTCCAATAAAGAAGACTGTGACCTTCCGAAAGTTGAGATCCATTGACATTGAATCATTTAAAAACGAAATAAAATCTTTGTAGATTCTTGACACGAACACGTTGATTTCTGATGTTGACAAGCACGTGGAATCATTAAACAACAGTTTGATATCACTCGTTGACCAGCATGCCCCTTGGCTTACTAAAACAATAGTGCTTAGACCGACTTGTCCATGGTATAATGAAGAACTACACGAAGCCAAACATTTGAAACGAAAACTTGAACGCAAATGGAGAAAAACAAATCTGACAGTGGATCGTTGGATATACAGAAATCACTGTGCTTCTGTGAATAAATTGCTGAAACAAACACGTGTAAATTTCTATTCTGAAAAGATAGAGTCCTGCGGACGAGATCAGAAAACTTTATTCAAAGTGACAAAGAATCTTCTTGGTAGAGTCGAGGAGGCCGTGCTGCCAACATCTTCCTCTTCCAAAGAACTAGCGAAAACTTTCAGCGATTTCTTCATCGATAAAATTGATGGAATAAGAAATACAATTAGGTCAGAAACAGAATTACATACCGGTGTTACCACCGAGGAAATTTCGAACACGCAAATAGATAAACTTGCTGAATTCACTCCAGTCTCACAGGATGAAGTGAAAAAAGTTATTTAAAAATCTTCAATTAAATCATGTGAGCTAGATCCACTTCCAACATGGCTTTTGAAAGAATGCTTAGAAGAACTGTTACCATTTCTCACTAAAATAATCAATTATTCTTTGGAGAAAGCATATGTACCGAAATACTTCAAAAGTTCGTTGATCAGACCACTCATCAAAAAGTCAGATCCAGGTGCAAATGTTCTAAAGAACACCAGTCTGCATACAGAAAATTTCACTCCACTGAGACTGCATTAAAGAAGGTTCAAAATGACATTCTCAACTCCCTTGACCAAAATGATGTAACAATGTTAGTGATGCTTGACCTTTCGGCTGCTTTCAATACCATCGACCACAAGACACTAATGCACCGCCTCCACGACCACTTTGGTATCGCAGGGAAACCACTTGAATGGATAACTTCATATCTGAGCGACCGCTACCAAACAGTGACCATAGATAGGGAATTGTCAAAACCAGTGAAAATGACATACAGTGTCCCACAGGGGTCCGTGTTCGGACCAAAATTTTTTCACAATGTACACTTAACCAGTGGGTACAATATGCAAGAAACATGGACTAAATCATCATTTTTACGCCGACGATGGGCAGCTTTATTTATCTTTCAAACCAACAAATCCGGTCTCTCGAAAGGATGCTTTACGCTTGTTGAAATCTGTCTCGTAGAAATCGTATCTTGGATGAATCTATTGAAGCTCACTTTGCACTGAAAAACAAGCTTTGCAATGGAAATTATTTCTTATTGTTTATTTTTCTAGTACAATTAAAATGTAGAGTAAAACCTAATTCAGGCTAAATACCTTTTATTGTTGATATATTTTTTGTGTTGTATTGTATGTCCATATCATTCTGTGATATGTAGTTTGTACAGCGCTTTTGAACGTTTATTTTATAGATGAAAAGAGCGCTATAAAAATCTGGTAAATAATAATAATAATAATGTATCTTTGAGAAGCTCTACATAGCCTAATTGTTTTGTCATCAGATTATTAGAATTTTCGAAAAGGGCAATAAAATTTTATACGTTGCTGAACATGATCAAAATATTTTTACGAATTCAATAATCCTAATGATGACGTCATAAACTTTCATGGTTGACTGATTCGAGTGTTCCATATCCAGAAATGTATTATCTTAAGTCTCTACTGAAATGGGCAAGGTTCGGCCATATTTTAGGATTTATAAGCCGGGCTATACGTATTGAGACTACATCGGGGGAACGAGTAGAAAACAGGATATGTCGGTTTTGCAATGGTCAGTTAGTTGAAGACGAGACACATTTTGTGATATGTCGCTCACTTTATAGACATATATGTCATGAATATTTTACTGAGAAAACTACGTAGTACTACTGATCTCAATTCAAAAACAGATTTTGGAAAATTTATATATTTGATTAAGAATCAACCTCGCAGACTTGCTAAATACATTGTCTAATCGTACTTTTACAGGCGTCAAAGTTTATATAGCTAATTTGACTCTCATAAATTGATAAAGACAGTAGAAATGAGATTATCTTTATTATAATATTACGTAAATGTGTCAAAGTTTTAAAAACATATTGCCTCACTATCATAATGTGCTTTTGGAGACTTGCCTTAGTGTAAAATAATCAAAGAAGCTACACACCTGTCAAGTTGATATATTGTTAATGCATTTATGTAATTGTATATTATAAAACCTTCAGTTTTATACGTCAAATTGTCAAATAATACATATATAAATGATGTTTCGGAAGGGTCTAGGAGAGAAGGGTCTAGAAGAAACCAGGTGCATGAGACCTAGTAATAGTCTCGCGGATATTAAGTTAGGTCTTAGAAATTACATTTGTTAAGACTTAAGAAGTTACGAAATATTCTGTTGTGTAAATAAACATCAAAAACGTTCAGACGCGTGTTGTGTTGTGTTTGTGCTATGTGACACAACTATCATTAAATTTTTGGAGCCGCAGACAGGATGACGAATATCAAAATGGGTTGTGCGACATTACCAAGCAAAGTACTCCTGCGACGACGACACGCTGCCAAGCCGAAAGAAGAGAAACTGTGAGTTGCCATTTTACCTATCTTCTAGTGCAATTTTGCAAGCTAGTCTTTTCTTTTATTAAATTTTTGTTTCTATTTTTTGAACAAAATTTCAAGGTAAATTTTTTTTTATCAATTGTTAGACACGAAAAGAAATTCAAATTTATAAAATGATAAAACCTAACTCATAATATACAAAATTCTTAAAAAAAAGAGTAAAATAGTTAGAAAAAGAAAACGTAAAAGTAAGAAACAATGCATTGAGGAAAATACTCAAGAGACTGAATTAAGAAATGCAAATGTAAAAATATTTGTTTTTCGAAAATGTTACTTGTCATATTATGTTTATTTTACTTGTTCCATATGATATTTGTTTCCCTTATGGCCACATTTAAACAGTTTTGAGCATTCCTGCATTGACAAATTGTTTAAATGAAGGAAGATGGATTGTCCTATGAAACTTGTGTATAGTCATAGATATGCGCAAAATTAGTTGTAAATAGTTTCTGTTGAGGTTATGGGTAATATTTCATCACTAATATATGTGAAAATACAAGGAACGGCTGAAAACTAGTTAAATACTTGGAATTCGTGTTTAAGATGTTTTGTGCATGATAATGCATTGTTGGGTTAAAGTGTCATTGCTGAATACATTTGTACATGGTTATCTTTCTAACCATATGGTTACGTCAGGTCTCAGTAAATTAAAAGGTTGGTCTGGTCTGTTGTGCTGGAGATATTTTGAAGTCTGATATGGCAAAGAAGAATATGTTTATTACGTAAAATTGACTTGATATTGTCGCTGGAACATGTAGATTCCAGTAAGGTTGAATTTATATATATTGTGAGTTACTTAATATTGTCTTTGTGAGACTGGAAGTTGTGATCCCAGTTGTTTTGTAAGATGTATACTATTATACAGACACAGATACTGTCTTCCGAAATCTTTAGTCGGAGTCTTACTATAATAGCGTGAAATCGATGTATATATTGCATTATGAGGTACGTGTGTGTACCGGATATTTTAAGTTCAACAGATTTTGTTTTATGAGACCTGATGTAGTATTTTTTGTCAAAGAGTTGCAAAAACAGTCGATCGTGCTGTTACTTTTAGGTTACCCTTTCAAGTTTTTGCAGAGTATTGTGTCGGAAAATTTATTTTTCTCGCGGACGACATAATATTTCTGTTGAATCATCTAGAGAGGTTACATTGTGAAAAAAAAATCATGGAAGAAATCATTATCAGATATTCTGTTATATATTGCTGTTGGTTTTGTATGTATTTCTGTTTGTATTTAGGTATTACTAGGCGCTTTATTTTGCAGCTTTCATATGCATTCTTAAATACAATTATTTGTATTTTTCATATTAGAACATATTTTGCTTTTTGTGAGGAACATATTTTGGCTGATATCTTTATTTTTCGAATATTGTAAAACGTAGGACATAGCTTGTAAAAAGTACAAAGAAGTAAGGTTCTCGGTAACATAAAGGTTTATGCTAAGTACAGATCACTTTAAAAAGGAGACTACGAACTGGCTGGGAAAATACCATTAAACTGTCAAATTAAACCGAAGAAAAAGTGTATCATGACTGACATATTGCGGACTGTCATTATGTAATAGCCAAAGGGCGACTCATTACATGTAACGGTTACATGGTGGGAAGTACCTGTCAAAAAGAAATGAAGACATTTGCATTTGTGTATTATGACAATTTGTAAACATGCAGTCTTGATTTTATCTGTCATGTATGACAAATGGGAAACAACATAATTATCTGCTTTTGCGACGACATAACTACCTGAAAAATTGTCGGCGGTGATCTGTAATATTGGACCTTGCGTAAATGAAACAATAATATTATAACTTGGAGAACTCTAGAAAATTTCAGAAGTTAGCAAATGAAATTAGATGAATGAACATCATAAACTTGGAGAGTGCGGTACAACGTTATGGCCTATGACGGGAGATCCTTAGCTACAGAGATTGATGGTGATGCATTACGCTGTAGAAGAATTTCGAAAGCAAAGGACAAATGTGAAGAAGGATCGATGGCGGAGTGGACTGCAAGCTGTGAGCCTGTGGAGTTTGGCGAAGAAGATGGTCCAGCTGGAAAATTACAGAACACTAAAAAAACTCATTATCGTTTCTTTCTTTCTACTTATCAATACATAATTCATATATTTTGTCATTACATATCGATTTTATTATCTATTTAAGATCTGTAGTCAAATATCAAAATATTCGAAAGTAAGATTGATGTGCTGATTAAAATCTTTGTATAAATAAGTGAAATTTAAGGCAATTTAGCAATCTTATTAAACGAAATTGTTATCTTTTTCCTAACTCTTATATAGCATATATTCTAAAAGATGCTCACCTGTGTTTTGCTTTATTTTTACAGTTATTGGTTTTTTGTTAAATATGGATGTAACACGGGTTAAAGAAAAAGTCTTGGAGGAAGAAAGGAGAAGTGCCACTACAAAGGCCGATATAAAATAAAAGAAGACTTTCTATGAATTGTGAAAATTGTTCAGTTTTAAATACTATTCTCCTTTATTCTTGTTGACATTAATTGCATAAATGACTTAAGATTTTTTCTTTAACACTGTTCTTTAATATCATTTCTTCAGATTGTATCCTTATGTTATTGATCAGATTAAACATTATTCTACATGTTACTATATTGTTAAACAAGAAATAGTTCTTAGAGATCAAGTCTGAAAAAATTTAAATTGGCAATTCAAATTTTATCTTACCAACATGTTTCATACCTAAGCTCCAGGCTTTCATTTTTATTTACATTAAGGTTATGCCAATCTATATCTGATAACGTTTTCGCGCGATATACAAATTTAACATAAGGTGTATCTGGACGAAGACTTCAGTATTTCCTTCAGTTACTGACTGAATAAATTTACTGACTGAATAACGAACAGTGCAGACTATGTATTGTATTGTATTGTATTGTACAGGTAATTTCTTGGATAGGCGCACCCTCCGGAGACGTATTTTTCTTTATATGAACTGTGCTCACTAAGTGCTTTTATTTATAAGTGTCTGGCAGGTGTAGACTAGTAGAAGAGACAGATATTCAGATACAAGGGAATCCGGGTACCAAACCCTAGCTCTTTTTTTAATAGACCCCTTGGTTCTTTAACGTACCCGGTGTATAGCACCGATACACGCAAAGATGGCCTGGGTTCCTGACCAGTAAACATCTAGTTGGGTGGGAAACACTGAAAAACATTGTTAAAAATTCCGGAGGCATCTGTCGGACCCAGTACCTCTGGATTGGAAAGCCAACGTGCAAACCTGTGAGCTAATTCGTCCACCCAAATGGATGTGCAGACTGATCTTGGTCAGCGGCATTGGTCTCAAAGGCAGAGTCACATGCCGCCAGCAGGCTACAGGTCAGAGCCATATTTTTATCGATCTTCTTTAACGGTTAGCTCTATATTTTGAAAAAAATCAAACAACACCAAATCATAGAAAGGAAGGGTTGTTTTACATGAAAATTGAACAACGTATAAAACATATATATTACATTGTCAATTTAATGATATATACATTGAATTCCGAAACAGGACTGCATAAAAGACATTGAAGACAGTGCCTTTATAAACTCGCCTTTTTCAAAGAACTGTTACATGTCTTCGTTTTGATGCATTTGTAATAATGTTCCGGTGCTGAAATTTCAAATAATTAGGTGGAATATAGTTTTCAGCAATTGTTTATCTTTATTTCTTACAACTTTCATTTTTAAAGGTAGACAACTTTTTGAGAATATTTCAAGTATCCGGTCGTACGGGACAGTACGGTAATAAACAAACGGATTGTTGGTAAAGATGATGTTTGTTTACCAAATATTTCTGTGCTTTGACGATATACTCCTAAACCTTAATGCAAAAATTACAATACCTACTTTAAACAGAATACGATGTTGTGTTTGCTCGCAAAACAGAATATTGTTTAAGCTGTCACGCTTCTAGCTTAACAGATGGTCGCAAGACAATCATATCCGTAAAAAAGCCAGTTTACAACGTCATCTAAGTACGGAAATACTTGGATTCGTGTTACATGTATTCAAGTTGTTAATCTAAATCGGGAGAAGACACTAAAATAACTGCAGTTATTTAATTACGAGTTGCTTTCTTATATACTTGATTTACTACATGTTCCTAATGTAACATTTAAGTAGTCTAGTGGTCGCTTTGAAAAAGCAATAACCGCCTAATTGCATTTCTTCAGTTAAAAAAAAATCAAGTACATACACGTTTCTAAAGATATAACTTTTCTAAAATAATCTTCTACAAAAAAGCCTTAAATACCTCCTACGCAAACAGCTGGTACAGTTTAATACCGGTATCCCGAAACCCAGGGGACAATGCATTTTACTTTGACATAACCAAAACCATACTTAAAATGATAAATCATTGCAAAAATATTTTATATAGACATTGAGAATACTAAGTGTTTTGAAAATCATTTTTCGTAGTGTTTACTCTTTGGATATATATGCAATTATGAATAACGCCATCTCTATTTTCTACAAAATACTTATACAAGAATACATTGGAACTTGTCTTTTGGACTTCAAATTCCTCGTAAAATTCTTCTCCCATCGAGATATGATCTTTTTCTGTCGATTCGCCGTAAAATCCAACCCACTCAAATTCCTCATAGATGCAGCCGAAGTCGCAGTATGTCGAATTTGACTTACACGTAGTGAAAATACATTTAAGTAGGAACTGACCAGCCGCAAAATATCCTATCGTCACAACATATGGTGAAATACAATTTATAAGTCCGTCTGGTTTTTTTAAAGATATTTGCCCATGATTAAAGTGGTCCACACATTATACGCTGATTTTAAGACGTTATTAGAAACTATTTAACGTGTCAAACAAGATATTTTATATCCAAAAAAAATAGTAACGTTGCCATTTTAATAAATGTCATACTTCATTGAGCGATATCAGTACACTGTTTCTTGGATTATATAGTATATATGTATACCTTAGTTTCTATAACAGATACCGTTTGTAATTCAATGATTATGTGTTTCACTTGTGTTTTTTTATTACGTATGTTTTGTAAATTACGCACTAATTTACTTTTGCCTCCGCCAAGCGCAACGTAGACCTTTAAACAAATAGAGTAAATCTTTTGAATATGATGCATCAGTTTTAAAAACTTTAAAGTTTGATGACAATTTATTTTTAAGTATTTGTTTTATTTATCTTCAGCCGACGTAAGTGCCTTATCATCTTGAAAAGACTAAAGTTCACATTTTACCGAGACGTCTTTTCAATAACATGCACAACTAAACTACACAGGCTTGACTTCAACCGTTTTGCAGTTAAATGCAGGGTACTAGATTATAAAGACAGATGTTTTCTTATCTGCTAATCTCGACAATCAGCTTGACAGAATGGCATCAATCGTAGGTAGTATATGTTATAAGACGATATCAGATTTGATTACAGAAGTTTGACAAGTATGTTTTGAATGGATTAGAAAAGTTCTTCGAGACGGAATTTAAGGATTTTTTGTCTATATATTATCTTATTATCTCTGCTCTTGTCAAACTTGTTTGATGCACGTACTGTACATTTTTCTCGAATTTGATAAGAGTCAAAAACAAGTTGCTCATCATTTTAAAGGGCAGTATGATCTTCAAAGGTGCATTTAAAGCTAGAGAATTCATGGTTGTTCACATGTTATACTTAAAACATGTTAATAGAAACTGCTCTGATTCTTTTCTCGCGGATGAATATATCTAAAAAGGGATATTTGTAGAATATCTAAAGCAGTTTATGAAAACTTCGGCCGACATTTCTACAATTGCCAAAATTAAAAATAATGATATGATTTTTAACTTTATTTTCCAACCACTTCTTCAGAATTGCGAATGTTTTAATATCATTATTATCGTCATCGTCATCACTTTCGATATGACCATGTGTAATGGACTACTAAACAATTTTTTTTTCAATTTAAGCTGAACAATTTGCTACCAGATATTTAAACAAATATATGTACCATAAACTGTCAGAGACTTTGTAAAAGTTTGCATATGTATGCTTTCTGTTTAAGAATTGTTCATATTTCAAATACTTATAACGGTTACGAAACTTCAGCCTGAAATATTCCAGTGAATACATTTTAAAATCAATGACAATTTACCTCATGGCACTGAAAGTAAAAGTGTATGCCAGAGATGAATATAGGAAGGAATCAGGCTTAAAATATACTTCTGTAATTACGTCGAATCTAAAAGAAAGTAAAGATCATTTAGTTATTTTCAACAATTGGTCTAATTAAGTTGATATGTTACGAGTGTTATGGAATGGACAGCTAAATTCCTTTTATTTTGCACCTACTGTTCGACCAACGCAGTAAAATGTTACTTTTATTCGTTTATTTCAGTCTCGTCCAATACATGACAAATATATAAATATAGATTTTAATAACATAATTCGACGGTGTCGATCGAAAATCCCGAATAACGAAAATGCCTATTTTTTTCTTTGCCGAATCATGTTTAGCATTTTCCCGCGCACATTCTCTCCAAATCTGGGGTCAATTAGCCAATGGGAAAGGGGTGAAACATGAAGAAATAAAATACCAAATAATGAGAAAAATAGAAAATGTTGATTGATTTCGCTGATTTGAAAAAAAGCCGAATAGTGAATTTCAAAATTTTCTTAAGTTACAAGTGTCTTTTCAATATGTAGCTCATCCAAATGCCAATTAGCATTGCAAGTATGGATGTTCTGTGTTGTTTACTTTTTTCAGAAATTGACCTGAAAATTCATTATTCGGTATTTCATTTTTGATTTAGAAAAGGCGGGAAAAACACTAAAAATTAGTTTTTTGGCTCTCCTGAAAACAACCTTTTCATTTTTCGGGATTTTCGACCGACACCGTCGAATTATAAGTATCGGTCATTATTGAAATAGAATTATAAAAGACTTTGTAACAATATAGCCCATCAATGAAAAAAACTCAGAATCATGCCGCTCACACCAATGACAGACCCAGTCAATGATACTGACTGTGAGAATAGCAAACAGTAGTATATCCTGATCAAACCTCACAGTGATAGGCTCAAGATCACAGTTATTTGCCCTTTGTTACGCGAAAAATAGTTCCTCTGTTTAACGGCAAATATTAGTGAACTTTTGAGTGAAAGACCTGCAATAACTGGCATAATTGAATAGAAGAGAAATGAAGTACTAGGTACATGTACAGTTTGACAGAATGAGAATACCAGAATATGCTTAACATGACTTTTTGATAGTGCCAGTTCTGTCAGGTATTTTAGGGGGTTTGGAATGCATGCAAATTTGCAATTGTGCCCTGTGTCTATATAGAACATATAGTAAAATATCTGTAGTCTTAGGCCTGATATATACAATTCTATCTGGATCCATAAGCGTCACAAAGCTGGCATTCTCATGATGCTATTTCTTTAAGATTGTTTACACTGATTCAGTTTTGCATTACTTTAACTGTTTTTCAACTTACGGCATATAATTATACAGGCATGCATCATCATGAAAGTGTCTTATGACTAATGTCCAGTGTACTCACAAAAGAATAACGTTCTGATATTTGTAGCCCCGTTTTGGAAAGCCAATTAACCGTTCGGTAGAACTATTTATTTCATTTCATTTCATCAAATGCAATTGTTTTAGTGTACTAAGTGTAAAAAGTGTTTATGTTCATCTTACATTCCCTTTCGTTAAGAAATAGACTGTGGTTTAGTGGTTCACATCTGGGTATGAAACATATGAACGTGTTTAGTTTATAAAGGGCGGTAGTCTTCACACGCGCTTTAAATAAAAATCATTTATTATATACCAAAATATAAATTTGTAAACCACGATGGTGATATGTATCTTATAACTACTGCTTGAAATATTCAGTCTAATTTTACATATTTTGGGAGTTGTACTTCTCGGGAACACTACAGCAAATGTATTAATGTGGTGTCACAATGCATTTTTCCCATTGGTCACATCCGGTAACATACACATTTACTATACCGCAATTGTTCCGCCTTTACATAAAGTCGTAGTATTGGTACATATGTTAATCGTTTATAATGCAGAAGCAATTTTGAAATATACTAATGAGATAGCCAGTCCAAACTGTAATGTACTTTGTTGACTTAGAAACATATGTAAAAGTACATTTATAAATATTTTGTCTACAGTCATACGAAAGACTAGCTTAGTATATCACCTCACTGGTGAAATGCAGTTTGATATAAATATGTTAAAGTCGCCACACTATATTTTCATACATGTTTTTTTTTCGTTAATTTATATAGTAAAATAATGTATCTTTGACAGGTAAAAACACCCCAAAAATGAAATTTAGTGAGGAAATCGTTTCAAACATGCGCAAATGTTCATTCATCAGTTAAAAGGTATATTCGGATAAGTACCCCCCCCCACCCCCCCCCCACCCTTCTCCCCCCAAACACACACAAAACACACCTTCTTTCCGGATATTTTACCTTATCGGGATAACTTGCATTAGTTCGTGTCAGAACATTATCTCACATACCACTTTTAACAAGGCAGTCTGAAAGACAGCTAAAATCCCCCGCCACTGTTATGGATAGTGAAAGGATAAACCTTTGACCTTGAGCTGTGGCCTTGACCTTGAACTGACATGGCTGACTAATGACCTTTGCACATTGTCTTGATGAGTTGATAATTTGACCCAACTTTCATGAAAATCCTTTCGTGGGTTTAGGAGATACAGAGCTCAAACCTTTGACCTTGAGCTGTGACCTTGACCTTGAGTTTAAATGGCTGAGCCATGAGTTCTTGATGAGGCGATCATTTGACCCAAGTTTGATGAAAATCCTTCAAGGGGTTGAGCAGATACAAAGTGGACACAAAATGGAAGGCTCAAAAAATTAACCCTAAGTTGTGACCTTAACCTTGAGCTGTTATGGCTGACTCATAAGTTTTGCACATCGTCTTGATGAGGTAATCATTTGACTCAAGTTTGATGAAAATCCTTCAAAGGGTTTAGGAGATACAGAGGGGACACAAAATGGAAGGCTCAAACATTTGATCCTAATTTACTCCTTGCATAAAGAGAATAAGAAAGACGTCAACTATTTTATTAAATTTAATGAATGAATGACGTGTCACATTAGTAAACTCAAGTTCAAAAGTCAATCAAATAATTTGAACCTTAGTTGTAACACAAACACAATTACAAATAATCATCACAACCCGCCATGTCTCTGATCTCCTTATAACTATATATTAGTGTCTATGATTCACAAATCACTTTCATTCAGTTCGCGGTATCAAGCACTATTTCCACGATCATTACACTTCAAATCACTTTCATTATTTATATATGTAACATGATCCGTTACATCACTGTCAAGGAACTATCCATCACTAAATATATGTACACTTAAACATGGTTATAACATCTCAACTTTGAGAAACGCGCAATTTCACCAATGTCCATCATGTGAATGAATCATGTGTATCATAAATGCAATCCATACACATTTCCAATTCAAAACCTTTAAGGTTACAATATACTACATAACAAATTCTTATCAACAAGAATAAATGGAACAATGTGAAAATTGAAAAAATATTAATGATGAATAACGATGAAATATTGCATGATTTAAAGACATAAACTTTGTCATTTAACATGTAATTCAAATAAAACAAATAAGCAATAATTAACACAATGCAGCATGCTTGTCAATAATAAATGCTATAGCTCATAACTTACTAAATACAAAGGTAACATCCTCTTTTCAAACTTTAAGTGTGGGCTCAATTGAGAGGGGTGGGTGGGGATAATTTTATACGAGATTGTGACATTCAAGAAGTGGCGCGAAAACCCTTGCACGTCGTTAAATAAACTATTCCGACCAATAAGAAATCACGTTTTAAATTAAACCAATGAATAAGGACGACAGATAAATACAGGACAGGTAAAAAACTTACGAATCAAATAAACTGGAAATGCTGTCGTCGTCAATTAAATATTTTAATAAAATATTAAAATAGTCCAATTTACTCCTTGCATAAAGAGAATAAGAAAGACGTCAACTATTTTATAAATTTAATGAATGAATGACGTGTCACATTAGTAAACTCAAGTTCAAAAGTCAATCAATAATTTGAACCTTAGTTAAACACAAACACAATTACAAATAATCATCACAACCCGCCATCAACAGCCAAAGCAAAGCAAAACTAAAGCAACAAAACAAGCATAAATAAAAATAAGCAAAAAGGTAACACAAATAGCAAACTGTCTTAACTGATAACATAAGCAATGAGATTCTGGTTTAAAATCTTACCTTAATTAACAGAGAATAATATCTGTAATTTGACAAAGGCACAATGTAAGATTCTTATAGCTTAAATTTATACTTATTTAATAAGACTGCTGAACTGAATTTAACTTATAGCTGATTAAGAGGGCAAGGTTGAAATCACCCTTAAAAAGAAATGTCCGAGGCGATTTGAGCCTTCTGAATTCAAATGTAGACCTCCATCTGATTTGGCAAACAGAAATGATTTGACTTGGCCTTTGAAACAAAATGGACGATAGGAGCGGATGAACTTAAAGTTCGGTTCATCAGACAAAACATCTTCAAGAAAATGATTTAACTCCTTAATTCTATTATCAGACATAAGATGATCCACAGGTCGAGGAAGGATTGAAGATACAATGATTTTTATTGTAGGGTTTTCATGTCTGATGGCAGCTATTAAGTTAGTGAAATCTGAAGACATAGAATGCAATGAACGGTGATTACTAATATTATTTGTGCCAACATGAACAATGATAAAATGGCTATCATGTAAATCAACTTTCTTTTGGCTCACAAGGAAAGACAATTTTCCTATGGTGGCACCTGGGAAAGACTGTAACTTTACTCCCTCGATCGGTGGGATATTCTTAACAATGGAGTCTCCTAAAACAATCACTTGTCATACACCTGCAAATATAAAAAAGTATGTTTAACATCTATACATGAATGAATATATCATATCTAAATTTAGTGAAATTAACTCAAAAGTAGACATGATGAATGAAACTAGACCAATAATACTTATTACCTGACGAAGCTTGGAAAGATAAGTATGATAAGTTACCGCCTTTCCAGATTTTAGTGTAAATAATGGAGAATGACAAGGGGCAGGTATGTTTTCTATCATGAGATTAAAGGCGGTAACTGGACACAATACTGACCCTTTTATTGAAGTTAATGGAGTGAAAAGAACTCTTTCTCCTGTGTCAAGTTTTAGGTTAACTATAATGGTGACAATATTTGAGGTATCTTCCAAGCAGTATACACGAAGAAGGTTTCCTAGATATACTTGACTTGCTGTACCCCTAGACTTGCTTCACGTCTTAGACTTGCTTCGCTTCTTAGACTTGCTTCGCTTCTTAGACTTGCTCCTCTAATTTAAATTGCTCCTCTCACTAGACTTGCTGCGCAACCTGGACTTGCTGCACTTGGAAGACTTACTCCTCCGAATTGGACTTGCTCCTGCTACTGGACTTGCTGCGCAACCTGGACTTGCTGCACTTGGAAGACTTACTCCTCCGAATTGGACTTGCTCCTGCTACTGGACTTGCTGCGCAACCTGGACTTGCTGCACTTGGAAGACTTACTCTTCCAAATTGGACTTGCTCCTTTCACTGGACTTGTTGCGCAACCTGGACTTGCTGCACTTGGAAGACTTACTCCTCCGAATTGGACTTGCTCCTGCTACTGGACTTGCTGCGCAACCTGGACTTGCTGCACTTGGAAGACTTACTCTTCCAAATTGGACTTGCTCCTTTCACTGGACTTGCTGCGCAACCTGGACTTGCTGCACTTGGAAGACTTACTCTTCCAAATTGGACTTGCTCCTTTACTGGACTTGTGGCGCAACCTGGACTTGCTGCACTTGGAAGACTTACTCTTCCGATTGGACTTACACCTTTTACTGACTTGCTGCGCAACCTGGACTTGCTGCACTTGGAAGACTTACCTTCCAAATTGGACTTACTGCGCAACTGGACTTGCTGCGCTTTGAGACGTACTCCTCTAACTGAAACTCTTAAGTTTCGTTAGTGACAATACTGAGGTTTCTTTCTAAACCTTAATTTTTTCTCTCTTTTTTTATTTCTATTCCATTTCAAGTATAAATACAAAACGCGCGAACCGATAGAGAGACGCCATTGTGACGTCACGCGAACAAAAATAGCAACACAAAATGGCGCAAATTGTGTTTGTTTATACAAATAAATGAATATTTTTGACAACAGCCCCCTCTAAAGAAATATTCCATATTTCAAAATCATGCAAAAATATCTGATTTATTCTGTCTTCATATCCTCTGTTGATATTGTAATGTGGGGACTGTCTTCATCATCTTCATCTGTCTGCTCAGATAATCTGCAAAGATGTTGTCTGATCTTTTATTGCCTCAATCCGGAATTTATATGACTGCAAAAATAATGCCCATCTCACTAATCTTCCATTATCTGGTGTGGATTTCTGGATATATGCTAAAGAATTGTGGTCTGTTTGTATGACGAATTCCTTCCATAAAGATACTCTGGAACTTTTTTATTCCGAATACTATGGCAAGGCACTCTCTTTCTCCAACTGAGTAGTTCTTCTCACGATCGAGCAGCTTCTTGCTGGCAAAGGCAACTGAAATAAACCCTCTTCATACTGCTGCAGTAACGCTGCTCCGATCCCGGTACTTGAACCATCACACTGTAAAATGAATTGTTTAGAAAATCTGGTAGTCGAAGAATTAGGCGATCTGGTGAGTTGATCCTTCAAGGTATTAAAAGCACTATCTGACTTGCTTCCCATTTGACATAATTCGGCTGTCCCTTTTCGTCAAGTCTGGTTAGAGGTGCTGCTATTTCGGCAAATGAAGGTATGAATTTTCTGTAATAGCCTGCTAATCCTAAAAATGCCCTAACTTGTCTTTTGGTTTTGGAACTGCTGCTTGCCTTAATGCGATTAAGTTTCTCCTCTTCCATCTGAACTATTCCATTTCCAACCATATGTCCTGTAAATCCAATGTTGCCAAACCAAATAAAACATTTGATGGTTTAACTGTAAGACATGCTCTTTAAAGTCTTTGGAGGAGGTCTCGTAGCATAACATGATGATCATTCAAGTTTGAGTATGTCCTATCATATCGTCGATATAATTATCAACGTGTTACATCCGCTAGCAGCTTCCTCATCATACGGTTGAAGGTCGCCCCAGAGTTGACCATATCCAACATGGCATTTTCTTAAACTGGTAACTCCCTCTGTCTGTAGAAAAATGCTGTCATTCTTCGGCAACTTTCAGCAACTGAATCTGCCAGTAACCTTTACATAAGTCGATCTTTGTAAAAAAACTTATCATCTTTCAGTCTTGCCAGAATATCATCCACACTAGCCATAGGTTCGGTATCAAACTTGGTCACAGAATTAAGGCGTCGAAAGTCAATGCAGAATCTATTGCTTCCGTCTTCTTCTTTACAATTACGATAGGTGCATTGTACTCGGATACAGATTGTTCTATAACATCAGCTCCAGCATCTTCTTAATTTCATCTTCCACATCTTGACGCTTAGCGTATGGTATTGGGTACTGCTTCACTCGGATAGGTTTCTGGTCAATCAGTTCGACGTGGTGCTGTATGAGAGGAGTTGTTTCCTGGTTGTTCGAGAACACCTCACTAAATTCTTGAAGAAGATCTAAGACTTGCTTTCTCTGTTCCTGAGTAAGTCTTCACAGATCTTGACATCACAAAATGTTTCACCACTTGTGTATCCTGGAAACTCTAGAAGACTTTCATCATCTACGCTCCACCTTGAATATGGTTGTCATCTTCTATAATTGCCACACTTGCTGCAATCGTGTCTTTGCGTTCTTCATACTTCTTAGCAAATTGATGTGATATTTCTCGTTCTATCACCAACATTTATTCTATAGTCAACTCCGTTGATAGCCTCAACAACTTCATATGGTCCTTTCCATTGTAGCATCATCTATTCTTATCTGTCGGAAGCAGAAGTAGTACTTTGTCGCCAAGTTTTAAATACTCGTTTGCGAGCTTTCATATCGTAATGATTTTGTATGTCTTCTGAGCTCTATTTAAACTTTCTCTTGCTATCTTGCACGTTTCTTCCAACCGCTGCTTTAAATCAAATACATATTGATATGTGTTCTGTGTCTCAGGATTTTCTTTCGCTGTCCATATTTCTTCAACACTTGCATTGGTCCCCGCCTGTTCTTCCATATAAAAGTTCAAAGGGTGAGAATCCTGTACTTGATTGTGGTACTTCTCTATAGGCAAATAATACTGCCGAAAGGTATCTATCCCAATCTTTGGGTCTTTCTTGGCACATCTTCTTTAACATGCTCTTCAGGACTCCATTCATACGCTCACAAAATCCATTGCACTTCGGGTTGTATGGTGTGGTGAAGAGTTGCTTCACTGATATAAGACGACTTACTTCTTTCATCAGGTCAGATGTAAATTGGCTGCCTCTGTCACTTAAAACTTCACTGGGAGACCTACTCTCGAAAAGATGTCAAGAAGTGCTTCTGCTACTCTTTCTGTGTCAATTCTTGGTAATGCTACCGCTTCTGGTATCGCGTGGCATAATCAACCACTGTTAATATATATCTGTTTCCACTGTCTGACACTGGTGCAATAGGTCCTATAAATCTATGGCTATTCTGTGGAAGGGTTCTTCAATCACTGGCATGTCTCCTAAAGGAACCTTCTTAACTCGGCCTTTCGGAATGGTCTCTTGGCATTTGTCACAAGATCGGCAAAATCGTCCAACTTCACTTGAAATCCCAGGCCAATAAAAACTTGACGTGATCCTGTCCTCAGTTTTCTTTGCTGAAAGATGTCCTCCAACGATCGATTCGTGAGCAAGTTCCATCACTCTTTTGCGTTGCTCGCTGGTACGACAATCTGTTTGGTCTCGTAGTCATATGCCCCTTTCGTTTGAAGATAAACTCTATACAGCACTCCATTTCTTATTGCAAATTGTATTTGCACCACCTTGGTTTCGAGCATGTCTCCTGTCTTTGCTAAATCCCACAGCTTTTGCAATGCTTTATCTTCCTTCTGTGATGCCTTTAATGTCTCCACATTAACTTCTGTTTCACCAGGAGGGTTTTCGGCACATTCAGTGCTTTCGTTGGTAGCTCTGCTTTTCTACTCTGTGATCTTGTCATAACCGCAGCTACGATGTATCAGCAATCTTCTTTTTCCATTCAGGATCAGGTCTATCAAGTACACCAGGAACATTCCCAATGACTAAGTCACAAATCAACGACTTTGGTACCATTGCCTCAATTTCTCCAATGTAATACGGAGTATCAACCCATATCTTCGCCATAGGTACAACTTTGGCGTCCCCATCTATTGTGATCATCACTATTTCTTTGCCTAGAAATTGCTCTTCTTTGACTAAGTCTCTTCTTACACAGCGGATTCGCATCCAGTGTCCCTTAACACTTTAACTTCTTCTGTTCCTACGAATCCTCTCTGTACCTCTAAGTTCCTCTCCCCTTTTAAGCTATCAATGGTACAAACTCCTGCAAGATTGGACTGACTCCCCATTTGCCAACTTCAATTTTCCGTCTTCAGTATTGTTTTTCAATGGACTGTTTTCTACTTCCGTTTGAACACACACTGCTGCTAACTCTGGTCATTCTTTGCTGGAGCTGATCTCATCTGCTTACAATCTCTGCTAAGTGTCCTGCTTTATTACAGATAAAGCAACTCTTTGGAGTGTTACTCCTGCTGTTTTGTCTACAGTCACAGCGCTAAATGACCTGCTTTATTACATATAAAGCAGGTTTTTTCCGCAACCCATTCTTCTCTTCTGTCTTTCGACTGGACTGCTCATGACTGGTGGAGTTGTGCTTCCTTTGTGGCGCAACACTCTTCCGACAAATATTGAAGGTGTCCCTTATGTGCTTCGATGTACTGCTCTGCAAGACGTGTTATCTCATCCATCGACTTTGGTGTTCTCTCTTTCAGAAACACCGCTAATTCGCCGAACAACCTTCAATAAACTGCTCTCTATCATTAAATCACATAAGGATTCATACGTCTTTTCTATTCCACCAGTTCAGTCCAACGACTGAATTATCTCTTTATTCTCGACACAAATTGGAAGACCGACTCTCCTTGGTCTGGTTTACTTTGTCGAAATTAGATCTGAATCCCTCTTCAGTCAACTGATACCTCCTTAGGATCGCTTTCTTGAGAGAATCGTAATTACAGGCCTCTTCTGTGGCAATGCTTGTGTACACCTCCAGTCCCATTCCTGTTAAAAGTGAGCTAAGACTTATGGCCCAGCTCTCCTCTTCCCACTTTTGACTTTGAGCATATCTCTCAAACCTTTCCAGATATGCGTCAATGTTATCGTGCTCTTCATCAAACTTTGGAATCTTAGGTCTGTACGCCCTACAAGTATCAGTACTGTCTACTCTGTTGACCCTCAAACGCTCAATCTCTAAGTCTCTCTCCTTCATTTGCAGTTCAAAGTTCATCTCCATCTGTCTCCTTTCTTCATCACGTCGTTGAGCTCTCTCTTCCCTTGCTATACATTCCTCTTCCTTATCTTTGATGAAAAGGATCAAGTCTCCACCGGACAATCCAAGTCTCTCGCCAAGTCTCAACCATCATCGTAATACATCATGCTTGTTATGATAGCTGCAATATTATTATAGTTAATCCCGGACGAGCCCCCAATTTGTCAAGTTTTAGGTTAACTATAATGGTGACAATATTTGAGGTATCTTCCAAGCGGTATACACGATGAAGGTTTCCTAGATATACTTGACTTGCTGTACCCCTAGACTTGCTTCACGTCTTAGACTTGCTTCGCTTCTTAGACTTGCTTCGCTTCTTAGACTTGCTCCTCTAATTTAAATTGCTCCTCTCACTAGACTTGCTGCGCAACCTGGACTTGCTGCACTTGGAAGACTTACTCCTCCGAATTGGACTTGCTCCTGCTACTGGACTTGTTGCGCAACCTGGACTTGCTGCACTTGGAAGACTTACTCCTCCGAATTGGACTTGCTCCTGCTACTGGACTTGCTGCGCAACCTGGACTTGCAGCACTTGGAAGACTTACTCTTCCAAATTGGACTTGCTCCTTTCACTGGACTTGTTGCGCAACCTGGACTTGCTGCACTTGGAAGACTTACTCCTCCGAATTGGACTTGCTCCTGCTACTGGACTTGCTGCGCAACCTGGACTTGCTGCACTTGGAAGACTTACTCTTCCAAATTGGACTTGCTCCTTTCACTGGACTTGCCGCGCAACCTGGACTTGCTGCACTGGAAGACTTACTCTTCCAAATGGACTGCTCCTTTTACTGGACTTGTGGCGCAACCTGGACTGCTGCACTTGGAAACTTACTCTTCCGAATTGGACTTACACCTTTTACTGGACTTGCTGCGCACCTGGACTTGCTGCACTTGGAAGACATACTCTTCCAAATTGGACTTACTGCGCAACCTGGACTTGCTGCGCTTTGGAGACGTACTCCTCTAACTGAAACTCTTAAGTTTCGTTAGTGACAATACTGGAGGTTTCTTTCTAAACCTTATTTTTTTCTCTCTTTTTTTATTTCTATTCCATTTCAAGTATAAATACAAAACGCGCGAACCGGATAGAGAGACGCCATTGTGACGTCACGCAAACAAAAATAGCATACACAAAATGGCGGCAAATTGTGTTTGTTTTATACAAATAAATTGATATTTTTGACATCCTGCCTGAATAGTTTTTGTCCATTTCATCGAAACCAGTAAGTTTTTACCAGAATATTCCACATCTTTCCTAAGCAAAAATTTTGGTGATAGAAGATCTTTTAAAGATGTTGGCACTAAATTTGATTTTCTAGCCGTTAGAAAAAATGCAAACAAAAATAAACACCAAAATGTGATGTCATCCTTGTTTTTGAAATCAAGAATAGAATGAATACTATGCAAAATTTCCGGAGTGATAGGCACAGCTTGTTTTACTGAATGTAAATAACTCTTAGCAATTCCTTTTAGAGATAAATTCAATAAAAAAACTATTAACCTGATCTACTTTATATCTAAGTAACACATGTATAGTTTTCACTCCACTGATATAATTTCTAATTGAGTCAGTGGACTTAAATGATCTACTAAGGAACTGAGCATACAACTGTAAAGTTTCCGTTGATACTAGTAGACTACATAATTTAAAATACAAACAAAATAAGACAAAAGATTCCCATTGAATTCTGAGATTTCTGCGAGAACCTTCAGCATAAGCCCTTTTGTTGGATTCCTTTAAGTCAGTTCTCAAAACTTCAAGCTGGGATTCTGAAAACAAATATTAGAATGCAACTAACCATAAAACCATTAGAACTGAACAGTGTAACAAACATGATATGAACTAAATTCGTATACAAACAAACTGAAACGTCAAATACACCTGTATACTATTCATAATAATTGACTGTTATCGAGAGAAATTCATCTGTATAATATTTGTTATACTTGCCCGTTAACGAAAGAAATTAATACAACAAAATTATAAAATTAACCTGACAAACCAGTTCTAAGTGTTTTTGACAATTCACAGCTCATATTACCAATCACTGACAAAATTGAAAACTGACTCATCAACCTTCCATTCTACTGTTTCATATTCCTTAGTTAATTTCCTGAATTCCCTTTCATGATTCGAATTGCAATACCACCTTGATAAATGGTCTGCTATTCGATTTTCATTTGAAGTCAGATGTTGCGCTTTAATCTCAAACTCATATACTGACGCAAAGAAACAAATTTCTCTTAGACAAGACTGTAAAAAGGAGCAGCGTGCCTTACCAGAATTAAGTGTGATACAAACCGACTGATTATCACACAAAACTACAATTCGTTATGTTTGAAGAAACATTCCCCATAAATGAATACATACTACTAAAGACAACATTTCCAGAGCTCTATGTGCAACTGTCTACCGCAATAACTAAAGGAAAAGGGCATGAAAGAAATGCCCGTTCCAGAAACCTCCACAAGAAACCAGACAGGAGTCCGAAGAAAAAACTGCATCTGGTTCTGACCAAGAACCCAGAGATATCATAGACACTCCATATATAAAGGTAAAAAGACACACCCACCACTGAACGTCTTTTTGACCTCAACCGGAATTTCATGTAATTCATGACGTTAGTGTAATTGAGCTCTCTCAACCAGCTTAAAAGACGATTAACAAAAATCCGACTGGATTTACACAAGAACCTATGAATTAAGTTACCTCAATAATGACTGTATTTCCTTTACTGGAGCCTTTCTTTTTGCAACCATCTGTTACTAAAACAAAATTCCTCCAGCCTTTCAGGTGTAATTTCCATAGTCATTTTCACTGTATCAAAAAATACACCTAAAATGTCATTACATGGGAAGGGGACAACTCTTCTCCACAGATTCCTCAATACCACTGTACTCTAAACCTTGCTAAAGTTAAATATGCCATTTGAGCATTTTCAGGCCTCTCAACACCTGCGAAATCATCCAGGTAATTAAGAATACATATCCCAATACTGAATAAAATGAATGCTAAAGCATTTGTCACTCTCTGACATATTAAAGCTGCACTCCGCAAACCCATGGATAACACAGTGTCACAAAAGGTATGTTTTTTCCAAACAAATGACACTAAATTGTACTGTGAAGGACATATACTGATTTGCCTATACGCTCGTTTTAAGTCTTTTTTAAACATTAAACAACCTTGACCTTTTGCTAAAATAAGTTTAATAAAGTCATCAATTTTTGGAAAAACCAATGACACTGTTTCACCCAAGTAAACATCTTTATCTATATAGTCGTTGACTGCATTTGATGTACGACTACTAAGATCTAAAATAACTCGTCTTTCTGATACTGACTTCTTTGGTACTGAATTTAAAGGAGAAATTAACAGATTGTGATTGAATGGATTACTTTGAAACGGTCCTATAACAGCTTCATGAGACATTTCTTTTACCAGATAATTCTCAATTTCTATTGGAAATTCTGTGGCTTCTTTATAGTTTTTATATTTCCATGTATTTTTGTGGGCGACAATAAATCTTCATCACCTTCAAAGCCTAAAGGGAAACCAAATTCCAACAAATCACATACAAGTAAATCTTTATAATCAAAATGAGTTAACCAAGAACGTATGTATTCAACATTGATCTTATGATTAATCTTAATACGACAACCTTCGAAATTGAATTTTCCGAATCCTTCACTAACATATGTATTTTAACCTTTTCTGAACTGTTTATAATATGTTGACCTTTACCTGTTCCTTGCAAAGCTTACAAGATTTTGAGTGTTTGCAAATATGTGAAACTGCTAAAGTCTCTGAATTTTGTGATCCTGTATACTTGGACTAAAGAGAAATTTAGCGAAAAATAATCCTCAACTTTCTCCTCGTTCAAGTATTTTGTTTTCAAATTTGTTGTCATGACAAAGTATGAGGACAGGAAGAAGAACTTTCTGGGTGTTGTAATTTAACTTTATCTTTAATCCAACAAGTTGCACAAATATGTTGGGCTAAACGCATCCTACCTTTTACCACTATGGTATGTCCACTTTTGTGTTCGCAACGATTACGCTGAAAAAGGGAACAGAACCATACATGTATTCATCTATGGCATTGTCTGGTTTGGGGTTTGAAAGGATGTGTATTTCTTAGGTTTGGCGCCCTGATGAGAAAAACTCTTGCTATTCATGCTAGCAGAGTTACTTTTATTTAAAAGAACTAACTCCAAATAAGTGAAATCATCATTCCATGATTTGAACCTAATTCTATTTCCCTCAGAACCGCAGCATAATATGATTTTAAAATTTTAAAATCATGGGAAGTGTTCAAATACATTATCCTGTTTAATAACTCTTGACGACCTGCCTGTTCTGCTGCTTTTGTTTTTGGATCAGAAATTATTTCTAATTCGCCAGCCACAAATAAATTAACATCTAAATTCTGAAAAGACATATGACGGCTAACAAATTCATAACGTTATTGTGCGTGAGGATAACGTATGTTTGTTTTGACCATGTCAGAAGCTTTCATAGTAATACCAGACTTTCTGCTTGATTTTTATGTTTACTTTTGTGTTTTTTCTTCCTAGACTTAGAAATCTTTACTTCATTATCTTGATTATTATCACTAAAAACTCCAAGTTTCATGAAAATCCTTCAAGGGGTTTAGGAGATATGGAGCGGACACAAAAGTGTTACGGACGGAAGGACGGACGGAGACCTTTCCTATAACCCCCACCACTCGTGGCGGGGGATTAAAAATGGAGTTCTAAACAAATGTTTTAAATGACTACAATAAACAATAAAATATGAGCTAGATACTAAAATAAATATATTAAGTTTTTCTATTGAGCCGCTTCTAATTGGGTTGAGGCATTGATGTGAATAAAAGTATTTGATATTGCATGTTTCAATTAGCTGTAATTTTGACATTTTACTAACAATGTACGTTTCTAAATGAGTAAACATATGTGCGTGTAGTAATTTGAAATGTGTTTGAAAAAGTCTTAGTATTACGCTAGAAGATTTGGTAAGTGCATGTTGTCATACAGTTTACAGCTGTATGCAACATCGCGGTACAAATAAAATCTCTCTGACATATCTCTACAAATATTCTTGTATTGTAGTTATTGACTCCCTTTTCGTGCTATCATTGCTATAATTATTGTTGAATTGCTGTTAATAATAGGATTTGGGTCATTTGTGGCTGATTTGGGTTCACTATGTCAATAGCGGGATCCCAGCTTCACATATTATGCCATATACAATAGTTAAAGGGAACCAGATATTTGTTACAGCAAGTACTCGTTGTACAATACTATGTATAGATTTGGACCAATCAGAACACGTTCTATAAATAGCTCCAATCAAATTTCACGTCTGCAAAGGTATAAATAGGTAGATGGATGAGAGACAGATCATTCGGTATCCAGCGATCGAAGAAGACACATCGAGGAATCAACTTATAATTTATCCCAGTACTTTGATAAGGAGGTTATTGCAACTACACTGTCAGGGCGGATAAATTATTAAAAAGGAGAAAGTTTGAAGTTCATAGACTAAAGAGGAGTTGCAGAATTTCAACAAGGTTTCGAGCTATAGGGCCAGCGCATAGGAGATTTACCTTAATGGTAGTTGAATGCTATAGACGATAGTAAATATAGCCTGAGCATCGGAAAGCTGAGACAGAGACCCAGAGTTTGGTAATTTACTGAGATAGTAGGAGAGTTCCAGCTTAAGGACGGTTCAGTGTTATCGGCGAAGTACAGCCAAGGCATCGGGGATATACCTATATGGTAGTTGAATGCTACATGTGATAGCATAAAGGCGCTGGGCATCCAGGAGTTAGGGCAATTAAATAGAGTTGCAACTTCAATTGAGAGGACAGAAGCCGAGTATCTATACGATAGGACTCGTGTGTTGTTAATTCAAAGACAGTGTCTGACGGGAACTTAGTTTGAAACATTTAGTGATTTGCCTGATCCCTGAAATTATCTAGCTCATAATTGAAATCATTTACGAATCATTGGTACACGAATCATTTAGGCAAGGTAGCCAGAGGAAACTTTTATATACGAGATATTTGGTCTCGCCAGCTGTACGTTTTAACAAAGGACATTCTATTTCGTTTGAAAACTGCCTCTATGTGCTTTCTTTTATTGATTTTTCTACAGTATTTTGACCGCCCAAACAATGAATCGTCAGACAATTAAATAGTTTCTTTGTTTAATTCAGTTATTTTGAAACTGGTTAAACCTTGTAACCATTATCGTGCAATTCCTTAATACATGCAAAAACAGACATTTTGAATTCGTATTGACGTTTTAGTCTTAAGTGAATTTTGTGTGATTTTCACATCAAAGCAAACTTTCAAATGTAAAGAGCATCTCAAAATGTATCTTATAATTATTCATTATGAACAGACTATCAAGATGTTGATCAATGCAAATGAAATTATAATACAGACCTGGGGACTTCATATTTTGTTTCACATGCAAATATAATGCCGTTTGTAAAGGTTTAGTTTCCGTTAAAATTACAGGATGCACTAATTGCACCATATTGTCTACTTAGAATTTGTCTTTTCTGGCAAAGCTGTTTTCTGTTGTTGTCGTTGTTGTTTCCAAAACTGTCAGGATACGAGTTATATGACCAGAGGAAGTGCCTACGCCTTTAGTATCTTGAACAATGAAATGGGTCCAATCGCTAAGGTAACTATATCTCAGTGTTGTTATATTTTCTGGTCCTTCGGGATCATTGATTTCAACTCATTTAGATTTGAAGATTGAATACCACTTAAGCCGGTATTTGGGGGCGTGGGCAGTGTTGCATTTTCCATTACTGCTCATGAACAGACTCTATCAAACCGAGTCTGCATTCTTCACTGTTTGCCTTGTTTTCGGTGCTTCCGAGGGATCTACTTTTCAGATTTTATTTACTTCACAACAGCGGGTGTTAAGTGCTGTGTGGCGGCCGTAAAAAGTCGCCCCGACTTCATCTCAGTGTTGTTATATTTTCTGGTCCTTCGGGATCATTGATTTCAATTCATTTAGATTTGAAGATTGAATACCGCTTAAGCCGGTGCTAGGGGGCGTGGGCAGTGTTGCATTTTCCATTACTGCTCATGAACAGACTCAATCAAACCGAGCCTGCATTCTTCACTGTTTGCCTTGTTTTCGGTGCTTCCGAGGGATCTACTTTTCAGATTTTATTTTAGACTAGCTGACAAACGATGTAGAATGTCCTTTGTAAAAACGTATAGTTAGTGAGACCAAATATCTGATATATAAATTTTCCTCTGGCTACCTTGCCTAAATGATTCGTGTACTAATATTTGTGAATGATTTCAATTATGACTGCTATCTGGATGATATTCTTAATATGGATTATCCGTTTTTTTGGTCATTTGGTGGGTACTATTTATCCTAGGGAGCTTCAGTTAATTAAAGCTAACAATTCGGATACTCTATTTATGACAATATTATACATACCAAAATTTATGACAAGAGGGATGATTTTATTTTTAGTATTGTAAATTTTCCCCATTTGGATGGGGATGTACCTCAGGCTACATCTTACGGGGTATATATTTCTCAATTAATTCGGTTTGCTAGAGCGTGTAGTCATGTCAAGCATTTCAATGAACGTAATCAATATATTACAAGTAAACTTCTTCAGCAAGGCTACCGTTATTACAAATTGCGTAAATATTTTGCTAAATTTTACTATCGTAATTCTGATTTAGTTTTAAAATTCAATAGTTATTTAAAGACTCTTCTGCGAGAAGGTATTTCTAAACCCGTTTTTTATGGGGATGTGGTTTACAAACTTCGTATGATATTGGGTCATGGTAATTTTCCAAATGTATTTGGTAAAATTATAAAACGTTTTATTAAAAGAGGTTACGACCCAACTGTTTTGAGACATACCGCATGTTTAGTGTCCAACCCGTTTACAGTTGGACACTACGCTTCCCTCTTTGATTGTGTCTGACGGAAGAGGGGGAGGACTCTATGAAAAGCAGTTTATAAATCCTACCATGACTGAACTGTTTTGATATTTGTCTTCTGTCTTGTTTCGTCGGGCCCTTAAGGGTGTTTCTCTTGTTGCTCTGTCTTCTGAAAAGGCATTGAGTACATACGTTTTTGGTTCTTAAGGTTTGCTTTTTATATATTTATACACGAGCATTTTTGTGTTTACATGGCATGCCTTTTTGTTTCTATTACGTGTGTAACAGATTCACCTGGCGGTGATTACTTTTATTTACACTGTCCCGTGTCTTTGGAACATGGTGGGGGTAAGAGTGAGGTTGGGTGCGCACCATAAACCGGTTTAAGCTCCACAGTGGTGTTTTTGCCACTGACCGTTCCAAGGCGGTGCCCCACTGTGTTCCTTTGTTTGTTCGTTTTGTCCTTGTGTGTTGACTTTGTGTGCGCGCGTGTGTGTATGCTTATTGTTCATCTTGTCCTTATGTGTTGGCTTTGAGTGTGTGTGTGTGTGTGTGTGTTGTTCGTTTTGTCCTGATGTGTAAGCTTTGAGAGTGTGTGTGTGTGTGTGTGTGGTGCACGCGTTTGCGTGCTGGGGGTTCGTTTTGAGGAGGCTGCGCTTTTGGTGCGTGGCATTCCCTGTTTGATATTTCTCTTTGTTTGTAGATAATTTTAGGTATCAGGCAAATCACTAAATGTTTCAAAACTAACAATCTCCAATTAATAATAATTAGCTCAAACTCCTATAGGCTGGAAACTCTATACTTGACTGGTCTTTTTGTTGAAGTTCCCATCAGACAATGTCTTTGAATCAACAACATACGAGTCCTATTGCACAGATGCTCGGCTTCTGTCCTGTTAATTGAAGTTGCAACTCTATATAATTGCCCCGACTCCTGGATGCCCAGCGCCTATATGCTATCACATGTAGCATTCAACTACCATATAGGTATATCCCGATGCCTTGGCTGTACTTAGCTTATAACGCTGAACCGTCTGTAAGCCGGAACTCTCCTACCATCTCAGTAGATTACCAAACTCTGGGTCTCTGTCTCAGCTTTCCGATACTGAGCCTATATTTGCCATCATCTATAGCATTCAACTACCCTTAAGGTACAACTCCTATACGCTGGCCCTATAGCTCGAAACCTTGTTGAAATTCTGCAACTCTCTTTAGTCTATGAACTTCAAACTTTTTTATTTTTAATAATTTATCCGCCCTGACAGTATAGTTGCAATAACATCCTCGTCAAGGTACTGGGATAAATTATTAATTAAATCCTCGAAGTGTCTTCTTCGATCGCTGGATACCGAATGATTTCTCTTGGTTGGTTGGTTGTAGTTTTATTTATACTCGCTGCCGGGAGTCCCATATGAGCGAGAATATTCGCGCCTTCACTGTCCATCATAAAGCGGCAGCGGGCGTCTTGTCATGCTGTCCCTCGTAGTCCTTGCGGAGTACCAATCTCAGCGTTCGTGGAAGATGACAATACAAAGCTGAGGTGGTAAAAGATCCTTCTTAGGGCCACAGCCCTCGCCCTTTGTTGTGACTCTACCGGCTGTCCTCAATATAATTATGATCACTTCCGGTAGAGCCGCATGCCTGCTCCGCGACGTGCACGCGGCGAGAGCTCAGGAGCAGAATGATTTCTCTGTCATCGATCTACCTATTTATATCTTAGCAGACGTAAGCTTTGACTGGTGCTATTTATAGAACGTGTTCTGATTTGTCAAAACTTATACATAGATTTTACAAGGAGTACCTGCTATAACAAATAGTTGGTTCCCTTTAACTATTCTGTATAACATAACGTGTGATGCTGTGATCCAGCTATCACTTTAATTAACCCAAATTGTCCATAAATGTCCCAAATCCTATTATTTACAGCAATTCAAATATGATTATAGCAATGGTAGCATGAAAAGGGAGTCAAGCACTATCTGTGCTTATGTGTAACGTTATCAATATATCAAACATACACATTATTCTGACAAAAAAAACAATTCATTTTTTCTTATAAATGGTTATCTGACACATTTTTATATAACAATGTTAATGAAAAACATAACATTGGTGCTACAAACAAACAATAATACATAGAAAGAAAAAATCCTGTTGTATGCCATATATCATTTGTTTTAAAACTCCGTGATGAGCCATACGATAGGCACGATTGGCACGTGCTTAGTAAAATTTCAATATCTTTTAATTCAAGCAATTTGATTTGTTTAGCCGAGACATTACTTATTGTTCGACAGTTCAGCATTCATCCTAGTATTTCCGCGATGCACCAAATCCAAAACGTCGATAACTTTTTTTTTATTCAACGAAACATACAAACGCGGGCACTAATTGTCTTCAATCATTAATAGTTCAAACATCTTTTTTCTATGACAAGCGAATGATTTTCAAAAAAAAGTGACCAACTTATTTTCATAATCTTTCATAACTGAAAAAATGTTCCACTCAATCATTAAGTGGTACAAAATTAATGAGTATTCATTCTTCCGCCTACTATGGATCTCACATTCAGGGGGGCGGAGCTTTTTATAGATATCAAAATCTTCCTATTGTCCATTAACGGTATACCAGCGAGATGTTTGGGGAGGTTCTCTATAGTTTGGCAATTACCTCTACTGGTCTAGAAATAAACCTAGTGCGCTAGCCGACAGTGGTTATTACTTTGTCTTGTTTTATTTTTAATTAAGTTCTTGAAAGTTATAGTTGCTTTGTTAAATTATTATGCTTTTAACCTGCATATTATATTTCATTGAAAAAAAATTTAATATTGTGTTCTACAAACTACACGATAAGTGAGTCGGCTGCTATGTATTTACATCCGCATAATTTTGTGTACAAACAATTTGGCCACACCTCCCAGGGAAATTCAGATATAAATTTTTATCTTGACAGGCTTAAACTTTTTCCTCAAAGTCATCTTTGCAAGATAAAGCAGAATCAGATTTTGAATAAGATAGTGTTAAGTCACTATGTACAAATGTGCAAATTTAAAAATAGATATATTTCTACAGATTTAAGGAAATTTCAAGGAAGGGTTCCGTACTTGAGACGGAGATGCTGTTGATTGACGAAAATAGGCGTTTTTACTATAAGTCGGTTATAGGTCACTTATTGGCATTCTCATGCATTAAGTTTTGCCTTCCTTACGCTGCGCTCCGTTTCAGCAAACTTAATTGCATTAGAATGTCAATAAATGATCTAGATCTATAACCTAAAATTCCTGTCCGATTTCAAAGGTTCGGTTCAAAATCTCATTAAAGTCGTTTTTTGGTGGAGGGAACAATACCAATGAAAAGTTGGTGCGGAAACTTTGATTTAGTAGTGCCGAAATTCAACTCGCTTAACATAATTTTTATTTGGCAGGAATAACAAATGCATGATTACCAAAACCATTAAGATAAACGTGTAATATACCGAGCCAGGCCAAAAACAAATCATATTCTTAGATGGGAAATTCCAAATATATAGATATTTTATATCTCAATAATGAATTGTTAAAGTTATGTTGAAATAAAAACTGTTTACTCTTCAGGGTTGAAAAGAAGAGTGGACAACTTTACTCATAGTGTCATCATGGTAATTAATGGTTCTAATATGTAATGGATGGCATATTTCAAGATGCCGACCCATGCATTTAATTTGCACAAGACAGCTTTTTAAGGAAATAAAAGACATAAGTAAACTTCAACATAAACAGAGAAAGATATGCTGAAAATAACAAATGGAAAGTTCAATTATATGAATTAGTAAAACTAATTAAGTGTAAACTCTTTGAACCTGAAAATGTTGTTTCTATCATACAAATCATTAATTGAATATTTTTTCAATTAAGAACGTGTAGCAAAACACATTTTAGTACATTGAATGCTCGTTAAATTTATTGTTTCATTTTTTGTACAAAGAGTCCATCAGTCACTCACAGCTTTATCGTTGACATTTCATCTTTGTTCAGATTTTACGAAGTATTACTTCGACATCGATGTAACAAGAAGGAAACCCGTCGAAGAGAACAAAATACATGGTTTGACAGTCAAATCAAATCCTGTGGTTAGTTGCTATAAAAGTCACAAAATTAATTATTGTATTGTCCGTCTACTAACAATTTTACAGTAACATGGATTACGGCGTAGAAAATGATATTTTGAAAATATGAACTTACATAATTTTGCGACTTTTCAATGATACATTATAATTTTTCAGCTACTTTGGTGTCTTCAGTAGAAAAAAAATGTTTAAGATATAGAAATTATTTAGAGAGTGCGAATATTGGTTGTTTTATGTCAGTTCCTTTAAAACAAGAAATATCTGTAAAACAGATGGATGCTCCCCGCCCGCTTAGATAAATAGGAAGAGCGCAGATCTACGGATCTCGGGGTCGTGAGTTCGAGCCCTGGGCGAGGCGTATGTTCTCTGTAACGATTTGATGAAAGACATTGTGTCTGAAATCATTCGTCCTGCATCTTTGATTCATGTAGGGAAGTTGGCAGTTCCTTGCTGTACAGGTAGAAAATCCAGGAACACTGGTTATGTTAACTGCCCGCCGTTACATAACAGAATTTCTGTTAAATAAACGGTACTTAACCCAAAATAACCAACCAATCAACCAACCTAAATATGATTATTTCATTTTGAAAGAACAAAAGTGGAATTTACTGACTGGGCACATAATTATAGTTTACTACTGTTGAATAATCCCATCGGAACATGAAAATAAGATGTTCACTTCCTGTTAAAAATAAAGCATCATTTGAATTTTCGCTGAATTCCAGCAAGTGGTTGCTGACAAATACTCCTGACTAGGATGGCAATATAGTTTACTAATGTTGAGTATTCAAAGGGAAATAACTCCGTGAATTCGTCCGACCAGAACATGAAGAGAAAATGCGCATCTACTGGGAGAAAAGCTTCCTAGGAAGTTTCGTTGAATTCCATCTAGTGGTTGCTGAAAATAATCCGGATAAGAAATGGTACTACAGTATACTAATTTTGAATATTCAAAGGGCAATAATTAAGGGAAAAATCAACCGAACTGAACAGGAAGACAACATGCGGAGTCCTCTTAAGAGTATTATTTCCTAAAACGTTTCTATGAATTCCACCCTGTGGTTGCTGAGGAATACACCGGACAAGAAATTATACACAAAATATGTTTATGTTGAATAATCAAAGGGCAATAACCCAGTAAAAATCATCCGGCTGGATCACCACTTTTTTTAGTAAAGCTTTCTATGAAGTTTGACTGAATTCCAACTAGTGAATTGTACTACAATTGACTAATTTTGAATAATCATAGGGCAATAACTCGGTGAAATATCATCTGACCAAAATATGAAGACAATATGCACATCTGCTCTAAATAGCAGCGATAATATGGTTCTCCTCAGGGGAGTATACTAAAAATTGAATATTCATCACATCTAAAAGTTATGTCCAGCATTTTGAGGAAATATGTTTGCTCGGCTATACAAACAACATATGTAAGTAACTATTGTCTAGATTTAGAGTTACTGAACAGCTGAATATGAGTTAGTACATTCATTGACCTCTGTAAAGCAGTATGTCCATCGGATGAAATTCTTTCAATGAATTCATTAGCGCATCTTGTTAGTTAATTGCAATGCAAAATTTAAGAAAATAGTCAAACTCGTAGTCCTCTTGATATGAAAATTTAAAATATACGTTCATCATACCCAAAGACTGAAAATATATTTAAAGTTATAATTCTATTAAAATAGTAATTGATAGCATGAATCTACAGAAGAAAGAAATAATGGAAGTCAGTTCATCATAGAAGTGAATAAAATGATCAAAGTATACTTTTCGTTTCTGTAGGCTCTATGTTTCACACAATAAAGACGATAATGTTTAACTAGACAGCTCTTTAGCATTGTTTTGATCTAAACTTTCCCAACGTCTTACATGAACAAACGTCCTAACCCTAACCCTTACCCTATTTAACAGAAAAAAAACGTACGATAATCAAGTTCTATTATTTACCTGTCTTTTTCCCCACATGTAAACCAATATTACAGGAAATTGCCCGGTGTTCGTGTGACTACAAATAACATTTATTTGATAAATATCGATAAAACGGAACATTTTGCGGCGCTAATTGAAGACATAGTTTCCAGTGTATTCTCTGGCTATTTGTGTTGTTTTTGGGGGGTTTTTCGATTTCATAACATGCTTTATTTTCAAAAACAAAAAACGCATGAAACAATGTAGAAACGTTATACAATACATCAGCATCAAGAGTGTAGTTAAACTGTCCTTACAAGCATGCATTATCAGAGAAGTGCAAAAATTTCATCATAGATTAAGAATCTAAATAAAAACAAAGAATCCATTCCGAACACCTCGAAAAGTTTTAACTTAGAAGGAAACAAAGATGTTACTTCTAACAACTGTTCAAGAATCAGACCCATTTGGAATGAAATGTGCATATTGCGTTGATTATCTGTTTTCTTGCGGTATCAGGATAAATCTATTATGGCCGCAATATACAACCTTCTAGATTTCTCGATTATTCTGATTTCTAGCTATATGAATAATTTTGTCATAAATAACCGTTTGAAAAGGAAACACCAATCAATTATATCTCGAGATAACCACTTTGTAATAAATGGAAATGACGCCAGAAGACAGATAACTATGTGGCAATTTTATTTATCTTGCGCGTACAAAATAATGAGCATGAGAATAGAAGAAAAAACTTATAAACAAATTTTTAAAGGCTTATAACATGGCTGCCAATTGTTTTGTATATAATACGCGTACAAATTAACGAGCGTCAGAAAAGAAAAAAGGACTCCTTTACAATTAAACATATTTTCTTTAAAGCCTTATGATACGGCTGACAGATTTTGTTATGAACATAAATTTTGTAGCACTTTAAGGACGGAAAGAGTTGGCAAGATGATTACGGGTTACACGAAAATCTGAAATTTTGCCTATTTAATCAAACCTTAAATTCTGCTTACCTCACTGTTATCCATGCTTCTTTCATTTTATTATTGCATCAATTATTGCGGAAAACAATGCATTTTCTAAGTCACATGCACACCACAAACATCAAATGGCTGCTCTATGAAAAGATCCTTTGGAAGCATAGAACCCAACCAAGAAATTTAATAGCAGTCTCGGTGTGATTGAGTCGACCCATGAGAGGTTATGAAATGAGAAACTTCCCACACGCCCTCTAGCGGGCTTGAGCGGAATTCTATTATAGAAAAAAATTATCATTCTCCGGGATCTCAAAGGAAAATATACCAACACTCATTACATGAAATATTATAAAAGAATACAATGATTAGTGTATTGATTATATATTTTGTATGTTAAATGCGATAAAAATCAAATAATTTGGTAGCTTCTCTCCATTCCTTGCAATTTATTTCTCGATTCAAAATACTTTTTTATGGAAAAACATAACATTATGCTCCAGATAATAACTTTGTTGTTGCGCGTCATTGAAACGTCATGATGTCTCTTCTGCTTACGGGGTTAATTCCTGGACTCTGTTTAAAAAAATCTACTATAAAACAGAGTGCTACAAAAAATTCGTTTGCTTTAAATATCAATTTAATGATTCAGTTAGAAATGGTATGCAAGAAATATAATCGACCTCTGGTACATGTAAATGGAAATATCCGGCTCCCGAGTAACTAGTTTTGAGGTTACTCGGCTTTTCGAGAGTAACTGATTGGCATTAGGTAACCGCAAAATTGCTAACCGAGACCTGCGTCTACAACCAGTAGCATGAAATAATTCTATTTACCGACAATTGATATAAAATAGCAGGTCAGATGAATAAACCTGTGTTGCGAAGTTCACGGAATAGTCTTGCATTCAGCAATTTATTTCTGTTATTTGAAGCTAGCTATTAATAACGACATGCCTCTGTCTGTCTAATGTCCTCTTAGAATTTAATAAACTGATAGTTTGTCTTGTCTTGATGCTTTTAATACTGATTAAACCCTGTCTCAAGCTATATTTGTATTCACAGACGGTCTGGTGTGAGCCAGTATAATTTATTTATACAGGGATCTTGTCATGAAAAGTGTGAAATATAGGGAAATGACAACGAAGACATTAACACAGGAAATACACGTAGGATTTAACAAAACCTGAAAAGGTGAAAGGTGATTTGAACGAACATATTTCTATCTCATGGCCTAACTATAGTAAAGAAACCAGCGTGGGAGTCACTGGCACCAGAGCAGAAAGAAAATGCCTCTATACATGTTATACACTACCTCTAGGTATTCTATAAGAACCATGGTCATGGACGGTAAGATATACTAACCCATTTCAATCGCGCATTTCATACCTAAAACACGCAGTTCTGTAAATGTGGACTATGGATATTGAACAAGTGGTAATTTATCTTCCATTGTGTACCGGTCACATTTCTTCAATATTTCTTATCTTAGAGAAACAACGAGTAGTTTATAGTTTTCAACGTTACACACAAAAAAAAACTTTGTTGAACTTCCCTGGTGCAGTTCCGGTCTAGATTACAAAAACATCTGATTGGCTGATGTGAAAATGTATGTCAGTCGTCGTTTAACTACACGTGCATGCTAAAATGTGTACATGCATCATAAATGTTTAAAATGAATTAAATAAACAGAACAGATGTATACCAATGTATGACTTCAAATTCAAAATCATATCTAAGATGAATTTCATTCATCATTTCGAGTTTTATTGTAAAACTGTGAATATTTTGCATTCTATCTTTCTTTGTTTACATTTCGCCTAACATGTGCACACTGCTCTGACCTCTAGACCGGATGTTCATTAGGGAAGTTCACGCAAGTTTTTTCTGTAACGTTGACGAAGGCATAAACTATGTGGAGTATCTCTGCAGTATGGAATATTGAGACAATGTGACTGGTGCATGGTGAAAGATAAATTATCTCTTGATCTATATACTAAGTAATCATTCACCGGACTGCGCGGTTTTTATGTGATTCATGACCATGGTTTTTATAGAATACCTAGGGAAAGGGTATAACATGTACCGAGGCATTTTTTCTGTTCTGGTGCCAGTGGTGGGAGCCATCTGGTCTAGTCGCGTAATGGTGGACAGGATTTTGAACACTAATTTTTCACTTGGCATGGCAACAGAGGTCTAAATTAAAGCTAGTTTCTGGTTACATGTCATTGTGGGTGTATTTTTGACAATTTGGTAGGAAAAATGGGAGAGGAGGTTGTATTTGGTGAAGTGAAACTCAGTTTTAGTATGAGTAGTACTTCCAGGTCACAGCAATGTGATTTTGATGTGATTTTACTGTAAGCAATTTCGACAAGAGAAATCTCTCTTAGAAGATACATGACCCCTACTTTTCTCTTCATTTTATATCAGTTTTATCATAACACTTTTAAATGAGGTAAGGATTTGTTCTCTGAAATGGGTCTAGCTGTGTTTGGTAGCTGTTTATATAGAATATATAGGGAAAACTATTTACTTGTTTGTGACCTCATGCTAAGTTCGCTCGTATAAACCTGCGCACGTGAGGAATAGAACTGGGTGTTTATTGTTAGCAAACTCTTTAATTCTGAAAATGGGCAATTTAAAACTTTAGAATGTAGATATATGTGTACGCTTAATAAACCTTAACATATTATTTCGAACCTTCGGCAATTAAAATCAAATATAATACAATTTACCCATGGGTCCTAACTGAATTACAAAATCTGGTGAAAATGAAAGACACAGTATTCTTATAATTTTGTGTCGGTTAACTTATGTTTTCTGTCGAAAATGTTCTATTTTCAGATGGATATTTAAGCCAGTTTTTATAGCAAACGAATCTGATTTGTAACTTGAAAATTTATATCGGTGTCATGTCTTTACTGAAAATTGATTCATATCCAGTCTTATAGAAAACTAGAATTGGAACAGCATAAAATGGTTCATATTTACAGGTAATCTGTATTGACAGGTTTTAATATACTGCAGAGGTTGAAACCGGAAATGAAATCAGTGTTCTTTGTACAGAGGTATATCTAGTACAAGTTTGACTGTACCCTTTAATTGATTCTTACAACAAACTTGCTTTCTAATTATTTAATTCATGTTTCTATATTGTATTCTTATAAACTGAGAAAATATACATGTACTGTTTTGGCACAGGAAAAAGTGCATCTTTACTAATCTTACCTGTCCTGTATTACAAAGCCTGTTATTCTGTGACATTTTGATAAAAGCAAAACTGTAATATTTTCACTATAGAATTCTTCATGGTATTTCATTTTATTACCAGCTTGTAAAAAGTTATTTTTTACCATAAGTAAGCTGACAAAAACATACGGGAAATCAATTATGTATGAATATATCCTAAATTTGGTGTTGTGCAAAAAGGTATGATATTGTGTCTAAAACCATATATTGTGTTATTGCAAGGGAAGTAAACTAAGAGATATCTCTGCCTAAGGCAAGAGTTGTCTTTCTTTGTGGATCACAATTTTAAATTACATATTTAAACTTCTGTTATTGATATAAACAAAACAATCACTAATTTCACATTTGAAAAAAACATATTTTTTTGTTATTTGAAGGACTTAGAAATTAATTTCTAGACTTTACTTAATATATTATATCTCTATACTGTTATTTTGTCGAAGGTCATTCTTAAGAATTGATCTCTTGAAACTGTTATTTCAAAATTCAACGTTATTAGGACGAATTTGCATTTCTCTGTTACACTTATAAACATGTTGTTTCATTGAAATGCTGCTGAATTTACAGTCGTTTGATATTCTTCTGGGATAACGTTATGCATTACACCCACGTTAGTTAGTAGCTTTCGAAATAAGTAGAAAAAAACAACAACAACATTTAATTAAACTCTTGTGTAACTAGCCCTGTGGACACCTGTTGTTTTGGAAATATTTCACGCAACTTGTGACTTTACGAGCTATTGTAAACATATAATACCAGTAAGTAATTTAAAGTTGGCGTAAGAAAACGGTAGAATTAAAAGACATACGCGCTTTAAATTGGCATTTTGGTTTTCAGTACTGTTTAAATATTTCCTGAAATATTTTTAAGACTAAAATCTTACTGATGGTACATTTAAGTGGATGTTAAAAAGAAATTGACTAGTCCTGAAAACCCCATAATAGTGTCTTCCTGTTTTATAATCTTGACAGCGTCTCGATCTAAATTATAGGATAGAAGTAAAGTAGTTCTTATCATTAGTAAACCTACTTTTATGTATCACTGGTTGCCAGAGACAAACACACAGACACGCGAAATATCTGTCATTTCATTTTCGTAGAAAATGTGCGGTTTAAAGTCTTCTGTTGAATTTAGGTTGTATGTAAGATTTTTAGATATGTCAACAAAACTATACACCCTGGTGGCTTGTGATGCGCTCCTGTTCTTGCTCTACTTAACCTGAACTATGTTGGGAAGTGGCTAAATACTCTGATATCCAGTCATTTTTATTTCATAAAATCTGTGAACAGTACCCGCCTTACACCCATAAGGTTACTTCAGTTAAAACCGTGTATGATAAAAGTAAAGAAAATGACAACTGAACACATATTACACTTATGCATTTTTTCTTTTAATTTTCTCATTTTGTTCTGAATCATTCCGCTTATATGCAAATCTGGTACATGTTTGTAAGAAATATTTGTATTCAAAACAGACTAATAAGGAGTGTCCTCTTATAATTGAAATCTCAGAAAAATTGAGACATAATGTTTCCATGGGACATAATATCAAATCTTCGATTTATCTAACGTCCCCAAAGTCGACTGACACAGCGGCAGTTCTGCATCCAGAGATTGCATTTGCATGAAAGTCCATTGCAACATTTAAAGCCAGGTCTGTTTGTCCATGGAACACAGTGGTGATTCCAACGGCGGCATACAAGGCGTTTGTAACTTTGGAAGGATTTTCTGAAATAAAAAATACGAACATTGCTTGGTTAATTAGCAACACCTACTCACCAACAGAATATAATGTTATTTTCCATGCATCACTGTAAAATTAGAAGAAAAACTAAAGATTTTTTCTGAAAAAGTGCATGTTCATTATACAGCTTCCTTCGAATGGAAGTGGTAACTGGTATGTAAATGACTGATCAAATCCATTCATCAACGACAAAGTTACAGACCGGACACGAAATCGGGATGGACATTCAATAACTGGAAATGAATGATAACGTCAACAGCCCCTAGCTCCGAGTTGAGCAGAACGCTACATTTAATCATCTACCAGTAACAATTTTGAGACATCTGCAGATGTTTTCATACGTTGGTGCACATGGAAACTTTAATGATACACAATGGAATGTCACAAATAGCGGCGTATGGTCCACAGTTAAAATAATGGGCTTACCCTAAACGAGGAAATAACTGGCCGAAGTAAACAAACTGGAATTTAGAGTGGGTATCTGAAGTTATGGAGCCTGTATATCAAAGACAAAATTAAGAAGTTGGCACTTTATCCAAGGGGTGCTCAAACAATTCCCAAAAGCTATGAAAGCGGGAGTATTGGAAACATCCAAGTAGAAATGTCTAATCTGAAAAACTAAACAGTACATATGTCGTCCTGCACACCCTGAAAATATCGTAATATAACACTTCTAACTGAGTGTTCAGCCACCACATGGCATAGTGAAATAAAAAAATCAAAACTCCAAAGGTCGTCCATCTACCTATTTTAAACAAAAATGGTTGTGTCACATTCAACATTTGACACTTATCCTGGGCAAAAGAGGAGCAATGCTGCAATATTGAGTGTTGTCAACGCGTCTCGCAGCAGGACATTCCTTTTACTGTCGGATATTAATCCCTATCCAATTTACTTCTCTGTTTCATTTGGCAAAATATGAAGTAAACATGCATTTCCTTTTGATATTTGTATAAGTTTGCAAATTATTAATTATACGTTGATCAAAGCACCTTATAGATTTTGATAGGTAATGAAACATTATAAGTAAATCAGCTAATCACAAAACTCAAATGCAATGTATCCTATATAACATCATTTTCACGTTCTGTTTCTGAGTTAAGGATGTCCAAAGTTTGCTAGTAGACATCTCTCCTTAAACAGGAGAAGCAAATACAAGATAAAAGAACAAAGATCCGAAAGACAAAGCTAGAATCCAAGAACGTAGCCTACTTGAAACGATCGCTACCTCTGTAATGCATGTGTTGGTGTTGGAATAATGGATATGTAAACAATAATAAATAGAAAAGTAAAACTAATCAGCATCAAGTACAAAGCTAACGCATAGAGAAACAATGCAGGCACTTAATGCAGATACTGTCTGTGGAAAATCACTATCGGAGCGTTTAACCAGTTAACATTTACAAAATCTTACTGTAAAATCCCATATTCGAAAGTAAATGAATGTGTAAATGAAAGTCAAGTGAATTTCGACCTGAAACATTCGTAATGGCATTGCATGCAAACTACAGAAAAGATCATATAAAATTATACAAAACACTAGAGAAAAAAAATGAATAAACATTATGCTGAATGACTCTTCAAAGATCATGTAAAGAACACTGTGGTGTAGAGTATGAGAATTGTGGTATCAATTTATTCTGATCAATAAACACATTGAAAATATCGTATTTTAGACATTTGACTTCTCCAGATTGTATACTACTCGACCACATAATGGTAATAAATGATAAAATATATAGAAGGTCTTTGGGAAGCATACACAGCAAATTAACGAAACAATAGCAAACTTGGTTTTAGGGATAAGTATATATACAACACTTCAAGTCCCATAGCACCGTGTTAAGTGGAATTCTGTTATACATGAGCATTGGATGGAAATATTGTAAGAACAATGAGTCCAATTACCGGGAGGCTTTTTACGGCTACAACACTTAAAACTTGCTGTTGTAACAGTTAATGAATTCTGTGACAAAATGATTTGAGACCATCAACGTAACCAAGCAGAATAATATCAGACTAGACGTAACCAAGCAGAATAATATCAGACTAGCTTATATTGTGTATGTTCATTAGTGGTAATAAAATGTGCATTATCTCACGTATTGTTCTCATTAAAGTATTAAACTCGAGGAAGTTTATTTTAACGTGTAATACGTGTAAATGATCAAGGCCCTGTTTCCTCAGTATGAATGGTATTGTGACGTTTACAAGGTAAAATACATAACATCAGATAACACAGATTGTAGTGCAGGTGAGTCTTCATAATCCTTTCACAGATTTTATTTCTTAATAGTTACATTTTAAAATAACTTGATAAATTTTATTATCTTAATATTTCGGAATACGTCATTATATTATAAAATAAGCAAAAGAATAGAAAAGATATCTCATAACCTGATCTTGTTAATTTGTTTTCGGAGAGAAATGTCTTAAACGTCGGCGAAGTCATATTAAAACCTGTACATATAAATTCCATCATTCCAGAAACAAACAATCGTATGTCAACAATGCTTGTATACTTTTGTTCTTATTGTTGTTTTAAGGCTGATTTCTGCCTTATACTTTTGTCTAAATTCGAATTATATCCTTGTTTAAATATTTTCCAGTTTACTGTTGTCTTACATTTTGCATTCACGGTTGAAAGGAAAGAAAGAGTCAATTACAGAAACAATCGTTATTTAACAATCGTGTTAGAGTTTTTCCTGTTTGTCCAATTTCTTTGTGCCTGAAATGTATGTCTTAAGGTAGTTCTGCACGTTTGATAAACCGGAAGTGATAGCGTAAAGTCATTTATCCGGAAAACGTAGAATAAAACCTGGATTCGGCGTAAACAAATGAAAATAATTCTATGAATTAATGACAACTTGCGAGTTAATTACTGTTATCTAAAGTCAAAATATGATATTAAAACATATAATACGTTAAATAATTTTTAAAATGTCTTAAAATTAGCGTGAAATACTTGGTTCACTTTAATCATGGTCAATATCTCTATAATAAGCACACAGACCTATACATTTCATTTCACCACATTATAGGCTATATGTTTATTTACAACTGTGAAAAGTTACATTAAAATCTACATTGTAGAAAAATTCTATTCGTGATAATGTTTTGAAAGTTACGATTTTCCCATAGACTCCCATTAAGAAAAAATAATGCGTGAGGTCAAATTTCCTTCAAGTCTAGCAAAATGTCAAGCACACGACCCTATCCTTTTTATTTGCTTTATTTTCTAGGAATATACTGAATTTTTGAAAAATATGAGTTCAATTAAATTCTACATTGTAGAAAAAATTCAATCCAAACGTGCAGAACTACCTTAATTGGTTTAAAGGGAAAAAACCTCGAATGAAAACAGCAATAATGTCTGTAATTATTGGAGAGAGTTAACACCATGAGTGGAATGCCCATACGACAGTCAATACAACAATTTGGTTTTGGAGCGACAAAAACAACACTTGAATGTATAAATGTTTTGATAATGATAAAAATGTAACTCTCAATTATCATCTATGAAAAAAATGCAGTTATCAAAACCCATTCACAAATATTTTGCTTTATCAGTCAAAATCCTAAGAAATGTTTGTTTTGCTTTTCCTCATCTTTTTATTAAAACATGCTGTTTTACGATCCATTTCGACAACGATTGTACAACTGCTGTAAGCGGCACTTAAAAGCACCTCTATTATTTTTCAAAACATAGATTCATGAGTTATTTAATCCAAATTCCTCAGTCAATTAAAGGAGAGAAAAAACAATGTTTTATAAATCCATAATCAATAATTTGAACATAAAGCTCTAAGTCACCTTACCTTGTCCATAGTAAAATTAATGAAATTTAAGAAGTAAACTGAAGTATGAAATTTCATAACAACTTCTATGTGTATTCCTAACTTGGCATACTTAAGACATTTAAGCAAAATAATGAAACTTCCGTACATATGTACATATTGTCTTCAACGCAAAAAATAATCGATCAATTTCAAGAGACGAGTAATAAGTAAAAGTAGCTTTCTCGCTTGGTGCTCACCAATAGGGACAGAGAATTGTTCTAGGACTAGTCAGCCCGGTATCAGTAAAATGCGATTGGGTGGGGTATAATGCAACCTGTCTACGGTGTGTTATTCCGGTGAGACGGTGATATAAAGTTGGGCATTGCAGTCTCGTCTGTCATTGCCAATTCCGTGTACATGTATAAGCAATGGAAAACACATTTAAAAGATTTAACAGGGCCCAGTCGCTTATACAGCATTCCATATGGAAATATAGGCATGTATAAACGGCACTCGTACACGGCGGCTGAGCACATGGATACAGTACAATACAATAAAATGTATATAACAATATCCCCGGCCTTGAGAATACAGAGATCACATGAATACATTTAAAAACGTAAAGATATATCCGTCAAAACTCATTGAATCATAAACGCATGTACTCGATGCTTTTGCAGGAGGCTTGACCAGTTTATGATAAAGTTTGAACTTACACCTTAGGAGTAAACTGTGCAAATAGCTGTTCCACGAAACCTAAGTCCTAACTTTAGGTGAAGTATGACCATGAATAAGGATAAAACTAAAACTGGCAACCGTGTTTCTATAGAGGTATTGTGATTTCATACTTTTACATATATACCCTTTATGAAGAAAAGCTTTGAACGTTATAATAATAATAACAATAATAATAATAATAATTATTATTATTATTATTATTATTATTATTATTATAAAAATAACGAGTGTTCTAAATCAATAAGATCATACTGAACTTATTTGCCAAAATACCGTAGACGCTTATTGAAAAGAGAATACAAATCTACTCTCACAAGTACCCGTTCAAGTATGAACTCTTCAGGATGACAGAATAATTTATCTCGACCTTTACCCAGTCAGTAAATTTTACGTCTTTCTGTTCAGCTTTAGAAAACAAGTCATGAGCCTGCAACATTTTCGTTTTTGTTGTGTTGAACGACCTGTGGAGTTTCCACTTTTTCCGTCTTGATAAGATGCTTATATTCTTAATGGTACCTTTCTAAACTTAAAAATACTCGTACCAGATACGGAAAACAACTCTGTATCTTAAGTAAACTAGATGTCCACGAGCAATATGTCGAGCCCACCAGCTGTCAAAAGGACTACCATTTATGATACTATTTGGTGGTTGATTGCGGCAATTATTTCTGCTAAATTATTTAAGAACATCTCCATCCATGGCTAAATTACAGGCAAGACATGAGAAACTGTATCAACTTTTGACATTTGACTCCTAAGTGTGACCTTGACCTTTTATTTATTTAAGCCTGACAGACTGTCTCATTGAGGCAAACAATTGTGCAAAGTTATTTAAGAAACCCTCATCCCAGACAAGGACAACTGCAACAAACTTTGATCTTTGAACGTAGTATGACCTTGACCTTTTAGCTACCAATCTGGTTGTTAACATGACACATCATCTTATCGAGGCAAACATTTGTGCCAAAGTATTTAAGAATATATCAACCCATGGCTGAATTACAGTTCGGACAAGCAAATCAGCACCGAGTTTTGACCTTTGACCTGAAAGTATGACCTCGACTTTTAAGCTAGCAATCAGGTCTTGCACGCGACACACCACCAGCGGACTCGACAGAAACAGTCAAACTGAAATGATAAGTGTACGTGTAAGGGGCGGGGGGAGGGAAATTGTCATGTATGGAGAAATGCAAAATTGCGGCAGAATCAAACGAATGAGTTTTAATTTTATAAAAAATCTTCGTACACATATCATTCAGTTATTTAATTGATGTGTATTATAATGCGACATAAAACCATCTAAACATGTGCTATATTGCATTGGTCGCAATTGTCGAGAGGGCTAAGACGCTTTCCTACGGAGGTGAAGGTCCCTGGTTCGAATCCTGGCTACTCCCTTTGCGGTGTGTCCTTGGGCAAGGCACTTTATCACGATTGCCTCAGTCGACCCAGATGAAATTAATACCAGCAAATCGCTGGGGGTAAGATATAATTGGTTTTAACTGTTCTTAAAATGGGGTCGCTCAAAAAGCTCTACAGAGCTTATGTTAATTGTTTCACAAAGCGACGGTAAATAGAATTTATCTTTACCTCTTTATAGCTTAAATCTGCATATTTCAGTTTCCTCGATCTGCGAGTTTGGCATGAATGATAAATATATGTATTCTTATTTAGCATCATAAACAGCCCATAGAAAAATATTATCAATTATTTTGGCTTTTCCTTGTGAATATATTGCTGTTAATGCTCAAGATGCTTTTTATAATATATGATGCACATAAAGTCCGAAACTGGTATCTGACCATAACACTTTGTTTTGTTTTTAGTTGTGTATGCTTAGCCCATCTTACCATCTAAAACAATTACAAAACTGGCAGAGCACAACTAAAATTGACTCGCTATCAAAACATTGCTAAGATAATTACCTTAATCGGTCAAATTATAGGGGGAGGGGGCGCCCCCGCCGGCCAACCCCACCCCCATTCCTATGGCCCTGATGAAAACAAATTGAATCCTTTTAAATAAGTAAGAAAGATTTGTAAAATTTCGTGCTCGACTAACTAAGTAAGAAGGCTTTATTTAATTTCGTGCTCTACGTTTCTAAGAAAAACGGGTGTTCTAAACATACAGTGTGTCTGATACTACACGTTATGGTACTTTTGATAAATAATGCCCATGCTCCAGATTTGTACAAATCTCTATAAAATTAGGCTGTGATATAGTTTGTCGCAGAAAAGGCTCTAGATTGCTTTTGAATTTAATCTCCGATTCCAAATTATGGTCATAAAATTCAAGAAACCATTTTCGACGTTTAAAGGTATACACTTGTTGAAATCTGTAGTTATTTGTGGAAAACAAATAAACAGGAATGCATCAGAGCCCAGTAACACATGCTTGGTATTTTTCAGTACTGAACTACTGCTAGGGCCCATATCAAAGAGATGATCATTTATCGGAAACTCACATTAGTTAAGGTATGATGATAAAGCATCCGTGTAAGAATAATGAAACACTTTTTACTTACTTTTGAACGTTTTCGAAAACATTTAAGGCATCATCTTCTATATGATCATCTATGTGGGAAACATCTTCATCTGAAAATAAAAAAAAAAACATAAAATGTCCTGACATTTGAATGAATCTAATATGTATCGCATTATAGTTTAAAAGTAGTACCAAACACCAGTAATTGGTAACTAGGCGAAGATAGTATGACACTGCTGCTTTAGAAAGAAAACACATGTTTCAGCATCATTATAGTTTGGTAAGGCACTGAGCATGAGCAGTGCCAGCATATAAAAAGTATGTCTAAACTACGTTACTATAGATTTTATAAGGGTTTCATAATCGAAATATTGAATAATACGGATGTGCTTATTTTATGAGTAATTGGTTAAATAATGGTTTGCCATAAAATTTAACTAATTGCATTAGGAAACAGCAGCTGCCCGTTGTTTTTTTTATCAATTATTGTAGCTGATAACATGATAGTTGAGGAAGGAAATTATGGCGCAGTGACATTTTATTCATTTGAGACAATAAATAAATTATTCTATAACGACTAGTTACCAGAAAAACAAACAAGAATAAATTGATTTAGTTGTATAAGGCAACAGAACATTTCGTAAAACTTTTTTCAATACTTTTGTGAACGATGTATTTTTTATAAATAAAGAAGGTAAAGCATATTAAAACACCTCATCCATTTACAAAGGAATACTCCTAGGACTCGTTATTTTTATATTTTCTAGTCCCTGCAGTTATCATAGAATACATTCAATTTTGCAATGCAACAGAAATAAACCGATGTTAGGAAGTATAAGGTGTGTTGCACATTTCATTAATTTTCACAAAGAGACGAAGCAAGACTGCTTCTATTTTGCTTGGTTGGTTAAATTGCTTCAAAGGTATTTTCTTGTATACTGTATTCGCTGTTGTACGAGTATGTAATGTTTAAACGTTTCCAATGAATCCTATTAATGTTAATCGAAGAAGAGGCGATCTGGCGTTGAGAACAAACGTTTTGTTTTACAGAAAAATCATCGTCTCTTTCCGCCAAAACATATTTTCATTACCAGTTGACCAATATTTACAGGAAATTGGTCAGGGTTTTACTGTCATCTTAATTACTTCTTGCATATCGACGTGACCGAAATTTTTGCAGCATGAATTAAAGGAAGTATTTAAGAGTATTCATTAGTACTGAGTACTCGTTGACCTTGTTTTAAATGTTCATTTTTTATTTAGAAACCAAACGTTCAAGGACGAGCTGAGCTTACATGAGGAATATTTTGGAAATGTATATAAGTAACTCTAGTAACAACATTTTGTAACGTCTGTCAATATCTATATGTTTCGTATTAACTCACTGTGAAGTAATTAAAACTTTGATCTCATGCTTTAAGTATGAGTTTTCTACATTCAAGTTTTCTACAAGTAGTTTATTTAGATGGACCCAAAGGTAAAAAAGGCTTTACTTTACCTTCACATCATTCAAGAAGGAAACTCATTTTGAAACAGTCACAAAATCTGGATATTCTATTGATTATCTTTTTTCTATTGCATTATCAGCATGCATCTGTTAAAGACGCAGTTACAACCATTTAGATATTCTGACTGTTTTGATTTCCTTTTGAATAAATATGCCGCGGATAACTTTTTGAAGGAGAAAAGCCAATCAATTTTATTTTCTAAACACTTTCCAGAGATAACTACATTTTGATAACCTGAAAATATAAAGACGCGTTAATGGCAGAAGACAGATGGCTAAATGGCATTTTTATGTATCTAGCAAGAAGACAGATGAATAAAGATCAGATTAAGAACAAAAATAACCATTGTTATTAGATAAATTTGCTTCAAGGAGAAAATCCTTTTCACATGTGTGCTAAATCAGAACATAAGCTGTCACTTCTTCTCTATCGCCCATGCTTTTTTCTCGTTATGATTATATTGTGTAAAGTATTTAGGTGACTCTGCCACAGTTAAGGCCAGGTAGGGACTTTCCATCTCTTCAGTTAAGGCTAGGTAGGGACTTTCTATCTCTTCAGTTAAGGCTAGGTAGGGACTTTCTATTTTTTCATTATAATGACATCCTATATCGAATTTCTGCTAGAATTGATTGAATATATTGCCAATACTTGATGACTGCTTTAGGGATTTTTTCTCGGTAAGAAATGGCGGATACCGTGGCGAAATTTATATTTTTCAAGATTAAGGATCCGAGCTTTATCTCTGTGAATCCTGTTTCCTAAAGGATTAATTATTCGAAAATGTTGTTATTTAACAGGAATCGTACACAAGAACGTAAATACAGGCATTATCCAGTTACGTAAAAGTGCCTTGGTAGTCCCGCATCGAGTGCGGAAGATCGTGGTTTCGCACCCTGGCCGCGTCATATCAACGAAGTGAAAATGGTACTAGAAGCTTTTTCGCTTGGTGCTCGGCATTACCAGGATAATACTATGACTGGTCAGACCGTTGTCAGTATTAAGTGACTGGGTAGAGGACATCATGCTACATGGTCACTGCGTGATTTTCCTGTAAGACAACACTATAATGTTGGGCATGGGCTCACCGCTCCAAGTACACACTGTCGTTTATTTGACTGAACAATTGTTAGAAAGGACGCAAAACAAGAACACACATACACGCACGGACGCACGCACACATGCACACACATGCAACAATTATGTTCACCATGCAACATGTTCAGATAATGGATAGCAAACATGTTATTGTGCAAGGTGTTTCAATAATGATGCCCATATGATTTTATTGCAGAAGACTTTTCTGTCATCCTGATATATTTAAATGATGATATCCAGCGAATGTTTGCTCCGAAGTACATGAAAATGGTTAAAAACAATGTATCAAGATCAAGAAGACATTAAAACGTTAGCAAATTATTTTTTATCAAGTGTAAAAATGTATATTTCAAAAATGATTCAAAGATATTTAGCAAAACGAGGCCTAAATTTCAAGTGATTTTGTTATTTATTAAGTGTCCCTTAATGCTTCATTTTTTGTGTGTTTTTCTTGGGTTTAACGTTCATGGAAGACTCCAGATGCCCTTCTTGGCAGAATATCATCACGGGCTGGGACCTGTGTAGAACCACCGACCTTCTCCGTAAGCCAGCTTGATGACTTCTCACATGAAGAATTCTACGCACAAGTAAGGCTCGAACTTACATTGGTAAAAGGCAAGTGACTTGATGCTAACGACATTAAACAATTGGCCACACATGCCGCTCGCTGCTTTATGCGTTAAGTTCTAATGACTGGATTTATGACTAAATGCATTTGTTATAAAAGATTTTATTGCAAGTAACAGGGCTACAAGTAAGTAGCAAATACTTTGGTAATAATTGTACATTTACAAAAGTACTGAAACGTACCTGTCTAACATGTACGTTTCTTAGTTTTCATTTCTAGAGATGAAGTGTTACAATTCAATTTAATATTGATATGCAGCTTCACTTTACATTCAAATACACTAGTGTTAAACAATAATGTTTATAGTAACTCCTTTTTACTAAGGTCCACTGTTATTTTTCATTATCAAAGTAAAAATATCACTTTAGTTTAATCTGCCCAATACATGTATTATTTTCTATCAAAACAATAGATTAGTTAACACATTTTTATTATTATGCACTCTTTTTATTAAAACAATTCTATTGCCATCAACACTGTTCAGTTACCAGTTAGTTACCATCCAGAGGGGTTGCGATGCTTACACCTTACGTCTTCCTGCACAATTACAATTGTAAGGGTAAGAAGACCAGTTTTTACTCGGATGTTCAACTCATTTCAAATTAACGTGTTTTCATCCAATATAAAAAATTCGAAAAAATACACAAAACACTGTGATGTTGACATTAAAGAACACCAAGAACTATGTCAGATGTCTATGATCAGTTCGTGAATAGAATTATTATATAGTGTATATTTGGAATAAACTAGCCTATGATATGGGAATTATTATGTATATTGTTTTTGCCCTGTCCGTCCGGCCGTCCTTTCGTCCGTCACACTTGTTTCCGATCAATAACTAAAGAACCATTTGACCTAGAACCTTCAAACTTCATAGGTGGTAGAGCTGCTGGAATAGACGACCCCTGTTGTTTTTGGGATCACTCCATCAAAGGTCAATGTCACAGGGGTCTGAACAAACATTGAAAACCATTTCCGATCTATTCACTTGATCCAGAATGTTGAAACTTCATAGGATGGTTGGTCATTCAAAGTAGATGGCCCCTATTGATTTTGGGGTCACTCTGTTAAAGGTCCAGGTCACAGGGGCCTAAACATTGAAAACCATTTCCGATCAATAACTAAAGAACAATTTGCCCTAGAACCTTTAAACTTCAAAGGTGGTGGGGCTGCTGGAGTAGACGGCTCTAATTGTTTTGGGATCACTCCATCAAAGGTCAAGGTCACAGGGGCCTGAACATTGAAAACCATTTCTGATCAATAACTTGACAACCACTTGACCCAGAATATTGACACTTCATGGGATGATTGGTTATGCAGAGTAAATGACCCCTATAGATTTAAGGGTCACTGTATTAAAGGTCAATGTCACAGAGGCCTTAACATTGAAAACCATTTCCGATCAATAACTTAAGAATCATTTGGCCCAGAATATTGAAACTTCATAGGATGATTGGTCATGCTAAGTAAATGGCACCTATTGATTCTGGGGCCAATCTGTTAAGGGTCAAGGTCACAGGTGCCTGCACATTGAAAACTATTTCCGATCAATAACTTGAGAACCCCTTGCCCAAAATGTTAAAACTTTATAGGATGATTGGACATGCAGAGTAGATGATCCACATTGATTTTGGAGTCACTCTATTAAAGGTCAAGATTACAGCGAACAGAAAATGGAAATCCATTCCTGGTCAATAACATGAGAACTATTTGACCTAGAACCTTTAAACTTTATAGGGTGATAGGAGTTACAGAGTAGATGGCCCTTATTGTTTTTTGGGGTCACTCCGTTGAAGATAGAGGTCACAAGGGGCTGAACATAGAAAACACTTTCCAATCAATAACGTGAAAACCACTTGACCCAGAATGTTGAAACTTGATAGGATGATTGGACATTCAGAGTAGGTGCCACTATTGATTTTGGGGTCACTTGATCAAAGGTCAAGATCACAGGAGCCTGAACATTGAAAACCGTTTCCAATTCATAACTTGAAAACCACTAGGCCTAGAATGTTGAAACTTAGTGGGATGACTGGACATGCCAAGTAGATGATCCCTATTGCAGCCAACTATCAGTGTCTCTTTGACTTTCGCTCCTGTCTCCTATTGACTTCTTGCCTATACGACTATGCATTTGGGGAGACATGCGCTTTTTTACAAAAGCATCTTCTAGTTAAGGTAATCTTTCTTGCCAAAATGCTTGTTTATAAGATGCATTATTGACTTATTGACCAGATGTAAATAGGTTAACATTCATTAAAATAATGATAGATGAACTGCTTTTTCTACATACGTTTTTAATTCAAATAATATATATATCGTAAAAAACTAAAGTAAACAATGTTTAGACAGACACAATGTTTCATTTATCTTTGCTTTAAAACAGCAGGTTAGATGATACAAATATATTGCCCACAGTTTTCCTGGAACTTAGCTTTTTTTTCAGTTATTTGATAGTTCTGGTTATTAATTAAACACACAATCTGTGTTTGTCATACGCTTTTCAGTAGAAAACCCAATCCCTCTTTTGTTTAGTCTTAATGTTTTTATTCTAATTAGAATCTGTCCAATGATTTATTTGTTCTTCTTGTAATTCAGCAGACTGTATGACGTAAAAAGCTGTTTAAATTAATCGAAATGTTGTAAATAAAGTAAAACAGAAAGAAACAATGGCACAATCATACGCATCGGAAATGTCCGTTACATTTCATCCTGCTAAATTACAGTACCGAAGGAACATGTTTAAAAAGGAAGTTTGAATGGACATTCACATCCAAGAGCAAGCACCCATACATAGTTCATTGATACCTAACACTTCTGGGAGTTTGGTCTCATAGATATGGGGGCATCCATGTCTTAGTGACATATTTTAAGTCTGTTCCGTGGTTCGTTTAACGATACATAATTATGTTTTAGCAGCTAGCATCACGAATTTCCTTACAAAAACTTTAAATTTGAATGTCTTTTCATTCGGCAATTATCCAAATTTAGATCTAAATTACTCAGTAATGGAAAATGCAACACTGCCCACGCCCCCTAGCACCGACTTAAGCAGTATTCAATTTTCAAATCTAATTGAGCTGAAATCAATCATTGTATCTACTTAATATACTTGGCGTCATTGAAAAGTTACTACTTAATATATACCTCTTTACTGGTATATACAATATCGACGTCCGTCACCTTTTCATGGCCTGTGCGCGGTCTATTACTCATAGACCCTGTCTGATCATGTCTACTAACCCATTTCATGGTTGTCAGGTGAGAAGAGCACATACGACGTGCAATTTCACGACAATAAAGTTCGGCGTCAACCATGCCAGATGGCATTGATCGTGCCTTTAACATGGCATTCTTAGCAGAGATATTCTGGATTTTTTAACGTATTCCTTTTAGTCTATCGACTAACTACAAGTGCGATGAATAATTTGCGATAGAATTTTCGTACATGTCGACATTGCTGAAAAAAGTCATTTTGCACGTGCAGCCCGTGCCTCAAATGGAGTTAATCGAATTTGACAATTCTTAACACCAATGACGTCTCAGTTGCGTCAAAAACGTAGTCGTGTTATGCTTTTAATACAGTCAAGTGCGATTTTAAAATATAAGGGCCATTAGGGTGGTAACTTTTCAGTTACGCTGAGTTTATCTAATAAAATGTGTATCTGTAATAGAAGTCCCCTTAAGCCGATGCTAACTTGCACTTTCCATTACCTGAACAGACTCAGTCTAACCGAGTTTGCTATTATTTTGCCTGGTTGCATTCTATACCTCCGGGGGATCTTTTTGAATATTTTATACATTGAACATTTTTCTTAGTTAAATTCTTATTACGGTGTCCCATTTGGGCCTTTGCCTCATATTCGCAACAGCGAAAGTACGATACTACGATGTTGAAAAGTCAAAATAACGAAACTACAATATGTAAAGATAATGGTAAGTTGAAACAACGATGATGCAAAGCACGAAACTACTATGTTAAAAAGTTGAAACAACGACATCGTGGTTTCGTTGTTTCGACTTTTCAACATCTTGATTTTGTTGTTTTGTCGTTTCATCAGAATAAGTAAGAATAAGTTGGAGTTAGTTTCCATGACAACTAATTGCTCAGTAATAAAACAGCTTTTATCGCTAAAAGACCCCCTAGGTGCAAGGATAGCGAATATAACTCCTCCTATATTTCATATAAAATTGCCATATTCAATTTGTTGATACATATAGCTAGACCAATTTTTTATTGCCTAGTACATGATAGATGAATTGAAGAAGCATTTTACCTAAATTATGTACGGTGTGATATGGCATTGTTATAAATAAAGTTGTGTTCCATTACTTTTGAATCAACATCTGCTTTTCTCAAAGACATGCATTTTCTTTTTGAAAATTGCACAATTTTCGCTTCCTCATGGATTTCAAAAAAATTTCAGACAATGCATATAAATTTATTGAAGTGATGCAATTCACATTTTGGTGCTTTTTAAATGTATTTTAAATCATATTTTCTTGAAGAACAAAGTTAATACTTAAATAGTAAACAAAAGAAGTAGCGTGATAATGTTAAATGCTAGAAAGTATTTTCACTCACAGAAAATAGATAAAGGAAGATTATACCTCAGATCGTTGTGCTGTAACTCAAGTTTAATGAAACGGTTTGAAGGAGTGAGGTAAACTAGTTTAAATCGAAGTTGTGATTTTGCCACTGACCCAATACATCCAAACAGAAAATACCCAATATATAATATTTATTATTATACCTCTATTTTGCCTACAATGATAAAATCCCATTACCCGAAAAAGAGATATTTTGACCATCAAACACATTTTCAACCTTTATGACACGGGTTGTCCGTGAAGAGTTACATTTTCTTGATCACAAGATTTTCTTTCGTATGAAAATATCAAATGATCCTAACTATACACTTCTGGTTAAAATATACGTTTGCCTGCATTTCAAAGCTTTTTAACTTCATATCTATGTTTTTAAAAAAAATAGGTCCTATCTCTACTATAATCATGGACATGTTGCTTTTTGATAAGCACCAAGGGTAACTATAATCATGTTATTTATTGCAGCACCTGTTTAAATCAGTAATAATGCAAGCCTGTCAGTCCTACTTGTTAAGCAATTTATTGTAAATTGTATCATTATATATTTTATCAGTATACTGTAAATAATTTTATAAGTATTTGGAGCGCACAATCTGCTACAATGACAAATTGTTGTGAAGGATTTTGCTGTGTATGATCCTGGTTGCCTTTGCAATGCTCTGCTCAGTACTTTACTCTCATTTTGTATTTCAAGTAAGCAACATTGTCAGAGCTCCTCAGACCCATTTGCAGGATACATCATCTGTCAAACACTTTAAAATGAAGGTCCAGTTGCATTTTCGTTTGCTTTGGCCAATGTTTACTCAATGACGTCTGTTAGAAATACACTTTTACTGAAAAATAAGCGAATATGTAAGGTGTTTCTGTTAAATGATTTTACATCGATACAAACCTGACATTAATTTTGGAAAAGATAAATCTGAATTTGTTGACAGAAGATCCTTTTTAAAGGTAAAACTTTTATCCAATTCTCCGGGCGATACCAATTCACTGAATTTGCCTTTTTGTTGTTGTCTTCGGCAAATAACAAACAGATAAATTTAGAAATGTATAACGCAAAGCTTCGTGATTTAGTAAATCAGTTAAATTCAAAATAACGTCTTTGTCTGACAGACAAATAGCTGCATCGTAATCACGCCACACTCATCTTCTCACATGGATATCTGTTTTTCGTCATTTATAGACTAATATTACAGGAAATTATTTCACTCTGTGTGATATAAGATATATTTTATCTTCCGTATTGACAGGACAGAACTATTTTGTTGCGTTCATATACGGAAGAAGTTCCAATTAACCTTTACGTGCACATTTGTAATTTGTACTTCCTTAGTAAAACACAATGGTGATGTTACATTACGTAAGATAACATGAGGAACTTTGTACACTCAGTGATTCGGTGCCTTGTTATAAAGAGTGTTTGTGTAGTTTGTCAAATATTTTCTAAAGTTTCTAAAGCGTTAGTTACGCAGTGAAATTTAATGTTCAATAATATCGATGACCGTGTACTTCATATAATAGTCGTAAAATGAGGCTTAGCACTCTTGTAAGGTTTAGTAGGAATTCTTGCTATTATACAAGAGAGATAGCTAAAACATAATAGCTGTTAGCGTCCTACTCAATCCTCTATGCTGATATAATTATGTAACAATGTAACAAATGCAATTATTTGAATAAATATTGTTTAAACCACTTGACAAATCACGGACAATAACTGAAAAAAACAACTTGAACATACTAATGGTATGCATGACCAGGCGTGGCAATGATCACTTTTGTAAAGTTTGGGTTAAGAGAAGTGGCAAGAACATCATAAAGTCTGATTAACAAACCCGACTTGGCAATGATCAATATTTTGAAGTTCGGTCCGTACATTGGTTTCGGAGGGGTTCCGCAGAAAAACTTTGTGACAGACAGACAGCACTAAATCAATGTCCACACATACACACAAACACACACATACACACACACGCACACACACTTCATGTGAGAGACATAAGTAAACCGGCAGACAATATGCTCTTTTTGAGTTGTGTGAAATTGGCTAAACAAACGACATACGACATACGATATTCAAAAAAAAAATAATGTCGTTCAGTAGGCGACATACGACATACGATTCGAAAAAAATTTGAACGTCGTGCGAAAACTGACATTGGACATACGACATTCGAACTGTGACAAACAAAAATTTAAAAAGTAATCGTTTTTTGCACGACGTTCAACTTTTTGCGAATGTTGTATGTTGCATGTCACGAACTGAACGGCATTCATTTTTTGTGTGTCAAAGTTCGAATGTCGTATGCCCAATGTCGTTTTTTGCACGACATTCAACTTTTTTCAAATGTCGTATGTCGCATGTCACGCAATAAACGACATTCAAATTTTGTGTGTCAAAGTTCGAATGTCGTATGTCAAATGTCGTTGTTAGCACGACATTCAACTTTTTGGGGAATGTCGTATGTCGCGCACTGACCGACATTCGATTTTTATTTGTCAAAGTTCGAATGTCGTATGTTGAATGTCGGTTTTTGCACGACATTCAACTTTTTTGAATGTCGTATGTCGTTTGTTTAGCCAACTTCACACAGCTGTTCTTTAGTATGTTGCTAGTTTTGCTGTATGTGTATGAAATTCATTTCCATTGACATATCTGTGTTGCAGAGCCTCAGACATCAAATTAACTCCATTATAATGCGTATATTATGTCAACCTCGGACGACTGCGATATAACCAATCAGTGTTGCATAGCCTTTCAGATATTTGTGTCGCAGAGCTTTAAAATCCCACTTAACTCAGCTAAAATGCATATTACTATATATTGTGTCAACCACGGACTACAATATATCCCATCAGTGTTGTAGAGTCTTGATCACTAACTTAACTCGATTATGATGAATATATTATGTCAAACAAAAGATAATAGGTAAGAGTAGATTTCTCGGAAGCACAGAGCACCAAAAACACAGCCTCAGAGCCACGCATTTGCAAAGTAGGCCCACAACAAAAAGAAGCTGTAATGGAAAAATATTACAGACGGGTTGCTTCAAAAATCTAACAAGTACATATAAATTTACGCCAAATATAGATAGAGGGGGAGGAAGTGGTAAGGGGTAAAAAGGGGTGGGGAGGAAGTTGAAGGGGAAAGTAGAACAAGGCTGAATAGACATAGGGAATGCTACGATCCTTAATCACAGCTACACTACAACATAAATAACAATAGCGCAGACATTCATGTACCACAGATAAACGCACAACTACACCCAACCAGCTAACACAGAAAAACAGACAAGTAAGATACAAGAACACAGTAGGGCAGAACGATTTTACTACTGCTTATGGATTTGCATAAAAATCAGACACTGATAATTAGCACAAAATTAGTAATTTATGTAACTCGAGTTGATTGAATCTGATCATGAGAGGTGAAGTAATGTGCAGCATCTCTCATTAATTTCCCCCTTGCACCAACTATAGAATGACCAAACCTGGTTGTTCAACAGACGCCTTCAATTGCATGAATTTAATTCTAATATGCTTGTTTCTGTTAAAACACGTTTATGCTAAAATGACGTCACGTTAACGTGCGATGACGTTAATGTTTTTGTTGCGACCAAGAAAGAGCACCACTATATTTATCTACTGTTTTAGATTAAGGGCATATTAGAATAGAAATAATGTATAGCAAAATTGTGTTTTACCTAAATTATTACACTCAAAATCAGTTATAATACGTTGCCTGAATAGTATTCCGCGGACATATAACCTCTTTCCATGTATTAATAACGTTAAAACACGGATTTTCTGTGCACTATTTCTTAAATATTTTGTTTTGGATTAACTCGTTGTTCTGATGATATTTTTTAATAATAGGGACATATAATTCATATATTTACCAGTTCTAAAATATGTGATATTTACTGATGTCACAGCGTTTACCGAGATGATTTTGTTTGTTACCTTTTATCGTGATTAATATTAATTACATTACATTATATCATTATTATTATTATTATTATTATTATTATTATCAGTTACCAGAAAAAGAGAAAAAGACATTGGTAAATTCTTATCACATAATTCTTCAGTTTTTATCTTATATTCTGCGATTTTTTGTTGATTTTGGAGTAACAAAGACATCGATAAATCTATTTCATGTTTTATATATATATAGTATCAGTATATACAAATACGTGTAATACTAAACTAACGCAGTGTGGTTTGAGCATAAAATCTAAGCTTAATATGACCTTGATTGTTGATTTTGGAGTAACAAAGACATCGATAAATCTATTTCATGTTTTATATATATATAGTATCAGTATATACAAATACGTGTAATACTAAACTAACGCGGTGTGGTTTGAGCATAAAATCTAAGCTTAATATGACCTTGAAGAAGACCCTTTATGGAGCATACAACGCAAATAAAATAATAAAAATCCACCAGCTGTGTGGAGCAGTTTCAGTTAATAAGTACTACTAGGCCATAAATGCGCCTGCCTCACAGGGTCTGAAAGTGAATTCCCAATTTCGTTAGAATGCTATAAAATCTCTTGATATTTTAAACGGGATTACGAAAAAAACAATTGTACAATGCACTTAAATATACTAAACATCGGTTTTCACTCATAAAATGAATATATTTGGCTATCCATAATGCTATGTCATTATGTACTGACTTAAAGATTTTAATTATAGCGGTGCATTCAAATTATAAAGGCAATGGCACTTGGAACGGTGAGTGGCTTATAATCATTGGGAAAACGTCATTAACAGACAAATTGTTTCTTCAGAAGTTTTACTTAGTATCAATATCGAGTGATGGAGAAAGTCAAGACAATATTGGTAAATTAGCCCTCGTCGCAGCTGCGACCTATACTTCACACGTTTCACACCTGTGACCACGTACATTTTCCATCATTTTAATGGCAATACTTTAATAAGATTATTTTGTCAATGGGGTCTGTGGTACAAATAAATTCGTAGATAAATTGAACCACCACTTTTGTTAATACCAGAACATGAAGAAAGTATAATTCTTTTCAAGTCTTATCATATTATAATTGGATTTGATACGAATTTTACAGAGTACGTAGCGTGTAAGCAAAACAATTAAGAACAAGTTAATTCTGTTACGCGTTTGATCAGTGTAGTATTGTTGTTTTTTTTTGGAGGTGGGGGGTTGTTCTAAAGGTTTGCTTTTATATGAAAAGTGTGTGTGTGTGTGTGTGTGTGTGTGTGTGTGTGTGTGTGTGCTAGTCTTGAAGATATTCGCACACTATAGGTTGCGCTTTGGGGAGGCTGCTTTTCTAACATGGCTTTACCTGTTGGATATTTATTATTGCTTTTTAGAATAATTCTAATCGTCATAATTTGTTCATACACATAAGTTGATTATATGCTGTTACTATTCTGCTTAAACCATGGATTATTTCAGATGATAAAACATATGTATACATGCCACAAAGCGCACAAAACATTATTACATGTAATTATTGCGTTTTTGACAATTCATTGTAAAGATTTTATCTATTTGCTTATTTTTTCACAGGGAGACAATATCAAAGACATTCTGCTTCAGTTTGTCCGTCACCGAAATAAATCCTTTAATCAGTTCAGACACTAATCATCGCCATATCCAATGACCACCGAGAAGCAAACGTAAGTTATATCTGCACATGAACAAGCTTGCAACTGATCTTATTCAACTTTTAAATTGTTTTGCTTTGAATTCGATAGTTTTTTTTAAGTACATTTGGAATACATGATTTAGAAATAGATATTTTGCAATTTTGCAGTTTCTTGACAATCATGTCGAACACTGGACAGAGAAAAAAATACAATGGGTATAGGTAGAAAAATGTATTGTAATAATCGGGGCATGGAGGATGTTTCCATTTGTACACTTTCAAACATCATAGATTTCAAGTCATGTTCCAGTCGCATTAAAATCAGATCGCCTTCAGCTCCAATACTCGCTAGAATCCTTTTCTATGAAGAAGATAACATGTAGGTGACAAAGAGCTTACATCTAGAAACCGATCGCCCCTTGTAATGAAACTATTTTTATAAGACTCATGAATGAGAACAGCACTCCTATCTGTCTTTCATTCGACACGTATTCAACACTTCTCCTAAGATATTCATATTCCGATATCCAAAACATGTGGGTGAATGGTGTGGTAGTTACATTGTTTGTTCATTTACAATAGAACTCTGACAGAATTCTAAATATAACTAAGTAATTAATTTATATACATCACAGCACTGTTATATGTTGTGTTATAAACATGATGTAGATGCTTATTTAATGGTTGTTTACATAACACTTTTTGTAACATTCTTACTGACTTCTGTTTAACATTTTGTAAAACGAAGGTGCTTTATACATAATCTCTCTTAGAATCATGCAGATATATGTTCTGGATAACATAGAACTTCAGATATATTTAAGGTAGTTCTGCATGTTGGGATCAAAACTTTTTCTACAATGTAGAATTTGATGACACTCTGATTTTTTAAAACGTAAGAATATATTTAGAAAATTCAGCAAATCAAAAAGAAAGGGTCATGTGCTTGATTTTTTGCTGGACTGATTTGAAAAATTTGGACCTCTTGTAATTTTTTATAATGGTAGCCAATAGGAAATTCATTTTCGCGTATAGAAATGTTCTTCTATTTTAACGACACTTCTCACAGTTGTAAATAAATATGTGCCCTATAATGTGGTGAAATAAAATGTATAGGTCCATGTGCTTATTTTTGAGATATCTGACCTTTATTAAAGTGAACCGGACATTTCACGCTGATTCTAAGACATTATTTTGAATTTTTTAACAAATCAGATGTTTTAATATCATGTTTTAACTTTAGAAAAATAGTAACAGTGCCATTGTAATAAATTTACTCACAAGCTCCTAATTTCATACTACTTGTACAGAATTAAAACGAGAAACAAAGCCTTTAACTTTAGTGCAATCATTTTATTCTTTGACGTTTTTGAAAAATGATTAATCGTTTCATTACGTCATTAAATTAAGAACATCCGATAATTCCGAGCATGTTCACATGTTACTTAAATAAAGTTTTGAGAAGGCTAAAATATCCAATGACCAATATTCACTATACTACACATTTTACACCAAATCTACTAAACGTTTCAGAAGCAAGAAACCCCGACGATATACATTTCATTACTGATTTCAGACACATTGTTTAAGCAATTTAATGACTTGTGAATAGCATGTTTCAAACATTATTAATGGTCATCATGAAAATTTCACATACAAGTTATTTTTCATTGAATAGCATGGTACGTGCTACTTAGATTTATAATATCAGCAAATGAGCAATGTCAAAACATTAGTTATCAATTCACCTACCTAGTTTAAGGAGAATATATTAATTTTGTTTTGTTTTTGTCATTTTTTTTTCAAAGGCTGAAATATTTTTAACTATCAGAATCCTCAAAACTCACTACGGCGGAAGTATTTACAGTTGAAACTCGGTATCTTGAATTCCAAGGTATTGTTTGAGATAACTGGAATTCGACTTAAAATCATATTTTGCGCCTACTTGAAAATGTCTGAGATAGCCAGAATTTTGTGATAAGCGAGTTCAAGATATCGAGTTTCAACTGTTAAGGGTTAAATTGTCCTCTTTGTAAACGTGGAAACGTACATGCCCACACATAATTTGTTTCCTTATTAAAATTAATGTGCTTAAACAGAAACACTCCTTTACTTTTACTTGTTCAGTCCGGGAGCATAATTCGTGTCTAAACGAAAACATTTGGCAACATCTCAAATTTTTCTTACTATTTACGTATTATAATGTCTTTAATTTGCAGCTACACAATATATGCATACAAAACCATCTACATTACGAACCGATTTGTAACTAGACTGATTGAATGCGATTAAATGTATCCGAATAAAATGAAAATATAGTTATATTTATATTGATGCGAGTACCGTATACCAAGGTATGCTTCTGAAATATAGATGCACAGAAGCGGTCAAAAACGAGTTAAATAACATTGGAGCATCATGTTTATTATCTAGACAAACAATTCAGCAACATTTGGATTATTTTCAAACAATATTAGTAACTAGTTTATGTAAAAAAAAACAAATCATTAGCTTGGAAATGACTTGATCATACGCTGTTACAATTTCACCTTCGTTAACCACTTTACGCGATAATTTGCTCATGTCACATAGCACAGACAACTTAACTGCGTGGTAACAGCGCGTTTCCAATCACTTCATCATAAGACCAGACATTGGATATAATGATTAGCTACTTGAAAAACTTCATCATAGGTTGTGTGTTGCTGAAAGAAGTTATTCTTAAAAAAAGATCAAGTGACTGACTACCGCCACGACAGAATAACAATTTAATTGCTTCTCAAAATAATGAACAAATACAATTTAATGTGAAATCTTCTTTATTTAGTGTCTTTATTATAGAAGAAAAATCCTATGACCATCAATTGTTAGAAATTAACAACAACTTTTCTTTTGTCTTTGATTCTAAATTTTGCTATGACGGCGACGGCGACGTCAGCAGACCGTCATGTTAATTCAAGTATACATATTTTCATAATTTCGAGATGTTTCCGTGGAAAACTATACATTTATATCATATAACTTTTGCTGCCGTATGCTATTTATCAATTAAGACATAGCTCAGTTTATCATCTACCAAAAAGAGTTGTAAAAAAGTTAAATATTTATCTGCGACACTCATAATATCTATTCCCCTCAGTAACCAATAATAATATGAATATCAGTTCTCAAAACGTGTTTTTCGACTGAGAGAATATTTCACGGCTTACCGCGGGGAGATTTTATCTTTATTACAAAAGTTGTCAATATGCGTAGCTTACATCTTTCAAATAAATCTGAAATGAACAGTTTCAAGAACAATATTTTCGATATTTATATTTTCAACTAACAAGAACAATTCATCAGGTACTTTTAACTATTGTTTATAATTAAGAAACAACTGTAATTTATTTTCAAGCAATATATCACTCATAAGTGTGAACTAAGCAAATGACAGAAGTTGTACGCATAGGAGTGATCCTTTGATACACTTTGGGACCATATATAAAGTAATCAAATGTTACAAGCATTAGTTTAATGTCAAGACTAAACGTTTGAATAACTTAATCGATAAATTACTACGCCATTAGTGCATCTTTTTTTTCACAGTGTGAGAACAGCAAAATTAGAAAATTAGAAATTATAAACTTACCTCGAAGGAAAGTAAAGTCATCATTATAATACGACTCACAAACGTGCAATGAACACAAAAATATTATAAGAAAAACTGTCACATGCATTGTAAATGTTTCAAATATATATCCTGATTATTTATAGTATCTAAATCATCATCCCGTCTTATTCCTAGGATTAGTCCTCATTCAGCATGTTAGTATAAACCTTGTTTTCTTGCCAATGGCGAACACTGCTGAAAAGCTTTCTATAAATACCATACTATATACTCCTTGAGATGTATTGTACAACAATGCCGCTTTTAGCAGCGAATATTAGCGCCAATAATCGATTAGCAAAAATCTGTGTTTTCATGCAATGATTTCTGGTTAAGAAAGACAATTCAAAGTCGACATTTGTATTTAAAAACAACATGAAACCTAATACTCAGTTAAGTTTTAGTAACAAAAGAAAGAACACCAAAGCTGAATATTTACATTCGCCCTATTCTTTTCCATTTATGGAGTTCATTTTGTATGAACAGTAGAAGGAAAGGTGCCAAAGTTACGACAACAATGCTAGCTGTTTTGACGTCGTCTAGACAGGGAGTGTTCCTTAGATGACGTCGCAGTTGTTCCGTGAGTGGCCAGGAAGCTGATTTTAATGTTAAATGCATCAAAATGCATTTTAAAATATAACCGTGTTAACAAATGGTAATATGATGTAAACACAAGAAATGAATTACTTTTTTCGGCGTTGATGTGAAATGAACGACAGAATAGGATCGGCAAATTAAACGTGAAGCGCGGTATTCATACGAAATGAACGACTGAATAGGACTGGCAAATTAAACATGAATCGTTAGCGCGATAAAAAAAAATAATTTCATTTCTTTTTGCACTACAAACTAACAGACTATATTACTCGGTGCTTATGCCGTTATTCACATAAGCAAATAAGTAAAAGCAATATAAGAATATAAATGATTACAATTACACGGCATTTAAAGATGCTTACAATAAATTAGTATTACATGTTGCATGAAAGTGTTTTGATAGTGTCACTGGAAGAGATAACAAATAAAAGTGGTTAGTTATTTAAAACTTGAAATGTGTACAACATATGATGCCTGCTTGCAATTCATGTGCATGTATAAATGATATAAATAACGTTGATTTCTCACTGGATATTGAATGCATCAACTTGTTATAATTTGTGTCTGAAGCCGGTCACTTGATCCTTCTTTAAGAATAACTTCTTTGAGCGACAGAAAATCATTTTCTATATTTTTCTATACAGAAGCCTTTCAAGTAGCTAATCATTACATCCAATGTCTCGTCTTATGAATGAAGTGACTGGAAACGCGCTGTTACCACGTAATTAAGTCGTCTGTGCTATGTGACATGCGCAAAGTATCTCGTAAAGTGGTAATTGAAGGTGAAGCTGCGTATTATCAACTTATTTTCAAACTTAAACAGAGATGCTACACTTGATTGAAAATAATCAAAATACTGTTTGACTAGATATAAAGATGATGCTCTGTTGCTGTGTTCAACTTATACACGAATAAAATTTATCAACTAAAGCTGTTACTTTTCACTTTCCTTTCACACCGCATATAAAACACCTGAAAGCCAAATACTTTAAGTCATTGAATCTTTTAAGGCTTATTTCAAATACGGACAACCTTGTTTACAAATGGTGGATACCATTTTCATATTATTCTTAGTGCATTTAGAACATCGTCAGTTAAAAGAGTATATATAGAAGAAAACGAACCCTCTCTTTACACATGTAGAGAAACACCTTTGTATTCTAATCCCTTCGATGCTTACAGAAAATATTTATAACAAACCAAACCATTCGGTTATTGCGCTAAATTATCTATATATGAAACTGACTTTGAGTTCGGAGACATAGAAGATATAGAAGAAAGTTCAATTCTGCATACATAGATCCTTTCCTCCACTACAGATTTTTTTTCCATTTGAAAACTACCCTTACAAAGTCGGAAACGGCCCTGCAATATTTAAAGCCAAAACAATATCAGGACAGATCATAAGGATTATTTCCCACTTTCATCTGACGGATCAAAAGACGAATGAAACGTTAGCTGTGCTGCCGCCATCCACTTCCTGCTTTGACAAAGTATATATTAAAGGTACCAATATTTTTTATCATAAATGTTTGAAAAGTAGAATCAAATCCGCAAGACATTCATCAAGAATAGTACAATACATTCTAGATAAATACCAACAGCAGTGTTTGTTCATGAGAGATTAAACATGTAAAGCCTATCACGCCTTCAAGCACCGGTATAAACGAAACTCTGTTATACAGTAACATGAATGGATTCCATTGTCCAAAAGGACTAGACAAAATATCAAAACTGAAATACTTGGATCCTAAACAAAATATACGCTATGTCATTAATCAAGTATACAAATGATTTCAAGCAGAATATATTACTATTCTATCAATTTTATCACCGAAGCAAACGCTGTGTGGAAAGGATAGTTATTCTATATTTTCGATTATCCGATAGATCCGTCCATATGTTCATAGATGGATGGCCTTTTGTCTGAGTAGAGTCGTTGAAATAAACAGACAAACGAATTAAAACCTTTGCGTAACTTTTCACGTTGCCCGACTACATTTAAGAAATGAAATGATTTTTTCCGTGTTCATGCGAAATGAACGACAGAATAGGATCGGCAAATCCATGAATCGCGCTAGCGATTCATGTTTAATTTGCCGATCCAATTCTGTCGTTTCATTTCGCATGAACACCGAAAAAAAATAGTTTCATTTCTTTTATTTCTAATAATTTTCCTTTCTATTTGTAAACTATATAATATTATGAATTGCATGTAATTTGTAGCATTTAGCATTAAAATCAGCTTCCCGGTCATTCTGTTCGCCAGACGGAACAACAGCGACGTCTTCTAAGGAACTTTCTCCCTGACTATACGCGGACGTCGTCAAAACAGCGGTCAGTTATCACTAAGCAGCGACGACGTAACTTTCGCGCCTTTCCTTTTGCTGTTTATACGAAATGAAGGTCAAAAGTTTCAATGGAAAAGAATAGGGCGAATGTATTTTTTTTTTTGGCACATACAATATTCCTTTGTAATTACCTTTTGTTTATTACACTACTTTTGTTTTCTTGTATTAGCGGAATAAATAAATTCCCTATACATGAACAAAATAAAATAAAAATAAACGCATATTGTTTTGTGTTTGTGGCAGATGTGAATCATACTCAACAAGTAGACATCTATTAGTTCAGTACATCAATCAGGTCAGTGAAACGCGAAAGTTTCCTATTTCCGTGTTCTTAATGTCGCAATTATTCTTTAAACAGGTTTTTGGATGTAATAATGTCTCTACTTGTGATCATGACATTATCTTTAAGTTATGAGGAATGTTTTTCTCATTGTTTCTTTAGCAATATTAAATTTTGTTCCATATACACATCTGGATTTCTAAATTTTTCTTCAACGTATCTTTGCATTTCTTGGCGATTCTTGTGACTTATGATACAACGTATTTATTAATTTACAGAACTGATTCTTTTACGACTGTGAACTCAATACCTGAATCTTATAGACAAACGATGTAACTCATTGCAGTCTTGGAGCGGTCTTCTACGCATGCCCGAAAGTGATTATCAATTGTAGCGCATGGCAAAAATATGCATATTTTTGCATGTCCGCATGCATTTAGTGTACAGTATGCATAAAATATTGACTAAAGGTTAGGGTTAGTATCACCATGGTTACAAAATATATACATTTAAGATATTTTCGTTCAAATTTAGTTAATCCGATATGTACCGGAGTTTGTAATTTATACGCTCCAAGTCTGCATTGAGTCACAGTCATAGACAAATATATCTCCTCATTTTATCTATACTGAAATGAATAAATGAAAATAAGACACAAATCAGACTTGACTTATGTTGTTACTTTAGACACCATTCATTTACCGGATAATTAATATCTTCCGAGAAGTGCGAATAAAGGTAAGATCCTCTTCACTATATGAAGATTTATAGTGTGAGGTGCTGTCATTTAGGTGTCGCACAAACATCGTTATTTTCATTAACAGTGGTTATCTGGTACTTGGTGTATGCATGATTAATTCTGTTGTAACGGTTAGAGCATAATAAAACAGAAACATGCATAGCCCGAGTTTTATTTTTATTTTCTTTGTAAGAACAGCAATATTTGCATAAACATGTTTTCATCTTTCTAGCAACATATTTATACAATTCTACGACAAAGAGACCTGCCGTAGCAGAATGGTTAAGGTTGCTGGCCCTCATCGCTGTTGGTTTGAGCCTTACTTCGGACGTAGCATTCTTCATGTGAGGAAGTCATCCAGCCGGCTAACGGAAGATCGATGTTTCTACCCAGGTGCCCGCTGGTCATGAACTAATGACTGGAGGGGATACCTTGGGTCATCCTTCATCATGAGAAGCTAGAGAGTCACCGTATAATTGTGTCGATATGACGTTACACCCAAGCAAACAAATAAGTTCTAGGACAAGTAATGGCGTGTTCGTGTTCCAAACATAATGCTAGTGAAAATAATAGTAAAAATAATAGAGCTACCTAATCAATTTACGCTTGTTATTATTTCTGTGCATTTTCTCTACCGTCCATGAACAGGCTTTATCAAACCTAACATTTCCATTTTTGTCGTTTGGCGTTTCTACTTTTGCTGTTTTATTTTGTTCGTTGATTGTCATGACACGTACTTTTTTCTTGATATGAGTAGAAATGTACAGTGGTAGACTAACTGTACTTTTACACTCTTCAAATGTGTAGCCGCTTTCACAGATTTCCGCTTTTAGTTTTAGGACATAACTTATATTTAGATTATTTTTGTCAGTGTCGATCTGTGTTAGAGCAAAGAAGCTTAATTTCGGAAAAAATACTAAATTCGTCCGTGTTTCTTTTTTCTAAAATAAAAACACCAGAATCGTGCCCCCAGGTCAGTGCTGTGAAATGCTATCTGTTTAATGTAAGTATCGACGCTCCTGAATCTAACCTTTTTTGGTTTTATATTTAGCATAGATGTCATTGAAAGAATGCAGGCATTATTTTGTTGAAGTTTTACTAGGTTTTTTGTTTTGTTTTTAATATATGAGAAAGTTATTACCGACAAAGTAAGCAGAAAGCAAAAGCAGAAGTTTTGGCCCGCAAAGATGCAGTAGAAACATTAAATGAAATAGTAGGAGTCTTCAGAATTTTTATGCTGCATTAGAATTTATAGGTTTCTATTCACAATCAGCTCATCACCTTTGCGACTGATACATATTTGCCGTCATCACCGAAAATACCGATTTAAATAATTGTCTTCCGTGACGGACATATTACAATACCACGTTACATATAAAATAGTTAAAAAAAGAGACACATACTTGCGAATGAAATATGTTATTGCCACAAAAATACTTGATGAAATATATTGCGTGAAACCGATTTTCTTGTCTCACTGAGAATTATTTTTGACGTGAATCTTACAAAAGACAACCTTTAAACGCGTTGCTGTTAAGCAACATATCAAACATTTTATGCATACTGAATCAATTAAGTATTGTCACATTTACTATTATACACTTAACGAATCTTCTGGCGCCCTCGACCCCTCTCTCCCCCCCCCCCCCCCCCCCCCCCCCCGCCAACATCCACTTGATTTTTTTGAAGTTTCAGAAAACTAATATAACATTTAATGGTTTAGGTAGATGACCTCGAAACTACTTGCATCTCTCCGCTGTGGTTTCGAAACCTCTTTTTGGGTGTACAGGAAGTCATCCATCTGGATTACGGAAAATCGGTGGTTCTACCAAGGCACCCGCCAAAGTGCAAGGTCCTTAAGATAAGGCTTCTTGGGTCTTCCTTCACCGTAAAAAGGTGGAAACTCACCACAGAAACTTGAATTGTAAGTGTGATTTTAAACCAGACAAAATGAAATATTTGTTCTATATAAATAAAAGTTTCAGAAAAATTAAGTTATTCTATGATATCATTTTATTTTTGTTACAACCACAATGTAATTTCATAGTCACAGAATTACACCTAAGTTCCTAGGATTTATAAACGGGCGAGTTTCGGTATAAGGCAGACAAAGTCATGGTTTCATTATTCTGTCATATCCTCGGAACAAATAAATCTGGCTTCAATATTAGATTATATATCAGTGAACATTTAATATCCTCTCCTCTGTATCCTGACAATTCCCCGTCGAATAAAAAACAAAACGATTGTGTTTCTTTTGAAAACAAAAAAAAATGAATGAAGAGATATCGACTTTTGTTTACGGCAAAAACCGTTTTACGTGTTAAATAAAAATCTGTATTAAACAGGTGCTAGGGGATGCAGTAAGTGTTTCTCACGAACTGACTCATATATTCTTCTGTCAGTTTCCTATGTATTCTATGCTTCTGAAGGGTCTTATATTTTTAATTCTTTAGATAAAGTACATCTCTGGTAAACTATTGAAAATTAAGTACATATGTGAGAGGAGATAGGAGAGACGGTACATTTCAGATTACTGGGCCAAGCAATTTTTTGGCTATTGCAAGATAATAAATCTATGTGTTTGAATCATTTGTATTTTTTAAATGTCAAAGGATTTTACAGCTTCGTTATTTGAATGTGGCTTTTCGTTTGTGACTTTCGTCCTTGTTTTTGTACTGGTGATTTAACACTCATATTATATCCTCAGCTAAAAGTAGCATTCTACGAGCTGAACGAAACGACCCGTAATAAAACGCGTACATCTGGTTTATTATAAATTTTATCACCATTCCGTGATATATTGTTGTAACTTTACGACGTTTATCAGCTTATATTACGACTACCTACCAGAGTTCGTTTGTTAATGAATAGAAAATCATCAGATGATCACAAGTTGTTAAAAACCCGAATCTTAGAATGTCGCAGAAAGGGAAGTAATTTATAACTGAATTTTTTTTAAAATGTGCAAAATATAGACTGCTAGTATAATTAAATGAGCAAATCCTAGACAATAATTTGGTGTGTATACAAATGATCTCCTTGTTTTTCATACAAATTCAGTAATATTCAATTGTAGTCGGTGTGAATATTCCTGTATTTTGTGCTGCTTCGTATATGTTTTTCTGTGTTCTAGTTTTAAGCCTAAATTCGACGCCATGCGGCAATATTCCATTTCTTAAACTCTGTTATTCGAGACGTGTATTTTGAACAATAGTCTAACATTTTATGCCATCTTGGTATCGAACACGCATTGACGACATAGATGGTTTTCCTGTAGATATTTTGAAAATATCTCTAATGGACATATTACTTCTTACGTGATTAAATTATTGCATTACTTCTGTATTCAAAACAATATGCCTTAATGATACATGCGTATTCGATAAACACACAAAACTTCACTGCGAAACAGTCAAGAGGCCACGAAGCTCAACTGCATTAGCAAAGCTTGTTTACTTACTTCACATCATCATATCCCCGAATTATAAGATCGCAGTCTAGTTAGTTACATTTGTTATTGAAATATATGTTTGTGTTAAATGTACAAAATAAAATCTGAAAAGTAGATCCATCGGAAGCACCAAGAACAAGGCAAACTGTGAAAATTGTAGACTCTGTTTGATTGAGTCTGTTCATGAGCAGTAGTGGAAAATCCTCGGCCTCCATAATCATTAAACATATATATGTCATATTCAAATGCTAACAACTTAACTTCGATTGGTTTATTAAAGTACATGTATAAAACTTATAAAAGAAGCATTGACTATTGTACTTCGAAAGCTCTTATAGCAACACTATCAGAGCTCTTCAGACCTATTTTAGGGATGATGGTTTGACAAGAAATGTCTTCTGCCAAATATTTTGAAATCTATAACAAGAAACAAGAAATTAAAGACTCTCTATTCTTATTAGTAGTTATTTCTGCTTTTGTTACATCAGTATTTGATATAATGTCCAGCACTATTTAATCAATCCTATTTCTCAGACATAAAATCAGGGGATAATTTGATTGTTTCCCTCAATCTAATGTTAAAATTGCATTATATTTTATTCTCTCAATATAAAATATGGAACGCAATAATTCCTGTATTTACTAGATCAATAGAACATTATGCTATGGAAATGTACCTTAACAATATCATTAAGCTGTAGAATTTTATAGGAAAATTGAAGTGACATGCATTCCATTTGATCTTCCTGTATCTTTTTAGATAATATACTAATGAAATATCTGAAATTTCGTCTTGTCTTAAGGTCATCTTTTGTCAGCAGACAATTCTGTCTACTTGTATCAAAGTAAACTGTCCAATGTTAAAACCCGAATTTTCTTGGGTTAGTTTTTGCGGAGTAATGGTCCCTTAGATATCTTTTTGAATAAAATGTGTAATGGTGGAATTCGACTGAAAATTCAAAGGAATGATCATTACAAAGCTCAGCTGTACATAATAGCTTTACGGTTGTTTTCTGAGTTATGGTCCTTTGATTAGTATACATAAAGTCTATGTCATTGTAGAGATTCACCTCCAAAACTCACACAAAATTTAAATAAAACGTTTCAAGGGTGTTAATGTTAAACCTAGTTGTGCATATCATTGGCAAGCTCGGCTTGCGGGGTTTAATTTCTTTTCAACAAGATTTGTTCGTACTGTTTCTCTTATATTTTGGTTGGGTTTGTATGAAAGTCTTAGGAATGATCAGTGTTTAAAATTGTATCAGCTTTTAAAAAGGAAATTGATATTAAATATATATCTTAATAATTATGTAATTTAAACAAATCATACTTAATATCCTTCAACGCTTCTAAATCAAGGAATATTTATCATCATAAATTACACAAAATATTTAGTCATAATTATTAGCAATGTGCGTAGGATACATTTACCAATATGTTAATGACACATCTCAAGAGTGACTCCCATATGTTAACGACATATCTGAAGAGTGACTCTGTTATGTTAATGACACGTCTGAAAAGTAACGATCTATAAAATAACACTATATGTTCCGCAATTACACTCTCATAGTAAGCTAAACCTCCTGGAGCTATGTAACAACAAAAAATCAATGGTAACAGGTCGCACCTCTACACGTTGCACACAACTCTAAAGTTTTGGCAATCTTTTTCTTCTTAACCAGATTTGATTGGATTTTTTTTTGTATTTAATATAAGGTTGAAACCTTTATGGATGGAAAAGAGATCAAACTGGCAGATGTCAAAACACATATCAGTATTTTTCTTCTTCTGTCTTCCGGATATTTGTTTCTACATTAACGTTCAGCTCAATTCGTTATAGATATATTATCAAAATGTAATTTCCCTTTTTAGAAAATAATATTGAATATTGCCATTTTGGGATGGTTAGGATAGTGTTGGTTTACTGTTTATTCCACACTTGTAAGAGTTCTTTGATTGATTGAAAATGTAACGAAGCCCGACAGAAAATGTCGGCCGGTCAAAGGAAATGAGTTTTTACAATATACATGGATGAAAGCATTCAGACACTATTGCTTCACAATGTAAGGAAATGCATAACGCTATTTGTCTCAGCTTAGGAAAACATATACCCGGCGTGATAAATTTACGCTACGATGGTACCTTTTATAAATGTATTTGTTAAAAGATGTATCTCTACATATAAAAACATCAGATCAACGAAATGAAGTCAATCATTGTAAGTAAAACATTTCTTTCTCTTTCAGTTAGCTACTTGAAGAAGTTCTTCATAAGGAAATGTAGTAAATGCATTTTCTGTTTGTATATAACTTAAAGAAGATTTGAAAATTCTCATTATTTCAGACTTTGTCACATGCAAACTTGAGTAAATAGCAATGGACAGGATTTACATGCAGGCAATTACTCATATTCACATATCAAAGTTTGCTTTGTATCCAGTTCGCTTTGTATCCGAGATATTATATCGCGTTGGGCTACATGATATTCAAATAGATATTGACGTGCTGATATTGTTGGATGTTATTATCTGTCACATTTCATTCATGTACATACCTTTGACAAATAGATTTCTTTTATTATATTAGGAAATCTGTAACCCGTAGAATTATATATGATCAATAGGGAGAGCAGCGCAAATCTACAGCTTTGTTAGTAAAAGTATAGAAAGCAATGACAATATACCAGAAATAAATACAAAATATTAAATCTTATACGAGTGGCATTCGATATTGCCAACATAAGGTGCGCTTCTGTTACCATAGAATCATATACTAGAATATATCGTGATGTCAAATAACGTTCTCATATGCAGTCGCTCTTTCCTCTTTATTAACAACTTTAGATAATAAGCGTTGCCTGTCGCATAGCGCAGACAGTTTCATTTCTATTACGTGAGTAGTAGCGTGTTCATGACACGTCATCTAGACTAATCCATAGTCCAAAACCGTATATGAAAATAATTAACTGTTGTTCCTGATTATCTGCAGCTTTAACTCAATGATGACATCTCAATGATGACATCAGACTTTAAGTCTGCGGATTTTGGACGTGCAAGAAGACAAATGAAGCTAAGTCCAGTTAAAGTTTTGTTTCCTTTCCGAGAAGTAGTTTGACATGTAAAGTAAAATTAAAAGGATCTGATATTCAATGAGATGCCACTACATTGAGATAGCATTGTTATATTCATGCTTATCTTTTATGACGATTAGACAATATGATAACAAAAGGAAATATTGATAAAAGGCGGAAACCCATGCGGACGAACGAGGGAACAAACGGTAAAAAGTCAAAATATATATCATTTAATTTGTAGACTTTTCTCCCGGTAACTCCTCAAATTTGTTTTTAATAAACTTTCTTCTTTCTCTGATATTTATATTTACATTGACCCTGCCGCCGATAAGATATCGATATACTGTCAAAACTTTATTTCGTTAGAACATACAATGGAATGTTGCCATTTTGTGATTGTTATGATTTTGTTCTTGAACGGTTTATTACATTCTTGTCAGATTTGTTTGCTTGATTAAACCTGTACTTAAGCCTGACTGAAACTGTTTGTAAACCAATGATAATGTGATTGATGACGTGTTTGATATAAAGGTCATTATTACAGCCTCATGTCATAATGGTTTCTATCTTATTACAATGTATGTAAAACTCCGAACTAAAGAAATGCACTTACGGAGAAAATATCCTTGGCATGATCAATCTAGGTTACAAAATTAACTTTTCTCTAAATATCATAGTTCAATAACATCTGTAAGAAAATCTGTACGTTTGAAACATATCTCAAGGTAGGTAAAACATTAGTTATATAGGCTAACGTTTATTGCTTGATACTTGTCTTATGATATGTTGTGTCATCACCTTGCTCTCCCTCCATAACGCTAACCGACATCTCTATATATGAACGATTACCAAGAGGACATAAATTATTAGGTTTTTCAATGTTAGACATCTTTATGTCTTGCAATGTCTATAATCTTGACAAATGACTGTCTTTGTCTTTCTAAAAATAGCATATCTGGAAACTTTAGTTCTGAATGTTCATCAAAGTGGTTTCTGGATAGTGTGAACCAGGGTTTGTTCAATTCTTTATACAGAGAAGTTCATTTCGCTTACACATTCCAAATACATATACATATTGAACTTGCTCGTCTCCAATTTGAATACACTGACTTTTGTGCTAACAAAACAAATAAATATATTCACTCTTGTTAAAACATGAAATAAAATGGAATACACAAAATTGTTAGATTTCAGTCCTTTCTTGGTCGTTTACGTTGATCAAAATATTTTCTTTGTCGAATGCAATTTTCTTTTTAATTAATATTACTTATAGATTTTGTTAGAATATATCATTTTCTTCCTATTGTACATTAATAAAAATGATTTGTTGTTTTTCTTGTGCAAACCAATGAACCAATGAAAAATAAAATAAAATATTTGTATCAGAAAATAATTAAATCAGTTTTCCAACAGCTCGTGAACATGCCTTTAAATCGAACGTTCCTAATGACGTGGAGTTAATGATATCATTATTTGTTTAAATAAGTCTGAGTTAATTCGAGAAATAACACTCATTGTTCCGATTGCTGTACTAAAACGACATATAAAACCTGAGCTTAGAATACGACTTTTTCTTATTTCTTTAAAGTAAGAATAGTAGTTTGTACTCAAGTATATATGCATATCTATGTTTTTCAAAATGTTTCTCTACATTTAAATTTTTCTTTATTGTAAAGATATTCGTGTCTGTAACTGATATTTAGTATATTATTATACTGACCTGCACTATTAGTCAGAATGTTACCATGACCGTTTCTTTGTTTTTTGCACCCTGTATCATTTGTTGTGATATATAATCGAATGAACGAATGAAAAACTATAGTATGGAAAGAAATAACTTCTATTGTAAATCCAAACACACAAAAACTGCGACACTATTCGCCCACATATTTTGAGAAACCAGAATTGAATATAAAAAATCTCACGAAAGCTTTTGATTAAATCATGGTTGGTCATTGTAGTGGTTAAAGTAGTTTTATTTAATGTTCGCAGTAATTCAATTTACTGTTTTGATAGCAAAGTGATCATAATTAAATTGCAGCTTATAGAATTTGGATGTTCATTTTCCTATTTTTCTTGCAGTGATATAGATAATTACAAAAAGATTGTTGATGTAGTTGTTGTTGTGTTCGTTTATCAACTAAGTTATCATAAGCAATAATCTGCACAATATTTTCTTTAGCGACGATTGCAGATGCATCATGAGTGTTTTACGAACATTTGAACGCGTGTTCCAACTTCATAATAAAAGTATTTATAATAATGAATGTCTAATCAATTTATCAGTATCATTTTTGTTCTAATCTGATAATGTCATTCACAGGCAATTAATTATTCTTTGATTGGCATGACACAAACACTCTGACTTGTAATTAAAACAGGATTTATATTTCAATAACGCAGCCTCCCCCACACAAACTTTACACCATTGTAAGACAATATATTCATATAAAGTTACACAGTTGGGCCTGTCAGTTATTAATAATATCTTTAACACTTTTGAGTGTTATGAACGTCGGCAAATTTGCGGAACGTTCACAGGTTGATTCGATGAAACGGTGATAAATTCAAATTCTTCACCGCCACGCAACACACGTATAGAAAACAGAAAACTGCTATAAGAAAAACTATCACATGCATTGTAAACATTTCAGATATAAATCCTGATTTGTTAATTATATATAAATCATCATTCTGTTTAATTCAGAAAATATAGGATCAAGCGAGACATCATGTGAAAGTGTGTTCATTTCTGTTTTAATCTCTTTAAATGAGCATAAGCACTACTTGTATAACTACATGTATAGCAAGGCGCAAATCCTAGACACTTTTTTATCATACAAATCAAGTAATATCTAATTATAGTCGATGTGAATATACTTGTATTTCATTTCGCTGCTTTGTATATGTTAAGAATTTTTCTGTGTTCTTGGTTGTAGGCTTAAATTCAACGGCATTCTCCAATATTCCATTTTTTAACACTTCGTTATTGGAGGCGTGTATTTTATTCTGCCTTGGTATCGGACACGCATTGACATCATATATTTTCCTGTCAATACTTTGATAATATCTTTTATGGACATATTACGTCTTCGAGATTTACGTGAAAATATTATTCGGTTACTTCTATTTTCAAAACAATATGCCTTAACGGCCCGTATGCATACAGTAAACACACATACCAGACGGTCAAGAGGGTACAAAACTCAAATGGCTTCGCTTGCTTACATACATCATCAAATGTAATGCGTAAATATTGTCCCCCGTAAATATAAGATTGCAGTCCAGTTATTGTCATTTGTCAATAAAACATGTTTGTGATAAATGTACAAGCCTTCGGCCTTCATACACTTTACAAATATAACTAAACTGCGATTGATTTCTTTATTAAAGTACATATAAAAATATTAAAGAGGCATTGGCTGTTATACTGCAAAGCCGAGATCATTTCTAGTAAACATTTTTTTACATGAGAAATGTTAGCAACACTACCAGAGCTCTTCAGATCTATTTTAAAGATGATAGTTTGACAGTTTTCAAAATCTGAGCCAAGAAAGTGAAGACTTCATTCTATTTAGTAGTTATTTTTGCTACTGCTATGTCAGTATTTGAAATAATGTCTAACACTATTTTAATCAATCATATTTCTCAGATATAACAAAATCGGGAGGTAATTTTAGGAACTGTTTCTCTCAATAATGGTTGTTAAATTGCTATATTTCAATCTCTCAATATCAAATATGGAAACCAATGAAATATGGAAAGCAATGATAAGCTTTATTTACTAGATCAATAGAATATTACGCTGTGGAATTTTACTTTAACAATATCATCAAGTTGTAGAATTTTACCTGGACTATCTTGAAATGACATACATCCCGGTAGTTCTTCCTTTTATTATATCTTATTAGATGCATACACTAATGGAATAACTGAAATTCTGTCTAGTCTGTGGGTCTTTTTTGTTTGTAGACCATTTTGTCTATTGGTATTTATTTTATTGAAACTTTACAGTGGTGTTGGTATAAAACTTAGTTGTGCATATCTTTGGCAAGCCTGGTTTTGGGAGTTATGGCCGTTTAAGTCATTTTTGATAATATTTGTCCGTACTGCTTCTTTTATACTATTGGTTGGATTGGTCTGAAACTCAAAGGAATTATTAGTAGAAATCCTAACTCATTCTTAACATAATATTCCAAAGTCACAAGATAGTGTTTATAGAAGTTCTCCCCGCCGGGTGAATCTAAAACACAGGCAATAGCAACAGAATGCATAACATGTAAAACACATAAAGTCTCTTGTACTCAATGCTTTTTGCTGAAAACAGAGCAGCAGAAATTAAGGGTGAATACATTGAAGCGATAAACTAAATTTGAAATCCATAGACAGACTGTGTGCCATATTCCAGCACGATTATCATAATATTTAGAATGAAGGGCCCTCGTAAACACCGGCTGGTCAAAGGTTCATAGAACAGAATAAAATGATAAAAACATAGCACTAACATACACAAACTTATAACTCTCGTAGTAAGCTAAAACTTCCGGAGCAACAACCTGTTTCTTGTAACAAAAGCAATTCAGTCATTCAGTTGTACCAGATCGCACTTCTACACACGTTACACTCAACTCTAAATTTTCGGTTAACTTTTTCTTCTTAACAAGATTTGACTTGATTGTTATTGTAATGTGTGTCAGGTAGACACCCTCATGACTGGAACAGAGATCAAGCTGACACAAGTCAAAGCACATATCAGTACTTTTTCATAATTCTGCCTTCCGGATATTTGTTTCTATATTAACGTTCAGTTCAACAAGTTATAGATAGGTAATCAAAATATACTTTCCCATTTCAGAAAATACAATTAAATGTTGCCATTCTGGGATGGTTAGGATAGTGTTGGTTTACTGTTTATGCCGCACTTGTCAGATTTCTTTGATTGATTGAAAGTGTAACGAAGTCCGAAAGAAAATGTCGGCCAGTCAAAGGACATGTCAAAGGACATGTGTTTTACAATATACATGGATAAAAGCATGATATCTCTCTCTCTCTCTCTCTCTCTCTCTCTCTCTCTCTCATAAGGACACTATCTTTTGACAAAATGTGTTAGGAGATGCATCGAGTCTTTTTTTGTTTCCACTTTGGAAAATATGTACCAGACGTGATAAACCTACGATATGGAGGTATCTTTTGTAAATGTATTTGTTAAAAGATATTATTTCTTCACATAAAAAAAACATCAGGAATCCATCCTGCTGGCTTACGGAAGGTCGGTGGTTCTACCCTGGTACATGCCCGTGATGAACTAATGCACTGAGGGGTACCTGAGGTCTTCCTCCGCCACACCATCAAAGCTGGAAAGTCGCCATATGACCTATAATTGTGCTGGCGTGACGTTCAACCCAACAAAACAAAACAAACATAAAAACATCAGATTAACAAAATGAAGTCAATCATTTTTAAGTGAAGCATTTCTTTTTCTTTCAGAAAAAAAAAACAAAGATCAAGTCAGCTACTTGAAGAAGTTCTTCATTATGAAATGTTATAAATGCCGTGTCTCTTTGTCTATAACTCAAAGAAATTATTCCTTTTGAAAATTCTCATTATTTCACATGCAAACTCCAGTAAATACGTATATGTAGCAATGTACAGGATTTGCATGCAAGCAACTAATCATATTCTTATACAAACTTTTAATCGTATCCGAGAGATGATTTCGCGTTGGACTATATGGTATTCAAATTGTTTTTTTTTTTTTTTTTTCGTGCTGACATTGTCAGACGTTATGATCACAGAACTGTTATTTGTCACATTTTATTGATAGACATAACTTTGACAAATAGATTTCTTTTATTATGGCGCGCTTGAAGATAATCTGACATGCACACGTTGCACTCAACTCTAAATTTTCGGTAACCCTTTTTCTTCTAAACCAGATTTGCATGGAATTTACTGTATTTTATGTTAGGTTGAAACTCCACGGGTGGAAAACAGATCAAACAGACAGATGTCAAAGCACAAATTAGTACTTTTTCATAATTCTGTCTTCCGGATATTTGTTTTTACATTAACGTTCAGCTCAATACCTTTCAGATGTATTATCAATATATAGTTTCCCTTTCTGGGATGGTTAGGATAGTGACGGTTTACGGTTTATTCCACACTTATCAGAGTTCTTTGATTGATTGAAAGTGCAGGGAAGTCCGACGGAAAATGTCGACCAGTCAAAGGTAATGTGCTTTACAATATGCATGGACGAAAGCATGAGTCATATATATCATAAGGGCACTCTGTCCTTTGACAGTATAAATACAGCTTCAAAATGTAAGGTGATGCATAACTTTTTTTGTTTCCACTTTGGAAAATATACACCCGGCGTGATAAATCTACGCTTTTGAGGTACCTTTTTTAAATGTATTATTTTAAAGATATATGTATACACATAAAAACAACAGATCAAGTAGCAAAGTCAGTCGTTGTAAGTAAAACAATATTTCTATATTTATCTATAACTCATTGAAAATTATTCCTTTTGAAATTCTCATTTTTTCCAGATCTTGTCATATCCAAAGTCCGGTAAATAGCAATGTACAGGATTTACATGCAAGCAACTGATCATATTCACCGTCATTGTTTGTTTCGTATCCGAGAGGTTGTTTTGCGTGATGTTTTCGTGCTTTTGTTGTCAGACGTTATGATCACAGAACTGTTATTTGTCAGACATTGTTGATAGACTTAACTTTGACAAATAGATATCTTTAATTATGAATCGCTAAAAGATAACCTGACCTGGATATGCTTATTACGGCTGTACTTCAAAAATTATAAGAATCTAATATTCCATATTTGAACTCAAAGTACTAAAATACGGTAAATAGTGCTTCCAGTAAGAAAATCTGTCGGATGACAATACCTTTTAAGATTATTTTGGAAAGGATCCCGCCCGCATAGATCAAGTGGAGAGTGCAGATCTACGGATCGCGGGATCGCTAGTTCGAGCATCGTGCGGGTCGCATATTCTCAGTGACGATTTGATGAAAGATGTCTGAAATCATTCGTTCTCCACCTCTGATTCATCTGAGAAGTTTGCAGTTACTTGCGGAGAACAGGTTTGTACTGGTACAGAATCCAGGAACACTGGTTTCGTTAACTTTCCCCAATAATATAACTGAAATGCTGTTGTTAAACGGCATTAAACCGAAAACAAACAAAGAAAAAATACCTCTGAAAATATGTTAGTACTCTTTTGCAATAATCTAATTGAAATTTTGAATTAACAGGCAACATAGTAATCGCTCATTTTAAACTTAGAATTCAACGCAAATAGAAGGAATTAGTGCAATTCCATACAGTTACATTAGAAATAATAAAGCGTTTGTAAAACAATGCTCGTGTTACTGGATCATATAAACGTCATTGAAATAAAAACAATCAATTATAATTGCAGAAAAAATTGCTTGCTGAAATATCAGCAGTCCATATTTGTAAACATATTTGTGAACAAATCCATAGAATGAAATGACAATATATCAGAATTAAATAACAAAATATTAAAACTGATTCGGGTAGCATTCGATAAAATCAATATAAAGTGCGCTTCTGTTACCATGGAAACACATACTAATAAACTTATTACGTGTTTTCAAATAACTTCATATGCGGTCCCATTTTCCTCTTTATTAACAACTTGAGGTGATAAGTTTTAAATGCCACATAGCGCAGACAGCCTCATTTCTAGTAAGTGGGTAGTAGGGCGTTCGTGACACGTCATCCATAGTCCAAAACTATGAATGACAAGATACATAAAGAGTCCTTTTATACAAAATATAAAAACTGTTGTTTCTGGTTATCTGCCGCTTTAATTCATTGTCTTTGTTGACATCTCTCTTGACTTCAGACTTTAAGTTATGTCATCCAATGGCCAGTGCAGGATTGAAGCTAATAACATTCAATGTGTCTTTTCCTAACCGAGAAGTTATTCTGCATGTAAAGTACTATTAAAAGTATATGATATTCAATGAGGCACCAACACAGTGGTCTATTCTTGCTATTTTCATGCTTAATCTTTATAACGATTAGATAATTTGAAAGCAAACGGAAATATTTATAAAAGACAGAAACCCATGTGGATTAACGAGAAAACAAAGGGAAAAAAGTCAATACTTGTATCAGTGAATTTATATATTTTTTTCTCGCTTTTGACTCGACAATATGTTTTTTCATAACTTTGTTTCTCTGATATTTATTTTTTATATTGACCCGGTCGTACTTCACAGTATTATGGCGTTTTTACTTTAAGCAACATGTAAATAAACAATCAATACTTAGCAATCTCTTTTAAAAAGAAAAGATATTGAAAGAAAGATCAATAGTTGGCTTGATGGCGCAGTAGGTTGAGTGGATAGACATGTAATCGTTTTGTAATGACAGTTTTGATGGTTCGAACCTTGCATCAGTCATATATGTCTTTTTTTATTTAGCACTTAATTTATATACTTTGTGTATGTTTGTTTTTCTCTGATTTCTAATTTATTCACGAAAGTCTAAAAAATATTAGATCATATTTAAGATGAATCATTTTTAAACATGATTACCTGTTAATGACATATATAAGTTAGTGAAAACAAGTTAGTACTAGATTGACAAACTGTTGTTGTTTTTGTTGAATCGTATTGAAAAAAAAGAAATTAAATACAGTTTTCAAAATACTTTTTTAAGGGTTCGGGAATCGACGAAAAAGTATGAGACGGATACCAATACCGCTCGGCCAACGAGGAATTACTTTTTGCAGCGTAAACGTTGTGTCTTGACTTAAATTTATGCTATTGTTTTCAATGTTTACATTTCAAAGCGCCTTATTACTGTGCGATACCTATATAAGTGAGTTGGGTTTTACGGCGAATCGACACAAAATGGTCATATATCGCCGAACCTATATAAGATATAGATATACAGTCAAAACAAAATTTCGTCAAAGCAGCAAGCCTCCAAATTTGGCTAAAAAATAATCTTTCTTTCAAATTGAAGTTTGGTCTTATTATGAACATTAGAATATGATTTTTTGTTCTAAAATATTTTAAAAGTTCCAAATCAAGGAAAAAAAAGATGACCGCGTCGGGAATCGATCGACCTTCCGTAAGCCAGCTGGATGACTTCCTCACATGACTTGATTTTTATTGTAATGTGTTAGGTGGAAACCCTTTTGGATGGAACAGAGATCAAACTGACAGATGTAAAAGCACATATCAGTACTTTTTCATACTTCTGTCTTCCGGATATTGATTTCTACATTAACGTTCAGTTCAGCTCAATACGTTATAGATATGATATTAAAATGTACTTTCCCGTTTCAGAAAATACTATTGAATGTTGCCCTTTTGGGATTATTAGGGTAGAGTTGGTTTACGGTTTATTCATCACTTGTCAGAGTTATTTGATTAATTGAAAATATAACGAAGCCCGACAGAAAATGTCGACCAGTCAAAAGAAATATGCTTTACAATATTCACTGGATGAAAGCATGAGACTTGTACCTCTTAATGGCAGTATAAATAAATCTCCAAAATGTAAGGAGGTGCATTATGCCGTTTGTTTCAACTAAGGGCGTGATAAATCTACGGCATGGAACAGAAATATAAATTTAAAGATATATTCAAAGTAAAATTAAAAGTATATGGTATTTAATGAAATACCAATACAGCGGGATATTCTTTGGGGGTGCTGGTTGTTGGTTTTTGTTGTTGTTGTTGTTGTTGTTGTTTTCCTTTTTTATGCCTAACTTTTATGACGATTAAACTATTTGATAACAAAACGAAATAGTCATAAAAGGCGGGTACAATGTGGATGAACGAGAGAACAAAGATAATAAAGATAATAATTATCTATCAGCTTTGTCATAATTTCGTTTCTCTGGTATTTATTACATTGACACTGCCGCCAATAACAGATAGATACACTGGCATAACATAATTTCGATAGAAAATACTACTGACTGCGGCCATTTTGGAATTGTTGTGATTTTGATATTGTACGCTTTATTACATTTCTTGTCAGATTTGTTTGCTTTATTAAAACAGTACCTAAGCCTGACTGAAAATGTTGGTAAAGCAATGTTAATGTGATTGATGAAAATGTTTGATATATATGTCAGAATTACTATCTCATAATTGTTTGTAACTCATGACATTGTAAGCAAAACTCAGAATTTTAGAAATGCATAACGATTTTCGTCTCCAGTTACGGGCAAAATATACCCGTCATGGTTAATCTGGGTTACAAAACAAACTAAAATCTATTACTTCGAAACATATCTGTAGGTACGTAAAGCATTTTTTTCCGTCAAACTTTTATTGCTTGAAAAGTAATAATATATGTGTATTTCAGTTTTCTTTCAGCTCATCTAACTTACATGTGAACATGCCGTAAAATATCGAATGTTCCTGATGACGTGTCGTAAATGATAGCATTATTTATTTAGATAAGTCTGAGTTAATGCGGGAAATAAAAGTCATTGTTCCGATTGCAGTGCTAAAACGACATATAAAACCTGAGCTCAGAGTACGGCTTTTTCTGTTTGTTTGTTGTTGTTGTTTTTTTTAATGAGAATACTAGAAGTTTGTACACAAGCCTATATGCATATCTTTGGGGGTGGAGTTTCTTGTTTTTTTTTTTTCGTTTTTTTTTTTCAAAAAAGGTACTCTGCATTTGCATTTGATTTATCTTAAATATACTCGTGTCTCAACTGAGATTTAGTATATTACGTGTGTGTGTGTTCGGGTTTAACGTCTTTTTCAATAATTTTTCAGTCATATAAACGACGGTGTCTACTGTAGCAGTGAGCACAATGCCCAACATTACAGTGCTGTCTCAATGGAATATATCACTCCGTTGTCACGTGACAAGATACCCCACCCAGTCACATTATACTGACATATGGCGGACCAGTCTTGCACTATCCTCTTAACGCTGAGCACAAAGCGAGGAAGCTACAAGTACCATTTTTACGTCTTTGGTATGACGCGGCTAGTGATCAAACCCAAGACCTCCCGGGTCGCTCTACCACTAGGCTATCGAGGCCTGTTTAGTATATTATGATATACTGACCTGCACTCTGTCAGAATTTTACCAAAACCTTTATATTTGTTTGTTGCACTCTATACCATTTGTTGTGATATATAGTCGAATAAATGGATGAAAACCTATACTGGTACTGATGATAAACCCGGACAGATGATAAAGTCGACCACCTTGGAAATATTCGATTGCAATTGGTTATTTATAAAGTTGAACACACCATCTAATAGCTTCCACTTATAGCACCAACTGGTGTAAACAAAAACAAAATTGGTAAATATTCTGTATAAATAAATGACTTACATAAATTTGTTTGAAAAATATTTATCCAAAATTACTGGGGAAGAGGGTGTTTTTTTGCGCATGCTCACTGTCGAAACATGAAGGCCTGACATTTGATAACTTTTCATTACGTGATCAGGAATGACTGTTGCAGCTTTTTGGGGAAAGTTTCAATATAATAATACAAAGGAAATTTTGTAAATGACAAAGTGTTCGAATTTATCATCAGTCAACGTTCATATAGTCCCCTTTTTACATACCCCTTTCAGGGCCTCACTTCGTGTGAGTTTGTTTACTAAATGTAAATTTGAATTATGTAAAGTTTTCAGCAAAGGTTAAGCTTTATTTTGATACCGACCGTTGATTACAATTTGCAGAAATAAAAAAGTTACAGGTAAAAAACCTCATTTTCTGTTCGGATTTATCATCAGTACCAGTAGTCTGGAAAGCAATCAGACTTCTATTGTAAATAATAACACAAAAAAGCTACGACACTACATTCGCCCACATATTTTAAGAAACCTCATGAGAGCTGTTGGTTAAACCAAAGTGGGCCATCGTATTGCTTACTGTTTTATTGAATGTGTCTTATTCATTTACCTTATTGTTCTGACAGCTAAGGGAACATAATTAAATGGCAATTTACGGAATTTTGATGTTCATTTTCTTATTTTTTCTTGCAGTGATGGCGATACTTACAAAACAGATTCATGTTTATGTTGTTGTTGTGTTCGTTTATCAACTAAGTTATCATAAGCCATAATCTGCACAATATTTTCTTTAGCGACGATTGCACATGCATAATGAGTGAAGTTTTACGACCTTAAGAAAGCGAATTTCCAACTTAATAATACAAGTAAGCGTAGATCTATTCCCAACTTTATAATACAATACCAACCCCAGTAAACTTTAGATAGGTTACTAACCGTTCCAAGGCGGTGTCCCTATTTTCAACTTGCTTTCTCTCCGTCTCGTATGTGTAACGTATGTGTTTGATGTTGGAACTGTCCGTCTTGTAATTTGTTTTGTGTACATAGTGTTGTTTATTGTCGGCATTTTATTAACATTGTCTCGTCTAGCTTGTTGAAAATAGGGTAAGTGCGAGGTTGGCATGCCCTAAACGCGTTTAAACCCCCAGTTTCCTTTATATGGGTTACTGACCGTTCCAAGGCGGTGCCCCTACTTTCAACTGGTTGTTTTGTTTGTCTTGTATTGTCTGTTGCGTATGTTTTCTTGTTTGTTGTAAACGTTTTACCTCCGCCTCACTCAACCTATTGCCCTCTCCTTTCCCTTGCATTTACGCTACTTTTTGCATCCCCTCCCCCTTTACTTGTAGTAAGTTTTCGTGGCTCCCCTTTGTTTTGGCAGCCGAATCCTAAGACGGCACTTGATTGTTTTTTCCTACTTGTGTTGGTGCGTTTGTATGCTTGTGAGTCTATAACGGTGCCCTACTGTTTTCTTATGTGTTGCTTGTTCGTTTTTCTATATTATTCAATTGATGGTAGTTGTGTGTTTAACTTTGGTACATGACTATCTGCGCTATTGTGTTTTACGTTGTAGTGCGACTGTTTTAAAGAACATAACATTCCCTTGTATATTCGTCCTTGTTCAACTTTCCCCTTCGAGTTCCTTTCCCATCCACCCACCCACCCCCGACCCCATTTCGCCCCTTACCAATTCCTTCCCCTCCATCAATATTCAGCATAAATTAATATGTACTTGTTGGATGTTCGAAGCAACCCGTCTCAAATATTTTTCCATTACAGCTTCTCTTTGTTGTGGGCCTACTATGCAAATTTTTGGCTCTGGGGCTGTGTTTTTGGTGCTCTGTACTTCCGAGAAATTTACCTTTACCTATTATCTTTTGATAATAATAATTGCCTAATCAGTTTATTAGAAGCATTTTATCTGATCTGAAAATGTCATTCACGTGCAAATTGCCCTTTGATCGACACAAACACTTTAACTTGTAATGGAAATAGAGATTAATATTCGATAGAAATAGCCGCATTTCAATACCACAGCCTCCCCCAAAACAAACCTTACACCATGGTATGACATAAACATATACGTTACACAGTGAGGCATTGCACTTGACCTGTCAGTTATTAATAGTTTCATTAACACTTTTGAGTTATGCAAGTTTGCGGGATGTTTACAGGTTAATTAGATGAAACATTTGATGCGTGTTTCTGACGAAATAAACTGCGGATTTTGAAATAATCCGTATTATATACAGTGTTTCCAAGAAGTTACAAGTAACGTTTTAATTAATGTGTAATATACGCACAACTTATCAGTTGGGGTTGCTTATGAAATGTTTCCAAATGGTAAAAGAACTACTGGTGTTTAAGCACCTACATCTTGGTTTTTGCTAAAGTATAGCTTCTAAAGAGGTTTTTCATGAATGAACACACTCTTGAGAAACGAAACAAATCGATCAAGAATTATGACAACCAGAAAGATAAACTTTCACAAAAGTGATTCTATACAGTATCATTCGAATCGTCATAATTATGTGAAATCGGAATCATATTAACGTTATTAGTTTGCATTTAAATATATACCTTTAATATCATACAAATTTGTTTGACAATTTATCAGCACAAAATTCAGCAATTTGTAAATAGATCTATGGAACGCAATAATAACATACGACAATTTATTAATACTACTATGCAAGGCATACGATTGTCATTGTGAATTTAATAAACGTATGTTTTGACGTTTTGTCTTGTTTAACGCCACACAAAGAAAACAATAGGTCATATGGCAACTTTCAAAATTTTCATTGTGGAGGAAGACCCAAGCTGTCCCTCCGGACACCATTTCATTATTGATTGGCATTTAGGTAGAACTGTAAGCCTGCTTAATGTCTTCAACGCATGAGGTTTCGAACCCACAGAGCTAAGGGGCAAATGCTTTGAAGTCAGCAACGGAGGTTCCTGATTGTATAAGGATATGTTTCTGTAATCATAACTTTTCGATACTTCCAGCAAAAAAAAAAAATTAACTAACAGGCATATGTATCTTAGTAATTATTTCAAATAACTTTATCATATTCTGTTACAATATTCTGCCATCATTAACCACTTCAGCTAATAATTTGCGCGGAAATTTGATTCGTTGTAATAGAGAATTGTGGCCAATTCATTCATGCGAGAGCCTCGCAATATAACGATTCGCTATTTATACATTTTTTAAAAGGCATACTTGTCTAACTGAAAAAAAGGGCACCAAGCATACAAAATTTGCAAGTGTTTGATATAATGTGGCACTGCACTTTTTATATGCTTAATTACAGACACACGTGAGATCAAGAAAGCAATAAGTGAATTATCAAATAAGAACATTAAACTTTATAAACTTACCTCGAAAGAATGAGAAATCATCATTATAATACGCCTTACAAACGTACAGAGAACACAAGAATAGTATAAGACAAACTTGCACATGCATTGTAAACATTTCAGATATATATCCTGATTTGTTTATGATCTATGAATCATCATTCTGTTTAATTCCTAGAACATATCTTTGCCGAACATGTTAGTGTCAACCTGGATTTGTTACGACTAACGAGCTTTATAGACAATGTTGTAATAAATACAATATAATGTACTCCTTGAGAGGCGATAGCCGCTTTTAGAGGTAATACTGGCAGCGGTAATCGATTGGAAATTGCTAAAGCTATGGTCTCATGCAATGATTGTATTTTGATCAAGGAAGGTCGTGACTTTCTGTTTTACTCAAAAACAAAAGTTCATATATCCTTTCAAAGTTTAGGACCATTAAAGAATGCATGCAAGCTTTTCATTAACTATAAAAGTATTGTGACTTAAGAATAAAATAATAGATACAAATTTTCAGTTGCATTTTGCTTAAAAAAGGAGTGTTGATATAGTTATCGAATGAGATAATATAAAAATAATCTGGGAATTGCTTACTGTATGTCATTAAGTGCATGTCTCTACAGATCAATTACTCAGGTAGTTTCCAAAAGCGCTATTTCACTATGTTATTGGTGGTTTAATATCAGGCATACCATTCCATATTGCACCTAATGATCCAGGAAATGCTGTACAAATACTAGGAGACGTCAGTAGTCCTAACATGTTTACTAGCTTCTCTAATAGCTAAAGCATTTCATTGTGAAAAGAGAAAACTAACAGAATTTCCATACAGCCCCGCATTATTATACTTTCCAGTATGGACCATTCCTACATTCCTAACCTTCAAACTTTTAATGCCACTTACCAAAGTGAAAGATTTAATTAAGATCCACTTTAAAACTGCAAGAAATATACTTAATCACTAACACTTTTATGTCTTTTTCTTTTTGCAGTCGGATATCCCATGCCATGTACCCGGATAATCTTAACTCTGTTCAACGACCCTAACTCAGTGCCAACATGGCGGATGTAAAGCCGATACAACTTTGTTTTCTGTTCAATTACGATGTATAAAGGAATGTTTCTGTTGTTATATCTATATACATTGATCAAGTGTATATTTATTTCAAAATGTATCATGTTAAATATATCAACCCTTGTGTTTTCAGGTGGAAAAACGACGAACAAGGCAACTTTTTCAATGAAAACTTTTACAAAAAATCTTTAAAAATACTTCTATGCTTTTGATGCCTCGACTATTTTGTTGTTTGAAAGCAAAGATATACTGCTTTATAGGCCCGTTTATACTATGTTGTTAACCCACTACATGTTGACACAATACATGTTCAAATGTCCTGACAGCGAGAAAAGGGATAAAAACCTAACTGTGATTTGATAAAAACCGAACTCAGTTTACATGAGGAATGGATAAAAACCTAACTTACACGAAATTGTGTGACGTATAAACACCTAACTGACTAGTATTCTATAGAAATGAATGAGTTGACATGTACATGGTCTGATTATTGTAAACATTACTTTATAAGCTATGTCTTCAAACTTTGTCATTAATTTTACAAGATGTTATATGTATGCCCACTACAGTCAAATATTTTTTCATAATTTTAATATTATGCAAATAGCAATGTTTGGAAAAATCTGGATAAACCCTAAAAAATAACTCGGTATAAAAGTCAAAATTATTATATTTACATAAGAAATTATTTAATACCACCGATGTTCGAAGTTCTGTAGTCCCCAACCCTCTCTCTCTCTCTCTCTCTCTCTCTCTCTCTCACACACACACACACACACACACACACACACACACACTGTTCACTGTTTCAGAAGAATTGTGTTTGTTTCAAATCTTGTATATCGTATAGTGTAAGAGATTTTTATAGAGGTGCTAATAGAATATTTTTGATATTATTTAAATGGGATTAGATTTATGATTAATTATTAAAAATGATATTTTTCAGAGGGTGAATAGGGAAGAAAAGTGTGTGTGTATGTGGTGGGTGGGGTTGGGGGAGTGATGCATGGATTGACGGGACAGGGGTGTGGGTATCCTTACATTTTTCACTTATCCACGGACACTTAAAAATCCACTTGTCCATAGTCAAATTTCATTTGCTCTGATTTGTAATATTAAACCTTCATGAAAGCGCAAATAGACTGGAGATCGAGTTCTTTATTTAGGACAATGAAAAGAAAAGCATATCACAGTAACTGTGGTAAAAAAATAAGCTGTTGAAATATTTGCCTTTTAACGTTTATAAAAGTCTGAAATCGCGTAAGCAGTGTTCAGGATCTTTTGAGGTCATGCCCGAAACACTGCCCACGCAATGATGCAAAGCCAGATGAATTCAGAGAAAGACTCTTAAAACGTTCCGACTTGTTTTAGTCATACATGCGATCTCTGTGTTCTTTTGATTTTAATTTGGCTGACTACTGGGTCAAATATTTCCTTTGACAGTGACTTATTGTCTCAGCAGTTGGAATTCTACTTACAAACTTGTCATAATACTTTTTTTAAGTTGTTTACGTTTCTGATGTCTTTAAATGTCCTTTAGTTCTCTGTGTGTAACCCTTGTTTTCCTTTTTTAGTTTTAGTTACAGAATGCTATATGCTGATGATGCAAATATTTTTCTTCAGCTACTTTAAGTAGTTCTTATGTTCCCTTTAGCACGTATATGATTTCTTCTTTTATGTTTTTTTTTAAATGCATGTTGTAAAATGTGACTCTTTTTATTTTTGTGTAGTGTCAGCTAATTTTTTTTATGTTGCTTTAAATGTGCTAAATCTGTATGTGGTAAATTACTTTTTCCTTTTATTTGCTAGTACATATGTGCTATTTTGTTTTAATGCGCTGTAACATGTTTGTGATAATTTGTGATTTGTGTCTTATCTACTTAGAGCCAGATGCTTTATTTGCTTTAATGTGCTTTAACATATTTGCATTTTATTACAGCTGTTTTACTTATGTTGAGCTTATTTACATGTGTTTGTCGGGAAATAGCTTTAAGTTAGTGTTATATGTTTATACTTTTCCGACGTTAAATAAATCTTCTTGTATCTAAATCTTATCTGATATTTTATCATAGTCACCGAGTTACAGTGTGCGCGAGACCTAGTCAAAGAACCCATAATCTTTATCACCTTCATACACTTGAAGCAACACACAGTCTGAATGATATTTTATGTTTTCTCATTTTATACCTGAAAAAGTATGCATGTCCGCGGACACACAGAATGAAAATTGCACTTGTCCGCCGGCAAAAAATCACGAGTCGGATAAGTTGGACATAGGAATCCCACATCCCTGCAGGGGTGGGTAGATCAAAGAAATTCGAGCATCAGCAGTCCATAAAAAAGCACAGACGAACAGCCGTTTTCGTTTGGTTAGGTGTTTATCTATTCTAAGTTCGTATTTATCCAGCACTGTTTCCTATACCAGTTAGGAATTATCCGCAAATTTAAACCCACCTCATAATCAATACAATTTTTAAGCTATAAAAATCAATTTCAAACTTTGATACTGTTAAACATTGTCAAAGAGATATTTATGGAAGGTCTTACTGCAATTTCTGGTACTTAAAAACAGTTAGAAACATAAAACATGTTCATTTAGAAGACTTTTTTGAGTACATTTTAATGAATTCCAGCCACATAATGTGACATTTCGATTGAAATATTTAGTACACAAAACATTTTATCAATACAGGATATTATGACTATCAAAAGTTTTACGCTAACATTGCATACTCACATAAAAACATGAAAAAACGACAAGGAAATTAACTACATACATCGTCTTTCTGTCAGCCATGTTGGCACTGAGTTAGGGTCGCTGAACAGAGTTAGGATTATCCCGGTACATGGCGTGTATCCGCAGTCCAGTAGTGAATCATTTTAATTTTTCATGTCATGAAAATGCTGTAAACGATAAAACAGACATTTATCTCACACAATATGAATATATTAGTTTAACTTGCCTATTACATTTACCTTTCATTGTTGATGTTCTTACCTTCCTCCTTTCTCTAATGTGTTTTTGCAAGTGTATCGGCATTACAAATATGTAAAGTAACACTTTCACAGTACTTATTACGATATGTGTCTTTGTTGACCAAACACTATTAAATATTAGCTTACTGGTACTGCTATAGAGTTATAAATCGTGCGTTATCATTTGATTTGCATAAAACAAAACTTCAACATTTAAGATCGACTCGTTGGCCTAGTGGTATAGTGCCAGCTACCAATATGGGAGGTCGCTGGTTCGCTCCCTGGTCCCGTCATGCCAGAAAAAGGTGAAAACTTGTTGTTGGTGAAAACGTCGCACTGACACAATTATAGGTCATATGGCGACTTCCCAGCTTCTGATGGTGGAAGACGACCCCAGCTGCCCCTCCATATGTTAAAATATATAGAATAGCTCCTACGTTTTAAACCCAAGGTAATACACGAAAAGTTATATGAGTTTATTGTTTTGCTCGACGTGTTAGACACAAGTCGTTGTTTTAACAAGTGCGTTATATTTTGTGCCTTTCATGTGTGCAATTTGTGTCTTACACAAGACTAGGTGTTCCTTTGTTGTGACATTTTACACGTATAATAGTAATTTATAGGTCAACAAAATGAAAGTGAAACTTACTGTTCAAACTTGAGTAATCAAAGGTTGTGTTAGTGTGTCAATTAAAGCTGAAACAAATGTTAGTATGTAGTAATACAAAAATACACACACGTAAATTCTATATGCAGATACATAATCATAAACAAATTGTCACCTTTAATATATTCTGGAATCAACTCCAGAGACGAAACGGATTTTTTAAGAAACATTTACATATCAAAGCTAAATCTACATGTCAATCTATTACTTACTTGCTACCTAAATATTTACTATGAACTTTGTTCCACAGCAATTTTCACACCAAAGTGTGCTATTATTGAATGGTAATAACATTTAAACTGGAGGCGTTCATTCCTTGCTTTCATTAAACACCTATTTGCTATTAGATTATGTACTTAACTCCATTTCATTGAATAATAGTTATTATCTATTTGCTATTTGATTATGTACTTAAGTCCATTGTATTGACGTTTTCCCCGTTTCTATTAACAAAACGCGATAACTGTGGCCTTTATTTACTAATACCGGATTAACCCATAACAATGAATTAGGGAATCAGGTAGACACATTACATGACAAATATCTTATATCGCAAAACCTATGTAAGAAGCGGCGTGGTGTAGTGGTTAACATGTATGATTTGTAAGCTTACGGTGCAGGTTCGAATACAGGACGAGCTACTTTTTTATTTTTCTTTCATGTTTTTACCCGGATAAGGAATACTGATTGACATTTTGCAGCGGATCTCCTATTAGAATAGACATTGAATATATTAACATTGCTAAATGAAGAAAGAAAACTTTTGCAAGGAAAATGAAACCAAAGTTTCGTTCGTTAAAGACATTATGAAGGTTAATAAAATGTTATATGTTTAAAACATATCAGTTATATGTATTCATAACGACTCATGTCAGCATTTCATCATTGAGGTCAGTGGCTACAGACACTGCTAACGAGCCGGATGAGTACTCAGATACCGACAGTGCGTTTTAATGAACTTCTGTACACATATGTCATGACATGAAAATGAAATAATAAGCAAATAAATAAAAAAAGAATGAAAGAAAAAAATGCCTGCAGAAATAGAATATTAAGTAGAAATCATTTAAAAAAGGACTCGATCATACACCATACAAACATAAAAAGAATAGAAGTCCGACACACAATCCACTAGACTACAAATCTGTTTTGGTATAACACTTCGTATTTAAACTTAAGTATACTTCATTATACAAATTAACACCATTTATCGAATAATATACCTGCTTTACCTGTTTTTGGATTTTACCAAGTACTGTTAAAATAAAATTATCGCGATCCATTAATACCGTAAGTGTCTGTTTGTGAAGAAATTTACATGACATTATTATTTACAAATATTTGTTATGCAAATCTCAAGTGAAATAGTCTTATTGCCATACACATTTAAACTCTTATAGATATGGCCCAGTTGTAACGACGCCGGACTTTTTCTGTAACTTTACTTAAATTCAATTGTCGGTTCAAACTGAACCAGGAACATTTTTAATCATTTTCCTCTTTGTCTTTTCTTTCACATGAATAATACTTTCATATGTCTGTTGTATAAATGTAGAAAAATATCGTTAAATAACAGTAAAAATCACCAAAAATTTATAGACATATACACAATTTATTAACTACATAATTTATGTTATCAGAAAAACTGTCATAAAATGATATTGGCTGTTTATTTTTATCAAAAACTGCAGTTTAGGTTAGGATGTGCATTTGTCTAAGCAAAGGGGTTTGTTGGGAATATTCCAAAATCTGACGTAATGTAAGGATTTTCATAATATCTTAAGTATATTGTGTTTGGTCTTACTTTGTCATTTTGTTTGTCCAAGTAATCCTCTTTTGGATCCTCGTAGCTTTAATGCATTAGGAAACAAAGACTGAGAAAATATAAATCGCACGGAAGAATTGTTTTTCAATAACAAAAAAATAAGTGGGATTTTCCTGTAGCTACAGTAACATTATCAGACAACAGCTACATTTAAACACATTAGGTTTTTCAGTCCAGGGGTTCAAATGTACATATGCAACTAAAAGGAAACTGAAGAAAGTCAATTCATTTACTGTCACATGTAATGGTAATTTAATTATTTACAGAAGAAAGTAAAGTATTTGGGCCTGGTCGTAGATAATGATCTGTCAGAGGAAAGTCGACAGTCAATGATATAGTCAATAAGGTCAATTCGAGATTGAAATTTTTGTTTAGACAGAAAAAACGTTCTTGATAAAAATCTACGTAAAACTGGAATGTAATTCTTTAATAGTGCACGTATTCTTCATGGTATAATGGTCTTACAGTATGGCTAAAACAAGGCTACAAATCTGTCAGAATAAAGTTCTAAGATTTATATATGACTATTCCCCTAGAACATAGATTTTGTAGATTTGGGAATATTTCGTGTAGATGATAGAGTTAAACAACTAGGGCTAAATCACGCTCATAAAATTTTCTATGACCATTTCCCATAAGGTATCTACAGGAAAAATTATGGAAGTAGAAGTAGTAGTAAATATTTCTATGTTCAGAAAATTTTCAATAACATGGATAGTAACACATTTTATCATAATTGTACTCTGGTCTGGAATTCTCTTCCTGGGAATATTAAAGATAGAAGTAAATATATTTTAAAAAGGAAGTAAAACAAAACATTTTCTAGGAAAATACTCTACTAAGACTTGAATATCTTTTTTTGTGTTTTATAGCTAGGCCATCGTAAATTTATAATCTTTTAAATACAACACAGTATTGTATGATAAGCTCTAGTATTCTAGATTTGGTCAATTTTTATGACCGATCATTAATTTGTGATTGTTTAGATCATTTTTTATTACAAAGCATTTAAAATATATCAAAGACTTTTATGGGTTATCCTATATAAATACATCTTCATCAGTACACTTCTTTTTTTCTTTCCAAATCTGACTAAAGTGGGTTAGGTTTTATACAAGCAAAGGTATCTGTAAGCTACCTATGATTCTTAAAATAGTTATTACAGACAGTAATACCGATAAGTTATGTGCTAGTAAATGTGCTCAAGGAACTCTGTGATACATTTTACTGTGATACTTTATGTCATATGTTTGAAATGTTGTGATAAAATATGAAGTATATATGCAAATAAATCTATGTATAAAATAAACATGATAGTGTAAGTATGTGGACACTGAAATGCCGCAATTTAAGAAAAACTGAAAATTTGAATTTATCAGTATATTAGGCGGTGGGATCAAGAGACATTTTTTTCTTAATACAATGCTGCATTTTGGTCTCAGAAAAACAATGTGCCCAATGTAAGCTATTGTGTAAACTGTGTCTGTCGTCGTCCGTCTTCAATTATATTACTGTAACAATTCTAGAGGTCACAATTTTGGTTCAATCTTAACAAAAAATTGCTTAGAATATTTAAATACTAACTTAACATAATTTTTCTTAAATAAGATCACGAAGGAGGATGAAACTTGGTCATCTGGAGACACATATCGGATCAAATATTGTAAAAAAAAACAAGAAAGAATACCCAACAGGGAAAGCCACGTTCCAAAAACGCAGCCTTCCCAAAGACACACACGAACAACACTCGCACAATACACACACACACACACACAAAATAAACACACAAGGACAAAACAAACAAATACAGGAACACAGTGGGGCAGCGCCTTGGAACGGTCAGTGGCAAAACCACCAACGTAATTCTAGAGGTCATATGTTCTACCTGATCTTCATAACACTTTGTGAGAATGATTCCCTCTATGAAATCTGAGTCAGCTATGAACTGAAACTGAGGTATTTCTAGATCACTAGGCCAAACCCTAGAAAAGAAATTGTTAACACTCTAGCTGCCATATTTTAAACTTGATCTTTATCAATTAGTGTCGGAATGTTCGTCTCTGTTCCTTTTGATAAAACAACTGAGAGAAATTAATTAGATATAAAAGAAATAAAAGCAACATTTAAGTTATATTGTTAAAACGACTTTTCAGAAATGCTTTTTGAAAATGGCGACATCTTGATTAAAACAAAAGAAATAGCTCTTGAAACATAGTGTTTAAGTGGTTTTCAACAAAAAACATCATACAAAATCAGATTACATCTGTTGCAAGAATGAAATTTTAGACAGCTGCATCTTATCCATATATATGTCTGTGAACATATTGCAGATAGCAATTTTGAAAATGACGGTAATGTTATAATAACTGTCTGAATAACAAAGCTCTTCATTCCCTTAGAATATACCTTCTTTAAATAAATATTAATTGATTTGTTTTTAATGATGAATAATAACAGTTGTAGCTTATAAATAGCTGTAGAAGTAACCTACTTATTGAGGTCATTTGAAAAGGTGGATAGCAAAATCCTCCGTAATATATTTATGTTAATATCAGCTGATTAATGTTACAGCTTTGTCCATTTGTATAGCTATACCGTTCCATATTTTAAAGTAGTCACCTGGAAAATTGTGGCCATATTAATTTGAATTGTCTGAGTAACCTAAATAACGTATTTGCTGATATCTATATTTTAAGTGCAGTAATGATCAACTGAAAATAGACCAAAAGCAATAGGGGTTAATTACTTCTTAATTGGGGTATCCATTCGACCTACTACTGCTGATTTATCGCATTTGCAATGAATTGTCAACACACCATAATGATGCAATGAAAATTACTTTATTCTATAGTCACAATACGAAAGCTAATGCTGAATCAGCTATTCTGCGCAATAAACACTCTTTTAATCAGTCAGCAAAATCCAAACGACGTCAGTAAGTTTTTAGAGACTGACAGTCGCAGCTTTTTATGGGACCAGTTCTTAAGTCTGCTAAAGGGACATTATTAGCAGAAAATTACATGAAGATTAAATGATTTTAAACAATTTATAAGCAACCTGATCTAAAAGTATATATATATTGTCGTGTTTAAACGTTGTTTCCATGGAATTCAATACATTTAAATCATATCAATTTTGTTGGTTTCCGCTTTTTGTGGACAGAAGCACTTAACTGCTTATCATTGATGGAAAGGAATGGTATAGAGTTTCAGTCTTAATCACCGACATTCAAAATCCCGTTGTTCTTCAATTACCAGTAAATGGTGCATACAACGTATTGTCAAAATACAAACAAGACGATAAAGGTACGTAACATTTGAGGTTGCAATTAGTATGTATTTTTCAAATTACGCTGAAAGAATATCTTCAAAGTTCAAGGCCTGTTCATTTTATGCAAGTGCTTATATATATAAACTGAATCTTAATATTCTTTTTATCAGACTGCCTCACTCCTGTAGATACCAAAATACTGTTGTTTTTTTTAGTGCGGACATCTTTAACTAATTCAATTTCAGTTTATAATTTGATAAAACATTTCTTGGCCGCTATTTGATATATTACATTACAATATTTGTATTCGGATCGGTTATACTATTGGTACATTTGTGCAATAATTTACTTCGCCTCTATTAATAATATATAAGATCATATACATCAAGAGGATTTCCAAGCTCTCGGCGTCTTATGCCTTTTTAGGTATAAGTAATCTTGATAAATGACGAATGACAACTTTTATAATACAAGTATATAGAGAATGTTGATTTGGTGATTTAGTGATTTTAAAAGACACTTAAGAAGGTTGTAAGAAGGTTGTTATTTGTACATATACTTCTAAGCTAGTTAATGCAGACGTATTTTATTTTGGAAAATGTATATATTTGTATTTTTTGAATATATTATGGCTGCTGTGTACATACAAAAATCTGAAATTTGTACCTTGTTGTATATCTGTTATATGATAATTTGTTAAATCAAGAGGTCAAGAGGTAGGCATGATGACGTGTTTATGACGTTTTTACTTTATTTTTCGTGGTCAATTTAAATACATTTTAAAACCTGATTTGTAAACATATACTACAAAGGTTTTGTCAATGAAAATTATATCCTTCTAACACGTTCGAATTACACCAGGAAGGGATACTAATCCGGAATAAAATGCGGTTTTAAATACGAGAGCGTAAACCGGAATAGCCAAAAGTATGTCATTTTGCGAAACGTGTCAATCCTTCTTTGTTTATAAAAAACAAAATCTTAAATGGGTTAAAATGTTTGGTACATATTTCTAGATTTTATTGTGACGTCACTTTTATGCTAGATGGCGCATGACTGTTAGATGAAACGTTCGTATTGTTAACTGAAATTAAACTTGGCCGATAGCGTATTACTGCGGTTATATAGAGAATAATAGGTTAGTGCCTTAGATGGAAAAGTTTATCTGGCGAGGTGGAGGAGGTTATCGGGTGAGCCGAAGGCGAACCGGATAACGTCCGGAGCCGAGCCAGATTAATTTTCTCCATCTCAGGCACTAACCTATTATTCTATTTATCTTGTCATTACTTCATTTTCCGATATTTGGCAATTTATTTTTTTTAAAAAATAAGTGTGCGACAACTGTTTTAATGACGTCATATTCGTAATGACGTCACATATAATGACGTAATCACCGACACAGTAATGTGGTTGCAATTAAAAATCGCAATAACTTCTTCGTTTTTGAATAAAAGCTCATTATTTGACCGCTCATTGTCTTAGTTCGGACATTTCCAACACAATGGTGATGGTTTCAATGCATTTTTTTTATGACAACAATATCGATCATAAGGTCACATGATCAACTGACAGTATATCACTGGTCACGCGTCAACTGACGGTATATCAAGTAAGATATACGGCACCCTGATATCGGGTCGAAAATACTGCAAGTGACAGGATAGAAGATTTTATCATGCAACTACTATGCAAAGTGCCTGATATCACTTGTCTTATATATTTTATTTTATTATCAGGTCATTGCCCTGATATCAAAATTAAGCTCCTCCCATATTGACAGACTAGTTTTTACATCAGTTTCCTTCCAGATTGAATTTTATTATAGAGAGAGTCCAGTTTCGATGTTGCACAACATTTTTTCTAAATACATTCTGTAATCTCAACAAATTTCCTTGAATATGGTTGTCTCTAATTTTATCACACAGACAATAGCATTGAATGACGTCATTGTGAAACGTTCATCATGACATCACAACGTTTACATGGATCGATTCTTGGAAAGGTTTACAATACACTTGACAATATATGATACTTATTCTTGATTTATGTCTAATTTAAGACATGCACATTTTATTAAGTATTAGCAAAACTATTTGTGTTAATTGTTATTCTTGGATCAGTTAATTATAATTCTTGGATCAGTGTAAATTTGGTGATTTTAAAATCTTTAAAATACTATTAAGTGAAATTTTCAGCGCTTTGGACATGTAGTAGTCTGAGTCAAATGTTTCATAATATGGAAATAAAGCATGTTCTGGTTTATTGAAGAGGATGGTTTTTTATTTTTACGCAGGTAAGAGTTTATTTCATTGCTATTTTTACAAGAATATCAGGAAGTCAAGAAACATTGTCGGAGTTGATTTCAGTATGGCTGCCATATTGTTTCGTTCAGATGTTTCAGGGGCGGGTGAATTTTCAAATCCGTAAAATATAAATTTAATTTTTTGGTTCAAAGGACATTTTGTTGTCATTTTTAAATATTACTATTACATACGTATATACAAATAACATGTATCAATTGACATATATTCAAAATCAGTCAGAGTACTTTTGTAAATAAACAAACTACGGCATCATTCTCCATATGAAGTACAAAATGATAATTTTGGCGGAATAACTATACCCCATCCAATATGAAGCTCATTTCTATACATTGAAATAGTCTTGTACATGTCGATCAACTGTGTTATAATACTAAAAACATCTTACAAGAAATGCAAATGCTGCAAACACCAGCCATAAATATTTACAAATAAGCTTCAAATAGTACAACAATCAATTCCATTTTTATACGTTTTTAGCTAATAAGGATCAAAAAAGCAAAAGGAATGTCTAAAGATAATAATGTTTCGGATAAAATATCAGCAACTTTGTGCAAAAATGTAATCAACGAGATTAATCTTAAACAAATTAAAGAACAGCAATGATATAGAACTAAAAAAAATAGCAATATATTTAATTTGTTGACATGGCGACTTAGTAGTAACAGGCTTGACTGCCACTCCAGAGGTCCGGGCTTTGAATCCCGGTTCAGGCACTGAAAATTTATGAGATGCTTTAGGTGTCGCCAATGTAGCTAAAAGGTCTGCACTCGCTCCTTCCAGAAAAGACAACCTCGCCAGTATCGGTCCTACAGTCAAACCAAACCAGGTTGATTTTTAATTATTATCTTCCATTATTTTCACACTACTTTAGTATGTGTTTGTACAAATTTATAAAGAATATTTACTCTTTCAAAATAGTAACTAAATAAGCAAACGATTTGTTGGGAATGATACAAACTTTTAACCTTATGCAACTACGTTCATAATATCTTAAGTATGTTGTGTTTGGTCTTATTTTGTCATTTTGTTTGTCCAAGTAATCCTCTTTTGGATCTTGTTTTAGCTAAATTTTATTAGAAGACAAGGAGAAAACATACATCGGACAAAAGAATTGTATTTTCCAGGAAGTACATGGATATTCTCAGACAAGATTTACATAAAACCCCATTAGGGTTTCAGCATAGTGGTAAAAAGACATGCAGACTTTAGAGTTTTGAACATAACAATTACTTGATTTATATAACTGTATATTTGAATATATCGGTACAAGGCATATACTCACTAGTCTCAACCTCATTTATCTTGAGGACTTTTCCCTATAACAATGCGGAATAGTAATATCTTACGCTCACCAAAGAGGTCAGCTTTTGAGGTAGGTCTGTGTCTCGTTATCCATCGTGCGTCGTACTGTTATAACTGTAGAGGTCATAATTTCAATTACGAAACTTGTCAGAATGTTACTTTTAATATAATTATGTTTGAAACAGTCACTAGAATAAATCAAAGGTAAACCTTGTTATCATTCCATAGTTCAAATTATCTACCTGATTTTCAAAAAAAAAACTTTTTCAGAATCTTTGCCTCTTTGAAATTAAGTTCATTAATGAAACTTTAAAAGTAGGTCATTAGGCCAAATCATACAAAAACCGTGTAAAATAGAAAAAGTGGAAACTCCACAGGTCGCTCAACACAACAAAAACGAAAATGTTGCAGGCTCGGTTTGATTGAGCCTGTTCATGGACGTAGCCACGCTTTCCATTTCATCTCTATAAAATTTAGGTCATGTTAAAAGCTGCAGTAACGATAATTTACTTGGGCAAATCAAGACAAAAACCTTGGTTGCTCTCTAAACGACACATTTCCCATGTGATCCACATGAAAGTTTCTTTGTAAGATCTAAGTCAGAACTGAAGCTTTATTAACTTTGATATTAATCACTTAGTTACATATAGGAAATCCTTGCTTACTGTCTTGAAGCTATCTTTTCTAATTTATCTTCATGAGAAGTTTTAAATATTTGTCTTTATTAATCTAAATAAAGTTCGAAACTCGGTTAACTACGTCAGATCACTGCACCTGTTAAAGTTGTACTTGATTCATATCAAAAAGTGTCAGTGTGTGTGTGTGTGTTTTAATGAAATAATGTCTGTTTGGAAATAATGCCATCTGGTGTAAGATCTTAGCCAGTAAAATGATACAGGACATTCATGGTTTTGTTTGTTTATTTCCATATTTATTTCCATATCTTTGATAATACTCTCCCCTTAAAACTTTTTTATTTCTGAGAGTAAGTATGCATTTCATATATTAAATGAAGTTTATTCAGTTGCCTGTGAGAATTATATGAATGTTTTTCATGAACTAAACTGAATTAAGCACCTACATCCTGTTAATTGCAAAGGATTGCATCATGCTTGACCGTATTAATATATCTGAATGAGATACTTTTAGATCATATTAGATGACAATCAGTGTCCTCTTTTGATTAAAATAGCGACAAACAGTTATCGTCAGCTGCCGTGAATATCTGAGTGTATATTAAGAATGCAGCATTGTTTCATTACAGCGTCATTAATAAAATGAATACAGCAGATTCTCACTTAATGACTCGTATCACAGTAATTGTTTGTATCAGGTGTAATGTAAAAGATATTAAGTTTTGATAAAAAAAAGCACTAAATGCACTCTAAGTTGTTTTTTGTTTTTTTTTTTCTTTTTTGTTATGTTTTTGTTAGGTTTTCTTGCGTGGAGGGGGTTGGCTTTTTTTTTTTTTTTTAGTTTTTGTTATTGTTGTTGTTTTGTTGCTTTTTTGTGGGGAAAGGGGGTGGACTTCCATTTTAATAAATTTTATTAAACGGACTTTGGATTTGTGTAATATTCTGTTATATATCAAAATATTTCATAGCAGTTATTGATCATTGCATTCTGTTTTTTTTTTTTTTAAACTTCTTTTCGTGTACTAAAGTGTCTTTGTCAACCGTTCATTTTATTCTCTTTTTTTTTACTGTAATGCGAAACGCTCTTTAATGAAACATATATTAATTATGAGACGAGGTTGACGATTTTTTTTAATTTTCAGATTTATACAATTTAAACGGTTCCAAAATTCAGAAAGTAGGAGGCGAACGACATTGACTATATTATTAGGTGTCGGGGAATTAACCTAAACTTTAAGTGCTGATTTATCGAATTTATAATGAATTGTCAGCAATCGTGATGATTCAATGAAAACCGCTTTATACGACAGTCACGATACGACAACCATTTCAACTATTTAGGAATTAAAAACTTTTTAATCAGTTCTGTTATTTATTTAGCAAAACTTCCAAACGACACCACTTTCCAGAATATTTATTAACTTTATGCTCGATTCTGCGGTTGTGGCATTGTCAGCAGACAATCGTATTAAACTTAATTGATTTAAACAATTTATAATCTACCTGATCTTCAAGTATATTGTATTGTTATGTTTAAGAGATGTTTCCATGGAGTTCTATACATTTAGGTTATATTAATTGTGTTGCTTTGAGCTATTTAACGATAGAAGCACCAAACAATTCAGTTTTGATTAAAACGGAATAATATTCAAATTCGCGTTGTTTTTCAATTACCAGTAAAAAAAAATCAAATTCGATCCTTGGGCAGGGCGTATGTTCTCCGTGACCATTTGATAAAAGACATTTTGTTTGAAATCATTCTTCCTCCACCTCCAATTCATGTGGGGAAGTTGGCAGTTACTTGCGGGGGAACATGTTTATACTGTTACAGAATCCAGAAACACTGGCTAGGTTCTCTGCCCGCCGTTACATAACTCAAGTACTATTGAAAAGGGCGTTAATCCCAAAACAATGTAATTCATAAAAAAACGATTAATCCTTAATCAAATAATTATTATATTAACTCCATCAATACAGCGATTAAATCAGCGACTCTAAAATCGCGCGTTATTTATATCCCAACTTTATTCGTGAAATGAACATGCACATTCTAAAGTTAAACAGCCTGAATACAGCAAACTACATTTAAACACAGATCTGTGTGCGTATTTGGTACATAAAACTCTTGCTTGTGTTGACCGCAAACACAAAACAGCTTGGATTAAAAACTACTCGTTTGTTACAATGCTATAAATCATTATGTTTAAACTTAATGACAATTACATAAAGTAATTCCATTTGATTTCTGATGTGTATCGAATTAAATTGAGATGTCTTTTTATTTTCAATGTACTCCATGTTTGTTATGCATTTTAATCTTTATATACATGTCTGTTTCTTGTGATTAGCATCTACTCTACTCCCACTCACACTCCCACTCCCACCCTACTCCACTCCACTCTACTCCACTTATTAAATATTGTTAAAATGTGTTTACACTGTAACGGAAGACGATAACAAATCAATATGACTGTCTACAAGGGGGTTTGAATTTATCAATAATTCCCAATGTCAAATACAGCGCATCCGCTTAGCTCAATAGGGAAAACGCACATTCATAGAGCGCCGGATCGTGAGTTCGATCCTTGGGCGGTGGGAATGATTTCCGTGACGACTTGATAAAATACATTGTGTCTGACATCATTCGTCCTCTACTTGATTCATTTGGGGAATTGGCAGTTACTTGCGGAGAACAGATTTTGACTGGTAGAGAATTCAGGAACACTGGCTAGGTTAACTGTCCGCCGTCACATAACCAAACTAATGTTGAAAAACGGCGTTAAATCCAAACCAAACTAAAAGACAATGTCAAATATCCCTTTGACTAGAATTCCAACTTTTACGAAGAACCATGTCTTAGAAAACAATTACTAGTATAACTGAATTGACCGGAAATCGCCTATCATTTCGTATTTGATTGTCTGTCAGCTTTTTTCCTCTTACAATTTATAACTCCTTGAACAATAGTTTAAAAACACGATTAACTTAGAACAATTCTAGCTTATGACTGACTACTACGAGGTGTGAATCAAGTCTGAGCTGTAATTCTCAAATGCGCGTGAAAAACACTATCAATATTGCCTTTAGAAAACACGTACTGGTTTTAAAAGGATGTTACAATACTTTTTTTCAGATCGCTTATACGTGTGATATAATTGCATAATAATCTTCTTCCAATTAACAATTTACAAGACCAAATAAATCAAGAGGAGCTCTAAGAATACCACGTCGCATGTCTTCTTGAGGTATATAATCTTGATAAATGACGCAAAGTAAATTTTACGAAACAAGTACATTGTTTAAGGAAAATGCTGATATAGTGATATTTAAAATCTTCGACTTAAGTCAAAACTTATACTTAAGATGCTTATGAATACGGCCCCAGATTAATAAAAGCAATCAATACTAATGAAGTTAATACTTGCAAACAAATATCACACTTCGTAAACTTGAATCCATTTCTATAAAAGAGAACGGTGTTGTTTCGCAATAAGCAGGGAAAAAGTTTTATTGGCATCGTGGTAGAGATTCTATTACTGATATAAAGCAGTGGTGATAACAAATATCAATTACGCCTAATACTCTCTGATACTTGCCGCTTTTAGTTTATATGACTCTTTAATTAGAACAGCACTGAATGGGAAGTATGTAAGTTTAATTTTCTTCTTCTCTAGGTATTCTTTTGTTCTGTTTTTTTTTAACATGTTGGCGAATGACGTAGCAGATTTACTGATAATGTATTTTAAATAGGACACAGTGATTTTAGATATAACTAGACACACATCACGACATGGTGATATCCTTTGTTACGAACACGATTCGGATGCTTAGTAAACACAGTAATCACAGGAACGTTAAGGTCAAATGGCGAGATACGTTTTGTATAAAGTACCGATCAAGATATTTTTGGTAATTATAACTTCAAGTTGTCTTAAACAAGAACCATATAAATTTAATGTTTTAAAAGTCGCTGATTAAATCATATAGAATTTATCAACTATCACAACGGCAATTTTGAAGTGCAGTGTGGCACGCCGTTAAAAGTTTTCCCATACTTCGATTTAGTGTTGTTATATTTTATGGTCTTTTTGGACCCTTAAATCCATTCAATATCTATGTAATAGAGTTCCGTTTAAGCCGGTGATTGGGGGAGCATGAGGTGTTGCACATTCCATTGCCTCTATTGAACAACATGACTCAAAAACCGATTATTTTGCTTGGTTGCATTCTATGCTTCCAAAGGCTCTCCATATAGAATTTATTGATCTCAACAAATGTCATAATTTTACATCTTGACTAAGATATTTTTTAAATAAATTATACTTTTTGCACAATCTTATCAAGAAAATTCGTATGTTTGCGATATATTCCCATTGAAACCGGATTAATTAGTCAAATATTATTTTCATACGCTAAAATATCCAATGGACGTTATTCAGTACAGTACAATTTAATCGTTTCTAAAGTAAATTTGCCTTCTCATAAACTGCCATTACATAATACCGGCAATTTATCGTTTTCCAAACAAAAAACAAAAATCTTAATGATCATCATAGCTGCCTAAATTCAGTTTTTACAGTTGAGTTACATTATTTTCTGGCAAATTCTTCCTTGTCATATTTTAGGTTGAAAAAGGTCAAAACAGTAAATGCCAAACTCATATCACTGATTTCCATACTTACACAAGCTACAAGTTTTAACCACTTCACCTTATTTTTATTGTAAAATACATTGTTTTAAATCATTGGTATTCCTTTATATGACTACAACAATTTGTAAATATAACAACTAAAGTTTTATATTAATCAGAACGAAGGCTTACATGATATCCTCAACTAGTAATAAACAGTTGTCTATGAGAACGTTGGAACAATAGGACATCGGAACCAGCTACTTCGAGTTTACTGGAAAAAGACATCATCCTGTCGTGATATATTGTAGTAAAGTAGTGTAGTGTTGAACAATTAAATGTCAACGATCTATTCTGAGAATGAACAGAAAATACATAGCCTTTAGTTTTTCAGTGGAAGTGAAAATAATTCGAAATTCCATAAAGGATCATCAGAAATGATAATGCGGATGTGTGAAATACTGCTATTATTTCATAATCGTAAAGATGACATTTAATGCCAACATGAATTTATAAAGAATAAAGGGATGTTCCTGTGATAACATACCTACATATATAGAACTGTTCAGAAAAACAAAACATTATTTTATTAATAACAATTATTCAGCCCTTTACAATTAGGCGCAAGGCGCAAATCTTTCCTGGTTTTGTTTGTTTATGTTGAATTTAGAGTAAAATCGACACTATTTAGGTCACATCGCGAATTTTTCCAGCTTTTGATGATGAGGACGACCATTGTTTCAGGTGCGGGCGTGCACCTTAGTAAAACAACCAACTTCCCGTTTGCCAGCTGGATTGTTTTCTTACATAAAGACTTTTACATGCGATGTGGGGCATCGAAGTGATTTGAAGTAAGCGATCACGGGGACCTCCTCTTTCCTTTTTGATTGCATCTGATGGAACAGGTGATGATCTCAATAAAAGAAATTCTTAAAGCCCACTGGGGCGAAGATACCTTGATAAATTTCCATAGGTTCTGTTTTGTTGGACTCGAAATGGTATTTCTCTTGTTGCTCTGCCTGCTGGAAAGGCGACGAGTACATGCGCACACGTTTCTTTACGTTTTTATACGAGGAATTCAGAAGGGCCTTAAGGTAGTTCTGCACGTTTGGATCGGAAATTTTTCTACAATGTAGAATTTGATTAAACTCTGATTTTTCAAAACTTCAGAATATACCTACAACTTTCAGCAAATAAAAAAGATAGGGTCGTGTGCTTGATTTTTTGCTAGACTGATTTGAACAATTTGGACCTCACGCAATATTTCATAATGGGAGTCTATGGAAAAACCATTACTTTCATAACATTTTCGCGAATAGAATTTTTCCTACAATGTAGATTTTGGTAAAACTTTTCACAGTTGTAAATAAACACATGACCTATAATTTGGTGAAATAAAATGTTTAGGTCCATGTGCTTATTTTTGAGATATTTGACCATGATTAAAGTGCACCGGACATTTCACGCTAATTTCAATCATTATTTTGATTATTTTAACGTGTCATATGTTTTAATATCATATTCTGACTTTAGAAATATAGCAACAGTGCCATTGTAACGAATTTACTCAAAGATTTCAATTAATTCTTAAAATAATTTTTATTTCCGTACGCCGAATCCAGGCCTTTTTCTACGTTTTCTGGATAAATGACGTTACGCCACCACTTCCGGTCTATTAAACGTGCAGAACTACCTTAAGTGAGACTATAGAAAAATAGTGAGACTATAATGAATATAGTGAGACTGTAATGAATATAGTGAGACTATAATGAATATATTAAGACTATAGAAAAATAGTGAGACTATAACGAATATAGTGAGACTGTAATGAATATGGTGAGACTATAATGAATAATAGTTGATTAGAATTTAGTAAGAGCCTTTTTGTTTGTCTGTCTCTTAAATAAACTATTTTTATTGAAAATTCTCATCACTTAGGAAACAAATCATTCCCAAGCTGTCACATCCAATGGGTAATGAGAATCAACGTTATGTATATTTCAACGTGATTAACAAGAAAGTTTTTATTAATGTTTGTTTTGTTTATTATGTCGTATGCGATTTAATATAGTAGATGATAATCGGTTTATTTATTGCTGTGATAATTCAAGATGATATACAGAAAAACATGACATGAACACAGTCTATTTCTTTGTTAGTTCTTTTTATGAATATTGCAAGACTAAATATACATCTTATCAGGTTTTAACCTGACAGTTGTGCTTGACATTTCAAATTGGTGTATTTCTTTTGAAAACTAATTTATCTTTCGTAACGATGCGTGATAAAATGTGCAATAACTATACCCCGTCAGTAATGAAGCTCCGTTCTATCCATTTAAATAGTCTTGCACATGTTATATACTTTTTAGAAAATAAGATGTTTCCCATACAGAACCAACAGAGCAAACATCTTACAAGAAATACAAATCCTTTGTTGTTTAATCTGGCCATAACGCCAGCCATAAATATTTACAAATAGGCTGCAAACAGCGCAGCATCGATTTCAAGGCACAGTTATGGCTAATAAGAGGAACAAATATCTTATATGGATGAAATGAGCAAAAGTGAATGTCTGAAAATAGTAGACAATTTCGGATAAAATATCAGCAACTCCATGCAAAAATGTAATTAGCGAAATTAACCTTAAACAAAGCAATCCATAACAATATACTTAAATTTAGTGGTTACAATTTTGACTGTAAACCAAAAACTCCGGGCTTCCAATCCCGGTTTTCTGAGATACTCTTAAGTGTCTCCAAGCTAACTTAAAGGTCAGTACTGGTTCTTTCTAGGAAAGATGGCATCGCCTGTATCGGTCTTACAGTCATTGCTTCAAACAGAAACATTTTTAATTATTTTCTTCTTTTACTCTTCCACCTTTTAAACATCAATTCTGTATTTTTGTAGCATACATTTACAATGGATATTTACTCTTTTCAAAATGATAAGAATAATTTTGGGGAAAAAAACGTCGTAACATTAAAGTGATGTAAAAACATCAATGCGTTATAGACTTATATATACACCACTCATTTATGTTACCAGAAAAAAAGTCATAAAATTATATTGGTTGTTTATCTTTAATCAAAAGCTGCAGTGGTTAGTGTGTGCATGCAAAAGGTTTGTTGGGAATAATCCAAATTTCTGACGTAATGCAAGGACTTTCATAATGTCTAAACAATATTGTGTTTGGTCTTATTTTGTTATTTTGTTTGCCTACGTAATCCTCATTTTGAATCTTGTTAGCTTTAATGGATTAGGAGACAAAGAATCAATCGAATGAAAGAACTGAGTTTCAAAAAATAAATAAAAATATTTTTCATGGATTTACAGGAATATTATCAGACAAGAATTACATGTAAACCCATTATGGTTCCAGCATAGGAGTAAACTTTCATATATTTTAAATGTATAAACTAAACTTGCAGGTGTAAGTGTTGCGAATGTGACAATGATGTGATTTATACAACTGAATATTTGAATTAATCAGTTGGCTACATACTCAATCGTCTCACACTCACTAACCTTGAGAACTTTTTCTTAGTACAATGTTATGTTTTTATTTAAGTTGACAGCCACTAGAACAAGACATATGCAAATCTTGTTATCACTCTAGGTCAAAATGTCTACCTGTTTTTCATAAAACTGTGTCAGAAACTTTGTAACTGTAACATCCAGATAATGCATGAAACTGGAATGTCTTAAGTCAAATGTAGGTCAATAAGCCAAATCGTACAAAAATCGTGTGAAATCTATAAAGGCCATATTTTTTAATTGATCTATAAATTCTAGGTCATGTTCAAAACTGCAATACCTGAGGTAAATATAGTGTACTAGGTAAAATCAAAGAATACCTTTGGTAACCCTCTAGAAGCCATATTTTCTACGTGATCCTCATTTAACTTTTTCTGAAAGTGTGCAGTAATGAAATTTATGTCTACTTGGAAGCAATATCATCTTAGTCAGTTAAGTGATACAGGATATTCATGGCTCTTTTTGTTCATGTCCAAATGTCATATATATTCAGTTGTCTATCTGAATTGGGAGAGCGTTATGGACGTATTTAACGAACTAAAATTAATTAAGCACATACATCCTACTAACTGATAAAGATGCTATCGTGTCTTGAACCGTACAGTAATATCTGAATGTACTTTTAGATTATATTAAGATGCCAATCAGTGTTTTATTTTGATGAAAAAATACAACAACGGAACTAGTTATCGTCAGATGCCGTGGACATCGGAGAGAATATTTAGTATGCAATGAGTCGTATAAAAGTAATTGTTTTATATCAGGTAAAATCTATGTCATTAAGTTTTAATAAAAGGAAGCACTATGTGCACTCTTTTTATTTTCTGTTTTTTGGGGTTTTTTTGTTGTTGTTTTTTTTTTTTTTTTTTTTTTTTTTTTTTTTTTTTTGCTTTTGTTTTTTGTTGTTATTTTATGTTAAAACAAACTTAGGAATTTGTGAATAATCTGTTATATACTAAAACATTTTAAAGGCGTCTCAGTGAAAGCAGTCTAGAGATACACCGTTGAGCGTAATTAGACAAAAAAACAGAACTTTGTAAGCAATCATTGCAAATTGAGTAAGTTTAAACGTATAATAACATTACCGCATGCAGAATGACAGTAGATCGGATTGTCCTCAAATTTGCCCAATCATTTTCAGAAACCTGAGATTGTTATAAATGAGACCTTCTCAGCTAATGCGTGTAAACTTCTAAAATTAAGTGGTCAAACACAATGTAAATTTTTCACATCTTCATTTTCCTGGGGCAAAACATATACCCAGAACTATTTCATTTATGGTTCCTGCATATTACGTAATATAGAAAACGAATTTGCATTCAGGCACGAAGAATACTTCAATAACTAAGAGGTATTTTTCGTTCCAGAAAATCCTTAATGTCGATACTCTTATCTATTGACTAAAAGAATGGTTCCCAATGAGAATTCTAATGACTCGACACAATTTATTTAATTGATCAGGGTAAATTAGTGTAAGTTCACATCGTATCCATAAGATTGTATTATGTATTAGATTGCGATATATGTTTATATATGTTTGTCAGATAATTTCAGAACTGGAGAAAAAGTAAAACATATCTGAAAATTACCTTTATACCATTCATCTACACATCAATAGGAATCAGTCCAGTACTTAACAAACAATGAGTATACTACTCAAAGACTTTTCATCAGTTGTATAAAAAAGTGAATGAGGAGTAGACATATAAGATACACATTTCCAAAGAAAGTTGGCCATTTCCAAAATTTCATTTATTCCATGGTAACATCAGAATAGTTATCTCTTCATACATCCCGTAAGGGGACTTATGGCAACACAGAACTTGAAAATATTAAAACATCAGTCAGTACATATTGTGTATTAGAAGATATGGAACGAACAAGCATGTTATTTTTATTTTCATTTTCCTTAAATATCTTATTCCATTGATTAAAATACACAACGTTAAATATGCCAAAACTTCTATAGAACAAAAAAATGAAAAATTACGACATGTGTTTTCTTATTTCGTAAATTTCCATTGATTTTAATTCAGTTTCTGTTTCTGTTGGTGGATATAATGAAATAAAATCCCAGTAAAGATAAAGCGAAAATGTTATTTCATAAAATTCTTGATGAATGCTCTCAAATGCATGACAAAGAAATACAAACAGCCGTTTTATTGACAACAGCAAATGCGTATCAGTAAAGTTCATTCTAGCTAAAGGTCGTACTATGATGCTTTTTTATTTGTAGTTACAGATTCAAATCTTAAACACACTTTATTCAAATTTAGGACATTTACAGTATTTGTCGAAAAGCTAAAACATGAGAAGAAAAGTGAATTCATGAATTCGGGAAAGAGTTTCTAAAATAGCTTACTAGCTTACTAATCGATCCCTTGCTTTTGTAAAATGTATTGTAATCACATGTTTTTTGTTGAATAAAATATTGTTTAAACCAAGAAAAGTGAATATAATTTTACAAACAAAACAAGCACAATTTGATATACAAATCAAATGTTATAGTTCTACACAAAGTATAACAATCAATCTTTAAGAGATTTTATTACCCGATATTTTGGTGTTCATCTTAGACTTCGTTTTAAATATATGTTCACGGAACTGAAAATTACCAGGTATGATTCATGCCGGTACTGGATATTCTCATGTCAGTGTATTTCTATCTTCCTTTGGTATTCCTTCGAACGTATGGTGGGGACAAAAGGAACCGTTATAGAAAATAATACTGCACTTGGCTTATGTGCACAAGCCGGGAGCTGGAGAGGAAACAGGCAGATGTTCGAACTTCCTCGCCGGAAGTGCAGTTGGCCAGTTCATGTGACGTAGACCAGATGCAATGGATATATAAAAAACGCAGAAAGCGGTATGTATTCTCAATACAAATGCAGTTATTTCGATCTCGATAACTGAATGCAGTTTTTATATAGGTCCTATTAAAACTGTATATAATCGGGACTAAAAGTGCAATTTGGAAATATAAAGACTGACTCTTTTGTCTTACACACATTAGTAGCAGCCATGTAACATCCTTGTAACAGCTTTGGTACATCTATTTAACAGTACCTAGGACGTTTTCTGGTCAAAATTAAGTAACTTTTTGTCTTCTAATAGACACCCCTTCTCAGACACACCTAAAATAAGTAGCATTCATGTAACATCCTTGTAACATCCTTCTTATATCTATATAACACCATTAAAGACTTTTATCGGCCGAATTTAATAAAAGGGGTGTAACAAAAGAAACAAGTAACATAAGTAACATCTATATAACACTACTAAAGACTGTTTTTACCAAATTTTAGAAATGGATATATTAACAAAGTAATAGTTGCAGAGAAACACAAGTTAATTTTAACTGTGATGACGAAACAACTTGGTTCCGAAACGATGACTCTAAATCGTTTCACTCTATTAAGAAGTGAGAGGTGAATGGCAACCACTAAATTATTTAGTGTCATTGAATAAGTGCTAGGGGTATTAATCTGAACTATAAGTGCTGATTTATTGATTATTAACAGATCATGATTAACAGATGATGATGATGCAATGGCATCCGCTTTATACCGCAGTCAGGATACAAAATAAAAACAGTTCAACTATTCAGCAAAATAAATACTTTTTAATCAGTACTACCATTTCTAAAGCAAATTTTCTAAATGACCTCAGTTTCTAGAATTTCTATGGACTAGATTCTCGATTCTACTGTAGCGACATTATCAGCAGACAATCTAGACAATCGTATTGAATTTAATTAATGTTAAACAATTTATATGTTACCTGAACTTCCACCTGTCGTGTTTAAGAGATACTTCCGTGGAATTCTATGCATTAAAGTTATATTAATTCTATTGGATTGAGCTATTATTATAATTTCAGTCTTCATTACCGACATTCAAATTCTCTTTGTTCTTCACTTACTAGTAAAAGGAAGTAGCAAAAACGTGCAATTGGCAGTAGCTGAAGTAGCAGTAGCAGTAGTACAAACGTGAAATCGGCAGTAGCAGTAGAAGTAGCAGCAGAAGCAGTAGCAAAAACTTGGAATTTGCTGCTGTAGCAGAAGCAGCAGAAGCAGAGGCAGAGGTAACAGTGGCAAAGTAGTAGCAGTAACATTAGCAGCAGTAGCAGTAACAGTAGCAGCAGTACTAGTAGCAGTAGAAGCAACAACAATAGCAGTAGAAGCATCAACAATAGCAGTAGCTGCAGAAGCAGCACTAGCAGTAGCAGTAGTAACAGTAGCAGTAGCAGCAGCAGCAGCAGCAGCAGAGGAACAACAGTAGCTGCAATAGAAGTAGCCTGCTCTACTGCTACTGCTGCTACTGCTGATCTTGCCTCTGCTGTACCTGCTACCGCTGCTACTGCTGTTCTTGCTACTGCTGCTTCTGCTGCTCCTGCTACCGCTGCTACTACTGCTCCTACTTCTGCTGCTACTGCTGCCTGCTACTGCTACTGCTGCTTCTGCTTCTTCTACTCCTGCTGGTACTGCTACTTCTACTGCTATTTCACCTGTCAATTTCACGTTTTTACTACCGTTACTGCTGCCAATACTACTGACGATTTCACGTTTTTGCTACTGCTACTGCTGTTACTGCCACTTTCGATTTCGCGTTTTTGCAACTGTTGCCAAAACTACTACTACTGCCGGTTTTACGTTTTTGCTATTGTTACTGCTACTGCTACTGCCAATTTCACGGGTTTTTTTTTTGGCTACTGCTACTGCAGATTCTGCTACCACTGCTGCTACTACTTCTACTGCTACTTCGTTTTTACTGCTATTGCTGCTACTGCTACTCCTACTGTTATTGCTACTGCTGCTCCTGCTACTGCTTCTACAGCTACTGCTACTGCTACAGCTGCCACAGCTATTGCGAATTTCACGTTTTCGCTTCTTCTACTGTTGCCACTGCTACTGCTAATTTCACGTTTTTGTTAATCATACTGCTACTGAGGCTACTGCCGTTGCCAATTTCATGTTTTCGCTTCTGTTAATACTGCCACTACCCTGCTATTTTCGATTTCATGTTTTTGCTACTGCTACTGCTACTGCTACTGCCAATTGCACGTTTCTGTTACTGCTACTGCTAATGCCAAATGAACGTTTTTGCTACTGCTATTTCTTCTACTGCTGCTACTACTATTGTTGTGTGTACTCCTTCTGCTGCTGCCAATTTCATGTTTTTGCTACTGCTGCTATTTCTACTGCCGATTTCATGTTTTTGCTACTGCTACTGCTACTGCTACTGCTACTGTTGCTACTGCCAATTTCACGTTTTGCTACTGCTACTGTTGTAACTGCTACTGCCAACTTCCTTGAAAACTGGTAATCGTAAAAACAACATTAACTTCATTAGCTACTGCTACCATTCTTCTTGCCGATTTCATGTTTTTGCTACTGCTACTATCGCAAGAGCTACTACCAACTTCCTTGAAAATTGGTATTGTTGTGTATCGCCTTGTGTACTGGCGTATGGATCATAATTTTTGGCGTATTTTACGCCGGGACGCCGCTTAATGGAAGCTCTGTTACTAAAAACAACATTTACTTATTTTTCGTATCGGTATAGATTAAAACTATGATATTTTCATTTTGAATTTCATCGTGGGTGGGTCTTTTTTAGCTGTTGTATTTATTATCAAGATTAGTAATTGCAGATTTAATGTGATTTTCTTATAACTGTGGAAAGAAATCTCATATTTTGTATTAAGCGACTGCAAAACTGCCAATATAAGGATTGGATTTTTATCTTTATATGCGTTTTTACTGGTGAAATCCACATTGGGACTTCTGGCAAATCATTCAAGTATCGCTAGGATTTAACAGAAGTCCCAATGTGATTTATAAAAAATATAACACGATCAATTCTTAATAAAATGATCAATACAGCGATTTCATCAGGAACTCTTTTACAAAAAGCGTGCTTTATGTATGCAATCCCCATAATTTACATACCAACTATATTTATAAAATGTGCATGCACATTCTAAAGGTAAACAGTTAAAAATATTTGGACCAGTATACAGCAAACTACTTTTAAACAATTCCGTATGCGTATTTGGTATATAAACATTTTTGCTTGTGTTCATCGCAATGTCAAAAAGAAGTACTAATATTACCTTCGATTTAAATCTGTAATTTCTGGTATATACAATGTATCAGTTTGACTTATGATGCCTTTTTCATGTTTTAAGGATGAACGATCAAATTCTTTCTATAATTAAGAAAGTTTTTCATACTCTGTGGGCTTGAAAAACATTAGTATCTGAGACATATAAGAGCAGAAAATCAAAGGTCACCGCACTTGTTGTTATCCTTATAGGGCATTTTCTTCACCAACTGTATAAGCATCTTTCTATTACCTCTCTTTCGGCGATATATGACCATTTTGTGTCGATTCGCCGTAAAACCCAATTCACTCTATTACCTCTCATGAACACACACAATCAACCATGTCTGCTTTTTTGCTCGATTGCATTCAATTGTTCCAAAACATCTTCATATAGATTTTATTGATCTCAACAAATGTCATGATTTCATGTCTTGACAAAGACATATTTAAGTAACAAAGTATACCGTTTATACCATCTAATTAAGAATATTATTTGCGATATATTCCCATGGATATTTGCTGAATTATTCGAACGGAATTTTCAAACGGTAAAGCATTATTCAATACAGTACAAGTATTTTCATTTCTGTAGCAAATCTAGCATTGTCATAAACTGCTACAATATCCTATTCATGAAAGATGCCGGTAATTTATTGCATTCAAACATCTTGGAAATATTAATGATAACCATAGCTTGCTACAGAGGCTCCGTTGTTTAGCATTACGTAACATATTCCAGGGTGAAAAGATGTCTGAAAACAATTAATGACAAATTCAGATTTCTGGTTTCTATACTCACACAAGCTGAAAGTCTTCGATCGCTTTCTCGTTGAAAATACATTGTTCTAAATTGATTCTTTTATTTCAAGTTATTCGTTTTCCTTGGTATGAGTACACCAAGTTTTAAAACTAACTGCTAAAGGTTTTGATATTAATCAGAACAAACGCCTACAAGATATACTTAACAAGAAATAAACAGTTGTCTATAAGAACTTTGGGAGAAAGGGCATCGGAACAACCTGTAGTTAAGCAGCTACATCAAGCTTATTGGAAAAAAAAACATCATCCTGTCGTGATATATTGTAATAAATGTACAGTTAAATGTCAACGATCTATTTTGAGAATGAACAGAAAGTACATAAGCTTAGATTTTCGGAGGAAGTGAAAAATAATGCGTATTTTCAGAAAGTACCATTAGAAATGATATCGCGGATATTTCACAATCATAAAGATGAGATAATGTCAACATAGATTTATCAAGCATAAAGTTAACTTCCTGTGAAAGCAGATCTACAGTACTGTTCTAACAAACACAACAGTGTTCATATTCATTGCGCAATAACAACAGTTAGACGCAAAGCTATTCTCTATTTTGTGTTTAGAGTAACGCCGACACAATTTAGGTCATATGGCGAGTTTCCGGCAATTGATAATGAGGAAGACACCATGTGCACCTCCAAGCTTTGTTTCAAGTACAGGCGGGGGTACCTGTGTAGAACAGCCATTTTTACGTAAGCCAGCTGGATGTTTTCCTGACAAAGAATTCTACACCGTGTGAGGTATCGAACCCATGTGAGAAGCAAGTAATTCAAGTCAACAACCTTATCAATTTGACCAAACAGACCTTTCCTCTTTGAATGTGTCTGGTGGAAAAGGTGATGGTCTTAATTAAACGAAGTTATTAAAGCCATATGGGGCGGTACTGGTTTCATAAATTTCCTGTGTCTTCTGCTTATTCGGACTTAATGTTTCCTTGTTTTGAATCAAACGACATTTTGATACTTCTCAAACAATTTGAGCATCTTTATAACAGGATCAAAGCAGGTATTAAATAAGAACGCATTTTAAAAATAACTTGAATTTACGTTGTTCCTATTTTACATTTTATTAACTACATAATATATTTCACGGAAATTTAATTACATGGTAACAACGCGGTCCAGGCAACTCTTTCTTTGAATGAGAATAAATTTAATGAATAATACTTGAAAATGTCTTCAGAGAGAAATCTACTATTCTGTTTATCTGTCTCTTAAATTAACTGTTCCTGTTGAAACCTCTCATGACTTCAGACACAAATCACTCCCAAGATGTCACATCTAATGTCCACTGAGAATCAACGTTAACTGTATTTAAATATGATTAACAAGAAGGCATCTATCTATTTTTGTTTAGAATATCGCATGTAAAGTACAAATGTAGATGATATTCATTTATTTATTGCTGTGATTTTTCAAGATGTTATACAGCAAAATACGAACAAAATGCAAATTTCTTTTATTTACGAAATAATAAGTTCCTAAACGTGGATTATCGTAGAATAACCCGAGTTTTGAGTTCTTATGCGTAAGAATATATCACGTAGGCCGTAGGCCTGAGTGATATATTGTTTCGCATAAGAACAAAATACTCGGGTTATTCTATGATAAATCACACTTGGGTCAGATGACGTCATTGCACGCGAGTGGTTTATTACAGAATAACTCGAGATAAATTTTGTTTACAGTATGTAGGTTACTTGTTGGTCTTGTTAGAATTGAAAAACTATTAAACAAAAAAAGTCTCTATTTAAAGTCTAAAAAGTTATTATTTTACAACCGCACTCGACATTTCAAATGGGTGTATTTCTGTTGAAAGTAATTTATCAAACTAGGATATGCCTGTTTACAGTTGGATAAATGCATATGGAGTAAAACAAAGACAATTTTAGCTAAATAAGGAAACCGTTACGAGAGTTGTATATTTCATTTTCTCTCGTAATATATTTTAAATAAAATTTAAAAATAAATAGTTTTCAATACTTGATTTGTCTCTTCTAGTCTCTGTTAGGTAAATGAACTGAAGACGTCTGCGTGTACCATGTTATTAACCTCAACTGTCAGTACTGATTTATCGACTTTATAATGCCTCGCCAACCGTTCATGATGATGCAATGTACAACGACCACAAAGAAGAATACAAATTAAATTGCACAGCAATGGATAATTACCCTTATATAATAGGTTGTGTCATTTCTATAGAGAAAAACAGTGCAACAATCTGAATTTAACATTTTGATATAATATCGTCATTAGCTGCTAACTATATCTGATCTTAAAGTACTACTAATATATTATCATATTTGACTTTATGTTATGTTATTTTTGTTGGCTTGAACTTTTATCGTTTTTAAAAATATAGCATGGAATTTCCACCTCCATAATCCATTCTCAAATTCCCATGTCCTGGTCAATATATGATGGCAAAAAAACGTACAGTTCTGATAATTATAACATAATTAACTTCTTAATTTTATCTACGTTTTTCTATTAACACGATTTGAGTGAACATTCAGTAGCCTTTAGAATGGATATTTTCAAACAAGTCTGAAATCAAATGTTTTTATTTGAGATACAAATCCTAACAGGTATTCTCATTCTTTGCTTTCAAACGAGAAACCTCAATTTCTTCCCATAGTTTGACTGAATGTTATACAAGGATCTGATAGATAAGAATCTCTAGGTTTGGTCACGTTATGTACTTTTGGTACATATTTGCTTAACAATACTTCTAATGCAATACCTTTATTCCCGACCCCTTTACACCCATCCCCAAACTCCCCCTTAAGATATTATGGCAATATCTTTCATACTTTTGAAAAGAAAAGTTTCGAAATTTCTTTCACGTAAAGATATGATGGTTAAGGTATATAAAAAATTAATATATCTAGTAAAGCTATGACCTCCTTTTTTAATACATCAACTTAATTTTTCAAAGTCATAAAGTTTTACATATAATACATATAAATATCTAGACTGTAAACAGCTGAATTCTTCGTGTGAGGAATTCATCCAGCTGCCTTACGGAAGGTCGATGGTTCTACCCGGGTGCCTGTTCGTGTTGAAATAATGCACTGAGGAGCACCTGGGCTCTTCTTCAACCGTCACAGCTGCGAAGTCACCATATGGCTTATAATTGTGTCGGTGCGACTTTAAACCAACCAAACAAACAAGACTTAAAGAGCAAAATTTCAATATAACGTAGGAAAGAATATCATGACAAACATTCAAAGAAAATTTTCACTTTGAAGTCGGATGTTTGATCATATAAAGTGAAAACATTGCTGTAGAAATTGTTAATACTTGTTAATTATGTGACGTCTGAATATCAAGACGTGTTAATATAGGGATACGTGACTACAAAAAGCTGTAAATGAAACTGCAAAACAATAACAAAAGCAATCAATAACTTACCTTCCCTGGATGTGAAACCATCACTATAATACGCCTTGCAGACGTATAAAGAACACAGAGATGCCATAAAGAAAATTGTCAAATACATTGTAAATGTTTTAAAAGATATCTTGATTTATTTCAAAATATGTAAATCCTCATTCTGTTTAATGTCTTAATTTAATCCAGGCTCAACATGTTAGCGTCAACCTGGCTTTCTTGACACTAGCCAGTAATGCTTACAAGATTGCTATAAATACAATACTATGTACTCATTGAATGGCAATAATTGCTACAATATCACTGCTTTTAGCAAGAAGCACTTGCGACAATAATGGATTAGCACAATCAATATTTTCATGCAATGGCTTATGTCTGATCAAGGAAACAATTTAAATCATGAAATCATGACGTTCCGTTTTAGAGAAAAGACATGAACATTCTAATTTTCAAAATTTAGTAACATAAAAGTAAGCATTATTATGATTTGCGCTGTAAACTTAACGGCTCATTATACATCGTTTCAGCGAGCAAGTGAGTATCATTAAAGCTAGTCGGGCATCTTCAGTTACTTACAGTAATTTCACCTTGCATGTTACTCAGAAATGCGTTGATTTATTTATTTATTTATTTATTTGGGTTTTACGGCGCACCAACACAGTATAGGTTATATGGCGCCAAACCGGACTACAAATTCTGGTTTTACACATCGAAATAAAAACATGAGGTATGGAATCAAAATTTGCATACCTGCTGGAATCACAGAGTTACAGCAAACCAAGTGTAACCCTATAGTCGCTCTTATCTGCATGTAAGCTGTCCATCTTCTACATAGATCGCCGAACCAATGGCAAATGCGTTCATACAGCTACGAAAAGAGATACTGACGGCTACTGTGAGTATATGCATTTAGAAATTTTGAGATACAGCAATACGATCTATAATCTTCTTCTATAAATAGTACTATACTAATTGATATTATTATCACTCTTTCTTGCTAATTTGCCTCAAGTTAATTAAAGGGCGTTATCGCAAGATTTCACAATTTGGCTTCATTGAGAAATTGTACGCGGTAACTCGTGCTAATCACACAGTGAAAACAATCGCTTTATGTCCAGACAATTCATTCATAGAACGTAGTGTTCGTCTTCTTTTTAATTTTTACAGCGGAAACGGATACTTTATATAATATGTTTCTAAGTACGATTTGTCTTGAAAATTTTAAAGCGTTCTGAAATCTAAGGCGATACGTGTGGTGAGAGGATTTTCCAATGATACCAGTTTGTTTACGACCGAGAATCTACAGTGCAAGTTCTCTAACATCATTTATAATAAATATTAGACAAGAAATAAATATACCCTAAAGGGTCAAACAATGATCCAAACTGTAGGTTTGCAATTTCAATTCTAAACCAACTTGTTTTTGATGCATGGCATAAAAATTCTATTTGTTTTAATTGTCTCAATTTTATGCGTTTGGGGACCAAGCCTGAGAAAAAAGTACACTGGATTTTCTCGTTTATAAAACATAAATATGATTCTCCAGGAACTGCGTGGACATTATCTAACAAGAGCTAGCTCAACATATAGTTAAATTTTCTCATTTTAATTGAAGGCGTAAGAATCTTTTTTAATGACGTGGTTGATAGAACTGGATAAATCTCTATTTATGACGGGTGTGATCAAGACAAACTCGCCTTGAAGGATTATTGTAACGTTGCGTACGTTGTTGGTGAACATCGGGAATTTGTAAGTTTCTAACACTTCAATGTTTCATAAAATTCGTTTTAGAAATACGGCTGTTTATATTCTTATATCACAAGAAAGGCAAAACAATCGCCCTGTTAGTAAATGTGATCGCATTTACGTTTGATAATTAGTAAAAATTTAATTCGACATAGAATCATAGAAAACAACACAAAACGTCATGCAAGATGTAACAGATTTTTTAAATGCGCATTATTTAACGGCTTGGTAAATTCATAATTTTTTTTCGTCAAATAAGAAGACTGGGTGACGTGACGTCAACTATATTTGACGTCATTTCAATCATTTGCTGTTCAATACTTCCTATAACAAACAAGAAGCGAAAGACAAATCCAACTGAAAACGTAAGATTTTATGTCTTTCCTCGACCGGATTTGTTAAAACTTCTGTATTTTCTTTAACTATTGTATGCTTTCATAATATTTATTTTGACAACAAATACATAAATTCTACTTTTGATTTATTAAGTTTTTGTCCTATTTTGACGATGATAATGGCGTTTAATATACGTATACTTTAATCTAGCCGCGAGGTCACACGCATCAAAACATGCAAAATATAAAATTACGAAGTTGTTACGTGCCAAAATATTTAATGTTTGTTTACAAAACTGCGACTGCAGTCTGAAAGTACATATAATTGTCTGCAAATTGATATGCATAAGTCTTACGTTGAATATAAATTTTGAATTTAACACATAAAAATTGCAAACTCTAGCCGAGATATCACAGCCGTGAAATTAATGTAACGACGTTACGTTTAAAAACTAAATAACGTATACGTATTACAATTGTATCCGAACATTGCAATATAATTTACTGTCTTATAAATATTTTGATTGAATAAACATTATATGTACATCTATATTAAATATATCTTTAAATATCGGAACGACATGAATTCAAACACCCCAAGTAATCCCTGTGACGTCAAAACAGTTTAAAACGACGCTAATGTCATTTACGCAAATGTACGCCAACAATGAGCGTAACGTCTGTACGTTGAAATTATGATTTCTTCTCGGCGATACATGACGTTTAAGTGTTGCCTTGCCTTAAAATGCAACTCAGACACTAACAAACTGATACATTTGTCTCCAGTTCTATACCTGCAATTTGGAATTACCTTAAGTTTTTTGTTGCCGACATAAAGGTTCATTGAAATGCAGAAAGCTGAGTACGCGAACAATATGTTTTGTATGAACGATGGATTATTAAATATACCTACATTCTGTCCATAACAAAAGATGACAACGTATCTCAAAATGTAAAAAAAAAAAATAACAGTAATAAAAGATCTCATTAAGGAGTCACCCAGTGTCCTTACAACAAAACAACGAAAACAATAATTGAAAGGCAGGGAAATCCGTATTCTCTGAATCATTAATCTCAGTGGAAATGTAAGATACAGCTTGGTTGTATACAATAGCATCGATAAAAGGAATAAAGCGGATATGGGTATTGAAGCTCTCAGTAAATGAGCAGTAATAATGTAACTGTTCTCATAAAAGAGATCAGTTTTAATGTCAGAAAACTCTAGTCATAATATTTCTATAAGCACTGCATCAACTCCAAATATTTTATTTATGCGCCAGGAAAGATCAGAAGCCAAGAAAGCAGTCATCGAGTGTAAAAAAGTTTCTCTACCATCGTTGTAAAATAAAAGATGGTTTAAACTAATGTTCATTTTGAGCACACGATTTTGAATATATTATCATCTTTACCATCTTTAGAAATCAAGGTTTGATTTGAGATGACAACTGCTCAGTGTACATATATGTACTTCCGTGATTAAGTTCAAACACACAATATAGACATAACATCTTTATTTTCGCGCATACATTTCTTCCACCAAAGATATATTAACAATAACTAATGTAGCAATACTATCTGCAAGCAAGCCAAGGTCCTGACTGAAGCGCGTTAATGGCGTTTCTCACAGGGATTGAGAATATGAAAATAACGGGGAAAAGAATAAATGTCGATTCTCTGTTGCACAGATGAATTATTGCCATTGATAATTCTAATAACACGACACAATTCAAGTTGTCGTATCCAGTATGCAAACAGATTTTGCGTAAATTCTATTTATTGTTTACTTACACGTATTATACCATGTATCCAAAAAGTTATTTTGCATGAAAACATGATCTGAGATATTATTTTCAAAGATAAACTAGATAAACTCTGTTAGTAAAAAACGTTAAATGAGGCCTATAGCATTATTCACTCTAACCAAATAAGAAATCAGTTCGGAATTACCTCCCTGTAACAGGCTGTTAAAACTAGGAGTAGATATGAGTTGTTCTGTTTACTTCACAAGCTCAAATATAGCAAACATGTACGATATAATATATTTGAATTAGAACAATATGCCCTAATTTTGCTCCCTACTGTCAAATGTTAGTGATCAAATCGCTGAACAACTTGTTCCGCGGACAAATGCAGTCATTTATACTAAGTCTTGTTGGTGCATTTTATATATGACAGAGCATTGCTAGGAGGCAAAAGCTGCGTTGCTCTTCATGACATCTCGCATACAGACTGGGTCAAACCGAGTCTGCTATAAGTTTGCGTGGTTGCATTATATACAAAAATGTACTTCCAAAGGCACTTCTTTACAGATTTTATTTTTCTATTTCAGGGTTATCCATAGCCATCATACACGGATTATTTTTACATGTTATAAAACTATTTTTTATTAGGGCATTTTAGGATTATTTACGGTACTTCAAATCTTCATGTCTTAAATATATTAAAACTACATGTACTGTTTTTATGTAAACGTTATATTTTGTAAACGACATCGGTATAAATGTATTTATACCGATACATTTTCAAACAGCTTTTGTAACAAAATCATATATCCTTACGTACTGAGAGGCAATGTATCGCAGCTACAGACAGTAAATATAGGCGCTGTTAATCAATCAGCAATCAGCAAAGTAACATTATATCATCATGCAATGATTCTTCTCTCAGTTTGATGAATGAACCATTTCCATTAAGATATCTACAGAGCAAATTTATTCTGGTATTTGATTTCTATCTGTACACGTTTCTTTGTTATATTGCTTTATTTTACCAAATATAATTTTATAAGTTATACTAATGTATACCTAAATATACATAGGCCTAAAACATTACAAATTGTCGTAAAATCCTCATGTGTTTGCTTAAAAATTGTAGGTATTTGAGTCAGTTTATTAAATATTTATAATGTTAAATACATTTTTTTAAAGTTAAAAGAATATCTGTACTCCATCTATTGAAGTTCTTACCTTTTCATCTTTGAAATAGTCCTTCTAATTAGACATTTAAAACACGTATGTTGAATGTTTAAACACATAAACACGTACACACACGCGCGCGCACGCATGTTGGGCTAAAATCTGATGTAAATGGCAATCAGTGTTCCTTCCTGAATTGATATTAGCATGCAAGATGGCCTATTGTTGTCCATATTTTTAACTGCATCACCATTTGCCTTACATCTAATGATTCTCCTTGTAAATATTTTGAATTGACCTCCTGACTTCAGTCATGATTATTTTAGAAGAATAATAAACTGAATAGGAAGTATTAGAAAATCAGTGCATACTGTTACTAACATGTTTGAGTAAGCGTCCGATTTGCTGAAAAATGTGTACAATGCGGCAAGTATTCAAACAGCTCAAACGTTAACATTTTAAAACGTATCAGTATCTAAGAAGTGAAGATATGTATTTCTGTATTCAATTATATTAAGTAAGAACACAAACAACATCTTTAAACCAAATTCATTCTTACCTAGAATGAACGCAATATCCTAATAATACGATTTACAAACGTAAACAGAACAAAGAAACCTTATTAGAAATAATCTTAACTGAGCATAAGCCAATTCAGTATTCAATTTTTTATCTACTATGTTAAATATTTTAGTCATGGACCAGACCTATTTCCTTGCTAATAACGAACACTGCTGATGCAGTAATATGTACTAATTTAGAAAAGTAATACAAAATAAAAATTTGAAACAGTAACCATTGGTTCCAACAATCGGTGAGCATAATCTATATTTCTGTGAAATTATCTTAGTCTTATTATCGAAGCAATCTTTATTTAAACATAACAACTTAAACACATTTTTATAATGGAGAAAAAATCCATAGATTTAATACATAAATTTATAAAATGCCACAGTTGTATATCTAAAAACGAGTCTATGCTTCAAAACTCTATTTGTATTGTATGAAACCTTAACACTGACATCTGATTCAAATCTGAGAAGGCAAAAACTTATTGCAAAGTTAAAGATAAGTCATACTTGCACGAGGGATGGGGGCGAGAGAGGAGCGATAGGAAATTTGAAAAACTATACAGTTGGATTGGGAGCCCGGTGGGACTTCAAACATGTAAAACAATGATCAATGATAGAAATATTGATAAACTCTTGCCTTTCAGGAATGTCCAATCATCATGATATGCGAAACAAACATATACAAAAAGTAAAGCGGTCAAAAGAAAATCTTTAAGATTCATTTTATCTCTTCAAAATATGAATCCTCTTCACAACATAAATGAAACTACCAAACATGTCAAGTCGAGTACATTTTCTGGCCAATCCTCTTGTCTGACGTTTACAAACTCCTCAAGGCGTGTTTCTTCGCTAAATGGCTAGTGCGTATATCACACATTTTCATGATAAAGGTATTTTGACAAAGCAAAATGTGACTGCAGCATTGGAACAGATTCGCTCCGTTTGTTTTGAAAAAGCTAGAAATATAAACACTTTAATAAAGAAGGGAACCATAATTTGTCTAAGTTATAGTAGTTTCCTTCACTCTTTTGAAAGGAAAACCTGTTAACTTAATTTGATGTCGTTTGTTATGTTACTCATTAAAGACGAATCTTCGACTGCTAGGAAATCTTGACAATTGCCCATAAAAAGTAATGAATTGTGAAACACCTATCACCTACCCCCACTTCACACACTAACACCGGCTTGGAAGGAAAAGTAAAAGTGTTCATCAAATCTATAAGGACATTGTTAAGAAACATCGAAAGAAACCAGGACTTGGTTTTAGTCAGTCTACTTATTGAGAGGTAGTGACATATGAAACAGTCCATATACAATAGCACCGACTTTAGTAAAACTCTTATATAAAATAACAATGTATGGACTCAAACATCAAGAAGGAGAAGAAATAATTACACTACACAGTCCAAGTACGTTGCGACTCTTCAAAATTTAAATACGTTCTATTTACGCTTAAAGTGATGCTGTTGCATAGATCCATGATATATCTTAATAAAATGCGCAACCAATTAAAAGAAACAGAAATAGGATGTTTTCCTATTTTGGCATACGCAGTCAGATTAGCAAAATAATGAAAACTGCGCAATAATGGCATTATAGTAAAAGATAATCGATCAAATCTAACAAAGCTTGTCAGGAAAATATAAGAAACTTTGAATCCCATTGATTATACTTTGAATCCACTATTCCATCTGAATATCTCTTTAAAGGGCAAACCTCTTTCCGAGAATAAGATAGTATTGCAAAAGACAGACATGTTTCTTATTTTTCTCCATTTGACTTCCTACATGCCGTAGGATAAGAACAAAAAAAATATTCGCCCACAACAAGCAAATGTGGTACATACTTAGTACTTAAGTGAACTCAAAGGTCTTAACCTTGTATTACTGCAGAGTTTAATGCTATATGATTAATCACCGATAATATGTCTCGTTCTTGTAGGTTGCGTTGTGAAGTCTGGTTAAAAATTTGACATGCCGCGTCATGCTCTGGGGTGTTCCATGTGCTCATCGTCTGCAGGTATTCGTTTTATTTCGTAAATAAACTTACCTGTTATTACAGTCTGGATTTCTCTTTCCGTGTACTGGATCCGCGATTTTAGCCCTAACCGGAAGTGATTGTTTTTATCCACGCACCGGTGAATCACTTCCTGCCCACGTTGGATTTCTCAGTTTTCTCTTTCTTGCGAAGCGTTCGGACGTGTTTTTTAGTCCTAAAGAACTTAATAAACTTCGGTTTTGGTAAGATTGTATTATGTCTGAGGTAGAAGATGACATTGGGAAGTATTCTGACGGCGAGACAAACTCGTCGGTCTCGGAACGTAATCACAAAGACACAAAAACTTCGTCAAAAAAGTCGAAGAAAAAGAAGAAATCTAGCAGATACAAGGATTTTGATAAACGTTTCACTGCTCTCGAGTCGATGTTACAAAATGTGCTTAGCCAGAAAAATGTTCAGAGACAAACTCCAGAACAAAACATTGAAAAACAGAATAAAACGAAGTCACAAAGACTCACAGTTTTTTCCGATGATTCTTCCCAGGATAGTGATAGTAATTCTGTTCTGAACAAGACTGATCAAATTTCTTTGTATGCAGATACAGGAGCTTTTAGTTCTGACAAGAATGTGCCTCCAGTTCGTCCCCGTCACAAAGACGTGGAGTTAGGACAAATAGAGTCTGTTTCAGACGATGAATCGAGGCCTCGACACAAACGTCACAAAGACACGGAGCATGACACAAAGTCTGACTCTGAAGATTCGTCTCATGATCATAACGTGAATAGTCATGAAAAACATGGCCTATATGGCCTTTTCGGAGACGATGCAATCACTAAGAAAAAGACATCAAAAGAGGGAATAATCCTGGACAAGTCTCAAGTTGAAGTGCTTGAAGAAAGTTATAGGTGTAAAACACCAAATGATCTTACTGCTTTCTCGAAAGAATATGACGATCTTTTTCCAGTTGACTCAAAATTTGGAAAATATCTGGAAGTTCCTTCTTTGGATGAACTAGTGGAAACGTGTTTAATTGATGAAAGGCTTGGAAATAGAGCTTCTTTTGCCAAGAAAGACAGTATTTCCTTATTTACTCAGCCGTCTAAAATGATTGAGAAGATAGCTTACCAAGGGCAACAGGCAGCTCGTTTGGGACTTACTATGCAGCTGTATTTACAACAGCATCTCGGAAATTTGCTGTCCTATGTAACTAGTGCTGATATTGATAAAGATAAGACTACTTCAATGATAAGAGACATATTTGCAGTTTCCACAAAATGTCTAGATCAGATTGGAAGGACAGGAGCTTTCCATCACATTGTGAGAAGGACAGCAGCAATGACAGATACCAGATGGTATGAACAACCAGACAGTAGAAAGTGTTCAAATCTACCGTTAACTAGTGACGGAATATTTGACTCTGGTCTTGAAGATCTTCTCAAGTCTAGAAAAGAAAGAAAGAAGCAACTAGATGACCTGCTTCCGAAGCAGAGAGTTCCAAAACGAAAAGCATCTGACAACCATGACTTTAGTTCTAGTAAACGACATACTTATGATCATAAACCAGGTCCGGGATCTAGAAATGTCAAAGGGAATAATTTTCGTATCCCACATGTACCAAGATCCGAGCACAAGTCAGTGCACGAACTAGAGCTACTTTCACAAACAGCTACCCAAAACGCTCCAGTGGTGGCAGCAGCCAAACCAAGACTGGACCCAAATCTGCTAGGGCAGATAACAAGTGACTCTGTAAGTATCATAGCAAAAACTGCAGAGATACCTGTTGGCGGGCGCCTTTCACACTTCCTTCCACAATGGAAGAAAATAACATCCGACAAATGGGTGATAAAAATTATAGCACAGGGCTACAAACTAGAATTTCTAGAAATGCCTCCGTTTCGGGGTTTAAAAGCAACAAATGTTCCTTTAAAAAATCAAGAAATAATCTTCAAAGAAATTAAAAATCTCTTAGACAAAAATGCTATAGAAGTAGTAAATCCAAGAGACATTCATTCCGGGTTTTACAGCACAATTTTCTTACTTCCAAAAAAAAAAAACATACGGAAGAAATGCGCCCTGTAATAAATTTGAAACCCCTCAACAAGTATCTCTGCAAGAAAAAGTTCAAAATGGATACATTGGTAAAAGTTCTAAATCTAGTAGAAAAAGGAGATTGGGCGATTACTGTCGATCTCAAAGATGCATATTACCATATCCCGCTATACAAAGGTCATCGGAAAATCTAAGGTTTATGTTTCGCGGGATAGTTTATCAATTTCGAACCCTTTGTTTCGGGCTGACAAGTGCCCCAACAGTTTTTGTGAAAGTAATTTCAGTAGTTGTTGTTCACCTGAGAAAGCAAAACACTCGTCTAGCAAGCTATCTAGACGATTGGTTATCAGCCAACAACTCAAGACAACTGATTTTAGAAAACAGAAACACTATCCTCAATCTCCTTTATCACCTAGGTTTTATCATAAACAAGTCAAAGTCTCAACTGGTACCAGCACAGGGTCTGACTTACATAGGAAGCAGGTTCGATCTGGAAAATGGCTTTGTTTACCCAACAAAAGAAAGGTTAGAAAATCTGAAATTAGCAGTACTAAACATTCTCAGGGGTCAAACGTCAGCCAAACAGTTCTTGATTGTGCTAGGAATGATAGCCTCATGTCTCGAAATGATCCCAAATGCAAGATTGTTCATGCGACCTATCCAGCTTCACTTGCTGCAAAATTGGAGTCCGTCTAAAATGAAATAATGCTGAATAATACTCAAATGCTGAATCAAGTCTGAATTGGTGGTTACTGGATCAAAACATTGCCAAGGGCAGATCATTACAGAAAGATCTATTTCCGATAACAGTAACCACCGATGCGAGCAGCAGTTGGGGCTGGGGAGGTCACAAGGGCAATCTGACTTGTCAAGGTCAGTGGAGCAAGATTCAGAAATTAATGCACATCAACTGCTTAGAGATGATGGCAGTGATGAATTGTACACAGCAGTTCCTTACACATATGAAGGGCCAGAATGTCTTGATAAAGTCGGACAACACCACTGTATGTCAATATATAAACCATCAAGGGGGGACTCGGTCAGTGCAATTATGCAACATGACTCTGAATATCTGGCAGTTAGCCCTCAAAAACAATATCATGTTGAAAGCAATACACATAAAAGGAATCAGGAATGTTTTAGCGGACACCTTGAGTCGCGCGAAAGTCCGATCGACAGAATGGTCCCTGAACAGTACAGTAGTTTGGAAAATTTTCAATCTTTGGGGTCAACCGAATATGGATCTGTTTGCCACGGCACAGAACAAGAAAACACCACTGTTCTGTTCCTGGATTCCAGACCCACAAGCCTTTGCAATGGATGCTTTGTCAATAAAATGGGACAAGATGTTTGTTTATGCCTTCCCACCATTGCAATTGATTCCAAAGGTTCTGACTCACTTGACACATTTTCAGTGCACAATGATTTTAATTGCTCCACAATGGCCGAGACAACATTGGTACACAAAGCTGTTGAACCTGTTGATAGCATGTCCACGGAAACTTCCATGCAGTCAGGATCTGTTGACTCAATGCAAGGGGAAGATAACACACCCCAGTCTAGAAACATTACAGATGACTGCATGGTTGTTATCGACAGACAATTTTCTTCAAAAGGCTTTTCTAAAAAGACAAGAAAATTATTGTCAAAGTCGTGGCGAAAAGGCGCTCAAAAAGATTACAATTCAAAATTTAGAAGATTCGTTCGCTGGTGTGATACACGGGAAATTGATCCCTATTTTGCCACTTTAGCAAATTGTGCAGATTTTTTGACTGATCTGTTTCACGAGGGGTTACAATACAAAACTGTTAATGGTTATAGATCAATGCTATCAGCAGTGTTACAGCCAGTAGATGATAAGTTAGTTGGACAGCACCCATTCATTATTCGTTTGTTAAGAGCTGTTTTCAACGAACGTCCACCAAAGAAACGTTTAATACCCGAATGGGATCTTTTACTTGTTTTAGGATCTTTGAAGAAAGCACCTTCAAGAGCCTTTGCGTGCCGCTCCTTTGAAACTACTGACGTAGAAAACCTGCTTTTTGGTGGCAATAACAACTTTCCATAGATGCAGCGATCTTCAGTCGTTACAACTTGGCGAAAACTCAGTAAATGTTCAACGGCAAGGTTTGACTTTTGTTAGAGTAGGATTATCTAAACATGATCGACCAAATCATGTTTCAAAAAATATTTTTGTTCGTCCTTTAACTGAAAATAAGTGTTTGGATCCAAAACTTACAATATATCATTACCTTAAAAGGACAGAGGGTTTCAGAAAGTCTGACTCTGGAAAGGAGGTTGTAAAACTGTTTTTGGCACACAAAAAGCCACACCAACCGGTCTTTTCACAGACCATTTCCAGATGGATAGTAGATGGTGTCAAGTACTGTTACAAATTAGCTAACAAAACACCAGGTACAGTCAAAGGACATTCTACTAGAAGTGTTGGTCCCTCGTGGGCACTTTTCAAAGGAGCCTCACTGCAACAAATAATGGAATCAGCAGACTGGTCAAGGGAGACCACTTTTACAAGATATTACATGAAATCAGTAAATACTGACTTTATGAATGTGTAAATTAAGTCAGATAAAATGTGATCTCTATCTTGCGGATCGCTTTCTGGGAAATTTTATAGGTATTGTGAGCATTGTATTTTGAAATTCATTGTTGATATGCAATATATATACTGTTTGGTCTTGGAAGTACAAGAATGTACAAATGTAAATTAAGACTTTTAAGATATTCTGTATAAAGGAGGGATACCAGATTAGTTGGAAACTGGTTTTTTAAGTTAAGAAATATATAACAGGTAAGTTTATTTACGAAATAAAATTGGAAAATTTGATTTCAAATTAGAGTTTTATGAGTAAATAATACTTACCTGTTATTACAGGTACCCTCCCTTCTACCCCACCGGATTTTTATCAGAATCTTTCAAAGCGAACGCTTCGCTGCGAAAGAGACAACTGAGAAATCCAACGTGGGCAGGAACTGATTCACAGGTGCGTGGATAAAAACAATCACTTCCGGTTAGGGCTGAAATCGCGGATCCGGTACATGGAAAGAGAAATCCAGACTGTAATAACAGGTAAGTATTATTTACTCATAAAACTCTAATTTGAAATCAAATTTTCAAATTTTACTGTATTTTTATCAGGTTTCAAAGCATTCATGAGTGTTTCCGTTTAAAACGGTCTTAATTTTTTCCAAAAGGACAAAGGCAGCATTTTTCTGATATTAAGTAGATTTAAATCATTTTAGATGTACAAGTTCACAAAATATTTTCCTTAACATTTACACTTCCAGTAGAGTATTTTTGCAGGTAATTCTAAAACATCTTGCACATAATACGTCTGTTCCTTAATATTTTATGCACCTCACATTTCGATGTTCAACACTGAATAAGATTTGAATTGTTTCTAGCCGTCAATGTAAAAAAAATGGAATATCATGTGATTATTCTTTCTTTTCCAGTCAATAGTCGAAATTATCCTTCATAACTCAGGCAATATCTTTGACTGGCAAGCCATTAAATATGTGCATAATATAGTTACCAAAACCTATAATTAGGCTAGTGCAAGTTGTGCTTTACGAACGAGCTTCTAAATATTTAGTTATAGAAAAGTCATCTGCAATTCATCAATACAGTACACGTAAATTGCAATCTTTCTCATAACAAGTCTGTAATGAATATTGATATGTTCTGTCTGAAAGAGATGAAATCCATGTCTTTTCGCTATATTTCTTCTATGAAACAAGAAACTGTAATTTGTACAAATTAAATGCGTTTTCACAAGAACAAATAACACATCATAGGGCTCATTTTACCGTAAGTAGCCTCTGTACTCGCTGAACAGTTAGTTATAACACGATCACACTCTGGATAATAATTGTACGTGACAGCTGTAAAACGGTCTAACCTACGTCTTTGCTTCAAAAGTACATACTATGTATTTCTGGCATTTTAAATCCCTATTGTGTACCATTGAGCAAAACGTTCAGAGAGCTTAAGCGGAATTTACGTGTAAGATTCTACCGATCACCAAAGTGTTGAACAAAGACAATTCATAATGCAGCAAAAGTAAAACAAAAATAAACGTCTTCAACTACTAAACAGGTTACGTATTATTCTAACTGAACAAGTTTAATGCCTAATATGTAAACATTTTTCTTCTTCCTCTTCTTCTTCTTCTTCTTCTCGTTCGCAACTACACTGTCAGACCAGTAGCCTCGATGAAACTTGTGGTTTGCCGCAGATCCTCAATGCCTCCATGCAGTTTCTGGTGGACTGAGGTATCTAGCGGCCAAGTCGCAGCTCGCTCCTGGTCATGCCTTTTACATCTCTGAAGTTTATGCTCCGCAGTCTGATCTTCCTCACCACATGGACAAGTTGGCGATGATGCCAGTCTGTATTTCTTGTGGGGCCTCCGTGGCCGAGTGGTTAGAGTCTTTGACTTCAAACCATTTGCCCCTCATCGATGTGGGTTCGAAACCTCATTTGGGGCGTAGAATTCTTCACGTGAGGAAGCCATCCAGCTGGCTTACGGAAGGTCGGTGGTTCTACCCAGGTGACCGCTCGTGATGAAATAGTGCACGGAGGGGGCATCTGGGGTCTTCCTCCACCATTAAAGCTGGAAAGTCGCCATATAACCTAAAATTGTGTCGGTGCGACGTTAAACCCAACAAAATAAATAAATAAATAAAGTATTTCTTGTACATCATGTAAGCATTGAGCTTGTTGTGTCCTAAGCGAAGCCTGACCAGCATCACTTGTTCAGACCGATCAAGGAGATGAAAAGCATCTTCCTCTATTCTTGGTCTCGTTAGTGCCTTGCTGTTTGTGACTTTCTCCTTGTAACTCACAGGTTTTGTTAGTTGTTCTGACTGAGCTCCTGGCATAGCCAGTTTTTCTGCCACTCCATTGCTTGCAAGTCCACAATGGGATGGAATCCACTTAAGTGCTACTTTGCAGATTATACTCAGGCTCTGCATTCTCCTGGCTAGCTGCGGAGCTTTATTGTTAATCAGAGCTTCCATGACAGACAGTGCATCTGTGAGAAAGACGACTGAGGAGCTTTCTTCTGCCGAGTCTTCAACCATTGAGACTTCATGAGTGCTTCAGTCTCTGCATAGTAATTGCTGTAGTGTTTTCCTGTGACTGCATGTAGTGTTTCTCTCTTGCCAGATTGGTATTGAATGAAAACTGCTGCTCCTTCATCTTTGGCGGCGCATGTGGCTGATCCGTCTGTATAGACATGAGTCCATGATTCCGGAGGATAGTCTCCATTGATCATAGCAAGTTTTAGGCTCTTCCGAATACCTTCATCCTCTTGCTTCCCGCGGTCAAGACGAGGAGCAGCAAGTCTCACAGTCACTGAGGTTAGATCATTCGCTAGTGGGTTTATAATGTCTTCACTACCTATGGGTGTCGTTGGTATGTTCAGCTCAGTTTTGAACTCTCAGTTGAGCTGCAACGTTTGAGCCGATTTTTGGTTAGCCATCCAGCTTGACTATCATTTGCAGGACATTTGCATGTCTCCTGTCTTATAACGACTGTGTGCCTGTTAGCTTCTCCATGAAGGAGATTGGTGTAGACTTTGTAGCACCTGTCATGATCCATAATGCTTGGTTTTGATTCTTGTCTAGAGCCTGTTGGTTAGATTTGGCAGTAGTGGACCTGGATAAGGCAGTTGAGCTGTACTCTAAATGGGGTCTCACTGTTCCCTGATATACTGTCTTGAGTATTTGCTCATTTGCTCCGCAAGATGTTCCAGCAAGTTTGCGCATCATGGCAAGCTTCCTACAGGCCTTCCCTTTTATATTCTAAATTAACACCACTCTTTATATTAATCGCCGGTATATAGTGTTTGCTACTGACAGGTCTATAGTTCAACAGGTTTGCTGAACTAATGTCAGAACTTAAGGAGAAAATGTAAAATCTGTTTTTGGCATCATTTCATAAAATAAAAACATATGTAATGGCTTGTCGGTCAATAGTCAAAGCTATAACCCAGTAAGCCAATCAGAACGTGTATACTACTTAATTCAGCAGCCAGCACTTTCCAACAACGAATACTTCTGACTAAGTGAAAACAAATGGAATATATGAACTATCAAACAGCCAGGCATATTGATAGGCACCATTACGGTTAGCTACAAAAAAATCGATCAGTAAACATGCAATGATCCTATTTACAATTTGGGGAATAAATCCACTTCCATTAGGATTTCTTAAAAGCATTTTCAGATAAAACCCATAAAGTTTGTGCTTTAGCATTATAGAGAGTCTTCAAGAAGTGAAGTAATGTATACCTAGCTAAACATAGACCTATTTAAGTAACTGAAAGAGATATTTTGTGTGAGCTAGAAGACATTTGTTGGTATTCGATTTCAATAATGTTTCAAACTGCATTTTCAAATTAAATTTATGCTTCGTACGTTAAAATTCTGATTTAAAAATGTTCTTAGTATTGTCAGCGGAATGATTTAAAGATTGACATTGTCCATCATTCGCTGGAATATTTTATAACTAGATACTGATAAAAATCTGGAAAAGCCTACTCTAATATACAGTTGAAACTCAATATCTCGAACTAGCTTATCTCGAAGTTCCGGATGTCTCGAAGATATTTAAAACCCGTCCCGAAAACACGTACCTAAAATATCATTTTAAGTAGAATTCCGTTTATCTCAAAGTAAAACGCTCGATCCCTTGGATTTCGATAATTTATAAACATAATCTGAAGAATTTCAAACACCATTTAATGTTATTAATTCTAACACGACCCGATTTGTTTTCCTTTTAAACAAAGAAGGCTGAAAACTGTGTGTTATTATTCATTCTAACACGATCCTATTCATATTCCTATTAAACAAAGAAGGCTGAAAACAGTGAATTATTGTACAAAAATCCACCGTTCTGACGTCATAATTATTACGTCATAGCGTCAAACGGCATAGCGGCGCTCTTGAAAAGAAACCCACTGAAAACGGGCAAATATCTAATGAATGCCGTAAGGATGTACTTTAAAGTCCTTGGTAACGTGCTAGAATCGAAACATTTAGTGAATTGCTCTTGATTAAAAATCATTGTTTGTCGTTCATATGCGTATTATTATACGGCTGCGCCCTCGTGATATAATTCCTTCACATCTAAACTCCAAACAGTTATTTTATTCAACGACAAATCACTGTTTGGGATATATTATTTCTAAAGTAACAACCGGATGGTTAATCAGATACTTAGAGGTCATCTTCATTTTTTCGTTAGCAGATTAATATAAGCTACAAATATCAATCGTAACAAATTAAACAATATTTGAATACATTAAAAATCACAATTTGCCTGAAGTCAACTTATTTTTCAAATCAGTTTGACTCTCCATCGGCATTAACCACAGCTGTAAGAGCAAAGGACTGTCCTATCATGTTTTCTCTGCTTCAGCCAGAGCGACACTGGAAGTTATTTGTATAACATTTCAGGATCAAATATTGAATGAAATATGTTAAAGACGCCTTATTCAAATGCCAGTTTTGAACTATGTGCATTGCCTGAAATAAAGTTACAATTATTGCCGCTAGATTTAATTTTCGTTTATCCATTTAGGAAAAGTCACACGATTTTGTAGGTGATATAAATTCCTCCCCTGACCAAAATGCAATTTTTACAAGTTGAAACTACATGACAATCTTCTCAGTCGCTCTCAGTCTGTTTTAACAGCATGGCGTAGCAAATATTTATAAATTAAATGAAAACTCACATGAAACGAAATAAATATAAGCATCATATAAGCACCAAAGTGGTTATAGTGTTCAACGTTATTAAGACACTGAACTGAGATATGTTCTTTTTTCTATCAGTTTGTTTTGTTTTACTTTTTTTTCAAAATCAAACTGATACTATTATAAGTCATATGGCGACGCGACATTCCTGCTTTGGATTGTAGAGCAAGACCCTAAGTGCCCCTAACAGACATTATTTCAGCACGGACGGGCACATTGGTAAAGCTATCGGCTTTAAAAAAGCCAACTGGATGTCCTGCCTACATGAAGAAATATACACCCCAAGCGAGGTTTAGAACACACGGTGGTGAAGGACAAGTGAAATGTTTCGAAACTAATGACCACTCTGCCACGTAGAAAAAATGAAAATATAAAAGACAATTCTAACAAAATCAGGCTACACATGATTCAGCTAATTAAGAACAATACACGTTTACCTGAAAAAGCTGCAAAATGTTCATTAAACTCTTTACAAACATATACAGAACAAAGTAAAGCCATTAAAAGCATTCTCAACTGCATTTTAGCCAATTCGAAACAAAATGATATCAGACTCGGTGAACTGACTCCGTGTGATTACGTCTGCAAACAATATAGTTAATGAATGTTGTCAAAGGGTTTGTGTTCGCTAATATACTAGTGCGTAAAATGGTACTTCTTCTACATAACAACAAAACTTGTTTTATGAACCTGTGACTGCAAAGTAGCAAACAATAAATAGGTTCACTCCGTGCGTTAATATTCAGACTTAAAATGAAATGAGAATATAAGGATCTTAAATGCCTGCCTGTGTAAGACCGCCTATTCCCTAACCGAGGTACAGTGTGGAATGAAAACCCGAAGTTAGCGAGTGTTTTATCCCAACTGTAAGTTGGGAAAACAGCTGTCTTACACAGGCAAACAAGCAAGATCATTTTTCTTGCCTATTACGTTCAAAATAGATCGTGTTGATTAATAACTTTGGGTATTTCTTTGCATTATTTTTATAGTTTATGACGCCATAATAGTGTCAGTACTACGTGACATCACTAATGTGCACGCTATTTTATACAAGGTTTTTCCCTATGGAAAGACAGGAATAACTATCCCTGGCGTGTGCTCAGACAAATGTATACTTTCCCCGCTAGGTAGGCAAAAAAACGCTAATTGCCTACTACTTTACCATATGAGATATGACCCCGGGCACAGTCTCAAATGTCATAAAAGACTTAAGCTGGAATACTTAGCAATTTAGAAGACAATATAGATGTAGTAGACTAATTTTATTCCAAAAATGGATTATTATTTGAAGACGTTGAAACAATATATTACACTTTACACAAGACAGTCGAGACACTACAATTGTCTAGCATTTCACAGCTGATTATTATAAAAATTAATTTTCCCTAGAACAGTTGTTCAGAGGAACACATTACCATCCCATGTAGTCAGTGTTTAACAGTCTCTAAATATGATTCTGATTCAAATCAGCACTGGCTACATTGATGTTTACACCATTATTACTGTACAAATCTCTTTGCTCTTATCTTGTTTTAACCCTACTAACGTCTTACTTTCACAACAGTATTTTAGCAGTTAAGGGGATTAAGGTTTCAGTTGTTAGGTTTTACACCTTTTTATCACAACTGTTATGAAGCACTAGGTGGATTTGAGTAGCCTAGGGAACCTGACAGTCATTTACTTCCACTAACTCCCCACACATGGCCAATATGTATTAATATTGAACGATGTCATCACTATAAATGATGGATATAAGGTCAAGGAATTACTACATGTTTTATAAAATGTTTATACGTTAAGTAAGCCATAGTAACTACGTAGACAAACAAATACAACAGGAGTCTTTAGTATGGACAGAAAATGTGTACAAAAATTGTCCCTATTCCCTGTCATTGAAAATAAACCATTCTTTGTTAAGGTTGATAACTTAATAGTCTTAATTAATAATAAGCAACTCTAGTCGATACAACGTTTCGGCTTGATTCGCCTTTATCAAGTTTAAATGTTCTTAGCTGTGTCGTAAATATCACATTTCTACCATGTTCATTGCTTTATCAATAATAATAATACGGATATGACGTTACGTTACCATAGCGTCAAATAAAATATAACGCGCCAAATAGACATTGACGGAAAAGACAAAAAGATGATTAATAAAACGGTGATGACAATGTCATAAGACCCAATTTACAAAAAAAAGAAAAAATAATGTTGGAAAGATGTCTCTCTAAGTATATTATAAAGTATCAATGACACTCAAAGGCGTCCCAACAGTGTACTAGAAGGGAATGCATAGACATTTTCAGGACAAGTATTTGGTACGGTACGTCGTTCATATTTATACAAAATACATAATCATCAGTCAAGGATATGTCAGTGTAAATGAGCTGAGTGTTAGTATTCTAAGAAAATGTCGTTAACCTGTATAACACAAATTACACGTGCACCGATTTTTACAAAAATATCTCCGACGAAATAAAAGGAGTATTTCACCTTGTATAATACGATTCACTTTCACAATATTAATAAAGTATCACTTTTTTTATTATAACTTCCCACTGTCCGATCTTTCTGATCTATTAACGATCTCTAACAATTACTAGCTAAGATAAAAGAGAAACAGAAAAACGGACAAGTAAGATACAAGAACACAGTAGAGCACCGCTTTAGACCCACAAGCACACAAACGCACCCCTATAAGCAGGAGAAAACAATCGTGTACCGCCTTAGGATTCCGGCAGCCAAAATAAAAGGGAGCCACGAAAATTATCTCAAAGTAAATGGGGAGGGGGTGGGGAATGCAAAACAAAAGGAGCGCAAATGCAAGGGGGAAGGGCGGAGCGCGATAGTAGGAGTTAGGAGGAGGAGAAAACGCTTACAACAAACAAGACAACATATGCAACAGACAATACAAGACAGAGAGAAAACCAGTTGAAAATAGGGGCACCGCCTTGGAACGGTAAGTAACCTATATAAAGGATACTGGGGATTTAAACGCGTTTAGGGCATGCCAACCTCGCACTTACCCTATTTTCAACAAGTTAGATAACACAATATAAATAAAATCCCCGCTGAGAAAGGCTCTAACATTAGCGCAAAAATATCAGATTAATTAAGTAAAAAATAATATTAAGATGAATCTTATGTATAATTACACCAATGTACGCAACAACTTGTCTGAAGACAGAGCACCAAGAGCCTAACTTTTAAGGGCACGACTAAGAAAACTGCAAGACAAAATTCAACCCCCTCCGTATGTTGTATGTAGGATTTAGGAGAAAAGCATCATGGAGTCTTACACTTTATTAGTCATCGCACCATCAAATAGGAAAGCGTAGCGATAAACTGTAGAGGGGTCAATCACTAAACATGCACTGTGCTTCACGATTTTCACATCGTATCCTCGTTTGTTAAACTTTTTAACCTATTTTACAAACATTTGATTAAAATAAGGACTAAGTTTAATTTTCCTGATTTTATAAACTACATCTCCATAGTATTCCTAGTGTGTAAGTCGAAGTTTTAAAAGTGTTTTTAGGTTAGAATTGTATTTTTATACCAGTTCCGACGATCTGTAGTAAAATTTACTGAAATCTTTCCGCAGCTTTTTTTCGCACTGACCTACCACGCTAAGTGCATATATTCAATTTCATTTGGATAGTACCTGTAGCTCATATGATGCAATATTTAAAAAGAAAGTTACTGACAATAGTTTGAAGTGTTTTCATCAAGACGATGAAACGCAATTGAAAAAAAAATAAAGTTTGATTTTTTAACCTCAGGTATATTGTTTATACACTTATTGATTTGTATATCTAAAACCCAAAATTGCTGTGAAAAAGGGTCACATCAAGCAAAAAATCTGGAATTGACTTCACGTTCAACGTTAAAGACACTGAATTACCCGAGAAATGGGTTTTTATTTTGTTTTTCTTTGGTTCAAAGTTACACCGACACAGTTCTATGTCATGGTTGAAGAAGACTCAAGGTATTCCTCCAGGCTGTATTTTATCATGGGCGGGAAACTAGATAAAGCTAACGGCCTTCAATAAGTCAACTGAATGACTTTCTCACGTAACGAATTATACATCCTAAGCGAGATTACGAGCCTGCAGTGGTGAGGGGCTATTGGAACACTCTGCTACGAATGAGAAATGAACATATTCAAACAAACAAAAACAAGTTATGCATGCATAAACTAATTAAAATCAATATATGCTTACCTCGAAAGACGGCGAAAAACTTATAATTTGATTGTCAAACATATACAGAACAAAGTAACATCATTAAAAGTATTCTCAAATGCATTTTAGCCCTTAAAATTATTTTCTCAGCTTTATCTAAAATAAAAATCATGGTTCGGCGAAACTGCAAAAATCAATCTTTGCCCAACACGTTTGTGCCAAACCTGATTTTATGCCAATAGCAAACTCTGGTGAATGTTATAAATATAAACTTATTTTGAGCACAACTTTAAGCAGCAAACACTGTTTCATAAATCTTTTTTCAAAGTCTATATTTTCATGAAATAAATTTAGTCACATCAAGGAAATTGTTTCAGTCATGACTTGATGCCTTTTTGTATTCCCATTTTGTTTTCCCTTTTACTTATATACAGGATTGTCTTTAATAATAATTTCTTTTTATTTTTAAAAGGATAAAAAAGTATTTAGCAACTAGGTTTTAATATGAAGAAGTTTATAGTTCAACCCGCCTTTACATCTGTATTTTTAGCAGATAGCCAGCTAACATCCGACTTTATATTTTGTTCCATTCTGTTCTAAGGTTGAATCAAAGTAATATATATATAAGCAAATCTCATAACAAATATAAATTGCCAGATAATTGTACAGCAAATACTGAAGGGAAAAAAAGAATTTTAAAAAAACATCTGGGCTTTGAAGCAGGGTATAGCCACAGTTTAAGCGAGTTTTGAAAATTTGTTTTTACTTCACTTACCTTGAAGGAATATTAAGTCATCTTGATATGCTAAACAAACATATACAAAAAGTAATAATGTCATGAGAAGAACTGTCCTATTCATTTCAGCTATTCCAAGTACAAATTCCATTTCCTATTCTACAACTGAAAATTCCAAACATTGCAGTGTCATTTATAAAGTCTATTATACTCTGATTCCAGTAGCAAATGCATGCGATGAGATTACGATTAATGCAATATCATATACCTACACATACATATACTTCTTGAGAGGTAATGCATAGTTCTACATTACAGTTACAAGGCGCGGCCAATCGATCGCGAAATGGTGATTGATGAATGACTGCATTTACGTACTTCTCATTCCCTTATTTGTATCATTAACTTCGCATGAAAGCTTTTCACTGTAAACAGGAATACTCTGGAAAGGAAAAACATGACATTTGCAAGCATAGTAGACAACCAAGCAAACTGATACTTGATTTGATTTTGGCAGTTTATGTTGGGTTGCCATTCATGCCCCTTAGCACTGGGTTAAGTGGAATTCTGTTATAATTATACATTGGACTGGACCTTGGATCACTGTTGCTCATTGGATGGAGTCTCAGCGTGTGACCTGGTATAAGTTAATTCATTCTTTAAAATATTTTGTATTGAATTCCTGGAATAATGTCGAAAAGTAAATCTATGTGTCGGGGGGAAGAAGATGTTCGTTAAATTTATAAAAGTTGATACGAGTATCAATAATATAAAGAAACAGCACGTGAGCATTAGTATCTGCATTTTCTCGTCGGCTACATTGGACACAAAAGGCTTCTATAGATTCCGCAATCTGACGACGACAAGAACCAAAGTCAGTATTTTAAGGCAATCTCGTATCCAGACCCTTTAGAAAATAAAGTACGGGTTATTTATCTTCAATAATATTAGCAATATTAATTTTCCAGAGATGACGTGACCAACTCCGAATAACAAAAAAAACAGTCGCAGCCAGTGTGAGTATTTGATAGTATATTCAAATAGAAAAAGTGGAAACTCCACAGGTCACTCAACACGACAAAAATGAAAATGTTGCAGACTCGGTTTGATAGAGCCTGTTCATGGACGTGCTATCGTCCACGCCCTGTAGCCCTGGGTTGGGCAGTAATAATTTTTTTATTTCAATTGCATGTAATCAACTAACTATTATATGCTTGTAGGTTTCCACAATCATCATCGTCGTCGTCCATATTGGTACATATATACTTATTCAACAACAGGTCTTGGTGAACATAGTCATTATCATCATCTGGCAACACTTTTCTGTTTGATTTGTCTATTTTATGCATGTATTTTACTGTTATTCAGCTGTAGCGTTTATCATTTGGTTAACATCTTTGTCCTTGTCATCATTAAGCGATGATAATCTTTATCATCATTATTTATTTATTTATTTATTTATTTATTCCAAATGTATTGTAGATTTCCACCATCCAAATGTAAGGTTTGCGCGTACTTGGATTCAGTTCTGTTATATTTTCTGGTCTTTTTGGATCATGGAGTCCATTCAGCATATGTGTAATAGAGTTTCGCTTTAACCGGTGCTAGGGGGCGTGAAAGGTGTTGCACATTTCATTACCTCTCATGAACAAACTGAGTCTGCTATTATTCTCCTTGGTTGCATTCTTTGCTTCCAAAGGATCTTTTTACAGATTTTATTAACAATTGGATAATAAACAAAACTGAAGGAAATGTCTTTTTGGTATGACACAGTTCAATAGCGTAAGACTGCGACTAAAAACTTTCAACCGGTTTCACCATTACCATAATTCGCAAGTAAAAATTAATAGAGAGTAGGTTTTTCTTCAGTCACTTCGTGACAGGTCACATATCATATTCCTAGCTCCGGTCTAAGACCTACTGAATGCAATCCTTAAAGATAGTATGAACAAGAAATCTTACTCAAGTACTGTACTACTAATTTTTACAAACGCTTTGTAACTGTAAACCGTTATTGTTATGCTATTTACTTACCACAAGTGTTCTACCGATAATGGACTTTCTCCCTATAAGTGAAATCACACTGTCTTTGATATCTACATGGCATCCATCACTAGTTGCTATTATATTTCCAAGACCACCTGCATGCCTGTAAGAAGTAGCTCGAGAAACATTTCAATATTTAGACATTTTAAACACCGGTATGGAAATTGTTAAATTCTTGTAAATCAAAAACTAATTAAAATCTATACAGTTTTAGCAGCCTGTTGCCTTCTTGATTTTTTTGAGGGACTGGTGCAGATATGTTACTGCAGTCATTTTGCATAGTACTTGCAAACTTGTAATACTCAATCAAATCAGGAATCATGAATCAAATGCAACAGGCTAACTTCAACTATTTCTATTAGTATGTATTGTATTATGTTTCTGTTTCAGTGGGGTTTTTTTTTTCAATGATCACTTTTCTATACCAAGATTGATTAGAAACGTTTCCAATGACACAGTATGATTAAGGCACGCAGCTGTAATGAAGGAATATTGTCTTTAAAAAAAGAAAATTACCATATTTTCTACACATTCCATTGAGTTTTCAACAGCGAGTTTTACACACTTACAATGCAGTATCTAGAATTCAAACTTTTAAAGTGACTGCATTGCGTTTAGACATAGGCCCTGTCGTTCTTTGTCGATCTTTAAAACAGCTTGTAAACTGAAAAGTCGTCAAGCAACGTTTGTTATCTAATGACGATCAACCGAAATATGGCCACTTACCTAACAATATCAGTTATGGATCCATGCTCATTTCCATCTGGGTTATAATGAGAACCTGCACTCAGGCAACCTAAAATATATTCACGTACTTAGATCTATCAATACATATTGCAAGCACGCCCGTTAAGCTCAATAGGGAGATCGCATGATCTACGGATCGCGGGATTGTAAGTTCGGTTCTTTTGTGATAAAAGTTTATCTTTTCGGGACAAAAAAGCGAAATAATCATAAGTATGCAATCATAAATAATCGCCAAAATAAAACATTCAAATGAATAAAAACTGAAGATGTGTTTTAAATCTGTCACTTGAGGAAGCTCTCAAGCTAGTATCCTGGAACCATTTTTATTTTTATGCTATGTAAATGATATGATCATAAGTATTGATACTGACTGTAAATTAATATTAAACGCTGATGATAGTGCCATGTTATTTGCACTTAAAGATCCAGGTGTCATATCTACAAAACTTGATGCTGTTCTTGAACAATGCTCATCATGGCTTGTTGACAATAAACTGTCTTTACATCTAGGCAAAACTGAATGTTTAATTTTGGTACCAAACGCAAACTAAAGCGTGTTGAGGATTTTAGAATTGTAAGGTAATTTGCCCTAGCGGGCGTATATCGAGACAATTTCCCTTTTGTTTCTTCTTTGAAATTTAACCACCCCCTTGTGATGCTACAACATGTATATATCTAGATTAATCCTTGAAATATGTTACGGCTGTGTGATTGATAAAGAATTTCATGATAGATAATACTGTCAATTTTCACAGATCATATATAAAACTAAGCGGGTTTTCAATCGCATTTCACTACTGTGTAACAATTGATAGAAAATGACTTTCAAACAACTATTTCCATTGAATATCAATAATTGCAGAAGGCTTGGACATACAGTGGTAAAATTTTGTAGAATGTTTGTCTGTGGCCATTGAATAACACCTATTGTTTTAAAGGTCTAAGGACAGTCTGAAAAAGGTTTCTGCCCAATGTGGCTTTGGCCTACAGTAGCCAAACCTGATAGAATAATGAATAATAGGCACTATAGAAATATGCTGTATCAAAGGTCATGTCACTGACTCATTCAATAGAGAAAATTTGATCCTAAGTTGTTAAACTTCATAGGATGATTGCTTGTGCCAGGTAGATTATCCTTTCGTTCTTTTCTCCAGTTTATGAAAGGTCAAGGTCAAACTGATCTTGTGACTGAAAATATTTCTGCTCAATTACTGAAGAAGGTCAAGGCCAACAGCGGTCAAACTTCTAAGGAGAACTGCCTGTGGTCAATGCATGACCCCTATGACTTTAAGGGTCAGTGGATCAAAGGACATGGTCACCTCCAGACTGCACTCAGTTTCTGATCAGTAGCTTACGAAGGATCGAACTTCATACGATAGTTGCCTTTGTCAGTTTATAACTCTTATTGTTTCGAGGTCAGTAAACGGGAGTTCAAGGTCTGATCACCTGATTATCTTTGTTAAGTGGGGAAGTAGGTCAAAGGTCCAGGCATACTCGAAACTGAGAAGTACTCACTCAGTTACAGACGACAAACTATCATTTGGGCATATGTGTTTTACCAACAGATCATGTTGCACTTAATGCATCAAAAGCATAGTTTCTGAGGAAACATATACTTTGAAATATCATATACTTTCATAAAAGAAAAATAATTACGCGTGAATAATAGGCACTATAGAAATACAATGTATGCCTTTACATTTGTTTATGAAATTGTTTTGCAAACTGTAGTTTTAACATATGTATGACAAAATTATTGAGATTGTAACATCTCTCCGTGCTTCATGTTGCGCTGATCAATTTTCTAGTTATAATTTCAAAAGAATAAAAGTGTTTGTTGTGTTCTTATACTAAGTTAAGAATTCCAAAATTGCTTGGATACGTGCGTGGTTTGATAACTATTTTGCTGTCACATAGCAAGTAAAATGTATCAATGTAGAATCCGTAATAAACTGTACGAGTTGTGTGTGTGTACTCTGTGCAGAAACGAAGGTATATATATAATAGCATTCCATTAGACATGTCACCAAATTCATGCACATAGAATCCATGCTTGCAAGGTGAAAGACCTGTTATAATCCCTGTAATATGCACTGGTTTTCCAAAAGCCTGTGAATAAAGTTGTTACACATAATTTGGCATGAAGTACGTTTATACAAGCCTCTCGATGATAAAGACCTGAATTAGTGACACTAAATAATTTTAAATTGTTGTTAGTTTATAAGACTGGAAAATCGGTGTTTTGTTGTGTTCTTGCTACGACAAACGTACTGTAATTAAATTGTCAGAGAAAATTAAAATTCTATAATATCATAAAAGTTTGTTTGTAATTCCATGGCAACTGAGGTTAATAACTAAAAGGCTCGTGATGAAACCAAAGCTCAAGGTTACGTTATTTTTAGTAAAACAGACTAAATAGTAATAAATAAAAGAACAAAATAATTTAGTGATTTAAGTATTTATTTGCAATGAACATGTCATTTAAGACGATACCATACTGCCCTATGATGGTACAGACTTGGCGAAATACAGCCAAGGCATCGAGGATATACCTACATGGTAGTTGAATTCTACATGTGATAGCATATAGGCGCTGAGCATCCAGGGGTCAGGGCAATCATAAAGAGTTGCAACTTCAATTAAGAGGACAGAGGCCGAGCATCTATGCGATAGGACTCGTATGTGTTTGATTCAAAGACATTGTCTGACGGGAACTTCAACAATAAAAGCAGTCAAGTATAGAGTCTCCAGCCTATAGGAATTTGAGCTAATTATTATTAATTGAAGATTGTTAGTTTGAAACATTTAGTGATTCGCCTGATCCCTGAAATTATCTAGCTCATAATTGAAATCATTTACAAATCATTGGTACACGAATCATTTAGGAAAGGTAGCCGGAGGAAACTTTATGTATGAGATATTTGGTCTCACTAGCTATACGTTTTAACAAAGGGCATTCTATATAGTTTGTCAGCTAGTCTAAGGCATAGTCACCTTAGCGATTGGACCCATTTGATTGTTCAAGATACAAAAAGGCGGGTCATATAACTCGTATCCTGACAAATAAGGATACCTTCACCCCATTGTTTTACCTTAGTCAGTTTCTTGTATCGTATCTTGGTATCCCTCCACCCCATGTTTTACCTTAATCAGTTTCTTGTATCGTATCTTGGTATCCCTCATCCAAACATTCGCCCTCAGCCCCCCCCCCCCCCCCCCCCCCCCCCCCCCCCGCACACACACACCGTCCTCCCCTTTGCTCCATTCTTGCATTTAAACTTTTAGGTTACTTTTTATCTAGAAAGTTAACTGAATTACAGTTTTAGGATCCCGCATCCACATACCCAAACATTTCTCCTTTTCTGACCCTGCATATTTTCCTTTCAGTTCAATTTCCTCATACTTTATCCACATCGCACATTTTGAAAGTACGTAATTCTGTGCATTTTCTTTATTTGAACTATTTTCAAACAGCCATAATTTGCTGAAATATTTTTATGAGTCTTTTGCTCTGAATAACAATCAATATTTTGCTTCTTTTATGTTTTTATATTGAAATGTTATGCGGAATGTAAGAAAATGGATGATGGTAACCAATGTTATTTGGAATATAGTTTGGTGAAAGGTCACTTGTTACGGCCGTTTTCAAATAAAATAAAACTGGCAGTTTGATTTGTAATACCTATTTTTATGCCCCCGAAGGGAGGCATATAGTTTTTGAACCGTCTGTCGGTCTGTCGGTCTGTCAGTCCGTCCGCAATTTTCGTGTCCGGTCCATATCTTTGTCATCGATGGATGGATTTTCAAATAACTTGGCATGAATGTGTACCACATTAAGACGACTTGTCGCGCGCAAGACCAAGGTCCGTAGCTCAAAGGTCAAGGTCACACTTAGACGTTAAAGGATAGTGCATTGATGGGCGTGTCCGGTCCATATCTTTGTCATCCATGGATGGATTTTCAAATAACTTGGCATGAATGTGTACCACGGTAAGACGACGTGTCGCGCGCAAGACCCAGGTCCGTAGCTCAAAAGTCAAGGTCACACTTAGATGTTAAAGGATAGTGCATTGATGGGCGTGTCCGGTCCATATCTTTGTCATCCATGGATGGAATTTCAAATAACTTGGCATGAATGTGTACCACAGTAGGACGACGTGTCGCGCGCAAGACCCATGTCCGTAGCTCAAAGGTGAAGGTCACACTTAGACGTTAAAGGTCATTTTTCATGATAGTGCATTGATGGGCGTGTCCGGTCCATATCTTTGTCATTCATGCATGGATTTTAAAATAACTACGCATGAATGTGTGGCACAGTAAGACGACGTGTCGCGCGCAAGACCCAGTTCCGTAGGTCAAAGGTCCTAAACTCTAATATCGGCCATAACTATTCATTCAAAGTGCCATCGGGGGCATGTGTCATCCTATGGAGACAGCTCTTGTTCAGTTTCCATTTATAATTTGTTACTTAAATATTAAAACTAACCTTTATAATTATTCAAATTTCAGTACAAAATTGTGGTTTCTTGAATTGAATTGATGTTACGATGGAAACGAAGCCCGTGACCTATATATCTAAATGTAAAATTCAAAAGCGCTGACACTGGTCAATTTAAGGTACACAGCTTCGGCCTTTTATTTTCATTTCAACAGTATCCATGTGAATATAGAAGCATGCCGAACAATTTTTCCATGGAAAATGCAGGACGAAGGGTACTGCTGTAAGTATTCTAAGCTGTGAAATTTGTTTGAATAAATGCAAATAACACGAAAATATAACACACGTTAGAAATGATATATTTTAAAGCTACATTAACAAGAAAGATAATTTTATTCAATAGATATTATATAAGAAATTACGACAAAAAGCAAGATATAAGCTATTTTAAACATCTCTTTAACGGTTGGCATGGTTACTTTAAACTGTAAGAAAAATAGGGTTGTAAAGTGCTTGTTATTTTGATAATAATAGTACCTAAATATTCCATGTTGGTCATTAACAATAGCACTGAAGCCGTCGAAAACCCCGTTTTTATAAATTATTTGTTTAAAAATGAGAGAAAATGCGTTACCATGGAAACACGAGCCCCGCGACATATACATTTAAACATTAGAAAGCTAACGCGCATAGTAGTAAAATTATCGATTATGTAGACTTCTACGGATATCAATGAAACAAAAATACACTGAAAAGTGTTAAATATCGGTATTTTCCTTCTTCTTTCAATATTTAATACCTGTGGAGGGTCATGTTCTTCGAACCTGGATAAAAATTGAACTTGAAGGGACAGAATTAAACGAAATTGACATTGTAGCAATTAAAACATCATATTACACGAAATACAAAACAAATGCTGCGCTTCAACTTATTTGAATTTACCCTGGTAATAAGGTAACCTACCTCCTTAAAGGACCACCCACGGCCAACCCGCCGCCATCCCGACCAACTCTGACAAGACTATAGAAAGCATTTTTACTAGAAAAAGAACTGCTTACAGACGCCTGGGCAAGGCTAGAAAGCCATTTTTTCCCGATAAGACCTCTTGGACATGTGTTTTTAGACCTCTCTCTCCCTTGACATGACTTTCGAAGGCATTCCTGCCTAAAATGACTCCTTTTGACAAGCTGTTTCCAGACCACTACCCCCCCCCCCCCCCTCCCCCCAACCACCTTACATACACTAGACAAGATTTGAAAATCTTAGTCGGAAAATAACTCCTGGGACAAACTTTGAAACCCCCTCTCTTTCCGTCCCTATTGGACAAGATTATGGAAGACAGTTTGCTGAAACGATGCATATTGACAGGCTGTTTCTAGAACGCTTGGATAAACTGTATATAGCTCCCTCGATAGACCCTTCCTCCGTCTTAGCAGAATATGGATGACATATTTTCCCAAACAAATCCACCTTCGCGTGGGACATACCCCATGAAAAAAAAACTTCATCCAAAACATACCTCTTTGCTTAGCATTACGTTGCCCTCAACCTTGTCGAATCCTCTAATTATACATGTTGCTTCTACTGAGGCATAAGCTGTCATATTCCAGTTATTGGGGAATGTCAGGATCAACCCTGTTATTTGAAACACTTTCCTAAAGAAACATAAATCCATTTTACCACAATGTTTAACGATAACTTTTAACATCTGTCACCATTTGATGATAAATTATGACTGCCACGTAGTAAGACCGGGGAAAATAAATGTTTAGATTCTAACCCGAAGTTCGGGGAAAAATGGGGCGGATGTGCACTTTTTATTTTCTACTTTTTAATATGGAAATACGGGAGACTTGAGGTCAATTTGACAAATTAGATACAAAATATCGCTGTATGAATAATACTAGTGTATGTTGTTGTGTTGTGTGTTAAAGAACTCTTTAACTCTATATATATATATATATATATATATATATATATATATATATATATATATATATATATATGAAACAAGAGGGCCAAGATGGCCCTATGTCGCTCACCGAGTAATACCCAATAACAGTGTAAACATGTTTTACTTAGTGATTCATGGAGACAAATATTCTGACCAATTTTCAAGATTGGACCAAAAAACGTGACCTCTTGAGTTTAAACACACTTATTCTTTTATTTAACCTGGTGACCTAGTTTTTCACCCTACATGACCCAGATGAAAAGTCATACGATATTTCATGCACACAAACTTCTGACCAAGTTTTATGAAGATATGGTCATAAACGTGGCCTCAAGAATGTTAACAACCTATCTTTGATTTGACAGGGTGGCCTTGTTTTTGACCCCATAGACAGATGAAGATCGAGATAACCATTCTGACAAGTTTCATGAAGATAGGGTCATGATTGTGGCCTCTATGTTGTTAACAAGATTTTCATTTTCATTTTCCAGAACCCATATTTGGAATCTAGCCGATTTTCCAAGGAACGAGAACTTAAGTGTGCTGTAAGTGTTGTTAAAATCAAATTATAAAATGGTCCCTTCTAATCTGTTTCCACAATGGTAAAAAATTTACAAATTTTGGCTCATTTCAGTGGTCAATCAGGGGCTGTAATCCGGTTAAAACTATGACTGGAACTCGGAACTATGCTTGGATCTGAAAAAAAACAGAGCCATAATGGAATCAAGATTTATTGTGTTGAAGATAGTTTGCAAGTTTGTATCAAATCCCCCATAACTGCATCCGCTTATGGCTGCAAAGCCAAAATTAGTAACTTTGGCATCGAAGGGGCCCATAATTCCGGAAACCCATGATGGTACCTGGCCGTTTTCGAAAAGAATTGGCTATTATGCCAAATCAAGTTGTGTGTAAGTCTGATGAAAGTGATGGCAAAATGTGTCATCTATCGTGTTCAACAAGCCAAACATAAGCAATTTGTGGCCTTTAATGGGGTATACTATGGGAACCCTGATCAGATCTGCCAGGTTTCGAAAGGAACCAAGATTTTATTCAATACAATCTTGTGCAGTTTGATTTGAATTGCTTAACAACATGTGGTTTCTATTGTGTTCACAAACCAAAAATAGCACATTTTGGCCCTTTAAGGGTCCGCATAACTCTGGAACCCATAGTTTTCAAAATGAAACCGAGTATATGTGCCAATACAATACAAGTTGTGCTGCAAGTATAATTAAAATTGATTGCAAAATGTGGTGTTCGCAATGGACGACGGACGGACGGACAAAATGCGATTAGAAAAGCTCACCCTCTCAATACGTGACAGGTGAGCTAAAGATTTCATGTCATAAAGTCTAATTTTACTTATAATATGATAGTAAATCATTTTTTCAGATGGCTGAATAGTCTCCTGTAAAAGAATGACAAAATAAGTATTTGTTTATCATTGTATTTTGCAAATTCAAAATATTTAGTTTGTCGAAGTACAGCCAAGTACTGGAAGAATACATCAATCTGCGTTCCTGTCGCTGGAGCACGTGTAAAAAGCTCTGCAGCTGAACTGATAATGTGATGTAAATCTTCGACCCAAATAGATATCCAGTTGTTTAACACCTGATTAAAAACTTCAAGGTTTGTTAATTAACTGGCACTTTGCAAGTAACAGTATTTTAATCCTATTTTCCAAATCTATGAAACAAAGAAAGCGCGGTAGTGCCGCGTGCTGTGCACGTGAAAATGGCTTGTCAGGCATCCGGACGGAGGTAAATGTACGTATAAAACCGAATCAGACAACAGAGATTTATTTCCAATCCGTAGTAAAGTATTGTTTGTGCGAAGTCAATCTACCCATTTGACTTTTAACCTTGGTCCGAAACCGACCAATGCGGCAATTTAAAATCACAGGTTGTAAACCCAATTAAAAAGTTTTATAAAGTTAAATTTAAATACATATGATATAGATGAGTTTACGAATAAAATATATTGTTTGAAAGAAGAAGATTTATGATAATATTAAACCCCCATTTTGTTATAACAAAAAATGGAGAAAAATGATAAAGTACCTGTTCATCCCTGTGAAAAGATGAAATCAAAGTTTGTTAAAAGTCAGGGGGTAATTTTAGATATTCACAAAGCAATGTTACCTTTATTACCTAAGAAAGGTGTAACACTTCCAGGATATAATTATTGTGGGCCAGGAAATCCCCTAGATAATGGACCCCCTGTCAATGAACTGGATGCAGTATGTATGGACCATGATTTATGCTATGACAGTGATGTAAAAAAGGGTACATGTGATAAGCAAATGCTTTCCAATTTAAATAAAACTAAATCAAAAACATTTGGAGAAAAGATTGCAAAACATTTAGTTGTGAAACCTATAATTAAAACGAAATACACACTTGGTCTCGGACAAAAACAAAAGTCAAAAAACGGGAAAAGGGGGTAGAGTATACCCCCGGAATCACATGGAGCGATGAATTAGCAGAAGAATTACACAAACCAATTAAAAGAAAATTTAGGAAACGAAGAGTGATAGTTAATGATATTGATGATACTTGGTCAGCTGATTTAGTCGACATGCAAGCTTTTTCAAAATATAATAAAGGAGTAAAGTACTTGTTAACCGTTATTGATATATTTAGTAAATATGCTTGGGTTATTCCATTAAAGAATAAAACTGGAGAATCTGTTACTGAAGCATTTGAAAAAATAATTTTAGAAGGACGATTACCAGTAAATTTATGGGTAGATGAAGGAAAAGAATTTTATAATAAAAAGTTTGAATCATTTTTGAATAAAAATAAAATTAATATGTATCATACATTTAATGAAGGAAAGGCTGTAGTAATAGAAAGATTTAATAGAAGTTTAAAAAGAATAATGTGGAAATATTTTACAGCAAATAATACTTATACTTATTTAGATAATTTGCAGGATATGGTCGATAAATATAACAAAACAAAACATTCTAGTATAAAAATGACACCAACCGAAGCCAGTAAAAACTTAAATAAAGGTACTGTTTACTTTAATTTATATGGTGATTTAAAGATATCAAAGAGCAAAGCAAAATTTAAAATTGGTGATCGAGTTCGTTTAAGCAAACTTAAAAGACATTTTGAAAAAGGATATACACCAAATTGGACAGAGGAAATATTTATAATTTATAAAATTAATAATACAAATCCCAGAACATACACTATTAAAGATTTAAATGATGAAAAATTCAGTTCATTTTTAAATGAACAAGAACTTTTATACCTACTACACAAGAAGTTTTTAGAATAAAAAAGTTATTAGACGAGACTAAAAGAAAAAACAAGCTTTAGTAAAATGGAAAAGGTTTTATAGTGAAAAATTTAATAGTTGGGTACCATTTAGCGATCTTGAACAATTTAATTTAGAAATAAAACGTTTAATATATAATGAGCAATAAAAATCTAATTTCTAATAATAATGAATAGAAACAATGATAAATTAATTATTCACTTAACTCAACTAGCAGCTGCTTAAGAAAAAGTTATAATTTTGTGGGAGAGTATGTACTGGTTTATCTATTCACAGCAGGTGTCTTTGGTTGCTCAACTGCATTAGCACTTGTTATCCCAGCTAAACCTGTATTTGTACATTTTGCTGGTGCTGTTCCATCATTAATTACCATATTACTAAAAGACTAAAAACTTGACGATAAGAAAATTATTTTTAAAACACATCATCACAACATAAAACAACTTATAACAAAAGCACGATTGGAAAGTAAATAAAGAAGATCCAAATAAAGTTATTCAGGATATGTTACATACTATAGAAATGCAGAACGAAAAAAATTATCAACACCTCTTGAAATGCAACAGAAGGAAATTTAAACTTAACGGATAAAAAGTAAAAAAGAAGAAGAGTTGTATTAACTTTAATTAAAGATTTTTTCTATAAGAATTTTTAATAAATGAGAAAAAATTATATCAGTTAAGGTATATTGCATCAGGAAAAAGTAAGGGGGGGTGGATATATTAAAGAAATAATCCTAATTTTAATATAATACCAGAACCAATTCACGAATGGCAAAATGTTATGGATCCACGTCAACCGAAGGTTCCAGCTTCGCAAGTTATAATTCATATAACCTTTTTGGAACTTGCTGCTCAAGAACCATCCAAAATATTTATTTCCTTTCAGTTAACAACTTTAAACAGTCATATAAAATGTATCTTCTGCTAAACATTTGAAGGTGTTTCTGTCCTTGAACTTTGTTATTAAGCTAACAGTGAACGTTTTTACAAAACAACATCACGACAACGGTGGTTATAAATGACCCCGAGTGGGCAGTATACAAATCTTTTCTTAACTGATCATATAATAAAACCATATGGAAAAAAACCCAATTGATGGATTTTGTTTATGTAACACCCGACCCAGAAATAATGTTTTAAAAGACTTCAAAAAAGAAACAGAACGGAAGAAAAACAAGTTGTTTAGATTATTTAGAAAACCTACACAAATTACATGAAGAATAGGTTTAAACAGAATGTTTCAAGAAGGTATTAAAATTTTAACCAGTTATGAAGCAATTTAGAAAAAATGACTTTAAAATTCTATTCAAAAGATATAGATAATATAATCAAATTTCTCAAACAATATAATTTCATTAGGTGCGTTTTTTAAAGATTTTTTTCTATAAGTATATTATATATAGATGGTTTAATAGAAAGGTTTATAGAATGATTAGCCAAAATTATCTAGCACTTTAGGAGAAATAAGAAATCCAGTTGAAAATTCATATAGAAAAGTTCTAAAAGAAGAAATGTTATTAAATCAAACTTGATCAAATAGTTTACGAGAATATAAAAATCACGTTATTGATAAATACGAAAATGTATAGATCCATATCTTCGTAAAAGAACTTTATTTGAAGGGGACTGTGGGTATGTCTATTAACTGAAGAAGAAAATGATGAACAGATTATGTGATTGTCCCAGACCAAATAATTATCGAAACAATCCTAAAACTTATTGTAACCGACTGTGATCACTAATGAAGAAAAAATATATAGAAGCACTTACAAAGCTCAAAAATTGTATTTATGCTGGTTAATAAAAATGTGTTGTGAAGGGACAAACCGAGTAAAATGTGGGAATGTTATCAAAAGTTAAATGGAAAAAGATAATATATTCAATATTTTATTCTTCTTAAAGATAATTTTAAAACTTTATTATTTTAATATTTTTTTAAATTATTTTTTAATTATTTTTTTTAATCCTTTTTTGCTTGAAGATTTTTTTTCTAAATATAAAAATAGATGGAAATCGAGAGATCTTCAAACAATAATTATAAGAAATTGAAATTTAAAAATTACATATAGACAAGATCCAAAAAATCAATTAAAAATTAACTAATAAACGACTCTTATGAAATACTTAAATCTGAACTTAAACTTAAAAGGTATAAAAATAAATGTAGTTTTAAAAATAACTTTTGCAAAAATGGATAAAACTGATACAATATATAAAACAGCTTATTTTCAATCAAAGGCTTTAGAAAATTATTAACACATAACGAAATAAAAAAACTTTACATCAAGCTTTTGTATGAAATAATAATAGAATTGGTAATTGATTTCTGAAGGAAGTTGCTGGGAGAAATAGAGTCAGTTGAGCTCATTATATAAAAAGATATAAGTAAAGTCCATTGGCTGCTTCAAGTTAATTAGAATTACCAAAAACATTACAAATTCAATGAAAGGATTAATAAATAAAAGAATGATGATAATGATGTTTAGATGGTGTCAATTAGCTTACAAATTTCCTGTAACAAGCAATTCTGAAGAGTTTCAAATATAAAAAACATATAAACGATCTTGAATATACTGGAATAAATTTCCTGTTACATTAAATCAAATACCTAAAAGAAGATTTAAATGAAATATCATTTAAAATATTTGGATATGAAGAAAATAGTATTATCCATTGTACATATCAAAATATCCCAATACGAAGAACACTGTGACATGTTGCTAATTACTAATGATAAAATAAATGATAAAATAAATGATAAAATAACTGATGATGACTGTAAGCCTCAACATAAGAACTGTAGTCCAACATTATGTTTGGATAAAAGACCTTTTAATAGATTAATGAATATACAAAACAAAAAATACAAACAAGAAACATTTTTGTAGATCTTGCCTGCAACATTTTACTCAAATAAAGAATATTAAATGAACATATTCCAAATTGTTTAGCTTATAATGGTATCCAAGGTGTAAAAATGCCCAAAAGAGGAAGTAAAAGTACAAATTAAAAATTATCATAAAGGTTTAGCATTACCTTTTGTATTTTAATGCTGATTTTTGAATCCATAACTAAAAAGTTTTAACTGCTTTACATCAACTGAATCTTCATTTAACTATACATATCAAAATAAGATATATTGTGGTTACGGCTATAAATTGTTTGTTGTTATGAGATAAATAATACCTAAACCAACCCAGATTTATAAGAGGTCCTAATCATTTATAAGTTTATTGAAAAAATGCTTGAGTAAGAGTAATATTGTAAAGAAATATTTAAAGAACATTTTAACAAAGATTTGAAATGTCATAAAAAAGATGAAAGTGAATTTAAAAAACAAAAGTTTTGTCATATCGGTGAAAAAGAAATATAGAAGGTGAATGTCAGACGTGATCATTGTCAATATTACAGAAAATTCAGAGGAAGTGCCAAGCAAATGAATATTAATGTTAAACTAACACATAAATTCCTGTATTATTCATAATTTAAGAGTTATGACGGTCATTTATTATGCAAACAAAAGGAAATTAAAAAAGAAATTAATTTATTCCTAACAATATAGGCCATTAGAGATATATGGCATATAATGATTTCTGACTTGGTCCTTTTTGATTCATTCCAGTTTATGTCTCAATCATGGATAACCTGTAAATAGTAATATTCCAGAATTTTAAAATATTTAATCTCAAGAAATTGATTGTGTAAAGCATTAAATATTAAAAACAAAGGTGTTTATCCATATGATTACATGGATTCATGTAAAAAAATCAAAGAAACAAAATTACCTTCTAAAGAAGAGTTTTATTCAATTTTAATGACACTAATATTTCTGATAATGAAATGAACATGCTAAAAAATGTTGGAATAAATTTAAAATTAAAACAATGGGAGAATATCATGATCTAATTTAAAAACGACGTATTACTTTTAACTGATGTATTCGAAAATTTTGAATACTAATTTAGAGTACTACAAATTTAGATCTTGTCATTATTTTAGTAGTCCTGGTTTAGCTTGGGATGCTGGTAAAAAATGACTGAATTAAGTTAGATTTAATAACTGATATTTGATATGTAACTTTTTATTGAAAAGGGACTGAGAGTAGGAAATAAGTTATATTTCAAACAGATACAGTAAAAGTCCAAACAATAAATATATGAAGGGATTATAATTCAAAAAAAGGAAAAAAAAGCAAATACATTTATGTACCTCGACGCCAATAACCTTTACGGTTTGGGCTATGTGACAACCTTTACCCCTCTGGAAACTTTTAAATTTTATATCCGAAAACAATTTAAGAAATTAATTGCAAAAAGGTAAAACTATCTTTATTGTTGAATGTGAACTTGAAATATCCAAAAAGAATACAAAAAACCCACAATGATTAACCTTTATCTCTGAAAATTAAAATACCAGATCAATGGCTTTCTGATTATAGTAAAAAAATTAAAACAGAATTTAGAAATAGGAAAAAGTAATGTAAAGAAGGGTTGGTTCCAACTTTAATGAAAAAACAAATTATGTATTCATTATAAAAAATCTTGAACTCTATAACACAATTAGGATTAAAAGTAACAAAAATACATAAAATAATAACTTTTGACGAAAGTCCTTGTGTTAAAAAAGTATATTGATTTAATACTCAAAAAAGATCTAAAGCAAAAAATTCATTGAAAAGGACTTTTTTAAGTTAATGAACAATTCTGTATCGGTAGGAGACTATGGAGAATTTACGCAAGAGATTAATATTAAATTAACACATGACGAAAACCTTTTATTAAAATATAATAGCAAAACCCTTCATTTGTTAGTACTCAACGAAGTTTTAACAAGAAATTTGTTTGGTATTCAAAGAATAAAAGAAAGTTGTTATTAAAACAGACCTTGTTATGTTTGGCATGTTGCAATTTTAAGATTTATCAAAATATTTAATGTATGATTGTCATTAAAATTACATTAAGGAAAGTACGAGGGTAATTGTAAATTATTGTTTACTGACACTGATTTCATTATGTTTTTATGAAATTAAAACCAAAGATGCATATGAGGATTTTTATAAGGACAAAGAATATTGATAATAGTGATTAAGATAGTAAATTCAAATTTATTTCGACAATAAATAAAAAGTAATTGTAAAATTGTAAGAATGACATGCTGCCCGGCATTCCCATTGTTGAATTTGTCGATTAAGAAGTAAAATGTAAACATATTTAATAAAGAAAAAACGAAGTAATATAAAAAAATGTAAAGGAATAAAAAACTTGTGTTAAGAAAACAATAGTTTCATAAAAATAAACAAAGATACTTTGTTTAATTCAACCCAAACTAAACACACCTTTATAAAGATATTCGTTCTGATAGCATCATCCTTTTCCAGTTATGTTTAAAATAAAAAATCTTTAACATGTTATGAACTATAAAAGATATATTCTTGGATAATGGTCTTGATACATTAGCTTACACTTAAATTTTAGAACCATACATTGTAAACTGAATATCCGTAAACGTTTTAAAGAATTAATATAAAAAACATCATCCATTTTAAATTCATTGCATAATTAAATAGATATAGTACCTTTTTATGTAAATACTATGTCAAATGGGTAATTAGTTTGTTTTGTGAAAACAAATATGTTTCAAGATGGTCAAATTTATTTTTTATACAGCGATTAAAAAGTTAAATAATAATTCTAAGAGTAAGCACAATTCGAACTTGCGACATTTTATAGTATCTAAAAAGGTGAAAAGAAAGTCCATTATGTCATCGTCACACAAATTTTTTTCTTTAAAATACCTCATTGATTTGATTATTAAGGTTCGGCCATTGTAGTCGGTGTATTTGCCAATATGGTGTAAGATTAAGTAGCCGTGCTGAGTGCCTGTAAATCGGTGAGCGCCCCTTAGCGCGGTAGGTTAAGCACAAAACAGAATCGAAAGGTCGCAAGTTCGATCCCCAGGTGCGTCGTATATGACAATTGTAAATAAACTGTCGATTCTTGAATCAGCTGTGAATTTGTGAAATAGAACCAGCAGTGACTACAACAGAATGACGTCAATAAATTAAGTAAAGTTCGTAGTATATTTTGATATTAACTAAGTATTCTGAAGGTGGTAACACAAAATGTAAGTAACATTTGGTGACGTTTTCTTTTATGAAATTTTGTTGTTTTCCGCCAATAATATGAAAGGGTTATTATAAAGAGCGGACTACTTATTCATCTAAATATAATTTATTGTTTCACATTTTCATTTGATACATTGATTTTGGGATATTTGATCAATCTGAACCAAAAGTAAGTTTTGAAATTATGTCTTAACTTTTAAACTAGAATTGTGTATATAGGATATGGATGCCCCGCATATTGTGCCATCTTTCAAATAGCAAAGTGTTTAGTACAGATCATCTTCACATGAATGATATTCGACTAAAAGTTCGAAGCACATTGTGCTCAGATAAGTTTGTGCATCTGAGTAACTTTGAATCAATTCCTTCAAAACGTGCATGAGGACTTTCTTCACTATGGCCTATTTTGTGAAATGAAGAAAGGATAACAATTCACAATTCATAACAGAAAAAAAGTCCATTATTTATGGTCATCTTCACATCAAAGCCCTTCATTTGAGAAACTTTCAAGCATATCCTTTCATTAGGGTTTGAGGAGTTGGACACACAACTTTTTTTCTCTATATTCTACATAGCAAAATTATCAAAGGGCCATAACTACGGTAAAATAGTCATAGCAATAGTTCCTTCCTTTATGGTTATCTGCAAATCAAGCTTGCTCATCTGTAAAATTTTGAAGCAAATCAGGTTTATAGTGGAGGAGGAGTTGGACACACAAGATTTAAGGACGGACGGACGGACATGCGGACATACGGACGTACGGATGTACGGACAGCAACAACGCCATATAGATATTTTCAAACTTGCATTTCTTATAAATTTCGGCTAAAAGTATAATTTTATTGCAAATCTTTGACAAACATAATACATAGAGGATATTTGTTTTTTTTTTCAGTGTAAGATGAAAATATCTTACACGACCAAATGCAATATAGTCACTGTCTCGTAAAAATGTAAGATATGATGTTCGTGAGTGAAAGATAATTTGATCTTACATGTATAACAAACAAATGTTCTTTTTATTTCATGTTTTGACTAAATCTGTCTACATTATAATTTCTTACCAGTGAAGAATATATTTGACATTTTTCACTGTGAAAATACCAGATATATTTCACTCAAATAGTTCGATAATTCACTGAAAAACTTGTAATAAAACAGCTTTCCTTAGGCAAAGGAGCTTTATCAAAAATTCCCATGCTAAATAAGCACTCAATGAACATAAATAAGCGTAGATGATCAGTTGTTAAAGTTTTGAACAAATCAATCAAATGACGACCTTTCAGTCAAAATAGTACATATGAAACAAATCTGAAGAACAAATATGTTCAGGTAGCTAATGGCGACTTACCTGGATAATAACTTCATTATCTGCCATTTTTCGTCGTCTTTAGCTTTTTCGTGCAAATACATTTACATTGCCTTTCCTTTGTCGACTAAAAAGGAAATGCTGTGTTAATCAAACATTTAAAAAAATGAATTGAATTACAGTTCACTGCAACAAGTTTCGTATTTTCTGAAATTACATTACTTTAACAGCTGTAAAATGTCTCCCAGCAGCCTGGCTATCCTGGTCCTTTTAAAAGTAAATAATTCCATATATACCTGTAGGATAAAACAGAATATAGAATTCATAAACCCTCATGTAAGGAGCATGTAAAGACTACTGTCGTTAATATTACATTTGTTTACAATCGATGCTTTTATATATTTTGCTTTTTATTCTCTCTGTGGATCTGATATAAAATAACACACCTGGCTTAATTGTGGAAGGAATATCAAGTTTGTGTAGAGTGGAATGGAATACAAACGGTTACATTATGGTAAGGTTAACCGACTGTTATTACATAACTGATATACTACACCTAGCCTCAGCAAACCATCTAAAATACCATGTTGGAAATTAAACTGAGCACTTAATACGTCATAGTTGTGTGCCAACGTAACTCCAATGTATGACTTACTAACTCCTGCGCAGGACTTATTAAACTAGTATCACAAACTTAAGACAAATAACCACTATGTACCACTCAACTAACGTACTACTTAAAAACTCATTACGTAATGCGATTTTGTAACCAGTGCGGGTTCATTCTGCGGCCCTGTAGTTTCCAAGCTGCGATGCCCTTCACTCCTATCTGCGGTGCACCCCCACCCCCACCCCCACCCCTGGCTCTATTTGCGAGGCTCAGTATTTGCATTATTTGGTCTACACTGATTTTGACACGCTCTGATGTGCATTACTCCAGAAATGACATTAACTTGAACACATTCGTTACAATGGAAATGAATGAGCAAGGGAGTATACTAATCAGCTGGCAAAAAGATCCATCCTTTCCTTCTGTAGTAGTTATGTTATTTCCATATGCTGCGCTTTCGCTTTCAACCCTTCAGAACTAAAATATATTTACATTTACTTACGGGTGTCGAGTTATCTTGATGACATATCATCTAATTATTTACAAGTATTCCGGCAAGTTACACGATATTTCACACAAGTATGATTTAAAATGCTGTATTGTTAGCAAGTAGATCTATACCTTTTTTTTTCTTTCGATATTGAAGTACAACAAAATGACTACCTTGTATCGTATTTCCTATTTCTTGTTTAAACGTTATTTTATTTATAGTATTAATAGCATTTATTACAACTCTAATGTTAAGGTTCAGTTCATACATTTATATAGTTCATATGATCGTTATTCATGAAAATAGAACATGTAACTAAAGCAAATTGATATTAAGTATAATAATCAGCTAAAATTTTTATCTTTCGGCTGATAAAATGTAGGGTAGGTTGGACTATTGTAATAGTTTCTCTGTTAATCATTACACTTAACTATAATCAGTTATGTATAATTTATGCATATATTATCTTCTATTGTGTTTACTTTGAAGAGGGTTGTGAAAACCTTTAAATATAGTGACTGCTCGATTGACAAACAGTATCTGGCAGTATCATTGCGGTGAAAAATGTCATACCAAGAAAAGTGATGTTAACTTCATTTTTATCTATGTATTATGCTTACATATTGTTGTAGTCTAGCACAGCATTCTTTTATGAGACAATATAAAGTCAGTATGGTACCACGCACAACGCAACTGTTTTTTGCCGAAATTTGGTATTACTACTTATCCTTTGTTTGAATTTGTAATAATTGCACATGTTTTCACTACATTTATTTACGTTTTGAATATACATTTATGTAAAATCAACAGCCTCTATACTAGGATGTATTATATTTCAAACATTCAACATATAAAGTTTGTACTTTCATGAAATCATATTACATTTACCCCAGTATCAGCTGTTACTTAGATTACTGCTTTAATATCTAGTTAAAGTAGCCCTTGTCATATTACCTTTTTGTAGATCGTATTCTATTAAGTTTTATTCTACTTCAGAATTAAAAGGCCATATAGATATTGTTTAATGCGGATGACTAACAAATGCATGTGACGCTGTGTTCTAATTTAAGTACTTTTAAAATGCACGATATTTCCTGTATCAGTCACATAAGACGGACTAATAGATATATCTTAAAAGGGCATATCATATAACTAAGTGCAATTGAATATCTTCAGAAAACATGTGTAAATGAATCATTGAATCAAAAGGAAAAAATAAAAGAAACATCAAACATCACCAAGCAGTGTACTTAAAGAACACAACACATACGTCGCCGCAGCAGCAAGCGAATTCGCTGCGAAAACCACGCTATTTTACCTTCTTTCTTGATTATTTTATACGCAACTATATTCATAAGACAACATCAACTCTCAGAATTTCAGCTTAACATTTCAGGAATAATAAGTGAAATTCAAGTTTTACTATTTATCAAGCTGTTGTTGTACAAGTTTGGGTGGATAGCGATTTATTATAGACAGACGCTTTATATTCGCTCAAAACGGAATAGTTCGATATAATTATGTTCTTCCTGAAAAATGTAATGAATTTTTCTTTTGCGTATGTCTAGCCCATAATATACGGTTGCAAACGTTTAATCTGCAAGATGCAGGGTACGCCTCTTTAAAGTACAATGCGACTTTTACAGCGAGTGCATAATGGCGAATGAACGTATACACATACCTTATTTCATCTTGTCCATTTGTTCGCTCTTCCATCCGTTCGTGTTCATGACTGTCCATCAGTTACAGAAGGTAGATTCTAGGGAAGGAGATTCATGGTTAAAAGATGGAGGTCAAATTTAAGAATATGCATGTCCTTAACATTTGCAACAAATGTTTAAATAAGAGGACTAAATGGTCTTTTCTCACCCACCTCAAAAGGAGCTTGCTCCTGATGAAGTCTGTTGAGCATCCATAAAGTTAACTGCGGCGACTTGAAAACGCGTACCCAATTTAACAAACTTGAGGAAGGTCCAAATAAGGTAGCTGCATATCAAGTTTGCTCATAATCCATTAACGGCTCATGAGAAGAAGTTGTTCCATGATTTTTGTTTTCATTTTAGGTCTGGTGTTGGAAACATTTGAATGAAATTGAGAAAGATCCATCTAAGAATGCTATAGACCGAGTTAAGCGAAGAGCGGTTCATTCGGAGAAATCGTTTAAACATTTTTACTATTCTTAACTCGAGTGTTCTTTAAAATATATTTGAACAAATTGATTGAATTCATTGTGGTAAAATAGACAATATATCATAAAACAAATACAAATGCAAGTTCAACATAATAAATGTGAACATTAAATTGTAGATGACACATAATCAATACCAAGGGAGTATAAAGCTTACTTATTTCCATCGTGGTGCGTGCAAGGTGTGTTGTAAAATATCAGTTAAGAGACTCATTGTGTTACACGTTCGAGTTAATGAATTATACCGCTAAACGACTTAATATATATTATGGGTTGTTATTTTTATACAGATAATATTATGTTTTGTAACAGAGTTATAATATCTGATTTATGCCATTTAGTTACTTCGTGTTGTCGCAGCGGCACAACGCTAAATGTCGTTATAGCACCAAGCCGAACTTACCGCCGACGTCGCTTCGCCAAACGTCGACCTGCCGAACGTCTTTTGTATGACATTAGCCGTGTGATTGATGAAATGAAAAAAAATCTTTGCCTAACCCCTTCAGCCAAGTGTGACATTGTACTTTCAGAGAGGGATCTGGCTTTTACTCGCGTCAATTCATCTCTCTAAGGCAAGCATAAAGTATTTTCCAAATGTACAACAAAGTCATAATCTGGACAAAAATTAGACGGACGAGCGGCCGATTGGACGGACGCACGCACGCAAGCATACTTTCCTCCATATTTCATGAAAAAAAATGTAATTTTGTGTCTCTGGTGGACTTGCTGATAGAAAAACTCAATTTCTTTCACAGTTCCTGATATAACTAAAATTTAAACAACATCTAATGTTTGCAAATGCAAATCAAAACTGCGTATATTGCTAAATGGTATTTCGGTATCCAGATTTGGATATAGATTGATAGATCTTCAATATCACGCCAAGAATTACTTTTTTCTTACTCGAGACATCGGCTGTTCATTTTTTGTTCTCCTGCTGCTCTCTTGATATACCAATAAAACACATGTCATTTGAAACTTAAACAGCAGAGTGAGACGGGTGTACTTTTGTAGTGCAGACAAATTTTCCGACATGCCCAAATTGAGTACATCGAGGTTCAGTGAACATACATAGTGTTATGTTGGTATATTTGTAGAAAACGTAGATGATTCTATCATGAACTGTAATGTAACAGACAAAAGATCAAGGGAGTTAATTTTAATGTTCCCTACAAAAACATACAAAAATGATCCGTTGAGGGGCTTCTTTTTTTGATATAAATCTATAGTCCTAATAATTACATGTATAATAGTTAATATTTACTTCAAATTAAACCAAATACAGCGTTACTATTTTTAAATGGATGTTAGAACGAAACTAGTCAGAACAGCATTGTACATTTAAGTATGGTATATAAGATACCGCCTCGATAGCCTAGCGGTAGAGCGTCCTCTTCGAGTGCGGCAGGTCGTGGTTTCGTTCCCCGACCGCATCATACCAAAGACGTGGAAAAAGATACAAGTAACTCCCTTGTTTGGCGCTCAGCATTAAAAGGGAAACTGGCTTCTCTTCTCTCATACCCTCGTGGCGATAGATTCCATCAGGAATGGGGTATCGAGAGTGACTAATATAAGTTGTAGAACTCTAAAATAAATTAATATGAACTCTAAGATACCTCGCGGACCTCATAATGTGAATAGCATTGATATCTTATACATGATATACGTAAATTCAGTTTATTTGCTTGTCTTAAGTTCAGCAATATGATATTTAAACGATTAAAATAAATTTATTTGCCCTTTGAATGAGATTTGTTAACAATATCCCCTTTAAGGACCTCATATCATTTTTCCTGTCATGTATTGCAAATGTCTATAAAATGTAACTGAATAAATTTTGTGTCTAGGTTTATATTTGATGAAGGTCATGAATTAAACTTTTGGAAATAGTTCTAGATATATTTGATTGAAATAAATAAAACGCGGTTCAAGCCAACAAATCGTATTTGTAATCCTTTCATGATTCAGTATACTTTATAATACTAACTTTCATGCTTTCATGCTTTCATGCTAAGAAACCTCTTTTAACACTCAGTTTTCAAATTCAACATACAGTAAATACCTGATTACGTCCCTTTTTAGTATGTATCTTGAGAAATAGGAGTATTTTTGGGTAAACTTTTTATATTTGTCAGTACCAAATACTTGTCGGTCTATGTCAGTAATATGTTATCATTTTTTTCAGACAATATGAAACTACTATATGGATAAATTTCAATTTAAAGAAAAAACTATTTTTTCAAGACATTTTACCTCCCTTTTTAAAAATGATTTAAAAGAAGCTTCCAGAGCAGATAGAGCGTGTCTCCTCTTGTAGGATTCGGGCTCCCTTAAAGTAATTGAATGCAAACTTTGGTGCTTTCTTCAGAAACGGGAACATATGTAATTCGCTAATAAAAAAAATCAGCATCTGATCCGATGAGGTGTGCCAGTAAATTATATGGTGCTTTTCTGATTAAACGTTTAACACAGTAATTAGGTAGCAGATGCCAGTTTTTGGACTTTTCGCAAGCCGGCCGGAGACCGTCTTCCTTCGATTCAACAGAAATTAACTAAACAATGAGATTTGAAAGAAATAAAGCATATAGTTATCATGTATTTGTATGCTTTCTTAAAATCCAATAGAAATATTTGCCATATATAAGACTCCGTAGTCCCTAGCTAATAGTGAAACATAGGTTCGCGAAAATATGGACCAATTTTCCAACATATTACCATATTTGGCCTGTCAACCGATTACTTTTTTCAGATATCCTTATTGAATTAGACCTCTGTTGTTTTGACATTTGCACATAGAGCCAGCAATCAACATTCGCAGTTTCGCATCTGACCAACTTCAGGACACTAAATTCCGTTAAGGTCGGCTGAATGCTTGTCAGAAGTTTTTTAAATGTCCATTACACAGCACCAAAGCACAAAGTCCGCATTGAATAACACTTTGAATGAAAACAGGGCCTTCAGTTTTGACACTTGCCTTTATTCTAAGATTTTGACCCCGGCCAATTCGCATCTAAGGCTGGAAACTACAAACTCCTACCTTAGAGAACTCGGATACACTTGCAGACGAGCAAAATGGCTTCAGAAAAAATCGTGCATATGAAGATCACGTCTTCAAATCACGGCATACAGACACTACATAGGAAAATGGCGCGAAAAAAAGGTAGTCCATACCATGAATATACTATATACCACTTTAGATTCCCTGCAGTTTGTTAGCGAGTTAACTCAGCGCCATGTAATACGGATGATTATAGCCAGTCTACCTACCCCTCTGACCGTGACACTTCACATTATTATACCTCTCTTTTGTCTACAATGATAAAATCCCATTACCCGAGAAAGAGATATTTTGACTATCAAAAACATTTTCAACCTTTCTGACACGTGACCAAGCGAAAGTGACTGTCAGATCATGTGACCGCGCTGATATTTTGAATGTCATATAAGGGCAATTAATGCTTCAATTTTTTAGCCAAATGATTGCCTCCCTTGGATACAAATAGTAGTGACGTCACTATTCAATATGTACACAGGCGATAACCGCGCTAAAGATGAAAGGCTTTCGCCTCGTGTGACATTCTGCCCTCAGGTTGACAATATCAATGTCACACACGCTGCCATATGATATTTATATAATATTACATCGGTGTATGGCATAGTTATAAATACATACACACTACTGGCTAGTGCACAAATTAAACCCACTAGAACTAATGAGGCTTTATGTATTATTCTTAAATTCAGTTATTAAGTTTATTATTAATTAGTGAGAGTACAATCTTTCTTTTGGTTGCCATGTTGTGTACATAAATGTTATAGCAATACCATAGTTTTGAAACAGAAGCAGCATATATAAAATAACATCACATTAAAAGTTTTTCACGGACATGCAATTATATCAGATATATTTGAATCCCTTCCCGTCACAGATACCACTACCTTAAAATAAGACAAGGCAAGCCTCGGGTGGATAAACCTTCCTCCTACTCGGTGGATAAACTTAAGTTAAGAAAGACAGTAACCTAATATTCTATTTATCCTGCAGTCAATAAAATCTGTGTTTAACATATATTTCCTTTCAAAATGTTTTTTTCTATACAAAAATAATCCAGATTTTCACTCACTTGTGAATTCCTACGCCCTTGTCTGCTTGATCCATTTACAGATGATTCCTTACAATAAAACATTATTTCGTACCTAATACTTTGCCTTCTGAAGACACAAAATACACAGAATGTATTATAAATCATCGGTGCTAACAGGGCATTCGCGTACAAAACAAGCAGAATGGTTTTGACTCGGATAAAATACAGCCGAAAACCACGCTTGAGATGAATTCAAATGCCCGCAGTCTTAAATTTACTTCATTTTCGTACAAGACAATGTGAGATAATGAAATTCCTTCCACCATGAATGGTTTAGATCCAATAATTACAATAAACGACTGCTTAAAGGGAATTCCTATAGTTTTTTATGCGCATCTTTCTGCGCATCTTTCTGCGCAGCCGACACTTTCTATGGAAAACTGAACTGAAGTCAACATTTGTTGAAACATGTTACAGACAATCTTAAATATGAGGAATCTTGAATGAAATAACATTTTTGACAAGTTATATCAGTAATCAAATGTTGATACCGGTTTATGTTGTATTGACAAGTATCATGCCTGACAGGTATCTTGCTATTTTTATGGTTGTGTTTTCACATCGCATTTTAGTACAAAGACAGTGTTGTTCATATAATGTAAGATAATTGACTTAGTACTGATAAGACAATATCACCTTTCAGATTATTTAGTATTCAATTATAGAAAGAATTAAGAATTTTTAAAACTTTTTTTTTTAACTTTTAGCAGACATACATGTAATCAATTTGGCCAGGTTCGCACCATTTCCGTCCGAACAGGTGTTGTATTCTAGCGGTCTTAACATAAAATTTAGCCTGGTGACCCATACATTTTTAGCCATTTTTATGCTCACAATACAATTATCTATACACAAGAAAAAAAAGGAAAAAATTCTATGAAAGAGTTTTTTCAAAATTTAAAAATATATCTTTCACTATGGGTATTTTTCATTGAAAAAATTTCACAAAAGTAAATATGAAACAATATTTTTTTTTTCATTTGTACCCATTATTGTAAGGATAGAGTATTACAAATATGATTATGATATCAAATAAGTATATAATAAAATCTGTAAAAAGAAAAAATCCGTATTGTGCTGCCTGGATGTATATTTTGATTGGTATTTATAAAAAAGCAGAAAATTATGAAAATGTTGAAAAATCGCTGGCAGTTTCAGCAACCGTGGGTTTGTTCAAAACAATTTTTCACAAAAAAAGCCTGGTGACCTATTGTTTTTATTTGTTCATTGTTTTCAGCACAAATTTTCCTATCATATATGTGAATTTAAAAAAATTCTATGAAAGGAAAAAAACTATAGGAATTCTCTTTAAATCTGGTTATTTATGTAAATTTCTAACTAAAAATGAGTGAACGCCAAATACACAAAGTCAAGGACGATTCACACAGACTTAAAACCATTCCGTATGGAGGTTTACATGGACAGAGTGAACCAATTTTTTTATATCTTTTTACCGTGGCTGTCCTAATGAAATGTTTGAGCGTCGAACTCTTGGCCCAGTTTACATTGCCTATAGCACATATACTTGAAAAAGTAGTCCGTCAGTTGCATTGACGGTATAAACCTGCATTGACTGAATAAACCTCAAGTTTACACGGCAGGCAGATATCGGCCTGATAAATGCAATACAATACAATACAATACAATACAATATTTCTTTATTACGTCAGGTTACATGTGCAACAACAGACAATGTAATAATCAAATCAGAAAAAACATACATATGGGTAACAACTAGAAAGTACATAGCAATAACTTCTTTTTTTATAAATTTTATAGTAAACTCTGTAATAGGTAGGGTAGGGGACAGTGATATTCATTTGTCCGCTTAATTTATTTAAAGTATTGAATTTAGCATGGAAATTCAGTATTGTACTATAGGTAACCAGCGCACGATAAAATCGTGAGCTGATCCAAGTGAGTAAATAAGGAATGTCATTGACGGGATATACTACTATAATCAGTAAAGGGTCACGAGGAAAGTAATTCAATGTTGGGAGAATTGCACTTTATGAATGAGTAGATATTATATAACAGTACAAACAAATAGGAGTACATGTGTTAAACTGTGATTAACTTGAATATATTTGGATTTATACAAACAAATTTCTACTGAACGTGCTTCATAATATAGGATACAAATGTGCTAAGATTTTTAAGTATTTTTGGATCCTTGCTGTTCATAAGTTGGCTGTATTTAATAATGTTAGGATTTCTGTAAAATTGTACTGGGATGTGCTGGATTCTTTTAACTCTGAAGCGATTACAAACAAGTAGATAGTGAAATTCGTCGCCTAATTCTCTGGAGCATGAGGAACATTTCCTATCATTGTATGGAACATTTGACCAGCGACCTGTCTCAATAGGCAATTTATGATTTGCAGAGCGATACTTAAAAATTGGTAAGTACAGATGCTTAGGTAATAATGTTAGATAGTTCTCACAAGCGTGTTGATCTTTAAAAAGGCCGTAAAGCTTACCCTTATTAGATGCTTGCATTTTACTGTGCCAATCCGAAAGGAATTGGTCAATCAATGTTTGTTTTACTAACAGGTGAATATTGTTGCAAGTTAGATTTGCTTGATTTAAAAATTGCCACTATTTCCAGTTGTATCAAAAATATTTCTAACATAATTATACCATTTAAAATTACGTGTGCTATTTAACATAATATTATAGGCAATTCTGGAATACTTATTAGAGTCATCTATAACTAGTTTATTCCAATATTTGATAATTTTTGTGCGTATTAAAATGTCAATCGGATATCTGCCCAGCTCGCCATATAAAATGTAAGCAGGGGTACTTTTGCGTGAATTAGTGATTTTACGTAGAAATTCTAGGTGTACCTTTTCAATATCACTTGAATTTCTATACCCCATACTTCGCAAGAAAAGGTCAGGATTGGTACTACCGTGTTGTCAAATAATTTTAATTGAAGATCTATTGGTAAATTCAAATTATAGATACGTCTGTATAAAAGATGCATTGCTTTTCTAGCTTGTGTAATTAGATGCATTCTAGCTTTATTAAATTTACCAGTTGGGCTAAAAACAACACCCAAATATTTATACTGATCAACAATTTCTATATCAGTTCCATTTAAAATAAATGACATATTCCGCGTACCGCGTTTATTAGAACCAAAAATCATGGCCTTTGTTTTATCTGTATTAATTTGGAGTTTCCACATTTGACAGTACGTATTAAAATCGTTCAGGCATTTTTGAAATTCATCCGGGCTATCAGCTATTAAGACAGTATCGTCTGCAAAAAGGAGAACGAAGATGCACAAAATTCTAACTATTTCATCAGACAGATACTCCAAACGGATTCCATGGTTATCTTTAGATTCCAAAAAGTCTAAAAGATCGTTTAAGAACAAAGAAAATAAAAGAGGCGAAAGATTTTCTCCTTGTCGAACGCCACATTCACACGCCAGCATGGGGGAGAATTTACCATTGAGTTGGACGCAAGACTGTATATTATCATACATATTGCGAATTATTCTAAGGAATTTCCCATTAATACCATTTCAATTAACTTCTGGAATAACTGGGCCCTTGGTAAGTTATCAAAGGCCCGAGAAAAGTCCACGTAAGCAACGAACAATTTACGTTTCTGGGTCTGCAGTAAATTTACTAGAAAATTTAAGGTAAAAACATGGTCTACGGTAGAATAATTTTTTCTGAAGCCCGCTTGATTTTCATGTATTATATTATATGTATCAACAAACTTAGTCAACCTCTCATTTAAAACCCCAGTAAATAGTTTACCTAAGCAACTAAGAATTGTGATTGGCCTATAATTTTCAGGTGATGAAGTAGAACCCTTTCATTTATATACCTGGGATAATATAGCCCTCAGACCAAGTAGTGGGTATAATTCCTGTATCTAAAATTAAATTAAAAAGTTTTGTGTATATAGGTAACATTAAATCTTTGGTAGATTTGATATATTCATTGGTGATATTGTCGGAATTACTCGCCGATTTTCCATTCTTACATTTGTTAATGATTTTTGAAATTTCATTAACAGTAAAGGGATCATTCAATATAGCATCATTATTAAATAAATTTGTTTGTTCAGCTTGAAATACATCATTTTCGTTAGGAGCAGAATTTACAGTTTTAAAGTACTCATAAAAACTCTTCGACTGTAGGCGTTTTTCCGTTTCTTACAGAAGAAAGTCTATTTAAAAACTTCCAGTACGATTTAGGGTCTGATTTTTGCATTTGTCTAAGTTTAGACTCATTGATAAAATTGTGTTTATTTAGGTAGTATTTCATAGTACGCTTGTAATCCTTACTGGCACGGTTGAGTAAACTTCTATTGTGGTCATTTTTGTTCAAAGTATACTGCTTTCGCATACGATTGTAAACAATACGCTTGTTGCGACAACGCGGCCCGTACCAGGGTTTATTTTTTGTAAAATTATTAGATCCGTGTAAATTACGATTACGCTGTTCATTTGACGATTGGTATGTCGTGAACGTAAATTTTGCCGAGTCGTCGAAAATGTTAACAATACTCGTAATAATATCATTCAACTGAGTTTTTTGGTCACCAGAATCTAGTGCGAAATTATCTAATAATGAGTTAACCATTGCAATCTTAGTTACATCAATATTTTGTACAAATTCATTTGATTTCCTATTTTGCCACCTGGGTATCGAATTTCGTCGAGTGTTATCATTTGCATTGATGTTTACATTTACTACATCAAAATTTATTTGTAATGAAAGTAGGGCATGACCATCTGAAAATATACTGTCAACTTCACTAATACTAAAGTCAATCAGGTTTTTCAACAAATTAGCAGACGATATAGAATAATCAATAATAGATGTGTTTTTAAAAGTAAAATTGCCATCATTCTTGCATAGTGGTAGGATAAACAACACACATAGGTGGGGTCCAAACCGCCACCGCAATGTAAAAGAATAACATGATATTAAAAATCAAGTAAATAATAAGACTAGACCAACTGTGAACTCATATTATACTACCATCAAGTAAATAAAAGACTAGACTAAAAGTAAGCTCTTAAGGCGTGGCATGTTAGCCTACGATCGAGCAAAATATAAAACAAGACTTAGACACAATAATCTTTTTAATATAACATTTTGCCAATTTTAAGGTGGTGGCTGGGGAGGAGGAAGGACAAATTCTTGTTCAAAATTAAATAGCTGCGGCAATGTTTCCGTTATCATCAGTGGGCGATCACGTGACGCACCCACGCTAATTATGAATACCAACGAATCGATAGAAAGATCGTTGTCGTCCGAGATGCCACCTTCTAGACTGGGACCTAAGCGAGGTGACTAGAGTGACTCAAATAAATTTCACTACGTTCAAATCACATTTGAATCCCTTCCCGTCACAGATACCACTACCTTAAAATAAGACAAGGCACTAGTCAGGTTACTGGTTCATATGTGTGATATAATCAATACAAGGCATATGCAGTGGAAATGTCATTTATTTTATATGACGAAAATATAGAAAATATACACCGGACATATGTCTGCATATAAACAACACATATATAGTAAAGGCCATTTATGAAAAAAGGGGAAAAAACTCGCAAAGAATTGATTTTTGGTGAAAGCATTAAACAATATGTATGTAACAGCATACTAAAAGTATAGAATGTTATCATGGTGCAAAATGCATTTTTTGGGGTAAAAAGTTTAAAAATATAATTGAAATTGTGAATTTCTGGAATCGGCCCATAATGTCAATATTTTTATTAAGAAAGCGAAATTTTGCATGGTAGTAGACAATTATAACACAAAAAAATTAAGCTCATGACTATTTTTAAAAAAATCCAATATGGCCGCCAAAATCCAAGATGGCCGCCATTAAATTCTCATTTCACAGGAAAACCGTTTAAGTATGTCACAACATAAGTTCAAATAGTGTGAAAAATGACCAGCATCATAGAAGATACACACATTTTATTTCAAAACACATAAACTTCAGTAATAACAAATTCAAGATGGCTTCTCAATTCCAAGATGGCCGCCACGGGGTCACTTAGACAATACAGACCCCGAATAAGAAAATGCCCCTAAAAATGGTTTGACTGAAAATATTTTTCTTACATCAAACATGACCCCCATTTTTTCTGATTTTTATTCAGCACTGACAATATTCATCAAGAGAATGTAAGATACAGACATTTAAAGTAGGTCCTGATGTGTGCTACACCCATTGGAAATATGACAATTTTATATAGAATAACGAAGAACAGCTATTTAGTGTGCTGTAACATACAAGGGTACATTGGTAAAAATTGAAATCTGGCCAGATGAGGATGGGAAAGGTCTACTTTGACTAGAATTTTATAGAAGATGGCAAATTTATTGCAATTTTGCTTAAAATATTGATAAAAACAAAAAGACCACATTTTCAATGTATTTGTGTGTATGCACAGTACTTCTCAAAACTGCATTTTGGTATCCTAACGACTGCTAATTTCTAGTAGTCAGAGGTACAGTTGAACATATTTTACAGTTTAAATGTGTAATTTGCCCTGACAGTGTAGCAGATCACAGTAGAAAATGACAAAACAGGGCAAAAGTAGGCTACAGATATGATAACTGATTGAAAATTATGTTGTGACAGCTATTTTTGCCAAAACTTGACGAGTTCTCAACGTTACTGAAATTGCCATAAAACCATAGAAATTGTGGGTATAAACTAAAACCTTGTATTTAGGTTGTTTGTACATTTCAAATGAAACTGGCACAATCTTAGAGAAAAAAGTTTTTCTTATAGGCATACAGGCACTTAATAGGAGAGTGGTCAATAAATCGTAGTCGCGTAATGGCGGATTCACATAGTCTTCATTATTTTGCTCTTTAGAGCTATTTTCCTTATTTTCTTTGCAATATTTGCTGAAATCAAATGACAGATCTATGCCTGACATGTAGGTAGCATTTTCATAATAAAATAATAACACTACAGAATGTGTCATGTTGACTTAGATCATACACTACCACTAGAGGGATCTCATTGTTTAGCTAATTTTGCATTTTGTGTGTTTGACTGAAAATATTTTTTCTGCATCAAGCATGACCCCTGCTTTCCTTTTTCATTTTATTCATTTTTGGCAATATTCTGCAAGAAAATATAAGTTACAGACATTTAAAATAGGTCCTGATGTGCGCTGCAGTCATTGGGAATATGTGAATTTACTAAAGAATAAAAAAAGAACAGTTATTAAGTGTGTCATAACCTTTAACAAAAACATTAATTGAATACATTTTACTAAAGTACGATTCGCAATAGCATAGAAATCTATATCATAACAACACTTCCATATAGCATATGTAAATATCAGGATACGAGTTATATGACACAGGAAAATGCTTACGCCTTTAGTATCTAGAACAATGTAATGGGTCCAATCGCTATGGTGACTGTCCTATGTTAAAACGTAGAGCTGGTGAGACCATATACAGTACCTTATAAATATTTTTTTCTCTGGCTACCTCGCCTAAATGATTCATGACTGTAATGATTTCAGGGATCAGGCGAATCACTCAATGTTTCAAACTAACAACCTTCAATTAATGATAATCAGCTCAAACGCCTATAGGCTGGGAATACTGTGTTTGACTGTTTTGAAGTTCCTGTCAGCCAATGTCTTTGAATCGGCAACATACAAGTGTCCTTTCGCATAGATGTTTAGCCGGTGTTCTCTTACACGAAGTTGCAACTCAATATGATTGCCCTAACTCCTGGATGCTCAGCGCTTATATGCTATAAAATACAGCATTAAAATGACCCCCAATGCATTGGCTGTACTTCGCCGATAACGTTGAACCTCGTTCTCTTCCTGATTCAGAAGATTACCGGTGTTCTCTTACATGAAGCTGCAACTCAATATGACTGCCCTAACACCTGGATGCTCAGCGCTTATATGCTATAAAATACAGCATTAAAATGACCCCCCAATGCCTTGGCTGTACTCCGCCGATAACGTTGAACCTCGTTCTCTTACTGATTCAGAAGATTACCAAACCAAACGTCTCTGTCTCAGATTTCTGATGATCAGCCTGTATTTGCTATTGTCTATCCCGTAAAGGTTTAATTTCTATGCGCTGGTCTTTACACTCGAAACCTAGTTACAATACTTCAACTCTTCTTTAGTCTCAAACGTCTTTTTTATATAATTTATCTGCCCTAACAGTGTAGCTGCAACAGCTCTTTTTTCAAGGTACTAGGATAAATTATAAGTTAAATCCTTGATGTGTGGATACAGAATGACTACAATGACATTGTAATTCATCTACTTATCTATACCCTAGCAGAGGTGTGCTTTGACTGGTGCTATTAATGGAACTTGTTTCTGATTGGTCCAAATTCGAACATATTTTACATTGAATACACGAGTACTTGATCTAACAAATAGTTGGTTCTCTTTTACTATACAATTGTATTTAACATATTGTGTGATGCTGAGATCCAGCTATGACTGTTATTAACCCAAGTCGTTCATAAGGTTATAACACATTAAATAGCTGTTCATATTTATTCTATATACAATTGACATATTTCCAATGGCTGTAACACACATCAGGACCAATTTAGAATGTCTGTAACTTACATTTTCTTGAAGAATATTATCAGTGCTGAATAAAAATCAAAAGAAAAGCGGGGTTATGTTTGATGCAAGAAAAATATTTTCAGTCAAACATACACATTGCAAAATCAGCTGAAAATGAGACCCCAGATTGTAGTGGCGGTGTATGATATAAGTTTCCATGACAAATTCTGTCATGTTATTATTTCATTGTGAAAATGCTACCTACATGTCAAGCATAGATATTTCATGTCATTTCAGAAAAATAGTTGCAAAATATAAGGAAAATAGCTCTACAGAACAAAAAAAGGAAGAAAAAGGCTGAGGAATATTTGAATCTACCATATTTTTCGTGCCATTTTCCTATTTAATGAAAAAGAATTTTTAACTGAAAACACCTTTTATTGTAATTTTGCCTCAAAACTATGATTATCATATGGGAAATGATATTACTGAGAAAGAAAAGTACCCATACTCATATATTTTGTTAATAAATAAGGAAGTTATCGCTGCTTTACAACAATTTCTACTGCCGAATGACACGGCAATTTTATCTGTATACTTCACTATTGCCTGGTATTGAATCTGCTTTCAGTATGTTTTCCATCTTAGGTAAACTACATACTGTTACTAACAATAACCAGCTTATTATATGTAAAAGCAATTATATGAGACAATTTGACATAAAATCGACGACAATTCTGGTTTAAATGTCGTTTTTATGGCGGCCATATTGGATTTAGGACGCCATTTTGTTTTCTTCTAAATTTCTAATTAGTTTACATTTTGCACAATATAGTAATCTAATGTAGTGCCAAAGTTGGACCTCGTAAGATGCATAAATCAGTTTTTATAAGCCGATTCCAGAAATCCGCAGTTTCATTAATATTTTAAACATTTTAACCCCAAAAATAGACATTTTGCATCATGATACTTTTCTATACTTTTTATATGTTGTTGCATACATCTTGTATAATACTTACACAAAAAATCAATTCTTTGCGAGTTTTTTACTTTATTTGGCATTTTGGCCATAAATGGCCTTTACTAATAGGTGGGGTCCAAACCGCCATAACAACTTGTGATTGCAAGTGCAAGTTGCCCCCACCCCAGAAACCAGACTAGTTTATGTAGGTCAATAATAACAAATTTCTATCTAAATTGCAAGAAAAGTACTATGTATATATAAAACGTATATGTATATATAAAAAAGGTAAAATTATGCCGTGCAAAAAGCTCATAATAATCTCATACGGCACGTATCCTAACACTAATTAACAGAGCAATTAACAATCCTTTTTGGTGTAGTACTAGGCTCCCAAAACAAGAGCAGACTTCTGCTGACCTCTTGTAATTCTATACTAACATGAAAAAATGACTAGGATTTCTATTATGGTATAACAAACAGGATAACTTGAACAATCAGTGCCAATAATACTTGACAGTTTCTTCTGCATTTTATATAATGCCCTGTGTGGAAACAATCCTGTACCGGCCTTTTTCAACATACAATTTTTCATAATGAATAATTTCTTAAGGAGCAGTCTTGTACTGTCCTCCTTTAAAACCAACCAATTGATAATACACAACTATCTTAAGGAACAGTCTTATGCTGGCCTCCTTAATACAAACTAATTGTTATAATAGGTAATTATTCCTATGGAGCAGTCTTATACTGGCCCCTGTCCCTTATCCATTAGGGAAAACTATAGGCATATCAATCATTCTGCATATTCCACCATGCACCATAACCTCTTGGTATGAACATAATACAACTATACATCTAAACCTAGTCATGCAGGAGCAGTCTTGTACTGCCCTCCTTTAGAATAGCCAGAGATATATAGTTCAGCTTTATAGACTTAAGGTAGGTAATCTAACATAATTCTGTAATGCACTAGACTTCCAGCGACCCATTCTTTTGATTGCATCTTCATGAAAGCCTTGAATAGCACAATGGGTGGCAGCACCAATCCTGAAGGAGTGTGCTTTGTATCTTGATGTTTCTAAGCCTATAAAACCTATCGCTGCTTTCAGGTAATCATTGAAAAAACGGTAAGTTATCGCTGTCCCACTTTCTAATTGAAAAAAAGGTCCCGTTATATGCTTAGCAACTGACAAATAAAGTTGTGTGGCAGCTACCGGACATACACCTGACTTGCGCTTGTACACAGGCAAAAACAAAGTAACCGCCTGTTTACTATGTTTGAATTTCCGTAATCGCAGCTCCACACCAACAGTTATCCCATCAATGTCGACTAATTTGACATCAGAAAATTGTAAGACTAGAGTCTTCTATTTTACCTGGTTTCACACAAATCTCCCCAATTCTTAAAAACCCATGAAATGCTAGTATACACATCGTTGCAAAAGCAACCCGTGCTTACAGGTTTGGTATTACCTTAGGTAAGGCTGTGACAAGCTGTCGTAAAATTTCATAGGTAATTGGTAAACGAGAGTCGCCTATCTCAGAATCCCTAAAATCTTTTGCCCCTTTGAAAAATTGCTTCACCAAGAATGAGCCACTGAAGTCATCATACCCAAAAGCTTTATTTATATACGCTAAAGCTGAAGAATGTGCGGCAACAGTATTATTTTTGTACCCTTTAAAGATGAGGCTTGCCAAAAAATTCAACAAATTTGATACTGACACTGGCAGGTGGTGTAGCGTATTGTTGTCTTCACAAAAACTAACATAACGTTTCCAATATAATAGATAAAGTTTATTTGTTCTTTCACTAATGGCGTGCGACAGTATGCTTTTTGCCTGAGCAGTCAAATTTCCCACAGATGTTCTGGGATTGGAATTGGATTGCGCTTCAGGTGTGGGGCCAATTGGAAAGCTTTCTGAAATTCAAAACGAGACTATCAGATTCTCTTAAATGATTCTATGAAGTTACACCACATGGAAATGTCTGCCCTTGCTTCTGTGTTTAACCTTATGAAATGATGTGGATTCAATACCCCCCTTGTTAAGTCATACAATCTGCGAAGAAATGCACGTCCAGGGACTACACAAACACAGGCAAAGTTTAGCAAACCTAAAACAGACTGAAATTGTTTTAGGGTGACCTTACGATGTTGTTTAATAGACTGAAGTTGTGATTTAATTTTTACAATTTTATCTTCGGGTAGTCTGATTTCCATAGCATCTGAATCCCCTCTATTCCATAAATGGTTAAACAAGTGGTTGGTAGAACCGTTTCTTCCTGTTTTATAGGAATATTGATATGTTTACACATTTCTAAACATGTTGACAAACTGTTGTGACATACTTCTGTATTGGCTGGACCGACAAGGAAAAAATCATCTATTATATGGCTCATAGTGGCATTGAATTTTGGCTCCATCACCCATTGTAAGGCATTACTAAATCTTGTAAAAATTTGACAAGAAATATTTAGGCCCATTTCTAAACAGCAGTCAATAAAGTAATAGTTTTTATTACCCAATTTCCGAGAAAATCCTAGCAAAAATTGTGATTCTTTGTGAATAGGTACCAAACGAAATGCATTTTCAATGTCAGTTTTCGCCATTAGACAATGTCTACCACATTTTTTAACGTTTTCTACCACTGTATCAATCGAATCGTAACTAACTTCCGTAAACTGTCTATCTATGCAATCATTTACCGCTTTATTTTTGGGGAAAGAAAGATCATGTATGAGCCTAAATTTACCCTGTTCAGATTTTGGAACAAGGGCTAATGGAGAGCAGATCAAATTTTCTGGGCGAGATTCGAAAGGCCCCAAAATTCTTTTATTTTGAAGTTCTTGTAATATTTTCTGTGTGGTTATTTCTTCATTTTGAAGGGCTGAAGGGTGGTTCTTACAAGATTTTGGTACGGGTAGCTTTTCTGTTTGATATGGAATCCTAAAGCCTTCTTTGAACCCATCTATAAGAAGTGATTTTTCCTGTTCTGGGTAGCCAACCAAATGGTGTTGGGACGAAAATTACTAGTTTTAGCCCCAACAGCTACTGGACAGGAGTTTGTAGATGGAGGTGGAGGTGGAGAACGCATGCTCCTTTGTTTCGCAAAACAATTGTACTCAGGGTGTGATTTCCTACAAAAAGAACAAATGTGTGGATGCATGCAGTTTTTGTCAAAACAACCAGTTTGTTAATTATATTTGAAACAAGGTCTGGTTGGTTTTAGCGCTCTTATTTGACCGTCTTGTCTAGCAATCAAGGTGGTAGCCTTCAGCCATAGTTCTTGTTGCAAATGACCCCAAGGTAAATTTTGATATTGGCGGTGCGCCCTAAAATTGCGGTCATAGAAATTTGCTACCTCACCTCCATATAGCCGCTCCAGATCTCGTATTAAATTAACATACACCAATAAACCAGAAATTTCGGCTGGATGCTTTTGAACATAAACATCTATAAATGTTAATAATGCTGTTATCCATTGTGTAATGTTAAGGTTCTGGGACTTTGGTGCCGGGGCTTCCAGCGACAGTCTACCTTGGGGAGACACTTTAAGGTTCAGATCTCTATTTTCTTTCTTTGAGAGAATGTCAGACATTTCTACAAAGTCATTGTTCCAAATTGCTTGTTTAAGTTTTAGAGGCACCAATGACCCCAGAGCGGCACCACAAGCAAACAAATCCGTTTGCGGCACAATACCTGGGGAGGGAAGATGTATATTGCCACCGCCTGTCAGTAGGGCTGTAATGTCTTCACGGATATCGCCTTCCCCTGTCTGTTTACCCTGACTCGAAGAGTTTGCGTTGACATTGTTAATAGTTTGCACTGTGACTTCCTGTGTGTTTTTGACAGTCTGTCTGTTGTCCAGCGTGTCACTGTCTATTTCAATATCAATATGATTGTTTGGCTGTGTACTATGTGTGTTATTGTCATCGGCATAATCAATGGTTTCATTTGATACCACTTCACTTACAGGAGGATGATCATGTTTATTGCTGTGTTTTTGTGTTTGTTTTTGAGCAGCCTTTTTGCTTGTTTGTTTTTCATTGTTCTGATTATCTGCTTTTTCAGGAACAATCCCCTGTTCTTTCAGTGCTTTTAATACAGCCGTTACTGTTGACTGTACAAGGTTCTGCTCCCTCTCTTCACATCTTTTCTTAGCTGTACTCGCCATGTCTGAAATAAAATAAACAGTAAATAGCAACATAGCGTCAGCCTCCTGTAGAATTATTTATGTACCTATTTCATTTATTTATTCATTTCCCTATAACATCGGGAATAAATGCATATTCTTGCCGCATGTGCAAACAGCCTGGCTGCCCACATACGAGGAAAAATAATGCAAGGGAAATAACTGCAACAGCTTTATTGTAGTTAAGCCTTTTGGATTGTTCCCCTTGAATTATTTAGCCTCAAAAATTGCACCACTACTTCAAAACTATATGTTATTTTTCCGCCTCAAGTCGAAAAGAATCCCACTAAAATTATGCACAATTAAAATGTACTAAAAACACACAATTCAGTTGTGTACCCAAAAATAGCCATCAGCTATATCACAATGTAAAATCATAACTCGGTTATGTACATCAAAATAGCCATCAGCTATATCTCAAATATAAGAGCATAACTCAGTTATGCACATAAAAATAGCAATCAGCTATAATGTATATAAAGGCATAGCTCACATGCCCCAATAAATAGCAATCAGCTATATCTCAATAACAAAAGCATAATTATTACATATACATAAGCTATTGCTGTGCAAAAATGTCGGTCAGCAATTTCGCAGTATAAACGCACAACCCAGTTACGCACATTTACACAGTATGATGATATTACAATTTCCATGCCGACACCCTAATAATACAGTCCCGGATGCTCCTCAAATATTTTGGATACCCAACCGACTTGGATAAATGGATGCCGTCAGACTCAAAAATATCCCCAGATGGATTCCATGAACCACACCTGTGTTTCCATAAAACAATTGGCAGACCTGTCGTTTTAATGGCTGTCTCAATTGCAATGTTTGCATCAATGACACGGTCATTATACCCTCTGAAAGGTTCAGCGTCCTTCGTTTCTTTCTTTGATGGTTTGTATTTGCAGATGCAACACAATGAGAACTCGCAGGTCAGTTTTCAATTAATTAATCATTGTGTTTATTCTATTTGTTATTGTTTGGGTGGAAAATTCAAAGATTCTTACAAATACTACTCATTTTGTTTACATGTTTACAACATGGTCGTTGTTGGTGTTTACTACTCTGGCAAATTTCGTAACATCAGAATGTTTTATACATTAAGTTTTGGCCTAAGTGACTTTGTTTACTATTATAACCGATCAGATATTTCGGAATTCTTAACAGAAATTGATTTGGTCAGCCTTAATTACTTTGTTTTTGTTTTCGATAGAATTTTCATTAATTGGTCAGAAATGCTAATTACTTTGTTTATCTGTTCAGCATATTGTTGTTGTTTACAAATCAAATCAAATCAAATTTTTCAAATCAAATTTATTCACTCAGTGCATCATACATGATACAAACATGAGGTATATATATAGTAATACGTTTTAAACAGCGGTACATAGCAAATCTAATTTACAGAGAGCAAACAGAATATGTTTCGTAAAACATAACCATCTATTGTTTACAATTCTTTTTTACAATATTATTAATCATAAATCTACATTATGAGGACAGTATATGTATGTCGCATATGGAAAAGATTCCCTACCCCACACCCAGCAACGTACCCAGCACGAGTCCGTTGCTCACTTGACAGAAAAATCTGTGAAAAATGAGCAACGAATTCTACTAGACGCACTACATCCATGGGACGAGCAACGAACCCGTACCAATGCGACATACACTTAACATTAAGTGTATTTATCTTTTACTATTCTAGCAATCATCGGTCTGCAAATTTTCGGATTAACGTTATTTGAATGATTAATTTGACTAGATATATTTGTTTTGTCGAATTACAGACTGGTTTGAATCTGGTATTTGGCTTGAAATTGTGTATATTTCAGACTGTCAAAAAGTGACATCTCTTGTAAAAACACTGACCGTCTGTCTTTTGTTCATGAATAATAGCTTTGGGTAGTTCATTCAAATTTATATAATACTTTGGAAAGAAAATTAAAATTTAATTGCAACTCTATTTTAATTTTCTATGAAAGAAATCTTGCTATGATGTGTATATTTAAATTTTATGGTTAGTTGTGCGTGATGCATGGATTACATGCTTTTTTGTAGTTTAAGTTAAGTTGATACACAAGTTTGTACTTGCCGTTTCTGCGTGTTATTTTGAAAGTGTGTAACTTCAGTTTGGATATTATGAAGGAAGGGTGAAGGATGTTGTTAAATTATGTTCGTGATTGGCTTATAAGCGATGTGAGTTAAATGTCATCTATCTAGTATTCTTATTATGCTGTGGTGCTTTATATATTGAGAGAACTTTGTACTTGCGTTGTCCAACTGTGTATTCTAATAAGTGTGTTTGGATATTATATTTGACTGGTGCGGATATTTGACATATGCGGTTGCTTTCCATCTAAGCAGCTTTACAAATGGTACTAAAACTAGAAATATTTAGATTTTAACATTGTTAGAAAAAACATTAGCTTTGAAAATGTGGCAGTTGACCTCAAAACAATCGACACTGTTTATCTTCCAATACAGGTAAATCAACAAGGAGATATAGAGTTATTAATCTAACATTTGCTTTAATAAATGAAAAGACTCGATAACACAGAAGGCTAGCACGCTTGTCTTCCAGCATTTTAGTCTGGAGTTCGTAGGTTCGAGACACTGTAAACCATTTTATTATATTTTTTCCCATGAATATTTTTAATTGCATCTTTTTTCAGCAACAATGCCGTGCAATTAATTGGTGACCTTGCATTATGTTTTATGTGCATTACAGATTGTTTCTCTTCGGAAACGTATATTCAATAACCAGTTTCTGTATTGGTATGTAATCTGGTGTATCTTGCGAAAACAAATTGTGCACTTACTTTCAGTAAATTTGCTTTGAATAAAATATGGCATCAGGAAATAATGCTAAACTATTCTGATGAAGCAAAGTCTATAATACGGAATATAAAATAGGTATGCTTATAAACTACTTCTTAATGGAATTGACCGGAAGCTTTACAAATCTATTAGGTACCTGTATAAGTATTCTAGCTAATGTGTAAGGATTAATGACAAACAGACAGTGATTTGACCGTACATATTATGGCCATAAAATTCAGACTTTTGACCAGAAAGTACAAAGAACAGAATAAAAAAATCTTAAATGAAAAAGCGGCAGCAATTTAAATAAATGGAGTAAAACGATTTTTGGCAAACAGATTTCTGTTAGTGTGGCATAATAGGTTACGTGACATCGTGAACGTAAATAGAAATGTGGTTTTAAATAAAGCAATACGATGTCGTTGCGGATTTAAATGCATCTTTGTACATGTATATTTTTGACACGACACTTTACTTTTAAGATATTCTTCTTAAACAATAATGTAAATTCCTTGAGGGCAAATAGGTCATAGAGGTAGGATATCCGCTATTGTCGTTTGACACATTTACATGTCAGTTTATGCACATTCGCTTTTAATAACAAATTAAAGAAGCTGATATGGTTACACTATATTTCATAAAGGAATATTATATTATAGCATAAAAAGACTATTTTGAAATAATCTGAACCAAAAAATCGAAACTTGAAAGAAATTTACCTACCTAAGTTAAAATCTAACAAAATTATGGTGATTGTGGTTCATCCACGAGTGCGCAAATTTCCCGTGCGCTCAACAAATTTGCAACCTCGTATAAAACGTTATGCGCATTTTAATTTCCTTTTGTAAATTAATTATTTATTTTACATATGATTGAATTCTATCATAAACCCTAAAAATACGATTTATTTAAGGTGGAGTGCGACCTTTAGAATTTTTTTTAAATACATCTATGAAAAATTAACAAAAGAAAATTGAGGATATTTCTGATTTATTCCCGTTTTCCGTTTGGCTCTTATTTAAGCCACATTTGTTTGGTGCGCTGTCAAACTTGGCCACTATCGGCACTTTTTGGGCGTCATTTCTTGGCGTCATTTTCATTGTTTCTGTAAGGTTTTCAGCATATCCCTGTTTTAGTTGGAAGCGGACACGAATGAAATTTATATATTTTTAAAATATTTAAAATTCCCTTTCCTGTGATATAAATTTCGTGAATGATCTATGACGTACCTTAAGATTATGACGCATTAAAGCGTCAGACTTACACAAAATGTAACGTAGAGTTTAGCTGGAAAGTTGTCCGTTTTTCGAGTATAACATTTTTTCGGGTCGAGGAATTTTGTGTAAATTTCAATCATAAATGCCCAAGTATATTTACTTGCGTTTGGTTAACTAAAAATTGTATGTCACCGAATTCGTTTTTTCAGTACGACCGATTTTGTTTCCCCACCCCCGAGCTAAAATGCGAAGTTATTTGGTGGTATTTTTAAAATTACGCAAAAGTTTCGGACGATTTCGGAAGACTTGTACTATGAAACATGTTGTCGACATTCTATCGTAAAAATATACGTTCAATGAAAGCATATTCTGAAATATAAGAAATAACACATATACAGTAAATCGAATAATAATAGAAAAAAGAAGTCCCGGCTAGTTTTGAGTTGCGAACTTTTGGTTTTTACTTCAGTTATAATAAACTTTATTAGCGTTCGATTAAGCGCATCAATAAATTTTTGTATTATCTTCATTATTAGTATTTGATGTGAATATGTATTATAATGGACTCATGCATCGTGTTAGAATCGAAATAAGAAGTTCCCAAGTGAGATTTATCGTAGAATATATATATATTTGTTTTTGGTTGGGGTTAACGTCGCACTCCGTAGAAGCAATATAAAACTGATCAGGAGTGGGTATGGGTGTAGGGACAATGTCATAGCATATGAGTATGTTGTTGTCTTGGTCATTGACTAATAAAGTTTGTGTCGGCAGATTGCTGTTGCTCTTTTATCAAAATTTCGATCAAAATTTATAAATTTTGTTGTTTATTTTTCTTGCTCCACTCGCACTTGTTATTGTAAATACATATTTAAATCTGAAAACACTTAAAATTCTAAATACATACATGATTTCAGATGCATATATACTACAGCTGCTATTGACCATAAGAACAATAAAATAGTTTAAAGAAACCAAATTTCAATTCCAGCCGCCTTCTTCTTTGCCCTTACACTCATCTCCTAAAATTTATTGCAGAAAAAAATACATCAATCAAAATTAATCATGCCATGAATTTCCCAGTCCAATACTTCCACTTTATATTTCCCGCAGTAGTGCACTATGACAAGTCTATATCTGCATGTAGTTCTCGTGCGGCTATCATTGTGTAACATTATTAACCGTTAATATGTAGGCTATATAGTATTTATACGACTTTACAACTATGCTTTGCACGGAATGTCACAGGTCAGAGGGTTAGGTAGACTGGCTGTACTAATCACTATAACATAGCGCTGAGTTAACAAACTGTAGGGAATCTAAAATGATAGTATATTCATGGCCTGTAACGCGCGAAATGATTATACGTCCTACACCTTAATACGTTTGAAATACGGTAATACCTCGATTTCTTTAAAATAAAAAAGTGGAAAACCACAGGTCACCCAACACGACAAACGAAAATGTTGCAGGTTCGGTTTGATTGACGGTAGTGGAAGTGCAAGTCCTCTAGCCCCGAGATGAGCAGAACTAAACATTTTTACACATGTTATAAGTACCAGAAAGTAATTTAGAAACCTAGGATATACATATGTGCATATTGCCTTTTGTTTGAATAAACTGTCTGTCTGTCTGTCTGTCTCTCTCTCTGTTTCTATCTATCTATCTATCTATCTAATCTAATATAATCTAATCTTATCTAATAATCTAATCTAATCTAATCTAATCTAATAATCTAATCTATCTATCTATCTATCTATCTGTGCAATAAATACTCAGAACCAGTTAATATTTAATTACTAATATCGTCTGCACAATTCCTTTATCATTGTTTCGTGATATAGATTTTATATTTCAGCCTTAACACCTGTTACAAGACTTTTGTCTCTGTATAATTATTTACTTGATGGTTTCCAATAAAGTAGTGATTCATTTCGAAGTTTTGAAAGGAAGACGATTGTGATATCAAAAACATGCAACAGATGGCAAACAATAACTTGGTCTAGAAATCAATATAATGCTTACATTTTCCTAACTGCAATATTTAAAAGAGAATTTACCGTAAATTTAGGCGAAGAATGAAATAAGAATCTGTTGAAATAGCTTCATCATTTTGTCTGTTTTTAAATTGTGCATAAGTCAAAGTTTGCCCTCAGCAGTCTGATCAGTTCATAGGCATTCTAGAGTATTTACTGCAAGTTACCTCGCATATATTTTGTTGTAACACGTATGAACACATGTATACTTTATTTAAGAATTGAATAATAATTTCTGTGCGTTTATACGGGTATAAAGTACATTGGGACTTCCTGCAAATTCATGAATCACACAAGCGATACTTGGCCTTCCAGTGTGGTTCATAACCATATGAACGCACAAAAAAATAGCATTCAATTCTTATATTTACATTTTACGATACCTTGCTACAAAAATAACTGATTTGCTTTCTAGAAGTATCAGAAAATCAAAATAAATGTCAAGATATCCTTCCGTCATCCTATAACAGAACAGTCAAAAAGGCCCGCCCACGTCCAACGATAATTAGCCTTCCGATAAAAATAGTTCCTGGTTTTGGTTTGAAATATTTTAACTCCAGTGAAAATTCATACAGTCGTGTTCTGTGATCTTTGACACCAGAAAAATTAGTTAAAGCTATAATTAAATGTTCTTTTTCAAAGTTTTGGCGTCCAGTTTTGAAATAATTTTTGGAACATGACCATTCTGTTCATTGATAAAGTAGGTTGATGTTTTAATGTATTTAAAAGTTAATGCCTTATATATTACAAACTTAATGATGCTTGTTCTACAGAAATTAGCCTTGAACATTATGCCATTCTGTTATAAAACTTCCATTTGGCAAGTGATTTGAAGTCAGCGACCTTCTCGTAGAATAACCCGAGTTTTTCGTTCTTATGCGTAAGAATATATCACTCAGGTCGGCCTTCGTGATATATTCTTACGCACGAGAATTCAATCATAATCACACATTAAACTCGAATGCTAACTAAGTTAATTATGATTGAAAAAAATCCCGAAAATTCACAGCTCAAAACTAGCCGGGACTTCATTTTTCTATTATAATTGGAATTATAGGCCTATGTGTTATTTTCTTATATTTCAGTATATTATGCTAACATTAAACGTATAAATTAACGAAATTATGTCGACAATAAGCTCCATAGTACAAATTTTCCGAAATCGTCCGAAACTATCAGCGTATTTTTAAAAATACCACCAAGTAACATCGCGTTTACTTCATTTTTGTATTATAATTCGATTTACTGCATATGTGATATTTTTTATATTTCAGTATATGCTTTCATTGAACGTATATTTTTACGATAAAATGTCGACAACTTGTTCCATAGTACAAGTTTTCCGAAATCGTCCGAAACTTTAGCGTAACTTTAAAAATACCACCAAATAACGTCGCATTTTAGCTCGGGGTGGGGAAACAAAATCGGTCGTACTGAAAAAACGAATTCGGTGACATACAATTTTTTGTTAATCAAACGCAAGTAAATATACTTGCGCATTTATGATTGAAATTTACACAAAATTCCTCGACCCAAAAAAATGTTATACTCAAAAAACGGACAACTTTCCAGCTAAACTCTACGTTACATTTTGTGTAAGTCTGACGCTTTAATGCGTCATAATATTAAGGTACGTCATAGATCATTCACGAAATCTATACCACAGGAAAGGGAATTTTAAATCTTTTAAAAATTTATAAATTTCATTCTTGTCCGCTTCCAACTGAAATAGGGATATGCTGAAAACCTTACAGAAACAATGAAAATGACGCCAAGAAATGACGCCCAAAAAGTGCCGTTAGTGGCCAAGTTTGACAGCGCACCGAACAAATGTGGCTTAAATAAGAGCCAAACGGAAAACGGGAATAAATCAGAAATATCCTTAATTTTCTTTCGTTAATTTTTCATAGATGTATTTAAAAAAAAATTTAAAGGTCGCACTCCACCTTAAGAAATACGGGTGTACATTAGAGAATTTTAGGGCATGGAAATTCATTTACAAATACGCAAATTTCCAGTGCCTTCGCCGATTTTCAATCATGTACAAAACGTAATGCGCAAAGGTATTTTAATTTCATTTTTAAAAATTATTTATTTATGATATATATTTTTGAATTCAGTCATAAACCACTTCAAAAATAGCATTTGTTGAAGAAAATAAGGGTGTATTTCGGTTATGGTAATTTCCCGCGCGGTCGCCGAATTTCAATCTCTTATAAAATCGTTTTGCGTGAACATATTTTGTTTTCCTTTGGTATGTTGATTATTTATGATATATATGATTGAATTATATCAAAAAAACTTCAAAAATACCTTTAATTAAAAAAATACAGGTGTATTCCGGTTATAGAAAGTGTATTCCGGTGTATTCCGGTTTTTAGGTGGATTCCGGTTTAATGTGTGACCCCGTAAGTCTGGTGCAAAAACAGGGGAGGGGGGCAATCTTTCCCCAACACTATTTTCCATCTTCATTAACAATTTTATGAAAGAAATTAACGATTTGAACATCGGTTTCGACATAGGAGGAAAAACATATCTGAATTACTTTATACAGACGACATTGTTTTATTGACAAAGTCAGAACACGAACTACAAATGCTGTTGGATACATTACACAATTAGCGTTAGCGTGTCCTGATCAACATTAATATCAAAATGTGTTCATTTCCGGAAAGATAAAACATTACAGAAGAATCATGTTTTCAGAATAGGAAACAATGTTCTAGAAACTGTTCAAACATATAAATGTGTAGATGTAGTATTCAACATGTACAACACCGACACTCAAGTGCAGGGAGAGCACTTGCAAAAATTATTTATTACGTTCACTCTTTAAATAAACTCTGAAAAGTAGATCCCTCGGAAGCACCGAGAACAAGACAAACAGTGAAAATTGCAGACTTAGATAATGCAACACTGCCCACTTTAAAGTATCTCGGTATACAAAACCTTTGAAAAACTGTATTATTCGTGCGTAGTACCAATACTGGATTACTGTTCTGGCGTTTTGAGATACGGGAAATTTCAGTAGAAAACATTCAGCATCGGGCAATCAGATACTATCTAGGCTTCCATCGTTTCGCACCTGTACTTGCCATCACAGGAGACGTCGCATGGCTCCCGGGAAACTATAGACGATGGATTAATATTATCCGTTATTGAAACAGACCATTTTCGTTTAGTGAGATTCGGTGGACAGGGAATGTATTTGATATGAATTACAAGTAGGCTTCTTTTAAAAAAGAAACCTAGGAGAGGTCCAGTGTTGCTCCTTTTAAAGTTATATCAGAGACATAGTCTAAGATAACAATTGTTATCTATGTCTCTGGTTATATGATAGGTTGTGCTATAGACGAAAAACAGTTTCCCTGTTGCAGGTCACTGTGACCTATTAGTCAATAAGCCATCTTCAGGTTATGATCAACCTCCGCCAATCCGAGGACTGTAGGCCCAAGCATTTCCTAGTTACTGAATTTCATTTAAAAATGTTCAAAAGCTACCACTGCAATAATTGTACACTGAACTTGGCCCGGGTGAAAGCTGCCAAATTAGCGTCTTACCATTTTTGCGAGAACCTCACCTGACAGGCTTGTTTGTCAACTGCCCCGTTCGTTTCGGCCCAAGAGAATAGCTTCCGAGAAGCTTTAGAAAAGCTTAGAAGAAAATCCCAATCGAACGGACGTCTGCCGGAAGTGAAAAAATATATCATTCTTTTTTAAAATGTATTTTTCAGAGATTTTTATTGTTAATGTGCTATCTGAAAAAGAAATTCTAAATATTTTATTTGTTCTAGTTTTTTACTTAGTTTGTAAGGTTTATATGTCGAATTGCCGCCTTGTTTTGATCACGTGATTAACATCTCCGACTATCGGATGGAAAACACAGAAGCTCGGAAGAACTCTTCTTAATCCGGCAGATCTTCCGAACGGGGCAAACGAACCCGCCAGTTGAACAATAAATTCATTTCATTGAACGAAATACATTTTAACGTGATTCAATTCATATGGATATCTTTGAATACTGCGAACAAAGAATAGTAAATATATATCTATACAGTCGACATCGTACTTGCGACCACCTCTATTAAGCGATTTTTGTATTAAACGACCGGTCAAAATCCCTCCCGAACGTTTTCAGTAAATAAATTCATTCCATTAAACGACTTTTTTATTAAACGACTAGCGACCACATTAATGAAGTCCCGACAGGTAAAATATTCGACAAAAGTATCTATTAAGCGACCGGGTACCAAATTCTACCGGGCATTTCTTCATCTGTGTAATTAGCGAGTACGTTTTGCACGTGACTGAATGCAATTAACCTTTGTATCAGTCGAACTGACAAACAATCTAGCCATAATTTATACTGTTTGTTGGACTTGGAAAAGTGTTCACGATGTTAAAATAAATTTTTAAACCATACATGTATGTTCATAATAAATACATTTACATTAACAGTTAAAAAATATCTTTTCTTTTCATCTAACTGAAATCCATTAAGAGACCATTCCATTAAGAGACCACTTCTTAGCAGTCCCTTGCGTGGTCTCTTAATACAATGCCGACTGTATATTTTTTTTTGTTAATAACTGAGCCGTTTCCAACATTTGTAACAACAGTATTACACTATATTTCTTTATTTTAAATGAACAATTATTTTCGTCTAAGAGGATTTCACAACTTACTTGTGCGCATGCGCATTGGGCCATTTTAGACTGGCTCATCGTAATTTGCGCTAGAAAGTGAAATCTAACGCCGTAAAATCAGTAGATTAGTCTAAATCCTCCTATTTTGAAAGCCAACACTATTGAGAGGTCTTGATAGACCTCTCCAATAATTTGTGCACAAATAACTGTTGCAGTGATTTAAAAGAAATTTTATCCTTAGTGGGACTGGCCGAGCCTTTCAACATCAAAACTGTTATCAATACAGACGTAACATTTTCAAAGAGTAATCATTATTATAGTTGTGTTTGGAAAAACGGCACTGACAGCGTGTCCAAATTTAAAACTTATATTTTATTCAAAACATAATCTGACACATAAAACTATGTTAAACTAAATTTGAAAAGAAATGAAAGATTCAAAGACTGATATTGGAAAATTGGAATACACCTCGCACACTTGCTAAATACATTGTCAAATCATAGTAGTACAGGCGTCAAAGTTTATATAGATAATTTGACTCTCATAAATTGATAAAGACAGTAGAAATGATATTATCTTTATTATAATATTAGGTAAATATGCCAAAGTTTTAAAAACATATTGCCTCGATATCATATGTAATTTTGAAGACTTGCTATATTGTATATCTTTCTTGTTTTAGATACTGTATGTGATAATTGCAAATTTAAGGTGACTTATAGGCCCATTTGGCCGGTTGTATTATGTATATATTTGTATGACATAGTTTTGTATAACTGTTAACTCATGTCACTGTAACAAACAATTTACTTACTTACTTACTTACTTACTTAGTTATTTCGAAGTTATGGTTCAGCTGATATATTCCTTTGAGAAGATCTACACGTCTGTAACGAACATGTTTCATACCTAAGCTTCAGGCTTTTATTTTTATGGTAATTTCTTTATTTACATTAAGGTTATGCCAATCTATGTTACATCTGATAACGTTTTTGAAAGACATACATGTACAACTATAAATTCAACATAAGGAGTATTTGGACGACGACTTCAGTATAGCACAGATAAACGCAAGGATTGTCTGGGTTTCTGACCAGTACACTTCCAGTTGGATGGGAAACACTAAAAAGCGTTTCTAAAAATTCCGGAGGCATCTGTCGGGGATCGAAACCAGTAACTCTGTCCACTCAAATGGATGTGCAGGTGGCATGGGTATCAAAAGCATAATCACTTGCCGCCAGCAGGCTACAGGTTAGAGCCATATTTTTATCGATCTTCTTTAACGGTTAGCCCCATATTTTGAGAAAACATCAAACAACACCAAATCATAGAAAGAAAGGGTTGTTTTACATGAACATTGAACAGCGTATAAATCATGTATATTACTCTACAAACCATTGTAAATTTACTGATATAGGCCTATACATTGAATTCCGGAACAGGACTGCATAAAGCGGTAACACTCTCAGACAGTGCAACGCCTTTGTAAACTCGCCATTTTCAAAGAACTGTTCATTTTGATGCATTTGCAATAATGTTCCGGTGCTGAAATTTCACATATCTAGGTGGAACATATTTTTCAGCAATTGTTTATCTTTACTTCTTACAAATGGCTTTCATTTTTAAAGGGAGACAACTTTTTGAGAATATTTCAAGTATCCGGTCGTACGGGACAGTATGTTCTGGAACAAGCAGATTGTTGGTAAGATGATGTTTGTTTACCAAATATTTCTGTGCTTTGATGATATACCCCTAAACCTTAATGCACACATTACCATAACTTCTTTTAATATAATACGATGTTGTGTTTTTTCTCGCAAAACTGAATCTTGTTAAAGCTATCTGCGTCTACTTAATTCATAGATTGTCACGTTTCTGGTCTAACAGATGCTCGCAAGACAATCATATCCGTAAATAGCCAGTTTACAACGTCATCTGAGTACAGAAATACTTGGATCCGTGTTACATGTATTCAAGTTGTTAATCTAAAACGGGAGTAGACACTTAAATAACTGCAGTTATTTAATTACGAGTTTCTTTCTTATATACTTGATTTACTATATGTTCCTGATGTAACATTTAAGTAGTCTAGATAACAGAAAAATACAACCTATCCTTAGTTTTCGCTTTGGAAAAAAAGCAATAGCCTGATTGCATTTCTTTAGTTTAGAAAAAAAGAAGAAAAAACGTGTTTCTAAAGATATTACTTTTTCTAAAATAATCTTCTACAATATTGAAAGAAGCCTTAAATATCTCACACGCAAACAGTAAGTACAGTTTAATACCGGTATCCCGAAACGAAAGGGACCATGCATTTTACTTCAACATAACAACAATCATATTTAGAAATAATAAATCATTGCAAATATAATCATTTTTTGTAGTTTTTACTCCTTGGACTTGCAATGCTTGATAACGCCATCTTTTTTTCTACAACATACTAAGACGTGAATGCATTGGAACTTGTTTTTTTGGGACTTTAAATTCCTCTACAAATTACTCTCCCATCGAGAGATGGTCTTTTTGTGTCGATTCGCCGTAAAATCCAACCCACTCAAATTCCTCTTGGATACAGCCGAAGTGGCAGTATGTCGAATTTGACTTACACGTAGTGAAAATATATTTAAGTAGGAATTGACCAGTCGCAAAATATCCTATCGTCTTAGGTATGTTCACAACATGGTGAAATACAATTTATAAGTCCGTCTGTTTGTTAAGATATTTGCCCATGATTAAAGTGGTCCACACTGTACGCTGATTTTAAGACATTATCAGGAATAATTTAACGTGTCAAACGTTTCAATATCGTATTTTATATTAAAAAAGATAGTAAAGTTGCTATTTTAATAAATGTCATAATTCATTGAGCGATATCAGTACACTGTTTCTTGGATTATATAGTATATATGTGTACCTTAGTTTCTATAACAGATACAATTTGTAATTCAATGATTATGTGTTTTAGTTGTGTTTATTTATTACGTATATTTTGTAAAGTACGCACTAATTCATTTTTGCCTCCACCAAGAGCAACGTAGACCTTTAAATAAATAGAGTAAATCTTTTGAATATGATGCATCAGTTTTAATAACTTTAAAGTTTGATGACAATTTATTTTTAGGTCTTTTTTTATTTATTTTCAGCCGACGTAAGTGCCTTATCATCTTAAAAAGACTAAAGTTCGCATTTTACCGAGACGACTTTTCAATAACATACACAACTCCAACTTAACTACACAGGCTCCACTTCAACCGTTTTGCAGTTAAATGCAGTGTTTTAACTAGATTATGAAGACAGATGTTTTCATATCTGCTAATCTCGACAATCAGCTTGACAAAAATGGCATCGATAGTAGGTAGTATATGTTATAAGACGATATCAGATTTGATTATAGAAAAGTTTGATTGACAGGTATGTTTTGAATGGATTAGAAAAGTTCTTCGAGACAGAATTTAAGGATTTTTTTGTCTATATATTATCTTATTATCTCTGCTCTTGTCAAACTTGTTTGATGCACGTACTGTACATTTTTCTCGAATTTGATAAGAGTTAAAAACAAGTTGCTCATCATTTTAAAGGGCAGTATGATCTTCAAATGTGCATTTAAAGCTAGAGAATTCATGGTTGTTCACATGCTATACTTAAAACATGTTAATAGAAACTGCTCTGATTCTTTTCTCGCGGATGAATATATCGAAAAAGGGATACTTGTAGAATATCTAAAGTAGTTCATGAAAACTTCGGCCGACATTTCTACAATTGCCAAAATTAAAAATAATGATATGATTTTTAACTTTATTTTCCAACCACTTCTTCAGAATTGCGAATGTTTTAATATCATTATTATCGTCATCGTCATCTCTTTCGATATGACCATGTGTAATGGACTACTAAACAATTTCTTTTTCAATTTAAGCTGAACAATTTGCTACCAGATATTTAAACAAATATATGTACCATAAACTGTCAGAGACTTTGTAAAAGTTTGCATATGTATGCTTTCTGTTTAATTTTCATAATTCAATAACTTATAACGGTTACGAAACTTCAGCCGGAAATATTCCAGTGAATACATACTAAAATCAATGACAATTTACCTCATGGCACTGAAAGTAAAAGTGTATGCCAGAGATGAATATAGGAAGGAATCAGGCTTAAATATATACTTCTGTAATTACGTCGAATCTAAAAGAAAGTAAAGATCATTTAGTTATTTTCATCAATTGGTCTAATTAAGTTGATATTTTACGAGTGTTATGGAATGGACAGCTAAATTCCTTTTATTTTGCATCAGAGTCCTACTGTTCGACCAACGCAGTAAAATGTTACTTTTATTCGTTTATTTCAGTCTCGTCCAATACATGGCAAATATATAAATATAAATTTTAATAACATTGGCCATTATTGAAATAGAATTATAAGAGACTTTGTAACAATTTAGCCCATCAATGAAAAATTCCAGAATCATGCCTCTCATTCTAATGACAGACCGAGTCAATGGTACTGACTCTAACAGCAAACAGTAGTATATCCTGATCAAACCTCACAGAAATAGGCTCAAGATCACAGTAATTTGCCCTTTGTTACGCGGAAAATAGTTTCTCTGTTTGATGGTAAATATTTGTGAATTTCTGAGTGAAAGACCTGCAATAACCGGCATAAATGAATAGAAGAGATATGAAATACTAGTTACATGTACAATTTGACAGAATGAGAATGTCAGAATATGCATAACATGACTTTTTGATAGTGCCAGTTTTACCAGGTATTTTAGGGGGGTTAGAATGCATGCAAAAATTTAAAAACTGCAAATAAAAAGACACGACTTGATAAGATACTGAAAACTGTAAATACCCTCCATGACCAGATCATGAGGAGACTGATTATCAATGATAATCTGCAATGTCATAAAAAAAAGTATCTTTAGGTTACCACATAAGAATTTAACTTTTTTAATTGTTTTACTAAGTAAAATTAGGTTTACTCTTAAAACTAGTAATACTTCCATACACATGTATTATCAGTTCATAAAAGTTGCAAAATGAGACCAGTCGGACACACTCCAACACACAAGATTCATAATGTTCCTAGACCTGACATGCCGCTTGTGCAGGAGTTTGTCAGACATGTTTCACCTTGCATAACATACAGAAACCTCTAATTGTAAACACGTACCTCCTAAATATTGGTGAAACAGAAATGATTCTGTTGGCTAATGTATTAAGGAACGAATTCCCATTAAACATGTTTCACCATCACATTGATAAGATTCTCATGTGCTCAACTGCCTTGTACTGAAAATGAAAGTCCCTAAACATTTTAATCATATCCTCGCTACATATATACATATATACTTTGTTCACTTTTCAGCATTTTGGTTTAAAACCAGATCTAGGATGAAAACTGTCTTTTTATGCTTTCTTTTATTGATTTTCTACAGTATTTTAATCACACAAACAATGAATCATCAGACAATTAAATAGTGTCTTTGTTTAATTCAGTTATTTTAAACATGGTTAAACCTTGTTACCATTATCGTGCAGTCCCTTAATACATGCAAAAATAGACATTTTGAATTCGTATTGACGTTTTAGTCTCAAGTGAATTTTGTGTGATTTTCACATCAAAGCAAACTGTCAAATGTAAAAAGCAGCTCAAAATGTATCTTATAATTATTCATTATGAACGGACTATCAAGATGTTGATCAATGCAAATGAAATTATAATGCAGACCTGGGGACTTCATATTTTGTTTCACATGCAAATATAATGCCGTTTGTAAAAGTTTAGTTTTCGTTAAAATTACAGGATGCACTAATTCATTTTTTCTTATAAATGGTTATCTGACACATTTTTGTGTAACAATGTTAATGAAAAACATAACATTGGTGCTACAAACAAACAATAATACATAGAAAGAAAAAATCCTATTGTATGCTATATATCATTTGTTTATAACTCCGTGATGAGCCATATGATAGGCACGATTTGCACGTGCGTAGTAAAATTTCAATATATTTTAATTCAAGCAATTTGATTTGTTTAGCCGAGACATTACTTATTGTTCGACAGTTCAGCATTCATGCTAGTATTTCCGCGATGCAACAAATCCAAAACGTCGATAACATTTTTTTTATTCAACGAAACATACAAACGCGGGCACTAATTGTCTTCAATCATTAATACTTCAAACATATTTTTTCTATGACAAGCGAATGATTTTCAAAAAAAAAAGTGACCAAAATATTTTCATAATCTTTCATAACTGAAAAAATGTTCCACTTAATCATTAAGTGGTACAAAATTAATAAGTATTCATTGTTCCGCCTACTATGGATCTCACATTCAGGGAGGCGGAGCTATTTATAGATATCACAATTTTCCTATTGTCCATTAACACGGGGGATAAAGTATTACACGAAGGATGGAGTTCTTCTGATAACCTGTCATGTTTTCTTCTGATAACTGTTACGGAGTTCCTGGAAAACGTTACAGAGTTCTTCTGATGTCTGAATGACGAGCCAAGGAATCGGTGGATAAAACGGTAATTATTTATCTTTAAAAAGAGAGAATGGGGTGTAAAACTAAAGTTTGATCATCAAGGTTGCCTGATGTCTTGTGCTATGCGTCAGAAAAAACTGTTTAGTCTAATAAGCAGCGCCACTTCTTTGAAATGAAGACATTTTGACTAAAATATCGATATCGTTTGCTTATTCATAAATATTATTCTTCTTTTCACGTTCTTCACCATCTCCACATGCAATAGAATAATTTTAGCGCAAAGTTGCAAACATAAACCACTTTCTAACAATTTTATGCCCGATTTTTCAAATGTTACGGAATTCAGGTGATAACTCTGAAGATGTCACAGAGTTCTTATGATAACTTTTATTACTGCCAGGGTGTTTCTTGAGCTATGTTAGGATACTTTTTAGCTAATTTAATTATTTACAAAGGGTGTTAATGATGTTCTAACGTAATATTTTTATCCAAGGCACAGTATTGTGGTTATATAATGTACGGTATGAGTCTTTTATAAAGTTTAAAACTATGTGCAGTATAATGATATATATATAGTAAAATACGAATAGATGTTTTCGTTCCATTTTGGATTTGGGGTTTTGGGTTTTGGGTTTGATTTTGGGTTTAGCAAAATAGTCGGTCTGGGTAAGGGTCTTTATTTTGGGTTTTTGTTTTTGGTTTCAGTTGTGTTTGGGATTGAATTTGGGGTGGGTTAAGTTAGGGTTAAGTTTGGTTTGGGGTTCGAGTCTGGTTTCTTTTTGGGGGTTGGTTTGGACTGTGCAATATCAAAAGGTTTACAAGGATTGGGTTTGGGTTTGGGTTTTCGTTCCGTTTGTTTTTGGGTTTGGGTTTTGCGTCTGACTTGGTTTGAGCATAAATAGTCGTTGGGGTTAAAGGTCATGTCAATTCACAGTTTCGTTTGGTTTGGGTTTGAATTAAGTTTACTTGGGGTTTGGTTTGGTCTTGAGTTTGGGTTAGGCTTTGGTTTTTGTTTGGGTTTCAGTTGTGTTTGTGATTGAATTGCGGTGGGTTTAAAAGTTAGGATTAAATTTTGGGTTTGGGTTCGAGAGTGGGGGTTTCTCTTCGGGGTTGTTTGAACTGGTTCAATATCAAAGGTCGGGTGTCTTCCTCAATTGACTACGGGGTTTGGTTTGACATTAGGTCACGTTGGGTTTGGGTTTTGGGTTTGGGTTGGGATTTGGGTCCGACTTAGTTCGAGCAAAATTGTCGGTCTAGGGTAAGAGTCATTGGTTTGGGATTTCTTTCACTTTCGGGGTTTAAAATTTTTGGTGAAAGTATCACACGTCATGTGACATATGGCATCTATTTATAGCTCCGTTACTCACGTGACCTTATGACGTATTCTATATGCAATGGAGACTAGTACGAACGCACGAACGCACGCCGAGTTCGTTCAGACAGACCTACGGAACGGACAATGGTCCAACAAGTGCCATTTTCGTCCCAAAAACGGGTTCGAGCACTGATTTCCTATATAAAAATGATTAAAAAAACCAAATCAGCATTGCTACCCTCATTGCATGTACATTCAATAATACCTGCGAGCAATTTTATGCATGCTTATGATATTTTTTTCGAAATAAATGCAGCGGAAAAAACAGAACATCTTTGCTCGTAAAATTTCCCAAATTTAAATTTTACATTTCTACCTTTTCATTAATGCAAAAAAATCAAAAAAATTACGCTTTTATATTCCTACTGCATTCACTTTGTAACAAAAATGGCGTCTTCTTTATCAACAACTTTGAATTCAGCCAATCAGAGCACGCCATCGCATGATGACATATTTTTCCAATAATGCATTTCTCGCGCATGCGCAAACCTACTTCCGTGAACGCTTTTTATGCACGGAAACTTCCCCTCACTAATACCCAACCCTAAACCCTAACCCTAACCTAACCTAACCCTAACCCACCCTAACCCTAAACCCCAACCCTAACCCTAACCCTAACCCTAACCCTTTAAACCCCAACCCTAACCCTAAAACCCCAACCCCAACCCTAAACCCTAACCCTAACCCTAAACCCTAACCCTAACCCTAACCCTAACCCTAACCCTAACCCTAACCCTAACCCTAACCCTAACTAGGGGCACCCGGCCTTTATCGTCGCGTTTCAAACTTCTAATTGCCTAAGTTGAACGCGTTTGGGTCAAGGTCGAAAAAAAATTTCAAGGTCAAGGTCGAGAGTGAACCTTGCCGGTCCCCAATTTCCCACCCAAAACTCCCCACTTTTTCGGACTTAGGCGGAATTTGCAAAAATTTCCAAAAACACTTAGAAATTTTTCAAATGTTGACCTTTTACCTTGAATTCAAAGGGTTTGTCCGGCTAGGGGGGACTATTAGCCGTGGGGAATAAACCCCCCACTAACCCAGCCCCCTTCCCAATAACCCACAGCCCCCCAAAAATGGGGGACGGGCCGAAAAGAAAGCACCCCAAGGGGTATACGAAAAGAGGGAACCTTTTGATTTTTTCTGAGAAAGACAAAAGTAAAATTTTTGTATCGATATTATTTGTGGTTAAAGGTCGTACGACCTTGAATATTGCGGTGTTTCAAGGTCAAGGTCACCTAAGGTCATTTGACCTTGAAACTGAGTCATCCCTTTTTTTTTGCCTATACATAGTCAGTGGAGCTAGGAACACTATCCCACGTGGGTTGAAGGTCGGCGCAAGGCTAAATGTCCAAGGACTTTGAGGGTCACACCAATGGTCAAAGGTCAGGGGTTTCAAGGTCATTGGGTGCAAAGGTTATAGGCATTTCATTGATATTTGTACCCTTTCATATCGGGAAAGTTGTGCATTTCGGGAAAAACTTTTTTGTCCTTGATCGACCTTCATTGACCTTCACCTCAATAAATGACCTTGAAGTCTAGCCAAGAAAACCATGGTTACCATGGCAATCGGATTTTTGGGGTTTTTAAGCGTTCCCATGGCTTGAAGTTGGGGCCTTTGTCTGGATGTTCCCTAAAACCCTAGCCCAGCTTCTATACAAAGGCCCATGTATCTCCTAAAAACCCCCTAACCAGAAAATACGGATAAAGGCCGTTTTCCTAGGCTCAAACCCAACCCTTTTTTCATATACAAAACATATAAAGGAATGACAAATTTTGCTATATACAAGGCAATCCCATGGCTTGGGTTACCCAACTGTCCCCTACAGAGGCTTTTGGACTAGAAAACGGGTTGTTCCAGTTTGGGGCCCTTTATAAAAGGATGGGTTTGACCCAGCTTTGGGGGCCTTTGTACACGAGCTGCTAGGGACGGGGGTTTTAGTTGGACTTGTACTTTTTGACCAACCAAAGCCTTTTTTATATAACGACTGCCATCACGGGTTTATGACCAAGCTTTAAAGCCTTTGTATAGAAGCCCAAATTCGACACGAGAGCACCCCTCTACGCCCAACACACGCCCAAAGGGAGGCACCTAGACATTGGGACAAAATGACGCCCCCCCTGCACCCGCCCCCCCTCCCAATACCTTAAAAAAAAACCCAAACAAAAGAAACGAGAACAAGAGAAGAAAGTCCCCTTTAAAGGGGGTATACACATAAGAGAGACCTGTGACTTTTTTTCGAAACAGGGAATAAATTTTTTTGCATCGAGTTTATTGCTGGTTAGACGTCCTGGCACCTTAAAACTTTATCGGGTTCAAAGGTCGGGGTCGACTGCGGTCATTTCGCCCTTTTTAACCAAAGGGACCCCCCCTTTTATTGTCCTATACAGAGGTTTCTCTCCTAGGATACAAACCAACGGAAGAGGAAGGCCGGTTCAAGGCTAAGGGCGAAGGGTTGCGAAAGGTCAATGAGATTTTCCCAAGGTCAAGGGTCAAGGTCACTTGCATGCAAAAGTTACGGGTATTCAATTTGTTTTTGTAGCCTTCGTATAAGAGAAGTTGTGCATTTCAGAAAAAAACATTTTTGTCCTTGACCGACCGTGGCCCTATCCTGTGCCCAATAAATGACCTTGAACTCTAGCCAGGAAAACATGAGTAACCATGGCAAATCAGACTTTGGGTTACCAAAGTTTCTATGAAACGGTGCCTTCATATAGGTAACCACTATCAACCCTAACCCAGTCCTATATGAAGTCTCACCACGAGCAAGTGTTTCCTAGTAACCCAACACCCTGATCCACCCTGGTGCTACCAGATAGGCCTTTGTATAGCAATGAACTAGGAAACATGGTTAGTTGGATTTGGAACATTTCCAGTAAACAATACAATACCCTTTGTATAGGTTATGCTAGAACCGTTGGTTAACCATGGAGTGGGTTTACTAGGACGTCAGGCCCCTGTATAATAGACCAAATGGCACTTCTAGTCAGTCCTATCCCAAAGGTTTTCTGACAGTGTCCATTGTATGGGAAAGGCTAGAACCGTTGGTTAACCATCCTATTATGAAGGCTTTTCTAGTCAGTCCTATACAAAGGCATTATACAAAGGCGTAAAATGCAGTGAACTCTGCGTGGGCAACACAACTGACACCAGACTGGGGTATCTCCTTTGGTGGTTTGGTTGGCCCTTAAAAGGGCCGTTGGGTAAAATCGGTCTGGTCGCAGATTCACAACACCTTTCATGAACACCTTGAAGGGTATGCCCTCTTGGCGAAGCTGTAGATGACCACACAAGCATCTGAAGGCGAATAGAAAGCGAAGCCCAGATCGCCAGAACACAACACTCAGTGCCGTCCTTGCCTCGAACAATGTCCGAGAGTCGGGCAAAACATGCACCGTCTCAAACAGCACCAGCGTTGTGCAGATCTGGGTCAACGACAAATCTCTGGGGGCCCCATCGTTCAGTGTGTCGTTAGACGATAAAAGATGGCGCTTTCGACAAGATGGCGGTCTCTGCGTCACAAGGAACGCTAAACAACCCACCAATCCGAGCTTTCCGTTAGATCCTATATGAAGGTCTCACCGCGTGGCAAGTGTTCCCTAGTATCCTCTAACCCAACAGGCTGCCCTGACGCTACAAGATAGGCCTTTGTAAAAGCAATGCACTAGGAAAACATGGGTTAGTTGGGACTTTGAAACCCTTTCCAGTAAACAATACAATATCCTTTTTATGGATATGCTAGAACCGTTGGTTAACCATGGAGTGGGTTAAATAGGACGTCGAGGCCCCCGTATAATATGACCAAATGGCACTTCTAGTCAGTCCTATACAAAGGTTTTTTGACAGTGTCCATTGTATAGGAAAAGCTAGAACCGCTGGTTAACCATGGCGTGGGTTTACTAGGACGTCGAGGCCCCTGTATAGTTGACCAAATGGCACTTTTAGTCGTGCTATACAAAGGTTTCTGACAGTGTCCATTGTATAGGAAAAGCTTAGAACCGCTGGGTTAACCAAAGGCGTGGGTTTACTAGGACGTCGAGGCCCCTATATAGTAACCAAATGGCACTTCTAGTCATGCTATACAAAGGTTTCTGACAGTGTCCATTGTATAGGAAAAGGCTAAACCGTGGTTTAACCATGGTGTGGGCTTACTAGGTGTTGAGGCCCTTGTTAGTATGACCATATGGCACTTCTGTCTCTCCTATACAAAGGTTTCTGACAGTATGCGCTGTATAAGGAAAAACACTAGGAATCATGGGTTAGTTGGACTTTGACTTTTTTTTGCGAAACCTGCTCCGATAAAGGCCCTCTATATGTCCCGTGTAGAGGCCTTCAAGGCCCCACGGGCGAAAAAACTTTTTCATTTCTTCGCGGCAAAAGGCTTTGTCGTAAATCCGTGTAAAGGCCTTCAAGGCCTATGTACACGATCCCGTGTAAAGGCCTTCAAGGCCTTTGTCGTAAAAAACTTAGTCCCTTTTCTTCGCGACAAAGTCCTTTTCACGGGACTGATTTGTTTTCCCCTGTAAAGGCCTTCAAGGCCTACATCCGGAAAACTTAGACATTTTGTTTGCATATACATAGGGTAGGTGCCGTGCAAAGGCCCGGGGTTCTGCACTTGACGCATTTTTACGAAGCTGTACGAGCAGGTTCGAGGTCAAAGGCGACCACCTTTGACCCCTCGCACAGACTTGCACTTGTGTGACCTCGACCCACAAATCCTGGGTCTCGTCCTGTGTGTTGACCTTGACCCTTTACCTGTCCCCTTTATCTAATATTGCCCCGGGCAAAGTCGGGTAAAATCACGCCTTTCTGACCTTCAAGCGACCCGTAGAGTGTCAAGGTCAAATATTTCGAAGGTCGTATCACCACTGAAGTTGCCGAGCTTAGGGCCTTCCGCCCGGTAGTGTTGGCCATTTGGATTGGTGACCGTGACCTCTACCACCGGGGGTTTCGAACCTTGAATTTCAAAAACAGGTATATACGGTGGTCTCCAACCAGAACTGGGGCAATAGGGATCATGGGTTAGGGATTTCTTATACGAAGGCAATACCAAACAATGTTTTCACTAAATCCGAAACCCAGACTTGGGTCATACTATACAAGGTATCTTCATATAACGAAAAATGTCAATGTTCACTGACACTTCATGTGCAAGGTCATTGGGGCGGGCTACGCCCTTAGGGACACACTCTCAAGCAGTAACAAGCACCCTTCACTTTGGCCTGTACTTGAAAAAAAACTAAGCCTAAGTTTAAAGGCCTTTGATAGAAGCAATTCGCACTTGGAAAAAAAAATTCACTGAAAACTAATGTGCACTGAACCTCATTGCTGACACCTCATGTGCAAAATGACGGGTGCCCGGCGGCCTTTTGGGACCACTCTCAAGCCGTAAAAAAACACCCCTTTACTTGGGAAGACTTTAAAAAAAAAATCCGAAAAGGCTAAGCCTAAGTTTTAAAGGCCTTTTGTTTGAAAAGTAAAGTGCACTGACCCTAGTTTGGGGCCCTTCATGTCAAAGTGATGGAACGTGGCACGCCATAGGGACACATCCAAAACCCAACAAGACAAATTCACTTTGGGACTGTACTTTAAAAAAAAAACTGAAAATGTAAGCCTAATTTTAAAAGGGCCCTTTTATATAAACTATTTAACTTGTAAAAAAATTCACTGTAAAGCTAAGCCTAAATTTTAAAGGGCCTTTTTATATAAATTTCGACCTTTGGAAAAAAATTTTACGTAAAGCTAAGCCTAAGTTTAAAGGCCTTTTTATATAAAACGTCGACATTGGAAAAAAATTCACTGTAAAACAAGCCTAAGTTTAAAAGGGCCTTTTTATATAAACATTCGACACTTGGGAAAAAATTTCACTGTAAAGCTAAGCCTAATTAAAGGCCTTTGATAAAACATTCGACATTGGAAAAAAAATTTATGAATGTAAATGTGCACTGACCCTTAAGGGAAAGTGAGGGTGCGTGGACGCCCCTTTGGGACACCTTCAAACCCTAAAAAGCACACTTTCCTTTGGGACTTAGAAAAAAAATTTTACTGAAAAAGCTAAGCCTAAGTTTTAAAGGGGCCTTTGGATATAAAATATTCGACCTAGAGAAAATTTCACTGAAAAGCTAAGCCTAAATTAAAAAACCTTTGAAAAACAATTCGAACTTTTTAAGTTAGCCCGGCCTAAGATAAAAGGCCCTTTTTATATAAGCTTTCAGTTCTAGCAGTTCTAGCCGTCCAGAAAAAAAGGCCTTTTTCCCAAGCTTTAAACTAAAGACCTAAATGCACATTTTTCCCCACCTTAAAGCCTTTTTTTTCCCAAGTTTAACCCCTAACCCAAGAAAATTTTCTAGGGATTTGAAAGGGCCCTTTTCATGGATGGTGGGGGACGAACGAAAGGCCCTTTTGGCCTTTTTCGACCCCCCGTTGTAACCCTTGTACGGGGTATATAGCCAGTAAAAAATTTAACTACAGGGGCCCTTTGTATAAAGGGAAAAAGGCCCTTGTATAGCGGCCTATAATAGATTACCCTGCCCTAACCCTAACCCTAACCCCAACCTAACCCTAACCCTAACCCAAAAAAACCCTAACCCTAACCCAACCCAACCCAACCCTAACCTAACCCCACCCTAACCCTAACCCAAACCCCAACCCTAAAACCCAACCCTAAACCCTAACCCAACCCTAAAAAACCCTAACCCAACCCAACCCAACCCTAACCCAACCCCCAAACCCCAACCCCATCCCTAACCCCAACCCCAACCCTAACCCTAACTCCAAAAGAAAAACTTTGTCACTAGTTTTTTGAAAAAAGCGGACCCCGGCAACATTTTTGCAGCGCCCCTCATTTAGCGTGCTAGGGAAATACTTTTAGGACCCCTCTCTAACAATACCCGGTTCAGCCCCTGTCTGATGTCCCCTTTCACGCCTGGGGCTAATACTTTTTTTATCAAACGATTTGGGCAATATGAACACCACAGAAAGGTATGGCAGCGGTCCCAGCGCAGCGATATGGTTATGGTACCGTTAGAAAGCCCGTGGCAAGACCTGTCGAATGCTATCATGAATACCCGGCTCCGACGCCCCGTTCACCCACAATCAACGATTATGTCTGCAAGAGACAGTTGAACTCCTGTATGATTAGTCATTTGTCACTAGTTTGTTAGTATCAAAGCGGACCTAGCGCACATTTCCGCAGTGTCAGGTCGTTGAGCGTGCTACTGCTGGAAAGGACTTGAGGACACCTCTCTACCAATACCCAGTTCAGCCGTGTCTGATGTCCACTTCACGCCTGGTGGCTAATTACGTTGTTTACCAGAGACGATTTGGCGCAATACGAACACCACTCGAACGGCTGTAATGCTGCGGTCCGTAGCGCAGCCGACATGATTTTGAAACCGTTAGAACGCCCGTGGAAAAAGCTGTCCAATGGTATCAACAATACCAGGCTCAGACGCCCCGTTCGCCCACAATCACCGGTTATGTCTGCAAGAGACAGTTGAACTCCTGTATGAATAATCATTTGTCACTAGTTTGTCAGTATTAAAGCGGACCTAGCGCAACATTCCGCAGCGTCAGCTCATTGAGCGTGCTACTGTTCAGCCGCGTCCGATGTCCCCTTCATGCCTGGTGGCTAATAACGTTGTTTACCTGAGACGATTTGGCGCAGTATGAACACCAGTCGAACGACTGTAGCGCTGCGGTCAGTAGCGCAGCCGATATGATTTTGGCACCGTTGGAAAGCCCGAGGCAAGGCCTGTCCAATGGTATGAGGAATACCCGTCTCGGACGCCCCGTTCTCCCGCAATCAGCAGTTATGTCTGCAGCAGACTGTTGAACTCCGTATGAATAGACAGTTGTACTTGTTTGTCGGTGTTAAAGCGGGTCCTTAGCTGAGACGACCAATGCCTAAAAAAAGGCATAGAATAGTATGCTATCACAAAGAAATAAGCGACAAACTGATAAAAATGCGCTGTAAATACGGTTAAAATAGCTATTTTCGACCTTCCGAATGGCAAGGGGCTCTAAATTCTGTACTTCTGTTAACACACACAGGAGATCATGCGCTGTTTAGGGTATAATTGTTTAGCTTAGTCACATTACTACAAAAGCATGTGTTTAAAAGCATGCTTTAATTCACAAACAAATAGTGGGCAATAAAAGTAAAATGCGCTGTAATTAAGGCGAAAATCGATATGTTCGCACTTTCGGAAGGCAAGGGGCTGTAATTTCTGTTCTCCAGTTAACGCAAGCAATGAATATCTGGCGGTTCAAGGTATGATACTTTAGCTTAGACACAAACCTACAAAAACAGGTACAGAACAGTATGCTATCACAAACTAATAGTCGGCAATAACAGTAAAATGCGCTGTAATCGAGGCTAAAATCGCTATAATCTCACTTTCGGAAGGCAAGGGGCTATACTTTCTGTTCTCCAGTTAACACAAGCAATAAATATCTGGCAAACAGCCAGCAATTACAGTAAAATACGCTGTAATTATGGCTAAAATTGCTATGTTCGCACTTTCGGAAGGCATGGGGCTGGAATTTCTGCGCCCCCCCCCCCCCCCCCCCCCCCACCCCTACCCCCCCACCCACCAAAACTGTACCCCCCCCCCCCCCCCCCCCCCCCCCCCCCCCCCCCCCCCCCCCCCCTTTACGGCCAAGCTTTTGGGGTTTTTGGGTGATTTTTAAACCCATAATACAAAAAGTGTATAGAATAGAATGCTATCTCTTAAAGAAATAAGCGACAATTGGATAAAAACGCGCTGTAAATAAGGCAAAAATAGCTATTTTCGCACATCCGAACGGCAAGGGGCTCTCATTTCTGTGCTTTTGTTAACACACACAGGAGATAATGCACTGTTTAGGGCATCATTGTTTAGCTATGTCCCACACCTACAAAAACATGTGTTAAAAAGTATGCTATCACAAAGAAATAGTCAGCAAAGACAGTAAAATGCGCTGTAATTAAGGCTAAAATCGCTATGTTCGCACTTTTGGAAAGCAGGGGGCTGTAATTTCCGTTCTCCTGATAACGCAAATAAAGAATATCTGGCTGTTTATGGTGTGAGTGTTTAGCCGTGTCCTATAACTACAAAACGGGTTACAGGATAGTATGCTATCACAAAGAAATAAGCGGCAATCGGATAAAAATGCGCTGTATGTAAGGCTAAAATAGCTATTTTCGCCATTCCGAACGGCAAGGGGCTCTGATTTCTGTACTTCTGTTAACGCACACAGGAGATCATGCGCTGTTTAGGGTATGATTGTTAAGCTATATCCCATACCTACAGAAACATGTGTTAAAAATTATGCTATCACAAACTGATAGTTGGCAATAACAGAAAAATGCGCTGTAATTAGGGCTAAAATCTCTATGTTCGCACTTTGGGAAGGCCGGGCGCTGTAAATTCTGCTCATCTGTTGACCCACATAGAGAAATCTGGCTGTTCTGGGCATGAGTCTTTAGCGGAGAGCCATACCTACAAAAATAGGTATAGAATAGTAGGCTATCACAAAGAAATAAGCGGCAACCGGAAAAAATGCGCTATATATCAGGCTAAAATGGCTATTCTCGCCATTCCGAACGGCAAGTGGCTCTGATTTCTGTACTTCTGATAACGCACACCGAGATAATGCGCTGTTGAGTGTATGATTGCTTAGCTGTTTCCCATACCTACAAAAACATGTGTTGAAAAGTATGCTATCACAAAATAATAGTCGACAATAACAGAAACTTGCGCTGTAATTAAGGCTAAAGTCTCTATGTTCGCACTTTGGGACGGCAGGGCGCAGTAATTTCTGTTCTCCTGTTAACGTGCACAGAGAACATCTGGCTGTTCTGGGCATGAGTCTTTAGCGGAGAGCCATACCTACAAAACATGTATAGAATGGTATGCTATCACAAAGAAATAAGCGACAATCTGATAAAAATGCGCTGTGGATAAGGCTAAAATGGCTTTTTTCGCCATTCCGAACGGCAAGGGGCTCTGATTTCTGTACTTCGGTTAACGCACACCGGAGATAATGCACTGTTGAGGGTATGATTGTGCTTAGCTGTGTCCCATACCTACAAAAACATGTGTTAGAAAGTATGCTATCACAAACTAATAGTCGGCAATAACAGAAAAATGCGCTGTAATTAAGGCTAAAATCGATGTGTTCGCACTTTCGGAAGGCAAGGGGCTGTAATTTCTATTCTCCAGTTCGTACAAGCAATGAATATCTGATTGTTCGGGATATGGTTCTTTAGCAGAGAGCCATACCTACAAGAAAATAAGGTATAGAATAGTATGCTATCACAAAGAAATAAGCGAGAATCGGATAAAAATGCGCTGTAAATAAGGCATAAATCGCTATGTTTGCACTTTCGGAAGGCAAGGGGCTGTAATTTCTGTTCTTCAGTTATCGCAAGCAATGAATATCTGACTGTTCAGGATATAGTTCTTTAGCTGCTTAGACCCAAACCTAACAAAACAGGAATAGAATAGTATGCTGTCACAAAGAAATAAGCGAGAATCGGATAAAAATGCGCTGTAAATAAGGCTGAAATCGCTGTGTTCGCACTTTCGGAAGGCAAGGGGCTGTAATTTCTATTCTCCAGTTAATACAAGCAATGAATATTTGACTGTTCGGGATATGGTTCTTAAGCAGAGAGCCATACCTACAAAAACAGGTATAGAATACTATGCTATCACAAAGATATGAGCGAAAAATGGATAAAAATGCGCTGCAAATAAGGGTAATATAGCTATTTTCGCACTTTCAGAACACAAAGGGCTTTAACTTTTGTTCCTCTCCCAACGGAGACAACGGATCTCTGGCTGTTTACGGTATGATTGTTTAGCTATGTGCCATACCTACAAATCCAGGTATGGAATAATATGCTATCCGAAAGATATAAGCGGCCATCAGATAAAAACGCGCTGTAAATAAGTCTAAAATAGCTATTTTTGCCTAATCGGAAGGCAAGGGTCTATAACTTTTGTTCTTCTATCAGCGGGCACAACGAATATCTGGCTGTTTTCTGTATGACTGTTTAGCTGACTCCCATACCTACAAGAACATGTATTACAAAGTATGATATCACCGTGAAATAACCGGCCATGAAGATAAATCGCGCTGCTAATAAGTGTCCAATGGCTTTTTTTGCGGTTTCGACGAGGACGGGTCTCGAACTTTTGTCCCTGTGCTCACTGAAAGCATGCAAACGCCGCTGTTTATAGTATCGCTTTGTAGGCAAGTCTGTTTAGCAAACAAAGACATATTACATTATATGATATCGCCATCGCACTGGCGGCAATGAATGTAAAATGCGCTGTCGCTAAGGCTAAAATGGCCGTTGGCGTAAGATATGTGTAATCAATGACAAAGTACGGAAATGCATGATTTTCTTCATGCGGGTAATGTCGCCAAGAAAAGGTCCCAGAAATGACAAAGTACGAAAATGCATCTTTTTCTTTATGTGGGTATGATTAACATTCGTTCTACTTTCTTACTGTGGGTATAATCAAACAGCGATGACTTTACGTGATTAAGAATAACAGTAAGTATACACTTAAATGCCTATACAGCGACCGTCTCTAACTACAGCGGCAAGGTTTATATACCGTTGAAAAGCACATGAGAGGACCTGTGCAACGGTACCAAGATCAAGGCTATGCGATGTGTCGTTAGCCCGTGGCTGCTGATTATGTGTTTTCGGGTTTCGGGCCCGCTGTGCCGGCTGGACGGCCCGTGACTAGGTTGTGTTATACACCCGCAGACTGGGCTTGACGAAACCTTTCCAACGGTACCAAAACCAGCCCGTTGCGACCTCCCGTTCCCGAGTTATGACCATTTATGTGTTGACTCTTTATTTATCAAAGTCCGATAGATCAAGAGGCCAATGATCAAGGGGACGCAACTGGTACAATTACCTCTGGAACACAAAAAAGCGGCCATCTTTACGCGCAGCGAGATGGTTTTGGTGTCGTTGGAAAGCGCAGGCCAAGACCTATCCAACGGTATCGAGAACACCTGGCTCCGACGCCCCGTTCTCCCGCAATGGCCAATAATGTGCCGAAACACAAGGCTTAACGCCGTATGAACAGTAGTATGTCACTAGCTTTCGCGAAGCCGTAGCACAAAAAACGGCTGTAGATTGTCAACGCGTGGGCACAGCCACATGTATGTGGTACCGTTGGAAAGAGCTCGGGCAGATCTGAAATTTGGTGCCACACCCATTTGGTCCACTTCCGGTTTGCACGTTTTCTACCCTGGACGGACCGTTTGAAACGAAAAGCGGGAAAATATGATTTCAAGTTGTAGCTCTTAAAGAGACCTTTCCAACGATACCTGAACCATGACACTGTGATTTCCGGTTCGGCCGTGGTAGCCGGATCAATTTTAGCCCCTTATTCCGCCGCATGGCATGCACTTCCTGTTCCGTCAGATGGCCAACCCAGGTCCCAATAGACGGTGCCTGAACAGACCTGTCCAACGGTACCGGAACCGTGTCGCTGGGCCGCCGTACGGCCGCTCCACAGCCGGTTCAGTGCTTTATAATCGCGAAAACGGGTGAGAAATGCAGATAAACGGCCACCAAGGCCAAACCAGAGGTCGCAAATGCGTGATCTTGATACCGTTGGAAAGGTCTCGGCATGCCCTGTCCATTGGTACCAAGCAACACGGCCTGAGACACCCGACCGCCGCTCTAGATACCGGCAAATTGGGGTCGGACCGAGGCTCAAGTATACGGCCGGCCACTGCGCGAGAACCGGACAGGATGGCGAAGATATCTCGATGCCATCTTGTAGATCTTGCAAAGACCTTTCCAACAGTACCATAACCAAGCCGCTGCGATGTGTCGTTTGGCCGTGGCGACCGATTATAGCCCTTAGAGAACGGTTTTCAGAGTTTTGGGGCCCGCTGTAGCGGCTGCACGGTCCCCCACCAGGTCGTGTCCTATGCTATGATACGGGCCCTGAGGAGACCATTCCAACGGTACCAAAACCAGCCCGTTGCGACCTGCCGTTCCCGAGTTATGGCCATTTTTGTGTTGCCTATCATTTTCCAAAGTCCTATAACTCTGACTGCTACTATTACCTCTAGAACACAAAAACGGCTCTGGAGCGTTCGTCTTTGGGCGCAGCGAGATGGTTTTGGTGTCGTTGGACAGCGCAGCCCAAGACCTATCCAACGGTATCGAGAACCCTCGGCTCCGACGCCTCGTTCTCCCGCTATGGCCAATAATGTGCCGAAACACAAGGTTTAACGCCGTATGAACAGTAGTATGTCACTAGTTTTCGCGGATCCGTAAAACTTAAACGGCTGTAGATTGTTAACGCGTGGGCACAGCCACATGTATGTGGTACCGTTGGAAAGAGCTCGGGCAGATCTAAAACTTGGTGCCACACCCATTTGGTCCACTTCCGGTTTGCACGTTTTCTACCCGGGACGGACCGTTTGAAACGAAAAACGGGAAAATATTATTTCAAGTTGTAGCTCTTAAAGAGACCTTTCCAACGATACCTGAACCATGACGCTGCGATTTCCGGTTCGGCTGTGGTAACCGGATCAATTTTAGCCCCTTATTCCGCCGCATTGCATGCACTTCCTGTTCCGTCAGATGGCCAACCCAGGTCCCAATAGACGGTGCCTGAACAGACCTGTCCAACGGTACCGGAACCGTGTCGCTGGGCCGCCGTACGGCCGCTCCACAGTCGATTCAGTGCTTTATAATCGCGAAAACGGGTGAGAAATGCAGATAAACGGCCACCAAGGCCGAACCAGAGGTCCCAAATGCATGATCTTGATACCGTTGGAAAGGTCTCGGCATGCCCTGTCCATTGGTTACCAAGCAACACGGCCTGAGACACCCGACCGCCGCTCTAGGTACCGGCAAACTCAAATTCATGAAAAGCTGGTATTGTTCCGTAAAGTCGGCAAAAGTGCTAAAATATGTTAATTTCATTTTATTACTGTGAGCTTATTCTTTAATATCAAATTATCAATTTTATATGCACATAAAGCACTCAGTCGGTGCTCTTCAAACGTATAAAATATACTATACAGGACTGTCCGTCTGTCCGTACGAGCTCGCTGAAATTCATGAAAAACTGGTATTTTGCCGTAAAGTCGGCAAAAGTGCGAAAATATGTTAATTTCATTTTATTACTGTGAGCTTATTCTTTAATATCAAATTATCAATTTTATATGCACATAAAGCACTCAGTCGGTGCTCTTCAAACTTATAAAATATACCATACAGGACAGTCCGTCTGTCCGTACGAGCTCGCTGAAATTCGTGAAAAACTGGTATTTTGCCGTAAGGTCTGCCAAAGTGCGAAAACATGTTAATTTTATTTTATCACTGAGAGCTCATTCTTTAATATTAAATTAAAAAATTTACATGTTCATAAAGAAAACAGTATGCGCTTTCTAAATGTATAAAACATGTTATCATAGAACTGTCCGTCCGTCCGTACGATCTCGCTGAAATTCATGAAAAACTAGTATTTTGCCGTAAAAACAGCAATAGTGCAAATGTGTGTTAATATCATTTTATTACTGTATACTCATTCCTTAAAATTAAATTACAAATGTTATATGTATATAAAGTACAGAGTCAGCGCTTTCAAGACATATAAATTATATTATTATAGAACTGTTCGTCTATCCGTAAGAGCTCGATGAAATTCATGAAAAACTAGTATTTTGCCGTAAAGACGGCAATAGTGAAAATGTATGTTAATATCATTTTATTACTGTGTACTCATTCCTTAATATTAAATTACAAATTTTATATGTATATAAAGTACACAGTCAGCGCTTTCAAAACCTATGAAAGATATTAATTTAGAACTGTCCGTCTATCCGTACGATGTCGCTGAAATTCATAAAATTACTGGTATTTTGCCGTAAAGTCGGCAAAAGTACGAAACAATGTTAATTTCATGTTATTACTGTGAGCTTATTCTTTGATATTAAATTATGAATTTTACATGTACATAAAGGAAACAGTCTGCACTGTCCAAACATATCAGATATATTATTGTAAAACTGTCCATCCGTCCGTACGAGCTCGCTGAAATTCATCAAAACTAATAGTTTGCCGTAAAGACCGCAATAGTGCAAATGTATGCTAATATCATTTTATTACTGTGTACTCATTCCTTAATATTAAATTACCAATTGTATATGTATAAAAGTATACCATCAGCGCTTTCAAAACCTATAAAAGATATCAATTTAGAACTGTCCGTCTATCCGTACGATGTCGCTGAAATTCATAAAAAAACTGGTATTTTGCCGTAAAGTCGGCGAAAGTACGAAACAATGTTAATTTCATGTTATTACTGTGAGCTTATTCTTTAATATTAAATAATGAATTTTACATGTACATAAAGGAAACAGTCTGTGCATTCTAATCATATAAAATATATTAATAGAGAACTGTCCGTCTGTCTGTACGATCTCGCTGAAACTCATGAAAAACTACTATTATCCTGTAAAATCGACAAAAAAAGTATAAATATTTTTATGTGCATAGAGTACACAGTCAGCATTTTCTGAACGTATAAAATATATTAATATAGGAGTGTCCGTCTGTCCGTACGAGCTCGTTGAAATATCTTTTATGTTCTAATCGTTTTGTTGTACAATGGCTCTTATCTGTTCAAACCCATTTGTTGTACAGTGGCTTTTACTGTCTGTCCCTGACCCATTTTGTTCGACAGGGGCTCTTATTTTTCTCTTCTTGGACACTTATACTGGTACTCCGCTTTATATAAATATAAAATACATTAATATAGGACTGTCTGTCCGTCCGTCCGTACGAGGTCACTGAAATTTATGCAATGCTAATATTTTGCCCTAAAATCAGCAAAAGTGTGAAAGTATGTTAATATCATTTTATTATTACTGTGAGCTTATTCTTTAATATTTAATTACAATTTTATATGTACATTAAGTAGATAGTCTTCGCTTTCTAAAAATATCAAATATAATAATATAAATCTGTCCGTTTGTCCGTACAATCTCGCCGAATTTCATGCAATACTAGTATCTTTTTACTGTAAAGTCAGCAAAAGTGCGAAAGTATGTTAATATGATTTTATTACTGTGAGCTTATTCTTTAATATAAAATTTCAATTTTATGTTCCAGCTCCTTGCCTTGAAATAATGCAGAAATGCCGATTTTAGCATTTTTTAAGCGCTCATGTAACATCAATTCTCGCCTTCCTGTTGATCATATCTGCTATATAATATATGTCCGTGTAGCTCACGGAAGTACCTATACAACCGTGCTATTTAATTCGCAATCAGGTCGGTGTTATTGGAATGGGGATCAAATGTTCGTGTCAGTTAATACCTTCGATTCGTTATACCTTTTGGTAGAAAATATACGAAATAACACCTAAGAAAGCCCGTAATTATAGCTAGATATTACTTCTATCGAATGGAATAACTTTGAGTAACATCCGTCTGTCCTTACGCGTTCTAGATAAGGCACAATCGCTGCAAAACACTGAATTCTTGTGAGTTTCACTGGTTTTTTATTGCAAATCTTTTCACCTCCAACAAGCTCTAACAAAATAGGTTCGAACATGGAACCCTCTTACCGGACTTGTCGTTGACTTGTCTACATTAAGCTATATAGGAGAGCGTGTTGAGAAGGCTCTAAGTTCACAACCGGTTGTGCTAGAGGTAAGACTGAGGTACCGTTGGACTCGGCAGGGTCCATGCTACAATCTTGTGTTAAAGTCCAACTCGAATCCGGTCCGATTTCTAGTGTAAGGCTTAGTGAAACATGGGACGAAGCTAGACGAAAAGTAGGATGTGTGCAAGTTCATGTCATGATAAAGACTCGCGCAACGTTTTATTAATTTTTATCAAAAACAGAAATAAGTAAGTACTATTCTGTCTGTATGCCAGGGCTTCCTGCTAGGATTTGAACCTAGAATTCTTACCGAAGTAAGCGTGTTTCCTTACACTACAAGAAGTGACCCCATAGCAACACAGACGTTTTAAAGCGTCTTAATTAAGAAATAATAAACATGTGCCTATATTTTATCAGTTAATAAAATACGGGCAGGAGTTCGGATGCGTAATAATTAAATCACGAGTGCGTAGCAGGAGCGGTTTAATATTCGCATCCGAACGACTGCCCATATTTTGTGTTTGGGTTTGTGTTCGGGTTTGGGTTTGTCTTTGGATTGGTGCGATATCAAAAGATCGGGCGTCTTGATCAATCGACTATTGCGTTTGGGTTTGACATTAGGTTTTCGTTTGTGTTTGGTTTGGGTTTAGATTACAGGGTTTGGGTTTAGGTTTGACTTCGGGTTGGGTTTGGATTTGGGTTTTCATTCCGGTTTGGATTTGGGTTTGGGTTTGGGTCTGACTTTGGTTTGAGCAAAATAGTGGATATGGGGTAAGGGTCATTGTCAATTGACAGTTCGGGTTTAGTCTGGGTTTGGATTAAGCTTACTTGGGATTCGGTTTGGATCTGAGAGTTTGGGTTAGGCTTTGGTTTTTCTTTGGATTTCGTTTGGGTTTGGGATTGAATTTGGGATGGATTTAGGTTTGACTTTGTGTCTAGGCTGGGATTTGGGTTGAAGTTTGGTTTGGGTATGGGTTTCAGCTTTTCGGTTTGAGTTGTGTTTGGGATTGATTTTGGGTTGGGTTTAGGTTTGGGTTAAAGTTTGCGTTTGGGTTTGCGTTTGCGTTTGGGCTTGTCTTTGGGTTCGGTTTAGATTGGTGCATTATCAAAAGGTCGGGTGTCCTGGTCAATTGCCTATTGGGTTTGGGTTTTGGGTTTGGGTTTGGGTTTGAGGGTTTCTGTTTCAGTTGTGTTTGGGATTGAATTTTACCTAGGTTTAGGTTTGGGGTGGCGTTTGCGTTTGGGCTTGTCTTTTGGTTCGGTTTAGATTGGTGCATTATCAAATGGTCGGGTGTCCTGGTCAATTGACTATTGGGTTTGGGTTTTGGGTTTGGGTTTGAGGGTTTCTGTTTCAGTTGTGTTTGGGATTTAATTTTGCCTAGGTTTAGGTTTGGGTTTTAAGGTTGGGTTTGGGTTTGTGTTCGGGTTTGGGTTTGTCTTTGGGTTTGGTTTGGATTGGTGCAATATCAAAAGGTCGGGTGTCTTGATCAATTGACTTTTGGGTTTGGGTTTCGGTTTAGGTTTGACATTAGGTTTTCGTTTGTGTTTGGTTTGGGTTTGGATTACAGGGTTTGTGTTTAGGTTTGACTTTGGGTTGTGTTTGGGTTTGGGTTTTCATTCCGGTTTGGATTTGAGTTTGGGTTTGGGTCTGACTTGGGTTTGAACAAAATAGTGGATCTTTATGGGGTAAGGGTCATTGTCAATTGACAGTTCGGGTTTGGTTTGGATCTTAGAGTTTCGGTTAGGCTTTGGTTTTTGTTTGGATTTCGTTTGGGTTTGGGATTGAATCTTGGATGGGTTTAGGTTTGGGTTTGTGTTTAGGTTTAGATTTGTGTTAAGTTTGGTTTGGGTTTGGGTTTGAGGGTTTCGGTTTGAGTTGTGTTTGGGAGTGAATTTGGGTTAAAGTTTGCGTTTGGGTTTTGGTTTTGCGTTTGGGTTTTGGGTTTGCGTTTGGGTTTGTCTTTGGGTTTGGGTTGGATTGGTGCATTGTCGAAACTTCGGGTGTCTTGGTCAATTGACTATTGGGTTTGGGTTTGGGTTTGACATTACGTTTCCGTTTGGGGTTTGGTTCGGGGTTGGATTTCGGTTTCGGTTTGAATTTGGGTTGTGTTTGGGTTTGGGTTAATAGTCCATTGACTATTTGGTTTGGGTTTGGGTTTGACGTTAGGTTTTCGTTTGGGGTTGGGATACAGGGTTTGGGTTTAGGTTTGACTTTGCGTTTGGGTTTGGGTTTTCATTCCAGTTTGGAGTTGGGTTTGGGTTTGGGTCTGACTTTGGTTTGAGCAAAATAGTCGGTCTGGGGTAAGGGTCTTTAGTTTGGGTTTTTGTTTTTGGTTTCAGTTGTATTTGGGATTGAATTTTGGGTGTGTTAAGTTTAGGGTTAAAGTTTGGGTTTGGGTTTGAGTTTGGGTTTCTCTTTGGGGTTGGTTTGGACTGGTGCAATATCAAAAGGTTTACAAGGTTTGGGTTTAGGTCTGACTTTCGGTTGGGTTTGGGTTTGGGTTTTCGTTCCAGTTTGTATTTGGGATAGGGTTTGGGTGTGACTTTGGTTTGAGCAAAATAGTCGGTCTGGGGTAAAGGTCACTGTCAATTCACAGTTCGGGTTTGGTTTGGGTTTGAATTAAGTTTACTTCGGGTTTAGTTTGGATCTGAGAGTTTGGGTTAGGCTTTGGTTTTTGTTTGGGTTTCAGTTGTGTTTGTGATTGAATTTGCGGTGAGTTTAAAGTTAGGATTAAAGTTTGGGTTTGGGTTTGAGAGTGGGGGGTTTCTCTTTGGGGTTGTTTTGAACTGGTTCAATATCAAAAGGTCGGGTGTCTTCCTCAATTGACTACTGGGTTTGGGTTTGACATTAGGTAAACGTTTGGTTTTGGTTTGGGTTTGGGTTGGGATTTGGGTCCGACTTAGGTTCGAGCAAAATTGTCGGTCTAGGGTAAGAGTCATGGGTTTGGGTTTTCTTTCACTTTCAGGGTTTAAGAATATGGTGTAGTATCACACGTCATGTGACATATGGCATCTTTTTACAGCTCCGTAAATCTAGTGACCTTATGACGTATTCTATATGCAATGAGACTAGTACGAACGCACGAACGCACGGCGAGTTCGTTCAGACAGACCTACGGACGGACAATGGTCCCACAAGTGCCATTTTCGTCCCAAAAACGGGTTCGAGCACTGATTTCCTATATAAAAATGATTAAAACAACCAAATCAGCATTGCTACCCGTCATGCATGTACATTCAATAACACCTGCGAGCAATTTTATGCATGCTTATGATATTTCTTTCGGAAATAAATGCAGCGGACAAACAGAAACATCTTTGCTCGTAAAATTCCAATTAATTATACATTTCCTACCTTTTCATTAATGCAAAAAAATCAAAAATATTACGCTTATATATTCTTACTGCATTCACTATGTAACAAAAATGGCGTCTTCTTTATCAACAACTTTGAATTCAGCCAATCAGAGCACGCCATCGCATGATGACATATTTTACCGATAATGCATTTCTCGCGCATGCGCAAACATACTTCCGTGAACGCTTTTATGCACGGAATCTTCCTCTCACTAATACCCTTACCCTAACCCTAACCCTAAGCACATGGACATAACATAGAGTTACACATTGTAGATTCTGTAGCTGGCAATAAATTATTGGCACAGAATTAAGCTTTTTCGTATGAATATATGTTTACAACAAAACTGTCCGCTGCGCTACTGTTAAAAAAGACATATCTTAACAAATATATTACAACGACAATAAAGCTTACCTTTATTAAGAAGCGTGTATGTATCCAATATAATATTATTGTTTTTTTTTTTTTTCAGACAGTTTCTGGTAGTTAGAACACTATCGCTGTATATTGACAGAAGCAAATCGACATAAATAGCTATCTGCAGACCCCAATTAACACTTCCAATTCATTCATTATTACATGAGCACACGAGCAGTTGCTGGGAGACAAGATAAATACTGTTAACAAGGTTTCCCGCATTGAACAATTTTCAGTCATATAAACGACGGTATCTACTTCTAGGAGAGAGCACAAGTGGAGGAGGGAAGTGGGTGAAGTATCACTCCCTAGAGGATATTCAAAACAATTAAGTACGATTATAATTATATCTGCATAAATAACTTGTTTATAATAAGTCATTAGTTTTTTTAATTTCAGTGCTGAACCAATAGAACAAAGAGCGTCAGTATATCAGTATTAGAATCAACAAAATAGTTTAGTTAAAAGAAAAGGAGAACAACAAGGCACACGACAAATTATTAGGGCTAATACTACGTCATTGGTTTGCGGTTAAAATAATTCAAAAGACTTCCTTAAGACAAAACACGTGGATTGAAGTATATCGGAGAATACTATAATATGCTAACACGTCAAATTTTCTTTACAACTGTTCATCTGTCATTATACCAACACTGAGTATTCACTGATACGTATATAAAGGAGAGAAATATACCAAGATACGGAGAGTTTAATCATTGACATAACTGACCTGTAGCAAATATAAAGGAAACGCATGGAGTAAATTGCCTTTGTAAGTTAGTTTTTTTTATCTTCCCTTCTATTTGAGCAAATTGGAAGGTACAAAGAAATGTTTATTTACATGTCAGTGTTATTGACAAATGTGAGAAAAGGGAAAGCTTGATGAGTACATGACTTCGAAATAAAATATGTTTTATAAATTATATCACAGTGACGTAACCCCTAAGAATTGTTTCAAACATTTTATGAAAACGGTTTTTAACAAATATTCCGGAAAATTGTATACCGTTGAAGAAGAGGAATAAATCCCGTATGACATATATAGAATTAATGAAAAAAAGTACAATTTAAAAATTGTCATGCTATAAACACTGTATAAACGCAATATATAACTGTGCATTGATTAGAAATGTCTGACAATTTATGAAAGGATATAAATGTGGATATACAATGATGGCGAATAAGTCCAGGATCATTTTTATAAAATTGTAAGTGATATGTTTTGTGTTTCAGTTTTTACCAATGTTCCCTTGTAGGTTACAACATACTTAGTCTACATAGCTGTTTTTCTTTAGTCTATATAAAATTGACATATTTCTAATAGCAACAGCACACATCAGGACCCATTTTAGGTGTCTGTAACGTACATTTTCTTGAAGAATATTGTCAATGACAAATGCCTTCATTCCAGTCTGTGTAAACAAACAATATGATCTGATAATATTTTTCAATAATTGTTAAAATCGTTCTAAGGCACCTTGACGTTCCCCATGATAGTCTAGAGATTTGTATTGTTTTATGCCTAAAGCTATGTAAGTCATGATGACGGTATACATGCCTTTAAATACTTGTTTATCGGAAGATAATGGAATACATTGCCTGTTGACGATACTGCCAAATTTATTCAGTTAGTGCTGGAAACCACCCATTTACAATTTCATGACATTCACCGTCGCACTCATCTTTATTCATTGAAAAGTTTGAAGAGGACTTAATGAAATACTTAACCCTAACTTCAGAAGTATGGCTATGGTTTATAGATTTTAGACGATATTTTCATGGTGTGGAATTACTCACTAGAAAATTGAAATAAATTTCAATCAAGTTTTTATTGATAAAATCAACAGCTTTTATCCCACCATTAAGCATACCTACACTTTTTCTCAGACTTCTGTTACTTTTCTGGATGTCATTGTTTCAAAAGATTAATAATTTGAAATCGTCACAGACGTTTATGCAAAGGTCACAGATATATATCAGTACTTAGAATATGCTTCATCACAACCGAACTCATGTAAGCGCGGTATACCACTTAGCCAAGCTAAAGAAAATAGAGATATCATTTCTAATAATACAAAGTTTTTCCTTAATTACGACAACACTTTATTGAAATGAACTATTCCGCTAGTTAAGTTGACAATGCGTTCAACAAGGTTTCCACAATGTCACAGACAGATGCGCTAAACTAGAGTAAAAATGACAGTGTTGTGATACCGTTCACTGAGTGTTACAATCCATCATTGCCAAACATAGGCGGTATATTACATAAGTACTGGGACTTGTTAAAATTATCGAATACCAGAAGTGTCAAACTTCTGGTTTGGTACAAACCAATTGTTGCGTGCAAACGTCCGCAGAATAAAAAAGACGTATTAGTGAAATCTCAATTATCGGAACACATCAACATCAATTTCAGTTCTGTTAACAGGCGTAGATGCTCCAATTGTTGTAGAAATGTAGAGGATTTATTTATTACCAGTTTTGTTACCGGTGAGAAATATGACTTGCGTTGTGATACTGATTGTACATATAAAATGTTATTTATCTCATTACATGCAAAACGTGTCAGACAAACCATAATGTATTCAATCATATGAATAGACTTAGCTTTGATATTAAAAAAATCTCAGATCCAAATTACACTTCTTACGTTGCAGCGCATTTCAATGGCCCATTACATTCAATTAACGATATGTATCTTTTGACATCGTTAATGACAAATTTGTTCGTTTTTGTAAAGAAACTTTTGGGTACATAAATTAAAAACCATTTCTCCAAAGGGACTTAATGCAAAGTTATGAAATGACATGTAGTTCTTTAATCAATCATTTTATTGGTTCATGAACCGAAACTTTGGAATATTAGTAAATTGAAAATTGACTGCGTGTTTCTTTTTATCCACTACATTATTTGAAATATGTTAGACATAAAATCAAAACCTTGGTCAGACTGTACAGAGTTTGGAAGAGCAACATGTGTGAAAATTTTATTAGGGCATTAATAATGGATTTGACCTGAAAGTTTTTTAAAATAATGGATTCAGAAAATTTTGTTGAAGCACACATAATTATCAAAAGATACTGGTTCTCTGATTTAGTTTTAGGCTAAGGACCAACACAGTCCACTATAATTCTACTGAAAGTGTGATAAAATCCCGGTATTGCCTGATATTGTGACTCTATTATTTTATGATTTGTTTTGCCTACCATTTGACAAGTATGACAATTCCTGCAAAATTGGGAATTTCAGATTTTAAATAAGGCCAATAAAAATTAGATTTTGTGGTATGTTTTATTTAAACCACAATGACCTGGCATGGGCCTTTCATACGCGAGGGTTATAAGTTCCTGTGGATAAAAGTTTGGGACCATAATTTGGTAATTAATTGTCGATTCATCGTCAGCAGAGACATCAGGTGGCCGCCATTTTCTCAGTAAAATCTCAAATTAAAAATATAGCAGACAGAGTCCTGTGAAGCTTCTTTTTCACTTACAGCCTTTTGAAGAATAGTGAAATTTCTGGATCATTGTGTTGCTCCTTAATAAGCTGTGACCATGGCAGCGTGTTATGACAGTGGTCATTAAAAAGAGAATGATCAGAGAAGCTGTATGACTTTGTTAATTGAACAGATCGATTCGAAGAAACAGTCTTATATGACTCAGAATTAGACGCCTTATTGATTATAGTTTCAGACAAATATGTCTGACACAAGATCACTTTCAATGGCTTTCCTAGCCTAGAACTTGTAACTGCACATGAAAAAGAAAGATCAGAAATTTCCTGCTCAGTTGGATCAGGGCTTTGATTAGCGTGTCAGTGAAAAGTGAATTTACCAATACTGTATCTCCAGCTAGGTTACTTCCTTACAGCAAATGAAAATCTTTAAAGGCGTACGCTAGAGTCTCTATATTTCCCTAAAATATGCCGTTTTGAAGGGCAGGTAAATGTACGGAAACGCATTCAGCTGTAAATCCTACACTCAACAAAATTTCTAATCGGTCGGTTTATATTTGTATTACTATTTTGTTGATAATGCATACATTTACACGAAATTTCACATGCTTACATTTGAATAGTACTGCAGCTAATTATCAATTTATTTTTGGCGACTCATGGCCAAAGTAACCGCATTAGGCGTTTTGCCTAATATTGGATATGCACGTGTTCGTTTACACTTTTGGCACTACTGACGAAAGTCCAACTAGAAAAACACATATCATGGTGAAATTGACACGAAAGCAACGCGATCGAGCTGTCGGAATGTCGAGACACATATACGACACGTGTGTAATTACTTCTGCAACTGCAAAAAAAAATTTGATGTAATTAATTGTAGCTGTTACTTTGATGGTAGTTTCCATTTGTAACCTTATTTCCGTTTACAAGAACCTTCAGTCGTTGGTTATCTACCATCCGCGCTCTTTTGGCGAAATTTATCCGAAGGACAATTTCTTGAAGTGACCGATTTTGAATTTTGTTGTATAATTCCGACAGCCCGGGCGCGTTGCTCTTGCGTCAATTTCACCATGCTATGTGTTTTTTCAGTATGATTTTCGTCAGAAATGTCAGAAGTGTTCATTAACACGTGCATATTGTTGTACATGTCCTGCACGTGCAAAATATGCTAAATTGGTCTAAACGCCTAATGCGTTACTTTGGCGGTGAGTCGGTCAAAGATAAATCAATAATTAGCTACAGTACCTATTCAAATGTCGGTATGTGAAATTTCGTGTAAATACATTATTTACAAAAAAGTAATACAATAAAAACTGACCGATTAGGAATTTTGTTGAGTGTACTCTGTCTATAACACAATTTCGGCAAAGTGTTATTGATACATTTATACAAAATTGGAGAAGCGATAAACAGACAGTGGATCAGAATTTTGCATGTGAACAATCGTTTTAGTTATGACTTTGAATATACTTACTATCTGAATATTATCAGTATTAAGCTTAATAGAGCTAGTTGTACTCAATGTTGAATTTCAGTTTACTGTTTTGGAATTTAGACAGGACGTTATGGTTAGAACAGACTAGACAGAAGGGAAATAACTTGAAAAGTGTGAAGAGACATATAAGATGAATGCCATGTGATTGGTTTATGCCCAGGCAAAGGAATAATGAGGAAACCATTTTATTGATAAATATTTTTACAAAAGGCCAAGTATGTTAAAACTAACTCAAAAAAAAAAACAAAACAAAAAAACACACCTCTAAACTCTACCTTTAAAATAAGGCAAAGTATATTTTAAAGATATTGAGAATGATATGTATATATATTATGTAACTATTACTGTCTAACAAGAAATATTATTGTGTACGTTTTCCTCATAACATGTACTGATTACAAATCTTCACATCGTATTGCAAATGATGTACATCTGTAATAACTGAATATGCCTATGACAAATATGATTGACGAAATTCACCCTTTGAATTTGATATTATGTTTGTTGCCTACTTTTATGTGATCTATTTTTGTATGCCCATACCTTCTTTATTTTGTTATAAATTGTGTAGTTACTTTTTTTGTACAGAATACATACTAATATTATACCTATACCTTCTTTACTTTGATTAAAAAACTATTACTTAATGTAAATGTATTTTTGACCTTGAATTTGATTGTAATATGTTATTTCAATGAGGAACATATTGCTCAAGTCTAAAATAAAACGTTTCTTCTGTTTCGCTCCGTTCAAAATGGAGTACTGAAAGGTGTTTTAACATTAAATCTACCATAAGACACTTTTAATTCGAAACCATATACTAGTATGCGAAAGCGGGAAATCGTCTGGTACTGTTATTAATTAAAGAATGGTTGGAATTAAAATTTTAAATAAATATATATCAAACAATGATGTACCCAAAAAAAGCCCAATATAAAATAACAACGCGGATAACAGTTTATATCCTAAATAATAACCAGAAATCAGCTGGATATTATTGAGTTAAACAAAGGATCTTTCTGTCGCAAAGTACTACAAAGAAATACACCGTGCCATCTTGTACTAAATGGATACATCCTTTTACACGTTGACAATGATCTGTTAGGTTTGGGTATAATAAAATGTATGTGTACGAAATACAATGTTTTAGTATATGAAATGCATATTGTTTCAGTTCCTATTAGAAGAAAAAAGAATGCTCACATAGATAAAGACAGAATGTTCAAATAAGAAAGTTGTTGTTGACATTTTGTGAACATCCAAAGTCAACAACAAATGATTGGTTTTGCAAATAATAGGCACTGAACCTTCAGCAAAGCATTTATCAATATCTTACAAAGACGTATTTGAATAAAAGCATTAACTTCCATTATTTTATATAAAATAATTTGTTTACATTTGAACAATGCGAAAACTTGTTGAGATGACGAGACTCTATGTTGAGATGACGGGACGTTTAATTATAGCATGTCTAAGCAAACTTGGTACTGTTAAAGAAACACGCCACAATCTAACACTTTTATTAATCTGGTGTTATTCAAAACAAGTATTTTTCTCCGATCAAAAACGGTATTAATATCATTGGTTGGTATTATTAGTTACACTGCTTGTTGGTGACAGGATACGGGATATATGCTGTTGAGGAAATCCATATCAGGCGAGAGCAAAACTCGAGCCCGATATGGATTTTCGAGACAGCGTATATCCCGTATCCTGTCACCAACAAGCTGTGTAACGATTTTATCTTGCCGACTACCCTTTACTTACATTGTATAATCGACACATTTTGTAAATTAACAAAGCTACTAACAGTGCAGTCTGGAATCCTGCAATCATTTGTTAAATTGTTTAGTCATCATGTTTTAATAGTTGACTTACAGATGTGCAGAAGTATAATTATTATAAATTAAACAGTAACTTTTTCACCAACCCACGAACATATTTTTTTGAAATACATCCGTTTCTCATTTCTGCATGAAATCTGAAAGCAGATATTTACCACCTTTACATAACAGAATCTGGGTTTGGTATACCATTACGTATGTTGGTGCACACAACATTTCTGTACAGCCAATTGGTCTTTTTATTGCAAATCTCTGTAATTTTGATTGTCCTCATGTAATGCTCTCTCCGCTGTTCGTTGTTTTCACACCTTCATTTCCAGCTCCGAGTCCCGCTTAGTATTGCCTGTTCTCTATTTGTTCATATTTATACATCTCTGTACGCGCTATTTGAAAGTTACAATTGCATTCAAAATAAGATTTCCAACGACTAGTAATAGTACTGTAATGTGAGTATATCTCTTAGTCACGTTGCTATTGTCAAAGGTGAATTTGCGTTTATATCTTTTTTCAGGCCGAAATGCATAATTGGTTTGTTTTGCTTAAATGTGGTAAGTTTGGTTTTTATCCATTGGGAAATTGAAGGTGTACTTACTCGGAATGCAGGGCCGTCAGAGATGTTGAATGCTTCTGCAGACAAAAGGCTAGTAGTCTTAATTAAAGAATGTCGCTCTACTGATAATAAGATGCTCGTTGTGTCCGTTATCCGTACATTTTATAGGTTGTCCGTTGTCAAAAAATTTACTGTTATGCATCTATGTTCCAGCTAGGGGCAAAACATTTTATTCAATCTAATGACCAGTCAGATTGTTTACCATCCTCAGCAGAATATTCGAGGTCATCTGGGGTAAAGAACTAGGCCACTTGGTGAAGTTATATAAAACCATTGGTAGGTAGCTACCTAAAGGCAATATTGAAACCAGATCTACATGAAATCTTGCTTAAATATATTTATTTACAGAAGCTGAATCATTTGGGTCACAAACTAGGTGCCATGTTAAATCACAGAAAGAAAGCATCTGAACTCATAATGTCCCGATTAAAGATTATTCATAGCCCCTTATTATTCTACTGGTTTACATGATACTTGGTCAAAATGTTTCTTATCAAATATATGTATATATCAAAACCAGGTATTCTGTAGTAAGTAAAGCAAAGCCACATTAAGTGATAAGTGATCAAGTGATAAAAGTAACTTTTTATCAATCCAGGGGCAACATTTTGCTTGGTGTACATGAATACCCACCTTTATGAAATCGAGGCCAAGCTCGTAACTTGGATCAAATAATAGAAATAGCATTGGTCACACTCTAAAAGGCCATAATTTCTATATGATCAACGTGTCATCTTGTCGAAACGTCTTTTAAGAAAATCTACTTCAAGTTCGAAGCTGAAATATTTATTTTCTTAGTTAAAATTCCAAGGTAAAATCTCAGATGTTCTTTGTTCTGTTTGTTTGGTTTAATGTCGCACCGACACAATTAGGCTATATGGCGACGTTTCAGCTTTGACGGTGAAGGAAGACCCTAGCTTCCCCTCCTTGCATTATTTCATAAGGGGCGGATACCTGGTTAGCGTAAGGTTCATTCCCTACTTCTGTAAGAGAATTCTGGTTTTCTCCTTGGCCTTCATGAAATATGTCAGTTAAAAAAAAACTTTGTCATTAGGGATCTAAAACAAGGGTTTTCCACATTTTTTATTGCTAGGTTATATCATACAAAAAAGAAACAAAATTGTAAACATTCTAGAGGTCACATTTCTTACCCGAATTACATGAAAGCGGGTAAGAAAATTTATCCTCATAAAGTCTATGCTAAGATTCAAAGTGTTGCACATTGAGTGAAATTCTATGTCACTATTTCAAATCATATACAAACAAATTTACACTATGCATTGACTTCCGGCAGGCGAGTATGTTTCAAAAGACACATCTACGTCAGTTTTGGTGCTTTGTTATGAAGGTCATATCATTGAATAATTTGTTAACAGTCTCATTCCTTAGATTGCTAATGCCATTATACTGGATAATTTAGCATGAGCGGTAATATTTTCACTATTCAATAAGTTCATTGAAATGAGGTTCTATTTCTTACTTTCAATCATTTATTGAGTTTTAATATTTTATTTAAAAATCTTTGAGACATATGCGGATTCAACATTTCAGTATAATTTTTAGGTATGTCATTTCTCGTCTAAACCAAAGTCAGCCAAATGAATCGTCACACTGGAAAGTAAATGAATTACGAACATTAGGCAAACTAGTACAGCGTAGGCTGTCGTATTTGCAGGTTTGTTGAATTAAAATTATTAACGAAATTTCACTTAGATTTCTGCACAAGTTATATTTGCTTTAACACCCAATTCTTCATTCCTTATCTTAAAACCAGTTTTGGGGACTATTGGTTTGCGTTGCCGTCATTCCATCATTCCGTCCGTTCGTCTGTCCTAGCTTACATTTACATACTTAAGTGGCTATAAGAACAATAGGCAACTGTACTATTCCTTTGATATCATTCATTCCTAAGCTTTTATGAGGCTATTTTTCTTTTACGTGGCTACAAGAACAATAGAGAGAACAAAAAAGTAGTCACATACGTAGGAACGTCCGACCGAAATTTGGTGTCCGGTCCATAACTCTGTCATTCATCAAGAGATTTTGATATTACGTGGCACAAATGTTTTCCATGATGAGACGGTGTGTCAAGCGCAACACCAGGACCCTTAGGTCAAAGGTCAAGGTCACACTTGGAGGATAAAGGTAAACAGAGCCTTTTCCCTGTCCTATCAATAACTATGCCATCATTGAAGGGACTTTATTATTACTTGGCACAAATGTACCCTATAAAAAAGACCCCTAGCTCAAAGGTTAAGGTCACATTTGGCAGTTAAATTTTAACATAGAATGAACAGGATGTGTTTCGTGTCCGGTCCATAACTTTGTCATCCATCAAGGAATTACAATTTTAATTGGAATAAATGTTCCGTACAATAAGTGTCATGCGCAAAACCCAGAACCCTAGCTTAAAGGTCAAGGTCACACATTGAGATCAGAGGTGATAGAGGTATTTTTCTGTCTGGTCAATAACTTTGTTATGCAAAACACGATTTAAATATCAGTTGGCACAAATACTTTCCTAGATGAAACAACATGTCAGTGCAAAACAAAGTCCCGTAGCTGAAAGGTTAAAGTCACAGTTGGAGGTCAAATGCCAACAGGGCGTGTTTACCTGTCCGTTCTTATCTCCTTAATCATTAAAGGAATTCTTATATTACTTGGCACAAATGTACCCAATAACAAGTCAATGTGTCATGCGCAACTGCCAGACCCCGAGCTTAAAGGTCAAGGTCACACTTAGAGGTCAAATGTCGATATCTTTTAATTTAGACAATAACTCTGTCATCCATGAAGGGTTTTTAATATTAATTGGCACAAATGTTTTCTTAAATGAGACAACTAGTCCGACTCCGACGCAACCCTATATCTCTATTTTAAAGGTAAAGGTCACTGTCGGATGTCAACAGTCAATAGTTTTATTTCCTTCCTGGTCCATAACTCTGTCTTTAATTAAGGGATTTTGATATTACTTGACACACGTTTCCCTTAACAAACCAAGTGCCATGTACAATACCCAGCCCCCTGGCACAAAAGTCAAGGTCACATCTGAAGGTCTAAATTCAACATTGGTATCTGCCTGTCCGGTCTGCAAAATATTTTGATAAAAGCTCATGTGTCATATGGACCCATTTGAAAAAAAATTAGGTGCATTTTCTTTAGAATTTCTTCCCTTTAATATGATTACATTTTTATACGCCCAAAGGGACGTATTATGTTTTACCCCCGGTGTTTGTCCGCCCTTCCATCCGTCCGTCCGTTCGTAAGCAATTTCGTGTCCGTTCTGTAACTCTTGAACCCCATGAAGGATTTCAAGGAAACTTGGCACAAATGTTCACTACATCAAGACAATGTGCAGGGCCCATGTTTTGGATGGTTTGCTTCAAGGTCAAGGTCACACTTGAGGGTCAAAGGTCATATGAGTTTGTTTCGTGTACGCTCTGTAACGCTTGAAATTCTTGAAGGATTTCAACGAAACTTGGCACAAATGTACACTACTCGAGACAACGAGCAGAGTCTATGTTTCGGATGGCTTGCTTTAAGGTCAAGGTTACTCTTAGGGGTCAAAAGTCATATGACTTTGTTTCATGTGTATATTGCTCTGCATTGCGGTGTTCTTGTTTTTATTTGGCAGATCCCTTTTTTGTTTACTTATAATACCTTTTTTTTGAATTACTTCCCTTTTATGTAACTATAGATAGCCTGTTTTGTAACATTTATTATTGGCCGTAGGAAAAACCCGAAACCACTTTTCTGTGGTACAACATAGATGGTACCTCCAATTTTCAGATGTATTTTGACATATCTGTACCTGGTAAGAATTTATTTGTGGACTATGATTTTTTTTGTGGACTTAGATTTCTTTGAATTTCTTCCCTTTGTTGTTCCTGTCCTTTGGGCTTCAACAGTCAAGTTTTTTATCTTTTGCTCCCATTCTCTGATATAATCTTTCAGGCGTATATTGCCCCCGCTTGGCGGAGCTCTTGTTTTCTCATATTATCTCACCAATTTTAATTTCAAGATTTTCGTATATGCCAATTTTAATCCAAGCGTAGTGTAATAACATACTATATACTGTTTATGTATTATTGACTGCAGTAGTAAAAATTAGACTCCTTCCAGTATGAGACATTGTATATGTCAGATGTCTCATAAAAGTTTGTATTCCTTAAAATTTTGATGAAAATGCGTTTATTCAATATGAATTGTTTCGATTGTAGAATCCGAAGAATTGTACAGCTGCAAGAAAAGTATTATGTAGACAAACTAGGTGTAAGTTCTTAAGCAATCATTAGATATATGTGTTGACCTGTTGTGAAATACTCATGGTTCCTTTTGTTCTATCCTGTGTACAAGGAGAATCAATGACATATTTGGCCTAAACAAGCGCAATTAATCGACCGGTATGACTCGGAAATGCTTCGCTTTTTGGGCCAATATATTTCATGAGAATTTGTATACAATCTCTGTTTATATTTTCATGAAGGGAAAATCCTGTTAACTTTAATTATTGTTAGTTTAAAGATTCATAGGAAGCCCCATAATTGGAATTTAAGCAGTAAATCCTCCATTTTGTATACAGAACAGAGATTAGAACAACCTATTTACTTTTAAGCTGAATCAGGCTTGTAATTTTTCATTTTACGTAAAACGATATAAAAATCAAATGACTGTATACATGCGCTTTGCTGATAGTATATTTATGACCGAGTGTCGCCGTTAGGGCGAAGTTCGTTTATATTGTTTCGAGTTAAGGGGCGCGGGTACTGCAACTCGTTAGGCAGCGTGTACCGAAAACACTCTGGTGGATGATGATAGACACTGGAACACTAAAATGCCGTGTTGTTCAGTTAGTATCCAAGTTTTCAGACCCCAAAGACAAGACATAGTGTAAATAGCATTCCTTTTAATTTTTTCTTGTGATGGTAGTATTATCAAGTTCAAAGGAAGTATATCAAAATGCTAGCATCAAAAGTAGTTTTCTTTACTTAAATTCTTTTACTATTTACCGTTTGAGTGCAAAGGCACAACTGACTAAAGGGTACAATATTTCTAAATCTCTCTGAAATGAGGAACTTGCTTCGAAAACACTCATAATATTGTCAGACTTGTAAAATAGTAATTCAAAAATATAATTACTATAGCCTGGATTGTAGGAAGTACAATGAAATACTTAAACTATTGTAATCAAGCAGTACAATTAAATATCATAAAGTTTAATCACTTAAGACTAATCTGAAATGATAAAACATGAAAGACATGAATTTACTGCTGATGCTAGTAAACCTCGATACTTCGTTTTCATGAAATATTTGTTATAATTTCAGCACTAAACATTTGTATAATGTATCTTGATAGAATCAGTCAGTCATTTACAACCAAGATCTTATATTCTTTTCTTGTAACTTATATAGATGGTTTCGGAAGTAATCTACATCAGCTGACGTTCTGCTTAATAGTGGCTTACGCTACACAAAGGACACTTATATTGGAATCAAAGGGCTGGAGGTACGCTAAGGAGGGATGGGAAACGATGTTTCTTCCTCTCAGTAGTAATTGTACATCGACTATGAACCATAAAGTTATCATACCTACAAGTAAGTAGTAGATTAAACGTAAGGTCAAGAAACGAATAATTCAAAAGGAAATTATGTCAACGTGAAAAAACAACACAGACAATTCCGTGCATTTCACGGAAATGTTATGATGTTGGAGGAAATATATTCATATATTAGTTTTTACGAGTTCCGTGCTGTAATATATACAAAATCCCCAGAGACTGGTTGGTGCCAAAGCTCGGTCACAGTCACAAACATCTCGCGGGTTCTGCAGATGTTAATACATAATAACTTTATTGAAAATGTGTCTGCGATAAATGTAACAGACATTTCATGTGCAATTCGATTACCAACAAGTATTTTTTCAATTCACGCTGGTTACCCGAGTGGCCTCTAACTGATTGCCAGTGTGCATAGCTTAATCTGGTTCTAGATATCAACTTTTACTCCAATGTGGTTACTAATCATAATCCGCAAGTATACTGGAATGGTTTATTCTATAATTCAAAACAGAAAGCGTTCTTTTCATAGGTTAGGACACATTTCATCGAAAAGACAACTGTACAGAAAAGACTGCATATTATTATTCTTGTTTTAGAAGATTAATTGAAGCAGATTAAAACGTATAAAAACCCTATTGTTTTGTGGTGTTGCAAAATTTAGCCAAATTCATAACGTTTAAGGCTTGCGCTTTAGTCAAGTAAATGAGAATGTCGGTCTGTAAAGCTATTTTTTCAAACAAAATGTACCCAACTCATGGACGGTTTAAAAGCCTTTGATAGGGACTAAGGGCATTCTGGTTTGAAACAATAAATAAAAAAAGTATCAATTTTGACTGTCCAGTTGTAAAACGTTGATAAGGCGGAAATATTGCGGATATTATCCGTCAAATATTCAAACGATGGAAAGTGTACACCTGGCTATTAAGCGAAACGTTTTCAGCAGTATCGGGTAAGGATATTAGTGTCATGGTACGGACTTAGTTATCTAAGGGGAGAATATGTGTCCGGCGGTCGGTTAGCTCAGTCGGTAGAGCGCTCGCCATGTTAGCGAGGGGTTCCGTGTTCTATCCTTGGACTGACTGCACATTGTTCTCACCTTACGACATTTGGCGCCCAGCACGGGACAGTTTCTTTTGCCGGTTTCAAGGGGTGTTTTAATAGGTAGGCCAATTACAGCTAAAAAGTTGCCATACGTCCTGAACTGTGTCTATGCGATGTTAAACTTTACATGTATATGAAAAACATAAGATTATCTTCAATAACTAAGCCAAGACGTTTTGTTTTGTTAGGGTATATGGCGCAGCAAAACAATTTAGGACTCAACTTTGAATAGTTAAGGAATATCTAGATTCCTTCCAGCCATTACATGCATAGGCAGATGCCTTGGTAGAACCAATAATCTTTGGTAAACTAGCTGCATTGCTACCTCAAATGAAAAAATTACTTCACTCGAAATGTTTCAACCAAACAGAGGTAATAGAAAAATGATTCGGAAGTCAGTGACGTCAAGCTTTGGATGAATTTTTTTTTTTGGTTGGGTTTAACGTCGCACCAACACAATTATAGGTCATATGGCGACTTTCCAGCTTTGATGGTGGAGAAAGACCCCAGGTACCCCTCCGTGCATTACTTCATCACGAGCGGGCAAATGGGTAGAACCACCGACCTTCCGCAAGCCAGCTGGATGGCTTCCTCACATGAAGAATTCAAAGCCCCGAGTGAGGCTCGAACCCACATTGATGAGGGGCAAGTGATTTGAAGTAGGCGACCTTGGATGAAAAGGAAGGCCCTTTAGCCACTAAGTGATGCATTGCTCTGAGATTGCTGCCATTAAATAAAAGTATAGCACCACACAGTGAACAAGTTTATAATGGTAGCAACAATGTGTTTCCTGAAATTTCCTATTTATTCTAGTTAGAGCTTTAGAATGACTCATCGTATATAACACAACTTCAGCTGATTTATTTAGCTTCAAATGGAGAAAAAGGTACATTGTGAATTCTCATTCTAAAATAGCTGTATATATCCCTAACATTTGTAATAATCTCAACCCTAACCCCAACCCTAACCAAAAAAAGAGAAAAAAAGTTTACCTAGACTTGTTCAGTGTAATAGATGCAATCGTTTCGCTGATAAATGAATAATATCAGGAAAATAAGATGCCAAGACAAATGCACATTTTGGTTTTTGACCTCCCTTTCCCTCATCTTTATCATGTTATTGATATGCTTTAAATTGTAAACCATTTCTTAAAAGACATAAAGTGTGATTGATTTTGACATATAAAGTATTTTTGTTCATGTCATATTAGTATTTTGAAGATATCACAAATTAAACTAAATTCATAAAATTACTAGAGATATATCTCTCTTTTCTTTAAGCACAAATAACTCCATTTTAAAGACACAAGATAGAAATAAATGTTTTATTTAAACTTATTTAATATACTTTAGCATTTATGTAACCCACAAAATGCATACAGTTCATAATAATAAAAACATAAATGGTAAAAAAATGAAAATAGCATAATTTGAAGCCGCAGTTTGTATATCAAGCTGGCCGCCAAAACAATGAGGATCAAAATAATACCAATGGATTTTGAGAAATTGGATATTTAAACTTTCAAAAATAGGAAAACAACACAACTTCGTAAAATATAGGAAAAACTTCATAAACTCGTATTTTTGGACAATTCGCCACAGACTATAAACTTTGATGACATGTTTTTGTATATCAAGCCTTGGAGAAAGCGGAAAAGGGCAATCTGCTTGGACCTTATTCTCTTTCACCCCTCGAACAGTACCGACACTTTTTCTTACAGATTTAAACAATATAGCACACATCAAAGTTATTGAATTACCATTGATGCGGCACTTGTTATATAGGCCTACGTACCTCCCGTTGGCAATACCAGAGGACCTTGCAAGCAATTTAATCCGTGTACACAGAAACCCGTCAGTCTGGTGGGTCGGACAGTTCGTTACATATCTTATAAGACCAAATCAAAAACTGCAAAATTACTTCCAACAACGTCAGGAGAAATTAGTCTTTAAACGACCAATTGTTGGGTTAGAACTTTTCAGAACTTAGAATATCAGTTTCTTTAAATCACAACTTCTAAGACTTGGTAAACTGTTTCTTTATCAAATTTTATTTACATTATATTTAGTGTCTTGTAAATAATCAAAATTGCAACACTATGTTATCCCTTTCTTTGATTTTTTAAATGTATTTTCTATGCAACTACTTAAAAACTTCTCTTTATTAGTAAAGGATAAGGCTGATAATAGAGAGTTTGAGATTTCAAACTTCGCCTTCCCCTTCAACGTCTCTCATATATATTTTGGGTAAAACATCACCGATATGCGTGTAGTTTATTTATATCACACGTTGCTACTAAAGTTTTCCATGTAATATCACGTAAGCCTAGGACTTCTCTTTATTACTATGCGAAATAAAAAGCTTAGTTTCAGGATTTCTGCTTATTAAGTTATTTGATTATCCATATATATAATTAGACTAAATTTGATGCGAAACACTATCAATAGGTATAAGAATAATGAAGTTTTGTATGGCTAATGATTTTAACTAAATACATTGAATTGAACCTGGAAGTATGAAGTTATCAACTGATTTTGAGAAACTTTGAGATTTTGTTCAAACTTTAACTTCTACGGCATATTTGTGTCCTTAGGCGGTATCGATTATACCAGATGGGCATTTTTGTCGTATGACGTGAAGTTCTGAACGTCCGAATATGTGATATCACGAAAGTCGAAACTTCATTCTTTTCACATCTACTCTGTCCACATACTCGGTATCAAAGACTGAAATCTTGATGGAGACACATGGCATGACAGTCATTTTACTTGAAAAATAAATAATAACGCGCGGTTATTGTTTGGTGGAATATTTTATTTTCACATCCAAATAAAACCAATCTGTTTCTGTCGGACACTTAATACGACAATTGCATTTTAATTATAAACATAGGACGGTACTAGTAAGACGGAAAATTCTTCTGAAGCATCAGACAATTTCAGATCTATAATATAATGATGAGAGACGTTTCCTGTTAGCCGTATGGGATAACTCCATTCTTGAAATGCACGGAACCAGAGCCTGGCAGAAGAAAATTGTGGGTTGATTCCCCCTTTGATTCTTACATTTTACAAAGAAAGTCGGTCTTGAAACTCGGTGTGACCCTACCCTACCCCTACCCCTCTCCCCCTTCCCCACCCCACTCCCTGAAATGGGTGATCCCCTCTTTAATGTTGGTGTCCCTCTAACCAAAATTCCTGGATCCGCAGATGCTTTACTTATAAAATAGTATGATATTAAAATCATATTGTGCTGTCTGAGAGTTTGGCATTATACAGAGTCATACATAGTGTCATTATCACGTCGATATGATCATTATAGGTTATTAACTTTGTATGTGGATATATGCACGAGTTCCAAAGCGGTAATATTGCGCGACTTTAGGAGCGCAATATTGTCTGCGAAAGAACGATGAAAACCTTTTTATTACATATCCACTATCAAATGATTAACTCATATCTAAATTATCGTTCTGTCACGAAAGACAGGAAAAAATACGGAAAAAAATTCTCCGAAAACGCAATAAACAAATCAAACTGACGCGCATTAATATTTTCCGCGAAAATGACGTCAACTTGTTGTCGCAACGTGCGCTCGGACGCCACGGACGTCACGCGATTCTTTCCATTACAACTTAAGAAAACACTCCACGTCCTATATTAGTCCAACTCATTTCAGTCTGATAAATTACTACGTGCCAGTATCTAATAGGTCAGATTAATCAAAGTGTAAAAGTAAACAAAATGTTGCAAAAATTGCAAATTAAACAAACACGCAATAGCAACAAAAATCTAAAGAAACGAGATCCCGCAATGGACGGACCGTCAGGGGAGGTAAATAGAGTCACGGATTGCGACTAGTCCGATATAAAAGCGTTCAACGTCATGATACATATTGCACGATCGCGGTCCATTGAAACCCAATGGAAAATAATTTTAGGTATGTAATTATTATTTTTATTTCCTCTCATGTATGATTTACAATCGTGCATTGTATACTGACTATACTGACATAATTTTATATAAAACCTTAATGTTTGGAGCAACACAAACGAGTTTTTACATTGTTCGAATTGTTTTATCGTTTTATTTATTCATTTATTTATTTATTTTTGTTTGTTCGTTTGTCTGTTTTTTTTTTTTTTTTTTTTTTTTTTTTTTTTTTTTTTTTTTTTTTGGTAATCGTTCTAATATAATATCCATGCGATGATTATATTAATTGAAATGTTTTTTATTTTTTCATTTTTAAAACCACTTGTAAAATTCCTGCCATTTCGGAAAATTGGTATCAAAATGCACGAAAAACACGATCATAATTACAGATAAATTGAATGGGCGGATTAAAAGAAGTAAGGTTCATTCTAAAGTTTGAAATCTCAAGGAATCTTAATCGAACTTCAACTTCATACGTTAACTACGCAAGAGACGTTGAAGGGGAAGGCGAAGGTTGAAATCTCAAACTCTCTATTGTGTACGTTCCTACTTTTTGCTAACATTGTTTCATAAGAAAGCGATGGTTAATTGTAGCTGAGCCCTTAATCTTTAATGCAATACATTTTTCGAGAAATGTTTACTGTCTGTGAAAATAATTGTACAAATTGTTTTCTTTGACTGGCTAAAAAGTTATCTTGATGAACGTTCACAATTTGATGAAATTATTTAAAACTACTTGGATCCGTATTTTCAGAATACATGTTCGAAGAACAGACAAAATTATTGAAGCTGATTATCGTCGTTTGGAAGAATATATGAAGCATGTCGATGAATGGTTCAAAATGCATTCGAAGAATCTTTCCCAGTCACGATATGTATATCTCGCTACAGATGATCAAGATGTTCTGAAAGAAGCCGAAAAAAAGTATGTTATCAACAGTTTTGCCTTTGCTATATGGTAGAATTATATGTCCAGTATTCCTCGTGCTGTTTATTTATGCCACGGTCACAAAACCGTACGATATCCGTACGGTTTTAAAAAATCTTCCACTAATTTTAGAATCATTTTGGTCTGTGTACAATCTTAGCATCTGGTCACAGTACCTACGGGCACCGTACGGTCGTTAGAGGATGCAATCGTAGGATATCCGTACGGACGTCGCAGACAAGTCGTGCGGAGATCACGAGGAGCCCGGCCATACCTCGAACGGTGCTCGTGGATTCGTACGGCGCTCGAATGGCACTCAAACGGTGTCCGCACGGTGTCCGTGTGACAAGAATAAATCAATTCGGCAACGTCTGAACAATTTCCATTTTCAATCGTATGATGTCAGTACAAACATCGCAGACAAGTCGTGCGAGCATCGATAAGCCTCGCAGTTTTCCATATCCGCAAGGGCTCTTGCGAGCTACTCCCGACTTCGAAAATCTCAACGAATTTCCGAGTCCTCTACGAGTTCAAAAAAGTCCGTACGACGCTCGTACGAGTCAACGATGTCCGCACGGACGCCGTGAGAATTTGCCACAATTCGACTGAAAACCTACTCGTACGAAGCTCGTAGCGTTCTTGTGACAGAGGTATAAGTCAGTCTTCTAGCCTAATATGTTCGCTGCATGTATTTTATTTCAACGTGGTGAATGTGTATTTATTGCTTAACATTTTTCTCAGATAGATTTAAATATTCAATTCCACATAATTTAGTAAAGATTTTGTTGTTTGAATTTCAGATACGGAAATTACACATTTATATATGACGTAGAAGCGTCCATAACTGCAAAATGTACAAGATACACAGAATCATCTCTCAAAGGGATTTTGTTTGATGTTCACATGTTGTCTTTGTGCGACTTTGTGATTTGTACAATGTCGTCCAATGTAAGTATCTCTAAATTTAAATGGTCAATCTAATTCCTCTTTTTTTCTATCTGCCAGTGGTAAATTTCATAATAAGTTTTCTATTTCTGTATCTTTAGTGCTACTTAAACCTGTCAGTATAATTCCACTTTTCTATATAGCCATTGCCATTCCTATTAATCTGTCTAACTCCGCTATTTCTTTATGTGTCACGTGCTACTCTAACTTGTCAATCTAATTGCTCTATTTCTGTATTCCCCTTGACACTCTAAGCTGTCTTTGTAATTTCTCTTTTTCTATTTATCATAATTCCTCTACATTGTTTTTGTATATGTTCAGTGTCACTCTCATTGTCAGAAAAATCCCATCCCCTCTCTTTGTCTCTCTCTCTCTTTCCATTGTCACGCTAACTTCTCACTCTAATTTATCTTTTTCTATATGACCAGTGTTACACTACATTTTACACTCTATATCTGCCTATCCAGTGTCATTCTAACTAGTTAGTATAACTTTTATATTTCTATCTGTCAATTGTTACTCTAATTTGTAAGCCTTTTCCTCTCTAATTCTGTATGACCAGTATCACTCTTACCCGTCAGTCTAATGCCTCATTTCCATGTCTAGTATCACTCTATTTTTGTCAGTCTAATTCGTGTATTCTATATGTTCATTAACATTCTTATTTGAACCGCGCCTTGAGAGAACCAACATAGTGGGGTTGCGACCAGCATGGATCCAGACTAGCCTGCGCAGCCACGCAGTCTGGTCAGGATCCATGCTGTTCGCTGTCAAAGCCAAATGCAATTGAGAAACTGTTAGCGAACAGCATGGACGCTGACCAGACTGCGCGGATGCGCAGGCCGGTCTGGATCCATACTGGTCGCAAACCCACTATGTTGGTTTTCTCATGGCGCGGCTCATTTGTTTTTTCTAATTCCCCAATCTCTGTCTGTCTACTGTCACTATAACTTGTCAGTATCATTATTCTATTTCAATTTGTACAATGTCACTCTTACGTGTCAGTCTAATGCATCATTTCCATGTGTCACTCTATTTTTTATCAGTCTAATTCCTCTATCTACATGTCTATTGTCACTCTCACTTGTACGTATAATTCCTCTATTCTGTATGACAAGTGGTATTCTTATTTGTTTGTCTAATTCCTCTATATCTATATGTCTCAAGTTTTTTTGTCGTATTTGTCAGTCTAATTTCCCTACCTCTGTCGGTCCAGTGTCACTATAACTTGTCAGTATCATTCTACTACTTCAAACTACGTCCAGTGTTACTCGAACTTGTCAGTCTTATTCCTCTTTCTCTGTCTGTCCAGTGTCACTCTTACTTGTAAATGTTTATATTTCTATCTTTCAAGTGCCATTATAACGTGTAAATCTTATTCCTTTTTTTTCCCATATTTCCAGTGTCACTCTATATTTTCAGTTTAATCCCTGTATTTCTATTCGTCCAGAGTCATTCAAACTTGTCAGTATATTTCCTCTATTTCTAAGGTGTCTGTGTGAATTATCTAGATCTTTATGTCTGGTGTCATTCTAACTTGTCAGTCTCTAACCTGTATTCCAATATGACCAGTGCCTTTCTATCTTGTCAATCTAATTCTCTATTTCTTTATGTCCATTGTCAATCTTATTTGTCAATATATTTTCTCTATTTCTATATGTCCAGTGTCATTCTATTTTATTTGTGTATTTACCCTATTTCTTTATGTCCCGTGAAATTTTATTTTGTAGGTATAATTCGTCTATTTCTTTATTGTCTGTGTCACTCTACATTTTGTGTATAATTTCTCCATTTCTATATGACCAATGTCACTCTTATTTGTAAGAGTAGTTACTCGATTTCTCTATATTAAATGTTACTCGAATTTATCAATCAAACTTCTCTTTTTTGACTGTCTAGTATCTCTCTAATTTGTCTGTCTCCTTCCTGTATTCCGATATGACTAGTGCCTCTCTATCTTGTCAGTCTGTTTCCTCTATTTCTTTATGTCCATTGTCAATCTTATTTGTCAATATATGTTTTCTCTATTTCACTATGTCCAGTGTCACTCTATTTCTGTCTGTGTATTTACCCTATTTCTTTATGTCCCGTGAAACTCTGTCTTGTAGGTATAATTCGTCTATTTATGTATTGTCTGTGCCACTCTATATTGTGTGTATAATTTCTCTATTTCTATATGACCAATTTGTAAGTCTGATTACTCTATTTCTCTATATCAAATGTCACTCGAATTCGTCAATCAAACTTCCCTATTTTGATTTGTCTAGTACCTCTCTAACTTGTCAGTCTAAATTCTCTATTTCAATATGTCAAGCGTCTCCCTAACTTGTCAATATAGTTCTTTTATTTCCATGTTGTGAGTGTCACTCTAAGTTATCAGTATAATTTCTCTATTCTATATGTTCAGTGTCATTGTTATTTGTCAGTCTAATGCTTCTATCTTTGTCTTTCAAGTGCCACTTTAATTTGTCCGTATCATTCTTCTATTTCTATCTGTCCATTGGCACTCTATTTGTTTCAGTGTAATTCCTCTATTCTGTCCAATCTAAGTCTATTTGTGAGAATAAATCCTTTATTTCCTACTGTACTTTACTTTGGCAATCTAACTTCTTCATTTCTATAGTCTAGTGTCACTTTTGTCAGTATAATTCCTCTACATAGACCTGCCAGTGTCACTCTACACTGTCAGTCTAAATTCTTTATTTCTACCTGTCCAATGTCACCCTTGAATTTTGAGTCTCATTCAGCTTTTCTGTCTGTCCAGTTTTACTCTCCCTTGGCGGTCTAATTTCTTTATTTTTATATGTCCGTTGTCATTCTAACTTGTCAGTATAATTCATTTAATTCTATATGTATAGTGTCGCTCTATGTCGCCAGTATTATTTCCTCAAATTCAATATGTCTATTGTCACTGTAATTTGTCAGGCTACTTCCTCTTTGTCTGTATGTCCAGTGTCAGTATAAGTCCTCTATTTCTACATGGCCAGTTTCACTCTAAGTCGTCAGTATAATTTGTCTATTATATCTTTTCCGTGTCAATCTTATTTGTCAGTATAATTCCTCTTTTTCTATCTGTCCAGTGTCACTCTTTCTTCTCAGTATAATTTCTTTCTTTATCACTGTCTGTCCGGTGTTACTGTATATAATCAGTATCATTCCTCAGTTTCTATCTGTCCAGTGTCACTCTATCCTGTCAGTCCAATTCCTCTATTTCTTTATACCCATTATCAATTTTATTGGCAGTGTAATTTTCTCTATTTCTATATGTTCAGCGTCGCTCTATTTTGTCTATGTGATTACGCATTTTCTTTATGTCTCGTTTGACTCTATTTTATACATATAATTTGTTTATTTCTGTATATCTAGTGTAACCCTAACTTGTGCGTATAATTTCTCCATTTCTGTTTGCCCGTTGTCACTCATATTTGTAAGTCTAATTACTCGATTTCTATATACCAAATGTCACTCGAATTTGTCAGTCAGATTCCTTTACTCGATTAGACCAGTATCTCTCTAATTTATTAGTCTAAATCCTCTATTTCACTATATTAAATTTCACTCTAACTGGTCGATATCATTCCATTATTTTTATTTTGCCAGCTTCATTCTAAGTTCTTAGTATAATGTCACTATCGTATATGTTCAGTTTCATTCAAATTTATTAGTCAAATGCCTCTTTCTCTGTCTTTCCAGTGTCATTTTAACGAGTCAGTATTACTGTTCTATTTCTATCTGTCCATTGGCACTCTGATTTGTCGGTCGAATTCTTCTATTTTATCATTTGCAATGTCAATTCTATTTGTGAGAATAAATCCTCTATTTTTACCTGTCCAATGTTACTCTACATTCTAATCAGTCTAATTTATTCATTTTTCTATATCTCTATTCTAATCTAATTTTATCTTGTCAGTATATTTTCTCAAGTTCTATCTGTGTGTGGACTTCTTTCGGCCTCAATTGTTGCAATGAAAGTACGTGAGCTCTCGGACCATATGTACTATGCGTAAAAACTGTTGATATTCGGTGCTATTTTTAGAGCGTGAAAACCAAACTGGAAATACCCAGTTGTCAGACTAGTAGGCGTACCGTATTTACACTAAACTGATCAATGGTTTCATATTTTCATAAGGATTCAGTTGTTTGGTTTCATTTTCTCTTAGTAGTACTTCACTTTGCGTGTAATAGAATTTGATTTACTAAATTGCATATGCACGGTTTAGTGTTACCCAGGTATTTTTCCTATACATTGCAGTCAATGCGACTATTTCCACGATCAATAGTGACAAAATTCCAGCAAAATTCTAGTGTCGCTTTACAATTCAAATTAAAACTGTATACATTTTCGAAACTTAAGAACTTATTTAAGTAACGTACATTTAAAAGACTGTCTGGTTTAATTTAGACCTCTTTTTTGTTAAACTACCTAGTTAGATTTTGCACGTAATGACTTTGTTTTCTGTCTCTTCCACTTTCAATCTTGACGAGTAATGTAAGTTTTAATGTTCTTGTTTTCATAAGTTCTGCTTTTAAATGAAGTCATTATATTAAAATTATAATTGAACTTTTAAACACTCCAAAACAATCTATATAAAATTACAAACGAAAAACCTAATAACTAACATTGCGTACAAGTTTGTATTTTAACTATGCTACACACTAATTTGTTACCATTAGGAATATTGACAAATTTTCAAATATATGTTTCCTTTAACTAGCTTATATGTTAGTAAATGTACATGTTGATTGTTAGTTACCGTCTTTCTTCACATGAATAAGAATGTTTTCAAGACTGTACGTGGATGTAAATATGTTCACTTTTATGATTTGTGTGAAACTTTATTTGTACGTTATATATGTTATTTCATAATTTGTCCATAGAATTCTTCTCAATCTAAACGTGGTGCCGAAACAACATTCACTTTAACAATAACATTGCGACCAGATAATAAGTCTGAACAAAATTGTCCTTACCATTTTACTCAATTGACAAATGACGTTTTCAAGGAGGCCTGCTTTCAATACTAGAGTTTTCCCTCACTGATAACATTTCATCTACTACTTCTTCCTAAATATGCTTCTTTTTTTTCTGTACACTTTTTCTTACTTGCCTCAGGTATATAACTCCTGTCCCATGCTTCCTTATCCTTTATGTCTCATTCGGGGTCGTAAGCTATAAAAGTTATCCTGATTTCATCCACATTCCTATGACGGCTTTTCTTGAATTCATACTATCCACCCTTTCAATCACATGACCACGAAATCATTGCTAAAACATGCCGTCACGTACACGTATCGATACCACGGTTTCCTACCACTTCCTTCTATTCGCAAGTATTTTTAGTTGTCCGGAGTACGTCCTGTCACTGCACAACTCTTTGCTAGCGAATGTTTTTATCTGATCTGTAACGATATAAAATATCCTCGAAGAACCATGCAGCCGAACATGAACCGACTACATGAAAATCGCTTGTACATTATGCGTATTTTGAGTTCCTTATTTGTTGTCACATTCTCATTATGGCTTGCATGCCTCCTACTTACCGCTGGAGATGTCCACAGGAATCCAGGTCCAGAATCAATTTCCTCTTCTATATCATCTCAGACAAATACATCACCGTATGCACAAGCGATATCAAAGCATCTTTCTTTCATACATTTAAACGTCCAGAGTATACAGCACAAACTCGATATCTTATATGCAGAACTTTCTGAATTTGATATTTTGGCCTTTTCTGAGACATGGTTAAATCGCTCAGTTACTTCTGAAGACTTAGTGCTGCACTCATATCATAAATCTGAACGAAAAGATCGTGATGGTGATTCTCATGGAGGAGTTATTTTGTATGTTAGAGAGAATATACATTACTTGCGTAGATCAGACCTTGAGATCAATCGTCTCGAATGTCTATGGGTGGAAATAGTTCTTTGTAATAATAAACATATACTATTTGGAGTCTTCTACCGACCTCCTAGTTCTGACACCATATACAATAATCTAATTGAGGATTCTATTGGTCTTGCAATTGACACAAACATCTCGGATATAATAATCACTGGAGATTTCAACTACTATGCTCTAAGTCCAATTCCATACAGAAACATTCTTTCCATCACGCAACAATTTAATCTTGAACAGCTTATTGAAGAACCAACCCATTTCACTGAACACTCGACATCCATTTTAGACCTTATTTTCGTGACAAACAGAAATAACATTCTTCTTTCAGGTGTTGGGGAACACTTTCTTGAAGAAGACCAACGATACCACGTTCCAATCTTCGGGCTTCTCAAATTTAATAAACTGAAACAAAAATGCTTTGACAGACTGATATGGGAATATGATCGGGGTGACTATGACAGCCTAAGAGCAGAAATCGACAATTTCAATTGGAATAGCTGTATCGATCTAGATATCAATATATACGCCTCCAATATAACCAATCAAATCACAGTCATTTCAAAACATAATATTCCTAATCAAAATGTCACAATTAGACCCTCAGACGTCCCTTGGATGAACAATAATATAAGGAAGAACATACGAAAGCGTAAGCGTATCTACAGAATAGCTAAGAGAACAAACTCACCTCATCACTGGCAAAAATTTTGACAAGTCCGAAATGAAACTGTTTTGCTTATTCGTGAAGCCAAATCACAATACTTCATCAAACTTTCAGACAAACTTAAAAACGGATCATTCTCTTCAAAAGACTGGTGGACTACCTTAAAATCCTTCATCTCTAAAACGAACAACAATGTTATTCCTCCACTATATAACTCCAACACTCGACAAACTACGTCTTCTGATTTTGAAAAAGCTAACCTTTTAAATGATTACTTCCAAGGGCAGACATGCATTGATGACGAAAATATAGAGATACCTCATCTTGGTCCTACGAATTCTACCACTATCTTAAATGAAATTCATCTTTCTCCGGCAGAAACTGAAGATGTCTTGAAGTCTCTACCAGTTCACAAGGCCGCCGGTCCTGATGGTATAAGTAACATAATTCTACTTGAGGCTTCTCATGAACTTTCTTTTCCTCTTTTTGACCTTTTCAATGCTTCACTTCAATCTTCTACTGTTCCAGTCACTTGGAAAGAAGCCCATGTTAGCGCAATCTTCAAGAAAGATCATGCCACTCTTCCAAATAGCTATCGTCCAATATCACTCTTAAACACTATTGAAAAAGTTCTTGAACGCTTTATTTTCAAGCATGTTTATAACCATCTTCATGATTCTCGCTTTCTAACTCCTGTACAGTCTGGTTTCATTCCGGGTGACTCCACAGTTAATCAACTTGTTTTCATATACGATTCTCTCTGTAAAGCTCTGGATAACGGTCTAGAGGTTCGTGCGGCATTTTTCGATATAAGTAAGGCCTTTGACAAAGTCTGGCACAAAGGATTACTATGTAAATTAAAATACGCAGGAATCTCAGGTTCTCTTCATATGTGGTTTCAGGATTATATCTTACATAGACGTCAACGTGTTGTACTGCCAGGTGTCAAATCGAACTGGGTTTTTCTCAAAGCTGGAGTTCCACAGGGTTCAATTTTCGGGCCTCTTCTTTTCCTTATCTTTATCAATGACATCATTGATGAAATCAGATCATGCATCAACCTGTTTGCTGATGATGCAAGTCTTTACATTATAGTTCAGCAACCGGACATTGCGGCAAATCTTCTCCAGTCTGATATCCAAACAATTTCATCTTGGGCAGAAAAATGGCTTGTTAAATTTAATCCCTCCAAATCAGAAGCGCTTTCAAGAAAATGAAATTTTCAAATACACCCTCCTCTTCGAATGTTTAACCAGATTATTCCAGAGGTACTCGAACATAAACATATTGCTGTATATCTGTCAAATGATTGTTGCTGGCATTCTCATATCAACTACATTGTAGCAAAGGCTTGGAAAAGGGTTAATATAATGCGTAAATTGAAATTCTCACATGACCGTCGCTCCCTTGAAACTATAAATATTTCTTTCATAAGGCCAATACTCGAATATGCAGATGTGGTGTTGGGTAACTGTACAAAATATGAAATGGATCAACTCGACAAAATTCAAAATGAATGTGCTCGAACAGTGCCCGGAGCTATCAAACTTGTTTCCTTGGAAAACCTAAAGAGAGAAGTACACTGGGAGCAACTTTCCGATAGACGTTACAAACATCGACTTCTTGTGTTCTTTAAAATGAAATCTAATCTGACTCCAGCATATCTATACTCTCTTGTTCCTGACTCAGGTGATACTCGCTACAACCTAAGAAACTCTGAAAATACCCATGGTGTACCTGCAAGAACATCTTTATATTTCAATTATTTTTTGCCTTCCGTTGTACGTGATTGGAATTTATTGAGACCAGATATCCGTAATTCTGAAACACTTTCATCATTTAAAAGTAATCTAAATAAAAACAAGCAGCGTACTCCAGCCTATTATTACACCGGAATCAGAAAACTCCAGGTGTTCCATACACGACTACGAACTAAGTGCAGTGCATTGAATCAACATCTTTACCTAAAAAGTATTTCTCCTACACCATTGTGCCAGTGTAGACAGATGGAAACTAATTTCCATTTCTTTTTTGAATGCAGAAATTTTGATCTTTGTCGCAACGATCTTCTTAATAATCTGCGGAATTTTGTAATTGACTTGGATACTATTCTGTTTGGAAACCCAGACCTATCTGATCAGGATAACATGACTATATTTACTCATGTACAGGCATATATTTCCGAAAGTAAGAGATTCTAGCGACCCTGAGACATTCCCATTTCTTCCCACTTTCTCTCTTCTGTTTTACCTTTGACTTGTTCTAATCTCTACATTTATGTGAATACTTTCCTTCTACCATATACATTGTCCCCTTTCCATTTTTTACATTCACAGCGATTTTTCATATTTTTTTTTTAAAAAAAAGTTCATATCTTAAGACTATATTCCTAGCCCCATTACAGATTTAAGCTTGATATGCCCATACAGTTATATGTTGTCCGCAAAGGAGAAGAATTCTATAAGACTTGTCTTTCATTCTTATCCTTTTCTGGTTTGTCTTCACTACAGTATGTCATATGTATAAATATATGTACTCTATTTTGGGAATAAATATGTTTAAACTAAGTTCTATCTGTATAGTGTCGCTCTATATCGTCAGTATTATTTCCCAGTATCTATCACTCTTACCTGTCAATATTATTTTCTATTTCCACATGCCAAGTGTCACTCTATGTCGTCAGTACAATTTCTCTGTTATATCTTTCCCGTGTCAATCTCATTTATCAGTATCATTCCTCTTTTTCTACCTGTACAGTGTCACTCAATCTTGTCAGTCTAATTTCTTTATTTCTGTTGGTCCGGTGTCACTCTATATAGTCAGTATCATTCATCAATTTCTATCTTTCCAGTGTTACTCTAACAGTTTAATTCCTTTCTTTCTATATGTCGATGGTCATTTTAATGTCTCAGTCTAATTCCTCTATTTCTACATGTCCAGTGTCATATTAAATTGTCAGTATAATTCCTCTTTTTCTATATGTTAAACTAACTTGTCAGTATAATCCGTTTTATTATACATGCCCGGTGTCACTTTATATCGTCAGTTTCATTCCCGTCTTTCTACCTATGCAGTGTTAGTCTAATTTTTCAGTTTATTACTCCTATTTCTTTATGGCCAGTTTCACTCTTATATCTCAGTCTATCCTCTGTGAATTTAGTTTTCAGTCTAATTCCTCTATTTCTATATGTCCAATGCGACCCTAACGTTTCACTAAAATCCTCAATTTCTATCTGTCAAGAATCACTCTATATCGTCAGTATCAGTATTATTCCTCTCTGTCTTCCAAGTGTCACTCGAACTTGTCAGAATAATGCTTCAATTTCTATGTGTCCGGTGTCACTAACTTGTAAGTATAATACCTCTAGTTCTATATGTCCGGCCCATTCTAACTTGTCAGTTTAATGCCTCTGTTTCAATATGTCCGTTTTCCACTTTAACTTGTCAGAAAATACCTATTCTTCTTTATGTACTGTATCACTCTGACTTCTCAGTATAATGCCTATATTTCTATATGTCCGTTGTCACTCTAACTTGTCAGTTTAATGTCTCTATCTCTTCATGCCCCATGTCACTCTGGCTTGTCTGTTATATTCCTAGTGTTTGTATGGCCAGTATGTACCTAGATAGTTTTGGACCTTCTTAATTTTATGATATTCCCATATAAATTAACTAACATTGGGCACGTATTTCACAAGTAAACATTAGTAGGTATAAAATAAATTTCGCATTGCATTGTGTTACAATGCTGTCCAGTATCATGAGTTTGACCTTGGCGACGTTCACATGCTAATGATTGTAAAATGAAAGATATTCAAAGCATTTTATAGTAATATCCATAACGTGTTCACTGTGTAATAAATTAGGAAAGAGGGTTTATAAAAACATACCTGAATTTACAACCAAACATTTCAAACACTTCAAGCTTGATTTAGTCTGTTTATTTGACGTACGTACATGCATTTTTGTATTCATAAATCATATCATCTTTCAAATATTAAAATTCTGACAGACAGACTCGCGAGCACAGTCAAACACACATTCATAAGAACATCGTGGAGTTTCCTAGTTAGTCTAATATCAAACAAGTCTAATTACTCCTCATTTCTTTGACATGATAACACATGGCTTGATAGCAGTGATCTTGCCATTATCTGGTTTGAGCAGGCCGCATGGTCTATCTCGCGCCCATACAAGCAAAACAACTCCCGTATCTTTGTAGAAATGTGTGTGGTTTTTTTTTAAATCTAGAAATGTAATTGTGATATAAGGATATGTTCTGAGTCGAACATTTTATTATTTTATTAAAAAGGACTGATTGATGACTTGTCAAAATTATTTATAGTCAAGGATTTTTATAAACATCTACACCCTCCACAGTTATTCAAATTACAAGTAAGTAACGAGTGTTCCGAAAAACATATCAGAAAAATTATAAATTTTACAGCAAGATTATTTCATTTTTTTCGTGTTAGTGTCAGAGAGTACTTGTGCAGAATTTGTTTAAACAAAATCAATACTTTAAGTCAAATGAAATAATCCATTTACATATGTAACGTGGCTTGTGGTCTCGAGCGGATATTCAACAAAAATACATAAAGAGCGAAGCGCTGATCTGTTAGAAACAATATGTATAATTTTTTCTCAAGCTGTTTTACATTCCTGATTAAGTACAAATGATTAGATAAATGATTCTTAGAATTGAAATAATTAAACTTAATTATCATGCAATAACGTTATATAGTATCAACGTCCGAGTTCAGTTTTATCAAACCTATGTCTCAAACCCTATAGTTTACTTAGATATAAAACTCGCACTATTTTGGCCCGTGCTCTTGAGCTGAAATGAATGGACTAACAGGTCTGAGAGAACTGCAACGTAGAGAGCAACCAAGCACAAAACATTCACCTAATCAAATTAAAAATATTTATTTTTCTCCTATCTTTTCTATTGCCTATCTTGTCTTACCTCTATGGCAGCAGCAACGATAATGACGTTCTACCGGCTGTGATCCACTATTTATACTACTCACTTTTAGCACCATGGCGCATGAGCGGATTTTCGTATTTTTCCGTTGAACTTCCGTTGATTTCAATGAAATACACAATACTGCATAATTTTACCATCCATCTAACTGTAAAAAACCTATTATTGACCTACTTTAGAGATTGTCTAAACAGTTAATTTAAGTTTACACAAACTATTTTCTCTATATTACCCACGCCTCCGACTAAGCGACCCGCTTAACAACTTAAGGCATAAAAGTAAACATCTTCAAACCTTAAGAAACTTTTTACTTTCGACATTTATAAACACATGAGACTATAATCATGTAATATAACAAACGTCAAAATAATGACTACTTGTCATTTATATTTATCTTTACATATAAGTTATGACCGCCTATTGATACTTCTCAAACACTAATTCATTAATCTTTCCAAGAGTTAGTTAGTATCTTTAGTTACCATGACCCCGTATGATGTGTGAATAAAACTCTTATCTTCCTCCAGTATGGTGTCCACATCTTTTACACTTATAAGGGTCATTAACTGAATGTATTCCAAGGTGATATATAACAATGTCTTCAAAAGTAATCTTGCAGTGTACACACAGATACTTTACCCCCGTATGGGGTTGTAGTTACTTGATCTCTTGTACCTTATTTGTTTGTGTCTCATTAGATTTTATGGATAACAAACATTCTGTTCAAAAGGACTTATCTGCAGACTTTGTAACTTTACTTTGTCCAGTTTTCTTCTCACTTATGTCTCTACTCAGGCTTGAACATTCCCCATCCTGACTAGAATCTACTTTAACTTTGTCTCTAGTGGCTTTCACATTCTTTTCAGTCTGACTCTCTTTCTTAAACTTACTACCATGACACACAGGCATAGATATTGCACGCTGTCTTATCATTCTTCCCAGAACTAGGGTTTCATCTTGCATTTGTGCAACCTTCTTTGCTGGCTCTGTCTGTTCTATGACTTCGTCCATATCATCTTCATAATTCAGTTCAATCCCAGGATCTTCATCCCAGTCACTCAAATCTCCACTTATATCACCTTTGTTTTCCTCATGAACAGTTTCATTTTCACACGGCATATCTTTCTGCTGACATTTCTCGCTCGAATGATCTTTCTCTATGTGTATCATATCAGCTTAGCCCTGATGTTTAAATTTATGTGTCTCTGAGATATTCTTCTCTCTTAAATGTTTCATGACACACACAACATTCTAACCTACGTTTTGCACACATTAGGACGTGCTCTTTAAACGTCTGTAAATTCGGTACACTACCTTTGCATACAGGACACAGCGGACCCATTCTCGGAGTTGCTTTTGTTTTCGACATGTTAGTCAACCTGAAAATAGAAAATAGATAATCTTTTTGCCAAGTTGGAACTTCTACTCGCCTACCTGATCTAGTATAGTCGATGACTTTATCGCCAACTTCATCTTCGTCTACAAGAGCACCACCATCACTATCTCTGTCTTGGACCCGTGGTTCATCATATTTTTCTCTGATGCCTTCATCGCCTGGCTCCTGATTTTGGATATCCACCGGTTTTAGGTTTCTCTATTATTTTCTTCTCCTCTTAATGCCGGAGTACAAGCTTTTCGTAATCAGTCAACACGTATTATTTGCGACGACATTGATTTCCCACAGTTCACCTTTTACAACACTTCAGACATCTTTCCTGCAACAAGATAAGGTCCTTTCCAGTAAGATGTAAACTTTGAAGATTGACCGACTTTCTTGTCTGGGAAATAGACATAGACTGTATCACCATGTTTTAGGGTTTCGTAGTAAGTCGTATATCGTAATATCTTTTTTGCCTATTTATAGCTTTTCCGGTATATTCTCGGACAAATTTATGTGCCCGTGCCATGTTATCCTGTAATTCCCATACATATTTATTAACAGGGGTGGGTTTGATACTTGTTGGCATATCATAGACAATATCTAGTGGTGTTGCAGTTTATCGTTCTAACATAAGCAGATTTGGTGTCATCTCAGTAGTTTCGTGCTCTGCGGCTCTATACGCCATCATAACATATGGTAACTGTTGGTCCAAGTCTTTATGATTATCTGAAACACATGCACTGAGCATGGCACATAACGTTATATTAAACCTCTCGACCATAACGTCAGATTCTGGATGGTAAGGTATTGTTCTTGTTTTCTCAATCTGTAGTAGTCGACTCATCTCCATGAAGAACTTGCTTGTAAACAGCATACTATGATCGGAATGTATCTGTTTCGGAATGCCATGCCTTGATATAAACTGATCTACTATTATACCAGCGACTGTACTACCTTTTATATTAGACATAGGGTAACTTTATGCCCATTTTGTAACATAATCTGATACAACTAATATGTATTTATTTCTTCTTTCTGTTTCAGGAACGTCTCCCAATATGTCTACAGCTATTCGTTCCATGGGATATCCAATGCAAACTATCTGCATTGGCGCCTTCTTTGTCTGTTTTGGTCCTTTTCGTTTCATACATATATCACATTCATTGACATATTTTTTGACATTAGCTTGAAATCCGGGCCAATAAAAGTGTTGCCTTATCTTTCCTATAGTCTTCTTTATACCTAAGTGTCCAGACGCCTTTATGTCAGGTGCATACTTCAGGATAGTTCCTATGTGTTCTATCGGTACTATGGTTTGCCAGAATATTTCTTCTGCTTCAAGCTTATCATAGTGTCTAACTAATAAACCTTCTTTTATTCGGAGTCTCTTAAACTGGTTCCATAACGTCTTGATTAAAAAGCTCTCTTCTGTTATTGCTGTATAACTAGGTTTTGTGGTAAGTTCAAACCAATCTGATTTTAACAATATCTTCGCCCTCAGCTTGAGCATCATAAACACCGCTTATATAGATATTTTCATTAATGTGAATAACTGCAAATTGGACTGAATCTTCTGTTATCTTACTTTTATTTCGACAGTTCATTCCACACTGTTTGCATTTCCTTCGACTTAAAGCATTAGCGTTTTTTGTGCAATCTTCCGGGTCTATGTTCGATTTTCATGTCGTAGGTTGATAACACCTCTAGCCGTCTTGCTGCTTGTCCCTCTGGATTGTTCATGTTCATTATCCAACTCAATGATCCGTGATCAGTTCTTAGCAGAAACTGTCGTCCATACAGATAATGGCTGAAGTATTTAACGAAATGTACCACAGCAAGTAACTCCTTCCGTGTAACAGAGTAACGGCTCACGGACTTGCTTAAAACTCCCGAAAGTTTTAGCTCGCTTGCATCTGTATCAAGTATGAATATTTGTTCGAAGTCAGGATGAGCTAAAATAGGAGCTTCAACCACTTTTCTTTTTAAGTTTTCAAAAACAGATCAACGTTCTGAAGTCCACTTGAACCTTGGACCCTTCTCTGTCAGTTTGTATACCGGTTTTGCTATATCTGAAAAACAGTATATAAACTACACAAACTCAAAAAGGAGCAAATGTGTTTCACACATTTTGGTTCAGGCCAAGTTTTAATGCTTTCTGTTTGCCTAGGGTCTGTGTGGATTGCATCGGCAGATATGATGTGCCCAAGGAACTCTACCTCTTTAGTAAATATGAAACACTTTCTAAGTTTAAGCTTCAGGTTTGCTGTTTTAAACCTCTGTAGAACTTTATCAATGTTTTCAGCATATCTTCAAACGTCTTTCCAGCAATAAATTATGTCAACCAGGTACACTAAGCAAGTTTTCAACTCATTGTTTGACAATGTTTGATTCACCCTCAAACAACAGCTTTGCGGTCGCAGGTACGAGTCGACCCACTCCAGTGCTGAACCACGAATGCCATATTGGTTACTAGTATTTAACTCATCAATGAGAATGTCATTGTCGAACGTTTCGAACGCAGCCATTAGTGCTGTCACCTCTTGGCGTTCCATTCCATAAAGCAAATCGTTCACAAGCCTGAGTAGAGCACATTCACATGAGTAGAACTCTCTATAGGTGGATTGGATCATTAACATGCTTATTAAGTCTATACAGTGCTGATTTTTCAATTAACTTTGACAAAAATGACAAATTACTGAAAGGACGATAATTGGCAACTTTTAATTCAAGGCCAGACTTTTTCAAAAGTGGTCTTAAATCGTCCTTTTCCATCTAGTTGGAAAATACTCCTTGAGTTAGGGAAAGATTCACTAGCCTGGTAATTGGGGGCCACAGCTCGTTCAGAAATGACTTTCACAATTTGTAGGCAAAATGAAATGTCAAGTTCTTTGGTCTTGTTTTGTAATGGACAGATAAGCTTTCTGATTTCATCCTCTGAAAGTTCCTCAAAATTTTCGAAATATGGCTTTTCTTTCACAGCTGGCTTATATTTATCAAAATCGTCCAGGGCTCTCTAATCTGCTTGATCTTAGCCATAAAATGGTTAACGGTACTATAGTCAAGTTTCAAACTATGTTACTACTTTTTATTCTATTCCACTGCTGCTACCAAATTTTGTAACGTGGCGTGTGCTCTCGAGGGGATATTCGGCAAAAATACATAAAAACACAAGTATGAAGCACTGATCTGTTCGAAACAATATATATATTTATTCCTCAAGCTTTTCTTCTTTACTGATTAAGTATAAATGATTAGATAAATGATTCTTAGAAATGAAATAATTAAACTTAATTATGCAATAAAATCATGAAGTATCAACGTCCGAGTTCAGATTTACCAAACCTATGTCTCAAACCCTCCAGCTTAATTAGGTATGAAACGGGCAGCCTAGCATAAAACATTCATCTAATTAAATAAATAATATTTATTTTTCTCCTATCTTTTCTATTGCCTTTATGTCTTACCTCTATGGCAGCAGCAAAAGATAATGACGTTCTACCGGCTGTGATCCGCTATTTATACTACTCACTTTCAGTACCATGGCGCATGCGCGGATTTTCGTATTTTTCTGCATAATCTTACCATTCAGCTAACTGTACAAAACCTATTATTTATCTACTTTAGAGATTGCTTATATTTTGAACATATCTTAAACAGTTAATTTAAGTTTACACAAACTATTTGCCGGAATTCGTTTACACTGTGCAACGGAACGCGCGTATAAAGGTGTGTTGGATGACGTAGTGAATGTCAATCTTGAATTCAATGTTTGGCAACGAAAGGTTAATTTGAAATAAACATTTTCAGGTTGGTAGACTCGTGTACGAACTTATGCAGTCACGAGATGGGGAAGCGTCTAATCGACTTTTATCATTAGATATCGACTACTATTTTAATCGAAAAGGTTATCTGAAAATGAAAAGGTTTGTGCAAAGCTTTAAACAGAATGGTACATCTAGAGTCAACATGGAAGGATTCGCTCTCGTAAATGACAGAAGTTCTAATCCGTCAATGTCAATATTTACAACTGATAATAAGAGCATGCGAGTTGCAATGCCGGTGTATTCCGAAATAAAACAACTGGAACCGAATCAAACCGAGAGACTTACTAGCCAGTTAACGTAAAGATAGACCAAACGGCAACAGCGAACAAAAATGAGCAAAATAAATGTGCGAGTTTTCATCACTCCACCAAACTATATCAAAGATTTAAAAAAAAAACAAAACAAAAAAAAAAAAACAACATATAATAATAAGACAAATATATGAAGCCTTTCCCGGAATTATTCATGTTAGGTAAGTAAATGGAAACTTTTAACGAGCGTTTGATATTTTTGGCAGTTCACTTCATTATTCTGACAGCGAACTTTCTTACAAATTTATAAAATAAAATATTCATTTGTTTTTCCTCTATCCTTTTTTTAAAAAGGGGTAAATATCATTGATGATGATAGATACAACAGTGTACATATTGGCATAGTTCGGTCACCTACTATTAGAAATGTACACGCGTAGATCGATGTGAAGATGGACACCGAATTAGCGACTAAAACCGGAGAGTTTCTCAAAGTAATCACCGTAATAAATAAGTAAGAAGCGATAGCTTACATTATGCATACATTTATTCCTAAATTAAAAGATAAGCCTATGGATCGCCTCTTGCACAACAAAGCTGCACATATCTTCACAGTAACAGGCAACAGCCTACTGGTATTGCGCCACGCGCAGCTTACACATTTATATGTCTTTATTTGGCCTAATGTGTGTACATCTGTGATTTCTGTTATATGGTACACACATTTGCCTTTTTGACTGCGTTCCTACGTAATTGAATTGCACAGTAAGGTGTTACAACGGGATGTGCGTTTGGATATACTTTGTCAGCTAACAGAATACAGTTGTCAGGAAAGTGCAAATTTGCTGTATTAATTTGGCACATTAGCCTATACGTTTGTGCGTTGTTCTCGTGACCAAGAAAACCTGATTCCATGTTATATATTTTACCACTGCAACCTCAACATGTGTAAGAAGACAGTGGTAATTTCTATGGCCGGAATACAATTCGTGTAGGTTACCATTAGGCCTATATAATTCATGGCTGGTGCTATCTATGAGCTTAGGCCGACGTCACCGCAACTGCTGCCAGCTCTAAATACTTAGCAACTGTATAAACATCAAATGCAGAAATAGCACGCTTTATTTCAGTCTCATTGTACGAGACCACATTAAATCTAACAATATTTTGTTCCTTTAAGATAAAAAGATTATCCTTTGACTCAGTCAGCCCAATGTAGGAACGTTTCAAAACATCGTACCATTGATAATAAACAACCGAAATAGGTTCCTTCCAGTATAACTTAAAGAAGCCTGCTTCGTACAAGCAGAGGGTTCGGCGGAGGTTGACCAGTTTTAATTATGGTAGCAAATACATATCTCTGATAATCGGAAATGTCAGAAGGAAGTCTCGTTTGAATTGACGATAATCTAAGTAGATACCGCCTACGTTGAGGAACCATTATTTTCTTAAGAAATAGATTTCCTGAACAAATCTGACATGTGGGTACTACGCAAAAACACGAGGATAACATAAGAACAAAAGAGAGTGCCTATATGTGAAAAAGTGACATTCATACATGTGCGACTTATACAAAGTTAAGTTAAAATTATATGGAAGTGTAGCTATATGCTGTACGCGGTGCGGCAACCGCAAACTGTAGTATACACGTCGTTCAATAGTCAAAACTATTGCTTGAAGTCTGATGGAGCAAAGGCAAATAGTTCAAACTATTGACCACCAGGCTATTTAACAGGTGTTTTATTATGTTATATCAGAAATAAATTTCCATACTTATTTCCTTCAACATTTCATTTTAGCCCTGCAAAATTAAGTGTGGAATATAAACCTGTCATATAGCGCAATCTATTGATTAACGATGTAATTCTATGTAAGAAGTCATGTAATAGGTACAGCTATAAATACTTTTATGCTGACGTAACCTGCCTGCACGCGCAAAGATCTTAACTTTACAAGAGCTGTTTGCAAAAGCAATTTTATATACTGTAATCATATGCATAAAGCAATTTCATATGCAGTTACCTTTGATCAAATGACCTAAAACAGGTTTCTTCTACCGACTACAGACTATAAAGAGTAGCAGCCAAACCAATTTTGTTCATTTAGCTGTAACCGTTTTATGTGAAGATCACTTTGGACTTTAGACGAACGCGTTGTTTATTCATTTAGCAAAAAGACTTACTGTGAAATCATTTAATTTCGTGGGCATGAAATTTCGTGGTTTTGGTCAAAACGGCAATTTCGTGGGGATGTGAATTCGTGGATTTCAACTTTTGAACATAAAATGAATGGGAATTTTACTTGTTCGTTGGGATTAAATTTCGTGGATTCACTCAACAACGAAATCCACGAAAATTAGTCCCCAACGAATATTAATGATTTCACAGTATCAGTATCTAGGTCACCGTGACCTTGACCTTTTACCACCGATCCCACGAAAAAAAGTGCCATTTATTTTCCACAGGCAATTATACTATGAGGTGTAACGATTGTAAATAGTTTCTTCTTCAAACATCGCCTATACATAACATCAGAACAAACAATAAGTCATAAAATTTCAGGACAATTTGCTCATGTCTACCTCAAGTTGATGATGTAAACGTATCAAGTTTCATTTGAAAAGGGTTGAAACGTTATGATGAGTTGAGCATATGTGCAGCTGTGACAACCAAATATGCAAATAGATTCAATTTCTATATTCCATTGCTCTCTGCTACAAAGACACAACATAGTACATGCATTTTACCACATTAAAGGGGTCGGGCTACGAGTTATTTCAACATCAGCAGACATACAGAATGGCAAACGGACTGTCATTTTGTTTCTCTACGAATCTTATGTGTTTATGTCAAAGACACTATATGCTTCCCGAATCTTCGACACCTGATACATAAAATTTACGAAACAAAGAAAGTAACAACGTGACAAACGAAACAAATGGCCCAAAGTTTCGAGAAACTCATCGGTTTTATACGCTAATCCATTGTCCAACATTCACATCGTTCTACGCATGTACATCTCTATTGTATAGCATGGAAGGTCCCCTAATAACCTTGAGTAATTATGGTGGTTATATGAGGTGCAAGAAAGTCTAGAGTGATAGTCTTAAGTCATGTTGCCCTCAGAGAGTTCCAAGAGGGCCACCAGGCGGTCGCCAAAATTTGCAGTTGCACAAATCTCCAGATATGAGCCAATGCCTTATATATAGTGGGATTAAAGTGAACATTTATGGCAGATTTTAACCTATTTGACCAAGTTGTCATATTCCCTAGCGAGTTTGTCCGGAGTATTGCAAAATGCACTGTTTATTATGGAAATAGCAAAAATATTGACACAATTAGTAATATTTTATTTTTATTAATTGTTGATTAGAATATGAGTGTTAAATAATAGTGATTGAACGTAACGTACTTTAAATAATAAATAGACACAAAATGAATCAAATTAAGATCCAAATTGAGTACAATAAAGTGGGTGGGGTAATTTAACATGAAAAATTTAAAGCTTTACTTGTGTTGTAAATAATTACCTTGTAAAAATCCCGGTATAATGCCTTCTAATGGTCATGATGTACTCAAAAACTTGTATTTTACTGAGATGCAAGTGTATGGGCATATCATGAAGTCACTATATTTACTAAAGGACATCATAAGTAATTATTTACAACAAAATTACGGCTTTCTATTTCATGCTGAATTAACCCACTTCTTAATTTTGCATGCAGAACTCAATTTTGATCCTAATTCGGTCTTTTGTTGTTAATTACCGTTCTAAATAAACACAACTTGATCAGTATTATTTAAAACGAATCATTTTAATCAGAACAATTCATGAAAAATAAAATACAATTCACTATTTTAATATCTTGACCGTTTGAATAATAAATATTTTAAAACAGAACCATGACATATGTCGGATTAAATCGATATGAAATGAATATTTTGCGGCATATTGGTGGCTAGCTTGGATTTCTTCGAGAGCACCATGATTTGCGATTATAAACCTCGATTTTCTTGCACCTCAGATAAGAGACACTTGAAAACTACCAAGAAAATATGGATGGAAAATTTCTGGAAAGTGTGCCCAGCTGTCATATTAGGCAGGGCTGCGTGAAAAAGGGACGGGACCATAAAATCAAAGTTTCCAGATGAAGAATGACACATGCTTCATGCCCAAAGATTGAGATACATTATCCATAATCATTTCCGATGTGTCGCACCTGTGACAAAAGCCACTCTGGGTGAATATGAAACGCATGAGCCTTGCATTCATAGCAGAGTGGAGCTCGCGATACATTTCCATGCATTCTAGTTTATACACGGCCATGACACTTCCGTGACACTAACGGTTTCACTGACAGTTAATTTTGTGATTTTGTGACTATGCAATCAAATGATACATGAGAAACGCAAACCGAGAATCGTTCTGCCAATCAGAAGCCGGGCGTTTCCAATGAGTGGACCGATTACGGAAAAACAAAAAATACCCATGCCTTCTTTTATTTCCTTGCAATAGATAAATGCTTTAAAATGATAAAAAATTAGATATGGCTACACAGTTTTCATGTTTGCAGCAAATTATAACTTTATAATACGATACGAGAACACATATATACCTGTTTAAAATTAATACGCCTAAAGTGCTAAACTAAGACATTATTATGAAAATCAGCTACATCACTTTTTTGTTTTATATCTTATTTGATTATATATTATGTTACTATATAAATCCTATGGTAGAGCGTCGGTCTACGGATCGCGGGGTTGCGAGTTCGATCCTCGGGCGGGGCGTGTGTTCTCCGTGACTATTTGATAAACGACACTGTGTCTGAAATCATTAGTCCTCCACCTCTGATTCATGTGGGGAAGTTGGCAGTTACTTGTGGAGAACAGGTTTGTACTGGTACAGAATCCAGGAACACTGGTTAGGTTAACTGCCCGCCGTTACATAACTGAAATACTGTTGAAAAATGGCGTTAAACCCAAAACAAACAAACAAATATAAATCCTATAGACACACACTTTTGAACGAAAGATAAAAGATCTTTCACCAATAATAAACACATAACCAATATATTAATTTACCTGCGTCAAATTTGATTACGAAAATAACTTAAAAAGTGCAAAAATAAGCTTTAAACGATACATTTTCCTCCTATCTTAACTGTCTTATTCATCACTGTAATGCCCATGTACTTACATACTTATATACGAAAAATAACTTCTCTAATAACGAAAAATAGCCTTTATTTGTCATTTTCGAGTATGTTTTCTACCAATTTGATCGGCACATTTACTTTATGTTACTTAAACATAACTTTGCTTAAAACGCCAAAATCAAACTACGAAAAGTAACGATGTTAAGTGCGAAGGTATGTCATGCATTTTTGTTAACCATTAAGTGTCTAAAAATACCTTCCCTCAATTAAAAGACATTGTCATTATCATTTATAATTGATGAAATAATTTGTTATTACTAGGTAATGTAAAATAATCAATAATTAATAATTAAATTAATATAAATGGACTACTGTGCCCGATCTAGAAAGTTTATGAATTTCAGTTATCTGTTAATATCAAACATAAATTTCTAGCATATTTTATAAAAAGGAATCAGACATACATGTGCAATATAGTGTTACTGTAATATATCGTACCCTATCGTTCCTAATTTTCTTTTTATTGCTACTTTCGAACATGTTATCACCCTTGATTGGAATATCACACCTTTATAAATTGCATGTTGATGTACCGCACGTGTAATTTAGCAATTATGTGACAACTTGGTCTATTATCTTCGGTGATGGCAGTCATTACAAGTGGATTTTAAGGAACTTTTCTTTATATATTTTGAGAATATGCAAGTAATATAGTCCATTTTATAGTTACTAGTATATGATTAGTAGTTGAGAAAATTTAGAGAAAACATAATTAAATTTGCATCTAATGATAAGCAGAGCATTGCAAGATTTCGCACGTGATTCGTTGTACGATTTTGACGCTATATTTGATTCTTATTTCATCATTTTAAACCACAATCATAATTAACATACAGGCAATATGCAAACAGTATCTTAAATTTGCCATAAAAATAACAAAGATAGATAAATTGTTTGTTTTTGGTTTCAACGCCGTTTTCACGGCAGTATAAGTGCAAATATTCTGCGCAAGTAACTGACAACTTTCACACATGAATCAGAGGTGGAGGGCGAACAATTTCAGACACAATGTTAAATCGTCACGGAGAACATACGCCTCGCACAAGGATCAAACTCACGTACATCTGCGCTCTTCTTATTGAGCTAAGTGAGTTGGGTTTTACGGCGAATCGACACAAAATGGTCATATATTGAGCTAAGTAGGCTGGCTAAAGATTCATCAATGCTCTGGTTGGATGTTTAATACATTTTCCAACAGTTAGATAGAAAAATCTGTTCTTCACATATATAATCCTTGAAACCGGGTCTTACAGCGTGTTACTGATATAACTCATATGTCTTCTACATTTTTCAATTCCGTATGCTCTAAGGTGTATGAGCAAAGATGATCCGAATAATTACCGCGCCATTACATTAACGTCAACTGTGTTGAAATTGTATGAATTGGTTGTATTAGATAGATCGAAGGCAACTATCATTTCAACATTTAACATTCAACAAGGGGGCTTTTAAAAACAACTAGGGTGCTTAATGACATCTTTTACATTAAGCGAAACTATTCTATACAATAAGGAATATTCGAACAACCTTTCAGTTTGTTGTCTGGACGCCAGATAGGCGTTTGATAGGGTATGGAATCAAGCAATCTTATTTATGTTATGTGAACTTAACATCGGTTCCAAAACATTTTAGCCTTCGTCCAATTATATTCTAGTATGACAAGCTGCGTAGGAAATTAACAATTTGTCTCAGACTGGATTACTGTTCAACCAGGTACGCGCCAAGTCGGCAAGTATTCACCTTACTTCGAACATGGATATAGTTTCACCTACCGCAGCTGACGATATGATTCTTGTATCATATTCGCAAGCAGGTCTTAAAATCATGCTTGACATATGCCTCAGGTACTTCCAGAAATGGCGGTATGAATAGAACTATGATACATGTGCAGTAGTCGTATTTAATGACAATCAACAAGAAAATGTTAACCAAAAAGAGTGGATGTTTGGTGGCCATCGGATATCAGAACTACAGAAATATATTTATCTTGGCATTAACACTAATAAGAACTTTAGCATGAAACAAACTAAGTTTGATGCGGGCGTAAAACTACGTAGAACATTATTAAGTATATTTAACAGCGGCATTCATCCTTATGGGTTAAATCCTACTTCTACACAATATTCTTAAACCGTTTTCATGTGACTTGGCTGTAGCTAAGAAGGCATATTTATTGCTTCTGCAGTCTAGAAATGAACTTGGTATTATATTTGTTAAAATGGGTGTGTTTCACACAATCTACTCTATATCTGGGACTGCAGGAAAATTAATGAAGGGCAATGGTCTTGCAGAACTTGAAATAGAATCAGAAATGTGTGCTAGTGGTTCACTTGATAAAAGTTTTACCAGATAAACACTAATGACATTGATGAATATTGATCAAATTGCAGAAAAGCTACTCCAAAGTTATGGTTTTAGTGTATCTATGTCCTTTGTAACGGCATCGAGAAATGCTGTAGATATTACTATAGAAGAGACAATTAACAGACACACAAAGTCTGAGGGTCGCATAATTGGTTTCAGTAGCAACTACGCTGCATACGTCTGCTGGTACATGACCCGTCATTACAGAGCGCCATGTATGTTGAAGCAACACTTCATAATGCAGACATGAATAGAGAAGACTTCTCCGAACACAAAGAAGTATAACCTGCTCAGATACATAGGAGTGAAGGAGACGTAAACAACGTTATGATGGCACAGAATCCTTCACGAACCTATTTCAAGCTGAAAAAAACAAACTAATATGAGCTTAATTGTACTCCTGCGAAAGCAGAAGTCGCACATGACCTTAAGGCAACTGAAATAGGTGAAAAAACAACGGATGAATTTATCAATAGAAGATTGATCGGAAAATCAGTTCTATTTGACATGGTGAAAGGCAACAAGAGACGCCTTTTAAATGCTCATAAGATCTTTAAAAGCAAAGGAGAAAGAATCTGCTCAATTTTGCCTGCAATACACAAGCCTGACCGGTTGACACAACAAGTGCTTTTGTTTGCACAGGGAAAGTAGAAATGTTCAAATTAGTAGAGAAAAACCACGGGTATGTTGCAACATAAGCGGAAGTAAGTCATACACATCACTGTTCTAATGACCTCGAAACTATTATCTGTGCAGTCTATAAATACAAAGACTTCAATAACATCTACAAACTTATGCATGACATATTTCTTGAAAAGTACGTACTGGCAATGTCCTGAGTACATGTAATGATTTAGACATGAATCTATTGCCAATGTGCCTTTTGCCGCTTAAAATGCACATGAAACGTGTGAACTATCAATTGTTCATTTAGATTCATATTCATGAGAACTACCCAATTCTACCTAAAGGAGACGAAAGTGGATGGAAATTTGAATCAGATGATTTGTTCGAATATGACTGGTGTTCTGATAGTAACTCAAGAACTAGCTGAAATTGTTTGTGACACATCAGGAACATGCGACTCTGATGACTCTGATGATGACTATGAAGAAGTAGAGCTGACCAATATTATTGACACCATAATACACGAATAAATAATGCTACAATTAATTGGTTCTCATTTCTGATTCATGTGAATTGATTTGGGTAAGCAGATAAATAGTTGTAAGCATGAATTTTTAGTTATTAAAATGCATATTTTGTAACGTATCGTAAGGAAGGTTACAATGTCAGGGCATTGCTACATGCATTTTTATATAAAACTGTGCAAACTTGATAAGATACTTGCATAATCTAAAAAGGAAAATAGGTAAGGGTAGATTTCTCGGAGGCACGGAACACTAAAACACAACATCAGAGCGACGCAACTGCAAAGTAGGCCCACAACAAAAAGAAGTTTTAACGGAAAAAGTCTAACCCTAACCCTAAGTCTAAACATAATTATATGGATTACATAAACAATCTATTGACTGAGAAATGAAAAGTCTTATCGTAAATATTAGTAACCTATATAATAATGGTAACGTACTTGTTCTTAAAACTGCTGAACGATAAATTCTTAAATAATATGTATATGAAAATACTATATTTTAGACATATTAGATTATTTTCTGACAAATGAACCTATTGAAATAATTGATATGAGCATTATATAAAACAAATGGTAAGGTAAATTACAAAATAAAATGATCGATTTTGAGAGAACAAAACTAAGCGGGGAACATTAACAACAACATACTTTGGATATCACTGAACACATTTGCACATTCAGTTTTATCATTTATTAAATAATTGTAAAGTTAACGTAAATAACATGCTGTAATTCATAGAGAACCCGCTTGCCAAATGGCAAAATTCAGAAATATGATTTACAGACAAGGGGCTTCAAAAGTAATGGGGTCTACAAAAATCCCTAGAGGGGTTGTGGGATTTCACCTTCCAGCTCTATGCCTAAAAATAACACAGTGGGGCACAGCCTCGGAACGGTCAGTAGCAAAACCACCACTGGGGAGCTTAAACCGGTTTATGGTGCACCTTATCTCATTCTTACCCCCAACAAGTTCCAAAGTCACAGGACAGTGTAAATAAAAGTTATCCCCGACAGATGAAACCCTAACATACGCAAAGGCAACAGAAGGAATGTAATGTAAAACACAAAAATGCTGTTATATACATTTTTGTATATATGCAATCCAATAGAACCTAAAACGCATGTACTCAATGCCTTTGCAGAAGACAGAGCAACAAGGGAAACACCCTTATGGGCCCGACAAAACAGGCTAGAAGAGGAAATCAAAATAGCTCAGTCCTGGTGGAACTTAAGAACTACTTATCATAGAGTCCTCCACCTGTTCCGTCAGAGACAATCAAAGAGGAAAGCGTAGCGTCCAACTGTAAAAGGGCTTAATACCAAGCATGCGGTGTGTCTCAAAACAGTTGAATCATAACCTATTTTAATAAAACGTTTAATGACTACTAAATACAATTGGAAAATTGCCATGACCCAAAATCGTACGGGGTTTGTAAACAACATCCCCATGAAAACGGGTTTTGATATATCTTTTTCGCAAAAGCGCCTTTAAATTGCTATTGTATTTTAAAACCAATCTGAGTTACGAAAGTAAAATTTAGCAAAGTATTTACGTAATTTATAATAACGGTAGCCCTGTTGAAGAAGCTTATTTGTAATATATTGGTTACGTGCATTGAAATTCTCAACATGACTACATGCTCTTGCAAACTGAATTAACCGAGAAATATATATCCCATAAGATGTAGCCTGTTGTACATCCCAATCCAAATGGGGTAAATTTACAATACTGAAATTAAAATCATCACTCTTGTCACAAATTTTGGTATGTATAAAATTGTCGTAAATAGAGAGATGTAAATCTAGAATGGAAACAGTAGTATCCAAGTTGTTAGTTTTGTTTAACTGCGGCTCCCGGGATAAATAGTATCCAACAATTGTGCAAAAAACCGGATTATCCATATTAAGTATATCATCTGAATAGCGTGATATACTGTTAAATGCAGGAATAATGTCTGCCTGTGCATCTGGTGAAAGGCCCAACATAAAATCTCTTTCATAACAATATAAAAACAGATCTGCGACAAGTGGTGCAAAATTTGTTCCCATGGGAATACCAATTACTTGTCTGAAAACTGCATTCCCAAACCTGACGTAAATATTGTTCAATAAAAAGAAAAGGGCTCTACAAACTTCGTCAAAGGTCTACATAGTATAACTCTTTAAAATGCAACTAACAAAAAGTGCTTTATCGAAATTGAGTGCGAGAAAAGTAGAATTTTCCCTGTCAAACGTCTTTTGAATTCGGGCAGTTAGTTTTTCATTTATTAAGTTATGTGATAAAGTCGTATACAAAGTAGAAAAATCGTATGTACTGACTGAAGACACCTTGTAATTATTAGTCCATATTTATCCAGGATTTGGAGTTTTTTACCGACCAAATAAGTTGTTACCACAGTTTTCGTATTCTTTGTCACAAAATCTTTTCACGGGGGCTTTTACAGCACTAAAGCATGATTGTAATAAGTTGGAAATATTTGTGGTGGTACAAGAGCAAGAGCTAGAATTAGTTACAAAACGAGTTATATATGGTTGTTTATTTCATTTTGGTATCCAGTACATTGTAGGAAGTTTATTTTGCTGGTCATCTATACGAACTTTCAAATTGGAAACTTAAGTGATGTGATCATATGTAGTTCAACAGAAGTACACAGTGTATAAGCTTAAGTACTATTTAGTTCATTTCGTAAAACATTTATATAATGTTGGCGTCAAAAGATGATACTATTGTGATACTGCTGGAACTAAAACATAATAAAAATGAAATTCTTGGATTTCTTTTCTCAGATATCTTACAGTGAACTTATGTTTAGATGGAAAGGGGTGCTCATTTGTTTTATAAAATTTAATACGGGAATCGACAATATTAGCGATATTGTTTACATTCCAGGAAGTCTGAGTATTTGTATATACATCTAGGACTGAAACAATTTTATTGTAATTGAACATAGGAACTTCGGAACTTCAGAGTTTTTGAAATATTTAGGCCCAGAATCAATGTCAGGTTTATCCCGTAATACACTAAGTAAATCGATGAAGTCAATACCTTTATTCATAAAACAGATCTTATGGAAATGTCTTTCATGGTCAGATTGAGTGTAGATATGTGGACAGCCCGCCCGCTTAGCTCAGTAGGTAAGAGCGTTGGTCTACGGATCGCGGGGTCGCGAGTTCGATCCTCGGGCGGGGCGTATGTTCTCCGTGACTATTTGATAAACGACATTGTGTCTGAAATCATTAGTCCTCCACCTCTGATAATTCATGTGGGGAAGTTGGCAGTTACTTGCGGAGAACAGGTTTGTACTGGTACAGAACCCAGGAACACTGGTTAGGTTAACTGCCCGCCGTTACATGACTGAAATACTGTTGAAAAACGGCGTTAAACCCAAAACAAAACAAACAAAAGATATGTGGACGGAGAATATGTTGTGTATAACTTTGAATAATATATGATCGAGTGTCTACCAGAGTTTGAAAGAAGTAAATTAAGGTCTGCAACAGACATATTGACTTTAGATTTGCGCTTAATATTACCATTGCGTCTTATTCCAAGAGATCTAGATTTATGTTTTCTAATGTTTAAAATAGAACATATATCAATATCAGGGTTTTTAGAGATATTACCTTCTTGATATATATATATATATATATTATCATTTAAGCCCAACGGAAACGGTGACTGTAAATCTTTGATCCATATGAATTCTGCTAAATGATTGGCTTTAATTTTAAAACTAGAGGTGGAATTGATATTATATACGAGTTGTTCTACTGGCTGAAATTGTTACCTGATCAAAAGTATGGCCAGGTTTACGGAAATGTTGGTATAAAAAGGCAGTAAACTTGTTTCGACTATGTATTTTGTACGAATGTTCGCGGAAACGAATTTTCAAAGATCGCCAAGTTTGGCCATCATATTGAATACCACAACTGGGTGCGTTTCACGTCAGTAAATAAATCATGTGGGATATATTTCAATCATGTCAGAATTTAGTTTTACAATAAGAGTTCTTCCATTAACATTTGAAGTGATACTGCGCTAAGGCAGTGTTTTATGCTCTGTGAAGAATATTGATAAATATAGTATTTAGAGACATACAGAGACCGTGAAAAGTGAATAAAAAGTGATTGAGACGGACTAAAACGGAATAATTCTTCAAGGCATTGTCTTACTTTGTTGAATTATCATAAACAAAGATAATAAACATGAATTAAAATAAGGACACGTTATTGTAACAGCTATCGGACAATCAGGATAGTCACGCACATGATATACCGTATAGAGGGTTAATTCTGTGGGTTTTTATTTCTGCTAAATCTGCGGGTCGAGGCTGTCACGCAAAAATAAATTCCGCACATTTAAACCATCAGCAGAAATTTTTGACGCAGAAATAAACTTTGATTTTTCGCTTAATATAACGACCCGTTATCTTTATCTCCCGAGTTTTATTTTCGTCTGCTGTCAAGTTATTCACACCGTATTGATTGTGGTTGATTGCTTTTGTTATTGTATCAATCTATTGTCCACGAATGAATGGTTTTAATTCAACGTCAATTAGTGAGGCGTGACTTATCCGCAATCCTCGGTGTTTACCGCAGTATTGTTATGAGCTAAAAGTACAGACACGCCTCGATGCTTAAAGTTGATCTATATCGTCTTTACAAGTGTATATCACAAAACACTCCAGGTTTATGAAAAGTTAAACAAACTAATTAATGTGTGTTTAACTGTTGTAACTGAATGGACTGTGAACGGACTATGTACTAGATTTTGCATTTGTATATATTTGTAAATAAATCGTAAATTTTTCTTCCAGAAGTATTACATTTTATGAAAATGTCTTTCAAAATGAATTACCGGTACTAGACCTACAGTATTTATTTTTAACTCTGAGGTTTGATCATGCACGGTAATGAAAAGAAATCAGATTTAAACATAAATCAGCTGCGCCAACCGCTCTGTCCAAGATTCCGACCTAGATAATGCTACCAAGACATAACTGACGAGAACGATATGCATTTGAGTCGTAGTAAATGCGGTAGCTATTTCCATGCACAGAATTTACTTCCAGTTTATGCAAACGGCAAAAATTAATTCCTGCTTTTCTCGAAGTTGCAGAAATAAAAACCGCAGAAATATACCAGGCCCATTTTAGGACAAAACCGAAGATTTTTTTGCCCGCAGAATTAACCCGCTATACGGTAACTTTGGTGTTTCTGAAAGAGACCGAAATATTTGGTAGCCGTAATCCTTCTAATGGCTGAATGGCTTTCTCATGTTGAACTTTATAAAACTATTGGGAAGAGAATTGATGCCTCTCATATCAAAGGTTTAAAACGGGGGCGTAGGATGTGGCGTGTAAACACGGACAACACGGAGTTCAATGTCTAACTCATGTCCGAAGGGGTACCTTTAAGGGACAAAACTATAAAGGTCTTAAACACTAACCCAGATCGTCTGGACGGCGATAATTCAACTAAAATACGGATAAATACTTATCTGTAGATGACAGCTTATTTTTCATAACTCTTAAATTACTGGGACTTGAAATAATTTCACATTTTTGCGAAAAGCCAAGAGTAAGCGATAAACTGACCTATTGCGAAACGGGAGATCGCATAATTATTGTAAAAACTGTTACCCTCAAGGATCCTCTACCTTTATGGTATTTGGAAAATTCAATGGCCGTGTTCAACATTTTGGCCAGAATAAAACTGACAATAGCCCAAAGAAATGTACAAAATGTTTACAGGAGGGACATGTGTTCGCGGCGTGCCCAAACGACTGGATATGTACGCAGTGTAATACAAGCGGACATAAGAAAGCTGAGCCCTGTCAGCGATTTGGAAACGGATTCAGAGGAATTGGAGTCAACACCCAAAACCAAAACTCAGCCGTTAAACACCGTAAATCAAACATCAAAGCCGTAATGTCCTCTTCCGATATCAACACCCGCCAGTGATAGCACGAAAATCACGGGTAAAGTAACATTCTCTGCAGACACAACAGTTAACTTAGATCTCTAGTTGTACTATTGAATAAGTTTATTACCTTATTTACCTTATTGTTTGTAAAGTTTGTCAGTAATTAAGTTTTAAAGCCTTCTTAAGAAATATAGCATTTATTTCAAGATATCTAAAAATATTTTGTTGTTGTCGAACGATCTGGAGGCATGCTGCTTTAATGATATGTTCTTTAGATTTTAGTTGTACTATTAAATAAGTTTAATACACTTATGGTCCCACAAATGAAACAAAAACATGTTTAGACTACTGGTCGTAATACTAAATAACATATTTGTAAGTAGTATTACTAAATTAGAAGTTAAATCAAACGTCACAACACTGCATAACGTGTTTATTAGACTACTAGTAAGTATTGTAATACTGAATTATAGGTTTACTGGTCGTACTTATAAATAACGAGTTTATAGACTACCGGTAATGTGTAAATTATTTCATACTTTTGTAAACGTAAATACATGTACTATTGCTTTTCTTTTATCAAAAGAAATATAAAGACGTGTGTTGTTTACAAATAATAAGCAAGCAATACATGCACGCACAAGATTTCTATTTCGTTTCGTGGAATTTGCGCAACATACTTCTAACTTGCTATTTAAAGATGTGTATAGCTACCAAGTTTACGACATTTATTGTTTATTTGCACGTATCTTATTTACAATGTACATTCCCTGTGACTTAAATGACGATAAACAAATTATGACTTTTAATAAATTATACGGTTACGCGCTTCATATACTAAATATGTCTTTGACTAAAATATGCGTGCTGCATAGTTCCTTTTCAAGATGTTGCTTGTAATAAACCTTTACACATGGCTCTCGCTTTTTTTCTGCTAACTGCTGGAGATTTTCACGTGGGTCCACTTTTATTTATGCACGTTCGCATTATGTCAGTAACTCAAAAACACTGTGTTTAAGATTACTTCTATTGAAGTTTTAATGAAGAGATAAGAGACTAGATTTGTTTCTGAATTTTTATTTAATCCCGACGTATGTTCCAACATTAAATAGTCTGGAAACATGGCCTTTTCTCAATTTTAAATACAAAATGTAACTGTTAAACATTTTGTCTATACATTGAGTTTAATTCTGTATAATATGTCGATGTTTATTCAGAATATGTATACCACAGAACAGCGAATTCTTCATTATCTCTCTCTCTTCTTGCAGAAGTTCCTGCACAGCAGTGTTCAGGTGGTTTCCTTCATGCAGTATCATTTTGTAGGAGTCGTCTGAGATCATGTCTAGTGTAAACTTATCTAGATCTGAAACCTAAAGGCAGCTAACAGGTACATCTTTATACCGAATCGTTCTCATCATAGCAACTTATATCTTGCGCAGCCCTCATATCTGTACCGTAATTAATGTTCTTACTCAGCAACATAACACTGTTTTGGACATACATGTATTAAGTTAATCCATTATTTGTATGATATGATAATCTCAAACATCTAAATCTGGCTTCTATCACTTCCATTCATGTCAATACTGTTTCAGACAGAACAATTAATGAGTTCAGTTGGTCTAGGAAAAGGTAATCAATAACCAAGTTAAACTGTCGTCATAATTGTTAGGATTAAGCAAGGATGAGCAATTATGATTTACCTATCAATGTTTGCCAACTGGCAAGTCCTACTTGTCTGTGAAGTGGTAAAACAGCTTGCTGTGGACAAAACAGTTCTCCGGTATATTTACTGGGATCTGTTTTGGGGTATTTACGAGTCAACTCAATTGTGCCAAATATGTTTAAAGATATTTCTTTATATTTATAGCAGCACAACGAAGAACGTGTCGTGTGTTTCCCATTACAAAAACGAAAATATATGAAGTAAGATACTGAGGTTTTGTAGAAAAAGTGTAAAAGCGAACATTTATCGCGGTATGTTTAAATCTCTTCTCTACATATTGCTTTTGTACTGACATCACTCTTAGAAATAATGTTTACTCTGAATATTGTCAAAGTTTTTAATCCACAAAACACAATAAGCAATGAGTTATACACATTCAGATGTGACACGGTCAAAACATTAACAAACAGATAGTTCTCACATGACTAGCAATGCACAAATCACCACAACGTTACTATGTTGACGTCAAGTTGACGTGATACTAGTGCCATGTACGAATTAGAAATAGCACTTTCAAAATATTCTACGTAGTATCAATTTAAAACGGAATCTGTCACATTGCAAAACTGTCTTGATTAATTTACAGACATATTGAGAAGGTCATTCACTTTGCAGAATAATTCGCAATCATTTTCGCCCAAATTGAACAATAACGCAAAATGTATTACCATTTCCGGTCATGGTGTGTAAAGAAAGGAGCGTGGCGACCTATCATTTGGGGTCATGCATACGCGAAGAAGCTGTTGTATCATATTTATCTAAATGTTACTACAAAGACAAATTAGAATCGAAAAAATGTATAGCAAAACCGTGTTTAAACACTATTTACACATTGGGCGGTTATACGTCTTTCAAAATAATTGTGCATGGTGCATTTTACATTCTTTTGGATATTTTTTCTGCAGAGTTATGGGACTTTTTATGGGAATAGTTTGTTTTTTGTTACTGTACTATATATATATATATATATATATATATATATATATATATATATATATATATATTGCATATGCAATCTTGTGCGCGCCTAATCTCTCGAACTCTTGCACACAATTTAATGAAACTTCACATAAGTGATCAGTACAAAGCTTGGTTGTGCAAAGTGTATGCTACTTTCTTTCAGATATATAATCTAAAGAGTCATTATACATTTTTATTGTATATAGAGTCTATGTACATTCAGTCCACTTAATTATGCAATCTTGTTTGCGTCACATTGCAATGTACTATATCAGTGCGTGTGGGAGGTGTATTCATCACCTTCAGTGATACCTCCAGTTATATTCTACTTGTCTATATGGAAGAGCGTGATTTGATCCTCTTGTGTAAGTAAAGCTGATCACTGTTGATATTTCAACCATTTTACTTAGAATGCAAGTCGTCTTTATGCTATAAGAAAACGATGAATTTCTGAAAATAAGTGAAAATATGCCAACTTTCTCAACTAACTGATTCCATAGCAGTACTGGATTACACGAATTAGTGTTGAACTCTAACATCTTAACGCGCAAAATGAATCAGTGTCATTTCCCTTGGGAATTGTATGGCATTACTTTATTGTGTCAACGACTAGTATTCTATCATAAAACTGCTGTTATTGTCACTTTTCAGGGTGTTTTAGCAGGAGAGGAAACCTTTTTTAACAGAGAGATTCTAGCGCTCACGTGCTATCTAAACACCATTTGGAGAGTCTCATCTTAAGCATATTTTAATCTTGGAGAATCATTTTCCTCATTCACGTACGATATATATTTAAGCTCACCTGAACACAATGTGCTCGGGATGAGCTGTTGTGATCGCTCACCGTCCGTCTGTCCACACTTTCCTATAATCTCCTAAACCACCAGGCCAATTTTGTTGAAACATCATATGGATATTCCTTGGATGGCCTTCTTTAAGAAAACATCTATAGAATTGACTTTCCTATAGAACTCTGGTTGCCATGGAAATTAAAACGAAAAACTTTAATAATTTTATTGTCCAACACAAAAGGGCCTAGGGCCTTGATATTTAGCATGTAGCATCATTTAGTGGTCCTTTACTAAGACTGTTTAAATTAGTGCTCTAGGATCAAATATAGATCCGCCCTCTGGGACACATGGTTTATATAAATTTATACATGTATAGGCAAAAATTCGAAAATACGTTTTGTAAAAGAACACACTTCCTAGTGCTTTGATATTTGTTATGTAGTATCGTATAGTAGTCCTTCAATGAAATTGTCCAACATATGCCCTTTGGGTTACAACTGTTCCCGCCCCATGGGGCACATGATTTAAATAGATTTATATAAAGAAAAAACTTTTTAAAAGTCTGTTTTAAACCATAAGGCTCAGAGCTTGTTCAAATCATGACACCGGGGTCAACATATGCGAACCCTGGGTTCCCTTGTTTTACATTGACTTGTTTAAGAAAAATCTTCACAAATCTTCTTATCCAGAACCTGAAGGCCCAGACATAAGATATTTGGTATTTAGTTTTGTCTAGTAGTCAACTGTCAAGTCTGTTCAAATCACGACCCTGGGGTCAAAATTAATTGTGCCCGTGATCAGAAGTTTCTACATGGACTTGTATGTGGATAATCTTTTTAAAAAATCTTGTTGAAAAAATAAGAGCCAGATCTTAGATATTTGGTATGTGGCATGCTCTAGTGTTTCTCTACCAAGAGTTTTCAAATCATGACCCTGGCGTCAATATAGGCCACGTCCATAATAGACACTTATTTTACATACACTTATAAGGTTTTGAAGCAATAGTAAAGAAATTTGGACCACAAAGAAAATGTTTGATATAGATTTCAATAATCATCTTGAATAGTCTTAATTATGACCTACTGGCTAACCTTCTTGCTTTTGAAGTAACAACATATTGCACAACATACATTTGCACAACCCGTCTATTTTTGATACAAATTTCAATACCCAATCAGAAAAGTATTTTTCTTGATATACTGACTCTGTCCTGTTGTCGAAGGTAAGCATAGAAATATGGACCACCTGTATAATTTTTGATACAGATTTTTGTACTCGTGTCTTGAAAAGTCGTAATATTGACCTACTGACTTACAGCTAGAGCAAAGAGATTTGGACCACCTGTATATCTTTTTAACAGATTTTAGTAGTTATCTTGAATGAATTTTAACATGGCAAGCCTTTTCTCATCATTTTAAAAGGCCACCAACACCAGTGGAATTGGGAAAATGATCGTAGAAATGTCTCTTAATCAGTGCAATATTTTTCACTATAAAGCTACCACACGTGCAGTCTCAATGCCAAATTGTATCTTTTTCCCAATGCTGAACTTCAGATACATCTAAGTTTTGTGTTTCTGACTGCTGCAGTATGTGTTATTGACTGTTCATGGATGTGTTACTGACTGTTTGTGTAAGTAACTGTTGCAGTTTGTGTTATTGAATGTTTTTGTTATTGACTTCCTTTATTTTGCGGTATTGACTGCTGCAGCTTGTGTTATTGACTGCTGCAGGTTTTGTAATTGACTGTCTTTGTTATTTACTGTTGCCGTTTGTGTTATTGACTGCGGCAGTTAGGTAAATGACTGTTACAGTTTGTGAGATTGGCTGTTTCAGTCTGTGTTATTAAGTGTTTCAGATTGAGGTATTGACTGTTTGTGTTATTAACTATTGCAGTTTGTGTCTTTGATTGTTTGTGTTAATGATTGCTGCAGTTTGTGTTATTTACTATTAGAGATTGTTTTATTGCCTGTTTTAGAGTGTTTTATTCACTACTGCAACTTGTGTTATCGGCTGCTGAAGTTTTTGCTTGTCAGGATACGAGTTATATGACCCAGGGAAGTGCCTACGCCTTTACTATCTTGAACAAGGAAATGGGTCCTATCCCTAAGGTGACTATGTCTTAGACTAGCTGACAAGCGAAATAGAATGTCCTTTGTTAAAACGTAGAGCTGGTGAGACCAAATATCTCATATATATAGAATTTTCCTCTGGCTACCTTGCCTAAATGATTAGTGTACCAATGATTCGTAAATGATTTCAATTATGAGCTCGATAATTTCAGGGATCAGGCTAATCACTAAATGTATCAAACTAACAATCTTCAATTAACAATAATTTGCTCAAATTCCTATAGGCTGGAGACTCTATACTTGACTGTTTAAGTTCCCGTCAGACAATAGAGAGTTATTCGATTACTTGTATGTATAATATGATTAAATTTTATGCGAAACACTATCAATAAGTATAAGAATAATGAAGTTTTGTATGGCTAATAATTTTAACTTAATACATTGAATTAAAACTGGAAGTATGAAGTTATCAACTGATTTTGAGAAGCATTGAGATTTCGTTCAAACTTTAACTTCTACGGCATGTGTGTGTCCCCAGGCGGTATTGGTTATACTAGATGGGCCTTTTTGTCGTATGAAGTGAAGTTTTGAACGTCCGAAGATGTGATATCACGAAAGTCAAATGTGTCACTCGATGTGTCTTCTTCAACCGCTGGATACCGAATGCCCTCTCTGTCATTCATCTACCTATTTATACCTCAGCAGACGTGCTATTTTTAGAACTTGTTTCTGATTGGTCCAAATTTAAACATAGCGTTTTACAACGAGTACTTGCTCTATCAAATATCTGGTTCTCTTTAACTTTTGTATATGACATAATGTGTGATGCTGGGATCCAGCTAACCACATAATAAACCCATATCAGCCACAAATGACCCATCTTCTATTATTTACAGCGATTCAACAATAATTATAGCAATGACAACCTGAAAAGGGAGTCAAGCACTATCTGTGCTTATGTGTTACATTATCAATATATTATATATGCAAATTATTCTGACAGTGCTATTCACTGCTGCAGTCTGTGTTATTGTCTGTTTCAGTTTGTGACTGCCGCAGTCTGTATTATTAACTGTTTCGGTTTGTGTTATTGACTTCTTGTTTTATTACCTAATGCAGTTTATGTTATAGACTGCTGCAGTCTGTGTTACTTTGTGTTTCAGGTTGTGTCATTGGCTGCAGCAGTCTGTTCTATTAACTGTTCAGTTTGTGTTATTGACTGTTTATGTCATTAATTGTTGCAGTTTTTGTTATTGACTGTTTGTGTTATAAACTGTTGCAGTTTTTGTTATTGACTGTTTCACTTTGTGTTATTGACCGTTTGTGTTATTAACTATTGCAGTTTGTGCTATTAACTTCTGCAGTTTGTGTTATTGACAGTTTCAGCTTGTGTAATGGACTGTGTGTGTAATTGACTGTCGCAGTTTGTGTTATTAACAATTTCAGTTTGTGTTATTGGCTGTTGCAGTTTGTGTTATTGACACTTTGTGCGATTAAGTTTTGCAGTTTGTGTTTTAGACTGTTGCATTTTGTGTTATTGACTGTTATAGTTTGTGTTATCAATTGTTGCAGTTGGTGTTATTGGCTGTTACAGTTTGTATTATTTAACAAATAATAAGTTTCCAAGCGTGGTTTATCGTAGAATAACCCATGTTTTGTGTTTTTATGCGTAAAATATATCAGGAAGGCCGTAGGCCTAAGTGATATGTTGTTTCGCCAAAGAAAGAACAACTCGGGTTTGTCTACGATAAATTACACTTGCGAACATGTTATTTCGATTCTAAGACGATATACTAGTATCAACAGTTTTAGAAGAAACGGTAAGTACTTTTTACGATATGAACTTTACTTCGTGCTACGCATCTGGATCATTCTATACAAAGAGGATGACGTCACTACTTTGTAGTGTAAGAATGATTTTTACAGTTTATGTTATTGATTATTTCAGTTTGTGTTATTGACTGTTTGTGTTATTAGCTGCTGCAGTTTTTGTTATTGACTGTTTGTGTTATTAACTGCTGCAGTTTGTGTTTTTGACTGTCGCAGTTTTTGTTATTGACTGTGTCAGTTTATGTTGTTAGCTGCTGCAGTTTTGGTTATTGTGAACTGTAGCAGTTTGGGATATTGACTCTTGCAGTTTTGGTTATTGTTTACTGTTGTAGTTTATAGTTATTGTTAACTGTAGCAGTTTGTGTTATCAATTGTTGCAATCCGTGTTATTAACTTTGACAGTGTTGGTTTTTGTCATACATATTTACATTTTGATATGCGGAGAAAACGTTGTATAAAATTATGTTCATGTGATGATTACAAAATACTGGATAATAGCATTTTGTGTTAATTATTTTACAAGCCAATTAAATCTGACGGTAACAGCAGGTCTCATGCAATGAAAAAGATCCTCATCCTCTTTTTGATGTCAGTCTATGAGTGCCTTCTTCTTCTAGCGTCCTCACAAAGTCCAAGTTGTTTGTACACTTTTCTAACTGCAAATGTAATACATGATGTAAATAGTATATAGATGTAGATGTACAGAAGTAGTTTAAGAATACATTATTTATTTTGGTGCTTGCTGAATGATCAATATTGCATTGACTGTTGAAATCTTAATGTATTTAGAGCATTATATTTGCTGAAAACAACTTGATTTTGTACGTGCAAATTTATGCATTTTATCCTATAACTTTTTAGTTCACCTGAAGTGCTCAAGGTGCGGTACTGCGACCGGTCATTGTCCAGCGGCGTCAGTCGTGCATCAACATTTGCTTTGTTAACACTCAAGAGGCCGCAGTTTTCACCAAGTCTTTATGAAACTTGATGAGAATGTTTGCTAGATAATCTCTAGGTCAAATTTGAAAAATGTAGGTTAGTAGGCCAGATCAAAGGAAAATTTTGATAACACTCTAGAGTCCTCGGTTTAAGTTTGAAACGCATGAGAATTGGTAAGAATATATAACACCCAGGTCAATTTGTAATCTGAGTCATGTAGGGTCGAAACCTTGGTCAACTGCGCAAATTGATCAGAATATTTGTCTCCACGAAATATCAGATGGATTGAACATTGAGCTAGGTTGGGTCAAAAACAAGGTCACTAGGCCAAATTGAAAATTTCTATCCGATTCGTAAATAGATAGAACATATTATTATTCTTTCTGAAAATTTAGAGTTTGAAAAATGTATAACTGAGTCAAATTTCATACTTTTTTTTTGTCTATTCAGTAACTGTACATTGCATTGATAGATATTCAAGTTGCTGGACTCATTCACTATAACAAGATGTTGTTTTTCTTTTGTTTTGTTTTTTTTTTTTGCATGTAAGACTTGTACCTGAAGGTCAAGTTCTGTCATAAACTGACTTACGGGCCTCAATGTATCTGTAGTGTAAATACAGTTATTGCATCATCTTTTTGTAAATTTTTGAGTTAGAGGTAAATGTAAGATTTTACGCATAAAATACCTCTCATGTTTTTCTATATTTCATAACTTAAATTCCCATGTAAATATTATTAAATTCGGTTCAGTAATAAGAAAGTTGATATTTCATAAACTTCAGTAATTTATGTTTTTATCTCCAAAACCACTATAACGGGCCTTAAATTGTCAAATTCAATCCGCGCCAAAGTAGTCAGATTTCCCGGCAATATCGTGATTCCCGTGGAAATGCAAATAGTCAGAGTAGACGCATATGTCGTGAGTCCCATGAAATTTAGTATTTGGCGGGACATTACCCTACAAATAGACTGGACTAGATATGCCTAGGGCACACCACTTTCGACATTAGACGAATTTACGTCAAATTGATTTTTCTTGGTAGAAATTTATTCTCGATCGAGGTAAGAAATTTCTTTGTGAGATTTTTGTATAATTTTTGAATTACGATTTTTATTTAGTAAATTTTTGTTCATTCTACAGAATTTGGTAAACATTTACTTTTCCAGTGTGGGGAGTCACGTGACTTACAAAGGCAGATTACACGGAAAAGTATCCGATAATTTCTCCGATTCGTCAGGAAAATGAAGGTATTTCTATTGATAAACATTCGTTTTAGATGTTCTAATATATCCTATCATATGCCCCTTACCTTCCGATTTCCCCCGGTACCCATACTTTGTTCCCTTCACCTATATTTTCCGAGAACACTTGGGAAGTTTGAATACATTCGCAGTTTTTGGGATGACGGTATCCACGGACCGACACAATTTTGTCCAAAAAATACAAATTACTGAAGTAAATGACAGTAAAATCACATGAAAAGTTAACCAAATATGTAGTCCATCATAAACATGTAATGAACTGGCAAAAGACAAAGCTGCTAAAAAGTCAATGTCGAAATCTATGAAATGGCGCTGAACACGTACACAGTCTTCTAAGGCGCTGTGCACGTACAGGAACAACTATTCCTTTTTATACTATATAAATACTAAAGTTGACACAAGGCGTCTGCATTTAAACGTGTTTATACATATTTATAATAAACAGATTTGTAAATACTATTTAGTTAAGAAGTTCTTTTGCTGCGACTGTGCACTTCATTTTATGTTTAATGTTTTGGTACACTTTACGGAATGACATTCGTATAAATGATAAAGTGGTTGTAGATCTATTTGTAAGTACTATTTTTATAAATTGTATCTGTATTTCTATACATGCAAGATATATGTAAGCTTTAATTTGAGAAAAGTGATCACCATTGAAGTTTGTTTACGTTATATAATTATTGTGTTAAAGGATAAAATCGCATTTTCTGAAAGACAGAATCTACGAAAGTTTATGCATGAACGGCACTGAAGCAGACATGCTCTATTTGTCCGGATAATTTAATTCTGAACGTTCATGAAAGAACACGCAAATGAAAATAAAACGAAAACCTTTTTACAATGTATTTATAGGTTGACTGCATTTGTACCCCATTTTATTTCATAAACGCGGTATTTAGAGTAATATCAACGTTTAAGTTTGATGGCGCTACGAAGTCAAGTTACATACTGTTATATGACGCCTCGGAGACACTGACGTAGCTTCCTATAGGCACTTTAGACATCTGCCTACACGTTTTCTTCAAATATGAGTGAAAAAAAAACGAAACGAAAATGCCAAAAAATGCAATAAAAATACGAGGGTGTAGGGGATGATGGGAGTTACGTATATTTCCTAGTTTCTGTAAATTTAAATGAAACTCATGTTTTTATTTACATATTTTCAGAATGTTTGGTGATAAACAACGAACATTCAATGCAAAATGGCTGTCCGGGTACAAGTAGCTTCGTTCATCTATTGCAAAAGACGAAGTATATTGTGCTAACTGCGTTTTGTTTTGGCACATTGGTGGTAGGGAGAAAACCTTCATATCAGAGGTAACAGTGACAGATTCAGAGATTATTTTCCTGGCTCAAAAGACGTTATAAAGAATGCTGTTACCACGATGCGTCGGTCCTAGAGGGAAATTATGCAAGACTGCAAAAAAATGATTAGATCAACAAGAAAATATTTGAATCAACAAAGAATTCAGTACAAAGAAAAAGACACATACTAGGGGAAATAATAAAGGTCACTGCTGTTTGTACTGAACAGACAAAAGCAACACACGGCCATACGGAAGAGGGTAGTAACTTCATGACAATGTTAAACACATTTGTGCAGGATGATGATATTTTAAGAGAGCACTTGGGCAATGCACGGTATAGTTAAAAAAAAACAACAAAAAAAAAAACATCTACTGACAATGCACATATAGAGATCTAATTCAAAATACGCATCTCCTGACATTCAAAATGAGATAATAGGAATTTGCTATAATCAAACATTGCCATCATTGCTGACGAAGCAACTGACAAATCAACCAAGAAACAACTCTCGCTATGCGTTAGGATTCGGCCTACTGATGATAAATGTGCCTCTGTAAAGAGTTCCTATAGGAGTTTAAATTATCCGCAATATCTTGGATTTCTTGCAAGAATTGATCTAGGTATTTTACAGTTAAAAGCTCAATGCTATGATGAGGCATTAAACATAAAACATACTGTGGTGTGCAAACGCTTATAAAATCTTGAACGATCTTTACATGCAAATGTTATAAATTGCAAGGCTCATTGTTTGAATTTAGCCTTGGTACATAGCTCTAAAATCCCAAGTGTCGGAACCATTATGGCAACTGTGCAAGAAATACGCTTTCTGTTCGATTACTCAGCTAACGATCGGTAGCGTTTACCGAGGAATTGGCAAGGGACGCAGTTTCAAAGGACAAAATGGAGCAACGCACTAAAATGTAAACCTTTCTGAGACTCGGTGATCAAGTCGAGCTGATGCCATCTGCACGTACAAAAGCACGTTCCCAGTGGTAATCAAGGCTCTGGAAACACTGCGTGAAGATGGAGATGAGAAGGCAGACCAGTATCTTGCTGCAGTTCTTAGATTTGACTTTATCTCTTGTATCGGAAAATGTGTTGAGTGTCATCGTATCGCTGACGCGCCTTTTGTAGAAGGAAGATATGGACTTACTAAATGCCGTTACAGAGACAAAGTTCAAATACAAGTTCTCTCGAATTAGCGGAATGACTCTGCAGTGTGGCTTGCCCGAAACGAAAAGGCCATGGTCAGAGACTTCGACACTAAAATATCTAAACCAAGGCATGTTGGAAGACAAAATGCATAGAGACAACCATGATGCAGAATCTGTCTTGGATTAATAGCAGTTTACGGTATACAATGTATTTGTCGGCCATTTCGTCTAAAAATGGCAATAAAATCTGTAAAATATCCTTTGGAAGCAAATAATGCAACCAAGAAGGATGATAGCAGACTCGGTTTGATTGAGTCTGTTCATGAGAGGTAAGGAAATACACAACACCTCTCACTCCCCTAGCACCGGCTCAAGCAGAACTCTATTACACATATGTTGAATGTACTCCATGATCCCAAGGACCAGAAAATATAACATCACTGAATCCAAGTACTGGGAGACTTTTACAGCCGCCACACGGCAATTAAAGATTCCTGTTGTGATAGTTAGCTCGCATTCTACAAAGTGCTGACCGTTTTGCAGACGAAAAGTCAGAAGTGCCAGTGCCTTTTTACACCGCATATACGCCAGATCTTCACGGGGCAGGGGGGGGGGGGGGTCTCCGTGGCCGAGTGGTTAAGGTCGCTGACTTCAAATCACTTGCCCCTCATCGATGTGGGTTCAAGCCTCACTCAGGGCGTTCAATTCTTCATGTGAGGAAGCCATCCAGCTGGCTTCTCTTTTTAGAAGCTTTGTTTTCTGCCACTTCGTTACATATTTATGTTGAACAGGGTACTTGGTTAACTTTTCATGTTATTGTACTGTCATATACTTCAGTAATTTGTATTTTCTGGACAAAATTGTGTCGGTCCGTGGATACCGTCATCCCAAAAACTGCAAATGTATTCAAACTTCCCGTGTTCTCGGAAAATATAGGTGAATGGAACAAAGTATGGGTACCTGAGGAAATCGGAAGGTAAGGGGCATATGATAGGATATATTAGAACATTTTAAACGAAGGTTTATCAATAGAAATACCGGGATTATCGGCCATTTTTTCGTGTAAGCTGCCTTTTTAAATCACGTGAATATAGACTTTTTTTATTGAATCAATCTCCACATTGCCGGTGGTCTAGCACTTTCGTTTTCGATTCCTAGACTATCTATACTTTGGTCTGATTGATAAAACAACTGTTATGTCCCTATATTTGGATTCTGTTCCGGAGTTTTGCATTTCGTTTTTTTTCCTTTCGATTTTAATCGCAAGACCGGGCACATTCTTTTATACATTGGGGACAACCCAGGATATATCAATTTAATTTTGCTTATAAAATTGTTGATATTCTATTTATCAATGAATTGAAATCGCACAGAAATAAGCATTAATAATGAATAACACTATTTCATGATAAAGACTTCTCTTCCAATTTAGCTTTAGATTTGCATTAACAGTGAAATGTAATTGCTGAGCGTACACTCTTTTCCTGATGTACGATATCTCGCTATCTAAGCATTTTAATAGCATGTTATTTAAGAATACTCATTTATTACATGTATGTATTAAATGCTTAATATTATCTTGTTTATTTTTGTCTTTGTTTATATGTTTGTTGTTGTCATACTGTAAATATGTTATGCTCTTCAATAATGGAGGAATAAAAGGTATCTATCTATCTATCTTAGTGTCAACTAGTGTAGTCTAGTATTATCTCACGATTGTTTAACTAGTGTCTCAGGTTGTTATAGTAGCTGTTGTATATAAACATGACTAGTGTAGTAGAGTTAACGAAGGTAGGACAGGAGTTAGGTTATGAAGGAGAGGAGTTACTTAACTTTGTTAAGGAAGAGCAGGCTAGGGAACGCGAGGAAAGACATAGTAGATTAGAAGCAGAGAAAGAAAGATTAGAAGCAGATAGGGAAAGATTAGAGTTAGAGGCTAGGTTGCAGATGGAAATGATAGTGTATGAACGTAAATTAGAATTAGATAAGATAGAATACGAACGTAAGTTAGAACAGGATAAGGTAGAAATGGAAAAGGAGAAGTTAATGTTAGCTAGTAAGTTAGAAGCAGAGAAGGAGGAAGCAGAAAGTAGGAAACTAGAAACAGAGCATAAGTTTAAGAGAGACTTAGTAACGATGAGTAAGAAAAAGGTAAACGTTAAAATGTCTCCCTTTGATGAGAAAAATGATTCCATGGATGCGTACTTGAATGTGTACGAAACGTACGCTGTTGCGCAGGATTGGAATAAAGAGATATGGTCACTAAACTTACCGTTCCTTATGAAAGGTACGGCAGGAGAGGTTTTTGATAGGCTGCCGTTAGAAGACCGGAGGGACTATGGTAAACTGAAAGCTGCTTTGCTACGTCAGTTCGAACTCACTGACGATGGCTATAAGAAAAAGTTTAGAACTGAAAGGCCCCGTGATAATGAGACCTTTGTGATGTTTTAGCTAGAATAAGTAGATATTTAGACGGTTGGCTTAAGTTTAGTAAGGTAGAGAAATCTTACGAAGGATTGTTAGATTTCATGCTTAGGGATCAGTTCTTAGACGTATGTAACAGGGAACTGTATCAGAATTTGAGTAGTTAGAGGTTAATTAAAGCTAAGGATGTAGCAGAAGATGCAGATTTGTTTGCAAAGACTCGTGGAGGTCCCAAGTATGTCGTGAATCGAACCAATAAGGACCAAAGCCATAAACCATATGAAATACCTCAGAGACAGTTTCCTAGTAATCGCAATGCAGACAATAGTAATAGTGATGTAGAGGAATTAGGTATGCTTAGTGTAACTCAACAGTTAGCGAAAATTAGTGCTAGATACCAAAAGTATTACAATAGGAAGGCTAGAGATAGGAGGTTTAAGGCAGATAGTAAGGTACTTGCATTGTTACCTACGAAACATAATAAGTTGTTGTTACATTGGAAGGGTCCTTACGTAGTAGTAGAGGTAGTAAATAGACTAGATTACAGGATAGATGTAGACGGAAAATTGAAAACTTTTCATGCAAACATGTTGAAACAGTATTGTTAAAGGAAGGATGAGAGTAAGTCTATACCAGATAAGGGTATATTGGTTTTAACATTTTATTTCCCAATATGTACATTTCAAATGATTATTTACATAATAAATTCTGGATTGGACTGGAAGCCAGAAGGCTTATTGAAGTCCTCCTCAGATAAGTTTATATTAAGTAAGGTTGGAGCAGCTATCGTAGGGGAGGATCAGAGAGATTATGATAGATTAGATCCGAATGAAAGTAGTGATGAGTACTTGGCGGGACATTACCCTACAAATAGACTGGACTAGATATGCCTAGGGCACACCATTTTCGACATTAGACGAATTTACCTCAAATTGATTTTTCTTGGTAGAAATTTATGCTCGATCGAGGTAAGTAATTTATTTGTTAGATTTTTGTATAATTTTTGAATTACGATTTTTATTCAGTAAATTTTTGTTCATTCTACAGAATTTGGTAAACATTTACTTTTCGGCATGTGATTTTGGCTAGTTTCGGTATGTCAGGATTATTTATTAAATTTTTTAGACTTTTGTAAATTATTTTGAAAGAGGAATCTTAAATGTTTCGTTTGTATAAGCTGAAAGATTTGTACTGAAGCTTGTGTAGCATGATAATTGTAAAGTACTCTTTGTCATAAACATATGTCAAACATTTCGTTGTTAATTATGGAACGCCGATACTGCATTGCATTGTAATGTTAAATCTATGTGGCAAGTCTAGTACCATGTATGTAATATGTTATTGTAATTTGAGATTATTGTGTGCCAGTCTATAGCACATCTAAACAGTGTCCGTTTTGTTGAATGGAAATTGGTATTATATTCATGCTAGCTTTTGTATAACGTTTATTTCGCATTGCATTGTGTTAATTTGTAGTTGTAAATAATAGATGCAGTTTATCATTTCCTTATCTATACTTTTTCATCATAAACTTTTCATATCATTTCCATACTTTAACTTTAGGCTTTTATGTAATTAATTTTAGAAATAATGGAAGTAATTGACGTATTTTAATCACATGACGTCTGAACTTAGTAGCACATATATTTTGTATAAGTAGCACGTATCATTTATGGGAGCCTACGGAGGTATGATGTACCCAAAGGAGCAGTTTTATGCCCTGACTTGTGTTTTGCTATGGTGCTTACCATATGTAATATATTTTAGCTTCTTCCACCAGACGACTTTTACCTGGTGATGATGTCCCGACCTGGACGTACAATACCCCCGGTTCACTTGTCTTCACTCGCTTGGATGTGATTTTCCCAGCGCGGAGATTTCGTCCCATGGTTGTGTCTTAACCCGCAAAGACGATGAGTTTTGTGATCCACTGAAGTCAGCTCAGGAATGCAATCACCTACCGTCATAGGGAGCCAAAACGGAATCAACGTTTTCACGGTTTAGAGGGACTTGACTTGAAGATATGTTGTTTAGTTTTGGTGCTATTTAAAGTTCAAAGTTAACGGAAACATCTGTGTCACGGAACTGTCAGAGTTAGAACTTTATACTTGTTAAAAAGAGATACTGAGCTCAGATTTTTTTCTTTCTTTCGTATAATAGGACTTTTTTTCACTTTTCATTTATTCATTGTAAATAATCATTTTCTGTAAATAAATTTGTAAATATTGTTATGGGTGTTGATTTGTTCTGATAGTTATTGTCCCCGGTACGTCCATCCTGTCACAAGTTCACCTTTGGAGTTAAATCATTTTTGGTATTTTCTTTGCTGGACTGTAATCTGCAATACATTAATTGTACACATTTATAGGTTTATTGTTAGTAATATTCTGAATCATTTTTATGGTTTTGAATCCTTTCAGACGGTGTATAGGAATTAGTTTAAATAGGAAACCAGTTTTATGTTGTAAAAAAAGTGCTCAAGGTGATCTTTTTTGACCAGTCCTTGTCATGTGTCTTCCGTCAACGTTTGCCTTGACAACACTGATGACACAGTTATAACTAAAACTATATGGAACTTTGTCAGAATATTTGTCTTAATGTTCTCTAGGTCAGGTTTGAAACTGAAATATGTATAATTAAAAACTAGGTAAGAAGGTAAATCAATGAAAAAATCTTGTATACTGTGAAATCATTAATATTCGTTCGAGACTAATTTTCGTTGATTTCGTTGTTAAGTCAATCAACGAAATATAATCCCAACGAACAAGTAAAATTACCATTCATTTTATGTTAAAAAGTTGAAATCCACGAATTCATATCCCCACGAAATTATCGTTTTGACCAAAACCACGAAATTTTATACCCACGAAATTAAATGATTTTGCAGTACATGCTAGAGTCCACAGTTTAAGTTTGAAACGCTTGAGGAATGGTCAAAATGTTTGTCTTGATGATCTTTAGGTCAAGTTTGTATCTTGATTTCATGGGATCAAAACCTAGGTCACCTGAACAGATCAAAGGAAAATCTTGTTAACTAAACACTCTTGAAGCGACATTTATGACCCTATCTTCATGAAATTTCATGATTTCTAGCCCATGTTTGAAACTGGGTAATATGGTGTCCAAAATAGGTCACCCGCTCAAATCAATAGAAAGGCTTGTTAACATTTCCGACTATATCCTACATTCAATCAGGGCTGTTATATTTCGATCTTCTCAGATCGTTCAGCACGATTTTTATGTTGTGATACTTGTACTGTTTGGATCCTCAGCATGACCATTTCGGCCAGGGGTTGTTACAATACTCCCGCTTTCATAGCCTTTGGTATTGTATAATCACCCCTTGGATATGTTGCCTGCTTTTTAATTTTGTCTTTTGAAAGTCTCTAAATTGCTTTTTGTACTTTTAGCATGTGTAAATGTTGAGTTCTGCTCAACCTGGGGCTAGAGGGCGTGGACGGTGGCATGCATTTCCACTACCGTCCATAAACAGGCTCAATCAAACCGAGCCTGCAACATTTTCGTTTTTGTCGTGTTGGGCGACCTGTGAAGTTTCCACTGTTTGCTATTTGATCAGAATGTTTATCTTGATATCCCTTGGTCAAGTTCGAATCTGGGACATGTGGGGTCAAAAACTAGGTCATTTGCTCAAAACAACTGAAAAGCTTGTTAATACTCTATAGGCCACTTTTTGTGATCACATCTTCATGAAACTTTCTCATGATTTCCGAATATTTATCTTGACGATCTCTACACAATGTTTAGCCCGCCCGGTTAGCTCAGTAGGTAAGAGCGTTGGTCTACGGATCGCGGGGTCGCGAGTTCGATCCTCGGGCGGGGCGTATGTTCTCCGTGACTATTTGATAAACGACATTGTGTCTGAAATCATTTGTCCTCCACCTCTGATTCATGTGGGGAAGTTGGCAGTTACTTGCGGAGAACAGGTTTGTACTGGTACAGAATCCAGGAACACTGGTTAGGTTAACTGCCCGCCGTTACATGACTGAAATACTGTTGAAAAACGGCGTTAAACCCAAAACAAACAAACAAAATCTACACAATGTTCGAATCTGGGTCATGCGGGGTCAAATCGAAGGAAAAGGCTGTTAACACTAGAGGCTGTAGGCCTAATTACTAAGGTGAGTGATTCAGAGTCATCATGACCCTCTTGTTTATTGGAATATTTAAGGCAATTTATTTTGCAAGGTATTCTTATAAATATGCAAAGACATTGCAAATACGGTAGTAATCTGATGATTTAGATTGGTTAGATTTATTTAAAACTAACTGTACTGTAATATTGTTTCTCAACCTACTGTTGAATGTTACACAATAATCTTGCCAAATATGATCTTTATTGTAGAAAATCTTATAGTAGAAGGAATATTTAAAATGAAACTGTTATCATTAGATTTAAGGCCTAGAGCAAAAAAAAGTATTACATTTTGTCAAAAAATGAAGTTCATCTGTTCAAACTGAATTTATGTTCATTGAGTGCAGTATACTTTGTAGTTTCAAAAAATGTAAGGGTTTTGATAGATATGTCTGTACTTAGCTGAAATTTGGATCTTAAAACATACCTTTAAACACAAAGAGCATGTTAATTTTTAATTATTTATTTCAGTTTGTCATTTTGAAATGTTAGCGTGGTGACTTAAAAAAAGAACGTATCTTTTTGCTCTAGGCCTTAAGAATTGTCACAAGAACAAAAAATATCATCATGACTAGTAGTACTTTAACATAGCAATGCAGCATTTAAAACATACTTCAATATAGTTAGTAGTATCCCCAAGTATTCATTTTAATGTATTTTATGAAAATAATCACCTGTATCATCAGGGTTGTGACATGGTGCTTTATGTTACATTTATTGATTTCATTTCTGCTTTTAAAGCAGTTCTTGTAAGAAGTGAATTATACGCAGAAATGATTTCTGAATCGGCGATTATCCCCATGTGTACGATACTGGAATGTCAAGTAAGTTGGCCACTCTGACGTGGCTGAAAGGAAAAACATGTTAAAGACCTTAGTAAACCTACTAGCACAATATGTATGGTGTATAAAGATAAAAAAACAATAACTCACATTTATAGAAGATTTGCTCAAATTTTCTAGTAAATTTAACGCATATAGCCTTAGATTGAATTCAAATAACAATTAAGTAACACCTAATTAACAAACTAATTACATGAAAGCATCCGTTTTGTATATCTCTGCACATTATTAGAATACCATTCCTACAAATATCCGTTCTCTAACATCATTAAAATCATTTATAAAGTCACTGAAATCTTATTTGTTACATGACCGTGCCAACTAAGGTTCTAGATTACATGTCCATAGTCTTTGACCATAAAACTTATTATGTTTTATGTATAATATTTACGTAAAAATGCGATTTTAGATTATGTTTTCTGAGTAATTTTCGTGTAATGGAACTATTGTACATTTTTTAGGTTACCTGCGTAAAGGCTCAATGTTATTCACTAGACGATAGTGGTTTCATATTAATTTTGACAACCGGTTTAAAAGTTAGGGAACCTGAAACAAACAGCAAGAAAATGGCTATTTTGGTCATATCCGCACAAAGGCGGTTTCATTTATGATTGGATTTTAACCGAATATGCACACAACTTGTAATAGCATAATATCTCGGTTCCTTTCCAAAACTGGTCAGAGAGCATCATTGGTTCCAGTGTTTTGTCCCCTTAAAATACCATATATTTTATTCTGGCTTTTGCAGCCATATATAGACTTATGCATGGTTTGATTGGATACAAACTTGCAAAATATCTTTAACAACAATAGATATTGGATTCCATGATGAATCCGTCAGATCCTCAATAACCGCCCCTGATTGATCTCTGATAGAGCCAAAATATAATAATTTGTTCTTCGTGAAAACGATATAAGTAACATTTTACATTATTTAGTTTTAACCACACTTACACACTGTTTTCGCGATATATGTGTCAACGCAAAATTTTGTTATCGCGAAACTACCAGCTACCGTAAAAACGCGTAAGTTAAAAGTTTTGATTGGTAGTCAGCTGCTAGGCTTCTCCTCGATATATAATTACTAAAAAAATTTTAGCCTCGTCATGGTTATATACAAATGATTCCCTTTTCATGTTTACACTTCAGTTTATAGAATAGACTGAAGCGTCCGCTTCGCCTGTCGACGGGCTGATATGATCAACAAGTTCATCGTTTGAACTACTCGTATTTTCATCACTTTTAATCGGCGTAATGAAATTCCATCTAGACATATTTGACTGATTTCATATACTAGTGTACTGCGATGTGATTGTCAACATTGTGTTGTGGAATGTAAATTTCGCTCACGATCACAGAACGTGGTAAATTGAAAAAATATGTTTAGGATTTTGTACAAGTTATGTCCAGCCTCACCTTTATTTGGCTGCGACTCTTTGTCACGTAAGTAAGCTATCAAGTTATCATATAAACGCGAGATCTGGTGCTCGCGAACGTTTTAAGGGTTGTATTAAAGGTTTCGTTAATGCTTCGATTTGATACAAACGTGCAAAGAATCTTGATATTAAAGATTTCTAGGCCAAGTTCAAAACTGGGTCATGTGGGGTCCAAAGCTAGGGTCACCAGGTCAATCAAAGAAAAAGTTTGTTACCACACTAAAGGCCACATTTATGACCATATCATGAAATTTAGTCAGGATGTTGATCATGATGATTCCTATGCCAAGTTCGAAACTGCGTCATATGGGGTCAAAAACTAGTTCATCCGGTCAAATCAAATGAAAAAAAGTGTTAAAACTATTGATGCCACATTTAAGACTCTATCGTCATGAAACTTGGTCAGAATGTTTATCTAGATGAATCCTAGGCCAAGTCAGAAACTGGTTTCAGTTGGGTTAAAATCTAGTTCACCCGCTCAAATCAAAGGAAAAGCTTGTTAACACTGTAGAGGCAACATTATGACCATATCTTCATAAAACTTATTGAGAATGTTTATATTGATGAATCCAAGGCCACGTTAAAATCTGAATGATATGACAACAAAAGCTAGGTTAATTGCTCAAATCGAAGGGAACGTGTTTACACGCTAGAGATCATATTTATGATCCTATCTTCATGAAAGTTGATCGGAATGTTTATCTTGATGATCCCTATGTCAAGTTAGAATCTAGATTATGTGGGTCAAAAACTAGGTCACGTGCTCAAATCACATTAAAAGGTTGTTAGCGCTGGTCTCATTGATGATCCTTTTTCATGAGAACTGGTAAAAATGTTTATCTTTATGATCTTTAAGCCATGTTTGAATCTGGATTATATGGGAACAAAGAATCGGTCACCCGGTCAATCAATGCAAAATGTTAACATTCTAAAGGCTGTAGGCCCAGTTACTCTGTTGAGCGATCCAGTGTCATGATGACCCTTTTCTGTTTAATGTTAAACAATGCCATGTTTGAACTAAGATGTTGTAAATATTCTGTTTGCATGTATGTACATGTTACTTTCTCTCGTTAATAAAGATTTATTATTATTATTATTATTATTATTATTATCTTTTGAATAAATATACATTGTGGACTTCATTTAACATAATTAAATTGACAACTGTACTCTAACGTTATTTTTGTATATTTACATTCACCTTTTACCTATCTTATAATATGCCCATACGGACGATATCACTTTAATGCAATGGACGGATTCATGTGATAATGAGTGTTTTGCTACCGGACCCGAAGACATAGGATGCAAGTGGCGTTTACACTGTATGTTCGTTCCACACTGTTGTACTCCAACATTTTCAATGAAAATTGGACAGTAGCAACATTGCGAATGACCACTATTTGGAATGTGCATATTAACTCTATATGTTTTTATAAGTAAGAATTGTCCGTTTAGGATTTTTTATACAATCTTAGAAGAGAACCCGTATTTTTTGAGTTTCACTATGTCAAAGGGTCACATTGAACTTTGAAAACGTTTTCCGTAAATCGACTGAAGAAACGCTTTAACTTATATGTGTAAAACATTTGGTCATAATATGACACGTAATGTCTTGAGGGTACGATGTTTTTGTAGGTCCTGACTTAAAAAATTTAGGACCTAGCACTACTGGATAACGTAACATAAATCGTACATCAGCAACAACTTTTTCACATCAGTGGCAGACATTTTGGAATGAATTGAAGAACAGTTGACTGCTGCTGCATTAACCATTAATGGATGGCCTGTGCGGTCACTCGTGACTGTCAGTAACGAACATCCAATGTTGAGTATGATGTAATTCAATAATAATAAAGCCATATATTTACTAGGTTGTCAAGATTCGTTCAATTGGTGTTTGTGTTAAAGCCTGTCTATCGAACCTGAGTTTACGATTTATAGACGACAAAAGAATGCGTCAAACTTCGTAAAATATGACTGCAGTGTGATCAGTAGATAAGCTCCAAATGCCTATGCTGTTCTATTGAAATTGGAGAGGCTGTAACGATTGTATATATGTGATTATACGCACCTACCTTATTTTCAGTACTTCTATGCAAAATGCTCACTCTTATGAGATAAACATGACTCATAAAAATATGAGATTCAATAACAAACCCCGACATTACGCTTAATTTAGGCATTTAAGTATTGACCTGACATTCCGTATGTTTCTGTAAATTATTGTCGGTGTCCGGACCTAAATAACGATACCAATAATATATATTTCTTAGTTTTAAAACAGCATCATTTCTCATATGCAGATATGGCTTGGCGGAAAAGCGTTTAGCTAATTATCTCGGGGTTGTGGGTTCGAGTCCTATGCCAGACCATATTATTTTTTTATCCTTATATTTAACATAACGAAAAGTGGTCACACTTATCATTATTAATCGTTCATTTATTGATACGAAATACGCTACATGTAAACATTCGTCTACGTTCATGTCAGTAAACCGTTCTACACAATGTCGTCTAAAATCTTCAAGACCGGACATGTGACCCTAATTCAACAGTCCATCGAAGGACCTGTTTTCAGTACACAAGAAAAATGATACGTTTAACAGAATAATGTAATTGTAAAACTTATATCGATAAAATTACAATACACGAAATTACAAAGAAATGTCTGAACTTAATTCTAACCCATGGTAACGTGAGTAGAATTCGGAGAGCTTACCACTACGTCACCGTGCCATTATTCAACTACCTCTGCTACTTTAATTAATGTATATATTTTCAATATACAAATGTCGCGTAAAATAACTTTAACGCCAAAAATACTAGCAAACGGAAATACGGCACAGTATTATGGCGTTGCTATTTTTAGCCTCCACTGGTAGCATTCTAGTTTAAATAGATTTATAATAAGAGACATGCGAAGCTAAATAATAGTTAACTTGATGTCACCGATGATGAGTAGCTGGAAAAACCCTCAATTTGTAGCGATATTTTTTATGTTAGATTCTTCCATGGTGTACATTTCAATTCAATTCAAATTCAATTCAAATTTATTCAAGCATAAGATCATAAAACATTAAATAAAACTAATGCATTAAAATACATGTATACAATAGCCCATATAGATTGACAAATGTTTTGATTAGAATATAATAAACATGTTAAAACAGCTTTCTAATTCATAATTGGTACATGAAAGATTACGTCAAGTATATTTTATGATTTACTAAATAGAAAAAAGGTATGATCTTAATACCTGGGATGACCCATCAAAGTAAAATTAATTACTTATTTCCAATGGGGTCCCATTCTGTTCTCCACATTTAATCAATTATTCATTGTTTTTAACATATAATATAAGCAGCATTTTAAAATATATCAGAACTAAAGTTATTGCAAGGCAATGCTTTTTAAAGTGAATTATACCATTTTCGAGAGATTTATAGAACTAACCAGTTGTACTTTGACATATCGCAGGAGATATTCAAACATATTGCATTATGTTTACGGCTTAGTGTATTCAAACCGGATTGCTTGGCATATATATTTGCCAGTTAATAAAAACAAAATAGGAACTTAATTGACTAACTTTATTTGTCCATGTTCGACAAGAATTTTATTACGGTTTTAAAAATAAAAAACAATCATGGGTCTGGGAATCGAATTTCCGACGAAAATGTAGGACAAGGACTGGGTAACAACTCGACCATAGAGGACCGGAAACTTTGTGAATGGACTATTTTGTTTGTACATTTGTTCTTTTACATTTCAAATACTGTGCGATCCCTATAAAACATGAGACTGGATGATGACACGACGTTGAAGCACACACGCACGCGTGCGCGCAAACGATCTTCAGTTAATTGTCTATTGGCATGATATGCCACGATATTGCATATGAAATTGGGTTCCGTTATTTCCCTTTAAAACCGTACAAACTTTATTAACTTTTAGTAATTAGTAGTATAGTAATTGTTTGTGCGAGCGTTTTTAACCTCATTTGACCTTTTGACCCTTGGTCCGGACTGACCAATGCCGGACAATTTAAAATCCACAGGTTTTAAACCTAGTTAAAACCAACTAAGAAGTTTTAAATACATATGATATAGATGAGTTTACAAAATAAAATATATTGTTTGAAAGAAAGAAGATTTACTGATAATATAAACCCCCATTATGTTATAACAAAAAATGGGAGAAAAATGATAAAAGCTACCTGTTCGTCTTGTGGGAAAATGAAAGCAAAATTTGTTAAAAGTACTATCAAAGCAGGTAATTTAGATATTCATAAAGCAATGTTACCTTTATTACCTAAAAAAGGTTTAACACTTCCAGGATATAACTATTGCGGACCAGGAAATCCTTTAGATAACGGACCTCCTGTCAACGAACTGGATGCAGTATGTATGGACCATGACTTTTGCTACGACTCAGGACTAAGTAAAAGTGAATGTGATAAACAAATGTTTTCCATTTTAAAGAACACTAAATCAAAAACATTTGGAGAAAAGATTGCAAAACATTTAGTTGTAAAACCAGCTATCAAAACGAAATACAAACTTTGTCTTGGACAGGAACAACAGTTCCCTATGGGCTTAACGCCCAGACAAAAACAAAAATCAAAAAACAGGAAAAGGGGGTAGAGCAAACTTTTACTACCCCCGAAATAAATTGGAGTGATGAATTAGCAGAAGAATTACACAAACCAATTAAAAGGAAATTTAGGAAACGAACAGTGATAGTTAATGATATTGATGATACTTTGTCAGCTGATTTAGTTGACATGCAAGCTTTTTCAAAATATAATAAAGGAGTAAAGTACTTGTTAACCGTTATTGATATATTTAGTAAATATGCTTGGGTTATTCCATTAAAGAATAAACTGGAGAATTGTTTCTGAAGCATTTGAAAAAATATTTTAGAAGGACGATTACAGTAAATTTATGGGTGATGAAGGAAAAGAATTTGATAATAAAAAAAGTTTGAATCATTGTTGAATAAAAATAAAATTAACATGTCTTACATTTAATGAAGGAAAGGCTGTAGTTATTGAAAGATTTAATAGAAGTTTAAAATGAATAATGTAGAAATATTTTACAGCATATAATACTTATACTTATTTAGTTATTTGCAGGATAGGTTGATAATTATAAACAAACAAACATTTAGTATAAATAAATGACACCAACCGAAAAGCCAGTAAAAAACTTCAATAAAGTTAATGTTTTCTTTAATTTTTTGGTGATTTAAAGATACAAAGAGCAAGCATAAATTTAAATTGGTGATCGAGTTCGCATAAGCAAACTTAAAAGACATTTCGGGAAAAAGGATATTCACCAAACTGGAAGAGGAATTATTTATGATTTATAAAATTAATAATACAAATCCCAGAAATACTATATTAAAGAATTTAAATATGAAATAGATCAGTAGTTCATTTTAGGAAAAGAACTTTTTACCTATACACAAGAAGTTTTTAGATTGAAAATGTTACTAGCGATACTATAAGAATAAAACAAGCTTTAGTAAAATGGAAATGTTATAGCGAAAAATTTAATAGTGGAGTTCGTTTAGGGAATTGGAAGAAATTAATTAAAATATCTATTATATAAATGGTCTTAAAAATTTTATTTCTAATAATGGAATAGAAACAATTGATCAGTTAATCATTCACTTAACTTATACTAGCTGTGCTTACAGATAAAAGTTAATAAATTTTGTGGGGAGAGTAAGTACTGGGTTATATATTACAGAGGTGTCTTTGGTTGTTCAGCTGCATAGCCTTGTTCCAGCTTTTCCTGTATTTGTAGCAGTCTAAGCTGGTGCTGTTCATAGTAATTACCATATTTAACTAAAGCTAAAACTTGACGACAAGAAATTTATTCAAAAACACATCATCCAAAAATAAAAAACTTATAAAAAAGCACGGATTGGAAAGTAAATAAAGAAGATCCTAATAAAGTTATTCCGGATTATTTTTACAATACTATTAGAAATGCAGGAGAAAAAATTATTCAACACCTCTTGAAATGCATATGAAGGAAATTAAACTTAAACGGTTATAAAAGTAAATAAGAAGAAGAGTTGTATTAAAGTTATTAAAGATTATTAAGAAATGTTATGATTTTTTTCTATAATATTTTATATAAATGAGAAAATTATTATCAGTTGATGGTAATATTGCCTCAGCGAAAAAAGTCGTTTGTTTAGATATTTTAAAGATATAATCCTAATTTTATATAATTCCAGAAACCAATTCACGAATGGCAAAATGTTTTGGTCTCTGATTATAATTCATATACCTTTTTGAACTTGCTGCTCAAGAAAACCTTCAAATATTTATTTCCTTTTTCTGTAGCAACTTTAAATAGTCAATAAAAATGTTATCTTCTGCTAAACAGTTTGATGGTGTTTCTGTTCTTGAACTTTGTTAGTTAAACTAACAGTATCGTTTTTTATCAAAATACAAATCAGACAAACGGTGTTATAATTGACCCCGATGGGGCAGTATACAATCTTTTTCTTAAATGATTCAAATTATAAAACCTACGGAAAAAACCAATGGATGGATGTGTTTATGTTAAAACGATCAAAATATGTTTTAAAAAGACTTCAATAAAAGATACAGAAGGATGAAACAAAGTTGGTTTTGATTATTTAGAAAAAAACTACACAAATTCACGAGAATGGTTAAACAGAAGGTCTCAAGAAGGTAATTAAAAATTTTAACAGGTTGATAAACAATTTAGAAAAATGACTTTAAATTCTTATTCAAAGATATAGATATTATAAACAAAGTTCTCAAATCAATATTATTTCATTAGGTGTGTTTTTAAAGATTTTTTCTATAAGTATATATATAGAGATGGTTAATAGAAAGTAGATAGATGATTATGCCACATTATCTAGCACTTAGGAGAAATAATGAATCAGATAAAAATTTCATTTAAGAAATTTCCTTTGAAAAAAAGAAAGTTTATTAAAATCAAAAATTGATCAAATAGTAGCGATGTATATAAGATTCATGTCATTGATATTTACAAAATGTTTATTGATCCTTATTTTTAAAAAATAATTTATTTGAGTGGACTGAAGATTATGTGATGTCACCAGGACAAATATATCGAAACAATCCTAAAAAGTTATTGTAACGACTGTGTTACTAATGAAGAAAAAAACTTTAAAAGCATTATGCTGCGTCTATAGACATTGGTATTAATTTGGGTTAATAACAATGTGCTGCCAAAGGAGAAAACGAGTAAAATGTGGATTATCAACCAACCAGGTGAAAAAGATATAGTTTTAAAATTTGAATTTTCTTAATAGATAATTAAACTTTATTTTATTTTATTATTTATTGTTATTATTTTTTTAATTATTTTTTAATTATTTTTTTAATCCTTTTTTGTTAACGAATTTTATTTTCTAATTATAATATATAGATGGAAATCGAGAGATCTACAAAACAATATTATAAGATAAAAAAAAAATTTTGGAAAATTAAATAATTTCCTATAGAAAGATCCAAAAAAATCAATTATATTTAACTATAAACAACTCTTATTGAAGGATACTTAAATCTGACTTAAAACTTTAAAAGGTATAAAAATAAACGTTGTATTAAAAATAAATTTTGCAAAAATGGATAAAACTGATACAAGATATAAATCAGATTATTTTCAATCATAAAGCTTGAGAAAAGTATTAACACAATCGAACTAAAAAAAAACTTTACATCAAGCTTTGATGAAATATAAATAGGAATTGGTAAGTGGATTTTGTAGGAGTGGCTGGGAATAGAAGTCAGTCGATGTTATTATATAAATAGATATATGTATAGGTCCATTGGCTGCTTCAAGTTATTTAGAATTACAAAACCATTACAAAATTCAATTGGAAAGGTTTAATAAATATAAAGAATGATGATAACGAAGGTTTGTAGATGGTGTCATTTAGCTTAAAAATTCAGTTGAAAAGACCCAAAAAATTCAAAATTATTAACTAATAAACGATCTTGATTATACTGGATTTAAATTCTGTTACTTATAATCAAATACTAAAATAGAAGTTTTAAATGAAATATCATTTAAATTTTGGATATGAAGAACCTACGGAATTTATCCATGGCTAATATCTAAATATCCATTACGAAGAACACTGTGACATGTTGTAATCGTACTAATGATAAATAATGATAAAATAAACTGTGATGACTGTAATGCCTCAAGAACTGTAGTCCAACATTATGTTTGGGGAATAAAAGACTTTAATGGATTAATGAATCCTAAACAAACAAAAAATACAACAAGAACTTTTGGTAGATCTTGGCCTGCAACATTTTATAAAGAATGATATTTTAAATGAACATATCCGAATGTTTAGCTATTAATGGTACTCAAGGTGTAAAAATGCCAAAAGAGGGAGTAAAGTACAATTCAAAAAATTTATCATAAAGTTTTAGCAGTCCTTTGTAATTTATGCTGATTTTGAATCAATAACTACAAAATGTTTTAAACTGCTTTACCATCAAACTGAATCTTCATATATGAAGCATATCAAAATATATAGATTGTGGTTACGGCTATAAAGTTGTTTGTTGTTATGCGATAAATATACTAAACACCAGATTTATAGAGGCCTAATGCAGTTTATAAGTTTATTGAAATAAAATGCTTGAGGAAGAGGGAATATTGTAGAAATATTTAAAGAACATTTTAACAAATAACTAAGAATGTCTAAAAGATGACATGAAACCCCCCCCCCCATTTAAAAAACAAAAGTTTTGTCATAGCGTGAAAAGAATATAAGGAAAATGAAAAATCCGTTCGAACCATTGTCATATAACAGGAAAATTCAGAGGAAGTGCTCACTCAGAATGTAATATTATTTAACTAACACACAAATTCTGTTTTTTTTCATAATTTAAGAGTGTATGACGGTCATTTTATTATGCAACAAATAGGTAAATTGTAAGTTGTAAAGAAGACAATTAATGTTATTCTAAACATGTTTGAGATTTAGATTTTGGCATTTTATGATTCTGACTTGGTCTTTTTTGATTCATTAGTTTATGTCTCAAGTCATTGGATAACCTAGTAAAAACATATTCAAGAAATTTAAATACTTATCTCAAGATTTGATTGTGAATACCATTTATTTATTTAAAACAAAAGTGTTTATCCAATGATTACATGGATTCTTTAAAAAATTCAAAGAAACAAAATTGTTTCTAAAGTAGATTTTTATGCAATTTTAAATGAAACACACATATCTGGACAACGATTATGAACATGCTAAAAATGTTTGGAATAAATATAAATTTAAATCAAATGGAGAATATCATGATCTTTATTTAAAAATACGTATTACTTTTTGCTGATGTATTCGAAAAATTTTAGAAAACTATGGTTTGGAGTACTACAAATTAGATCCTTGTCATTATTTTGTAGCCCTGGTTTAGTTGGGAGCAATGTTATAAAATGATTGGAATAAAATTAGATTAATAATGATATTGATATGTATTTTTTTTTTTTTTTTTTTTTTTTTTTTTGAAAAGGGACTGAGAGGAGGATAAGTTTATTTAAACAGATACAGAAAGCAAACAATAAATATATGAAAGATTATCATCTAAACTTGACAGACATACATCATGTACTCGTCGCTTATAACCTTTACGGCTGGGCCATGTGTCAACCTTTACCTCGGGAAAACTTTAAAATTTATATCTGATAAACAATTCAAGATATTTAATAGCAAAAGGTTTAAACTAACTTATTGTTGAATGTGATCTGGAATATCCAAAACGAATGTAAATAAAAACCCACAAACGATTATCCTATAGCTACTGAAAAAAATTAACATTAAAGAGAATTGGGGGTGGCGGCTTTCCAATTATAGTAAAAATATTAAAGAAAGAATTTGAAATAGATAAAGTAATGTAAAAAAATTTGTTCCAACTTTAATGAAAAAATAAATTATGTTGTTCATTATAAAATTCTTGAACTATATACACATTTAGGGTTAAAAGTACAAAATTACACAAAATATTACTTTTGACGAAAAGTCCTTGTTAAAATAATATATTCAGTTTTAATATCAAAAAAAGATCTAAAGCAAAAAAATTCATTTGAAAAGACTTTTTTAAGTTAATGAACCAATTCTGGTATTCGGTATGACGATGGAGAATTACGCAAGTTGATTAATATTAAATTAACTCATGATGAAACATTTGAGTAAAATAATAGCAACACCTTTCATTTAGTTAGTTCACGATGTTTAACAAGATTTTGTTTGAATTCTGAATAAAATGATAGTTTGTTATAAACGACTTGTTATGTTGAAGGTGCAGTTTAGATTTATCAAATATTTAATGTATGGTTGTTCAGTATAATTATATTAAGGACAAGTCGAGGGGGTATTGTAAATTTTTTATTCACTGGACATGATTCAATTATTGTTTGAATAATATCAAAGACGCATTTGAGGATTTTTATAAGGACAAAGATTTATTTGTTATAGTTGCTTATGTTTGTATCAAATTTGTTTTTCGACAAAATTAAATGTAATTGGAAAATTTAAATGTTGAAGCTGCCGGCATTCCATTTGTTGAATGTGTGGATTTAGAAGTAAAAAATGTATTTATTTATTAGTTACGAAGTTAATATTAAAAAATGTTAAGGATTAAAAAATTTGTTGTTAAGATATAACATTAGTTCATAATAATTAAAAGATCCTTTGTTTAATTTCAACCCAACAAAACTAAATCACACTTTAGTTATTCGTTCTGATAAGCATAGCTTTCCAGTTATGTTATTAAATTAAACATCTTTATCATGTATGATGATTAAAAGATATATTCTTGATTATGGAGTTGATACATTAGCTTATTTTTTAAATTTAATTCATAAATTAAACTCTTTAAATTAATCTGAATATTATAGGAACCATAATTTGTTAACTTGTATATTTTTTAACGTTTAATGATATTATAAATACATTCTTTTATTTTAAATTTATTAGCATATTAATAGAAATTAGATTCATTTTTTTTGTTAGTTATTTACATCGTAACTTTGAAGTATTACATTTTCTTTATTTTTTAGTGTAATTTAGCTTTCCTTTATCTAATTTAATTGCACCACAGAATAATTTAAAATGCAAATATAACTAATTTCTTAATTATTGCCATTTTGAAAATAATACCGGGATAGCATTTACAGTTTTCATGAAAGAATCCACTATCAGTTCTTCAGTATAACATGTTTAAGAAACAACGGAGGTCTTCTTATTAATGGTCTTTCTATTTGTCTTCTATTTCATTTACTTTTTCATTTATATTTATTAAATTTTCCCATTATATTAATTATTCAGTTTTAATAATGTTCCTTATTTGTTAATATAATTTATTGTTTGTTCAATTTGCTTTACATTATTAATTTTTAGTATTTTTATACAATAAACTCATCAATGTTTATACCATCTTGCAACATTTTAATGAAAAATAAATTACAATAAATATCACAAAGCATACTTGGCTTTTTCCTTGATATTGAAATTGTTGTATTGTATCATTTGGTATATACTGAATTACTTCTTTTGGCGGAGGAAGACCAAATGGGTCAAAGTACTATTATTTAAGTAACAAACCAATGTGTTCCAGGACCATACAGAGTCATCTAAATTTTTATTCCACACTCGTCACTTTTTTTTAATTTTAATAAATTATTTCTACTAAATACACCCCTAAGTTTTAATTTTAATTGTTTTACCATTGTTCAATTTCAAAGTTAGAAATTGGGTTTGTTTATAATTTTATTTTTTTTTGTTATATAGGAATTCGTTGTAAGGTCTTTTTGAGAATCATCTGTGACCAAATCCTTTGGTTACTGGGGAATTTATAATTCACCTAGACCACGTCCCTTCCACTTAACAAAGAATATAATCAAAGGTTATCCCTAGACTAGCAGCCAAACCTACCTAAAGCGCCATTTTGTTTTGTTTTTGTGTTAAATTTAATCACGCCAGATCCTACTAGTGCTTTCTTTGATTAGGTGTAAGATATGGTGATATCTATTTCTTTATCAATTAGCTAATGAAATTCTTCTGGGGGGGAGATGAGAGGACCCATTGGGTCCGATTCATACCATTCCCAAGGTATTATTCTTACTAACCACAGTACTGGCCAGTCCAGAAAGGGCTCCAATGCCTAGAGGGGCTATATTTTTGGTGCTATTTTTGTGCCATTGGATGAATTGTTTTTCCTAACAAACCAGCCAAAGCTCCTAAATAATCCATCATTTTGACCTTGAATAGACGTTGTTTTTTGAAATTTTAATTTCTAATCCTCTTTATTTGGCAACAGCTTTTTATTGATTAATTTTGTTGTTTTTGTTAAGTAAAGGTAGTTTCCATGTTTTTGTTATGTTTTTATCTAAATGTTATGTGAGGTTTATTATTATAAGCTTGTGCTAAATTTTTCTTTTGTCCATCGTTAGTTTAATTTATATTCAATTATAATTTGATGTATTATATATAATTATATGTTATTTTAGTTAAACAATAACAAGTTCATTACCAATAGTATTTATTTCAACTGTTTCTCAAATAATAAAATTGGTAAACACGATATTAGCTGCCGGTGGAAATTTTAATTTAGCTGTTAATGTAATATGCTTAGGATCTTCTGTAGTTACTTCTCTCCCCTTTTTTATATTCTAGTTAAATGAACAAATCCAAATAATAATTAGAAAAAATTTGATCTATTTAGCAGACTTCTGTAGTCTTATTATTTTGTTTATAATAAATAATTAAGTACATCATCATATATTCTTGTTATACTAGTGTAGGCTGTTTCTGGATTAAAAACACCATTACCAACTTCAAGACGGACAGGAGCTCAATAGTGCAATTATAATTATTTGCATGTACCTTAAATGATATCCAACAGGTGTGGGTATGTTGTTGTGAATTATTTTGTCAGGTCGTTGTAATAAACAAATACATGTTGGGTTTTGTTTTTTTATTACACAGTGTTATTCTTAAGGTTATTTTATTTTGTTGTGTGTCAGTTGATTGCGTTCACCATTTCCGTAGGTATGACATTCTTGCTTTTGTAAATCTTTCAGAAATTAAATTAGTCCAAATTCATTGAAAATTAAAAGTGGAACATTATGAATTAAGTTTGTTACAATTACTCTACCAAGCATCAGCGCTTTGCTCTAAAAATTAATTCATCATCATCTGTCAGCTGAAGTGTTATTTTGAATTTGACTTGGAGGTATTTTTATTAGTTTCTTAAACCTGAAAATGTAATAATTATTTAATGAGAATTTTAGCATGTACCGCATTAACCACTCCTTGGATTAATAAACTTCTAGTAGCAAAACCTTTATTATATCAGCTTGATCATCCCTACTTTCAGCAATACAGCAGTGTATCTTAAGAGATAAATTCATTTGTCTCCAGTTGATTTTGCATAGTCTTCAGATAGTTAACAAACTCTTTACATTTACTACTTATATAATATTATTACAATCATAAACAATTTTTTCCATTTTGTTGTAACCATAACTGATCAATTAATGAAGCTGCATATTAATTAGAGCAAATTGATCTCTCCCACACATAATCTGTTCCATTAGTAAGCATATTTACTTTAACAACGTACTTCAAAATAACCATTAAACCAATCAAAAATATGGCTTCTATCATTAATTGTAAAGTGATATGCCGTTTTTTTGTTGTTAACATTATTTCCAGACAGATAATTAAAGCTGTATCTAATTGTCTAGGGAGTAATTCATATCTTTCACAATATTGTTTTGTTCTATACATGTGATATATTATATTATTTATTTTTTTATTTAAGTTTTTTTGAAATTAAAACTTTAGTTTTTATTAATTTTAAAACTTTAGTTTTTATTGAAGTTAAAACTTTGTTTTTATAAATTAATCTGTTAAACAGTTTTCGTTGTGTTGAAGTCCAGATCTGACATATTCTATTTATTTCTCTTATGAATTATCCTCCTCCTCTTATTATTTTTATTATTATTTTTATGTTATTCTTTTCTTGTAATTCTGAGCATTAAATTACCAACTGCCGGAAGCAGGTTTTTTTTTTTAAATTTTTCAACAATTTATTAGCTGGACTACATTTAACCTTCTGTCCAACTCTTTTTGTTCCATTTCAAGTGCTGCTTTTTGCGTTTCCAAAGCTTTTTTTCCAGCTGTGCTAATTGAAGATGCAACTCCGCTTGAAAACAATTTCGTAAAGTGTCAATGAGACCTGTTCCATGTATGATTTTTCTTTGGTCTGAGCTCAACATAGATAAAAATATTCTTTATTTTTGTATTAACTTTCTTGTAATTATATAAAATAAAATTTATAATTTCATAAATAAAAGTTTTAAAACTTTAGTTTTAATTAAATTCTTTTATATTAGTGTAAAACTTGTTTCAACCCATTAAATTAATTATTTACCAAATTAACATCTGTATATTTATTTTAATTGAATTTAATATATTTATTAATTCAGAATATCGACTCATACAACCCCCCCCCCACCCCCCTCACCCCCAACCCCTAATCCACACAAACCAGTTACTCATTACAGCATCCACAGTGTTCTATCGACTGTCCACTAGCGGAAACCCTCTCACGCAATCGCACGCATGAATATCTACAGCAAATAAATAGTATCTTATCCTCTGTCACATTAACCCCTTATCACAACCGTGCAATTATCCAATTAGATCACATGAATGTAAATTGTATACAGAGTTAGTTTATATTTGGTGTTGTAGTTCCCCATTCAGTATTTTCCATTTTTTTTCGTAAATCCAAGCAATGTATGAAATTTGACATTCTTAAATCAACATAAAATTATCTGATAATTGAAATCAAAATTGTAATAATACTTAAATCAATCCAAATTATTGGAGCAATTGTCTGATTTATAAATTCATAATCAACATTACTTATTAATGTTTCCCTGAGATAATTATTATATCTGTGTAACTTGTAGACCATGTTGTAAATATAATATCTTTCCAATCCTTACATTATTATAACGAATTCTTTTATTATCATATTCATCACTAATATTATGCCAAGAAATAGTGTCATAGTGTTTAATTCTATCCAAACCAACAAACATATGTTTTTTTTTATCTAAATTAAAGATTCGTCTATATCTGATTGTATAAATCACTCGGAGTATTTTTTATTTATTTTAACTGTTTCAGAACTTTTTACTAGTTTTTGTTCCAATTTATATTATAACTAAAATTTAAATCAGGAAAAATATTTTTTAGATAACATTCTGTTCTTTTGGTAAGAGTAAGAGTGAATTATTTTTAATAGGTATCAAGTTAATTCTAATACCTTCATTTTTAATTCTTCATTATTATTTTCCTGCATCAATCGAAACCACAAATTAACTCCAACTCATTAACATTCTTCTGGATTACAGGACAAAACGTCATAACCTGTCTCTTAATTACTTTTTTTAAAGTTAATAGATCTTTTATTGATAGGTTAATCTGGACTTTTCTGTTTATTCTTGAATAATTTTTCTAGGAATGAATTGAATGTTTTTTATTATTATTATATTCTGTTATTAATCAAATCAATCAAATCATTATCTACTTTAGTGTTAATTACTTCTTTTCCAGTTCTTTGACCTTAGCAATTAATTTGTTTTGACATTAAGTTTTTTTAGTTAAGAATTAAATACCATAATGTCCTTTTGGTGAAACTTTATACGGATTTGATATCCTGTTATTCCTTTTCCCATATATTTCCTTGTTTTAGAATATCATGGATTACTTTCTCTAATATTTTTTATTAATTATCCGATTATGCTATAATTGCTTCCTGTTGCTTAAATCAAGATCTGTGATTTTTCATTTGGTTATATGCACTAGATTCCATTCCAATTTTTTTATTTTTTGTTAACCCATTTCTATGCTATCCTTTTATTCTTCCTATTCATTTTTCTTTCTAGGATTTCAGATTCCAGTGTGTAAAAATTCAAAACACATATTTATGTCTTTGCTCCCACCCTTCATTCTTCTGATTCTTCAGTTGTATATCAGTTGTTTCAGTTTATTCCCATCTTTTTTCTTCCATAATCTGTAATCTCTTAAGTTATTTGAGAACCATCCACAGGGTTCATTCCCCAATCTATCGATGTGGAAAGTTGGTTTTAAAGCTTGTTGTTTTTTTTTAGATGCATCTTGTTTACTCTAGTTAATTCAGCCAATACTTGTGTCCAGATCTTCTGATATTACTTTTTGAAGTAGCGCTAATTGTCTCCTTAATTCAGGTAATGTTTTACTGACTTGATAATTGTTCTTTTGACTTTCTATTTTTTCAGTTATTGGCTTATAAATTTTCAAGTGTTACATGTTCCGTTTTGTAGCTTTTTAATTTGTTCTCTCATATTTCTTCTCTAAGGTCTTCATCTCTTTGCCGACTAATTTTTTTCTTATTCTTTATTTCTTAAGTTTTGATTGCATTTATATAATAAATAAGATAATGTTAAAATATTGGAAGATAATGTTAGATATATTAAATAATGTATGATTATTATATAATGGAAATTCAAATTATGATTCAAAAAGTGAGAAATTCCATAACTTTTAAAAAACGTTATCCTTTTAGGCCAGATTCATGTTTTAGGATGTTTTTATGTGGATCTTCGGAACTGGAAAAAAAAACAAATACATTAATGCTTATACTCCGAAATACCTCTTATATATTATGATAAATTATACTTATAGCTAAATACTTAGAACAATCTAAATTTCAAGATTTAATTTATCCAAGGAAGTCAAATTGCAATAAAAAAAATAAAGTTGATCCATATGAAAATACTTGACATATTCAGCTGATCCTATCAAATTGAACCTTGTTGAGGAAATCTTGAATCGGAAATTCAAAATGTAGTAATATTTGATGATTTTTGTATGTGAAGATAAAAAAGTTCAAAATGAAATAACAAATAACTTTTATTCAAGGACGTCACAAAAGACTGTTGTGTTATTTATTTTTTAAGTCAGTCTTACTATAAATAACCAAAATGATATCCGAATTAACTGTCACATTATATTTTGATTTGAAAGTCCAGGTAATCGATGAAAATGTTTGTTTGTTAATGAACAAAAATTAACCTAATCTTTTGCTAATGTATCAAATCTAAAATATGATTTCTTATATATTGGACAATACCAAGGAAGTTTTTTAGAAAAAACTTTACTGGTAATATGATATTATTATTTTTATGGGAGGTATTTTAATAATATAGAACAAATAAGTGAAACCTGGCAGTATAAGTAAAGTTATATTTGATATTGATTTAAGTGATTATGCTAAAAAAACAATTACCATAATCTTAAAAAGGAAACGGAAATCGTATCTTTCACAGGAAAATAAGGGAACTTGATAATCCAATGAAACAGTGCATTAGATATGGGAGGTAATACCTTATAGACTTAGGAGATCCAGATAACCCAAAGAGATGCAGTTTCAAGACGATTTATGTTTAAAAAAGTTCAAAGTGTAATAGATGACTATAATCTTGAAGATATTAAAAGTACTTAAATTAAAACGGACATTAGAGAAGAAGTAAAGAATATTGAAGAATTACAAAAGTTTTAAAAAGATTTCATTATTAATAGTTGATTACATGATAAAATTGAAAAGAAATTGAAAGCTTTGGTTGATTCTATTAAAGAACTTGAAAGAGAAAATATGATTTGGACAGATGGTCAACATAAAGAAGTATTTCGAGTTAATTTAAGCATTTTATTCACTCAAAGTTTCAAAATTAAAATGTTAGTATGATTAAACATGGAAGAACTAAAAGACAAGATTATTGAGGTGAGAAAAAGTTACAAATATGTATCAGTTAGAATTTCAGACAGAAATAAATAAATAAATACTGAAATGGTAAATAATCCTAAAGATTATTAGAATTATTTCAATAAACTTGCAGAATATAAATTCTGAAACTGGGTATAAAAGGCAGCTTCAAAAGAGGTTGATGAGCTTGACACAGCATTAGTTAACCTTTAAAAAAGTAAATTAATTCTAAAATAGATGACTTTTAAAAAACAAATTCGAAATTGGATTAGTATTGTTGACAACCGTCATAATTAAAGTATGCAGAATTAAGTAATATTACAAAAAAATTACAAGAGTTCTAGTATTGAATTTAATGCTAAAGTTGAAAAACATAAAAAAGTGAACTGGACTTTGTAGTTGAAAATCAGTTAAACAAGGAGATGCATTCACTGCTAATGTAAAGCAATTATCACAGTTAATGATCAGCTAGGAAAATTTTAAGAAACAACTTTGGAACGTGATTAGTACGTTGACCGACGTCACAATTTAAAGTACGCGCGGAATTAAGTACACTTTACAGGTTTTATTACAAAAAGATATTAATTATATTTTAAAGATATTGTAATGATATATTAATGATGACTATTAATAAATAATAAACTGTATATGGAATCTGTAGATGAAATATCAGACTAAAACAATGGAGAATCAATCACTGCTAATACCCATAGTAATTTCTACTATACCAAGAATTACAAAAGTAAAAAAATGTTTTCTTAAAATCAAGAAACACAATTAGCTTGAAACAATAGGCGTTGTTGAACAATTTTATCTGCTTCTGATGGTTGCTACAACAAAACGATGATGATTTAGATGTGAATAAATAATTCGTAATTTTAAATGAAAGACCAGGAGAATAGATGAAAGGTTAGAGCGTTAGTGGGACATGAAGTTGTTTCTCTTCGAATCTATATAACAGTTTTATTGATTCTATAAAAATGAAAAAGTATTTTAACGTCATGTGCCTGGATATATTAACTTATGAAAATCTGATCGGTCTGAACTTTTATAAAATATTTTTGAATTAAAATGAATTATTGTTCGCTATCTCCAGATTTTATGCAAATAAACCAAAAACTAAAATAGCTGTACGATGGGCTTTTGAGAGGTGTGTTTGTGGTCGAAAAAAAAACCTGGAAATTTATATAATAAATATTAAGATTTTATTAACAGGGTTCGAGCCCTATTGGTGACGTATAAAACGACTAAAAAGCCCAAATATCACATTTTATATTTAGACGGTGGTGGAATAATGTTGGATGATCTAATTTTTTAAGTTACATTTAACACAGACTGTAAATTTAGCAGCTGGTGGACTATGAAACTGTTCAGTAAATATCTTATTTATAAGAAAATAAATTAAGATTGTATTTAACACAAGGACAATGTTTTGATATTCATCTTATAACGATTCAGATTACAAGAAAGTAACATTTACGCTTATGAAGGATAGTACATCAAGGGGGGGAAAATTACTACATATGGATGTACATTTATTTAATGAACCTGAATTTGCAAACAAACTTTTAAGTTAATCTCTCAATCGATGAGTGTTTTCATAAATAAAAGTATTATGATATTCAATCATGCTGTATACCTATAACATACTCAACGGTTGAAGTGTGTTTGTAACTTATATCTTGTATACTTGTTTAATAGTTGTTTAAAAATGCATAAGCGTGTTCTTTACATTTTTTTTAACCCCGACGCCAGGTTGAATTTATTACGTGCACACCGACGCGGGGTGAACCATTAGTCTTTCCTAAGAGAGCTCTTTGTAGGTCACATACAGATGGTTTTTCCTATTCATCAAACTGCCCGGTTTTGCCGCCAGAATCCCCTATCAACCCCTTTGTCTTGCCTCCCGTAACCTTCGAATTCGAATATAGAGACAAGAACGAAGTAATGCAATTCCAGTGCTATTACAAATCATTGACGGAAGAATTCTTTATGTGCACAACCAGTCAATGTCATAACTGAGGCTCTGTAACCGTTATTACAGACAAGGCAGCCCAGTACACAAAACAATTACTGCAGCTACCTTTAAACAGACAAGGTAAACGGCAGATCGACTTACGGAACTAAGCTTAACAGAACACGACTCAATGATATAAAAGTTGAACCGGTTTTTTTTAGTGTATATTCTTATTATAATAATGTTATGGTTTTGTAATTATCTTATTTTTATTTTTTTTTGTGTTATAATTTATTCAATTACTTTTTGTTTTTAAATAATAACTAAATCCTTAAGTAATTTTATACTTCCTCAATATCAATTAAATAATTGTATGAATTCAATTACAAAGGGAGATATTACTGTTTTTTAATAAAAGGGGGATTGATTTATAAATTACCTGACCTTGTTATATTTGTTATATTTAGAATTTGGTTTCCCGGTCTGTGTTATTTTTAGTTGTTATATTTAGCATTTGGTTTCCGTGTTGTGATAGTTTAGTTGTTATATTTAGCATTTGGTTTTAACGGTTCTGTCGGTTATTTTTAGTTTGAAATTTTCTTGTTTCATGGATAATGTATTAATGTATTTATTGTATTGTATACCTTTTGTGCATTTCTAATGTCTTTACACAGTTTTTTTATCTATGTAGAAGATTCACAAAACAAGGAAGTAAAAGGAGTAATTTAAACAGAAAATAAATGTGGTCTAAATTCAACCACAATTATTATTTTACTTCGTATGTTTTATTAGGCCAAACTTAGTCTACATTTTGTCTATTGGTGTAGTGGTTAAATGATTATTTAAAAGTTTTAAGTGGAAACTATTTTTAAATAAAGACATATGTTTTCTTCATTTTAAATCATCTTTAATTAAAACATCTTTAGTTAAATCAGAGGTTTTTATTGGGTTTAAAACCTGTGGATTTTAAATTGTCCGGCATTGGTCAGTCCGGACCAAGGGTCAAAAGGTCAAATGAGGTTAAAAACGCTCGCACAAACAATTACTATACTACTGTAATTCATCATCATTTCTTAACTTATCCACTAAGACCAGGAGATTTACTTTGCCTGTGTTGTCAAATGTATCAGTAAAAATCGCAATTGGGCAGTTCCAATAGATCAATGTTTCCAACACGGATAAATAAAATGTAACAAAGCTGATATGTCTATTTAATTAAACATAAGATGTCTGTATGGTTGTAAGGTTATGTGCGAATGTTCACCCATAAAATTGTGCATACTTTATCCAGGCCTGGATCCATGGCTGTTCAACCTCCTACTACCATCCATCCCTGGTTGCCTGAAAAGTGACCTGTACTAATCCAAGTTGCATCCAATAATTTTAGCAAATGAGTAACATTCTCAAACTTTAGACCCAAAAATGGAACAGACGGCATAATTTCATGCCTACATTTCAAAATGTTTAATAGGAAAACACTCCGTGGTCCCTCTAAATGGATAGGAGTAACCGTCCCGTACCTCTAAAATCATAACCAAAACAATGCATTATTAACCAAACAAATTTCTGAAATTTCCAGGGAAAAACTCCCGGGAACTTCCAACCCCGTAACACGAACGAATGGTCTCCATCCATACCTACCCCACTCCGCACTAGGGCCTCGCCAGTGACACATTTGTTCCAAATAAGTCCCTCCCTACGTTCAATGTTTCTGAATCCGGACCTTTCATATATGTTTATCCGATTACTTACTTGCTCGCAAAGTGCAGTTATGAATTTAAAAAAAGCCAAATCACGATGGCGCGTTGCAAAACATGTTGGGACAGTTTCTTTGACTTAAGCTCTGTGACCTGTTGGTGGTCCACTATGGGTTTAGGCTGTTAGTCAGCTATTCAAAACCAGGTAGGCACTTTTTTCGAGTTATTTTTTTGGTCATCCAGAAAAATACATAATAGAAATATATTCAGGACTTTAAATGCCAGCTGGGCCTTATACTGTTAAAACAATCATTATTCAGCAAAATGTTATCAGGGTATTTGCATACTCCGTAATTTAGTTCATTTTCATAAACTATTCTGGAATTAAATGACATTAAACGTTATTGTTGAAATACTTACTCATAATATTTTGTTCGACCTAATACTTTGTACCGCCATGTTCAGGTGTTACATAGTACACGCAAGCCTTTTAAAAATATGAAAACACGTCGTTTTAATGTCATTTTAACTAAATTAATCATTTTCACAGACATTATGTAAATCAAGCCAAGTGGCATTTTGATATCTTATGCACATCTGTTTGCTTAGTTTCCTGCTTTCTCGATTGGGTTAAACATTATTTATTGCAGGAAAACGTATGCTTTTCTCAACACAAATCGTCTGTGGTTTCAACGTGCTAAAATTGTATATATAACGTGCTCTCCTGCTTTTAGACTGAGTGTTCGGAGGCAGTATTCAGAATGTGCCGCCCGTTCTGCAAATGCAAGCATTCGACGCATATTAAAATCCGTCAAGTGAAAAAAAAACAGATATCAACAACATGATTCAAGTCACGCGAGTTGGCCAACCCGTTTCGTTACCACTCACTTATTCAATCTTAGGCCTTTCTAAATGTCTCATGTATACAAGATGTGTTTAAACTAACGTTAAATTGATTTATATTGTCTTTAAATACATATAGATATACTGAGCTTATTTTATTCAGATTTTTGATACAATATTTGTTGTGCAAAGTACTTCACAGTAAGGTCAAATTTAAAGGGCAAAGGTAAGGCTCGGTGGTAACAATGTTACTACGAAACCAGCGGTTTCCGCTTCTCCATCTAAATTACTAACATTGAGATAAGAGTCCTGTGTAAAGCGTCTTCTGTATCGTGCACTATCTTCCTAATTCTACTAATCATCTTCTGCAGGAGTCGCCCATATGGATTACCTAGAGCGACTATAAATAAACATATAAGCCTTCAAACATAGTATGCACTTTAGCCAACCGGTACGCATTTTCTGTCATGATTGTGAAATGGATTGTATACATAGAGTGAATACCAGTTAAGTTCAGGTGTCCGTAAGGTAATTTCATTTTAAGTTTAGAATTCTGACAGACTGAATATAATCTACTGTTCTATTAAAGCATCGCCAATGGAAGACAGTGGTACGATTTCCTAATGAAATAGGTTGAATATTTTCATATATATCACCAGAAACAATAAATAAATAGTGTTAAATTAGAAATAGCAGCCGGTGTTTACCAACTATCCTGCGCTGCTCCTCCCATACGACATATAGCCTCCTATAATAGGTCCATAAGGTATTTCCCGGTCTTCAACTAAAGGCTGACCACGTTCATTGGTCAGGAAAAGTTTCCCATCGTATTTTTTGCAATACTCCACATCGTTCCTTTTAAAATGAATGTAACATGTAAGCGTACGAAGCAGACACACAACATGAATGCAAACGTAGTAGAATTACTATGCGTCACTTACTGACACAATAAGTGTGTCGCGCTTCACTAGAAAATCGTAAACGGCTCCGCCGCTACAAAGATCTACAGAATCTACGGAGGCTGGATTGATATTGGTGAGAAATGCCGTTTTATGACAAAATGGAAATTAAAAAGTAAAATTGAATTATGACAAACTTTCGAGACAGTATTCACCCAAAATAATAGAATATCATCCTGCGAGGGAACCACTTCATTTCCAATAGCTCCATTAAGATATTTACCACCAGCCGAGTCCGTAATGATGGCACTTGGGCTGGACCATCCTGTAGATGCTCCCTATGTATGTAGTTTGTTTAGTTTACTTGTTTTTTGTATCATTTCTAAATGCCTGCTTGTGTTAATTCTTTTATAATACCCAGCTTGTTTTAGTTGTCTTTTAATTTTGTTTATTTGATCCGCACCAGAACTGGAGCATTCTGTAAAAGCTCCCTATGTATGTAGTTTGTCTTTAATTTGCTTGTTCTTTGTATCATTTCTGAATGCTTGCTTGTGATTCTGTTGTATTACCCAGCTTGTTTTTAGTTGTCTTTCAATTTTGCTTCATTTTGTATTTGTGTTTTAGTTTTTAGCCATTCTATGTAGTGCTTACTTACTTTGCCTTAGATGCCTTAAACTATCAGTTATTTTGTGTTGTTTTATATAACTTTTGTGCTGCCATTATATGCCTTTGTACACTATCTCTGCTGAAACCTAGTCTTAATATGTATCATTTTGTGATTTTTTCATATAGCTTCTCCTAACATAGTTTTTATGATATGTGATTTACCTGCATGATCTCTTTTTAAATGTGCTCTTTAACTTAAATATTTTTTGTGATATGTGTTTTATCTGCACGATCTCTCTTTAAATGTGTACTTTAACTAAATATGTTTTGTGATATGTGTTTTATCTGCATGATCTCTCTTTAAATGTGCTCTTTAACTTAATTGTTTTTATGTGCTTAATATTTCTTTTACAGGTTTTTATGTTTTTCTAGTTTTGTAGTTGCATGACTTTGTTTTTGTCGGAAAATAGCTGTCTAGCTAATGTTTCTTTGTTTATACTACCCGACTTAAAATAAAGCTTCTTGTATCTTGTATCTTGATGGCATGTGCTATTTTTCTGTGCAAAATTCAGATATCACGTGCTGACATTAAACTAGGTTTAGAGTGAAATGATTGTATGTAGTTGTTCATGATTTTTCACATATTCCATCATTTCCTTCAAAATTATCGTGTGAATTTCTTATTATAAATTCTGTGAGAGAAGCTAGAACAATGGTCAAAATATTTTTTGTGATCCTTTTGTGTACTCACTACTAAAAACATTCCCATGTGACCGAAATAAGGTAAAAATGCTCATTTTCTCAAAATTATAAAATTCTACGATTTCAGCAATAGTCAGTGACATGTTTTAATTCATTATAATAGATAAACATTCTGATAGGAAACAATGTATATTTTTCTTATCATATTGAGTTTGAAAAAGTTTCCAAATTGTATAGGCCATATAAGGCGTAAGTGAACTTTGTCCTTTTTCGTGCACTTATCTCATATGTTGAAATGTTCAAACTGTTTCATAAACGATTGAGATATTTGATACTTCAAGAAAATTGAATGTCATTCGTCGTATTATATTGTGTTCCTTCGACCGTCAAAGGGTTAAAGTGAGGATTTTAAAATATTTTTGCAACAATTTGGGTACTTAAACATAAATATATACTTTTCAAAATAAACTGTTAATAGTTTTCTATTATCTTTAGTATTTCAAGTAACAAACAATTGTCCGGGATTGCATTGATTTCTACAGTTGTTAATTCATATCTTAAGACTTTTCAGCTTAATGTTACAAATAAGTTTTGTATTAGACCTCCATAATTACGGTTTTCGGTACTCATACCGTCAGCTATCTATATTTCGTTTCATACTGATAAGTTTGTGACTGATGCATTCCAGGAGATGTTCTAGTTAGGCAGGATTTCTGCTTTACTTGTACATGCCAAACAAATTAACATTTCTAAAGTAAAGTAATGTTTGTCCTTTGATTGGGGCACCTTGTCTATCAAGCATCAACGTGCATTATAAGATCATTTTGTCAGTCCGTTTTGGGTTGTGAAATAACAGATTACCTTGTTTTAAGGTAGTAGACCCTAGTGATGAAACGATGATCGAGTTAAATCGAATAATCGTCGCCGGCAGCCGCAGGTCGCCGACTATCGATGTTGGAGTTCTGAAATCTATGTCGCTAGCGCTTTTCGCGCAATTGATCCCTTTCCGTTCATTCCATATATCCGTTATTTTCATACATTTCGTTATTTAAACCGCAAGGGACGTCACTCTCACACGTAAAATGGCAGAAAAAAGTGTCCATGAAAAGTTCGGTCGACTGTGTGGGCTTATTTTGGCTTCGAAAAAACAAAACAAGGACCACCTATTAAAGAAAACCTCAACATGCAATCTGTTATTTGCAAACTCTGCCGAAAATGATATTTGAACAAAGGTATGTTTTCGTACCCAAAGTTAGACCCTTAATAAGAATAACTGGTAATGTCCATTTGATTACGTTTGTCCGTAGAGATTACGTAGTTGCTCAGATATTGTTGATTGTCATAATAAATCCACTATCTTATGAGGTCATCACCTTTTCTACTTTCTCTTTTGTTGGTTCGTAATGCAAGTTGTACTACATTTATAAAGATACATGACTAAAAAAATTCATTTCAATAACTGTGATATTATCATCCTATAACGTGAAGGTACAGAGCACAATTCCAATGCAGTACAAGCTTGGAGAAGATAGACCATCCAATCGGAGCTTTAGAATTGGCAGATCTTGCACATTTCCCAAATACTAGGTGCTAGATTTACTAACCATAGACTTGTCCAAAGATTATGACACTTACTAAACTCGTTCATGGTTCAGGGTTTCCTTAAATTATATTAGACTGCGCGAAGACAGTTGTGCAAAATATTGCGTGCAATGCATCAGATAAATCCTATGAAATGCTCTCTGCTACACCGATTTTAAAGTTTTTTTTGCAAACAGATAATGTTTACCACTGCCTGCGAGAAAGAATTAAAGGCAAAACTATTTAAGGTATAAAACGAAGCATGTATGTCAAAACTTTATATAAGGACAGGTAATAAGATATTTTTCTACGAGACAGATTATTTTTAGATTTTACACATTTCGACTTCAATGTTTACACTCCCAATTTTAGGATCATAACGATATGTCGCGCTCATTCTTAAGGTATAGACAGGATAAATGAATGACCAATTAGAAACATGTATTCAAATAAGAGAGTCATATATATATATTCCAAAATCCTTTTTCGACAGTATTCCTTGTGCAATATTCTGAATAGTAATTGCACATTTTTATCATAACTTAGGGTTTCCCTATGATTAACTTTCACTTTTCTTTTTTACTAGAATATAATTGGCCTACATAATACAAAACAGGACGAACACAAATAAATCTTTGGAATCCATGCATTCAGATAAAATACTTGGACTGAGACGGATCCTTACAGCAAATAACTCATTTCTAGATACAATATCAAGGACCCGATGGAACAGACAAGAAGAAAAAAATGACATAATAGGTAAATCCGGATAGGGTCGAAGAATTGCTTGTCATAGAACCCTAGTAGTTAGAAACATGATGTTTTTGAAACAGTATAACCTCATTTGACCTTTTGACCCTTGGTCAGGACTGGTCAATGCCGGACAATTTAAAATCCACAGGTTTTAAACCCAGTAAAAACCTCTGATTTAACTAAAGATGATTTAAAATGAAGAAAACATATGTCTTTATTTAAAAATAGTTTCCACTTAAAAACTTTAAACACTACACCGAGAGACAAAATGTAGAATAAGTTTGGCCTAATAATAACATACAGGAAGTAAAATATAATGTGGTTGAATTTAGACCACATTTATTTTCTGTTTAAATCACTCTTTTACTTCTTGTTTTGTAATCCTTCTACATAGATTAAAACAACTGTTAAAGACATTAGAAATGACACAAATGTACACAATACCAATAAATACATTAATAATTATCCATGAAACAAGAAAATTTCAAACTAAAATAACACAGACCGGGAAACCAAATGCTAAATATAACAAATATAACAAGGTCAGGTTATTTACAAATCTATCCCCTTTTTAATAATTGAAATTAAAAAAACAAGTAATATCTCCCTTTGATAACTGAAATTCATACAAATTATTTTAATTAATATTGGAAGAATAATATTTAGGAGTTGTTATTATTTCAAAAAAAAAAGTATTGAAAAAATTATAACACATGACCATGGCAAACTTACCATGGTAAAATTTTGCCATGGCAGAATCTTGCCATGGCAAAGTTGCCATGGCAGAAACTTGTCATTGCAAAATTGCCATGGCAAAAACTGGCCATGGCAATTTTGCCATGGCAGAATCTTGCTATGGAAAAATTGCCATGGCCAGTTTTTGCCATGGCAAAATAAAAAAAAACTGAGTTATTGATATGAAACAACATATTTCTACCAATACATTCGTTTGGAAATAGTTATAATCACTTTTTAAGAAAAATGAAAAAAAAAATTGCCATTGCAATTTTGCCATGGCAAAATCATGAATTTTCTTGCCATGGCAAAATTATTTTGCCATGGCAACACATTTTGCCATTGCAAAAGACCGATTTGCCATGGCAAAACCGCTTTTGCCATGGCAAATGTAATTTTCTCGTACTGATTAACAAAATACTAGTTATGATATCATATCAAAACATACTAACTTTAAAATAGGTGGGTTAATGTAACAATTTAAGGCAATTTTCATTTTTGTAAAGCGCGTATAAATATGGGCTGAATTTGCCAAATACCGGCGTGGCAAAAAGAAACCGGCGGCTATTAATGTAATTATAATGAAAATCATACATTAGATATTTTGATAAATCTAAAATGCACATTCCAACATAACAAGGTCTGTTTAATAACAAACTTTCTTTTATTCTATGAATTCCAAACAAATTCTTGTTAAACATCGTTGAACTAACAAATGAAGGTTTGGCTATATATTTTAATAAAAGGTTTTCATCATGAGTTAATTTAATATTAATCCTCTTGCGTAAATGCTCCATCGTCTTACCGAATAAGAATTGTTCATTAACTTAAAAAAGTCTTTTTCAAATGAATTTTTTGCTTTAGATCTTTTTTGAGTATTAAAATCAATATACTTTTTTAACCAAGGACTTTCGTCAAAAGTTAATATTTTGTGTATTTTTGTTACTTTTAACCCTAATTGTGTATATAGTTCAAGATTTTTATAATGAACTACATAATTTTGTTTTTTCATTAAAGTTGGAACTAATTTTTTTACATTACTTTTTCCTATTTCAAATTTTGTTATAATATTTTTACTATAATTGGAAAGCCATTCGTCTGGTATTTTATTTTTTTCAGGAGCTAAAGGATAATCGTTGTGGGTTTTATGTAATTCTTTTGGATATTCAAGATCACATTCAACTATAAAGTTAGTTTTACCTTTTGCAATTAATTTCTTGAATTGTTTTTCAGATATAAATTTAAAGTTTCCAGAGGGTAAAGGTTGACACATAGCCCAACCGTAAAGGTTATTGGCATCGAGGTACATAATGTATTTGCTGTCAAGTTTAGGATCATAATCCTTCATATATTTATTGTTTGCTTTACTGTATCTGTTTGAAATATAACTTATTCCTCCTCTCAGTCCTTTTTCAATAAAAAGATACATATCAATATCAGTTATTAAATCTAACTTAATTCAAGTCATTTTTATCATTGCATCCCAAGCTAAAACAGGGCTACTAAAATAATGACAAGGATCTAATTTGTAGTACTCCAAACATAATTTTCTAAAATTTTCGAATACATCAGCTAAAAGTAATACGTCAGTTTTTAAATATAGATCATGATATTCTCCCATTGTTTTTATTTTAAATTTTTTCCAGATATTTTTAGCATGCTCATATTCATTGTCAGATATGTGTGTTTCATTTAAAATTGAATAAAATCTTCTTTAGAAGGTAATTTTGTTTCTTTGAATTTTTCAAATGAATCCATGTAATCATATGGATAAACACCTTTTGTCTTTAATAATTCAAGTGCAACCGAAGGTTCCAGCTTCGCAACACTTTCACAATTAAATTCAGTTGATGTGTATTTAAATTCTGGAATATTTTTTACTAAGTTATCCAATGATTGAGACATAAATTGGAATGAATCAATAAAGACCAAGTCGGAAATCATAAATGCCATATATCTTTCAATATTGTTAGGAATAACATTAATCTCTTTTTTAAATTTTCCTATTTGTTGCATAATAAAATGACCGTCATAACCTCTTAAATTATGAAAAATAACAGGAATTTTATATGTTAGTCTAAAATTAATATTACATTCTGAGTGAGCACTTCCTCTGAATTTTCCTGTTATATGACAATGATCCCGGACAGGATTTTCATTTTCCTTATATTCTTTTTCACAGATATGACAAAACTTTTGTTTTTTAAATTCACTTTCATCTTTTTTAGACATTCTCAAATCTTTGTTAAAATGTTCTTTAAATATTTCTTTACAATATTCCTCTTCCTCAAGCATTTTTTCAATAAATTTATCAACTGCGTTAGGACCTCTATAAATCTGGGTTGGTTTAGTATAACTGTTATCATAACAACAAACAACTTTATAGCCGTAACCACAATCTATATGATTTTGATATGGTTCAGTAAATGAAGATTCAGTTGATGGTAAAGCAGTTAAAACTTTTTTAGTTATTGATTCAAAATCAGCATAAATTACAAAAGGTACTGCTAAACCTTTATGATAATTTTTAAATTGTACTTTACTTCCCTCTTTTAGCATTTTTACACCTTGGGTACCATTAATAGCTAAACAATTTGGTATGTGTTCATTTAATATTCTTTCTTGAGAAAAATGTTGCAGACAGCTTTTACAGAAGTGTTTTTTATTTGCATGTTTTGTTTTGTTTAAAAATTAATCTGTTAAAGTCTTTAATCCAAACATAATGTTGGACTGGGGTCTCTGGTGATTTACAGTCGCCATTTATCTTATCTTTATTGATTAATAACATATCACAGTGTTCTTCGTATTGATATTTTGATATGTACAATGGATAAATTCCCGTAGGTTCTTCATATCCAAATATATTAAATGATATATCATTTAAAACTTCAATTTTAGGTGTTTGATTTAATGTAACAGGAAATTTAATTCCAGTATAATCAAGATCGTTTATATGTTTTTTATATTTTGAAACTCTATGAGGGTTTCCTTTAACAGGAAATTTGTAAGCTAAATGGCACCATCTAAAACATTCGTTATCATCATTCTTTATATTTATTAATCCTTTCATTGGATGTTGTAATGGTTTTGGTAATTCTAAATAACTTGAAGCAGCCAATGGACTATACTTATATCTATTTATATAATGAGCATCAACTGACTCTATTCTCCAGCCACTTCCTTCAGAAGTCCAATTACCAATTCTATTTATTATTTCATCAAAAGCTTGATGTAAAGTTTTTTTTATTTCGTTTGTGTTAATAATTTCTAAAGCCTTTGATTGAAAATAAGCTGATTTATATATTGTATCAGTTTTATCCATTTTTGCAAAAGTTATTTTTAAAACAACGTTTATTTTTATACCTTTTAAAGTTTTAAGTTCAGATTTAAGTATTTCATAAGAGACGTTTATAGTTAAATATAATTGATTTTTTGGATCTTGTCTATATGTAATCTTAATTTCAAATTTCTTATAATATCGTTTTGTAGATCTCTCAATTTCCATCTATATATTATATTTAGAAAATAAAATTCGTTAAGCAAAAAAGGATTAAAAAAATAATTAAAAAAATAATAAAATAAATAAAGTTTTAAATTATCTTTAAGACGAATTAAAATATTTAAACTTATATCTTTTTCCATTAGTTCTTGATATTCCACATTTTACTCGGTTTTCTCCTTTGCAGCACATTGTTATTAACCCAGAATTAATACCAAGGTCTTTAGACGCTGCATAATTGCTTTTATATGTTTTTTCTTCATTAGTATCACAGTCGGTTACAATAACTTTTTAGGATTGTTTCGAATATTATTTGGTCTGGGACAATCACATAATCTTTCAGCATTTTCTTCTTCAGTTAATAGACAACCACAGTTCCATTCAAATAAATTATTTCTTAAAAGATAAGGATCTATAACATTTTGTAATTTATCAATGACATGGTTTTTATATTCATCGCTAACTATTTGATTAAGTTTTGATTTAATAACATTTCTTCTTTTAAGAACTTTCTTATATGAATTTTTGTCTGGATTCATTATTTCTCCTAAAGTGCTAGATAATTTTGGCATAATCATTCTATCTATCTTTCTATTAACCATCTATATATAATATACTTATAGAAAAAAAATCTTTAAAAACACATCTAAAGAAATTATATTGATTTGAGAAATTTGTTTATATTATCTATATCTTTTGAATAAGATTTTAAAGTCATTTTTTCTAAATTGTTATCAACTGTTAAAATTTTAATACCTTCTTGAAACATTCTGTTTAACCATTTTTCGTGTAATTTATGTAGTTTTTCTAAATAATCTAAACCAACTTTGTTTTCTTCCGTTTTGTCTTCTTTTTTGGAGTCTTTTTAAACATATTTCTGGGTCGGTTTTAACATAAACAAATCCATCAATTGGGTTTTTTCCGTATGGTTTTATAATATGATCAGTTAAGAAAAGATTGTGTACTGCCCACTCGGGGTCATTTATAACACCGTTGTCGTATGTTGTTTTGTAAAAACGTTACTGTTAGTTAAATAACAACGTTCAAGGACAGAAATACCATCAAACTGTTTAGCAGAAGATAACATTTTTATATGACTATTTAAAGTTGTTAGCTGAAAAGGAAATAAATATTTGGAAGGTTCTTGAGCAGCAAGTTCAAAAAGGTTATATGAATCAGAGTCCATAACATTTTGCCATTCGTGAATTGGTTCTGGAATAATATTAAAATTAGGATTATATTCTTTAATAATATCTAAAAACGTACTTTTTCCTGATGCAATATTACCTTCAACTGATATAATTTTTCTCATTTATATAAAATACTTATAGAAAAAATCTTTAATAATCTTTAATAACCTTTAATACAACTCTTCTTCTTTTTTACTTTTATATCCGTTAAGTTTAAATTCCTTCATATGCATTTCAAGAGGTGTTGAATTTTTTTTCTTCCTGCATTTCTAATAGTATTGTAAAAATATCTTGAATAACCTTTTTCTCTTCTTCTTTATTTACTTTTACAATTCGTGCTTTTGTTATAAGTTGTTTTATTTTGTGATGATGTGCTTTTAAAATAAATTTCTTGTCGTCAAGTTTTAGTCTGTTAGTAAATATGGTAATTACTGATGGAACAGCGCCAGCAACTGCTACAAATATAGGAATAGCTGGAACAAGTGCTAATGCAGCTGAACAACCAAAGACACCTGCAGTAATATATAACCCAGTACTTACTCTTCCGCAAAACTTATAACTTTTTCTGTAAGCAGCAGCTAGTTTAGTTAAGTGAATAATTAATTGATCTATTGTTTCTATTCCATTATTATTAGAAATTAGATTTTTATTACTCATTTATATAATTAAACTTTTTATTTTCTAAATTAAATTTCTTCCAATTCACTAAATGGTACCCAACTATTAAATTTTTCATTGTAACCTTTCCATTTTACTAAAGCTTGTTTTTTCTTATAGTCTCGTCTAATAACTTTTTCTATTCTAAAAACCTCTTGTGTAGTAGGTAAAAGTTCTTGTTCATAAAATGAACCTTGAATTATTTCATCATTTAAATCTTTAATAGTGTATGTTCTGGGATTTGTATTATTAATTTTATAAATTATAAATATTTCCCCTGTCCAGTTTGGTGTATATCCTTTTTCAAAATGTCTTTTAAGTTTGCTTAAGCGAACTCGATCACCAATTTTAAATTTTGCTTTACTCTTTGGTGTCTTTAAATTACCATATAAATTAAAGTAAACAGTACCTTTATTTAAGTTTTTACTAGCTTCGGTTGGTGTCATTTTTATACTAGAATGTTTTGTTTTGTTATATTTATCAACCATATCCTGCAAATTATCTAAATAAGTATAAGTATTATTTGCTGTAAAATATTTCCACATTATTCTTTTTAAAGTTCTATTGAATCTTTCAATTACTACAGCTTTACCTTCATTAAATGTATGATACATATTAATCTTATTTTTATTCAAAAATGATTCAAACTTTATATTATAAAATTCTTTTCCTTCATCTACCCATATTTTTTGTGGAATCCTTGCAGTCTTCGGGGACTTTCGTCCCTGAATTCTATCTTCAGAAATTATTTTTTCAAATGCTTCAGTAACAGATTCTCCAGTTTTATTCTTTAATGGAATAACCCAAGCATATTTACTAAATATATCAATAACGGTTAACAAGTACTTTACTCCTTTATTGTATTTTGAAAAAGCTTGCATGTCAACTAAATCAGCTGACCAAGTATCATCAATGTCATTAACTATCACTCTTCGTTTCATAAATTTTCTTTTAATTGGTTTGTGTAATTCTTCTGCTAATTCATCACTCCATGTGATTCTGGGGGTATACTCTACCCCCTTTTCCCGTTTTTTGACTTTCGTTTTTGTCCCAACCCAAGTTTGTATTTAGTTTTAATTACAGGTTTTACAACTAAATGTTTTGCAATCTTTTCTCCAAATGTTTTTGATTTAGTTTTATTTAAATTGGAAAGCATTTTTTGTCGCATGTACCCTTTTTTACACCGCTGTCATAGCAAAAGTCATGGTCCATACATACTGCATCCAGTTCGTTGACAGGAGGTCCGTTATCTAAAGGATTTCCTGGTCCACAATAATTGTATCCTGGGAGTGTTACACCTTTCTTAGGTAATAAAGGTAACATTGCTTTATGAATATCTAAATTACCTGCTGTGATAGAACTTTTAACAAACTTTGATTTCATTTTCCCACAAGATGCGCAGGTAGCCATTATCATTTTTCTCCCGTTTTTTGCTGTAACATAGTGAGGATTTATATTATCAGTAAATTTTCTTTCTTTCAAACAATATATTTTATTTTGTAAACTCATTATATGTGTTTAAATTTAACTTTAAAACTTTTAGTTGGTTTGAATCTTGTGGTTTTTGAATTGTCCGACATTGACCAGTCCTGACCAAGGGTCAAAAGGTCAAATGAGGTTATACTGTTTCAAAAACATCATGTTTCTAACTACTAACCCTATCTGTTCCATCAGATATAGTCAAAGATAAAATTGTAACGCCAAACTGTAAAATGACTGAACACAAACTGGTGGTGTGTCTAACCCAGCCTGGACATAATATCTTTAAATAAAATATGTTTCATACCCTTGCAAAGCACAGTCGGAAAATTTCCATTGCCAAAGTGTCTAACGGAAATGTTTTGTGTATTGAATACATGGGAATAACTATAGTATTTTTAAGACTTTCTGCGGATGTAGATCTGTTAATAATAGTTTTTCAGTTGGAATAATACTTAACATAGAGACCTACCCTAAACCCTCTTAACGCAAGTGAAACAATACATTTTTAAAGGGTGAAATTGTTGAGTAAATTTTGTTTGTCAAAAATAATTCTGTGCATGTTATATCAGTGCAATAGAAAATAAAAAACTGTCTATGTTACATGCTATAAAGGATAACAAATGCACTTACAGTCCAGAAATTGCTATCTTTGATTTTCTTATATTTCTAAATATTTCCCCCATACTTTGTCGCTTATATATTGGCAGCAGTTCTTTTTTTCCAGCAATAGCTTTCTATATCGTGAAATTCTCTGGGTTTTAATATATAAAAAAACAGTCGTCTGTTTGTTCACAAATTTCACCACAAAAGTCTAACACTTTCTCCAGTGGGTATTAAATGATTTGATCTTTACATATTTGTATTTTCATAGTGCCAACTATTACATTATGCATGATTTGTTCATGCCTAGAGGTAGAAAGTGCATGGGTTGCATGAGATACTATGTACATAGCCACCTACGCCTACAATAAACAGTTTTAGCGGAGTTGTCTTCATTTTTACCAAATATTTTACCCAGGATATGTTTAGGTCAACTAACTCTTTTTCAGAAAATGATACTGTATGACAGTATCGTAAACATTCTTTTCAGACTGTGTACTTTGACGCAGTTAGCTACACATGTATCTACAATAGACAGTGCCTACTTGAAGTTTTATTTTCAGTTCCACTGCCTGCTTAATGAGTTAAATGTGCATTTGTAATGGCAATTATCATAAGAAATGCATGAACATATCTGATAATGTAAAATATATCATTTTTAATCGGTTCCAATTCAATTGTGATGACGAAGTTATGACTTTTCTTCTTGCTTTTAGTAAATAAAATACCATACCTGCAAAAGTAAATACTGCCAATTTAACATTCTAGTCCAAAAGCATGTTTATGAGCAGACATTTATTCTGCATCTATTCCAGGGAAACACAGAAATTGAGACGTAACAAAAACATATTGAAATCTGACAGTATCAAGAATCTGAATTATATTATGAAACTGAATTCTACATAGAACAGACAAATGCTTTGTTCGCATACATAATGGACAAAATATCAGTATATTGAAAGGCAATTCAGGCAACTAGCAATTTAAACTGTAAGGCAAGCAAGGAAATAGAGCTTCATTTCTCTGTATGATAGGTCTTGAGTTAAAATGGTATGTGATTTTGTTATTAAAAGATTGGTTTCCTCAGCCCACCTAGATAACATCTTTGAAAATGACAGTTATCATCAAATAATCGTCAGCAGATTTTATAATTAAATATTATTATCACTTGTTTGACGTCACGGGGGTGGAATAAAGCCCTTAAATAAAAATGATAATAAACTAGTGTAATAAAGCTTTGACGTCGACGTCGTTTATAGTAAAGGAGACGTTGGTGAAATTGACTTATTTACATACTAAAAGAAAGAAAAATTATTGATGTTGCGACAGGAAAGGCTAACATGTGATAAAAAGAATATTACATTTGTGACTTTCCACATTAAATTCATTAAACTCGTTGGATAAAATTCTCATATAATATCCTCTATCTAAACATTTAGGAAAATCAATAGGAGGATACACATGCAAATGGTAGACAACAGAAATTTCCGCCAAATTCAGTCAACCGTAACCTGTCTATACCTGTAGAATATATTACGGCATAGTATATGATAATGTGGAAGGGATCATATATTTACGTACAGAAAGAAGATGTACATAATTTGTTGTTATGCCCTAATGAGCTAATATGTCATCAACAAAATGCTTTAAAGTGTCGCTCCTCTCAGTTGTGGGTTTGAAATCTCGCCCCAGCTGGCTTACGAAAGGTCTGGCGTTAGATACTGCGGTTAAAATCACTTCAGTACCACGGCTTTGAAATATGCCCCTATTAATCGACTTCATACGTCTGAAAAATAATACAATGAGATTGATAACAATATGGCTTTAATATACACTTAAACATGTTGGAAAATGAAAGTGTTTCATAAATAGCTTCTTACAAACAGAATTTCTAACCTCGCTCGACCATTGCTGACTTAAAACTTCTTTTCTTGTCAATACGTTATAATTTCATATCAAACAAAAAACTGTCTGTAAGAAGCACAACTACTTAGAAATATTTTCTCACAGCTTTAATTACATTTCGAATGTATACAGTTTAAATAACGATCATAACGGAGCTCGATATACAACGAAATAGAGCCTTAACATAGCTTTACATATCGAGCGATTAGAGCCAGACTGGTATAACTCCGTTTTTCAAATAGTGAAGAGAAGCACAAAAGGTATCAGACACATACAAATTTTAAATGAATGATAATATTTAAGAAATATGTGATGTAATACCAATATGACTCAAAGACTATAATAATCAAAATGCGTTAAGAATTGTATAGTAATTACATCATCTAAACTTGATAGTACAGAAGATCGCTTCCTTAGAGTGTATCCGGTTCTGGTAGGCACTTTCTGACATCTTTGCCTTGAAATGCGATTCTGAAGGTATTGTTCCATCAGCACAAAGCTAGAGCAGGTCCATTCTTGCTGGTGCGATGAGAAGTTTTATTTGTAGAACAGAAATAAATCAACTTCAAATTGCATTTGATATGTAAGTTTTCATGTTCATCTTTCCGAAATTTTATCGATCGGAAATTTTCTCCCTTTATGTCCATAGCACATTGGGAATACATACTTTCCATATTCTTTACATCAGTAACATTTCGCATTAGTACTTCATCAAAGGATTTCTCTTGTTTGCCATTCATACAATTCAATTCTAATCCACGGGCTTGACACATAAACTGAAGTTACTTTTTTAGCCCTTTCTGTTGCTCTGTTTATACTATTTATTATTCTCCATTTGCATGCGTCTTCTTTCTAAATCCGTTCGCTCGATGTTTTTTATGTCATCGTATTTTTCTAACGCAAGCATTAATGCTACAGCAACAATTATATTGCGATTTTGACCGGCACAACCATTAGAATAAACCACACATGATTTACTGCAAGTGATTTTGTATGCGAAAAGTCAAGGTCCAACTTAACAAGTTCACGAGAGCCTCTTTGTTCTTTAACTTCATATCACATATCACATATTATACTCGAATAACGATAAATTGTAGCAACTTAACTTTCTCCTGTAATAAACTTGGCTGATAAGAGAATTGGTAAAACCGCTTCTTGATCAATATTCGTTTTAATATGTTCCTGTCAAGTGCTTTGTCAACTGGCATGCTTCTTCCTTGTTTCTGTCTTTTTGGCACACACTTTAATTTATTAATGCTTCTTCAATGTTGGGTCTCTTACCTCATTATCATTTACTGATTCACTTCTACATCTATTGAACTAAACAAGAGATCTTTGTGACCTCAAATATTCCTTTTCAAAGTAATGTTCATGTCGCCATTCGATTCATTGTCACTCAGTTACTGTTTGTTGACCAGATATGGACTGCTATGATTTTGATACCACTAAGAATTATCACAGTTTCTGTGCAAGTTATGTCTGCTTCAAACATATCATGTATTTTTTTTAAATTAGGAATTCAGGATCATTGTGGTCTGTTTGGCACTGACCGTTAATCCTGCTATGTTTACCTTGTTCTCATTTATATTTTGCCTAAATACGTATATATACCTGTACATTATTTCAAAACATACACTGCTAAAAGGTTTTGTTCATAGAGAAAGTCTGTTTCGGTTGCATCCTTTTCATTGATATCCTGTAAAATATTAACCTTGCAGTATTTAGTACGTTTTCCTATTTGTTAGGTGCAATTCATGTTTATTTCATTTCAAAGGAAACTGGGCAGTATATCATGGCTGTTGTTACAAACACCTTCGCGATATTTAGTTTCATAAAAATCTTTCTTGCTGTCCAGTCCTGTTGCAAAATGTTTCTTGACAGATACTCTAGCTCTGAAGATGCAGCTTTTAACAAAGAATTTTATTTATAGCATTTATTAGTGTAAATTTGTTGCTGAAATCTCAGGTAAATACATATGAAATGTTGATGGAGCACTAGTAAAGAAACAATGTTCCAAAAACATACCACACAAAAAACCTGCAACTCATTTCATACGCATGCTCATGCATTAAGTATTTTCACTTGGTTTTATCGTTTTCTGTTTGAAATAATTTAACTACATCTTTTGATTCGAGAAAATGAAATAAAGTCCGAAGTCCGAGTACTAGTATGTTGACAAAACATGTAAAGAAACGTGTTTTGTTTCATATAACCCTACTCATTTTTTTTGTATACTGTGCCTTCACTCGGTTGGTATAACTATTATTAACCTTTTACACTGGTAGTCTTTATGTATGACACATGGAAGTGAATCAGTAAATGATAATGAGGTAAGAAACCCGACATTGAAGAAGCATTAATAAATTTAAGTCTGTAAATATTAACCTTGCAGTATTTAGTACGTTTTCCTGTTTGTTAGGTGCAATTCATGTTTATTTCATTTCAAAGAAAACTATGCAGTATATCATGGCTGTTGTTACAAACACCTTCGCGATATTTAGTTTCATAAAAATCTTTCTTGCTGTCCAGTCCTGTTGCAAAATGTTTCTTGACAGATACTCTAGCTCTGAAGATGCAGCTTTTAACAAAGAATTTTATTTCTAGCATTTATTAGTGTAATCTAGTTAATAAATAATTTTATAGCTTAAACTGTTGATCTGGTATACAAGAAGCGCATAGTACATGAAGTGATAAAATTTGCTGTTAATTTGTTGCTGTAATCTCAGGCAAATACTTGTGAAATGTTGATGGAGCACTATTGAAGAAACAATATTCCAAAAACATACCACACAAAAAACCTGCAGGTCATTTCATACGCATGCTCATGCATTAAGTATTTTCACTTGGTTTTATCGTATTCTTTTTGAAATAATTTGACTACATCTTATGATTCGAAAAATGAAATAAATGAGTCTGAGTACGAGTAAATATGTCAATAAAACATGTAAAGAAATGTTATTTGTACAATATTTTACCGTTTTGAAACAACACCAACTTTATGTGTGCTTGGTCAATTTTTACAAACTGGGTATGTGGTAATTATGGTAATTCGATAAATACAATTCTTCGCAAACCTGATATTTCTGATGTTTAGATGTGTTATTAACAAAGCATTGTTGTTAACCAATGCTTTATTTCAAGAAGATACATTTAGCGACATAAATACGGGGTAAGCTGTTTTGTTCACTATATATTAAAAGAGGATACAATGCAAATAATGTAATGCACAGAAGCATTTACTGTTACTCACTATACTTTCGTATTTCTGATGCGATGACTATTCAAACATGTCAATAAACGCGAGCCTTAATGTTTGCTGTGTTGAGTGACCAGTGGAGTTTTCCACCTTTTTATTTTACTTCTTGTGTAATCCGGTCTTAAAATTTATGTTCACGTACTCAGTACATGTGCAATAATACCTCGGACACGACCTACTTAAAAATGTTATCGTACGCAGGCTAGTATTTCATCACTTAGATTACAGCTGATGTCAGCGGGGAAATATCTGTTAATCTATGTCAGAACAATTAGTATAAATGGTATATTGATAACGTTACGCATAAGCACATATAGTGCTTCACCCCCTTTTTCATGCTATCATTGCAATAACGATAGTATTATTGCGGTAAATAATAAGATTTTGGTTATTTATAGACGATTTTGGTTGATTGTGGTGATGGCTGGATCCAAGCATCACATATTATGTTACTTACAATAGTTAAACGAACAAACTATTTGTTAAAGCAAGTACCCACTGTAAAATACTATGTATGAATTTGGATCAATCAGAAACAAGTTCTATAAATAGCAACAATCACAGTGCAATTCTGCTAAGGTATAACTAGGTAGATGAATGGCAGAGAGATCATTCGGTATCCAGCGATATCCAGCGATAGAAGAAAACACATCAAGGATTCAAGTAATAATTTATCTCAGCACTCTGACTTCGTTACAATTGTAGAAATATGCGGTTATTAGGTATAATTTTATAAGTATCGATATTGCAGACATTCGTTACATATTTTGGGTCGACTCGTTCGTATCAGTGTTTTTTTATCATCCATATCATGATATAGTAAAAGCAACTGAATGCGTATGAGACTTGATTTACAAGTTTTAGTATAAAAATGAATTAAATGATCATCTATGATCTATATTCGATACGGACAAATATACAATCGAAGGGTATATTCGACAGTCTATTGCAGTTATATGACCTGTCTGTACTGAACATATGTTTACTTGACTATAAAGTCAAGGAATTGTCTTGCCCTCTAATTAACTGAATAAATTAACTGAACGCCTAGACTGCATGGTAGCCATCAGGTAACCGGATGCCTAGTTTGACTTAGAACTAACTATTTGTGATAACATTTGTCATGCAATTTAATTTACAAATGAAACATTCTTATCACACAAATTTGGTATCACAGTTTATTTTATTAAAATTTCTTTAAAACAATGTTGAAGAACGCCAGAAGATATAACAGACAACAATACTACTCAGTACTACCAGACCTGGAAAAAAATACACTGAGGTGGACTTTTTCGGGACAGACAGTGTGCTGCATACATGGGCTTACGTACAAACTGAGATTTTGCAAGTCAACTGTCAAAGTCATGAAGGGAGGTAATAAAAGGGATGGAATCCATAATACCTTTTAAACTGTTATGCGGATATTTAAGCCTATGACTAATATATGAGATAAAAATTATCGAAAATAGGAAATAGCAAGGAATTGATATTTTTATGTTCATTATAAAAGAAATTGATGCCAAATTATAACCGAAGTCATTATAACCCTTTAAAGGTAGTTTGTCACTTTAAACCAAATTTTTTTGTTTTCATAATATTAGATTATAAATAAAATTCTAAACAGTGACATTTTTTTGTAACAGGTAGTGGACAATGTTGAACATTGATTTGCAGTCCTGGATTGTCGGTCAGCTGCAGATAGCAGCATGGTGTAAAGCAGACGTCTTGTATTCTCGTCCAATTTTAGTTAAATATTCTCGGTGGTATGTGACAAAAAAAGTCATTGAGTATTTTTCCTTCCTCTTGAATTCATATATATATAAAACCAGAGAAAATGTTCATTTATTTGCTTGAAAATATTTTGATTTTCACAACTGATGTGGTGTCAGTTGCCCTTTGTCGCCATGCATTTGAAAGCCACGCTAGGAGTATGGCATTCTTTCATTCAAGAAAGTCATCTAGCTAGTTTATATAGTGTTGGTTGTTCAAGTCAAGTCAAGTAAAATAAAATTTATTTAAAGTCGGATATCACAACAATATAACACAAGCTCTGCGGAGCTTTTAAACCGGCTAGTAAATAACATGCATGACATGATAACAAAAACAAAGCACAGCACATTAAGCATATAAAGATAAGCAATCTTAAAACTATGAAACACATATTAAATTTCACGATGACAACAGAGTTAAGACCAGAAGCATAAGATATAAAATGGTAACTATAAGTATCAAAGACTAGCAGTAATAACCTCTTCACAGCCAAAAATAGACTAGCATACTACTAAAATAATCAGTTGGACATAGGTAAAACATACCACATATCTTAATTGCTTTTAAGTAATAAACAGAATTCCAAAATGACATGATACTTAACCAGTACATACTTTTGTTGCTAATGGCAAAAACACATACAAAATAATTATGATATATGTTGCTAATATGCAAAACACAAATGGCACAAAACCTTGGAAATCCATAAACCAGTTCATTCACAACATCACAGGAGTTAAGAAATACAAATGGTAAGTCAAACTATGTAACAAGGCATGCAGGATACGAGCAAGACTCGCCATCCCACAGAGCAATTATTGATTTAAGCTGAGAAAATGAAGTTATTTCTCTCAAATGATTTGGGAGGGAGTTCCATAGTTTAGCAGCAGAGTACCTGAATAAATTTAATCCATACCTGATTGCTCTAATCTTTGGCAGTTCAAAATGTATTTGTTTACCTAAAATTGTAATGGGAGTCTTTAATATTAAAAAGATCATGTAGATGCTTCGGACCATTTTTGTTTAAAATTTTAAAAACCTTTAAAGCTGTCGTTCTTTTTCTTCTAGTTTCTAACATAGGAAGACCAGATTTATCAAGCAGAGTTTCATATGTACTAACATAGTCATTGTATATAAATCTATGAGCCCTATACTGTATGTTCTCTATTTTAGATGCGTTAGTTTTGCCACTAAAGTGCAAGGTCAAAGGGCAATAATCAAAGTTTGACAATATAAACGAGTGATACATAGTCAACCTCCCAAGTTTCATCAAGTAACAACCAATTCTCTTCATAATATTTAATTGCTTAGATGCTTTTTTACATATTTTGTCAACAAGGGACTTGAAATTCAACAAAAAATCAAAAGTGACACCGAGGAGTACTACCTCGTCTTCACACTTGATGCTTGTATTATTTAAATTAAAAGTAAGATTAAGGTCATGTGTCCTAGCCCCCAGGGATATGGCCTGGAATTTCTCAGGGTTAGCTTGCATCAAATTGTCTGCAAACAATTTGATAAGTTTCAGACTCTCTGATTCAAGAACGCTAACTACATTTGCTGGAGAAGTACTAGCAAATGAAATAGTATTGTCATCTGCATAGTTATGCAGGTCAGACTGGGTGATGAAACTGAAAATGTCATTCATGACAATGTTAAACAATATAGGACCCAGTATGGATCCCTGAGGAACACCCTCGACAACATCCCTGAAGGAGCTGTAACAAGAACCAAGTTTAACACACTGTATTCTGTTGGACAGGTATCTCTTAATGAGTGAAACTGATTGTTCTGACACGTAGTGTTGGAGCTTTAGCAAGAGGAGGTTATGGGGTAAACAATCAAAGGTCTTTGAGAGATCCATCAGTACCGCTGCTAGATACTTATTAGAGCCAAGTGCTCTTTTCCAGTCTTCTGAGATTTTCAGTAGGGTAGTACTACAGCCATTCTTTGGCCTGAATGCCCCAAGCATAGGGTTGAAAATACCGTCAAAATGCTCTAGCAACTGTGTATAGATGGCGCTCTCAAAGATCTTTGATGTTACTGGAAGAAGGCTGACATGTCTATAATTAGCTTTGTCAAGTGTGCTTTTCCTCTTCTAAATTGGTGCAACCTGAGCAATGTTCGAAAAAGTGACTGCTTTTGCCTGAACTAATACCTGCCCTGTGGTCTTCTATCACCATCAAAAGCTAGAAAGTTATACTTGAGAAAAATAATGGTCCTTTTAAATTTCTTATGTTTTGATGTTAACAAGAAGCAGTAACAGTACACACCCTCCCTGAACTGAAATTATGCTTACATAGCTTGATGAACTAAATTAGATTTTAGCTGAAATTTCTACAATTTAAAAATTAATCAGTCACGTTTAATAATGTGCCACAGGAGTTTTACATGTCAGCAGGTTTCTCAAGAACTACTTTATGAAATTCTTTCAAAAGTCAGTCACACATGTCTTCTGCATCATTAGTTGATCTCAAAGGACAGCTCACATAGCTCTACTAGACACTAGCTTTTATTTTTTTTCAGAATTGTGCCTCTTTTTTCAACTAGGAATTTTGATAACAGTTTTGCATGTTTCTTAAAAACTACAAGGCCTTCATAAATTACTTTGCTGTCATAAGATAACCTCACAGATTTATCAATTCAATGGTCTCATAAAATTCTTAGTAATGATTTTATCTTTTATGCTTTTGGCTCATTCTGTTTAGACAATTTGTTAATATTTTAAGTAGAATATATATGTTTCATAAATTGCAGTCTTTCTAATATCACTGTTTTATTCTCTATTCACTATAAAACATTTGATCATTTACAGACCTCTTACCAGATCACAGTGTGTGTGTTTTATACTGTGCTGAGATATTGCAGTGACATATGGTGCATTTAGGTCCACAAACTGGTAAGCATAACTTGTATTTGGAAACTGTAATTAATTGCATAGCAATGTGCATGTAAGTTTACACACTACCTGAAGTATATGAATTTTAGCTGTAATATGCCACTACACACATATGTATATGTTTGAGCCTGAAATGTTATTATTTATTTAGAGATATGCTCTTTTTTGGATTTAACGTCGCACCGACACATGATAGGTCATATGGCGACTTTCCAGCTTTAATGGTGGAGGAAGACCCCAGGTGCCCCTCCGTATATTATTTCATCACGAGCGGGCACCTGGGTAGAACCACCGACCTTCCGTAATCCAGCTTACATTATTTTAAGTATTTATAGTAAGTATTTTTCATTCAGAATGCGTTTTAATATACACTATGGAGATACTAATTTTAAAATAGTAAAGCTACAATTGGTATTGTTTGTTGACCTTCACAAAGGAATAAGTAGAACTCATTCCCATAAAAACTATTAGCTTTTACTGCCAATCATTACGGTAACCTAGTACAAACTAATAGAGTGACATATTCTATATTACTGTAGGTTGAAATTATTGTTTTGCCCATACCAAAGTTTTAGATCAGAGAAGATCATCAGGTTTTTTCTTCATAGTTTTCACAATAATGTGATAATACTGGAACTGCAGACAGTGCAAATTGTAAAAGATATTAACAATTCTTACATTCTACTAAACTTTTTTCTGAAAATCGTACTTAAGTAACAAAGTGATTATGACGACTGAAAGAAGATAATAGGATATTTGTTTTCATCTAAAAAAAAAATGAGGATCAGAACAGTTTTAGTCAGTCAGTTGAAGTAGTTGCACGCTGGCACAGAGGTGACATCCGCAACACTTTATTTATATTGTGACCACAACTTAGTAAATTGTAGCCACAATTTAGTAACTTGTGGCCACAACTAAGTAAATTTTGGCCACAAGTTAGTCAATTGTGGCCACAACTTATTATATTGTGGCCACAACTTAGTAAATCATGGCCTCAACTTAGTAAATTGTGGCCACAGCTTAGTAAATTGTGGCCACAATTTGATAAGTAGTGGCCACAATATAAAAACTCGTGACCACTACTTATCAGCCAATCGAAACTATAAATAGATAGATAGACGGACGGACAGATGAATGGATTGGATGGTATCTACCTACCTACCTACTTATTTATTTGTCAGCAATGACGTAGACATTTTTATGCGTCCATTTCGTATGGTTGTTGAATTCTGCCATTTTGCGTGATCTCCCTGCGACCCTTTCGAGCGAAAACACGAGATTTAACGAGTTAAAATGCGGGGACGCAGGCTGAAAACTCTCTATTGAGTGGGAAAGCGGAGCGAAAACACGATAATGACCGAGGTCACGGGGTGAGAATTGGAAGCTGGTATATCAGGGGTGGGGAGCAAAAACACGATAATTAGCGCTGCTTAAACGTAGTATTTCCGAACCGCGCCCCGACATCCAGTTACCAAGTTTCGACCCGCGATCTTGTTAATCATTATGTTTCCGCTCGAGTTATTACCCCGAACATCCACCATTTTAACTTGTAAATTTCACGTGTTTTCGCTGGGCGCGGTCACCAGGCGAAAACTCGTTATTAAACGTTTAAGCAGTGCTAATTATCGTATTTTTGCACCGCGCCCCAGACATACCGGTTACTAAATTGCCCTTGCGGGGTTTCGGCCTGCGTTCGCGACATTATAACTTGCTAATTCTCGTGTTTTCGCTCGACGGGGCTGCGGGCTGAAAATATAATTTAATTGGTCTAAAACGCGAATTGGCAGAATTTAGCATCTTTACAAAATGGACAGGCATAGAAATGTCTACGTCCCTGCAACGGGTTAGACAGGAATGGAAGATAGATAGACGGACAGAAAGACAAATAAATAGGTAGATAGGTAGGTACCATCCAATCCATCCGTCCGTCAATCAATCCGTCCATCGGTCCGTCCCTCTGTCGATCCATCCATCTATCTATCTTTTATTCCTGTTTAACATTTGCTGGTACGTAGACACTTTTGTGCGCTCCTATTATGTACTCATATACAGCAGCGAAGAAAAAACAGTCGTTTAGACTGGCTAATTCTGTCATTCCGCATTTTAGCCCTATTGAATTATATTTTTGTCCCGCGGCCCCGTCGAGAGAAAACACGAGAATTAACACTTATAATGGCAGGGGTTAGAGGCGATAACTTGCTATTTAGCGGGGGTGGGGAGCGAAAACATGATAATTAGCAAGATCGCGGTGTGAGATTTAGTAACTGGAATGTCGGGGCGCGGTTCGAGAACACTACGTTTTAAGCAGCGCTAATTATCGTGTTTTTCGCTACCCGCACCCGACAAACCTGTTACTAATTCTCGCCCCGCGACCACGGTAATTATCGTGTTTTTGCTCCTCGTCCATGCAAAAATAGAGAGTTTTCAACCTGCTTCCTCGCATTTTAATAATTTACTAAGTTGTGGCCACGATTTACTAAGTTGTGGCCACAAGTTACTAAATTGTGGCCAAAATATAAATAAAGTGTTGCGTATGTCACCTCTATGTCACCGTATAGTTGAGGATATTTCTTTACATTATATGATGGAAAATGTATATATGTTTTGTTTTTAGATACTATATGATTGACAATATATATTGACAACTGTACAAGACATCCTACTGAAGATAGTTCTGAGTGAACAACAGCCCAAATCTGCCCTGTTATCTACTGAGTTTCTACATACAAGTCAAGTAAGTACTTGCCACACTGAACTCATCTGAAGCTCTTTAGCTTGTGGCTATTTGAAGTGTATGGAGAGCTGTCCTACTTGCCCTGGCATCAGCATCTATGTCTGCACCTGTTAGTACAAGATGGATTTGTTTCAAACTTAAAACCACATCATATGACACAAGGGACAAAAATCTGGCACCAATATTCCATGAATTTTTTCCATTTTGTACTCAAGATTTCAGGTTAAATTTTCGGTGCACTTTTCATTCTATTAATTATTAATTGATTAAAACTTTAAATACATTGCAGTTATTCTACGTCATCTCCCAGACCATAATGACACAAGGTCCAAAAATACACCAATTTTAATGAATTCTGCCCAATTGTGCTAACGTAAAATGGACTTTAATTGTATCTTTGTTTTTATTCAAACTTAAAATAATTGTTCCACATTGTCACCCACAACATATACCACAAGGGGCATAAGGTACATCTCACACCAATAATTCATGAATCATCCAATTTTTTAGCTCAAGTGAGCTATTGTGACTGGTCATTGTCCGGCACTGTCCGTCAACATTTGCCTTGTGAAAACTCTAGAGGCTACAGTTGTGAACATATCTTTATGAAACTTGGTCAGAATATTTTTCTTGATATTCTCCAGGCTAGGTTTGAAACGGTGTCATGTGGGGAAAAAAATTAGGTCACAAAAGAAAATCTTGTTGACATTCATAGAGTCCACAGTTTAAGTTTTAAACTCATGAAAGTAATTCAAAATGTTTGTCTTGATGACTTCTACGTCAAGTTTGAATCTGGGTCATGTGGAGTCAAAAATAAGGTCACCCGGTCAAATCAAAGGAAAGTTTGTTAACACTCTAGAGGCCACAGGTGTTACTCAATCGTTATTAAATTTGGTCAGAATGTTTATCTTGATAGTCTCTAGGCAAAGTTTGCAACTGGGTCATGTGGGATTAAAATTAGGTCACTAGGCCAGATCAAAGGAAAATGTTGTAAACACTCTAGTTCACAGTTTAAGTTGGATTCTCAGGAGAATTGGTCAGAATAATTGTCTTCATGATTTTTACGTAATGCTTCAATCTGGGTTATCCGGGGTCTAAATCTAGGTCACCCGGTCAGATTAAAAGAAAACCTTGATAACACTCTAGAGACCACACTTCATGACCCTATCTTCATGAAACTTTGTCAGGATGTTTATTAGCTCACCTGAGCACGAAGTGCTCAATGATGAGCTTTTATGGTCAGTGATTGTCCGGCATCCATCGTCGTCCGTCGTCCGTCAACACCTTCCAGCCTAAACTACCAGTCCAATTTTGATGAAACTTCACAGGAATGTTCCTTCCATGATCCTCATTGAAAATTAGTCAAAGAGATGAATTCCATACAGTACTTTGATTGCCATGGCAACAGAAAGGAAAAACTTAAAAAATCTTCTTGTCCAAAACCACAGTAGCTAGGGCTTTTATATTTGGTATATGGCATCATTTAATAAACCTCTACCAAGTTTGTTCAAATTATCTCTCTAGGATAAAATATTGCCCCACCCTGGGGGATCACATGGTTTACATAGATTTATATAGGGAAAACATTTGAAAATATTCTTGTCCAAAAGCACTGGGCCTAGGGCTTTGATATTTAGTACGTGACATCATCTAGTGGTCCTCTACCAAGTTTGTTCAAATTATCACCCTAGGGTCATAGGGTCATTATATAGGAAACAAATGAAAATCTTCTTGACAGAAACCACATAGCATAGGGCTTTGATATTAGGTATGTGACATCATCTATTGGTCTTCTACCAAGATTATTGAAATCATGCCTCATGGGTAAAAAGAGGCCCCGCCCCGGGGTCTCAAGTGTTACATAGACATGTATAGAAAAATCTTCAAAAATCTTTTTGTCTTAAACCACAAGACATAGGCCTTTGATATTTGGTATGTAGCATTGCCTGGCGGTCCTCTACCAAGGTTGTTCAAACCCATTAGGTGAAAAAAGGCTCCACCCCGGGGGTCCCAATCTTATATAGACTTATAAAAAAAAAAAAAACACTTTAAAACTCTTCTTTTCTGAAACCACAAGACCTAGGCTTGTGATATTTGGTACGTAGCATTCCCTTGTAGTCCTCTACTAAGTTTGTGCAAATTGTGTCCCTGGGCCTCGTCCCGGGGGTAAATAGTTTTACATAGACTTATATAGGTAAAAACTTTAAAAAAAATCTTTTGTTCTGAAACTCCAAGGCTAGGCTTTTGATATTTGGTTGCATTGCCTAGTAGTTCTTTACAAAGATTATTCAAATTCTGCCCCTGATGGAAAAGAGGCCCCAACCAGGAGAACCCAAGTTTTACATAGACTTGTATCGGGAACAGCTTTTAGATTCTTCTTGCCTGAAACTGCAAGGCCTAGGTTTTTGATATTTGGTATGTTGCAATTTACCTAATAGTCCTCTACCATAATTGTTCAAATTATGCCCCTTTTGTAAAAAGAAGCCCTGCTTCGTAGGCCCCAAGTTTTACATAGACTTAAATAGGAAAAAAAATACAAATCTTCCTGTCTGAAAGTTCAAGGCTTAAGTCTTTGATATTTGGTATGTAGCATTGCCTAATGGTTATCTAACAAGATTGTTCAAATTATGCCCATGGGGTGAAAAGAGGCCCAGCACCGTAGGTCACTTTTATATGAGTTATATAGAAATAAATACTTCAAAAATTATCTGATTATCTGATTATATTTCCTAGATTGTTTAATTATAATTACATGATGGCCCCAAGTAATTAGGGGTCACTTGACTGTGACCTTGACCTACAGACCTACTTCCTCTTTTTTTTTAAGATACATCCTTGAAATTTGGATGACATGTACAGTTTAGCACAACAATCTTTAAACTGACTTTCTATGCCCATGAGCGTGACCTACTGACCTACTTTTTTTTTTTTAAGATACAGCCTTGAAATTTGAATGACATGTCAGTTTTGCGGATTTATCTTAAAACTGAATTTCAGTGATCACGAATATGATCTACTGACCTACTTTCTCGTTTTTTAAGATGCAGCCTTGAAATATGGATGACATATAAAATTATGCAAACTGATCTTAAATCTGAATTTCAATGACCATGAATATGACCTACTGACCTAGTTTCTCGTCTTTCAAGATACAGTCTTGAAATTTGGAAGACATGTACAGTTTTGCATACCGGTCTTAAAACTGACTTTCAGTAACCATAAATGTGACCTACTGACCTACTTTCTTAATATTTTCGCATCAGTCTGGCCTTTTAAACATATAGCTCATATTTCTCAGGTGAGCGATCAAGGGTCATCATGACAGATTTGAATATGGGTTATCATAGGTCAAAAACTAGGTCAAATCAAAGAAAAAGCTTGTTAACACTCTAGGGCCACATCTTTGATTAAATCTTGATACAACTTGGTCAGAATGTTTGTTATCAAGAAGTCCTAGATGTTTTAGAATCTGGTTATATGGGGTCAAAAATAAGGTCACAAGATAAAATCAAAGGAAAATATTGTTTACACTCTAGAGGCGACTTTTTGCTCCAATTTTCTCGAATCTTTGTCAGAATGTTTGATTTTATGAAATCTTGAATGAGTTTTAATCTGGGGCATGTGGGGCCAAAAAATAGGTCACTAGGTCAAATAAAAGAATGCTTGTTTACACTCGAGGGACAACATTTTTGGTCCAATCTTAATGAAAATAGATCAGAATGTTAGTCTCCATGAAATCACTAGGTTAAACATGTTTACACTGTTATGGTATGTTACTCAGGTGAGCGACCTAAGGCCAGTTTGGCCATCTTGTTACTTAGATGTTAGGTTAAAGTTTTGTTTTGACGAACATTCACTCTACCTCTGTTATTATTAAATGGTTTTAATTCAAACTTAAAATAGTTGTTCGGCATCATCACCCACATCACATGACACAAGGTCCACAACTCGCACCAGTATTTCATGAAAGGTGCCATCCTTTTAGCTCATCTGAACTTTGTTCAGGGTGAGCTGTTAGTATAGGTGGATGGTCCGTTTTACACCGCCCGGCGTCCTGTGTCAATAATGTTATTTAAACATCTTCTCTGAAACTACTGGTCAGAGTTACACAAAACTTGGTCAGTAACATCCTGTCATGGACTTATAATTCAGAGTTTTCAAAGATTCTTCTTGACCCCTTTATTTGACATTAAATGCTAAATGAAGAAAAACTTTTAAACACCTTCTTCTTATGAACCGCTTGATGGATTTTTAATAAATTTGGTTTGTAGCATTATTAAAAGGTCCTCTCCTAATTTAGTTCAAGTAAGGGCACTTGGCCCCTTTTAGGAACAGAAAGAGGCTGAGCTAAAAACTGAAATAACTTTATACTTCACCTCTCATGAACAGCTGGATGTACCTTCATCAAACTTGGTATATAGCTCCATTATAAGGTCCTTTTCATTTTAGGGGCTCCTAAAGCTTTAAATTGAAATGCCTTTAAACAACATCTTTTCATGAACAGCTTGATAGATCTTTATCAAACTTGATTAGTAGCATTATTATATGGTCCTATATCAAACATGTTGACTTGGGGGTGGGGAAGTGGGGAAGCGGGACTTTAGCACTTTTAGTGGCTGCTAGAGCTTAAAAAACACTTTTAAAATGACTTCTTCTCAAGAACCGTTTGGTTGATCTTCACCAAACTTGGTCTATAGAATCATTATCAGGTTTCCTCCCAATTTTGTGCAAATGGAGACACTTGACCCATTTTCTTCATCAAACTTGCTTTGTAGCGTCAGTGTAAAGTCCTCAGACAACTTTGTTCAACTGGGGATAGTTAACACTACTTAGGGGCTGCTACAGCTAAATATAGAACTACCTTTAAACAACTTCTTCTCTTAAACTGCACGACGGATCTTCATCACACTTAGTCTGGAGCATAATATTGAGGTGCTCTCCCAGATTTGTTCAAGTGTAGCTGTTTGTCCCTCTTAGGGGCCGCTGGACTTAAAATTGTGAGTAAAAAGCCTTTAAATGACATCTTCATGAAACTCTGGCTGGATCTTCGTCACACTTGGTTTGAAGGATCATTGTAAGGTCTTCTCCAAAACTTGTTAATTTGAGACACTTGGCCCCTTTTAGGGACCATAAGAGCTAAAAATAAAGAAAACCTGATAGACCTTCAGACTTGGCCTGTAGCATTATTATAATGTCCTCCCCAAATATTTATGTATTCAAACGATTCTACTTGGTCCCATTTAGGGGAAACCAGAGCTAAAAATGGAAAAAAATATAGATAACGTCTTGTCTTGAACTAGTTAAAATGGTAAAGCAATTTCGGGCTGTCACAAAAAATATATAGAAAAGAACCTTCAAATGACATTTAATTTAGTGAACATTTTTGAAGGATGTTTGTTTAAAGGAACTTTGTCAGGATCAGAAATAAGGTCAGATGGTAAAGGTCCTTTTCAGGTGAGCGACTTGTTTCTTAGAATTTCTGGTTAATTTTGATGCTCTTTAACTATATTTGTTATTTCGAAATGGCTTTGATTCAAACTTAAATCTCATAAAGCGCTTGATGTATGTTTATTATACCCGGAACAATGAAATTGTAAGGGGGCTGTATAGTAGTTTCAGGTTTGTCTGTATGTTTGCCTGTCCATAGGCACAACCTTGTTTGCACCACCTCTCCTCTTCACACAATTGACACAATTTAATGAAACTTCACACAAGTTATCAGTAACAACAGTAGTTGTGCACTGTGCATGTAAGGTTCTTTCAGATTTTTTTTGTTGCAGAAACACTGGACTTTATTTTTTGTTACTATACAGAAATATCTTTAAAGTGCTTGATGAATCTTTATCAGACAAGATCTGTAGCATTCAGCAAGATCTCTGTTAAATTACTTTGCTTGGCCTCTTAAAGGGGCCACTAGAGCTAGAAATAGAAACATCTTAAAATGATTTCTTCTCTTGTTGCTTGATTTTCATTAAAATTAGTCTATAGCATCATTGTAAGGTCCTCTTTCAAATTTGTTCAAATGAGGGCACATGGCCTGATTTATGTTTTTATACTGATCACAAATATTATCATTCATGATTCAGTGTGTCATACATATATTCACTGTCATATTGTCAAGGTCAGGCGAGTGACTTAGACTCTTTTGTATACTGTTAATTATTCCGTCCATCACACTTGTTGGTGTACTCAGCGGCTTTTACAGTTACCATACATGATATGATAAGGCTTATGAAATAGAAGACCCGAATTGATTTGGTGATCAATAGGTCAAGGTCATCGTGATCATAGGACTGAAAATGGGACAACCTGTCATGTTGTACAAACAGCTCTTATGTGTATCTTAACAGATTCTTTTTTTCCAATTTTCAGGTATCCATCAAAGATTGGCAATGGTGTTTACAGAACTGAAAGATGAGCTGTGATTTTTGAAAAACTATTATGAAATTCTAAATTGAAGTACAATTTGAAAAGCACAGACAGCTTCTTGTCTTTTCTAAGCTACCGTTTAACCATAGTGTTAATTGATTGGTATCAAACATAAATGTATGCCTTGAAGTTGAGTTTAAAGTAACTAAATATAAACACTATAACAGGAGGAGTGGTCAATAGCTGAAAGGACAAATTCTAAGGCCATTATTCACAAGCAAAATGCTTTCCTTTAGGGAGAACATGTCAAAATGTAATATTTAAGTCCAAATTTAAAGACGAGGTGGGGAATTGTTTTGCTCATTGTTGACCTGTCGGCATTGTTTTAATCCCCCGCCACGAATAGTTATAGGAATGGTCTCTGTCCTTCCGTCCGTCCGTAACATTTTGTATCTGTTCTGTATCTCCTAAACACTTCCATAGATTTTCATGAAACTTGGGTCAAATGATCACCTCATTAAAACGATGTGGAGAACTTATGAGTCAACAATGTCAGCTCAAGATCAAGGTCACAACTCAAGGTCAAAGGTTTGAGTCGTCCATTTTATGTCTGCTCAATATCTCCTAAACCCATTGAAGGAGTTTCATGAAACTTGGGTCAAATGATCAACTCATAAAACGATGTGCAGAACTCATGACTCAGCTATGGCGGCTCAGTGTCAAAGATTTGAGCTCTGTATCTCCTAAACCCCTTGAATGATTTTCATAAAACTGTGGTCAAATGATCACCTCATCAAGATAATGTTAAGAACTTATGAGTCAGGCATGTTGGCTCAGGGTCAAGGTCACAAGTGAAGGTCAAATGTTTGAGCTTTCATTTTGGGTCCGCTCTGTACCTTCTAAACCCCTTAAAGAATTTTCAAATTCATTGATGTTGTCATATAATTAACAAAGTCAGTGCTTCCAGCCATTACCACCAGCCCTTACACTATCCAAAACAGGGCGGGGGATATAGCTATTTTTAAGGTCATGGTGTCCTCTAGACGGAAAATGTGTTCCGGTCAATATCTGAAGAACCTTTTACACTACAGCCTTTAAACTTCCTACGGAAATTGAATATGATCAGTAAGTGCCCCATACTCTTTATGTGTCAGTATGTCGAAGGTCAGGGTCACTGACCCTCAGACTAAAAAAGTTTCTGCTTAATTACTATAGAACACTTGCTCCTTCTGCTCTAAATTCTCAGAATTATTGTCTGTTTTCAAAATATGACCCTTGAGGTTTTTTTGCTGTAGATGGGTCAAGGTCAAAGTAAAAATGAAGTTCATTCATATGATTTACATATACATGCTCATCTGAGGTTTGAACCTGTGTTGATGTATGGGAAGGATTTTTTGCTATCAATAGGTTAATTCTTTGGAAAGAAACAGTCGAAAGTGTCATTTCGTCATTATCTGTACGAAACAAGGCCGGAATGTTTGTTTTCATAAAATCGCGACCAAGTTTAAAATTTGGATAAAAAACTAAATCAAATTGCAGAAATGAAATACACGTTTACAACTAATGTCACATTTTCTACTTGATGCACATGAAACTGAATTTTTGTTTTGATGAATTCAAGTTACAAACTGATAATCTGCGAGCAAAATATACGTCACTAGTTGAAGCCATAGAAAACATTGGCACAGCTTTAGTGGCTTGCCCAGGTATACCAATGATGTCAAGGATTTATTTCAATATATTGATAATCGAAACTCACGCACAATGTTTCTGTATATATCACATGTCCTGTCAACGTCTTGTATTCGAGATAGATATGTCTATTTCGCTGGCAGGTCAGGTGCTATAATCAATCAGTTAGAGAAATTGTGAATAGTACATGCAATAATTAATCACAGATGCCCATCTGGGCATTCTTTTACAGCTAGGCAAGTGATTCGAAGTCAGTGACCTTTACCACTCGGAGACACCATTCATTAATCTTACCAAGCAACTGTTGCAACGCAATGCATGGAAACATGGTACCAGACAGTGTTATATTTCTACACAATCATAGCTATTTTAAGCATATATCATGTATTACCCAGAGGGGCTTAAAAACCTTGCTAACTGGGCTGTGACAGATTTTTCTAATACTGAACATTATCAGATCTTTTTCAATGGTTTATCCTCTGTGGTTTATAGGGGATAAACTCATTCTGCTTTAATGCGTCGGCCGATTGTTATCTGTATACCGCGTGCTGCTTCTAGGCGGTGTTGTTATCTACATCTGGATACCGCACGCCGCGTACATGCGTCTTTACAGTAGTAGCTCTAAATTCCGCGTGACGCTTTCAGTCGTCACATTTCACTGGTCTTAAATAAAATATTTTAGTTCTTTCTAACAACTTGGACCAAAGATTTTTGTTGCGTAACATTTTTAAAATATAAATAAAACCGGATTTTGTGAAAAAATAAATGCTTTCGTTGGAGAAAGCTGTAAAAGTGAGTGTCGTTCGAGTTATAATTTGCGATTTCTTGAAGCCTGAAAATTTCGGATGATTCTTTATATGATCAAAACATAAAATAGTGAATAAATGAATAAATGAATAGATAGATACCAATGAAGATTCATTGAGAAATGACAGTTGAAATAATGCAACCCAAAAATATATTCTTTTCCGCTCGTCGCTATGCACAAATAATGTCATCTGCGGGATCAAACAATTTTACGGCTTTACTTCTGATTATTATCGTTCTTTGAAAAATTCGTTTTATTACAATAAAATTATCATTAAACATTATGCCAGAATTTCATTCAAATCTGTCAAAATTTAGCAGAGATGAATTTAAAAAACCCAGCTATGGAGCTAGAAAAGGCGTTGAGTATATAAATAATGTAAATAATTAGGTATTGTTATAAAAGTACACTTCATTAAAGACAGACGTACATGATTACCGCACAAAAATAAGGCGAAATGCAAGAAAAGAATCTCATAGAATTATTTTACATTTTCATAACGCGTGAACATTGTCACATCTTTACGTTGTGAAGATGCACACAACACTGCCCGGACAAAACTGGTAGAATTGTGCATTGCCTTATTGAAAAAGAAAAGAAGTAAAATATTTTCTTTCCCATGTAAGATTAAACTATCTTCCACTCATGCACACCAGAACTTTCATTGTTACCTATGCGATATGACAATGCTCACGTGTGTATGAAAAAGAAAAATGATCTTGTGGGTATTTATTTATTTATTTATTTTGTTGTGAGACTTCGAAACAGTCTCTTGATCTATAGAATAAAGTATTAATAATAACTCAATTATTCCGACAGCTTGCGAGTGATACTTTGAAACTCTACAAAATTATTTAAAATTCAAATTTTCATAAAGTACATGTTTTCTGAAAATTAGTCCAAAATAATCTCATTTTCAGCACAATAGTTTCTGTCTACAGTAGTTAAAATATTCACTAATTTTCATTTTTATTACATTTTCATATTAAATACATACACTATTTTTTTATGAGAAATAACTTTATTCTGATGCGTTTTGGTTACCTAGAAGCGTATAACTGAGTAAAATCAGTGTTAGAAAATGGCAAATTGTTTATTAAAAATTATTTTTAAGAATTGTTCTTTTTTGTTGTTTAAATCTGTGCACAATAAAAAGTAGCATTTCATAAATGTTGTTAGCCAAAACAAAAGCTGATAAGAGAATATGGTGATTTGTGTTTTTGCAGTCCGTTAAAATAAGTGTAGTACACAGCTGCATGAAATTAACTTTGTTGCGTAGCTACTTCAATTTACTTACAAAGTGTGCAATTTCATACCTATTAACACATATTTGATGTCATATGTCATTAATTAACAACAATATCCCAAGCAAAAAAACTACAAAATCAATTTTATCTCTCAAAACATCTCTAGGAATTCAGGGTAGATTAGCTTATCAGCCTTCCAGGTGGCTGAAAGATAAATATCAGCAGAGTAGAAGTGGAGATAACACTTTAGAGTAGAATGAGTTAAACCGATCCAAAATCATTTCAAATTAACATCTTACTGTTTTTAAGTTTGAACACTAGCATGTTTGATCTGATCCCTATGGTTTTCCAAGATGTCCGAAACACAATTTATGTTCAGCGTATGCTCCTCACCTCCTATACACATCAATATTTTCTTTATTTCCTACGGGTTGAAAGAATGCATAAATGGTTGAGGGTATGGATATTTCTTCAAATTGTAACAATTCGTCTGTGTGACACTTATCAATATCTATCATACTATACTCAGACCGTATCAAGGGCCAATACTTTTATTCATTCTTTCATGGTACATGCATATTTTTTATACAAATTCTTCCGTGATACATGCATAGGTCGCGTCTATTACAGAGACACTTCTACGCCTTTCGGTCTTAGTTCAGCTGTCAGATTTAAATGTTTTGTCTTGTACCATTTGCACATAACAGTTCTGTCTAAAATAAACATTATGTCTTGGAAATGAAAATGAAAAGGCACGTTTCCGAATGTAGACTATTGCAAAACAGACATTTAGTTAGGGTATATATGTATGTAAGAGAAGTATAAGACGTGCAATGGTAATGATGGCTTTAAGATTTTGAGTGAGAGTGGTGGATTTTCTAGATAGATCTGAAGGTATCATTCTCGTGAAAAATTTAGAAAGAAATTTGGTAATGATTCTAAATTTACATAATACATGGCCATTTTCGTCATCCTAATCAAAATACAAACATTACCTTTTACTGTAGCTCGGAGTAAAGCGTAAATATTGCAAGTGATGACTTATATCTTCATTACACCATTTAAAACGGTACCCAGTAAACGTAAAGGGATTTGAGCGCCGCCTGATTAGCTCGTCTATCCTTCCGTTTTTATTGAATCGAGAATCCTTGGTAATGTACGTATTATCACGGATATCAACGGAGGTTTCCGAGGCCTATGATTGTATCATCTGCTATTTTATTGAATCCGGGATCTTCGGTAATGTACGTTATATCATGGATACTAACGGAGGTTCCCGAGTATAATTCATCCATGTGTTTGTCCGTGCAGTCTTTGTGAAAACTTGCCATGTATTTTTTTAATATGTCCAATCGTCCGGGATAATACCTTGTAGATATAATTATATGTATTTGCATTTTGATATTTTGATTAACGTTTTCCCGCCATTTGACGTTACGTTATCAGTTTTACGTCACGTCCGTTGTTCATATTTGTATGTGTATTATCCTGGTGAAGGCGTTAGCCGAAACGTTAATGAGATAAAAAAAAAACTATACATAATACGTGTTGTTGTTGAAATACCTATCGCAATCGTCCAATCGAAATTTCTAATTAAACAAAAATAGCTTTATAAAAACGTATTTGTAATTTTAGTACTGAATATTTCTGAAAAATCCAGGTGTGCTGCGAGCGGATACCCAATCATATTCTGTCGTGGGAGGAATAGGTATTTAATGAAGGGGTCCAAGGCTCAAAACCAGCGGCTTCTTCCGACCTACCTGACATATATATCCAATTTTTAAGAAAAATACAAAAGTTTTGGTAAGTTTCTCGCAGAAAACATGAATAACAATCTAAGAGGAATTATCCCTGAAATATAAATCAACTTTTTCATTACATATAATTGACACAAAAATTATATTCATGTAGAATTATATGTGAAAATTCTTTTTTATGTTACGAAATAAAAGTCCATGATATGTTTTACAATTGTTACACTTCCATCTATGCTATAGGACTCGCATGTTGTTGATTTAAATACATTGTCTGACGGAAACTTCAACAAAAAGTATAGAGTCTCCAGCTTATAATAATTTGAGCCAATTATCATTATTAAGAGTGTTAGTTTGAAACATTTTAGAAATAGATAAAGCGAAGAACTAACTCCAGAAATATACTTTTTACTTCAAAACTAACATGTTTCGTCCATTGGACTTCATCAGAGTATAATAACAAAATAGTATGACGTCACAGGAAAGTACGACGTCAATGACGACGTCAAAAGACGTTACCCATTTTGGCGTAATATTCACATATAGTATAGGATCAAAAATAGATACTTATTCCCTGCAAAAATTGCAAAGCAAAAATAATATTAATACAGGCAAGGAAAACTAACTTATATGCAAAAGTACATTAGGAAAAATCTGTGTGAAAAAATGAAATTATCTAGCTGATTATAGAAATCATTTACGAATCATTAGTACATGAATCATTAAGGCAAAGTAGCCAGAGGAAAAGAAAATTCATGTATGAGATATTTGGTCTCACCAGCTTTATGTTTTAACAAAGGACATCCATATCGTTTGTAAACTAGTCTAAGACAAAGTCACCTTAGCGAATGAACCCGTTTCATTGTTCAAGATACCAAAGGCGTAGTTTAGTTTATACAGAATTTATTTTAGGTCGATTGTGAAGGAAGTTCTACAACTTATATTAATCACTCTCGACACCCCATTCCTGATGAAATCCATCGCCACGAGGGTATGAGAGAAGAGGCCAGTTTCCCTTTTTAAAGCTGAGCGCCAAGCATGGGAGGTACTGGTACCATTTTTCACGTCTTTGGTATGACGCGGCCGGGGATCGAACCCACGACCTCCCGCACTCGAGGCGGACGCTCTACCACTAGGCTATCGAGGCACTTTGAACACTGGTATATATAAGCCGTATCCTGACAATCTATACTGTTTTACCAAACCAGCTGAAAGTATAGTAAGTGTAAGCTTGACTTGACTCAAAGGCGTTAAACTCAAGTTTCATTTTAGTAAATATTTCAACAAATGTAAGAGTCCGTTTATGATTTGTAGATATCAAATAAAAGCAAGCATACATTTCAAGTAAGATCGTGTAAAGCACACTACATTCTTAAACAGCAATTCTACCACAATGTAAGCTTAAATGTTTACTAAACAACTGATATATCAAATACATACGCAAAGGCAAGCATATACTACGGGACTGAAAGAAACAAATAAAAGAAATTAGAAACATTCATGATCACATTATTTACTTTTCTAGTTTGATAACCGACACATTGTAAATTTTAGAAGCACGTGTAATTTATTTGCATCTATAACACATAAAGGATCAGTGCGTTGATGTCGTTCAGGCAAAGGCTCTTTATATTAATTGTCAACCATGTTCTCACATAATGCACATTAAAATATTCCTACAATTAGTAATACAGTAAAACCACCCTGCTTTAGTGGTCACCTGTCTTAAACAGACAGTGTCTCATTTCCCAAAATGGTCATTCATTCTATAAAGTACCTGCATAAAGCAGCCACCTACTGTAAAGCATCCACTTCCTTGACTTGCTTCTTAAGACATGTTTTACTGCAAAGACGATTAATATTAATACACAATCGTCAAACTTATTGTTACGGTTCCTTAATAGTTAGTGTTTTTCGTTATGCATTGCCTTCTGCAAATGTATTAATATGCGTATTTAGGTTATTTAGACTTCAATTTCATATAAAACTACATGCATTGTTGTGTATTACATACCCTGCCTTACTGCGTGAGCGAAGGATTCATCTGGCAGGGAAAACGTTTGTTTAAATTATAATGAAACTTCGAAACCTGAAAGCCATCAAGGTTTGGTACATCACTATACGTTAAAACTTTACTGTTGTTCTCACTGCCAATCTGTTATCTGTACGAATTGACCTGTATGTTTACTTTTAGATTATGCATGCTTTTGATAATTTTGTACACATTAACATATGTGCAATTCTAAGTGGTATCAAACGAGGTGATAAGGTTGTGCCATAAAAAAACTGATCCGGCCTAGATACTAATCCGGATTATGATGATGAATGTTTTGGCACTAGATACCGACCAGGAGAGTTAGTCTTTACTACTGCACCAATGCTAGTTATTACGACTACCATTGTCATTGTGAACGTTATTACTACTTGAAACTGACTCTGATTGTCATGACGAACTTTTATTCAACAAGATACTAACCCATAATGAATTGTTGTTCAAAAAAATGCTAACATGCATTGTCATGGTGAACTATTGTGTCAGCTTATACGTACCAGATTGATTTGGTGAATTTGTTTGCTTTTAGATACTGACACCGATAATTATGGTTAAATTTTTAGTCTCCAGAAAGTAGCCAAGACGAGATTCGGACTAAAATTTCATTAAGAACTGTTTCGCCACTAGATACTTTCCCTGGTTGTGATAATGAAGAGTTGCTCTGACCCTGAATGTTATAGTTAACTGTTATGCAAATACATTATGACCATTTTGGCTAATATTTTAAACTCACAAGACACTTACCTCAGTTGTCATTGTACGCTGTTTTTGGTACTAAATGCTGATAGATGTTGTTATGGTGAACTGTTGTGACAGTTGATACTAACCCTAATTGTACACGTTTACGGTTTTGCCATTCATGGAAGCAGATTATCACGGTGAACGTTTGTGTCACAAGAAAATAAGCTTTATAGTGATCTTGAATTATCATAAAATGTAAATTGTACTCAATGTCGCCAAAATGGACGCCATAGCCATACGATCTGGTCCGTAGTTGTGCGCATGATGCAGTACTGACCTGCAGCTTTCGCGAAGTTCATGGAGGCTACATCAACGATAAACATAGGTATGCGTCGGACAAAACCGACTATTTCATTCAGGCGTTTATCAATGGTTTGTAGCTATCTTGGGATGTTTGAAGCAACTCGTCTGAAATATTTTTCAGTTACGGCTTCTTTTTGTTGTGGGCCTACTATGCAAATGCGTGACTCTGTGTCTGCGTTTTCGGTGCTCTGTGCTTCCGAGAAATCTACCCTTACCTATTATCTTTTCTTTACAACAAGCTTATCAAAGTAAAAGTAGATGCTAAAGATATTTGACGAAGCGTCACGTGTCAACCGAACAACGCTGCGGCTGTTATTTGATTTGTTTCGGCCCGCTCTGGAGTGTTTTATATTTACTGACATGTAGTAAACCACCACTACTTTGGGACTATCAAATATGATAAATTAATTGCTAGATTTGCATCTGATGCATTTTTACCAAATAACACGTTTCTCGGCAGAAAACAACACATGCACACAAAAAAACAAAGACAAATATCAAACAGGGAATGCTACGCACCAAAAACGCAGCCTCCTCAAAACGAAGCCCCCAGCACGCAGACGCGTGCAGACGCGTGCACCACACACACACACACACACACACACAAAACCAACACATAAGGACAAAACAAACAAACAATGGGGCACCGCCTTGGAACGGTCAGTGGCAAAAACACCACTGGGGAGCTTAAACCGGTTTATGGTGCGCACCCAACCTCACTCTTACCCTCACCATGTTCCAAAGACACGGGACAGTGTAAATAAAAGTAATCCCCTCCAGGTGAATCTCTTACACACGTAATGGAAACAAAAAAGCATGGCATGTAAAACACAAAAATGCTCGTGTATAAATATATAAAAAGCAAAACTTAAGAACCAAAAACATATGTACTCAATGCCTTTTCAGAAGACAGAGCAACAAGAGAAACACCCTTAAGGGCCCGACGAAACAGGCCAGAAGACAAATATCAAAACAGTTCAGTCCTGGTAGGATTTAAAATCTGTTTCTCATCGAGTTCTCCCCCTCTTCCGTCTGACGCAATCAAAGAGGGAAGCGTAGTGTCCAACTGTAAATGGGTTGGACACTAAACATGCGGTATGTCTCAAAACAGTTGGGTCGTAACCTCTTTTAATGAAACGTATTATAATTTTACCAAATACATTTGGAAAATTACCATGACCCAAGATCTTACGAAGTTTGTAAACCACATCCCCATAAAAAACGGGTTTAGAAATACCTTCTCGCAGAAGTGTCTTTAAATTACTATTGAATTTTAAAACTAAATCAGAATTACGATAGTAAAATTTAGCAAAATATTTACGCAATTTGTAATAATGGTAATAACAAGTTCAACAGTTTGTAATTTTAGAAGCAGACGCGCATTCGTTTTGCAAAAAAGCAACAACACATTCGGATGAAAGTCTAGCAACCGTGTGCAAATACACATTTTTAGCAACATGAAATCATCAAATTTATAAAAGTTTTTTTTTTTAATTGCAATGTAATAACTAGTTCTTGTTTGAAACAGTATCAAATGACTAATGTGATGAACTTTATATTAATTTTGTTTCGATTATGAATGTTAATATTGCAAGACTATATCCAAAGTGCTACGGTTAAAAATAAATGACACTTTTTAATGGGCGTCGACTTTTCTTATTAAATATATCACAGTTTTCTTACGTTTTGCAAATAAGGGGCCGTATTATTATAGATGACGCGGTCGTTAATTAACACATGGCCACTTATCTCCCGCGGCGTAGATTGGATACCCATGGTAGTGTTGTTTGACACTTGTAGGTTCCACATGTGAGAAAAAAATAATATAAATAATGTTTTTGATTTTTGTTTCAAACAAAATTGAAAATCCACGAATTTACGTCCCCGCGAAACAGCCAAAATCACGAAATTTGTTCCGACGAAATTAAATGATTTCACATTATAGACAAACTGGATACAGATACACACCTTATATCATACCTTATAATGTAATAAAAGCAAATCAAAACTGTCTTTGATCAAGTTCTTGTTTGTATTTTTTGTGATGATCGTGCTTGTAAAATGGAATATATTGTCAAATTAAAGAATAATTAAATCAGAATTACTATTGCAAAAATGCTTCCTAAAGTTTCTAAAATAAATTATATATAAAAGAATATAACGTATATGTATTAGTAGAACACATTACAGTAAAATGATCCGTCGTTTCCTAGCGTCCAATAATAAGATTTCGAAATTACCTGTTCTGCAAACTTCATCACTTGGCTCTATTCGGCATTATTTTTTTGTTAAAATAATGATTGTTATGAATTATTGCTAAATATCTCATTGTAATAGTTAACATACATTAACCCTAGAAATATTCGTGAATACTCGGGGAAATACAGCAGACGCGAATAGCTTATGCACGCAACAAAATGTCGGACAATATGTTCACTTCTCAGTAACACTGCATATCACGACCTCTGTTTGGCAAACTATAGGATGTATAAATCAATGTGTGACATGGACGTACTGGCGACAATTACTATCAGAAAAAATCAACACCCTTTACAATATTTACAAATGTATTACATAAAATGATTATTAACAATGAATAAATGATAAATAGAAAAAATAAACTGATTATAAGAAAGAAAAAAAGAAAATCAGAGTTCGGTATCTCTAGATACAAAGTTCTAACACTGACAGTTCCGTTGTAACGTGACGTGGCACAGTTGTTTCAGTTAATTTCGAACTTTAAGTAGCACAAAAAATATAACTTATCTTAAAGTAAAGTAAAGTCCCTTTAAACCGTGAATACGTTGACTACGTTTTGGCTCCCTATGATGGTAGGTAATTGCATCCTTGACCTGAGGATAACAAACCATCGTCTTTGCGGTTTACGGCACAACTATGGGACGCAAGCTCTGCGCTGGGAAAATCACATTCAGGCGAGTGAGGTCAAGTGAACCTCGGGCATTGTACTTCCGGGTTGTGACATCATCACCAGGAAAAAATTATCTGGCGGAAGAAGCTAAAATATATAACATATGGTAATCACCATAACAAAACAAATAAGTCAGGGCATAAAACTGCTCCTTTGGGTACACCATACCACCGTAGGCTCCCATAAATAATACGTGCTACCTATACAAAATATATGTGCTATTAAGTTCATACGTCACATGATGAAAATACGTCACTTATTACTTTCATTATTTCAAAAATTAACAATTTAAAAGTCTAAAGTTGTAGTATGAAAAAGATATGAAGTTTGATGAAACATTATAGATACGAAATGATAAACTGCAGCTATTATTTGCAACTACAAATTAACAAAATTCAATGCAAATCAAACGTTATTCAAACACTAGCATGAATATAACATCAAATGCCATACAACAATACGGATACTGTTTAGATGTGCTGTAGACTGGCACACAATACATTGTAATTTCAAATTACAATAACATATTACATACGTGGTACCAGACTTGCCACATAGATTGAACATTACAATGCAATGCAGTATCGGCGTTCCATAACAACGAAATGTTTGACATATTTTTTTTTGAAAAAGAGTACTTTACAATTATCATCTTACACAAATTTCAGTACAAATCTTACAGTTTATGGAAACGAAACATTTTAGACTCCTCTTTCGAAATAATTTACAAAAGTCTGAAAAATTTAATAAATTATCCTGACATACCGAAACTAGGCACAATCACATGCCGAAAGGTAAATGTTATAAAATTATGCAGAATGAACAAAAATTTACTAAATAAAAATCGTAATACAAAAATCATACAAAAATCTAACAAATAAACTACTTACCTCGATCGAGCATACATTTTTCTAGCAAAATCAATTTGACATAGATTCGTCTAATGTCGGAATGTGCTGTGCGCTAGGCATATCTAGCCCAGTCTATTTGTAGGGTAATGTCCCGCCAAATACTAAATTTCATGGGACTCACGACTAATGCATGTACTGCGATTATTTGTATTTCCACGGGGATCATGATATAGCCGGGAAATCTGACTACTTTGGCGCGGATTTGAATAGACAATTTAAGGCCCATTATAGTGGTCTAGGGGCTAAAAACATGAATTACTGAAGTTTATAAAATATCAACTTTCTTATTACTGAACCGAATTTAATAAAATTTACATGGAAATTTAAGGTATGAAATACAGAAAATCATGAGAGGTATTGCATGCATAAAATTTGAGATTTACCTAAAAAAATTACAAAAAGATGATGCAATACCTGCATTTACACTACAGATACAATGAGGCCCGTGTGTCAGTTTGTGACACAATGATGGAAAAATGTTTAACTAAGCTAAATTCATAGATTATACATGGCGAAATATCATTACTTAACAACTACAAAGTATAAAATAACGCGAAATCAATTATTTGTTACAATATATTGGGAATGATGCAAGTGTTTGAATTTGCAATGAAAGGATATTGTTGTATGTGTAGATTACAAATCTTATACATGTTTGATGTTTTGTTTTACAGATCATTCATACGAACATTAAAACTAAGAACGTTCATGTTGTTTCGCCGTAAAAAAGATAATTATAGTGTAGACGTCAAGTAATGCTAATATTATTAGACTTATAATGTTCAACTTCCACCATAGACCAATTTAAACATGTTTTCTTCAATCTTAACTTCTTTCACCGTTTAGTACTTCTTGTGTTTTCTCCTTTCTGACCAGACCTGTATGATTATATAGGCCAATCAAAATCCAAGTACAGAGAGGTTTTAAGTTAAAACTGATCCTTTTATATTTCAAGTTGTTCAATCCATCTGACAGATACCGTTGTTGTTTCGTGTTATAAAGGCTTTGACTGTAATGAAAAAATGTCAAACACATTAAACAAATCTAAAAGGACGTTTATTGTACTGTATTAGAAAAGACACAAACAAATCACCATTAAACTATTAATTAGGCATGTCATTTATATTGACAATTTCTCTCAACTGTCGTTAGTTTTTTTCATAAACTGATAAGGCGGTATTTACTACATACAATAAACTGAAACAATAGAATTTCATATGTGACTTCAGTGAGCTCAACAAACCAATTCCAAGCACAAATATTGTTGTGGAATGTAAAGCAAGTTACGCACTACAATGTCCATACTTACATAAAAAAGCAATGCATACAAATTATGCAGAATGGAGAGATAAAAATAATTTTGACAGGTCTGCTCGTGCAAACTATTAACAAATTGTGACAGGTGTATGGTGACTCATGACGTAATTAAAAGATTGCTGTTATTTCTACTTTCCAGTTTGATTTTCTTAAAGTGGCTCTTTTATATTGTAGCTTACAAATTAAAGCAATAAAAAATATATTGTTAATTCACTGTCGTTTTGTCTATCCCAATAATGTAAGTAATCCTACTGTTTCAGTCATTTGTCATTAATCGGAGCAATTCACAATGTCACAATCGTTAAAAAAAACGAATGCCTTATTTTCACATAGATATTGAGGATTTATCTATTGAGCATATGTATTGGAAAGAAAATTACTCTTCGTACATTCGATCAAGGCTGTTATATTTCGATCTTCTCAGATCGTTCAACACGACCTCTATGTCGTGTTATTGGTACAGCTTAGTTTCTAAGCTTGAACATTTCGGCCTAGGTGGATCCAATACTCCCGCTTTCATAGCTTTGGGTAGTGTATAATCACTTCTTAGATATGGTGTCTGCTTTTCAATCTTGTCTTTTGGCAGTTTCTGTGGTATGCCGATGTAAAATTAAATACTGACCCCCTTTGAATAGACCTCATGGGTCACTTTTTAACGTTAAGAATCGACCCCGTCGACATTTAAACATCAAATATTGATCAAAAGGTCCTCTTGCAACGTTGAGAATTGGCCCCGTTTAATTTCAACATTAAATACTGATCAAAGGTCCTTTTTCAACGTTGAGAATTCACCCCGCCAACATTTCAACATTAAATTTTGATCAATTGACCCCATTGACACATGATAGGGTATATGGCGACTTTCCAGCTTTAATGGTACAGGAAGACCCCAGGTGCCCCTCCGTGCATTATTTCATCACGTGCGGGCACCCGGGTAGAACCACCGACCTTCCGTAAGCCAGCTGGATGGCTTCCTTACATAATGAATTCAACGCCCCGAGTAAAGCTCGAACCCAGGAGGAGCAAGTGATTTAAAGTCAGCGACCTTAACCACTTTGCCACAAGTGTATCATTAAAGATTCTATATGCACAGTTGTATGAACACGTCAGCGGATATCTCTATTTTTTTTATTCTGTAAAATGTGTAATGTTGGGTTCTGCTCAACCCTGGGCTAAGGAGTGTTTATAGTAGAATGTTTTTTAACTACCGTCCATGAACAGGCTCAATCAAACCAAGCCTGCTTGCGTTGAGCGACTTGTGGAGTTTCCACTTTTTCTACTTTAATTCCAATTGAGTACTGTAATAATCCTAAAAAATCTCGTGACATGTCCTTAACAATATTGATATGAAATGTCCGAGGCTGTACGTGCGATACTAAGTGATCTGGTGACTGCTTTAGAAGAGTAAATGTTATCCTTTTATATAGTACTATGAAAATGCTGATAAGTGAGCTTGGGTATAACGTTTCTTAATACCAATAGCCAAACATTCGTCATAATCCTGGGTAAAGGTAATACGTGTAGTATTTTTTAAATTATTAAACTTTCTTCTTCGGCTACATATACCATGTATCACTTAGATTTTAACATTCAAATACGAAAGTCAGTCAGATAAGAAATCAATAATTTGGTTTTGTTTGTTTGTTTGTTTTGAGTTTAACGCCGTTTTTCAACAGTATTTCAGTCATGTAACGGCGGGCAGTTAACCTAACCAGTGTTCCTGGATCCTGTACCAGTACAAGCCTGTTCTCCGCAAGTAACTGCCAACTTCCCCACATGAAGTATCAGAGGTGGAGGACGAATGATGTCAGACACAATGTCTTTTATCAAATCGTCACGAAGAACATACGCCCCGCCCGGGGATCGAACCAGCGACCCTGCGATCCGTAGACCAACGCTCTCCCTACTGAGATAAGCGGGCGGGTCAATAATTTGGTAATTTGCAAATTGAGTTGTTGTAAAGAAACGAAATTTTTGTAGCAGTATCTGCTGTCTCGTTTCCATCAATGCCAACATAGTTTCAAACAAATATGATTGGCTGTTAATAGATAATTCATTAACTCTGAGAAGTACTAGTATATTTTCAAAAAATGGTTTTCGATATCTTTTGTTTATGAATCGACTGCAAAACAGGAAATTTTGTTGCATTGTTGTCAGACGTAATTTTGAACAACGAAGGCAGGTGATAGCAGTACATCTTACATTTATATCGTTGGACCGTAACTGTAACCCTTGTAGGTCAATTTGATTCGATTTTAATTGACTTTAGATGATTCAGGATTCGTGTCAGATTATCAATTGTAGTTTTAATGTAAAGAAAAAACTTTTGACTTAAAGTAAGTTTAATTCATTGAAGATTTACTTAAGCCGGTGCTAGGGGGCGTGGGCAGTGTTGCATTTTCCATTACTGCTCATGAACAGACTCAATCAAATCGAGTCTGCAATTTTCACTGTTTGCCTTGTTTTCGGTGCTTCCGAGGGATCTACTTTTCAGATTTTATTTACTTCACAACAGCGGGTGTTAAGTGCTGTGTGGCGGCCGTAAAACGTCGCCCCGACTTCATCTCAGTGTTGTTATATTTTCTGGTCCTTCGGGATCATTGATTTCAACTCATTTAGATTTGAAGGTTGAATACTGCTTAAGCCGGTGCTAGGGGGCGTGGGCAGTGTTGCATTTTCCATTACTGCTCATGAACAGACTCAATCAAATCGAGTCTGCAATTTTCACTGTTTGCCTTGTTTTCGGTGCTTCCGAGGGATCTACTTTTCAGATTTTATTTACTTCACAACAGCGGGTGTTAAGTGCTGTGTGGCGGCCGTTAAACGTCGCCCCGACTTCATCTCAGTGTTGTGTTATTTTCTGGTCCTTCGGGATCATTGATTTCAACTCATTTAGATTTGAAGGTTGAATACTGCTTAAGCCGGTGCTAGGGGGCGTGGGCAGTGTTGCATTTTCCATTACTGCTCAATTTTCACTGTTTGCCTTGTTTTCGGTGCTTCCGAGGGATCTACTTTTCAGATTTTATTTACAGCGACTAACCCACACATCGTGGCGTGAGATCTTAAAATATATTCACCCTTATGTCGCATATTTGATTTTATGACAATGTATTTTTCATCGAAGTTGAAAATCGTTGTTTTTCTAATAAATCTAAAATAAAAGCATTCGTCTACGTTTTCTGATAATGGTTTCCTAGTTTATATAAAACGGGATTCCCTTAGCAAGCATCTTGCAAGCATTAGGTGTCAGTGAGACAAAATACAGGTATGTAAAGTAATGAGGCAAAATAACGCGTAATGTAGTAAAATGGGGCGTAAAGCATAAATAAATCTAATACTAAAGCTAAATTACTTGCGTAATGAGATGTTTGTTACTTATAAAACATTTTCTCTCATGAATTATGATGTATCGCTATTTAAGCGTAATGCCGATCAGTAAAGCTAGTAGAGACGTAATGTATGTATGAAAATTGCACCAGAGCTGTTATACTTGTAGAGTGACATGGTGTATTGCATGAAAAGCATTTTCTGTCAAAAATATTATTTTTTTCTGTGATAAACCACTCACAAACAAAGCGAAAAAGAAATCAAGGACATATATTATAACAGGAATGTCATGTTCCAAAAACAAAGCCTCCGGAAAACGAAACCCACAACACACACACACACATACGCACACGCACACGCAAGCGAATACAAAACAAACACACGAGGACAAAACAAACAAAAAGGGGGAATACATTGGGGCACCGCTTTGGAACGGTCAGTGGCAAAAGCACCACTGGGTAACTTTAACCGGTTTATGTTGCACACCCAACCTAACTCGTACCCCCATCATATTCCAAAGACATGGAACAGTGTAAATAAACGTAATCCCCGCCAGGTGAATCTCTAACAGACGCAACAGAAAAAAAAGGAAGGGCATGTAAACACAAAAATGCTACTGTATAAAGATATAAAAAAACAAACCTTAAGAACAAAAATTGAGCAATAATAGAAACACCCTTAAGGGCCCGACGAAACAGACCAGAAGATGGATATCAAAACAGTTCAGTCCTGGTGGGATTTAAAAAAAACTTCTTATCATAGAGTCCAACCCCTCTTCCGTCAGACGCATTCAAAGAGGGAAGCGTAGTGTCCAACTGTAAAAGGGTTGAACACTAAACATGCGGTATGTCTCAAAACAGATGGGTCGTAATCTCTTTTTAAAAAAACGTTGGATGATTTTACCAAATACAGTTGAAAAATTACCATGACCAAGATCCCATGACGTTTGTTAACCACATCCCCATAAAAAAAGGGCTTTGAAAAATACTTTCTCGCGGAAGGGTCTTTAAACAACTATTGAATTTTAAAACCATGTCAGAATTACGATAGTAAAAATTTAGCATAAAACACGGAACTTGTAACAACGGTAGCCTTACTGAAGAAGTTTACAAGTAATATATTAATTAGGTTCATTGAAATTCTTGACTTGACTATACGCGCTGGCAAACCGAATTAACTGAGAAATATATACCGCATAAGATGTAGCCTGAAGCACATCCTATCCAAATGGGGACATTTACAATACTAAAATTAAAATCATCCCTCTTGTCATAAATTTGGTATGTATTATATTTTCATGAATAAAGATATATAAATCTAAAAATGAAGCATCAGTATCCGAATTGTTACTTGAATTAACTGAAGCTCTCTAGGATAAATAGTACCCACCAATTGACCAAAACCGGATTATCCATATTAAGAATATCATCCAGATAGCATGGTGTATTATTAAATGCAGTTATAATGTCTGCCTGCGTATCTGAAGATAGGTTCAACATAAAGTCTCTTTCATAACAATATAAAAACAAAATTGCGACAAGGGCTGAGGTCCGGCGTATTGCTAATGAAAACCTAGTATATACAGGCTATGTTAAGATACAAACATTTCCAGAATCAATATGATGACTAGACATTTTATTGGAAATGGAATAATGAGTAATGGTTTTATGGAATGCGAAAAAATTAATTAACTTGCATATTAATTTTCATTTATTCTTTGGGATGGCAGAGTTAACGTTCGATTCAACTCTTCCGTATCAAGGTGTGTTGGGTATTGTTCGCACGATTCAAGTATGAGCTTTTTATAATCATAAGCATCTCCAGGGACGACTTTATGAAATATTTTCAATTTAAAGTATCTTAAATAATACTGTGTTTTCTCTCGTTTAAAATCCCAAACATTTTTTCAAATAGAGTAAAAAAATGTGCGGCATCTTTTCATAGTAATCAAAATATCTTGAAAGAAGATGCGTAAAGATGCAAAAAGAACCCTTGAGGGATTTCATCATTTTTTATGGTAGATACAACAGTTATCTGATTTAACTTCTCCCTACAACCGGTGATTCTAGAAAATATTTTGTTACAGTTTACTGCAAGAGCCGTACTAAAGACCAGTTATTTTGGGGACTTTACAATTGTTAAAAATAATGTTTACGCAATGGGAATCTGAAATTGAAGTGTTTTCATGTTTTTCTAAGATTCCATGTGTATATCGTTTGGTTTGTTTGAGAAAGTCACCGAGTGTATATTATCTACATAAAGTGATAACTGCCTTACGTATTTTATGATTGGAAACTTATTTTGTAAGTTGTGTAAGGATTCAAATATCTAATACATTATAACATAGATTAGCTCACACGCAAGGCATTTGGCATCGTTCTTTTCTGCACGATCCGCAACGAAATTGCACTTGTTTTTCCTCAACCCATAATCACAGATCAAAATATTCTATATTGTTCAAATATGAATATTTTATATATATTGTTCAAATATGAATATTTTATATATTCCAATAAAACACGTAATCACAATGCACGATTTTAAGCAAATGCAAAGCTACCTATATTTAATTAGAATAAAGAATAGATAACTACATGTATACAAAAAAAGGCATTTATATTGATACTGTTATATCAGACCCAACGAATTAAACCCTGCAAATTTTACGATTAAAGCAGACACGTGTGACAAACACGTTAGTATCATGTTACTGTCCCCTCTCTTGATTAATAAACAATCATGGGTTGCGATATCACTTTGATTTGATCAAATGTAATACCGATTTTGTTGCAACCGCGGCATCATTTGAAGAAATATAGTCAGCTAATGGCATTTGACTTAATACAATTAAGTTGATATTGATTTTTAGCTGATCTTTGTCTTTGTATTCTTTCATAATATAATTATTATTGAAAAAAGATAAAGGGGAAGAATTCATATGAATATAAGGAAAACAAATGTCTAAATATAAGAAAAACATTGACGTTTCCTTTATCGAATAGATGCAAACTAATTGATGCGTGAAAAAAAATAGAAATGGACCTAAAAAGAGTAAACCCGGGCCTAATATATAAAAGGTGCAGTCAGAAATAGTTTTGAATATATCTGTAAAATGTATCATTTAGTGCTGTATAATAATTTTTCCTCCTATCATAAATATCAATATCTAAGACATATATATCCAATTCCCCATACATTATATACACTATACAGTATTTCGCCTCATTACCCCATATTTTGCCATGCGGCAGTTTTGGTTCGCGGCCCGCTTGATGATAGCGTTCAAAGATACTCTCGCTTCACGTTCTATATTTATCAATGTTAACATTTAAAAAGCATTGCAACGATTTATAAAATTAACTTCGAAAACTCTAATGTACCAGTAATTTTGGAAACAAGAAACTTTTCCTTTGTGAGATATAAACATTGACGGTTTTGGAGAGGTACATTTGATATTTCAGCTTGGGGCAACTTTTATGAAGTTGTTATAGAGAGATTTTGCTAAAAAAAGAAGGCCGCTCTGGAGCGGTTGTATATAAAACTGTGGCGGCATTTTGCCTTTGGGTGAAAATTATTTTTAAAAATCACAAAACACAATATGTAGGTTAGTCGCTTTAATGCAGAAATCAAAAGGTTTATTTTTTGTTTTGTTTTGCTTTCAAACGAATCGAAATATTTGGGTTTTAACAATGATTTCGTAAGTAGGATTTGGTCCATTTGCATTTGTTATACTGAAAACATATTGGAATGAGAGTTTTTTTCCAATGTGTCATAAAGAGGTTGAATTTTCAGATAACAATGTATTAAATGCAACAAGAGCAGTTCATTGAATTTGATCTCGAATCATATCCAAATTTCGTACTGAACCGAAAGTAATACAACTATATTTTATCTTATCGTCAACGAAGTAAAAGCGTTAACCCTGTCAGAAGATGTTCCCTAAATATTTACTGAAGTTGTAACTAATATGAAAGCATTGTAATTCGAATTTAGATTGAAAGCGTGACATACACCATTACGTTGATATTTGAATGAGTAGTTAAAATTGTTTCAGTTAGCAATTATATCCTTTTTAAAGAAGACATAAATTTATCCAAAAAAGAAAATGAACATCATTCAGTTTTACAGCTTTTGTGATTTTATTATGCTTGCAACAGACAAATATTTTTGATTCTTTCTATATGTAATTATGTTCAACATCAATTTTTTTTTTAGAGATTTTCTCAAATTAGATTTCAATACAACTTCTTGTCGGCGATATATTACATGTTTGTTTCATTTTGTCATCCAACACTCTCACTCCAAATAAAACTGTCAAAACTGTGAAACAAGATATAAACAATTGCAGTTAGTGTTTAACCTGAAGTACCTATACAGGTATGTAAACACGTTTTCATAACAAACTGAGTGAAATATATTCTGGATAACTCTACTGTGATCTCTACAAAATCAAACCAAAAACTACAAACCGCAAAAATAATGTGTAACATGGCAAACTAATAGTTCCTCAATGCAATAATTTCTCAAGAAATTTATATCTTTGAAACTTATACTGAAACTTATACCTGCTGCGAATAATTTTGTAAACGTATCTTGATGGGCAATATTCCGAGATGGTTAAAATTTTAAAAGGTGTCTCCGTGTCTCATTTGTTAAGGCCGCTCACTTCAAATAATTCGTCTCTCCTCAGCTAGTGTGGGTCTAACTCGCTTCAAAAGTTGAAGTTTTCATGTGTGAAAGCCACCCAGATCGCTAAAAGGTTGATCTCGAAATGAAAGAGGTCTATCCAAAAAGTAATAAAATTTAACAAAACAAGGTTCATAAAGATAAACACCAAACTTGAACATGCCAACTATATGTACAGCTTGGCTTGGCACTGATTATTTTTGTGAAGTTTGATGCTTTTCTTCTTTGTTGAATCGGAGCAGGTACCCGGAGTAGCGACTGAAACATCATACAATTTGACGAGTCAATGATCATAACCCCGTTGAAATCATTCAACCTAGAAGTGCCGAAAATAAACTGAGGATTGACCGAAAGTACCCAATAAGCAGTATGCAAGGAATAGAATTTATCGCTACCTATTGTTCTAAGTACCAAACAAATATTATCTCGTTTGCTCGGATAGACGAACTGACAAACGGACCTCATTGAATCAATATATCTACCGCACTACATATAGGAAATGTATTAACTTAAGATCCCAAGTGAACTTATAAGCAAAACTCAAAATTACATTCCTATCCCGAGAGCTGAGCGCTGATGTCCTAGATTTTTGTACCGCCCAATGTCATATGACGGTCTCTGCACTGTTAATTTTGCATTTAAAACCCTGAAAAAGAAAGAGTAACACCTGCTGTTTTTTCTAATGAATATACTGTATATCTCCCTATACAACCCAGGTGTATTGCACATTTGCCAAAAGGGGGCGTTTATTAAGGTATTTCAGTATTTTCTATTCTTGTACACTCCTTTAGATATTATAAACTATACATGAAAACAAATTCATATCATATAACATATATCAAAGACCAGCGAGCGTTACATTGGATATTGTCAACGTGAGTAAAGTAAAAATACCCGAGGCGCTAGCGAAGGGTATAATTATTTTTCGGAAGGTGAAAAATATCTCGTATCAGCACGGTTTGTGCGTAGGGCGTTATTACACGTTCCCAGGTTGACAATACTCCATATCACTCGGGTATGTATGTGCTATTTGTTTTGTTCTACCGAACTTAACGATAAAGTTTAATAGCTTTAACTATTTCACGGAAATTGAAGTTCGCGTTGGTTGGGGTGTTTATAAGCGTCTTAATTGTCTGATATATATTCACTTGAACACTTGTTGGTACAGAGTTTGGGAAAAATTACGCGGACTGTTATTTAAAAGAATGTATTCTCAGTCGTTGGCCCGGTCATATTCAAAACAATCATCACGTCTTGATAGCGTCCATAATAAAGTATTCAAACTCTTGTTGGATATATATTGGCTACTTAAGGAATACCAATAGCAATTATGACACTATCATAGTGTTGTTCTTCACTTACAACCTTTGTGACAGGAAAGGCCGTACCGGCGACAGTAACCATCAAAACAAATCAACACCCTTTACAATATTTACAAATTTATTTACATAAGATGATTATTAACAATGAATAGATGATATGAAAAAAAAACTGATTATAAGAAAGAAAGAAAAAAACAAATCAAAGTTCAGTATCACCAGATACAAAGTTCTTACAGTTCCATTTTAAAGTGACGTGACACAGTTCTTTAATTTAATTGCGAACTTTAAGTAGCACAAACAATATATAAACGTATCTGTAAATCAAGTCCCTTTAAACCGTGAATACGTTGATTCCGTTTTGGCTCCGTATGGTGGTAGGTGATTGCATCCCTGAGCTGACTTCAGAGGATAACAAAAATCATCGTCTTTGCGGTTTACGGCACAACCATGGGACGAAAGCTCTGCGCTGGGAAAATCACATCCAGGCGAGTGAAGACAAGTGAACCTCGGGCATTGTACTTCCGGGTTATGACATCACCAGGAAAAATCGTCTGGCGGAAGAAGCTAAAATATCTAACATATGGTAAGCACCATAGCAAAACAAATAAGTCAGGGCATAAAACTGCTCCTTTGGGTACACCATACCTCCGTAGGCTCCCATAAATAATGCGTGCTACTTATACAAAACATATGTGCTACTAAGTTCAGACGTCACGTGATTAAATTACGTCACTTATTACTTCCATTATTACAAAAATTACTTACTTAAAAGACTAAAGTCAAAGTATGAAAAGATATGAAAAGCTTATGATAAAAAATATTATAGATACGGACATGATAAACTGCAGCTATTATTTACAACTACAAATTAACAAAATTCTATATAAATCAAACGTTATATCATAGTTGGCATCCATATAATATCTAATGCCATACACTACAACGGACATTAATTAGATGTGCTAAAGACTGGCACACAATTACAAATTACAATAATATATTACATACATGGTACTAGACTTGCCATATAGACTTATACATAACAATACAATGCAGTAATGGCGTTCCATAATTAACAAAATGTTTGACATATGTTTTTGAAATAGTGCTTTACAATTATCACGATACAAATTTCAGTATAAATCTAACATCTTATATAAACGAAACATTTTAGATTCCTTTTTCGAGATACTAGCTAAAATCATATGCCGAAAAGTAAATGTTACAGAATTCTGTAGAATGCACCAAAATTTACCAAATAAAAAACGTAATGCAAAAATCATACAAAATCTAACAAATAAATTTCTTACCTCGATCGAGCATAAATTTTTAGCAAGAAAATAATTCAGACATAGATTCGTCTATAATGTCGGAAGGTTGTGTTCGCAAGGCATATCTAGTCCAGTAATGTTCCGCCAAATACTAAATTTCATGGGATTCACGGCCTATGCGTAAACTCTTATATAGCCGGGGATTCTAACTACTTTGGCGCGGATTGAAATTGACAATTTGTGGCCCATTATAGTGGTTTTGGGGATAACAACATAAATTACTGAAAGTTTTTAAAATATCAACTTTCTTATTACTGAACCGAATTTAGTGAAATTTACATGGAAATTTAAGTTATGAAATACAAAAGAACATTAGAGGTATTTTATGCGCGAAATCTAACATTTACCTCAATAACTCAAAAATTTACATAAAGATGATGCAATACCTGCATTTACACTACAGATAAAATAAGGCCCGTATGTCAGTTTGTGACAACCTTAATTGAAATATTAAAAATGTATCGCCGGTTTATAATGGTGAAGGCAACATTAGGGAATATACGGTATTCCGCAATATTTCGAAATACACCGCACACAACAATTCTCGAACAGCATGACATACCAGTGACAAAAAGTAAATTAATGTTTTTATGTTGGGTTTATTGTCACACCTACACAATTTATGACATATGGTTTTTTAGCTTTTTGATGGGAACCTAAAGTGTCTCTCCATGTTTGTAGTAAGATTGCTTCATAGACCCGGTATTGGGACTTGCAGTCCTGATCATTTTAGTTCTAGGGCGTACCAATAACTGTGTTTGAATAGTAATACGTAAGAAACGAAATCAATTTTAATCAGTCCACACTGTTTTGTTTGTATGAAACCGTAACATTTCTGAATCATAAAGATTAATAGCTGGTTAAAGAATCCTGTTTGATAATCGAACATTGTTGTTTTTTTTTTCAACAGACATGACATCATAAATATAGGCGTGCATTTTCTGTCATACATTTATAACTTCATCCTACCAAGGGTTCAAAGTTAAGTATTTGTATCAATTAAGGTTATGGAAACCAAAAGATAATAGATAAGGCAACATTTTATGACTGGCCACAATATCTCATTATTATTTTAGTACGAAATATGATAGTTATCTTTATATTGTATCATTTCTCAATAGCTAATCAACTTTTAATAAGTGCTTTTTCTGGTCATGGATTGATCGCTCATAGAAAATTACTGTTGTGTACAAATTATAATTTGAAATATTGCAGCGTATATCAATTTGACTTATCTACATTAGTTTTAGGTCGACATATCCTTATGTTAACAGCACGAGTTGTAAATTTATTGTTGCTTTTTAGCACTTAGAATCTAGCGAATAGTCAAATATTTAAGAGAAAAACAACAGAACATCATTATACCTATAATAAAGATCGTCATCCTCTCTTCCCCAGCCAAAGTACACATTTGGAAAGCCATTAACAAGCGTAAACTGTTCCTTTGAAAAAGCATTAACACCTCCAAAGTAGGTTCCGGATGGCATTCTGTTAGCGTAAATAGTAATCTATAAAGCTTTTCCGTGATTTTAATGAAAACGCAACCTTTTTAAAATTACAGACACGAAGAAAACTAAAATATCTGGTAAATAATTTCATTGAATGCAATAACATTACGTGCATGAGGTATTGATTCACTATCTTCCATATAATTGCTGAAAAGTGGAGGTTATGAAATCTATTGTGAGGATGCTTTCTAAAAGTAAATATAGATAAACGATAGTACATCATTGAAGATCATAGAAGGAAAATGACTTAAATGTAAAACAATGTGCAAAAAGTATTATTTATGTTTAAGGTGTTATTTATTGGTTTTAGCCCCTACAGAAGGCGAAGGATACTGGTTTGACGTTGTCCGTCCGTCCGTCCATCCGTCCATCCGTCCGAAATTGAAATTATTTATGATGCTTATGATTCAGAAAGCATTTAAGCCTGCCTGAATACTGCTTAAGCCGGTGCTAGGGGGCGTGGGCAGTGTTGCATTTTCCATTACTGCTCATGAACAGACTCAACCAAACCGAGTCTGCAATTTTCACTGTTTGCATTGTTCTCGGTGCTTCCGAGGGATCTGCTTTTCAGATTATATTAAATACTTATAGTTAGCGCACGACCTTGCCCATACTTAGAGATAGCCTCCGTGACCTTTAAAACAGAGCTTTTTCCCCTTGATTTGTTTGAAAAAAGAACGCTTTTAATTCCAATTAGCACATGGCTGCGCTCGCTTAATATTGTCTGACTTGAGTAGTTTACCCTGTCTCTCCAGTCGCTCCTGCTCCATCTTTATCTATATAAATCCGCCATTTTGGATTGGGAGGAGTCAATTTTTGAAATCACTGGGGCGTGAACGGTATGTTTACGTATCTAGCAGACGATGACCTAACAATAGTCAATTTTTGAAATCACTAGGGCGTGAACGGTATGTTTACGTATCTAGCATACGATGACCTAACAATAGGGTATTATATAACGTTATTCCTTTTATTGTCAACCTATGTTAATATTTCATTGTTTTATTTGTCTAGAATGGCGATCTAGGGTCAATTTTGACATTCCGGGTTTTTGACATTTTTGGAAAGGTCGAGAGGTAAACATTACGAAAATCCATACTCGGACCAGAAATGACGTAATCAAAATTCAAAGTCGTCGTAGAGGCATATTGTTGGTACCGTTGGAAAGGTATCGTCGAGCACGTTCAGAAAATATTTACTTTTACGGGACTATCTAGTACGGTTCTTGAGATATTGGGATTTAAAGCGAAATCATTCATGCGTTACAACCTGGGTTTTCTCTTTCGTTATTGTAGGGAACCTAGGCATGTAGGGTATCTTATGAAAGGTCTCGATGAGAACTATTCGATGACCACGTCTATTCTAGTCTAAAATCACTCATGCGTAAAAACCACTTTGGACTCCGACGGTGGGTTCGAACCTTGTCAAGGAGGATACCCCGATAAAGGTCTCGTCAGGCACGTTCAGAAAATATATACTTTTACGGGTCTTTCTAGTACGGTTCTTGAGATATTGGGATTTAAAGCGAAATCATTCATACGTTAACACCCTGGTTTTCTCTTTTGTTATGCTAGGGAACGTAGTCATGTAGGGTAACGAACGAAAGGTCTCGATGAGAACTATTCGATGACCACGTCAAATCGAGGCTAAAATCACTCACGCGAAAAAATCACTTTGGACTCCGAGGGCTGGTTCAAACCTTGAAGATATCCACTGATCTGTTACATTTTATGGTGCACAAAACATCGTGGCGGTGGTGGTGGTGGCGCTCCTTGTTGTGGTGTGTCGGCGGTGGTGGCGGAAGAAGGAGCAGGAGCGACTAGAGAGACAGGGTAATCTACTGACTTGGCCCAGTAAAAGCAAACATTTCCCCTTGCTTTGTTTGGGAAAAACTGAAAATACTTATATTTCAAAAAGTATTTTAGCTTAAATCAACTCAACAAAAGATAAGATATAAGGGTAGATTTCTAGGAAGCACATAGCACCCAAAACACAGCCACAGAGCCACGCATTTGCATAGTAGGCCCGCAACAAAAAGAAGCTGTAATTGAAAAATATTCCAGACGGGTTGCTTCAAACATCCAACAAGTACATAATAATTTGTGCTAAATATAGATGGAGGAGAAGGAAGTTGGACAAGGAAAAATATAAAAAGAGAATACCAAGTTCCTTAATAACAGTCGCACTACAAAGTATACCCTCGCTTAAAGGTTTTCCTCCTGACTTAATAAAAAAGGAAAATGATCATAATTCAGTAAGTATTTTATCTAAAAAAACAGCAGTAGTTATATTTGTAGCGGTTTAAAGCCACTCTGACCTCATTTGACCTTAAGCCTTTGGTTCAAAGTGTCCACTGCTGACCCAGTACCCTTGGTACTGTGAAAACCTTCGGTTTAACCAATTAAAAAGCACAAGCTTTGAACCAAATGAAAAATAAAAAGTTTTAAATACATATAATATAAATGAGCCAAAAACAAATATATAATGTAAAAGAAGGGAAATTTACTGATAGTATAAATCCTCAATATGTTACAACAAAAAATGGTAGACTTATGTTAAAAGCTCAGTGTGCATCCTGTGGTAGTATTAAAACACAGTTTGTGAAACGTTTTGGAGGAGCAGCGAGGCTCACCGTAGGCTCGGTCGGAGGAGCAATTGATATTCATAAAGCAATGTTACCTTTATTACCTGAGAAAGGTTTAACACTCCCAGGGTATAACTATTGCGGGCCAGGAAATCCTTTGGATAATGGACCTTCTGTTAATGAACTAGACGCAGTATGTATGGACCATGACTTTTGCTACAACAGTGGTGTAAAAAAGGTACATGTGACAAGCAAATGCTTTCAAACTTAAATAATACTAAATCAAAACCATTTAGAGAAAAAGATTGCAAAACATTTAGTCGTAAAACCAGCAATTAAAACGAAATAAAAACGGGAAAGTGGATGGGGGTAGAGGGGGGGGGGGGGGGGGGGGGGGGGGGGGGGGCGGATAGAGTATTTACTTGGCCGTAAGTCCTTGAAGCTAAAAGCTCACTCAGAAGACCCCCGAAATAACATGGAGTGATGAATTAGCAGAAGAATTACATAAACCAATAACGAAAATTTATGAAACGAAGAGTGATAGTTAATGATATTGATGATACTTGGTCTGCTGATTTAGTTGATATGCAACCTTTTTCCAAAATATAATAAAGGTGTAAAGTACTTGCTAACCGTTATTGATATATTCAGCAAATATGCTTGGGTTATTCCAATAAAGAATAAAACTGGAGAATCTGTTACTGAAGCATTTGAAAAACATAATTTCTAAAGGTAGAACACCTACAAATTGATGGGTAGATGAAGAAAACGAATTTTTTTAATAAAATGTTAGAATTATTTTTGAATAAAAATAAAATTAACATGCATCATACATTTAATGAAGGAAACATACACTATAAAAGATTTGAATAATGAAATAATTCAGGGTTCATTTTATGAGCAAGAACTATTACATCAGACGAGACTATAAGAAAAAACAAGCTGACGTAAAATGGAAAGGTTATAATGAAAAATTAAATAGTCGGATGCCATTTAGAGAACTAGAAGAAATTTAAATTTAAAAAAAAATTATATAAATGAGTAATAAATATCTAATTTCTAATGGAATAGAAACAATAAATCAATTAATTATTCACCTTACTAAACTTGCTGCTGCTTACAGAAAAAGTTATAAAATCTGGAAAGTAGATCCCTCGGAAGCACAGAAAACAAGGCAAACAGTGGAAATTGCAGACTCGGTTTGATTGAGTCTGTTCATGAGCAGTAATGGAAAATACAAAACTGCCCACGCTCCCTAGCAAGTTTTGTGGAGGAGTAAATACAGGATTACAAATTACAGCGGGTATTTTTGTTGCTCAGCTGCATTAGCACTTGTTCCAGCTATTCCTATATTTGTAGCAGTTGCTGGCGCTGTTCCATCAGTAATTACCATATTTATTAATAGACTAATAGTTGGAGACAGAAACGCTATTTTTAAAATTACATCATCACAAAATACAACAACTAAAAACAAAAGCACGAATCGGAAAAGCAAATAAAGAAGATTAAAATAAAGTTATTCAAGATATTTTACAATACTGTTAGAAATGCAGAAAGAAAAAAAAACCTATTCAATGCCTCTTGAAACGTAAATAAAAGAATTTAATCTTAACGGATATAAAAGAATAAATATTCTATAAGTATATTATATTATATATGAGAAAAAATATATCAGTTGAAGGTAATTTTGCATCAGGAAAAAGTACGTTTTTAGATATTATTAAAGAATATAATCCTAATTTTAATATAATTTCAGAACCTATTCATGAATGGCAAAATGTTATGGACCCAAGTTATAATTCATATAACCTATTTGAATCTGCTTCCCAGGAACCTTCCAAATATTCATTACCTTTTTAACTAGCAACTTTAAACAGCCATATAAAAATGTTATCTTCTGCGAAACAGGTTGGTGGTGTTTCTGTCCTCGAACGATGTTATTTAACGAAGAGTAACGTTTTTACAAAACAATATCACGACAACGGTGTTATAAATGACCCCGAGTGGGCAATATATAATTTTTACTTAACTGATCATATTATCATAAAAACTTTCGGAAAAACTCAATTGATGGATTTGTGTGTATGTCTTAAAAAACTTCAAAAAAGAAAAAGAACGGAAGAAGGCAAAGTTAGTTTAGATAAATTAGAGATATTACATAAATTACATGAAGAATGGTTAGGTCGAATGGCCAAAATCAACATAAATATATTAACAATTGATAACAATTTAGATAAAATAACCTCAAAAACCTATTCAAAAGATATAGATAATAAAAAAGTTTTCAAAACAATATAATGATCTGTAAGTTTGTTGCAAGAGATATTTTTTCTATAAGTATATTAAAAATGGTTAATAGAAGAGTAGATAGAATGATTATGCCAAAATTATCTTGCACTTTAGGAGAAATAATGAATGAAGATAAAAATTCATATAAAAAGTACTAAAAAGAAGACACGTTATCAAATCAAAACTATATCAAATAGTTAGCGATGAATATAAAAGACATGTGATTGATAAATTGCAGAATGTTATAGATCCATATCTTTTAGAAAAGAATATAGATTTATTTAAATGGAATTGTGGTTGTTTAATGTTACAAGAAGAAAACAATAAAAGATTTTGTGATTGTTTAAGACCAACTAATCATCGGAACAATTCAAAAAGAGTTATTGCAACCGATTGTGGTACTAATGAAGAACAACATATAGAGGCACTTACGCAGCATCCTCAGACCTTGATATTAATTCTGGGTTAATAAATATGTGCTGTCAAGGGAAAAAACGAGTAAAAAGTGGAAAATTGAAAACAAATGGGAGGAAGTATAAATTTAAATATTTTATCTCTTCTTAAACTTTTATTTTTGCTTTTTGCTTAAAGATTTTTTTTCTAAATTTAACATATAGATGGTTGTTAGAGAAATTGAGAGGTCTTTAAAACAATATATTAAGAAATTTGAAATTAAAATTACATATAGCAGGGTTTCAGAAATCTGCAAATTTATTGGTAGCCCATTGGGCTACCAAAATTTTAACCTTGTAGCCCGAACATTTAAGTTTATTTGACAATGGCCATTTCGGTTTATTTACTATGTGCTTCTATACTATAGTGGACGGAATGATTAAATTATTAGAGGTTTCATAATTTTAGCCATACGCACATTGTCATCAATTTTGTTCTCTTAAATAGCAATAATCATTACTCCTTTTTCTCATTTTAAAAGATAAAACTACATGTTTTTAAACTGAGAAATATTATCAGGAGTACTCCTGATAACATGGCTAAAAAAGGAATGCAAATAAATTTTTATAAACTTACAAATTCCTTAGAACTTACTTAGAACTGTATGAATTGTAATTTATCTTAAAATTATTTAAAGTTGATCCTGTCTGATTCTAAACATCTGCCTGGTTTAATAAACAGACTAGAACCGCATTTATAACGTCTCTCAGTTTCTTAACACTGTATTCACTTATCCGAATTTATGTTTGTCCAAAATTCTGTATACTTTCTGATATTTTGCAAAATCATGGTCGATTTTTTTGCAGGTTAGGCAAGTATTTAAATTGAAAAGCATAAACAATCATTGAAAGCACTAAACTGCCTCAATATCAAATATCTGTCTTTCGATTCTGATCGCTCGATAAATATTGAGGTCAGCGAAACTGAAAGTACACTTTGGCAGGTGGCGCTAAAATGACGTTATTTTCAGACTGGTTTGCATATTGTTTTAAACAATAGCTATCAGCGACTTTGATGTTATTGGATCAGTCTAAAATCAATCTTGCACATGTTTTTGTAAACATTTGCCTGCGGGTACGATTAAATGGTTAATTGTTTGCCGATTGTGACAGTAAGTGTTAAGATAATTAAAGCCTCGGGCATGTATCTCTTGATAAACAAGGGGATTATAGACAACTATCAAATTATATTTGAAGACTTGATTATTGATTTCCGGGCTACTCGATACGGAGTTTCACGGTAGCCCGCCGGGCACGCTCTGAAAAAATTTAGTAGCCCGACAGAATTTTCTGGTAGCCCCCGGGCTCCGGACATGGGATTTCTGAAACCCTGCATATAGGCAAGATCCAAAAAATCAATTATATTTAACTATAGAAGTCTCATTTGGTATTTTTAAATATGAACTTAAAACTTTAAAAAGTATAAAAGTAAATGTTAAAAAACTAACCTTTTGTCATATTTGTGGAAAAGAATATAAGGACATTGAAACTAGAGTAAGAGACCAATGTCATATAACAGGAAAATTGAGAGGAAGTGCCCATCAAGATTGTAATATTAATTTTTGACTAACACATCACATTCCTGTTATTTTTCATAATTTAAGAGGTCATGATGGTCATTTTATTATGCAACAAATAGGAAATTTCAAAAAAGAAATTAATGTAATTCCTAACAATATGGAAAGATATATGGCACTTATGGTAAGTGATTTGGTTTATATAGATAGTTTTCAATTTATGTCTCAATCATTGGATAACTTAGCAAAAAATATTCCAGAATTTAAGTACACATCTCAAGAATTTAGTAAAAGTAACATGAAACAAAGTTCCCTGAAACCTTCGGTTGCACTTGAATTATTAAAAACAAAAGGTATTTATCCATATGATTACATGGATTCATTTGAAAGGTTTAAAGAAACAAAATTACCTCCTAAACATAGTTTTATTCAATGTTAAACGAAACGCATATATCTGACGATAAACATAAACATGCTAAAAATGTTCGGAATAAATTTAAAATTAAAACAATGGGAGAACATTATAATTTGAAAATAAGAAGGTTGTGTTTGAAATATTATAAACTTGACCATTGTCATTACTTTAGTAGCACTGGTTTAGCTCGGGATGCAATGTTAAAAATGACTGGAATTAACCCGGATTTAATAGCAAAAAATTAATTAGAAAATTAAAAGATGAAGCTGCCGGAATTCCCAATGTTGAATTTGTTGAACTAAGAAGTAAAATGTATTCATATTTATTAGGAAATGAAAATAATATCAAAAAAATCAAAGGAATTAAAAAAACATGTTGTAAAGAAAACAATAGTACCTGCAAATTATAAAGACACCTTATTTAATTCAACCCAAAGTAATCACACCTTTAAAGTTATTCGTTCAGATAAGCATAATCTTTCCAGTTATGTTGTTAATAAAACATCTCTATCATGTTACGACGATGAAAGATAAATCAAACCTAATGGTATTAATACATTAGCTTATGGAGCTTCGGCTCCTGAGCTTCACGTTCAGCCTGATTATATAGAACCATAAATTGTTAACTGAAAACACTTAACATTTAAACCATCTAATAACTGAATTTATTATTAACTGATTAGCATAATTAATGGAAATAGATTCTTCTTTTTTCTTGTTATTTATTGCATTGTAAGTTTGAAGAATTTTATTTTCTTTGTTTTTTTTTTACCTCTAATTTAGCTTCTCCTTTATCTAATTTAATTGCATCTATAAGAATAATTAAGATGCAATTTTGTTTAGTTGTTACATTATTACCATTTGGAACTAAACCAGGACTAGCATTACCAACTTTCCATTGAAATAATCCAGCAACAACTTCTGTTGCAGATGTTAAAAACAATGGAGATTTTCTTACTGTTTGCCTTTCTATTTTATTTACTTTTTTATTCATATGATTGAATATTCCCATTATATAAAATAGAAATATATGGAAATAAATCTATTGACTAGATAGAATCTAACATAACTTCCTGGTTCTATAGTAAATCTAAGTGGAAATTTAACAAGTTCCGGTATGTTTTTGTTTTTGTCAGCTACATTTATCCAAAAATAGAACGTCGCTCCTTTGCTTAAATTAGTTTTAATTTTTTCTTAAAAACCAGTGTTGTATTTTTAACCTCAGATGCTATATACTATTCTCCACCTGTACGTTTATTCCACCATTCAAAAATAAACGAATTAAATTTTGTACCAGAGTACCCAATGATAATGTTGGTTTCGATTATGTAATCCCCATCTTGTTGGACTTGAAATATGTTATTTTCAAATTTGCCTAATGGCCCATAATTTTTCTCAACAACATGATCTGTTTTGATAAATTTTTTATAATCTGTAATCTTATTAGCTCGTAATCCAAAAAAAATGCAAAACAAATCTAAGGTATTTACCTTTTGTCTTCAATATCATATATTCCTACTCTAGTATGAATTATATGTAGTTGCCTGCCATTGTAATATTCAAAAAGAAACACTTCACGTCTTACTGTTTCTACTTCTTCTTCTATTGCTTTATAATTTTTATTAAGTTTAACTCATTAAGGACACAGATCGCATTTATGCGTTCATTTTAACTCTTATCGAGTACCGCATGTCGTATTTATCCGTCAAAAGATAACAGGCGTGTATGCCGAGGATCGCATAAATGCGCTATCCGCCTGATAGTACTGTATGCCGCGTGGCGTGATTTTACGTCTGTAAGAGTATTAACGATTGGACTGCTTTCAAAGTCAACCAATGAAAATATTTTACTCTAAAGATTATAAAATCCGGAAGCGATCGAAACATCAAAATATTTATTATTTAAGCATGTTTTTTTAATATACTCATCACAAAATATCGGAATTAGAAAGTTATTTGTAGGTATTGCCTGTTTTATCTTCTCATTCCATTATACCGTAGAATCTTTCTTTTTTATTCAGTATTTTTAATTTTTTTAAATAAAGTATAATTTTGGTCTTTCATAATGTCATTTGCTTTAACGTTTAGCAATAGATGATATTTGAATATATATAAAATAATCAAATAATGGCAGTTTTTCTATGTCCAATCTTTCTTGAATATTGCAGTTTTCCATATTCATGTTACTTCAGTTGGCCTGTAAAACAATTTTGCAAATCAAAATAATATTAAATTTTAAATTATTGATTAGATCATGAATCGTAGTATCAGTTGTGAAAATTTAAATTTTATTCATCTTTTATAAACAGATGTTTGACCCTAATTTTGATCAAAGGATGCCTAGATCTTATCGATTATTGATTATCAGTGAAAATCCACAGGCATACAAAGCAGATAAATTGATAAGTGGCTCCGGAATGTATCGGAAAATTGATACCAGTAATTAAGCGGCGATATGGCTGCAGGTGTTAATGAGTTAAGAATTACTTCAGCCAAATCATCAAATCGTTTTGTTGTAACTTGATCAGAGCTTTTAATTTCATTATATATATTGTCTATTCTTCTTTCAAAAACAACGTCTTGATTATCATATGCATCTAACTGATCATTAATTATGTTAATTGCTTTAGCATTAGCAGTAATTGATTCTCCTCGTTTAACTGATTTTTCAAATGCAAAGTCCAGACTATTTTTCTGTTTTTTAATTTTAGTATTAAGCTGAACTTGGTTGTATAACATTTCAATATTAACCCGCAATACTTCTTTCATCTGACTATCTGTCAAATTAGATTTCTCTTCAAGTTCTTTAATAGAATCAACCATAGCTTTCATTTCTTCTTCAACTTTACCTTGTAATTGAACTATTAATAATGAATTGTTTTTTAAATCTTTTGTTAATACTTCAATATTCTTTACTTCTTCTTCTAATGTCTGTTTATACTTTAAATACCTTCAAGTTTACAGTCTTCTACTACACTTTGATGTTTTTAAAACACAAACCGTCTTGAAACTGCATCACTGGGTTTATATGGATTTCCTAGGTTGATTATGTCATTACCTCCCATATCTAATGCTCTGTTCATTGTGTTATCAAGTTCCTTATTTTTATGAAGATATGATTCCATGTCCTTTTTAAGCTTTTTGAATTGATTTCAAGTGGCATAATCGCTTAAATCAATATCAAATTTAACTTTACTTATACTGTCTGGTTGATTAATTTGTTTTACTTCATTAAAAACTCCGATTATATAATTCCCGTAAAGTTTTTTCTTTAAAACTTCCTTGGTTAGTCAACATATAAGAAATCATATTTTTGTTTTGTTGCATTAACCAAAGAATCACGATTTATATTTTGTTCATTACATCATATCATTTTCTCTTTTACCCGGACTTTCAAACAAGATATAGTGTGAACAGTAAATACGGATATTTTAACTTCGATGTTTTATAGTTAGACTGACCTAAATAAATAACAGCACAGTTTTTGTGGCGTCCTTGAATAAAGTGTTTTGTTATTTCATTTTGAAACTTTTTTTCTTCACATATAAAATCATCAAATATTACTACTTTTTGTTTATCTTATTCAAGATCATTCACGTCAGTTATTTCATTATTATTCAAGTCTTTCATTTGGATCTACTTTAATTCTTTTTTTCAATTTCATTTAAAGAATAACTAAATCCTGATGTTTAGACTCTTCCAAGTTTTTAGAATATAGGTATAATTTATCATAATATATAAGAGGTTTTCGAAGCATATGCATTAATGTATCTGTTTTTCCTGATCCAGAAGATCCACATATTAACATTCTAAAACATGAATCTGACATAAAAGGATAAAATTACTTAAATTTAGGTTTATCGCTTTTTGTATCATAATTTGGAATTTCAATTATATAATAATATTACAATATCTTTCACTGTCTTCAGGGTTCACTGTGTGGCGGCCGTAAAAAATTGCCCCGACTTCATCTCAGTGTTGTTATATTTTCTGGTCCTTCGGGATCAATAATTTCAACTCATTTAGATTTGAAGATTGAATACTGCTTAAGCCGGTGCTAGGGGGCGTGGGCAGTGTTGCATTTTCCATTACAGCTCATGAACAGACCGAGTCTGCAATTTTCACTGTTTGCCTTGTTTTTGGTGCTTCCGAGGGATCTACTTTCCAGATTTTATTTACTTCACAACAGCGGTTGTTAAGTGCTGTGTGGCGGCCGTAAAAAGTCGCCCCGACTTCATCTCAGTGTTGTTATATTTTCTGGTCCTTCGGGATCATTAATGTCAACTCATTTAGATTTGAAGATTGAATACTGCTTAAGCCGGTGCTAGGGGGCGTGGGCAGTGTTGCATTTTCCATTACTGCTCATGAACAGACTCAATCAAACCGAGTCTGCAATTTTCACTGTTTGCCTTGTTTTCGGTGCTTCCGAGGGATGTTCTTTCCAGATTTTATTTACATGATCTTACATTATTATATAAATGCAATCAAAACATAATGAAATAAGAAAATACGGTAAGAGCTCTTAGAGATGAAATAACGAGAGAGAAAAATGGAAAAGACTGCCAATAGAGAAATGTATAGAGAAATTAATAAACCAATTACAGAAGGAATAGGAAGTCTCAAAGAACAATTATCAAGAGAATTAAAAGCATTAGCTGGAATTAAAGAACAATTAGCGTTACTTCCAAAAAGGTTTGTTGATAAAATACAAGAAGTAGAACAACAACAAAAAATGAGTTATTGGAAGAACCCCCACCCCCCACCCACGAAACTACAACAACAATTATTACCACCATTACAACACAGAGAAAAAGAATTTGATATATTAAACGAATAGGAGGATGATTAAACAATTGAAGAAATTGGGGGCAAGACCAAAAGAGTTTATAGTTGATCTTAATAAAGAAATTGATTTAGATCTTTTAGATAAAGAAAAATATAACACACCCCAAGAAGTGTTTGACTTGTTTCACAGCAAATACCAAAGTGGAAAAAATGGCTAGGAAAACAGTAGAGAATATCATAGAAAATGTATCAGAGGATATAAGAAAATTGGGTAATGAATCTGGTGGAATAACTAGAAAGAAAAATCCCACAGAACTCGAGCTGAAGCTAAAGAAAGCAATAATAGCTAAGTCGGATAATTAAAAAAAATATAGAGACGTTCTCAACGATATTCTTAAGCAAGGAAAATATATGGGAAAAGGAATAAGATATCATAACCCATATAAAGTTTCTACAGATGGTAGATATGGTAATTTATTGATTGATCTTAATAAACTTTATGGTCCAAACAAATTGATTGCTTATAATATAAACACCGGAGAAAAAGTAATTAACGTTAAGGTAGATAATAATTTAATTGATCTGATTAATAAAAGACATAACAATAATAAAAGAAAACATTCAATACATTCTATGAAAATATTTAAAGAATAAACAGAAAAATCAGGATTACCTATCAATAAAAGATCTATGAAATTTAAAAAAAAAGTAATTAGGGGTCAAAGTTATGACGTTTGTCCATGCAATCCAGAAGAACTGGTAAATAACTTAGCACTTATTTGTGGTTCAATTAATTCCGGAAATAATAATGAAGAACTAAAAAATGAAGGTATTAGCAAAATTGATTAACTATTGAAAATAAATAATCTTTTTACCAAAAGAACATGAAATGCTATATAAAAATATTTTTATTGAATATACAAGTGGAACAAAAAATAGTGTTAAGTTCTGAATCTGTTAAAAACAACACTAAAAATACTCCAAGCGATTTTACAGTCAGATTCAGTCGTTCTTTGATTTTAGATAAAAATAAAACTTATGTTGTTGGTTTGGATAGTATTAACACTATGACTTACTCTTGGCATAATATTAGTGATGAATATGATAATAAAAGCAATCGTTATAATAATGGTAAGGATTGGAAAGGTATTATATTTCAAAATGGTTATTACAGTTATACAGACATCAATAATTATATCCGGGAAACATTATTAAGTAATGGTGATTTTGAATTTGATAAATCAAACATTGCCCCTATAAGTTTGGAATTTGATTTAAGTAGTTTTAAGATATTAATTTCAACTCATGATAATTTTATATTGGATTTAATAATGTCACACTTTCATACATTGCTTGGATTTGTGAAAAAAGCTTTGAGAAATACTGACAGGGGAACTACAACCCCAAATATAACTAACTCTGTAGATACAATTTACATTCATTGTGATATTATTTATAATTTACTTGTTGACGGTAATTTTAGTGATATTATCTATGCTTTAAGTACTGCAGATTTAACAAAAGCTTATCCATTTACAAAAGAGCCAAAAAGAGTCGGATATTCTGAAACTAGTAAAAATGTTATAAATTCAATAAGAATATATATTACAGATGCATTTGGTAGAATGATTAATTTTAACGGAGTTGAAACAAGTTTTACACTAATTTTAAAAGAAATTAGTTAGAGTGCTTAGAGCTCAAAATTGGCCGAATCGTTCAGATAATTCTACAAGCAAACCGCTTTGCATGGTTAAAGTTTGACATATTGCCTTTAATATTTGATCGAGACCCCAACCTCAAAATCAATATGGCGGCCAAAAATTCAAGATGGCCGCCGCATGGCTACCAAGCTCTATGACAATTGCACAAATTTTGTAAAAAGTGTGTTAGAATATGGTAAGTAAGGGTATTTCTTGTTTCTTTATTGATTTGTATTGCAAACGTGTTGGACTATATACCCAAATAATGGTTTTTGCCAGAAATATCAATTTTTGTATTAAATTTGTGCATTTATAATTGTAAAATGGGCGGAAAATTGCCATTGTTTTTTATCAACACATTGAATATATTTTTTCCAGAAGATTAAGCAACCAAATATTACCAAAATTGTTTTATAGTCTAATTTGATTTATGTTTTATTGGTTTTACCTGTAATACAAACATTATTGGCATTATTATGGAATAAAGGCGAGGCTAGGTGGGTGGGGTAAATTGACCCTCTGTAAATTCTTTCAACGTGTACATTACTTGTATATCATTTTAAACATAATACGAATGAATTTGTGATTATTTGAACTGCATTATATGACAATATTTCTTAAACACATAATTTAAGAAAAAATCAATATGTACCTTACTTTACTCAAGTTACGTTACCTTTTCATTAAACTTGTTTTATTATTTCAAACTATTTGAAAGATTTTAAATGTAGGCAGAATATAAATCACTATGAATTTTGCTGCAAAACATGAACAAAAGTTTTTAATAGCATAATTATATTTCTTTGTTGTTGGTTTGGTTTGAGGAAAGAGTATATGCAACTTATTTTACGTTACCATCTCACTACACTTATTCTACTGTATCACTATATTTATAAAATATTTCAAAAATAAGTTACTGTGCATTTAGTTAAAATTAATGCTGTAGGTATGAAATATACAAACGTACTTGTCAAGTGTTGCTGTTTTCCTTATCTGACAACACTTTTAAATACGTTACCTTTATATCTGGTTTTATTTTGAAAACATATGTAGGAAAGATACTGATTTACTGATCTGAATTTTTTGAGGAATGACAAAATAGTGAGACGAAATTTATAAGTTGCCAGCCAATGCAAACGTTTCTTTTTCATAAAATTTTATTTAGAAATATACCACACTAAATGTAAAGTATATACTTTCACCTTTTATCTTTTGTTTGCAAATTAAATTTTCTTGTAAGAGTAACAAGTAAAAGATAAAGTGGGGCAACCAAAAACAGGTGTAGTTCCGCTGGAATTCAAACGCACAAATATATGATTTAAGTATCTGCTGGGGCACTTCACAGAAATTGTATAACGATACATAATTTTGTACAAATCCTATTAAAACTTTAAAAAATAAGATGTCAAAATCTCTTCGAAAACACATAACATGACAGAAAGTAAAATAGCACTAAGACACTTTTTCCTGTGTTTCCAAACCTTACCTATTTCTGATTTCAATAGCGCTGTCAATATTAGGTACACACGCTTTAAATTTTGTAAATAAATGAAATAAATGTTAGAAGAGAGATTTTTGTATATTTTTTGTTTGTTTTGGAGTTATAACGAAAGTCTACGTAATTCTTTGTCAAAATATTTGTCAAACACACATCACTCTCATTAGTCAAGTCATGATATCAGAAATGTATGTAGTCATTCATGCATTTAATAAAACATATCATGTAAAGAATCATATATTTATGTCATGGTCCAAATTGGAAGAACAGGAAAACCTGTATTTTAATTATTTATTCTAATCGTCCAGAACACAGAGTTATGACTACCGACAATTTCAAGGGATTCCAAGAAATCTTACCAAAACCTTTAGCATAATGATACGTACTGTGCTTCAAGATCAATGTCATAGGTGAGAACACTAACCCTAATAACCCTAATACATTGGCAAAAGCACTTGTCAAAGCTTACTACTGAATATCTTTTTAGTTCAAACTGTCATCAAATTTCATCAAGCTTTCAAGAAGTAACAGAAATATATATTTGCTTGATAAAATATAATACAGAAGATAAATAAATTATTTTGAAACAATTAATAAAGTCTATAAGAGTAACCTAGGCCCGGATCTAGAGTCAGGCCGAGGGGGCTCGTGACGCACGCTACCCCCAAGTTTCTAACAAGGTACCTATAATATTCATCAAAGTTGCACCCGACTATTTTGGCAAAGAAGTAATATTTCTAACAATTTACCCAAAATATGATTCAGAGACCATCATTTAATACCAATATTTCAACATTTTCCAGGGGGAGAGTCTCTTTACCCCCTAAGGTGATGGGAACACCCCAACAGTACCGCAAAATTTAGACCAAAAAAATGCATAAGAGGCCGCCATTTCATACCTGTATTTCAAATATTTCAATGGGGAGCCCCCCGAACCGGCTAAAACGAGGAAGCTACTCCCTCCTGTGTATATCAAACTTTAGACCAGAAAATGTACAGGAGGCAACAATTTCATACTTGCATTAAAAAAAATTCATTGGGGGAGATCCCTCTGACCCCCCTCTCTCTACAAGGGATGAGGGCCAAAATCCCATGCCTAAACCATCTCGGCGCTATGCACCTCGCCGATGACGACTTTATACTTAACTGGTGCCCACCCCATCCCCCTCCAGACCCCACACTTGCATAGTGTAGAATGCAATATTTTTGCATCCGTGACACGGCGCTTTAAGACTGTTGTTTTGATAGTTGATAAAACTTGCTAAAAGAGGAAGGGTAGGTCAAAGGACCAGGAAATATAACAACAATACATGAGAATGCATTTAATACTGACATAAAATGATAATGGTTTAAGAAATTTGGTCCACATATCAACATGCCTTTTCTCTGTAAATCAGCCTTGATATTCAGTCTTAGTGAATATTATGCTTCCATTGTCGATTGTGATGAAAGCTATAAGCTTATTTGAACCACTCTCGAATCCGCTTTCTGGAAAAACCAGTACTGGTGTCATACGAGAAGTCATGGTCGTGACCCCAGCGGGGCTCGAACCGACAACCCCCGGGTTGAGCGACCGACACCTTAACCACTAGACCATCGCTCCCCTTAAATTTCTTGAATTTAAAGGGTTATTGCCTGTATCTTGTTGATTTGCATTGCGATACACATTTCGTAATGTAGGAATTCATAATATGTCACATTAACTAAAAAGCCAAAATGGAACCTGCTTGTTTCTTTGTATAAACGAATTTTTTTCTTTCCGTCTCATTTTCTTCATCGAGCACCCTTTTCATTTTTGATGACAGTGGATTATGAAAATATACCATTGAATGAGATAGTTTTCACAGTAAAATTTAATAATTATACCATCTCGCCAATGCAAATGGGCGTAAAATATAAACGAAACCAATGGATGTTCAATTATAAGTAAAACATCTGACAGAGAATCTTGGCAGCCATTTTTAATATGGAAAACTGTCAGTCAAGCTACATCTAGTGTTTAAGTAAAATAAGGGCTCTATATTTCATGTTAATGAACTTTATTATCCCCCGACGAAAGTCGGAGGGATATAGTTTTGGCGTTGTCCGTCCGTCCGTCCGTCCTTCCGTCCGTCCGTAGAGCCATATCTAGGAAATGGTTGGGAATATTTATATAAAACTTCATATACATGTCACCATTATAAGTTTTTGCGGCCCGCCAAGTTTCAGTCAGATTGCCATAGTAACACCAGAGTTATGGCCCTTAGAAGTTTCTAGTGTTAACTTTATAGGGTACTATAAATATGGCAATTTCTGCATTATAACTTTTGATATATTTGACCTAGAACTATGAAACTTAAACAGACTTTAGATCACCATAATGTGGTTGTTTACACAATTTAGTTCAGATTTATTTTGTAAATTAAGAGTTATTGCCCTTTAATTGTATAAATATCCACATATTTATACATAACAAACTAACCATTTGGTAGAATTTCATTAAATTTCTTTCATTCTTTTCCATGAACATTTATTGTAAACATGTGAAGTTGTGTACCCACACCTGGTCACCCCCTTACCTTGATCACACACCCTCCCTCTCCCGACCTGCCCCCCCCCCCCACCAAAAAAAAAAAATAAAAAATTATTCCTTATTTTATATTTTTTTAACAAACGTCATATACATGTTCACCACTATGAGGTTATGGGGCCCATCATGTTTCAGTCAGATTGCCCAAGTAACACCAGAGTAATGGCTCTTATAAGTTTCTAGTGTAAACTATATAGGGAATAATAAATATGGCAATTTCTGCATGATAACTTTTGATACATTTGACCTAGAACTATGAAACTTAAACAGAATTTAGAGCACTATAATGTGGTTGTGCACACACAATTTCGTACGGATTTCTTTTTGTAACTTCAGAGTTATTGCCCTTTAATTATCTAAAAATCCACATATTTGTACATAACAAACTTACCATTTGGCAGAATTTCATTAAAGTTCTTTCATTTCTTTTCCCTGAACATTTATTATTAACATGTGAAGTTGTTCACCCACACCTGGTCACCCACTTGCCTTGGTCACACCCCCTCCCACTCCCAACCCCCCTCCCCCTAAAAAATATTTTTTTTTCATGCCTTATTTTAGATGTTTTTCAAACCTTCCATGAATATTTATCAACATGCAAGTTGTACCATTCCCCCACCTCGCATTTCAATTAACTGCATTTAATTTTAAAGGCTAAGCTTATTACAGTAAGTATATCCCATTCAAAATAAATTCTTTTTTGTTTTTTATTATAATTTATTTTTTCCCTTTATGACATATATTATACAAACACGTTACACTTGCTTTTGTACAATTCTGCAGACCTGTTAAATAATAATAAAACAGAAATAATATCTTTGAGATACATAAAACAACTGCAATTATTTCCCGTTCAGTTTTGTTTATAAAATCGTTTTGTATGTCAAAAAAAGATAAATAAATGTATCCACTTTGCATGATAAGACGCTTACATTGAGAAGAAAGATAACACTATATAAGATATAAGTAGAGAAAAAAAAATAGAGTATACCCATGTGCGCTCTTGATTACCTTTAAATAGATTATTTCAAATATTTTTTTTCATGTGTCTCAGTGATGTACGTGGTAAGGATGCATACTAAAGATTTAAAAAATATCATTTCTTTAAATGATAATCAATTTTATTTTGCATGATTGCTATTTCTATTTCTAGACAAAACCGGATATTTAAATAGGATAAAAACTGGTTGAATACGGGAACCTTTTGTCTATTTTTCATTTGAAAAATAAAATATTTCATCAAAAAAATCATGAAATTTATGATATTGCTTTTTAACCCCGTTTGCACAATGCCAAAACTTATACATTCTAGATTGAACAGGCACGATATTCCCTTTTCTGCAAGAAAGTTACTAAGTCTATTCCACAAAATTTGAACATGATTACATTCCCAAAATAGATGTTCTATACTTTCCACTTGCATGTTACTAAAATCACATAAGTTTGTTCTAGACAATTTCATTTTGTACAAGTACTTATTTGTTGGAACTATTCGCATTAAAATTTTATACTGAAAGTTTCTAATTTTTGTGTCTATCGTTGCTTTAAAAATATGTCCATAAATTTTGTTTCATTTTATGTTATTGTTTTCAACAGTAGATCCCCATTTCTTTTCTGATTTTATTTCTGGTTTAAGTTTTACGTTTAATTGTTTGGTGTATAGTAATTTGTCTGGTGCTTTTGCTACCTGCATTTTATTAAGCAGTCTGTCTGTAGTAGTGTACATAATGTTTTCTATTTTAAGTGATTCTTTTAAGTTCGGCTTAATGCTGGTGATAATTTGATAATATTTCAGGAATTCATTATCTTCCAGACGGTATAAGTACTTGAATTGTTCAAAAGAATACATTCTTTAGTCAGGATCAAAGTATCATACATTTATTATGTACTCTTTAATTAAACATTTGTTTTCTGTAAATTGATTTTTACTTATGAAATAATTTGCTTCTTATTAACATCCTTAACTTTTTGCCAGATATATTTTTTTGCCATTCCTCACCACAAACCTTTTCAGCGGGGGATACCAATTCATCGAATTTGCTTGTTCAATAAGATTTTCAACGAAAGATGAAATGTGGGCAAGATATTTTAGATATTTTGAAAATCTAAATTTTTGGCCAAATTATGTCGGCCATCTTGAATTGTGTCGGCCATTTTGAATATAGGCTTTCAAAATCTTAAATTTTCGAAAATTAGATATAAATATTTCATTTATCAAAACCCATATTCTGCTTACTGCCAACATAAAATATTACTTAATAATCATTTTAATCAAGTCTAAGAAAATTAGCGGCCATCTTGGTGGCCATTTTGAATTTCAGACGCCATGTTGATTTTGATGAAAAATTTAGCGTATGGTTTCAAGCTATTAACATGCAAAGTAATTTGCTTGTAGAATTATCTGAACGATTTTTTGTATTATCACTCTAACTAAATATAAATTATTACATTATAAAATTAAGTTTTATATAATGTACAAAAAGTTTATGACAAAAATAACGGAATACTTATTTATGTTAATCCTTGGTCAGGAGAAATTATACAAGGTTCAGTATCTTTGACACTTCAACAAAATTAATTCAATCCTCAATTAGCACTGCTGGAAAAAAAAACTCTGGAAACTGCAGGAAAAACTGCACATAAAAGTGGAACACAAAAGATTGGAACGGAAGTCGGGAATTTAGCTGGTAATAAAATTAAATAAAAAATTTAAAGCTTCAAAAAACCTGTAACACCTGCTGTTGGTAAACCTGCGGTTTCCGAGAGTTCCACTCTTGGTAATTCAATTGCTAAGGAATTACAAATTACAAATAATAATAATGATATTTATAATAATAATAGTAATAATAATAATAGTAAAAATAATAATGAAGAGGATATCAATATAAGAATATTCCGGAGCTCCAGATCAACGTGAACGTATTAACAGATTAATTTATAAAAAATAAAATAATATATAATATACATGTTTAGAACAAAACAGTATTGTGAAAGATATAAACTATTCAATTAGATACACCTTTAATAACCCTGTTGAAAAATAAATGTTAAACAACAAAAAATGGATATCATTTAACAATTAATGATAGAAGTTCATATTTTGCTTGGTTATTTTGAAGTACGTTTGAAAGTTAATAAACTTCCTAATGGTAATAATTATGGTGGTGATGATCAAATTGCTTTAATTAATAATGCAGCTTCAATAATTGATCAACTAATAGTTAAAGAAAATGGAAAAATTGTTTATGATTGTAACAATTTATATGAGGTAACCAATTGTAAAAAATTTAGTTGAACTATCTAAGGATTATGCAGAATCAACTGGAAACAAATAAAATGATTTATTTAGACGTTAACGCTAATGTTGAAAGTAGAGATAATAACGACTATAATTCAGGTTTTGCTGCTAGAAAGCTATTAATTCAGGGTGGTAATAATGTAAATGCTGAAATTCCCTTAAAAAATTATTCATTTTTTTCAGGGTTTAGAACAAAACATATTACCTCCAAGCCAAATCCAAATAACATTACAATTAACTAATGATGATGAATTAATGTTTAGAGCTAATGCTGCTGATCCAGGTAGGGTAACTGGAACTAAATTAATTTTGTGGGTTCCACGTTTAATTTTTAATGATTATGGATTTAATTTAATTTCCGAAAGATATACAAAAGCAAGGTAGAAATACTTGCGTAACATGATGGCACAATCTGCAGACACCCAGCAGGTTAATATGTCTATTAGAATAACAGCTGGTGTAACAAAACCCGAACATGTCTTTGTTTATTTACAACAACCTGATAAAAGCAATTGACAAGAATATAACCCACATTTATTGGATACATTTAAAGTTAATGCAGCAAATGATAATTGCACATTGGAATCTTGTCGTCTTGAAGTTTGTAACGGTGTTTTTCTTTATCCCGAAACGGAAGTATATCAAGAATCTACGATGATGTTCTTAAATATTCTTATAAACAAATTAATAAAACTGCCGGAAGTCTCTTAAATAGATCAAATTTTAAAAGTTTGTTTGGATTTGTTCATTTTAACTTAGAATTTAAAAAGGAAGGAATTGCAGAAGATCCTAAGCATATTGCATTAACAGCTAAATTAAATATTCCACTAGCAGCTTATATCCGTGTTTACGCAATTGTGTTTTATGAAGAAACAGTTTAAATCAATACTATTGGATATGAACTTGTTATTGTTTAAATAAAATGAATAAATAAATTTTAAATATATAATGACATCATATTATGTTGAATATAAAGTAGATTTAACAGATGGACAGACAAAAATAGCACAAGCTTACAATAATAAAATTTCGCATACCTTCAGATTGAAACATGAACATTTGCGTGCAAACTTTCCTTTACTTTTAACAAAAACACAAATTAATCAAATTAACTAGGAATTAATTAGGAATAAGAAGGAATTAGAAATACAAAAAAAAAAAAAAAAAAAAAAGAAAACAAAATGTCCAGTCAATGTCAAAACGGAGGTTTCTTAGGAGCTTTGGCTGGTCTGTTAGACCGGACAGTACTTCCGGTAGCTGCAAAAATAGCTCCAAAAATATAAGGGCCATTAGGCGTTGGTGCTTTATCTGAGGTTGCCAGTACTGGTGTCAGTACGTTACTTGGAAATGGTATGATTTCGGTAGCTAATAATAAGAGAAATATAATATCACCCTATCTTACACCTAATCAAACAAAATAATTAAGGGGAACTGGTGTAATAAAACTAACTCAAAAACAGAAACAAAACGGTGGGTTTCTAGGTATGATTGCGGTTAATCTAGGAATACTTTTGATTACATCTTTGTTAAGTGGTAAGGGACAAGGTCAGGGCATACAGATAGTTTCACATATATAAACAATTATAAAACACAAAATAAAAATCTCAATATCATTTTTTCTACGGTGCCTCAAGTAATCGGATTCAATGAGACAGAATTCATACTTCAACATTGAAAAAATAAGGTCGAATGATGTGTTTCTGTTTTGAATATTGCTTACTTCATTTAAAAATAACCTTAGAGAAGATGTAAAACCTACCTAAATTTCTTCCACAATATATAATCTAAGAGTGAAAGCAAAATAGAGAACTTTTACCGCATGTAACTCAATATCTTTATGATGTGTAACTCTACCCCTTCTGTTTAAGTAGTAAATTCACTTTGAACACCAGGAAATCGCTTATAATATTCATCTTTTTCCATTTGTGTACACAAAATCAATAATAAGTCTTGAAAGAAGTAAAAACTTATTAGTAAAAAAGGAAAATAAGGAGAAAAAATTTGGTCCCAGTAGGGCTTGATCCTACACATCCCTAAGAATTGCAGTAAAAGTAGGTTTATGGTAGGAATTGAATACTAAAGGAGGTTCTCTATTAGTGATCTAATACCTTAAGTTTTTATATTTATATATCTGTGAAAAATTTAGTCCACAAACAATCAAATGTGGAAATCTCAAGATGGTTGTGGTGAAACTTATATAACGCATGTCAGTGGAGTATGGAATGTCTATTTGTTCCAGGATGCTTCTGAAGTCTCCGCCGTCATGTTAGTAGTATAGTAATTGTTTGTGCGAAAACAACCTTGACCCCCCCTGACCCCTTGCCCCTATTCTAAAAAATCCAATGCCGGACAATTTAAAATCCACAGGTTTTAAACCCAACAATTAACCCAACCCTAAACTTATAATACTAACTCGCGAAGCTGAAACCTTCGGGGTCTTTGACCCAGTCAGACCTACAGTCTTCGGTTGCACTCGGTACACTTGTACCCTCAAAATTTAACGACAACGGTGTCGTTTTCTTTAACAAGTTTATCAATCAATATCGTTTGTAAAGCGACACCGGTGTCGCTTTATTGGTATTTACTTTCATTCATAAAGTTAACCGATATGTTTACATTTGTAGTACAATTCGTTTAAACTTCCTTGTGATCGATTTACGTTTTACAGCTGATTTAATATAAGTGACAAAGGTAAATCAAGTGCATTTTTTAAAAATGATAATGCGGGAAACCACAAATTCAACCAATCAAAAGCCTGCCATTTTTCTGCCAACTTGGCAGACACTGCCACATTCCTGCCACTTGGCAGACTTTTGGCAAAACTTTGGCAAATTATATTTATTAATAAAATGTAAGGTATTTGATCTTATTTTCAATTAGTAAGTATATTATTAGGGTACACATAGTAATTAAAACTTTAATTAAACTTTTAATCCAAAAGTTTGTTTCCATCATAAGATACAGGTTCATCCGATTTGTAGAATCTAATGTAACTACCTGTCAAAAGCATAAATGTTACTTCTGTAGATGCTGAATCGTCATAAGGATGAATGTCAAACACTGTCCCTTGTTTTAGATAAATTTTAATTTTTTTCTTATACATAGATATTAACAGATCAGTGTCAAAGTCCTCAGCTGCCTCAGCTGCTATATTTACATTATCAAATATATCAAAAAATAAAGCATCATCCTGAGGCCTATAATTCCGCCACCTAAATATAAAATGTGATATTGGGCTTTTAGTCGGTTTATCCGGTTCACCTATAGGGCTCGCACCCTTTAATAAAAACTTAATATCTATTAATATATAAGTTCCGGTTTTTCTAACTATAAACACACCACTCAAAAGCATATCTAGTACATCTATTTTATATTTTTGGTCTATGTGTATAAAATCTTTATAATCTACGATAATTCCAGATCCAATTTCAAATATATTTAAATAGTTCAAACCGGCCATATTTTTATATGTTGAATATATCCAGGCACCGCGACGGTCAAAATACTTTTTCATTTGTATGTAATCAAAAGTATGTTTATAATAGTATTCAAAGAGAAACACTTCACGTCCCACTTCCTCCAGCCTTTTTTCTATTTTCCTGTCTTTCTTTTTAAGTTTAAGAATTATTTCAGCTAAATCATCAAGTCGTTTTGTTGTAGCAACTTCAGAAGCAGATAAACTATCAACAGTATTCTTTGTTCTAGCTAATTGTGTTTCTTGTTTTAAAAAAACATTTTTTACTTTTGTAATTTCTTCAGCATTAGTAGAAATTTCTTCGACATTAGCGGTTATTGCTTTAGTATTAGCAGTAATTACTTGGGTATTAGCAGTGATTGATTCTCCTTGTTTAGCTGATATTTCAATTACAGAGTCCAAATCATTTATTATTATTTTAATTTTATCATTAAATTTATCATTAAATTCATTAATATCTTTTTGTAATAAACCTTTAAGTTTACTTAACTCTTCATATTTTATATTGTGATGTGTATCAACATTATTAATCATGTTTACAAGTTGTTTCTTCAAATTTTCTAGCTGATCATTAATTATGTTAATTGCTTCAGTATTAGCAGTAATTAACTCTCCTTGTTTAACTGATTTTTCAACTACAAAGTCCAGTTCATTTTTATGTTCTTCAACTTTAGCATTAAGCTGCGTCATATCTTCTTGTAATTTTTTTGTAATATTACTTAAGTCTGCATACTTTAAATTGTTACGGTTGTCAACAATACTAATCCAATTTCGAATTTGTTTTTTAAAGTCATCTATTTTAGAATTGAGCTCTTTTTTAAAATCCTCTAATGCTGTGTCATGATCGTCACCTCTTTGTGAAGCTGCCTTTTCCAGTTCAGATTTATATTCTGCAAGTTTATTTGAAATTGATTCTAATAAATCTTTATGCTTATTTTCAGTTTCAGTATTTAGTTTATTTATTTCTGTTCTGATTTCTAACTGATACATATTTTGTAACTTTTTCTCAGCTTCAATAATCTTGTCTTTTAGTTCTTCATGTTGAATCATACTATCTTTTAATTCTTGAATTTGGGTGAATAAAATGTTTAAATTAACTCGAAATACTTCTTTTATGTTATCATCTGTCAAATCAGATTTCTCTTCAAGTTCTTTAATAGAATCAACCATAGCTTTCATTTCTTCTTCAATTTTACCTTGTAATTCAACTATTAATAATGAATTCTTTTTAAAATCTTTTGTTAATTCTTCAATATTCTTTACTTCTGCTTCTAGTGTTTGTTTTATACTTTTGACATCTTCAAGTTTATAGTCATCTATTACACTTTGAATTTTTCTATACAAAAACCGTCTTGGAACTACATCAGCGGATTTATCTGGATTTCCTAGGTTGATTATTTTATTACCTCCCATATCTAATGCTCTGTTCATTGTGTTATCAAGTTCCTTATTTCTGTGAAGATATGATTCCATGTCCTTTCTAAGCTTTTTGTATTGTTTTTTAGTAGCATAATCACTTAAATCAATATCAAATTTAACTTTACTTATACTTTCAGGTTCACTTATTTGTTTTACATCATTAAAAACTCCCATTATATATTACCAGTAAAGTTTTTTCTTAAAAACTTCCTTGGTTTGTCAATATATAAGAAATCATATTTTTGATTTGTTGCATTAGCAAAAGAGTTAGGGTTAATATTTTGTTCATTACAAATCATATCATTTTCTCGTTTACCTGGACTTTCAAATAAAATATAATGTGAACAGTTAATTCGAATATCTTTTGGTGTTTTATAGTAAGACTGACTTAAATAAATAACACAACAGTTTTTGTGACGTCCTTGAATAAAGTATTTTGTTATTTCATTTTGAACTTTTTTATCTTCACATACAAAATCATCAAATATTACTACTTTTTGTTTTTCTGATTCAAGATTCTCACAAGGTTCAATTGGGTTGGAATCAGCCGAATATTCAAGTATTTCGTTTGGATCTACTTTAATTTTTTTGCAATTTGACTTAATTGGTTAATTAAATCTTGATATTTAGATTGTTCTAAGTTTTTAGCATACAAGTATAATTTATCATAATATATAAGAGGTTTTCGAAGTATATGCATTAATGTATTTGTTTTTCCAGATCCAGAAGATCCACATATTAACATTCTAAAACATGAATCTGGCATAAAAGGATATTGCTTAAATTGTTTAAAGTTATTGGATTTATCACTTTTTGTATCATAATTTGGAATTTCCATTTATATAATATTACATTATTTTACATTATCTTACATTATTATATAAATGCAATCAAAACTTAATGAAATGATAATAAGAAAAAAATTAGTCGGGCAAAGGATGAGAGATCTTAGAGAAGAAATAATGAGAGAAAAAATAAGAAAAGCTACAAATCGGGATATGTACACTGAAATTTATAAGCCAATTACTGAAAAAATAGAAAGTCAAAAAGAACAATTATCAAGTCAGTTAAAAGCATTACCTGGAATAAAACAACAATTAGCGTTATTAGGTGATGAAATGAAAGACATACAAACATATCAGGGTTTACCACAGCTATTCCAAGAACCAATACGATTATTACCGCCGAAAGATCATATGGGTTTGGATGATGAAGATGATGATTTTGAAGACACTAGAGAATTTCCCGAAGAATTAGCAGAAGAAATAGGTGAAACAACTGATGAATCAGAAGAAGAATTTGAGGCAAATTTAGATATAAATATTGATAAAGATGTATTATCAGATTGGAATTTACCTGTATTATCAGAGTTAGTAATAAACAAAGATAAAGATGATTGGATAAAAACAAGAAAAGAGGTTACCGAAAAAATAAAGAAGTGTACTCGTAGAATAAATGAACACAGTAAAATAAATCCAGATGAAAAAATTGAATTTTCAGATGCAGAACCTATGGCTGCAGGTGAGTATGTTTCGGAGTTAAAAACAGACAAAGAAAATCTTAAAAGATATGGTGAACGCTTATCAAAAATGATTAATGACTCAGAGGTATTTGGAAAGGGAATAAGATATCATAACCCATATAAAGTTTCACCAAATGGACAATATGGAAATTTAATTATTAACTTAAATAAACTTTATGGTCAAAACAAATTAATTGCTAAGGATAGAATAACTGGAAAAGAAGTAATTAACACTAAAGTAGATGATGATTTAATTGATTTGGTTAATAAAAGATATAACAATAATAAAAAACATTCAATTCATTCAAGAAAAATATTTAAAGAATTAACAGAAAAGTCAGGATTGCCTATCAATAAAAGATCTATGAAATTTAAAAAAGTAATTAGGGGACAAGGTTTTGACGTTTGTCCATGTAATCCAAAATAATTGGTTAATGACTTGGAGTTAATTTGTGGTTCAATTGATGCTGGAAATAATAATGAAGAACTAAAAAATGAAGGTATTAGAATAATTGATGAACTATTAAAAATGAATTCTCTTTTACCAGAACAACATGAAAAGTTATATAAAAATTATTTTTCTTGAATTTAGATTTTAATTAAAGCTTTAAAACTTTAGTTTTTAATTATATATAAATGGAACAAAAAATAGTATTAAGTTCTGAAACAGTTAAAGATGATAAAAATAAACCGAGTGATTTTACAATCAGATTTAGTCGTTCTTTAATTTTAGATAAAAATAAAACTTATGTTGTTGGTTTGTATAGTATTAACACTATGACCTATTCTTGGCATAATATTAGTGATGAATATGACAATAAAAGAATTCGTTATCATAATGGTAAGGATTGGAAAGATATTATATTTACAAATGGTTCTTACAGTTACACAGATATTAATAATTATATTAGGGAAACATTAATAAGTAATGGTGATTATGAATTTGATAAATCAGAAATTGCTCCAATAAGTTTGGAATTTGATTTAAGTAGTTTTAAGATTTTGATTTCAATTACAGATAATTTTAAGTTGGATTTGGAAATATCAAATTTTCATACATTGCTTGGATTTGAGAAAAAAAGTTGGAAAATACTGAATGGGGAACTACAACACCAAATATAACTAACTCTGTGGATACAATTTACATTCATTGTGATCTTATTGATAATTCACTTGTTGATGGTAATTTCAGTGATATTATCTATGCTTTAAGTACTGCAGATTTAACAAGAGCTTATCCGTTTACAAAAGAACCACAAAGAGTTGGATATTCTGAAATTAATAAATATATTATAAATTCAATTAGAATATATATTACAGATGTATTTGGTAGAATAATTAATTTTAATGAGGTTGAAACAAGTTTTACACTAATTTTAAAAGAAATTAATTAAAACTAAAGTTTTAAAACTTTAATTAAAACTTTAATTAAATTTTAGTTTTATATAATGTACAAAAAAGTTTATGACAAAAATAAAGGAATATTTATTTATGTTGATGCTCACACAGGAAAAGAAATCATACATGGAATACCTGTGGTCTCCGAGGACGCGGTCCTTGGAACAGGTATCTTTGACACTTTAACGAAATTGTTTTCAAGCGGAGTTGCATCTTCAATTAGCACAGCTGGAAAAAAAGCTTTGGAAACAGCAGGAAAAGCAGCACTTGAAAGTGGAACAAAAAAGGTTGGAACAGAAGTTGGAAATTTAGCTGCAGCAAAGCTTGTTGAAAAATTTAAAAAGAAACCTGCTCCGGCAGTTGGTAATTTAATTGCTAAGGAATTACAAGAAAAGAATAATAGTAAAAATAGTAAGGAGGAGGAGGATATTCATATGAGAATAAATAGAATATTGTCAGGATCTGGAACTTCAACTCAACAAAAACGTATTAACAGATTAATTTATAAAAACTAAAAAATAAAATAAAAACTAAAGTTTTAACTTTAATAAAAACTAAAATAAAAACTAAAGTTTTGACTTTAATAAAAAATAGAATAAAAAATAAAATAATATATAATATATACATGTTTAGAACAAAACAATATTGTGAAAGATATGAATTAACTCCTATTCAATTAGATACAGCTTTAATATCTGTCCTGGGAAATAATGTTAAACAACAAAAAAACGGATATCACTTTACAATTAATGATAGAAGTTCATATTTTGATTGGTTTAATGGTTATTTGGAAGTAAGTTTTAAAGTAAATAAGCTTGCTAATGGTAATAATTATGATGGTAATGATCAAATTGCTCCAATTAATAATGCAGCTTCATTAATTGATCAGTTAGTGGTTAAACAAAACGGAAAAATTGTTTATGATTGTAATAATTTATACAAAGTAATAAATGTAAAGAGTTTGGTTGAACTATCTGAAGATTATGCAAAATCAACTGGAACAAATGAGTTTATTTATTTAGATACTAACGCTAGCACTGAACTCAGACCTGCCCAAGCTAAATATAATTCGGGTTTTGCTTCTAGGAAGTTATTAAACCAAGGTGGTAAAGAAGTAAATGCTAAAATTCCATTAAATAATTATTCATTTTTTCAGGGTTTAGAAACGAATATTTTACCTCCAAATCAAATTCAAATAACACTGCAGCTGACAGATGATGATGAATTAATTTTTAGAGCTAATGCTGCTGATCCAGGTAGGGTAATTGTAACAAAATTAATTCTATGGGTTCCACGTTTAATTTTCAATGAATTTGGGTTTGATCTAATTACTACTGAAAGATTTAAAGAAGCAAGATGGTCATACCTTCGGGAAATGATGACGCAATCAACTGATACACAACAAAATAATATAACTTCTAGAATAACGGCTGGTGTAACAAAACCACAACATGTATTTGTTTATTTACAACGACCTGACAAAAGTAATTCACAAGAACATAACCCACATTTATTAGATACATTTCAAGTTAATGCAGCAAATGAAAATTTCACTTTGAGCTCCTGTCGTCTTGAAGATGGTAATGGTGTTTTTTATCCAGAAACAGAATACACAAGTATATCAAGAATATATCATGATGTAATTAATTATTATTATAAACAAAATAACAAAACTACTGGAAGTCTCTTAAATCGATCAAATTTTCAAAGTTTGTTTGGATTTATTCATTTTAACTTGGAATATAAAAAGGAAGTAACTACAGAAGATCCTAAGCATATTACATTAACTGCTAAATTAAATATTCCACCAGCAGCTAATATTCGTGTTTACGCAATTGTATTATATGAGGAAACTGTTGAAATAAATACTATTGGAAATGAACTTGTTATTGTTTAAATAAAATAAATATAATTTATATATAATGAAATCAAATTATATTGAATAAAAAATTAACCTTACAGATGGACAAAAGAAAAATTTAGCACAAGCTTATAATAATAAAATTCCACATACTTTTAGATTAAAACATGAACAATTACGTGGAAACTTCCCTTTACTTTTAACAAAAACACAAATTAATCAAATTAAAAAAGCTGTTGCAAATAATAAGGGATTAGAAATTACAATTTCAAAGAAAAAAATGTCCAGTCAAGGTCAAAATGGTGGATTTTTAGGAGCTTTAGCTGGTTTGTTAGGAAAAACAATTCTTCCAATGGCAGCAAAAATAGCTCCAAAAATATTAGCCCCTCTAGGCATTGGCGCCCTTTCTGGACTGGCCAGTACTGGTGTTAGTAAAATACTTGGAAATGGTATTATTTCAGTAGCTAATGATAAGAGAAATATGACATCACCATATCTTACACCTAATCAAAGAAAGCAACTAGTAGGATCTGGAGTTATGAAATTAGCACAAAACAAAAACAAGACGGTGGGTTTTTAGGTATGTTGGCTGCTAGTCTAGGAATACCTTTGATTACATCTTTGTTCAGTGGAAAAGGACTACAGATTGATTCTCAACGGAGACCTTACAGACGAATTCCTATAGTAAAAAAAAAATAAAATTTATAAACAAACCAATATCTAACTTTGAAATTTAACAATGGGTAAACCAATTAAAAATTAAAAACTTTAGGGGAGTGTTTAGTAGAAATAATTTATTAAAATCAAAAGTAAAGGACGAGTGTGGAATTATAAATTTAGATGACTTTGCTGGTCCTGGAACACATTGGGTTTGTTACTTTAATACTTTATACTTTGATAAAACCAGAGGTTTTCTGAGAAATGCTTTGTATTTCGATCCATTTGGACTTCCTCCGCCGAAGGAGGTAATTAAGTATATACCAAATGTAAAATACAACAATGTTCAATATCAAGACAAAACAAGTATGCTTTGTGGATATAATTGTTTATTTTTCATTAAAATGTTACAGGATAAAGTACCGTTGTATGATTTATTGTATAAAATACTAAAAGTTAACAATCAAAGAGTAAATGAACAAACTATTATAAATTATTTTAACTAATAAGGACATTTATTTAACTGGAATAATTAATATAATGGGAATATTTAATAATATAAATGAAAAAGTAAATAAAATAGAAAGACAAATAGAAAGACAATTAATAAGAAAACCTCCGTTGTTCTTAACATGTTATACTGAAGATACTGATAGTGGATTATTTCAATGGAAAACTGTAAATGCTAGTCCCGGTTTAGTTCAAAATGGTAATAATGTAAGAATTAGTTTTAATTGCATTTTAACTATTCTTGTTGATGCAATTAAATAAGATAAAGGAGAAGCTAAATTACAAATAAAAAATAAAGAAAATGTAATTCTTCAAAGTTATCATGTAAAAAATAATAGAAAAAAATGAATCTATTTCTATTAATTATGCTAATAAATTTAAAATAAATGATGTTATTTATATTAATTCTTTAAACGTTATGAATATTCAGTTAACAATTTATGGTTCTATAATTTAAGTTTTAATTTAAGAGTTAATTTAAGAGTTAATTAAAGTTTTAATTTAAGAATAGGCTAATGTATCAATACCATTATCAAGAATATATCTTTTATCGTCATAACATGATAAAGATGTTTTATTTGTAACATAACTGGAAAGATTGTGTTTATTAGAACGAATAACTTTAAAGGTGTGATTACTTTGGGTTGAATTAAACAAAGTATCTTTATAATTTTTATGAACTATTGTTTTCTTAACAACAAGTGTTTTAATTCCTTTACATTTTTTAACATTTACTTCATTTTCTAATAAATATGAATACATTTTACTTCTTAATCCGACAAATTCAACAATGGGAATGCCGGCAGCTTCATCTTTAAATTTTCCAATTACTCTTTTATTATTATCAAAATAAAATTTTGAATTACTATCGTAATCACTATTATCAAATAAATCTTTGTCCTTATAAAAATCCTCATATGCATCTTTGGTTTTTATTTCATAACATAATGAATCAGTGTCAGTGAATAGTAATTTACAATTACCCTCGTACTTTTCTTTAATGTAATTATAATGAAAATCATACATTAAATATTTTGATAAATCTAGAATGCACATTCCAACATAACAAGGTCTGTTTAATAACAAACTTTCTTTTATTCTATGAATACCAAAAAGGTTAGAGTTAAACATCGTTGAACTAACAAATGAAGGTTTGGCTATGTATTTTAATAAAATATTTTCATCATGAGTTAATTTAATATTAACCCTCTTGCGTAAATTCTCCATCGTCTTACCGAATACAGAATTGTTCATTAACTTAAAAAAGTCCTTTTCAAATGAATTTTTTGCTTTAGATCTTTTTTTGAGTATTAAAATCAATATATTTTTTTAACCAAGGAGATGAATCAAAAGTTAATATTTTATGTAGTTTTGTTACTTTTAACCCTAATTGTGTATATAGTTCAAGACTTTTATAATGAACTACATAATTTTGTTTTTTCACTAAAGTTGGAACTAATTTTTTTACATTACTTTTTCCTATTTCAAATTCTGTTTTTATATTTTTACTATAATCAGAAAGCCATTGATCTGGTATTTTAATTTTTTCAGGAGCTAAAGGATAATCGTTGTGGGTTTTATGTAATTCTTTTGGATATTCAAGATCACATTCAACTATAAAATTACTTTTACCTTTTGCAATTAATTTCTTAACTTGTTTTTCGAATATAAATTTAAAGTTTCCAGAGGGTAAAGGTTGACACATAGCCCAACCGTAAAGGTTATTGGCGTCGAGGTATATAATGTATTTGCTGTCAAGTTTAGGATCATAGTCTTTCATATATTTATTGTTTGCTTTACTGTATCTGTTTGAAATATAACTTATTCCTCCTCTCAGTCCTTTTTCAATAAAAAGATACATATCAATATCAGTTATTAAATCTAACTTAATTCCAGTCATTTTTAACATTGCATCCTAAGCTAACCCAGGAGTACTAAAATAATGACAAGGATCTAATTTGTAGTACTCTAAACATAATTTTCTAAAATTTTCGAATACATCAGCTAAAAGTAATACGTCAGTTTTTAAATATAGATCATGATATTCTCCCATTGTTTTAATTTTAAATTTATTCCAAACATTTTTAGCATGTTCATATTCATTATCAGATATGTGTGTTTCATTTAAAATTGAATAAAAATCTTCTTTAGAAGGTAATTTTGTTTCTTTGAATTTTTTAAATGAATCCATGTAATCATATGGATAAACACCTTTTGTCTTTAATAATTCAAGTGCAACCGAAGACTGTAGGTCTGACTGGGTCAAAGACCCCGAAGGTTCCAGCTTCGCAACATTTTCACAATTAAATTCAGTTGATGTGTATTTAAATTCTGGAATATTTTTTACTAAGTTATCCAATGATTGAGACATAAATTGGAATGAATCAATAAAGACCAAGTCAGAAATCATAAATGCCATATATCTTTCCATATTGTTAGGAATAACATTGATTTCTTTTTTGAATTTTCCTATTTGTTGCATAATAAAATGACCGTCATAACCTCTTAAATTATGAAAAATAACAGGAATTTTGTGTGTTAGTCTAAAATTAATATTACATTCTGAGTGAGCACTTCCTCTGAATTTTCCTGTTATATGACAATGGTCTCGAACAGGATTTTCATTTTCCTTATATTCTTTTTCACAGATATGACAAAACTTTTGTTTTTTAAATTCACTTTCATCTTTTTTAGACATTCTTAGTTCTTTGTTAAAATGTTCTTTAAATATTTCTTTACAATATTCCTCTTCCTCAAGCAGTTTTTCAATACACTTATAAACTGCATTAGGGCCTCTATAAATCTGGGTTGGTTTAGTATATTTATCGTCATAACAACAAACAACTTTATAGCCGTAACCACAATCTATATGATTTTGATATGCTTCAGTAAATGAAGATTCAGTTGATGGTAAAGCAGTTAAAACTTTTTTAGTTATTGATTCAAAATCAGCATAAATTACAAAAGGTACTGCTAAACCTTTATGATAATTTTTAAATAGTACTTTACTTCCCTCTTTTGGCATTTTTACACCTTGGGTACCATTAATAGCTAAACAGTTTGGTACGTGTTCATTTAATATTCTTTCTTGAGTAAAATGTTGTAAGCAACTCTTACAAAAATGTTTCTTGTTTGTATTTTTTGTTTTGTTATTCATTAATCTATTAAAGTCTTTTATCCAAACATAATGTTGGACTACAGTTCTTGAGGGCTTACAGTCATCATCAGTTATTTTATCATTTATTTTATCATTAGTAATTAGCAACATGTCACAGTGTTCTTCGTATTGATATTTTGATATGTACAATGGATAAATACTATTTTCTTCATAACCAAATATATTAAATGATATTTCATTTAAAACTTCAATTTTAGGTATTTGATTTAATGTAACAGGAAATTTAATTCCAGTATAATCAAGATCGTTTATATGTTTTTTATAATTTGAAACTCTTTGAGGATTTTTTTCAACAGGAAATTTGTAAGCTAAATGACACCATCTAAAACATTCGTTATCATCATTCTTTATATTTATTAATCCTTTCATTGAATTTTGTAGTTTATTTGGTAATTCTAAATAACTTGAAGCAGCCAATGGACTGTACTTATATCTATTTATATAATGAGCATCAACTGACTCTATTCTCCAGCCACTTCCGTCAGATATCCAATTACCAATTCTATTTATTATTTCATCAAAAGCTTGATGTAAAGTTTTTTTTATTTCATTTGTGTTAATAATTTCTAAAGCTTTTGATTGAAAATAAGCTGATTTATATATTGTATCAGTTTTATCCATTTTTGCAAAAGTTATTTTTAATACAACGATTATTTTTATACCTTTTAAAGACTTAAGTTCAGATTTAAGTATTTCATAAGAGTCGTTTATAGTTAAATATAATTGATTTTTTGGATCTTGTCTATATGTAATTTTAATTTCAAATTTCTTATAATATTGTTTTGTAGATCTCTCGATTTCCATCTATATATTATATTTAGAAAATAAAATTCGTTAAGCAAAAAAGGATTAAAAAAAATAATTAAAGAAATAATTAAAAAATAATAAAATAAATAAAGTTTTAAATTATCTTTAAGAAGAAATAAAATATTTAAATTTATATCTTTTTCCATTAGTTTTTGATATTCCACATTTTACTCGGTTTTCTCCTTTGCAGCACATTGTTATTAACCCAGAATTAATACCAAGGTCTTTAGACGCTGCATAATTGCTTTTATATGTTTTTTCTTCATTAGTATCACAGTCGGTTACAATAACTTTTTTAGGATTGTTTCGAATATTATTTGGTCTGGGACAATCACATAATCTTTCAGCATTTTCTTCTTCAGTTAATAGACAACCACAATTCCATTCAAATAAATTATTTTTTAAAAGATAATGATCTATAACATTTTGTAATTTATCAATGACATGATTTTTATATTCATTGCTAACTATTTGATCAAGTTTTGATTTAATAACATTTCTTCTTTTAAGAACTTTCTTATATGAATTTTTATCTGGATTCATTATTTCTCCTAAACTGCTAGATAATTTTGGCATAATCATTCTATCTACCTTTCTATTAACCATCTATATATAATATACTTATAGAAAAAAATCTCTAAAAACGCATCTAAAGAACATTTAAAAAATAGGTAACATTATCTATATCTTTAAAATAAGATTTTAAAGCCATTTTTTCTAAATTGTTATCAACTGTTAAAATTTTAATACCTTCTTGAGACATTCTGTTTAACCATTCTTCGTGTAATTTGTGTAGTTTTTCTAAATAATCTAAACCAACTCTATTTTCTTCCGTTCTGTTTCTTTTTTGAAGCCATTTAAAGCATATTTCTGGGTCGGTTTTAACATAAACAAGTCCATCAATTGGGTTTTTTCCGTATGGTTTTATAATATGATCAGTTAAGAAAAGATTGTATACTGCCCACTCGGGGTCATTTATAACACCATTGTCGTGATGTTGTTTTGTAAAAACGTTACTGTTAGTTAAATAACAACGTTCAAGGACAGAAACACCATCAAACTGTTTAGCAGAAGATAACATTTTTATATGACTGTTTAAAGTTGTTAGCTGAAAAGGAAATAAATATTTGGAAGGTTCTTGAGCAGCAAGTTCAAAAAGGTTATATGAATTATAACTTGCGAAGCTGGAACCTTCGGTTGCACGTGGATCCATAACATTTTGCCATTCGTGAATTGGTTCTGGAATTATATTAAAATTAGGATTATATTCTTTAATAATATCTAAAAATGTACTTTTTCCTGATGCAATATTACCTTCAACTGATATAATTTTTCTCATTTATATAAAATACTTATAGAAAAAATCTTTAATTAAAGTTAATACAGCTCTTCTTCTTTTTTACTTTTATATCCGTTAAGTTTAAATTCCTTCATATGCATTTCAAGAGGTGTTGAATATTTTTTTTCTTTCTGCATTTCTAATAGTATTGTAAAAATATCCTGAATAACTTGTTTATCTTCTTCTTTATTTACTTTTCCAGGATCATTAGGGTCATGAACAGCTAAAGCTGCAATCCGTGCTTTTGTTATTAGTTGTTTTATTTTGTGATGATGTGCTTTTAAAATAAATTTCTTGGAATAGCTGGAACAAGTGCTAATGCAGCTGATCAACTAAAAACACCTGCTGTAATATATAATCCGGTACTTACTCTCCCACAAAATTTATAACTTTTTCTGTAAGCAGCAGCTAGTTTAGTTAAGTGAATGATTAACTGATCTATTGTTTCTATTCCATTATTATTAGAAATAAGATTTTTATTACTCATTTATATAATTAAACTTTTTATTTTCTAAATTAAATTTGTTCAAGATCGCTAAACGGAACCCAACTATTAAATTCTTCACTATAACCTTTTCATTTTACTAAAGCTTGTTTTTTCTTATAGTCTCGTCTAATAACTTTTTCTATTCTAAAAACTTCTTGTGTAGTAGGTAAAAGTTCTTGTTCATAAAATGAACCTTGAATTATTTCATCATTTAAATCTTTAATAGTGTATGTTCTGGGATTTGTATTATTAATTTTATAAATTATAAATATTTCCTCTGTCCAATTCGGTGTATATCCTTTTTCAAAATGTCTTTTAAGTTTACTTAAGCGAACTCGATCACCAATTTTAAATTTTGCTTAACTCTTTGGTATCTTTAAATCACCATATAAATTAAAGTAAACAGTATCTTTATTTAAGTTTTTACTAGCTTCAGTTGGTGTCATTTTTATACTAGAATGTTTTGTTTTGTTATATTTATCAACCATATCCTGCAAATTATTTAAATAAGTATAAGTATTATTTGCTGTAAAATATTTCTACATTATTCTTTTTAAACTTCTACTAAATCTTTCTATTACTACAGCCTTTCCTTCATTAAATGTATGGTATATATTAATCTTATTTTTATTCAAAAATGATTCAAACTTTTTATTATAAAATTCTTTTCCTTCATCTACCCATAAATTTACTGGTAATCGTCCTTCTAAAATTATTTTTTCAAATGCTTCAGTAACAGATTCTCCAGTTTTATTCTTTAATGGAATAACCCAAGCATATTTACTAAATATATCAATAACGGTTAACAAGTATTTTACTCCTTTATTATATTTTGAAAAAGCTTGCATGTCAACTAAATCAGCTGACCAAGTATCATCAATATCATTAACTATCACTCTTCGTTTCCTAAATTTTCTTTTAATTGGTTTGTGTAATTCTTCTGCTAATTCATCGCTCCAGCGGTAGCTCAGATTTACCGGCTCTGCAGTGATTCCGGGGGTATACTCTACCCCCTTTTCCCGTTTTTTGACTTTTGGTTTTGTCCAAGACCAAGTGTGTATTTAGTTTTAATTATAGGTTTCACAACTAAATGTTTTGCAATCTTTTCTCCAAATGTTTTTGATTTAGTTTTATTTAAATTGGAAAGCATTTGCTTATCACATGTACCCTTTTTTACACCACTGTCATTGCAAAAATCATGGTCCATACATACTGCATCCAGTTCATTGACAGGGGGTCCATTATCTAGGGGATTTCCTGGCCCACAATAATTATATCCTGGAAGTGTTAAACCTTTCTTAGGTAATAAAGGTAACATTGCTTTGTGAATATCTAAATTACCCCCTGTACTTTTAACAAACTTTGATTTCATTTTTCCACAAGATGAACAAGTAGCCCTTATCATTTTTCTCCCGTTTTTTGTTGTAACATAATGAGGATTTATATTATCAGTAAATCTTCTTTCTTTCAAACAATATATTTTATTCTGTAAACTCATCTATATCATATGTATTTAAAACTTTTAATTGGGTTTAAAACCTGTGGATTTTAAATTGTCCGGCATTGGATTTTTTAGAATAGGGGCAAGGGGTCAGGGGGGGGGGGGTCAAGGTTGTTTTCGCACAAACAATTACTATACTACTCATGTTTGGAACATATATTAAGATATATATCTCCACGCACAAAACATACTATTAAGTTATGTATTTCGACATTGCTTTCCAGCTTAATGATTTTATAATGAACAGTTTTTAACTTTTCCAAACTAAATTTGTTTATACATGTATTATCTCCCAATCCATTCAGTTGAATTTCTAAATATTCACTTCCGTCTCTATCGTATTTATCAATGTTTTATTTAATTTTGTTAATACTATGATTGTAAAATATTTCGGTAATGATACATTTTTCTTTTTTTTTGAAGCATTTGTATTCCGTTCTGAACGTTTTAATATTTGTAAACTCTTATACTATATTGTTGAACTGTTCTGTTTCGTTTTTTGAAAGACATGTTTGGATAGCAATATTAATCGCATCACTTGAAAATTTCGACAAATCTTTTAAATCCATAATTTCATTATTCTACAGATCAATTACGTTGTCTGTGTCACATCTTTCAGTTGTTAAACAGTCTGAGTGGAAATGGTTTCACCTTGCGGTGTACAAAATTTATCCCATTGACACTGGTTGAATTTTTCTTTGTCCTGGATTTTTATGAACTTTAATCTCCAAGTCCAAGCTTAGAAATCACTTTCACACGATCTATTAACTCCAGACACATTATGCCGATGATTCGCTATGTATTTTGTTACATAATTCAGAAACGTCAACATGTACACGGAAGTTACCAATTCAATTCTATACATATCTCCTCCATCATTTTCCTTTTTTCTTAATTAAAGTTCCAATATTTATCTGTTGTTATCCATTTTAATTCTACTTCTTTATGACAAATAGCTTTGATAATGTATAAAAGAAGTGATGCTGAAGCTACTTTTAGATCTCATCTATACAGGTAACTCCGCCTTTCCGATACGAATAAAAATACTGAATGAACTTGTTAACATTGGCTGCATCACCGAGAAATGATGATTTAAATACTCATAAATACTGTTTAGCCCGGCTTAGAAGTCATCAGATCTTGCACGTTTTAGTAGAGACAAGCCATGAACATAAAATGATTGAAATTTATGTTAAATAGAATTCTGGATATGGAACACTGACTTTTCGCACCTTCTCTTGTCAAGGGCAGACAACTCATATAAAGGATATTTTCAGCAAATTTCTTTTTAAATCGTCATATTTCGCTCAATTTTTAATGAATCTTTAAGATATTTTGGATTTAAGTGTTTTGCTCTCAAGCCTATTCATGCGCAGCGACTTCCGTTATTTTGATAAAAATGCCCTTAGTAGTGATATTTTTTAACACATCCTGACGTAATTGTTATATAATTTATCTTTATAGGAATGCAAAATTGAAAAAATGTAAATAAATAATATATTTCAGAAAAAGGAAAAAATATTCGAACCGACTTGACGTGGTATCATGCAACGTGTCTACGGTGTGATATGCCAGTGTGGCAACACTATAAAGTTGGGCATTGTGCTCACTGCTACCAGTAGACACCGCCGTTTATAAGACTGAAAAATTGTTGAAAAACACGTTAAACCCGAACACACACAGATCCTTGACGACATCCATCAAATGCTAGTATTTGCCTATTTTCTATTTTGTGTTGCCTGCTTTTCCTGTGCGACTGACGTAATAATTGTGACGTCAGGAAATTTAAAATGTATTGATATATAAAAATACACAATAATCAGATAGGAAAATGAATTAGGTTGCATTAGAATCTGCGATAAACAACGGTTGACGCGCGGACCGTTATGACAGCATTATGAAGTCCATTATGACGTCAAGTGGTGATATGACGTCCAGTTTATTACTACTTGGATAAATGAAGCCCAGCAAAATTTTATCATGAAATTTCAATGACCATGTAAGAATAAAAATAAAGAAGGCCGTCGAGTTGTTTTTCACCTGATTTATCATAGTTCAGAGCTCAGATGCGCAGTAATGAACCAAAATGTTTTAATATATCTGATTAAAATGCGATATATTTAACGGCGTGATTTATATAAAGACATGGGTGTGATATTTTAAGTGAAATATTTCTATAAATCTAACAAAGGTGTTTTACTCTTCTTGTAACGGCATGATGTGTGTATCATTCTTTATATTTTTGCAAACTAACGTAATTAAAGGTATACTCAAATAAACAGTACTAAGTCGCGATTTATTTCTTACGTTAACCAAACTATATTCATATGTGATAAATGAACATTTTAGATTGAAAAAAAATTGACATGAGAACATGATTTGATCACACAAAGCATGAAAAAGTCTTACAGAGTTGTTATTAACCTATCGTCTTACAAAGTTGTAATTGACCTATTATCCTAAATGTCTATGGATATAGTGTAAAATAAAAGTCAGCTAAATATATTCGTGTTTTAAATGTTAAGGGGTGCGTATTTCGAACGCGTCAATGTAGTACATACCGAAATGGAAACCGCTAATTTGCTATTTATATCATATAAGCACATTTTTTATTTGTCTTTCTTTAATATTGTTTACACTGATTCAGTTTTGCATTACTTTAACTGTTTTTATAGATAAACTTTTCAACTTACGGCATATATTTATATTAGAATGCAAAATCATGAAAGTGTCATATGACTAATGTCTAGTGTAATCACAAAAGAATGACGACGCGACGTCTGTAAGCAATTGAACATCCAAACGTTCTGATATGTGTAGTCCCACTTTGGAAAGCCAATTAACTTCGGTAGAACTATTTATTTCATTTCATTTCATCAAGTGCAATCGGTTTACAGTACTAAGATGTGTAAAAATGCTTATGTTCATCTTACACTCCCTTTCATTAAGAAATAGACTGTGATTTAGTGGTTCACATTTGGGTATAAAACATATGGACGTGTTTAGCTTACAGATGGCGGTAGTCTTCACACGCGCTTTAAATAAAAATCATGTATTTCATACCAAAATGGTGATGTGTATCTTACAACTACTACTTGAAATATTCAGTCTAATTTTACATATTTTGGGAGTTATACTTCTCGGGAACCCTACATCGAAAGTGTTAATGTGGTGTCACAATGCAGTTTTCCCATTGGTCACATCAGGTTACATACAAATTTACCATACATGTTTATCATTTATAATGCAGAAGCAATTTTAACATATGCTAATGAAGTAGCCTGTCCAAATTGTAATGTACTTTGTTGACTTAGAAACATATGTAAGTGTACATTTATAAATATTTTGTCTACAGTCATACGGCAGACTAGCACAGTGTATCATCTCACTGGTGCAGTTTGATATAAATATATTAGATCAAAGTCGCCACAATATGAAGCAATCGTACATTTTTTCTCATTAATTTATATAATATTATAATGTATATCTAACACCCCAAAAATGAACTTTGGTAAGGAATTAAATCGTTTCAAACATGCGCAAATGTTCAGTTTTATTCATCAGTTAAAACGTATATTCGGATGAGTATCCCCGTTCTTTCTCCCCCCACACCCACACACCCCACACCCAGACACACATACACAACACACACCTTCTTTCCGGATAATTTACCTTATCGGGATCAACTTGCATAAGTTCGTGTCAAAATATTATCTCACATACCAGTTTTAACATAGTTCTAAACAAATGTTTTAAATGACTGGAATAAACAATAACATATGAACTAGATACTTAGATTTATTAAGTATTTTCTTATTGAGCCGCTTCTGAATGGGTTGAGGCATTGATGCGAATAAAAGTATTTGATATTGCATGTTTTAATTAGCTGTAATGTTGACATGTTTCTAACAATATACTTTTCTAAATGAGTAAAAATATGTGCATGTATTAATTTGAAAAGGTATTTGAAAAAGTCTAAGTATGACGGTAGAAGATTTGGTGAGTGCATGTTGTCATACAGTTTACAGCTTTATGCAACATCGCTGTACTAATAAAATCTCTTAGACCTATCCCTCCAAATATTCTTGAAGGGAATATTTCTTCTTTCAGTTTATATACGTTTCTGGCTTTTTAACAATTAGAAAGGGTTTGCTTTTCTTAGTATTTTATAGTTGACTGATTCGAGTGTTCCATATCCAGAATTTATCTTCTGATTTGTTCTTTAAGAAATGTATTATCTTAAGTCTCTACTAAAATGTGCAAGGTTTGACCATATTTTAGGATTTATAAGCCGGGCAAGTTGGAACGGGTGTTTAACCGGATTGTATCAGATGTACCAAATCTAATCTTCATTGAATCTTGCCACAATGCACACTACATTTAGGTAGCGTGGATGTGAAAAAAAGACACTCTCTTATACATTACAGGCCTTTTTCTCCCTAAATTTCAGTACCTTGCAGAATTTTCTTTTAAATAATGTATCTCGTGTTTAGTTTTCACTATAATAATAAAACGTGCCTGACTCGAGTTGTTGGAAACATGCCTGACTCGAGTTGTTGGATTCGCTCATCATTGATTGAAGGGCATTAGTTATAATCCCGGAACCGACCATGACTCTTTAGTTAAAGACAAGTTGGCAATTTCTTATGGAATATGTGAGTCTTAGTCTAACTGATTTGACGCGATTCTAGGAAAAAGTTACGAGTTATTTTCTCCACTCGAAAGAAATTGTCATCACTAGATTTGGGTTTAAATGCTGATTTTGTTGCGAATATGAGATAAATTCAAATAAAACTTACACGTATCAAAGGTAGTTCAAATAATTGTACTCAAGAGTTAAATATCGTTTATTTTTTTACTGATCTATATCCCCTTTAGGTAGACAACGTAGAATATCAAAATGTAAAATCGGTCTTCCTGAGGTTTCATTATTTAGACTAATCAAAAGAGGGATTAATTAACACGAGTAACGTTACACATAAAGTGCAAGTAATAAAACCAATAACTTTACATTCCGGTGTGCTGTTATCCTCAATTATTTTGGTCATTTTAGAGTGATTGTCACAAATATTAAACAAACTAAACATCGAATTATTTTGAGTTTTGTGAGTCTATAACTGGTTATTTCCATGAACGAGGGCAGGGCTTATCAACTGCCTGTATGTAAATAACTGAAATAGTGTTTAAACGACTTCAAATAAATAGTAGATAAATTCACATAGATATCTACAAGTAAATCCCACCAAAAAATAAAATAAAATAAAACTAGATCTATAATGGGGATAGATTTGCGATAGTTAAGCTACAGAAGACTCTGCAAAAGTTTGAATATCAAAAAAAAATCAGTTTTTTTGGATATGACAATTAGATCTACAAGTGTTACGTAGCTTGAAGGTTCAATAATAGATCTACTTTCCTATAAAACCTTGTAGTTTAGTTGTACACCTTGCGTGGTTGGAAATTTCGTCGATAAAAATTGTCATAACAAACAATAAACGCTGTTTTCATTTGAACGTAGTTGAAAACTTCTATTATAAAACAAATCCATTATCACTTTATTGCATTTTACAATGTATGCAAATATGGCGATACTTCAAAGATAGAGTCAGAACGCGCGCTTTGAGTGACGTCAAGATAAAGAAAACAAGTTTCATGACAAGGTGAATGAATAATTTACCGTAGATGAGGCGGGGTTAACCTGTCAGGGTTACTCCAAAAATAGCTTCAGCTTCACAGTTTTTGTGATTTAAACGTGCAATTTTATCGATGTAAGAAAAGCTTATGGGGCAATTTGATCTGCAAACAGTAGTAAATTATCTCCTTTTAAAACCAACCACTTGGTCAAAGGGACAAACCTCTACACGGCTTAACTTATATAGTAACTAAAATCAAGAGCATTAATTCTCACCGGTGAGAATCTAATAATAACCTGGCAGCGAAATACTCTAATGGGAAAACTAATATTGTGTACGCGCTAAGGCTAAATGTATTCTGTAAATTGTTTTCAGTCTTGGGAAAGATTTTGTTATGGTTTTAAAGATATTTTGAAAGTTAAATATATTTTTTTCAGTACTTTATCACTGGTTTTTTTAATTGGTTAAACCAAAGGTTTTCACAGTACCAAGGGTACTGAGTCAGTAGTGGTCACTTTGAACCAAAGGCTAAAGGTCAAATAGGGCCAGAGTGGCTTAAAACCGCTATATATAATTACTAACAACCCTCAAATTACTTTAAATTTGTACATGATCTTTGCTCACAATAGTACTACTCACTAAAGGGCAGTGGTGAGCACCGGAGTATTTTCCCTAGAATAGTTAACAATCCATAAATTTCAACATAACAGAGTAACTCATTAATAGATATTTATGAAATTTAACACAAATATAGCTTCTTAAAGGGCGGTGATGCATACGTATCTTTCAACAGAATCTCTTAAGTAACTGCAGAGTCTTTGACTTTTAATCGTTTGAGAATTAATTAATTTCCAAAATAACAAGTAATTCGTTGATGGATCTTCATGAAACTTATAGAATACTACAGAGCAAGAGTTTTCCCCCTTGATTTTGTTAAATTAATAGGAAACAACACACCATCACACATTCTCTTTGTACATAATTTGTGTTAATCTGCAAATAAAATATCTTTAAAAATGTTTCCCTACATTTCCAAAAAAACTTATTTGGCTGGGGATATAAATTCACAGAATTTGATATTTTGAGGGAGATATAGACTTAGATTTGTATGTCCGTCGATCGATCGCGGCGCTAAAACAACTGCTAACTTTGAGCACTTTTTGCTCAGATGTGCTAAAATCATGAGTGGGCAACTCCTAATGTTCATGAAGGTCATTTTATACATTTTGCGATATGTGCATTACAAAAATGCCCAGCCAGACTACAGTGGTGGCATAATAACCCAGGCATATAACTATTTCCGCATTTATCCTATCATGATTATGAAAATATTGAGATGCCCTCCGTGAAAAATCTATCGCCATAATGTTCATACTCCACTTCGTCTTAATTTGCAAATGTCTATTAGGTTGGTAGGAGGAGAAATATTCGTAGCTCTTGGTATTTGTAGTTGGTGCCATCAACACTGCTGTTTCGTACAGTTGAGATGTTTGGCTGGTGCGGAGAGCTGTCGTAGTATAGGAATGTGTACAATAACTGAAACACTGTCCGGTGGTTAGATGTTCCCGACATACGTATTCATGTTGGTGTTTGGACGATATTTAGATATTTATATGGTCGTTGCTCATACCATACTTAATAGAATTCTACAACAAGAATAAGTTTAACCAAAGCTATTGGTCGGAGTTGAATCAACCTTAGGATTATTAACCTTGTTGACCATATTGATCGGAGATCTTAGAGACTTTTAATTCTTGAGGCGGAACCATTTAGTGGCTTCGAATCCAGGATTACAGAAATTTTCATTGAGTAACATAATTTATATTTAATATTATTAAAACTTTGATCAAAAGTAAAGTCAATTTGTTAAGTGGTTATTGCAGTAGTAGAGCTACCCGCTCTGGCTAGTCCTGACCTGTGACAAACTGGCTAATCAAATTGTAAGTCAACAGTAACAACTGTGGAAGGATCGACCTAATATCAATCAAGCTTTGAGTAACATATAGTCTTTAAAAGAATAAAAATGAACTGTCTTTCCAGATTAAAATGTATTATGCTTAGGAACACCCAACAAACATTTTGATAATATAAATTGATATATGCTAAATTGTTTTATACAGAGTTATTATATTTTTAGGATATACAGTTATTTAATTTATCTTTGTTTACTACAAATACTATAAATTATATTATAGAAACAATGCGCAGTGTATTGCTTGATAGCAGATGCTTTATCATAATATCGAAAGATTACACATTTGTAACAGTTAAATGTTTTATATTTGAGAAATGATTTATAGCAAAAAAGTGCTTTAACACTTTATATGCACGATGGGTGGTTATACGTCGGGCGTAATACTTTCACGAGGGCGCAGCCCGAATTAAATTATTAGATCGACATATTACCATCCGAGTGTATAAATAGTGTTAAAGCACGTTTGTGCTATAAATTATTTCGATTCTAATAAGTCCTTAATATAAACAGTAGATACAATACAGAAGCTCTCTTCTTTGTCGCAACAAAACTTTTGACGACACCGCACGTTAACATGACGTCATTCGTTTGTGATAGTGTTTTAACAGGGGCAAGCATATTAGAATATTTATTACCTGATAGATATAACAACAAAAACTCTGTGAAGCAGGGCGGCAATATATGCCCGAAGGATTATATCAGAGGAGGACGGAAGCAAAACTAGAATTTTGAAGCTCAAAGGGCAACAATATCGATTCCATTATTTGTTGACAAATAGCCTGTATGACTAAAATACTTCAGCTAGTGGAAACAAGATTCATTTCAATATTCATTATCTTGACCCTGGCTAGAGTTATTTTAAGGAATAAAATCATCCACGAAAAAATCTCTAAGTCACAAAACATTTTACCAGATACAGATATGTCAAAAACACCTAAACATTTGAGATACCATCAATGTTGTACCATAAAATGTCGTCTCGGTTTTTGCCTACGGCCAATAATAAAAATGTTTCAAAATAATCTATTTATAGTAACAAAAAAAATAATCTAAATGTATATTTTAGAATTCTATCATGATCGCGTTTTTTTTCCTATGTCAAATAATAAGAACAAATACAAAATATGCTATTTATTGTAACATCAAAGAGAAGTTATTCTATTAAAAATAACTGTAAGTTAAGAAAAAGGATCTGCCAAATAAAAGATATATTTTAAGTTAATGATCTTAGTAAATAGGTTCTTTAGTAGTGGCCTTTATACAGAAGTTATCTTTATCACACAATTTTGATGTACACACGTTACAAAATTTCTAAAAGTTCTATCATTTCCAACATGAGTGGAGTTTTAAAGTAACAAACAATATAAATACAAGAAAAGCCAATTAATTTATATTCACCGCCGAGTAGGCTTGTTCTTCTCATGTGTGTGTGTTTGTTTTTGTTATTTCCCCTTTCTGGTAAATGGCGGGACTATTTTGAAAGATAAGTAAAATCTCCAAAAACTGGACCGGAAATAAACTGAAATCCACTGAAAAGCGGATGATGTTTAAAGTGTCAAGTCTTTCTCTTAAAAATTTAATTAAAAAAAACACTCTTAATACAGGAACCACTGAATTCTGAAAACTGGATGTTTTTCAAGGCTACAAAACTTATCATACAAAAACAAATCATCTGTAAAGCAGACAGTGAGTGTCAAACTTTTGTGTATTGTCACTTTGAATTGATTTTTAAAGCTTAATGTCAAGAAGGTGACATATTTAACTCACTAAAGCACAAAGTGGTTATGGTCAGACATTTTGATTACGCTGTGTCCGTCTTCCCTCGTTCCTCATGTGTCCGTTTTGTCAAGTCGTCCGTCGTTAAAAATTGTGTTTAAACGACATTTTCTCTGAAATCACTGAATCATATTTCATGACACTTGGCACGGATGTTCCTTGGATAGTCTTCTTCCAAAGTTGTTCAAACCGTTCCGCTTGGTTGCACGTAGTAGTGGAGCGGCTAAGTGAGAAAATCTAAGGAAATTCTTCACTTGATGATACAAGCATGAAATTTTCACTAAATGTTCATTACAGGGCCACCTAAAATCATCCATTTTTAAGATGGCCGCAAAGTTTAAAAATGGCTGCCAGAATTGAGGCATTTAGTCATATAATCAGGATCTATAAGTTTCTAAAGTGTCATATTTGTTCGGATATAACATATAAATTTGTCCCCGTAAGTTGTTACTTTTATTTTTAATGCTGCTCTTTCCAAATATCGACCTATCTAAAATCGTCGCCATCTTTAAAATGGCCGCCAGACTTTTAAATAGCGTTCTTATCACCCCAGGTTTGAGTTTTCCACTTCCAATGCTATCATTATCGGCTGTTGAATGCATCCTGGTGCCAGATAAACATGAAAGCATATATTATGATATTTGCCCGAAAAACGCTAATTTGGTTTAAATGGACTTCTCTTCTTTTCAAACTCTTCCCTGTTCTATCCTTCATTTTCTGGTTTGTTTCACTAAGTCACAGTCTCAAAAGCATAGCAATACTAAACCATTGCTAATCAGCAGATGCACGACCAAAATATTTAATGATATGTGTGATGATTCTATTATATAGAATAAACTACAAGCACTACCAGGGCACACTGGTGTAGTTCATTGTCATGCAACTCGGCATGGGATTCATTGACAATTTGTATGAAGCCTACCAAATACTTTTTGATCCGCCGCTAAAATAGTTAAAGTGTCGTATTCGAATAGACGGAATGTGCCAAAGCGGGAAGCCAAGCCAAGGACGTCGGGGCTTCAGTCCTCCGGATGGTGTACAGATCGCATGGGACTTAAATGTCACTGGATGAACGATCATGCAATGTGTGGGAATAACATCAACGAACCAAGTCGTATCCCATACAGCAAAGTGTTAAAAATGTATTTTGGATACAAGTTTATAATTAAATTTTCAGTATGTACATAACATAAACATGAGATTCACATTTCAAAAGTAATAATAATAATAATTTGAAGGTGGTAAAACGATAGTTTCTCGGCCTCCAGATTACAGTAGTATATACATTGTATTAACATTCCAAGTTTGTATCTATTATTGTAAGTTTTAGTTCTATTATTGTAAGTTTTAGTATTTGTTTTTTGTTTTTGTTTTTTGTATTGTGTTCAATTTAAAGCATTGGAGTGCATGTGATGTTGTTGCATAGGAATACAAATGTCACCCAACATGTCTCACACTTTTGTAGAACAAAGAGAGAGGGCTGTATTAAATCAACAGAAAGTGAAGTCGGACTTAATAAAGAGACAAAAGCTGACGGTCTAGTTTTAGTTTAACTCGTTGCCCATATTACAGAAGCTCAAAGAAACCGTTCTGGTTGGTGTGTATTCAAACTAGCTGACCTGAGCAATTTATATGACTGTCGACTTAAGCAGTTTGGAATACCAGATATTTCAGTAAACACAACCAGGCTAAAGGAAAAACCGCTTGCTAAAATTCCTGAACTAAAAGCTTTTAGTAAGGATAAAAATGTATTAATGGGTTTTGAAAAAGACGTCGGTCCTGCTTTAGATACAGCTTGTACTGAAACCGATGCTATACATTTTACATAAAACAGCTGAAATAATCCAAAGGTAAATGCCAGAACACACCGTAAAATTTAAATATATTTCTATAAAGGGGCTATTGAAGATGCAGTTTCACAAAGGTTACTGGAGCGCATGACTGAGCATGTCCCTTATATAGAATCCCAGCTAGAAAATTGTATAACCAAATTAGATGAAGCAATTGTTCAGCTTTTGCAGTACAGCTGTCATAGGAAATACACACACACAGACACGCACACACACACACACACACACACACACACACACACACACACAAACGCACGCACGCACGCACGCACACACACATACAAAAGAATCGGGTGCATCTCAATGACATTTATCTGATCGAAAGACTCGATTTGCCGTTTACAGTGGACTCCATCTGTTTGGAGGGACACGTAGTTCAAGCATGAAATTATTATTTCATATGACCGCCATGTCATAAAACCGATGATTTGCAGTGTAAAGATCAAGCCCCTGTTTTGTGGATCACTTGGCCCCTGTTCAAAGGCATTGCCATTTATTTTCATGTATTTGCCGGTTGTTTCACTGTTTCTGCCTTTTTAATTGGCCCTTGATAGTATGTTAAAGTGCATGCCACATAGTTGCAATCCTATTATTATGATGCTTGTATCATCACTTGAAGTAGTTTTGCCATATCCTCCACTAGAGGGACCGTCAGAGCTAGAGATAGAAAATTCGCCAAACGACTTTTCCTTCTAAAAATAGAAAAAGTTGAACCTCCACAGGTCGCTCTAATCCGATGGTCTGATGGTACTTATCTCGTCGTCTACCTAGATTTGAACTATACCGATTCGTCAAAAACACGGATGAAAAGATTATGCAGGGTCAAATCCAAGATACTGAAATGACTCCACAGTTTCCATATGGGTAACATTTATGAAAAAGTCATGACCGGAATGTCTACTATCATGGCTTTTATTTTAGATGTATTTATTTCCAATCCCTATTGTTGACAATAATGGTCGATATCAGTTAGCATTGACTGTAAAGATCGGGATACTTTACAAAGCGTACCTGACTGTCTGCAAATAGGATTAAGAAATATTTAGGCTCATTCAAAATTGAAATTTACAATACTTAAATTAAAATCAAAAATTAATCAGCGAACAGCATGGATCCTGACCAGACTGCACGGATGCGCAGGCTGGTCTGGATCCATGCTGCTCGCAAACACACCATGTTGGTTTTCCCATGGCACGGCTCAAATATTTTCCCCTAACTAATCAAAAGCCTGATTATCCGTATTACGTATATCATCCAGATAGCGTGATATATTATTAAATGCAGTGATAATGTCTGCCTGTGTATCTTGAGAAAGGCTAAACATGAAATCTCTTTCATAACAATATAAGAACATATCTGCGACAAGGGTTGCACAATTTGTTCCCATGGGAATACCAATTATTTGCCTGAAAACTGCATTCCTAAACCTGATGTAAATATGGTTCAATAAAATAGGAAAGGGCTTTACAAACTTCGTCACAGGTCAACATAGTAAAATTCTTTACAATGCAACTAGTAAAAAAGGCTTTATCGAAATCGCAAGCGAGAAAAGTAGCATTTTCCCTGCCAAAAGTCTTTTGAATTAGGACAGTTAGTTTTTCATTTATTAAGTTATGAGGTTAAATCGTATACAAAGTAGAAAAATAGTATGTACTGACTGAAGACACCTTGTAATTTTTACTTCTAATTTTATCCAGGTTTTCGCCAGAATTTTTACCGACGAAGAGTTTTCGTATGTTTTGTTACAATATATTTTTTCACGTGGGCTTTAACAGCAGTAAGGCATGGTGTTAATAATTTGGAAATATGAAAACGTAAAACCTTACATAGTGTTAAAGATATCAATTTCAAATATAGCAACTTCATAATATATATTAAAATTTTGTTAAAGATTCCCTTCAGTTTTAAAACGGATAAAGTATTCTCCCAAAATACCGTTTTAAACACCTCTTTCTAAGATTGCACTTCAAAAAATAACTAATATGCTGTATATAAATTGTAAGCGGTGTTTGATATAATATAGTATCCAGTTGTCCGGTTGATGTTCTTTCCTCAGAGTGAACCAAACAGGTATGACTTATTCGACAGCGAGAATGAACATCTCAGACACCCCCTCCCCTTGCAAACTGCTGATTTGTATAGGTGTCATACACCTATGCACGTAAAGTCATTTAAATGTCATTAAACATCATTCCATAACGTGTCCTGTTTAGATAGAATATATGAATTTACTTAACTTATATTTCATTAAAAGTTATTTACAGTAACTTCGAATAAGACTGTGGTGATTAAAGGAATTTCTTTTTTTTCGTAATATCAGCATCATTGTTCCAATAATATATCTACCGACATGAGTTGGAATCAAACAAAACATGTATAATACTTTTTACCAATACATGCTCAAACTTACGTGTAATTTCTTGTATCAATAGCAGTTGCCATATGTTTAGGGTGGTCACTGCATTTGTACTCATTTCTAAGGGTTTCTGGCAGAAGATCGACGTCGTGAAAAATAAAACAGTTGTAATTAGATAGCCTCGATGATTCTTCAAACCCGGCATTCATTAATAGTCCTCTGTTGAAAGCTGCATACGGTGGCTAAAACCAAAGATGTTTTTTGTCACTTCATGAGACACCGTGGAGATTAGACACGTAATATTTGACCAAAGTTTAAAACTATATTATTGCATAGACTTACAATAAGCCTGGAAATATACTTCATGAGGCGGCTGAACCAAATCTATTTGTTTGTTGGTTAGTGTTTTATTACTTTTCAGGAACTCTATCACTGGTCTGTTAGAGACACTTAAGCTGATAAATGGTATGGGGTGTTGCAACTTTCTCCTGTTTGTATGTTCTTAAAATTAAAAACACCTTTGAAGCTCACAAAATCCGACAATATTTCCCATAGTATAATGATAAACACAATTCTTTGAACTTTAAAATTTAGCACTACCACTGTGCCAACTGATTGAAATGGAAACGAGTTATGTTAAGCATCGCTTACATGTGAAAGTCATCTTGGCGTAAAGATAAGAACTGATAGATACTTTTGCAAAGCACTGGCCGTTAAAATGATTGAATATTAAGTATTGTTTTGGTTTCAGAAATTGCGTAAAAACAGCTGTGCTATAATTAGTAGAAAACAAGTTTTCCTTATGCAATAAACAATAAATAAATGATAATTGTTTCAGTGTAACAATTGAGGAACATGTTTCAACGAGTACTATGTGAAATATTATGAAAATGTAAATATATACATCTTACATTTACTTTTAATTTTCTTTTCCTGTCGTGTTTCATATTAGCATTTATAATATCAGATATATTTTACTATACCAGAACTTAAAATGAAACATTAAATAAATTGACTAACGTCATACTTGTTGAAAGTATTATTATAATGTTAAAACTTTGAAAGTAACATTCTTAGATACAAATCACAAGAGCACATTTGAGAAATCTTATATAAATGTGTTCTCACCATTTCAATAACAAATATCCCATACTCAAGTTGTTGTTGTTGTAAAAACGGGTGAATATTTCTCAAGAACACCTTTAGATGGTTTTCTCTGTCCCTGTAAGGGATGATAATTGCGATCTTCCACATAGATATGCAATTTTTAGGTGTAAAGCGTCCTCCAAGCTGTACATTTTTTACTTTATTTTCAACAATGTGCCAGGGAAGAATCTCAGTAGATATGTTGTAGGATGAACCTACATGTAAAAAATATATCAAGTAACTTGTCTACTAGCCTCAAGCGGATGTAAACATATAATCAAATATGATGAAGTATACATTAATTAATTCTATTATGATATATTATCTCATTATTTCTATCCTGTTTGAACGGAGAGTTGATAGGATTGGACATGCCAACATGTATGGCAAACCAATTGTCCAATAATTACGTGAACCCTAACTAGGTTTTTCGAACGTTAAACTCCCTTTTTCAAATACTTATCTATATTTTTGAGCGAAAACATAACATAACGAACGTAAACCATAGTTTACGATCGTAAAACAGGTTTACGTTCGATAAACTAGGTTTCTCGATTGAACAATGAATTTCGGTCGTTATCCTAAGTTTATGAGCATGAACCTATATTAACGAGCGTAAACCTGGTTTTACGTGCGTGAATCATGATAAACGAAAGTAATCTTTGGTTTATAATCGTGAACATGGGTTTACGACCGTAAATAAAGGTTCAGGCTCCTGAACATAGGATAACGACCGAAATTCATAGTTCGATTGAAAAACCTAATTTATCGAACGTAAACCTGGGTTCACGTTCGTAAACTATGATTTACGCTCGTAAACTCAAGTTCACTGTCGTAAATATAGGTTCTCGCTCGTAAACATAGGTTCACGTCCGTAAACTATGGTGCATAGCAAGCCAATTATCCATAATTACATTATTGGTCGAAGAACTAGGGTTGTCAAATATTAACCTATATTTACGAGCGAAAACACAGGATAACGGTCGTAAACCATAGTTTACCCTATTGAACCCATACTAACGTTCGATAGATTTTTCTATTGAACAATAAATTTCGGTCGTTATCCTAAGTTTAAGAACGTGAATCTAGGTTCACTGGCGTGAACCATAGTTTACGAACGTGAACCTATGTTAACGAAAGTAAACTTTGGTTTATAACCGTGAACATGGGTTTACGACCGTAAAAAAAGGTTCACGCTCCTGAACAAAGGATAACGACTGAAATTCATAGTTCGATCGAAAATCCTAGTTTATCGAACGTAAACCTGGGTTCACGTTCGTAAACTATGGTTTACGCTCGTAAACGCAAGTTCACTGTCGTAAATATAGGTTCTCGCTCGTAAACATAGGTTCACGTCCGTAAACTATGGTGCATAGCAAGCCAACTATCCAATAATTACATTATTGGTCGAAGAACTAGGATTGTCAAATATTAACCTATATTTACGAGCGAAAACACAGAAAAACGGTCGTAAACCATAGTTTACGCTATTGAACTCATACTAACGTTCGATAGATTTTTCGACTGAACAATAAATAACGGTCGTTATCCTACGTTTAAGAGCATGAATCTAAGTTCACTGGCGTGAACCATAGTTTATGAACGTGAACCTAGGTAAAAACCGACAATCATAGTTTTGTTCGAGAAATCTAGTTTCATGCTCTTAAACATAGGTTCACGCCCGTATACCAACGTTCACGCACGTGAATAAAGGGTTCATGTCCGTAAACTATGGTTAACGGTCACGGCAGTAAACCTAGGTTTACGGTCGTAAACCTCTGTTCATGCTCGTAAACATAGTTTCAAAACCATAAGCATAGGTTTACGGCCGAAATTGATAGTTGATTTGATAATCCTAGTATATCAGTAAACTAGGTTTTTCGATTGAACTATGAATTTTGTTCGTTATCCTATGTTTACGACCGAAAACTTGTGTTTACGAACGTGAACCTGCGTTTATTAGCGTGAAGTATGTTTTACGACGTTATCTTATAGGTTAGTATTAAAAAACCCTGGTTTTACGCTAGAAAAAATAGGTTTGTCGGACGTAAACCTAAGTTTACGCCCGTATACCCAATTTCACGTTCGTAAACATAGGTTCACGTTCGAAAGTATAGGTTCACGTCCGTAAACTATGTTTCACGGTCATAAACATACTAAGTTTCATCGCCGTAAACCCATGTTCACGCCCCAAATTCATTGTTGATTCTATAAACCTAATATATCGACCGTAAACCATGGTTTACGTTTGATAAACTAGGTTGTTCGATTAACTATGAGTTTCGGTCGTTATCCTATGTTTACGCTCGTACCCATAGTTTACGAACGTGAACCTATGTTTACGAGCATGAACTATGGTTCTCGGCGTTATCCTATGTTTTCGCTCGAAGATATAGGTTAATATTCAAAAAACCTTGTTTTACGTTCGAAAAATCTGTTTTATCGATCGTTAACCCTAGTTTTTCGACGGTGAACTAAGGTTTACGTAATAATTGGACAATTGGCGTGCCATAAACATGTCTGCAACAGTATTAATAATTCATAATACTGCTAGACAGCAGATGCACGTTAAAGGAAACATTTTTCAGAGTAGTGTCAATTAAGACTCAGGGAAGAGGAAATATTGCCTGTGGACTGAACCAAACCATTGAGAATTGCAACCCAGATAGAATGACATACATAACGAATTGCTTTATGAAAGGTGCTAAGGCAATTGAAATTTATTCTAGATGAATTATGGTGCCAATGTTATTGGAAGAGTAATTTATAGGATTAATGAGACATATATCTTAGATATAAATCGAGCAGTTACATTAATTTTACAGACGCATTATGACACTAAAGCACGAACATTTTGAAATCGAAATAGGCGTTTCGAATTCTAACGTAATGCATCTATAGATTGTGTCTACTTTAAGAAAACGTGTCTAAGGAAAGCTTAAATATTTAAATTAATATTTTGATTTTGCCATAAAAGCTAATGGCCTGGAACAACATGGTGATTTCATACTCATACAGGCAGATATAGCTTGGATCTAGTAATATCCGAGTCACTTAATGGTGTTTACGTACAGAAATGTGAGCCTGGAGTCGGACGCCCTGGACCATTTCTATTTAATCGATGTGAGCCTGGAGCCGGGAGCCTTGGACATTTCTATCTAATCAATGTGTTGTTAAGGTGGGTTCTAGATGTTAAGAAAGAGAATATCACTAGTAGGAGCGCATTATTTAGGAACTTTAAACATTCGAACAAACCAGAATTTTGCTGTGACCTAAGAGCAATAAACGTTTTAAAAGATAAGGAGCTATAACATTTTCTAACTTATCAATCACACTTTAATTTCATTGCTGGATAATTGTTCAACTTAAGATTTATTCTTTTTATTTTTCAAATCTTTGTGTATGATTTTTCATTATCTGAACTTGTTACTTCAGCTAAAGTGCAAGCAAATTTTGTTGTTATCAAGTTTAAGCATATATTAAGTATAATTTACCCTCAGGGTGTCCTATTCTTATCGCTATCATTGTATCCATTGAGCGTAAATTTTCTTCATATGCATTTTGAAGGGTATTGAATAGTTTTGTTTAACATGTTTAAAAGTACTGCAAAAATGCTTCAATAACCTAACTGTCTTCTTGTTTTGCACGTCATATATGAGCTTGAGTAATTAGATTCTTTAGTTTTCTAATCTCCAGTTTTCAGTTTATTAGGAAAAAACACTGACGGAACACCTCCGGCAAATGCAACAAATACAGGAATAGCAGGAACTAGTCTTAAAGTAGACGAGAAACACATAGAACCGTCTTGCTTAGCTTTGAAGATCAGTGAGAAATTACGGCAAAACATTATCTTTTAAAAAAAAAATCAGAAATACTTGTGAAAAAAACACTTCCAATAATTACCTTTACAGGCATATTTCTAATTGAAGACGAGCTGTCTTGCCCTTGGTGCTGATTGAAGGAGAAAATACCTTCTAAGACACATTTCTAAATGGAGATGACGTTTCTTGCTATTGATTCGGAGGGGTTGGGGAGGGGGCAAATATTTCTCGGTAAAGTTTTAGGTAAAGCTTTTGCATTGTATATGTATGTAAATAAGATGCAGAATTATAAGTTAGCTACTAAAGTATCTAAATGTTAAAGTGGACGCAAAGAAAAAAAACTGTTATGGAGCGAAGTCAAGAATGTAAACTTAAAAATGAATTAAAATAGACATGCTCCAATACACACCATTTCATAGCGGTGTAAGTATGAATGAGTACATGAATAACATACAAATTGATTTAACTTTGTTTCAAAATGTAAAATCACTGCTTGCAAATTTCATACGCTTTAAGTACTGCGGTATGTTGTGTCTTTTAGCGATGCACCAAAGCATATGATACTAGCTTAAAATGTCACACTTACGGTAATATTTAGACGTAACAATGTTAGTTGTTTAAAATATATTGATAAGAATTGGATATTTTATGAATTACAAGTTTTAGTAAAGTTAAGATAATTGTTAGGGAATGCGTTTCTTTAAAGTTTTTACTTACACATAAGAATAAGTATACTTTGGTTATTGAATAAAACATCAATTTTAGTTTCTAGCATAACGATATAATATAATAAATTTGTTTAAAACCCTGTTTGGTATGTAAAGTGTGTTTATATTCGCAGTTATTTCCACGAAACAAGCTTTAGTTAGTGCTTCGGGGCATGCGCCTTTCATTACCTCAATTAGACCGAGTCTGCTGTTATGTTTCTCGGTTGCGTTCTGTGGTTACAACTGATCATTTCATGGATTTTATTAAATACCACGACAGCGGTATTGACATGTTATTTCGATTTTATTTGGATCATGGAAAAAAATTATTTTTACTGTAAAGAAATCCACTAAAACCGGTGCTAGGAGGCGTGAGAGGTGTTGTACTTATTTCTACTACTCAACAATCGAGCTGAATTTGTTATTATTCTGATTGATTGCATTCTGTGTGTTAAAAGGAACTTATCACAGATTGTATTTATATTCATAATGTTTGCAATTAAATGACTATTTCATCTATTTTTTTGACGTCGGGGGAATGACAAAATGCCATTACATATTGTCAGTATATCACTGGTGTAATAACACTTTAATGTGGACATTGTTTTAAACTTTGAAGATCTTGGTCTATATGACTTTGTTCACAACGGATAAAATGGACAAAATGTTGATGTTTAGCACAATAGCTATTTTTCTTACTTTTTATACTGAATTTTTTGCTCTTTTAATAAAGTTGATAAAATGCTTGACATTCGTACCAATTAAAAATACTGCTTCCTTATTATACGACTTGACAGTTGATCAAAATAAGATCGCACAAAGTTAAGAGCAAGAACATCCATAAGAGTAGTTACGTTCGTACTGCCTCTCCGAAAACAAAACTTACATCAGTGTATGCACTGATTAGTAAATAATAAACATTTATACTAAACTAAAAAGATAACGTTAGACAAGAATGACAAAACAAAAATAAAGGAGCAATTCAATTTGGTCAAAAATCAACGTACACGCAGCTGTATCACGTAAGTGTGATTACACTCCATGATAATGACCGACAAATATTACAGCACTGAGTTCAAGCTTTGAGAGACGTTTCACAGCCAAGACATAAAGAAGGAGAAAATTATAACAAGAACAAAGATTCAAATCCAATAAGGAATAGCTACGTTCCAAATACACGGTCTCCAAACGGAAAACCATACAAAATATATATATAAAGGAAAAACATCCAATGGGTTTCCTCTATCTGTATTTCTGTCTATATATATATATATAGACAGAGCGTGTGAAGTCATTTTTTATATATCGTAAAATTATATATATATATATATATATATATATATATATATATATATATATATAAATTGGATCTTTAACAGGTTACTTGCACGAAAACCCTCACTGATTATTCCATTATGTTTACAAGTAACAGATCATTGTAGATGAAAGTAAGCCATTAGACGAATCCTGACACATGTAGTGCTTACAAAAAGGCATTTTATCTAAAGCACAAAATGCTCATGACACTGTTCAAATTAAAAAGAAAGAAAGCATGCTCATGTTCTCACAGCAAAATAGGAAAAACATGAAGGGCTTTAAAATTAGCAATCATTGAGTAAGTCATGATTTAACAATTTGCGCTTGAATACTTACTTAATTCAGAAGAATGACATAACGGCTGAACATACACCTTATCTGTGACAAACAGCCAACTGGTCAAACATGCAGCACATAACAGAAATGCCGTACCTCGTATTTTTCTTGTCATATCTGTTCTGTACTGCAATATACAGAAATGCTGTATCACATATCTTTGTTGTCATATCTTTTTGTACTACAATATAACGACATGCTGTATCTAGTTTTTTTTCTTGCATTTGTTCTGTACTATAATATAAAGATATGCTTTATCCCGTGTTTTTCTTGTCATATGTATTCTGAACTGCAAATTAAGCAAATACTCTATCACGCAGTTTTCTTGTCATATCTGTCCAGTACTGCAATATATAGAGGATTTGTTAGTTTTGATTGAATATGGAATATATCTCACTGAGAAGCGAGAAAATTTCAAATATTTTCACGAGCGCGTAGATTTACTCACTTCGAGGGTTAGAGAGATATATTCCATATTCACGAAAAACAAACAAATTCTCTTTTTATTTTATGCTTAATTACGTAACTTGTTGCATTAAGTAAAATAATTTGAATCGAGAAATATACTATAAAGAACAAAGTGCGACTACAATGTTGAAGTAGATCGGCATTTACAGTGAGTGATATGGATACTACACTGATAAAACACAGTATTTCATCAGCTAGCATAAATTACAAATAGTGTTAATCTGGAAAATAATTCAAGTGTAAATAGCTGGCTGCAATAACTAAAAAGTAGGTGTTTTATAAAAAGAACTGTTTCCCTTTGAAAACATCTTTTCTTTAAATTCCTTTGTTTGACACGAACGGAAAAAATGTTCTAGTAATAAATGTGTAAAGTGTTTACAGACACAAAAGAGAGTTTGAGATTTTAACCGTCGCCTTCCCCTTCAACGGGTCTTGCGATGTTAACGTATGAAGTTGAAGTTCGATTAAAATTCTTTGAGATTTCAAACTTTAGAATGAACCTTACTTCTTTTAATCCGCCCATTCAATTTATCTGTAATTATGATCGTTTTACTCGTGCATTTTAATATCAGTTTTACAAGAGATTTTAGAATTAAATAAAACATTTCAATTAACATAATCATAGCATGGATATTAGTGCGATTACAAAAAAAGAAAAACGTTTTATATAAAATGATGAGAGAAAATAAAAATGATAATCATATCAACGTATTCTATTGATAGTGTTCTTGAAAGATATCACAGTTAATATTTTTCAAACAAAAACATAAGACATCAGCTACAACAAATGCATTTCTCGATATACTTTGAAGTTAAATATATCAGATAAAGCAAACACAAAAGGCTGTTGCCTAGTATTTCATAGTTTTTCTTAAGGTTATTTTTCACTTTGAACTGGTACTTTGTACATCGAATTCCTTAAAAAAACGCTTTTTACTTGTAGACTGTTCCTGTTGAAAATCTAACCTTGTAAGTGTAAGACTCAAAGAGGGATTGATCCAAATGCCACTCTTCCATGTTCTGGGTCCGTGCATGTAAAGAATGGAGCTATCCCATACGGCTAACAGGAAACCTCTCGCATCATGATATCATAGATCTAAAATTGTCTAATACTTAAAAAATTCTGTCTTACTAGTACCATTTTATATTTATAATTAAAACGCAATTGTCTTATTAAGTGTCCAGCAGAAACGGATTGATTCTATTTGGACGTTAAAATTAAATGTTCCACCAAATGTTAATCGTGCATTATCATTTATTTTTCAAGTAAAATGACTGTCATGCCATGTGTCTCCATCCAGATTTCAGTCTTTGATGTCGTGTATGTGGACAGAGTAGATGTACAAAGACTGAAGTTTTGACTTCCGTGATATCCCATCTTCGGACGTTCAAAACTTCATTTCTTACGACAAAAAAGGCCCATCTGGTATAATCAATACCGCCTGAGGACACAAATATGCCGAAGAAGTTAACGTTTTAACAAAATCTCAAAGTTTCTCAAAGTCAGTGGATAACTTCATACTTCCAGGCTCAATTCAATGTACTTAGTTAAAATCATTGGCCAAACAAAATTTCAACATTCTTATACTTATTAATAGTGTTTCGCATCAAATTTAGTCCAGTTATACATATGGATAATCGAATAACTTAATAAGCAGAAGTCCTGAAACTAAGCTTTTTATTTCACATAGTAATAAAACGAAGTCTTAAGCTTACTAGAAATTACATGGAAAACTTTAGTAGCAACGTCTGATATAAATAAAATACACGCATATTGGTGACGTTTTACCCCAAATATATATGAGAGACGTTGAATGGGAAGGCGAAGGTTGAAATCTCAAACTCTCTAATGAGTGTATTTTGGCTTACCTTTCTTAGAAAAGGGATGATTTGGTCTGTGTATATAGACAAATTGGCTAAACGATAATATGATGACTATCTATTTTTGTTTAATACAATGTATTACTAGATGAATAACATTACTAAAACTTAATCTTACTTATTAAAAGTAATAAATTGTCCTCTGTTACAAAGATAAAATCCTGATGCACTATTGGCTTTGATAATTATGTTATTACAATGAAACACTATGTTATTGACCTTTCATCTTCTCTTCTTATACCCATGTTCTTACTTATAATTAAGGTATGCTACTATCGCGTTTTAGCTTCAATGTATCTATGAGGCAAATTCGTTATAAAAGCGTTTGATAACATTTTGCCTATGTTTAACTTTAATTTAAACTATAATTTTACAAGTATACCAATATACCAGAGCAACAATAGCCTAACTTTTAAGGACGTGATTAAACTGCAAGTCAAAATGCTCCTACCTCTGTGCGTTTTTTTTTTGTATAGCAGAAACAGCATTTTGGTGGTTTAAATTTATTTGTCATTGCGCAATCAAAAAGGAAAGCGTAGCAACTAACTGTAGAAGTTCAATTACCAAACATACTCTGTGCTTTACGATTTTCGCATTGAAACACTTTTGATAAACTTATTTGTAAATTGTACAAATATTTGATGGAAATAAGCATTGTGTTTAATTTTTCCTAGTTTATAAACTACATCCTTATAGTATACGGGTTGCTTTGGATAAAGTTTTCGGAGTGTTCTTTTAGGTTCGAGTTATATTTCTTTAAAATCTGTTACAAAACGCTTCCTGCGGTTAATGATAACTGTGTCCCTTTAGTGACAATATTTAGTTATAAAGACTTCAATAATAAAACCTTACTCTGAGCAAGCTGTTTAATTGCAAAATTCTGAAACATAATCTTATAATCAAAACTTATAAAAATGATACTGGTCATATGTTACGGTTAACTATCAGACTTTCTGGTAGATTTATTTTAGGTGTTACGTCTAAATGTAATGATGGCTTGTTACTTAAATTACCAGAAGAAACATAAAGCAAAAATGCAACTAAAGTTTATTTTGAAAAGTAACAATTCAAATACATACCTTGAAAATATTGACAAGTCCGATTATAATATTCAGAAATATTTCCAATCTTGTCGTAGTTAAATCTAAATCCAATCCGTATTATTTCAAAATATTTCAGACAGTATCCAAAGTGATATAGTATATCCCAAGAATGATTTCCTTAAATATATCTTTTTTTAATCAAAGATATTAATGTATATCTTTTACATGTTAAATGTCCAAACAAATACATTCTTAATAAAGACTTATAGGAAATCTTTTTGTAAGACTTTGCTTAGGATCGACCTGTCCTCAGACAGTTTCAAATTAAAACATTCTGGAAAGTTAGAACACTTTCATGTATTACCAAGAACAAAGATAAAAAAAAAACGAAAAACCCATAAACCTAGAATATAAATTATGTTAACACCTTAATTATCAGCATTTGTTATGTAACTTTCTGGAAAAAATATAGAAATAACTAACTGGCATGCGCTTTACAGTAAACATTGAGTCAATAATATGAAATAATAAAGTGAATTATAATAGAGAATGACTTGTTCAAAACATGGGTGAGTAAATATAGAACATTGACCTTAAGTCTGAGAATGATATTCTAACAATACTCTAACTTTGTCCAACGTCCGCTTATCTTCATCAGATGATTTCCCGTGATCGGTAAATTGCGTCTAATGAGAGAGAAGTATGTCAAAGGTAAGACCATGAATGCCGGTTGTCAATAAATGAACCCTTTTATTACATTGTTACTGTTACTTTAGATTAATCTACGTATGTAAATAAGCCAATTTTGTATTGTTTGAGACTTAAGTGATCAAGAATGAGTACCCATTAGACAGAAAACGATTTTCAATAACTGGAGAACATTGAAACCATAACACATCAACCTACACGTGTTAAGAAGAACTAAATATTTTTGAGACAAGTAGTTTGAAGGTCGAGGTTAAAACAAAATAATAATTTGAGAAGACTTTGACCTATACATATTATGACGTTCAATATTGAAAGAGTTTTTTAAAAACGTTTGAGTTGGAAATATTTTATTGTTTTTAAAGCAGATAGGAGTAAGGGGGCTTTGGGAGGTCTCCCCCGAGAAAATTTTAATATTTGGAATGCCCGTAAGTGCGTTTTCCTTGCATCTTGAAAGCATTTTCCATTAAGATTTTCAGTCAATTTTATAACAGTTTTCAAGGATAACTATCCGACATTTGCCCAATGTTGATGTATTTCACTTCTGAGTGTGAAAACAACTATTTCAACCCCTCAGGCGGTGGCATTAATAATGAACGCTTTATCAAGATTCGAACTTGACAACTTGCCGTCTATGTGAGCAACCATACACACAGTACAATAAGCGAGGTCATTAGTTTCATCGTAATGCAACCACGATCTATTGGTGAACCACGAAGGCTGAAAACTTTTGTTCACCGGATTTTTCTAACCAAAGGTGCGTTTCGGAAATTTAAATGTCTTAGGTTGATTTGGAATTCCAAGCATGTCCATTTTGCAGCAGTACGTTAAGCAACAAGTTAAGCATACGGTTTCAGAATTTAGAGTAGATAGAAACGAAGTTTATATTGTTTTATAGTTGAGATGTACGTCGGCATTTTATTTGATTTAAAGCAATTATTTAAGATTATTTAAAATAATTAGAAGAAATTAGCTTTCGGTTAGTTCTGTTTTATTACACCACGAAAAACACAAAGGGAGGTAACTGACGCAAGCTAAGGCAGCGTTTATATCGCTCTCGAACAAATATTAATTAACGGATTAAGTTAACCTTATATTTTGGAAATTTTTGACAATAAAGTTGTTTAAAGCGTATTGTGATAGTTTGACCGGTTTGCGTGTTAAATATGTCTGGGATAAAGGAGAAATCCGGCGAGACAGTAAGTGACAATGCTTTTTTAGAAAAACAAAATGGCGGTGATTACACAGATATCCCGCTTGTGTTCTTTCAAGAATCAAGTTTATTCGGAAAGCCAAAACAAAATACAGATCGCTCAGATAGACAATACATAACCCATGAAGAAATGTATAAAGGACTGAGTCTAACTATTGACCCGACACACATAACTGGTTTGCAGAGAATAAACGGAATGTGGCGTATTTATATTGACAATCTGACAGACAAAGCCACCCTCATCGCCAGCGGAGTCACCTTAAGGGAAAAATCTATCCCAATACTTCAAACAAACCCTCTACGTATAGATTTTGAAAACACAACACGAATTCGTATTCAGCATATCCCGTTATCTGCCGATGATGGGATCATAACGAGGGCACTTGTGTTGAAAGGCATAGACGTTATTTCTTGTATTCGCGAAAAGCTTCGCATAAACAATAAATTGACAAACTGCGAAACGGGAGATCATTTGGTCAATGCAAAGATTTCTACCCTAAAAGAGCCTCTTGAGCCGTTTATACAATTTGGTCAGTTCAAGGCCAAGGTTATTCATAGGGGCCAGGTGAATAAATCACTCAAATGTGCAAAATGTCTTCATATCGGACATACAATTTTCACTTGTAAAAATGATTGGAAGTGTATAACTTGTCGTGTGATCGGCCACAAAAAGGGACAATGTGATGTTTTAGAAAACGCATCCTCAGGGTACCTCTGAAAACTCTGACGAAGACGAATCACGTGACAGTAAACACGTCAACGAGAAAGGCTCTTCTCAGGGAAAAATACCCGAGAGTGAAAGGCAAGCTCCACAAATTCCCTTGTCTGATCCTCTACCCGAACTACGCAAAAAGAAAAAGTTGAAGAGAAGAAAAGCAGGACATATTCAAGGTAAACCGCATATTGAAAGTTTTATGGCAGGTGCATCTAACGGTACAGGTACACCAACTGTAAACAAACAAAGGTCAAGTTCAGTGACACGGCCGCCGCCCTCTCCTATTGAGACATTAAATGACAGAACGAAAAAGTCGTGCAACAATCGGGATTAAGCGGTGGACATATGTACACTGTTATGACTTTGTATGTAGACAGCCGATCATGTATAATGGATTATGGTACAGATTACGGACATGTTTCTCTTATCTCATTCAAGAAATAAATATTACATTTAGAAAATGCTATTTTTCTACAAGTCAAGAAATCTAGTATAAATAACATATATACATATATAAATATATACATACGTATATTCTTCATATACATATTGAAACAAAAATAAAACATAGTATAGAAAACGTATCCGACATTAAGATTTTTATTATTAACATTTACAAATTGATGGAGCAATAGTTTTTCTTGATTTTCGAAAGGTCTTTGATACTGTTGAGCATTCCTTTTTATTTCAAACTTTAAAATCTTTTGAATTTAAAATGACTTTATTCGATGGATTAAAAAATTATATTTTAATTCTCAAACGTATATTTTAAATAATTGATGGATGTCAAAACCTTTTAAGCCAGAACGAGGCGTTAGACAAGGGTGTCCCATTTCCGCTTTACTTTTTATAATTGTGGCAGAAATAATGGCACTTGACATAAGGAACTCTAATAACGTATGCGGCATAGCTGTCAAGGTTGACAATGTTGTTAAAGAGTTAAAAATCTCACAGTTAGCAGATGAAACTAGGTTATTTCATCAAACAAAATATGACATACTTAATGCATTAAACATTATTGAATGTTTTGGACTCTACTCAGGTCTTAAATTAAATAAAAATAAAACGGAAGCTATGTATATTGGTAAAAATAAATTTGGTACAGAAATCATTGGAAAGTCAAAACCAATAAAGGCTCTTGGAATATATTTTGGACACAATAAAACAGAATGTGAGCAATTAAATTGGCAAAGCAAATTAGAAAAATGTAAATCAGTCATCAAGAATTGGTCAAGAAGAAATCTAACGATCTATGGGAAAGCTCAAATCATTAAAACGTTTTTAATACCAAAATTTACTTACGCTATACATTCCTTAATAGTACCTAAAAATGTTGTACAAGAACTGAATACAATGATATATAGATTTTTATGGAACAACAAAAACGAAAACATTAAAAGAACAACACTAATTGGTAATAAAATTGAAGGCGGAATTGACATGGTAGATCTAGAATAATATATACAACATTTTTGCCAGACTTCTACAAAAATATTCTTGACATCTGGATTTTTGTAAAAAAAAAAAAACGGGGAACAAACATCCAAAATCATTTTTAGAAATAAGAAAAGAAGTTATTTGGGGAAATAGGTGTATAAAGTATAATGGGAAATCATTATTATTTAAGAACTGGATTAAATCGAACATAATATTCATAAACGATATAATAGATAAAAATGGAATACTTCGTCAAGAGCACATTTAAAATAAACTTCTCTATAAAACAAATTGGATCGCTGAAATAAATCTTCTTAAAAATGTATTTCAAAAACTTGGATTCACGCACTCCAGAACGAACATTCGCGTCTAACGAAAGTAAAAACAAAACTCGAGTTGTGCATATATAACACAGAGATTCACGATTTAACAAATAAACAAATCTATAAACACATGGTTAATATGAAATTTACGAAACCGTACATACATAGGTATTGGAACGCCTATTTTAAAGAAGACATTAAATGGCTGCCTTTTTTTATGGTTTTTAAATAGTTTACATGATAATAAAATAAAACAATTCAAATATAAACTTTTTCATAGGATTTTTCCTTGTAAAGAAATACGTTTTAGATGGAAAATGGTTGAATCACCTTATTGCAATGTGTGCGATGTAGTTGAAAATTACGAACATGTATTTTTAGATTGTACAGTGGTTCAAGAAGTTTGGAATTTGATTTTATGTGCACTTATCTAATAATGTCTCACGTGTTATTAGAGACTTAATACGATTTTTGCAATGTTAGGTTTTTGTATTTACAAAGCATACTTTTTAAGTGAAAGCAGAACAAAGCAGTTCAATATCTGTAAATTGTTCAAGTATGAATTATTAGTTTTGTCAAAACATTTTGTATGTGATAAATTTATTACCAAGCTAACATCTCACATACTTTAAAATGTATCAAAAGGACGTTGCATTTCATGATAAACAGGTATATATATATATATATATATATATATATTTTACTTTTTACTTACATGACTTATATCACATTTATGGCAGTGTATCCATGTATTGTTATTTTGTTTCAAAAAAAAAACTGAATAAATGTTAAAAAAAAACACAATTGTTTCCAATTGTTTTAAACATACGACTCTTTTTTTTCCATCAAAGCAATTATTATAGATTAGAGAAAGAATCGCCCTTTATACCGAATTAAAGATATATCATATAAGCGTTTAATTACGATTAATCCAATCAAGCAGGGTCGTTACATTTGACGAAGTTTTCACACCCCGCGGGCAATCATGACAGATACCGCTCGTTGCCAATAATTAGCAAGACAATATTTCGACACTTTTAATCTAAGCAAAAGCTGAAATTTTATGCGAAAAAAAAAAGATGGTACGGCCGATATCATGCTCGGGCCAACCTTGTCTTATTATTTCTTTTAGTCGCAAGAAATGTAAATATGCTGGATCTGGAATATCAAATATTCATGGAAAATGTACATATTTTATAAAACTGTCATAGTTGTATATATTAATCAATATACATGTATCAGATGAATGCAAAAGATAAATACGTATCATGGTGCTTGATTCTGAGATATTCAATATCTAATTACCTTCCAACTCCGGGATATGTCTTCATATGGAACTTCAGTTGATAAATAGTATCTAACGTTTGGGAACAAAAACAACTAATAACCCATACCAAGAATATACATCCAGATAGAACGATCGATTGTTAAATACAGTAACAATATATATCCGCGTATCCGGAGAAATTGTCGATAAAATAACGCTGTCTTATCACTTGGAAAAATAAAACATAGGTAAAAACAATAACTATGGAAGTCCTGGAGGACCATTTAAAATTAATACTTAAAAATTACAACTTAAAAATAAGTTATTAATATTAAATAATTACAACTTGATATTGCGTACTAAGTAAAATGAAGGCAAGAAGCAGGGACATGCATCTGGTGACAGTTTTCAAATGCTATATACATGGCCAAGACAATAATTCTGACTAGGTAAACTGATTTTCATTGATCTATCTGTGGTTTCATACGTTACAAATCGCCACCTTTTTAAATACCTGTGGATAATGAGCTTCGACTGCTACCTGCATGTTATCTATAACTGTGTGATATTGTCATAATTCATCATTACAGAAAGAACATCAATTTTGAAGTCCAAAGGGAGTTTTGTGAAGGCAATACTGACCGAACAGAAGATAAAAAATAATAGGAAACACATCGGTTACTTTATGATGACAATTGATAATAAAATCTGGAAAGTAGATCCCTCGGAAGCACCGAGAACAATGCAAACAGTGAAAATTGCAGACTCGGTTTAATTGAGTCTGTTCATGAGCAGTAATGGAAATTGCAACACTGCCCACGCCCCCTAGCACCGGCTTATATCTGCTCTCTTAACTCTTACGGCCAAGTTTTACCACCCTGACAAAGTTGAAGAGATATAGTAGTCGTAAAGTCCAACCGTCTGTGCATCCGTCTGGAGTTTACAGTTCACTGTCCAACATAGATTCTCTTAAGTAACGCTAGGGATTTCAGAGCGAACAGTTTTGGCACTGAAGCTAGGGTCTTTCACTTTTACTTAATGACACTTTTGCACAGTTAACAAAAATAATAACGAAAAGAAGACGAGAACGAATATAACCAGTGTTGAGGTACCATATTCTTAACTTGTAACACACTGTCACAAATTGACATACGGGCCTTATTTTATCTGTAGTGTAAATGCAGGTATTGCATCGTCTTTTTGTAAATTTTTGAGTTATTGAGGTAAATGTCAGACGCTGATTTTTGTTATCCTCTGAAGTCAGCTCACGGATGCAATCACCTACCACCATAGGGAGCCAATACGGAATCAGCGTATTCACGGTTTAAAGGGACTCTATTTCAAGATACGTTTTGATATTGTTTGTGCTACTTAAAGTTCGCAATTTGATATTGTTTGTGCTACTTAAAGTTCGCAATTTAATTAAAGAACTGTGACACGTCACTTTAGAATGGAAATGTAAGATCTTTTGTATCCGGAGATACTGAACTTTGATTTTTTTTCTTTCTTATAATCAGTTTTTTTTCATATCATCTGTGCATTGTTAATAATCATCTTATGTAAATAAATTTGTAAATATTGTAAAGGGTGTTGATTTGTTCTGATGGTTACTGTCGCCGGTACGGCCTTTCCTGTCACAATGGTGTCAGAAGTGGGATTGGTCGACCAGACACAGTAGCTATTCGAACATTTGTAACATCCATTAAACTGCAGCAATAATTTGTAAAGATTCCTCTTGTTTTGGTCTATTGTTACACATATAATTGTTTTATTCATTTTTCAGAGTGACGTCTTACCTCAGACAAGACAAGACAGGTTCATAGCTTCAGCTAACCAGCTTTAGTGGTCACAGACTGATAGACTGTTGCAAACGACACTTGGATTCTGGGGTGAGTTTGTTCCTTTTATTTTTCTTTTGGGTTTATTTTGTGTCACTCTATGATTAAGCCACCATATATCTGTGCTGAGAATGACCGCCCTTGACAAGGAGAGTTATCCTACTCACTTTTACCTGTGCGTCGCCCTAATTCTCCCAGTGATCCTATTTTGTATAAGTGTACTGTACACATACCAGATACAGTATTATTTTTTTTTATTTGTGTGTGTTAGCAAGCTTGTTTACTTGCATATACTTTTACCTACTTTTAAGGTTTAGTGCTACACAGTTGTGTTACACCTATACTTTATCTTAGGATAAAGCACTTTGGTTTATTTTTGTTTTATTTGTTACACTAAAGTGTTAACACCAGTTACAGTTGATTGATATCTGATAAGGCTAGGGTATTGTTACAGCCTACTGTCACTGTACATTGTTGATTGTTGCCTATGCAACCTTGATTGACACATAGTACTGTTGTGCAACTTAGTGTATTATTATTTTAGTGAGGACGTTTTGTGTAGTATATACGTAGAGTATAGTATTTTGTGTTGGCTCCAGTGGTGACTGTTAGAGCCTTAGTGTAAACTAGTGTAGTCTAGTATTCCCTCACGATTGTTTAATTAGAGTCTCAGGTTGTTATAGTAGCTGTTGTACGTAGTGTTGTATAGTGTTAACGTAGTGTAATCATTTAAACATGATAAGTGTAGTAGAGTTAACAAAGGTAGGAAAGGACCTAGGTTATGAAGGAGAGGAGTTACGTAACTTTGTTAAGGAAGAGCAGGCTAGGGAACGTGAGGAAAGACATAGTAGATTAGAGGCAGAGAAAGATAGGTTAGAAGCAGAGAGAGAAAGAGAAAAAGATAGGTTAGAAGCAGATAGGGAAAGATTAGAGTTAGAAGCTAGGTTGCAGAAAGAAAAGATAGAATATGAACGACAAAGTAGTTTAGAGACAGAGAAGGAAAGATTAGAATTAGAAGCTAGGTTGCAGAAGGAAAAGATAGAGTATGAACGTAAGTAAGAATTAGATAAGTTAGAATACGGACGTAAGTTAGAAGAGGATAAGTTAGAAATGGAAAATAAGAAGTTAATGTTAGCTAGGAAGTTAGAAACAGAGGAGGAGGAAGCAGAAAGTATGAAATTAGAAACAGAGCATAAGTTTAAGACATACTTAGAAAAGATGAGTAAGAAAAAGGTAAAGGTTAAGATGTATCCCTTTGATGAGAAAATTGATTCCATGGATGCGTACTTAAATGTGTACGAAACGTACGCTGTTGCGCAGGAGGATTGGGATAAAGAGATATGGTCACTTAATTACCGTTCCTTCTAAAGGGTACGGCAAGAGATGTTTTTGATAGGCTTCCGTTGGAAGAAAGGAAGGATTATGATAAACTGAAAGCCGCTTTGCTACGTCTGTTCGAACTCACTGACGATGGCTATAAGAAAAAGTTTAGAACTGAGAGGCCTCGTGATAATGAGACCTTTGTGATGTTTCTAGCCAGAATAAGTAGATAATTAGATGGTTGGCTTAGACTGAGTAAGGTAGAGAAAACGTACGAAGGATTATTAGATTTTATACTTGAGGACCAAATTTTAGATGTATGTAATAGAGAACTATACCAGAATTTGAGTAGTAAGAAGTTAGTTAAAGCTAAGGATGTAGCAGAAGATGCAGATTTGTTTGCAAAGACTCGTGGAGGTCCCAAGTATGTCGTGAATCGAACCAATAAGGACCGGAACCATAAACCATATGAAATACCTCAGAGACAGTATCCTAGTAGTCGTAATGTAAGCACTAGTAATAGAGGTAGTAACAATGTTGCTAATAGAGGTAGAGGTTATCAACCCTTTGGTGTAGTGAAGTGTACTAATTGTGGTCGTATAGGGCATAGCTCATATTACTGTAGGAGTGGAAAGTACGGTAATAGTGCTAATGCAGCAGCAGAGTTAGAGGTAGAGCAGGAGCAGAAAAGTAGTAAAGGGGAGAATAGAAATAGTAAGGAAAATAAAAATAGAGGTAGAGGCCGTGACCGATCTAGGAGTAGAGGTAAAGGAAGAAATAGAGATAGAGATAGGAGTAAGTCAAGTAGGTCAGAGAGTGGAAATAGTATTATAGAACTAAGTGATGTAGAGGAGTTAGGTATGCTTAGTGTAAGTACATGTCCTACAAAACCAGGTACTTGTAATGGTAGGGATGTAATCGCTATGCGAGATACAGGTTGTACATGTGTGATAGTGAAACTTAGTAGAAGCAAGTCAGTTTTTAGAGAAAACACGTAGATGTAAGTACATAGATGGGAGTGAACATAAGCTAGATGTAACTAGAATAGATATTGATTGTCCGTATTTCAAGGGTACAGTAGAGGCGTTGGTTGCAGATAATCCTACCAGTGATGTTATAATTGGTAATGTAGAGGGAGCTGTAGAACCTCAGTTTAGTAGTTGAGCGTCAGCAGTAGAAACTAGGGCGCAAGCCAAAGTTAAGAAGCAAGTAAAGCTTAAAGTTCCGTCTCAGATTTTAGATATATCTAGAGAGGAATTCTTAGAAAAGCAACAGAAAGATAGCCCTTTAGATTTGTGTAGAAAGAAAGCTGAGGAAGGTACAATTAAGCAGTGTAGAGGTAAAGGTTCAGTTAGGTTTGAGATTAGGAATAGATTGTTATATAGAGAGTATACCGCCCAGAATTTAGACAAAAGTAGACAGTTGATTGTACCTAAATGTCTTAGAGAAACTGTGATGAAAGTTGCACATGATTCGTTACTGTCAGGCCATTTAGGTGTAAGGAAAACTAGTGATAGGGTATTAGGCGAATTTTACTGGCCAGGGGTAATGGCAGAGGTTAGAAGGTACTGTCAGTCATGAAGTATTTGTCAACGTACTATAGCTAAGGGAAGAGTAAGTAAAGTTCCGTTAGGAAAAATGCCTTTGACTGATACTCCGTTTAAGAGAGTTGCCGTCGATATCATTGGTCCGATCGAACCTATGACTGATAGGAAAAACAGATACATGTTGACTATGGTAGATTATGCTACTAGATATCCAGAAGCTATAGCACTACCTAGTATTGAAACTGAGAGAGTAGCAGAGGCATTAGTAGATATGTACAGTAGATTAGGAGCGCCAGAGGAAATGCTTACCGATTGTGGATCGCAGTTTACGTCAGAACTTATGGCAGAAGTAGGTTATTGTCGTTAAGGCAGTTAACTACAACACCGTATCACCCTATGTGTAACGGTTTAGTAGAGAAGTTTAACGGTAGTTTAAAGCAGATGTTGAATCGTATGTGCAGTGAGAGACCTAGAGATTGGGATAGGTATTTGAATGCTATGTTGTTTGCTTACCTTGAAGTTCCGCAAGAAAGTTTGGGATTTTCTCCCTTTGAATTACTTTACGGTAGAACAATCCGTGGACCGATAACTGTGCTTAGAGAGTTATGGGCTGGTAAGACGGAGAATGATGGGGTTAAAACCACTTACCAGTATGTTATGGATTTGCAAGAAAAGTTGGAGGATACGTGTAAGATAGCTCAGAAACGGTCAGCAGAAAGTAGTGCTAGATACAAGAAGTATTACAATAGGAAGGCTAGAGATAGGAGGTTTAAGGCAGGTAGTAAGGTACTTGTATTGTTACCTACGAAACATAATAAGTTGTTGTTACATTGGAAGCGTCCTTACGTAGTAGTAGAGGTAGTAAATAGACTAGATTACAGGATAGATGTAGACGGAAAGTTGAAAACTTTTCACGCAAACATGCTGAAACAGTACTGTGAAAGGAAGGATGATAGTAAGTCTATACCAGATAAGGGTATTTTAAGTAAGGTTGGAGCAGCTATTGTAGAGGAAGATCAGAGAGATTATGACAGATTAGATCCGAATGAAAGTAGTGATGAGTTTTCGAGTAGAGTAGAAAAGGATATAGTTTTGTGTCCTATAAAGCAGGGTACAGAAACGTACAAAGATGTAGAGGTAAATCCAGAGTTACTAGTAGCATGTAAACAGGAAGTAGTAGATTTGTTAGCAAATTTCTCAGATGTACTGACAGATATTCCTGGAAATACTAACTTAGTTGAACATGATATTCAGTTGTCAACTACAGATCCGATAAGAGTAAAGGGTTATCCTATTCCTTTTCATTTACAGCCAGTAGTGAAAGAGGAAGTAGATAAAATGTTGGAGTTGGGAGTAATCGAACCATCAAATGCTCCATTTCCCTCCCCTATCGTCCTCATAAGGAAAAAAGATAACAGTATTAGGTTCTGTATAGATTTTTGCCAGGTCAACAAACTGACGGTTTTCGATGCTGAACCTATGCCAAACATGGAGGAGATGTTTTCAAAATTATCTAAGTATAGATATTTTTCTAAACTAGACTTGAGCAAAGGTTACTGGCAGGTTCCTTTGTCTGAAAAGGCTAAACCCATGACTGCTTTTGAAACCCAGAAAGGTTTGTTTCAATTCCGTAAGATGCCCTTTGGATTAGTTAACGCACCTGCAACGTTTTGTAGACTGATGCGGAAGGTTTTGAAGGACCTAGGGCACTCAGATAGCTTCATAGATGATATCCTGGTGTATACAATCACATGGCCAGAACATGTAGTAGCCCTTACTGAGTTGTTAACCAGACTAAGAGTGGCTAAGTTAACAGCAAAACCGACTAAGTGTTTTATAGGTTTTCAGAAGTTAGAATGTTTAGGGCACATGATAGGAGATGTCCAGACCCTTGAACCAGTTCAAAATAAGGTACAGGCTATACAGGATGCCGAGAGACCGAAAACCAAAAAGGCAATACGTTCATTCTTAGGTGTAGTTGGATTTTACAGAAAGTTTATCCCAAATTTTGCCGCCATTGCAGTTCCACTCACAGATTTGACGAAAAAGGGTCAGCCAAATCTTGTAGATTGGGGTGAAAGTCAAGAAAATGCTTTCCAGACTTTGAAGGCTAGCTTAATGGGTCCGCCTTTTTTGAAGTTGCCAGATTTAGATAAGACTTTTATATTGAGAGTAGATGCTTCAGATTTAGGTTTAGGCTCAGTATTGCTTCAGGAAAGTGATGGAGAGAAATTGCCTGTAGCGTATGCCAGTAGGAAATTGCTACCTAGGGAGCAAAATTACTCAGTGATAGAGAAGGAGTGTTTAGCGATAGTATGGGCAGTAGCTAAGTTTCACCGGTATTTGTTCGGTGAAGACTTTGTATTAGAGACAGATCATTAGCCGCTCACTTATTTGAATAAAACGAAACTTAGCAACTCCAGGCTGATGAGATGGGCATTGGCATTACAGCCATATAGGATCAGTATTAGAGCAATTCCTGGTAGAGAAAATGTAGGTGCAGATTATTTAAGTAGAGTGTAGACAGGTGGCTATATTATATGGTGTACAGATAGTGACAGTGTGTTGTTTTTTTTTTGTTGTGTGTGCTATTTTCCGTATGTCATTTTGTTTTCATTTTAAGAAAATTATAAATTTTCTTTTCAAGGGGGGACGTGTGTCACAAATTGACATACGGGCCTTATTTTATCTGTAGTGTAAATGCAGGTATTGCATCATCTTTTTGTAAATTTTTGAGTTATTGAGGTAAATGTCAGATTTCATGCATAAAATACCTCTATATATATGTTTTTCTGTATTTCATAACTTAAATTTCCATGAAAATTTCATTAAATTCGGTTCAGTAATATGAAAGTTGATATTTTATAAACTTCAGTAATTTATGTTTTTATCCCCAAAACCACTATAATGGGCCTCAAATTGTCAATTTCAATCCGCGCTAAAGTAGTTAGATTCCCCGGCTATATCGTGAATCCCGTGGAAATACAAATAGTCAAGAGTTTACGCATAGGCCGTGAATCCCATGAAATTTAGTATTTGGCGGGACATTACCCTTTAAATAGACTGGACTAAATATGCCTTGGGCACACCACCTTCCGACATTATAGACGAATCTATGTCTGATTAATTTTTCTTGCTAGAAATTTATGATCGATCGAGCTTCTTCCGCCAGACGATTTTACCTGGTGATGTCATAACCCGGAAGTACAATGCCCGAGGTTTACTTGTCTTCACTCGCCTGGATGTGATATTCCCAGCGCAGAGCTTTCGTCCCATGGTTGTGCCGTAAACCGCAAAGACGCTGATTTTTGTTATCCTCTGAAGTCAGCTCAGGGATGCAATCACCTACTACCATAGGGAGCCAATACGGATTCAACGTATTCACGGTTTAAAGGGACTCTATTTCAAGATACGTTTCGATATTGTTTGTGCTACTTAAAGTTCGCAATTAAATTAAAGAACTGTGACACGTCACTTTAGAATGGAACTGTAAGATCTTTTGTATCCGGAGATACTGAACTTTGATTTTTTTTTCTTTCTTATAATCAGTTGTTTTTTTTCATATCATCTGTGCATTGTTAATAATCATCTTATGTAAATAAATTTGTAAATATTGTAAAGGGTGTTGATTTGTTCTGATGGTTACTGTCGCCGGTACGGCCTTTCCTGTCACACACACTTTATCCAAATAATTTTATGAACATATTTTTAACATCACTATCCAACCAGTTTAACAAGAGCTATCTGTAACTGAAATTGCGTAACACCAATATTTCATCAGTTGAGAACTGGATGCTTTGTCACAGCGGTTTCTGCAAAATCTAGTGCGTCCAGTGGACGGAGATGTATATTTCTTGTTACAGAACAGTGCAAAATAAACTACAACTGTCAATTAATATGTTAAACTGAGATGGATTGTGTTGCTAAAGATTTTTCTATAAAATATTTATGTTTGGATGAAATCTATTACCAGTATGAAATAGTGTGTTAATTAAATGACTGGACTGTAAAATAATTTCAATTCAACAGTCAATATGCATTGTATCTGGACCTTTCAAAAACGGTAGTCTTTAGATAAGTATTCAATTCAATTCAATTTTATTCAGGTTATAAGATCATAAGAATATAATATCATATTAAAAATATCATACATCACATAAACATATACGTATTCAATATTAAAGACAATTATTCTAAGAATATGGTATTAATAACTAATCATATGCAAATTTGATCTTATAGGCTGGGATGGCCCATTAAAGTAAACTTAATCACTTATTTCCAATGGGGTTCCTAAAATTATATATCCTGTAAAAATAGACAAACGCTAAAAATGAACTGTTATTATATAATAAGTAAGTAAATCGTCATTTTATATTCTCGTACGATGAATGGGAAAAAAGCAATCAGTAAAAATTCTAAATAAATAATGAATCTACAAACTAAAACTGAAACTGTATCTATAGACCTATACATATAAATATCTCTACAATTTACACTATAAAATACCATTTTGTCTCTGCCTCGCACATTTATGCAGATGTTTCTTTATTTCTTGTTTGAAACAGTTTTTAGATTTTATCTTTTTTATAGAATCAGGCAGATTATTCCAGTCATGTATAGCATTAAAAAAGAATGTACTATCTACAAAATTATGATTTTTTGGAAATTTAGTTGGCTGAATCTGGTTTTGGTATGTAAAGATGACACCCTCTGAAAGTTATGATTGAGATACTCTGGGGAGATATATATATATATATATATATGGAGATTTAAGAATTCACTACCAAATTTCAAAATTTAAAACATCTATTCTTAAATGAGACAAGTTAAATAGATAATATTAGATGGGTATATAGATCCTTTTTTAACTGTATATAAAGATTTGATTCCAACAGGAAATATTTCTTGCTTTTCGTAATATCATTGACATCAGTGTTATGTTTTACAAGATGATAGAGTGTTTATTTCAGAAATAGTCATATAAAATTCAATGTTGAATGTCTTTGTGCACTTAAAACTATTTAAATATGTATATATATAATTGGTGTGCATTGATGAGACGTAAATAAATAAATAATATTTTATTATTTAAAAATAAAATTTCAATATTTAAGATCAATTCTCTGTAAGAACCAAAAAATTAGAGAAGGTGGTCGGAAACTCATAGTCTCAGAATTACTTCATATTTGCACCCTTTTTAGTATTCAAGCCATAAATGAAGAATTAAGGGCGAAAATGTATGAATCAGCTCTGGTTACCATGGAAACGGGAACATTATACATTTTGCGAAAAATGGCAATTTCTGAGAGTCAAATTTTACTAAAATGTTACAATTTTCTTCACACATAGTTGTCTCCATGTCTGAAATAAAGCACTATTTTTTATATTTGCCTGAAATACATACCTGAAGTAATTATTAAAAACAAATATTGCCTTTCAACATTTTCACAGTTTTAGAAGTAACAATTTTATAAATACCCCCTTTTAAGATTTTACATTATCTTTAAAAATTGGTCTGCATGTATATTTTTTAACTTCTAATAGAAAAAAGTGCACGCATCTGAATATAATACCTGTATGGATTCAGCAGAGCTGTGATACCCATTTTAATTTAAGGAGGAATTTTAGTGGGTCATTCATATTTTAGGGTTTTTACAGAATTTTGAAAACTGACAAAAATGAGTTTTCAGCAAACTCATCTATGCCTAAATTACAGAATAACCTGAAATAATATCACATTGCCAAATACAGAATTATAGCAAAACATAAGTATTTCATGTAAAATCATTTTACAAAGTTATACTGTCTAATACTTTGTCTAGACATTAAGGAGAATGTTCCGTTACCACGGCCACGTACAAGAAAATTATAATTCAGACCTTTTTAAAGCACTTTCTGTACCAATTTTGTATTCTATGAAACAAGAAAAGTTCATCTGCAAACTGTCAATGCATCTATCGCACCTGAAGCACATTCTGGGCAGAATTAAGAAGGATACAACCATAATAATGATCTATGAAACTTAAAGCATAGTTACAAGGTCAGTTCTCAACAACCTTATATGCACTTTTCTTTCTTTTGGGTAAACTAATTTTGAGTTTCAAAACAGTTGGAAATACTCATAACCAACTGATACTGGCCTTTAAGGTATTGTATCGTTACTAATCATGACTGTCCATTTTTTTTTCAAGTTGCCATGGTTACAAAATTCATTTTGCATTGAAAAAGAACTTTAAATCATAGTTATTTTTTGCTGCAGTTACTATAGAGCTATTAATATTAAATGACATTTTTGGATAAAATAACAAAAATATAATGTGTGTTTTGTGTAAAGATATTGTCCTTTGAAATCATTTTGTTGCTATGGAAACAAATAGTAGTAAAGGCAAAATCATGTCTACTTCGCCATTTGATTTAATATATGCATTTTAAATAAAATTCAAAATTATGAACAAATAACAGTGTACACCAAGACTGAAAAATATCAAAATATTTAAAAATATACAGTATATTCATGTTACAACAATCATGATGCACATTCGTAATTTAACAATCAAATTAAATCAAATGATTTACAGAACAGTTTAGTAAATATGTTGCTAGATACAGCTTTAAATGAGCCGCGCCATGAGAAAACCAACATAGTGCGTTCGCGACAAGCATGGATCCATAACAGTCTGTGCATCAGCGCAGTCTGGTCAAGATCCATGCTGTTTCTCTAATTGCAATATGCTTTGAAACAAAGATGGATCTTGACCAGACTGCGCGGGCTGCCCTGGATCTATGCTGGTCGCAAAGCCACTATGTTGGTTTTCTCATGGCGCGGCTCAAATGTATTTAATTCTTTCAAACTATCAAGACATTGGCCAGACTTTTTACGGATAGCTATAGATGATGTAGATTTAAGACTTTACTAAGTTTATTCAGAAAAACACCCTGATCATGCACATTCCAGTGCCAGTAAATACACTTTCTAGTAATTTCCAGATAGCAAAATAGGCATGCACCCCTACTTTTTTGAAAATTAAGCAAATTGGGGATTTGCATCCTCGTTTCCATGGTAACCGTGACATATATTGAAAAAATGAAAAACAGGATTTTCTTAATTTTGCACCCTCTTCAAGAAAAACTCGGTTTAAAGGAAATCTGTGACTATGAGTTTCCAACTTTTTTTTTGGTTCTTACAGAGAATTGGTCTTAATAATTAAAATTAAGATTTTAACATTGTAGTATTAAATTTTAATATTTAAGATTAAAACTTTAAGATTTATAATATCTAAATTTTAACAGTTCATTATTAAATTTTGATTTTTAATATTTAAATTGGACTATTCAAAAGACTTACTTTTAAGGCTAATACAGTCATTACGGGGCACTCTAGGAGATGCTAAATGCGAAAAAAAAAAACACATAGAAAATGGTTTTAAATACACATGGAAAATGGTTTTAAATACGTTGAACTGTGTTATAGCTCAACTGAGCACTTCAATTCCTCCGGGTGTGCTTTTAGGGTAATAACTGATTGTCGTAATTCAAAGGCAATCAGTTGGTTCGTGAACTTTTTCTACGAACATTTGTTTTTCTCCTCAGTGCTTTGTCACGTTTAAACATTATGCATTAACACATATTGATTAATATAGAAGTACATGTTTAGCAGAGGATTACTTGTCTGATCTTTGTAAAATGGAGATAAATGATTTATATTTGACTTTGCAAATATATTACAGGCAAATGCAGTGCAACAAAAATGGCCAGAAAAAGGATTGAATTACAGAGATGAGAAGTAAAATACCGTGTAGGTACAAAGGCAATGGAGATGAAAGTGGAATGATTCCGTAATTAGAATGAAGAAAGCAAAAAGACTCAAGATGTTCTTCATGACTAGTAAACCGTTCGTCTTTAGTTTTGGATAGGAGATAAATGGTCATTATGAATCAGAAATTTAATTAAAAAACATAGAGTCCCCGAACTTTGTACGAATGTAGGTGAATATCAATACAGGACCTCTATCTATTTTGGTAGAGAAATGTCACTGGAAACATCAAATTGTCTGACAAAATACAAGACATGGTTAGCCCTAGAACATTCAAACTTTTAGATGCGTTCGTCATAATCATATGTTGTGCATGATTTGGTATAAGACTAATAGTTCAGGTCACTGTTTATCTTGTCCGACAAATTTCTTGCCGGTTAGCTTAGAGTCATTAAACTTCAAGGATAAGCTCCTCATGAGTCAATTTCAAGCTAACTCCTAAATATTTAATGGTTGAAAGACCATAGCTCAACGTCAAGTTGTTCTTGAAAGCAAAACCTCATTTCAACAATCACAGTGACAGTAGATCCTAGAGTCTTCAGATTTTTGAAGAGGTTCGCGTATTTCATGTTGTCTTGGATCACACAAGTCCTTCAATGCATTTCTCAACCAACTAATTCCAATTTCTTTCAATCCAGTATCCCCACCAACGTTATATTCGCTGGTTTTATGGTACTTTTTCCATACATGAAATTGTCCAACCGAATCATGATTATACCTGAAAAATTGTTGTAGAATGTATATGTTTACATTTTTTTCTTCCGCGGTCTGTGCGCCATACTCTGGTGACAAACCTGTGACTTGAAACCCTGTCAAGGTTATACTTGCTATCGTCTTCAGATTATTCTAGTAGAACCAACAACATTATAATAAGACGATAAGAAAACGTATTTTCTTCATGTAAGCTTATACGTTTTTCTTAATTGGATACCTTCTGGGCCAAGCTTTTCAGCAACTTTATGTCATCTTTCTGTTCACTTTTAAATAATAATAATCTGATAGACGCTGCCACATGCTTCTGTAGCCTATCCTAAGTTCTCTATGGTTAACTGCTATTCTTTCTCTGTGTTTTTCCCGCATGGTCTAATGTAGTATATGTGACTTAGCTTTGGTATATGCCTAATTGACGATGATCCTAACGGATATTATTCCGGCAAAGTAGAAGTTAAACACTTTCTGTATACTTCAAACCTTCATGAAAGTAACCTATGATCAGTTCCAGTCTTGTGTTTTCATTCTCTTGCTGAACCGGTGATAGCAAAACTTCTTACAAGAGAGTCACTTTTACTGGATGGTCCAAGTCAATGGTGGTCAACTTCTAACTAAACTAGTTCGTTAATACCCCTTACAGTTGCTTCTAAAGCGCAAATTCATGCAACTGCCTGTTGAAAGCTTATTAAAGCTTATCTCATATTATTAATTTACTTTTAAGTTTTGAATTTTAAGTATTAGTTTTAAATGGCCCTCCAGAGCTTCCATAAATTACTCAATTTCTTCTACTATCAATATTTTGTGGGAAAGCCGGATTCTCAAATCTGAAGTTAATCCTTTTTAAATAAAAATCAATAGGGTTTTACAATTCTCTTTTACAAGAGAACAAAGTATATTTAAATAATGCAACTACTAAGAAATGTTTGAATGAAAACTATTTTCCCTGACAACGATTTTGTAAGTAGTGCAATTGCTTTGTCATGTAGGATAGCAGTGTTCAATGTATGAAATATCAAATGTACTACTGATTAAAGAAAACTTGAAATTATTAATTTTAATGTCTGTTAAAGTTCACTTCACTAATCACTAGACTGATAATAAAGAATTTGTCAAAAATTTCGACTTTTGTAATTTTTCTTTTATTTTAGGAGATAGTAACAAATGACAGCCTATTTTAGTGTAATATTATTAGTCCAGTATTATCTTAAATGCTCTGTAAGAGTTGACTGGCACTTGTGACTATTAAATTACTAGGTAATTATGTATATCATGTCAGTGATTAAAAATTATGTAGCTGGCTATTTATATCTTTAGTTAACAGATTTTAATAGTTATGACTTTTCCATTCAAAAGTTCATCCAGATATTTGTTCACAGAAGATAATAGATACGGGTAAATTTCTCGGAAGCACAGGGAACAAAAAACACATTCCTAGAGCCACGCATTTTCATAGTAGACCTTCGACAAAAAGAAACTGTATTGCAAAAATAGTTCAGACGGGTTGCTTCAAATATCCAAGTACATATCAATTCATGCTAAATATTGATGGAGGGAAAGGAAATGGTAAAGAGCGAAAAGGGGTCGGGTGAGGGTGAGGCGGGGGGCGGGGGACCCGAAGGGAAAAGATGAACAAGGACGAATATACAAGGGAATGCCATGTTCTTTAAAAACAGTCCCACTACAACGAATATCACAATAGCACAGACACTCATGTACCAAAGATAAACATACAACTACGATCAACTGAATAACATAGAAAAACGAACAAGCAACACATAAGAAAACAGTAGGGCACCGTTATAAACTCACAAGTATACAAACGCACCCACACAATTAGGAAAAGAACAATCAAGTACCGTCTTAGGATTCGGCAGCCAAAACAAAGGTGAACCACGAAAACTTACTAAAAGTAAAGGGGAGGGGATGCAAAAGTAACATAAATGCAAGGGAAAGGAGCAGGCAATAAGGGGAGTGAGGCGGAGGAAAAACGTATAACAAACAAGAAAACATACGCAACAGACAATTCAAGACAGAAAAAACAACCAGTTGAAAATAGGTGCACCGCCTTGGAACGGTCAGTAACCTATGTAAAGGAAACTAGGGGTTTAAACGCATTTAGGGCATGCATACCTCGCACTTACCCTATTTTCAACAAGTTAAACAACACAATGTAAATAAAATCCCCGCTGAGAAAGGCTCTAACATTAGTGCAAAAATAACAGATAAATAAAGCAAAACACAAAATTAAGGTAAATTTAAGGTATATTTACACCAATGACCTCAACAACTTGTCCGAAGTCAGAGCAACAAGAGCCTAACTTTTAAGGGCACGACAAAGAAAACTGTAAGACAAAAATCAACTCTCTCCGTCCGTTGTATGTAGGATTTATGAGAAAAGCATCATGGAGTGCTACAAAGTTTTAGTCATCGCACCATCAAATAGGAAAGTGTAGCAATTAACTGTAGAGGGTCAATCACTAAACATGCGCTGTGCTTTAGGATTTTTGCATCGTATCCCCTTTTGATAAACTTTTTAACCAATTTTATAAATATTTGATTAAAATAAGGGATATGTTTAATTTTCCTAATTTTACAAACTACATCTCCATAGTATTCCGGGTGTGTAAGTCAAAGTTTTAAAAGAATTTTAAGGGTCATATTGTATTTTTCTAACAGTTCCGACGATCTGTTGTAAAAGTTACTAATAGCTTCCCGTAGCTTATGATAACGGTAACCCTGTTGTAACAATTTCTTGGTGATACGAAGATTTCTGTCATTACAACCATCTGTCTTTGCGCAAGCTCTTGCAAAACGAATAGGCTGTGAAATATAGACACCGTATAATGTTGCTCGAGGGACATCTCAATCAAGATGGGGAAAGTTGACAATTTCAAAATTGAAATCTTCCCTTTTATCATATATTTTCGTTTCTATATTATTAATCACAATTCTTAAATCTAAATACAGAAATGACGTTTCTAAATCTGAAGTATTAGACTTGTTAAGCTGTAACTCCTAAGGGTAAATATATTTCACCATTTCTGAAAAATATTGGTGGTCCCTATTTAAAATATCGTCAAGATACTTTGAGGTTCCATTAAAAGCTTCAATAATTTCATATTGTGTCTCACTGGATAAACTAAGCATGAAATATCGTTCATAACAGTATAAGAATAAATTAGCAATGACGGGGCGCAGTTGGTTCCCATCGGGATACCAATTACTTGTCTGTAAGTTTTATTGCCAAATTTGATAAATATATTATCTAGTAGAAGCTTTGGAGCTTCAAAAACCTGATCACAACTCCATAGGTTGTATCTCTTAAATGCATTGTTAGAAAAAAGCTCTAGTTTCATTGCAAGCCAGATAATTAACGTTTTCTCTTGCAAATATTTTCTCAATCAAGGAAACAATCTGACAAACGGAGATTATTGTTTTTCATGAAACAGATCTAACTAAAGATATTAAAACAAAAATATTGGCATTTTCAATGAAAGGTTTGCAATGGATATTTTTTAAATCAAAAGTCATGTTTTGAAAACAAAGGCCTGATCGTATGATATTACTATTTGAAAAAAAAAGAAAGACGATGCAGTCTTCTAAACATGTTTCCGAAATTTTATGAATGAATCTATTTGTAATGAACTATGGAGACATTCTGCTTACACAATCAATGAAACTACCTTTCATTTAAAAAATTAGTCTTCTTAAATAACATAAATAGCAACCCAGCCCCAAAATATTTATTTTTTACAGGGTTTGGGGTGGGGATGGGACTTATAGTTGCCCTTAACCGTCCATCCGTCAGTCCTAATTTGTGCCGTCAAGATAACAAAACGTATTTGACACAGAGTCATAAAATAACACAGGACTATTATACAGTATGTGAAGCTGTGCGCCAAATGTTTTGACTTGGATCTCATACAGTCAGAGCAGAGTTATGGCCTTGACGTAGTCAAAAACATGTATAAAAAGGGTCTTAGTTTGTGTTCCATGTATCGCAAAAAGTATTTCAACTAGGATTGTGAAACATTTCAGAAATATTACATGTAAAATGGAGCACCTGGAATTTTGTTACAAATATCACTCAGTCAGACCAGACCAGGTATGCTTTTTATTTAATTATACAAGAGCTTACATGCCATGCATTTTGTTTGTATTTCGTTTGTTAGAGACTCACCTCGCTGGGATTACATTTATTTGCGCTGTCCTGTGATTTTAAAACATTGTGGGGTAAGAGTGAGGTTGAGTGCCCACCATAAACCGATTTATGCTCCCCAGAGGTGTTTTTGCCACTAACTATTCCAAGACGATGCCCCTCTATGTTTCTCTGTCTTTTTTGTCCTCGTGCATTTGCTGTGTATCTAAGTGTTTGTGTTAGAAGCGTGCACTTCAGTGTTCAATTGATTTCGGAAAGGCTGTGTTTTAGGGCGTGACATTCCCTGTCCGATATTTATCCTTGTTAATCCCCCCACAAGTGGTGGAGGTTATAGGAATGGTCTCCCTCCATCCTTCCGTCATTCCGTCCGTCCTTCTGTCCTTCCGTCCGCCTGTCCGTAACACTTTCCTGTCCGCTCCGTATCTCCTAAACCCCTTGAATGATTTTCATGAAACTTGGGTCAAATGGTCACTTTATCAAGACAATGTGCAGAATCCATGAGTCAGCCTTGTCCGCTCAAGGTCAAGGTCACAACTCAAGGTCAAAGTTTTGAGCCTTCAATTTTGTGTCCGCTCTATATCTCCTAAACCCCTTGAAGGAATATTATAAAACTTGGGTCAAATGATCAACTCATTAAGACGATGTGCAGAGCTCATTAGTCAGCCATGACTTAGGGTCAAAGGTTTGAGACTTCCATTTTGTGTCCGCTCTATATTTCCTAAACCCCTTTAATGAATTTTTATCAAACTTGGGTCAAATGATTACCTTATCAAAGCAATGTTCAAAACTTATGAGTCACAAGGTTAAAGGTCTGAGCCTTCCATTTTGTGTCCACTCTGTATCTCTTTAACCTATTGAAGGAATTTTATATAACTTAGGTCAAATGATTACCTCATCAAAACGATGTGCAGAAGTTATGAGTCAGCCATGCCGGCTCAAGGTCAAGGTCATAACCTAGGGTCAAAGGTTTGAGCCTTCCATTTTTTGCCCACTCTGTATCTCCTAAACGCCTTGAAGGATTTTCATCAAACTTGGCTCAAATGATCATCTCATCAAGAACTCAAGAGTCAGTTATGTCAACTTAAGGTCAAGATCAAAACTCAAAGTCAAAGGTTTGAGCTCTGTACCTCCTAAACCCCTTAGAGGATTTTTATGAAATTTGGGTCAAATGATCACCTCATCAAGACGTTTTGCAGAATTTATGAGTCAGCCATGTCAATTCAAGGTCAAGGTCACAGTTAAAGTTCAAATGTTTACCCTTTAACTATCCATAGCAATGGCGGGGTAATTAATGGCGGGGTAATTAGCTGTCTTTCAGACTGCCTTTTTTATTAATGTCCCTGAATTAGTAAAGGATATCCACTATCGTTCATAATAGTTTGTTTTGCACATACCTAAAAAGTAATTGAACTGGTGCCATGAAACGTCACATGAATTTTATTCAGTTTGTGCAGTTGTAAACCTTAGATTTTGTTCCGGATTTCTGTCAATCAGACTAGAATTATGGCCTTTGACTGTAAAACATATGCATAAGGGGCAAGCAGATTTGTGTCTCATGTATCACATAAAGTATTATACTAAGAGTCATATAAAAACAGTTGACTATTATATAGCATGTGAAGTTGCTCTCCAGGTGTTCTGCTTGGGTCCTTGACTTCGTGTCATAAAATGCATAAACGTTTTTGTTGCATATACCTTGAAACATATTTCACCTAGATTCAGAAGATGTGTACAGTGACAGGATGGGGGCGGGAGTAGGGGTTGTCTTGAGGGGCACCCGTGTCCCATGGACATATATCTAGTTTAAACTGATTTGTAATTCTGTGTTCCCTTTATAAGTTTCAAACATTTATATCCCTTGTATCCTAGAACTGGTCTTGCTCTTGCTTATTTATTTTAAGGTCATTCAAAATGGGCGAAAAGATCAGTTCCAATATAATTTAGATAGAATGTATTTGACGGCTTAAATTATTACTGGAAAATGAAATGTAATTGTGAATGTGTGATTGTCAGCTTATTTATTTAGTGAATACTTTAAATTTTATAATATAATGACCATCTACTAACATTTATAATGACATCTACTTGCAAAGTTTAATATAGCTAAATACAACTACAGTCATTATTTCCACAAGCCCCATCTCCACCGATAGCTTTATAGCAAAGTTTAATTAAACCTTACAACCCATGCAGTATTGAACAAAAAAATAATAATTCTGCAATGGCGCAATTACTACACCTTTCTTTTTTGAATTCAGCTCATTTTTCCAATGAGAATATTACATTTCCAAGTGTTCAGGTTTTCCTCTTGTAACAAAGCGGAAAATGAATTTCTTACATAATTTTCTGAAGGGGCAACTAGAGCTTCTTGCTGCAAGATGTTTGCAATGAGCTACAAAAACATGGGGCAATAAACCACTGATCCTTATCATTGAGGCTGCGGTGAAGGTTGGAAGTTGATTGATAACACTTCTAAAATCTGCTCTATAATATTTCGGACAGCACTAGATACTGATGTTTGACATAAGATATAGGTTGGCTATAGCCACTTTTTAAAAAAAACTAAAAAAAACTTCGGTAGTTTCCGTTAAAATATTAAAGATAAATATATGTCTTGAACGATAGGGATGTCTTCTAGCTAGTAAGACTGTGTGAATTAAGTCGGCCTGATCAGTTGCACCATCAACTGAGGACTCCAGAAATTTGGCGTCCAATTGATGACACATTACGATGCCCTAAAAAGGTTTGCTTTTTATATATCTATACACGAGCATTTTTGTGTTTTACATGCCATGCCTTTTTGTTTCCATTACGTGTGTTAGAGATTCACCTGGAGGGGATTACTTTTATTTACACTGTCCCATGTCTTTGGAACATGGTGGGGGTAAGAGTGATGTTGGTTGCGCACCAAAAACCGGTTTAAGCTCCCCAGTGGTGTTTTTGCCACTGACCGTTCCAAGGCGGTGCCCCACTGTGTTCCTTTGTTTGTTCGTTTTGTCCTTATGTGTTGACTTTGTGTGCGCGCGTGTGTATATGCTTATTGTTCGTCTTGTCCTTATGTGTTGGCTTTGAGTGTGTGTGTGTGTTGTTCGTTTTGTCCTGATGTGTAAGCTTTGAGTGTGTGTGTGTGTGTGTGTGTGTGTGTGTGTGGTGCACGCGTTTGCGTGCTGGGGGGTTCGTTTAGAGGAGGCTGCGCTTTTGGTGCGTGGCATTCCCTGTTTGATATTTCTCTTTGTTTTTTTAGAGAAGCATGTCCGAGGACCCTTAGAGGTGGTGCGTATTCTCCATTTTGGTTCGACAACGCCCCTGACAGTTGCGTGTTATTATGCAAAGCACAGGTGCTTGGCTTATAGCTTAGTCTGAATACTGTCAACTGATTTGAAAGATCTACTAAACCATTGAGCATATAACTGTTCAATATAAATGTACGTCATTTCTGACTGTGCGGGGATGCACTTGAATATTCAGGACGTTCCTTTGTTTTCCCTTAAAACTATTAAATGTGCTAGAGAGGGCAAAACCAGGCTATGATTTCAGAATTGTTTTTTTTTTAATTTTAGATCCTTTCTGTTGGAAATGGAAGATTTTTTAATTGAACTTCTACCCAAAATGTTGGTTTCTTCATAATGGAAATTGTCTCCCCAACACTTTTGACCCAATTCTATCTCTCTTAAAACTGCAGCGTACAAAGATAATTTGATAATTTAGAATTCATAAGAACCATTCAAATACATAAGGCGTTTTAAAAGTTCCAATATTGCCTTTCTTTCTTTGCTTTTGATTGAGGACTGAGAAATAACTTCTAGCAGCAACAAATATATAAATATCTAGTGAAGAGTAGTAGTATAAGAACTACCGAACCGGGCACAGCTTGACTTCATTTGACCCCTTGTCACTGGTTAAAAATGACCAAGACCGGCCAATGTAAAACCCACAGGTTTTATGAACATAAATAGGCCGAAACGTCCTCAACAAGGTTTCCTCACACAATTAAAACCCCCCACAAGTTTAAATCCAGCGAAAAAAACAAATATTTTATATAAAATATATTTCATTATAAACATTGAGAAACAATTTTCGATAGTATTGTCCTTATTGGTAAATACAGCGTATTAGATTTTTACTACAGTCCGTTCATTCATAAAACGTAGTAAATATATTCATGTACTTTTAAAAACCAAGCAATGAAAATACATTTGATTTTTACTTCCGCATCTAGAACATTCGCACAAGATACATGTAGGACGTTATTAAAACCCCGGAAGAAGCTTTAAACTTCACACTGAAAAACGATTTAATACAATATTTTGTCCTTATTGATAAATATGAATAAAAATCAAGCAGAATATAATGTTGAAATATTAATACTTCATGCTCATACTCCTTTATTTCACTAATTTATGTACACAGATTTTACCCTGACCTACATGTTTTTTTAAGCCAATCAATGAAAACAATACCGAAAGATTTCGACAAGTGTGTGTGTATGTGTGTGTGCGTATGTGTGTGTGTGTGTATGTGTGTTACTCATTTGCATGTGTGTGTCTGTGCTATTGGTTTACGGTGTAATGACTCCTTATGATTCTGAAGATGCTATAAAATTGATAAAAAATACTCCAAAGTTTGATTATAAGCACTTACTTTAATTCTTTGATCATTAATGTATTCATTATGCAGGATTTTAAAGGATTTTTATGATAGAATGTATAAACTACAAGCAAAACGGTACAAAATAGTTACCGTTATCGCGATCTACGGAATGCTTCAATATTTCTTATGTTCAAGCCTTCCAACTTTTAAAGAAATGAAACACCAAGCAGTCGTAGCGCGTCCGCCTTGAGATCGAAGGGTCCCGGGTTCGATCCCGGCCACTGCCTTGGTGGTAGTGTCCTTAGGCAAGACACTTTAATTCCACATTGCCTCTCTCTCTCTGCTCTTAGAGGTTGGTTCCATCTGGAATGAGTCTCGAGAGCCATTAATATAAGTTGTAAGAACTTGTTTGGCAATCGAGAATAAATAAATTAGTATAAACTGAAATATTTCTTATCACGCAAGGAAAACAAATAATAAGCATAATCCACTATAGCATTTATTTATACAAAATATTTGTGGAATAAGTCCAATGTCCTTTAAACGATTATAAAAAAGCAAAGAGTTCTATGACTGACCACTCTAAATTTTATCACTTCCTTTTCTCAATTGGAAGTGCACTGACTGCTGAAGGTCGAATACTGGCTTACTAAAATATCTGTTCTTCCTAACATTCTTAGAAATTGCAGGCACTCATTAATGTTTAATTCTGCCCTCTTCTCAAATGGATCATCAAAACATATTTCTTTAATATTTTGCTGAACGTTGATTATATCAATATTCCTGTTTCTTTTGTCAGACCAGTTGTTATTTGAAACATATTTTGTTTATGTGTTTTTCACCCAACTTTAATCATGAGCTGATTATCTGTAAAAGAATAGGGAACTCGTGTACCAATTAGCAGTACGGGTATACAATATTAATATGATTAAAGATAAAAACGAAATACAAACGGATTACGTACACAAACTTGTAAATACTATAAAATGCTTTTGTAAAACACAATTGGACTACTGAGTGTTAGATTTAGCTTGATATACAGATTTTATCTATGTAACTTTAACATTGTTGATTACTTTATAAATCTTTAGAAAAATAACAGCACCTACTGCCATCAAAATATAAGTTAACTTTTAGACATCGTAAAGGAGATCCGTGTATTTCGTTCTAGGTTTCCTTTAGTTTCATCAAACAGGGCCACTAACAATAGCATCATTTGAAGCCTAATCTATATTAACGTTTTATGACACGAAATTGATTGTAATTGACAGGTTAAATGGCTTATATATTGAGTCATTCTATTAAATAACATTTGGTCACTAATCACATCTCTGAATATCTTTTCTGAAAGTTCGAAAAGATGATCAGCAAATTAAACTTCCAAAAATGAATTGGATTGCTAAACCAAATATACAACATAAAAAACTCCTCTCATCGCTTATTAAAGTTATTAAACTACTACCAAAGTAACTAGAATCATACCTAAGGCTTACTGCTATAAAAGCCCAAATGAAAAAGATAAGGTCACGCTGGTAAAAACATTGTGGTTGGATAAAGATTCTATTAAAGTTTTTAGACTAGTTCTTACTTCGGTAGTTTCCGTTAAAATATTAAAGATAAATATATGTCTTGAACAATAGGATGTTGTCTGCTAGCTAGTACGAATGTGTGAATTAAGTCGGCCTGATCAGTTTTAACCAGCGTGGCAATTCTCACTGGCAAGAATTATTTTCACTGATTTTAGTTACTATATAAGTTAAGCCGTGTGGAGTTTTGTCCCTTTGATCAAATAAAAAAAATGTTTTACCGAATTACTCAAGCGTAGGATTGTTTTACAATTGCATATCATACATGTAATCACTCAAGAGCAGGATTGTTGTACAATTTTCTGTAGGATATTAATCTGATGTTAGTTAATGAAACATGAAATAGGAAGTGATTGTTTGTTCATTTTGTTTTATATTGTTAACTTTCAGTATTTTATACAATAAATTATAAATGTTTATACCATCTTGTAACATTTTAATGAAAAATAAACAATAATAACCACAGAGTGTACTTCTTTTGCCTTGATACTTTATGTTATTCTATTTTACATCCGGGATATAACTAATTACTTCTTTCTATGGAGGAAGTCCAAATGTATTCGTCTGTAAGATCTTCTTTGTGAATCTATCTGTATACCCTGTCCTTGTCCCTTACCACTTAACAAAGACGTAATCAAAGGTATTCCTAGACTAGCCGCAAGCATACCCAAAAAACCTCCATCTTGTTTTTGTTTTGGATTTGATTTAAGCACCCCAGTTCCTCTTAATTGTTTTCTTTGATTAGGCGTAAGATATTGCGATATAATATTTCTCTTATCATTAGCTACTGAAATCATACCATTCCCTAGTAACTTACTAACACCAGTACTGGAAAGTCCTGACAAAGCTCCGACGCCTAACGGTCCTAATATTTTTGGAGCTATTTTTGCAGCTACCGAAAGTACTGTCCGACCTAACAAACCAGCCAAAGCTCCTAAAAATCCACCATTTTGGCCTTGACTAGACATTTGCTTTTTTGAAATTGTAATTTCTAATCCCTTCTTATTCCTAATAGAATTGTTAATTTGATTAATCTGTGTTTTTGTTAAAAGTAAAGGAAAGTTTCCACGTAATTGTTCATATTTTAATCTAAAAGTATATGGGACCTTATCATTGTAAGCTTGTGCTAAATTTTTCTTCTGTCCATCTGTTAAATTTACTTGATATTCAATATAATTTGATGCCATTTTATATTTTATATATATTTTATTTAAACAATAACAAGTTCATTTCCGATAGTATTTATTTCAACTGTTTCTTCGTACAATATAATTGCATAAACACGGATATTAGCTGTCGGCCGAACATTTAATTTAGCTGTTAATGTAATATGTTTAGGATCTTCTGTTATTCCTTCCTTTTTAAATTCTAAGTTAAAATGAACAAATCCAAACAAACGTTGAAAATTGAATATATTTAAGAGACTTCCAGTAATGTTATTATTTTGTTTATAATAATAATTAAGAACATCATCATAAATTCTTGATATACTTGTATATTCCGTTTCTGGATAAAAAATACCATTACCAACTTCAAGACGACAAGATTCCAGCTTGCAATTATTATTTGCTGCAATAATTTTAAATGTATCTAATAAATGTGGATTATGTTCTTGTGAATTACTTTTGTACGGTCGTTGTAAATAAACAAACACATGTTCGGGGTTTTTCTACACCAGCTGTTATTCTAAACGTAATATTATTTTGTTGTGTATCAGTTGATTGTGTTATCATTTCACGAATATATTTCCAACTTGTTGCTTTCATATATTTTTTAGAAATAAAATTAATTCCATATGGATTAAAAACTAAGCGTGGAACCCACAATATTAATCTAGTTACAATTACCGTAACTGCATCAGCAGCATTAGCTCTGTAAATTAATTCATCATCATTTGTTAATTGTAATGTTATTTGTATTTGGCTTTGGGGTAACATGTTTTGTTCCAACATTTTTTAAAAAAAATAATAATTATTTAATGGAATTTTAGCATTTACCTCATTATCACCCTGGATTAATCCCTTTCTAATAGCAAAACTTGGATTATAATCGTCATTATCTTTCCTACTTTCAGCAATAGTATTTGTATCTAAATAAATAAAATCATCTGTTCCAGTTGATTCTGCATAATCCTTAGATAGTTCAACTAAATTCTTTACATTTATTACCTTATATAAATTATTACAATCATAAACACTTTTTCCATTTTGTTAAACCATTAACTGATCAATTATTGAAGCTGCATTATTAATTAAAGCAATTTGATCTCCATCAGCATAATTATTACTATTAGCAAGTTTATTAACTTTAAAACTTACTTCAAAATAACCATTAAACCAATCAAAATATGAACTTTTATCATTAATTGTAAAGTGATACCCTCTTTTTTGCTGTTTAACATTATTTCCCAAGACGGATATTAAAGCTCTATCTAATTGAATAGGAGTTAGTTCGTATCTTTCACAATACTGTTTTATTCTAAACATGTATATTATATATTATTTTATTTTTTATAAATTAATCTGTTAATACGTTCACGCTGAGCTGAAACTGCCGCAGGCGACAGGGGACCAAAGTTCGCCCCCGATCCTGATAATATTCTGTTTATTCTTATATCAATATCCTCCTCATTATTTTTACAGTTATTTTTTTCTTGTAATTGTTTGGTAATTAATTCACCAACTTCAGGTTTCTTAACGTTCACAGCGGGTTTTTTTTAAACTTTTAATTTTTTCTGTTATTGTATCAGCAGCTAAATTCCCGACTTCCGTTCCAATCTTTTTTGTTCCACTTTCAAGTGCAGTTTTTCCTGTAGTTTCCAGAGCTTTTTTCCCAGCAGATGCAACATAGGATGAAAACAATTAGGATGAAAACAATTTCGTAAAAGTGTCAAAGATACCTGTACCAACAGTTTTATCATATATAATTTCTTCTCTGGACTGAGCATCAACATAAATAAATATTCCTTTATTTTTATCATAAACTTTTTTGAACATTATATATTTATATTTTCTTTTAAAATTAATGTAAAACTTGTTTCAACCCCATTAAAATTAATTATTCTGCCAAATACGTCTGAAATTTATATATTCTAATTGAATTTATAATATTTTTATTAATTTCAGAATATCCGACTCTGTTTGGGTTCTTTTATAAATTGATAAGCTCTTGTTAAATCTGCTGTTACAGTACATAAATCGTAGATAATATCACTAAAATTACCACCAACGAGTGAGTTATCAATAAGATCACAATGAATGTAAATTGTATCCACAGAGTTAGTTATATTTGGTGTTGTAGTTCCCCATTCAGTTTTTCTCAATGCTTTTTTCTCAAATCCAAGCAATGTATGAAAAATTGACATTCCTAAATCCAACATAAAATTATCTTTAATTGAAATTAATATTTTAAAACTACTTAAATCAAATTCTAAACTTATTGGAGCAATGTCTGATTTATCAAATTCAAAATCACCTTACTTATTTATGTTTCCCTTATATAATTATTGATGTCAGTATAACTGTAAGAACCATTTACAAATATAATATCTTTCCATTCTTTACCATTATTGTAACGAATTCTTTTATTGTCTATTCATCACTAATATTATGCCAAGAGTAAGTCATAGTGTTAATACTATCCAAACCAAAACAAAAGATTTTTTTTTTATCTAAAATTAAAGAACGACTGAATCTGACTGTAAAATTGCTTGGAGTAGTTTTATTATCGTTTTTACCAGCTTCAGAACTTAAAACTATTTTTTGTTGCATTTATATATTCAAGAAAAATAATTTTTATATAACATTTCATGTTGTTCTGGTAAAAAGTTATTTATTTTTAATAGTTCATCAATTATGCTAATACCATCATTTTTCAGTTCTTCATTATTATTTCCAGCATCAAAAGAACCACAAATTAACTCTAAGTTACTAACCAGTTCTTCTGGATCACACGTACAAAGACTTGAATTAAAACCTTCACCTCTTATTACTTTTTTTAATTTCATGGATCTTTTATTGATATGTAATTCTGATTTTTCTCTTAATTCTTTGAATATTTTTTCTAGAAAGTATTGAATGCTTTTTATTATTGTTATATCTTTTATTAATCAAATCAATTAAATCATCATCTACTTTAGTGTTAATTACTTCTTTTCCAGTTCTTTGATCCTTTAATTAAGTTGTTTTGACCGTAAAGTTTATTTAAGTTCATAGTTAAATTACCATATTGTCCATTTGGTGAAACTTTATACTTTGTCTTTGGTAAAGTGTAACTTTGTTTTCGATTATGATGTTTTATTCCTTTTCCCATTTATTTTCCTTGATTAAGAATACCATAGAGCGTTTCTCTATATTTTTTTAAAATTTTCCTTCTTGGCTATAATTGCTTCTCTTTGTTTTAGATTGAGACTCGTGGGGTTTTTCATTCTACTTATAGCACCAGATTCACTACCCAATTATTTAATATCCTCTGTTGCATTTTTTATGATAACATCTACTTCTTCCCTAGTCAGTTTTTTATCGGGATTTTTAGATTTACTATAAAACAATTTAAAAACTACTTGTGGTGTGTTATATATTTCTCTATCTAAAAGTTTTAAATCAATTTCTTTATTTAATGCCTTTGGATCGAATGTATCAAATGGCAATTTTTCAGGAAATTCTTTAACTTCTTCATACTCATCCTCATCAGTTGTTTCATCTTGTATTTATTTCGTTAATATATCAATTATTGGTACCGGTTTTTCGGTTATTCCCATCTTTTCTCTTCCATAATCTTCTAATGTTTAAATTCATCTTGAGGAACCCGCTGAACAGGTTGATCTCCCCAATTTATTGGTGTATAGGGAGCCGGTTTTAAAGCTTGTTCTTTTCTTATTTTATTTTCATAATCTGTCAATATCTTTTCAAGATTTGTAACACGTTCAGAGGAGTCTGATAATGATGGTAGCGGTTCTTGGAATAGCTGTGGTAAACCTTGATATGTTTGTATATCTTCTATTTCATCACCTAGTGACTCTAATTGTTGTTTTATTGCAGGTAAAGTTTTTAATTTTTTTGACAATTCTTCTTTTTGACTTTCTATTCCTTCTGTAATTGGTTTATAAATTTCATTATACATTTCTTGACTAGCAGCTTTTCTGATTTTTTCTCTTTTTATTTCTTCTCTTTTAGCTTTTACTTTTTGTTCAACTAGGTTGTTTATTTCTCTCATTTCTTTAAGTTTTGCTAGCAGTATATAATAATATAAGATAATGTAAGATAATGTAATATTATTATATAATGAAAATTCCTAATTATGATACGAAAAGTGATAATCTAATAACTTTAAGAAAATTTTATCCTTTTATGCCAGATTCATGTTTTGGAATGTTAATATGTGGATCTTCCGGATCAGGAAAAACAAATACATGTACATTAATGCATATACTTCGAAAACCTCTTATATTTTATGATGAATTATGCCTTTATGCTAAAAACCTAGAACAATCTAAATATCAGGATTTAATAAATCACTTAAATGAAATTGCAGATAAAATTGAATTAGATCCAAATGAAATACTTGAATATTCAGCTGATCCCAACCAAATTGAACCATGCGATAGCCTTGAACCAGAAAAACAAAAAGTAGTAATATTTGATGATTTTGTATGTGAAGAAAAAAAGGTTCAAAATGAAATAACAAAATACTTTATTCAAGGACGTCACAAAAACTGTTCTGTTATTTATTTAAGTCAGTCTTACTATAAAACACCAAAACATATCCGTATTAACTCTTCATATCATATTTTGTTTGAAAGTCTAAGTAAAAGAGAAAATGTTACGATTTGTAATGAACAAAATATAGATTACAACTCTTTTGCTAATGCAACAAAACAAAAATATGATTTCTTATACGTTGACAAACCAAGGAAGTTTTGTAAGAAAATACTTTACTGAATAATATAATGGGAGTCTTTAATAATATAGAACAAATAAGTGAACCTGAAAGTATAAGTAAAAACTGAAGCTGAAACTGTTTTATTTGATTAAACGCCTATTTTTACGCAAAACATATTCAATGGCGTTTTACAAATACATAAAAATACGACAAAAAATAAGATATTTAATGACATATAACATAAATTGGCATAAATACCATTGTGAATAAACTATTAAGTAAGCATTAAAAAAAAGATCAGACATCAGATAAGATTAATAAAATATTAGAATATTAAGATACAGTAAGACAGCTGTTTGTTATTAAGTAAGAATAAGTGGGTTATTGCGACATGTCCAGAAGTTATTACAAACAATTGTATTTTGTATTTCTTATAATATAGTTCATATTCGAATGTATTTACAGAATAAAATCATCCAGTTCACGTTACTTCAATTTCTTAAAAATTACAGTCACAGTCTCTAAAAGAGTGCAAAGTAATTTCCAAAATAATGAGTTTTCAACTTCTTTCTGTAAACATCTATTGTGTCTGAGTTCCTTATTACGAGAGGCAATTCATTCCAGAGTTTAGGTCCAACAGTACCAAAACTTCTGTCGCTGAACGTTTTGCGCTTGTTGAAAGGAACAACGAAACACCCAGTAACGGAGTTTGAAGAACGCAAGTTTCTTGTCTGTGTTTGTTCTATGAGAAGTTCAGAAAGAACTAGCTGGCGGCTCACCAACCGGTCTCTCCTCAGTAATTCCGGGGCAGGTGCCTTATCCATTAGGCCACCGCAGCTCAATATGTAAACTGACGTCACGTCAAATGTGGCGACCCATTTCAGAACATCGTGCATAGAAACATCAAAATAAAGATGACAATTTCTAGTTTTGTTCCCGGCGACATTAAGCAGATTGCGACATGTTTCGTGAAACAAAATCTGGTAAAACGAATAAAAAACGGCTTGTAATTTGTAACAAAAAGCGGGATATGCGTGCTTCTCTTTACGATGAAATTAGCAACTTTCGCATAAACTGCAGAAAAAATCGCCAATTATAATCCTTTTCCAACTGAACAATTATACATGTAGGTGAACATTTTGAATGTGATTCTGGCTTTGATTGGTAGCCAGTAAATATCATACAGCGCTTGCTTGGAACTGTCATATTTTCTTCGATTTAGGACAAGTTTTGCACACATGTTCTGAATTCGTTGCATTTTGTTTACTTCGCTTTGAGCAATACCATACAGAATGGCATTACAATAATCTAAATAATCACCAATGACAAGACAAGGGTTTCGGTAGCCTCCTTGGTAAGATATTTCCGGATACATTTTATTCTGAAGTAGTTGAGCATTGCTGTTCTACACTTTCGTTTTACATGCTCTTTTAGATTCAAGTTTTCATCCAGGAATGCACCTAGATATCGAATAAAGCTCACTGATTTCACTTCATAACCTACAATGCATACTTTGTCAGTTGAACACTTAGAGAGCTGCTGCCTACTACCAAACATGATGAACTCAGTTTTGGAAGTGTTCATTTTAAGCTTATTTTCATTCATCCAGTTGTTGATTGTTTTAGCACATTGTTCTAGTTCTCGTATTGCCTGGGATTCTACTGTTGGAGATGATAGTTTAAAGCGTTTATTAGCAGTGTGGTCATCCGCAAAGCCGTAAACTGAAATCGACGGCGGAATAACATCAAACAGTGTCCCTGGACATGTCAAATATAGCACAGTCCTAAGCAGCTCCCTTGTGGAACGCTATAGTTTAATTGGCGTGAAAATGACATGGCTAAATTGACACTTACACGACAACTTCTGGGGCGCAGAAAGGAATCAACCCAGCTCAGTGCTGTTCCACGAACGCCATACTGCTTGTTTAACACATCAACAAGAATGTCATGATCTACAGTATCAAAAGTAAATTTAAGTAAAGTTAAATTTGATATTGATTTAAGTGATTATGTAAATAAAAAACAATTTAAAAAGCTTAAAAAGGACATGGACTCATATCTCCATAAAAATAAGGAAATTGATAACACAATGAACAGGGCATTAGATATGGGAGGTAATGAAATAATTAACCTAGGAAATCCAGATAAACCCGCTGATGCAGTTTCAAGACGATTTATGTATAAAAAACATTCAAAGTATAATAGATGACTATAAACTTGAAGATATCAAAAGTATAAAACAGACACTAGAAGAACAAGTAAAGAATATTGAAGATTTAACAAAAGACTTAAAAAACAATTCATTATTAATAGTTCAATTACAAGGTAAACTCGAAGAAATGAAAGCTATAGTTGATTCTGTTAAAGAACTTGAAGAGAAATCTGATTTGACAGATGACAACATAAAAAAAGTATTTAGAACACATTTTGAAAACTTATACAATCAAGTTCAAGAATTAAAAGATAGTATGATTAAACATGAAGAACTAAAAGACAAGATTATTGAAGCCGAGAAAATGTTACAATATATGTATCAGTTAGAAATCAGAACAGAAGTAAATAAACTAAATACTAAAGCTGAAAAAAAACATCAAAATTTACTCGATACATTTTCAAATAAATTTGCAGAATATAAATCTAAATTGGAAAAGACAGCTTCACAAAGAAGTGATGACTATGACACAGCATTAGATAACCTTAAAATAGAGCTTTATTCTAACACAGAAAATTTTAAGAAACAACTTCGAATCTTGATTAGTAATGTCGACACATGTCACAATTTAAAGTACCCAGATTTAAATAAACTTACAGGCTTGTTACAAAATGATATTAACGAATTTAATGATAAAATTGAAAATAATAAAAATAAACTAGACTTTTTAGTTGAAAAATCAGTTAAACAAGGAGATCGATTACTGCTAATACTGAAGCAATTTCTACTAATACTGAAGCAATTTCTACTAATGCAGAAGAAATTACAAAAGTAAAAAATGTTTTCTTAAAACAAGAAACACGATTAGCTTGAACAAAGAATGTTGCTGATAATTTATCTGCTTCTGAAGTTGCTACAACAAAACGGGTTGATGATTTAGCTGAAGCAATTCTTAAACTTAATGAAAATTATAAAGCAATAGAATAAGAACTAGAAAAACTAAGACGAGAAGTGTTTCTTTTTGAATATTACAATAGCAGACAATTACATGTAAAGTTATATTCTAATATAAGATTTGATATTGAAGATAAACAGTTACAAAAAAAGGTATTTAATACCACAGATATTTTTGCATTATTTGGAATACGAGTTAATAAGATTGCAGATTATAAAAGTTTTATTTAAAAAAGAGATCAAGATTTTGGTTTCCTAAATTTGGAAGATAATTTATTTCAAGTTCAACAAGATGGGGATTACATAATTGAAATGAATATTGTCATTGGTAACTATGATGAAAATCTTATTAAGTTTAAGTCAGATCATTTTATTTTTAATTGGCGGGATGATCACACAAACGGAAGTGAGTATATAAGATCTGAGGTTAAAAATACAACATTAGTTTTCAAGAAAAAAAATTGAAATTAATTTCAAAAAAGGAGCGACGTTTTACATTCATTCAGAATTTAGATATAATGATAGTTTTACTATAGAACCAGAAAGGTATGTCAGATTCTATTTAGTTAATCTAGTCCATTAATTACTGTGATTTTTATATACTATAAATGGGAATATTCAATAACATAAATGAAAAAGTAAGTAAAATAGAAAAACAAATAATAAGAAACCTCCATTGTTTTTAACATCTGCAGCAGAAGATACCGATAGTGGATTATTTCAATGGAAAGTTGTAAATGCTAGTCCTGGTTTAGTTCAAAATGGTAATAATGTAACAATCAAACAAAATTGCATTTTAATTATTCTTATAGATGCAATTAAATCAGATAAAGGAGAAGCTAAATTACAACAAAAAAAAACCAAAGAAAATAAAATTCTTCAAAGTTACAATGCCAAAAAATAACAGAAAAAAAATGAATCTATTTCTATTAACTATGCTAATGAATTTAAAATGAATGATGTTATTTATATTAATTCTTTATACGTTATGAATATTCAATTAACAATTTATGGTTCTAGCTAACAATTTATGGTTCTATGTAACCGTAAACTAATGTATCAATACCATTATCAAGAATATATATTTTATCGTCATAACATGATAAAAAGACGTTTTATCTATAACATAACTGGAAAGATTATGCTTATCAGAACGAATAACTTTAAAGGTGTGATTACTTTGAGTTGAATTAAACAAAGTATCTTTGTAATTTTTATGAACTATTGTTTTCTTTACAACATGTTTTTTATTCCTTTTAATTTTTTAACATTAACTTCATTTTCTAATAAATATGAATACATTTTGCTTCTTAATCCGACGAATTCAAAATGGAACTGCCGGCAGCTTCATCTTTGAATTTTCCAATTACTTTTTGTTGTAATCAAAATAAAACTCTAATTTTGGGTTATAATCACTATTATCAAATAAATCTTTGTCCTTATAAAAATCCTCATATGCATCTTTGGTTTTTATTTCATAACATAATGAATCTGTGTCAGTAAAGAAAAGCTTCGCTGATTTTTTATACTTGTCCTTAATATGATTATAATGAAACTCATACATTAAATATTTTGATAAATCCAGAATGCACATTCCAACATAACAAGGTCTGTTTAATAACAAACTTTCTTTTATTCTATGAAATCAAATAAAAACTAACAAATGAAGATTTGCTATATATCTTAATAAAAGGTTTTTATTACGTGTTAATTTAATATTAACCCTCTTTCGTAAATTCTCCATCGTCTTTCAGAATACAGAGTTGTTCATTAACTTAAAAAAGTCTTTTTTAAATGAATGTTTTGCTTTAGATCTTTTTTGAGTATTAAAATTAATATATCTTTTTAACCAAGAACTTTCGTCAAAAGTTAATATTCTATAAATTTTTGATACTTTTAATAATAATTGTGCATATAGTTCAAGATTTTTATAATGAACTACATAATTTTGTTTTTTCATTAAAGTTGGAACTAATTTTTTTACATTACTCTTAGCTATTTTAAATTTAGTTTTAATATTTTTACTATAATTTGAAAGCCATTGATCTGGTATTTTAATTTTTTCAGAAGCTAAAGGGTAATCATTATGCGTTTTATATAATTCTTTTGGATATTCAAGATCACATTCAATTATAAAGTTAGTTTTACCCTTTTTAATTAAGGTGTTGAATTGTTTTTTGGATATAAATTAAAAGTTTCCAGAGGGTAAAGGTTGACACACAGCCCAACCTTAAAGGTTATTGGCATCTAGGTACATAATGTATTTAGAGTCTAATTTAGGATCATAGGTTTTTATATATTTATTGTTTGCTTTGCTGTAACGGTTTGAAATATAACTTATTCCTCCTCTCAGTCCCTTTTCAATAGAAAGATACATATCAATATCAGTTATCAAATCCAGATTTATTCCAGTCATTTTTAACATTGCATCCCAAGCTAACCCAGGACTACTTAAATGATGACAAGGATCAAGTTTATAATATTCTAAACATAGTTTTCTAAAATTTTCGAATGCATCAGCTAAAAGTAATACGTCAGTTTTTAAATATAGATCATGATATTCTCCCATTGTTTTTATTTCAAATTTATTCCAAACATTTTTAGCATGTTCATATTCTCCATCACTAATTTCAGTTTCATTTAAAATTGAATACAAATCTTTTTTTGGGGTTAATTCTGTTTCTTTGAATTTTTTGAAATAAATCCATGTAATCATATGGATAAATATCTTTTGTTTTTAATAATTCAACGTTATCACTATCAAATTCTTGAGAAGTGTACTTAAATTCTGGAATATTTTTTACTAAGTTATCGAATGATTGAGACATAAATTAAAAACCATCTATAAATATCAAATCACTTACCATAAATGTCATATATCTTTCCATATTGTTAGGAATTACATTAATTTCTTTTTTTAATTTTCCTATTTGTTGCATAATAAAGTGGGAATCATATCTTCTTAAATTATGAAAAATGACAGGAATTTTATGTGTTAGTCTAAAATTAATATTACAGTCTTGATGAGCACTTCCTCTAAATTTTTCTGTTATATGACAAAGCTCTCTTACTTTAGTTTCATTTTCCTTATATTCTTTTTCACAGATATGACAAAACATTTGTTTTTTAAATTCACTTTCATCTTTTTTAGACATTCTCATATCTTTGTTAAAGTTTTCATTAAATATTTCCTGACAATATTCCTCTTCCTCAAGCATTTTCTCAATAAATTTATAAACTGCATTAGGACCTCTATAAAAATCTGGGTTGGTTTAGTATATTTATCGTCAAAACAACAAACAACTTTATAACCGTAACCACAATCTATATGTTTTGATATGGTTCAGTAAATGAAGATTCAGGTGATGGTAAAGCAGTTGATATTTTTTCAGTTATTGATTCAAAATCAGCATAAATTACAAAAGGTATGCTAAGGCTTTATGATAATTTTTAAAATAAATCTTACTTCCCTCTTTTGGCATTTTTACAGATTGAAACCATTAATTGCTAAACAATTTGGAATATGTTCACTTAATATTCTTTCTTGAGAAAAACATTGTAAACATGATTTGCAAAAATGTTTCTTTTTTATGTTGATCTTTGGTTTTACACATGAATCTATTAAAGTCTTTAATGTAAACATAATGGTTTATCTATTCTTTGTTGATTATTCTAATATGTTTTTCTCTGTTAAAACACTCACGCTAGAATGACGTCACTTTTATCTGCGATGACGTCAAATGTTTTGTTGCGACCAAGAAAGAGCGCTTCTATATTTTATCTAGTGTTTGAGATTAAGTTCATATTAGAATCGAAATAATTTATAGCACAATCGTGCTCTAACACTTTTTATACACTCGGGTGGTTATACGTCGTTCAAATAATTATTGCGCCCGACGTATAACCACCCATCGTGCATAAATAGTGTTAAAGTACTCACTCTTTTGCTATAAATTATTTCTTAAATAACATGTCACAGTGTTCTTCATATTGATATTTTGAAATGTATAATGGATAAATATTATTATCTTCATAACCAAATATATTAAATGAAATATCATTTTGAGTTTCTATTTTAGGTATTTGATTTATTGTAACAGGACATTTTATTCCTTCATAATTAAGTTTTTCTATATGCTTTTTGTAATTTGAAGCTCTTTGAGGGTTTTTTTTTCAACAGGAAATTTGTAAGCTAAATGACACCATCTAAAACATTCATTATCATCATTCTTTATATTTATTAATCCTTTCATTGAATTTTGCAATGGTTTCGGTAATTCTAAATAACTAGAAGCAGCTAATGGATTATATTTATATCTATTTATATAATGAGCATTAACTGACTCTATTCTCCAGCCACTTCCTTCTGAAATCCAATTACAAATCCTATTTATTATTTCATCAAAGGCTTGACGTAAAGTGTTTTTTATTTCGTTTGTGTTAATAATTTCTAAAGCCTTTGATTGAAAATAAGCTGATTTATATATGGTATCTGTTTTATCCATTTTTGCAAAAGCTATTTTTAAAACAACATTTATTTTTATACCTTTTAAAGTTTTAAGTTCAGATTTAAGAATATCAAATGAGTCGTTTATAGTTAAATATAATTGATTCTTTGGATCTTGTCTATATGTAATTTTAATTTCAAATTTCTTATAATATTGCTTTGTAGACATCTCAATTTCTCTAACAACCATCTATATATTATATTTAGAAAAAAAAATTCGTAAAGCAAAAAAGGATGAAAAAAATAAAGTTTAAGAAGTAATAAAATATTTCCTAGTATATCTTTTTCCATTAGTTTTTGATATTCCACTTTTTACTCTGTTTTTCCCTTCACAACACATTTGTATTAATCCAGATTTAATATCAAGGTCTTTAAATGCTGCATAAATGCTTTCATATGTTTTTTCTTTATTAGTGTCACAATCGGTTGCAAAATCTTTTTGGGGTTTGTTTCGATGATTATTTGGTCCGGGACAATCACATAATCTTACATTATTTTCCTCTTCTAACATTAAACAACCACAATCCCATTCAAATAAATTACCTTTAAGGAGATAAGGATTTTTAACTGTTTGTAATTTATCAATCAAATGTTTTTTATATTCTTCACTAACTATTTTATCAAGTTTGTTAATAACATTTCTTCTTTTAAGAACTTTTTTTTGTACGCATCTTTGTCTGGATTTGTTATTTCTCCTAAAGTGCTGGATAACTTTGACGTAATCATTCTATCTACCTTTCTATTAACCATCTATATAATATACTTATAGAAAAAAATCTTTAAAAAACGCACGTAAAGAAATTATATTGTTTTGAGAAATTTGTTAATATTATCTATATCTTTTGAATAGGTTTTAGAGGTTATTTTATCTAAGTTGTTATCAATTGTTAATATTTTTATGTTGTTTTTAACCATTCGACCGAACCATTCTTCATGTAATTTATGTAATGTTTTTAAATAATCTAAACTAACTTTGTTTTCTTCCGTTCTGTTTCTTTTTTGAAGTCTTTTAAGACATATTTCTGGGTCGGTTTTAACAAAAAGAAATCCATCAATTGGGTTTTTTTCCGTATTTTTTTATAATATGATCAGTTAAGAAACGATTATATAACGCCCATCGGGGTGATTTATAACACCGTTGTCGTAATATTGTTTTGTAAAAACGTTACTGTTGGTTCAATAACATCGTTCGAGGACAGAAACACCATCAAATTGTTTAGCAGAAGATAACATTTTTATATGGCTGTTTAAAGTTGTTAGTTGGAAAGGAAATAATTATTTTAGAGGTTCTTGAGCAGCATGTTCAAAAAGGTTATATGAATTTCCACTCTGGTCCATAACATTTTGCCATTCATGGATTGGTTCTGGAATTATATTAAAATAAGGATTATATTCTTTAATAATATCTAAAAACGTACTTTTTCCTGATGCAATATTACCTTCGACTGATATAATTTTTCTCATTGATATAAAATATTCATAGAAAAAAATCTTTAATATAACTCTTCTTCTTTTTTATTTTTATATCCGTTAAGTTTAAATTCCTTCAAATACATTTCAAGAGGCATCGAATATTTTTTTCTTTCTGCATTTCTAACAGTATTGTAAAAATATCCTGAATAACTTTATTTGGATCTTCTTTATTTACTTTACAAATTCGTGCTTTTGTTATAAGTTGTTTTATTTTGTGATGGTGTAATTTTAAAATAGCTTTTTGTCGTCAACTTTTAATCTATTAATAAATATAGTAATTATTGATGGAACAGCGCCAGCAACTGCTACAAATATAGGAATAGCTAGAACAAGTGCTAATGCAGCTGAGCAACCAAAGATACCTGCTGTAATTTGTAATCCTGTATTTACTCTTCCACAAAACTTATAACTTTTTCTATATGCAGCAGCAAGTTTAGCCAAGTGAATAATTAATTGATCTTTTGTTTCTATTCCATTATTAGAAATTAGATTTTTATTACTCATTTATAATATATTTTTAAATTATTTTTTTTCCAATCCTAAGAATCAGCTATTATTATTTCATAAACCTTTCATTTTACTAAAGCTTGTTTTTCTTGTAGTCTCGTCTAATAACTTTTTATTCTAAAACCTTTATTTAGTAGTAAAATTTCTTGTTCATAAAATGAACCCTGAATTATTTATAGTGCATGTTCTGGGATTTGTATTATTAATTCCATAAATTATAAATATTTCCTCTGTCCAGTTTGGTGTACATCCTTTTTCAAAATGTCGTTTAAGTTTGCTTAAGCCAACTCGATCACCACTTTAAAACTTCGGTTTACTCTTTGGCATCTTTAAATTACCATTTAAATTAAAGTAAACAGTAGCTTTATTTAAGTTTTTACTGGCTTCAGTTAGTGTCATTTTTATACTAGAATGTTTTGTTTTGTAAATATTTATCAACCATTTCCTGCAAATTATCTAAATAAGTGTAAGTATTATTTGCTGTAAAATATTCCCACATTATTATTTTTAAACTTCCATTAAATCTTTCTATTTCTACAGCTTCTCCTTCATTAAATGTATGATACATGTTAATCTTATTTTTATTCAAAAATGATTCAAACTTTTTATTATAAAATTCTTTTCCTTCATCTTCCCGTAAATTTGTAGATGTTCTACCTTTTAAAATTATTTTTTCAAATGCTTCAGTAACAGATTCTCCAGTTTTATTCTTTAATGGAATAACCCAAGCATATTTGCTAAACACGTCAATAACGTTTAACAAGTACTTTACTCCTTTATTATATTTTGAAAACGCTTGCATATCAACTAAATCAGCAGACCATGTATCATCAATGTCACGGACAATCACTCTTCGTTTCGTAAATTTCCGTTTAATTGGTTTATGTAATTCTTCTGCTAATTCATCACTCCAGCGGTAGCTCAGAGTTACCGGCTCTGCAGTTATTTCGGGGGTCTTTTTGAGTGAGCTTTTAGCTCCCGAGGACTTACGTCCAAGTAAATACTCTACCCACTTTTCTCGATTTTTGACTTTTGTTTTTTGTCAAGCCCAAGTTTGTGTTTCGTTTTAATTGCGGGTTTTACAACTAAATGTTTTGCAATCTTTTCTCCAAATGTTTTTGATTTAGTGTTCTTTAAATTGGAAAGCATTTGCTTGTCACATGTACCTTTTTTACAAAAGTCATGGTCCATACATACTGCATCTAGTTCATTAACAGGAGATCCATTATCTAAAGGATTTCCAGGTCCACAATACCTGTAGCCTGGGAGTTTTAATCCTTTCTTAGGTAATAAAGGTAACATTGCTTGGTGAATATCTAAATTACCCCCTGTACTTTTAATAAACTTTGATTTCATTCTTCCACAAGATGAACAGGTTGCCATTATCATTCTTTTAACGTTTTTTGCTGTAACATAATGAGGATTTATATCATCAATAAAACTTCTTTCTTTCAAACAATATATTTTATTCTGTAAACTCATTTATATCATATGTATTTAAAACTTTTTACTGGGTTTAAAACCCGTGGGTTTTAAATTGGCCGGTCTTGGTCATTTTTAACCAGTGACAAGGGGCTAAATGAGGTCAAGCTGTACCCGGTTCGGTAGTTCTTATACTACTAAGAATGAAAGATACGGAAGCCCTGGAGGGCCATTTTTAGTTACTTCTGATAACGTATTTGTTATTACTTATTTGTTATCACTTGTTTGTTACTAATTACCATTATTGTATTTGCTAATTACTATTATTGTATTTGTTAAACCATATGAGAGGCAAAACGCAATAAACGGCTTAATAATGTGGCACTTTAAGAAAAAAGTCACGATGAATAAGGTAACGTGAGAGGATAAAGTCCTTTTACAATCCAGTCTAGTGTGTTTTTCATTGTCTATATTTTGCATATATTTATAATGAACTTGTTGTTGGATTTTTGAAGCAACCTATCTATAATACTATTCCATTACAAATTCTTTTTGTTACGGGCCTACTTTGCGATGCATGGCTCTATGGCTGTGTGTTGTGTGCTCTGTGAAATCAACACTTACAATTTATCTTTTATACGCTTAAATTAGTTTCTCTGAAGATATCCTGCCATATTCATGAAATACACCACAAATATTAGTGTTTGCTGATTACTTTTATTTATTTATAAACATACACCTATTAATATGTATATGATGATTTGAAGTTTGAATACTGCTGAAGCCAGTGTTAGGGGCGTGGGCAATGTTGCATTTTCCATTACTGCTGGAGAATAGCATATCAAACCGAGTCTGCGATTTTCACTGATTGCCTTGTTCTCCATGCTTCCGAGAGATCCACTTTTTTAGATTTTGTTAGTGTACATTTTCCGTAGAATTAAACCATGTGATTTCATATACAAATATTTAATGTCTTTTAAAAGAAGATTATGTTTGTAATACACTTTACAAAAGGATAAGAATATTGTAGCAATGCCAGAAATTTGCACACACGCCGTATCTGCAGCAAGTGTAAAAAGTGCTATGAACAAGAAGTATTACTAGTAATATGATTTGGATGCTTCTATTGCATTACATTCCGTTTTTGTTTTTTTTTTTTTTTTTTTTTTTTTTTTTTTTTTTGGGGGGGGGGGGTGTAAATGTTTTATACTCTGTGCGCCAAAATAAAAACGTTCTGTGTGAGTTATACTGCAATCTTGTTGTCTATTTAAGTATGTCTGCACTTATCCTTCAAAATCAAAGGCCAGACTAGAATGAAGCTTTGAGAGTGGCTGATACCAAGCAGAAATGCGTTTGCTCTTAGCAGGATTTGTTTAGAATCATTTTTATTCACATAGATATGGCCCTTTTCCAATGCAGAGATTTTATGGAACTGCTCGCTAGATTTGAAAGAAACTTTGAGATAGGGGCATATGCATTCTTCTAGCAGGTTTAGTAACAGTTTTTATGGTTTGAGAATTTGTACATGCTTCATCCTAACACTGCGAGAAAAGTGTAAATCTACGAGATTATTACATACCTAAAATATTTTCAATTGGGTTTCAATGAACCGCGATCGTGCAATACTTTTCCATATCATGAGGTGGAACGCTTTCATATCAGAGGTGGAATGTTATATTAACGTTGTAATGGAAAGAATCGCGTGACGTCCATGGCGTTCACACTCACGTTGCGACAACAAGTTGACGTCATTTTCACGGAATTTATTAATGCGCGTCAGTTTGATTTTTTACTGCATTTTCGGAGAAATTATTTTCGTACTTTTCCTGTCTATCGTTGCAGAATAATAAATTTAGATATACATTTATCATTTGATAGTGGATATGTAATAAAAAGGTTATCAACTTTGTATGTGTATATAAGCACTCGTTCTTTCGCGGATAATATTGTGCTCCTAAAGTCGCGCAATATTACCGCTGCAGAACTCGTGCATGTATCCACATACAAAGTTAATAACTACAATAATAAATAAGTGTACGGTCCAGTATATTTCGAAAATACGGGAATATACGGGGTGTTTATTACAAATATACGGACCTAGTATACAATCCCGTATCCGGAACATCTAGTATACGGGAAGTCCATATGTTTATACGTTATCCCGTATACGCCGAATATACATATAGGTATATTTCCCGTATATATCAAATATACGAGTTTTCAAAAAAATCGATTAGGAATGGTGTTTATTGGTTTAAACATATTTTATTAGCGAGATGATTTACAAAATATATATACAATCAACAAAATTCACAAAAACGCTAGGATAGGATCGAAAGCCTAAGGCTTATATAGATCTTTTCCTGTATGAAACAGTTACACATTCAGGGTAGTATATGAGATTACTAATAGTCATTTTTTCATAAATGCCATGAAGTAATAATGATTATTATAACTGTAGAAAGGTGAAAATAATAAATGTGAGACACAAAGATTTGACAAGAATGGGCAGATGGTTGATTTCAAGTATTATTCAAAACGTTTATAAAGACTCAATGAACCTATAGACTAATTTAAATATTGTAGTGTTTGTATCATCTGTAAGGTTGGAATTGCCATAGAGTAATGTTTTCTTGGGCTTTTACTCCTTTTTCAACAGGTAACTTTAATTTGGGTTCAGCATAAAACGATGGAAACAATCAACTATTTCAAGTGCCTCTGATCTATTGCTGGCACTGTAACTTAACTTAACTTATCGAAAAATGGTGTAGATTTTCCCCATGGTATCATCAACATTAGCAGTTTTGTGAGTAAATCTAAACAACCAGGTTTTGTCTTCACTTTCAGTGTGTTTAATATGTACTGTACTCGTTCGTCTGAGGGTTCCAGATAGGTACTTCAATCATCAGTTCTTCCAAAGTACACGAAAGGCTCAAATATCTGTTGTTGAATTTGAGCTGTTTCTTTCCAGCAACACCTCGGGTGCCTTGTTAGCAGGAATGCCAGGTATTCATGCTCCTGAGCTTGCTCAAACCCATATCGCATAACTTTACCACATGGAAATGTTGTGAAACAAGTATTTTTCCGGCTTTATTTTCCAGTACTGTGAATGACTATTGGAGCCTTGTGAGTGCAAATATGCAGTATGGCTGGCTTGAGACACATTTAATAAACAGTCAACTTCTCTGATATAGTCATGACATTTTCTTTTATTACCGAAGAAAAAGTTGTCCAATGTGCATCCTTCAATAAGCTCAGATACCACTTATAGCTGATCACTGGCTAAGGCATACGCCATCAGCAGTACAATAACTTACTTTGTACACAAATTTCGTGGCCAATGAATGGTTTTGCAATCTTCATTCTCTTCATGACAGTCTCCTTTATGGAAACTTTAGTCCCATTCCAGCGCATACAGTACCAAATGATCCATTTCCTATGTCTTCACCGATGTTTTAAATCGTTTGAATGCACTCTATGTACATATGGGAATGCATGAGTTTGTGACTGAGTGGTGGGAGTCTAAAGTTGGACTCTTTCTTCGTTTTGTTGGTTTTACCGCGTTTAAAGTACGTTAAAAATAAGAAATAAGTAATAAGAAATAAGTTATAAGTAATGACAAATCACTCATAAGAAGTAACTAAAATGTCCCTCCAGGGCTTCCGTATTCTACATTTACTTCTGACAACAAATACAATTTTAAACTCGTACGCATGTAGTTCTGTTTTAAATTCTATGTTGCTTAAAAGTTTACTGGATTAAAATGATTTAATACAATAGTATGCATCATAAGAAGCTTCATACGGACCTGAATAAAAACCTGAAAATAAAAACAAAGAATATTCTGAGTGGAAAAGGGGTCATAATTCTGACTGAATGCAATTTAAAGCAAATATACATACCAGCTTTTTCTTTTCCTCGATTGGAAGTAACGTTTCCTGTTTGGAAAACTTTGAAATTAAGAGATATAAAGGTTAAATAAAAATTCTGAAGACATTAAGATAAATATTTAAGTTAACATTGACATATTTCATTTAAGGATACCATGTTTACTTTTATGCGCCGGACAATTTCCTATGGAAACAGGTGAAAAATGACGAATTTGCTTGCCGAATGAGAAACAAGTTACTATATTTAGTAACAAGCCTCCTGTTCGGAATAAAGGGTGTTACGTCAGAGGGTTAAATTTTCTTGTTACAGAATAAAAGTATCAGAAAGACAAACCAGCAACTATAACAATAACAACTTTTTATTCATGAATTTAAGGAAAAATCCAAATACCTTTGAAAATGACAAAAAACTTATAAATTCAATCTAATAACTAAAATAGTCCAAATCCTGTCCAGGTCAAATTTAAATCCAGTCAGAATTAATTCCACAATGTTTCACACAGTTCAAAAGTAATATCCAAAATTTATAATTCCTCTCTTCAAAGATAACTTTTTAAACACAGACATTTTTAATATAAATCCTTCAAATAATCCTTCCATATATTAAATATCCAAACTGGCGATAATTTGTTTTTAAGGAATACAGGAAAGTTTCATCAATATCTACAGTTTAGCTTCTTAGGTTCTTAGGTTCTATTTAAATCTAAAACATCTGACTATATATTGTATCATGGAAGATTCCGGAATTTTCAGGTAACAATAAGAATCAAAGGAAATTTCCGGACAGTATTTTCTAAAAATAACTGACATACACTGTTTATCAATAATTGATATATTACTGTCAGAATTTTCTAGACAACAGGAGAATGTTAAAGTAAATACAGAACAATCTCTTAAAATAAGGTCAGTAAACAATATTTTGCCTTAGGGGAAAACGAGAAAATTATCTATACATAACAAACTGATCCCTAAAGTGAGGTTTCACCTACTGTTATTAGTTATTTAGTTATTTCCAAGTTTCATTTAGAGTGAGCAGAGTGTTTTAGGATGAATTATGTACAAATTCCCAAGACAAAAAGCTGTAAATAAAGCTGCTGAAAGAACTCATACGCTCTTTTCTCAAAGTTTCTTTCAAATCTGACCAGAAGTTCTGTATTCAAGTTTGCAAAATATATCTGCATTTGAAAAGAGCCATATATATATATGTGAAAAGTGATTCCTAAAGCCAAAGGCAAACGCATTTATCAGGCACTCACAAAGCTCCATTCCATTCTGACCTTGGCTTTTGAAGGATAAGTGCAGACATACTAAGATGGACAACAACATGAGTTCAGTATAACTCATACAAAACTTTTCTGGCGCACAGAATATAAAAAAATACACAAATAAAGGTATGTAATGCAGTAGAAGCACCCATAGCATATTACTAGTAATACTTTTTGTTTATTGTACTTCTTTACACTTGCTGCATAATCGGCTTGTGTGGAAATTTCTGGCGTTGCTAATGCTCAGCAGTGTTACCGCAAAACAGTCACTAGTACCTGGGAGACGGATATTCCCATCTATATATATAAACTGTGTTAAAAACATATTTTCCAAAGTCAAGATATTCCACAAATCTTCTCTTCATATTCGTACATGAAATTAGACAGGTTAATCCTACGAAAAAGATAACCTAAAACACATATACATACGTGCACATATAGGAGGAAAGCCTACTAGTTGCAAATTGTGGTATATCTTCAGAAAAAATATTGAACGTAAACAATTACACTAGACTGATTGCGTAACATATCCAGATTACCGATGATACTTAGTATTGCAGCCATGATAAAGAAATAAACATGGTTTTTAAAACACTTGAACACATTTGTCATCGTGACTGTCCTTTTTAAACTAAAAATAATAGTGTTAGATAAATCAATTATGGTGCAGTTAATCGCGTTGTTCCTTTCATATGTTGTAACAAATAAGTAATAACAATTAATAAATAACAAATAAGTCATAAGAACTAACTTAAATGTCCCTCCAGGGTTTCCGTAGTTAAAGGAAATATTATTTCATTTTAGAAATCATCAAGCAGGGCAATGTTAAAAATGTTTCTGAAGTATTATTTGTGTAACTTATGTACTCTGTTAAAAGACTGACAACTCAATATAAATCTATATAATGATATTTCCGGGAAGGTAAGTTTCCAATTCCGGATATTCAGATAAGTTTCCCGTTCAGGAAGTAGGGAAAACCCAGTAGTTGACGTTTCCCCTACTGAGCAACGAATAGGAAATAACAGTTAAAGAATAAGTAGTTGTCAGGATTTGATGGTGGCCGGTGCGATGCGTTACCAACGGTTAGGGAGGTAGTATGCACCGCCTGACTATGGCTAATCTTTACCTCGGAAACTAGCACTTAATTGTTTCTTTATGTATTTTCTTGTGTGTATTTTTTTGTAGTTTTTCTGTATATTTTTCACTGTATATACATTATATACTTAAGCATGCTGACGTACTATTTACACCTAGATCAAACACACACCACAAACATTCTGTATACAAGTATAACTAAATTTGCACCGCTTTTCGTCACACTTTATCACATGTACGCAGGTATATATGATATACAAAAAATCGCAAGTATCTCAATACTTATGCTCGTCCAGCACAAGCTTCAACCAACAACCATTCAAAACCAAACAATTAATCTGCAAAAGTCAGAGCAATATATATATTCGAACGATACATCACCAAACTGCAGAAAATCAATTTATACACCTCTAAAACACAAAAGAACCCGTCAACACACACATTCAAACAACCAGCCAAATCATAAACTTCAATTCACAAAAGAACCATCAATTCCAACCTTCAACAACCAAGTATCAGCTTCAAAACAAAACCACAATTAAACACCCAAACAACCAAAATATTCGCCGAGCAACTCAACAATTATGTAAAATAAAAAAATGTACGCCACCAATCTCCAACAAATAAAATCAAGAAACAAATCTTTCCTTCAAAAAATCGAGCCACCAATTGACTCTAAACAACGTTAAAAACACTGCATGTATAACATGCGTCTTTCTTTCGCTAAAGCGCGACCAAAACTGATAAACTCTCATAAAATTGTGCAAAATTCCATGTACCTGTCAACACCTAATTATTTTGCCCACTCTCTCTCTATACTGCAGTGAATATCTTATCAGCGAGGTTTAACAAGTTGTACAATATAGCGTATAGATAAACTTGTTTTAAGCTGCTGTTTAAGCCAGCGTACAGTATAAATTTACAACTTCTGGTTTAACGCCGTTTTGCAACAGGCAGCTACGAATTATTCTGACAGTAGTAAGTTGTAGATAATAATAAATAAGTACATGTAGTAATAAATAACTTATAGGTATTAAGAAATGAATAATAGCAAAAAGAGTAAAAGACACAAGTAACAATATATAAATTACAAATAAGAAAATACTAGTCCGTGTGGAGAAAAAGGATACGGCTTCGTCTTAAAATAACGTAATTATCGTCGCATACGGTATTCTAAGTGTAATATATGCATATGTTAACAAGCTATTCAGTTCAACAATGTGGAAACTTTATTTATTTAAAGTATATCAATCCTTTTTAGCACATCCTACAGCCTCGTTCATCCATAGATTCATCGGTCAGTGATCACTCGAAATGTTCTCTGAAGCTGATTGCTATTGGAAAGAACGTGTCTGGGAATAACCTTCTATTATCATTTATTCTCAACAGAACTTTAGCAGTCATTTCAGCCATTTGAACAAACATCACCTGTTATGATTTGTTTGTTTTGGGTTTAACGCCATTTTTCAACAGTATTTCAGTTATGTAACGGCGGGCAGTTAACCTAACCAGTTTTCCTGGATTCTGTACCAGTACATACCTGTTCTCCGCAAGTAACTGCCAACTTCCCCACATGAATCAGAGGTGGAGGACTAATGATGTCAGACACAATGTCGTTTATCAAATAGTCACGGAGAACATACGCCCCGCCCGAGGATCGAACTCACGACCCCACGATCCGTAGACCAACGCTCTTACCTACTGAGCTAAGCGGGCGTGCTCACCTGTTATGACTCTAACAGTGTAATTTTATACTGTTAAATATACCCTGAATGTTATTTGCATTAATTCAAGCTATTATTAGTTGTACCAATTTCCAAGTAAAAAAGACCACAATTCAGCCAAAATAGTTGCCAGAGCTATGCTATATACTCTTACCTACAGATAGAGATTATTATAATAAACAAGTGATAAAAGTTTCAAATCCATATGTCAAACAGTTTGCACAAAATATGAACTGGTACGAAAAGCTTAACCAAGATCTTTGAGTTAAAAGGGGCCTTAATTCAGCCAAAGTCCTCGATGGAGTTATGTACCCTTGCCTCAAACTTGACATGGCGAAGTTACATGAGTTCAAATTCAAAGCTTTATCTCAAAAGGTTTGTCAGAATATGAACTGGTACGCAAACTTTAACAAAGATATGACCCGACACACGCCGTGGTGAGTAGGATAGTTTTACTTATTCTTCGAAAAGTCGAATAGTCGCGCTGAAATTATTTATAAGTAATGAAATCATCAAATATGATAGCAGATGTAATGCTTAGCATTATAGTACGTCGATTTGTTTTGATTCCTGCTTCACAGACTTTTATGTGAATGAACTGAGCTTCTAAAAGAAGAATTTAAATTACTGCTGCAATTTTACTTATTATAACATATTTATGTGGCCTCATACATTATGCTTTTAAATGTCTATAGTTTGACAAATTCGAGACACAATAAATGATAAAAGTCCTTAAATTCTAAAACTACAATATTTAAGTTTAAACAAGTGAATGAAGTATTGCCATGAAATAAAAAGTCACCTACTGGAAGGCACCTAATTTTCTCCATTGCAGTAAATGATCGATATCTGTCAATGATGTATAAACAGTATTATACTATGTATATACAATATGCTATTACACAGCACTTGTAATAATGTTAGTTATAAAGGTTTTTGACGGGATATACGATGGGCATATAGCCTGAGTGTGATTCATATAACCCGAGGCTATCGCCTTTATAAAAAACCTTTATAACGAATTTATAATACTGCAAATTAGCGTATTAGGTCTCAATAGCAACGATTTTCCTTAGGTTGACAAATATTACTCTTTTTCCAATTCCCCATTCGGTGCCTCAATCCGCACCTTGTTTTTCGTGCGTTTCCGTAAAAGACGCGAAAACATACGAAGATAACGGTAGGTTTGCGGGTTTTTTTTTTTTTTGGTTTTTTTTTTTTTGAGGAAGAGATTGGATTTACAAATGGAATTATAAATGTTTTAAGGAAATTTAAAGCTAGTTTCGAGTTTCTCGAGTAAGACCTAGTAGTAAAGGAGAACTGAAGTAAAACTTGCTTATTCGTTTAATCTTCAATCTCAGCTGTTCAGCCCCGGGTCACGTGTACTTTTAGCCTGAACACGGAAGTAGAATGAATATGCCATGATGTGCCAAAGAAGTAGCTCTTTGGATGTTCGTATAACGTTGAAATCTACGAAAAATCAAATGCTAGATGTCAGGTCATCTAAGTGCAATCAGATGATGTTATTGAACATGCTGTGGCTGCATTGAATTAGGAGTCATTTCAGGAACAGAATCCTGGAATCATAAGAGAAATGTAGGTATTTTAGAAGCAGATCTTTTAAGATATTCCTTTTCAAAGAGCGGTTCAATAGGTATTCACAGCTAATATTTAAATGATTACATCCGAATATATACTTAGCTATTCATAGCTAACACCCGAATATAAACTAAGCTATTCATAGCTAATATTTAAATGATAACATCCAACTATAAATATTGAGCAGTGTCAGTGTCCAGCCATGCGTTATTTGGAAGTTTAACCTGTATTCTAGACGTCCAGTAACCGAACACATAGCCTGACCTATAGGGGTTTTTAACCGACCGATAACAAATTTATTGATGACTTTTGTATTGTTTTGGTAAGATATTTTACTATAATTATAATTAATTAAGATAATAATGTGATACGTTCATCTAACCAATATTTGTGTAAAAATGGTGCTGCTCATAAATTTCTGTCATTGATTAAAAGCGTTCCATTTGTGTTGTTGTTGTTTTAATGTTATGTCGAGAAAATTTGGCAAATACACGGTTCAGAATAATGTAAAGTTTGATGCCAATCCCTCTGAAATTTGAATAATTTTATAGAATATTTATGCACTTCAGTCGCATTTAAAAGTAAGTTTGGAAAAATATATTTTGTGTAGTCTTTGAAATAAAACATTCTTTTTTATATTTAATTGCAAGTATGTATAGCCAATGATGATGATACCTGTTGGCCAATCACTGCCAAAGAATAACCTATTCACAAAAATATGACATCTTTCACACATATGGAATGGAACATGTTTGCCAAGACGCTACATAAACTCTGACACCGAGAATATGGCACCTTTCACACAGTCATATGGAATGGAACATTTTTGCAAAGACGCAACATAAATTCTGACACCGAACGTACATAACGACAAGTGGGACAGTAATGGTAACATAAATTACACCATGTTAAAAACTCTTGTCTTCGGTATTGCTGCAGCCGGTCATATTTTGGATTTAATAAATGTATTTCATGAAGTCACTTACAGTACCTGTTGTCAAATTAACTGTGTCATATGACTTTTATGACATAAGCCCTGCTAAGTCATTACTAAAACTAAGTCTTGTCAAGAAATACATTTATTGCTTTGAATTTATGATTTGATTTTTGTTGAAATATATGCATAATTTATTATCAATTTCTGCAGCATATCATAGACTCGCGCAATATTATTCTGAGACAGTACAAATTCATACTAGCTAATTTTCATTACATACACAGAGTTAGATCTAATCTTAAAATTATTCTGGTAGATGAAATAAATAAGTTCTTTAACCAAAGTAAAATTGAAAATTTTGATATTAAAAGATCGAAACAGTGATGTTACAAATGATATCACGTACCCGATACGAAAATTGCATGCTAGTACTGTAAAACATGCTTAACCTGTCACCTCTAATTAGCAGCCAACCTGTCTTAAGCAGCCTGTGTCTCGATCATTTCCCAAAATCGTCATTTATTCTATCAATTACCTGCATTAAGCAGCCACCTGCTGTAAACAGCCAGTTTTCCCCGACACCCTTGGCTGGCTGTTTAAGACAGGTTTTTCTGTATGGAAAAATGTTGATTTATGTAATTCGCATTCGCTCGTGCCACTTGGAAGAGTATAAATATGAGTATGTAATTCAGGTATTGGTGTGTTCAAGCTTCTGTTTGATTTGTCGGTCTGTAATTTCTATACTTTTCAAATATTACACATCATTCTGAAATTCTTGAGTTGAGGTAGTAGGAACTTTTATTCTGGAATTTACTTTTAAACTTGTGTATCCAGTGCCTGGCTTATTTTCATGTTGAATGATTCTATACAGATATTTATGCCGGAACAATGCTGAATTACCTGACGATATTAGTCAAAAGAATGTTCAGATTGTCTTATAATTTGTGACAGGCAATCTAAACGTCAAAACTTTAAAGGAGCAAAATAGTGGAAGATAAATCACAGTACACAGTCCTGTAAAGTTATTGGTTTTATCGCTTGCGCATGTTGGTGTGTAACACGGTAAACATTAATATAGGTTTAAATCACGAATTTTAGGTTTAAATCACCAGAAAATTCGTAATTTTTAATATTATTTGATAATATTGGCATAAATCAATGAGGAATTGAATCCCCTTTCAATATATGTAAGTTTTATTTGAGTTTATGCCTAATTCGTGAAAAAATCGGCATTTAAACCTGCAGCATGTAAAGCATCGGCAGCGATGAAAAGTTTATCGGAAATTGCTTCAACAAGTTTGGTCCTTCGAGTGTTTGATGCGAGTGGGGATATTGCCCATATGAAAAAATTATCTCAATATTTCCTAGGATGGCGTCAAATCAGTTGGACTACTGACTATATATAATCAGACGGAAACGGCAGCCATTCCGTGTGTACTAGTACTACATTATAACAAAGTTGTAAATTATAATGATGATTATTGTTGTTTGAACTTATAAAATGAACTTGTACCAGGACTGAACTGTTTTGATATTTGTCTTCTGGCCTGTTTTTCGTCGGGCCCTTAAGGGTGTTGCTCTGACTTCTGAAAAGGCATTAAGTACATACGTTTTTGGTTCTTAAGGTTTGCTTTTTATATATTTATACAGGAGCATTTTTGTGTTTTACATGCCATGCCTTTTTGTTTCCATTACGTGTGTAAGAGATTCACCTGGAGGGGATTACTTTTATTTACACTGTCCCGTGTCTTTGGGACATGGTGGGGGGTAAGAGTGAGGTTGGGTGCGCACCATAAACCGGTTAAAGCTCGCCAGTGGTGTTTTTGCCACTGACCGTTCCAAGGCGGTGCCCCACTGTGTTCCATTGTTTGTTCGTTTTGCCCTTGTGTGTTGGCTTTGTGTGTGTGTGTTGTGCACGCGTCTGCGTGCTGGGGGTTTCGTTTTGAGGAGGCTGCGTGTTTGGTGCGTGGCATTCACTGTTTGATATTTGTCTTTGTTTTTTTGTAAAATTAATTATTATTTTTTATTATTGATTTATTTCAAATTTACAACATTTCACCGAGAACTGGAATACACCTCGCAGCAAATGCTGGTTTGACCGCTTTTTGTTGAATTAATTTTGTGTTCTAAATTTGTTTTTAAAGAAAACTCCTGTTAAACATTTTTTCGCTGTTATATTCATTTTAAAAAAAAAGTGTTGTTGTCAATGTTTTTTACTCCAGTCATGAACTTTGCTTACTGCAGTAGGCTACTGTATTGTTATTATTAGAAGTAAATTTATTAAGTGATACCATTTAATTATTTGAATTTGTAATGATAGTAAATCATTTTGTTTATTTAATTAGTTTATACAGACTAAGCAGACTTATGTGCGGTGACCAGTCGTTCAGTTCCTGTTGTACACAAAATTAAATGCTTGTTTAAATCAACTGGTGAATATTGCCATTATTGGCAAGAAAAACAGGACTCGTACTTCTTTGTCTCCTATGAATAACTACAAAATGACGATCCTTCCAGAAAATAAACTATATATAATGTATAGAATAACACCATGATTGGTATGAAACCATCTCAAAGAAGGGTAATCATAATTTTCATTAATTTTCGAATCGAGAGACGTTCGCCATTTTGTTTCTAATGTAAACTGAAAAATGGCCTTGCGCAACGGCCAATCAAAATCGATATTCTTTTTCCGTATATACTGTCATTGTAGAGGGGCCCACTGAAGGGGAAATTCGCTCACGGGGTATACGGTTTTATATAACGTGCATGTTAACCAATAAAATCCGAGAAATTCATTTGCAGTATTATAAAATTTGCATATACAGAAATCTATAACATCTATAAAGATAAAAAATGTGTTTAATTTCAATTTTGACGACATTTCATTTTGAAATTGGTGGGAACATATGAGGCACAAATGTCAGAAATCATCATATTAAGAGAAAGTAATTCTGAGAAAAAAAAAACACCATTTTTAATTAGGTCCATATGTACATTAGCTTATTTAAAATATTTTACAGATTGGCGAAACGGGAAAAGATCAACGTGGATTTTTGACCTTCAGATGTGAACTTGACCTTTGCATTATGCGTCTGGGTATTGCATATGACACGATGTTTCATTATGGTGAAAATTGGTGTTAAGTAATATCAAAATCCCTTAATTGATGACAGAGTTATCAACCAGAAAGAAAATTATTCTATTGATCTTTGACTTCTGACAGTTACCTTAACCTTTGTGTTATGATTATTAGGTTGCGTAAGACAAGATGTCTCATGATGGAAAACATTTGTGCTAGAAAATATTAAAATCCTTTCACGGATGGCAAAGGTATTGATCATACAGGAAAAGCCCTTTTGAACTTTGCCCTCCAAGTGAGACCTTGACCTTTGAATAAGTAGTCTTGGTGTTGCACATGACGCATTGTTTTATCATGGGGTACATTTGTGCCAATGACCTCACCTTTGATCTCCAGCTGGGACCTTTACCTTAATGTTAGGGTTTTGCTTGTTGCGTATCAAGGGGATCATTTACACCAAATAATATTGTAAACTATTGATGGATGACAGAGTTACCGGACACAAAACATACCCTGTTCATATCATGTTAACATTTGACTGCCAAGTGTGATCATGACCTTTTAGCCAGGGCTCTGAAAGTTATGCCTGACACATTGTCTTATTATGGGGTACATTTGACCTCAAATTGTGACCTTGACATTTGAGCTAGGGGTAAAGTTTTGCACATCTCACAATGTCTCATCTTGGGAAACATTTGTACCAAGTGATACTAAAAATCCTTGATGAATGACAGAGCTATTGACTGGACACGAAACAGAACGTGTTCATGCTATATTAACATTTTACTGCTAAAAAAACAACAAAGACAAATATCAAACAGGGAATGACATGCACCAAAAACGCAGCCTCCTCAAAACGAAACCCACAGCACGCAAACGCGTGCACTACCCAACCACACACACACACATACACACACAAAGCCAACACATTAGGACGAAACGTGTGACCTTGACCTTTGATTCAAGGGTCTGAAAGTTGTGCAGAACATATCGTTTTATTATGGGATATATTTGTTTCAAGTAATAATAAAATCCCTTCATGGATGGACCAGACACGGAAAAAAAACTTTGACCTCCAATGGTAACCTTGACCTTTGAGCTAGGAGTCCGGGTTTTGCACACGATATGTCGTAACTACACATTATATTTTACTATGAAGATATACAAGAGGCTAGAAAAAATAATGTGTAAATACAAAAGATTTCTTAAAGTTACAAAATGTATACACAGAGGTTAGCTTAAACCTTTTGGGCACTGAAATATAAAAAGATTTGCTGCAATACAAAATGACAACTGAAAAAAGAGGACTAAGAGACACTAATTCGTTCATTTGAGCACGCATTATTTTCTTTGAACAGTACATCCAGTAGTTACTATACTGAAGAATACCGGGCTACTTTACACAGAATATATCATAGAATACTATTTGAACAGTAGTACATTTAATATGCACTAACTATAGTGTACTGTGATTACTATAGTTTACTTTATGTTCTGTATTATATTGTATGCAATTTCATATGTTGTGTCTGATCTAGTATTCAATCCATGTATGTTCAGCACATGTACTGTATCAAGAGAGGTATATTGATTCTACTGTATGCACTGAAGTACTGCAGTACAGTATTTACTTCAGTGTGAAGAGAATTCAGAAGCCGTTCAATGGTTTATCTACATTAAATGTTATGTAACAGCAGCCCCTATGTGCATTGAGTTGGAACTATCTCCTCTATATTTTGTGAAACAAGTATAGTTTCCGGTTTTATATCCCTGTAAATGATTATTGGATCTTGTGAGTGCACAGTGGCGTGCGGTACCTTTTATGAAACAGTCAACTTTACTGGCATAGTCATGGCATTTTTTTCATTAGAGACAGGTATCCAATGTGCATCCTTCAATCAGTTTAGAAACTAGGTATTGCTAATCACTTGCTAACGCATACGCCATCAGCAGTACAATATTTGAATTTACTTTGTACACAAAGTTCACGGTCATTGAATGGTTTAGCTATCTCTATTCTCTTCATAACAATCTCCTTTATAGCAACTTTAGTTCCATTCTAACGCCCTTCATATACAGTACCAAATGCCCCCTTTCCTTTCTCTTTTTTTTCTTTTTGTTAAAATCGTTTACATGCGTCCTATGTACACATGGACATGTCTGAGAACTGGACTCTTCCTCCATTTTGTTTGTATTCCCGCGTTTTAAGTACGAAACAAATATGTAATAAGTAATAAAAAAAAGTAATAAGTAGTAAGAAATAACTCATATGAAGTAACTAAAATGTCCATCCAGGGCTTCCGTAACTACTTGAATCTGAGGTGTTGTGTGATTTAGTAGACTTTTCTGTTCTACCTTTTTTGTGATTTTTCCTTAACTTGTGTTTTCTTTGAATTACTTTTTGCAGATTCAAACTGATTTGTACTCGGACCTACCTCGATATCTGATTCGGTAGAATATGCATTTGATTCAGAATCGACAGACGTAGCTGACTCTGAAACTAGCCCAGAAGGCTGTAGTTCTTTCTTTGCTTTAGATTTCAGACTCTTTTTCTTTCTTAAATGTTATATAGTTACTGTATTGTCAACATTTTTAAAATTCTAACCTCGTAGGTCTGCCACCGCTCTTCTTTTACGTTTTTTTTTTCTTCAGCTAACTTGTCTAACTGTTTCTGTATTTCCTTCTCCTCTTGAATAAGTTCATACACTCACATTGTAGCAGAGCTAGAGTTTCTGTTCAGCTTGATTTTCTACACGGTGTACCATCTTCTTCACCTACTGCACCGCTTCCCGAAGTGGCAAGTTCAGAAGGAACTTTTGTGGTGTCGTTTCCGAATCCATCGGAGTTGATTTTATTGAAGTCGTGCCTTATTGTTTGTCGGCTAAAGCACTGACTAAAACCATCACCAGCCTTAGGCCGTTAATTGTCGATTTTGTAAATTTAAGTTATCCATACTGATAATTACAAAAAAAATGCAATACATATAGGTACTCAATTAATACACAAGGCTTTGAAATTAAATATATAGCGGATTTGTTTGAGTGAGTGAGTGTGTGAGTTAGGTTTTACGGCGAATCGACACAAAATGGTCATATATCGCCAAGAAAAAGTTATACTGAAAACGTCAATTGTAAAGCATAGCTAAATCATTTATGTAAAATTGTAAAGCAATATTTAAAATCATTTATGTGGAAATGTAAAACGTATCTAAAACCTTTTATGTAGAAATTCATATACGTATGTGTTAAAATATCAGCTGCAAACATAATAATATTGCAAAAGATATGAATAAAAGAATGACATATTAAAGTTTTTGATAAATTCTTATCTGCTTTCAAAACGATAAAATGTTTCTGACTGAAACCTTTTCAAATAGCTCTTTCTTTCAGAGATTGAACGTCATAGTATGTACTGCGTTGTGGTGCAAAGTTCACACAGTCTTAAATTTGCAAATTTTCTGCAGGCCCCTTATTGCATAGTATTATCTTTAAGCGTACATTGGTGTAATTGTTACACTGAATCTAAAAATGGTGTATGCAATTAAATTATTACAAATGCTTTTCGTGCAGTTGTATATTTTGTTAAAAAAGATGTTAAACAACTAAATTCAGAACAATATCTGCCGTGCCCTATGACACTTTTAATATCATATCATATTAAATTATTACGTAAGGCATGAATACAAACATATCAATGAAAATGTTCATTTGAATTATTAATTTACAAATAGTTTGAAAAAAAACAACATTTCGTCCTAAAATGATTGCATATGTATTGCATGGTTAATGTGTTAAATAATATACCTAAAGTTGATGTTTAGATTAACAGATTCGTGCACACTAACCTTGCGCAGTCAGAAAGAAATGATGCATGTGAAAAAACATGTGGAAATTATCTTTATATTTACTTGATATTTTCAGCTGAATATCGACTATCAATCGTTGACAAAAATGTATTTTTATAAAGATTATACATAAGGCAGTGTGTAATTTGCCAGTCGTACCGTACACTAAACTCTTGGACTAAACTGAAAGTTAACACAGATCGATATAATCTTATCGTTAAATATTTTGAATCTTTCAGTAACGTTGAAAACAACGGTTTCTTCTGAATCTGAGAAATGTGGTATAGATGCTGTGATAATACAAACAGGAAAAGAAGACACGCGTTTACAGAATGCTTGCTGTTGCTGCTAGTAATTGCTGTTTTACAAAGTAAGAAAAACCGCTAATTGTGTTTTCACTTTCATTCGTGGTTGTAGCATCGTTACTTCTTTTTGCACATAGGTACAAGTTATGTACTTTTGTAATCGTATTGATTTGATGTCAAAATCACTTGCTTATCAACATCCGAATAATTTTATATTATTTACGATTTTCTTCTAAGTTAAAAAGCTTTATTTAAGTGACTCTGAAACAGTTTATTTTAAATTTATAATGACAATTTGCATAGAATCACTTGTTTAATTCTATCAGATTAAAGGGTAGAATAGTATGAACTGGGACATTTTAGCCTAGATAGATAATTGAATAACTGCTTTATTTTACATAATTATATATAAAGCAAAAGACGATTCCTACCTCTATTGAACGTTTGTTTTATAAAATTGTTTTATTAACTCATGTCATCTATCTTTGACAATTTTTTCTTCCCGGACTGAATATATTATTGTCTGGACAAAGCTTGAAAACTATTATGGCAAGGGATATTATTTTTAATCATTCAAAAATGTGTCATAATTCTTATAATAGTACCCCTTTCCAGAGTTAGTAATGTATAAATTAACCTTCAATGTCTTGCGGAAAATGTCAACATACGCCAGTTGTACAATGAAACATGAACTTAGGTGCTACTTAAGAGGTAGAGCTTCCTTGAAAAAGACTAATATGGCATCACAATGACGATGTCTAGTTTTACGGAACCGTTTCAGGAAGGTTATGTTTAATTTACAAAATTATGTGCATTTATGAAATTCAAAAATAATGCTGAATGCAATATTAGTTTGTAACACTACATTAAAGTTTTCAAACAAAAGAAATCACGATTTACTACAGAGACACTGTGAGAAAAACCTTTTAATCACGTAAATCGTTACTCTTGGAAGCATAACGTATTGACAATTTAACATAAAATAATAACCATAGAGACCAATTTCTTTGATGAAGTTTTAAAGGTATATTAGATCAAAATGTCATATTGAAAAACATGAACACTTACTTCGTTTAATGTATGTAAGCATAAAATTAACAAGTTTATGATTATTCAGAGTATTATGCATTAGGTTTACAACAGTACACACTATATATATGTGTAAATGAAGACAGTATAAATGTGTATAACCACTAAAAACTGACTGTTTTGTTTTAATCAACTATTACGCATGACAATTTTATCACAATGCAGCTCTGTAGGCACACCTAATTTATATATTCAGTAAGGTTATAAAATAAATGATGAGTATTTTATACATTTGAATAAATATCGAAAGATAAAATATACTTTCGAAAGATGACAACTGAATATCTTGAAAGCTTGTAGGGAACAGTATTTGTCTCATTTTAGGCGAATGTTTTGAAACGACCATTTAATGTATGTTCGCGTCCCCATAGTTCGATTCAGAGTTGTTATATGTCTTGTCCTTTTGGATTATTGAGGCCATTCAATAGATATGTAATAGAGGCCCGCTTAAGCCGGTGTTAGAGGGCATGAGACGTGTTGCATATTACATTACCTCTCTTGAACCGAGCCTGTTATTATTCTGTTTGGTTGCACTCTTTGCTTCAAACAGATCATTTAACAGATTTATTATGTACTTTCGATTTTGTTATCGATGTAAAATTCCGTTGTATATAGAAATCGGAGCTTCAGTAATTTTACTAACCTAGGAAATGACTATTGCAAAGGACCTCGGACATTTTCCTATTCAGATTGCTTATCAATTTAAGTAAAAACAGACCTAGGACCAGACTTCTGAAATTGCATAATAAATATAATTAACGACCGTTTCTTGATATATTCGAATGAATATTACAAGTTTGTTAACATAAAAGATGATCTTGTAAAAATTTTTCAATCTTATATTTATTGAAATATGAACATTAATCATTTTTATGTTTTAAACATCTTTCCCCCAGAGGCGCAACAAAATATTTCACATGCCTTTGTAAATACACGTATCTTGCAAAAATGGTACTTGGTCACGGGGGAAGGGGTGGAAAGGGGTGCGGGGGGGGGGGGTAAAAATTAAAAAAAAAACATACCTGGTGTCAGTATTGACACGTATTGCTTGTTTTTCATAAATCTTACATATCATATCTACAGCCTTATTCATTCTTGTAGATATATCAAGCATAGAAAACACTAATAGTGGACATAGAAAGTCAAGCTTTAAAGCGGACTGATCCTGATAAGAATATCTTATGAATTTTTCAATCAGGTCTGCTGCCTCTCGGCAGTCTAAGTCCGCCGATTGAGTGTCATTAGGATTGAGACAACTTCATCTGTCGCAAGTCACAGACTAAGCAAGTTGCTTAGACATATACAACTAGATGTATGTGTCTTCAACCTAAACATGAAAAAAAGATATAAACGAACTTCTATCGGAATAGTGCCACTTTGGTGCAAATGCCTTTTTACCTTTGTAGGATACAATTAAGGCACAGTAATGCATTTTAAGAATGACTTTTGCTTTAATTCAAAGAAGCACTGGATCCAGCATCTTCAACCCTAACCTAACTACACTAGACACCGGCTTCCAAACTGACCCTGTTGCCTTGAGAACTAACACTGACTCCCTAAGAACTAACACTGACGTCTTCAGAACTAACACTGACACCCCCAGAACTACAACTGACACCCCAGAACTAAAACTGACACCCCAGAACTAACACTGACGTCTTACGAACTGACACTGACACCCCCAGACCTAACACTGACGCCTTCAGAACAAATACTGACGCCCCCAGAACTTACACTGACACCCCTAGAATTAACACCAATTCACTCACACATCTGACCTGAGAATTATTCCGAAGCCGACCGAAATAGTAGTAACGACCCCCGAGCAATATCGACATAAATGTTGCTACAAGCTAGTGAAATTCTGTTCTGTTAATATATTGGACCAGTCGACATTTTATTACTGTCACAAACTGACACACGGGCCTCATTGTATCTGTAGTGTAAATGCAGGTATTGCATCATCTTTTTGTAAATTTTTGAGTTATTGAGGTAAATGTCTGATTTTACGCATAAAATGCCTTTAATGTTTTTTCTCTATTTAATAACTTAAATTTTCATGTAAATGTTTTTAAATTCGGTTCAGTAATAAGAAAGTTTGTATTTTATAAACTTCAGTAATTCATGTTTTTATCCCCAAAACCACTATAACGGGCCTTTAATTGTCAATTTCAATCCGCGCCAAAGTAGTCAGATTTCCCGGCTATATCGTGATTCCCGTGGAAATACAAATAGCCAGAGTACACGCATTAGTCGTGAGTCCCATGAAATTTAGTATTTGGCGGGACATTACCCTACAAATAGACTGGTTATATATGCCTAGTGCACACCACGTTCGACATTAGACGAATCTACGTCAAATTTATTTTTCTTGGTAGAAATTTAAGCTCGATCGAGGTAAGAAGTTTATTTGTTAGATTTTTGTATGATTTTCGAATTACGATTTTTATTTAGTGAATTTTTGGTCATTCTACAGTATTTTGTAACGTTTACTTTTCGGCATGTGATTTTGGCTAGTTTCAGTATGTCAGGATAATTTATTAAATTTTTCAGACTTTTGTTAATTATTTCGAAAGAGGAGTCTAAAATGTTTCGTTTCTATAAGCTGTAAGATTTGTATTGAAATGTGTGTAACATGATAATTGTAAAGTACTCTTTTTCAAAAAAAAAAATACGTCAAACATTTCGTTGTTATGGAACGCCGATACTGCATTGCACTGTAATGTTAAATCTATGTGGCAAGTCTAATACCATGCATGTAATGTGTTATTGTAATATGAAATTATTGTGTGCCAGTCTATAGCACATCTAAACAGTGTCCGTTTTGTTGTATGGCATTTGATATTATATTCATGCTAGCTTTTGAATAACGTTTATTTCGCATTGCACTGTGCTAATGTGTAGTTGTAAATAATAGCTGCAGTTTATCATTTCCTATCTATAATTTTTCATCATAATTTTAACATATCTTTTCCATACTTTAGACTTTTAAGTAATTAATTTTAGTAAACATGGAAGTAATAAGTGACGTATTTTAATCACGTGATGTATGAACTTAGTTGCACATATATTTTGTATAAGTATCACGTATTATTTATGGGAGCCTACGGAGGTATGGTGTACCCAAAGGAGCAGTTTTATGCCCTGACTTATTTGTTTTGCTATGGTGCTTACCATCTGTGATATATTTTAGCTTCTTCCACCAGACGACTATTACCTGGTAATGCTGTCACGACCCGGAAGTACAATACCCGAAGATCATTTGTCTTCACTCGCCTGGATGTGATTTTCCCAGCGCAGAGATTTCGTCCCATGGTTGTGCCGTAAACCTCAAAGACGATGACTTTTGTGATCCACTGAAGTCAGCTCAGAGATCCAATCACCTATCATCATAGGGAGCCGAAACGGAGTCAACGTATTCACGGTTTAAAGGGAGTTTACTTGAAGATGTGTTGTATTTTATTTTGCTACTTAAAGTTCGAAATTAACTGAAACAACTGTGCCACGTCAAGTTACAACGGAACTGTCAGTGTTAGAACTTAATATATCTAGGGATACTGAGCTCAGATTTTCTTTCTTATAATCAGATTTTTTTTTCCATTTTCCAAGTATCATTTATTCATTGTATATAATCATTTTATGTAAATAAGTTTGTAAATATTGTAAAGGGTGTTGATTTTTTCTGATAGTTATTGTCACCGGTACGTCCATCCTGTCACAAATGGTATCAGAAGTGGGATTGGTCGACCGGACACAGTAGCTATTCGAACATTATCAACACTCATTAAACTGCAGCAATAATTTGTAAAGATTCCTCTTGTTTTGTCCAATTATTTTTACACATATAATAGTTTTATTCGTTTTTCAGAGTGACGACTTACCTCAAACAAGGCAAGACAGACCCATAGCTTCAGCTAACCAGCGGTGAGTGGTCACAGATTGATAGACAGTTGCATACGACACTTGGATTCTGGGGTAAGTTCGTTACTTTTATTTTTCTTTTGGGTTTAGTTTGTGTCACTCTATGATTAAGTCACCATATATCTGTGCTGGGGCTGACCGCCCTTGACAAGGAGAGTTATCCTACTCACTCTTACTTTTGCGTTGCCCTACTTCTCCCAGTGATCCTATTATGTATTAGTGTACTGTATACATACTAGATACAGTATTTTACTTTGTGTGTGTTAGCAAGCTTGTTTACTTGCATATACTTTTACCCACTCTTATGTTTAAGTGCTTCACAGTTGGCTTATACCTAGGGTTACCAAAACCCTAATCTTAGGATAAAGCACTTTGGTTTATTTTTGTTTTATTTTTTACACTAAAGTGTTAACACCAGTTACAGTTGATTATTTTTTGATAAGGCTAGGGTATTATTACAGCCTACTGTCACTGTACATTGTTGATTGTTGCCTATGCAACCCTAATTGACACATAGTACTGTTGCGCAACTTAGTGTATTATTATATTTTAGTGAGGACGTTTTGTGTAGTATATACGTAGAATATAGTGTTTTGTTTTGGCTTCAGTGGTAACTGTAGAGCCTAAGTGTAAACTAGTGTAGTCTAGTATTCCATCACGATTGTTTAACTAGTGCCTCAGGTTGTTATAGTTGCTGGTGTACTGTAGTGTTCTATAGTGTTAATAGTGTAATCATTTAAACATGACTAGTGTAGTAGAGTTAACGAAGGTAGGACAGAAGTTAGGTTATGAAGGAGAGGAGTTACGTAACTTTGCTAAGGAAGAGCAGGCTAGGGAACGGGAGGAAAGACATAGTAGATTAGAGGCAGAGAAAGATAGATTAGAGGCAGAGAAATTAAGAGTAGAGGCAGAGAAAGATAGGTTAGAAGCAGAGAGAGAAAGAGAGAAGGAAAGATTAGAAGCAGAAAGAGAAATAGAGAGAGAGAGAGATTATAAGCATATAGGGAAATATTAGAGTTAGAAGTTAAGTTGCAGAAGGAAAAGATAGAATGTGAACGACGTAGTAGCTTAGAAGCTGAAAAGGAAGAGTTAGAACGTAAGTTAGAACTAGATAAGTTAGAAATGGAAAAGGAGAAGTTAATGTTAGCTTGTAAATTAGAAACAGAGAAGGAGGAAGCAGAAAGTAGGAAATTAGAAACAGAGCATAAGTTTAAGAGAGACTTAGAAACGATAAGTAAGGAAATGGTTAAGGTTAAGATGTCTCACTTTGATGAGAAAATTGATTCCATGGATGCGTACTTGAATGTGTACGTAACGTACGCTGTTGCGCAGGATTGGGACAAAGAGATATGGTCACTCAACGTACCGTTCCTTCTGAAAGGTACGGCAAGAGGGGTTTTTGATGGGCTTCCGTTGGAAGATAGGAAAGCCTATCATAAACTGAAAGCCGCTTTGCTACGTCAGTTTGAACTCACTGACGATGGCTATAAGAAAAAGTTTAGAACTGAAAGGCCTCGTGATAATGATACTTTTTTGTGATGTTTTTAGCCAGAATAAGTAAATATTTAGATGGTTGGCTTAGATTGAGTAAGGTAGAAAAACTTACGAAGGATTGTTAGATTTTATACTTAGGGTCCAATTCTTAGATGTATGTAACAGAGAATTGTATCAGAATTTGAGTAGTAAGAAATTAGTTAAAGCTAGGGATGTAGCAGAAGATGCAGATTTGTTTGCAAAGACTCGTTGAGGTCCTAAGTATGTCGTGAATCGAACCAATAAGGACCGAAGCCATAAACCATATGTAATACCTCAGAGAAAGTATCCTAGTAGTCGAAATGTAGGCACTAGTAATAGAGGCAGTAGTAATGGTGCAAATAGAGGTAGAGGTAGAGGTAGAGGTTATCAACCCTTTGGTGTACTGAAGTGTCCTAATGTGGTCGTATTGGGCATAGCTCATATTCAAGTCAAATAGGTCAGAGAGTGGAAATAGTATCATAGAACTCAGTGATGTTGAGGAGTTAGGTATGCTTAGTGTAAGTACATGTCCTACAAAACCCGGTACTTGTAATGGTAGGGATGTAATCGTAATCGCTATGCGAGATACAGGTTGTACATGTGTGATAGTGAAACGGGACTTAGTAGAAGCAAGTCAGTTCGTAGAGAAAGCCCGTAGATGTAAGTACATAGATGGGAGTGAACATAGGCTAGATGTAGCTAGAATATGTATTTCAAGGGTACAGTAGAGGCGTTATTTCTAGATAATCCTACCAATGATGTAATAATTGGTAATGTAGAGGAAGCTGTAGAACCTCAGTTTAGTAGCTTAGCGTCAGCAGTAGAACCTAGGGCGCAAGCCAAAGTTAAGAAATAAGTAAACCTTAAAGTCCCGTCTCAGATTTAGATATATCTAGAGAGGAATTCTTAGAAAAGCAACAGAAAGATAGCACTTCTGTAGAAGGAAGGCTAAGGAAGGTACGATTAAGCAGTGTAGAGGTAAGTGTTCAGTTAGGTTTGAGATTAGGAATAAGTTGCTATATAGAGAGTATACCGCCCAGAATTTAGACAAAAGTAGACAGTTGGTTGTACCTAAACCTCAATAAATGTCTTAGAGAAACTGTGCTGAAAGTTGCACATGATTCGTTACTGTCGGGTCATTTAGGAATAAGGAAAACTAGTAATAGGGTATTAGGTAAATTTTACTGGCCAGGAGTAATGGCAGAGGTTAAGAGGTACTGTCAGTCATGTAGTTTTTGTCAACGTACTATAGCTAAGGGTAGAGTTAGCAAAGTTCCGTTAGGAAAAATGCCTTTGATCGATACTCCGTTTAAGAGAGTTTGCTGTCGACATTGTTGGTGCGATCGAACCTATGACTGATAGGAAAAAAACAGATATATTTTGACTATGGTAGATTATGCTACTAGATATCCGGAAGCCTTAGCACTACCTAGTATTGAAACTGAGAGGGTAGCAGAGGCATTAGTAGATATATATAGTAGGTTAGGAGTGCCAGAGGAAATGCTTACCGATTGTGGATCGCAGTTTACGTCAGATCTTGTGGCAGAAATTAGTAGGTTATTGTCATTAAGGCACCCTATGTGTAACGGTTTAGTACAGACGTTTAACGGTAGTTTGAAGCAAATGTTGAAGCGTATAGAGAGACCTAGAGATTGGGATAGGTATCTGAATGCTATGTTGTTTGCTTACCGTGAAGTTCCGCAATAAAGTTTAGGATTTTCTCCCTTTGAGTTACTTTACGGCAGAAAAATCCGTGGACCGATAATTGTGCTAAGAGAGTTATGGGCTGGTAAGACAGTGAAAAGACAGAGAATGATGGATTTGCAAGAAAAGTTGGAGGATACGTGTAAGATAGCTCAGCAACAGTTAGCGAAAAGTAGTGCTAGATACAAGAAGTATTACAATAGGAAGGCTAGAGATTTGAGGTTTAAGGCAGGTAGTAAGGTACATGCATTGTTACCTACGAAGCATAATAAGCTGCTGTTACAGGGTCCTTACGTAGTAGTAGAGGTAGTAAATAGACTAGATTACAGGATATATGTAGACGGAAAGTTGAAAACTTTTCACGCAAACATGCTGAAACAGTACTGTGAAAGGAAGGATGATAGTACGTCTATACCAGATAAGGGTATATTAAGTAAGGTTGGAGCAGCTATTGTAGAGGAGGATCAGAGAGATTATGACAGATTAGTTTCGAATGAAAGTAGTGATGATTTTTCGAGTAGAGTAGAAAAGGATATAGTTTTATGTCCTATAAAGCAGGGTACAGAAACGTACACAGATGTAGAGGTAAATCCAGACTTACCAGTAGAATATAGGCAGGAAGTAGTAGATTTTGTTAGAAAATTTCTCAGATGTACTGACAGATATTCCTATGAACACCAACTTAGTTGAACATGATATTCAGTTGTCAACTACAGATCCGATAAGAGTCAAGGGTTATCCTATTCCGTTTCATTCGCAGCCAGTAGTGAAATAGGAAGTAGATAAAATGTTGGAGGTGAGAGTAACCGAACCATCAAATGCTCCATTTTCCTCCCATATTGTCCTCATTAGGAAAAAAGATAACAGTATTAGGTTCTGTATAGATTTTTGCCAGGTCAACAAACTGACGGTTTTCGATGTTGAACCTATGCCAAACATGGAGGAGATGTTTTCAAAACTATCTGAGTATAGACATTTTTCTAAACTAGACTTGAGCAAAGGTTACTGGCAGGTTCCTTTGTCTGAAAAGGGAAAACCCACGACTACTTTTGAAACCCTGAAAGGGTTGTTTCAATTCCGTAAGATGCCCTTTTGATTAGTTAACGTTTTGCAGACTGATGCGGAAGGTTTTGAAGGACCTTGGGCACTCAGATAGCTTTATTGATGATATCCTGGTGTATACAATTACATGGCCAGAACAAGTAATAGCTCTTACTGAGTTGTTAACCAGACTAAGAGTGGCTAATTTAACAGCAAAACCGACTAAGTGTTTTATAGGTTTTCAGAAGTTAGAATGTTTAGGGCATATTATAGGAGATGTCCGGACTCTTGAACCAGTTCCAAATAAGATACAGGCCATACAGAATGCCGAGAGACCGAAAACCAAGAAGGCAATACGTTCATTCTTAGGTGTAGTCGGATTTGACAGAAAGTTTATCTCTAATTTTGCCGCCATTGCAGTTCCACTCACAGATTTGACGTAAAAGGATGCAGCCAAATCTTGTAGAGTTGGGTGAAAGTCAAGAAAATGCTTTCCAGACTTTGAAGGCTAGCTTAATGGGTCCACCTATTTTGAAGTTGCCAGATTTAGAAAAGACTTTTATATTGAGAGTAGATGCTTCAGATTTAGGTTTAGGCTCAGTACTGCTTCAGGAAAGTGATGGAGAGAAATTACCTGTAGCGTATTGCTACCTAGGGAGCAAAATTACTCAGTGATAGAGAAAGACTGTTTAGCGATAGTATGGGCAGTAGCTAAGTTTAACCGGTACGTGTTCGGTAGAGACTTTGTATTAAAGAGAGAAGGACGTGTGTCACAAATTGACATACGACTCATCGTATAGTCTTACGGTAGTGTATTAAATGTGTCATATTGCATCATCTTTTTTTTGTAAATTTTGATTAATGAAGGTAATTTCCCTAATTCATTACGCCCAATACAATGCTCTAATTTGTTTAATTTCTGTATTCGCATACATGCCCAATCTGTATTAAACTATTTCCATGTAAATTTTATTAAAATAGGTTCAGTAATCAGAAAGTTTGTATTCTATAAACTTCAGTAATTCATGTTTTTATCCCCAAAACCAATTTAACGGGCCTTTAATTGTCAATTGTAATCGCGCCAAAGTAGTCAGATTTCCCGGCTATATCGTGATTCCCGTGGAAATACAAATAGTCAGAGTACATGCATTAGTCGTGAGTCCCATGAAATTTAGTATTTGGCGGGACATAATCCTACAAAAAAACTGGTCTAGATATGCCTAGCGCACACAACATTCGACATTAGACGAATCTACGTCAAAATTATTTTTCTTGGTAGAAATTTATGCTCGATCGAGGATAATTTATTAAATCTTTCAGACTTTTGTAAATTATTTCGAAAGAGGAGTCTAAAATGTTTCGTTTCTATAAGCTATAAGATTTGTACCGAAATTTGTGTAACATGATAATTGTAAAGTACTCTTTTTCAAAAAAAAAATATGTCAAATATTTCGTTGTTATGGAACGCCGATACTGCATTGCATTGTAATGTTAAATATATTTGGCAAGTCTAGTACCATGTATGTAATATGTTATTGTAATTTGAAATTATTGTGTGCCAGTCTATAGCACATCTAAACAGTGTCCGTTTTGTTGTATGGTATTTGATATTATATTCATGCTAGCTTTTGAATAACGTTTATTTCGCATTGCATTGTGCTAATTTGTATTTGTAAGTAATAGCTGCAGTTTATCATTTCCGTATCTATAATTTTTCATCTTAAACTTTTCATATCTTTGCCATACTTTAACTTTAGACTTTTAAGGATGTACAAGCGTTTTTTTCAGGATATCCGCCATTTTGAAAAATGTTTCTCCGAATATTGATTTCAAACAAAAGTTTTGCCAAAAACTAATGATAGATAATTAAAATATGGCTAATAGTGCACCATTTAACCAAATAGATTCTACTTTTTGCGAAAAAGATTTTTTTACCCTTATTTTTGGCTTGTATTTGCCTAAAATTGACGTAAGATTTACAATGGGGTAGGGGTAGGTAATGTCAAATATCTATTAAAGTAGATCAGGTTTGGTTTTGAAATTTTCCTGACTGATACATATAATAATAAGCTATGTATAAAATAAAGTTGTCAAGATAGCACATTACATTGTCTAGAAAACATATATCAAAACAAAAAGAACAAAAAATATCAAAATTCACCAATTTTTAACAGTTTTTTCTTAATAAATCTCTTAGATGCACGGTGACCCCAACTTTTTTTCTTTCCATTTTGAAGCATTTTTGTGGGTCATTAAAGCTGCAAAATATTTTGAAAATCTTATCGTCAGACTTTTTTTTGTAGATCTAAATACGTTTTTTCCATTGACAATAAAGTGGGTGGGGTAATTTTGTCAATATGTAAAAATGAAAGAGAATTGTTAGTGACATTTATGCTTATATAATACTGGCATCACCTTGTATTCATATTAACCTGTAACACCTGCAATCCCTATAACATTAAGTGGGATATTATATATTTTATAAAGTACCACCATTTTTCTAATTTTACAAAATTTCAGAAATGCTTAAGCAGTGGGTGAAGAAAATGCCTTATAAAATTAAAACGAGTTCGGTGACCTATGTTTTTTCTTCTCTTGTTTGTCTTGGAAACAAATGTTCTTCACGCTTACTGAGTATGAAAAAATTCTTAACGTTAGAAAAAATTCGCTCCTACATCCTTAAGTAATTAATTTTAGTAATAATGGAGTAATAAGTGACGTATTTTAAGCACGTGATGTATGAACTTAGTAGCACATATATTTTGTATAAGTAGCACGTATTATTTATGGGTGCCTACGGAGATACCCAAAGGAGCAGTTTTATGCCCTGACTTATTTATTTTGCTATGGTGCTTGCCATCTGTGATATATTTTAGCTTCTTCCACCAGACGACTTTTACCTGGTGATGCTGTCTCGACTCGGAAGTACAATACTCGAAGTTCATTTGTCTTCACTCGCTTGGATGTGATTTTCCCAGCGCAGAGCTTTCGTCCCATGGTTGTGCCGTAAACCGCAATGACGATGACTTTTGTGATCTACTGAAGTCAGCTCAGGGATCCAATCACCTACCATCATAGGCAGCCAAAACGGAGTCAACGTATTCACGTTTTAAAGGGACTTTACTTGAAGATTTGTTGTATTTTTTGTGTTACTTAAAGTTCAAAATTAACTGAAACAACTGTGCCATGTCAAGTTACAACGGAACTGTCAGTGTTAGAACTTGATATCTAGAGATACTGAGCTCAGGATTCCTTTTTTTCTTTCTTATAATCAGATTTTTTTCCAAGTATCATTTATTCATTGTATATAATCATTTCATGTAAATAAATTTGTAAATATTGTAAAGGGTGTTGATTTTTTCTGATAGTTTTATTGTCCCCGGTACGTCCATCCTGTCACAATAACTACATTGTATTATTATGATTTCTTTTTTTTTTTCTTTTTCCTTTTGCATTAGAGTAACAGAAATCACATTAAATGTTTGCTAGGCATTAAAAGATATAGGCTAAAGGAACATGACTCTATGGCGTAGCATAATAGGTCTGTGCCTACAGATAAATTCAGAAACTGAAAAACCAAACACACTAAAAGGCAATATTAAGAGACCTTGAAAAGAGTAAACCATGCATGTAGAGCAAGCCTAAATGTGTCATAAATCTCAGACATTCCTAAACCCACAGGGACCTAGGCAGTTCCTTACACCCCTCCGCTATGACTGAAAAGGGCCAGCTACGCCATATATGTAAAACACAACATGTACGCAATATATAACCCTCCCTGTTATACCGGGTCAGTGTTGTACCTGTGTACTGCATGTGTCAATACAGTATAGTAATAGATGTATAGAAAACAAACAATAGGCTATGACCAATGCATCAGTTATCATGTGCACTCGAGTGGAAAGAACTGAAGTACAGTTTTGGTCAAAAGTTGTGTTACACTTTTACTTTTTGATTTTCAGTTACTTTAAAGATGTTAATAAAATTGTTAATTTGTATAGTAAAAGAATATGTTTTGTTCTAAAACACTTTTTTATAGACATACCTTAATTGCATATGCTTATTACACTAAAATACTCGTTTTACATTTAAAACAAAATATTACCCTGAGTCACAAACTGCTCGAATTTCAAGACAACGAATATGAGATAAAAAGAAATGTGACAGTTTGATAGGTATATAACTAATTTATGCGTATTTGAAACCATTATATAAAAATATCAGCTATTGAAGTCATGAAACGGCATTGAAATTTTGACAAAATCCCTAGCATAATGTCCGCTGTCTGTTTTGAAATGGTATTAATGTAAACATTCGCTTTCTTTTGAAGGATTCTGGAACATTTTGGTCCCTAAAACGGCCCAAAACATAGAAAAGGTAGTACCCTGAAAGAAGGACAAAAACCACTTGCTTGTCGCATTTTGTTTAAAATAGAAAAGGATTTTTACACACAAAAAAGCGTTATTTGCGAAAATCAATGTTAAATGTATCAAACTTCGTAACAGGCTAGAGCTTTCTCAAGCGATTCTCGGCGGCTAGATTTCAAAAGGACTTTTGGGATGTAAGCGGGAACCATTTAAATTTAAAGTCCAAATTATACAGAATTCTAATTCTTAAGATTTTGTATCAAACAGATTTGTTCTATGTAAAATTCTGAGACCAGTTTCACGAAAGTTAGTAAGCTCCTTCTTAAGGTATCTCCCAAGCCACGTTTATTTCAAAGACTATGGCTTAAATCTTTCTAAAAATGAGTCGTTAATCAAATTTGATGATATATTCTAGTTAAAGAGAATTCCTATAGTTTTTTTCCTTTCATATAATTTTTTTTAATTCACATATATGATAGGAAAATTTGTGCTGAAAACAATGAACAAATAAAAACAATAGGTCACCAGGCTTGTTTTTGTGAAAAATTGTTTTGAACACACCCACTGTTTCTGAAACTGCCAGCGATTTTTCAACATTTTCATAATTTTCTGCTTTTTTTATAAATACCAACCAAAATATACATCCAGGAAGCACAATACGGTTTTTTCTTTTTACAGATTTATTATATACTTATTTGATATCATAGTCATATTTGTAATACTATATCCTTACAATAATGGGTACAAATGAAAAAAAAATTGTTTCATACTTACTTTTGTGAACTTTTTTCAATGAAAAATACCCATAGTGAAGAATATTTTTTTTTAATTTTGAAAAAACTCTTTCATAGAATTTTTTCTTTTTCTTCTTGTGTATAGATAATTGTATTGTGAGCATAAAAATGGCTAAAAATGTATGGGTCACCAGGCTAAATTTTATGTTAAGACCGCTAGAATACAACACCTGTTCGGACGGAAATGGCGCGAACCTGGCAAATTGATTACATGTATGTCTGCTAAAAGTTAAAAAAAAGTTTTAAAAATTCTTAATTCTTTCTATAATTGAATACTAAATAATCTGAAAGGTGATATTGTCTTATCAGTACTAAGTCAATTATCTTACATTATATAAACAACACTGTCTTTGTACTAAAATGCGATGTGAAAACACAACCACAAAAATAGCAAGATACCTGTCAGGCATGATACTTGTCAATACAACATAAACCAGTATCAACATTTGATTACTGATATAACTTATCAAAAATGTTATTTCATTCAAAATTCCTCATATTTAAGATTGTCTGTAACATGTTTCAACAAATGTTGACTTCAGTTCAGTTTTCCATAAAAAGTGTCGGCTGCGCAGAAAGATGCGCATAAAAAACTATAGGAATTCCCTTTAAATGATAGTAATAAAACAACACACACCTTCATAGTTGATCTCAGTAGGTTTCATAAAACAAGCCTAAGGCCAATGAATATTTTAATATCTTTTGTGAAAGTTGCAAAATATGTTACTCAGAAGTGGAATGGAGAATAGAAGCATATGCGTCTCCATTCCTTTCATTTTGGTCCCAAAATCTTTATTCAAAAGTTACAGGCAATACATTATGACTAAAACACAAGACACTGCCAGGAAAAAACATTGAATTATGTCACAGTATTTTCAAAATTCACGATGAATACAATAAAACATGCAAACGTGTTTAACAAATGTCAGGATTTGAAGGGGATAGAACCACGACACCTACCTCTACCCTTAACCAAAAGTCTTCAAGTGTAATGTGATATGAAAAAAACACAAGTGAATTATAAATTAAAGTCTTTATATAAAAACACCCCAGTTATAAAACTGGTTACTTTCTTTTGCTGTTCAGTATATCAATAATAATAATAATTATAATATTGTACAAAACCCATGTCTTCTTTGCTCATTAAAATTTTGTATTTACCGTCTTTTTCCAAAAACCAAAAAAAAAAAAAAAAAAAAAAAAAATAATTTGGCGCTTTTTCGCCGAATATCTACATAGTTATCTCACATTTGAGAGCAACAAGCTGGAAGCTAGAATTATAAATACAAATATATGACATTTATACTGTGCAAATATTATGGAATATTCTATGGTAATTTACAGTTACATAACACACGTTAAAACATACACATTCAAAATATAAACAGGATTCTAGAACTTATATTAAGACACAAACTGTTTATATCAGTACATATATTTTGTATTTAACAAGAGCTCAATCATTGTTCGTGAAACTGACTAAATAAATGTGTTTTAAGATTTAATCTAAAAATGGTTTCAAACTGAATGTCTTTCAGATAGATAGGTATATCGTTCCGCCATTTAGGACTTTGATGGAAAATCCGTTTCAAGAGTGTGTTATGAATACCAAATTCATTCTAAAGAATTTTGAATCAGTATCGGGATATTGATGGTATTGAACGCTACACTCAAGTCTATCATGGCCACGATTTGTTACTTGCTTTTTATCTATGGTTTCCAAAGGATCATCATACATTTTGACCATTGACGTTTCAACCCCGCGTCTAATGGCATAGTTAAGTACAATGCGCAGTACAAACTGACATACGGGTCTCAATGTATCTGTAGTTTAAATACAGGCATTTCATCATCTTTTTGTAATTTTTTAAATTATTGAGGTAAATGTCAGATTTTACGCATCTCATGTTTTTCTGTATTTCATAACTTAAATGTCCATGTAAATTTTATTAACTTCGGTTCAGTAATAAGAAAGTTGATATTTTCTAAACTTCAGTAATTTTTATTTTTATCCCTAAAACCACTATAACCACGTTAACGGGCCTTAAATTTTCCAATTCATATCCGCGCCAAAGTAGTCATATTTCCCGGTTATATCATGATTCCCGTGGAAATGCAAATAATCTGAGTTCACGCATATGCCGTGAGTTCCGTGAAATCCAAATTTGGCGGGACATAACCCTACAAATAGACTGGACTAGATATATTTAGGGCACATCACTTTCGACATTAGATGAAATTATGTCACATTGATTTTTCTAAGTAGAAATTTTGCTCGATCGAGGTAAGAAATTTATCTGATTTGTGTATAATTTTTGAATTACGATTTTTTGTTAAGTAATTTTTTGTTCATTCTACAGAATTTTGTAACACATTTACCTTTTTGGTATGAGATAAGCAAGTTTCGGTATGTCAGGCTAATTTATTAAAATTTTCAGACTTTTGTAAATTATTTCAAAAGAGGAATCTAAAATGTTTCCTTTGTATAAATTGTAAGATTTGTACTAAAATTTGTGTAACATGATAATTGTAAAGTACTCTTTGTCATGAACATATATCAAACATTTCGTTGTTAATAATGAAACGCCGATTCTGCATTGCATTGTAATGTATAAATTAATATGGCAAGTCTAGTACCGTACATGTAATTTGTTATTGTAATTTGAAGTTAATGTGTACCAGTCTATAGCACATCTATACATTGTTCTTTTTGTTGTTTAGTAGTTGTTATTACATTCATACCTGCTATTGTATAACATTTAATTTGCATTGCATTGTGTTAATTTGTGGTTGTAAATAATAGCTGCAGTTCATTTCATATCATTTCCTTAGCTATAATTTTTCATCATAAACTTTTCATATCTTTCCATACTTAACTTTAGACGTGTAAGTAATTAATTTTAGAAATAATGGAAGTAATAAGGGACGTATTTAAGTCATGTGACGTATGAACTTAGTAGCACATATTATTTATGGGAGCCTACGGAGGTATGGTGTAACAAAAGGCGCAGTGTTATGCCCAGACTTGGTTTTTGCTATGGTACTTACCATATGTTATATATTTTAGCTTCTTCCACCAGACGACTTTTACCTGGTGATGAGGTCACAACCCAATAGTACAATATCCGCGATTAACTTGTCTTCACTCGCTTGGATGTGATTTTCCCAGCGCAGACCTTTCGTCCCCTGGTTGTGCCGTAACCGCAAACACGATGAATTTTGCCATCAACTGAGACAGCTCTGGGATGCAAACTCCTACCATCATAGGGAACCAAAACGGAGTCAACGTTTTCACGGTTTAGTGGGGCTTTAATTGAAGATATGTTATTTATTTGTGGTGCTATTTTAAGTTCGAAGTTAACGAAAACACCTGTGTCATGTCATGTTGGAAAGGAGCTGTTAGTTTTAGGACTTTATATCTGTTAGAAAGAGATACTGATCTCAGATTTTTTTTTCGGTTCGTTCTTTCTTACAATATATTTTCCCTTTTATTTATTCATTGTAAATAATCATTTTCTGTAAATAAATTTAAGTATTGTAATGAATGTTGATTTGTTTTTGTAGGTATCGGTACGCCCACCCTATCACACAAATGCAACAAATATTCAAGACGTCAGTATATAACAGAATTATATTGATTTTTTTTTCACACGTGTAACAGTTATGCGAAGCTGTCGGCGTTACTTTACTCAATATTCATCATAAATACCAACCACTGACACAAACCACTGACACTGACCATTGATACTGATCACTGACAGTCACCACTTACACCAACCGCTAACGCTAAATGTCACAAACTGACATACGGGCCTCAACGTATCTGTAGTATAAATATACCTCTCATGGTTTTCTGTATTTCATAACTTAAGATTCCATGTAAATTTCATTAAATTCGGTTCAGTGATAAAGAAGTTAATATTCTTTAAACTTCAGTAATTTATTTTTTGCATCCAAAACTACTATAACGGGCCCGAAATTGTCCGTTTACCTTTCGCGCCATAATAGTCCGAGCTCACGACAATGTCGTGATTCCCGTGCAAAATCCAGTATTTTGCGGGACATAACAATAAAAAGTGATATGCTTAGCGCATGTCACATAACAGTCTGATAACACTATGTTTATATTTCTGCAAGCTATTAGCTAGTTTCGATCTGTCAGGCTAAAATTTAAGAGTTTTCTTACTTTTGTAAACTACTTATTTCGAAAGAGGAATCTAAAATGTTTCATTTGTATGAGTTGTAAAATTTATATTGAAAATTGTGTAACGTGATAATTAGCAAGTAATTTCTGTCATAAATCGTAGTTGTCTATCTTTTCGTCGTAAATTATGGGACGCCGGTACTTCATTGTTTTGTATTGTACAAATGTATGATTTGCCAAGTAGAGTACCGTATATTTTAGTCTTAGTTGAAATTTAAAATTAGTGTGTGCCAGTATATTTTATATCTATAAATGTCCGTTTTGTTGTATGGTAGCCGATAACACAGAATTATCGTTCATACCAGCTATTGTGTTACGTTTAATTTGCATTGATTTTTTGTTTATTTGAGGTTGTAAATAATAGCTGCAGTTAACATTTTCTTATCTATAATTTTTCATAATAATCTTTTCATATCTTTATCATATTTAACTTTAGTCTAGTAAGTAAGTAATTTGAAAATGATGGAATTGCATTCACGTGACGTATGAACTTAAGAGCTGTTTTGTGTTTTTATTTACAATACCATAATTTTTGATAAACAAGTTCAAAGTGAAATCGAAACATCTATATTACCGTCACAATGACATTATATGAAGAATCTGAGAATTGAACATCTTTTATAAACCATCAGATATTGAGCTCAGTTTTTTTCTCTTTTCTTCTATTTAGTTGCCTATTTTTTCTTCGTTGAAAATATTCAGTTTTCTTCTCTGTAAATAAACTTGTAGATATTGTAATGAATGGTAAATTGTTCGTATAGTTTCTGTCACCGGTCTGACCATCCTGTCGCACTGACTACTGATACTGGAAACTGATACTGGTTAGTGATAATGACCAGTAATGCTGATCATAGATGCTGATCATTTACTTAAAGAAATTACAACTAACCTTTATCCTATGCACCGTTTTCTGAGAAAGGGAATGCTTTTGTAAAAATAAAATGCAATGTCTGCATTAATGTTAGATTAAGAAAAAATATTTGATAAACGTCAATGCCAAGGGACAAAATATATGTCAGATTACGGGAATGAAAGCTTATTTGCAGTCGTTATAAAATACTTCCATTGGTTACAGACATGCATATAACATTTTAGGGTCTGTTTATTTTTAGAATTTAAATTTATTCAATGTATTCATTTTAAAAGAGCTTGCTCCAAGTAAGAGGTATTCAATAATAGAAATCTTCATATTACCAAATAGTTATTAAAACAGGGTTACCGATAGCGTAAACTACGTGAGGCTTCAGTTAATTTGAATCCTGTTTTCCGAACTTTTATAGAAATGTATTGTAAACTTAAAAATATTTCTAATTTTTTGTCTTACATACACCATATACTATGAGGATGTGATAAAAAAATCGGAAAAACTAAACATAATTATTATTCTAATCAAACATTTGTAAACTGTGAAAATAAGGTTATCAAAAGAGGATACAACGCAAAAATTGTAAAGCACAATGCATGTTTGGTGATTGATCACTCTCTCTAGGGGTTAGGGTTAGATCTACAATTAGTCACCGCGCTTGATTTTTTTATTATGCGATGAATAAAGTATAAGACTCCGTGTTGCTTTTCTGCTAAATCCTTAAAGAAATGGAGTGATGTTTTGTCCTGCATCTTGTTTAGTCGTGGTATTTAAAGATATGCTCTTGATGCTTTGACTTCAGACATGTTGTTGAATACATTATGTAAAAATATTTAAGATTGACCCATATGTTTTACTTTATATCATCTGGTATTGTGTCACTAATATTAGAACCTTTCATCAGCGGGGAGATACTTATTTACAGTTTGTTTAACTTGTAAAAAAAATTGTAAGTTCGAGTCTAGAATGCCCTAAATGCGTGCAATCGTAACCCAACTTCTTACTTCCCACACACGTACAGTTTACGTTCTACAGTTTATTGACCTTTCCAAGCCATGTATATATTTCAAACTTGCTTTTATCCGTTCTGTATTCTATGTTGTGTGCATTGTCTTGTTTCCTGTTGGTGCTACCCATTCCCCCTTACATTGTGCCCATTCATCAACTTCCCCTTTCCTATTACAATAAGTATATTATGTGCCCATCATCCGTATTTTTTTCTCCAAACGGCGGTCCCTGGATGGTGTCACCACTGTGTTTTTCTTGCTTGTGTGTGCGTGCGTGTGCGTGTTTTCTCTTGTGCACGTCCACGTTTGCACTACTGTGGTTTGTGGTGAAGGTGACAGAATTTGTAGAGCTTGGATTTCCTTGATGTATATTCATCTGTCTCTTTATTTAATCCTTATCAGTTTTTGTATTTTGTAAATAATTAAAATGTACTTGCTGTTGGATTTTTAAAGCAATTCGTTTGCTTTATCTTTTGGCTACAATTCCGTTTTGCTGCAGGCCTTGTATGCGTTGCTTAACTCTTTGACTGTGCTTAAGGTTCTCTGTACTTCCAGGAAATCTACTCTCACCTTTTTGTGTCAAATTGATGTATGAATAACAGGTCGCTCAACAGGACAAATAAATGTAAATGCGTGGCTCTGGGGCTGTGTGCTTCCGAGAAATCTACCCTTACCTATTATCTTTTGTAGTTTAATAATATATCCAGTGACTCACAGAATTTTTTCTCTGGTTACTGCTTATCTTGATTTCGCAGAAAAAAGTATTATGTTTTAACTTATTACATCGCTATTAATCCTTCTTCTTTCTTCTTTTATGATAATGGCTTCTATCAGTACTAATACATGCCATGCGTGGGGGGGTTAAAAAAGTGAAATACTATCAGGTTTCTCAAGATACTCAGTCCACCTAGTACTCCCTGACAGTTGGTGATAATAAAGGTGCAAAAACCTCACACCATATAACCCTAAGTGTAAGCCATATACAGCTGTTGTGCAAAGAGAAAAATTAGTAGGGTTAGAAACAGGATGAAAAAAGTATATATAGTAATTATGGTTGGAACGTCGATGCAGCCAGTGCTGATTTGAATCCGAAGATTGTTTAAACACTGACTACATGTGATGGTAAGACGTTCCACTCTACCACAGTTCTGGAGAAGAATGTGTACTTGTAGTAGTCAACTGTTGTTGAAGGTATTTGCAGAGTTAAGTGATGGTAACGTCTAGATTGTCTAGTAATTGGAGCGAGACATTGTAATCAACATGATTATGAACCATTTTATTAAATAAAACCAACCTACTAGTCTTCCTTCTGGATTGGGGGGAATTCCAACTAAAACTGGTTAGGATATATGGGACCATACCCGGGGTCTTGCTATAATTATTTACTACAAATCTCACAACTTGCCTCTTATTCTGTTATTAGTGTCTTTTTCCAGATTTGGTTAGATAATAGATTCTAGCCTAGTGGTACAGTGCTCGATGCGAGAGGTCGTGGGTTCGATTCCTGGTCGTTTCGTAATAAAGACGTAGAAATGGTACTAGTAGCTTCCTCGCTTGGCGCACAGCATAGTGAGAACAGTGTTAGGACTGGTCAGCTCGGTGTCAGTTTTAAAATTTTCTACCAGGTTTTGTTTTGATATTAATCTATGAGGATTTTTTTGTGTCTAACACATAATTTACTAATTTAAGTACGCAATATCATTTTATGATATTTAAATCAACTGAATTCAATTTACCCGAACGCAGTCTCAAAACTGAGCAATCAGTTTATACTTTCATATTAAAAGTTCAAAAATTGAACCGACAGTCAATTTGTTTTGAACAATTGTCAAGTTCCGATACAAATTCTTAAAGTATGTGAACACAAAAAGTATAATTCAGAGAGTAACACTTGATATTTAGGGTTAGGGTTAGAGTTAGGTATCCTAATATCCTAGGTAACCCTAACCTAATTCAGGAATCTAGTTTATATACTTTATTTTGTTCATTTACATGCATACCTAATATCAAACAGATTGTTCGTGAAATGAAGTCCATACTCTATCAACAGTATCACCAAGAAGTTAAGAATATGTGACAAGGATGGACGTACCGGCGACAATAACTATCAGAACAAATCAACACCCTTTACAATATTTACAAATTTATTTACATAAAATGATTATCAACAATGAATAAATGATAAATAGAAAAAAAAAAACTGATTATAAGAAAGAAAAAAAACAATCAGAATTCAGTATCTCTAGATACAAAGTTCACTGACAATTCCGTTGTAACGTGACGTGGCACAGTTGTTTCAGTTAATTTTGAAGTTTAAGTAGCACAAAAATGTAACATATCTTCAAATAAAGTCCCTTTAAACCGTGAATACGTTGACTCCGTTTTGGCTCCCTATGATGATAGGTGATTGCATCCCTGAGCTGACTTCAGGGGATAACAAAAATCATCGTCTTTGCGGTTTACGGCAGAACCATGTGACGAAAGCTCTGCTCTGTGAAAATCACATCCAGGCGAATGAAGACAAGTGAACCTCGGGTATTGTACTTCCGGGTTGTGACATCATCATCACCAGGTAAAATTGTCTGGCGGATGAAGCTCGATCGAGCAAAATTTCTAGGAAGAAAAATCAATTAGACATAGATTCGTCTAATGTCGAACTGTGGTGTGCGCTAGGCATATCTAGTCTAGTCTATTTGTAAGGTAATGTCCCGCCAAATACTAAATTTCATGGGACTCACGGCTTATGCGTGAGCTCCGACTATTTGCTTTTCCACGGGAATCATGATATAGCCGGGAAGTCTGAATACTTTGGCGAGAATTGAAATTGACACTTTGAGGCCCGTTATAGTTGTTTTAGGGATAAAAACATGAATTACTGAATCTTTTAAAATATCAACTTTCTTATTACTGAACCGAATTTAAAAAAGTTTATATGGAAATTTAAGTTATGAAATACAGAAAAACATGAGAGGTATTTTATACGTAAAATCAGACATTTACCTCAATAACTAAAAAATTTACAAAAAGATGAAGCAATACCTGCATTTACACTACAGATACAATAAGGCCCGTATGTCAGTTTGTGACAGAATACAATGTATGAACATTTCGTATTAGAATTATAACATATACTGAACAAAATAAGTAACTTCGGCTGTGATTAAGTGCAGATATAAAAGGCTTAAATTATTTATATATATATACATGTATATATATTGCAACAGTATTTCAAGATGAATTTGTATGGAAAGTTTTATTGCTCTACGTATCATATTTTAATTTACGGTAAATGTTTGTTATAACTATAATTTTAAGGGCTTACTCTTATATTTGGCATATACTAATTATTTTGCAATTGTAAAAAATGGCAAATTGATATAGCCACTTTTTCGTTTATATACAGTTACAATCTGGAATATATCAAAGTACTCCAGTATACCAACCATTTTTGTCGTAACTCCAACAGTTGCGAGGCTTGAACAAATGGCAGATCTTACAAGGCTTTCAAACACTCTCCGCTTGGTACCAAACTTACACTGGATTATAATTGAAGACTCCAAAATAAATACACCGCTTGTCACGAACTTTCTAGCCTCTTGTAAAATTCCTTACACTCATTTAAACAGTTTAACACCACAGTCAAGACGTCAAATTGAAGCTGGGCATCGTGGAGTAATGCAAAGAAATGCTGGTCTAGAATGGATCAGAGAACAAGATTTTAAGTTTGGCGTTGTATACTTCGCTGATGATGACAATACATATGATATACGAGTGTTTGAAGAGGTATAACACCTTTTTTCAAAAGCAAATTTTAAATTTGTTATTGGAGACTCACATATGTAAACGTCAGATGCCTGAAAAGAAAATGTCATTCAAATTCATTAATGCACTATCAACATGATCGGCTATATTTGCATCCCTGCCATAAAAATATGAAATCACTATGATCTGCTTTAAAATCAATACGTGTTTGGTTTTACTTGTTAGGGATTACAGTAGATGCATATTGTGAATACCAGAATAGTGATGAGACTAAGATAGACATTTTATCAATTTGTTTTCATTAATCAGATAAAGATGTTTACAATTTCAACCTTTATCTTTTTGTTAATCTTTTGAGTAGCAGCGCTGTGTTGTGCCGTGTAGCGGCTGTAAAAGGTCTACCTAGTCAGGTCAGGGCTGTTATATTTCGATCTCTTCAGATCGGTCAGAATGTATGCTGTGCGGGTCGTACTGTTATTTTTTCAACTTGAACATTACAGCTTGTGTGATCACAATACTCCCACGTTTACAGCTTTTGGTAATTGTTTAATAACCCTGTTTGTTTGTTTATTTGTTTTGGGTTTAACGCCATTTTCCAACAGTATTTCAGACATGTAACGGCGGGCAGTTAACCTAACCAGTGTTCCTGAATTCTGTACCAGTACAAACATGTTCTCCGCAAGTAACTGCCAACTTCCCCACATGAATCAGAGGTGAAGGACTAATGATTTCAGACACAATGTCATTTATCAATTAGTCACGGAGAGCTTGCGCCCCGCCCGAGGATCGAACAAGCGGCCCCGCGATCCGTATACCAACGCTCTTACCTACTGAGCTAAGCGGCCGTGGATGGTGCCTTGTTTTTAATTTTGTCTTTGGACATTTTTTATTATGATATGCAAGCTTCATAGCCTCAAACTGCTTTCAAAATTTCATTTTTGTTTAGTTTGCCTATTGTTTTCCCGTTTATGAAAACCCCATTGTATTAACTGAGGACCGTACGCCATGCCGCATTTCATCAAAATACACAAGGATCCATAGACACCGTCTTATGGACACATCTTCGGATGTCTCTTAATTGTTTTCAGTACTTGTAACATGTGCAGATGTTACATACTGCTCAACCCAGGGATAGAACGTTAGATTGATAGCTTGCATTTGCATTACCGTCCTTGAACAGGCTCAATCAAACCGAGCCTGCAACATTTTCAACCTGTGGAGTTTGCACTTTTATATTTTACTTTCAAAATGTTTGTTTCTTCTTAATTGCAAAGTTGTATAACAAATTATGCTATTAAGTACTATTTATTAATTTCTTCTTTGTTGCAAAGTTGTATTACTAGTATGCTAACTTTTACATACTTTCATGTAAGGAAGCCATCCAACTGGCTAACGGAAGGTCGATGGTTCCCCTCCGTGCATCATTTCATCACGAGCGGGCACCTGGGGTCTTTCTGACCTGTAAGTGTGTCGGTGCGGCGTTAAAGTCAACAAAATAAATAGATTACATACTTTCATCCTTACGTGCATATATTTTTTCTACAGATGCGGTACACAAAACGTGTGAGCATATGGCCTGTAGGGTTGGTCGGTGGTCTCATGTATGAAACCCCTTTTGTCAAAGATGGAAAGGTATTTCATATTTTGATTCGATATTAAACCTATAAATAAGTAAAGTGTCTTACTTGATACCTTTACCCTTGTCCTTTTGCAGAAATGTATCAAAGAAAAATACTTTCCTTGCAACTGGCTCAGGGTAGTAGGAATTACTTGAGGTGAGATTAAAAAGAGAAACTTTTTATTCATGTTTTGAGTGCTATGCCCTCAAATACCTATAAATTATTACAGGCTGGTTAAAACTCTATGTTGAAATAGGTACTTGTATAGACTTTTATAACAACATTTTGAATTTGTTTTCTGCACCTGCTATATTTTTGTACCAAAGGTAACTGGATTTTGGGCATTCCCCAAAGGGAGAACTTTTGCAACTGATATGGCGGGTTTTGCTGTCAGTGTAAAATTGCTAAATGACAGACCGTCCGTAAAATTCCGCATGAGTACTAATTCTGGATTTCTTGAGGACGACTTACTGAAACAGCTAGGAATATCTTTAAATGATCTGGAACCGAAAGCTGATGATTGTAGCAAGGTTAGTGGTTTTCACAATGTTTTGTTCCGTTACATTGCCTTAGGTCTTCTCTTACAAATGATGTTTATCTATTATATTTTAACAAATATAATCAAGTATCGTTCAGTAGTACAGATGAGGTAACTTCGCATGTAAATTGAACATCACATTACTTATTCTAATTTTTAGGTTCTGGTTTGGCACACTAAGACGCAAGAAACATATCTGGTTTATGAAGACGCCATGCCGCTTCAACTTAGACACAAGTTAAATAACAAGACTCTCGAGGTTTAAATACCATCTGTCAGACCAATCAAAATGTAAATCAGTTACTTATATTATTAAACACGGTGAGGATTGTAACTTAAACACTGTCTATGGCTTGTTATCTTTTCTCCGAGCATACACTAAGGGTGCTAGATTTTGTTTGTATTACTACAATATATGCATGTATTGTTATTTTATCTTACGTATAGCAGAATTCAATTGATCGTTTAGGCACAAGCTGTGGACGTATTCATTGCAGTTGGAAATATATTCAAATCAACACACGTGCTGATTCCGTCTAGATAGGCCCAAATTTGTTTCCAAATGTATTCGTGCAAAATACATGCGTAATTTCGACCAAGTCAGCTCGTACTCAGTATTGGCGTACCCATGGCAATTTAATTGTTATTTATATCTCTTACTGTGATAGTGTCAGAATATTGAATATGAAACATAACGGCAATTTCATTCAGAATTTTGGATTGACTGGTTCCAGCAAAATGTGGGTAAATGTTGCGTAAATTCCATATTTAGCAAATTTATAGAAGAAACATTTGATCTTTGTAACTGTGCTAGGCGGAGAAGCAACAGTTTATATACACAGTAGGGACTGAGAAAGCATATGTAGACCTGGTTTTGGATTGCTTAGAATTAGGTATTGTTAATTTTCCTGCATACAGAAACCGCCTACATTTAAAGTATTTTGTCATAGATATGAAAGTAATGCATAGGATATGTAAGAATCTTATTCATTTCAGTGTACATGGTTCGATATTTGCCAGGGCGGGGCGGCATATAAAATTTCAGACTTGTGCAGCCTTTCTTTCAAAAGTCCATACGGACAAATAGAATTTAAGCATATTATACAATATTGCCATTATACGGACAAATAGAAAATTGATCTTTGAAAACAAAAACGGACAACATCTCAGAATACGACTTCACCACCCATCCAGGGACAAGAATTCTCAAAGGTGTTTACCCCTTACTTGTGTAATCGTAATTATCTTAAATTTGCTAAAGAAAAGGAAAATAGAAATACTGTACAAATGATACCAATTTAAAAGATACGGATGTTCAACATGACAGAAGAAATCAAATAACTAAGTGATGTTTGATTTTTAATTGTACACATGTATGATGAACATACTGTACACGTACTTAGCACTTTTTAGTTCACTGTAGAGAAAGGACTTTCAATTTTACATAGTTTAGCCATCCTCGCATTCATATCTGTAAACATTGGTGCAATTACTTTAGGTTGCCTGATTACTATTGAATGATGAACAGGCGTATGAACTTAAAATCTTTCATTTTACTACATTTAGCATGTGTGAGTTTTTGTTAAGGCTGAATTTCATTTTTTCCTTTATTTACATATTGTTTTAATTCACTTTAAACGTATTTCCGTACATAATGAACAGCAAAACTAAGATGTATATACTGGCACAGTTGTTCAAAGCTTGCGTTATGTATTTAATGAAGATATTTTTGTTATATAGTTTTAATCTCGTGACTTATGTTGGTAAATTTTGCTGTAAAAAGCCACGTTAAATATTTCGCGAATATATGCGTTGTAAAATCTGTTGTTGGTAAAATGTTAGTACAATAATTCTGTTACACTATGCAGATTAATAATGATTTTAACGCAAACTTTAATTCACCTATGGGGGTTCTTTAAATGTTTATTCAGACTTATCGAAGAAAGTCAAGATGACTTCCATATCCAGATATTTCCTAGTTATTTTCAAAACTTGTGCATTTCACAATATTTCTTTGAAACACAGGACTGAAACCTGTTTTTGTGAGATTCTATAAACAGGTCTGGTAATTTTATGTCAGTTCATTTTAGTTTTGAAGGACTGACCAAAATCTTCAGGGTCAGGCATTTTTGTACAGTGTAGTAATATCTATGTAAAATGTAACTGATATAAGACATGATTACAGGGAGAAATCACTACTGAATGCACATGCCATTAATAGGGTCATGAAATTGGCCTTAATTTTTTCAAACGTTTTTAAAAGAGTTTTAACAGGTAACCATTAAAATTCATCCATTACTTCTTACTATTTAATGGGATTTTCATGACTATAGTTTTAATGCCATACATTAAAAATGATTTCGATGGCCATGAAAAGCTGCTTAAAATATACCTTTAAAATATGTTAACAGGCTCCTTAAAACTCCATGAAAAGTTTGAACATGAAAAATTGCCTTGAACTTAATGTGCCATTAAAAAGTACCCCTTAATACCACATTAATTAGTAAGAACTAACGGGGCCATTATTTTTTTTAAAACTCTGTTAATGACCGTTAATTATTAAAAAATTGATGAATGGTCTCATTAAATATGTCAGATTCAATTCTAATGGGTTTATAATGTTTTAATTGTATATCAAATTAAGGACCATTAAAATCTTAAAATAATCAACTTCATATTAATATTTGCCGCATTGATTTAAACTACGTATTACTACACATGTAATAGTATCTATTCATATGTACTGTTTTGTAAAATGCTAGAAGTATATTTTTTTCTTCTTTTTTCTCTTATTATTCTGTAATGTAAACAAATGTAACAGCCTCGTTCAAACATTTGTTATATTGTATCCTTATTCTGTCATATGTTCATATGAAATGATAAAATAAATGGATATTGTATTGTATTTAGTTGTACTGAGAAGGGTTTACAGGTACCGGTTTATTAGATCAAGTGACCATGTGGGTAGTTTTAACTATTCAACATTATAATATTGACAAACATTCTGACCAAGTTTTTATTGGTAAAGACATTAGGCATCAGGTGTATTCAAAAAGCAACTGTTGATGCCAATGTCAGCGCACAATGGGCATTCACAATTTAGCTCTACTTCAATACTTTGTGCTCACGTGCATGTACTTAAACAGCTAAGAGCAAATGTTTGGAAGATTGCATCACAAGTAGCTTCTCCCATATTCAATCAAGCGTACCACACTCTTTGATTCATTGAAACGAAGAAGCGAATGATCTGCCCATGCCCCAAATAAATTTAAATCATACTGTTAATCTTTACAATTATGTGTACTGTCCATTTCTCTATAAACCTTTGTTTCTACTCAAGGATTGGAAAATTTGAAAATCTAAACTAGTCTGAACACATTTTATAACGTAAATTCCTTATCCCACCCATTTTTGTACAAATGCTGATTATTTGGACAAGAAAAACAAAGAACAAAAAAAGTGGCATGCATTAATACACATTTACCCTTACCAAAATATTGTAGATTGATGTTATCAAATAAATTCATACGTTTTCATCCGACTTTCATTGAAATAAATCCGATTTTTGTAGGAACACAATTTGGCAAACATTTGAAAACAATGGCGTAACTGCATCAAGGGAAAATAACTTTAATGCAACTAAATATAACATCTTGTATCATAGCTCGGTGTTTTTTCTTAACAAATTTGGTGCGGGTAATTCGTATACACTGAGTACAGGGTGCGGTAACAACAAGTGTGCAGGTATTTAATACCAGCACGCTAGTTACCGCACTGTTGGATAGGAAAGTATGCCAGCGTGTCTGGAACAGTAGACAGCGAAGTGTATTTTATTGATTTTCTGCTCTAGCATTGGTTTATTTTACCTGGGCTTTACACATTTGTAAAGCAAGGATTTTAAGTACTCATTGAACTGCTGTATATGGCAATGAGGAACGCCTACAACTACCATATATGGATGGCTATGATACAAAAAAGAAAGAACATTAAAACTCTCGGGTAAACGATTTATACTCGGGGGCTACGCCCCCTCGTACAAATCGTTTACCCTCGAGTTTCAATGCTCTTTCTATTACATAATATATTATAGACGATGTGTGTGTAGTATGTATTAAATGTGATTAAAGTCCATATTAGAACAATATGAGATTGGAATTATAAGCATTAAATCGGAGAGCAAGCTAAAAACCAGAAAGAGAATATATTTGAATCACATCCTACAGAATGTAGGATTTAATGGGAATAACATTGCTGTTAAGGGCATTTTACTCTTAAATGAAATCGTACACATCCTGAACATATAATGGGCATTAAATCACATTTAAGGGCCATGAATAACCCTGTTAAATTTAACATATACAGAATTTCACTATTTTTTCAAAGCCATTAACTATTTTAGCTACCAAACTAAATTTTTAATGGCATGATTTATGGTCAAAAATGGGTGTTTTAACGGTATTTTAACATGTAACCCATTAATATTGTGAAACCTGTTAAATAAAGTGATGCAAGAATTAATGGGGTCAATTAACGTTTTTTCCTATTTTAATGGATATTTTACAGGGTTTTAAACCATGTTTAATGGTATGTGCATCCAGTAGTGAATATTACTGTCTACTGTAGTATTTATAGTTTTGTGAAACAATAAACAAATATATCATCGTTATACTTTCTGACCATCTTGCGGAATTTTGTTAAAATGCCAAATAATTCAGTGGAAAAGCCAGTGGTGCAGAGAGAATAGGAGAAAAGCACGATATATCTCATATCCTTTCTCATTAGTTCAAAAAGTGTTGACTCACTTCTCTTACTATCGAATAGTAGTTCAATGGAAAAGTTTTAAAAAGTCTTATGCTTTGTACTACAATCCTTATGTTTTCAGTAACATTATGTAACAAATTTTACAATAAATTTAAAATACTGTTTAAACCAATAGTAAACACGAACTCCCCACCCCCACCCCTAAAAAACAAAAATAAAACAACTCATTTTGAAGTTGCTTACAGCAATGAAAATATTACAAAAGAAAGCCGATAGGTAAGATACACAGTGTCTAACAATCAACTGTCCTTATATATTTAACAAAATTTCTATAAAGTTCAAGTGCAAACTTTTCTTTATTTACTTCGACTTTTTGTCTGCTTTTGACGTTTCAAAATAAAAACGTGAATGAGGCCCTGACAAGAGTAATTCATAATCCCAATCTATGCACTGCCCTCTCCATCTAAAATGTCCTTTATACTGCATAAAACTTAACCAGATGTTCACTTTGTACATTTATTTCTCTCGCATAAACTGTTCATACTAATAATATTCAACTATAAAACATGATTGATTCAGGAGTTGTATTTATAAAGGAAGGTAATAAAAATGTTACTTATTGTAGTTAAATACCAATATGTAGAAGAAAATATTTATAGTGCCAAACTGTTAAGTAGTATAATAATTACTTTCTTATTAAAACAAATATATTGGAATGAGTGTTGATATTTTCAACCCAGTTAACCAGCATACCATAATTTTTGATCGCTATGCTTAACTGGAGTCAGGAAAGGAGAAACAGTACTAATTTATCAGTGTTTCAGTTATTTCATTATTACCCATATTTGCCGGACTCTTGCACATCAGTATCTGTTTATACTTATCAATTACACGGGCGGACATGGTATCTGCAGTGATGCCAATTTATCAACTGGAAAACCGGTACAGGAAGTGTGCAGCAGAAGTAAAACAACAAACATGGAAATAAGCAAGGAATCTAAATCCTCTAAGCCCAGGAGGCCAAATTTTAGTCAACAGGACTGTAAACTTCTTGTAAATATTATGGGAGAGCCCCATGAGATTCCTGCCCCTTTGACTTACCACCAGGTAGAAAAAAAACCGGTTTACTTATGGTAAATAAAGTTCCTAATGAAGTGTTTGGGGCCTTAGTAAAGGTAGAGGTAAACTTTTTGTAAAGTTGCATGTATTCAACCATTATATAATGTGAGCTGCGTCTACCTCTTGTCCACCTCTTGCTAAACTAGGTATCCACATGATTTCTGTCTGCTGACCCGTGCTGATTTTTAGAAACAGTCCCTTTCAGGCCTGGGACCGGAACAAAAACGTCAGTCGCAAAGCATTTGGAGTGGTACGTACAGGAAGGGGACTTCGGCCTATGTTAGTGATGTCACGGAGGTATCCCCTAGAAAGTTTTGGAATACAGATATCAAATGGTCTCCTCAGGAGCATTTATTGGGTACTTACCTCATTTTAGGTAGATCTGAAGGCTCTCCCCTGAAAGTGTACAGGTATACTGCATTACATTTACAGCCTTGGGTTAGGGTTAGGGTTAGGGTTATTTGTCTTATTTGAAAGAAGAATATGGGTACCAGCAGGTATAATGGACGCTAAATTTTTAGTAGTGTCCTAAAATTGTTTTAAAAGTGATACTATGGACTAAAATATATAAAGGATAATATTGGAGTATTGGAGTAAATCACCGAAACATAGGGTATGAACATTTTGCTAGAAAATATAACGAAAATTCATTAAACACTGGACTTTTTGAAAGATAAAATGGAAAGTTAAACGTGTTTATTGGGCTGCAATGGAGAATGTAGCAACTCTATACAGACAGTGATAAAGATAGTGCAGTATTGCACGGAGATAAAAACATTATCAATTAAACGCATGAAAATCTCGTGCATAGTTTACCTGTACAGGTGAAGTGGGAACCAGCAAATTTCATTAAGAAAATCACAATGTACAATCGTATGCAGCTTTGTCATGCAGTAAAATATAATTATGTCGCAAGAAACGAAAGAAGTTGAAGTGATAGAAAAGAATAAAAGTGAAATTGAACATGAAAAGGAAAGAAAAAGAAGTGAATTGAGCAGCGTGAGCAGCAATTTAGATACAAGTAATTTAGACACAAGTACTGGCGCAAATCCAACCAGTGTGAAATAGGAGAAAAAGAAAAAGAAAACAATCAAAAGACACTAAAGGAGAAGAAAATCCATCTATAAGGGAAATGGAGTCACAAGCTCTAAGTAAGATAGATAACCAGTTAAAAGATATTAATGAAAAACTATCGAGAGTAATCACGAAAGATGACGGCAATTTAAGGGATATTATACGAGACACATTCCAACAAATGAAAGACGAATTTCTAAACTCCGTTTATAACAGAATTGCTATCCTCGAGGGAAAACTCTTTGAAAAAGAATCAGAAAATGAAAACCTGAAACAAGAAGTCTCTCGACTTTAAACTAAACTGAAGGATCAAAAAGAAAAAAATGATAGCTTACAAGTTGAAATGGAAAACAAAGATAAACAAATGCAAGGAAGAATAAATGACTTAGAACAGTATAGCCGAAAAACCAGTATACGGATAGATGGCATTGGAGAAACACCAAGAGAGTCACAATATCAGACAGAGTCAAAAGTCCTCACTACCCTCAACAAATACATGCCAAAACCGAAACTTGGGATAGAGGATATTGAGATCGGGCACCGACTCGGGAAACCAAAAGATCCGAAGGCAGATAAAACACCTAGGCAAATCACTGTGCAATTCTGTTCACGGAAAACTAAAAGTGAAATTGTTAGGCAAAGAAAGCTACTCAAAGGCAGTGGCATCTATATCAATGAAGACTTAACTAGGCTCAACCAACATGTTCTTTCATGTATAAGAAAGAAACAACCCGACGAAGTTGAAGCGGCGTGGTCCAGAGAGGGCCACTTATTCTATAAAAGTAAAGTAGGATCTATTCACGGAGTTAATTTTGAACAATACCAGGAATGGATAGATTTTCCGTGGCCTGAACCGCATAGATCAAAAACACAGTCACAGTACAGTCAGGCACTGTGAAAGATAACACAACTTAAGCTGACCAGCGGAACAGAAAGTGTAAAACTGTTTTTGATTTATAAATGTTGAATGCTATATATTAGTGACTTTAGAAAAAAAAACCTGAATGGTTTTGGTTGTTTTGTTTTTGTAAATATAATATGCGTAAAAGAATATTTTATCGGAAAAATACATGTAGAAATGAAAATGTACGGTTATATTGAATAAAATAATGATCTTTACATCTAAACTCACACACAGTTTGTTTTAGAGCAAGTTTTGTATGAAAAGAAACAAGTATATTCGTGATACGGAAGCATGAAAGAATATTTATTCCGCAATATGAAATCATGTAAAATAGGAATAAAACAAAAATGTTATAGCTTTAGAATAATTGTAATTTATTGAAAAGACTACAAAATAGAAGATCTGCTCTTGTTGTTTTGCATATATTATTTATAAAATAAAATACTAATTCAGTAGCTTATGTCTGTATAGAAGAGATATTATACTCTTTGGTTATCCACTGACTGATGTTTTATAAAACAAAAGTTGATGTATATACTCAATATAGTCTATGTTCTTTTGCTATTGACGGTGAACAAGATATGAACAATATAATACTGTAGTAAATCGAAGGAAGGGCACAGCATATATATGTTATACATATACTATGCTTTGCGGGTTTTTTTGCGATAGAATATGTTATGAATTTAGTGCTGTCATAGCGCTTTAGTACTTAGATATTTGTATTGATAACTACACTTAAAACATATTATTAAAAAACTATTTAAAATATGGAAAGATGTAAAGGACACTTATTTAATATGTTTTTGTAGGAGCACTATGTTTTTGCTATTATTTGGCGATAGGAAAGGGTATGAATTTTAGTGTGCTGCTATAGCTTTTCAGTATACATTTGTGTCGATAACTTTTAGGACAGAGGTAAAATACACTTAGCTAATATGTTGTTGTGGTTGTGCTATACTTTGTTTTCTTCCAGCTCTTTATTATTTATTTGTATTGAAAGCAATACTTATTAAAGGTATACTCATTAAAACTCTCTAAAAATGAAAAGATGTAATAAAAACGTGCACTAATATAATATATCTTTAAAGGTGTACTATATTCAAAGTTTTTTGTTTGTTTCTTTTTTGCGAAAGAAAAGATTATGAATTTTAGTGTGCTACTACATGTATAGCTTTTCAGCATATATTTGTATTGATAACTATACTTATTAAGGGTATACTGATAAAAATAATATTCTCTAAAATATGGAGATGTGCAAAGTATAAGTGTTAGTTAAACTTCTACTTTGTTTGATGTGTGATATAAAAGAATATGAATCTAGAAAGTGTTATAGCTCTGCAGTATGTATTTGTGTTGATAGCTATATGTATTTAAAGTATAATGATCAAATTTCTCAAAATATGGTCAGATGTACAGTGCATTTTTAAAAAATATTTTCTGTAGGTATGCTATGCTTTGGATTATTTTTTTTGCGATAGAAAAATTATGAGTTTAGTAGGCTGTTATAACTTTTCAGTTTATATTTATATTGGTAATTATTCTTATTAAACTATACTGATCAAAATATATTTTGTAAAGGCGCTATACATTGCGCTTTTGTCTCTTTGATAAAAAGGTATATGAATTAGGTCTGCTATTATAGCTCTTCAGTATAATTTGTATTGATAATTATACTTATTCAAAGTATACTGATCAAAACTTTCTTAAAACAGAAACAGACGTAGAGTGCGCTTATTGAAAATGTTTTTTGTAGAGCACACTTTTTGAATATATTTTTGTAGGTGAACATTGTTTTTGTTTGGTTTTGTGGTATAGAAAAGGTTATAAATATAGAATGTTGTTACAGCTTTTCAGTATATACTTGTATTGATAACTATACTTATTTGATTTATACAGATCAAACTCTCTAAATTATTGATAGATAAAAAGTAAATCTATTTAATATTTTTTGTAGGTATACTATACTTTGCGATTTTCTTTCTCTACTTTTCTTTAGAAAGACAAACACAGGTATTTATCTTTTAGAAAAAAAAATACTTCGTGAAGACGTCTTTATTATGTAGATTTTTTTCGCAAAGACAAGGATATCTATTATTACTTGATATTTTAGGACTTTTATCCTAAATTGACCTTACCATTTTCGCTCTTTTTTCTGGTAAGGAACAAAAAAAAAAATAGGGATAGAAGAGAAAAGGAAAAGAAATTACAGTACAGAAGCACTTTATTTTGAAACATGAAAAAAACTATATATAGATATTGTAAAACACTGAAAAACAAAGTAATGTCATTAAATAACCAAGAACAAACAAAACATATATTGATTCAGTTCACAAACATTAACCTTGGTACATATGGGTCAAACGTGAATGGTTTTAGCTTACAGCATATTTTTGATCATATTTAGCTTTACGCTTTCTGTAACAAAAGTAAAGGTCACGAACGCACATGTATGTGTATGTATGTATGTATATATATAAATATGTATATGTATTTATGTATGTATATGTATGTGTATGGGTATATATATGTGTGCGTTCCTGTATGTAGTTGCTACATGTCTATTGCAATAAGATACAAATGAACAAAAACGAATAAGTTAATGTGTTCACCATTTCTTTGCGTTTTGTATCCATCTGTCGTGTTTCTGAATAGAGACTTTGTTTTATGTAAATGAGTATTAAGTTGTGTGGTCTCAATGTCAGAGGGATAGGAAATAAGTCGAAACGTAAAGAGTTATTCCATTGGCTTAAACAGCAAACATGTGATATATATCTTTTTCAAGAAACTCACTTAAATAACGATAAATGTAGTACTTGGGAAAGGGGTCACATTTCAGTGGGGAAAAATATAACAGTGCAGGTACATGCATTTTGTTAAACATATATTTTGCATTTGAAAACAATAGATTTACAGAAATAATCAGGGGTCAATTAATAGCAATTGAACTAGACATTGAAGAGAAATCTTCTCTGATAGTAAACATATATGGACCGAATAATGATGACATTTCAATGTTTAGTAAATTAGAAGAATTTCTTACAGAGCATGAAGGCAAAAATGTTATATTGGGAGGCGATGTAAATACAGTTTTAGATCCAGAATTAGATAAAAAGAACGGAAATTCAAATACTCATAAAAAATGCAGAAAATTATTAAAAGAAGTAATGGAAAAATTTGGTATTTGCGACATCTGGAGAATAAAAAGTCCTAAAAAATCACAATTTACTTGGCACTCTAGCGATAAACCGCCTTTTTTGTAGATTAGACTATTTTCTGATATCTCAAAGTCTTGTCAATAATACAAACTCATGCGAAATAGATGTCGGGTATAAGTCAGATCATTCAAGAGTAGGTTTAACACTGAATATACAAAATCAACCGAAAGGAAAAGGATATTTTAAACTGAATAACAGTCTCTTATTAAAAGATGACTTTCAAAAAGAAATAAAGGATATAATAAAGGAAACAGGTAGATTAAACGAACAGGCAAATCCAAATACTCTTTGGGAAGTTATTAAGGGAAACATTTGGAATGTAACTATAAAATACGCTACAAAAGTAAAAAAAAGAAGAGGAAAAAAAAGGAAAAAGAATTAAGGTTAAAAATAAAAGACATAGAAAAACAAATTTCACATGACAAAAACAATATTGAAAAACTAACAAAGGAACATGATAAGTATACAACAGAATTAAATGAATTAAATGAGAAAAGAATACAAGGAATAATTATGAGGTCAAAAGCTCAGCAAGTTGACTATAATGACAAAAATAATAAGTTCTTCTCAAACTTAGAAAAACAAAACTATGAGAAAAAATCTATGAAACAGATACATGCAAACGGAACTATTATAACTGATCAAAAACAAATTTTGAAAGAGCAAAAACGTTTTTATCAAAATCTATACAAAAAAGAAGAGCAAAAATCATCACAATTCAATTTTATGGATCCACAAATAAACACCCTAAGTGAAATAAAAAATAAAACAATAAGTGAAGAATTAACAGAACATGAATTCAGCATTGCCTTGAGAAGCATGGAAAACAATAAAAGTCCAGGATCTGATGGGTTAACAACAGAGTTTTACAAAATATTTTGGAATGATTTAAAACAACATTATTTAAAATCCGTTAAGTTCTCCTTTGAAACTAACTCTTTAACAGAGCTGCAAACACAAAGTATAATAACGCTTTTACAGAAACCAAACAAGGATACAACATAATATTGAAAACTGGCGACCCATTAGCCTGAATACGGATTATAAAATTATGGCTAAAGTAATAGCTAATAGAATTAAGAATGTTTTACCATCGATAATAAACAATTGTCAATCAGGCTTTATGAAAGGGCGACATATAGGAGACAACATTCGTGTTATTTTTGAAGTTCTTGAACAAATGGAAAATTCAGAACAGGAAGCAGTCTTATTTTTCTCTGATTTCAAGAAGGCCTTTGACAGCCTTAATCATAATTTTATGTTTCAAACAATTGAATTCTTCAATTTTGGTAATTACATAACAAAATGGATAAAACTGTTTTACAAAGAAGCAAAAAGTTGCACTATAAATAACGGTCATATGTCAGAATTTTTTAAGTCGAAAGAGGTGTACGACAAGGATGTCCCCTTTCCCCTTACTTGCTTATTATTTGTAGAGAGTTATTATCAAACTGTATTCTAAAAAACAATGATGTAAAAGGAATACATATCAATGATATTGAAGTTAAAAATGTGTTATTTGCTGACGATGCCACTTTTATAACTGATGGATCAAGAAAGTCTTTTGAAACGTTAATAAGTATATTAGACAATTTTAGAAGTATTTCCGGTCTAAAACTAAATGAAAAAAAGTGTCAAATATTAAAAGCTGGTTCGATACGTAACACAAATTTTAGATACTGTACAAATAAAAAATTTAGATGGACATCAGATTCTGCGCAATCTCTATGAATTACCTTTTACACAGATATACAAAAGTCACAATCTACAAATTTAGAAACAAAAATTGAATCCTTTAAGAACTGCCTCAAACAGTGGCATCATAGGAAACTGACGCTACTGGGAAAAGTCACAGTTACAAAAAGTTTTGCTCTACCAAAATTGATTTACTATTTATCTATTTTACAAACCCCACCAAAACAAACAATAAACCAATTAGAAAAAAACATGTTTGAATTCATATGGGATAAGAAACCGGATAAAATTAAAAGGGAAACAATAAAGAAAAAGCTATTTAAATGGAGATATAAAAATGATAGATCTTTCCAAGTTTAATAGAGCATTAAAGGCCTGTTGGGTTAAAAAAGTTACTGGATAATAATAACAAATCATTAATAAAAGCTATTTACTTAAATAAACTAGAAAAAATAGGAGCAAACTTGATTTTTGAATGTAATTTAAATGAAAGAGAAATATTTAAAAAATATAAGACAAATCCCTTTTTAAGAGATATCATTACAGCGTGGATTGAAATCGGTATTCTGTCCGAATGCACAAATGTAAATAAAGAGATAATATGGAACAACAAGAAAATAAAAGTAAACGATAAAACATTTTCCTATAGAACATGGTTCGACAAAGCTGTGTTTTATCTCGAACATTTATATGATTTCCGATAAAATCAATTCTATACATAAGGAGACGTTAAAAATCTGTATAGTCTTCCTGAACATGACTACCTCAAATACATGTCTTTAATAAAAAGTATACCTACAGAACTAAAACAAACAAGAGCTGTCGGAGGACAGCAACGCTCGACTATTCAACAGCCTTGTCAATTGAATGAATACAAAAGTTGAAAAAGGGGCATAATTTTGTAAAATGCAAAGTAGAGGTATTGAACCTCTGTACTGCATGTCATATCATGACAGTGAACAAGTGTGTGAAGTTTCAATCCTTTCCAATTTGTGGATACGGAGATACCAGCTTACATACAAAAACTTAACAAAAAACTGCTAAGTCAAAGGGGCTTAATTTTGTAAAAATGCCAAGTAGAGTTATGGGACCTTCACAGTGCATGTTAGATCATGACAGTGAACAAGTGTGTGAAGTTTCAATCCATTCCAATTAGTGGATACTGAGATATCAGTTTACATACAAAAATTTAACCAAAAACTGCTAAGTCGAAAAAGGGGCATAATTTTGAAAAAAAAGAGAGTAGAGTTATGGGACTTGCTTAGTGCATGTCAGAACATGATAGTGAACAAGTATGTGAAGTTTCAATCCATTCCCATTAGTAAGTACTGAGATACCAGCTTACATACAAAACCTTAACCAAAAATTTCTAAGTCGAAAAAGGGGCATAATTTTGTAAAAAAGCAAAATAGAGTTATGGAACCTGTGCAATGTAGATCAGTTCATCACAGTGAATAAGTGTGTGAAGTTTCAATCCATTCCCACAAGTAGTTACTGAGTTACCAGCTTACATACAAAACCTTAACCAAAAATTTCTAAGTCGAAAAAGGGGCATAATTTTGTTAAAAAGCAAAGTAGAGTTATGGAACCTGTGCAATGTAAGTCAGTTTGTCACAGTGAATAAGTGTGTGAAGTTTCAATCCATTCCCACAAGTGGTTACTGAGATACCAGCTTACGTACAAAACCTTAACCAAAATCGGGACGCGGACGCGGACGCCGACGCCGACGCCGACGCGGACGCCGACGCATGGGCGAGTGCAATAGCTCACTATTCTATGAATAGTCGAGCTAAAAATCAAGATAGAAAATGTACCTTTAACTTCAGAAAGAAAAGCTATTTTGAAAAGGTTTACGGACACAAAAAGGGCAAATAAATTCCTATATGAACATCAAATAAAAAAAGAAGCACTGAAAAATAAAGATGAAACGAAATGGGAGAATATTACTTCAAAAGCAAATTTAAAATGGAAATCAATATATAGAAATATCTTTACCGCAACGATAGATAGTACATTTAGAAACTTCCAGTATAAATTTATACACAGAATAATAGCGACAAATAAACTTCTACTAAAACAAGGCCTTATCGAATCAAACCTGTGCGATTTCTGTCAGATGCATGTTGAATCCATTGAACATCTTTTCTGGGAATGTCCACATATACAAACTTTTTGGAGAGATTTGAGAAAATTTCTTCAACAAAATAACGTACATTTAAAACTCACATATGAGACAGTGGCCTTATTAATTACGGAACCAGTTCTATAAAGTAAAGCTAAAAATGGTATCACTTTAACAGCAAAATACTTTATTTATAAAAATAAAATAAATAAAACTATGCCAATTTTATAACATTTCTTAAATTACTTGAAGACAAGATTGGAAACGAAACAGTTAACAGCGCTACAACATGACAAAACAAATGAATATTACCATAAATGGAATGGATTCCCTCTACAAATAACTACATAATTAAAAAAACTCTCTCTAAACATACTTTTAGATTAGAATATGGCAGTTGGATACAAAACGTAGATATACAACACTATATCTGCTGATATCACATATGTATATAAGGATATGTGTGAGTGTGTTTATGATTTGCGTGGGAGGTTGTTTTGTATGAGAATGTGTATGTTTGAAGGTGGGTGTGAGACTGATGTGAGATTTCAGGAATTTTCCTGATGTACATGAAACAAATGATAATATATGAGCATCATGGTATAAAAATGAAAAACAATAGAAGCAGACATGTATTCGATATATAAAACTAGTTGGTAAAATTGTATATGTATTATGTAACGTTATTATTTTGTCTGTATGATGTGCATGAAGGGAAAACAATAAATAATAAAAATATAAAAAAAGAATATGGGTCTCTCTCCCTTGAAAATTTAGAAATATATAGGTATCATATGGTGGTCGTTAGTGCATTCTTGTATCTTAATATTGATAGAATATTAGTCCTTTGCCAAAATAGTTGGGTTACATAGTATAAATTACTTCTCAGCCAAATGAGAAGGGAGGGCACAACAAGCCCAGCCTCTTTCCCCCCCCCCCCCCACCCCCCACACACACACCACCACCCCCTAATACGAACACACCTGTGATAATGATACAAGAACAGTTTAAAAAGTAAAAATGTATGTGTGTGATATTCGTTTTTTAAGTAGAAAGCATTTTAGCGGTCTTATGAAACTAATTAAGGCTGATGCGTGACAAGCTGATGTTTATGGGTTTACCTCTTAATCTGATATGTCTTGGTAAAAAATTACGGAACTGTTACATTATAGGCTAGTCTTCTGACGAATCACAGCTATAAGATCTACTGATAAGCACCGCCCACTGACCACTCTCTTACTTGTATGTTTGTTGTACATAGAATATTCATTCCTATGGATTAAAGCTTAGAACATAATTGTGTCTCCTTTATATCCACAAATATTATAACAGGAACAAACATAAATTTTAACCAAGAGAGACTGTGCAAACGTACATGTACAGGATGACAGTTGTACATCAGTGTAGATTATAACAACACTTTCTGTTGATTCGGTAATTTTTTAAAACAGTTTCTGTCAAAAAAGGCGATACGCTGACAATTCATGGAAAATTGAATTTCAGTATGTGAATTTAGAGGACGACACAGCTTTTGAACAATCATTTGCTTAATATAATGGCATTTTAAACATGCACATAAAACACAAAAACACAAGTAATTGAATTTTACATAAAGTAACGAAGATTAATGTCACTGCAAAAGTTATTACGAATTATTATTTATTAGTTTTGTTTTGTTTTGTTTTTTTAATAGTCGGATACCCATTATAAACAAGTAAACGTCAAACCTGGGTTAAATATATCAATAGGCCATAATGCCACTTGAATGTAAAATAGGTACCCGTCGACGATCTGATTCCATAACATTCCTTTCCATATTTAATATTCTATGAATTACAGTGCAAAAAGCTAACAAGTGCTGCCACTAGGAAAATGCCAAATTGGGATGTCTCAACTGGCGATTCCGTTATAAAACCTTATTGTAGTAATTGCTCATAATACCGTAAATACATACCTTCAAATAAATAACGCAATCTTGAATCAAGTGTTAAGTACTGGATTTGGTAAATACAAAACGCTTATACTGCAGAGTCTGTTTTAATACGCCATTTTTCCTGATTTAAGAAATTTCTTAAAAGTTAAGACAGCTTTTGAGTTATCTTAAATTTTAAGTTAAAAATGCCTGTTTTAGAAACTTTTAGCAAACTTAAGTTTAAAATCTTTCGTGAATAGGACTAAAGATTTTTTTCTTTAAACTAAGATAGAAATTGTAAAAACTAAGGAAACTCACAGAATGTAAGGAATAACTTAATATTTAAGAAATATGTTTTATCTTAGTTGCTTCCTGAATACGGTTCCTGGTCACTTAAATATCGAGGCAAAGTGTAAAATATTTTCAATGGACATTTGCAGTTTAAGCATTTTCAAAATAGCTATTTAATGAGCATGAAACAATCAGTTTTGGCATAAATGTTAGCCTCAATATGTCGTGCTCAAACCACTAGTCACAGTTTGTGGGTCAAGTCTCATGTCAGATCTAATGTCCTGGTATTCTTACGTATGAAGCCATATTCAAAATGTAACATGATAAGTGTTATCTTTTTAACGCGTTTTTCTATTCTTTGGGAAATTTGACATACTTCACACATAATTAGGAATTATTTTATTTGAAGGCCGTTTTCACATTTTTGTAATAATGTTTGACATGTTTTGGGCGGCCATTAAGAAAATAGTGGTCATTTCGAAATAAGACATATATTATTTGACCCATTTTAAGTTTGAGCCTCGCACAGTCTGGTGAAGATTTTCTGAAAAACGTATCAACATTTTAACAGGAAAATCCTTATTTCCCAATCATGTTATATATAAATGAAAAATGTGTAACGTAGATCTTTACCAAAATAATGTTTCTCTCACATTGGTTTTCAATTAGTGTATTAGTGTACGAGGAGGATTTCAAAAATAATGCAAATGATTATCGCTGCGCTTTGCTTTGCACAGTATTATCATAAAATGAATAACGGTATATCCATTTTCTACACATAGATTCCAAATTTACATGTGTACGTGCTGTTTTATTGCTAAGACTTTGACAAACGCAACAAATTGTTGTTGACACTATAGTAAAACGGTCGGAAAAGTGTAAAGGCAGCTGAAGTTTATGATTATTTTAAGACTCGATGCAAGCTTGGCGTATCTGCGAAGGAGATTTTTGAAGAATTGTGTGATGTGTCGTATGCCACAATCAAGAGGTGGGTTACTTTTACTCCATCTATGATGAACCAGCACCAGGACGTCCTTGTAGAGAACCTTCAAACAATATGGTCGAAAAGGTATGCGATATGATTAAGTCTGACTAAAGACTAGCTGTTCAACAGATATCTAGTATAGTTTGTATCTAACCCGCAAGTGTATTCCGTATACAAAAACGTAATTTAAAAATGAGACGCATTACAATTAAATGGATCCAACATTTATTGATGGACAAACAATACCGCGTCCAACTTCAGCTTAAACGTTTCCAAAACACTGTAGAAACTAGTTTTCTGACATTATTATTGAAAATAAGACATAAGTACACTTTTCTGAGTCTAACGGGAAAAGAAACAACAACATATGGACTACAAATACTGCTGCCGCCCCTCCATTGTCAACAGGTTAATGAGTGCTTATAAAGCAATGTTTTTCTTTTTTAGATATCCGTGGTCCGACTATGCAACTGGTTGCACATTATAGAAAATCTGTGACTGGACTTTTTCATATAGAGAAAGTGTTGAAGAAATTTAAACATACAATGTTTTAACGACGCCCGCACACTGGTTTAAAGCACCTTTCCCTGCTGCATGACAAAGTCCAAGCGCATAAGTCTGCCGTTTTTACGTCGTTTTTGAATAAGGAAAGAGTCCGAGTTCTTTCGTATGCACCATATACCCCAGACCTAGCCCCGTGTGACTATTTCTTGTTCCCTAGACTGGAAAAAACATTTTTCTAATAGATATTAATGGTCCCGACTGGCCCTGCTATCGTCTGTTTATCAGTGTAGGCTGGGTACTCCTGAAAATTAAAATTACGGAATCCTGTTCGTGACACTTCAATTCTCGCCTCACCTACACGCGACAAGTTGTCGCCTTGTCCGAAAATATATATACATGCGAGATTTAACAATCCTCGCGAGGTTTTAGAGCGATAATTATCGTCTCAATTTCCGCATATCTTTATTAATTCTAGCATCGGGAAATTGAAATTACGCTTATCAAATATACATAGTTGGAGAATTAGTAAAACCTCGCATTGTCGCACTGTCGTTTGGGAATAAATTTCTGGGCAAATTGGTCGATATTATTTTTCCTGGGAATCTTTTATCAATACACCGAAACATATGGCAGTCTCTGCTGGCTGGACATCAATCTTACTTTCTTTATTTCATATCAAATACGGTTTTACGATATATTCTAGCATATCAGATTTTCAGAGACTTATGTTCCTGTAATGGACTATATCACTACTATCATATCTGAAAGTTTGTGACATCTTATCATCTGTATATACGTAATTTAGGGTAAAATCTGTATTTCCGAACTTTACTATACGGAAAAAGTTCGTGTTTTTTCATTTACTACTAATAGTTGTAAAATGTTCAAAACACAAGATATTTTAAAAACGCAAATACAATCTTCAGTGAATGCAATGACACCATTTTCACGGTTCCCCGGTCAGGTCAGCTTAGTTTTGGCCAGCACCCTATCGCATATAATTTTTCTGATACCTATCCTAGGCTCTTATGGCATCATATGGACTTTTAGTAGCTTAAATTTAAAGCTTAGAAATCTACCAACATATCCATGTATCGTATAGGTAGGTACCCGGATTTTAAGGACTCGATCCCGCCTCAACCCCTACGGCGTTCCGGAGAACTCGAACATGGCATCAGTCGATATATAGCCAGGACTTTACCGAACAACTTTCCGACGTGGTCAAACTAAGCAGATTTTTGAAGTTCGAACACTGCCTGGTGACCTTCTACAACCTGCCATTACCGCTCGGGCTATACCAGGTACATGAACTGGGTCTCAATTTTTAGCTAGGACCTATACCTATACGAACATGTGTAATATATGTACTTTATCATGATCACAGGGGTTCAAACCGAATCTAAAGCCTTACAGACATGATCAAAATTGACGTATTTACTAAGTTTCAACACTACCCGGTGATCTTAAAGGACCTGACATGACTATCATGGGTATGTTAAATACTCAAAATTGATCTTATTCGATAACAAGGACCTATAACTATCTTATAATATAACATAGTGGTATATGCCGGGTCACAGTGATCCAACCGGGTTGAAAACCATCCAATATTGATAAAAATAATGCTGATTTGACTCTAACATTCTTAAATATATTACGTGTCCTGACCTCAGATGGAATTAGAATTTGAACAGTAGCTAAGACCCGTACAAGTCAGACCACATGTAGTAAGGGTTTATGTGATGACACAGAGGCTCGGACCAGGGTGTAAACTTGTTAATTTAGGTCTCCTGTGACCTAGTGATTATACTGTCACTATTAAGTACCTTAAAATGTAGATATGTTACGAAGCTACAATATTAAATACCTTCTCATCAGATGAAATGTCAATCAAAATAGGCGCATTTTTCGAATATTTCCTTTGCCGGACATTCATTTATAACTACCTGCCACCCATGAGCGTGAAGTTAGCCTAACAGCCTAGCGGCCTAGCAACATTAAGGTAGCAACCTAGCAGCCTAGGAGCGCGAAGTTAGCAGCCTAGAAGCCTAGCGGCCTAGCAGCGTGACGTTAGCAGTCTAGCAGCCTGAAGTCAGTGGCTTTGCAGCCTAACTGCCTAGTAGCGTGAAGTCAGCAGCATATACATTATCTTGTCCACTGATTGAAGTCGCTGCCGCGTCAGAGAGACGTATAAGCAAACTTGTGCATAATATTAGACTACACGGCTGATTTTGGCATAGTTTTACCTATCGACCTTTTCCTAAATTGAGGCACCATACCCGATTTAAATGCAGCATCAACGTTCACATCAACACATCAATCCATTTTAGATCCTAGTTCTGTAGCAATTTTGCAACCGAGAAGACTAACACCCTGGCAGCCTAGTGGCCTAGCAGCCTATAAATTATCTTGACACTTATTGATAGGCACTTCCACGTCAGAGAGGTCTATAAGCAAAATCGTGCGTTAATATTAGACTGCACCGCTGTTTTTCGCACAGCTCTGCACAAATCAACCTGTCCTTAAATGAGTTATTATTCCGAATTTTAATGCAGCATCAATTTATTTTTGACCCTAACACTCTAGCAATTTTGCTATCGTGAGGTCTAGCAGCCTAGCAGCTAGCGGACTTGCAGACTAGCAGCCTAGCGGACTAGCAGCCTACCCAGCCTATACATTATCCTGTCCACTTATTGAAGTCACTAATGCATCAGAGATGTATAGAAACCTTTTGGATTTAGATCAGACTGCACGGCTGTTATTTATGTTTCAAATAATAGTTATTTAGAACATATATAAGTTACCTGATTATTGATATGGGCCGACCATTAGAATTTCTTTGAGTGTGTTTTCTCTAATTCAATGAAAAATCATGCAATTAAAAGAGTTAGAGGTTTGAATTTCTTTATTTCACTTCACTTCCTTGTCCTTTGTTTATTCAATAAAGTGTTGACCTTATTTTTAGGTACTGTTGTAAATTTCTGTAGGAGGGAGTTGGCCGTTTGGGGATGGGGGACGTACAGGGCTGAATATTATGAATTCTACATTTCAACACTGATAATATGGAAACTGAAACTGAATAAATTGATTAAACGCCTATCTTTATACAATGGTATATTCGATGTACATTTCGTTCTACATAATAATAGCTATTAGAATGATATTAATAATGACAATATTGATAACAATAATAATAACGGCCTTACTGTAACAAACAGTCATGACCACACCACTCCCCTTTATGTCATTTTATCTCTGTTGTGAATAAAAGTGTTTTAAAAATCTGGTATGCCCAGACGACCTGCATATAGAGGTTCAAACCTAAAGGTTAATGGTACCATCATATATTATTTAAGAAAAAATACTACACACTACCCTACCCACAGAGCCTTACCAATAAGTACGTATATTAAAAATATAAATGTTGAAATTTAAAACCTTATACCAAATTTAAAGAACTATTACCTGCTGTTTTCGCATGATAATTAGCTATCAAAAATTCTAAAATAATGCCGCAAAATCTCTGAAATACAGTGTTTTAAGACTTTTTTTTGATGTGTCTCTTGATTTACTTTTGCGTCGATCTAAAGGCAATTCATTTCAATAGTATTATTATTATTATTATTATTATTATTATTATTATTATTATACCAGATTTATATAGCGCCCTTTTCATGATCAATTTCACGTTCAAAGGCGCTTTACATAGTTCAAATGCAGCCACACAGGGCGCATAATTCATCCTCTACTAGTACAGACACAACGATCTGACCAGAGGGACAGAGTGAGACAAAGCACCCACGACAGAGAGATCAGAAATCAGATACAGGCTTGTCCGGCTAACTTAGCCTAGCTCGTTGCGAATAGACAGCCTGGTTCTTTAACGTGCCCAGTGCATAGCACTGATACACGCAAGGATTGTCTCAACATAACGACATTCAGAATTTTTAGACTCAAACATTGTCTACTAGGAATATGTTCTGTAACCAATTATGTTAAATATGCTCTGCCAGTGTGACAGCTATACATGAAAGAAAGTATTTTAAACTCAATTCTTGTTTTCAACGGCAACCAATGTAGTGACACAATTCTTGTATAGATCTGTCAAATTTCCTCCTGTAAAGGACAAGTTTTACGCACATGTATTGACCACGTTGCATCTTATGCACCTCATAATTAGCTACACCATACAGTATGACATTGCTAAACAACATTTTAGTGGCGGATTGTTTAAAGTATTTTCGGATGTTTTTAATTCGTAGGTTATTAAACTTGGCTGTACGACATTTGCGATTTGCATGATCTTTAAAGTTCAAAGTTTCGTCAAGAAATACACCGAGATACGTAATTGTGCTTTCACGTTTGACATCATCACCAGCATTTTGTAACGGGATTTATAAAACATTTGTTCAATTGAAGCATGCTTCCAAACATAATAAATTTAGTTTTGGAATTGTTCATTTTCAATGTGTTTCTGTTCATCCAGCAATTGATTATAACTGCGCACCTATCAAGGTCTCCGATCGCTTGTGATTTTATGGAAACAGGTGTAGAATGAAAGCGTTTATTTGCTATATGATCATCAGCAAAACCGTAGACTGATATGGATTTTTGAATGAAATCAAAAAGAATTCCAGCATAGGTGAGATACAGCCACGGACCAAGCCAACTGCCCAAGGGCACACTGCATTCAAGATGTCGGTCAGATGATAATAATCTTACAAGTACGAGGCCTTAAATAGGAGTCTACCCGTTTGAAGAGCTCTATCACATACGCCATATTGTACTTTTAGGACATCTTAAAAAAATGTCGTTGTCGACCGTGTCAAATGCCGCAATTAAGTCAATTGCAGTAAAGGCCGTGATTTCCTTTATCTCCATAACACTTAGAAGATCATTGACTAACAGAAGTTGCACGGATTCACAGGAATGGTATTTCCTGCATGCAGACTGCTTTGATTTACATGCTTGTTTAATTTGTAAAGAACACCTTTCTAAATAAGATTTGATAGAAATTGTAAATTACTCCCAGGACGATAATTGGAAAGCTCTAGTTTAAAACCGATTAGATCAACCAACAAAGGCTTGCATACAGTTTGTTTCGCCACGATTTTTTTGGTCCTTTTTGATCTAGACTGCCCGTAATATAGTCATATTTATAGGCCTAGAAATGAGCTAACGGAATAATTGCAAACAGACCAGCCTTTAGGAGTTATTTCACATTGGAAAAAACACCACGATGATTATTAAAACCATAGTAAAATATTGTTATATTTGTTGTCTTTTTTCTTCTTTTTTAAAATTAAATATTTTGACTAAATAGAAAGCAACTGTTTTAATATTTCGGAATAGCATCGTTCAAAATGACATGTGTTTATCAATTCAAACCAATAACAAAAGGTATGAAAGTCTTTTTGTTACAATCAAAAAGCTAGTTATTATCGGCAGTTTCACCTCGTGTCAGCAGAACACGGTATGTTAGAAAAAAGCAAGACAAAGACAGGGTATGAGAACGAACAAAAATCATATTGTTATTAATTGGAGACATGTCAGATTAAATTAACATTTTATTTAACTTAAATATTTTTTAAATCAGGTTTTCAAACAATTATGAATCATTTTCATTTCTTGTCCAAATGAAAAAAGCAGAATTAAAATGTGAATAATCAATAACATCAAGCATTTCTTAATATGTTCATTTCTAATTGTAAAACTAGCAATTCGCACATTTAATTCTGCGCCGTTGACTCAACAAATCAGTTAAGTATCACTTCTTTTACTACTGTCTGTACATGTTTTTGTTATTCCCATGAATGTTGATTACTGCTATAGGCTTTTCGATTTGCCGTCTGCTAAGAAGAGCAGTACACCCCTTCTAATGTCCGAAGATGTATTCAAACCGAGCGCCTTAAAAAGACGCATGTTGGTTCTGTGCTGGAACACGATATGTAAGCAGGTTACAAATGATGCACCCCATGGAAATATTCAGTTTCCTGATCTCAATAAGTATAAGCTTTTATCTGTTGTTACGAATGCCACTGAGATCGAATGGCTCATCCGGGCTGTCTGCCTGCATCTGTTGATCAAACTAGTAGAAACTTCACACATAGGCATATTCTCTATCGTGAAAATAAATAGTCGTCCCGTTTTCTGATTCCAGTAAACAACTCTTGTGTCAACCTGGAATAAAAAAGAATGCACGCATTTAAAGTTATAAAAATGGACTCTTGCAATTCATAGATACTGATAATTATATCTATTAAATGATGTGAAAATTATGACAAATAGAATGACATGTGGGCAGGAATGACGACATCATTTAAGTGTCAGAACGCACCATACTCATTTCGTCGCGAAAAGAAATTAGATATCATTAAATGTGCCTGTTGATATTTAATGCAAGTTATCTACAGTGTTTTATTTGCATTTTATGGTATTTTTCATTTTTTTTAAAAGATAAACAGTAACAGTCACCTTGATTAACAGAAATAATTTATTATTACCTGCTCATTCTCTCGTTGGCTATTAGGTTTTAATATTTTATACAACAAATCATACAGTGGTACATCGTTTTGTAACATTTGTATGAAAAATAAACAATAATATCCGCACAACACACTCGTTTTGCTCTGATATTGAATGTTGTTGTACTTTACATTTGGTATATACTTAATTACTTGTTTAGGTGGTGCCAAACTAAATGGATCAAAGTAAAAAGTATTAAAATAACAAACCCAATGTGTTCAAGGTCCCATAGAGTCTAAATTGATTATTCCACACCCCTTATTTAATTATGTTTTTGGTAAATTATTTCTACTAAATACACCCCTGAAGTTTTTAGATTAAAATAAAGTACTGAAAAATATATATTTAACTTTTAAAAATATATATTTAACTTTAGAAAGTATCTTAAAACCGATACTAACTTTACACACTAAGATTAGTTCTCTCTAGTGAGAAATCAATAACCGCCCGCGTCATTTTTGCCAACGTGGAACTTCACATTCATTTTTGCTAACTTTTGCATTCATTTTTGCCAACGTGGAACTTAACTGTCATTTTTGCCAGCGTGGCAATTCTCACTAGCGAGAATTATTCTCACTGGTGAGAATTCATGTTCCTGATTTTAGTTAATATATAAGTTAAGCCGTGTGGAGTTTTGTCCCTTTGACCAAATGAAAAAATAAAATGTTTTAAATACATATGATATAGATGAGTTTACAGAATAAATAATATTGTTTGAAAGAAAGAAAATTTACTTATAATAAAAATTCTCATTATGTTACAGCAAAAAAACGGAAGAAAAATGATAAAAGCAAAATGTAAATCTTGTGGAAGAATGAAATAAAAATGTGTTAAAAGTACAGGGGTTAATTTAGATATTCATAAATCAATGTTACCTTTATTACCTAAGAAAGGAATCACAATTCCAGGATATAACTATTGTGGACCGGGAAATCCCCTAGATAATGGGCAACCCATAAATGAATTGGATGCAGTATGTATGACCCACGATTACTGTTATGATTCAGGAATAAGTAAAAACGAATGCGATAAACAAATGTTATCTAATTTAAAGAATACTAAATCAAAATCTGTCGGAGAAAAGATAGCCAAACATTTAAATTTAAAACCTGCAATCAATATGAAATATAAACTTGGTTTCGGACAAAAACGAAAGTCAAAAAACGGGAAAAGGGGGTAGAGTATTTACTCAAAAAGACCCCAGAAATAACATGGAGCAACGAATTAGCAGAAGAATTACATAAACCAATGAAACGAAAATTTAGGAAACGAAGAGTGATTGTCCGTGACATTGATAATACTTGGTCAGCCGATTTAGTTGATATGCAAGCTTTTTGAAAATATAATAAAGGAGTAAAGTACTTGTTAACCGTTATTGACATATTAAGCAAATATGCTTGGGTTATTCCTTTAAAGAATAAAACCGGAGAATCTGTTACAGAAGCATTTGAAAAAATCATTTTAAAAGATAGAACACCTACAAATTTATGGGTAGTTGAAGGAAAAGAATGAATCATTTTTAAATAAAAATAAGATTAACATGTATCATACTTTTAATGAAGGAAAAGCTGTAGTAATCGAAAGATTTAATAGAAGTTTAAAAAGAATAATGTGGAAATATTTTACAGCAAATAATACTTACACTTATTTAGATAATTTGCAGGATATGGTTGATAAATATAACAATAGAAAACATTCTAGTATAAAAATGACACCGACTGAAGCCAGTAAAAACTTAAATAAAGGTACTGTTTACTTTAATTTATATGGTAATTGAAAGATACCAAAGAGTAAAGCAAAATTTAAAATTGGTGATCGAGTTCGCTTAAAGGGGGATGTTGCTAGCGGTTAGTGGTCATAGCATGTAGCTTATTGTCAGGTTATTATGAATCATCGTTTCATCTGTTTTATTACCCAGTGATTACTGGAAGCAAATATGATCATCCATTTCGAGCTTGACAATCTGGCCTATCTATCAGTCAGAAATATGTATCAAACATGTATACTATATATTTGCAAGGAACAACAAAAGTACATTGATATACTAACTGGTCAAAATAGCCAGTATGTACCCAGCCAGAACGCATGTGATCAAGAACCACAATGTTCACTAATATGCCAGGTATTTATTTTATGCATGCCAAGAACAATTTCTACAGAGACGAATAGTTAGGATTTATCAGAAATAGTTGTTCTCATTATTGTTTATTTGACTGTATATTCATTTATTTCAGTTACCCTGTTTTGAAAATATAATTCAAAATTGACCGGCAGGATTGTCATTAATAATCAAGTATAGTTCAGTACATTTTAAATATATAGTATAACTGTAATTTACCAGACTCTGATTGTGGAATGTGGCTCTCAGTTTAATAATTACATCTAGATACCTCATAACTAGTAAGCCAGGCAAAAAAAAAAAAAAAGGTACCAAATTCTATTTTCAATACACTTATAACATTTCCATAGGTCTTTCACATCTAGATTTGCAATCTTAGACAAATAATAGCGCATTTTGCATATTTGAAATTCGAGTGTTGAATGAAAGTATTTGTTGTAATCCCGGGCCACTTTTTTCAGGTTTCATACCAACACATTACATGGTTTCCACTTTGAGTGTACAATGTATTGAAATCATTCTAGGTATTATATTTTGAAGATTTTATACTGCAAATTTATTCTAAAATAAAATGCGTAAGAACTCACTTAATTATAAAGATACAAAATGTGCCGTCATAATATCATAAAAGGGAATACCAAGTAATGTTGAATTATTTACACAGACACGGAATCAAATGTCTACTAGTCAGCGTGATTCCAATTCAAAGGTTGAACTGCCCCGTCTCATCCTCAAAAGTGTACGTCAACTTATGATATAGTACGAAATTTAATTTAACTTAAAAAATCATATATACGGAACATTTTCAGACAACGCACATACCATTTACGATTTGATATTGACCAGCGTAAATATATAGTAATCTCATAATTAATTAATATAATTAATAATTGATTACATCATGCTATTATTTATGAAATGCATCGATAATAAATTGAACTATTACTAACTTGGTGCTTGCATTTTGTTTCAGTAGTTATATTTATATATATTCTTAGCATTGTCTTGTAACTGTACATATGTAAATATCATGGAGGTTCGCAGGGAAGACTGGGCATGCCCAACTGTGTTGCCTCTTGAAATAAAGACATTATTATTATTATTATTATATACGTTTGACGAATTGACTGTGACTACACGACCTCAAAGAATTGATAGCGAGACTGGCATTGCAAAGAAATTAATACTACAGCAGCAAAAAGCATCGTTTTCACAATCTCTTTTTTATTTTGAAAAAAAGAAAATACACCTAGCCAAACCATAAAACAAATGTGATGGTAATTAATATGCAAGATAAATATATCTGACTGACCAGTAACTGAGTATCCAATTTGCTGATGACTATTAATTATTGACATGCTGAAGTGCTAATATGTTTCCCTGGGAAATGAACATCCCCCTTTGAGCAAACTTAAACGAAATTTTGAAAAAGGATATACACCAAACTGGACAGAGGAGATATTTATAATTCATGGAATGAATAATACAAATCCCAGAACATACACTATAAAAATTTTAAATAATGAAATAATTCAAGGTTCATTTTATGAGCAAGAACTTTTACCTACTAAACAAGAGGTTTTTAGAATAGAAAAAGTTATTAGACGAGACTATAAGAAAAAAGAAGCTTTAGTAAAATGGAAATGTTACAGTGAAAAATCATTTAATGAATTGGAAGAAATTTAATATTTTAATATTATATAAATGAGTAATAAAAATTTAATTTCTAGTCAAATAGAAACAATAGATCAAATAATTATTCACTTGACTAAACTTGCTGCTGCTTACAGAAAAAGTTAAAAGATAAATTTTGTGGAAGAGTAAATACAGGATTACAAATTACAACAGGTAGTTTTGGTTGTTCGGCTGCATTAGCACTTGTTCCAGCTATTCCTATATTTGTAGCAGTTGCTGGCGCTGTTCCAGCAGTAATTACAATATTTACTAATAGACTAAAAATTGGAGACAAAAAAGCTATTTTAAAATTACATCATCAAAAAATAAAACAACTAATAACAAAAGCACGAATCGGGAAAGTAAGTGAAGAAGATTCAAATAAAGTTATTCAGGATATTTTTACAATACTGTTAGAAATGCAAAAAGGAAAGAAAAACTATTCAATGCCTTTTGAAACGTATATGAAGGAATTTAAACTTAATGGATATAGAAATAAAAACGAAGAAGAGTAATATCAAATTTAGATTGCTGATTTTTAAGTGTGTTTTTTTTCTATAAGTATTTTATATAAATGAGAAAAATTATATCAGTTGAAGGTAATATTGGATCAGGAAAAAGCACGTTTTTAGATATTATTAAAGAATATAATCCTTATTTTAATATAATTCCAGAACCAATCCATGAATGGCAAAATGTTATGGACCCTGATTATAACTCATATAACCTATTTGAACTTGCTTCCCACGAACCTTCCAAATATTCATTTCCTTTTCAATTAGCGACTTTAAATAGTCATATAAAAATGTTATCTTCTGCTAAACAGTTTGATGGTGTTTCTTTTCTTGAACGATGTTATTTAACTAACAGCAATGTTTTTACAAAACAATATCACGACAACGATGTTATAAATGACCCCGAGTGGGCGTTATATAATCTTTTCTTAATTGATCATATTATAAAACCATACGGAAAAAAAACCCCAATTAACGCTTTTATTTATGTTAAAACCAACCCAGAACTATGTCTTAAAAGACTTCAAAAAAAAAAGAAACAGAACGGAAGAAAACAAAGTTAGTTTAGATTATTTAGAGATATTACATAAATTACATTAAGAAAGGTAAGATCGAATGGTTAAAAACAACATAAAAATATTAACAATTGATAATATTTTAGATAAAATAACCTCAAAAACTTATTCAAAAGATATAGATAATATAAAACAATTTCTCAAAACAATATAATTTCTTTAAGTGTGTTTAAAGATTTTTTCTATAAATATATTATATAAACCAAAAGCTTATTCGAAGGTTCGGTATTACGTCTGTTCCATTTGACAACAGCAGCTGTGGATATTACAAATTGGAACATAATTCATTCAGTCTGTAATAACTACCCGGCTTACCTTACCTCATCCCTGTCTCTATTTCGTTTCGAAGAGACATGGAAAATGGGGTTAAAGGCGACCCCGCTGTAAACTGAAGAATGGGACGACTTAAGAGGAACGTGTGTTTTTATAGATTTTTTTTCTATAAGTATATTATATAATGGTTAATAGAAAAGTAGACAGAATGATTATGCCAAAATTATCCAGTACTTTAGGAGAAATAATGAATGAAGATGGAAAATCATATAAAAAATTACTTAAAAGAAGAAATGCTATTAATCAAAACTTGATCAAATAGTTAGTGATGAATATAAAAGACACGTGATTGATAAATTACAAACTGTTATAGATCCTTATCTTCATAAAAAGAATATAGATTTATATGAATGGAACTGTGGTTGTTTATTACCCGAGAAAGAAAATGCTGGAAGTGTATGTGATTGCCCCAAACCAAATAATTATCGAAACAACCCCAAAACAGTTACTGCAATTGAATAAGATACCAATATTGAAAAAACATATAAAAGCACGTAAAAAGCATCCAAAGAACTTGGTATTAATGCTGGGTTAATAAAAATGTGTTGTGAAGGGACAAACCGAGTAAAATGCGGAATATCAAAAATTGATGGAAAAAGATATAAGTATAAATATTTTTAATTTTATTTCATTTTGCTTGAAGATTTTTTTTAAACATAATATATAGATGGAAATTGAGAAATCTACAAAACAATATTTTAAGAAATTTGAAATTAAGATTGAATATAGACAAGACCCAAAGAATCAATTATATTTAACTATAAACGACTCTTATGAAATACTTAAATCTGAACTTAAAGCTTTAAAAGGTATAAAAAATAAATATTATTTTAGGAATAACTTTTACGAAAATTAGTAATACAGATGCAATATATAAATCAGCTTATTTTGAATCAAAGGCTTTGATTATTATTAATACAAACGAAATAAAAAGCATTTTAAGTCAAGCTTTTGATGAAATAATAAAGAGAATTGGTAATTGGATTTCAGAAGGAAATGGTTGGAGAATAGAGTCAGTTGATGTTCATTATATAAAGAGATTTAAATATAATCCATTAGCTGCTTCTAGTTATTTAAAACTACCAAAAGAATTACAACATAATAAGAAAGGATTAATAAATATAAAGAATGATGATAATGAATGTTTTAGGTGGTGTCATTTAGCTTATAAATTTCCTGCAAAATATCATTCCGAAAGAGTTTCAAATTACAAAAAAACATATAAAAGAATTAGACTACTCAGGAATAAAGTTTCCTGTTACAATAAATCAAATACCTAAAATAGAAACTCAAAATGATATTTCATTTAATATATTTGGTTATGAAAACCTACAGGTATTTATCCATTGTACATTTCAAAATATCATTATTCCGAAAGGAGTGACATGTTGCTAATTAGTAATAACGAAAAAAACCATTATGTCTGGATAAAAGACTTTAATAGATTAATGTTTAACAAAACAAAACATAAAGAAATAAAACATTTTTGTAAATCATGCTTACAAAATTGTTCACAAGAAAAAATATTGGATGAACACATTCCTAATTGTTTAGTTATTAACGGCGTTCAAGGCGTAAAAATGCCGAAAGAGGGATTAAAATATATTTCAAAAATTATTACAAACAATTAATGGTCCCTTTTGTAATTTATGCTGATTTCGAATCAATAACTAGAAAAATATCAACTGCTTTACCATCACCTGAATCTTCATTTACTGAAGAATATCAAAATCATATAGATTGTGGTTATGGTTATAAAGTTGTTTGTTGCTATGACGATAACTTTACCAAACCAACTCAGATTTACAGAGGCCCTAATGCGGTTTATAAGTTTATAGAAAAATGCTCTAGAAAGAAGAACATTGTAAGGAAATATTTAATGAATGCTTTAAGAAAGATTTGAGAATGTCTAAAAAAGACTCAGCCGAATTTGAAAAAAAAAAAAATCTTGTCACATTTGTGGAAAAGAATATAAGAAATAGAAAAAGTGGAAACTCCACAGGTCGCTCAACACAACAAAAACAAAAACGTTGCAGGCTCGGTTTGATTGAGCCTGTTCATGGACGGTAGTGGAAATACATGCTACCGTCCACGACCTCTAGCCCCGGGTTGAGCAGAACTCAACATTTACACATGTTAAAAGTACAAAAATAAAACAATTTAGAGACATCCGCAGATGTGTTCATACGGCGGTGCACATGGAACCTTCAATGCTACACTAGTGTGTAATTCCATGAAAAGCGGCGTATAGTCCCCAGTTAAAATAAGGGGTTTGCCCTAAACGAGAAAACAATGAGCAGAACTAAACAAACTGGAATTTAGAAAGGGGATCTGAGGTTATGGAGCCTGCATATCACAGAAACTGCCAAAAGACAAAATTAAAAAGCAGGCGCCATATCCAAGGGGTGATTATTGTAAATAACTTTATATTAGCGTGATCTTTATTTCGCGAATTCCGGCATCCTGAATTATTTCGCGGATTTATGAAATCTCGACGGAAGGGTCAGAAATTTAAATTCGCGAAGGTTCTTATCTCATGTTAGCAAAATTTCAGTTCCGGAACCAAATTTATGCAGGCTAAAGACTCGTCAAACACATGGTCAGTAACGTTTATTTCATTTTAGCAATCGGTTACTTTATTCATACAGACTGAGATAATTGAGCATTTAAATCCTTTAATCAAATTACTGGCGATCATTCTTATTTCACTTAATAGCAACAGCATATTATTTAAGTCTGGACTTATTATTAAATCTAGACATCAGGCGTTTTGTGTTTTGAACAGCCTATAAGTGGTATTTCTTATATAATTGCACTAATAAAGAGAACAGAAATGTCTCCCCTATCTTCCGTAATAACTAACAAGATTCCGTGGTAAAACTGCTTTCCTATTGCCTATAGTGTCGAGGGCTGACTGGAAACAAAACCAACTGCTAAGTGTTTACAGCTCAATTTCATGAATCAGTATTGCTCTAAGGATATACCAAGTCGTCCTTTACTTACCGCTTCTCCGCATCTGGTAATTTAGATAACTCTGTCGGTCTTAATCACAGGAGTGAGCATCGCTAATGGGGCATCCGTCGTTGCATGTTGTTAGACGTTCAGGAATGACTAAGTTAGACGTTCTGGAATGACTAATCCTTCTGTTTTGAGTTAGACGTTCAGGAATGACTAAGTTAGACGTTCCGGAATGACTAAATCGCTGGTCTAAGTTAGACGTTCTGGAATGACTAACACGCCTGTCTGAGTTAGATGTTCAGGAATGACTAAGTTAGACGTTCCGGAATGACTAAATCGCCTGTCTAAGTTAGACGTTCTGGAATGACTAACCCGCCTGTCTGAGTTAGTCGTTCAGGAATGACTAAGATAGACGTTCAGGAATGACTAACCCGCCTGTCTGAATTAGACAATCTGGAATGACTAATCCTTCTGTTTGAGTTAGACGTTCTGGGATGACTAACCCACCTGTCTGGGTAAGACGTTCCAAAATGACTAACACGCATGATCTGAATTGACTAACCAGACTGTTTGGGATAGACAGTCTCAAACGAATAACCTCCGGTTCTGGATCAGATATATTCTCGAAAGGCTTATGTCAGGAACTGTGTTAGACATTCCTGAATAGCTAATTTCCAATAGGAGGTATATTTCAATACTTGGTTGGCGTATGGGGATTGCTTTAGTTGTGGATTTTTTTTTAATAATTGGGTTAAACATATTTGGCGTAATTAATTTTGACATTCTGATACAGTTTCTTTTCAAGTATCTGTTTATTTCAGCAATTAGATTGGTTATAGCCTCTAATTTCACGAGATCGTAGCCAAAGTAAATTATTCTCGCGACGTATGAGTGTATTAATTTTAGTAAAAGACGATTTTGCTATATATTGTTTCGAGTGTAATATGCCCTTAATCTAAGTCAGTAGATAAAATGTAATAGCGCTCTTTCTTGGTTGCAACAAAAATATTAACGTCATCGCATGTACACATGACGTTATTTAGCGTAAGCGTGTTTTAACAGCAACAAGCGTATTAGAATCAACTTTTCAGTATAATATTGATTAAGCGTGTCCTTTCTTATTACAACGCATTTGATTCCTTCATATTGGGTAAGTATTCATTACTGGTATCCAAGCTGTATTTAAACATTGATGTTTCTGACTTTGAAAGAAATCATAGCAAATTATCATCGCAAATTTAGCAACGATCGATATATTTATAAATAATAATTTCCATTTGTCAAAAGTTTTCTCTTTTCCGCCCTATTCTGAAGCATGAGATAAAGTGTTCAAATTTCTACAGTACATATTTTTCACTCGAACACTGTATAAATGCAACTCAAATCTTGCTTCTACGAAATTTATTTAATGTTTATAACACATCTCTATTCAAAGGACTATCAAGTTTAGATTTATATAGTGATACCTGACATTTGATACGAAAATAAACAACAGAACCAAACCGCCAAAATAAACCCCTTATTCAGAATTCTGAGAGAGATGTAACATTTTTAAAATTTTGATTAATTCAAGGGCAAGAGATTTAGAGCGATGTTTAGAGTAGCAAAGATAATGAGCTGACAAAAATTTTGACTAAGGTACTGTCACTTTTCGTAGTAACTGAAGGGCCATAGCTGGGAATATCCAGATAATGAGCTGACAAAAATTTGGCTAAGGTACTCTCATTTTTCGTAGTAACTGAAGGGCCATAACTGAGAATATCCAGCTAGTTATAGAACTATTCTGAGATATTATGCCTGCAAGCATAGTAGTCAAGTTTGGTATACAAAGGATAAGAACTGCTCAAGTCTGGTCAACTTTAGCAAATTTGAGAAATTCAATGGCCATAACTTCAGAGAAACTTCACAGGCATTGTGCCTGTCAACATCGTGAATAACGTATAAGGGTGAAAATAACAAGAGCTGTCGGTAAGACAGCACGCTCCACTATTCGGCAATTTGACAGTAAAATAAATAAAATTAATGTCTCAATAAGAGACCTCTACTTTAAAAGGAAGATACACCAATATATGAAAATCCCCTACCACACAGAGGGGTTAAAGGTCAAGTAAAGAAGGTGTACTGACATTCTTTATTTTTAATTTTGATTTTAAGTATGAAAGGGGCATAACTCTGCCAAGAAATACAATTAGAATTATTGTGATTGTAACCACACACGCAGATGATGATTATAAAGAAACATTTTTAATTTCAAGTCATTGTCTTTTAAAGTACCAAAGATATGTCTATAAACGATGCTTTCAAAAAAAATAACATGAAAATAATTTCAAGTGTAACAACTTGGTGACAGTAAGAAAATGTCTCTGATTTTGAATAAAACTATGCATCTTATGATCACTGTTTTTTTCTTCTGCATATTAATGCAAATAAATCATGAAAGGCATAATCCTGTGTAACTCGCTACAAAATGTTTGCACTAAATGACATATGTCTGTAAATGTATTCGGAATAATTTCATGAATCAACTACTCATGAGGCAGTCCTTAGCATTACAATCACAGTATTCTGCACCATCGTCTGCATCTGAATACCACTGAACAAATATCAAATATATGTCCATTCAGATGCATTATGATTAAGTTAAATTCACAATTCTTTAGAGCTCCTGAAATGTTTCATTTTTTGACAGATGTCGGCAGTCATCTAAGTGGTGGTAGTAATACAGTAAGTAATTTTCTGTATCCTTGAACAATCCTGTTGCGCCTGGTTCTTGGTAACTTTTCCTGAAATTATAAAATCAGTAATATTACAATGAAATCAGCGTTAAAGTGGCAACATCCATCTTTTAATTTCCGAGCGTTATTTTTAATTTCATGTTTGAAAACGAGTCATCCCTTTAAACCTGAAGTATACTAAGCACAAAGCATAATAAAACTAGAAATTGCTTTTGTAAAAAAGCGCATGTCTCCCCCATTGCAAAGTCCTATGGGCAAGAAGTCAATAGTGGTCAGGAGCGAAAGTCAAAGAGACACTGATGGTTGGCTGCAATAGGGATCATCTACTTGGCATGTCCAGTCACCCGCTAAGTTTCAACACTTCTCAAGTCACTGTTCAGGCTCCTGTGACCTTGACCTTTGATCAAGTGACCTCAAAATAAATAGGGGTCACCTACTCTGCATGTCTAATCATCCTATTAAGTTTCAACATTCTAGGTCAAGTAGTTCTAAAGTTATTTTCCGGAAATGATTTTACATGAGCAGGCCCTGTGACCTTGACCTTTAAGGACTGACCCAAAAATCAGTAGGGGTCATCTACTCTGCATGTTCCATCATCCTATAAAGTTTCAACATTCTGGGTCAAGTGGTTCTCAAGTTATTGATCGGAAATTGTTTTCCATGTTCAGGCTCCTGTGACCTTGACCTTTAACAGAGTGACCCCAAAATCGATACGGGTCATCTACTCTTCATGTTCAATCATCCTATGAAGTTTCAACATTCTGGATCAAGAGGTTCTCAAGTTATTGATCGGAAATTGTAATAAATGGTTATGCCCCTGTGACCTTGACCTTTAACGGAGTGACCCCAAAAACAATAAGGGTCATATACTCTGCATGAGCGATCATCCTATGAAGTTTCAACATTCTGGGTCGAGAGGTTCTCAAGTTATTGATCGGAAACCTTGACCTTTAACAGAGTGACCCCAAAATTGATAGGGGTCATCTACCCTGCATGACCAATCATCCTATGAAGTTTCAACATTCTGGGTCAAGTGGTTCTAAAGTTACTGACCGGAAACGATTTTAAATGTTCAGGCTCTCGTGACCTTGACCTTTAACAGATTGACCCCAAAAGCTATTCTACTCACCCTGGCATCGGCGTCACACCTTGATTAAGTTTTTGCATGCAAGTACATACAGCCATCAATTAAAGGCATATAGCTTTGAAACTTATTTTTTTTTTCTAGGTCAATTACCAACCTCTCTAATATTTTCCTGCTTCTGGGACAATATTTCGAATAGTCGAGCTTGGCTGTCTTACGGACAGCTCTTGTTGTATGTAAACTAGTCTCTTAGTACCCACTAGTTGGAATCATGGATTGAAACTTAACACAAATTTCCATTTGTTTAAGCTGATATGCATTGCACAGGTTCCATAACCATGTTTTGCAATTTTACAAAATGTTGCCTCTTTTTCGATTTCAATATTCAATTGACAAGATTGTTGAATACTAGTAGTCGAGCGTTCCTGTCCTCCAACAGCTTTTGTTAAGGTGAGGTCTTTTCTTTGCTGTGATATGAATGCATTGTCAGCTTGTGTATGCAATAGAGACTGTATTTTTCATTTGATCTTCATGAAATTTGGTCAGAATGATAGCCTTGATAAAATTAAGGTCAGATTCGGATGTAGGTCATCTTGGCTCAAAAACTAGGTCACTAGGTCAAATTGAAGAAAATACTTGTTTAAACTTGAGAGACCACATTTTTGGTCCAATTCTAATGAAAATTGGTCAGAATATTTGTTTCCATGAAATCACTAAGTCAAACATGTTTACACTGTTACGATATGTTTCTCAGGAGAGCGACCTTGGCCCTCTTTTTAGCTCACCTGTCACATAGTGACAAGGTGAGCTTTTGTGATCACCCTTCGTTCGTCGTCCGTGCGTCAACAATTTCTTGTCTGCCCGATATTGGTTTCATTTATGATTTTATTTTAACCAAACTTGCACACAACTTGTATCACCATAAGATCTCGGTTCTTTTCTTGAACTGGCCAGATCCCATTATGTGTTCCAGAGTTATGGCCCCTGAAATTGCCAAAATCAGCTATTTTGACCTTGTCTGCACAATAGCAGCTTTATTTATGATTTGATTTTTACCAAACTGGCACACAACTTGTATCACCATAAGATCTTGGTTCCTGTCTTGAACTGGCCAGATTCCTTTATGGGTTCCAGAGTTATGGCCCCTGAAAGGGCCAAAATTAGCTATTTTGACCTTGTCTGCACAATAGCAGCTTTATTTATGATCTGATTTTTACCAAACTGGCACACAACTTGTATCACCATAAGATCTTGGTTCCTTTCTTGAACTGGCCAGATTCCATTATTGGTTCCAGAGTTATTGCACCTGAATGGGCCAGAATTAGATTTATATCAGTAAGTACTTATAGGACTTATTTGAAATTTCATTATTGTCATTAGTTGGACTGAGCCAATCAGGGTAGATAACTATGGACTGATTTTATGTCAAATTACCTCTCTTTATTTCAGATTAAAATTGGTATATCTCCGTAACTAATGAAGATACTGATCTGGAATTTCAACATTAAAAATTTGCCGCTCCCACCCATACATATAGTAATCATGGAGTGTTATGTCAGTAATTTATATTACGTTATCCTTGACCATTGTTTAAGACGTATCTGTGCTCTATTAAATCATTTAATTTATCAGTCATTGTCGTTTCTGTTATGAAATAATTATTTTACTAGTATATGGTATATGATATATCTTAACTAACATCACTTATTCCATTTTCCTCTTTTTATAATACAGGTGTGGCAAGAAGTTTGAAATCAAAGTCACAAGAAGTTGTTTGATGATGGAAGTATCTGTGATCATTTAGTATTTCCAGTGGTTCAGAGGAACAGATTACACTCAGTTAAAACCAAATGTGATATTTATCTATTTGTGAATAACCGAGGACTTAATGAGGATAAAATGTTAGGAAGACAAACCTGATGCAGCAACAATTGTATATGTTGTATATGGTCACTATAGATGTTTTTCCATTGGATGAAATGATATTGTGGGTGAACCGGTGAAGAATATATTGACCAAATCTGTCATGTTGACCATAATGTTCCGTGCAACCTTTATTGTACAAAAAGTAGATTTGTTATAGCACCAAATAATAGTGAGATTGGAAGGCCAGTGTGCAAACCACTGAGCTATCCGCCCACCACCATTAGATATATTAAGGCAAAAATCGTGCCTGTAGCGAACATGTCCCGTTTAACATTTATTGCTAGCATGGTAGAATCCAAAAGGCTGAGTGCTGGGATATCAGAGTATTAAGAATAACGATAACTCACAACATGGTTTTGTTAAAGTCGGGGAAGCGACCCAGGGCTGGGAAAAAAATAGCTCGGTATTATGTTAAACCCAATTATTAAAAAAAATTCCAAAACTAAAGCAATCCCCATACGTCAACCAAGTATTGAAATATACCTCCTATTGAAAATTAGCTATTCAGGCATGTCTAACACAGTTCCTGACATTAGCCTTTCAAGAATATATCTGATCCAGAACCGGAAGTTATTTGTTTGAGACTGTCTATCCCAAACAGTCTGGTTAGTCAATTCAGATCATGCGTGTTAGTCATTTTGGAACGTCTAACCCAGACAGGTGGGTTAGTCATCCTAGAACGTCTAATTCAGACAGGCGGGTTAGTCATTCCTGAACGTCTAACTCAGACAGGCGGGTTAGTCATTCCAGAACGTCTAACTTAGACAGGCGATTTAGTCATTCTGGAACGTCTAACTTAGTCATTCCTGAACGTCTAACTCAAAACAGAAGGATTAGTCATTCCAGAACGTCTAACTTAGTCATTCCTGAACGTCTAACAGCATGCAACGACGGATGCCCCATTAGCGATGCTCACTCCTGTGATTAAGACCGACAGAGTTATCTAAATTACCAGATGCGGAGAAGCGGTAAGTATAGGACGACTTGGTATATCCTTAGAGCAATACTGATTCATGAAATTGAACTGTAAACACTAAGCAGTTGGTTTTGTTTCCAGTCAGCCCTCGACACTATAGGCAATAGGAAAGCAGTTTTACCACGGAATCTTGTTAGTTATTACGGAAGATAGGGGAGACATTTCTGTTCTCATTATTAGTGTAATTATATAAGAAATACTACTTATAGGCTGTTCAAAACACAAAACGCCTGAAGTCTAGATTTAATAATAAGTCCAGACTTAAATAATATGCTGTTTAGCCAATAAAATGTTTGTTACAACCATTTCATAAATAATCAACGTACAAGTATATAATACAATGGTGAGATAAATTGTCCGTTTATCCCTATTGTTGTCTTAACAAAATGTGTAAAAAATCAGGTTCATTTAGAAGATAAGGGATGATATAAATCTTCTCCTCGTACAATACGCGCTCTGCTTGTTTGACACATACGAAGTGCATCCAGAAGATGCTCTCCATTAAAAACTGCCAGCTGCATGTAAATGTAACCTCAAGCAGTATATTCTACACGAACTATTTATAATGTATTGAAATGTGAAATGAATTGAAATTCATTCAATAAACATCGATGTATAGGCTGCTGAATTTCACCGTATTTTGGACATTTTTTCGGATATGTCTGTATGTTATGGAAGGATATTTACGCGGATTCATGATTTCGCGATGTACCCCATTCGCGAAAAATAGCGAAAATTAAAACACCGCGAATAAAACCGGATTTACAGTATACAATACCCAAAGCTATAAAAGCGGGAGTATTGGAACCATCCAGGCCGAAATGCTCATGTTAAGAAACTAAACTGTACCAATAACACGACATAAAAGTCGTGCTGAACGATCTGAGAAAATCGAAATATAACAGCCCTGATTGAATGTACGGGGAGACTTTTTACGGCCGCCACACGGCACAAACAACGCTGCTGTGATAATAAATAGAAAAAGTGGAAACTCCACAGGTCGCTCAACACAAGAAAAACGAAAATGTTGCAGGCTCGGTTTGATTGAGCATGTTCATGGACGGTAGTGGAAATGCATGCTACCGTCCACGCCCTCTAGCCCCGAGTTGAGCAGAATTCAACATTTACACATGTTAAAAGTACAAAAAAAAAAACAATTTAGAGACATCCGCAGATGTGTTCATACGGCGGTGCACATGGAACCTTCAATGCTACACTAGTGTGTAATTCCATGAAAAGCGGCGTATGGTCCCCAGTTAAAATAAGGGGTTTGCCCTAAACGAGAAAACAATGAGCAGAACTAAACAAACTGGAATTTAGAAAGGGGATCTGAGGTTATGGAGCCTGCATATCACAGAAACTGCCAAAAGACAAAATTAAAAAGCAGGCGCCATATCCAAGGGGTGATTATACAATACCCAAAGCTATAAAAGCGGGAGTTTTGGAACCACCCAGGCCGCTCATGTTAAGAAACTAAACAGTACCAATAACACGAAATAAAAGTCGTGCTGAACAATCATTCCGGTACGTGACCATTGTCATATCACAGGAAAATTTAGGGGAAGCGCTCATTCAGAGTGTAATATTAATCTTAGATTAACTCACAAAATTCCTGTTATTTTTCATAATTTAAAAGGTTACGACGGGCATTTTATTATGCAGCAAATAGGAAAATATAGAAAAGAAATTAATGTAATTCCTAACCATATGGAAAGATATATGGCATTTATGGTAAGTGATTTGATTTTTATAGATAGTTTTCAATTTATGTCTCAATCATTGGATAATTTATCAAAAAATATCCCAGAATTTAAATATCTTCTGGAAGAATTTCCTAAAAATACAGAATTATTAAAAACAAAAGGCATTTATCCATATGATTACATGGATTCATTTAAAAAATTCAAAGAAGAGAAGTTGCCTCCTAAAGAAGAGTTTTATTCAATTTTAAATGAAACACATATATCTGACAATGAATACGAGCATGCTGAAAATGTTTGGAATAAGTTTAGAATTAAAACAATGGGAGAATATCATGATTTATATTTAAAAACTGATGTCTTACTTTTAGCCGATACATTCGAGAACTTTAGAAAACTATGTTTGGAATATTATAAATTAGATCCCTGTCACTATTTTAGTAGTCCTGGCTTAGCCTGGGACGCGATGATAAAAATGACCAAGGTTAATTTAGATTTAATTAGTGATATAGATATGTATTTATTAATTGAAAAAGGCTTAAGAGGTGGAATTAGTTATATTTCAAATAGATATAGCAAAGAAAACAATAAATATATGAAAGATTACAATCCAAAAGAAAAAAGTAAATACATTATGTACCTTGACGCCAACAACCTTTACGGTTGGGCTATGTCGCGACCTTTACCCTCTGGAAATTTTAAATGGGTCACCGAAAAACAATATAAGAAATTAATTGCAGAAGGTATAACCAATTTTATAATTGAGTGTGATCTTGAATATCCAACAGAATTACATGCTGAACATAATGATTATCCTTTAGCTCCTGAAAAGATACTCATTCAAGATCAATGGCTTTCAAATTATAGTAAAAATATTAAAGAAGAATTTAAAATAGGAAAATGCAATGTAAAAAAGTTTGTTCAGACTTTAAGGAAAAAAGAAAAATATGTAGTCCATTATAAAATCCTAGAACTTTATATTCAATTAGGTTTAAAAGTAACAAAAATTCATAGGGTATTAACTTTTGACGAAAATCCTTGGTTAAAAGAATATATTGACTTTGATACCCAAAAAAGATCTGAAGCAAACAATTCATTTGAAAAAGACTTTTTAAGTTAATGAACAACTCTGTATTCGGTAAGACTATGGAAAATCTGCGCAAAAGAATCAATATTAAGCTGACGCATGTTGAAAATATTTTATCAAAGTATATAGCGAAACCTTCATTTGCTAGTTCAACAATGTTTAATAAGAATTTGTTTGGTATCATAGAATAAAAGAATGTTTATTATTAAACAGACCCAGCTATGTCGGAATGTGTATTCTAGATTTATCAAAATATTTAATGTATGATTTCCATTATAATTATATTAAAGAAAAGTATAAAAACTCAGCAAAGCTTTTATTCACTGACACTGATTCTCTATGTTATGAAATAAAAACCAAAGATGCATATAAAGATTTTTATAAAGACAAAGATTTATTTGATAATAGCGATTACAACCCAAATTCAAAGTTTTATTTCGACAATAATAAAAAAGTAATTAGAAAATTCAAAGATTAGGCTGCTGGTATCCTAATCGTTGAGTTCGTTGGATTAAGAAGTAAAATGTATTCATATCTATTAGAAAACGAAATGAATATTAAAAAATGTAAAGGAATAAAGAAGGATGTTGTAAAGAAAACAAAAGTTCATAAAGATTATAAAGATACTTTGTTTAATTCAACCCAAACTAGCCATACCTTTAAAGCTATTCGTTCTGATAAGCACAATATTTCTAGTTATGTTATTAATAAAACATCTTTATCATGTTATGACGATAAAAGATATATTCTTGATAATGGTACTGATGCATTAGCCTATGGTTATGTTAGCTAGAACCATAAGTTGTTAACTGAATATTCTTAACGTTTAAAGAATTAATATAAATTACATCATTTGTTTGAAATTGATTAGCATAATTAATAGAAATAGATTCATTTTTTCTGTTATTTTTTATATTGTAACTTTGAAGAATTTTATTTTCTTTGCTTTTTAATTCCAATTTCGCTTCTCCTTTATCTAGTTTAATTGCATCAACAAGAATACTTAAGATGCAATTTTGTTTAATTGTTACATTATTACCATTTTGAACTAAACCAGGACTAGCATTTACAACTTTCCATTGAAATAATCCACTATCGGTATCTTGGGTATAACATTTTAAGAACAAAGGAGGTTTTCTTATTATTTGTCTTTCAATGTTACTTACTTTTTCATTTATATTATTGAATATTCCCATTATATAAAAAACACAGTAATTAATTAATTGACTAAATAGAATCTGACATAACTTCCTGGTTCTATAGTATATCGTGTGTCGTCTAGATATGAACGATCAGGATTTATGGGTTCATGAAAAATTTTAAACGCCATTCCCTTGCTTAAATTAATAAAAACTTAGTCGGGCAAAAGATAAGAGGTAAGAGAGATGAAAAAATGAGAGAAAAAAATCAGAAAAGCTACTGGTCGAGAAATGTATACTGAAATTTATGAACCAATTACAGAAGGAATAGAAAGCCAAAAAGAACAATTGTCAAGTCAGTTAAAAGCATTACCTGGGATTAAAGAACAATTAGAGTCGCTCGGTGATGAAATAAAAGATATACAAGCATATCAAGGCATTTTTGTGTTTTACATGCCATGCCTTTTTGTTTCCATTACGTGTGTTAGAGGTTCACCTGGATGGGATTACTTTTATTTACACTGTCCCGTGTCTTTGGAACATGGTGGGGGTAAGAGTGAGGTTGGGTGCGCACCATAAACCGGTTTAAGCTCCCCAGTGGTGTTTTTGCCAGTAGTATAGTATAATAAGGGTTTTAGCATTATTTGACCTTATTTAACCTTTTGACCACTTCTAAAAATAAACCAAGTCAAGCAATTAAAAAACAAAAAAAATAAAAAAGTTTTCATAGTACTATATGAAAACTTATAGTAAAATATGATTAAACACTTCCACCAAATATTTATCAAAATCCTACCGCAAAATCAGGGTCAGTTTAACCTCACTTAACCTCTGGTTTCTATTTTGTAAGTGCACAAAGTTTAAAACCCTCTTATTAACTTTTAGTATTTTATACAGTAAATCATACAACGGTACTTTGTCTTGTAACATTTTAATGAAAAATAAACAATAATATCCACAGAGTGTACTTGTTTTGTCTTGATATTGAACATTGTTGTATTTTACATTTGGTATATACTTAATTACTTCTTTCGGCGGAGGAAGTCCAAATGGATCAAAGTACATATTATTTAAGCAACAAACCCAATGTGTTCCAGACCCAACAGAGTCATCTAAATTGATTATTCCACATTCAACCTTTTCTTTCGTTTTTGGTAAACATGTGGTCTCCGAGAGTTTCACTCTTGGTAAATTATTTCTACTAAATACACCCCTAAAGTTTTTAATTTTTAATTGATTTACCCATTGTTCAATTACAAAGTTAGAAATTGGTTTGTTTATAAATTTTATTTTTTTTACTATAGAAATTCGTCTGTAAGGTCTCCTCTGAGAATCAATCTGTATACCCTGGCCATGTCCCTTACCATCTAACAAAGATGTAATCAAAGGTATCCCTAGACTAGCAGCCAGCATACCCAGGAACCCGCCGTCTTGTTTTTGTTTTTGTGTTAATTTAATCACTCCAGATCCTACTAGTTGCTTTCTTTGATTATGTGTAAGATATGGTGATATTATGTTTCGCTTATTATTAGCTACTGAAATCATACCATTTCCAAGTATTTTACTAACACCAGTACTGGCCAGCCCAGAAAGGGCTCCGATGCCTAGAGGGGCTAATATTTTTGGAACTATTTTTTCTGCTATTGGAAGAATTGTTTTTCCTAACAAACCAGCTAAAGCTCCTAAAAATCCACCATTTTGACCTTGACTGGACATTTGTTTTTTTGAAATTGTAATTTCTAATCCCTTCTTATTTCTAATAGACTTTTCAATTTGATTAATTTGTGTTTTTGTTAAAAGTAAAGGAAAGTTTCCACGTAATTGTTCATGTTTTAATCTAAAAGTATGTGGAAATTTATTATTTTAAGCTTGTGCTAATTTTGTTTTGTCCATCTGTTAGGTTAACTTTATATTCAATATAATTTGATGTCATTATATATTAAATTTATAAAATTTAGTTTTATATTTAAAATTTATTTTATTAAGCAATAGAAAGTTTATTTCCAATAGTATTTATTTCAACTGTTTCTTCATATAATACAATTGCGTAAACACGAATATTAGCTGCCGGTGGAATATTTAATTTAGCTGTTAATGTAATATGCTTAGGATCTTCTGTTATTACTTCCTTTTTACATTCCAAGTTAAAATGAACAAATCCAAATAAATCATAAAAGTTTGATCTATTTAGCAGACTTCCAGTAGTCTTATTATTTTGTTTATAATAATAATTAATTACATCGTCATATATTCTTGATATACTTGTATATTCTGTTTCTGGATAAAAAAACACCATTACCAACTTCAAGACGACAGGAGCTCAAAGTGCAATTTTTATTTGCTGCATTAATTTGAAATGTATCTAATAAATGTGGATTATGTTCTTGTGAATTACTTTTATCAGGTCGTTGTAAATAAACAAATACATGTTGTGGTTTTGTTATACCAGCTGTTATTCTAAAGGTTATATTATTTTGTTGTGTATCAGTTGATTATGTCACCATTTCCCGAAGGTATGACCATCTTGCTTTTGTAAATCTTTTAGCAATTAAATCAAGTCCAAATTCATTGAAAATTAAACCACCTTGGATTGATAACTTCCTAGAAGCAAAACCACTATTATAATTGCCATTAGCTTTTCTACTTTCAGCAACATCAGTAGTATCTAAATAAATATATTCGTTTGTTCCAGTTGATCTTGCATAATCATCAGATAGTTCAACTAAATTTTTTACATTTATTACTTTGTATAAATTATTACAATGATAAACAATTTTTCCATTTTGTTTAACAACTAACTGATCAATTAATGAAGCTGCATTATTAATTAGAGCAATTTGATCTCCATCAGCATAATTATTACCGTTAGCAAGCTTATTTACTTTAAAACTTACTTCAAAATAAGCATTAAACCAATCAAAATATGAGCTTCTATCATTAATTGTAAAGTGATAGTTCTTTTTGTTGCTTAACATTATTTCCCAAGACAGATATTAAAGCTGTATCTAATTGAATAGGAGTTAATTCATATCTTTCACAATATTGTTTTGTTCTAAACATGTATATATTATATATTATTTTATTTTTTATAAATTAATCTGTTAATACGTTTACGCTGTTGAAATTCCAGATCCTGACAATATTCTATTTATTCTCATATTTATATCCTCCTCTTTATTTTTACTGTTATTCTTTTCTTGTAAATCCTTAGCAATTAAATTACCAACTGCTGGAGCAGGTTTCTTTTTAAATTTTTCAACAATTTTATTAGCAGCTAAATTTCCAACTTCTGTTCCAACCTTTTTGTTCCACTTTCAAGTGCTGCTTTTCCTGCTGTTTCCAAAGCTTTTTTTCCAGCTGTGCTAATTGAAGATGCAATTCCACTTGAAAACAATTTCGTTAAAGTGTCAAAGATACCTGTACCAGAGATGGAATCTCCGGAGACCTCAGGTGTACCATGTATAATTTCTTCTTCGGTCTGAGCATCAACATAAATAAATATTCCTTTATTTTTGTCATAAACTTTTTTGTAAATTATATAAAACTAAAATTTATATTTCTTTTAAAATTAGTGTAAAACTTGTTTCAACCTCATTAAAATTGATTATTCTACCAAATACATCTGTAATATATATTCTAATTGAATTTATAATATATTTATTAATTTCAGAATATCCAACTCTTTGTGGTTCTTTTGAAAATGGATAAGCTCTTGATAAATCTGCAGTACTTAAAGCATAGGTAATATCACTGAAATTACCATCAACAAGTGAATTATCAATAAGATCACAATGAATGTAAATTGTATCCACAGAGTTAGTTATATTTGGTGTTGTAGTTCCCCATTCAGTATTTCTGAAGGGTTTTTTATCAAATCCAAGCAATGTTTGAAAATTTGACATTCCTAAATCCAACATAAAATTATCTTTAATTGAAATCAAAATCTTAAAACTACTTAAATCAAATTCCAAACTTATTGGAACAATGTCTGATTTATCAAATTCATAATCACCATTACTTATTAATGTTTCCCTAATATAATTATTAGTATCTGTGTAACTGTAAGAACCATTTGTAAATATGATATCTTTCCAATCCTTACCCTTACCATTATTGTAACGAATTCTTTTATTGCCATATTCATCACTAATTTTATGCCAAGAATAGGTCATAGTGTTAATACTATCCAAACCAACAACATAAGTTTTATTTTTATCTAAAATTAAAGCACGACTAAATCTGATTGTAAAATCACTCGGAGTATTTTTGTTATTATCTTTAACTGTTTCAGAACTTAATACTATTTTTGGTTCCATTTATATATAATTAAAATTTAAATTCAAGAAAAATAATTTTTATATAACATTTCATGTTGTTCTGGTAAGAGTGAATTGATTTTTAATAGTTTATCAAATATGCTAATACCTTCATTTTTTAGTTCTTCATTATTATTTCCAGCATTAATTGAACCACAAATTAACTCCAACTCATTAACCAATTCTTCTGGATTACATGAACAAAACGTCATAACCCTGTCCTCTAATTACTTTTTTAAATTTCACAGATCTTTTATTGATAGGTAATCCTGACTTTTCTGTTAATTCTTTGAATATTTTTCTAGAATGAATTGAATGTTTTTTATTATTGTTATATCTTTTATTAATCAAATCAATTAAATCATTATTTACTTTAGTGTTAATTACTTCTTTTCCAGTTATTCTATCCTTAGCAATTAATTTGTTTTGACCATAAAGTTTATTAAGATCAATAATTAAATTTCCATATTGACCATTGGGTGAAACTTTATATGGGTTATGATATCTTATTCCTTTTCACATATATTATTTTAGAATATTTCTAATAGTTTCTCTATATCTTCTTTAATTATCCGACTCAGCTATAATTGCTTCCTTTTGCTTTAGATCAAGATCTGTTTTGTTTTTCTTTCCAGTTATTGCACCAGCTTCATTACCCATTTTTTTTATTTCATCCGATGCATGTTCTATGATACCCTCTACTTCTTCCCTAGTCATTCTTTCATCAGGATTGTTAGATTTGCTATGAAAATATTCAAACACTTCTTGTGGTGTGTTATATTTTTTATATATAAGATCTAAATCAATGTCTTTATTAAAATCAACTGTAAATTCTATTCGTCTTGCTACCAATTCTTCTGATTCTTCAGTTGTATCATCAGCTGTTTCAGTTCCCGTCTTTTCTCTTCCATAATCTTCTAATCTCTTAAATTCATCTTGAGAAACCCATCCAACAGGTTTATCTCCCCAATCTAATGGTATATATTCTTGTTGCCTTTTAGATTTTTCAACTTTTCTAGGAGACCATGTAATTGGTTGCGATTCTTTGAATAGCTGTGGTAAACCCTGTTATGTTTGTATGTCTTTTATTTCATCACCTAATAACGCTAATTGTTGTTTTATTCCAGGTAATGCTTTTAACTGACTTGATAATTGTTCTTTTTGACTTTCTATTCCTTCAGTAATTGGTTTATAAAGTTCAGTGTACATATCCCGATTTGTAGCTTTTTTAATTTTTTCTCTCATTATTTCTTCTCTAAGAGCTCTCATCTTCTGCCCGACTAAATTTTTTCTTATTCTTATTTCATTAAGTTTTGATTGCATTTATATAATAATGTAAGATAATGTAAGACATTGTCAGATAATGTAAAATTATGTAAGATAATGTAATATTATTATATAATGGAAATTCCAAATTATGATACAAAAAATGATAAATCTAATAACTTTAAACAATTTAAGCAATATCCCTTTATGCCAGATTCATGTTTTAGAATGTTAATATGCGGATCTTCTGGATCTGGAAAAACAAATACATTAATGCATATACTTCGAAAACCTCTTATATATTATGATAAATTATACCTATATGCTAAAAACTTAGAACAATCTAAATATCAAGATTTAATTAACCAATTAAGTCAAATTACAAAAAGAATTAAAGTAGATCCAAATGAAATACTTGAATATTCAGCTGATCCCAACCAAATTGAACCTTGTGAGAATCTTGAATCAGAAAAACAAAAAGTAGTAATATTTGATGATTTTGTATGTGAAAATAAAAAGGTTGAAAATGAAATAACAAAATACTTTATTCAAGGACGTCACAAAAACTGTTGTGTTATTTATTTAAGTCAGTCTTACTATAAAACACCAAAAGATATCCGAATTAACTGTTCACACTATATCTTGTTTTAAAGTCCAGGTAAACGAGAAAATGATATGATTTGTAATGAACAAAATATTAACCCTAAATCTTTTGCTAATGCAACAAATCAAAAATATGATTTCTTATATATTGACAAACCAAGGAAGTTTTTTAGAAAAAACTTTACTGGTAATATATAATGGGAGTTTTTAATAATATAGAACAAATAAGTGAACCTGACAGTATAAGTAAAGTTAAATTTGATATTGATTTAAGTGATTATGCTACTAAAAAACAATTCAAAAATCTTAAAAAGGAAACGGAATCGTATCTTCACAAAAATAAGGAACTTGATAACACTATGAACAGAGCATTAGATATGGGAGGTAATGAAATAATCAACCTAGGAGATCCAGATAAACCCAACGATGCAGTTTCAAGACGATTTGTGTTTAAAAAAATTCAATGTGTAATAGATGACTATAATCTTGAAGATATTAAAAGTATAAAACAGACACTAGAAGCACAAGTAAAGAATATTGAAGAATTAATAAAAGATTTTAAAAAGAATTCATTATTAATAGTTCAATTACAAGGTAAACTTGGAGAAGAAATGAAAGCTATGGTTGATTCTATTAAAGAACTTGAAGAGAAATCTGATTTGACAGATGACAACATAAAAAGTATTTAGAACCAATTTTGAAAAGTTATACAATCAAGTTCAAGAATTAAAAGATAGTATGATTAAACATGAAGAACTAAGACAAGATTATTGAAGCTGGGAAAAAGTTACAAAATATGTATCAGTTAGAAATCAAAACAGAAGTAAATAAACTAAATACTGAAATGGTAAAAAGGAATCAAGATTTACTCGATACATTTTCAAACAAACTTGCAGAATATAAATCTGAACTGGAAAAGGCAGCTTCACAAAGAGGTGATGACCATGACACAGCATTAGATAACCTTAAACAAGAGCTTAATTCTAAAATAGATGACTTTAAAAAACAACTTCGAATTTGGATTAGTACTGTTGACAACCGTCATAATTTAAAGTATGCAGACTTAAGTAATATTACAAAAAAATTACAAGAAAATATTAATGAATTTAATGCTAAAGTTGAAAAACATAAAAATGAACTGGACTTTGTAGTTGAGAAATCAGTTAAACAAGGAGAATCAATTACTGCTATTGCTAAAGCAATTAACACAATTAATGATCAGCTAGAACATTTTAAGAAACAACTTCGGAACTTGACTGACTAGTACTGTTGACACACGCCACAATTTAAAGTACGCGGAATTTAGTACACTTACAGAAATGTTAGAAAAAGATATCAGCGAATTTATCAGCGAATGATAAAATTAAAAAATAATAAATGATCTGAACTCTGTAGTTGAAATATCAACTAAACAAGGAGAATCAATCACTGCTAATACCCAAGAAATTTCTACTAATGCCGAAGAAATTACAAAAGTAAAAAATGTTTTTCTAAAACAAGAAACACAATTAGCTGGAACAAAGGGTGTTGTTGACAATCTATCTGCTTTTGAAGTTGCTACAACAAAACGACTTGATGATTTAGCTGAAATAATTTTTAGACTTAAAAAAAATAAAGAAGAATTGGAAAAAGAACTAGAGAAAGTAAGACGTGAAGTGTTTCTTTTTGAATATAACAGCGGTTATAATGAAGGAGACCTTGTAGCATATTCATACATAAAATTGAAAAAGTATTTTGATCGCCACGGTGTCTGGATATATTCATTATATGATAATATAATTAATAGTGGTGCGGGCTATTTTAGTGCATTTAATTTGGCATCTGGAAATATCGTAGATTATAGAGATTTTATAAACATAAACCAAGAATATAAACTAGCTGTACCGGATGTACTATTAAAAAATGTGTCCTCAGTAAAAAAAAGCTGGAATTTATATAATAGATATCAGGTTTTTTATAGTGGCGTCCTAACAGTCGACAAAATGCAAAATATCACATTTTCTTTTTAGGTGGTGGCAAGAGGGCTTTACAGGTACATTTCCCGGTGGGAGTGTAAATATAACATCCAAGATCGATGATAGTGGGCCCGAAGCGGGCAGTGTATGTATGTATCAGAAAAAAATTTAAATTTATTTTACAGAAAGGACAATGTTTGACATTCATCCTTATGACGATTCATCATCTACAGAAATACCATTTATTCTTATGTCGGATAGTTATGTCAAATTCTACATATTGGAGGAATATATAAATTACAAAGAAAGCAAACTTTTGGAGGAATATATAAATTATAAAGAAAGCAAATTTTTGAATTACAACTTTAATTAAAAAGTTATTTAATTACTGTGTTTTTATTTAACTGGAATAATTAATATAATGGGAATATTTAATAATATAAATGAAAAAGTAAATAAAATAGAAAAACAAATAATAAGAAAACCTCCATTGTTTCTAACATGTTATACTCAAGATACCGGTAGTGGATTATTTCAATGGAAAAATGTAAATGCTAGTCCTGGTTTAGTTCAAAATGGTAATAATGTAAGAATCATGCATGATTCCATCTTAATTATTCTTGTTGATGCAATTAAATTAGATAAAGAAGAAGCTAAATTACAACTAAAAAATAAAGAAAATGTAATTCTTCAAAGTTATAATGTAAAAAATAACAGAAAAAAATGAATCTATTTCTATTAATTATGCTAATAAATTTAAAATAAATGATGTTATTTATATTAATTCTTTAAACGTTATGAATATTCAGTTAACAATTTATGGTTCTATAATTTAAGAGTTATTTAAGAATTAATTTAAGAGTTAATTTAAGAATAAGCTAATGTATCAATACCATTATCAAGAATATATCTTTTATCGTCATAACATGATAAAGATGTTTTATTTATAACATAACAAGATTGTGTTTATCAGAACGAATAACTTTAAAGGTGTGATTAGTTTGGGTTGAATTAAACAAAGTATCTTTGTAATTTTTATGAACTATTGTTTTCTTAACAACAAGTTTTTTAATTCTTTTACATTTTTTAATATTAACTTCATTTTCTAATAAATATGAATACATTTTACTTCTTAATCCGACAAATTCAACAATGGGAATGCCGGCAGCTTCATCTTTAAATTTTCCAATTACTTTTTTATTATTGTCGAAATTAAATTTTGAATTACTATCGTAATCACTATTATCAAATAAATCTTTGTCCTTATAAAAATCCTCATATGCATCTTTGGTTTTTATTTCATAACATAATGAATCAGTGTCAGTGAATAAAAGCTTTGCTGAATCCTCGTACTTTTCCTTTTATAATGTAATTATAATGAAAATCATACATTAAATATTTTGATAAATCTAGAATGCACATTCCAACATAACAAGGTCTGTTTAATAACAAACTTTCTTTTATTCTATGAATACCAAACAAATTCTTGTTAAACATCGTTGAACTAACAAATGAAGGTTTTGCTATATATTTTAATAAAAGGTTTTCATCATGAGTTAATTTAATATTAACCCTCTTGTGTAAATTCTCCATCGTCTTACCGAATACAGAGTTGTTCATTAACTTAAAAAAGTCTTTTTCAAATGAATTTTTTGCTTTAGATCTTTTTTGAGTATTAAAGTCAATATATTTTTTTAACCAAGGACTTTCGTCTAAAGTTAATATTTTGTGTATTTTTGTTACTTTTAACCCTAATTGTGTATATAGTTCAAGATTTTTATAATGAACTAAATAATTTTGTTTTTTCTTAAAGTTGGAACTAATTTTTTCACATTACTTTTTCCTATTTCAAATTCTGTTTTAATAGTTTTTCTATAGTCAGAAAGCCATTGATCTGGTATAATAATTTTTTTTAGGAGCTAAAGGATAATCATTATGTACAGTATGTAATTCTTTTGGATATTCAAGATCATATTCAACTATAAAGTTAGTTTTACCTTTTGCAATTAATTTCTTGAATTGTTTTTCGGATATAAATTTGAAGTTTCCAGAGGGCAAAGGTTGACACATGGCCCAACCGAAAAGGTTATTGGCGTCGAGGTACATAATGTATTTGCTGTCAAGTTTAGGATCATAATCTTTCATATATTTATTGTTTGCTTTACTGTATCTGTTTGAAATATAACTTATTCCTCCTCTCAGTCCCTTTTCAATAAAAAGATACATATCAATATCAGTTATTAAATCTAACTTAATTCCAGTCATTTTTAACATTGCATCCCAAGCTAAACCAGGGCTACTAAAATAATGACAAGGATCTAATTTGTAGTACTCTAAACATAGTTTTCTAAAATTTTCGAATACATCAGCTAAAAGTAATACGTCAGTTTTTAAATATAGATCGTGATATTCTCCCATTGTTTTAATTTTAAATTTATTCCAAACATTTTTAGCATGCTCATATTCGTTGTCAGATATGTGTGTTTCATTTAAAATTGAATAAAACTCTTTTTTAGAAGGTAATTTTGTTTCTTTTGAATTTTTTAAATGAATCCATGTAATCATATGGATAAACACCTTTTGCCTTTAACAATTCAACACTTTCACAATTAAATTCAGTTGAAGTGTATTTAAATATTTTTACTAGGTTATCCAATGATTGAGACATAAATTGGAATGAATCAATAAAGACCAAGTGGGAAATCATAAATGCCATTAATCTTTCCATATTGTTAGGAATAACATTAATTTCTTTTTTGAATTTTCCTATTTGCTGCATAATAAAATGACCGTCATAACCTCTTAAATTATGAAAAATAATAGGAATTTTGTGTGTTAGTCTAAAATTAATATTACATTCTGAGTGAGCACTTCCTCTGAATTTTCCTGTTATATGACAATGGTCTCGAACAGGATTTTCATTTTCCTTATATTCTTTTTCACAAATATGACAAAGTTTTTGTTTTCTAAATTCACTTTCATCTTTTTTAGACATTCTTAGTTCTTTGTTAAAGTTAACACTAAATATTTCTTTACAATATTCCTCTTCCTCAAGCATTTTTCAATAAACTTATAAACTGCATTAGGGCCTCTATAAATCTGGGCTGGTTTAGTATATTTATCGTAATAACATAAAAAACAACTTTATAGCCGTAACCACAATCTATATGATTTTGATATGGTTCAGTAAATGAAGATTCAGTTGATGGTAAAGCAGTTAAAATTTTTTTAGTTATTGATTCAAAATCAGCATAAATTACAAAAGGTACTGCTAAACCTTTATGATAATTTTTAAATTGTACTTTACTTCCCTCTTTTGGCATTTTTATGCCTTGAGTGCCATTAATAGATAAACAGTTTGGTATGTGTTCATTTAATATTCTTTCTTGTGAAAAATTTTGTAAACATGATTTGCATAAATGTTTTTTATTTTTACATTTTTTTTTGAAACATTAATCTATTAAAGTCTTTTATCCAAACATAATGTCGGACTACAGTGGCTTTAGCCCACTTACAGTCATCATCGGTTATTTTATCATTAGTAATTAGCAACATGTCACAGTGTTCTTCGTATTGATATTTTGATATGTACAATGGATAAATTCCCGTAGGTTCTTCATAACCAAATATATTAAATGATATATCATTGAAAACTTCTATTTTAGGTATTTGATTTAATGTAACAGGAAATTTAATTCCAGTATAATCAAGATCGTTTATATGTTTTTTATATTTTGAAATTTTTTGAGGATTTGTTTCAACAGGAAATTTGTAAGCTAAATGACACCATCTTTAACATTCGTTATCATCATTCTTTATATTTATTAATCCTTTCATTGGATGTTGTAATGGTTTTGGTAACTCTAAATAACTTGAAGCAGCCAATGGACCATACTTATATCTATTTATATAATGAGCATCAACTGACTCTATTCTCCAACCACTTCCGTCTGAAATCCAATTACCAATTCTATTTATTATTTCATCAAAAGCTTGACGTAGAGATTTTTTTTATTTCATTTGTATTAATAATTTCTAAAGCCTTTGATTGAAAATAAGCTGATTTATATATTGTATCAGTTTTATCCATTTTTGCAAAAGTTATTTTTAAAACAACGTTTATTTTTATACCTTTTAAAGTTTTAAGTTCAGATTTAAGTATTTCATAAGAGTCGTTTATAGTCAAATATAGATGATTCTTTGGATCTTGTCTATATGTAATTTTAATTTCAAACTTCTTATAATATTGTTTTGTAGATCTCTCAATTTCCATCTATATATTATATTTAGAAAAAAAATCACTAAGGAAAAAAGGATTAAAAAATAATTAAATAAATAAAGTTTAAGAAGAATTAAAATATTTAAATTTATATCTTTTTCCGCTGGTTTTTGATATTACACTTTTAACTTGGTTTTTTCCTTTGCAGCACATTATTATTAACCCTGAATTAATATTAAGGTCTTTGGATGCTGCATAAGTGCTTTTATATGTTTTTTCTTCATTAGTATCATAATTGGTTGCAATAACATTTTTAGGATTGTTTCGAATATTATTTGGTCTGGGACAATCACATAACCTTTCGGCATTTTCTTCTTCAGTTAATAGACAACCACAGTCCCATTCAAATAAATTATTTTTTAAAAGCTAAGGATCTATAACATTTTGTAATTTATCAGTGACATGATTTTTATATTCATCGCTAACTATTTGATCAAGTTTTGATTTAACAACATTTCTTCTTTTAAGAACTTTTTTATATGAATTTTTGTCTGGATTCATTATTTCTCCTAAAGTGCTAGATAATTTTGGCATAATCATTCTATCTATATTTCTATTAACCATCTATATATAATATACTTATAGAAAAAAATCTTTAAAAACGCACCTGAAGAAATATTGATATGAGAAATTTGTTTATATTATCTATATTTTTTGAATAAGATTTTAAAGTTATTTTTTTCTAAATTGTTATCAACTGTTAAAATTTTAATACCTTCTTGAGACATTCTGTTTAACCATTCTTCGTGTAATTTGTGTAGTTTTTCTAAATAATCTAAACCAACTTTGTTTTCTTCCGTTCTGTTTCTTTTTTGAAGTCTTTTAAAACATATTTCTGGGTCGGTTTTAACATAAAATCCATCAATTGGGTTTTTTCCGTATGGTTTTATAATATGATCAGTTAAGAAAAGATTGTGTACTGCCCACTCGGGGTCATTTATAACGCCGTTTTCGTGATGTTGTTTTGTAAAAACGTTACTGTTAGTTAAATAACAACGTTCAAGGACAGAAACACCATCAAACTGTTTTGCAGAAGATAACATTTTTATATGACTGTTTAAAGTTGTTAGCTGAAAAGGAAATAAATATTTGGACGGTTCTTGAGCAGCAAGTTCAAAAAGGTTATATGAATTTCCGCTTGAGTTCATAACATTTTGCCATTCGTGAATTGTGAATTGAATTATATTAAAATTAGGATTATATTCTTTAATAATATCTAAAAACGTACTTTTTCCTGATGCAATATTACCTTCAACTGATATAATTTTTCTCATTTATATAAAATACTAATAGAAAAAATCTTTAATAATATTTAATAATCTTTAATACAACTCTTCTTCTTTTTTACTTTTATATCCGTTAAGTTTTAATTCCTTCATATACGTTTCAAAAGGCATTAAATAATTTTTTTCTTCCTGCATTTCTAATAGTATTGTAAAAATATCTTGAATAACCTGTTTCTCTTCTTCTTTATTTACTTTTCCGATCCGTGCTTTTGTTATAAGTTGTTTTATTTTGTGATGATGTGCTTTTAAAATATATTTCTTGTCGTCAAGTTTAAGTCTATTAGTAAATATGGTAATTATTGTTGGAACAGCGCCAGCAGCTGCTACAAATATAGGAATAGCTGGAACAAGCGCTAATGCAGCTGATCAACCAAAGATACCTGCTGTAATATATAACCCAGTACTTACTCTCCCACAAAATTTATAACCGTTTTTGTAAGCAGCAGCTACTTTAGTTAAGTGAATGATTAATTGATATATTGTTTCTATTCCATTATTATTAGAAATTAGATTTTTATTACTCATTTATATAATCAATATTAATATTTTTCAATTTAAATTTCTTCCAATTCACTAAACGGAACCCAACTATTAAATTTTTCATTGTAACCTTTCCATTTTACTAAAGCTTGTTTTTTTCTTATAGTCTCGTCTAATAACTTTTTCTATTCTAAAAACCTCTTGTGTAGTAGGTAAAAGTTCTTGTTCATAAAATGAACCTTGAATTATTTCATCATTTAAATCTTTAATAGTGTATGTTCTGGGATTTGTATTATTAATTCCATAAATTATAAATATTTCCCCTGTCCAGTTTGGTGTATATCCTTTTTCAAAATGTCTTTTAAGTTTACTTAAGCGAACTCGATCACCAATTTTAAATTTTGCTTTACTCTTTGGTATCTTTAAAATACCATATAAATTAAAGTAAACAGTACCTTTATTTAAGTTTTTTTCTAGCTTCGGTTGGTGTCAATTTTATACTAGAATGTTTTGTTTTGTTATATTTATCAACCATATCCTGCAAATTATCTAAATAAGTATAAGTATTATTTGCTGTAAAATATTTCCACATTATTCTTTTTAAACTTCTATTAAATCTTTCGAATAACTACAGCCTTTCCTTCATTAAATGTATGGTACATATTAATCTTATATTTATTTAAAAATGATTCAAACATTTTATTATAAAATTCTTTTCCTTCATCTACCCATAAATTTGTTGGAATCCTTGCAGTCTTCGGGGACTTTCGTCCCTGAATTCTATCTTCTGAAACTATTTTATTAAATGCGTCAGTAACAGATTCTCCAGTTTTATTCTTTAATGGAATAACCCAAGCATATTTACTGAATATATCAATAACGGTTAACAAGTACTTTACTCCTTTATTATATTTTGAAAAAGCTTGCATGTCAACTAAATCAGCTGACCAAGTATCATCAATGTTATTAAATATCACTCTTCGTTTCCTAAATTTTCTTTTAATTTGTTTGTGTAATTCTTCTGCTAATTTATCGCCCCACATTATTTCGGGGGTATACTCCACCCCCTTTTCCCGTTTTTTGACTTTTGTCTGGGTGTTAAGCCCATAGGGAACTGTTGTTCCTGTCCCAGCCCAAGTTTGTATTTCGTTTTAATTATCGGGTTCACAACTAAATGTTTTGCAATCTTTTCCCCAAATGTTTTTGATTTAGTGTTATTGAAGTCGGAAAGCATTTGCTTATCGCATTTGTTTTTACTTATTCCTGAACTATAACAGATATCATGGTCCCTACATACTGTATCCAATTCATTTATGGGTTGTCCATTATCTAGGGGTTTCCCGGCCCACAAGCGAAAACCCGGAAGTGTTAAACCTTTTTTATGCAATAAAGGTAACATTGCTTTGTGAATATCAATTGCATCCCAAGAACGTTTAACAAATTGTGTTTTTATATTACCACAGGATGCACACTGAGCTCTTAACATAAGTCTACCATTTTTTGTTGTAACATATTGAGGATTTATACTATCAGTAAATTTCCTTTCTTTTACACAATATATTTGTTTTTGATTCATTTATATTATATGTATTTAAAATTATTAAAAAAGCATTTTTACTAAAAAATGGGTTCCGGTAGGACTCGAACCTACACCCTCCTAAAATTGTGATTAACACAGAATAATGATAATACTTAAATGCTCTAATACCTTAACGCGGTTTATGTCGTATAACATTAAAGAACTATGTTGGTAAATGTTGTATAAACAACTGAAACCATTCGACCGTATGATTATGGCATAATCCTACGCATGGTTGAACAATATTTATTAAAAAAGTGCAAAAGCCGTGTTGCGTACACTTATTTTAACCCCGATGCCAGGTAGAATTTATTACGTGCACACCCGACGCCGGGGTGAACCATTAGTCTTTCCTAAGAAACCTCATCTGTAGGCTCACCATACAGCTGGTTTTTCCTAAATCATCAATCCTGCCCGGTTTTGCAGCCAGAATCACCTTCAACCTCATTGTTCGTTGCCTCCCGAAACCTTCGAAACTAGAGAAAAGAACGAAGTAAGGCAATTCAGTGCTATCACGACATTTACGGAATTTTCACTGTTTGCATTGTTCTCGGTGCTTCCGAGGGATCTACTTTCCAGATTTTATTTACTTCACAACAGCGGGTGTCAAGTGCTGTGTGGCGGCCGTAAAAAGTCGCCCCGAATTCATCTCAGTGTTGTTATGTTTTCTGGTCCTTCGGGATCATTGATTTCAACTCATTTAGATTTGAAGATTGAATACTGATTAAGCCGGTGCTAGGGGGCGTGGGCAGTGTTGCATTTTCCATTACTGCTCATGAACAGACTCAATCAAACCGAGTCTGCAATTTTCACTGTTTGCATTGTTCTCGGTGCTTCCGAGGGATCTACTTTCCAGATTTTATTAATGTGCACAACCAGTCAATGTCATAACAGCAGGCTGTAACCGTTAACAGACAAGACGACCCAGTACACAAGCCATACTGCAGGGTAAATCCCATGTCCGGAGCCCGGGGGCTACCAGAAAATTCTGTCGGGCTACTAAATTTTTTCAGAGCGTGCCCGTCGGGCTACCCTGAAACTCCGTATCGAGTAGCCCGGAAATCAATAATTAAGTCTTCAAATATAATTTTGATAGTTGTCTATAATCCCCTTGCTTATCAAGAGATACACGCCTGAGGCTTTAATTATCTTACCACCTACTGTCACAATCGGCAAACAATTAACCGTTTAATCGTACCCGCAGGCAAATGTTTACAAAAAACATGTGCACGTGTGATTTTAGACTGCTCCAATAACATCAAAGTCGCTGATTGGTATTGTTTAAAACAATATGCAAACCAGTCTTAAAATTACGTCATTTTAGCGCCACCTGCCAAAGTGTACTTTCGGTTTCGCTGACCTCAGTATTTATCAAGCGATCAGAAAGAACAGATATTTAATTATGAGGCAGTTTAGTGCTTACATTGATTGTTTATGCTTTTCAGTTTAAATACTTGCCTAACATGCAAAAACAAATCGACCATGATTTAGCAAAATATCAGAAAGTATACAAACTTTTGGACAAACATAAATTCGGATAAGTGAATACACAGTGCCAAGAAACTGAGAGACGTTATATACGCGGTTCTAGTCCGTTTATTAAACCAGACAGATGTTTAGAATCAGACAGAATCAGCTTTAAATAATTTTGAGATAAATTACATTTCATACAGCTCTAAGTTAGTAAGTTCTAAGGAATTTGCAAGTTTATGAAAATTGATTTGCATTCCTTTTTTTTATTGCCATGTTGCAATAACTATCAGGAGTACTCCTGATAATATTTCTCAGTTTAAAAAAATGTAGTTTTATCTTTTAAAATGAGAAAAAGGAGAAATGATAATTGCTATTTAAGAGAACAAAATTTATAACAATGTGTGTATGGCTAAAATTATGAAACCTCTAATAGTTTAATCATACCATCCACTGTAGTATAGAAGCACATAGTAAATAAACCGAAATGGCTATTGCCAAATAAACTTAAATGTTAGGGCTACCAGATTAAAATTTTGGTAGCCCAATGGCCTACCAATAAATTTGTAGATTTCTGAAACCCTGCATACTGCAAGCTACCTTTAAACAGACAAGGAAACGTCGGATTAACTTCAGGAACAAAGCGTAACACAAATCGACTCAATGATATAAAAGTTGAAACCGTTTTTATATAGCGTATATTCTTTATTATAATAATGTTATGGTTTTGAAATTATCATAATTTTATTTTTCATGTGTTATAATTTATTCAATTACTTTTTGTTTTTAGATAATAACAACTCCTAAAGTAATTTTATTCTTCCAATATTAATTAAAATAATTTGTATGAATTTCAGTTATCAAAGGGAGATATTACTTGTTTTTTAATTTCAATTATTGAAGGGAGATAGATTTGTAAATAACCTGACCTTGTTATATTTGTTATATTTAGCATTTGGTTTTCCCGGTCTGTGTTATTTTTAGTTTGAAATTTTCTTGTTTCATGGATAATTATTAATGTATTTATTGGTACTGTGTACATTTTGTGTCATTTCTAATGTCTTTAACAGTTGTTTTATCTATGTAGAAGGATTACAAAACAAGGAAGTAGAAGAGTGATTTAAACAGAAAATAAATGTGGTCTAAATTCAACCACACTATATTTTACTTCCTGTATGTTATATTAGGCCAAACTTATTCTACATTTTGTCTCTTAGTGTAGTGTTTAAAGTTTTTAAGTGGACACTATTTTTGAATAAAAATATATGTTTTCTTCATTTGGTTAAATCAGAGGTTTTCATTCGGTTTAACTAAAGATTTGAAAGATTTTGAGGGTACAGTTGTACCGAGTTAGTATTATAAGTTTATGGTAGGGTTAAGGTGCACTTATAAAATAGGGATAAGAGGTCAAGTGAGGTTAAACTGACCCTGTTTTCGTGGTAGGATTTTGATAAATATTTGGTGGAAGTGTTTAATCATATTTTACTATAGGTTTTCATAAAGTACTATGAAAACTTGTTTATTTTTTTTTTGTTTTGTTTTTTAATTGCTTGACTTTTTTTTTTTTAGAAGTGGTCAAAAGGTTAAATAAGGTCAAATAATGCCAAAACCCTTATTATACTATACTACTTTTGCCACTGACCGTTCCAAGGCGGTGCCCCACTGTGTTCCTTTGTTTGTTCGTTTTGTCCTCTTGTGTAGGCTTTGTGTATGTGTGTGTGTTCCTTTGTTTGTTCGTTTTATCCTCGTGTGTTGGCTTTGTGTGTCTGCACGTGTATGTGTGTGTGTGTGTGTGTGTGTGTGTGTTTGTGGTGTGCACGTCTGCGTGCTGTAGGTTTCGTTTTGGGGAGGCTGCGATTTTGGTACTTTGCATTCCCTGTTTGATATTTGTTATTTTTTACCACAGCTATTCCAAGAACCACAACCATTATTACAATCATTACTAGACCCCTCTAAACGTGTTGAAAATCTTGAATAAATGTTGGAAAGATTATGAAAATAAAAGAAGAGAAGAACAAGAAGAAGAATCAGAAGAAGAATTAGAAGTATCAAAAGAAGAAATAAGGGCAAACATAGATATAAATATCAATGAAGATGTATTATCAGAATGGGAATTACCCACATTATCAGAATTAGTATAAAAAGATAAAAACTATTGGGAAAAATAAAAAAAGAGGTTACCAAGTATTTAAAGAAGTATACTCGTAATATAAATAAATATAGTGAAGAAGAACCAGATGAAAAAATTGAATTTTTTTCAGATGCAGAACCTATGGCTGCAGGTGAGTATGTTTCGGAGTTAAAATCAGACAGAAAAACTCTTAGAAAGTACAATAAACGTTTATCAAATATGATTAAAGAATCAGATATATTTGGAAAGGAAATAAGATATCACAATCGAAAACAAAGTTTTCTTAAAAGACCAAAGACAAAGTATTAAGTTTCACCAAATGGACAATATGGTAATTTAATTATTAACTTAAATAAACTTTATGGTCAAAACAAATTGGTTGCTAAGGATAGAACAACTGGAAAAGAAGTAATTAACGTTAAGGTAGATAATGATTTAATTGATCTAATTAATAAAAGATATAACAATAATAAAAAGCATTCAATTCATTCTAAGAAAATATTTAAAGAATTAACAGAAAAATCAGATTTACCTATCAATTAAAGATCTATGAAATTTAAAAAAGTAATTAGAGGACAAGGTTATGACGTTTGTCCATGTAATCCAGAAGAACTGGTTAATAACTTAGAGCTTATTTGTGGTTCAATTAAATTCCGGAAATAATAATGAAGAACTAAAAAATGAAGGTATTAGTATAATTGATGAACTATTTAAAATGAATAAATTACCAGAACAACATGAAATGTTATATAAAAATATATTTTTCTTGAATTTACATTTTTATTAAAATATTTTTAATAAATTATATATAAATGGAACAAAAAATAGTGTTAAGTTCAGAAGCAGTTAAAAACGATGATAAAAATTCTCCAAGCGATTTTACAGTTAGATTTAGTCGTTCTTTAATTTTAGATAAAAATAAAACTTAGGTTGTTGGTTTGGATAGTACTAACACTATGACTTACTCTTGGCATAATATTAGTGATGAATACGATAATAAAAGAATTCGTTATAATAATGGTAAGGATTGGAAAGATATCATATTTACAAATGTTTCTTACAGTTATACAGACATTAATAATTATATTAGAGAAACATTAATAAGTAATGGTGATTTTGTTGATGGTAATTTCATATTATCTATGCTTTAAGTACTGCAGATTTAACAAGAGCTTATCCATTTACAAAAAAACCACAAAGAGTTGGATATTCTGAAATTTATAAAAATGATATCAATTCAATCAGAATATGTATTACAGATCTGTTTGATAAAATAATTAATTTTAATGAAGTTGAAACAAGTTTTACACTAATTTTAAACGAAATTAATTAATTATGAAATTATAAAATGTAGTTTTATATAATGTACAAGAAAGTTTATAATAAAAGTAAAGGAATATTTATTTATGTTGATGCTCAAACTGGAGAAGAAATTATACATGGTATAGGTATCTTTGACACTTTAACAGAAATGTTTTCATCTTCTGTTGCATCTACTGGAAAAAAAGCCCTGGAAACTGTGGGAAAAGCTGCGCTTGAAAGTGGAACAAAAAAGATTTGAACGGAAGTCGGGAATTTAGCTGCTAATGAAATTACAGAAAAAATCAGAAATGTTAGAAAACCTGCTGTGGACGTTCGTACTGGCGTTACAAAACCTGCTGTTGGTAATTTAATTGCTAAGGAAATACAAAAACAAATTCGAATAATGAGGAGGAGGATATTAATATAAGATTAAATAAATTATTGTCGGGATCTGGGACTTTAGCTCAGCGTAAACGTATTAACAGATTAATTTATAAAAAATAAAATTAATATATAATATACATGTTTAGAACAAAACAGTATTGTGAAAGATATGAACTAACTTCTATTCAATTAGATACACCTTTAATAATCCTCTTGGGAAATAATGTTAAACAGCAAAAAAAGTGGATATCATTTTACAATTAATGATAGAAGTTCATATTTTGATTGGTTTAATGGTTATTTTGAAGTAAGTTGTAAAGTTAATAAACTTGCTAATGGTAATAATTATGCTGATGGAGACCAAATTGCTTTAATTAATAATGCAGCTTCAATAATTGACCAGCTAATAGTTAAACAAAATGGAAAAATTGTTTATGATTGTAATAATTTATACAAAATAATAAATGTAAAGAGTTTGGTTGAACTATCTAAGGATTATGCAGAATCAACTGGAACAAATGAATTTATTTATTTACATACTACTGCTACTGCTGCTGATGATGATAATAGTGGTTTTGGAGTAAGAAATGGATTAATCCAGGGTGGTAATAATGTAAATGCTAAAATTTCGTTGAATAATTATTCATTTTTTCAGAGTTTGGAACAAAACATGTTACCCCCAAGCCAAATACAAATAACATTAAAATTAACAAATGAATTAATTTACAGAGCTAATGCTGCTGATGCAGGTAGGGTAATTGTAACTAAATTGATTTTGTGGGTTCCACGTTTAATTTTCAATTATAATTGATTTAATTTAATTTCTGAAAGATATACAAAAGCAAGGTGGAAATATCTTCGTGAAATGTTGGCACAGTCTGCAAATACTCATCAGAACAATATAACTTTTAGAATAACAGCCGGTGTAACAGACCCCGAACATGTGTTTGTTTATTTACAACGACCTGATAAAAGTAATTCACAAGAACATAACCCACATTTATTAGACACATTTAAAGTTAATGCAGCAAATAATAATTGTAGGTTGGAATCTTGCCGTCTTGAAGTTGGTAATGGTGTTTTTTATCCAGAAACGGAATATACAAGTATATCAAGAATTTATGATGATGTTCTTAATTATTTTCAAAAACAAAATAATAGAACCACTGGAAGTCTTTTAAATAGATTAAATTTTCAAAGTTTGTTTGGATTTGTTCATTTTGACTTAGAATTTAAAAAGAAAGTAATTACAGAAGACCCTAAGCATATTACGTTAACAGCTAAATTAAATATTCCGCCAGCAGCTAATATCCGTGTTTACGCAATTGTATTGTATGAAGAAACAGTTGAAACAAATGCTGTTAGAAATGAACTTGTTATTGTTTAAATAAAATATATATAAAATATATATTGGTATCAAATTATATTGAATTTAAAGTAAATTTAACAGACGGACAAAAGAAAAATTTAGCACAAGCTTACAAAGATAAGATCCCATATACTTTTAGATTAAAACATGAACAATTACGTGGAAACTTTCCTTTACTTTTAACAAAAACACAAGTTAATCAAATTGAAAAGTCTATTAGAAAAAAGAAGGGATTAGAAATAACAATTTCAAAAAAAAACAACAACAACAAATGTCTAGTCAAGGCCAAAATGGTGGATTTTTAGGAGCTTTGGCTGGATTAATAGGAAAAACAATTCTTCCAATGGCAGCAAAAATAGCTTCAAAATATTAGCTCCTCTAGGCATCGGTGCTTGTCTAAGCTTGCCAGTACCGGTGTCAGTAAATTACTTGGGAATGGTATGATTTAAGTACCTAATAATTGAGAGATATGATAACACCATATATTACTCCTAATCAAAGAAAACAATTAAGAGGAACTGGGGTGCTTAAATTTACTCCAAAACAAAAACAAGATGGGGTTTTTGGGTATGCTTGCGGCTAGTCTAGGAATACCTTTGATTACGTCTTTGTTAAGCGGTAAGGAACAAGGACAGGGTATACAGATAGATTCTCAAAGAAGATTCCTATTGTAAAAAAAAAAATTATAAACAAACCTATTTCTAACTTTGAAATTGAACAATGGGTTAAGCAACTCGGTATTAAAAACTCCAGGGGTGTGTTTAGTAGAAATAATTTACCAAAAACATAATTAAAAAAGGGGTGTGGAATAATCAATTAAGATGACTCTATGGGACCTGGAACACATTGGGTTTTAATACTGTCAGAATAATTTGTATATCTGATATATTGATAACAACACAGTGATTGACTCCCTTTTCATGTTGTCATTGCTAAAATTATTGTTGAATTGCTGTATATAATAGAATTTGGGTCATTTGTGGCTGATTTGGGTTCATTATGGGGATGGCTGGGTCCCAGCTTCGCACATTATATCATATACAAAGGTTAAAGGAACCAGATATTTGATAGAGCAAGTACTCGTTGTAAAACGTTATGTTTAAATTTGGACCAATCAGAAACAAGTTCTAAAAATAGTACGTCTGCTGTTGTATAAATAGGTAGATGGATGACAGAGAGCTCATTCGGTATCCAGTGGTTGAAGAAGACACATTGAGGATTCAACTAATAATTTATCCCAGTACCTTGAGAAGGAGACTATTGCAGTTACCCTGTCAGGGCGGATAAATTATTAAAAAGAAATCTTTGGAAGTTCTTAGACTAAAGAAGAGTAACAGAATTTCGATAAGGTTTCGGGCTATAGGGCCAGCGCATAGGAGTTTTACCTTAAAGGTAATTGAATTCTATAGAAGATAGCATATATAGGCTGAGCATCGGGAAGCTGAGACAGAGACCCAGAGTTTGGTAATCTACTGAGATAGTAGGAGAGTTCCAGCTTATAGACGGTTCAGCATTATTGGCGAAGTACAGCCAAGGCATCGGGGATATACCTATATGGTATTTGAATGCTACATATGATAGCATATAGGCGCTGAGCATCCAGGAGTCAGGGCAATCATATAGAGTTTGAGAGGACAGAGGCCGAGCATCTATGCGATAGGACTCGTATGTTGTTGATTCAAAGACATTGTCTGACGGGAACTTCAACAAAAAGACCAGTCAAGTATAGAATCTCTAGCCAATAGGAGTTTGAGCTAATCATTTTTAATTGAAGATTGCTAGTTTGAAACATTTAATGATTTGCCTGATCCGTGAAATTGTCTAGCTCATAATAAGAAATCATTTACGAATCATTGGTACACGAATCATTTAGGCAAGGTAGCCAGAGGAAAATTCTATATCTGAGATATTTTGTCTCACCAGCTCTACGTTTTAACAAAGGACATTCTACATCGTTTGTCAGCTAGTCTAAGACATAGTCACCTTAGCGATTGGACCCATACCATTGTTCAAGATACTAAAGGCGTAGGCACTTCCCTGGGTCATATAACCAATATCCTGACAAATACTTTTTACTTTGATCCATTTGGTTTGGCACCACCTAAACAAGTAATTAGGTATATACCAAATGTAAAGTACAACAATATTCAATATCAGAGCAAAACGAGTGTGTTGTGCGGATATTATTGTTTATTTTTCATAAAAATGTTACAAAACGAAGTACCACTGTATGATTTGTTGTATAAAATATCAAAACCTAATAGCCAACGAGAGAATGATCAGGTAATAATAAATTATTTCTGCAAATCAAGGTGATTGTTTTTTTTTTTTTTTTTACAATAAAAAAAATTTGAAAAATATTTCTAGATAAAAATAAAAAAATATTGTTTTTTAATTTTCAAAAAATGGTAAAAAGTACGTCAGAAGCGTTATATAACTACTAACTTTAATAAATGTAGTATAAGAAATGGGGGTTTTGGTGAACAAATGGAACGAATGGAACGAGTGAAGTGAGTGAAATGAGTGGAATTTTGTCCCAAAACCCCCATTTCTTACACTACTGATAGACCTTTCCGCGAGATGTTTATTGTTCTCACAGTTTTTTTTTTTTCGAAATATATAGACCCTAGGCAAACCGGCTTGAATATTCCTTAATCAATATTCCTTAAATGCACAGGATACACTTGGCGATAAAATTCTACAAATGACATCCACGGAGTAAAATATTGAAAGGAGGTTCGATTAAAAAGTAGAATTATCAGTTCATCAAGGATACCTTTCAAGCTGAAGTTGTCACATTATGAAACTTAAAATAGGAATTTTCGTTTCTATCAACAATTTAAAAATGTCATATATAGAAAAAAGATGGTCGCGCCGGGAATCGAACCCTGACCGCTGCGGCAATAAAGAAGTTTTCCGCTGTCGTTACCAATAACACAATGGAGGGATTAGTGTCTAATGCGCGTTAAATATACAAATTTTGTCGTAAAAATTAGTTAAAACATCTAATTCTCATGTGTTTCTGCAACATTATAGTCTGTCAGTATACGTAGCATATACACCATTAATTTCCATATATCTAAAATAATATAATGCCGTGCCATGAGAAAACCAACATAGTTGGTTTGCGACCAACATGGTTCGAGACCAGCCTGCGCATCCGTGTTCGCTTTCAAAGCCTATTGGAATTAGAGAAACTGTTAGCGAACAGCATGGATCCTAAGCAGACTGCGTGGATGCGCAGACTGGTCTCGATCCATGCTGGTCGAAAACCCACACTTTGTTGGTTTTCTCATTGCACGGCTCAATTATATATATATTTTTTTTGTTCTTGACGGACGATCTGAAGGCCAGTGCCTTTTTTAAGTATTCGTTAAGTATTCGTTTAAAAATTGCGTTATTTTTTAAATTCATTTCAGCCCCAAGATTGCATATAGTTACATTAAAAATAAAATAATTTAATTTTGTCAAATGTTTAATCACCCTTTAAATTTCATTGTGTATTACATTATTGCCTGGGGATAATAAATATCAGTTCAGTGTTGTTTCAAGCTGGGTCATAAAAATATGTTACCCCACTTACTACAAGTGATAGGTACCTTTTATGGTTTTATGATTTTTGAATTGTAATATACATATCACTTTCCTTCTTCTGTCTTTATACCGTCTTTTTTCTTTCTCTCAGGGATTTAGCTTTTATGATTTTTGCACTCATGTCATAAATCTTATGACAGACGGAGGAATCAGTACAAACTATTACCCAGCCTTAGAATTAACAGTAATAAGTTATCGTAATGGACATGGAGTTGCATATACTGAGTGAATATCGAACAGTAAAGATCCTGGCCCAAATTTCACGAAAAAACTTCAGGTATCATTATTTTTACTGGGGTAGGGGAAGCGCAATGGTAAATAGATCGAATTCTCAAATGATGACCCCGCTCCTCCTCCCCCCTCCATTTTTTTCCTTTTTATTTTTGGAATCGATAGTGAATGAAATCATGTACGCTTTTTCAAAATTGTTAAAAAGCAATCTGGCAGTTTCAATAAATACGGGCGTCTTTACGAAACATTTTGGGTGAAACTCGACGTCAGTGTTTTGCGTTCAAAATCGTTTGCCTCCAATGTGACGTCTAATTAAACTTGACAAATTATATATCATCGGAGAGATAATTTTAACACAACCAATTTGTGCCGTAATTTTCTTGTATATAGAAATGTTACTTAGAAAACCTGTTAAGTACATCATTTTGCGCCCTGCTGAAAAAAAGACGTTTGTGGTTTACAGCTGCAAAATGGAGTAAAAAAGAGAACTGAAAGAATACCAGTCAATCGGAAATGTCGTCAACTTTAATTTGTGAAAATGTCATAATGGTCCGTTGAAAATCGATTTAAAATAACAGACTAAGCTGAGCAATTGCTTACTTTTTGTACATGTATGGTCCTGAAAGTAAATGTTTGTTTTTGATGTATAATATGTAACGCTTTTTAAATATGTTAGATACCATATTCATATTACTAAATATTACTTTTATTTGACAATAAATAAAGTATTATATACATATTCGACTTGTTCCGCATTTCAATTTAATATCAATTTAAACTTCATTCAAGTACATCGTTTAGTAAACCGTTCGCCTGTAAATGTATAAGATAAAATTATAATGACCAAAGCTATTAGTTCTCGATTCACCCCACCCCCACCCCCGTGTTACTACAACAACAACACTAAGTACGGAAATCGACAAATTGGATTATTTGTTCTTCGGTAAAGCTCTCCCGCTTTATCGGTTTTAAAGATGTTACTAAAAGTTGGTAATGCAAAAGATCTATAGTATGTATGTATTTTTCCGTATTTTTAGGTCACTATAACATTCTTAACACTTTCAGATTAATAATCAAATTCTACATAATATTAATTTTTATTATTACCAACCTTTCTTTTATATAAAACTTTGAAAAATAATACGCATCACAACCGCTTACATAGACTTACAAAGTCTGTAGAGATCAAATAATATGTAATAGTATTAATTTCTTCATACTGACACTGATATTTTCGCAGAAAAACATTTTCTCTCTAGACAGAGGCAAGAGATTTTGTTAAGTTTTTCAAAAGTGCTATCAGACAGGATTGAATTAATGTCCGAGTGCTTTACATTTAATGACTCTAACGACTGATGCCAGTCTACCGCTTACATTTTAGTCTAGAAAAAAGCGTTATTTCGTCCGTTAGATTACCGGTACCCATTTTCTAAATATAAAAGATTGTAAATATTAACTTCATTAATGCTTTTCCGAGATTCCAGTTTTGGTCCAATGAATGAATGTGCGTGCCGCCTTATTCATTCTTAAAGAAGCTAGCCTCGGCTACCTAGCTTCTACGTAAATAAAACTTCTATCAGGAGTTGTTTTGTCCTTGCAACTTTATTCTCGTTTAACCCCAATGGTTTTTATCAAATGATTTTTGCACGACATTTTTTGTTTTATTTCAAACACTTGCAACATCAACTTTTGGTGACTGACATCCTTGTAGACTATTGGATGAAAGGATGAATGAAATAATAGTTAAATGATGAGTTGTGAAAAAAATAATCAATCGAATCAATGAATGAATGAATGAATGAATGAATGAACTATTTAACGGCTATTCTGAATTTCTTTTTTATATTAAGATTACAAAATTAAACTGACCTTTTTGACGCTTCTGAATTTGTTAAAGCAATAAAAGAGTATTTCTTCTGAAGTGTATCATTTAAATCGACATACTTAATAGGAAGCAACCCGTGTTTCCGATTAATTGATATATAATTCATGGTCTGGTTTGTCACAAAAAATCAGTTTATTAAAAGTTAAAACATATTAAATCAAATAAGTACTTACTCGTGACTTCCTTTCCCTCTGAAATATGCAATATACAGATTATCGCGTGCGGTCACTTAAGCCAGATGTTATCGTCTCGGGATACATGAACACGCGAAGCGTGTTCCCCACTGAGTGGACGGAAGAAATCATATCTAATATCTATGCATTAAAGATCCCACTTAATTTGCGCTAATTCGTGTTAATTGGCATTCATCGAGTTTCTGATATTGTCAATTTGCAGGTAGAAAAAAATGTAAGAAATTATCAGACTGGATTACCAGGCTTAGGGTATATGGGCTATCTATCTGTTTATATCTCTTAAAGGGGGATGTTCATTTCCCAGGGAAACATATTAGCACTTCAGCATGTCAATAATTAATAATCATCTGCAAACTGGATACTCAGTTAGTGGTCAGCCAGATATATTTATCTTGCATATTAATTACTATCGCATGTGTTTTATGATTTGGCTAGGTGTTATCAGTATTTTCTTTTTTTAAGATAAAAAAGAGATTGTGAAAACGATGCTTTTTGCTGCTGTAGTATTAATTTTTTGGCAATGCCAGTCTCGCTATCAATTCTTTAGGTCGTGTAGTCACAGTCTTCGTCAAACGTATATTATTACTGAAACACAAATGCACGCACCAAATTAGTTATAGTTCAATTTATTATGGATGCATTTCATAAAAATAGCATGATGTAATCAATATGATTAATTATATTAATTAATTATGAGATTACTATATGTATACGCTGGTCATTATCAAATCGTAAATGGTATGTGCACTGTCTGAAAATGTTCCGTATATACGACTTTTTAAGTTAAATTAAATTTTGTACTAGATCGTAAGTTGACATACACTTTTGAGGACGAGACGGGGCAGTTCAACCTTTGAACTGGAATCACGCCGATTGGTAGACATTTGATTCCGTGTCCATGTTAATAATTCAACATTACTTGGTATTCCCTTTTATATTATTACGACGGCACGTTTTATATCTTTATAATTAAGTGAGTTCTTATGAATCTTATTTTAGTATAAATTTGCAGTGTAAAATTCTCACAATATAATACATAGAATGATTTCAATACATTGTACACTCGAAGTGGAAACCAGGTAATGTGTTGGTATGAAACTTGGAAAAAAGTGGCCCGGGTTTATAACAAATACTTTCATTCAACACTCAAATTTCAAATATACAAAATGCGCTATTATTTGTCTAAGATTGCAAATGTAGATAAAAAAGACCTATGGAAATGCTGTACCGGTAAGTGTATTGAAAATAAAATTTGGTACCTTTTTTGGTCTGGTTTACTAGTAATGATGTATCTAGATGTAATTATTTAAACTGAGAGCCACATTCCACACTCAGAGTCTGGTAAATTACAGTTATACTATATAATTAAAATGTACTGAACTATACTTGAAAATGTAAAAGACTAATGTAAGAATCACATATTCTTTCTCACAAAATGGTGTCATTATGCACATCAAAAGAGGAAATTTCACATTTTATTCTTGTAGCTGTATTAATTACAGGATTACATGTACTTGATTATTAATGACAACCCAACCGGTCAATTTTGAATTATATTTTCAAAACCGGGTAATTGAAAAAAAAAGAATAAACAATCAAATAAACAATAATGAGAACAACTATTTCTGATAAAGAACTAACTATTCGTCTCTGTAGAAATTGTTCTTGAAATGCATAAAATAAATATCTCGTATATTAGTGAACAGTGTGGTCCTTGATCACATGCGTTCTGGCTGGGTACATACCGGCTACTTTGACCAGATAGTATATCAATGTACTTTTGTTTTTCATTGCAAATATATAGTATACATGTATAACACATATTTCTGACTGATAGATAATCACAGCAGGCCAGTTGGTCAAGCTGGAAATGGATGATCATGTTTGCTTCCAGTAGTCACTGGGTAATAAAACATATGAACCGATGATTCATAATAACCTGATAATAAGCCACATGCTATGACCACCAACCGCTAGCAACATCCCCCTTTAAATTTAGTTAATATGCATACAGTTATTATCAATTAATGTTGCAGTAAAACTGTTCCGCAGACATTATATGTACAGTTTATTTTCGTGGAGATGGGTAAATCAGTGTAAATGCTTATATCATTTGATTTAATGAAATACACTCATTAATTTTTGCCAATATTTTTCGAGCGTTTTCGTTAATTTTACGCAATATTTGTATTTTATACAGTTAATCAGTGTCACGTTACCACGGTTATCATTGCTTTAAAGTAAAGTAATGTGATGTTATCGCTACGTGTTTTACCTTTATGAATTTTAATTATTTTCTCTTAAAGTATTTATTTTCTGGTACGATTGTGACAGGTTATGCGTCTTTTTGTCTAGAATATTTTAAATAATCGACATTTTTTACAACGGGTGAACATGATAACTTTTAATAAATGGACCATAAATATCACGGTGCGTTTGACAAATAAGTGGTAAGTTTGCAAATAAAATTTAGGGGAAAAGGTATGGCCAAAACTCGAACCCACTACCTTGATATTGGCAGCTAAACGCTTTGCCGCTCTGCTACCTGCACATGCGACAGTATAATATCAACTAAGAATTATATATGTAATATTTGTATCGCTATGTATGTTTGGACATTGAAAATGAATTTACGGAAATATACGAAATATTCACATGTGCTAGGTCAATACTAAAGGACACTACATCCACGAGAAATAAAATAGTCTTGGAACAGTGTATACTACGGTGGAAAAGAGGGGACATAGGAAACATTTTATTTATCACATGCGCACGTGTTAGCACCACATTCGCACATATTAGATACCACGTGCGAATGTGTTGATTAACACGTGCGCACGTAATAACTATCTTAGCTAACACGTTCGCAGTTGTTAGCTGACACGTGCGAACGTGAAAAATTACCAACGAAACTAATCGAGATATCAGCCTTTTTTCAAAAACAAGAAACGCTTACTTCGTAAATTACAGCTAACTATAAAAAAACACTTCCTTATGAAAGACATCCATTCAGAAAAATTGCAGATCTTTCACGGTTTTTCATTGATCAGCTAATACGTGCGCACGTGTTAGTTATCACATGCGCACATGGTAGTATAACGTGCGAACGTGATAGCTGTCACTTGCGTACGTAATAGTTATCATCCGCGCACGTGTGAATTACCACATACGCACGTGGTAGCTAACACGTGCGCACAGAAAAAATAATATGTTTTCTATGTCCTCGCTATGCCACCGTACTATACATAGAACATCTGCAGAATAACTTCGAAACAAATATCAACGGGTATGAAAATATTTTTCGCTAAATAATTTATAATTAAGTAACAGCTGAAAGTGAACATTGAACAAAAAATGTATAAAATACATATTTTATAGCTCTTTGAATTATATTACACTGAATGACTTCGGTTAATTATGTGCTTTCTTTATAACCAAAATGCTATGTTATCTACATGTTGGTTTAAAGGTCCGACCTACCCGGAGTGGGTCTCCGTGGCCGAGTGGTTTAGATCGATGACATCAAACCAGTTGCCCATCACCGATGCGGGTACAAGCCTCACTCAGAATGTTGAATTCTCCATGTGAGGAAGACATTAAGCAGGTGCTCGCTCGTGATGAAATAATGCACGTTAGGGCACCTGGGGTATTCCTCCACCAACAAAACTGGAAAGTCGCTAAAGGACCTATAAGTGTGTCAGCGCAACGTTAATCCCAACAAAAACACAAAAAAATGACCTACTCGGTCGGTAGCAGACGATACTGTATTAAATCGAACGAAAGGCGTTTGTTCGAATCTTTGGACGCTGACACATTATATCGATTATTTTGCGTCTGTAAAAATATTAGAATTGATTTCATAATTAAAGTATCAATACATGTCTTATATACGTTTTCATTACAAAACAGAAATGGATTAGTTCCTCTTTTTTTCTATTAATATTTGCATTGTATGCACAAGCGTTGGAAATGTGCAGAAAAAAGAGTTAATTTATGCTTGCATTTGATTTTTACAATGGCGATGATCCACGGATGTTTTTATCACTACAAATAAATAGGGATGAATTGATTAATCTTTTTTCTTTTCTCAATCGGCTATTTAGATTAAATTTTAAAATAAATCGTGAACGCGCTAGATGAAATGATGGATTAATTCATGTTTGATTTTATACCTGTTTTGGTGAATGTTTATTTTTTCAGTTCATGTCATATTAGTATTAAACATTTCTTTCTTTCAATATTGGCATTCATTCTACATACACGTACAAGTTCGAAAACATACAAAACGTTTGACCTTTGAAATGGCCGGAGAATATAATTTTCACTACACATATTGATTGCATCCCGTATTTTTGAAATATATAAATTATTTAAATCCCGTATTTCCGGCATATACGGGAAATATACGGAGTTGTATACCAAACATATACGGGATATATACGTCCCGTGTTTTCGAAATATACAAATTATTTAAATCCCGTATTTCCGGCATATACGGGAAATATACAGAGTTGTATACGAAGAATATACGGGAAATTTAATCCCTGTATTTTCGAAATATACAAACTATACATATCCCGTATATCCAGAATATACGGGAAATATACGGAGTTGTATACAAAGAATATACGGGAAATATAAGTCCCGTATTTTCAAAATATACAAATTATTTAAATCCCGTATTTCTGGCATATACGGGAATAATACGGAGTTGTAAACCAAACATATACGGGACATATACGTCCCGTATTTTCGAAATATACAAATTATTTAAATCCCGTATTTCCAGCATATACGGGAAATATACGGAGTTGTATACGAAGAATATACGGGAAATTTAATCCCTGTATTTTCTTGTATATGAAACATATACGGGAAATATACGTCCCGTATTTTCGTAATATACGGATTTATGTATTCCCGTACACCAGACATATACGGGAACATACGGTGTTGTATACGATCAGAATAACACTTTTTAGAATTTCCCGTATTTCAATAATATACGGGGTATCGTATACTAAGAATTCCGTATTTCATAGTATACGGAAATCCGTATTTTATTAGTATTTAAATATACAAGCCCCGTACACGCCAGTATTTCTTCCCGTATACGGGTTATATACAGGATCCCGTACACTCCCGTATATTAACTCTTTTTTCGCAGTGTTTTGTCTGGAGATTTGGCCCTTCTTTGATGACTATGGCAACTACATTGTAGTTTCCTATAATTCTCTTCATAATGTCCCCCTTTGAAGCAAGCATACTGTTTTGTATATGTCGGTCGGTCGGTCGGTCGGTCGGTCAGCCGGTATGCAGACCAATCATTTTCCTGATGATAACTCAAGAACGCCTCTGCCTAGGATCATGAAATTTGATAGGGAAGTTGGTAATATTAAGCAACTAACTGTTATTAATTTTCAGATTAGTAGGTCATAGGTCAAAGGTCAAGATCACAGTAACCCAAAACGGTTAAATGGTTTCCGGATGATAAGTCAAAAACGTTCAGGCGTAAGATCATGAAAGTTGACAAGAAGGTTGGTCATGATCAGCATACATCGGTGGGTCATAGGTCATGGCCACAGTGACCCCGAACAGTTAAACGCTATCAGGACGATAACGCAGGAACGTTTGGGCCTTGCATCATGACATTTGATAGGGAAGTTAACCATGACAGCAAATGACATCTAGTGGTTAAAGTCATAGTGATACGAAACAGTAAAACCTTTCTAACTTGAGAGCGCTTGGGCCTGGATCACGGCACTTAATAGATAAATTGATCAGCAAATGACCCTATTGATTTAGAGGTCAGTAGTCTAAGGTCAAGGGCACATTTAAACGGTTTCTGGATGATAACACAAAAAACGCTCTGACTTTGGATCATGAAAGTTGATAGGGAGGTTGGTCATGACCAGCAGATGACCCCAACTGATTTTTATAAATCTTAATAAGCATCTTAAAAATCAAGTACACATGCGTATTTGTTTTGTGTTTAGCTGTTTTACTTTTACTTATGTGTTGTTGTTTTGTTTTTTTTCAACTAAATAAAATATTGGGCCGTCGGTATACTGCATTATTCAATGGAGCATTTTCTGAGTCATGTGTCGTACATTGTATGCTGACATCATTAAAACCCTTTGCAATATCCGCAAAGGATATTGTCAAACTGTACCTAAGGGGAAAGTAACACTGTACTAGAGTTTGGTTCCTTTTGTAGCACAACTTTCTATGCATAACTGTGTATTGAAGATATAATTATATTTTTGTGTGGACATGTATAAATAAGTTAAACTGCAAAATAAGACAGTCCTTATGAATTACTAAACGTTTTTGTTCCTTTCATTTTCTAAATCGTAAATAGCACGATCGCCCACAGAAGATGCTGTTAACTAACACTTTTTGTTTGTGAATATGTTTTTTTAATTATTTAATATAAAATGAATGATATAAAATGAATCAAGACGCTGTGATAAAAGAAATCCTACATTCGTGTGTCCATCATCAGTATTGTACAGAAATGCAAAGTATTTACAAGTTCACAACGAGGAAAATACAATTAACTGAACACAACATGGCAGACAGACAAAAGGTACTTTTAGTTTCAGTTGTCGGTAATTTTATAAATGTTGCGATTTCGCGCCTTTTTGACAGGACGTGTTTATAAAAGCACTCGGTGAATATGAAAATTACTGTTTATAGAGGAAATCTCAGAAAGGTTAGTTATGAGGTTAACAGCTAAATAATCAATGATAATGGTTCCGCAGACTAATTCTGATATGCTTTTTAAATCTTCTGAGATTAACCCTTAGGCAGAGGAGTTACATATACTCGCCACATTTGTATCCATCTCTGTTGGCAAATGAACACTATTTTCTAAAACTTCAGACACACAATGTACTAGAGGTTACAATTTCATACCTATTTTCCAGAGGGAAATGATGGGAGTACCCCCGCACACCTGTAAATGATTAGTATACTAAACATGCACCAGAGCATTTATACCAACATTTCAAAACATGCTAGGGGAAGAACACCCTGATCCCCCTAAAACGATTGGTGTAAACCCTCTTGAACCTCTAAAATTTTACTTAAAATGTACCAGAGGTCACCATTTCATACAGATATTTCAAAACTTTCCAGGGGAGGATACCACCTGACCCCTAAACCCTAACATGAGCAAAGCCGACACATCCTGTATATACTCCCGCACGGAGTCTTGCGTCTCGCTGCTGACGTTTCGTTCTTATTTGGTGTTCTCTCTCCCTCTCCCTTTTGAATAGTTCTGGATTCAGGCATGCCCTTTTCATGTTTTAAGGGCCACATAAGTCGCTGTCGAATGCCAAAATTGCTTCATCTAACCCCATATATCCGAAACGCACTTGATTGTGTGCAAAACGTTCAGAGTGGCATTCCATTGTATAACTCAGACGAGGGTCTAACAAAGTTTTACAACATTTACGTTTCAACGACTACAGCGGATATCATAAAATGTGCCTTGTGCTGTTGGTTTGTTGTAAGGCGTAAGTTGCATGCGTGCCAAAATCCCTAAATGAAAGCCTTTATTGGCAACATTTATTTGATGTAACATAGCTCCATTAGGTATGAAGTGACTGCGGTGTGTATTTTGTACAGAGATCATCACTTCTGAGTGCAGACTTAATGACTAGTCTGGTAGACAAATTATTCAAAAGACGTAATGTTCTTTGAAGTAATAATAAGTTTGGAACAATTTTTTTCTTAGATTATTTGGCACAAAGAACAATCTTTTGTTAAAGATGGAATTCGACATGATTTCTACGTGCAGTATTCATATTTATAGCAACTAAAAAAAGATCAGCATGTTCAAATGATCAGCAATTGTCTTGAATTTCAAACTGCCATATGTTGTTTCCAATAATGACCCGATTTTAAAAATTTATGATGGATTTATGAATTGTTTTGAACGTTAATACTGCATTAAAATATTGGGCATTGTACTCATTTAAAGACAATTTGATATGTACAAGGGTGTGCAGAAAACAGGCTGTTAGGCTGCTAAGTTCACGCTGCTTGTCCGCCAGGCCGCTAGGCTGCAAACTTCATTCTGATTAGCCACTAGGCTACTAGACCGCTAAGTTCATACTGCTAGAATAGGTATTTCTCTTGACGTCTCAACTGAATATAGGCTTGGGATAAAACCTTGGATACCAAAGCCGTGAAATATATTCACAGCTGTCCCGTGTGTAATTAACTCATAGCTATCAAGCATTTACCAACATTAACATCTGCGGTCAGCGGGCTATAATAAATATGCCAAATAGAATACAAACCATTTTTGTGTAATTCTAATCAGTATTATTAGGAAGGGGCGGTTGATGAAAACATCCTGAGTGAACAAAGGTATCATTAATTTGTGAAGGCACTCTTGACCTTTTTGACTTATATTTTACCCTGATGAGTAGCCCTAAAAGACAGCATAATATTTTGTATTACTTCGCTTGGTCAAAATCACATCTATACCAAAACAGAAAAAATGGAACCTCTATAGGTCGCTCAGCAAGACAAAAATATATAAAAAAAATGTTGTAGGTTAGATTTGATTGAGCCTGTTCACAGATGGCAGTAGGTTAAGCTGGTTAGTGTTCATAGCATTAACAAATATGATAGCAGAACTGACCAAAGTTATTGACTAGATGCCTATATTCTTAAATAAGTCAAATTGTTTTAAAATTGAAAATATGAATAACTGAATGATGATAAAAAATTTGAATAATAAAATGAGATACTATTGTATATATTGTTATATATGAATTGCATGCTGAATACACTTAATTCGTGCAAAGTTTTATGGCACGTTAAAATCGCACTGTCAGTCTGTCCGTGCGTACGTCCGTCCTTCCGTCCGTCTGTCCATGCAAATTCTTTTCCGGGATGTGTCTCTGCCATCCATAAAGTATTTTTAAAATAACTTGGCATAAATATTCGCCATAATAAGATGACGTGTGCTGAACATGACCCAGAGCCCTAGCTTAAAGGTCATAGTAAGAAATCATTGGTTAACAGGGTCTGTGTCGTGTCCGGTTCAATCTGCCACCCATGAACGGATTTTAAAGTAACTTAGCATAAATGTTTACCATAATGGGACGACGTATCATGCGCAAGATTAAGGTCACACTCAGAGGTCAAATATTATTTTTCTTGTAGGATCCATAACTCTGTCATTGATAAAGGGATTTAAAAAAAACTACTTTGCATTATTACTCATTTTATTGAGTTCGCCATAATAAGACGAAGTGTCATGCACACACCCAGACCCCACGCTCTAAGGTCAAGGTCACACTTAGAAGTCAAATGTGTTTCTTTTCTGGTCCATAATATGAATTAAAATACAGAGTAAAATCACTTCCGGGAACTATGAAATCATCACACTTACTGTTATGACGAAAAAATATGCAATTATATGTTTATTTCTTTTATAGATAATTGTCACGTAATTTATATCAATAAAAACGTAATATGTATTTGTATACTCATGTATATTTATTAATGGGATGTGATGAAATAAATTATTATAAGAAAAACAACTTAGGTACAACTGAAAATGGAAGCATTGCTTTGTGCATAAATTTCAAAAGCAATTTCCATTCTATAAGTATCGTTATATGTATCAGTCACGTAATGTGCAAAAAATGTGTGACTTGTTGACTCAACTTGACATCTTTACTTTGCAACAGCTTTTTGAATATTATAACTGTTACAGTATAAATGAGTGTTCTCCATGATGCCAAAGGACTAGAAAATATAACAAGACTGGGTCCGAGCACGAATAGATTTTTTTTTACAGCCGCCACACGGCTCTTAACGACTGCTGTTGTGGAAGTGAATAAAGTTCTTTCAGGTCTTCATTGTTTGTGATGATTATGTTTTAGAAATAAGTTCTTTGATCTAAATAAAAGTAACAGAAAATAAAAAGTAAAAGTTCTATTTAAAAATGCTTCTTATAGCTTCTTACATAAATTATATAATAAAGACTATTATGTCTATATACACATATTACAGTATAAACGACGTTCACCGAGAGTCCAATAATCAAATTTCATATTCATATCTTCTGGAATCTTCATCCTTGGGCTCTTTTTGGGATTATCTGTTTGTTAAGATAATGACTGATAATGACTGTTATGAGATATATCAAACTAATGTTATAAAGTTCGAAAAAGATTTTAAGTCATGTCTCTTTCAGTGCTCAACATGAAAACATGTGAAATCATTTATCCTACAACTTAACAATGCGGTCAAGGAGGGTACTGAAATACGGAGGCAAATCAAATTTATATATTGTCAATGGCGATAGATAAGGAAGGTTTCTGTTACGGACGGTCTACCTTAAGAAGAGAATCCGAGGATTAACAGTGAACACGGTGGGAAAGACCATATATTGTTCTAAATTAAAATTTCATCAATATAGCGTGTTTAAAAGTTGAATGCTGTAAGAAGGTTTATGTATCAAAAAGAAAAAATATGTTATAAATTTATCTTTTATAACACGAAAAGAAGTCAGTGGCAAAGAATGCATATTTTTCACATTTCGTGTTCAAAAGCTGCATTTCCAAAACTTATACATTATTCTTTCAATAAAGGGTTTTGATTCTAGCCCACATAACCAACATTGTTTTAAGGGATGCTACCAATAAAATGTATTAATCAAAATATAATGAACAATGTATTTTCCCAAGAATCTCAAGTCTGACTTCATTCACCGTTTGATACTTCTTGCATGACCTGACCTGTATGATTATATAGTCCAATCGAAATCCAAGTACACAAAGGTCTTAAGTTATAACTGATTCTTTTATATTTCAAGTTGTTCAATCCATCTGACAGATACCTTTGCTGTTTCGTGTTGTAAAGTTTTAAACTGAAATGAAAAAAAATAATGTCGAAATCATAATACGATTCTAAAAGGATGTTAAATACCCTTATTTGTACTGTACTGTATTAGACCAGTAACCAACAAAGCACAATAAACATCTTTCATTACCTTTAAATTGACAATTGTTCTCAACTGTCTTTAATTTCAAATGCATGAAATGTTATCAATAATGGCAATTTTGCTTTAAAAGATGTAAAGATAAACCGTTTATATAGAATTATGAAAATGTTATTAAGTCAGCTCGGATTTAACAATTCTTAATAACAATACCCAAACATTCATCATAAACATGGGTTAAAGGCAATACATATAGTATTTTTAGAATGCATGAAACTTCAGAAAACGACCCATATAGTCTACATCTTTGGCTAGGTAGTGTATCGCTAAGATTTTAAGATTTTTAGGAATTTCAAAGTAAATACACCACTCAAATTAAAAACATTGAAAACATGTTCAACATAGTAATATTTGTATTTCTGTACTCTTTTAGGCCTTAATACTTGTCTTGTCGTGTTATCTGGCTTCTTGAAAAGTGTCTTGATCTATATCGTCAGTACATTCCTCATATGTTTAAATATATTTCGAGTTAGGGCTCCAACCCAGTTCTGTCTAGAGACAGAGTCAATAAAGTGTGTGCTCCTTACTCTTTACACACTTAAGCATGCATGACTGTCTTGGTCTGATTACTATTAGCTTCCGACGTTACAAAGATTGTGTCTAGGAATATATCCACACTAAAATAGCTAACCCGTCATTTCCTATTTTGTTATTGTCCTATCAATATGTTACTTATTAGCTTATCAGAACAAAATCACAAAAAGACAAAAGATCGTTCTGTAAAGTCACAAATATACAGTAATATACCTGTAATTTACAAACAAGCAAAAAACTGTATTGACACAGTAACGCAATTACTGTGTCTAAAAAGAGCTTTAAATATTTGTATGACACTTTTACAAAATTCTAGCAAATGTATCACTTTTGAGCCTCTGTATTCTAAAGAAATGCAGGAGGTTAGGAACAGAGCACCTCAAAAATTTCCATCGTCTGGACAGAGACCTGTGGATATACAGTCAAGCGTGTAACCACTAGAGCCATCTTGAACAAAGATTTATTTAATTTCGCATTCAAATGTGGCTTTCTCATATCGGGCATTAATTTTACACGGTATTTAAGTTATTCTTGACAGGAGGGTTAATGTTAAGTCGATGAAAAAGATGTCTTCTAACGCAATAATAGAATAAAAAGAAGTCAAAGCTGATTACTAAACAAATACTTTGTTTAATATTTTCTTATAATATGTTACAAGATTCAATAGGGGAAAAGTACGAACTGTGCGACAAACCACCATGTACATTTAATTTGAGACGGACTTGCAGCTTTTTTGTTAAGTTAAAATCTGGAGTTAAGAAAATGTAAAAACGTTGTCTGTATGACCAAAGTAACTGTTATAGCTCCAAACTTTATACCATCTCGTCTAATCTATCTAATGCATATCTTTTGCCATTTTGATATTTATTCCCTCTACATCTCTACATACTAGTAATTGCTCAACAGAACTGATTTAAGAGATGATTTTCAATTTACATTAGGCGCTGTATGTCTTTTTTGTTTCTATTTGCCGTAAAATTCAACTCACTTACTAAAAATCAAACCATGAAAACTACAAAAAGGTGCTGTTTTCCAAATAAGATACAAATTTGCCATTTGCATTTTAACCTTAAATTCCTATATATACTGAACGGAAAAAGAAACGCATATATATTAATTTTGCGTAATTTTTTAACTACCAAAAACAAAAAAAAAATAAAATTTGCCCTTAGACTTATGTCGTATACACAAATTGTAACAACATGTCGAACTCACTGAAGCGTCACATTTTCGCACGCGTTTTGCTGATTAGCACTTTTAACCCTTTGCTCGTGCAATTCGTGAGCCGCGGACTTTACACAGTGAAAAATCATATCGGACAGATCCTTTACGTCATTTTGTTTATTCCATGAACATTTGTTTGGAAACATAACGTCGTGAAATGCCACACCAGCCCGTAAGAGACAGAGGACGTGCAGTTTGAAGCAAGGTTTCTCAGTCACGGGCCGCTAGGCAGCTTGATGTTGCCCAGTTTACCTTCAGCCGACTTCGGCAGCGTATGAAAAGTACGGGGTGTTTAGTGGACAGACCTCTTAGTGGACGTGCCCCGTCGTCAGTAAACGTTGCCGAAGTCGGCTGACGGTTGACTAGGCAACACCAAGCTGCCAAGCGTCCGTGACTGTGAGAAACCTTGCATTAACAAGTCAACTGCACGTCTTCTCTCTTTCGGGTATCCGAAGCATTTCACAGCGTTACGTATCCAAACAGTTTTTATGGAATTGAACGAAACGACGTAAAGGATCTGTCCAATATGATTTTTTACTGTTTTAAATCCGCGGCTCCAGAATTGCATGAGCAAAGGGTGAAACGTGCTAATCAGCAAATCACTTGCGAATTTGTGACGGTTCAGTGAGTTCGAGATGCTGTTAAAATTTTTGTACACAATATTAATTTACGAGCCAATTTCAATTTGTTTTGTTATTGGTAGTTAAAAAAATTGCAAAATTAAAACCTATGCGTTTCTTTTTCCTTTCAGTATAGGTATGGAGATACGAGTTTAAAACAAATGAGTGAAAACATTTTCGAAAACGGTTTATTGATCTCTACAATGTCACAGAAGTAACTACAAGCCGTCAGATAATGAGCTAAAAGGCAAACTAAAAACTTCCTAAATATAATAAGTTCTCAGGAAATTCTCATACACATGTTGTGAACAATTTGGTAATATGCATCTTGAGGAGAAACGCTCCATGAAAAATAATTTTTTGAAAAAAGGCCTCCATGGCAAAGACGTTAACTTCGCTGACCACGAATAACGTGTCCCTCCTCAGTGTGGGTTCAAACTTGCTTTGGAAGTAAGAGTGTTCATGTGAGAAAGCCTTCAGTTAACAGTTCAGTCCCTGAACGGAAGTTTGTTTTAGAAATCTGCACTGTTGTAAAAGAGAAGATGGAACATCATATAATTTGGCAAATCAAAAGTAACAAACACAAACAATAAACTGAAACATTCTGAAGATATCCACAGCTAAGTTCGGCAATGATCACTTTTGTGAAGTTCTTCTTCTTTGTAGAATTGGAGCAGCTGCCCACGGAAGTAGCCGGAACATCAAAACATTTGACGAGTCTTACGCCATAACCCTGCTGGAAAAAATGGTCTTGGCACTAATCACACTACTTTGAGGTGTGATTGAAATATTGAGAGACCAGTGGCCTAAAGATCATAAAATTTGATCCACAGTCTTACGAAAGTTACAATTTTGCCGGATAATAACTAGTTCTGCAAAGGTTTCGAAAAACCTCGCAGTGGTGTCGGAGCAGTTGTTTGGACAAACTGTGTGACAGTAAGACAAACAGACAGACACGTTCTTACGAGCTGACCTTTATTGGATTTTTCCTCTGCTATAAATTATCTAACGGGCGATAGAAATTATCTTAATAACAGTACGGAAAGAATGTAATTCACCTACTGTCCTCTACCCAACAAATGTTATCTTGTTTGTATGGTGTTTCGGTCGCGTACGTATAGCCTCACGTTTAAAACCAATCTCTGACAACTGCGTCAGTAAGTCGACTTCTTTTCCGCTCAGTGGTTACAGCATTGGCCTTCCACCTCTGCGATCCCTGTTCGAATCCTAGCAGAGGCAGTTGGGATATAAATTTTCTCCTTTTTCATTTCGGTTACGCTTTGAAATGCATAAGATTGGAAAGAAGAGCTGACAGGCAGACGAACATTGCTAAATCAATATGTCTTCCACACTACATATGGGAGACATCAAAACTTAAGATCGCATAATAGATGTAAGCCAAGTTGAACTGATGAGTTAAGAAATTACATTCCATTCCCTAGAATTGAATGTCGATGTCCTAGATGTCTGTATCGCCCAACGTCATATGATAGTCTCTGCACTGATAAATTAGCGTTTAAAACCCTGAAAAAAAAATGAATAACAGCTAACAAAAGTCCATCTGCATTCTTTTATTGGCATATTGTATACTATCCAAAATACCTGAGGGGTACTGCACATTTTCTAAAAGAGGCGTTTATTAAGGTAATTAAGTATTCTTGTAAAGTTTTAAAAATATAAACAGTGCATGAAACGTCTCAACAATTTATATCATATTACTACTAAGACCTGCGAGCGTGATATTGCATTTTGTCAACCTCAGTAGAATAATAACACCTCTTACTTTTATGGTTGAAAATATCCCGTGTCACACAAGCTTGCGCCGAATGGGTTTTATTTGTCTAAAGTTGACAACACCCTATATAACTTAAGCATGTCTGTATTATTTGATTTATTCTACCGAATAATACATCTTGAGACAAACGCTTAACAAAAATGTTAAATAACTTTCAAGCTTTTATTGAAATGAAAGTAATCAGTAGTTCGGATGTTTGAAAACCTTTCAACTGCCAGATAAACTCATTGAAAATTTTGACGGCACCAACGGTTGGAAACAAGTAACGCCCAGATTGTGACTAAAAATGTATAAGTCACCGGATAGGTGATATTCAAAGCTATTACAACACATTAATTGTGTCAGAAATATAGTGTTCAAACCTTTGCTGGGCCTGCTGAAATCTGAAATTGAGTCTTCACTTAAGGAATACCAATCACTGCGAAAAATATGTGCATATACGGGAGTATATGGTCCCGTATATGTCTGATATACGAATTTCATATAAAAGGTATCTTTCCTGAAAGTATGATCAAAACCTACGCCTTAAACATACTTTTGGATCATGACAATCCCTAACTTTGAATACTGACATAAACTGTTGAAATGTATTTATGCTAAGTATGAATGAACGGATCCATGTGAGAAAAACATGAATGTCCAATTAAAGAATACGGGATTCCCGTATATGGAATGTTCCATAAACGGGAAAAATGTTTCCGTATATTAGGAGTGTACGGAATGCGAACACTCCCGTATACGGAACCATTTTCCGCAGTGAATTGCAATAATGGCACTATCATAGTACCGTTGTTCACTTACGATCTAGATAAGGAAAAGAATGGATATGCTGCGTCGGTTCATATAGATGAGGTTATCAATTAGGAATTATACGTACTCCAACATAATATTTCGAAACACGCAGCAAACAACGACAATTTTCAAAGAGATTAATGTTCTTGTTGGGTTTATAGCCACACATACATAATTAATATATGGCGACTTTCTAGCTTTTGATATTTGATGGAACTTAAATTGTTTCTCCTGGCGTTACTTCATCAGGGTTGAGCACATAGGTAATAACACCTACATGTTGTAAGCCAGCTGGATGACTAACACCCCAAGGAAGGAATTTAACCCACATATTGAGTCAGAGCTTTTAACTAATGGTTCATGGAAGAGCACTTTCCTTTGAAATTCAAAATTCCTATAATAGATAAAGAAAAAAATGTTATTAACCATCTTTGTATTAAAACGTTGCAAATTTGTTTCTTTTTTTAAGTGATCTCAGATCAATGGAGCGGATAACATATTACAAAATATATACATTCATATTAGGTATATACTAGTATTATGTTTCAGCAAAATGCTTGAAACATTTACATGATTTGTGTTTTTCTTTTACTAACAAATACTTCCTTTTCCTGACCAACACAATTTAGTTTGTATTAAAATTATCTTTTGACTTTGCAGTCCTGGTTACTTTACTTCTAGTGCGTACCAATAATTGAAACTTTGTTTGAGAAGAAATATTTAACAAACGAAATCAGTGTTCATCAATCCACATCATAAATATAGGCGTGATCTTCTGTTATACATTTATAACTCTATCTTATCAAGGGGTCCAAGTAAAGTATTTGTTAGATTAAAGGTAATTAAAACCAGACAATTTTGTAACTGGCTACAATATCTCATTAAAAGTCTGTAAATTTTTGTACGAAATATAACAAAAACGTTATTACGATGAGAAGATGTGTCTGTTTAGCACTTAAAATCTGACAATGTCAAATATATAAGAGAAAAAAAGACAAAGTTATACCTATGATAGACATCGTCATCTTCATATCCCCAGCCAAAGTACAAATTCGGAAAGCCGTTAACAAGAGTAAACTGTTCCTTTGAAAACGCATTAACACCTCCAAAGTAGGTATCGTAAGGCATTCTGTGGGGGTAAATAGTAATGTATAAAATGAAATCAAAACCTGTTCAAAATTACAACTACGAATATCTTACAGATAGGTTAATCCAATGAAATAACATTACGAGCACAAGATATTGAATTAATTTATATCAAACAACTAAGTAAATGAAAATGTTATGAAATTAATTGAAAATGTCGTTCGTCTGTAAAGATCAATGCTAAAAAATGACTTAAATGTTTAAAAGTATAGTAAGTTAATTTTATTTCATTGAAATGTTATTCCTTGTTTTTACCGTAGAACTGCGGCAAATTTCAGTAAGTGCCCTAAAACAAAACTAAAACCATTGCACAGTCCTAAATACAAAACTTGTGTATATTTTAAAAATCAATAGATTTTCCTCTGTCAGAGGACAGAGAATGTAAAATGTATTCCCGTCAGGTCAAACCCTAACACACGCAATGGCAACAGGAGGTATGGCATGTAAAACACAAACGTGTTGTTGTAAATTAATATACCATGTCATCATTAAGTAGTAAAATTTATTGTACTCGATGCATTGAAGACTATAGAGCAACAAGGCCCATTCTCTTAAGTGACCGACGAACCTGATCAGAACACGCATCAAAATAACTCAGTCCCGGTGGAATTAAGAAGTTCACATCATAGTGTAATCTCTCTAATTATATTTATACCTTGCACCTTTGTATAATTTATCGCAAATTATCTGAAGTAAAACAATTAAGGATAACATGGTGTAATAGCCATATTTCATATTTTGTAACTGGGTGGTAATATTTAAATGAAATCTGGTCACTCTAAAGACATTCAATTTTTTTTCTTTTTTCACCGAGAGATTTTTCAAATTTTATCATTTTTGGGGGAGATAATCGGTATTGAAATTAACATTGATGCCTATGGGAAATATATAATTCCTTTTATTATGATAATCTGAACCCGAGTTTCGAGAAAATTTTGCAGTAGAAAGCTGCATTACATAATTCTTTTACAAATACCAAAAAGAAATCTAAAATTCCCCGTAGTAAAAAGGAGAAAATCCTTTCTTTTCTAGTTTTCAGGGGAGATAACTCATGAAAAACCAAAATTAGCAGGGGAGATAATGTAAAGGAAATTTTTGAGAACTTCTGTCACTATATAACTTGTCAATATGCACCTTATTTCTAACGTTTGGCATTTTCAAAGATTTAATTATCAAGTTGTATGTACGCTTTTGGTGAAATGGAGGCCTATTACACCATGTTTTCCTTAAAATCTTTTTTGTTTATTTCTGAATAAACAAGTTTGGAACAACTTTTGCAGTTATATTATTATCATTCGGACAAGAAAACTTGTTAAGACCATTCGTTTATCAAGACTACTTTTTAAATAAACCGTAAACAGTAAAAGACAATATTTTGTTGCATTTGCTATCAAAACATACGTCAAAATAATATAATAGGTTTGTCAGTAAAAATATAGTTTGTCAATATCGGAGAAAAAAATGTAAATTCTAATAACAGTCTTTGTAAATGCATAGTATTGCAAAAGATGAAAGGTTAAGGTAGAATTCCCGGAAACACAGAGCACCACAAACACAGCCACAGAGCCCCGCATTTGCATTGCATTGCAAAAAAGGTCAACAGGAAATTAATATATAACGGAAAATATTAAAGAAGAGTTGCTTCAAATATCCAAGAACATTTAAATTTTATGCAAAATATTGGAAAGCGGAGAGGAAGGATTAGGGGATAGGAAAGGGGGACTGATTTAAGTGAAAAGTGGATTAAGGATGAATATTCAAATGGGAATGATACGTTCCTTAATCACAGTTACCCTACAGCGTAAACAAAATCAGCGCAGAAACTAACGTACAAAAAAAAAAAAAAACACACACACACACTCACAAACACAAACGCACGCACGCCCGCAAGAGAAGAAAGGATGGATGGGAGGGGCCGATATGGGGGATGGGGCATAAGGAGAAAGAGGAAAGAACCACTAAAAATAACACAACATACGCTCATACGCAACACAAAATACAAGACGGACAGAGAACAAGTTGATAATAGGAGCACAGAACGGGCAATAACCAAAATAAGGAAACTGGGGTATTAAATGCATTTACGGCATGCCAACCTCATACTACATTCAACAAATTAGCCAACACCATGTACATAAAGTCACTTCCCGCAGAGAAGTGCCCTATCACTTGGAAAACACCAGATTATATAAATATAAAATCAATAATGTACGTGGAACACACGGACATGACGGGCCAGGTTTCAATAATTTTATGATCATACCGATGTTTCGACTATCCAATAGTCTTCATCAGTGTACAGATTTATAAAATTGTTAAGTGAAACATAGAATTATGGTCAGTCTAAAGTGTAATTATATCTATGTACTCAACAACTTGTCTGAAGTCAAAGCACCAAGAGTCTAACTTTTAAGGACACGACTTAGAAAGTTGCTAGACAAATTCCACTCCCTCCGTATGTTTTTGTAGGATTTAGGAGAAAAACATCAAATTGTCTTACACTTTATTAGTGATCGGACCAACATATATCGTTTTGACAAAATATGAAATCAATATCTCTTACAGTAAGTTTTAATTTGGCCAGACATCGTTTATCATATTTTACGTAGTTATACATCATGAGCAGAGTCATCTAAGCCATCTACACACTGAATGCATTATTTTGTTCTTTAAATTCATCGCGATATTTTGTTTCACCATTTATAAGTTTACCTCGACTCGACAGTATTTTAACAACAAGAGGAGTGTCTTGACATTAAACATTAGCTTTCCAGATGATTTACAACCAGAAAAAGAAAATCATGGAGATGATAATCAGTCATATCTTGGTCAGTTATGTTGATAAGACAATAACAATTGTGTCAGAACGGAGCTAAGACATTTAAACTACAGCATTATATGTTAATTAACGTAAATTGCATATTCATGAATATTAATGAGAATGTTACAGAATGACAATATTTTGTTAAAAGATAACACTTTCTATGTTTCAAATCAATTTGAAAGTACCAAACAGTTTTGATCTGCTCTTAAAGTCTCTCGGTGATCCTTTAATATCTCATTTTGCTACTTTTATGGTATCTTTTCTATTTTTATCTGGCTGTGCTCAGCTTATTTGCAGAAAATGAACCAGTGTCAAAAACAAAGAATAAATTTCTGAGACCACTTAAACTGGAAAAAAAGATATTATTAATTGTTATCAATGCAATAACAATTTTTATGTTGTCTATACTGTTCGCAGACATAGAGTTAACTCGTTTTCGAAGGAACAATAAAAACGTAACATTTCATCAACCATGTTGCATTGCATGAATTATTTAGAAAATAAATTCCAGAAACATAATTAATATTACTTATTTTATACTATAATACAATATGCTTCTTTACTTGTCAGATAGTGTGATTTTTTTTCGTAACATACACTATGTACTTTAAAACACGTTACCGCTACTACTGCTTGTTAAATATATATATAAAGAAATGAAACCCAAATTGTCACATACGGATCTATTGAACTGTTAGCAGAAAGTTTTAAGAAGGTTTCCTTCTGTTATTTCAGAAAGTGTCTGAAATATATATAGCACCATCCATCTAACTATAATTGTAGATGGAATTTCAATAAAACATATAATAATATCCATCTATGCGTCATTAATTTTATGATGATACAGCTGATTCCTGCAGTTATTCTACTTTATAAAAAAGTATTTCTTTGAACTTTAGAAGTAGTAACATTATGCGAACATATTCAAACCCAATCCTAGCACGATAGGACGAATCATAGGGTCAAAATCAGATATCTTGATGAAGCCCTTGTTCTCTGTGACAATTTAAAAAAGGTCAGTAGACTTGAATCTGTATAATACGGAGAACTTAGCACTTGTCGGTAGAGAATTGAATAGTTCCGATACGGAATCCAGGGAATTTGTTTGGTTGGCTGACTCAATTTCTGTTTCTGCTAAACCAAAACTAATAAAAGCAAAAGATTTTTAAAGAGTCTATGATCTTCTTTTTCTCAGATGCTTTCTTTTTTATAAATAGTGTGTTATAAAGCAACATATTATTCATAACAGTTAACCACCAAACATGCCAGGTAGCATTTCAAGATTATGTAACATTAGAGTGAAAAAGTGATCTGACTTAAGACGGACAGAATATGATTCTTTGTAACAATGCTACTAAAAATTGTGTGCAGTTCATATTTTCAGACATTTCATCTTATTTTAGATTTAGATTTTAACTTACAATTATTGAATATAGTTTTAGGGGTGTGAGATCAATTTCACAGTTCACTACATCTAACGAACAGCCACAGTCAAATCAAGTCAGCTGTTATACTGCTTGGTTGTGTTGTTATGCTTCGAAAGGATCAATTTAAAAAATACTTGCTATCACAAAAAGGTCCTTAAGGGCAATGTGCTTGGTTGCATTCTTTGTTTCTAAAGTTTCTTTATAAAGTCTATTGCATAACATTTTCAGCAACTCTAAAGTGTCCTTCAAATGTCACTCAGTATCTTCCTACAACTTGTGAATAGCATTTTGTAATTTTTCCCTTAACAATTTCGATTTTCAAACACTTAATATTGTTCCCATTCTTGATAGCGTTTAGCAAATTTATAAGTTTAAATCTAAATATTACATAATGTACCTGAATATTTCATTGATTTGTTATTTTTTATTTATTCATGTATTTTATTATTATTATTATTTTTCCTCAGTGCTGCTTTTCTACAGTGAACATGTTGTTAATAAGCCCGTAAATATCTCGAAACAATGCATATTTTTCAGAAACTCAAAGAAAAAAAAAAAAACAATGTTTTATTTCTAACATAGTTAACTGCATAGATATACTTCACAATCACATTAAACAAGATAAATATTCCATTTATTATATATAAAAAAGAACATGTGCCATAAAAGCCAGCCGCAACTTGTAACCCTATTATCAGTGTATGGATGTTAGTAGGATTTATACATTATCAATATATACATACATAAAAATAAGTAATCAATGTAAAATGCAGTTATTGAAACCACCAAATAAAAGAACAACATAATAAAGAAACTGATATTAATATTGATATTAATATTATTAAACTGATAGATACATTAATTCAAAATCAAATAGTAATATTGACTGTGTAAAGGAATTTCATGATGATTTCTTGGTTGACAAAAGAAAGAATGCTAAAATTAACTCGTTAACATTTCATCATGTTGTTCAGTTTTAGCTATATCTTGTTTCAAGAGATGTATGTTTAAGCATGATTATTTTAATGCAAATAAGCTTAAATATCTTATGTAGAAAACTTATTTACCTTCAGAGTAACAAAATACTATTCTAGAAAACACTGAGAAACCAGATCCAAACTTTCTGAAATATATTTTACAAATTATTGATGCAATTAATCAGCGTTATTGACATGGTAACGTAACATGTGTAATGCATGTTACACACTGATTCCTCTTTCAAAAAGGTGTATAAACTACATTTTCAAGACATATAGCTCACATAATTGTTATTTTATTGATAAAAATTAACTATATCATTTTATTCAATTTTAGTGGTATCTTGTTCCCCGAGACGTTGGTCCTAGTAATGCTGAACTTTATGCAAGTTAGCTAAACATACCTATTTTGGAGAAAATATATACAACTAGTGTTGCAAAATACTGTTTAAAAAATACACTAATAGACTTTCGAAACATGACGATATTGTGATATTAGAACTCATTATATGGGACCTGTGGGGTTTCCACTTTTTCTATTTATTGCCCTTTTGTTCTGTCATTTTCTGTGCTCAAAGGAATATGTCAGTATTTCGTTTAATTTGCAAATAGTGTTTAAATTTTTGTTAAATTTTCATGTAACGTATAACTCTTTATTTCTTTGGTTTAGTGATATACTGCTAAATGGCCTAGCAATCATCAAACTTCGTATAGAAGGAAAATTTGCATCTGCTGTTAAAGTTATATGACCTAATGTTTATTTGTGGATCAAATAGCATATTATCTCAGCAGTCGTGTATCTGAGAGGGATTCTTTGCGCATGAGAGTTCCCCTGATGACCTTTAAATTAGTATGTAGTTGGTTATCTTAGGAGTTCGAAAAATGATGGAAATCATGGAGCCCTTCGAGAAATCAAAGATGACCCCCAAGATGGCTGCCATAATTTGAAGTTGCACAAAACTCGATATACTTGCTAATGCCTTAAATATGATTTAATCGGAGCGACCTTTTTATGGTTTCTTTCATCACTCTTGATCAGAAGTGCGTATTCCATAGCGATTTTGTTTGATAAATGTTATAGTTTTGAACAATGCAATTTATCACCATATAACGGTAAAGTATATTGAAAAAAATCAGGAATAATTTTTGTGTTCATTTTTCTGAATGAAATATTAATTGTAAATAATGATCACTATTTATTTCATTAAACATAGTAATCAACAAAATGTAAATCAAATTAAGACTCAGTTCGAGTTTTGCATACAAAAATAAGTGGGCATGGTATTTCAACATGAAAAATAGAAGACTTATTTGTGTTGAAACTAATAACCTGTATTGTTAATTTGTAAACATAATTGTACTTGATTGAGATGATTCACAAAAAAATGGTTATCATTAAAACTGTACTGGTATTCGGATACTAAGGATCACTACAATCTATTGTTGTGATGAAGGATTATTGATCAGGCTTTATTTTTGAACTTGAAAATCATCAATATTGACATCTGAACTGGTAAATATGTCCGTCAACCTTTAATACTTAAAATGGTAGAAAAATCATGTGCTGGTAATTCAAGCATTATAAACACGCCTGACCAAGGCCTAGATCGTAAGAGTACTTATGCAGATATTGTTAGTCAAGTAGAAGGTAACCGTGGCGACCATGTAAACGTGCCTTATCCGACCAGGTGGAAAGGTAGCCCACTTCATACACATAACACGCAAGACGGCATAACCCATGCAACATCACCAATAAGCTCCGAACAGACTTTCGATTTAACAGAATTCGTCTAGACGGCTGTCTCCAGTGATTGATGCTTTAACTTCAACCATGGCTCCAATTTTTAAATCATTAATGGAAAACCTCTTTCAGAAAAAATCAGTGAGCAGTCTGTTGAAATAAAGGCATTAGAAGCCAAAATTAAAACTCAGTCCTCTCTAACTGAAAACCTTATGAAAGAAAATAAAAAGTTCTGGACAAGACTAAGATCTACAGACGAGCGTACGGAGGTACTTCGTGATCTCAAGCTATATGGGCGACAAAAAAAACCTTCGTTTTCATGGTGTCCCGCTTAAAAAAAGACAAATCTACTCATGAGCTGATTGTGAATATTTGTAATGATAAAATCAAGGTAGAACCGAAAATCACAGTAGATAACAAAAATAGGTCACACACAATTGGCCAAGCAAGGAACGGCAAGTGTCAGATTATTTAAAAATTTAGATAAAGGAAGATTAAAAACACTTTTTATATGAGCAAAAAGAAATTTAAAAATGTTAAAAGTGACGACCACTAAGTGTTCATATCTGAAGATCTCATTTTTGTCTTTGATTAAATTTCTTCTGTATGTTGATATTATAGCACGAATTTTCTCATTTACTCTGTACTTTCCTTTATGCTATAGTGCAAATATTTAGATGATCTTTAAATTTCTTGTAAACTGTTTTAAAGGTATCTAACGTATACTAAAAATATGTAAAAGCGCTTAACCTGGATCTTTTTCTTATCATCACTACATGTATTCCTAATAATAGCCGCCATTAAACACTATAAAATCCAAGAAATATTAATCATTTGTAATGTTTAGTTTCTATAAATAGTAGGTGGATTCTAACAACCAGTTATCAAAGTGTGTATGGTAGAACTCTAGCACTTGTTGTTAACAGTTTAAGCATATATTACAAAGGTTAGGTTTTATGTTTGTTTCATTCAACTATTTGTCATAGTATCTTGTATTTTGGTATCATCATTCATGATTTTCCCTCTACGTTTTGTATGTAAAACTAATTGATAAAATGACATATGTTTTTCCTACTCTAATCTTTTTTCTTTCACTTTTCTTCGTCTTTCGAACCCAGGCTTCTTGGGTGTAACGTTATTTTGTTTTGATAACCTACCTGACACCTTCAAACCAATTATGTACTTATTTTGTCTCTACCCTCATAGATAGTGAATGATTTTAGTGCATACCGTGCGACAATAGGTTTATTTTATAACAGCATTCAGAGGTTCTTTAAAGCAGATCATGTTCACAGTTATCATCTAGACACATTACCAAAAGTAATGATTTAATTGTCAATTTATGTATCTATAATACGAAAAGTGTTTCGTCTTATCTAATCCAGCTTTATAAATCTTCATATTGCGATACTAGTTTCATTATGTTGGTAATCTTGTTACAAACGAAATTGTTTTCAGTGTGTTTGATAAAACGGACATGTTATACCCACCAATCAATCTACAATTTTGTTTCCTTATAATAAAACTTTTAAAGTTATCTGGTGATGTCGAGTTAAAGTCCGGACCAGCTGACTTGGTTGAAAGCGCTCTTTCTGTTTTTCATCGAAATATCAGAAGCATTCAAAATAAATTAGATTAGAGTATATACGGGATAACTGGTTGGACTTTGATGTCATCTGTTTCACAGAAGCCCATTTTGATAACTCAATCAGTAATGACATATTAAAAAGGATAACTCAGTCAGTAATGACATATTGAAAATGTTAAACTTCTGTGAAATTCATCGTAAAGATAATACATGTCACTCGGGTGGACTTCTAGTATACGTTAAGGATCATTTAACATCTCAAAGATTAATAGAGTTAGAAAATAACTTACCGGAATCTCTTTGGATTGAAATAAAATACCGAAGTAAAAAATACTTAATTGCAAATATAGACCACTAAACAGATGTTGAATTTTGGAACAGGCTAAATATTTGTCTTGAAAATGCTTTTAAAAATGTGGTAAAATCCTGTTAGTAGGGGACATTAATGAAGACCAGCTTCTTTTTAAACAACATAACGTTTAATAATGTATAACGTTTCAGCTAATTCATCAACATTAATTGACCCTATTGTCATCTCTGATGCGGATTTACTTTTACAATCCGGTATTTTTCATATCCCGCGGCAAATAAGTGACCATTTCGGCACTTTTATTTACATGAAGTTTAAGTTACCCCCATCTGTTCTTTATAAAAGACTAGTGTGGTATTATAATCGTGCAGACTTCGACAAACTCAACGAATTGATCATTGCAACTGATTGGTCATTTTTTTTTATTTAAATACAATCGATGAGGCTTCCGAAAATTTTAACTTTAAAGTTTTGGAACTAGGAAAACTCCGTATTCCGTCCTACTATGTAACGATAAGGCCAAAGGATAGACCATGGTACGACTCATTTATTCGTCGTACTTCCCGTAAAAGAGACCGTCAAAATCTATAGCTATAAAATCAGGTAAAAATTTAATGACTGGAACGCTTATAAACAACTTCGGAATAAAGTAAACAATCTTAAAACATAGACTAAACAAAAATACAAAAATGACTTAGAATCTACATTAAGTGATAGCACGTATGATAGTCCTAGATCGTATTGGAAAACAGTTAAACAACTAGTAAAAGACAACAAAAGCTGTGAAATTATACCACCGTTAAATGTTGATATTGATGGCAATGATGTTATTTATACGTCAGATACCGAAAAAGCGAATTATTCAAATGATTACTTTGTATCTTTATCTACAGTTGATGACTCACGAACAAACCTTCCAGACTTTTTCCCAAAACGTAATAACGCCTAACAGGTTTTTCATATTCAAGAGCAAGAAATTATTAATATTTAATCTTCTCTCGTTTTAATTAAATCATCTGGGCCCGATGAAATAAGTCACTGTGACAGAATGTTAAAAGAAAAGACTTAATTTGTAAGCCATTCTGTATTCTCTTTAATAAGGCGTTATCCGAAAGAAAATATCCCGCAATCTGGAAACTGGCCGTAGTTATGCCGATTTTTAAAAAGAAGGTTATTAAAAAAGTCCTCCAAACTAGTATAGACCTATATCTTTAATCAACTGTTATCAGTTGTTAGACATTTATCACCAAATCTCTTTCGATAATAACATCTCAACATGTAAGGATTTTTGTGACATTTCAAAAGCCTTCGACCATGTCTGGCATGATGGATTACTTTTTTAATTAAAACAAAACGGAATTAATGGAAAAAAATTGCAATGGATTAAAGATTATCTAAGTAATCGCAATCAAAAGGTATTCGTAGGTTCCTCATATTCTGAATGTAAGTATGTCACTGCAGGTGTTTCACAGGGTTCAGTACTTGGGCCCTAATTATTTTTTGCCCATGTCAATGACATTGCAGACAACCTAATAAGTGTAACATGGCTCTTTGCAGACGACAGTTCTCTCGCAGTTTCCACCTCTGATATTGCTTCTATGAAAGGTACATCAAATGTCGACTTAAATAAAATAGCTGAATAGTCCAAGCGTTGGTAAGTAACTTTTAATCCGATCAAAACAGAAGTGGTATTTTTACACTCGGATCTGACTTTAAACCTTCTCTTTGCTTTGATAATGTTCTTCTTGATTATGTTGACAGTCATAAAAATTTAGGAGTTACTTTTAGATCAAATGGTAAATGGCACGATCATATAGATAATATACTTCCATCTGTCTCAAAGATTCTAGGGTCAATGAGAGCATTAAAGTTCATACAAAAAAGAAATACGTTATATCAGATTTGTGTATCATACACGAGACCTGTTCTAGAGTACGCATAAATAGTCTGGTATGGCTGTACAGATTAAAAAAACAACATTCTCTTGAAAAACTCCAATATGAGGCTGCACGTATTGTCACAGGTCTTACGAGGTCTGTTTCTATCGAACATTTTATGAATGAAATTGGTTGGGTATCTCTGTCCGATAGACGAAACATTTAGAAACTTGTCACCATGTATAAAGCCAAACATCGCATATTACCGGACTATCTAATCTAATTCCAGATACAGTTGCCAATTATGTGCCCTTTCTTCTAAGAAACTGGAATGATTATATAACAGTTGCTCGTCCTACGCAAATTTTTGCTAACTCGTTTATTCTATCAGTTTCTTCTTTATTTAGAATCCGATATAAGAGAGTAATCCACAATTCACATCTTTAAATCAGAACTTTAACTCGAAAAGTCGAGCTTAAAACAGGCACATCCGAATTTATATCACCTACCCCATAGTGATGACTGATGATATAATAACCCAAACCCTTTTGCCGTTATAAACTCTTTTTCCTACCGGGCATAATATAATCAAATTACGTTGAGACGGTCCACTTGAAAAATCTATCGTCTTAGGTGTCAACAGTCCACGTAGACTTAATTCAAAAATGTCTATTTGTACGGATTTCCTTTACAAATAGTGAAATAGGCAACAGGTAGCTGTGGCTACGACAGTTGTTCATTACATTACACTAAAGTCATTCAACTGATTACTTTCAACCGATTTCTTTACTTTTCTTTATTTTTCAGTCGTACATAATAGTAAGCGATCTTGAATATAGAAAAAAGGCGAGCCGTATTCATTTTTCATTTTCCAATTCCAAATTTCCGTATTTCATGTGTTATCTAAATTTCATTTCTCATACTTATATTAACTATAAACGTTTTCTGTAATTAATATTCACCTTACGATGACAAGAATATTGCGCATAAGCATAAAATTCGCCCTTTCCTATATTTCAAATAACTTCCTGTTTTTTGTCTTCTCTGGATGTGTGACTAAAAAGTAAAGAAAAGTAAAGAAATCCTGAGAAAATATATCATTTGTGTGACTTCATTGCAATGTTATACAAAACTACGGGTTATTTTACGTAAGAATAGTCTAAGATCGTCTCAGATGAAGTTTCTGTTTTTTGTTGTCTTTTTTTAACAGGGAACATTCATGGGCCCTTTCTCTTCTTAGTCTACTTAAATGACCTCCCAGAATACATCAAACGTAAGTTACGACATTTTTGCAGATTACACGTTTTTTCTGTATGATAGTTTAATCCTTCCTTGAGTCTCAATCCCTACAAAATGATATCCATTCCCTAACAGCCTGGGGTATGGAGTTCAATCCGGATAAGACTGATGTATTGAGGATTATTCGAAATATGTCCAATTATCTACAATATACACTTCATAGCACTAACACTAACAACTAAAGAAGCTGTCAAATTCCTTGGCGTCACACTAAGCAAAGATCTCTGTTGGAGAAAACATATTAACAACATTACATCAAAAGCAAATATTTCACTTAGATTCATCAAAACAATTGTCAAAACAAATAACAGAAACGTGAAAGAAACATCTTACAAAAATCAGTGTAACCCAAATGCTTTAAGATCTCAACTGACAATCCCAAGAACTTCGCCGCATTAAAAATTCCCTTATTATATTTTGTTTTAAAATAAGACAGTCTTAATGCAGTTGACCATAACTTTCTCACAAATCTGCAAAGTTATTTGTTTTCTATTCTACGATGATGTTGAACAGACTTATAACTTTATTTGTCTGTTTGCTTTGGGTTTAACGCCGTTTTTCAACAGTATTTCAGTCATATAACGACGGGCAGTTAACCCAACCAGTGTTCCTGGCTTCTGTACCAGTGCAAACCCGTTCTCCTCAGGTAACTGCCAACCTTCTCACATGAATCAGAGGTGGATTTTATAGTTTTAAGCAGTTGTTTAGGCAAACAGTGTGAGCTCCTTTCCCAGTCAGGAATGTAAAAGTAATGAGGGGGTCAGAAGGGTCTTTCCTAATTTTTTGTCTAGATTATCCTTTCTTTGCAAATAGGTGACTATTCATTTTGACAGAAACATGTGTCACAACAAGGCAGCGTATTCCCTGCTTCTGCCTTAAAAGTCAAGGTGAAGAAAGCCAAAATGTTTATATATAAAATGTAAATAGGTCTCCTCCGACGAAACTATGATATCCAATATCAATGAATCTTATGGCCACAACGACGGAGGTCACAACGCCGGACTTGCTGCGATAAAGTACATATGTTACACCGCCTTGAGAAAAATCGAGTGTTTTTCCCGAAGTTGACTCGGAAAGTGTGTGTTTTATGGACGTTTGTTATTCTGAAAATTCGCCGATATTTGACGATTTTGCTTGAATAATAGAGAGATCGACACCCTTAAAATGTAGCCAGAAATAGATTTTTACCCAAATGGGGGAAATTTGCAATACATTTATTGAAAATAATGACATCCGTCTTGTCATAGCTTTTGATATGTGCAATTATGTCATCAAAAGAGAGATGTAAATCTAAACTACTACACAGCAGTATCCGAATTGTTAGTTTTATTAAACTAGAGCCCCAGTGAAATAAATAGTATCTAATCAATTGACTAATAAACAGGTTATCCATATTAACAATAACATCTACGTATAGTGATATACTATCATATGCAGAGATAATGTCTGCCTGCGTATCTAAGGAAATGCTCGACATGAAATCTCTTTCATAACATTATAAAAACAAATCTGCGACAAGGGGAGCACACGTTTCGATGAATTCAGCAATCTTGCCACGTCATGCATCAAAATAGATATTTAAATGAAATCTGTATTTAGGCCCTTTTAGCAATAAATTACAAAAAGCGATTGTCTTTAACGATATCAAAATTACCAGTGATGAAATGACCAGCATTTGAAATATTTTGAGTTTTTTACGTTCGAGGAATAGGTATTTGTTTGAACATTTAGTTCGGACATTGTTGTTATTGAATATAACATGTTTCCTATAAATGTTTTATATTTAAAACATATAAAAGGAACTTCTGAGAGTTTAAGATATCATTTAGGCACAGGATGAATGACAGGTCTTTTGGGTCAAAACCATTTTATGAAAATGTCTATCATGGTCAGAATGATTGTCAATATGCGGACTGAGAACGTTATTGTTGAGTAAGATGTGATACACTGTGAAAAGGACCTGTTAAAATAACGCACTAGTCTGCTTCCTCATCCAAGTACCCTCCGAGTATTGTTTCAGGCGTAGTCAAACACCTCAGTAAACCAAAAAGAATACTACAGTCCAAGCGAGAAATTGAAACCATAACGGTAAGGGAAAAGTAATTCAAAGTCAGCCGCTTTAATGATTTGGCCCAGGAGACCTCTATTCTAGTTTAAGATCTAGTAGGAGTAGTTGTAACTAGGTGTCCGTTGTCACCTATGATACTACTATTCTTCCAAAAATACCACTCGTCCGAATATGCTGAAACCATCACAATGTTGTATTTATCCTTAGTAATTTATTTTATTTAGGTTTTATAAAAATAGGGTCTATATGTGTATATGTGTAGAACTACTTGTATTTGACAGCAAAGGGTAACAAAATACTTTTGAAAAATTCTAAACCACTATAGATAGAGCCTTGACATTATGTTTATAATATCATTTAAGGTATACAACCTTTTTTAATAAAAACTTTGGGGTCAAAAGCAGTCCGCTTCGGAGTCAGGTTTTACATTTATGTATATGTATGTAGGTCAAATTTCTACATTCTTCTCAGAAAATAAAATAACTGATGCTTTAGTATACTTGTATCATCATGTAGCAGTCATGACCATGGGTCTATACAAAAAGCCAAAGTCCAGTTAATTTATCATATGTAGCAGGTCCAGAAGAGCGTTATGCTGTCTACTGTTTTCTGTTATTAGCCCACTAACTTGATGTTGTATGCAAAGACACATAGTGACATTATGTTGATATCTGCTTTAAAGAATACAAAGAGGTTTTCTTTTCTTTCTAATTTTAGTTCGCTTTTCATGAGGCGTTTGTATACAAAATAAATTAGGCGGTAGTCCTATTTATATGGAACAAAAACGTGTTGTGTGTTTGATGGGAGTTATTTGAATGCAGTGAATGGTTAAATTATCTCTTCAAAACATAATTAATTGTTAAATACATTATGATATTAAAGCAGCATGCCTCCAGATCTTTTGACAACCAAAACAAAAATATTGTTTTAGATATCTTGAAATAAATGCTATATTTCTTACGAAGGCTTTAAAACTTATTAAAACTAAATCACTGACAAACATTATGTTACGGAAACACATGAGAAGTTGCTGTTTTTTACTACTTTTTACGATGAATATCGAAAAGCGTTTGTCACACTTTTACTCCAAGAAAACTAGCTCATTTGACTTTTTTGAAGTCATTATTCACTACTTCAGCTATAGCGCTATTGGTTACGAGGACGGGAACATGTTTTTATTCTGGACGCGGTTAGATTTTTTTTCTTGATTTGGAGCTTTAGAAATACTTTTGAAACAAAAATTCATATTCTAATGTTCATAGTATGACCAAATTTCAATTTGAAAGAAAAATTATGTTTAGCCAAATCTGGAGGCATGCTGTTTTTAAAAAGTATTGGATGTTTATGATGAATAAAAATATATGAGGATGTTTCTGAAAAATATACGGTGATAACTGAGTATAAGAGTATTAGTACAGTTTCACTAATAATCATGTTTTATTATTTATCTAAATAAAGTACAAGTGTGTTGAAATGTTGTAGTCATTTCAAGTCACTTTTAAAACATTGCTAAATATAATTAATGTAAAAACATACATTGTGTCGAAGAAATCAATTGCAATCAGACCAACATTAAAATTATTATGTTTTAATTTTATGATAAATTTACGTCTGTTTTAAAAGAATAAAATATCGTCCCGCAGATACAGTTTCAAATATTTCTTTTTAAGATGGCACTCCAAAATAACTACTATGCTTTGCATATAGAGTAAGTGGTGCTTGAAATGACATATTTTTCAGTTAATTTTCTTTCTTTAGAACAAACAAAACTTTTCCTACCTTCTAACTCATATTATTCATCAAAACCATTCACCTAAAGTCGGTTTAATGTGACGAAGTACAAACATCGTTCCATAACGTTTTACGTTTTCAGAAAGACCTTATGAATTTGCTAAATTTAAATTTCACTTAAACTTATCACAAAGTATATTAAAATAAGATTGTGGTAATAAAACAAATTTCTTGTTGCTATATTAGCATCATTATTTTCATTAGTACTAACATGGACTTGTATCAAACAAAATTTATAATTTATTTTTTTACAGATAAAATGTTCAAACTTACTTGTAATCTTTTGTATCAATAGCAGATGCCATATGCTTAGGGAGATCACTGCATTTGTAATCATTTTCAACGGCCTCAGGCAGAAGATCGACATCGTGAAAAATGAAACAGTTGTAATTAAGTAGCCTCGATGACTCTTTAAACCCGACATTCATTAAGAAACCTCTGTTGAAATCTGCGTACGGTGGCTAGAAAAAAAGTGTTTGTTTTTGTCACTACATGTGACACAATGGCGATTAGACACTAAATACGAGGGTCCAGCAAAACTGTCTGTCATTTGGTTTGGATTTTTAAGTGCAACGTTTTATTAAAATTATTTTTATTACTAACCTTCAAAGTATTCACCCTTTACCGAAAGTACAAATTTATAACATTTTTACCCATCGACAAAAGCAGGCGAATAGTCTTCTCTAGTATCTGTTTGAGGCTTTGATAAATGGCGCTCCCACTACAATTTCTTTCCAGAAGGCATTTTCTGAAGACTTGAAAATATAAAAAAATTCACAGGGACTCAGGACAGATAAATAACGTGAATGGTTAACGACTTGAAAACCCCGCATATGTGAGAAGAGGCATTTTTGTGTATATGATGGACGCCTGACATCCTTTGCTAGTACGTTTCATATTGTTTTTTTTTTTTTTTTTACTTTCTTCATCACAGAGTTGTTGTAGAACTGTCCAGTGACTGCATGACCAGATGGACAAGGTACCTAAACGACAGGACCGCAAAATATTGCGTTCAACATCTTTTTTGAACTGATGGTTCTCTCGGCAATTCAGGGATGTTTTTGATCTTTCCACTTCAATTGCTTCTTATCAGCCATTCTTTTTCCTCAGAAAAGTGTACCCAGGTTTCGTCACTTTTTACCAAGTTAGAAACAACCAGTCAATCATAGCCTTTGTATATTTTCAAAAGTTCCCGGGGACATTTTGGGGGTTGTTTCTTTTGCTCCTCATTGAACAAATGAGGTATCTACCTAGCGCAAACCTTTCTAGGGTCTAAACGCCTTTTAAGACAAGTTTTACAGCAGCGATGTTTTCTTTGTACCAGATGTTTTAGGCCTACCAGAACCTGTTTTATATTCGACAGATCATTTCCTAGCCTTAAAAGCTTTAAACAACCTAATAACTGTGCGCATTAAAATGGCGTGAGGTCCATATATACCACACGATTAATCAAATATCTGCTTTGAATCTATGTAAAGCCTAACCCGGCGCCTAACCCGGCTTTTGATATAGCTATTGGGATTAACAATGTTTGAAGATTTAGTGAGTGGGTTTTTTTTTTCTTTTTTTTTAAAAAAATTGCGTGGAGATAACTGTATTATCACAAATAGAAAAGTGATACTTGTTCAATAAAATAATTTTAGTTAAAATATTAATAATAATGTTAAGATATAATACTTAAGATCACTTTTCAAAAATGTTACAAAGATGTGTTCTCACCATTTCGATAACGAATATTCCATATTCAAGTCTTTGTTGTTGTAAAAACGGGTGAATATTTCTCAAGAACACCTTTAGATGATTTTCTCTGTCTCTGTAAGGAATGATGATTGCGACCTTCCACACTGATATGCAGTCTTTGGGTGTAAAGCGTCCTCCAAGATGAACATTTTTTACATTTTTCTCAACAATGTCCCAGGGAAGAATCTCAGTATCTATGTTGTAGAATGAAGCTACAAAAAATACATCCAATATTGAAACTGAATATTGGTCAAAATGCAATGAAGTATACATTAATCCTCATAAATATATAAACCGCAATGCTTTTGAAAATAATCACTTTTTTGTGGAAGTTCTGTTAACTACGTAACGAATACCTTTAAAACCTGAAGCCTTATTTTAAATTTTCGGTGAACGTTTTACTACAAATATTCGGTAACGGTTTGAAAACCGGCGTATTTTTGGTTTCAACATACTGCAGATACTGTAAAATTTGTCTGTTTTATAAAAACATCGACGTTGGTAATTACATTTGAAATACGTGTTTTGATAAAAATAAGCCGATGCTTACAGAAAATTACCCATTAAAAATGTCTTGCCTAACAAATAAATACACCTAATATTTAATCAATCAATGAGTACGAATAACGTACACAATACGTACACAATACGTGATAAATATGTGTGATCAAATTAAACAGGTGTACTGAGCGTTATAACTACATGTACACTGGTGTTTTATAAGGTGATACAAGCAAGTGGACGGGTTATTTTTGAGTACGCCTAATTTATAAGCCTTTTTGTCTGTAGTAAAATGGTTGCTTATTTTCAAAAAGGGCTTAATTTTAAAACCGGCCTATTTTAAGTGCTTATAGTGCTGTTACATAAAGTAAGACACATGTGATATTACACGTACTTACCTCATTTCGTAAGATTATGTTACTATTCCTGTCAGATTTGTTAAACACGAGGAAAAATTTAAAATAAAATATTATGACTTCCTTTTATTTTATAGGTTAAAATGCTCTTCACCAAAACTGAAACTGAATAATTTGATTAAATGCCTATTTTTATACAGTGGTATATTCAATTGCGTTGTACATAATAATAATAATAACATTTTTATAGCAATATTAATAATGACAATAATAATGATAACAGCCTTATTGTAACAAACATTAATGACCGCATCCATCACCTTGAGAGCATTTTACCCTTATTGCGAATACCAGTGTTTAAAGCATCTGGTACGCCCATACGACCTGCATATTTAGGTTTACCCCCTGCCCCCGGTTAATGGTGCAATCATATACTATTTAAGAAAGAAATACTACACACTACCCTTCCCATACAGCTTTACCAACAAGTGCGTATATAAAACAAACCTTTGAAATATAAATATTGAAATGTAAAGCCATTCGCAAAAATTTAAAGACTATCATCTGCTGTTTTCGCATGATAAACTGTTATCGAAAGATTAAAAACAATGCCGCGAAATTTCTGAAATAAATTATCTTCAGTTCTTTTTAATATGTAAAGTGATTTACTTCTGTGTAGTTCAAACGGCAGTTTATTCCAAAGTTTTGTACCAATAGTACAGAAACTTATATCATTAAATGTTTTGGACTTGTTGTCTGGAACAACATAACGACATTCAGAATTTTAGACGATCACAACCAATGTAACTGACACAATTATTGTTTAGAACTGTCAAATTTCCTCCTGTTTAGGACAAGTTTTGCGCACATGTTTTGAATATGCTGCATCTTACGCACCTCCCAGTTAGCTACAGAATACAGTATGACATTACGATTATCCAGTTGTTGAATAATTAGAGACAAAACTAAAATTTCAGTGGCTGCTTTTGGTAAGCATTTACGGATGATCTTAAGTCGTAGGTAATTCAACATGGCTTTACGACATTTGCAATTAACATGATCTTTAAAGTTCAAGGTTTCGCCAAGAAATGCTCCAAGATATCTTGTTGTGCTTTCACGTTAGACATTATCACCAGCAATGTTAAAGGAGTTTGTAAATCATTTGTTTAATTGAGGTCTGCCATCTAACATAATAAATTCAGTTTTGGAAGTGTTCATTTTCAGTTTGTTTCTATTCATCCAGTCATTAATTATAAATGCGCATCTTTCAAGGTCTCCGATCGCTTGAGATTCTAGGGAAACAGATGTAGGACGAAAGCTTTTATTTGCTATATGATCATCAGCAAAGCCGTAGACTGATATGGATTTTGGAATGACATCAAAAAGAGCCCCAGCCTAGATAAGATAAATATACATTGTTGATATTTATCTTATATGTACGAGGTCTTAAATAGGAGGCCACCCATTGAAGAGCTGTATCACAGTCGCAATATTGTGCTTTTATAACATCTAGAAGAATGTCGTGGTCTACAGTGTCAAATGCCGCACTTAAGTCAATCGCAATAATGACCATGACTTCCTTTCTCTCCATACCACTTAGAAGATCATTGACCAAACGAAGTAGCGCAGATTCACAGGAATGGTATTTCCTGTATGCAGATCGGTTCTTAGGCTAAAGACTGTTTTGATTTACATGTTTGTTCTATCTATGAAGAACAGCGTTCTCGATAGTTTTGACAGAAATGATAACTTACTCAGAGGACGATAATTGGAACGCTCTAGTTCAAGATCGGCTCTTGTTAGCAGAGGTCTAAGAACTGCTTGTTTGTATTTCACAGGGAAAACACCTTATTGTAATGAGAGATTCACATATATAGTGATACTAGAGAAAATTTCAACTACATGTGATTTTCTGGTTCTTTGGGATCATGGAATCCATTCAACATATGTGTAATAGAGTTCCGCTTAAGCCGGTGCTAGGGGGCGTGAAAGGTATTGCACATTTCATTACCTGTCATGAACAGATTCAAACCGAGGCTGCTATTATTCTTCTTGGTTGCATTCTTTGCTTCCAAAGGATCTTTTTACAGATTTTATATTTTTATTCAGAATACGTGTTGGCAAAATATCTAACTCTGAAGACGTAGTATTCAATTCATTGATGAGATTTGTCACTTCATCTTGAGTCAATTCAGTAAATTTGTTTAAATTTTGTATATCCTTTACTTGAGGTTCAAAGTTGTGGTATTCACTTAGGGATTGACGTATTTTTGCGATTTGTTTTGCCATGAAAAAGTCAGCAATTAGTTCGGTAAATGAATTATTAGACTCTCCTTGGGACAGTGGCTTTTCAGATTTAGTACCAGTTAGCTCAGATATCAATCCATACAGAGTCATGGAATCACCTTTAGTGTTCTCTATCATTTCACTGAGTGTGTCTCTCTTTTGACGTTTGATTCCAAGACTGTTTTCATTTCTTACTTGTTTATACGACACAAACTGAAAAGTTTAACCATAACTCTCAGACTCAAACTTGTTGCTTTAGATGTTGCATTTTTTTATTGAACCACCGTTTGGGTGCTCTCTGAATTATAGTTTTTTTTTCTTTTAGGAGGGGAAGGGTGTTTATTCAGGACATCCTCTATTTCCGATTCAAACTCTTTCACACACTTGTCTTTATTCTGTGAATCAAAGTTAATTGCACTTTGGTTGCTGGAAATTTCTGATTCGTTCAATTGTGTTAAAGTTTCTAAATTACACGCTCCTACCTGTAATAGTCTTTTTTAACATCATAGGGAACCTTAGTAATACATTGATCAGATAAAATTGGTCCGGCTCACATTTGTCTACATGAGCACCATTAAGTGACTCAGTTATGAACAAATCCAAGCTATGTCCTCCTGTATAAGTACTGAAATCAACTTGATGTTCCAGGCCCATTGCTACTAGGGAGTCCTTGAAGTTTGTAATAGAATTGTTTTAAGTTGAAATCTACTATTATAAGTAAAATGTCATAGTGTGGTAAAATATTTTCGATGAAATAAAAAAGTCAGCAACGAACTGGTTACCAGTCGATAGAGCCGGAGGTCTTTACACACCCACTACATGTATGATTAAATTTTTTAGAACGAGTTCCAAAATATCATATTTAAAGCTTCGAACAATGCCTTGAGTTACCATTCGCATATTAATCATGTTTCTACAAATGATCCTTACACCACCGCCTTTTTAGATTTTTTCTTTTAGTTACGCTTAATTTATATCAATTCTGGTTCATGTCAGAAGTTTCAAACTGATGCTGTTTCTCATCTGAGTACCACGTTTCAGTCAAATTAGCGAAATCTATTCTCTCATCCCTGAGGTATTGGCCCACACAATCATCTTTGTTCACAACAGATCTACAGTTCAGAGTAATGCAAGATACATGTTCGCGTGTAATTTTATACTGATTGTATTTCTTAGGGTACATCAAATTTTTACAGATGACACCATTTTTTAGGAATTATTTTACTTTTACCACCTCGTTTACTTCTATGCGTTTTCATTTTACAGGATAAATTGTGTAAGTTTATAATCCTATATGCCGCAGGGTCTAGTTGTCCTAACCCGCTATTGTTCGATACCGTAGATCCAATATCCAGTATATTAAAATAAGCATTCTTATGACAGTTTGCCTCGGAAGATATATTTCATTTGATCATCTTGTAAAATTCACTTTACAATGCTCAGTCAAGAAGCAATTCGATATATTTATAACAAATTATGTAACTAGGATTTTGCATTAAAGTAATTGGGTTTACTTAATGCAGGTCGCGTTTTACTAACACTGTTCTAGATAATGTCCACGTGAGCAATTTGCTTGGGATGCAGCAGCTGTTTTTAAATATCCCTAGTATTTACATTATTTACATTATTATCATATCTTAAAATCAAACCATAAAGAAGGCTATACCAAATTCATAAAAAAACGAAACTAAACTCAAGGGATTCGTACTCAAAAAGGGTAAACGACAGAATTAGCTTTATATATTGAACCTAAAAGCCTTTCAAAGATACGACAAATAAAACCATAGACGATATATTTCTACAAAAAAACATATGTCCTCAAATGTTGGGAACAGTAGTTTGTTAAACACATTATGTGGAGTTTCTTCTATTATATTTTAACAAAGTCACTTTGGACAATAAAGTAAAACAATATGTGTACATACTTGTTTCTACATATCTGAATTTATTTACTTGGAATATATTTGATAATCCATTTTGTAAACACTGTTACTTTATTGAGAATTATTCGCATTTTTCCTAGACTGCAGATATCTGATTAAGGTAACTTGACATGAACAACCAAGATGGCGTCACAAAATTAGGGTTGGTCACATTATTTACCCCTATAGACATTATGCTGCTACAGAGGTCTAAAGATGCACTTTAATCATTTAACACACACATAAACAATTGTAAAAATACATTTAATTTATAAAATTATAAAATCCAATGTTCTGAAACTCACTATGAAAACTAGTCAATTTTTGTGCGCATTTTGCGGAAAAGTTATGTATCCAAACTGAAAATAATTTATATCATCATATGTTTGAATGTGTCCTTCAGGTGCTCCACCTATGAGCAAAAGAACTTATCCTCTGAGTTTTATGCTATTTGCTCTGGAATTTCATCAGTAAATTATAAATTTCAATATTTTGTTGCAAATAAATTCAGTAACAAGGGGCTATGCAATTCCAAAAATATGTTTATTGTAAAACTCACCCAGTCTTATGAATGGAAAATGAACCAAAACATAGCTGATTTTGGGTATATTACATTATTTTTTATGACCCTTCATGTTCAAATGAAGAAATCCTTATCTAAACTGGCTCTATATTTTTGGGAGGCAACAGAAAATCAAGAAAATGTACTTTATCAATTACATTAAACATATATTAATTTAGTATGGCCTAAGATCCACACTTTCCATGAGATTTCCATGCAAGTCAGTAAAGTTTTGACATTGAGGGTTATTCAAACAGTAGCAAACAAATTTGAAGTAGGACACAGATTGAAAAGATTGTAAATGTTTTATAAAATTTAAATACAAACAATGTAGAATTACTAAGAAATGAACACATCACTCAAAACTCTTAATATATGAGGATGTAAAGTCTCAGAAATAAGGACAAAGTAAACTTATATTTACTTTGAATTTTTTTAACGACCCTCAAACTGCAAGCTGGTTTCAACCTTTTAGGGTGTAAAATAGAGAAATTTATAATTTACTGATGAAATTCCAGAGCAAATAGCATAACACTCAGTGGATAAGTTCTTTTGTTCATAGGTGGAGCACCTGAAGGACACATTCAAACATATGCGGATATAAATTATTTTCAGTTTGGATACATAACTTTTCCGCAAAATACGCACAAAAATTGACTAGATTTCATGGTGAGTTTCATAATATTTGATTTTATATTTTTATAAATTAAATGCATTTTTACAAGTGTTTATGTGTGTGTTAAATGATCAAAATGCATCTTTAAACCTCTGTAGCAGCATATCGTTTATAAGAGTAAATAATGTGACCAACCCTAATTTTGCGACGCCATCTTGGTTTTCCCTGTCAAGTTACCTTAACTTCTGGACAATCAATTCTAATGTCTTCAAAATATGTGGTTTTTCGAGATCGTTTAAAAACTTATAAAGTATCGTCATTGGTTATGAAATTGAACTTAAAGAGTATCAAGGGGTAAATTTGTTATTAAGTACCATAATTTCGTATTGTATATATAAAACATTTTTTATTAGAGATAGACGAACCAAATATTTAAATATTAGTTATGTCCTATACAATTATATTATTGTTCTAATAGACTATTTGGGGAAAAAAGAAATGCAAAACTACCTAAGCGTATTTTGAAAACCTTTCTGAAACACAGGTTATATAACAAATGTTGAATAATATTTTGTCACACATTCTAAAGATTTATTTTTCCTATTATACTACTTTTCATATTTTATATGTTAATTTGAAAAAAATAAACGGGTCGTTCTACAAATGTAAGACGATTCCAAAAAGAAAGAAAACACTTTACAATGCTCAGTCAAAAAGCAGTAAGATGTATTCATAATAGACCATGTCACTAGGATTTTGCATTGACGTAAATGGGTATACTTAATGCAGCTCGCGCTTGACTAGCATTGTTCTATGTAATAATCATGTGAGAAATTTGCTTGAGACGCAGAAGCTATTTTCAAATATCCCCAGTACTTACATTATTATCATGTCTGTAGTTTCAGGTAATGGTCACGACGATATGAAATACGTTAATTTGGAGGGACACAAAGTCGTCTTAAGGCTTTCAACATTCAGAAAGAATTAATCGGATTATTTGAGAAACTATTTTATTCCTTACCAGTTTCATTCTAGTGATACCACTACATGTGTATGGTTTATATTTAAGCAGAGAAACAGCAGACTTAGCTTGATTGAGACAAGGAACGTGGCTATTCGTATTTGATTCTTTCCGTGGATCTTATCTTTTCAACTTTTGTATGGTTTTGATTATTTTTTGTCGCCGCACCGACACAATTACAGGTCATTTGACGCCTTTCCAGATTTAATGTCGGAGGTCGACCCCAGATGCCCCTCCGGATCTTTTTTATCGACCTTCCGTAAGCCAGCTAGATGGCTTTATCACAACTGTTTTGATTAACAAAATGCTTTTTGTCAAAGTAAAATGGACATAATTCTGATAATATATTAGAATAAGTAATGTTGTCAAACCTACTCACAACACTAATGATAACAAAGAAGTCATAAAAGTTTTGAAGCTACTGTTAACCTAGTTATTATGAAAAGTAGACCTTTTTAGTAACATTCCAAGTACCTTAATGGACATAAGTGTGATTAAATCTTCGTCCGAGTTATGTTTTTTTGCTAACGTGCTCCTATACTGATGATTGTCGTGAGAAGTGAAAAATAATGCATTGTGTTTAATAAGCGGAATTTCCTTTTGAGACAATTAACTCTGGTGGTGTTGAAACAACCGTTAAGACTCGGAAAATCTCTTGTTTTGCGGGAACTTCAATTAAACATAACTCGAATGGGATCGTGTTTTTTTTTTCTTTTACAACAGGATGCGGAATGTAGTGTACTTGGCTTCATATTTCTGTAAAAAATGGGGTTTCATATAGATGTCTGGTGTTATTGTGTGTACGTCTCAGTAGCACATGTGATAGTCCGGGGCAATTAGTGATCTTCTTTCTAGGATAATTTAGGCGATCCATTAATCAATGTTGTCCTTCTGGTAAGTTTAAAGCAAGCCTGAACTTCTCAAGTTTCACTAGAGCGAAAATAGCTGGTAGTGCAATGATGCGATTGGGCGTGAGAGATGTTTTTTTTTTCCTCTTACCTCTCTTGAACAGACTCAATCAAACCAAGCCTGCTATTATTTTGCTTGGTTGCATTCTGTGCCTCCAATGGATCTATTTTACAGATTTTATAACGTACTGTATCGATGACTCAGTACTGACGACCGGAAGTCAACCGGACAGGAGGAATCCTTTCTTCGATTTTCCTGTTTTTTGGTCCCCTTATTCTAACAAAATCGTTTCTACCGATGTTCAACTACTTGTCGGCGCCAATAAATGACGATTACAGATGCACGCTACACTCAAAAGAATTCAAAAGTATCTGGCAGTCTAAATATTGACTTTATAATTCAAAAAATTTAAATAACTTGTGTTATGAAACTTAATGTCTGTATCTGCACTTGCGCTCCGGCTACTATTTCCATTGCTGTTCAGATAAACTTAACGGTCATTTTCTGGTGATGTATTCGGAATACTTTCTATCTTGTGCGCCTGAAAATCTCATATCTAAATTGTAAGATTTAGCATGAAGTCTTCGATATCTAACTTAATGTACTAAAAAGGATTGGAAAAAACTTAGGTAAATTAAACAGACTCACAATTTTTCATACTTTCATATTATCAAATTTTAATTTTTGTCCTCTGTCTTGGCATTTTTGTTCTGTAAAGAATACCAGAAAAATAGAAAAGATCCAGGAAAGAGCTCTCGGATATGTTTATTATGACTACAGTAGTTCCTATGATGAATTGTTAAACTTTGCCAAATTACCATCATTACATGTAAGACGTTTAAGAACAATGACAGTTGAAACATATAAGATATTAAATAATTTGGCACCTCCAGTATTGTCCAACCTTGTTAATAAAAAAGATTCTAACTATAACTTTATGTATTCAAATATTCTTCAGGTACCACAAGTCAGAACTTCAAATTTTGGTAAGAACTCCTTCAGGTATGCTGCACCTGTTCTGTGGAATTCCCTTCCTGAAAGCTACAGAAATGCTGTAAACTTCAGTCAGTTTAAAATTCAGATTTCTTTTTGGAATAGAAATGATTGTAAATGTTCTTTGTGCAAAACTTGAATCTCTCGAATAGTTGCATCTTTTTTATATACCAATAGAACAGGTTAGCAGCATACTTGATTGATGTATATGTTTTCCTGCGTGACATTATGTATTTAATTTTTGCACTGTATTTTTTGGTTTTGCTTGCATGTAGTTGTATATTACTTATTTTTTCCTGCAGTTGTGCTTTCTTGATTTCCATCATACAGTAGTATTATTTTCTTATTTTGCCTTGTCTTTCAGTTATGTCTTGCATGCAGTTGTATTTGCTTGGCTTTTCCTGCAGTTATGCTTTCTTTAATTTTCTTGCTATCATGTAGTAGTTGCTGTTCAGTTCACCTCATGTCTGATCCTGAGATGATAACTTCCTTTAGCTTTCTTTTAAATTATGCATTTTTTGTGCTAGTTTTGATGGTTTCACTTTTTTACATTTATTCTCTTATGGCAGTTTTTAGGTCACTGACCTAGAACAGCAGCTGTTACATGGTTTTTTAACTCAATTACATGGTCTTAAATGTACTGCTCTACATGGCTGTTAAATATAAAATCTATCAGTATCACATTCAAAATGCTGCCATGTCATTTTTGTGTTTTCTTTCCATGTGCTAATATGTATGGTTTGTTTTATATACCAGATCTCCTTGATTGTGCAATGCTATTATGTTCTGTCTTTGTGCTAGTTGTAATTTTAAGGTTAATTTGCAACAATAATTATTTAAATGTTCATATGTTTTTTTTAACCATGTCCTTCTTTTACAGTTTGTTTTACTTTTGTTCCTTATTAATTTGTTAACATATAGTCGGTTCAAAAGCACCTAGAGTGCTTATGTTGTATTGTTACTTGTCTTGCCGACTCAAAATAAAATTTATCTTATCTTATCTTATCTTATCTCGTTCTCAGTATCATTACCGTCTGTAGTTTGTTTTCTGCAATTAGCTTGCTTTTAAAAATGACCAAGGTCACTGGGTCCAAAAGTCAAGATCACACTAGGAGGTTAAATTTCAGATAATGTAAATTTGTGTCCGCTTCAACTAGAAGTGTTTTTATAAAACGTGTATCAAATTTTAGGATTTTCAAGACCACAGTACATGCAGAGTTCACAACTCATGTCATTAGGTCCTATGGCATTCTCATTAATTCAAAATTGAATATTCTAATTTTGTCTTCTTGAATATTTTAATTTTGTTTCTATCTAAGCTAAATCAAAGACATTTGGCATTATTGGAAGAACATTCGAAAATAAGCATTGTAAATTTGATTCGAGAATGCTCTTTACTTGGGAAAAATTCTTCACTAACACATTTCTAATTGAAGTCGAGATGTCTTGCGTTTGGTGCGGAAGGAGACAATATTCTCCAGCAATATCTATATGTTACATGTAAAAAGGAATGTAAATATTCTTCCTTTCGTTTTAGAAAAAAAAACTATTCTTGGAATATCTTCTAAGACATCTTTTTAAAAGGGGATGACGTTTCATACAAAGGTGCAAATGTTTTTTAGTTATATCTTCTGTAAAGCCTTTGCTGAGTATATGAAAATATATGACATGTTCCAATAACAAACTATTCCATAGCAATGTATGTATGGATGAATATATGATTAACATATGTACACAAATTAATTTGATCTAGTTTGCAAATGTAAATGCATTTAAGTATATGATATTACCGTAGAAATGTCACATTAACAATAATGTTAAGCTGAAAAAAATGTTACTTTTTAATCATTTTTTGGAATTAGCAGCTTCAGTAAAGTTAAAATAATTCTTTTCAGAAATAAGGTACACTTTGATAACTGAATAAAATATCAATCAGTTAATTTCTAGTATGATGAAAAAATTACTGTGCATTCGATAAAAATACAATATGAGTTTATTTTAAAATCCACGTTTTTGTATGTAAAGTTTGTTTATATTCGCTGAATATTCCAATAATTAGCACTTTAGATAGTGCTTTAGAGTATGCATGAGTTGTTACAAAATAAATCTTCATCGAGTTCAGTAAACATCACAACAACGGTCGAAAAATGCCGATTTGTGCATGTAAAGTCTCTCCGTGCTGTTTGGGTTCGTGGAAAACATTTACTTTTTACTGTTAAAGAAATCCACTCAAGCCTGTGCTAGTTGGCGCGAGAGGTGTTAAAGTACCATTTTTCTGCCACACATAAACAATCTCAATCAAGCTAAGTCTGCTATTTTTCTGCTTAAATGCGTTCTATGTTTCCAAAGTAATTTTTCACAGATTCTAATTAATTTCATACTCTTTGTCATTTGATTTATATTTTTGATATTTTTTGACGTCGAGGGTGTGACATAAAGCGCTGTTACACTTTTGGTATATCACAAGTGTAATACCATGTTGAAATCCTTTTAAGCATGGAAGGTCTAACATTGTTTATGATTCGTATTCCATTCGAAAATAATGCTTTTCGTTTATAACTAAACTACACACAAAGAGAGTAAAATTTCTTTATCAAAGGTTTGACCGTTGATTAAAAATATATCACACAATGTTTAGAGCAAAATCAAAGATCCCAATCAGTAGTAACGTTTGTACAGCCTCTCCGAAAACAAAATCTACATTATTGTATGTAATGACTGATAAAAAATCATATTAAAATAAATAGATAACGTTAGACAAGTAAAACTAAACAAAAAAGGCGTACTTCACAGCCAGTCAAATTTCAGCCTACACGGAGCATATACAAATCTGATTACTTTCTATACTTCCACCTGCTCGACAAATATTACAGCAGATTGTCAAAACTTGGATAGACGTTTAACAGCCGCGACATAAATACTGATATTGTGATAGTAAAATCTACACGTAGATTCTTTGTTAGAAGGAAATACAACAAAGCAATAATATAACAAGCGAATCAGAAGAACAAAGTAGAAATAAAGAAAGTAAGAATTTAGGTAGGTAGATAGGTAGCTAGCTAGATAATTAGGTAGGTACTGGAGCTTTTCCAGGTTGATTGCCTCACTAGTCATCATGCTTTTAAGTTAAAAAAAAAAACATTGTAAATGAAAATAAGCCACCAGATAAATCTCTGTCACATGTATTGCTAACAAAAGGTACGTTATCTTAAACGCACATGTTCGTGACACTGTTCAAATCAACAAATATATTTAAATAACCGTATACTACTTTGGTTGAGAGCAGAAGAACAAGGGGGGAAAGAAGGGCATTTAAAATGACAACTATAGGGTAAGTATTTTATTTTTAAATAATTTGCACTTGAATACTTACTTAACTCAGAAGAATGGCATAGCGGCTGAACATACAACTTATCTGTGACAGACAAGATAAGTTTTCCGAACAAATACAGCCAAATGGTCAAACATGCGGCGCATAAAAGACGTGCTGTATCCCTCACGTTTCTTATCATATCTGTTCTGTACTGCAATATAAAGAAATTGTGCATCCCTCATTTTTATAATATAAAGAGTTTTAATCCTTTTTAATGTACACAGTTGCCTGCAATAACAAAAAAGACGTGTTTTGCATTTTCAACCATCTTACTTTTAACTTTAAGAAGATAAATACTCTATATCATTTTGAAATTTTCTAATTGCTATGTATGACATGGAACAGAAAATTACAAGACACAATGAGTGTATTTTGGCTGACTATTTAGAAAGTTGAGAATTGGTTGTGTAAAGTGACAAAACAGATCATTTATGATTAAAATAACTAACACGTAAACTTACATATTTAAACTAATCAATTGTTTGAATTCACATCAGCGATAAAATTAAGGTGCATTGTTTGCTTTAATCGTTACGTATTTAGAAAGCATAGAACACTATTTTATTGGCCTTTTATCTTCACTTCTTTTACCTATGATCCTAACAATTTCAATTAGATTATTCTTCTCTCGTATTTCTTTTTATCTCAACAATAACTATGAAATAAATTAGTAATAAAAGCTTTCGATAGCATTTTGCTGGTATTCGCATACGCAACTTTAACATAAACAATAATTACACCAATAAACCAATAAACTCAGCAACATTTGTAAGGGCGTCACTAACAAAATATGTAAAAAGAACCTTTGGAAGCATAGAATGCAACAAAGCAGAATAACAACAGACTCAGTTTGATCGAGCCTGTTCATGAGAGGTTATAAACTATGCAACACCTCTCACGCCCCCTAGCACCGGCATAGGCAGAACTCTATTACATATATGTGTAACATGTTTAATGCAATAAATATATTGAATTGAATTGAATTGAATTGAATTGAACATAATATTAAATGGACTCCAAGGTCCCAAAGGACAAAAAATATAACAACACAGAATCAATGTACGGGGAAACATTTTACAGCAGTCACACAACACTTAACGATTTCTGTTGTGATAGTTAATAAAAACTGTAAAAAGACCTTTAGAACGCAACGAAGAAGAATAATAGCAAACTCGCTTTGATCGAGTCTGAGAGGGTAAGAAGTATGCTCCATTTCTCACACCCCTAGCACTGGCGTAACTGGAACTCTATTATACGTATATTGAATGGACTCCATTATATCAAAGAAACAGAAAATATAAGAACATTGAAGCCAGAGTTTAATAATCTGACAAATTTTAACTCCTTCCACCCTTTCTTGTAGAATATAGTAGAAAAGCATCATGGGTTTTTACAATTTTAATTGTCATCGCAGTTGGAATTAGGAAAGCGTAAGGGCTAACTATAGATAGGTCAGTCATGAAACTACTTGGTTTTTGCATTTTATTCAAAACAAATCTGTATCAAGTCTAGTTTTGTTCACAGAGAATCTAAATTGAAATAAGTACTATAAATAAATCGTTTTCCTAAAGATAGAGTTTGGAATCTGAATTGTTTATGCAATGTTATTAAATGATAAAGTTCTAAACAAGTAAAAGTTTGTTATTAAATCTGGTATAATAATAATAACAATAATAATAATAAGATCATGCTTAAGTCCCATCTGTCTTTAGACAGATTCTCATGTAAAACATCCTGGAAGATTTCAGCACTCTCATGCATCACGAAGAACAAAAAAACGAACACTTGTTTTTTAGAGTAATATACACGCTATCATTACAAAAAAACTACAAAACAAGTGTCAGTATACTGATATAGACACTGAATTCCGGAAAAGGACTGCCTAAAGGGATCCCACTTCCGGACAGTCAAACGCCTTTAAAAACTCATCATTTTCAAAGAACTGTTACACAGGGTTGTTTTGATGTATTTGCAACAGCGTGCATGTGTTGAAATTTAACATAACTAGGTGGAAGACAGTTTTCAGCAATTGTTTATTTTTATTTCTTTACAGTTTACATTCATTTTTAAAGGGGACATTTTTTCAGAATATTTTAAGTACGAGACAGTATGGTAGAATATGTAATGGGCAGGTACAATATTGATAACGATATTGTTCGTTTATCAAAAAATTTGTGTGTTTTTGTGATATACTCCTAAACCTTAACGTGTATATGTATAGACGAGCTATTTAGAGGTGGCATTGCACGATATTCACTGAAATTAAGGTAATGATTTGCGCATTTCTGTTATATATAGGCTTGTATGAGATCCCTATTGCTATAGACAGCTGTTTTGCATTTAATATTTTATCATAGACGGCCTTTGTCTGGAATGAGGAAAGCTAAATCGGCAGCGAGTCAGACCTTTGGACTCCTGAAAGGAGATACAGTAGAAAAGAACCGTGCAAAATTTTATGTTGTAAACATACCTTTTCTAGTAAGGCTATAACAACTTGACATAGGTAAGTTTTCTTGCATATTGCAAAGAATATTGTTGTCTTTAAGATGTAAAAGAAATTAAACACTTATGAAATTTTATATAATGGAACTAGTGGGTCAAATGGTATAAATCTATATGATAAAACATAAATAATAACACTGTGGTAATTTAATCATAAAATATGTTTATCAAATAATTTTGTAGTATTTCAGTTTAATCGTTAAGCGGTTAAAGGTTAAAATTATTCATTTGCCGATGTTTCTCCACGGATTAACTTTCATGTAAAGACGGAGAACATCATACTCTAAGTTCTTAACAAAAATATGATACAAAAGATATATTGTTTACTTATTTTAGGTGCAGCGCCCATGATAAAAAAAATCTCCTTTAGACGTAAACTAAATTGATTCTTCAGAGATGAATGACAGGCATTATTAAACTGAAAATGTGTGTGTCTACAAGTACCATCAAAGACGTGGGATAACACAGAGAAGAACATTTTTAAACCTTAGTACATCCACCGGCTCCTTTTCAGGCTGGAAAACCGTACCATATGTCTAGTCAAAACAAAACAAAACAAAATCTGCATAAAGCATTGAGTGCAACAAAGCAAAATAATAGCTGACTCGGTTTGATTAGATCTGTTCATGGGAAGTAATAAGAAACGGCTCTTGTGCAGCACCCCTTACGTTCATCTAGCACCGACTTAAGTGGAATTCTATTAAAAATATATTGTATGGACTCCACGATCCGAAAGGAGCAGAAAATATAACAACACAATTCAAATACTTGAAGACTGTTTATGCCCGCCACATGACACTTCAACTTTGCTGTTAAGACAGCAGATTAAATTTGTAAGAAGGTCCTCGAGAAACACTGAATGCAACCATGAAAAAAGTAGCAGACTCAGTTGGAATGAATCTGTTCATGAGAGGTAATGGAAAGTGCAACACGCCTCTCATCCCCTCCCAGCACCAGCTAAAGCTGAATACTATTACAGATATATTGAAAGGACATGAAAAAAAGCACCACTGAAACGACGTATACTGTTGTATAAAGCCATTTAATGTTTCTTACGTTTGTTCATTTTCTCTTTGGTTATGAATATTTAGTATTTTGTACAGTAAATCATACAACGGTACTTTGTTTTGTAACATTTATATGAAAAATAAACAATAATAACCACATAATACACTTGTTTTGTCTTGATATTGTATGTAATTGTATTTTACACCCGGGATATATTTGATTACTTCTTTCGGCGGAGGAAGTCCAAAGGGGTCAAAGTATATTTTATTTACATTGCATACCCACTGTGTTCAGGATCAGACAGAGTCGTCAAATTGAATATTCTAAACTACTTCTTTAACACCTTGGTCCACTTTGTTTTAGGTAAATTATTTCTACTACATTCACCCCAAAGTTTTTGATTTTTAATTGTTTTACCCATTGTTCAATTTCAAAGTTAGAAATTTGTTTGTTTATGAATTTTACTTTTTTTTACAATCGGAATTCGTCTGTAAGGTCTTCTTTGAAAGTCAATTTGTATACATTTTCCACTTAATAGGGATGTAATCAAAGGTATCCCTAGTCTAGCAGCCAGTATACCTAGAAACCCACTGTTTTGTTTCTGTTTTTGTGTCAATTTAATTACTCCAGATCCCATTAACTGTTTTCTTTGATTAGGTGTAATATATTGTGATATCATATTTATTTTATCATTAGCTACCTAAATCATGCCATTTCCAAGTATTTTACTAACACCAGTACTGGCAAGACCAAATAAAGCGCCAACGCCTAACGGTCCTAATATACTTGGAGCTATTTTGCAGCTACCGGATGTACTGTCCGACCTAACAAACCAACCAAAGCTCCCAAAAATCCACCATTTTGACCTGGACTGGACATTTGTTTTTGTTTGAAATTGTAAATTCTAATCCATTCTTATTTTTAATAGACTTTTCAATTTGATTAATCTGTGTTTTTGTTAAAAGTAAAGGAAAATTTCCACGCAGTTGTTCATGTTTTATTCTAAAATTATGTGGAATCTTATTGTTATAAGATTGTGCTATTATTTTCTGTCCATCTGTTAAATTTACTTTATATTCAATATAATTTGATGTCATTATATATATTATATATTTTTTATTTACACAATAATAAGTTCATTTCCAATAGTATTTATTTCAACTGTTTCTTCATACAATGCAATTACGTAAACACGGATATTAACTGCTGGCGGAATATTTAATTTAGCTGTTAATATAATATGGATCTTCTGTTATTCCTTCCTTTTAAAATGAACAAATCCAAACAATTTCTTAAAATTTGATAACTGTAAAAGACTTCCAGTGGTTTTAATAATTTGTTTATGAAAATAATTAAGAACATCATCATAAATTCTTGCTAGACTTGTATATTCCGTTTCAGGATAAGAAACACCATTACCAACTTCAAGGTGGCAAGATTCCAGCTTGAAATTATTATTTGCTGAATTAATTTTAAATGTATCTAATAAATGTGGATAATGTTCTTGTGAATTTCTTTTATCATGTCGTTGTAAACAGACAAACACATGTTCGGTTTTTTACACCGGCTGTTATTCTAAAAGTTATAATATTTTTGTTGTGTATCTGTTGATTGTGTTATCAATTCCCGGAGGTATTTCCAACTTGTTGCTTTCAAATATCTTTCAAAAATTAAATTAATTCCATATCGATTAAAAATTTAACGTGGAACACACAAAATTAATTAAGTTACAATTACCCTACCTGCATCAGCAGCATTAGCTCTGTAAATTAACTCATCATCATCATTTGTTAATTGTAATGTTATTTGGATTTGGTTTGGGGGTAACATGTTTTGTTCCAAACTTTGAAAAAATGAATAATCATTTAACGAAATTTTAGCATTTACATTATTACCACCCTGGATTAATCCCTTTTTAACAGCAAAACCTTTACTGTATCCAGCTTGACCGTCCCTGCTTTCAGCACTAGCGGTATCATCTAAATAAATAAATTCGTTTGTTCCAGTTGATTCTGCATAATCCTTAGATAGTTCAACTAATCTTTTTACATTTATTACCTAATATAAATTACCACAATCATAAACAATTTTCCATTTTGTTTAACTATTAGCTGATCAATTATTAAAGCTGCATTATTTATTAAAGCATTTTGATCTCCATCAGCATAATCATTAGCAAGTTTATTAACTTTAAAACTTACTTCAAAATAACAATTAAACCAATCAAAATATGAACTTTTATCATTAATTGTAAAGTGATACCCACTTTTTTTTTGTTTAACATTATTTCCCAAGGCAGAAATTAAAGGTGTATCGGATTGAATAGGAATTAGTTTGTATCTTTCACAATACAGTTTTGTTTTAAACATGTGTATTATATTATTTTATTTTTTATAAATTAATCTGTTAATACGTTTACGCTGAGCTGAAATTCCAGATCCTGACAATATTTTATTTATTCTTATATCAATATCCTCCTCCTCATTATTTTTACTATTATTTGTTTTTTGTAATTCCTTGGCAATTAAATCACCAACTGCAGGCGTTACAGGTTTTTTAAAACTTTTTTTTTCTCTGTAAGTTTATCAGCAGCTAAATTCCCGACTTCCGTTCCAATCTTTTTTGTTCCCCTTTCAAGCACAAATTTTCCTGCAGTTTCTAGAGCTTTATTTCCAGCACTACCAATTGAAGATGCAACAGAAGATGAAAACAATTTTGTTAAAGTGTCAAAGATACCAATACATCCGTAATATATATTCAAATTGAATTCATAGCATTTTTATTAATTTCAGAATATCCGACTCGGTTTGGCTCATTTGTAAATGGTTAGTACTTAAAACATAGATAATATCACTAAAATTACGTCAACAAAAAGAATTATCAATAGCATTACAATGAATGTACATTGTATCCACAGATTTAGTTATATTTGGTGTTGTAGTTCCCCATTTGGTTTTGTTTACAAATTATTTCTCAAATCCAACCAATGTATGAACATTTGGCATTCTCAAATCTAACATAAAAGTATTATGAATCGAAATTAGGATTTCAAAACTACTTAAATCACGTTCCAAACTTATTGGAGCAATGTCTGATTTATCAAATTCAAAATCACTTTTATTTATTAGTGTTTCTCTGATATAATTATTGATGTCTATATAACTGTAAGAATCATTTGTAAATATGATATCTTCCATTCTTTACCATTATTATAACGAAGGTATTTCTAAACCCGTTTTTTATGGGGATGTGGTTTACAAACTTCGTAAGATCTTGGGTCATGGTAATTTTCCAAATGTATTTGGAAAGATTATCAAACGTTTCATTAAAAGAGGTTACGACCCAACTGTTTTGAGACATACCGCATGTTTAGTGTTCAGCCCGTTTACAGTTGTACACTACGCTTCCCTCTTTGATTGCGTCTGACAGAAGAGGGGGGGGGGGACTCTATGATGAGCAGTTTTTAAATCCTACCTGGACTGAACTGTTTTGATATTTGTCTTCTGGCCTGTTTCGTCGGGCCCTTAAGGGTGTTTCTCTTGTTGCTTTGTCTTCTGAAAAGGCATTGAGTAAATACGTTTTTGGTTCTTAAGGTTTGCTTTTTATATATTTATTCACGAGCATTTTTGTGTTATACATGCCATGCCTTTTTGTTTCCATTACGTGTGTTAGAGATTCACCTGAAGGGGATTACTTTTATTTACGCTGTCCCATGTCTTTGGAACATGGTGGGGGGTAAGAGTGAGGTTGGGTACGCACCATAAACCGGTTTAAGCTCCCCAGTGGTGTTTTTGCCGCTGACCGTTCCAAGGCGGTGCCCCACTGTGTTCCTTTGTTTGTTCGTTTTGTCCTTGTGTGTTGACTTTGTGTGCGCGCGTGTGTGTATGCTTATTGTTCGTCTTGTCCTTATGTGTTGGCTTTGAGTGTGTGTGTGTGTGTGTGTGTGTGTGTCTGTGTGTGTGTGTGTCTGTGTGTTGTTCGTTTTGTCCTGATGTGTAATCTTTGAGTGTTTGTGTGTGTGTGTGTGTGTGGTGCACGCGTTTGCGTGCTGGGGGGTTCGTTTCGAGGAGGCTGCGCTTTTGGTGCGTGGCATTCCCTGTTTGATATTTCTCTTTGTTTTTATTGATGGGTAACCTTAACGTTAATTACTTCTTTTCCAGTGTTTTTATTTCTAGCTACTAATTTGTTTTGACAATAAAGTTTTTTAAGATCAATAATCAAATTACCATATTGTCCATTTGTTGAACCTTTGTTTATTTTTAAGAAAACTTTGTTTTCGATTATGGTATCTTATTCCTTTTCCCATATATTTTCCTTGATTAAGAATATCATAGAGTACTTCTCTATATTTTTTTAAAATATTCGACTCACCTATAATTGCTTCCATTTTCTTTAAATCGAGATCTGTACGTTTTTTTCATTATTTTATTCCACCAGATTCACGACCCAAATGTATGATAATGTAATATTATTATAAAATGAAAATTCCTAATTGTGATACAAAAAGTGATAAATCTAATAACTTTAAGCAAATTTATCCTTTTATGCCAGATTCATGTTTTAGAATGTTAATATGTGGATCTTCCGGGTCAGGACAAATATATTACATAAATGCATATGCTTTGAAAACCTCTTATATATTATGATAAATTATACCTGTAGGCTAAAAACCTAGAACAATCTAAATATCAGGATTTAATAAATCCCTTAAATGAAATTGCAAAAAAAATAAAATTAGATCCAAATGAAATACTTGAATGTTCTAATAATGAAATAATTGATTTTAATGATATTGAATCAGATAAACAAAAAGTTGTGATATTTGATGATTTTATATGTAAAGAAAAAATAGGTTCAGAATAAAATAACAAAATAAAATCTGGAAAGTAGATCCCTCGGAAGCACCGAGAACAAGGCAAAAAGTGAAAATTGCAGACTCGGTTTGAATGAGTCTGTTCATGAGCAGTAATGGGAAATGCAACACTGCCCAGGCCCCCTAGCACCGGCTTAAGCTATACAATACTTTTTTCAAGGGCGTCACAAAAACTGTTCTGTTATTTATTTAAGTCAGTCTTACTATAAAACACAAAAAGATATCCGAATTAACTGTTCACACTATATCTTCTTTGAAAGTCCAGGTAAAAAGGAAAATGATATGATTTGTACTGAACAAGATATAGATCCTGATTCTTTTGCTAATGCAACAAAACCAAAATATGATTTCTTATATGTCGACAAGCCAAGGAAGATTTTAAGAAAAAACTTTACGGGAATTATATAATAATTATATAATGGGAGTTTTTAATGATGTAAAACAAATAAGTGAGCCCGACAGTATAAGTAAAGTTAAATTTGATATTGATTTAAGTGATTATGCCACTAGAAAACAATTCAAAGCTAAAAAAGGACATGGACTCATATCTTCATAAAAATAAGGAACTTGATAACACAATGAATAGAGCATTAGTTATAGGAGGTAATGAAATGATAACCCTAGGAAATCCAGATAAACCTAGTGATGCAGTTCCAAAACGGTTTGTGTTTAAAAAAAATCAAAGTGTAATAGAAGACTATAATCTTAAAGATAACAAAAGTATTAAAAAGACACTAGAAGCAGAAGTAAAGAATATTAAAGAATTAAAAAAAAAAAGATTTTAAAAGACAATGAAACATTAACAGTTAAATTACAAGGTAAACTTGAAGAAGAAACAAAAGATATGGTTGACTCTATTAAAGAATTTGAAGAGAAATCTGATTTGACAGATAGTCAGATAAAAGAAGTATTCCGAGTTAATTTAGAAATTTTACGTAAGCAACATCAGGAATTAAAAGATAGTATGATTAAACATGAAGAACTAAAAGATAAGATTATTGAAGCCGAGAAAAAGTTATTTATGTATCAGTTAGAAATCACTAAATGCTGACTTCAAAAAAGCAAAAAGCATCAAAATTTACTTAACATATTTTCAAATAAATTTGCAGAACATAAATCTGAACTTTTAAAGAAGAAAAGGCAGCTTCACAAAGAGGTGATGACCATGACACAGCATTAGATAACCTTAGAAAAGAGTTTAATTCTAACTTAAATTCTAACTAAGAAAATCTGAAGAAGCAACTTCAAAACTGGATAGGTAATGTTGATGTACGACACAATTTTACGTACGCGGACTTTAGTAAACTTACAGAAATATTACAAAAAGATATTAACGAATTTAATGTTAAAGTTGAAAAAAAAAAATGAACTGGACTTTGTGGTTGAAAAATCAGTTAAACAAGGAGAATTAACCTAACCCTAACCCTAAAGAGAATTAATTACCTCTAATGCTGAAGCTATTTCCACTAATGCCGAAGAAATTACCACTAATGCAGAAGAAATTACAAAAGTAAGAAATGCATTTTTAAAACAAGAAACAAAAAATACTGTTGACAATTTGTCTATTTCTGAGTGTGCTACAACAAAACAAGTTAATGATTTAGCTAAAGTAATTCTTGAACATGAAAATAAATATAAAGCAATTGAAGAAGAACTAGAAAAAGTAAGACGTGAAGTATTTCTTTTTGAACATTACAATAGCAAACAACTACATGTCAAATATTATCTTGGAACAAAATTTGATATTGAAGATAAACAGTTACAACAAAAAATGACAAATACTCGAGATTTTTTTGGCATGATTTGAAATAATAGTTAATAAGATTTCAGATTATAAAAGTTTTATTAAAAACGAAAAAAATGGTATATTTATAATACAACAAGACTGGGATTATGTAATTGAAATAAATAGTATCATAGAATACTCTGGTAAAGAATTAAGATTTTTTTATTTTTAACTGGAGGAGTGAACACACGAGCGGATATGAGCATATATCACCTGAGGTTAAAAATACAACGTTGGTTTTCAAGAAAAAAATGAAATTAATTTAAGCAAAGGAACATGGTTTTCCATTGAGTTCTGATCAACCCGGGGCTAGAGGGCGTGGACAATAGCATGTATTTCCACTACCGTCCATGAACAGGCTCAATCAAACCGGGCCTGCAACATTTTCGTTTTTGTCGTGTTGGGCGACCTGTGAAGTGTCCACTTTTTTCTATTTTACCTTTTTTCTCAAATTTAAACATTAGTAACACACCGATGGATTTTACTATAGAACCAGGAAGTTATGTCAGATTCTTACTTTGTTTTGGATTTAACGTCGCACCGACACATGATAGGTCATATGGCGACTTTCCAGCTTTAATGGTGGCTTAGACCCCAGGTGCCCCTTTGTGCATTTTTTCATCACAAGCGGGCACCTGGGTAGAACCACAGACCTTCCGTAACCCAGCTGGATGGCTTCCTCACATGAAGAATTCAACGCCCCGAGTGAGGCTCGAACCAACATCGATGAGGGGCAAGTGATTTGAAGTCAGCGACCTTAACCACTCGGCCACGGAGGCCCCCAATGTTAGATTCTATCAGTTTATTAATTACTGTGTTTTTATATTATGGGAATATTCAATAATATAAATGAAAAAGTAAAGAAAATAGAACGGCAATTAGTAAGAAAATCCCCTTCGTTTTTAAACATCCGCAAGAGAAGATATTGCTGGATTATTTCAATGGAAAGTTAGTAATGTTAGTCCTGATTTAGTTCAAAATGGTAATAATGTAACAATCAAACAAAATTGCATTTTAATTATTCTTATAGATGCAATTAAATTAGATAAAGGAGAAGATAAACTGGAATGAAAAAAACAAAGAAAATAAAGATCTTCAAAGATATTATTCTAAAAATAACAGAAAAAATATGAATCTATTTTTATTAATTATGCTGATGAATTTAAAATGAATGATGTAATTTATATAGATGGTTTAAACGTTATGAATATTCAAGTAACAATTTATGGTTTTGTAACCGTAGGCTAATGTATTAAAACCATTATCAAGAATATATCTTTTATTGTCATAACATGATAAAGACGTTTAATTTATAACATAACTGGAAAGATTGTGCTTTTCAGAACGAATAGCTTTAAAGGTGTGATTAGTTTGGGTTGAATTAAATAAGGTATCTTTGTAATTTTTATGAACTATTGTTTTCTTTACAACATGTTTTTTTAATTCCTTTACATTTTTAATATTATTTTCATTTTCTAATGAATATGAATATATTTTACTTCTTAATCCGACAAATTCAACAACGGGAATGCCAGCAGCTTCATCTTTGAATTTTCCAGTTACTTTTTTGTTGTAATCAAAATAAAACTCTGAATTACTATCATAATCACTATTATCAAATAAATCTTTGTCCTTATAAAAATCCTCATATGCATCTTCAGTCTTTGTTTCATAACATGATGAATTAGTGTCAGTAAATAAAAGCTTTGCTGAATCCTCATGCTTTTCCTTAATGTTATTATAATAAAAATCAAACATTAAATATTTTGATCAATCTAAAATGCACATTCCAACCTAACAACGTCTATTTAATAATAAACTTTCTTTTATTTTATGAATACCAAACAAACTCCTATTAAACGTTGTTGAACTAACAAATGAAGGTTATGCTATATATTTTAATAAAAGATTTTCATCATGTGTTAATTTAATATTGATTCTTTTGCGTAAATTCTGAATCGTTTTACCGAATACAGAGTTGTTCATGAGTTCGAAAAAAGTCTTTTTCAAACGAAGTTTTGCTTTAGATCTTTTTTTAGTATTAAAATCAATATATTTTTTTAACCAAGTACTTTCGTCAAAAGTTAATATTCTGTGTATTTTTTTGTTGTTTTTTTTAAAGAAAATTCCTATAGTTAATTTCCTTTCCTAGAACTTTTTCAAATTCACATATATTATAGGAAATTTTGTCCTAGAAACATTGAACAAATAAAAACAATGGGTCACCAGACTTGTTTTTGTGAAAAATTGTTTTAAACAGACCTACTGTTGCTGAAACTTCCAGCGATTCTTCAACATATTCATAATTTTCTGCTTTTTTATCAAAACAAAGAAAAATATCAAACAGGGAATGCCACGCACCAAAAACGTAGCCTCCTCAAAACGAAACCCCCAGCACGCAGACGCGTGCACACACACACACACACACACACACACACACACACAAAGCCAACACATAAGGACAAAACGAACAACACACACGCACACAAAGCCAACACATAAGACGAAACGAACAAACAAAGGAACATAGTGGGGCACCGCCTTGGAACGGTCAGCGGCAAAAACACCACTGAGGAGCTTAAACCGGTTTATGGTACACCTAACCTCACTCTTACCCCCACCATGTTCCAAAGACATGGGACAGTGTAAATAAAAGTAATCCCCTCCAGGTGAATCTCTTACACACGTAATGGAAACAAAAAGGCATGGCATGTAAAACACAAAAATGCTCGTGTTTTACTCAATGCCTTTTCAGAAGACAAAGCAACAAGAGAAACACCATTAAGGGCCCGACGAAACAGGCCAGAAGACAAATATCAAAAAAGTTCAGTCCTGGTAGGATTTAAAAACTGCTTATCATAGAGTCCCACCCCCCTCTACCGTCAGACGCAATCAAAGAGGGAAGCGTAGTGTCCAACTGTAAACGGGTTGAACACTTAACATGCGGTATGTCTCAAAACAATTGGGTCGTAACCTCTTTTAATTAAACGTTTGATTATCTTTCCAAATACATTTGGAAAATTACCGTGACCCAAGACTTACGAAGTTTGTAAACCACATCCCCATAAAAAACGGGTTTAGAAATACCTTCTCACAGAAGTGTCTTTAAATTACTATTGAATTTTAAAACTAAATCTGAATTACGATAATAAAATTTAGCAAAATATTTACGCAATTTGTAATAACGGTAGCCTTGCTGAAGAAGTTGACCTGTAATATATTGATTACGTTCATTGAAATGCTTGATATGACTACACGCTCTGGCAAACCGAATTAATTGAGAAATATATACCCCATAAGATGTAGCCTGAGGTACATCCCTATCCAAATGGGGAAAATTTACAATACTAAAATTAAAATCATCCCTCTAGTCATAAATTTTGGTATGATAAAATTGTCATAAATAGAGAGATGTAAATCTAGAAATGAAGCATCAGTATCCGAATTGGTAGTTTTAATTAACTGAAGCTCCCTAGGATAAATAGTACCCACCAATTGACCAAAAAACGGATTATCCATATTAAGAATATCATCTAGATAGCGTGATGTATTATTAAATGCCGTTATAATATCTGCCTGCGTATCTGGAGAGAGGCTCAATATAAAGTCTCTTTCATAACAATATAAAAACAAATCTGCGACAAGGGGTGCACAATTTGTTCCCAAGGGAATACCAACAATTTGTCTAAAAACTGCATTCCCAAACCTGATGTAAATGTTGTTCAATAAAAAGGAAAGGGCTTTACAAACTTCGTCACACCAACCAAAATATACATCAAGGCAGCATAGTAAGGTTGATTCTTTTTACAGAATTTATTATATACTTATTAGATATCACAGCCATATTTGTAATACTATATCCTTACAATAATGGGTACAAATGAAAAATAAGTCTTGTTTCCTATTCACTTTTGTGAACTTTCTTCAATGAAAAATACCCATAGTGAAGAATATTTTTTTAAATTTTGAAAGAAAGACTGTATGATAGAATTTTTCCCTATTTTTGTTGTGTATGAATAATTGTATTGTGAGAATAAAAATGGCTAAAAATATATGGGTCACCAGGCTAAAATGTATGTAAAGACCGCTTGAATACAACACCTGTTCGGACGAAAAATGGCGCGAACCTGACCAAATTGATTACATGTATATCTGCTAGAAGTTAAAAAAAAAGTTTTAAAAATTCTCAATTCTTTCTATAATTGAATACTAAATAATCTGAAAGGTGATATTGTCTTATCAGTACTAAGTCAATTGTCTTACATTTTATGAACAGCACTGTCTTTGTACTAAAATGCGATGTGAAAACACAACCACAAAAATGTCAAGATACCTGGCAGGCATGATACTTGTCAACATAAACCAGTATCAACATTCGATAACTAATAAAACTTATCAAAAATGTTACTTCATTCAAGATTCGTAATATTTAAGGTTGCCTGTCACATGTTTCAACAAATGTTGACTTCATTTCAGTTTTCCATAGAAAGTGTCGGCTGCACAGAAAAATGCGCATAAAAGACTATAGGAATTCCCTTTAATCCTAATTGTGCTTATAGTTCAAGATTTTTATAGTGAACAACATAGTTTTGTTTTTTATTAAAGTTGGAACTATTCTTTTTAACATTACTTTTACCTTTTTCAAATTTTGTTTTAATATTTTTACTATAATTTGAAAGCTATTGATCTGGTATTTTAATTTTTTAAGGAGCTAAAGGATAATCATTGTGAAGATCATGCAGTTCTTGTGGATATTAAAGATCATATTCAATTATAAAGTTAGTTTTACCTTTTGCAATTAATTTCTTATATTGTTTTTCAGTGACCCATTTAACAATTTCAGAGGGTAAAGGTTGGCATATAGCCCAACAGTAGAGGTTATTGGCGTCGAGGTACATAATGTATTTAGTTTCTATTTCAGGATCATAATCTTTCATATATTTATTTTTTGCGTTGCTGTAACGATTAGCCTTATAACTTATTCCTAGTCCCTTTTCAATAAAAACATGCATATCAATATCAGTTATTAAATCCAAATTTATTCCAGTCATTTTTAACATTGCATCCCAAGCTAAACCATGACTACCAAAGTAATGACAAGGGTCAAGTTAATAATATTCCAAACATAGTTTTCTACAATTTTCAAAAGCATCAGCTAAAAATAATACGTAAGTTTTTAAATATAGATCATCATAATCTCCCATTGTTTTAATTTTAAATTTATTCCAAACATATTTACCATGCTCATATTCATTGTCAGATATATGGGTTTCGTTTAAAATTGAATAAATCTCTTTTTTATGAGGTAAGTCTGTTTCTTTATTTTTTTCAAAAGAATCCATGTAATCATATGGACAAATACCTTTTGTTTTTAATAAATCATTTTTTATAAATTCTTGAGATGTCTTGAGACATAAATTGAAAACTATCTATAAAAACCAAATCACTTATCATAAATGCCATATATCTTTCCATATTGTTAGGAATTACATCTATTTCTTTTTTGAACTTAAGTTCTTGCATAATAATCATGACCATCATAACCTCATAAATTGTGAAAAATAACCGGAATTTTGTGTGTTAGTCTAAAATTAATATTACATTCTGAGTGAGCATTTCCTCTAAATTTTCCTGTTATATGACAATGATCTCAAACAGGATTTTCATTTTCCTTATATTCTTTTCCACAGATATGACAAAACAATCTATATGTTTTTGATATGCTTCAGTAAATAAAGATTTAGGTGACGGCAAAGCAGTTCATACTTTCTTAGTTATTGATTCAAAATCAGCATAAATTACAAAAGGTACTGCTAAGCCTTTATGATAATTTTTAAAATGTATTTTGCTTCCCTCCTTTGGCATTTTTACAGCTTGAACACCATTAATAGTTAAAAAATTTGGAATATGTTCACTTAATATTCTTTCTTGAGAAAAAGTTTGTAAACATGATTTGCAAAAATGTTTTTTATGTTGATCTTTGGTTTTGTTAAACATTAATCTGTTAAATAAAATCTGGAAAGTAGATCCCTCGGAAGCACCGAGAACAAGGCAAATAGTGAAAATTGCAGACCCGGTTTGATTGAGTCTGTTCATGGGCAGTTATGGAAAAAGCAACACTGCCCACGCCCCCTAGCACCGGCTTAAGCAGTATTCAATCTTCAAATCTAAATGAGTTGAAATCAATGATCCCGAAGGACCAGAAAATATAACAACACTGAGATGAAGTCGGGGCGACTTTTACGGCCGCCACACAGCACTTAAAGCCTTTTATCCAAACATAATGTGTTTTTTCGTTATTACTGATTAAGCACATGGCACAGTGTTCTTCATATTGATATTTTGAAATGTACAATGGATAAACATTATTATCTTCATAACCAAATTATCAAATGAAATATCATTCTGAGTTTCTATTTTAGGTATTTGATCTAATGTTACAGGAAATTTTATTCCCTTATAATTGAGTTATATGCTTTTTTATATTTTGAAACTCTTTCAGATTATTTTGTTATAGGAAATTTGTAAGCTAAATGACACCATTTAAAACATTCATTATCATGCTCATTCTTTATTCTTATTAATCCTTTCATCGGATGCTGTAATGGTTTTGGTAATTCTAAATAACTAAAAGCAGCTAATGGATTATATTTATATGAGCATCAACTGACTCTATTCTCCAGCCACTTTCTTCTGAAATCCAATTACCGATTCTTTTTATTATTTGATCAAAAGCTTGACGTAAATTGTTTTTTATTTTGTTTGTGTTAATAATAATTAAAGCCCTTGATTGAAAATAAGCTGAATTTTTGCAAAAGTAATTTTTAAAACAACATTAATTTTTATACCTTTTAAAGTTTTCGTTTTAGATTTAAGAATTTCAAATGAGCCTTCTATATTTAAATATAATTGATTTTTTGGATCGTGTCTATATGTAATTTTATTTTCAAATGTCTTAAATTATTGCTTTGTAGACTTCTCAATTTCTCTAACAGCCATCTATATATTATATTTAGAAAAAAATCTTTAAGCAAAAAATATAAATAAATGAAATAAAATAAAATAAAATAAAGTTTAGGAAGAAATAAAATATTTAAATTTATATATTTTTCCATTAGTTTTTGATATTCTACTTTTTACTCTGTTTTTCCCTGCACAGCACATTTTTATTAACCCAAAATTAATATCAAGGTATTTAGATGCTGCGTAAAAACTTTTATATGTTTTGTTTCTTCATTAGTGTCACAATCGGTTGCAATTATCTGTTTAGACTTGTTTCGATGATTATTTGATCTGGAACAATCACATAATATTTTACTTTCCTCTTCTGCCGAAGGCACTGTTATTAAACAACCACAATCCCATTCAAATAAATCTTTATTCTTTTCAAAACGATAAGGATATATATCATTTTTCAATCTATCAATAACTTTATTTTTAAAATTTTCATTGGTCAATTGATTAAGCTTTGATTTAATAATGTTTCTGTTTTTCCTTACTTTTTTAAAATTTTCACTGGTGAATTGATTAAACTTTGATTTAATAACATTTCTATTATTCTTTACTTTTTATATGGTTTTTTCTTTTATTTTTTCAATTTATTCTTTTATTTCTCCTTCTTCATTCCATATTCTTCCTAAAGTACAAGATAGTTTTATTGAAATATTATTATCTATATTTCTATTAGCCATTTATATAATATACTTATAGAAAATATCTTTTAAAAACGCACGTAAAGAAATAAATTCAGCAATTTAAATTTAATACAACTCTTCTTCTTTTTTTATTTTTATATCCGTTAAGCTTAAATGCCTTCAGATGCATTTCAGGAGGCATTGAATAGTTTTTTCTTTCTGCATTTCTAACAGGTTTATAAAAATATCTTCAATAACTTTCTTCTCTTCCTCTTTACTTACTTTTCCAATCCGTGCTTTTGTTATTAGATGTTTTATCTTTTTAGGATGTGATTTTAAAATATCTTTCATATCTTTAACCTTTAAACCTTTAATAAATATTGTAATTACTGCTGGAACAGCGCCAGCAAATACCACAACTATAGGAATAGCAGTACTAATGCATTCGAGCAATCAAAAATACCTGCTGTCATTTGTAATCCTGAATTTACTCTTCCACAAAGTTTATAACTATTCCATTAGAAATTAGATTTTTATTACTCATTTATATAATATATGTTTTTAATTAAATTTCTTCCAATTCACTAAATGGTAGCCAGCTATATTTTTTTTTTATTATAACCTTTCCATTTTACTAAAGCTTGTTTTTTTCTAATAGTCTCGTCTAATAACTTTTTCTATTCTAAAAAGCTCTTGTTTAGTAGGTGAAAGTTCTTGCTCATAAAATGAACCCTGAATTATTTCATTATTCAAATATTTTATAGTGTATGTTCTGGGATTTGTGTTATTAATTCCATAAATTATAAATATTCCCTCTGTCCAGTTTGTTGTATATTCTTTTTCAAAATGATGTTTTAGTTTGCTTAAGTGAACTCGAAATTTAAACTTCGGTTTACTCTTTGGTATCTTTAAATTTCCATATAAATTAAAGTAAACAGTACCTTTATTTAAGTTTTTAGTGGCTTCAGTCGGTGTTATTTTTATACTAGAATGTTGTTTTTTTTTGGTATATTTGTCAATCATATCCTGCAAATTATCTAAAAATTGTAAGTATTATTTGCTGTAAATATTTACACATTATTCTTTTTTAACTTCTATTAATTTTTTCAATTACTACAGCTTTTCCTTCATTAAATGTATGATACATGTTAATCTTATTTTTATTTAAAAATGATTGAAACATTCTTTTTCCTTCATTTACCCATAAATTTGTAGGTGTTCTATCTTTTGAAATTATTTTTTCAAATGCTTCAGTAACAGATTCTCCAGTTTTATTCTTTAATGGAATAACCCAAGCATATTTGCTCAATATATCAATAACGGTGAGCAAGTACTTTATACCTTTATTAAACTTTGAAAAAGCTTGCATATCGACTAAATCAGCAGACCAAGTATCATCAATATCATTAACTATAACTCTTCGTTTCATAAATTTTCGTTTAATTGGTTTATGTAATTCTTCTGCTAATTCATCATTCCATGTTATTTCGGGGGCCTTTTTGAGTGAGCTTTTATCTCCCGAGGACTTACGTTCAAGCAAATACTCTACCACATTTTCCCGTTTTTTTTTTACTTTTGTTTTTTTCCAAGTCCAAGTTTGTATTTAGTTTAAATTGCTGGTTTTACAACTAAATGTTTTGCAATTTCTTCTCCAAATGTTTTTGATTTAGTGTTATTTAAGTTGGAAAGCATTTGCTTGTCACATGTACCATTTTTTACACCACTGTCGTAGCAAAAGTCATGGTTCATGCATACTGCGTACTGTTCATTGACAGGGGGTCCATTATCTAAAGGATTTCCTGGAACACAATAGTTATATCCTGGGAGTGTTAAACCTTTCTTAGGTAATAAAGTTAACATTGCTTTATGAATATTTAAATTACCCTATGTACTTTAAACAAACTTTGATTTCATCCATCCACAAGATGAACAGGTAGCCATTATCATTTTTCTCCCGTTTTTTTTCTGTAAAATAATGAGGATTTATATCATCAGTAAATTTTCTTTCTTTCAAACAATATATTTTATTCTGTAAACTCAATTATATTATATGTAATTTAAATTATAAAAAACACACTTTTTACAAAAAAGGAGGCCCCAGCGGGACTCGAACCTACACCCCCCCCCCCAAAAAAAAAATTGTAATCAACACAGGATAATGTTAGAAATTGAATACTTTCTATTATGGGCCTAATACCTAAACACGGTTCAACTGTTTGATATGTGGTAAACCTTTACATTGATAGAATGGTTTTTCCAATAATCATAATTTCGTCTGCTAAACAGCCTATAGTAAGCAGTTAACTTGTGTACATGTTTATGATAAAATGTACTTATAAAATGGAGTTATAGATTAAATGGTCAGTATTGGAACGGGAAAATATCTTTTTTCATGTTCTTTTCCTTTTTTAATATATTGAGGATTTAAATTATCAGTAAATTTTCTTTCGAACAATATATTTTATTCTTTGAAATCAATGTATTTTAAAGTAAAAATTATTAAAAAGTGCAGCCTCGTCTGCTACACATTACTTTTAACCCCGGCGTCGGGCAGATATCTGTTATGTGCGCTACCGACTCCGGGATGAACATTCAGTCGTTCTTAAGTCATCCCACCTGTTTGCTCATCCGGAATGAAGCATTGGTCCCTCTTAAGCCGTCGGACCTGTTGGCTCACAGCAGGATCACCTTTAACCCCATTGTTCGTTGCACCCCGAACCTTCGAAACAGAAACAAGAACGAGGTAAGGCAAGCCGGGTGGCTATTAAAGTTATAGGAAGATATCTATTGTGCGCACAACCTTCAATTTGTAATAGTCACAGCTGCTGGCATCAAGCGGGTGGAACAGATTTAATACCGGACTTCAGAATCAACCAGACAACCATTAAACAGGCAAAGACAGACGTCATACTAGACCTTCCTGAACGTAGCATGTAACAGTCGTGACCTACTTAAACGTATTGAAAATCTTCCTTATATGTTTAACACGTGCACTGCACTGTTGTGCAATCCACTTACCGATAAAGTAGTAAAGCGGATATATAAACACCGTGCGACATCAATCAATAAGGACAAAACTATTGTAAATTGTTTTTCAGTGTGGAGTTTAAAGTTTTCTTCCGGGATTTTTAAAGAAATATATTTTATATAAAATACAAATGTATCTGTCTTCTTCACTTTGTTAAAACCTGCGGTTAAACTAGAGGTTTTCATTTGGTTAAACCAAAGATTCTCACAGTAAGTTGTTAAAACCTGTGTTTTTTTAACTGGTCAGCAGTGGTCACTTTGGACCAAGGTTGAGGTTCAAAATAACGTCAGAGTGGCTTAAATTACACGCCACAACCCGTGTATCATTGAAGGTCCCATGTTCACCGCCGTTTGAATACATCTGCGGATGTATCTAAATTGCTTTTTGAACTTCTAGCATATGTAAATGTTGAGTTCTGCTCAACCCGGGGCTAGAGGGCGTGGACGGTAGCATGCATTTCCACTACCGTCCATGAACAGGCTCAGTCAAACCGAGCCTGCAACATTTTCGTTTTTATCGTGTAGAGCGACCTGTGAAGTTTCCTTTTTTTCTATTTAATTATCATATCAGCGTTGTTTGTGCTGTGTGGCAGCCGTAAAATGTCTCCCCGTATATTCAATCAGGGCTGTTATATTTCGATTTTCTCAGATCGTTCAGCACGACTTTTATGTCGTGTTAATGGTACTGTTTAGTTTCTCAACATGACCATTTCGGCCAGGGTGGTTCCAATACTCCCGCTTTCATAGCCTTGGGTATTGTTTAATCACCCCTTGGATATGGTGCCTGCTTTTTAATTTTGTCTTTTGGCAGTTCCTGTGATATGCAGGCTCCATAACCTCAGATCCCCTTTCTAACTTCCAGTTTGTTTAGTTCTGCCCATTGTTTTCTCGTTTAGGGCAAACCCATTATTGTATCTGGGGACCAAACGCCGTTTTTCATGGAAATACACGCCACAACCCGTGTATCATTGAAGGTTCCATGTTCACCGCCTTTTTGAATACATCTGCGGATGTCTCTAAATTGCTTTTTGTACTTTAGCATGTGTAAATGTTGAGTTCTGCTCAACCCAAGGCTAGAGGGCGTGGACGGTAGCATGCATTTCCACTACCGTCCATGAACAGGCTCAATCAAACCGAGCCTGCAACATTTTCGTTTTTGTCGTCTTGAGCGACCTGTGAAGTTTCCACTTTTTCTATTTAAAGGCGGTATTCCCCTAACTACTAACATTTTATTTCGGAAAAGTTCTCGTATGGCTCAAAACCTCGAGATAACCTAAGAAACGACCAAAGCTAGGCGGTTGGGAGATATACCGTTGGAAAGAGATTTTTGTGCTGCTTAGCCTGCGCTATGTATGATAAAATAATAGGAATAAATTAAAAAAAAACGGTGAAATTTAATACTCCGTGGCCGCAATTTTATCTGTGTTGCGCGTCATTTCAGGTCACGTGTTCCCCCACATTGTAACTTTAACACCCTATTTATTAGTATTTGTGATGTATACTTCTGGAAACCCATCGCATATAAATACGTTATTGAATATTCAATGCTTACCAACGAGTCATAATTATACAGATAATATTGTAAAGCATACTGGGGAATGACATAAGTGAGTACGTAGGGAACATTGACTTTAATTCAGAGAACTGTAGTCTAGCATTACCTAAGATTATTGTAGCCTATATCTGCTTACATTCATCAGATGATTTTCAGTGATCAGTAAATTGCGTCCACTTATAGCAAAATTAGTAGGTCAACAGTTAGAGGAAGTTTGTTCGCGGTCAATAGATGAACCCTATAATTACCTATGTGCTGTAGCTTAGATAAATGCGGTACCACACAGTGTTGTTTTTTCTTACTTGTCTGTTTGTTTATCTGCGTATACTAGTTTGTGTGTGTGTGTGTGTGTGTGCGTGCGTGTGCGTGTGTTTCGTACTACGTTTAATAAACCTAACTTTCCCTGTTGAATATACATCCTTGCTCCACGTTCCCCCGACATGCAACCCTTTTCTTAAAATATTAACTCTTACTACCCAACCGCATTTTCTGCATTTTGTATATATTTAAAGCATAGTAGTTGTTGGATTTTTGAAGCAACACGTTTACAATATTTTTCCTTTACAGTCTACTTTTGTTGTGGGCCTACTTTGCGATGCATGGCTCTTTGGCTATGTTTGGTGTGCTCTGTGCTTCCGGGAATATATCCCTTGCCTTTTATCTTTTGACGTCACAACGACACATTTACTTTATCACGACTTTCAAGCCTTAGATAGTGGAGGAAGATGCCAGGTACCCCTCTGGGCAATATTTTATTACGGATAACTCAATAAGGTTTAACGGTGAATGGCATTTTCACAGGTTTTCACGAAAGATAGCTGTAGAATTTAAATAAACACGAGGAATATAAAATGACTAAACAAAATGAGGCTTTAATGTAGATGAACTGAAAGGAGGTGTATGTCTTAAACTATTGTCTTTCGGCAGATGTAAAACACGCAGAGTGTAACCGAAGAGGTTAAAGAATTAATGTCGGAACTATCTATGTAATAGTATAATGTAATACCATTTTGTGAAACGGTGCGTCCATCATATAATCAATAAGTGCTAATGTTAAGCCACATTTCAACACAAAATTGCAAAATAGCGCCGGGGGTCTCTTCAAGTACCATGGGACGGGGCAACTAAAATTGGCCCGAATGCTAGTGAACACAGAACTTTCAACATGGTTTAAACCACCCATCATCGTTGACGGAGGCCTAGAGCTAACCCTGATAGAGGAAAATATAACAGTATTGATTGAATGTACAGAGAGACATTCCATGGCCGTCAAAAGGCTCATGCAACACAATTGTGAGCATAAAAACAAGAATGAATATCCAACGGGGAAAACAACGTTCTAAAAACGCAGCCTCCTCAAACGTTAACCCGGCACGCGGACAGGCACAGAAAGAATGCAATGTAAAACATAAAACTGCTCTTATATATATGTACATGCAATCCTTAAGAACTTAGAACGCAGAAGAGAGAGCAAAAATGAAAACACACTTAAAGGCCCGACAAAACAGACCAGAAGACAGAGATCAAACTGGAAGGTCAAACTAGCTCATTAATGGTGGGATTTATGAGCTACCTGTCATAGAGTCCTCCACCTGTTCCGTCACATACAATCTAAGAAAAAGCGTAGCGTACAATTTTAAAACGTTTGACTCACATCCTCGCAGAAGTGTCTTTAAATTGCTAATGAATTTAAAACCAAATCTGAATTACGATAGTAAAATTTAGCAAAGAATTTACGTAATTTATAAAAACGGTTGCCCAGTTGAAGAAACTTATTCGTCATATATAGATTACGTTCATTGAGATCCTCAACGTGACTACACACTCTTGCAAACTCAATTAACTGAGAAATATATATTCCATAAGCTGTAGCAGCATGGTGTGCACCCTCCTCGCCTATCAAAGAACTTAAATGTCACTACTGATTTGTAAGACATGAAAACAGGGAGTATAATAGTATATGCAAACGTTCAACCAGTCCAAATGTGTAGTACAATTCGGGCGTGTATTAAACACAGCGTCGAAACTAATCTTATTGGGTTAGTGGACTTGCTATGGAATGTGCGTTTTCGTTTGTACTACTAGGCACTTTGCCGTAATTGGTCTGGTATATTGTAGTGGTAATTTAGTTCGTATAAATACTCTCTACTCCATATAATAATTTATAATGCGAACTTTTATTCTAGCGGATCTCACGTATAGGGAAAGTGGCCTGTTCTGAATTTAATTATATCCCTTAATGCAAACAATCTTTTTATATTCAAAGTATCCTCGAGATCCAGCTCATTTTCAGACAGAGAGAAAATATAGCTTCTCTTCTCTCAATCATTTTAAAGACTAAAATGTAACTACTCATTTGTGAGACATAAACAGATTTTTCAGTTTATATGCAAATGTTGAGCCACTCCGAATGTGACAAGATGGACGTACCGGCGACAATAACTATCAGAACAAATCAACACCCTTTACAATATTTACAAATTTATTTACATAAAATGATTATTAACAATGAATAGATGATTAATAAAAAAAACTGATTATAAGAAAGAAAATGTCTAGATACAAAGTTCTATCACTGACAGTTTCTTTGTAACATGACGTGGCACAGATCTTTCAGTTAATTGCGAACTTTACGTAGTAGCACAAAAATATATAACATATCTTCAAATCAAGTCCCTTTAAACCGTGAATATGTTGACTCCGTTTTGGCTCCCTATGATAGAAGGTGATTGCATCCCTGAGCTGACTTCAGAGGATAACAAAAATCAGCGTCTTTGCGGTTTACGGCACAAACATGGGACGAAAGCTCTGCGCTAGGAAAATCAGATCCAGGCGAGTGAAGACAAGTGAACCTCTGGCATTGTACTTCCGGGTTATGACACCACCAGGTAAAATCGTCTGGCGGAAGAAGCTAAAATATATAACATATGGTAACCACTATAGTAAAACAAATACGTTAGGGCATAAAACTGCTCCTTTGGGTACACCATACCTCCGTAGGCTCCCATAAATAATACGTGCTACTTATACAAAATATATGTGCTACTAAGTTCAGACGTCACGTGATTAAAATACGTCACTTATTACTTACATTATTACTAAAATTAATTACTTAAAAGTCTAAAGTTGAAGTATGAAAAAGATATGAAAAGTTTATGATGAAACATTATGGATAGGAAATGATAAACTGCAGCTATTATTTAACAAAATTCAATGGAAATCAAACGTTATACAATAGTTGGTATCGATATAGCATCAAATGCCATACAACAAAACGGACATTATATATATATGCTATAGACTGTCACACAATTTCATATTACAATAATAAATTACATACATGGTATTAGACTTGCCATATAGATTTACACATTACAATGCAATGCAGCAATGGCGTTCCATAACAACGAAATGTTTGCCGTATGTTTTTGAAAAAGAGTATTTTACAATTATCATGTTACAAATATCGGTACAAATCTTACATCTTATATAAACGAAACATTTTAGACTCCTTTTTCGAAATAATTTACAAAAGTCTGAAAAATTTAATAAATTATCCTTACATACCGAAACTATCCAAAATCACATGCCGAAAAGTGAATGTTACAGAATTCTGTAGAATGAACAAAATTTACCTAATAAAAATCGTAATTTAAAAATCATACAAAAATCTAACAAATAAATTTCTTACCTCGATCGAGCATAAATTTCTAGCAAGAAAAATTAGTCTGACATAGATTCGTCTAATGTCGGAATGTGGTGTGCTCTAGGCATATCTAATCCAGTGTATTTGTAGGGTTATGTCCTGCCAAATACTAAATTTCATGGGACTCACGGCTAATGCGTGAGCTCTGACTATTTTTATTTTCACGGATTGAAATTGACAATTTAAGGCCCGTTATAGTGGTTTTGGGGATAAAAACATAAATTACTGAAGTTTATAAAATATCAACTTTCTTATTACTGAACCGAATTTAATAAAATTTATATGGAAATTTAAGTTATGAAATACCGAAAAACATTAGAGGTATTTTATGCGTGAAATCTGACATTTACCTCAATAACTCAAAACTTTACAAAAAGATGATGCAATACCTGCATTTATACTACAGATACAATAAGGCCCGTATGTCAATTTGTGACACCGAAAGTGTAGTATAATTCAGGCGTGTATATAAAAAGCATCAAAACTAATCTTTTGTTTCATTTGGGTTTAAAGCTGTTTTTTCAACAGTATTTCAGTCATACAACGGCGGCAAGTTAACCTAACCAGTGTTCCTGGAATCTATACCAGTACAAATCAGTACTCCACAAGTTAGTGCCAAGTTCCCCACATAAATTACCAGAGGTGGAGGACGAAATGATTTTAGACACAATGCCTTTAATTGAATCGTCATGGAGAACATACACCCCGAACTCACGACCCTACGATCCGTAGACCAACGCTCTCCCTACTGAGCTAAACGGGCGGGCGAAACGAACTGCTAAGGTTTTAACTTTCTGCACTTAAATAAAAAAAAATATTGTATCTTGAATGGAATGTCATTGAATGAAATCATCGCGGAAACGGTTTGCCTATTTTTTCTTTGAAACGGCGTTATGGCATGTGTAAATTTAAGTCACGACGATGATCTATTTTCTGAATCAGAGGAAATCGATGTCATCCGATTATTTCAAACGATAATAGGTAAGGGTAGATTTCTCGGAAGCAAAGAACACAAAAACAAGACCCACAAATAAAAGAAGCTTTAATGGAAAAATATTTCAGAGGGTTGCTTCCATTATCCAACAAGTACAAATTAATTCATGCTAAATATAGATGAATTGAAAGGGGCAAAATGGGGCCGGAGTTTGGGGGACCCGAAGGGGAAGTTGAACAAGGACGAATATACAAGGGAATGCCTGGTTCTTTAATAATAATAGTCAAACTACAACGTGAACCACAATAGCGCAGAAACTCATGTACCAAAGATCAAAACACAACTACGATCGACTGAATGACATAGAAAAACGAACAGGCAACACTTAAGAAACCAGTAGGGCACCGTTAAAATCTAATTTGTAAACACAATTTGATAGTTGAATTTAATATAATTAAAAAGGCAATACCTAAAACATGGAAAGATATATTAAATTCTCAAGAATCACGCAACACACGAGTAAAAACAGAATCAACATTGATTGTTGAAGGAAATAAGTTCTTAAAAACATTAGAAATAAAGATACATATAATATTTTATTTTTCTGAAAAGAATATTCGAACGCCCGTATCTTCATAGATTTTGGGAACAAAGGTTTGGACATATTAGTAAGAGGGATTCTTTTTATCATGTCCCAAACAAAATTATTTTTGATACTAAAATTAAACAATTTAAATGTAAATTTATCAATTGTATTTTCGCTACAAACGTAAACCTTTTCGCTTGGAAAGTTTTTGGTAATTTATGTTCCCATTGTGATAATGTAAAAGACTATGTGCGTTTTTCCTTAACTGAAGCTGACTTTCAGATGTCTGGCTAAAGATATCAGACGTCTTTAAACAATGCATTATCTCGAAATCTTTAAAAAATCTAGATCAGTTAGTTATCTAATACAAAACTGAACTAAAAGAATATCAACGTATTAACTTAATACTTAGTACACTGACGAGATAAAGAAACGCCTCATTCAAACTCGGTATACAATTTTTCGTTAACCGTGATTCAAAATTAGAAAAGAACAATTCCATTCGCAAATTAGATGCTTTACAAGAATTTATTGTCAATAAGAAATCATTTCATTGTCGCATTAAGCTTAAGTCTTGAATTTTAATAGCGCGGTCGGAGAAATTGCATTAGAAAAATCAGTAGCGCGTGTGGCCACCTCTGCTAGCAACCACAGCAGCAAGGCGACGCCTCATAGAGCCGCACCAGTTGCGTAACAGATACCGTGGGATTCTGGCCCACTCCTGGTGCAGCGCTGCTACCAGTTCCCGGACGTTTGCTGGCTGGGGTTGACGTTGGCGTAACCGCCGTCCGAGATAATCCCACGCGTGTTCAATTGGATTGCAGTCCGGTAAACACGCCGGCCAAGGTAAAACATTAATGTTTCTAGCCTGTAGAAAGTCCCTGGTGACGCGTGCAACGTGAGGTCGCGCGTTGTCGTGCTGATAGACTAATCCTTGACGTTGACGGAATAAAGGGACAACTACATGACGTAATATCTGGTCGATGTAACGCCTGGCTGTGAGATTACCTTGGCAAACGACGAGTTGGGACTTAAACCTATGGTTGATTGCTGCCCACACCATTACTCCACCTCCACCGTAACGATTGTGCTCCAAAACGCAATTGTTTGCGTAGCGTTCATGGCGTCGTCTATAGACACGGATACGTCCGTCGGCGTTCCACAAGTTGAAACGCGACTCGTCACTGAACACTACGTTCTGCCAACGCTGGCCGCGATGGTTGCGGGCCCAAATAAGACGTTGGTGACGGTGGCGTAACGTTAGAATTAGACCGCGGTAGGGCCTACGACAGGTAATTCCGCGTTCTCTGAGTCGATTTCTCACTGTATGTCGACTAATTGGACGTCCACGGTTACCTACAACTATACGTGACGTAGATTGCGCCGTCACAAATCTGTCACGTAAATGACGTTGACGTATATAATTATCCTGTCGTATTGACGTTACACGCGGTCTACCTGAACGTGGTCTATCGATAGACGTTCCCGTTGTCGAACGAGAGACGTTAAAATGTCTAGCAACTTGTTCCTGCGTTCGCCCACATTCAAGCATAGCCAAAACCTGAGCCCTCTCTTCAGAATTCAGCCTCGGCATTACGAAAACTAATGTTTTTTTTTTTTCAGAGAATAGCTGAAAATATGGTTGTGTGTCGTATTACACATGTACATGTGCAAAAATCGTTCAATCAAACCACATGGTTTACATGCATGGACTGCACGAGGAAATCATGACCAGGTAGATGAAGTGAACAAATGGCTGAATGAAATCGCGCGAGTTTTTGTTCACTGTGTTTGTCGGTCAGAGTACATGTAGATTTACTACATTTCACAACAATTAAAAGCGTTAAGAAAAAAATAACGCCAAATTTCAATGAGGCGTTTCTTTATCTCGTCAGTATATAATAGCCTACTGTATATATACAACTTATTTTTTGAGTAATCGAAGAAGGAAATTTCTAGATATGAGTAAAATATTATATTTTGATTTACGTCTTTCAAACAAGTGCCTTGAGAATATCAAGTGTATCAACGTCAAACAACCACTTTTTGACAAATTTACTCGTACTTTGAACAATTCATGTCGATAACAATAAACATGTAATACATGAATGAAAAAAATGACTAACATTGTATAATTAAGAACTTTATTTTTCTGAAAACACATTTCTTTGTTATACATGTTTTTACAATTGTTATGCACTAGTTTATAAATAAGCAGATTTTTTTAACAATTCCCAAGAGAAAAAAAGTCACGTTAAACGTTTGCTTAGTGAGAATAGAGAGCTTGAGATTTCAACCTTCGCCTACCCCTTCAACGTCTCTTGCGAAGTTAACGTATGAAGTTGAAGTTCGATTAAAATTCCTTGAGATTTCAAACATTAGAATGAACCTTACTTCTTTTAATCCGCCCATTCAATTTATCCGTAATTATGATCGTTTTTTTTTTTCGTGCATTTTGATACCAATTGTCCGAAAGGGCAGGAATTTTACAAGAGGTTTTAAAAATGAAAAAAATGAATATTAAATAGAAAAACATTTCAATAAATATAATCATTGCATGGATGTTAGAGCGAATAAAAAAAAAACAAAAAAAAAAACACACGATAAAACAATGTGAACAATGTAAAAACTCGTTAGTGTTGCTCCAAACATTTAGGTTTTATATAAAATTATGTCAGTATAGTCAGTATACAATGCACGATTGTAAATCATACATGAGAGGAAATAAAAATGATTATAATATACCTAAAATTATTTTCCATTGGGATTCAATGGACCGCGATCGTGCAATATGTTTCCATATCATGACGTTGAACACTTTCATATCAGACTAGTCCCAATCCGTGACTCTAGTTACCTCCCCTGACGGTCCGTCCATTGCGGATCTCGTTTCTTTAGATTTTTGTTGCTTTTGTGTGTTTGTTTAATTTGTAATTTATGCAACATTTTGTTTACTTTTACATCTTGATTAATCTGGCGTATTAGATACAGGCACGCAGTAATTTATCAGACTGAATTGAAATGAAAGTTATAATTACGTCATGAGTTGGACTAATATAGGACGTGGAATGCTTTCTTAACGTTGTAATGGAAAGAAACGCGTGACGTCCATGGCGTCCACGCGCACGTTGCGACAACAGGTTGACGTCATTTTCGCGGACAATATTAATGCGCGTCAGTTTGATTTGTTTATTGCGTTTTCGGAGAATTTTTTTCCGTATTTTTTCCTGTCTTTCGTGACAGAACGATAATTTAGATATAAATTAATCATTTGATAGTGGATATGTAATAAAAAGGTTATCAACTTTGTATGTGGATATATGCACTCGTTCATTCGCGGACAATATTGCACTCCTAAAATCGCGCAATATTACCGCTGCAGAACTCGTGCATATATCCACATACAGAGTTAATAACCTATAATGATCATATCAACGTGATAATGTATGACTCTGCATAATGCCAAACTCTCAGACAGCACAATTAAGAAATAATTTATAGCAAAACAATGCTTTATCATTATTTATACACGGCGTATAACCGTCCGAGTGTTTAAATAGTAATAAAGCACTGTATGCTATAAATTATTTCGATTCTAATATGTTCTTTATGGTAAAGTTTATATCAAATATGATGGAACTGAATCTTCGCGCAAGCATGACGCCAATAGTAGGTATTTATTAAAACACGCCAGAACCGGAAACGGTAATACGTCTTGCGGCAGAATTCAGTCCGAGCGAAAATTATTGCGAATTATTCTGCAAAGCGAATAACTAATTCAGCATGATTATAAATTAATCAAATTTAAATTTTTTGTGCAATGTGACATTTCGTTTAAAACATGTTATTAAGTAAAATATTTCATGAAATTTTAAAGCGCTATTTCTTGATGCGTACATGGCGCTAAATACCACATTGACGTGACGTAATATCGTTGTGATGATTAAAGCATTGTTAGCCATATAAGAATATGATTTTAATATACTATTTTATAAGTAAAGCATCTGCGGTTCCAGGAATTTTGGTTAGAGGGAAACCTACATTAAAGAGGGGATCACCAATTTCGAGGGGGGTGCGGGGGGGGGGGGGGGTTGGTGTCGGGTAGGGTCACGCCGAGTTTCAAAACCTACTTTCTTTGTAAAATGTAAGAATCAAAAGGGGAATTAACTCACAATGTCCCTCTGCCAGGCTCTGGTTCCGTGCATTTAAACAATGGAGTTTTCCCATACGGCTAACAGGAAACGTCTCTCATCATTATATCATAGTTCTGAAATTGTCTGATACTTCAGAAAAATTTTCCGTCTGATAATCGCGCGTAATTATTTATTTTTCAAGTAAAATGACTGTCATGCCATGTGCCTCCATCCAGATTTCAGTCTTTGATGCCGAGTATGTGGACAGAGTAGATGTAAAAAGAATGAAGTTTCGACGTTCGTGATATCACATTTTCGGACTTTCAAAACTCCACTTCATACGACGAAAAAGCCCATCTGGTATAATCGATACCGCCTGGGGACACAAATATGCCGTAGAAGTTAAAGTTTGACCAAAATCTCAAAGTTTCTCAAAATCAGTTGATAACTTCATACTTCCAGGTTCAATTCAATGTATTTAGTTAAAATCATTAGCCATACAAAACTTCATTATTCTTATACCTATTGATAGTGTTTTGCATCAAATTTAGTCTAATTATATATATGGATAATCAAATAACTTAATAAGCAGAAATCCTGAAACTAAGCTTTTTATTTCGCATAGTAATAAAGAGAATTCTTAGGCTTACGTGATATTACATGGAAATCTTTAGAAGCAACGTGTGATATAAATAAAATACACGCAGATCAGTGATGTTTTACCCAAAATATATATGAGAGACGTTGAAGGAGAAGGCGAAGGTTGAAATCTCAAACTCTCTAATGGGTATGCGACCCGCAACTTCGGAAAAACTTCACTTGACACCAAATAAAAAAAAATTAATCATGTTCAGCAGAAAAGAGAGATCCAGTACAAACCATAAGGTTAGCATTTGTTCTTCCGCTTTCATTTTCTAATATTTTGGATTTTTAAGACCTATTTCAGTGCAGTATGTTTGTAATTCGGAGAGCTTACTATTTTTAAATGCATGACAGACAGATCTAGTTGGTGGTAAATTTTGAATCTTCATTAAAAAATGATTTTAGATCTAAATGATGGATAGATAAAACATCAGGTTACTGTCTTATTAATTTAGATTTATTAAGTTTGTCTAATATAAATTAAAATCGTCTGCCTGAGCCTCGACTTAATAGATTCAAAATGTATCAGACAGTAACCGATTATTCTCTCTATATATACCTTGCTAAATTTACTATACCTTGGGAACGTAAATTCTATTCATTCCGCAAAGTACCGTTAGACACACCTGGTTTTCGGAAACGGTCTTTTGTCAGGTAAACCTAACATTTCGGAACGATCATAGATCATTATACAACAGAATATATATTCGACCTGGTTTTTTGGACATTCTTTTGTTTTATTATCTATAATATGCGAATAAACTTCATACGTATCTGTCGTTATACTTTGTCTGTTGAAGAACACTAGTGGTTTGCATTTATTCTAAAGGAGTAGAAATTAAGTTATCATAAAGTCATAAAACTATGTATTATACTAGTTATTTATATTATAACTGTCAAATAATAAATATATATATCATGCTGTTCTTTTTCTCAAACTAATTACCTTCCAACTCTCGGGTAGGTCTGCAAATGAAGCTCCTGGGGATGAATAGTATCTGTCGTTGGAGAATAAAAACAACTAATAATCCCTATTAAGAATATTGTGAAGATTCACTGAAGATTGTTAAATTCAAAAATAATATACGTCGGCGTATCTGACTCATAGAAATACCTCTTTCTTATCAAATAAAAAAAATCGTTGAAAACAGAGTCACAATTTGTTCCAATACCAATAACTGGTCGGACAGTTGCCTTCTAAAATTTTATGTAAATCTTGTTCAATAGAAACAATATGGCTTTACAAACCTCTTCACAATTAAAATCCGAATATAAATCAGCTTAAACGTAATATTTTTGTAATGAATAGACCAATTAATATGCAAATTAAACGCGAATTTTGTGTGCTTAAATTCGATATTTAGGAGGGCTTATGTTAGTGTAAAGATGTTTTTCACAATTATTTCTAGCGAACAGAATTTTTGTAACTTTACATATTTATAGATTGATGTATGACATGTTAATATAAAAAATAAAAATGATAGGTACCCGTGCTTCTTTTTTCAATATTCAAAGTTTATTAAGAACACCAAATCGGTATTTTTGTCTGAAAAAACAATACATACATGTCATAATAAAACTACTGCAAACAACTATTTATTCAAAGTTTCACTCTGATGTCACTGTTTATGCATCACAATTAATGAAACAACTATAACAATGCATAAAATGTTAACATATAGATATATTAACTCAGAAAAATTACTCTTTGCAGATGTCGAAAGTATCTGAAACTAAGTATCTTAATGATATGAAAAATATAGCGGACAGAAATTTACCAAATTTTATATTATGTAAGCTAGAACTAAGACAAAAAAAATGTAAACAAACAAATTAATATCAACCCGTGCTTGTTTTCAAGAAAAATAAAAAAATATTCACTCCGCCCACAAAAGTTTTTTTTTCATTACCCCACCCACCTAAAAATTATGAACATTTTTTTTTTACAAAACAAATTACACAATGTTATTATCAGTTTCTTAACTAATTTTCTGACTTGCATGCGGAATAATGCTCCTTTAAGGTTGCATGCCTCTAGGTCAAATACTTTTTGAGATACGTGTTACACAAGCTTTCACATGCCTTTTACATATATATTTGACCACGTCAAGGGACATAAATCTGTTTTTACTGAGTGAAACCTCAAATAAAAGCACCGGTGCATAACTTCGCATGCTGAATTTAATTCTTGTGTGGTTTCATGACTCTTGGCGCATATACTTTTGAGGTACATGCGACACAAATGTTTAGACCCTTTATGTATAATTTGGCTGTCAAGGGCCAAAACTCTGGACTTACTACGTGAAATGCGGGATGTGGCACAAGGATTATAACAAGTCACAGGAAGTCACATCTGAACTTGAAGGAAAAAGATCTACGTTTAGATTTTCTGGAATTTTATTTGACGGGAGTCGGCTGCATCATTACTGGACGAAATAGTTTACTTTCAACTTGGCTGTCCATAATGTATTCGATTCGAGCACTTCTTACGACTACTCCTCCAATAAAACATCATCACTTTTAAAGGTAAAACATGGATGCACGACCTATATTGTCAGTACATACGATATTTTTGTGCGAGTGCGCTGCATATCCGACAATTATGCACTTTCGGCGGCGAATCCTGAACTTTACAGTGGTTACCGCTTGCTGCGCGATTGAGCTGCACACAAAATATTGTGATGAACTCCTTTAAATTCTAAAATTATCTTTACTTAAATTTTACATTATAAACAAATAAATTCAAATTTAAATCAGATTAAACGTAATGTTTTTGCAATGAATAGACCAAATAAAATGCAAATTAAACATAATTTTAATTCAATCAAATTTGATTTTAAATTTAAGAGCGCTTATGTTAGTTTAAGTTCTAAATTTATTTAACTTAAGTTTACATTATATTTAATTAACTTTAAAATATTTATCCGTTTAAACGTAATGATTTCGCAATGAATTAATAAACTTCAAAAAAATTATACGTGGATTTTATTTCATTAAATTCAATATTTAAGAGCTTACTATTTATTAGTTTACTTTTAAACTTTATTATAACTTAAATTTAGAATTATAATAGAAGTTTAAACTTTCACTTACAGAAGCTGTTATTAATCAGAGTAGTTCTGATTTATTTTGAATTTTAAACATTGGGCTGGTCTGGAACCAGCCTTGACCACAAAATTTTCAGGTAAAGATAGATCAAAAGTACTCTGATAAATAGTTGCCTGAGAAAGTGGAAAGTTTAAACTTCTATAATAATACTTCTACCAGGCAGATAAAACTGTATACATTAAATTTTGTATTTATGGACGTCTAGGGACTTTTTTCATCACACAATCGTGTTGCCATGGTGAAGATATGCTTGAAACATTACAAATTTGAAATATCTATACTGAACAGCAAAAGAGACTATCCAGTTTTTATAACTGGGGTATTTTTATTTAAAAAAAATAATTTATAAATCACTTGTGGTTTTCATATCACATTACACTTGAAGAACTTCACGTGTAAAATTAAAAAATCAATCAATCGTGAAGTCAGTAGACACACATTAGTCGTTTTGCACGAAATACAAGTGCGCATGCAATCAACAATTTTCTTTGTGAAATTTTATTGTCTTTGGAAATATTAATAATTTGCTAACTCGACAAACAGCATAAAGTTTAAAAAATATTGTTGGTTGCACCGCACGAATGAATCAAATTCAGCGCGATCGCCCAAATGGAATGTTACAATACAACTAACGCACAGAAGATATAGCCTTTCAAACGGCTATTACGGGACTACTAACTTCACGGTTGATTGATTTTTAAAAGTTTATCACGTAAAGATCTTCTAGTGTAATTTTGGTATGAAGAAACAATTCAAATTTGAAAAATTAATTTCTTATTTCCAAATATACCAGTTATACATCTGGATAGTTTCTTTTGCTGTTCAGTATATTTAATAACTTTTATTCATGAAATCAATATGGCAGCCTTTGTTTAGCTTTAGATGTGAAAGTTAAACACTGTTTTTCACATTTACAAATGTTACAAAAACATTTTTGTGAATTGTCACAGAAAAGCCCAAGAAATGTTGCTTTTTAAGTTCTATGGGAACTTCTCGTTCTGATACTTCTGCACCTCTGACTCTTTTAAGTTCCATGTTCCTAGATTTTCTTTTCCTGTCATTGTGTTTCCAGTCTTATTCTCCTAACAGCCATTCCCACTCCTCCATGGTAATTTCTTAACTTTCATCATGGCCTCTCCATCGCTTTTTATTTCGTCCTCTGATGACATAACTTCCATCGACAAAATTGCATTTACTCGAGCCTTTTTCTCACCATCACACGACGTCTTTAAGGACACAGCATAGCGTCGGTTTTCCAGTTTCTGAAAAGAAATACAAGGAATGCAAGTCAAGAACGTTATGCCTAATCGCTTAAACATTTCAACATTTTGACCTCACTATGCGAATTTTATGCAGGTAATCGCAAGAGTCGTGTGACAACATTATCATACCATATCATATTTGATTTAACGTCCGGGTTCTTGTTTGCATTCAACATTTAACCTGGGTGGACCAGATAACTAAACAACAGCGTTCTTCCTAGATATGACAAGTACTAGACGCAACCACAAAGAACCCAGGCTATACATTAAATATTTACTTAACGTGGAAATTACAAGTGTTAATTATATTTGTTACATGATTAATTGGATTTTATGTTTGTTTTGCTCGTGCTTTTATATTGTATAATATATTTTTTCTTTATAATAAAGATTCATTTCAAAACGATAGGTGTGCGCAAAAAAAAGTGATATCAGACAAATTGGTAATGATGTATAATGCAACATATGTAATTGTAAATAATTTACCCTTTTCTTTCTGCTATAACGGACCATTGTCTCATTGTGCCTCCGCTCCTTCCCCAATGCCACACGGCGGCTTTTGTCTCGCAGAGTGGTGAAGTATCTCTTGATTCCTTCTGGAACAAAAGTATATGAACAATTCATAGTTATATACATATCAATCATGTAAATGATCAATTTAGGGCATTTGCGTCTTTAAAGCATGCAAAGATATTTGATTCAGCTCTGTTTTTCAACAGCATCAATTCCCTCATATTGGTTTTTCTTCTTGTTTTTGTCTGTTAAAAAACAAGGAAGAATATCCAACAGGGAAAGCCACGTTCAAAAAACGCAGCCTCCCCAAAGACACACACGAACAACTCTCGCACACCATACAGAAAAATGAACACAAAAGGACAAAACAAACACATACATTTATTATGTTGAGCTTATATTCATCAGTTGTAAATAAGAATCATATTTTTGAAAATTGGTTTCGATGATTATCATTATTGTCTACGGGTAGACGAAATTAGTACCTTTGATGACAATATCTTGAGCGTTTGGATATATTCCCTTGACAGAGGTTATTATTTGGCTTGTCATATCTCTGTTAACACATGTGTCAGATCTGAAATATAATCAGCTATACTGCACTACTACTAATACAATGATTAAAATGGATGATCAAACGTTTTATGCTCAGTACTCGTGCGCGACATTTTCTTCCTTTAAAGATGAAAAGTAAAACATGTAGATACATGTATGTGCATTTGAAAGTCCTTAGTGAATACTCCGAGTTTGCTTAAATTTGCCGTTTTAGAGAAATTCCAAGTAAAAGTACATTTTATCTATTCAAATTCAGAATTTAATGCACAAATTAAATTTATTGAATATCTGAGTATAATTTTACGTGAACTTTACGTTTATTTTAAATTCCGAATAAAAGTAAATATAATAAATATTATATGTCATTAAACGTGTTTTTTTCGTCCAGTGAGTGTAACTTGTTAAAATTGTTAAATGTCATTGCACGCGTAAAATGAGCTTTTCTCGGAGAAAAACATTATGAATTAGAGCATTTGTGGTTTTAGATTATATAGTAAAGTGTTTTTTTAAGTAAGGACATAACATGTACTGACTGAAGAAACATTTTAATAATTAATTTTATACATCTCTGAGTTTCGCTAGAATCTTTAACAGACCAAAATAATTTTTACCAAAGTGTTCTAATCATTCTCACTATGGCTGGCTTTTACAGCAGAAAGACATGATAGTAGTAGATTTGGTAGTAGTTTAAAGAATTAAATAAGCGATAAAAGGTGTTTCATATGTTTGTATATGTGGCTTAGGAACCTATTAAGCTGCTGATCATCTATTTGAGCTTTCAAATAAGTCACCATAAACCGGTTTAAGCTCCCCAGTGGTGTTTTTGCCACTGACCGTTCCAAGGCGGTGCCCCACTGTGTTCCTTTGTTTGTTCGTTTTGTCCTTATGTGTTGGCTTTGTGTGCGTGTGTGTTGTTCGTTTAGTCCTTATGTGTTGGCTTTGAGTGTGTGTGTGTGTGTGTGTGTGTGTGTGTGTGTGGTGCACGCGTCTGCATGCTGGGGGTTTCGTTTTGAGGAGGCTACATTTTTGGTGCGTGGCATTACCTGTTTGATATTTTTCTTTGTTTTTTAATATATAATATAATTCACCATTTATGTGTTTTACATTGCATGCCTTATGTTGCCTTTACGTATGTTAGGGTTTAACCAGGACTGAGCTATTTTGATGTTTCGTCGGACCCTTATGGGTGTTTCCCTTGTGCTCTTTCTTCTGCAAAGGCATTGAGTACATGCGTTTTAGGTTCTTAAGGATTGCACTTTTATATTATATCTACAAAGGCATCTTTGTGTTTTACATTACATACCATCTGTTGCCTTTACGTATGTTACGGTTTCAACTGGCGGGGACTACTTTTATTTACACTGTCTTGTGACTTTGGAACATGGTGGGCGTAAGAGTGAGGTTAGGTGCACCATAAACCGGTTTAAACTCACCGGTGGTGGTTTTGCCACTGACCGTTCCAAGGCGTTCCACTGTGTTCCTGTATTTGTTTGTTTTGTCATTTTGTGTTCATTTTTGTGTGTGGTGTGCGAGAGTTGATCGTGTGTGTCTTTGGGGAGGCTGCGTTTTTTGAACGTGGCTTTCCCTGTTGGATATTATTCCTTGTTTTTTTCACCTGGCGGGTAAAACTTTTATTTACACTGTCTTGTGATTTTGGAACATAATGGGGGGTAAGAGTGAGGTAAGGTGCACCAAAAACCGGTTTAAACTTGCCAGTGGATGTTTTCCCACTGACCGTTCCAAGGCGGTGGCCACTGTGTGTCTTAGTATTTGTTTGTTTTGGCCTTGTGTGTTTATTATGTGTGTGTGGTGTGCGCGTGTTGTTCGTGTATGCCTTCGGGGAAGCTGCGTCTTTGGAACGTGGCTTTCCCTATTGGATGTTCTTCCTTGTTTTTATTTCTTTATGAATAAATATGATTAAAAACAACTGAAACGGTTTAAACAGAAAATATTTTTAAAAAAAGCTTGAAAGTAGTTCCCTCGGAAGCACCGAGAACAAGGCAAACAGTGAAAATTGCAGACTCGGTTTAATTGAAGCTGTTCATGAGCAGTAATGGCAAATGCAACACTACCCACGCCCCCTAGCACTGGCTTTCGCAGTGTTAAATCTTCTTTGACAGTCGGGGAGCAAGGATATCCTGTGTCGACCAGAGTTCGCAGCAGGAAAACTCATGCGCCATGCACAACTATCTTTTTTGCATTAGACCATGACATGACAGAATTTGCCTGAACAGGCTCAATCAAACCGAGTCTGCAACATTTTCGTTTTTCTTGTGTTGAGCGAACTGTGGAGTTTCCACTTTTTCTATTTTATTATCTCAGCAGCGTTGTGTGTGCCGTGTGGCGGCCGTAAAAAGTCTCGCCGTACATTCAATCAGGGCTGTTATATTTCGATCTTCTCAGATCGTTCAGCACGACTTTTATGTCGTATAATTGGTACAGTTTAGTTTCTCAACATGACCATTTCGGCCTGGGTGGTTCCAATAATCCCGCTTTCATAGCCGTGGGTATTGTTTAATCACCCCTTGGATATGGTGCCTGCTTTTTAATTTTGTCTTTTGACAGTTCCTGTGAAACGCAGGCTCCATAACCTAAGATCCCCTTCCAAAATTCCAGTTTGTTTAGTTCTGCCCATTGTTTTCTCGTTTTGGGCAAATCCTTTATTTTATCTGGGGACCAAACGCCGCTCTTCATGGAATTACACGCCTCAACACGTGTATCATTGAAGGTCCCATGTTCACCGCCGTTTGAATACATCTGCGGATGTCTCTAAATTGCTTTTTGTACTTTTAGCATGTGTGAATGTTGAGTTCTGCTCAACCCGGGGCTAGAGGGCGTGGACGGTAGCATGCATTTCCACTAGCGTCCATGAACAGGCTCAATCAAACCGAGCCTGCAACATTTTCGTTTTTGTTGTGTTGAGCGACCTGTGGAGTTTCCACTTTTTCTATCTTATTATCACAGCAGCGTTGTTTGTGCCGTGTGGCGGCTGTAAAATGTCTCTCCGTACATTCAATCAGGGCTGTTATATTTCGATCTTCTCAGATAGTTCAGCACGACTTTTATGTCGTGTTATTGGTACAGTTTAGTTTCTCAACATGACCGTTTCGGCCTGGGTGGTTCCAATACTCCCGCTTTCATAGCCTTGGGAATTGCTTAATCACCCCTTGGATATGGTGCCTGCTTTTTTATTTTGTCTTTTGACAGTTCCTGGGATACGCAGGCTCCATAACCTAAGATCCCCTTCCAAAATTCCAGTTTGTTTAGTTCTGCCCATTGTTTTCTCGTTTGGGGCAAACCCTTTATTTTATCTGGGGACCAAACGCCGCTCTTCATGGAATTACTCGCCTCAACACGTGTATCATTGAAGGTCCCATGTTCACCGCCGTTTGAATACATCTGCGGATGTCTCTAAATTGCTTTTTGTACTTTAGGCATGTGTAAATGTTGAATTCTGCTCAACCCGGGGCTAGAGGGCTTGGACGGTAGCATGCATTTCTACTACCGTCCATGAACAGGCTCAATAAAACCGAGCCTGCAACATTTTCTTTTTTGTTGTGTTGAGCGACCTGTGGAGTTCCCACTTTTTCTTTTTTATTATCACAGCAGCGTTGTTTGTGCCGTGTGGTGGCCGTACAAAGTCCTCCCCGTACATTCAATTAGGGCTGTTATATTTCGATCTTCTCAGATCGTTCAGCACGACTTTTATGTCGTGTTATTGGTACAGTTTAGTTTCTCAACATGACCGTTTCGGCCTGGGTGGTTCCAATACTCCCGCTTTCATAGCCTTGGGAATCGTTTAATCACCCCTTGGATATGGTACCTGCTTTTAAATTTTGTCTTTTGACAGTTCCTGTGATACGCAAGCTCCATAACCTAAGATCCCCTTCCTAAATTCCAGTTTGTTTAGTTCTGCCCATTGTTTTCTCGTTTGGGGCAAACCCTTTATTTTATCTGGGGACCAAACGCCGCTTTTCATGGAATTACACGCCTCAACACGTGTATCATTGAAGGTTGCATGTTCACCACCGTTTAAATACATCTGCGGATGTCTCTAAATTGCTTTTTGTACTTTTAGCATGTGTAAATGTTGAATTCTGCTCAACCCTGGGCTAGAGGGCTTGGACGGTAGAATGCATTTCCACTAACGTCCATGAACAGGCTCAATCAAACCGAGCCTGCAACATTTTCGTTTTTGTTGTGTGGAGCGACCTGTGGAATTTCCACTTTTTCTATTTGATACTATCAGTTTACCTAAAGTAATGTTTTATTTTATATTATTTTAATTATTATTATTATTATTATTATTATTATACCAGATTTATATAGCGCCCTTTTCTTGTTAAACATGCTCAAAGGCGCTTTACATTTAGCAAACGTAGCCTCCTCACAGGGCGCGAAATTCATCCTCTAGTAGTACAGACACAGATCGATCTGACCGGAGGGACAGAGTTAGATAAATATAAAAGCCCCATGAACAAAAAGAGAGAAATCATTTTAGATGCAGGCCTCTCCGGCTCACATAGCCTAGCTCTTTGCGAATGGCAGTATAGTTCTTTAACGTGTCGGTGTATAGCACGGATACACGCGAAGCCGTCTTTCCTGGGAAGAACCAGTACATGCCTCTTAGTTAGTTGGGAGACACTCACGAGCATCTCAGAAATTTCCAGTGCCTGGATCGAAATCCCGAAAAGTCACATATTCAAGGAATTTTTACCACCGGTTTAGAGCGTTACGCCATTTAGACATGCTGCTGTACTGGATAAAATCATTTCTGCTGATCAGCCGAAAGTTCTACACTGATGGGAGTACTTATATTACTTTATGGAAACTCTAAGCTCCAGGACACTGCTAGACCAACCCAGCCATCTTGAACTTGGGACATCAAAATTGCTCATTTGAAAGGCAAAAGAATGGATGAAAATACTGAGTATTTCGTAAACTTTTAAGTACGAAAGAAATTAAAGAATACGGTTAGGATAAGTCGAGCCGGTACAGTCAAAAGTCTTGGAGAGATTTATGCGTTTAAAATTGAAAGTTGAAAAGATTCAGGTCATGGATCCTGACAGTGATGAGACCATAAAGGCTCTAAGAGGGCAACTGAGGGTACAGTTTCCAAGTCTGGACATATGTAATCTTGAAAAAGTCCACGATTCAAAAGTTCCAAAGTACGATGAATGGAAATCAGAGCACTGTAAAGAAAGTCAGTCTATTTTTCAAATAAGGGAATTAAAAACACAGACTGCCGCTCATCAAGTGAATCAGAAGTTGACTACTTACCTTATCCCATGTTGGATACTACTGGTGAACATTACAAGAAGTAAAGTGTTGCAAGAGAAATTGAAACAACAGAGGAAAACAGGCCATCACAGAAAACCAACAAAGCACACAAAAAGAAGAAAGCATCAAATAAAAGGGATGAGGAAGTTGGTGCTTTGATGCCAGCTGAAGAACATGATGCTCATTTGTATGCGACACACCATGTTAGACAAATTGCTGTGTGTGTCGAGTGCAGAAAACTTAAGGATTTGTATTCTAAAAACAAGCAGTTCGCAGTGCGTCAAAAGCCAAACCTACGACGGGAAATTAACGTATCTGATTTTAAATGTGGATCTCTTGTCAAGAAATGTATCTTGATACGCGCGAAAGCTAGACCAATAGGTTGTGAAGATCCGGTAGAAGTGAAATAATTATGGTAGTAATATGGGGCCACTGGACATAAATACTCACTGTGGTGAAAGCAAAGCGGAAGACTCACAGGACCTTAAGAAGAATAGAAGAATTCTAAAACAGTTTTACCAATTTGTAAAGACTGTACAAATAACAGAGAAAGCATAGTTTTTAGGTCATATTGCAAGCACCAATAATATAATTCTATGTAACTGAAAACAGCAAATACATGTAGTTAATATTAAATGTTACTGATGTAGTCGATATCAGTAAATCTTAAATATTAGTAATAATTTAAGTTTAATTGTACCAGATTGTACTTTCAATGAATGTATGTATTGTATATCATTTTGTATTTTCACATTAAAAAAAGTTATTCTCGAAGGGAAGTGGCTTTTTCTTCGTTGATAACAAAACAAACATCCTCCAGAAAAATAATTCAACACATACCCTATTTTTTTCGGGGGGTGGGGGCATATTACGGGACACCAACAATTTTTTAGGCAGAAAGAGGTTTCATTGAATGGATAACGTCTGCTAAATAGTTTTATGTGGAGGTTGTATGTAAATATATTCAGCCGAGTTTTAAAGAGGCCAACGATCACCCGTGGCGGGACCCCTTCTATTTCGATCTGTATTAGAGTGAATCATTTTCCTTTTCAAGTTCTTCCTTGAGTAGCATTGCAAAGCCTGCTCGTTATTTGAACTTATCAGCAGTACAATGAGCCTCTTTCTGATAATCAGGGGATATTGTTTTCAACGGCTGCTTATTGCCTCGTTCGAAAATACGCGCCCCAGTATCTTCTTTGTGCGCTGGATCTGCAATAAAACGGAGGTTATCTTTGCTACGCGCTCTAATACTTAGTTTGAATATAAAGGAGTGAGTGAGTGAGTTAGGTTTTACGACAAATCGACACAAAATTGTCATACATCACCGAAAAGAAGCCATACTGCGAACGCCAACAGTAAAGCATAAACATTTATGCAAAAATGTAAAACGTACCTAAAAACATCCATGTAAAAATGTAAAACACATTGAATAATGTACAGTATAGCTAAAATCATCCACGTAAATATGTAAAGCATATCTAGAAGCAGTTATGTAAGATGTATATACGTATGTGTTAAATATCAGCTGCAAACATAATAATATTGCAAAAGATGTAAATAAAAGTATGAGATGTTTCGTTTTTTTTTTTATAAATTCCTATCTGCTTTGAAAACGATAAAATGTTTCTAACTGAAACATTTTCAAATCACTCTTTAAAAGACCAAACGTCATAATATTTACTTCGTTATGTAGCAAAGTCCACACAGTCGGTTAAAATATGTTAATAGATAGCGGTGTTTGACATGGTACACATTCGGGTTGATCTTCTTTATTTAAAAGATAAGAATGAGTCAAACGGGTATGACCTATTCAACAGCGAGAAAGAACAACTTCCTCCCTGCAAACAGCTTTGTTCCCTTGGTGCCATTCCGCTGGAGTAGGTTGAACATCATGAAGTTTATTGAATGAGGCATTGCTCCATGACGATTGCCATCTAGATAAAATGTACAGTCAAACTCGCTTTATACGAACTCTTCGGGACCTGGGAAATATGCTCGTATCAAACGAAATTCGTATTAACGAATGTATGACTCCCGGATAATTTGCCCGTGCAAGTTGGGCAGTATCACCGGTATCGCCGGAGAATAGCTTCCGATAAATAAAAATACAGTAGTGAATAGATGTTCATTAGTAGTTTTAACTGATCAAGTGTGTGTATTCAGTTAACAGTGAAATAAGTCAACAAAATTCATACTTAAACACGTAAAAATGTATGACAAATAAATTTTAATGTACAAATGTATTGAATCATCAAGTGTTTGTAGCACATATAGATCTAGATCTACAATAGGACAATTTTCACAGGCATGCATTTAACAGTTTATGACAATTGATGGTTTAACCTTATAATCCTGCTATTGTGATATTTGTCAGTAATACAATAGAATCAAACAAACATCGATTTTATTATCAAATAGGTATTGCACAAATAAACATATTCACTTTTTACAGGTGATAATCACTTCGACTAAATATCAGCACTGTACTAATTCAAACTCTTAAAAGATCAAGCGAAGCAAAAGAATGGCCGCCGACATCTAAAATTAGTTCGTATCAAAAAATGGACACTTGTAACATTTTAGACCATTGGGACTTCCAAAATGTGTTCGTATCTCCCGAAAATTCGTATGAAGCGAGTTCGCTATTACCGAAATAATTTTACAAAGAAATAGAAGGACTCAGCCGGGGAATCCGTGTTTTGTTCGTTATTGCTGAAAATTCGTATCAAGCGAGTTCGTATTAAGTGGACTCGACTGTATTTGTTTATATTAGGCCTAAAATCGGTATGCGGTAATTTCAAAATTGATTCTGGTAATGAAAGGGATTTCTATGCTGTAGTATCAGCATCCTCGTTTCCATGAATGCCAACATGATTGGGAATCAAAAAGATATAATAGACATTTTTAAAGATGAAGTTTATGAACCCTGCAAAGAAAAATTTTAATGAATGGATTTTCCATATTTCGGTTATGAATTGACTGTGAAACAGAAAGCGAGTTGGAAAAGACAATAAATTTTTCTGCACCATTTTTTGGATATAAAATTTAGAGCTTAATCAATAGCTTTGGCTTCGGCTGAAAATATTGTTGCATTATTTGGCAAACGTAATTTTGACTGATGAAGGTTGCTAACAGCAGCACATCCAACCTTTGATTCATCTTTTGGGCCGTCTTTGTAAAGTATAAAGTAGTCCATGTAAGGTGACATGATTTTATGATATATGGACTTGAATAGTTAGACCAACTCGCACACGAGACTCATCAGTACCGAGAGATGAAGAACAACGAATTCGGCAAACACGAAAAATTTGCGCCCTTGGATGATATAAATCCGTTTAACTGGACAATAATAAAGCTTAGAAAGGAATTAAAAGATACAAGTATTATTCTGCCGGGTAGCACACCGCATCAAAGTTTCAATTAAGTGGAAATAGCACGATGCCAAACGCTATCATACAATATGCACTTATTGATGACGTCAGCAGCAACTATGACGGGGTCCTTGAAAATGCCGAAAATGACAGTGTATGCTCGAGGACGACAGATATCGAGAGAATTAACACCGAGGTTAGAGTTTTACAAGGTACCTTCGTGGAACTTTCAAATTAAATGACAGACTCTACGAGAAACCAGGCGCAAACGCATTTTCCATATTAGGATCAAGAATGTTAAATTTCGTCCGGCGTTTCAGAATTTTCACCGTTAGTTTCAGCGTTAGTACTAGCAGCCCAAACGACGAATTGCCCCTAGTGAATATTATACCAAATAAATTACGAAACGAGATTTTGGTGCACAAACATATAAATCTGGTTCTGCGCTTTATACTAGGCATTGAGACAAATACAGAAACTCAGATATTTTTTTATAAAAATGGTGACCAAATTGTTTTGCGTTCCGGTAATGTTAGACTTCAAAAGAGGCTTAGCATTCATGACTTTAGAACTGCATTCTCAAAATACAAGAATGTCATTTGCGAATTAAAGCATCACCGTCGTTAGGAATTTGACTCTTACTGTGACTTCATTTATGGAAAATATAGACAGTATAGCGGTAATTATTTTTATAATTATCACAATGCAATTTCATAAAAGGCAGAACAAACAGAGCTGCAAAAAATGCCTGTAGACTGGTCGTCTTGCGACACAAAATTGTACATGATGACATTTTCCGGTTTGCGAACTCAATCATTTGATACACGCGGAAATAACGACTAGTAATCAACTTTCTTTCCGTTAAATGCCTACAGCCAAACTCATAGGAAGAGACTGCACAATTTGAGCTGTAAATCGAGAAAAATATCCCAAAACTAACTTAAAGTGCAACAGCTGCAATACCTTTGGTAAGGGCGGCTGAGAAAATTTCACAATGGAAAGAGAACTGCAACAACTTTAATTCTAGCGGCTTTAATTCACGGCACCAAAATACAAACATTGTGCACATTTGTGACGTGTGTAAAGCTGATCATCCTGTATTTGTTTTTGAAAGCAATACATTGGGTGCCAAACTACCTATTAACATTACGAAGAAACAATGACTCATAGCAGAATAGACATTTATCAGCAATTACTCAAATTAGCTCTTTGCATCCAAACAGAAATTTCGTCTCACAAAGTCTGCAAGGATTTCAATATGGTTTTGACACGGAAACTAGCGAACTTCGAAATACAAGCTATCACTGTAAATGTATTCAGTCACTGAGTGAGTGAGTTGGGTTTTACGGCGAATCGACACAAGATGGTCTCAAATCGCCGAAAAGAAGCCATATTGCGAACGCCAACTGTAAAGCACAAATATTTATGTAAAAATGTAAAACGTACTGCATAATGTAAAGCATATCAAAAAGTCATCCACGTAAATTGTAAAGCATATCTAAAAACAGTTATTTAAAATGTATATAAGTATGTGTGAAAATATCATCTGCAAACATAATAATATTGCAAAAGATGTAAATAAAAATATGAAATGTTAGCTTTTTTGATAAATTCCTATCTGCTTTATAAAAGATAAAATATTTCCTACTGAAACGGTTTTAAATAACTCTTTCATAGATTCAACGTCACAATGCAGGACATACAAAGAAAGTGTCAGAACTTCTCCAGTTGGAATTACCCAAAGGATACTTACATTGACCATTCGACAGACAACTTGAAGCTTTTCGTATAAACTAGTTGGGTATTTTTGGAAGTAAATATATAGAAATGTTAAAATTGATAGTTGACTTAAGCGCGCCACACAACAAGTCTGAACACGCAAGTATTAATAGCTTTATGGAAATAAGTGGGAAATGTATATCATATAGTTCATATAAGAAAAAATCCAATATTCAAAATGACACTTATATTACGTCACAAATTGTAGTACAAGAAGAAACTGAACCAAATAAATACCTTGAAAAGTTTGAACAGTTAAGAATGATTTTAAAGAAATTCAGGAAGATAAGCTACGAGGAGGCTATTAAGATCAAAAGTAGAGTAATAATTGAGAGTGAAAAACAAGTAAATATTTCTGCAATTTAGAAAAATGTTATTATGTAAATTAAGCTATTACTCAAATAGTTCATAGATCAAAAAGACACATTGCACGAAACTGCTAATTTTTACGAAAAGTTATACAGATCTCAAAAAAAATGATATTGATGAAAATGAATTTGAGAATTTTGTCACAGGCATTAGATTTCCAACACTTTCTAGCAAAGAGTTATCCGCCATTGAAGGTAAAATAAAAATTGAAGAAGCTTCTGAAGTTCTAAATAATATAGCAAATAATAAAAGTCCTGGATCATCTGGTCTTTCTGTCGATTTTTACAAAGTGTTTTGGAGTAGAATAGGCGTCTTTGTCTGTAGGGCTCTGCATCATGCTTTTACTACCGTGAATTTATCAATAACTAAAACACAAGGTATCATAACATGCATTCCTAAAGGAGATAAGCCGAAACAATACTTAAAGAATTGGCGTCCCATAACGTTGCTAAATAATGTTTATAAGATTGGATCTGGCTGCAAAGCGAATATAATTAAAATGTACTTAAACAATTTAATTTACAACGACCAAACAGGATTTAGTTAAGGAAGATTCATTGGAGAGAACACAAGACTCATTTTCGACTTAATGAATTATACTGAGGAAAATAATATTCCTGGTCTGCTACTTTTGATAGACTTCGTAAAGGCATTTGACTCAAGGTGGTGGTCCTTTGTTCATAAAACTTTATTAATTTTCAACTTTGGATGTGATATCAAAAGATGGTTTGATATATTTTATAAAGACGGAGTATCCGCAGCTTGTCAAAATGGTATTTCATCAATTTTTTCCCGGTTCAACGTGGTTGTCGTCAGGGTGATCCTTTAAGTTGTTATATCTTTATTTTGTGCGTTGAAATACCTTCTCTCAAAGTAAAGTCTAACGATAAAATTGAAAATATAAAAATAAATGACTTAGAACATAAACTTTCACAATTTGCTGACGAGACAACAATAACTTTCGATGGGTCTGTCTCTTCCTTATACCACAGTGACACATACGGCCCGGATAGTTACGTTTAGCTACGGATAGAAACGTAGTAATCCGTATCGATCCGTACCTGAGCCGTACGGATAGATACGGGTTACTACTTTAAGGTACGGCCCAGGTAGGGATCAATACGGATTACTACGTTTCTATCCGTGGCTAGACGTTGCTATCCGGGCCGTATGTGTCACTGTGGTATAAGGAAGGATCATTAAGTCAATAGGGTGAATTGTTGTTATCAAAACTTTCATTCTTTCTCTTTTTAATCATATTTTCGTTGCATTGCCAGACCCGCCAATTATCTAGATTAAAAGTATAAATGACCTAATCTATGACTTTGTTTGGCAAGGTCAAAGCAAAATTAGAAAAAAACACGTTTTATCAAAAAACTTTACAGAAGGTGGACTTGGCATGGTTGATTTAAATTCTTTTTTTCTTTTTTTTCAGCTTTAAAAATCACTTGGATAAGACGTATATTAAAACATAATGGAAAATGGCTAGATATCATTAACGAATTCTTCAACATAAATAAGTTGCTAAACTGTGGTATTCATTATGCTCAAAATATTGTAAAGACTATTTCCAATATATTTTGTAAATACATTTTGAACGCAAATATAAAACTTTGCAATTATCAAGATTTTGACAGTAGAAACATATTAAATTATCCTCTGTTTTATAATGCAGATATTTTAATTGGCGGTAAGAGTGTGCTTTTTTTTTTAATCATGGTATGATTCTGGGGTCCACTGTATAGGCGATTTATAATTATTAAATTCGGATGGACTTTTTTACAACTTTGACGAGTTCAGTATAGTTTAAATGTTCTGCATTTTAAAGGAATTACACTTGCTGTATCACAATACTTAAAACAGAAGAATTATATATTTGAGAAGCAAGTAATCCGACCATTGGTTCCACCAAGTTTCATTAATATATTAAAATATCCAAATGTATAATATATTAAAGTCAAATATACACGAACCTTCATGTAAATTGAAATGGGAACAAAATCTTGAGATTAAAATCGAAAAAGAAGAATGCAAATACATATTTTCTCTCCCTTTTAAAATTACCAAAGACGCATCTATACAATGGTTTCAATACAGAACAGTTCACAGATTCTTAGGAACCAATGACCTTTTATTCAAAATAGGATATAAAGATAATCCAAATTGTACCTTTTGTAAAAACTGCAAAGAAACTATAGAGCATTTTTGGGACTGTCCAATGGTTTCTAATTTCTTGATAAATCTATTTACAAACCAGTATGTACAATTGTCACGCAAAAATTATTCTGGGGATAACAGAATCAAAAGAAATGAGCTTAACTTTCTTCCTCTTATTGTAATATATGTATATATTACTACTGTAAAATGAAAGGTAAGAAACTGACAGTCTTAACAGCCAAGGATTTCATTCACGTAGGAACATAATTAATGTTTGGTATAAAATATTATTACAGATTTGTATTGGTTTAAAAAGACTCTTGAATATTAATTGCACTAGATGTTAATGCATATGTGTTTGTAAAACCTTTATGTATCGAGATAGTAAATGAAAGGGGTAACCATTTTAGGGCCTCAAAAATATAGCTTGATTAACAAGACTATTCACTTTCATACATCAACCAGTTTGGACAAGGTGCATTAATCTGTAAATAGACATGGTCAACCCAAGCAATTCGTTATGTAGCAATGACAAACTACAATACTCCTTATTTACTTTATTTTTGGTTGATTCTTTTTATAGATTATTCCCACGACCGAAGATGAAAATATAAACATGGCTCTAAGTAGTGAATATTAGGATGGTTTTGAAACATCTGACTCCACTTGACCTTTTAACCCTTGGTCAGGACTGGTCAATGCCGGACAATTTAAAACCCACAGGTTTTGACAACTCATTGTGAAAACCTTCGGTTTGATGAACGTAAGTCCCTGGGTTTTTAGCTTCCATAAAGTACTGAGAAAATACATTTTTAACTTTCAAAATATCTTAAAAACCTTACAAAAGCTTTACAACCGGACCGAAAAACAATTTAAAAAATTTAGTTTTAGCCTCCGGTTTAAAGCCGATATTGACTTTACAGTGTAAACAGATATTGGGTTTCCATTATAGTGTTTCGCAATATTGCATCACCCGGGTTACGACTATTTTTTATCAATACACATAACATTCTTTACTGTTTTAAGTATTATAACGAAAAAAGGGGAATTTAAACAACGAAATGTAAGTTTTATTTTATTATTTTTTTTTATTTGTTAACGTGTGTGTTGGGGTTTAACGTCTTTTTCAATAATTTTCCAGTCATATAAACGAGGGTGTCTGCTTGTAGCAGTGAGCACAATGCCCAACTTTATTTTGCTGCCTCACTGGAATATCACGCCGTAGACACGGGGCAGATCCCCCCACCAGTCCCAACACTATCCCCATAATGCTGGCGCCAAGTGAGGAAGCTGCTTGGGGCTATTTTTAACGTCTTTGGTATGACTCGGCCCGGGGATTGAACCCACGACCTCCCGCACTTGAAGCGGACGCTCACCACTAGGCTACCGAGGCGGTTTTTTAACAAGCTTAAGAAAAAAATTTAAATATTTTTAACCTTTTACCCAGTTTTTACTATTTACTATTATACGTTGTAAATAAGTATGTTGATAGGGGTTTTTTAATGTTTTTTTTGTTTATTTTATAGGTATTCAAGAATTCTACAAAGATATTATTAGCCAGAACAATTACAACGTGAAAAATCCAAGACTTATAAAGACAACGAACGTTTAACACAAAATATATAAACGGAAGACTTCAAGAAAAGATGTTAACCATAGCATGGTTGAATATCGTAATACTTTCATGTTGTTAGAATCACTCAACCGTAGGAGTATGCCATACTCATACGCATGGTTGAGTACAAATACTTTCATGTTGTTAGAATCACTCAACCGTAGGAGTATGCCATACTCATACGCATGGTTGAATTCATAATACTTTCATGTTGTGAAAATTTTACTCAACCATAGGATTATACCATAATCATACCATGGTTTAATGTTTATGGAGTTGTTGAAATCACTCAACCGTTTGAGTATGCCATAGGCATATGCATATTGAATATCATAATACTTTTATGTTAGAAAATCACTCAACCGTTTGAGTATACCATAGGCATATGCATGATTGAATTATTTTTTATGTTTTACATTGTTTACTGTCAGTTTTTTTATACAATAAATCATAAATGTTTATACCATTTTGTAACATTTTTATGAAAAATAAACAATAATAACCCAAAATGTGTTTGTTTTGTCTTGATATTGTATGTTTATTATACTTAACCCCAGGTAATATATCAATCACTGTCCTTTGGTTCATCCGATATAAGAATTTTTATTTTAACTATCCGCCAAAAGCGAAAAAGTTACTTCTGTAGATGCTGAATCGTCATAAGGATGAAAGTCAATCACTGTCCTCTCGTTTAGATAAATTTTAATTTTTTTCTTATACATAGATTTAATGATCAGTGTCAAAGTCCTCAGCTGTTATATTTACATTATCAAATACATCATATATACCAAGAATTGTATATATTCAGCATTCCACCACCTAAAAAATAAAATGTGATATTGGCTTTTAATCGGTTTATTTGGTTCACCTAGGGGCTGGTTTCCCCCTTAATAAAATCTTAATATCTATTATATACATTCCGGATTTTTTAACTTTAAACACACCACTCAAAAGCACATCTTGTGCAAATAATTTATATTCTTGGTTTGTGTTTTTTAAAAATCTTTATAATCTACAATAATTCCAGGGTTTTAATTTAAATGCATTTAAATAGTTCAGACCTCATATTTTCATATGTTGAATATTCCAGGCACCACGACGGTTAAAATACTTTCATTTTTACGTAATCATAAAGAGTGTTATTATAGTATTCAAAGAGAAACACTTTATGTCCCACTTCCTCTAGCCTTTCTTCTATTTCCTGTCTTTTTTTTTAAGTTGAAGAATTATTTTAGCTAAATCACAAGTCGTTTTGTTGTGGCAACTTCAGAAGCAGATAGATTGTCAACAGTATTCTTTTTCTAGCTAATTGTGTTTCTTGTTTTTTAAAAAAAAAAATTTTTTACTTTTGTAATTTCTTCACATTAGTGGTAATTTCTCCGACATTAGTGGGTTTTTGCTTTAGTATTAGCAGTAATTACTTGGGTATTAGCAGTGATTGATTCTCCTTGTTTAGCTGATATTTCAATTACAGAGTCCAAATCATTTATTATTATTTTAATTTTATCATTAAATTTATCATAAAATTCATTAATATCTTTTTTTATAAACCTTTAAGTTTACTTAACTCTTCGTACTTTATATTGTGACTTGCATCAACATTATTAATCATGTTTACAAGTTGTTTCTCAAATTTTCTAGCTGATTTTTAATTATGTTAATTGCTTCAGTATTAGCAGTAATTAACTCTCCTTGTTTAACTGATTTTTCAACTACAAAGTCCAGTTCATTTTTTTGTTCTTCAACTTTAGCATTAAGCTGCGTCATATCTTCTTGTAATTTTTTTGTAATATTACTTAAGTTTTGCATACTTTAAATTATGACGGTTGTCAACAATACTAATCCAATTTCGAATTTGTTTTTTAAAGTCATCTATTTTTTGAATTGAGCTCTTTTTTAAAGTCCTCTAATGCTGTGTCATGATCATCACCTCTTTGTGAAGCTGCCCTTTTTCCCAAATTTAGCTTATATTCTGCAAGTATTTGAAAATAATTCTAATAAATCTTTATGCTTATTTTCAGTTTCAGTATTTAGTTTATTTATTTCTGTTTTGATTTCTAACTGATACATATTTTGTAACTTTTTCTCAGCTTCAATAATCTTGTCTTTTAGTTCTTTATGTTTAATCATACTATCTTTTAATTCTTCAATTTGGGTGAATAAAATGTTTAAATTAACTCGAAATACTTCTTTTATGTTATCATCTGTTAAATCAGATTTCTCTTCAAGTTCTTTTAAAAGAATCAACCATAGCTTTCATTTCTTCTTCAATTTAACTTGTAATTCAACTAATAATAATGAATTCTTTTTAAAATCTTTTGTTAATTCTTCAATATTCTTTACTTCTTCTTCTAATGTCTGTTTTATAGATTTGATGTCTTCAAGATTATAGTCATCTATTACACTTTGAACTTTTTAAACAAAATCGTCTTGAAACTACAAACGGTGGATTTATCTGGATTTCCTAGGTTGATTTTTTTATTACCTCCCATATCTAATGCTCTGTTCATTGTGTTATCTAGTTCCTTATTTCTGTGAAGATATGATTCCATGTCATTTCTAAGCTTTTGTATTGTTTTTTAGTAGCTAATCACTTAAATCAATATCAAATTTAACTTTACTTATACTTCAGGTTCACTTATTTGTTTTACATCATTAAAAACCCCATTATAATATTACCAGTAAAGTTTTTTCTTAAAAACTTCCCTTGGTTTGTCAATATATAAGAAATCATATTTTTGATTTGTTGCATTAGCAAAAGAGTTAGGGTTTTAAAATTTTGTTAATTACAAATCATATCATTTTCTCGTTTACCTGGACTTTCAAATAAAATATAATGTGAACAGTTAATTCGAATATCTTTTGGTGTTTTAAAAGTAAGACTGACTTAAATAAAAAAACACAACAGTTTTTGTGTCGTCCTTGAATAAATATTTGTTATTTCATTTGAACTTTTTTATCTTCACATACAAAATCATCAAATATTTCTACTTTTTGTTTTTCTGATTCAGATTCTCACAAGGTTCAATTTGGTTGGGGTCAGCTGAAAATTCAAGATATCATTTGGATCTACTTTAATTTTTTTTGCAATTTGGCTTAAGTTGTTAATTAAATCTTGATATTAGATTGTCTAGGTTTTTAGCATACAAGTATAATTTATCATAATATATAAGAGGTTTTCGAAGTATATGCATTAATGTATTTTTTTCCAGATCAAAAGATCCACATATTAACATTCTAAAACATGAATCTGGCATAAAAGGATATTGCTTAAATTTTAAAGTTATTGGGTTTATCACTTTTTGTATCATAATTTGGAATTTCCATTTACATTATTTTACATTATTTTTCATTATCTTACATTATCTTACATTATTAAAATAAATGCAATCAAGACTTAATGAAATAAGAATAAAAAAAAAATTAGTCGGGCAAAAGATGAAGATCTTAGAGAAGAAATAATGACAGAAAAAATAAGAAAAGCTACAAATCGGGATATGTACCTGAAATTTATAAGCCAATTTCTGAAAAAATAGAAAGTCAAAAAGAACAATTATCAATCAGTTAAAAGCATTACCTGGAATAAAACAACAATTACATTACTAGGGGATGAAATGAAAAAACATACAAACATATCAGGGTTTACCACACTATTCCAAGAACCAATACCATTACAGAGTCCCCCTGAAGATGAAGACCTGTTGAGGGAATTTGGACAAATGGGAGAAAACTATACATGAAATAAATTTGGATGCTGGTTTGGATACTGATGTTTTAAAAGAATATGGATATTCCAAACCGTCTGAAATATTTGACTTTTTTACTGCAGATGAATCTAATCCTGATAAAATATATGAAGACACAGTCCAAAATAAAATAGGTAATGTTACTACGAATATTGTAAAGCTAAACGGTCTGATTAGCTAACAAATCACGCTTCAAAAGGATCCATATAAGAATAGAGCAAGAATTAAACACATGACCAAGGCGAACTGATACAGTACAAAAACCGGTTGATAAATACTTTTAATTTAGTCCTATATAAGGAAAGGAAAAAAACATCATAACCCGATATAAGTTTCACCAAATGGACAATATGGTAATTTAATTATTAACTTAAATAACTTTATGGTCCCAAACACATTAATTGCTAAGGATTGAATAATGGAAAAGAAGTCATTAACACTAAGTAGCATGATGATTTTAATTGATTTGATTATAAAAGAATATAAACAATAATAAAAAGCATTCAATTCATTCAAGCAATAATATTCAAAGAATTAACAGAAAAATCAGGCTTTACCTATCACTAAAAGATCTATGAAATTTTAAAAAGTAATTAGAGGTGAAGGTTATGACTTTGTCATGTAATCCAAAAGAAGTTGGTTAATGACTTGGAGTTAATTTGTGGTTCATTGATGCTGGAAATAATGAGAAAGAACTAAATATGAAGGTATTAGAATAATTGATGACTATTAAATGAAAAAAATGGTTACCAGAACAACATCGAAAAGCTATATAAAAATTATTTTTCTTGAATTTAAGATTTTAATTAAAAGTTTAAACTTTAGTTTTTATTATATCTAATGGAACCAAAAAATAGTATTAAGTTCTGAAACAGTTAAAGATAATAAAAATACTCGAGTGATTTTACAATCAGAATTTAGCGTTCTTTAAATTTTAGCTAAAAATTAAACTTATGTTGTGGTATGGCTAGTATTAACACTATGACCTATTCTTTGGCATATATTAGTGATGAATATGACAATTAAAAGAATTCGTGATCATAATGGTAAGGATTGGACAGACTTCCCAATTATATTTACAAATGGTTCTTATAGTTACAAGATATATAATTATTTAGGGGATCATTAATAAGTTAATGACGTTATGAATTTGATAAAATCAAGAAATTGCTCCATAAGTTGTGGAATTGATTTAAGTAGTTTTTAAGATTTTGATTTCAATTACAGTAATTTTAAGTTGGATTTGGAAACATCAAATTTTCATTACATTGCTTGGATTTAAGAAAAAAAATTAGACAATACTGAATGGGGAACTAAAACACCAAATATAATAACTCTTGTGGATACAATTTACATTCATTGTGATCTTATGTTAATTCACTGTTGATGGTAAATTTCAGTGATATTTTCTATGCTTTAAAGTACTTCAGATTTAACAAGAGCTTATCCATTTACAAAAGAACCACAGAGAGTTGGTATTCTGAAATTAATAAATATATTTGTAAATTCAATTAGAATATATTACAGGATGTATTCGGTAGATTAATTAATTCTATGAGTTGAAACAAGTTTTACACTAATTATAAAAAGAAATTAATTAAAACTCTAAAGTTTAACACTTTAATTAAAACTTTTATTAATTTTAGTTTTATATATGTACAAGATAAGTTTATGACAAAAATAAAAGGAATTTATTTATGTTGATGCTCACACGGGAAAAGAAAATATACACGGAACAGGTATCTTTGACACTTAACGAAAATTGTTTTCAAGCGGCGTTTTACATCTTCAATTAGCACAGCTGGGAAAAAAGCTTTGAAACAGCAGGAAAGCAGCTCACTTGAAAGTGGAAACAAAAAAGTTGGAACAGAAGTTGGAAATTTTAGCTGCAGGCCAAAGCTTATTGGAAGCTTCACTGGAGTACTAATTAAAATTGTTGAAAAATTTAAAAAGAAACCTGCTCGGCCAGTGTAATTTAATTGCCAAGGATTACAAGAAAGGAATAACGTAAAAATAATAAGGAGGAGGAGGGATATTCATAAGAAATTAATAGACTATTGTCGGATCTGGAACTCAGCCCAACAAAAAACGTATTAATAGATTAATTTATAAAAAATAAAAAATAAAATACAAAATAAACTAAAAACTATAATAAAAACCTAAGTTTTAACTGTAATAACAACTAAAATAAAATTAATATATACATGTATACAAACAATATTGTGAATGATATGATTAACTCCTATTCAATTAGATACAGCTTTAATTTATGTCCTGGGAAATAATGTTAAAAACAAAAAAAACGGTTCTCACTTTAATTAATGATAGAAGTTCTATTTTGATTGGTTTAATGCTTATTGAGTAAGTTTAAAGTAAATAAGCTTGCTAATGGTAATAATTATTGCTGATGGAGATCAAATTGCTTTAATTAAAAGCGTCATAATTGATCAGTTAGTGGTTACACCCAATGGAAAAATAGTTTATGATAGTAATACTTTATAGCAGGTAGTAAATGTAAAGAGTATGGTTGAAACTATCTGAAGCTTATGCAAACTCAACTGAACAAATGTTTTTTATTCTTTAGATACTACGCTGTTGCAGAAAGTAGGGATGGCCAAGCTGGATTAATAGTGGTTTCGCTTATTAGAAAGGAAATTCATCCAGGTGGTGCAGTTGTACTAATTAAAAGGACCCCCGGCCCCCCCCCCCCCCCCCCGCAGGTAAAAACACTAAAATTCCATTAAATTAATTATTCATTTTTTCAGGTTTAAAACTATATTTTACCTCCAAGTCAATTCAAATAACACTGCAGCTGACAGATGATGATGAATTAATTTTTAGAGTAATGCTTGCTGATCCAGGTAGGGTGATTGTAACAAAATTAATTCTATTGGTTCACGTTGGATTTTTTTAATTGAATTTGGGTTTGATCTAATTATACTGAAAGATTAAAAAAAGCAAGATGGCATACCTTCGGGAAATGATGATGCAATCAAGTGACACACAGCAGATTAATAAACTTTTAGAATAACAGCTGTGTAACAAAACCACAAACTGTATTTGTTTATTACAACGACCAGATAAAGTAAGCACAAAACATAACCCACATTTATTAGATACATTTAAAGTTAATGCAGCAGTGATGATTATAATGTATTTGAGTCTTGTGTCTTGAGTTGGTAATGGTGTTTTTTATCCAGAAACAGATATTACAAGTATAACAAGATATATGAGGAAGTAAATTAATTATTATTATAACAAAATAATAAGACTACCGGAAGTCTGTAAATGTATCAAACTTTAATAGTTTTATTTGGATTTGTCATTTTAACTTAGGGTATAAAAAGGAAGTACCTACCAGAAGATCCTAAGGTCAGATTACTTAACAATAAAGTTACCTGCATTCACTGCAAGATATGTATTTACGCAATTGTATTATATGAGGAAACAGTTGTAATAAATACTATTGGAAATGAACTTGGTTATTGTTAAAATTAAAATAAATATAAATTATATATATTGACCTCAAATTTTATTGGAATATTAAAGTTAACCTTACAGATGGACAAAGAAAATTTAGCACAGCTTTTAATAATAAAATTCAATATTTTAGATTAAAACATGAACAATTACGTGGTAACTTCCCTTATTTTAACAAAATCACAAAATTAATCAAATTAAAAAAGCTGTTGCAAATATATCAGGGATTAGAAATTACAATTTCAAAAACAAATGTCCAGTCAAGGTAAACACGCGGTGGATTTTAGGAGCTTTGGTGGTTTGTTAGGAAAAACAATTCTTCAATGGCGCAAAAATCGGCCCCCTCCCAACAAGCTTAGCCCCTCTAGGCATTGGTGTTTGTCTGAGATAGCAGTACTGGTGTCATTAAGTTACTTGGAATGTATGATTTCGGTAGGTAATGATAAGAGAAATATGATATCACCATATTCTTACACTCTATCAGAAAGCAATAAGTAGGATCTGGAGTGATTAAATTAACACAAAAACAGCAAACCAAGGGACGGTGGGTTTTTAGGTTTGTTGGCTGCTAGTCTAGGGATACCTTTGATTCATCTTTGTTAGTGGAAAAGGATAAGATTGATTCACAACGGAGCCTTACAGACGAAGTCCTATAGTAAAAAAAAAATAAAATTTATAAACAAATCAATATCTAACTTTGAAATTGGAACAATGGGAAAAAAAACCAATTAAAAATCAAAAAAAACCAAAAAACCTTTAGGGGTGTGTTATAGTAGAAATAATTTATTAAAATTAAAAGAAAAGACGAGTGTGGAATTATAAATTTAGACGACTCTATGGTCCTGAACCCATGGGTTAGTTACTTAAATGAGATGTATTTCGATCCGTTTGGACTTCCTCCACAAAAGACGTAAATTCAGTATATACCAAATGTAAAATACAACAATGTTCAATATCAAGACCAAAATCAATATGCTTTGCGGATATTATTGTTTATTTTTCATTTAAAAATGTTCCAAGATAAGTACGTGGGTATGATTTATTGTATAAAATACTATAAATTATAATGTAAAACAAAATGAACAAATCTTATAAATTATTTTAAACTAATAAGGACATGTAAATTAAACTATATTAAAACTGTGTTTTTATTTACTGGAATAAAAAAAAAAAAAATTAATATAATGGGAATATTTCAAGAATATAAATGAAAAAGTAAAAAAATAGAAAAACAAATAGAAGGCAATTATAAGAGAACCTCCATTGTTTTTTACATGTTATACCAAGATACGATGGTGGATTATTTTCAATGGGCTTCTAAACTGTAAATGCTAGTCCTGGTTTAGTTTCAAAATGATAATAATGAAACAATTAAACAAAACTGCATCTTAATTATTCTTGTTGATGCAATTAATTAGATAAGGAGAAGCTAAATTACAAAACTAAAAAATAAAGACAATGTAATTCTTCAAAGTTATCATGTAAAAAATAATAGAAAAAATGAATCTATTTCTATTATGATGCAAATGAATTTAAAATAAATGAGGTTATTTATTTAATTCTTTAAACGTTAAGAATATTCAGTTAACATTTTATGGTTCTATAATTTAGGTTTTAATTTAAGAGTTAATTTAAGAGTTATTTAAGTTTCATTTAAGATAAGCTACTGTATCAATTACATTAACAAGAATAGATCTTTTATCGTATAAACATGGATAAAGATGTTTTATTTATAACATTACTGGACGATTGTGTTTATCAGAACGAATAACTTTAAAAGGGGTGATTACTTGGGTTGAATTTAAACAAAAGTATCTTTATAATTATTATGACCTATTGTTTTTAACAAACAGTTTTTTAATTCCTTTACCATTTTTTATCATTTACTTCGTTTTCTAATAAATAAGAATACATTTTATTCTAAATCCAACAAATTCAACATGGGGAAATTGCCGGCAGCTTATCTTTTAATTTTTCCATGTACTTTATTATTATTATCAAAATAACATTTTGAATACGATCGTAATCACTATTATCAATAATCTTTGTCCTTATAAAAATCAATATGCATCTTGGTTTTTATTTCATTACATAATGAAATCAGGGTCAGTGAATAGTTAATTTACAATTACCCTCGTACTTTTCCTCTATGTAATTATATGAAAATCATACATAAATATTTTTGCTAAATCTAGAATGCACATTCCAACATACAAAGGTCTGTTTTATAACAAACTTTCTTTTATTCTATGAATACCAAAAGATAGAGTTCAACATCGTTGAAAATAACAAATGAAGGTTTGGCTATGTAATTTAATAAAATATTTTTCATCATGAGTTATTTTAATATTAACCTCTTTCGTAAATTCTCCATCGTCTTACCGCATAAACAGAATTGTTCTTAACTTAAAAGTCCTTTTCAAATGAAGTTTTGTTTAGATCTTTTTTGAGTATTAAATTCAATATATTTTTTTTAACAAGGACTTTCGTCAAAAGGTTAATATTTTGTGTATTTTTGTTACTTTTAACCTAATTGTGTATATTAGTTCAGATTTTTAAATGAACTACATAATTTCGTTTTTTCATTAAAGGTTGGAACTAATTTTTTTACCATTACTTTTACCTATTTCAAATCTGTTTTAATATTCTTTACTCTAATCAGAAGCATTGACTCTGGTTTTTAATTTTTTCAGGAGCTAAAAGGATATATTGTGGGTTTATGTAATTCTTTTGGATATTCAAGATCACATTCACCTAAAAAGGTCGTTTTACCTTTTGCAAATTATTTCTTAAATTGTTTTTCGGATATAAATTTTAAAAAGTGTCCAGAGGGTAAAAGGGTAGACACATAGGCCCACCGTAAAGGTTATTGGCGTCGAGGTTACATAATGTATTTTGGTTTCTTCTTTGAATAAATCTTCATATATTTATTGTTTGCTGTACTGTATCAGTTTTGAAATATAACTTTACCTCCTCACAGTCCCTTTTCAATAAAAAGATATATATCAATATCAGTTATTAATCTCACTTAATTCCAGTCATTTTTAACATTGCATCCCAAAGCTAAACCAGGGACTACTAAATAATGACAAGGATCTATTTGTAGGTACTCTAAAATAGTTTGCTAAATTTTTCGAATACATCAGCTAAAAGTAATACGTCAGTTTTTAAATATAGATCATGATATTCTCCGTGTTTTACTTTTCAATTTATTCCAAATATTTTAGCATGTTCATAGTCGTTGTCAGATATATGTGTTTCATTTAAAAATTGACTAAACTCTTCTTTCGAAGTAATTTGTTTCTTTAAATTTGTTACATGAATCCATGTAATCATATGGATAAACCACCTTTTGTCTTTAATTAATTCACATTTTCACAATTAAAAGTCGTTGATGTGTATTTAAAATTCTGGATATTTTTTACTAAGTTTATCCAATGATTGAGACATAAAATTGGAATGAATCAATAAAGGGACAAGTCAAGGAAATCATAAATGCCATATATCTTTCCATATTGTTAGGAATAACATTAATTTCTTTTTTAAATTACCCTATTTGTTGCATAATTAAAATGACCGTCATAACCTCTTAATTATGAAAAATACAGAATTTTATGTGTTAGTTAAAATTAATATTACATTGAGTGAGCACTTCCTCTGAATTTTCTGTTATATGACCAATGATCACGTAACTGGCACTTCACCTTCTATATATTTTTTTCACAGATATGACAAAACTTTTGTTTTTAAATTCACTTTCATCTTTTTTAGACATCATAGTCTTTGTTAAAGTGGCTCTTATAATATTTCTTTACAATATTCCTCTTTCTCAAGCATTTTTATCCATAAACTTATAAACTGCAATTAGGACCTCTATAAATTGGGTTGGTTTTAGTATATTTATGTCAGTGCACAAACAACTTTTAAGCGTAACACAATCTATATGATTTTTGATATGGTTCAGTAAATGAAGATTCAGTTGATGGTACACAAGCAGTTTAACTTTTATAGTTATTGATTTCAAAATTAGGATAAATTACAAAAAGGTACTGCTAAACCATATGATAATTTTTAAATTGTACTGTACTTCCCTCTTGGGCATTTTTAGCTTGGATCCCATTAATAGCTAAACATTTGGAATATGTTCATTTATATACTTTCTTGAGGTAAAATGTTGTAGCAACTTTACAAAAATATTTTCTTGTTGGTCTTTGGTTTTGTTAGTCATTAATTTCTATTAAGTCTTTTATCCAAACATAATGTTGGGACTTACAGTTCTTGAGGGCTTAAGTCATCATTCAGTTATTTTATCATTTATTTTATCATTAGTAATTAGCAAAATGTCCCAGTGTGCTTCGTCTGGATATTTTGATAGGTACAAACGGATAAATACTTTTTTTCATATCCAAATATAATAAATGCAAAATATTTCATCTTCAAAACTTCTATACATTTAGGTATTTGATTTAATGTAACAGGAAAAATATTTATTCCAGTATAATCAAGATCGTTTATATGTTTTTTTATATTTTGACACTCAATGAGGGTTTCTTTAAAGGAATGTGTAAGCTAAATGGCACCATCTAAAAATTCGTTATCATCATTCTTTATATTTATTAATCTTTATTGAATTTTGTAATCTGGTTTTGGTCCTTCTAAAATATCGAAGCAGCCAAGGGACTATACTATATCTCTTTTATAAGGCGCTTCAACTGACTCTATTCTCCAGCGCCTTCCTTCAGAAAATCCAATAAAAAAAACTACCAATTCTATTTATAATTTCATCAAAAGATTGATGTAATAGTTTTTTTATTTTCATTGTATGAATTATTTCTAAAGCCTTTTGATTGAAAATAAGTGATTATATATTGTATCAGTTTTATCCATTTTGCAAAAAGTTATTTTAAAACAAACGTTTTATTTTTATACCTTTTAAAGTATTTACGGTTCAGATTTAAGTATTTCATAAGAGTCGTTTTTATAGTTTAATATAATTGTTCTTTGATCTTGTCTATATGTAATTATAATTTCAATATTTCTTATATATTGTTTTGTCGATCTCTCGATTTCCATCTATTATTATATTTAGTAAATAAAATTCGTTAAGCAAAAAAAGGATTAAAAAATAATTAAAAAAATAATAAATTAATAAAGTTGTAAATTATCTTTAAGAAGAAATAAAAATATGTTAATTTTATCTTTTTCCATTAGTTTTGATATTCCACATTTTCTCGGTTTTCTCCTTTGCAGCACATTGTTATTAACCAGAATTAATACCAAGGTCTTAGGACGCGGCATAATTGCTTTTTATATGTTTTTCTTCATTAGTATCACAGTGGTTACATACTTTTTTGGATTGTTTCGAATTATTATTTGGTTTGGGACAATCACCTAATCTTTCATCATTTTTCTTCTACATTTAATAGACAAACCACAGTTCCATTCAAATAATTATTTTTTAAAAGTTGGATGATAAACATTTTGTAATTTATCAATGACGTGGGTTTTTATATTCATCGCTAACTATTTGATCAAGTTTGGATTTAATAAAATTTCTTCGTTTAAGGAACTTTTTATATGAATTTTGTCTGGATTCATTATTTTCTCCTAAGTGCTAGATAATTTTGGATAATCATTCTATCTTCCTTTCTATTAACAATCTATATATAATTATACTGTATAGAAAATAAAATCTTTAAAAACGCACCTAATGAAATTATATTGATTTGAGAATTTTTTTTATATTATCTATATCTTTTGAATTAGATTTTTAAAGTTCATTTTTTCTAAATTGTTATCACTGTTAAAATTTTAATACTTTTGAGACATTCTTGTTTAACCCTTCTTCGGTTAATAGGTGTAGTATTTCTAAATAATCTTAAACCAACTTTGTTTTCTTTCCGTTTCTGTTTCTTTTCGTAGTCTTTTAAAAGACATATTTCTGGGTCGGTTTTAACATAAAAAATCCATCAATTGGATTTTTTCCGTATGGTTTTAATAATATTGATGAGTTAAGAAAAGATTGTATTACGCCCACTTCGGGGGGATTTATAACACCATGTCGTGATGTTGGTTTGTAAAAAAACGTTACTGTTTTTTTTGGGGTGGTTGGGGCAAGATGAAATAAAACACGTTCCAAGGACAGAAACACATCAATCGTTTAGCAGACGATAACATTTTTATATGACTGGTTTAAAGGTTTAGCTGAAAAGGATATAAATATTTGGATAGGGTCTTGAGCAGGCAAAGTTCAAAAGGTTATAAGAATTATAACTTGCGAAGCTGGGAAACTTCGGTTGCACGTGGATCAGTAACATTTTGCCAGTCGTGAATTGAGTTCTGGAATTATATTAAATTTAGGATTATATCTTTATTATATCTAAAAAAACGTACTTTTTCCTGAGGCAATATTACCTTCACTGCTAAATTTTTCTCATTTATATAAAATACTTATAGAAAAAATCTTAATCAACAAATCTTTCATAAATCTTTAATAATCTTTAATAACCTTTATTACAACTCTTCTTCTATTTTTATTTTTATCCGTTAAGTTTAACTTCCTTATATGCATTTAAGAGGTGTTGAATAATTTTTTCTTTCTGCATTTTAATAGTATTGTAAATATATCTGATCAACTTTATTTGGATCTTCTTTATTTACTTTTCCAATCGTGCTTTTGTTATACGTTGTTTTAATTTTGTGATGATGTGTTGTTAAAATATATTTCTTGTCGTCAAGTTTTAGTCTGTTAGTTAAATATGAGTAATAACTGATGGACAGCACAGCAATGCTACAAATCAGGAATAGCTGGAACAAGTGCTAATTTTGCAGCTGAACAACCAAGACACCTGCGTAATATATAAACCCAGTTATTTCTCTCCCACAAAATAATACTTTTTCTGTAAGCAGCAGCTAGTTTAGTTAAGTGAAAATTAATTGATTATTAGTTCTATTCCATTATTATAGAATTAGATTTTTAGTGCTCATTAATTAATTAGCTTTTTATTTTCTAAATAAATTTCTTTCAATACTAAATGGTAACCCAATATTAAATTTTTCATTGTAACCTTTCCATTTTTTACTAAAGCTTGTTTTTTCTTATAGTCTCGTCTAATAACTTTTTCTATGCTAAAATTCTTGTGTAGTAGGTAAAAGTCTTGTTCATAAATTGTCTTGAATTATTTCATCATTTAAATCTTTAATAGTGTATGTTCTGGGTTTGTATTATTAATTTTCTACATTATAAATATTTCCTCTGTCCAATTTGGTGTATATCCTTTTCAAAATGTCTTTTAAGTTTGCTTAAGCGAACTCGATCACCATTTTTAAATTTTGCTTTGCTCTTTGGTGTCTTTAAATTACCATATAAGTTTAAAGTAAACATACCTTTATTTAGTTTTTACTTGCTGCGGTTGGTGTCATTTTTATACTAGAATGGTTTTGTTTTGTTTATATTTATCAACCATATCTGGCAAATTATTAAATAAGATATAGTATTATTGTTGTAAAATATTTCCACATTATTTTTTTTAAGTTCTATTAACTCTTTCAATTACTACGCTTTGCCTTCATTAAATGTATGATGCATATTAATCTTGATTTTTTTTCTATTCAAAATGATTCAAACTTTTTTTATAAAATTCTTTTCCTTCATCTACCCCCCCCCCCCCCCCCCATCAACTTTACTGGTAATCGTCTTCTAAATTATTTTGTCCAATGCTTCTGTAACAGATTCTCAGTTTTATTCTTCATTGGATACCAAGCATATTTACTAAAAAAATTTAGACCCTTTTCAAAATAATTTACAGAATTTCTAAAAAATTTTAATAAATTATCCTGATATACCGAAATAGCTAAAATCATATCCCGAAAAGTAAATGTTACAGAATTCTGTAAAATGAACAAAAATTTCCCAAAATAAAAACGTAATGCAAAAATCATACAAAAATCTAACAAATAAATTTCTTACCTCGATCGAGCATAAATTTTAGCAAGAAAATAATTCAGACATAGATTGTCTATAAAGTCGTAAGGTGGTTGTGCGCAGGCATATCTAGTCCAGTCTTTTAAAGGATAAGTCCCGCCAAATCCCTAAATTTCAGGGGAAATTCACGGCTAAGCCGTGAGCTATGACTATTGTCATTTTCACGGGATTCACGATATAGCCGGGGAATCAAAAACTACTTGGCGCGAATTTAAATTGACAATTTGAGGCCCATTTTTAGTGGTTTTGGGGATAAAAACATAAATTACTGAAGTTTATAAAATATCAACTTTCTTATTACGAACAGAATTTAATGAAATTTACATGGAAATTTAAGTTATGAACTACAGAAAAACATGAGAGGTATTTCATGCGTGAAATCTGACATTTACCAATTTAACTCAAAAATTTACAAAAGATGATGCAATACCTGCATTTATAATACAGATAAAATAAGGCCCGTATGTCAATTTGTGACAATGAGTCCGCCAGTATTTCCCCTAGTTTTAACCAGGAAATTCTCCCCAGTTTCCACAAGGACTTCCGTCTATCAACAGTCACTAGTTACTAACCTCACAGTAAAAGCCATCTGTTGCGTTGTGCCAGACGTAAAACGTTTCTTGTCCTGTTATGGTTTTATCTTCCTCATCCGAGTCATCAACAGACCATACTATAAAGGGATTCTTAAAAACTTTGAAACCTGTTTATTTCAAATTTCATATGTACATCTACTAGTTCTATTTTTTGAGTACTTAAGACGATTCAGAAAAGTTCTTTAATTTCTAAATTATACTCCAAATGATACATTTCCCTTTGACAATTTCTCCAAATTTACTTAGGTTGAGAGAGAAAAAATGGTTTTGTAAAATACAAATCATAAATCACAACACTTAAAGTAGTATTAATTTTTGGTTGCTTCCCTCTTTACAAGAAAGAAAGTTTATTTGTTTTTTTGTTGTTGCTTTTTTGTGTGTTCAAACACTGACATGATTTAGGTCATTTGGCAACTTTCCATGCTTTTGATAGTGGTGGAGGAAGATTGGGCCATTGTTTCAGGAATAAACTGTAACAGGACATAACCTTCTTCTGTAACCCAGCTTCCTTACTGTGTAATTTAAGTAACTTGAGAGAAACACTAAACAGACAAAAAAGTAGCAAACTAATATCTTGGTGAGATACTAACAGAAGTATACATCAGTAAAATAATAAACAAATCTTCTAAATAGTACAGCAATTACCTAAACACCAAGTCCTGTCTCAGGTCTTGGCACCAACTTTAAAGAATTTCCTTCTATCTTTTCTTGCCACTCACTGCCTTCAACTTCTCAAGGTTCAGTAAAATATCAATAGTAGGATTTTCATAACTTATTTTTATCTATTTTGAGATCAGTAGGTCAAAAGTAAAGGTCATAGTGACCCAGAACAGTTAAAATGATTCCGACGGTAATTAAGAACCCTTTTGCCTAGGATCACAAAACTGTATATTGAGTTGATCATGACCTGCAGAATTTCCTTTGAGATCAGTAGGTAAAAGGTCACAGTGTCCAGAACAGTGGATTTTTTTGCTAAATAACTAAAGAATGCTTTGGCCTAAGAGTACATTTGATCGGAGGTCATTTATGTCTGGTAAATGTCCCATAATTATCGATTTGAGGTTAGAACGTCAAACATTCTATTGCACAGTGACCAAATAATTTCTGTTCAATATGCAGTAACTGAATGCATCAAGGTTGGCTTTTCATGTTCTACAAGTCTTGTTTTCTGTATTTAACAAGATAAAAATGAAAGCAAATTCAATCCCATGCTTGTATAATACTGAGCATTTCACTGATAAATATTGCAGCACTTCTTACGTGCCTCTAAAAACCTACAAATTATTTCTCTACAGATTTACAAGCAGGGGAAAAGACCAATTATCTCCAGGCATAAGTGGGAGGAAAAGGTGTAGAGCTAGCAAGCAACACTTTCATATTTCTAAAGAGGCTTGAAGTAAACAGCACTGCACATAATTCAAAGTAAGCTGATTTCCCAACTATGGTCTTTTTTAACTATCCCATTGCTAATTTTAATCATTTTACGTACAGTACAGATAAAAAATCATAAATTTCAGCTCTTTTAACAATCTGCTTTACAGAAAATTCAATCTGCAAAAGAATTCAATACCTTAATTAGAGTTCCAATAGATTTATCTCTCAGCCAAATACAGTCCAAAGTGATCTAAGCATTCTTACTGAGCCCTTTCACCCACTTCAGGTTTGTTGTTATCGTCTGGGTACATGTTTTACCTTTGCGAGGGAAAAAAACACTGCAAAGGCAAGTTTACTATAGGTGATATACATTATACCAGATAGAAACTACAGTTGTCACAGGATTGACGAATTATACCCTACAATATGGCCTTGTCACAGAACTAAGCGAATCTCAAAGCCAAACTTGCTTGAACTTTGACCTACTGACCTAAAAATCAATACAGGTATCTGCTGGTCATGATAAACCTCCCTATGAAGTTTCATAAATCCTCTGCCCAATCATTCTCAAGTTATTGTCCCAAAAAAGGGTTTTAAAAATGTTCCGGGTCACTCTGACCTTTGACCTTTGGAACTCAAAAATAAAGGGGTCATTGCTGGTCATGACCAACCTCCTATTAAGTTTCGTGATCCTAGTCAAAGTGTTCTAAGTTATTGTCCGAAAACCTTTTTTAAATTTTTCCAGGTCACTGTGACCTTGATTTGTGACCTACTGACCTAAAAAATCATAAGGGGTCATCTGCTGGTCAAAAACCAAACCCTCCCTATCAATTTTCATGATCCTAATCCCAAGCGTTCTCAAGTTATCATCCGGAAACCATTTAACTGTTTCGTATCATTGTGACCTTGACCTTTGCCTACAACTTCAAAGTCAAACATGACCTGTATCTTATCATGTTACACTGTGTCCAAAAAAAAATATGACCCAAAGACCCAAGCATTCTCAAGTTACCATCCGGAAACCGTTTAGCTGTTCTGAAGTCACTGTGACCTTGACCTTTGACCTATGACCTCAAAGTTGAACTTGTCCTGTATTTTATGTTGCTACACCTGTGCACTAAAATTTATGATCCCCAAGACCCAAGCCTTCTCAAGTTATCACCGGAAAATCATATTACTGTTCAGGGTCACTGTGACCTTGACCTTTTTTCCTACTGACCCAAAGTCGAACTTGACCTGTTGGGCCTGTATTTTCTGATGTTTCACCTGTGTACCAAAAATTATTTAATCGGTCAAGCCTTTCAAGAGTTATCATCCGGAAACCATGAAACCAAAAAGACCGACAGACAGACTGACCGACCGATAAGCTCACTCCTTATACCCTCACCCCCAAATTTTGTTTTGTGGGTTTATAATTAAGGTAAATCATTGGATTTCAACTCCCATTATATAACCCCGACCCTTAAATATAATAATCATGTCACCCAAAATAATTACAGAATATTAAGGTTTAGATGGAGGCCCTTTAGAAACAAAAAACAAACAACACCAAATCATGAAAAAAAGAGTTGTTTGACATGAAAATTGAACAGCATGTAAAACATGTATATTACTTTACGAAAACAAGTGTCAGTATACTGATATAAACATTGAATTCCAGAAAAGGGCTCCGCTAAGGGGTTCCACTGAAAATTGAACAGCATGTAAAACATGTATATTACTTTACGAAACAAGTGTCAGTATACTGATATAAACGTTGAATTCCGGAAAGGGCTGCCTAAAGGGGCTTCACTTCCGGACAGGTTAAACACCTTTTAAAAACTCACCATTTTCAAAGAACAGTTACACATGTTTTGTTTTGATGCCTTTGCAACAGCGTGTGAGTGGTGAAATTTCGCATAACAAGTTGGAACACAGTTTTCAACAATTGTTTATCTTTATTTCTTTACAAAAGACATTCATTTTCAAAGGGAGACAACCTGTTCCCCATTATTTTAAGTACAAAATGGCATTTAAATTTTTAAAGGGAAACAACTTTTTCCGATTAATTATTAATTAAGTAATATTTTAGGGAAAAAAATTGTTCCTTTGAAATGAATTTCCATTTGTAAAGAAAAAAAGATAAAAAAATTGCTGAAAACTAAGTTCCACCTTGTTACGTGAAATTTCACCACTCGCACGCTATTGCAAATGCATCAAACAAACATGTGTAAACAGTTCTTTGAAAATGATGAGTTTTTAAAGGCGTTTAACTGTCCGGAAGTGGAGGGCCCCCTTTTGGCAGCCCTTTTCCGGAATTCAATGTTTATATCAGTATACTGACACTTGTTTCGTAAAGTAATATACATGTTTTTCATGCTGTTCAATTTCATGTCAAACAACTCTTTCTTTTTATGACTTGGTGTTGTTCGATTTTTGTTTCTCAAGGCCTCCATCGAAACCTTAAGTGCCTAATCATTCTTGCATTCTTTCAGTATTTCAGTATAAAGTTTTCAATTTCATCATTTTTTTCAGGTTGCTGTTGTGACAGAATTTGGGAGAAATAAAATCAACCCAGTTGTAATTAAATCTTCCCTATGTAACTTGGGAAGACCATGATGCACAAGATGAAGATCAATTAATTCTGGCTTACAATCTCTGCTCAAACTGTCATGAGCTTGGCTTCAGTAGCCAAGTGGTAAGGATATTAACATCAAAAACTTGCCTTCACTACAGTGGGGTTTATAATCTCCCTTTAGGTAAAGAATTATTTACGTGAGAAAGCTAAACACTATTCATGTCTACCCAGGCATCCATCCATGCCTGAAACTAAGAGGTACACCTCCACCATCAGAAGTTGGACAGTTGTCATATGACTATTGTTGTGTCAGCGTAACCCAACAAAACAAAACATATTGTGAAGATCAGTTGACTTGGCTGGAAATTGAACTCTTGACCTTTACTGATAGATACAACTCTAAAGACCACTTTCCTAGTGGTTTCCTTTAAATGTTAATAGACAGAGTCTTGACAGTGATATTTGAAACCAGGAAAAAAAAGACATAAAAAATCAAATTTTGTAAAGAACATACCAGTCTCATTCAAAGTTCATATAGGCCCAAAATTTGTCATTCCTGGAAGATACTTGCGTGTCCTTCCCTGCCCATTGCAAAGTCCTCAATTTAAAACAGTTGCCATATTCATCCACCATCTCTGAGAATGCCTCCTGACTCGGTACTGTGTAATACCCAGGTTTTGATAGTAACAATACCCGCTGGGTGTGGGGGTGGCATTGTCATCTGGAAAAAAAAAGCAGCATTTACTCATCATCTTAATTACCTGTACTTTCTCATTAAAAGCAAATGTCAGTTTCAAACTGTTTTTGCTGAAAAGCATTGGGTTTTTCTCTTTGGTTTGGCGGACATGAAGCTTCATCAGATCTCCCGATATAATATCTAGTGAATGAGATCATTTCTCCATCATTATCTGTTGGTTTTCCGTCACTCTTCTATTAAATAGCTGCCAAACTGGCTATACTTGGTACTGATGAAAAAAACTCAAACAGATGATAAAGCCAACAACCTAGAATTCAGTTGATTATTTATATAATTGAACACCCTGTCTAATAGTAATCACTTACAACACCAACCCGGTATAAACAAAAAAAAAGTGGTAAAAAATTTTTGTATAAATAAAAGACTTACATTTATCTGTTTAAAAATATTTATCCAAAATTACTGGGGAAAAGGATGCTTTTTGCACATGAACACTGTCAACACATGAAGGCCTGATATTGGGTCACTTTTCATTACATGATCCAGAATAATTGTTGCAGAATTATAATAAATACTAAGGAGAAAATTTTGTAAATGACAGTCGTCAAATTTATCATCAATAAACGTTCATACAGTCCCCATTTTACAACCACTTTCAGGGCCTCACTTTGTGTGAGATTGCTTATTAAATATAAATTTAAATTATGTCAGTTTTTCAGCAAACGTTAAGCTTATCTTGATACCAACCTTTGACAACAATATGCAGAAATAAACAAGAGGGTCATGTATGTCATCAAAATTTCAAGGCTGTATCTTAAAAACCAAGAAAGTAGGTCAGTAGGTCAAGGTCACAGTCAAGTGACATCATATTACTTGGGGTCATCAGGTAATTATAATTAAACAGTCTTGGAAATAGGATCAGATGATTTTTTAAGTATTTTTCCTATATAACTCACATAATAACTAAGTGACCTCAGGGCGAGGCCTCTTTTAACCCCAGGGGCATAATTTGAACAATTTTGGTAGAGGACTACTAGACAATGCATCATACCAAATATCAAAAGCCTAGGTCGTATGGTTTCAGACAAGAAGATTTTTAAAGCATTTTCCTATATAAGTCTATATAAAACTTGGAACCCCCAGGGCAGGGCCTCTTTTCACCCAAGGTGTACAATTTGAATAATTTTGGTTGAGGACCATAAGACAATGCTACAAACCAAATATCAAAGGTCTAAGTGTTGTGGTTTCAGACAAGAAGATTTTAAAACTTTTTTTCCTATATAAGTCTATGTAAAACTTGGGACCCCCAGGGCGGGGCCATATTTGAACCTAGGGGGATAATTTGAACAATCTTGGTAGATGACCACTAGATGATGCTACATACCAAATATCAAAGCCCTAGGCCATGTGGTTTTGTACAAGAAGATTTTCAAAGTTTTCCCTATATAAGTCTATATAAACCATGTGACCCCCGGGGCGGGGCCATATTTGACCCTAGGGGGATAATTTGAACAATCTTGGTAGAGGACCACTAGATGATGCTACATAACAAATATCAAAGCCCTAGGCTATGTGGTTTTGTACAACAAGAAGATTTTCAAAGTTTTCCCTATATAAGTCTATATAAACCATGTGACCCCCGGGGCGGGGCCATATTTGACCCTAGGGGGATAATTTGAAAAATTTTGGTAGAGGACCACTAGAAGATGATACCCACCAGATATCAAAGCCCTAGGCCCTGTGGTTTTGGACAAAAAGATTTTTAAAGTTTTTCCTTTCGGTTGCCATGGCAACCAGAGTTCTGCATGGAATTAAATTCTTTGAATAATTTTGAAAGTGGGCCACCCAAGGATCATTCCTGTGAAGTTTGGTGTAATTCTGCCCAGTGGTTTCCAAGAAGAAGATTTTTTTAGAAATTGTTGATGCACGACGGATGACTGATGACTGACAACGGACATCAAGTGGTCACAATGGCTCACCTTGTCACTTCGTGACAGGTGAGCTAAAAAGTTACATGTAAAAAAAATGCTTTTTCTGTCCGAGTTTATCATCAGTACCAGTACTAGAAAGAGTTTAAAACAAAAGGTCCAAACATGCTAATCTTTCTATGACGCTAATATTATTTAATGCAATGCCTAAAATGTTGGACACAAGTCTTTGTTAAGAATCCAGAAACAAACAATTTTTTGCTGAAAGAAGGCAACAATGAATCATAACTTACTGGTCTCTCATCTATACTGACATCACCGTTATGGAAATGATGCTGATATTGACTGTGTCATCCTGCAAATTAGTCTGGAATTGACTGGTTCTCTTGCACTGGAACTAACTGGTTCCCTAATGCTAGAAGATTTATTCTGCGCATTCAATATAGCAACTGTGTCATCCATGTTCGGCCTGGAAATTAAAATGCAGTCAAATATTGTAACAGAGTACATGCTTAATAGCAGTTCCTTTAGAAACAAGAAATGTAAAGCAAAATATTGATTTTGAAGATTTTGCATTAACAGCATACTGTGAAATCCAAGTATGTGTTAGTACAATTTTTCATGGATTTCCTGATTCCTCCTATCTACAAAATAAATCCAATCAAGCATATAAAATTCCTATTTTTATTTCGTCTTTCAAACTTGAATCTATAAACCTTTGTCTCATCGAAGCTATTTTCACCAAAACAATAAAAGCTCATGCCAGCAAAATTAAGCAATTTTACAGTATTCTTTCTTTTTCCCTGATGCCATTTTATTCAATCATATTTAAACTAGAGCTCTCACAACTGCCTATTCATCTGAATAGTATGTCTGTCTTTATATACTGTTTACTCACAGGAAATATAACTTTGATAGTTTTGGAGTAAATGGCTTTTCATTATGTATCTGAGTCAACCATGCACCAGGACATGTATCACTGGGATCAGTATTTTCAGTAATTCAAGGACCGTAATTCTGAAGTGCCTGGGCCGATTTGGCTAGTTATCGAACTTGGCCGAGGACTTATTGTCAAACACATTTTGTTCAAGTCTGGCGAAGATCGAATGTGAACTGTTCAACTATGAGTGCGGACAAGATTTGTGACAGACAGACAGACATACACTACACACACAGGCAGGACACCCGCACTACTGTGGTGGTGGAAGACATAATAATACATTTATATACAGCAGCTTTATTCTTAACTTAACATACCTTCTATCTGGTGTATCTATCTGATCAGAGATGTTTGTACTTCTGATGATATTCTCAGTTTCAGGAACATCAACCTCCTGTCTTCTCTGTTTATTGTATGCAACAGGAGAGGACCTAAACAAAACATCAGGTCCACATTTAAAATATCTGACTAAATCAAGGCATTTATGCATGCTTGGACTAAAAAGATTTAGTAACATCAAAACTATTCAACTGAGGAAATTCTGCATACAAAGAGTTGCATAAGCTGGACTGATATGAAAACTGACAATCATCAACCAGATTTCACAAGAATTTATGAAAAGAATGGTATGATTAATGTGCATTGTTTTTGTCTGGTTTAGAGCAACACCAACAAAAATTAGGTCAAATGGTGACTTTTCCAGCTTTTCATGGTGGAGGAAGACTCCTGGAGGCACGGGGGGGCACCTGGGCAGAATCACCAACCTTCTGTCAACAAGCTGGATTGCTTACATAAAATAGTCTACACCACTGGCACCAGAACAGAAAGAAAATACCTCTATACATGTTATACCTTACCCCTAGGTATTCTATAAGAACCATGGTCATGAAGGGGAAAATATACTAACCCATTTCAATTGCACATTTTGTACCTAAAACACGCAGGTCAGTAAATGTGTACTATGGATATCAAACAAGTGGTAATTTATCTTCTGCTGTGTACGAGTCGCATTTCTTCAATACATCCTACCTTAGAAAAACAACGCGTAGTTTATAGTTATTTCAACGTTACACAAAAAACTTGCTTGACCTTCCCTGGTGAAGTTCCGTTCTAGATTAAAAAACCATTCTGATTGGCTGTTGTGGAAATGTGCGTCAATCATCATTTTACTAAACGTGTTCGCTCAAAAATGTGAAAATGCAGCATAAATGTGCAAAATGAATAAAAGAAACAGAACAGATGCAGACCAATGTACGATTTCAAATTAAAGATCATATACAAGATGAATTTCATTCATCATTTCGAGTTTTAGTGTAAAATTGTGATTTTTTTAAATTCTGTTTTTGTTTGTTTACATTTCGCAAAACATATGCACACTGCCGTGACCTCTAGACCAGATGTTCATTAGGGAAGGTCACGCAAGTTTTTTCTGTAACGTTGACGAAAGCATAAAATATACTGATTATCTCAGCAATATGGAACACTGAGACAATGTGACTGGTGCACGATGGAAGATAAATTATCGCTTGTTCAATATACTAGGTAACCATTCACCGAACTGGGCGTTTAAGTTGAGAAATGTGCAATTGAAACGGGTTAGTATATTTTCCCATTCATGACCATGGTTCTTATAGAATACCTAGGGGTAAGGTCTAACACGTACAGATGCATTTTCTTTCTGGTCTGGCACCAGTGGTCTACACCCTAAGTTTTCAAACCCACATTAAGAGGGGGTCAAAGATTTGAGTCACCATAACCACTTGACCACAGAAGCTCCTCTTTTTTGTTTGATCCCTCTTTATGGATAAAATCCTTTTCCAGTTGTGAACATAACCTAGAGACAAAACACAAACTAGCTTACCTTCCCCTGAAATTCTCTTTTTCCCTTAAAGAAGACATGTTTGCAGGTTCACCACTCATAGATGAGGCTCTGCTTGGGTTACTTGAATCTTATCCCAACGTTTTAATTGTCAGTTTCTTAACACTCTTCCTTGGCTGGAATGTGTCACTTCCAAAACAGAAATAATCATCTTCCAAGCTTTCAAATATCTGAGGCTGCAGTAATTAAAAAATATCAGGTATTTAATACTTCAAGGATGACTCAGTGCTAGTATCTAAAACACATTTTCATGAAAATTACAAGAGCTGTCACTAATGGTGACAAATGCCCCCACAGCACATTCACCTTTGACCTGGTGACCCCAAACTCAATAGGGGTTGTGTACTCAATAAGTACTATCAGCATGTGAAGTTTGAAAGTCCTGGGTGCAGTGGATCGCGAGTAAAGTGCCTTCATGCAAAAAGTTAACGTTGTGACGAACGAACGTACTAACAGTTGAAAACTAATATGCCTCCCTTTGGGGGCATAAAAAATTCAAGCTATATTTTGTTCAAACTGGTCAGAGAAATGTACCCGGTATATGAGGATGCACATGTCAGTTTTAACTATTGGAAAACATTTAAGAAAATAAAACAAAGGAATATTTAAAGAAACTCCTTTTTCTTACACACTAATTTGGCATCGAGCAAAGTAATTTCACACTTCAAACAAGAGGGCCATGATGGCCCTATATCACTCACCAGAGTTGATCTGGCTTACTGACCTAGTTTTGACCTCACATGACCTAGTTTCAGACTTAACCTAGAGATCCTCTATACAAACATTCTGACCAAGTTTCATAAAGATTGGGTCACGACAGTGCCTCTACATTGTTAACAAGTTTTTCCATTGATTTGACCGGGTGACCTAATTTCTGACCCCACATGACCAAGATTCGAATTTGACCTAGAAGTCATCAAGAAAAACATGCTGACCAATTCTCATGAGTTTCAAACTTAAAGCGTGGACTTTGAGTGTTAACAACATTTTCCTTTGATCTGGCCTACTGACCTAGTTTTTGACCCCACATGACCTAGTTTCAAACCTGACCTGAAGACCATCTATTCAAACATTCTGACTAAATGTCATAAAGATTGGATTACAACTTTGGCCTCTAGTGTTAACAAGCTTTTCCTTTAATTTGACCTGGTGGCCTTGTTTTTAACCCCACATGACCCAGATTCAAACCTGACCTGGAGGTCATCAAGACAAACATTCTGACCAATTCTCATGAGTTTCCAACTTAAACTGTGAACTCTAGTGTTTACGCGAATTTCCTTTGATCTGGCCTACTGACCTAGTTTTTTCACCCCACATGACCCACTTTCAAACTTGACCTAGAGATTGTCTATACAAACAGTCTGACCAAGTTTCATAAAGAATGGGTTACAACTGTGGCCTCTAGAGTGTTAACAAGCTTTTCCTTTGATTGACCAGGTGACCTAGTTTTTGACCCCATATGACCCACATTCGAACTTGACCTAGAGATCATCAAGACAAACACTCTGACCAATTCTCATGAGTTTCCGACTTGAACTGTGAACTCTATTATGAGTGTTAAGAAGGTTTTCCTTTGATCTGGCCTTCTGACCTAGTTTTTGACCCTACATGACCCAGTTTCAAACTTGACCTAGTGATAATCTAAACAAACATTCTGATCAAGTTTCATAAAGACTGGGTCACAAATGTGGCCTCTAGAGTTTTAAAAAGGCAAATGTTGACGGAAAACGCACAACGAAAGATTCCGGACAATGACTAGTCACAATATTTCACCTTGAGCACTTCGTGCTCTGGTGAGCTAAAAATTGAAGTTTACATTTTAACAGACAGTATACTTGCAAAAACTTTTATCACATTTTTTCAAATATACCAATCCTTACATTTTCCTCTAAAATCATTTTTTGTTTTTCTTTACCAAGGAAATATTTTATTACTACTTCATAATTTACTAACATGCTATTGTATACACATACCTTGTTACCATTCAGTGCTCCAGACAAAGCCTTGGGTCTGATCTTTGCCAAAGGTCTCAGACACACTTTATGCTGATTAGCCAGAATGGTTTTCTGTGCCACTGGGTCGGTGGGTTTCAGAACATCTTCCCCTTTGATCTTACTCTCTTTCATGTTCCAGAAAAATGGAGAAACATCGTATGTGTAAGTGCTAGCAGCATCTGTTGTAGCTGAGCTGTCTGGCTGACTGCAGCTTGATTTGCTGTCCTGTGGAAGTATAACTGTAAATATGTTATTATAAGACATATAACTGTTGACTTTTACATTGTAAGTCACACAGATTTATTCAGGTCAAATGGCAACTTTCAAGCTTCAGCAGTGTAAATGTAGAAAGAAGTGGATGCACTTCAGGGCATAATTTATAAATGAGTGGGCACATGGGTGAAACCATCTGACTCCTGCAGCAAACTGGATTATTTTCTTACCTGATGACCAGAGCAGGACTCTGTCCATAAGAGGTGAGGAGCATGTTATTTGAAGACAGTGACCTTAACCTATCTGTTTGAATGCATCAAATATTTATGTTTTTGTTTGTTACATCAACATAAATGTCTGATGAACATTATTCACTTCACTCACTGTCACTCAGTGAAGAAGTGAAGACAAGTTCATGTTCTTAGGAATAAGATGAAATGCTACTAAATATATTACTCTGTACGTCACCGTGTTCAAACTGCCATATCTATAGTATTATCTGTTTAAATTTACATTACAACTGCAGTAAGGTTAATCTAGGAATAGATTCTTTGCATCTAGTATCAGTTTTAAACGATTATAATGTTTGATTCAACTATCCTATGTCATCATTATATATATTTTCTTGGATAAGGTTATAATTATGAAGGCATTACAGCTAAAGTGGTAAAAGACCAAGAGGGGACCGTTCCCAGCAGTATTTCAGGCACAGACAGCTTACCTTGGTGAGCACCTGGGTAAGTATATTAGCAGTACTATCAACATTCTTGTTAGCCATCCAGATGACTTCTAACAGGAAATTCTACATCCATTGAGGGGTTTCCAGTCCAGTGGTGAAGGGCAAGTGGTTCGGAGTCAGTGGCCTTCAGTCATATATAATTAATATATCAAAAAATAGAAATACAAAAGATGAACTTACCCTCCTAGTGTGAGAACTGTACTGACAAGACCAGAAGTGTGTGTGTGTTCGAGTTTAACATCTTTTTCAACATTTTTTCAGTCATATAAATGACTGGGTCTACTTGTAGCAATGAGCACAATGCCCAACTTTATAGTACTGCCTCACTGGAATAAGATGCCATAGACACATGGCATACCCCACCCAGTCACATTATACTGAAACCGGGCTGACCAGTCCTAGCACTATCTTCTTAATGCTGAGCATCTAGCGAGAAAGCTACGAGTACCATTTTTTACGCCTTTGGTATGATGCCGCCAAAGATCGAACCCACAACCTCCCACACTCGAAGCAGATACTCTACCACTAAGCTACAGAGGCGGTTTTACCAAGACCAGAAGTTGCACTACTGAATGTCCAAAAACCTGAAGATAAAACAAGTAAATAGGTTCATCATTTCTTTCTATCTTCTTTAACTTAATTCCCAACTGTCATATAAAATTTCTTTGTTGTAGTATTCATTCATCTCTGGAAGTTATAATCAACACATTTGGTTCTAGACATTTGAAATTACAAGACAAACTTACATTTTACATTAATCTCGAAAAATTAACATTTTTTTCATCATATCATCATACAAGATTTAGCTTACCAAAAGGTTCCTTCTAGCGCATATTAAATATTCTTTTTAAGGGATATTTAATAAAATAATTATGAACTATGTGTTTTGCTAGTTTACGTGCATTCTTATCTATTTATTATAAGAATACTTAAAGTTATTTCGCACAAACATTTATCTAACTTAAAATAATAAACAAACACCTTTAGATGAGCGATCCTACCTAAATATTATCAGCGGACAATAAATAATAAATAACGTCACTCTGTCAAAATTTCGGGAACCAATGTCGACAGCAGGTCAGAGCGAAACTAGTCTATCTGCTTCTATTTCTATATACACTTAGACTAGTTTTGCTCTGAGTCCTCGATGCTGTCCTACTGGCACAGATCAGAATTTGGTCGTATGTTTGCCTATTTTTAATTAGCAACAGAGTGAAAGAAAAGTTCTGCCATATGCCAGTATTTGCTTTGCATGAATGGATACTTACAGCTCCCGAACGACAAAACCAGGAGAAAAAGGGCTTTTATATAAGTCGGCACCAACAAACTGATGAATTTGAAAAAAGTGCGTACAAAAAGTTCACAACTTGAAAATTACAAAACAATTAATCAAAAGGCATGAAATTACAAAGTTCGAAATATTTATAGCTCAGTAAAGTGAAGAAATGCATTATACAGTTCAAGATAAAAACAAGGGAAGTAATTGAAATAGAGAATAATAGGTTAGTGCCATAGATGAGAAAGTTTATCTGGCGAGGTGGAGGAGGTTATCGGGTGAGCCGAAGACGAACCTGATAACGTCCGGAGCCGAGCCAGATAAACTTTCTCCAACTTAGGCACTAACCTATTATTCTATTTATCTTGTCATTACTTCATTTTCCGATATTAAGCAATTTATTTTTAAAAAAATAAGTGTGTGACAACCGTTTTACTGTAGTCATTTCCGTAATGACGTCACTTATATAATAACGTAATCACCGACAAAATCGCAATAACTTCTTAGTTTTTGAATAAAAACTCATTATTTGACCACTCATTTTCTTAGTTCGGACATTTCCAACACAATGGTGATGGTTTCAATGCAAAATTTCTTATGACAACAATATCGATCATAAGGTCCATTATTAACTGACCGTATATCACTGGTCACGTGTCAACTGACAGTATATCAAGAAAGATATACGGCACCCTGATATCGGGTCGAAAATACTGCAAGTGACAGGATAAATGTTGTTATCCGGTAACGGTACGTATCGTGCAATAGCATTCACAGACAAGTAAAAAATCTCGAATTACTTTATTAGTACAGTGTGTTTTGATGGTTATACTTAAAATATCAAAATAATAAAGTTGGTATGAACTAAAATCGTAAAAGGAACATCTGGAAGCAGCAAAGAGTGCAACCGAGAAGAATAATAGCAGATGAAATTTTTGGCGGGAGTCTATTTTTAGATGATGAATATTCATTTAGTTAATCTCGATTCTACAATATGACATGTAAGATTTAGGGGTTAGATAGTTTTAACTTAATTACTGTTTTTTTGTAGGTCTGTTTATTACGTAATTGTATTTCACTAAAGATTGACTTAAAGATGCGTAAAACACACTGGCAAAGAGGCTATAATAATAATAATAATAATAACGACTTTATTTATAGAGGCGACACAGTTGGGCAAGCCCAGTCTTCCCTGTGAGCCTCTTGAAATATGTACATGGTATTTACAACATGATAGTAATGGCATAAAACTAATTAACATTTTAAGTTCAGCATTAAAACAAAGACATAAATTAAACATGACAAGAAGTATAATATTATGTACATGAATGATAACAGCTATCAGTGTTCACCAGAGAACCTCCACTGTAAGTAAGCATGTTTAAATGACTGTATGGAAGAGGACTGGCGTATTTGTAGTGGAATGGAGTTCCATATATGTGGTCCAGAGTATGACAGCGATTTTCTAAAGAATTCTTTATTTGGCTTTGGAATGTGTAAAAGGTCATCTGAGTGTGATCTGAGAGTGAATGCATGAGAGCAGCTGGATTTTGTGAAAAGATGTTGGATGTAGCTTGGTGACTGTTCATGTTGAGATTTATAGACAATTATGGCTTTTTTAAATTCCAGTCTTTCTGGAATGTCATCCACTTAAGTTCTTTGAACAGCAATTTGGATGGTGTGTCAAAATCTTTGTCTAGAATTATTCTGGCTGCTCGCTTTTGAAACTTGATGAACAGATTTTGAAGCTCAAGACTGCAATTTCCCCAAATTGTACAGCAGTAGTCTATATGCGGCAATATATATGCATTGTAGAACATTTTGCGAACACTGATACTGAGATAATGTTTTATACGCATGAGGAGGTAGAGTTTTGAATTACATTTCTTAAGTGTGCTATGAACATGTGCTTTCCAGTTTAGGTTACTGTCTACATTAACACCCAGCAGTTTTTCACATTTGGAGTAAGCAATAACTTCATTATTTAATTTAAGCTTTTGGGATGATTGTTGAATTGTATTTTGTTTGTAATTATTTGCAGTTATGAACATCAATTTTGTTTTTTGAATGTTGAGAAGCATGGCATTTTGTGAGCACCAACTGTGAATTATGTCTAAGTCAGACTGAAGGTTTTTGTATATTACTTTTACATCAGAGTCTGTTGTGCTGATGGTTGTGTCATCAGCAAACATATCTGTTTCTGAGTGTTGTATATATAAAGGAAGGTCATTAATATACTATTAATGAATTTGCTATTTGTAATGAATATGCATGAGTACAAAATGGCGGCGCCTAATGGAATTCGGATGCCTTTGATGATACCGTGGTATCCATTACCTGCTCAGTCAAGTGTGACATGTTCACCATAAGTGTTCCTTCTCATGAGAAGGAACAATAAATATTATCTGTTACATCTAGGCTTGTTTTAGGAAATAAGCCTGAATGAGCATGAAAATGAAAATGAGTAAACTTCCTGGTTGAGTCAGTTAAATTACATCAATTTATGACATTTACCTGTAGGGGCAGCTGAGCCAAAGGCACCAAGTCCCAAGTTGATTCAGTGTATTCCCTAACATACTGGTTCCTGTGCTCATTCCCTCTGTAAAGTTGAATCATCAGAATGCTGGAGCTGCTGAGGTTGTTGTTAGGCTAAAGCTAGCTGGTTTTGCTGCACCAAAGTGCTGTGCTAAAAATTAAAAGTAAAACTGGGAGCTTGAATATCATTAAAATCTGTTTTAAATGTAAACATTGAACTAAATCAAAGGGAGATAATCATAACAGCAAAGACTGACCTCATGTTCAAGTGAAAGTGCTGACCAGTCTACTGTATGTGACTGAAGGATACAAAAAAACATCCATATATACTGCGAAATCATGCATTCTTGTAGGGGACTAACTTTCATTGATTTCATGGTTGAGTAGACCTATAAAATTTAATTGCAACAATGCAGTTAAATTCACATCCTTTTATGTTTGAAGGTCAAAGTCGTCTCAAATTTATGCCATAAGAAAATACCTGTTTTCACCAAAAACACAAAATTTTGAGCCCACAAAAGCTGGAATGTTTAAAACACACAGAAGATTGCATTTTTTCTTGTATTTAAATTCTATATCCTGAAGACCAAAATCATACAACTCTACCTCCTTGCAAAACTACAAGGTAAAGACTATAAAAGGTCACTGCAACATTACAGGAGTTGAGAATAGCCTGTGTTTGTCACCTTTGCAATATTAAAATGAAACTTCACTTCATCTGTAACTGATTTTCAAGCAGCTCTACGTAAGTTTGTAACATAGCACAGTGATATATCCCTAGGGTGTGATGGTCTGGTGGTAAAGGTTCTGGCAGCTCAATTGGTATAAGAATGCATATATCCACATATGACACCAGAACTAAATTTTCCCGGAAGGGTACTTTAGTGCTTCAAACTTTCTTCATAAAAGTGCTAAATTAAATCAGCACAACTAAATACAATATCTTTTATCTATCTACAGCTCAACATCAATTTTTAGTAGGCTGTAACCATGTATCATATAAGAACTTACTTCCATCAAATACAGATGGAGTGGTTGCAGTGTTGAATCCAAATCCTGTACTGGGTGTAGAGAATGGTTTGACAAAAAGGTTGGCCCGTGTTAGTGTTGGTTCCAAATCCTCTGAACCCGCCAGTGGAGGAAGTCTGGGCTCCAAATGCAGACTTGTTTGCAAACAATCCACCCGGAAATGTCAAGATTTGATTACTTTCACAAAATATCCCTGTAAAAAGATCCTGACAGATAATGCAGTTACTACAATAGATTTTCTGTGTAAGGTTTGATTTGACTTACTACTTTCTCTCCTTATCATTAACCAATGACTATTTGGATTATCAAAAGTTTGTTTTTTTCCCTTACCACAGAAGTATTTTTATGCATCCATTAGTATTTCAGTTTCAATATGTACTTGTCTTCAGCTCACTTACCCAGGCAGTGATTAAGGGGCCCATATTTTTAGTCTAAAATTCAAGACTTAAACAAGAACAAGGCTGCGAGAATTTTACTAGACGAACCATTTGATACCCCTTCAAATGAACTCTTCAAGGAACTCCATTGGATGACTTTCCCGGAAAGAGTTGATTATAAAAAAGCTGTAACAGTCTATAAAGCATTGCAAACAGAATCTCAAAATTGTCCAGAATACTTAAAGAATAAATTCAAATATGTTAATAATAATAAACTCAGGTCATCACAGCAACAACTTCTTTATATTCCAAAGCCAAATTTAGAATTTTTCAGGAAATCATTAAATTATTCAGGACCAAAACTGTGGAATGACATTCCTTTACATGTAAGATCTTCTGCATCTAGTACAGAATTCAAAAGAAGATATATCCAATGGAAGTTTCTTGGTTGGACAAACTGACAATTAAAATATATTGTTTTTATTCTGTGCTGTTGATTATGTAAAATCTATCTGTTTTGTTCTTTGTTCATTTTAATATGTAAAATGTATTATGTTATTATGTTATTATGTTTAGGTCCTTATGGAAATTTTTCTGTAGTTCTGGTTTTGTAAAATGTATCTGTTTTGTTCTTTATTTATGTTGTCGTACCATGTTGTAAATATGTAAAATGTATCATGTTATTACGTTGAGGCCCATACGGAAGATTGCTTCGGCAAGCATGCTGCCTCATTAAATAAAGTCTTTATTATTATTATTATTATTATTATTATAATGGCAAATATTTAATTTGCAGTAACTTGGAATATGGCAAACTTTTACATATGAAATTTTTCCTTTTTTTCCTCTACCAGCAAGCTAAAACTTTCCCTAATAAAAACAGCTGGAAGATGGATGACCTTTGATTCAATGACTTAAGTCAATCATCATAAAGAAGATATGCCACACCAGATATCTGAACCTATAACTGCCTGCCTGGAGGAAGTCTTATGCTCTACCTACAGAGCTAACTTGGCAGGGCCTGATTTGACATGAGCTTACAGCTTGTGATGTTCCAAAACCACCAAAACCAGAGCTGGCAGCAGTTTGCCCAAATGTGTTTGCTCCTGTGGTTCAAAACAGTGGCTGAAATAGCATAATTTTTATTTTTCATTCGAAAAATACTATAAAAAAAATTAAATTAATTTTTAAAAATATGTTGCGCCAAAGATTAAAGAATCCGACACAATAACAAATGCCACTTTCATATCAGCAAGGAATTTTCTCAGTTAATTTAGAAGACAAAGATCATTAATCAAGGTTCTGCTGACTGAGTAATTTTCATGTCACTTCAATTTGATAAACATACATATACATGTTAGATAAATGAAATGACTGAGTATTCCCATTCTATCTGGAAATATTGATCCCTACTGAAAAATAGATTAAAACCAGCACCATACCGGCACCACTAAAAATAGATCACTACCGGCACCACAGCATCGCTAAAAATAGAAACTGGCACCAAGCCGACACCAAGAGTATCCCAAAAAGACATGTAAAAGCCAAACTGGACTCATACCGGCTCTGGCACCAATTGGCATCAAAGAGTATATAAGCAGAATGCAGCGTCACACTGCACATAATGCAAACCAAACTTGCCTTATCATTAGGTCAAGTCTTCTGAAGAAGTTCACAACTTCTGAACGAAACCAGTCAGGGAAGATACCTAACCAACAAGAGAGCATGTCCTCCATGGCTCACACCCAGCCATATCATAGTAATTACTAGACATATACATGTTGTAAAGAATTTGTGTTTTGTAGCCAGTTGTCAAGTGAGTCAGTGGCAAATGGTTAGCTGGTTGGACTACAACACTAGTGGTCCGGGTTCGATTCCCAGTCGCAGATGATATCCAAGCCTAAACTGAATGCTGGGGAAGTAAATATTTTATTAGTTAATAAAATATGGGCAGGAGTTTGGATGCATAATAATTAAATCACAAGTGCGTAGCACGAGTGATTTAATTATTTGCATTCAAACGACTGCCCATGTTTTATTAATTGATAAAATTATTGGAACATACTTATTATTTTGATTCTAACAACGGAAATAATTCGCATTTTACAGTACTACATTTTCAGCGTAATACGTCATTCAGGTCATATGCTGTTACAATTTACCCCCTATGGTTAGAAAGTGTTGCACAGCCAATGGAACATATAGATATTTGTTCCTTTTTTATCAGAATTTTGAGAAGTATTCATAAATTAGTAATATAACAGCTCGCAAACTAATTATGAACAGAATCATCAAATTAGGCGAGTTGACCCTGTGTTACGAGTGACGAACTTAACTTTTATATGACGTCACATCATTATGAAGTCATACTTTATGTCATACATTTATGACGTCACCGCTGAATCATAATTAAGCTAATTGAATTCGCTCGTAGAGATCAGAACGTGTTTTACGGACCTACACATAAGTCAGTATATGACTTTTTGTTATATTTATGTTTTTGAAATGCTGTTTTCATCCGTTTGACCCTGAAATAACTCGTATGTAATGGAACTGAAGTAGAATCTCTTATGTTACAATCATAGGGGGGTGAAATGTAACAGCCAACCATATTTAATCGCAGATTCATGTATAGGCGATTTCGCTATATGTTTATATAGCAATTGTTGCGGATCCTGTTAGAATTAAAATTCAAATGCTATTTGATAGTTCAGATTAGTGAAAATAAAACCATCATTAAAATAACCCAGTGAATAGTACCATGTATTCTAATATGCTTTTTTCTGTTGAAGCACTCTTACACTAGAATGATGTCTCACTAATGTGCGGTGACATCAATGTTTTTGCATGACCAAGAAAGAGTGCTACTAAACTTAATCTACTATTTTAGATTAAGGGCCTATTAAAATCGAAATAATTCATTGTTACTACTATAAAAAGAGTGTTTTAATACTATTTATACACTCGGGCGGTAATACACTCTTTTGCTATAAATTATTTCCTAAGTGTGGACTATAAAGGTTTTAAAATCAATAAACTTTAGGTTTGTACTGAGTTGGATTGGCAATAATTACAGGTTCCATAACCTCTTATCACGGAATTTATAGAGTTTTGAAATTCTGATAAATGCCTGTAGTACATTTTCAATAGTCAAATAGTTAAAGCTACTTTCCATGGAATTGCAAGCAATTTTATCATTTGTCTATATTTTCTTTACGGTTTCAGGGATCGAATTTAACGGTCGCTAACTCGCAAAATTCGAGTAAGAATAAAAAAATGCGAGTAGGAAATAATGGCACTCGAATGTTTTTGCGACCGCGTCCGAAAATCAACGCATTCGCTCAAACTGTCCTTTGTGCTTTTTAAAACCACTTCAGGGTAATTTTACCGATAACCACGTGACCGACTGTAGACGCTTGTCGTTTTAGGCTGATCACTACCAAATAGAATGTAAGCCTCCACAGGTCTAGTCACAAGTAGTCCAAATATAAATAGTACTAATCTTTTTTCCTTTCCTAGTGCATTTTCTCGACAGCAACGTGCTTTCTTTTACCCTACCGCGTTTCAGTATGTATCACTTTGCATTCTAATGAAATCAGCATGTTCCTATCGCATGCTAGATAAAAATGGTGGCGTAAGAATTTAATGTCACGAAAACAGAAATTGAAAGAAGCGAAAAGTAGTAAATTCAGCGGGTTGTATTTAACGAACTGTAGTTTTCTTATATAAAAGTTAACACCCCCTTTTCTTTTTGTTTTTCTAAAGTAGCGATCTAGTTCTTTATGGGAATATACGTCTCTGAAAATCTGATATGCTAGAAAAGGTCGAGAAACTGTTATGAAGTGAGTGGATTTTATATGAAATAAAGAACAGCTGGATTTAGTGGTGTTCAGCCTTTATACAAATGTAATTATCGGATATTTAAGTAAGCGTCTATACGATATTTGTTTACGATTTGCTCCCGTGGTTCGCAACATGGATGGAAAATGAATAAAATAACTAGTTTCTTTGGGAGAAAAAGGCCCGCAGAGGCTGACAATGACAGTGAAAGCAAGGGGAGTGACCCCAAAGAACCTAAAGCAAGATCTGCCGTTTCGACGACGTGTACTTTGGTTCGTACCGCTCAAACCACAAAGTCCCGGTCTAACCCCACAGCATCTGTCAAAACTGTAAAAAAATGGGAATCCGAGCTAAATATAAAACTTTTGTATGAAACAAAAGAAAATGATGACAATATAAGTAAAAACGTTACACTGGTACCTTGTGGCTTTATTGTTAGAAATTTTCATGTAATAGTCAGACAGTGGATAAGTTTGTATGAATAAATAACAAAAACATTAAAGGTTTTTATAGTTTACTTTTAAGTCAGTCAGTAAACACAACAGCAGAGCTGTACATAAAACAACAAAAAATATCACTTTAGGTTATAAAATTTAGTGAGCAAACAACCTCTAAATAATTGCTAGTGGAACTAACCATTTTGCTAGTTGAAAAAAATGGCACTAGCAAAAAATTGCTAGTGGAAAAAAAAGTAAAATTCGATCCCTGGGTTTCAGACTATGCAAATAGCAATTATTTTATTTAAATTCCATTTTGTTACTTTGTAACTGCATATTTTCTTTGGAGTACCGAAACCTATTTTTAGAAGGTGAAATTGAAAGTACTAGCTGTCGCTTTTATTTTAAGATTTGGATTTTCCAGACTGTTCCATTTATAAAATAAGGGTTTGAAAGACACTGATAAATCGGAATCTCCAAGGTCACATGAGGAGCTGAAGTGGGCCATTAGGAATAAGATATACTCTCCTAAATTGATTCTATTTATCGTTAGTTTGTAGAGTGAGTTGAGTGCCATTTTCCTTGCCAAACTGAGTATGGCTATTTTTGTGGCAGAGTGTGTAATACGCAAACGATAAAACAATGTTGTCCTCGTGAATTTCGTGCACTATCGTGCAAGTACACACCATGTTGAATAATTCACAATCAAGAAGATATTTGAAAAATCTATGTTATATGCAAAAATACAAAATGATACGTAATGCAATTCAAATACATATTAAACATTATCATCATTTTAAAGTGTATGTTAGCAAAATATAAAATGAAAACATATAAAATGAAAAAATATAAAATGAAAAAATATTGATCTCCATTGGAATTCGAACTCACAAAAGTTGGATTCTAGAGCCTTCATGCTTACCACTGCACCATGGCATCTATTATCGAAGGAGGCAGTCATTTAAATATTTATTATAAAAATAAGTTATAAACAAGGAGCTGCGTTCAATAAACACTTGATGCCCCCGGTGGCATCCTTGTCGATACAAAGCAACCGAAGTCCAAAATGAGGTCAAGGTCAAACTGAGGTCAGGTGATGTTTGAAGATGAGGAATGGTCACAGGTTACATCTGTATTAGTATCAATTCATTCTTGTAAGCGGTATTGATGCTAGATGAAACGGTCCCATTTGGTTAACCAAGAGATGGCCCATATAAACCAACCTAAGTCCAAAATGAGGTGAAGGTCAAACTTAGGTCAGGTGATGAAACGGTCCCATTTGGTTAACCTTGTACGGACGGACGAACGGACGGATGGACGGACAGGACAATCACTATATACCTCCCACATCAGTAGATGCCGGGGGCATATAAAGGTAGTGTACCCCTTAACCGAAGTGGTTTATTCCAGTACCCTTTTAAATCTATTAATAAAAGCCACAGGTCACTCCTAAATGCTAGTATAACTGCTAAGTGTTGTTGACGACAGTTAGTAGTTTACCATTGAAATCTTTGAAAGTACACTGAATTCAACAATTATCAATGTTTCACTATTGAAATCAGAATTATTTGACCACGTTCATGTAGAATTATTTTTTTTCTATAACGAAATTTAATAAGACTGTGGAAAGCTGCTTTTAATTGTTGACAACAATAATTTAGATTTAGAATACATAGAACTTTTCACGAACTTGTGAATTCATTTTAATACCTGTATGACAGAAGATATGAAGACATCTATAACAGCAATTAATTAACATATTCACTTGTTCAGCATTTTGTTTGTTAAGCAGTCTTTCCCATAGTGTTCACATTAGACATGTTGCAATGTATAACAAAACCCTTAAATAAAACAAACCTTATTATGTGTTGCTTGACCAAAGTGACCACCAGTTCCTGTGCTTGTCTGAGTTCCAAATTCAAACCCACTCTGTGTAGTAGAGGTTGTGTTGCCAAACAAGGGCTTGTTCTGACCACACAGTCCCCCACCAGTTGATGCGTGTGTGGTTGGCTGACCAAACAGATTACTGGTTCCTGTTGAGGTGTTTGTTCCAAATCCAGCTGAAAATTGAAATATCTACTTTTTACTTCTGGAAAGAATATTTATGATCTAAATTAATTGTGTTTAGAATAAATTCAAATTAATTCATGTAAATTGTATCACATTTGTTGTATATCCCAAAGATGATTTACCTGCAGATGCATGTTGCAGATTAACTAGGAAATACCTGACTGTATCTGGAGACTTTGCCTATCTATACAAATTGGGTTCATCAGCTCATTCTTCAAAACCATTTAAGAATTTTTACTCTTAAAAACCTTACACCTAGGAAATCCATTCTAATTTACTTGCACAATAAATCATTTTATGACATAAAAATTCCAACCTTGCAGAATTACTTGTAGATTTAACTTATGAAGGAAACAATAAAACACAAGTTTTAAAGCTCACTTACTTGATGCTCCAAACCCTGATGGTTTGGCCTGTGCAAAGGCAAAGCCCATAGGTTGTGTGGCCGATGCCGCAGGGGTTCCAAATCCAAGCCCTGAAGATGTTCTGGAGGAGACGTCTATATTTTGAGTAACTGGTGGCGACAAGGATTTCTGTTTTGACATACTTCGGTGTCCAGCTTCAGTATGGTTCACTATCAATATTCATACATACATTCAATACTTCATACAATACCAAATATTTACAACAGTACTTAGTTCTCGAATTGTAAATGGATAATTTGATACAGTTCTTAATGTTTCCAGTTAAGTTTCAGTCAGACTGTGTGGTGGTCACTCAAATTTTGAATTTTAAGAACACTGATTTAGTAGGGGTGTAACGATACATCGAAATATCGATGCATTGCGATACTGAGTGTCCCGATAGAATGCATCAATAGAAAAGTCACGATCCAATAACAATCGCCAATAGTTCCTTCAACAATCGATAGTTTCGATGGTTTTGAAATTTTAGTAAATACAGAAATAATTAATAATTCATAAACCAAGAAACAGAGCCAGCTCTCATTTGCGCCTCGGAAAATGTTTACGTCTCCATTACAATAATTACCCTCAAGGAATTAAACTACCATAAAGGACTGAGAAGTCTGGGAGATAATTAATAAATTTAATTTTTTTTTAGAAACTTTGATTAAATATATTTAAATAATCTTAAATGAGAAAAAGTACTTTGAACATGGAGAAAGTAGGCTACTTGTATGATATAGCAAAACTGTTTGGTAGGGCCATTCATTTAGTGCTGGTACACCTTAGTCTGATCCGTCAATTTTCGTCTTTTTCGATGCTTTGGGTTATTAAACACGTTGACATTCTCAACAAAATGGCCGTTTTGTTTGAGTATACCTTCCATAGGTTTATTGTTTTACTTATTGTTTCAAAGCCAAGGAAGGCAAGAAATAAAACAAGAGCACCGCCTTGCAGGTGCTGACGCTCATCTGATTTTTTTTGTATAATAGAAATATTGTCCTACCCATGATTTTCTAAGTCTAAAAAGGGCCATCATTCTTGCAAAAAGCAGGATAGAGTTATGTTTCTTGATGTACAGTGTCCACTTATGATGGTGAAAAACTGTTGCAAGTTTTAAAGCAATAGCTTTGATAGTTTATGAGAAAAGTTGACTTAAACATAATATTCAACCAAGAAAATGATTTTTCTAAGTCCAAAAGGGGCAATAATTATTGCAAAAAGCAGGATGGAGTTATGTTGCTTGCTTTACAGGGTCAGCTTATGATGGTGAACAACAGTTGCAAGTTTTAAAGCAATAGCTTTGATGGTTTAAGAGAAAAAGTTGACCTAAACATAAAACTTAACCAAGAAATCTGATATTTTGTAAGTCCAAAAGGGGCCATCATTCTTGCAAAAAGCAGGATGGAGTTATGTTTCTTGCTGTACAGGGTCCACTTATGATGGTGAAAAACTGTTGCAAGTTTTAAAGCAATAGCTTTGATAGTTTAGGATAACAGTTGACCTAAACATAAAATTTAACCAAGAAAACTGATTTTCTAAGTCCAAAAGGGGCAATAATTCTTGCAAAAAGCAAGATGGAGTTATGTTTCTTGATGTACAGGGTCTGCTTATGATGGTGAACAAGTATTCCAAGTTTCAAAGCAATAGCTTTGATAGTTTAGGAGAAAAGTTGACCTAAACATAAAACTTAACCAAAAAATCTGATATTTTCTAAGTACAAAAGGGGCCATAAATCTTGCGAAATGCAAGATGGAGTTATGTTTCTTGCTATACAGGGTCAGCTTATGATGGTGAACAAGTATTCCAAGTTTCAAAGCAATAGCTTTGATAGTTTAGGAGAAAAGCTGACCTAAACATAAAACTTAACCAAGCAACGCCGACGCAGACGCCGACGCCGACGCCGACAACCGCTCAAGTGATGACAATAACTCATCATTTTTTTTCAAAAAATCAGATGAGCTAAAAAATGTTAAAAATATTTAATGTTACATTTATATCTGTCCATTTCAGTTATACAAACATCTCAATGTGTATTATTAACACTATTAACAGCAATCATAAACGGTGTTGTGTCTTACACTGTGTAATAATGCCAGATGGTAGTTTTACTGTATAAAACATTGTGGCCGATAACTATTGCAATAGTATCGCAATAGTAACCTGCAATAGAATAGTATTGCAATAGTTTTTCAGCAATATCAATAGTATTGCAATAGTCAAAATTGGCCTCAATAGTCACCCCTATGATTTAGCAAACATTATTCTAATACAAATATTATATCATATGAAGAGCAAATCTTAACAAAATGCTACAACTTACCTCCAGACTGTTCCCCTCATATTCTTTCATTGCAGTGATACACTGATGTTTTGTATTGATATTCTGTGTTACATCATTCTTTACCATCATATCCTGACCCTGGGGGTGGATATCCTGACCCTGGGGGTGGATTAAATTTGATGGCTGTACCAGTTTTGGGCTACTGAGAAAATGTTGAAATATAGAGTTAACACATTTGTAATGTAATTTCATTGATACAAACATAATCACTCTTCTAAATGATGTATTCCAATGAATTGAAACAACCCAAGAAAATTGGACCCTCATTAATAATGATTATTTAGCACTCATTGGGTATTTATGTCTGTATGTAACTATTCATACACTTTATTTAAAATCTGAACTATGAAGGTTATTGTCATTTTCAGATTTACTGACCTATTATTAGTTTCATTACAGACCAAAGAAAACATAAATCTTAAATCAAAAATATACCTGGACTTGCCAAAAAGAGCCCGTTGCCTGCATTATTTGTCATTCCAAACAGGCAAGCTTCACTGCTGCCAGTTGTTGTTGTAGCTCCAAATCCACCTGCTTATGACAGAAATATAGTTATAATATAAAGTTATAACAAGGCAGTCTGAAAGACAGCTAAATCCCCCGCAACTGCTATGGATAGTGAAAAGGTAAAACCTTTGATTTTAGCTGTGACCTTGACCTTGAACTGACATGGCTGACTGATGAATTCTGCACAACGTCTTGATGAGGTGATCATTTGACCAAAGTTTCATGAAAATCCTTCAAGGGGTTTAGGAGATACAGAGCTGAAACCTTTGACCTTCAGTTGTGACCTTGACCTTGAGTTGACATGGCTGACTCATGAGTTCTTGATGAGGTGATCATTTGACCCAAGTTTGATGAAAATCCTTCAAGGGGTTAAGGAGATACAGAGTGGACACCAAATGGAAGGCTCAAACCTTCGACCCTTAGTTGTGACCTTGACCTTGAGCTGGCATGGTTGACTCATAATTTCTGCACATCGTTCTGATGGGGTAATCATTTGACCAAAGTTTTATAAAATTCCTTCAAGGGGTTTAGGAGATATAGAGCGGACACAAAATCGAAGGCTCAAACCTTTGACCTTCAGTTGTGACCTTGACCTTGAGCCAACACGGCTGACTCATAAGTTCTACACATCGCCTTGATGAGGTGATCGTTTGACCCAAGTTTGATGAAAATCCTTCAAGGGGTTTAGGAGATATAGAGCGGACACAAAATGGAAGGTTCAAACCTTTGACCCTAAGTTGTGACCTTGACCTTGAGCCGGCATGACTGACTCATGGGTTCTGCAAATTGTCTTGATGAGGTGATCATTTGACCCAAGTTTTATAAAATTCCTTCAAGGGGTTTAAGAGATATAGAGCGGACACAAAATGGAAGGCTCAAACCTTTGACCTTGAGTTGTGACCTTGACCTTGAGCCGGCATGGCTGACTCATGGGTTCTGCACATCCTCTTGATGAGGTGATCATTTGACCCAAGTTTTATAATTCCTTCAAGGGGTTTAGGAGATATAGAGCGGACACAAAATGGCAGGCTCAAACCTTTGACCTTGAGTTGTGACCTTGACCTTGAACCGACAAGGCTGACTCATGGGTTCTGCACATCGTCTTGATGAGGTGATCATTTGACCCAAGTTTCATGAAAATCCTTCAAGGGGTTTAGGAGATATGGACCGGACACGATTTTGTTATGGACGGAAGGACGGAAAGACGGAAGGACGGACGGAAGGACGAATGGACGGACGGAAGGACCATTCCTATAATCCCTCCGCCACGGGATTAAAAAAGATACGAATGTGCTACTACATCCTTTTCACTGAAATATCAAATACAAGTCACCTCCCTGCAAAATAAAAAATCTTACAAAACCTGTTCAAATTTTCACGGTAGTTCACATCAAGTAACTAACAATAGGTAACACACTCACCTAATGCTTGTTAGAGGTGAACTTTGAGGCCTGAGCATATTCAGTTAAATTGGGAAAATGCCCTAGCCTTTAGTATTGGAAATATTACCATGATTTTTGTCCAGTTGGAAATTTAGAAAAAAAAGTTTTGCTTTAAATGAAATATTGCAGTTCACAAATAATTGTTCTATGACAAACAATCTATTTTTTAAAAACTGAGAAATCATGAAATTATGAGCCAAGATTCATTGGGAAGCCTGAATTTTGACTGCTGTTATAAAAGAACTTTTACGCCCTGTGAAGGTAAAAAGAATGTGTTGAAAAACTGATGAACTACAAATGAGCAATGGAAAAACATTGTGAGAATAATCCCCTGTACTACTGAATCCAAATGAATTACTGGTGCTAGCTGCAGCTGGTGTGCCAAACAGGCCAGTGTTGGCTGTAGTCTTCTGTCCAAACAGTCCACCTATACTGCTAGGGGTTGCACCGAAATCTGTGGAAAAAGAAGCATTGAATCATCAATCTACATCATCATATAAACATTTTACATTAGTATACATTTGAGCAGAAATTCAGTGCAAGCTTAAATTTCTGCATTATATGTAATATAAGAACCAATCATGGCAACTTTATTTTTCATAACTATTTTCATGCAGTTATTATATCCGGATGAATCAGGCATCAAACCATTAGTATCTAGCAATAAAAAAATAACTCATCTTTTCAAAATGCATTACCACATTTCTAACATAGCACTGCTGCTGCATAGATTTTCACTTGATAACAGTCTTGATCATCATTTACCATACCGATGGAGATATTAACATTGCTAAATATTGCAAATTAGCCCTTGTGAAATAAAATAAGTATCAATTCCATTAATTCAGCTAGATCCAGTATTTAAAATATGTATCCAGATGAAAAACAGCAGAATGCCATCACAAAAAAAATATCCATGGATGTACACTGTACACAGTAATCATATCACTCTAAACCAACAGCAACATAAGACAATTTTCTTACTAAATCCTGATGACTGTGTCCCAAATGCTGACCCTACACTTCCACCATAGAGACAAGTCCTTGTGCCAGTTCCTGTCAAACTCTGCCCAAATAACCCTCCTCCTGCTGTATGTGTTGCCTGTCCAAATGCTGTAGATTCAAATCCTGGTGTAGTACCTGAATATATACATGAAATTAAGCTTTTTGTGTGTCACTGTGTGTTTTTAAATAAGTTGATAATTTTTTTCATGTTTTAAGAATCATCAGATCAAAACATAATGAATTAATTGAGCTGAAAAGTCACTTCATATCCTATCTATTTGGAGAACTTCTTAAAACTCTCTTGGCTTAATAGAAAATTCTCATGCACTGAAACACATCTTTTTTTTTCAATTTAATCATGAATAAATATTATATTATGTTTGTATTTTCTATTGCCATTATATTTAGATTAGGGATGGGAACGAATACTGAAATCAATATTCGAATATTCGGTTTGCCATATTCGAATATATTCGAATATTCGGTTTGCTTTAATGGAAGCTTTCAATTCTTATTAAGTGATTGGCATAAACACAACGTATTCATTTGTTTACAGCGTGGATCATCGTACGTAATAAGGCCAAAAAATGTTTGCTTCGGGTAACACGATCCTACTTAGCAAAACCCGCCGATCCTAGCATTTTATTTCACGATTCTGTCAATATAATCATGAACATATATAACTAATTCAGTGTTTTAGCTTCAAAATAATACAAAAAATCAAAACGATTATAATTTAGACCGTCGCAATTTTATCTAAAAATAGCAGGTCGCCCCATTTAAACACGTGACGCGCTGTTGTATTACCGCCGCCATTTTGAAAATTTTTAATCGTCGTGTAAAAAGCTAGTAAGGCAAACTTAAACCTCCTTCAACATGAACTTATGCATCAGTCATATGTTATCTTGATTTTATTATAAAAGTTAATTCGAATACGGCCGATTGCGGATGAAAACCGATTCTGCGGATGGTCTGAAACGTCGTACAAAATATTGTGAAAAGATCGGCAATATCTACAAGTTTGGTATTGTTTTCGAAAAAAAAAAATTCTACAACTTGTTACATAAAACAGGCGCCAATAAAAATGAACAAACGTTATAAAGATATCACATTTACGCCTAATACAAACTGTTAATCCGTAGCGATGACCCCAGGTAATTATGTATTGCAATTTTCTTGTTAATTGGACATCTTTTGACATGCATCTGACACAATGACGCCTGTTGCAAACTGTTAATCCGTAACGATGGCCCCTGCCAATTATGCATTGCTATTTTCTTGTTAATTGGACATCTTTTGATACTCGTTAAACAAACATGACATGGTTTTATTCTGTAGAATTAGCATGCTATGCTCATATTGCCCAAAATCAATGATACTTATTTTGAACAAAAATATACAATAATTTACGAATATTCGAATTTGATTTTCATATTCGAATATTCGACCGATTTCCGAATATTCGAATATTCGAATATTCGTTCCCATCCCTACTTTATAATAAGAAAACAAGACTCAATATTGGCAAATTAAATGTGACTGTCCATTAGGATTTTTTTCAACACAAAAGGGCCATAAAGGCCCTGTATCGCTCACCTGACCTACTGACCTAAAGATCATCAAGATTAACATTCTGACCAAGTAAGTTTCATTAAGATATGGTCACAAATGTGGCCTCTAAAGTGTTAAATAGCTTTTCCTTTGATTTGAACCTGGTAACCTAGTTTTTGACCCAACATGACCCAGATTCGAACTTGACCTAAAAATCACCAAGATTAAATTTCTGACTAAGTGTCATGAAGATATGGTCATAAATGTGGCCTCTAAAGTGTTAAATAGCTTTTCCTTTGATTTGAACCTGGTAACAAAGTTTTTGACCCCACCTGACCCAGATTTGAACTTGACCTATAGATCATCAAGATAAACATTCTGACCAAGTTTTATTAAGATATGGTCATAAATGTGGCCTCTACAGTGTAAACTAGCTTTTCCTTTGATTTGACCCGGTGACCTAGTTTTTGATTTTACATGACCCAGATTCAAACTGGACCTTGAGATCTTCAAGATTAACATTCTGACCAAGTTCATGAAGATACAGTCATAAATCTGGCCTCTACAGTGTTAACAAGCTTTTCCTTTGATTTGACCTGGTGACCTAGTTTTTGACCCCGGATGACCCAATATCAAACTCGTCCAAGATTTTATTGAGGGTAACATTCTGACCAAGTTTCATTAAGATTGGGCCAAAATTGTGACCTTTAGAGTGTTAACAAGCTTTTCCTTTGATTTGACCTGGTGACCTAGTTTTTAACCAAAGATGACCCAATATCGAAATCATCCAAGATTTTATTAAGGGTAACATTCTGACCAAGTTTCATTAAGATTGGGCCAAAATTGTGACCTCTAGAGTGTTAACAAGCTTTTCCTTTGATTTGACCTGGTGACCTAGTTTTTGAACCCAGATGACCCAATATCAAACTCGTCCAAGATTTTATTGAGGGTAACATTTCTGACCAAGTTTCATTAAGTTTGGGCCAAAATTGTGACCTCTAGAGTGTTAACAGTCAAATTGTTGACGACGTACGACTGACGACGAATGGATGACAACGGACATAGGGCGGTCACAAAAGCTCACCTCTGAGCACTTTGTGCTCAGGTGAGCTAAAAAAACCAAGAAAGAAGGTCAGTAGGTCAAGGTCACAGTCAAGAGATCCCTAATCGCTTGGGTCATCAGGACATTATAATGAAACAGTCTAGAAAATATGACCTGATTTTGAAGTATTTTTTCTTATATAACTCATAATCATAACATGTGACCCCCAGGGCTGGGCCTCTTTTCACCCCAGGGGCATAATTTGAAAAAACTTGTTAGAGATCCACCAGGCAATGTTACACACCAAATATCAAATGCCTAGACCTTGAACTTTCAGACAAGAAGATCTTTAATTTTTTTCCTATATAAGTCTATGTTAAACTTGGTACCCCTAGGGCAGGACCTCTTTTCACCCTAGGGACATAATTTGAAAACTTTTGGTAGAGAAACACTAGGAAAGGCAACATACCTAATATCAAAAGCCTTGGCCTTGCAGTTTCAGGCAAGAAGATTTTTAAATTTTTTTTTTTCCTATATAAGTCCATGTAAAACATGAGACTCCCCCGGGGCAGGGCCTCTTTTCACCCCAGGGGCATAATTTGAATAATTTTGGTAGAAGACCACAAGGCAATGCTACATACAAAATATCAAAGGCCTAGGTCATGTGGTTTTAGACAAGAAGATTTTTAAAGTTTTTTACTATATAAGTCTATGTAAAACTTGTGATCCCCAGGGCGGGGCCTCTTTTCACCCCAGGGGCACAATTTGAACTATCTTGATAGAGGACCATAAGATGATGTCACAAACCAAATATCAAGGCTCTACGCCTTGCGGTTTTGGACAAGAAGATTTTTAAAGTTTTTCTTTCGGTTGCCATGGCAACCAGAGTTCTGCACGGAATTAAATTCTTTGAACAATTTTGAAAGGGGACCACCTAAGGATCATTCCTTAGAAGTTTGGTGTAATTCTGCCCAGTGGTTTTCAAGAAGATTTTTTTAGAAAATGTTGACGGACGGACGACTGACGACGGACACTGAGCTGTCACAAAACCTCACCATGAGCCTTTGGCTCAGGTGAGCTAAAAACTGGTAAAATCTCTCTAGGGTTGGATCTTTTGTTCTGGTACAGTAGGGTCTTGTTATCAAATTACCATATTCTCGTTATGATTCAAGCTGCAGTGTTCTAAAGATTCTGAATCGCCAAGTGTCAAAAATCAGTAAGTTAATTGGGGGATTATCTTTTGGTGGTGGTGCGGCCGCTTGTCATTTATTAGAACAATAGTGCATAAACTTTTTTATCTAAATGTCTATACTCAAACATTATTAAAGGGTGCAGTTGTCTCTTAGTTGAGCGCTGACAAAAACTGTGCTACAAATAAATGTGAATTATGTAATATATCAAAAGCTGTTTTTTCTTTAATGTAATGTTTAATGAAATAATTACAGTCCTGGTGATAATGATTCCCAAAATTCGAGATAGGATAAAAACTAAAAACAATCATCAGATTATCTGTCATAAATTAGAAATGGCTGATTAGGATAAAATTTTGACTTTCGAAAGCGGTCTTTTGATCAAAAGTCTCTTGAGCTGGGTTTATTTCAAGCTAAATGGTTCGATGACTTTTTCATGGCTTCCCCAGAGTAATCTATACCCTCTGTTACAGTTACACCATCAACCTTGCTGTCGGCAAAATCATCGAAAACAATAAGAGATACTATGGACTACAAAATGTTCAAACTTATCAAATTCTCTCCAAAGCGCAACTTCAAACTACAAGAGATAAAACGTGAAATGGCTCCAGATACACCAGGAAACAGAACCCTGTGCCCTACTAGATTGACAGTGTGAAAGGTTTTGAAATTTCAGTGTCTTTCAGAATTTTTTTCAAGAACAGAACAGAACATATATTTTATTAGACAAGCACAGTCCAAATAATAGGACATTTCAGGACAGCGTGATAACTTATGACTATCGCTGTCCCTTCACGTCCAAACTTATTCTGCGTATTTCTGTTAGGAATTTCCCAATGAAATTCATTGGGAATGTTTTCTGGTAAATGTACAATGTATTTGTAATGATTACATCTCTGATAATGAATTTATGTTGACATTAAGGCATAAAATTGCCTCCCTGTCATTTTTTGAATGTATATTTTGTGTTTTGTTTCTACAATTTACTGCATACATGCCATATCTCCTGCCAGGAGACTTTTTCTCCCATATTTTCAGTATATCTCCCAGTCTCCTGCCGGGACATGAAAATCACCCTACAAAATAAATTCAGAAAAAAAGTCATCAGTTGAAAAATCGTATCTCTCGTAGTTATCGCATAGTGCGGCAATTTTCCTTTGATCTTTGCAGCATGTTATACATAGTAACACACATTATTACTACAAAACTGTGCTGATATTTTAGAAAACTGTTGCGATATATATCAACACGGAAATCTCTATGGAGTTTCATAAGAAAAAAAGTGTTCCGATATATATCAGCACAGTAAAACTGTTCCGATATATATAGGAACACTTTTTCTCTATTGAGGTCCTATCAAGGGAGTATAATTTTTTCCTATCAAAGAAAAGATGATTTTAGCTCCAATTTATAGTTCACAGAGAAAGAATTGTCACAAACACCTACATTTATAAAGTAAAAGAATAAATAAACTAGAATATTTCAAAAACTTGATAGTTATTGCCAAATTCAGAAATACATGAAATATATGAAATTCTGAGATTTCTCAAATGTTTCTTTTTCTTTGATTTTTTTTACAAACAAAACAAGTTTTACAATATGTCTGGCCAATGAAATGCAAAGATTTAAAACCAATGCAGAAATTTGTTGGGTACTTTTATCTGGGGAACACATTTTCTAAAACAGAAGTTTTAGTGTTTCAGTCAGCGAGGCGCAAAAAGGGAATCAAAATAGTAAAAATAATAATAAACAAATTTAAATGAAAATAATATATAAATTTTAATGATAAACTATGCGATAAAACAGTTATAATATGTAGTGCTCGTGTGTTACCAGGATATATCAGAGCTAGGGGTACATCTCATTATTTTTCTCTTCACATATCTGTCTCGGCCTACCGGCCTCAACGATATGTGCAGAGAAAAATACCCTCGATGTACCCCTAGCTCTGATATATCCTGGTAACACACTCTCACACATACTATAACTATTACTTATTACATATTTCTACCCTATAAAAAGCTATTTAGAAACATCAATTTTTGTTAACTTCTAAAATTATCAGTTTTATAAACATCTGCCATTTAATGAAAAAGATTTCTGAAAATCACATTTAAAATAAAGATGTCAAAAAAGAAGAATTTTTTTTTAAGCTGTTCACATTATAAGTTGTCTTATTTTGAACGTTGCCTATAAGTGGATGGGGTTTGATGCCCTTGTATGTTTTATTCTCAAAAATGCTTCAAAGTAAGAGCTGCTTTTGCAACAGTTGTCATATTTTTCTTAAATGCAGACTTTTTATTGGCTTTTTATTAAGATTGCACTAGAAAATCTTGAAAATGACAGAAATATCCAAAAATCACGGTCAAGAAACAGGTGACAATTACGGAAAATGAAAGTTAGAATTAAATTCTTGATAAAATATGTTTTATTGCTTTTCTGTTAAAATAACTCTTCAACACTTACAATTTCTACTTATCTTAAGCATTTTTTTTAAATTTATTTTTGCCAAACCTAAGCCTCGGCAATAATAGAAAATTTGCTATATATTATATATCGTAACGGATGATTGCTCATAAAATTGTATCAAGCGTTCAAAATTATGATTGATATGCAGTTTGTTTTTTTCAATAATCTTATTATTGCCAAAAGACTGCCTAATCAAATAAATCTAAAAATGTTTGCAAATTTGGCTCCCTCTCTTTAAATAACAGGTTTGTCTTCACAGATTATTGATTTTTCACACCTATTGGTTTGTAAACGCTGAAAAACAAGCAATATTTGTAGTTCTGCAGACAGACATAGCTTTGGGCCATTTTCAGCAATTAGAAATTTTCAGAGCCACATTTAATTTTTTGTTGCAAATGGCTCAAGTGGCGATCATTAGCGTGACCCCTGCTAAAATAGAACTACTTGGTAAACAGGTGCCAGAAAAGTCATAAATAAGCTATATAGCTAAATCTATATAGCTAGAATTAGCTATAAAACTAATAACAATAATGTAAAATATGTCAAAATCAAATGCAAAATGGTCATAATCACATTTCAATGGTTTATAAGATGAAAGACAACAAGAGCTGTCACAGGAGACAGCGAGCTTGACTATTTCGATGCTGCATAGTGAAACTGGGCACATCTGAGGAAACTAGAGCTGTCACTGGACTGTCTAATGACTCCAATTGTGGATGAAGATATTGCACAATAGCCTGAGTCTATGTCAAAAATATCAACTTAAAGTAATAAGAGAGGTAAAGATAAATTGTATCAAAACACTATATAAGTATATCCTAAGCAAAAAGGGGCATAATTCATTAAATATTGGTGCCAGAGTTATGCAGCTTGTGTCATATAGTGTGGGTGATGATGTTGAACAACTATTTTAAGTTTGAGTCATATCCATTCAGTAATAACAGAGACAGAGTGAAAGTGCATCAAAACTTTAACCTAAAATTCTAAGTAAAAAGGGGGAATAATTAATGAAAAATTGGTGCCAGAGTTGTGCAGCTTGCGTCATATGGTGTGGGTGATGATGTTGAACAACTATTTTAAGTTTGAATCAAATCCATTCAGTAATAACAGAGACAGAGTGAAAGTGCATCAAAAATTTAACCTAAAATTCTAAGTAAAAAGGGGAAATAATTCATGAAAAATTGGTGCCAGAGTTATGCACCTTGTGTCATATGATAAGGGTAATGATGTTGAACAATTGTTTAAGTTTGAATCAGATCCATTCAGTAATAACAGAGATAGAGTGAAAGTGAATAAAACGTTAACCTGAAATTCTAAGTAAAAAGGGGAATAATTCATGAAAAATTGTGCCAGAGTTATGCATCTTGTGTCATATGATGTGGGTGATGATGCTGAACAACTATTTTAAGTTTGAATCAAATCCATTCAGTAATAACAGAGGTAGAGTGAAAGTGCACCAAAACTTTAACCTGAAAATCTAAGTAAAAAGGGGGAGTAATTATTGAAAAAGTGGTGCCAGAGTTATGCACCTTGTGTCATATGATGTGGGTGATGATGTTGAACAACTATTTAAAGTTTGAATCAAATCCATTCAGTAATAACAGAGATAGAGTTAAAGTGCATCAAAACTTTAACCTGAAAATCTAAGTGAAAAGGGGGGATAATTCATGAAATACTGGTGCCAGAGTTATGGCCCTTATGTCCGATGATGTGGATGATGATGAGGAATAAGTATTTCAACTTTGAATCAAATCCATCAAGTAATTACAGAGATAAGTTGAAAAAAGAGAAAGTGCACCAAAACTTTAACCAAGGTGGGGACGCGAAAAGACGCAGACGCCGATGCCGTGGCGAGTAGGATAGCTCTCCTTATACTTCGTATAGTCGAGCTAATAACAGAAAACAAAGATCTTTGTGGTCATATTTTCAATAAATGCAGAAATATTTTGCAATTAACCAATGAAGAATGTGTCACTTGTGTAAATCATCATTGCACAAGACAGATTTTGTAATGACTTCTAAATCGCAGAAATTCACAACATGTATTGAAACTGAAAGTGCAAGGTTTTTTCTTGCTGTTTTGGGAACATAGCCTATACCCCCAAAATTGGGAATTTTGACATGTAAAGACTGGGAAATATTTAGTCCCATAGGGTATAGTAAGGATGTGTTGAAGCACTTTCTCATACACTTGCTTCACATTGTAAAACCTCTTTAACATACTGCCATTACAAAATTGTCCATAATTTGGTCAAGGTTTGTGCAATTTTGATTTTCTTTTCAGAATGTAGATTGGGAATTTTTGCACACATTTTGGGAAAAAAACATACTTTTTCGCACTGGGAATATAGCCCAATAACAGCTATAAAAACGGCCAAAAAAACCCTTTAGTGTATATAGATCCCTGTTCTGTAAGATTGTCTTTTGCCTTAAAAATTATTTGGATGGGTTAATAACTGTTTTTATTTGATATTGACATATTTTGAACAAATGTTATTCATAATATTTCTAGCTAGGTTTAGTTATATATAGCCAATTTGTGACTTTCCTGGGACTGCTAAAATTGGCACAAATAACGGCTTGATATAATATTGGTTATATGGTATCTAAATGCAAGGAAATTGTGTCATTTATGGTGCAATTTGTAAAAAAATATCCCAATTCCAGAATCTGTGCACCCCCACCCGCACAGGGATCCGTCACATGCTATGATAGAGGGGAAAAAAGTTTTAAAATAGAGGGGATTTTTTTAAAATGTTTTTTTTTTAAATGAAATTATATTTGTGTTATTTTTATACATGTAAAAAAAAAATCACCCATAAAAATAACACAAATATAAACACCTGTAAATTCATGAATTTCATTTCAAAAAATCCCGGCGCCAAAATCCCTTCTTTTTTAAAACTTTTTTCCCCTCTATCATAGCATGTGACGGATCCCTGTGTCCCCCCCCCCCCCCCCCCCCCGTCAATGTCTCACGCTGCCCAAGTACCAGATTCCTTGTGACGTGCATGGTTTACTTTCAATTTTCATTCATGTGCACAAATGTCTATAAAAACTATGAACAAAAATCATATAATTTTGTTCGAAGATATAGTCACTGATAGTTTTTTTTATCTCTTCTTCTTTAACTACACTCCTTCGTACCTCTGAAACAAAACTCTGTTGAAAAGATTATTACCAGATCGTCAATAATTTCATTCTCTGCACTGAACTGGTTTGATAGTAAAATGACTTGTCATCAAGCATTTAACCGTAGTGGTCATTCACTGTTCTTTTTAACTGGTACCGTACAAATTAGATAAACATTGAAAGATCCGCGGTTTTTTTCCCTTACAAATGGCGAAGTTCAATGTAAGGGAAGTAACTTTGTGCGAACTAATTCTGCACCTATCATGTGTGAGGTAAATCTTGATAAATTGACAAATGATTTTGTTTTGTTTTTTTTTTTTTTCAGAAAGAACTTAAATGTACCAGTATATTGTAAATTACCGTAGTCCCCCAAATAAAATTCTGCTGAACATGTCATGATCAAAGGGGTCCGACACGTGTAGGTCACCTTAATATGGCATAATAAATAGTCCTAAGGCACTGGGGGCAAAAACATTGGTCAATAGATATGTAACTGTTATATATCTATTGACCAATGTTTTTGCCCCCAGTGCCTTAGGACTATTTATTATGCCATATTAAGGTGACCTACACATGTCGGACCCCTTTGGTCATGATGACGTTGGACGACTTAATTTTGGTTAGAGACCACCAATTGTTTTCCCAAAGAGTGATAGACTTACATTATAACATTATGGCATGTTTGTTTTTGGGGGGGTTTAACGCCGTTTTTCAACACTACCAACTAGTGTAACTTCACATAAACATTGTCAAACATACAAACAAAGTAGATTCAATGTGCAGGGGCTCGGTCCATTATACCCAAGGTCAAGGTCACCAAGGTGTTATACTTCAGTTATTTTTAAAGTTAAAGTTTTTCGGCAACCTTTGTTTTTCAGTCATATCTTTGTTACTATATTGCTTATATCTTACTGTAGCTTCAATTAAACATTGTCCAGGATACAAACAAAAGTATGTGCAGGGGCTGGACCCATTATACCCAAAGTCAAGGACACCAAGGTGTTATACTTGGAATTATTTACCTGTTAATTTTTTTGAAAGCTTCATTTATAGACATGTCTTTGGTATTTTCAAGATGATAACTTGAAATTAAAAATATTTCTTTATCGATCATCATCTGCATGTGTGGTTACAATCCCCTTAAGTCTAGTTGTATTTTTGACAGAATTATGCCCCTTTCATACTTAAACTTTTTGGCATTCATAATTTTAACATGTCCAAAACATTGTGGAATGATTCTAATTTCACTTGGATAATGATTACATTTTACTCAGGCTTTATCGTAGACTCCCTGTATAAAATTTCAAACTTTAAACTAAATCAAAGCGAAGAGCTATAAAAATAATGTATTTTATAGTTTTTTGATCAAAGTTTTAAATCTGTATATTATTTTTCAATGAAACTTCAAAAATTTGTAGTTTGTAGCATCATCAGTGGCATGTGCAGTCAAAATTATAATATTATTTGATTTCTGAAATAATGTGATATTTATTTCTAAAGTCATTGTAAAAATATTTGGTTTTACCAAAGTGGAAATTGGCAGGTACTTGAAAATGCAGCTCTCTGATTAGTCAGTTAAAACTCCTGATGTCATGATGAATTTTTGAATTGTTTGCTCTCTGGATATAACTTTAGAACAATGTAAGATAATGACTTGAAACTTAAAATATATCTTTATCATCACCATCTGCATGTTTGGTAACAATCCCCATAACTCTGAATTGTATATTTGACCAAATTATGCCTATTTTATATATATATATTTTTTTGTTGTTTTTTTTGGACATAACTTTGGTGCAATATAAGATAATGACTTTAAACTCAAAAGATATCTTTACCATCATCATCAGTACCCCTTCCATACTTGACCTTTAACCCTTCTGAGCAGTAGGATTTTTTATATCTTGGTGTATCTCCCTTTTTAAGTATAGAGTTCTATTATCGAGACATAGATTCATTTCACTGTCAAATCGCCGAATAGTGGAGCGCGCAGACTTATGGACAGCTCTTGCTGAATTGGTGGTCTCTGACCTGTATGATCTGATATTCTAGAGTTGTCATCCCTCAGGACAGCGACAGTCAAAAGTTATCAGAAACAATCATCTACACACACACACACAAAGAAAAAAACAAAACAAGAAAAAGCAAAGGGGAGTAATTGAAAAGAAATTATATGTCCACAAAAATGTTTCTCAACCCACAAAAATCCTTATCAGATACAGCTAGACATGTCAAAATTCACCTGGAACATTTGGGATATCATCCATGTTGTACCGCAGAAAAGTGGTCTCGATTTTTGCTATGACCAAAATATAAAATAAAGTTACAAAATAAGTTTGTACCCCACCATGGACCCCGACACAAAACAGACCCTGTTAACATTTGACCTCAAAGTGTGACCTTGACCTTGTGGTCTGTATCATGCGTACAACATATCATCTCGTTATGGTAAACATCTGTATTTGTATCTGTTCGTATATGTTGAAGGACTACTTCTGGCATATATTATACAGGAATCAGATAAAACATTTATGCAAAGTTATTTCAAAATCCCTTCATGGATGGTGGAGTTATGGACTGGACAAGAAACAGACGCAGTTAACATTTGACCTGTAAGTATGACCTTCACCTTTGGGCTAGGGGCCTGGGTCTTGTGCATGACATGTCGTTATGGTGAACATTTATGTCAAGTTACATCAAAATCCCTCTATGCATGACGAAGGAAGTCTCTGGACAAAGTCATTCTTGTATCTGAACTTTGGCAACTAGGTGTGACACTGACCTTAGTTTAATGCCGCGAAGTCGTACCCAATTTACGCACAGCTACTAATTACGTAACAGAGGCAGATCTGGTCTGGAAAAGAAGTCAGCAAATCCTAGAGTTGTAACACTTTTATCAACTATTCAATTCCGAGCATTAAATGGTTATATACAATATACAATACAAAGATGTTACAAGCATTGTATACAGATAATGATATAAAGCATCATTGTTTTAGAAATATATGGGGAATACAATATTTTTTTTTAAACTCGCTTTTTTTTTTGTATGAGAGGTTGACCACGTCAACACATAAAGTTTACTATTTTAAAACTAATTCTTTAAGAGAATGAATTTACTTTCATTTAAATACAGAGAATATTTGAATACAATTTGTCTCTACAATTTTCAGATAGGACCTATGTAGATTATGATATTATAAAAACAGCGTAGATTCATAGATTCACATACAACTAAACTGTACATGACATATTAACAAGGTGAATATAAAAGGAAATATTTTTATGAATCAATTGCAATTAAGCATACGAGACATTTTAAATGGATTATAATGCCCCATATTTTGTCGCATAATTCTTATAACTCACATTACATAATGTGTAGATAATACTCATATGCCACAAAATATGGGGCATTATATTAGAACTAAGGGTCTGAATCCTGCGCATGCAGAGTTATGGACCAGACACGGTGTAACAGACGGAAGGAAAGACGCAGCCTATTTCTATATCCCCTTTTCTTCAGAACAAAAAGACTGATCAATGCATGTCAAAGGTATGGCCTAAATTCTTATATGACCCTTTAAGTCAAGTAAAGTCATGTAATATTTATTTACAAAGTCGGAGATAACAACAAGTAACATAAGCTCTAGTGAAAAAAAGAAAATACTCCTCAATGCGTCCTTGATGTTTGAGATACGAACCTGGGGTTTGCACATGACACTCCGTCTCGGCAATGAGGTTAACATTCATGCCAAATATAAACAAGATTGCTCCATGCAGGTGGGCTCTACAAAATGTCACAGTGATTCCATAGAGCAGACTTGTAAATGAAGATAAACACATGTTAAGATGGTGAATCTATAGACTGTATTAATTAAAAGAAGATTTTTAAGTAAATATTTAAATGAATATACTGTGCTAGCATTTTTAGCTCACCTGAGCCAAAGGCTCATGGTGAGCTTTTGTGACCGCTCAATGTCCGCTGTCCGGCTCGTGTCCGTCAACATTTTCTAAAAAATCTTCTTGAAAACCACTGTGCAGAATTACACCAAACTTCATAGGAATGATCCTTGAATGGTCCCCTTTCAAAATTGTTCAAAGAATTGAATTCCATGCAGAACTCTGGTTGCCATGGCAACCAAAAGGAAAAACTTTTAATAGTCTTCTTGTCCAAAACCGCAAGACATAGAACTTTGATATTTGGGATGTGACATCATCTTATGGTCCTCTATCAAGATTGTTCAAATTGTGCCGGAGGTGAAAAGAGGCCCCGTCCTGGAGGTCACAAGTTTTACGAAGACTTATATAGGAAAAAACTTTAAAATTCTTCTCGTCTAAAACCACTAGACCTAGACCTTTGATATTTGGTATGTAGCATTGCCTTGTGGTCCTCTACCAAAATTGTTCAAATTATTACCCTGGGGTGAAAAGAGGCCCCACCCTGAGGGCCTCAAGTTTTACATAGACTAATATATAGGAAAAAACTGACCTACTTTCTAATATTTTAGCATCAGTTTGCCATTTGAAACAAGGGCTCATATTACTCAGGTGAGCGATATAGGGCCATCATGGCCCTCTTGTTAATTAAGATATGTAGGAAAAGAATATTTAAGAAAGAAAGTTATCTTAAGGTCAAAGGTGCTGTAGATCAAACTTTATTTCAGAACATAGGCTATAGTTTTTATTGTCACATATTGAATGTGCAAGCTTGTTTAATGCTTTATAAACCAAAACACCAATATTGTATTTAATTTTGTTTGGGAAAGTTAACCACTTAAGTTCACAAAAGAGAGTACTGGATGATGTCTGTGAGGATGCTTTCAATAAAAGCCTAGCTGCCCTCTTTTGAATATTAAAGCTTTTTCCATATGTTTCCCCGTATAGATGATACGTCATCAAAAATCGGTGTATAAGTTCTAAAAAAATTCTTGACATCAGCATTTAGGTATTAAATATTCTATGAAATAGATATAGCTTAAAGTGCATTTTTTCACACACTGTTTTTGTTTTTAATATTGATCCCAACTTAATTTAAGTTAAACACCTAACAATTTTTTGGATATGATACATTTTTAATACAGTTATAATTTAGAATTAGATTTATGTCTCTTACTTTATATAATTTCTTGTTCTATTACTAGTGAACATACTGGTTGTCTTGTTCAGATGGCGAGCCATATTGTTAGACATGCACCAGTTATCAACTTTGACATTAACATCAATTTGCAATTTTCTTTCAATATCAGATACATTATGGTCACTTACATGCATCATAAAATCATCAGCATGCATGTCAATGTTTGAGTTTTCGACAACCAATGGAAGATCGTTTATATATATCACAAAAGAGTAGGGGACCAAGTATAGATCCTTGTGGATAATATATCTTATGTGTTTCCACTTTGACATATAATCTGTCAATAACAAAGTTTTAAAGTTTCTTAAAAAATATAGCAATAATTTTATGATATCTTTTTTTTTCTTCCTTTTTTAGTTGTTGTATGATCTGCAGCTCAGTGCCTTTAAATGAAAGAAAATGGCAAAAGTTTAAACAAGGAGCTGCCTTCAATAAACGCTTGATGCCCCTGGTGGCATCCTTGTCGATACAAAGCAACTTAAGTCCAAAACGAGGTCAATGTCAAGGTCAAGCTGAAGTCAGGTGATGTTTGAAGATGAGGAATGGTCACGGGTTACATCTGTATTAGTATCAATTCATCCTTGTAAGCGGTATTGATGCTAGACGAAACGGTCCCATTTGGTTAACCAAGAGATGGCCCATATAAATCAACCAAAGTCCAAAATAAGGTCAAGGTCAAGGTCAAACTGAGGTCAGGTGATGTCTGAAGATGAGGAATGGTCACAGGTTACATCTGCATTAATATCAAGTCATTCTAGTAAGGGGTATTGATGCTAGACGAAACAGTGCCGTTTGGTTAACCTCGTATGGACGGACGGAAGGACGAACGAACGGACGGACAAACAGACAGGACAATCACTATATGCCTCCAGCATCAGTTGATGCCGGGGGCATAAAAATACATTTATTGAATGACTTACTCCTGTGGTAGCAATTTACCTTTGCATGGCCTAGACCAAGAATTATAGGAATCAAATAATGTGTAGCATCCTAAATGGGGAATCATTCACTGAACCCTCCAGTGAGTGCCTAATTAACTTGCTGCATGTTGCCCTCTGTGGATATTCGTCGAAATGAGGACACGTTATTATCAGGCAAGAGCCAGGTATCGAACTCATCAGTTTTATGAAAGCATGAACTTTTTAAAGTAAAAAGAATTGAAAATAAACAAGAGCTGTCACATTTTTTTTTTTTTGGTTGGATTTAACGTCGCACCGACACATGATAGGTCATATGGCGACATTCCAGCTTTAATGGTGGAGGAAGACCCTAGTTGCCACTCCGTGCATTATTTCATTCCGAGCGGGCACCTGGGTAGAACCACCGACCTTCCATAAGCCAGCTGGATGGCTTCCTCACATGAAGAATTCAACGCCCCGAGTGAGGCTCGAACCCACATCGATGAGGGGCAAGTGATTTGAAGTCAGCGACCTTAACCACTCGGCCACGGAGGCCCCTAGGAGCTGTCACAGGAGACAGCGCGCTCGACTATTTCGATGCTGGATTGTGAAACTGGGCACACCTGAGGAAACTAGAGCTGTCACTGGAGTGTTTAATGACTCCAATTGTGGATGAAGATATTCCACAATAGCCTGAGTCTATGTCAAAAATATCAACTTAAAGTAATAAGAGAGGTAAAGATAAAATGTATCAAAACACTATATAAGTATATCCTAAGCAAAAAGGGGCATAATTCATTAAATATTGGTGCCAGAGTTATGCAGCTTGTGTCATATAGTGTGGGTGATGATGTTGAACAACTATTTTTTAAGTTTGAATCAAATCCATTCAGTAATAACAGAGACAGAGTGAAAGTGCATCAAAACTTTAACCTAAAATTCTAAGTAAAAATGGGAAATAATTCATGAAAAATTGGTCCCAGAGTTATGCAGCTTGTGTCATATGATAAGGGTAATGATGTTGAACAATTGTTTAAGTTTGAATCAGATCCATTCAGAAATAACAGAGATAGAGTGAAAGTGCATAAAACTTTAACCTGAAATTCTAAGTAAAAAGGGGAATAATTCATGAAAAATTGTGCCAGAGTTATGCATCTTGTGTCATATGATGTGGGTGATGATGCTGAACAACTATTTTAAGTTTGAATCAAATCCATTCAGTAATAACAGAGGTAGAGTGAAGGTGCACCAAAACTTTAACCTGAAATTCTAAGTAAAAAGGGGGAATAATTCATGAAAAAATGGTGCCAGAGTTATGCACCTTGTGTCATATGATGTAGGTGATGATGTTGAACAACTGTTTTAAGTTTGAATCAAATCCATTCAGTAATAACAGAGATAGAGTGAAAGTGCATCAAAACTTTAACCTGAAAATCTAAGTGAAAAGGGGGGATAATTCATGAAATACTGGTGCCAGAGTTATGGCCCTTATGTCAGATGATGTGGATGATGAGAGGAATAAGTATTTCAAGTTTGAATCAAATCCATCAAGTAATTACAGAGATAAGTTGAAAAAAGAGAAAGTGTAAAAAAAACTTGAACCAAGGTGGGGACGCGGAAAGACGCCAACGCCGGGGCGAGTAGAATAGCTCTCCTTATACTTCGTATAGTCGAGCTAAAAAGGAATGCTAGTTATGAAACTGAGTTGAGCAGAATTGTTGTTGTCCAGAGTGTAAAGCAATGGAAACGATGGACATGTGTGTCTGCTATTTCAATCTTTTTCTCTGGTTATATGCCTCTTTCTCGTAATTCCGAGCCTTCTCATTGATCTGAGTCTTTTGAAAATTTGCACTTGCAGCTATTTCCTGTTTCTAAATTTTATATATGTTGTAAAAAATCATATGACAGATAAACAAAAGTAAAAAGAAAATAGAATTACTTGCATTAAAATAGAAATATACACAACTGAAAATTTTGGTACAAAATTTGCTTATCTAAAATCATTGGGGTAATATATAACCTTCTTACAGTAAACAGAAAGCACTTATTTTAAAACTTTTTTGTCCGCTAACACAATAATATATCTGTTCTTTATTTTAACAAAGAACTTTTTCAAAAAAGCCTTAATTTTTCAGAGCTAGTACAAATGATTGCAAGTCTCGGTTTTAACGAGAAAGAATTTGGCTGTTTCAGAGGGTTAGGGTCATCATGTGAAAGCCTAGATTATTCATTTACAAAAATCCTTAGGATTTTTCTTCATGGGTATCTTATAAGTTTAGATGTTGGAGTACCAAACTATAGCAAAAACTCTTTTGAAACTTAAATCTTCTACTGACCAGCACTGAAAAAGCGGCTTAGGGGCTCGGAATAACGAGAAAAGGGCATACTTACTTTTAAAACTTTATAGATACACAATAAAACAGGATAGAGACAGGAAAACTGCCACTTCAACCCTTACCCTGCTCAATTTCTATAATGGGAATTATTCAATTTGGGCAATACCATTTATCATTCAAAGGGGTGTTCACTGAAAATTTTCTGACGATAGCGAACAGTGCAGACCACTGAAAATTACAAAAAATACCATAAGGACCCTTTTTGCTTGATGGGGCTTAATATGTTCAGTATATGTACATTGTATCTGTTGTCACAAAAAAGAGAGGAATGAAATATGTTTAAATCAAACAATGTTATTGACATGTACATGCCATTTACCATCTTGACCGAGAGTCATTCCTACATGTTTATGATGATCAACGAAATTAAGGTAAGAGAGGGTAGTCTTGTATAAGATAATAGAAAAAACAAAAACATAGCTTCAGTTTTTGACGAGTTGACCTTAAGAAGCCATTGTCTGGCCCATGAGGAATTCTTATGTTGGTAGTAGATACCGTAAGGTAACTATTACCCACAAATAACCGATAATAAAGAGAAATAACTCGGCAATATAATTTCAGAATTAAAAACAGTAAAAAACCGAGCACTGACCTTGGGGTACATTGGCATTTACACTTTTTGTATTAGAAAAGGATTGTCCGATAAAAATTCTTTGAGGACGGTCTTTTAAGTAGCTAAATATTAATCTTGAATAATACCCAAAACGCCATATTGTCTAAGTTTGAATGATAAAACCCTTATGCCAAACCCTGTCAAATATGTATGTGTGACCCTCTACCAAGATTGTTCAAATTATTTTGATTTGTCAAAAAAAAAATATGTCCGCCAGAGAGCGTGGTCACTTTTCTCTATATGTATATAGTGGAAACTTCAAAAATCTTCTTGTTTGAAACTGCAAGCCCGATTTTAAAATAATTTTACACAAATTCTTGTGTGAACCTCTACCAAGATTGTTCAAATTATTCCAATTCATAAACTAGAATGTGTCTAGAGGTGTGCAAGTTTATATCATGATAAAGACTTATGCAAGTTTTCAATCATTTATATTAAATGCATTTTGAACTAGGTGCATCACATGGTGAAAATGTGCATTTTTGACTATTTCAGGGGCCATAACTCTGAAAATAGGGTGCGGACCAGAATGAAAAATAGGAGGTGCGCAAGTTCATATCATGATTAAGACTCATGCAAGGCTTCATGAATCTATATCAAACACTTTCTGAGCTAGGCATGTCACAAGGTGAAAATGTGCATTTTTGACTATTTCAGGGGCCATAACTCAGAAAATAGGGGGCGGAGCCAGACAAAAAATAGGAGGTGCGCAAGTTCATATCATGATTAAGACTCATGCAAGGTTTCATGAATCTATATCAAACACTTTTGAGTTAGGCGCGTCACAAGGTGAAAATGTGCATTTTTGACTATTTCAGGAGCCGTAACTCTGAAAATAGGGGGAGGAGCCTGACGAAAAATAGGAGGTGTGCAAGTTCATATCATGATAAAGACTCATGCAAGGTTTCATCAATTTATATCAAATACTTTTCAAGCTAGGCATGTCACGAACTTCAGACGGACGGATGCACGGACAAGACCAAATCTATATGCCCCCACCACTCATGGGGGGGTGGGGGGCACAAAAACAAGGCTGCCAGGGGGCATGGTCACTTTTCTTCTCTGAATCAGTAATAGCTAGAGGATTGGTATTTGGCGTGTGATATAAGATTTGTAATGTCTACCATAATTGTTACCACTCATGTAGATGATGATAAAGATACATGTTAAGTCTTTATCTTATATTGTACCTAAAGTAACATCAAGAAAGCAAAGATTGCCAGAAAATTTTAAATATGAAAGGTGCATAATTCTGTCAAAAATACAATAAGAGTTATGGGGATTGTAACACAAAGAAATATTTTTAATTTAAAGTTATTGTCTTTTAAAGAACCAAAGATATGTCTAAAAACAAAGCTTTCAAACAAAAATTAACATGAAAATAATTAAAATTATAACAACTTTGTGACCTTGACCTTGGGTATAATGGTCCCAGCCCCTTCACATACTTTGTTTGTACGCTGGAAATGTTTATGTGAACTTACAGTAAGATATAAGCAATAGTAACAAAGATATGACACAAAAGCAAAGGTTGCTGAAAAACTTTTAACCTTAAAAATAACCAAAGTATAACAACTTGGTGACCTTGACCTTGGGTATAATGGACCCAGCCCCTATATATATTTTGTATGCTGGACAATGTTTATGTTAAGTTACATTAAGATATAAGTAATAGTAATAAAGATATGACAGAAAAACAAAGGTTGCTGAAAAACTTTAAGAAAGCTCACGCCGATGCCGGGACGTGTAGAATACCCTCCCTATCCTCCAAATAGTTGAGCTAAAAAGTGAGTAGTTATTTAATGTTTTATATAGGACATGATATTTGGCAATATTTTTACAGGTTATACATTTAGGTTTGATGTGGAATTAACTTTGATGGTTTATTTAGCCAAAGGCAGTTGGTTAGGAAACTGAAAACCTGTCAGTTATGTTATGTATCTTATGCATTATAAGGCAGATTATAAAAGATAAAAACATAATCTATACATGTAATTTTTAATTTCAAATTAGGAAAATATAGGTAAATGAAATTTTCTAGTGTAGATCTAGACAAAACATAGCTAAAAAGACGTGTTTTTCTCTACTGAGAGTATGCTGAACAAGGCCAGTTACGTAACCTATCTTAGGAAAATCATAACTGTTAATCAAGGTGTGATGCAGACGCCAACGCCATGGTGAGTAGGATAACTCCTCTTATTCTTTAAATAGTTGAGCTAAAACGTTCTGTAGACGGAGTATAATGTACAGTCTGAATGCCAGCATAAATGTGAATGTGACTCAGGAAGATTGTAGAGATTTTTTTTGTCTCTTGTGGGAAATGTAAGCAACTACTAACCAATCCAAAATGATAAAAAATGTTGGTCCAGTTTGTTTCTTTAGATAACTGTTTCAACAAAATGATATAAATACATCAAAACAATTAGTTACACTTTATTATTTGACATTATCAATCAAAACACATATTATCCACATTTTACTGTACCTACTGTCACTTTTAAACATTATTTTAATATCTAATTTTGTAGATTTTTACTAGTAAGTATAACTGTCTTTCTTTCACAGTCATCTGAACTTTGATGTTACATTCAGGGATTTTCACTACCACCTTTGAACACAATGACTTGAATGTTACTTAAAATAATTCTGTCTATATCTGTCACATTTGAAAATTTTTTGCACTCATGTCACACAGAGTGAGTTGCATGTTTATCTCCGCTTTTTTTCCAGTGTTCAGCAGAGTCCAGCCTTCAGTATCAGGAGTGTTAACATAAACAGATAATAAAGAGTTTATTGCGCCTATTGACAGGTAACTGAAGTTATCTGTCTGAATTTTCCATAGAAAAGCTACACTTTGGTGTCATTATAACAGTATGGAAGACTCGGCAGCAACATCCTAAGTCAACATTACTGTGTGTTTTTCCTGTGTGGACTACTCGGGTCAGTGTAACTGCATGGAAACTCTTAATAGCAATGTCCTAGTCCACATTGCTGTGTGGTAGACTCAGTAGCAAGATTCTGGGTCAGTGTTACTGTGTGGTAGACTCAGTAGCAATGTTCTGAATCACAGTTATTGCATAGATGACATAGTAGCAATGCTCTGGGTTCGTGTTACTGTGTGGTAGACTCAATAGCAATAGACTCAATAGCAATTTTCTAGTCAGCATTACTGTGTGGTAGACCCTGTAGCAATGTTCTGAGTTAGTGTTTTTATACGGCAGATTTTCCTGATGGTAGTCTCAGCTCTTTAAATTCCAGCCAGATAAGATAAAGCGATTTTATCTGATCAGAAAACTGTATCCTACCAAGCTGAACATCAATGACTCCCTGTGAAGCAGATCCAAGTTAACTTCTTAGCTAAGATGCAACTGAAATAATGCAACAGTATTAATCAGTAAGAGAAACAACAGCTCTTAGCTCGAAAGTGAATAATACATATGTATAGGACACTAGAGCTACCACTGGAATAAGCAATACACCCAAAATACTTCTTTACCTAAGAAACAGCATTTCAAGTGTAAAGTTTCTGTACTGACAAGTATATTTCAAACTGGAGCTATCACTAAAGGAATTTTATACACTCAGACACAGCTACAGATACAGAGAAATGAGATCTTCACCTAGGACTTAGTAACCTGGATTATGCACTTTGCGTGTCATCTGGATGATGTTAAAAATTGAATGAAGTTTATTCTAGTGGTTTGAAAATACTGACTGGACACAAGTTTAAGATATATGATCATTTGAGTTCTGGGACCTTGACCTTGGAACTAATACCCTTGGTTGTGTGCTATGCAAGATATCTTGATAAGGCAAATAACTGATGCTACTTTTATAAAAATCTTCCCAACAGTTTAGAAGATATGGAGCAGACATGAAGTTAAGCTACTTGACCTTTTACCTTAAACTGTGACCTTGATCTTTGACATAGTGAAATGGGTTCTGCACTCTGCACCTTGTCTTGATGAGGTAAAAAACTGATGTTAGTTTTGTGAAAATCTTCCAAGCAGTAAGGAAGATATGGAACTAATATGAATTACAGATGGAGGGACATGGGAAACTCTATTTTGCGTTAGGGGGTAGTAGGGAAATGTGGGAGCGATGAGGGGGGGAGGGGGAAGGAATTGCTCTGATTGGATCCCGGAACAGTTTTAAGACCTAAAGGAATAAAGAAGAAAATTATTTGCTTCTGGGTGAGTCGAGGGTTGGAAGTGGGCAGGTGGCAGATTGTTGGAGGATTTGTTTGTTTTGGGTTTTTCAACATTATTTCAGTTATGTAGCTGTGGGCATTTAACCTAACCAGTGTTCCTAGATTCTGTACCAGTACAAACCTATTCTCCACAAGTAACTACCAACCTCCTCATATGAATCAGAGGTGGAGGACAAATGATTTCAGACACCATGAATAATAAAATGGTCATTATGACCCTGGATCGCTCACCTGAGTAATGTGAGTTACATATATCAAATGTCAAACTGATGCTAAACTATTAAGAAAGTAGGTCAGTAGGTCTTATTCATGGTCACTGAAAGTCAGTTTTAAGATCAGTGTGCAAAACTGTACATGTCACCCAAATTTTAGGGCTGTATCTTAAGAAACAAGAAAGTAGGTCGGGCATAATTCAAACAATCTTGTTAGAAATCAACTAGACAATGACACATACCAAATATCAAAGGCCTTAGGCTTAGATTTTTTTAATGTTATTCCTATATAAGTCTATGTAAAACTTGGGACACCCTGGGTGGGGCCTCTTTTCAACTAAGGGGCATAATTTGAATAATCTTAGTACAGAGGACCACTAGGCAATGCAACATACCAAATATTAAAAGCCTAGCCCTTCCAGTTTCATACAAGAAGATTTTTAAAGTTTTTTCCGATATAAATATAATATAAAACTATGGACCCCCAGGGAAGGGCTTCTTTTCACCCCAGGGTAATAATTTGAACAATCTTGGTAGAGAACCATAAGGCAATGCTACATAATCAAAGGCCTAGGTCTTGTGGTTTCAGACAAGAAGGTTTTTAAAGTTTTTTCCTATACAAGTCCATTTAAACCATGCGACCGCGGTCTGGGCTAGGGGGGTAAAATTGAACACACTTGGTAAAGGACCAATAGATTATGCTAAATACCAAATATCAAAGCTCTATGCCCTGCAGTTTTGGACAAGAAGATTTTCAAAGTTTTTCCCTATATAAGTCTATATTAACCATGTGAACCCTGGGGCGGGGTCATATTTGACCCTAGGGGGATACTTTGAATAAACTTGGTAGAGGACTATTTGATGATGCTACATACCAAATATCAAAGCCCTAAGGCCCTATGGTTTTGGACAAGAAGATTTTCAAAGTTTTTCCCTATGTAAGTCTATATAAACCATTAATTTGACCATAGGGTGGGCCATATTTAACACTAGGGGGATAATTTGAACTAACTTGTTATAGGACTATTAGATGAGGCCACAAACCAAATATCAAAGTCCTAGCTACTGTGGGTTTGGACAAGATTTTTTAAAGTTTTTCCTTTCAGTTGCCATGGCAACCAGAGTTCTGCATGGATTTCAATTCTTTGAGCAATTTCGATAGGGGGGCACCCAAGGATCATTTCTGTGAAGCTTAGTGTAAATCTGCCCTGTGGTTTTGAAGAAGATTTTTGAAGTTCACAATGTAGCCATATAGGGAAAATAAGCCCCACCCCACTGGTGGCCATGTTTTTTACTGAAACAGAATGGCTTAGGCAATTTTGGTAGAGGGTCACCTAGAGATCATTTCTACAAAATAGTTTTGAAATCTGACAACAGTTTCTGACAGACCGACAGACGGTTCAAAAACTATATGCTTCCCTTCGGGGGCATAAAAAGATGTTTAAGATATACAGATTTGGAGAAAATTCTCATATACATAATTATACTCACTTGAAGAATGAAGGTACTCCTACATATGGAATGTCTGGGCTTTTACAGAATGATGTACTTCCTGGCTCACATTCTGTCCGCACCACCAACAACCATGGGGATTTTCAGGAGCTGTAATTTTCATCAGATTCTGATCAGGTAATGGATTTGGTCGAAAGTTTAACAAAATTAATGGTCATTAACACTTATGTGTGTGTTTACTGACTGCATAATACATGTTGAAAATTTCATTTTTCTATCCTAGCAACCAGGATAGTTATTTTAGCATGTGCATGAATTTAGTTAAGATACTTTGCGTGAATATGAAATCTTATGTATTATGTTTGTCAAATATTTACATTAATTTAACAAATATATATCTAGCCAAGGTTCATGACAAATTCAGTTTGTAACATTGTTATTACCTCCCTTTACTTATCTTTGCTGCACAATCAGGATATATTGGAAATAAATTAATTCCAAAGCTATATACTGTTTTAAAACTTGCCTGTTGGTTAAGATTGTTGACATATATCAATATCTATCAAACACAAAAGCAATAGCAATAGTCCACTTTTTGAATATTAATGGGGAAAAATCACAAACTTTCATAAAACGTAATAAAATATACATTTCTAATAAGGATCTGAATAATGAATATTTGTCTGAGGTATAACCCAACTTACTCTCCCACAAATTTATAACTTTTTCTGAAGCAAGCTAGTTTAGTTAAGTGAATAATTAATTGACTATTGTTTTTTTCCCATTTTATTAGAAATTAATTTTATTGCTCATTTATATAATTAAAATTTTTTTTTTTTCAAATTAAAATTCTTTAAATTTCCCAAAAAAGGTCCCAACATTAAATTTTCCATTGTAACCTTTCCCATTTTACTAAAGCTTTTTTTTTCTTAAGTCTCGTCAAAAAATTTTTTTAAATTCAAAAAAATTTCTTTGTATAGGAAAAAAGTTCTTTTTCAAAAATGAACCTTGTTTATTTATATTAAACTTAATAGTGTATTTTTCGGGGATTTGTATTATTAATTTTAAAAATTATAAATTTCCTTTGCCCAAATTTTGGGTGTATACCTTTTTCAAAATGTCTTTTAAGTTTGCTTAAGGGGAAACTCGATCCCCAATTTTAAATTTGCTTTGCTCTTTGTTCTTTAAATTACCATATAATTAAAGTAAACATACATTTATTTAAGTTTTTACTAGCTTGGGTTTGGGTGTCTTTTTATACAGAATTTTTTGTTTTGTTATATTATCAACCTATCCGAAAATTATCTAAATAAGTAAAAGTATTATTTGTTGTAAAATATTTCCACATTATTCTTTTTAAGTTCTATAAATCTTTCAATTACTAAGCTTTGCCTTCATTAAATGTATATACTTGTGACGGGAAAAGGGCCCCGTACCGGCGACAGTAACCATCAGAACAAAATCACCCCCTTTACAATATTTAAAAATTTTTTTACGTTGATTATAACAATAATAGATATGAAAAAAAAAAAAAAACTGTTTATCAAAAGAAAAAAAAAGTTCAGTATCTCTAGAACAAAATTTCTTATTTTCCCCATTCAAATCTGACGTACACGGGTCTTTAAGTAATTGTGAATTTTAAAGTAGCACAAACAAAAAAATTTCAAAATTTCAGTCCCTTTAAACCCTGAATAGTTGTTTCCCGTTTTGGGCTCCCTAGGGTGGTGGGTGTTTGCATCCCTGAGCTGACTTCAGAGGATAACAAAAATCATCGTCTTTGCGGTTTAGGGCACAACCAGGGGACGAAACTCTGCGCGGGGGAAAATCACATCCAGGCGAGGAAACAAGTGAACCTGGGGCTTGTATTTCCCGGGTTATACTCACCAGAAAAATCGCGGCGGAAGAAGCTAAATATATAACATATGGTAAGCACCATGCAAAAAAAAATAATCAGGGCAAAAACGCTCCTTTGGGTAACCATACCTCCAGGCTCCCATAAAAAAGGCTATTAACAAAACTATGTGCACAAAGTTCAAACGTCACTGATTAAAAATACGTCATTTATTATTTCCATTATTACAAAGATTACTTATTTAAAAAGAAAAATTTAAAAGTATGAAAAAGATATGAAAATTTTTATGATGAAACATTTAGATAGGACATAAAACGCAGCAATTTTTTTACAACACAAATTAACAAAATTAAATGTAAATAAAAAAGTTTTTCATAGTTGGCCCATAAATTTTCTAATGCCATACACTACAAGGACTTTAATTAGAGTGCAAGACTGGCACAAAATTAAAATTACAATAAATTACATGGTAAGACTTGCCATAAGATTTTCAAACAAACAATGCGTAAATGGCGTTCCAAAATAACAAAATGTTTGACATAAGTTTTTAAAACAAAGACTTTATAAAATCAGTTAAAAATTTCAGTATAAATCTAACATCTTTATAAACAAAACGTTTTGGGACCCCCAAAAAAATTTAAAAAAGTCTGAAAAATTTATAAATTATCCTAACATACCGAAACTACTAAAATCACATGCCAAAAAAGTAATTTTAAAAAATTCTGTAAAGAACAAAATTTACCAAATAAAAAATCGTAATGCAAAAACATACAAAATCAACAAATAAATTTTTTACCCGATCAGCAAAAATTTTTCTAGCAAAAAATAATTCAGACATGATTCGTTTTAAAGTCGAAAGGGGGTGGCGAAAGGCATTCTAGCCCAGTAAAATTTTAAAGGATAATGTCCCCCCAATCTAAATTTCAGGGGTTCAGGGCTAAGCCGTGGACTCCGATATTTTGTTTCCACGGGATTCACATATACCGGGGGAATCAAACTACTTGGCGCAAATTTAAAAATTGACAATTTGAGGCCCAAAGTTGGTTTTGGGGGATAAAAACAAAAATTACGAAGTTTAAAAAATTTCAACTTCTTATTTTAAACCGAATTTAAATAAAAATTTAAGGGAAAATTTTTAAGTTATAAAATACGAAACTGGGGGATTTTAGGGTAAAATTTGCTTTTTACCCAAAACTAAAAAATTTTAAAAAAAGGGTGATGAAAACCCTCATTTACACTACGAAAAATAAGGCCCATGTAAATTTGTGAACACGTCCCCCCTTAAAAAAAATTCATAATTTTCTTAATTGAAAGCAAAATGCATACTAAAAATAGAAAACCAAAAAGAAAACACAACTTCATATTTAACCATATAATATAGCCACCTGTCAAAACCTCTTAAAAATCTGGCTACTTTTTTCCTCCCGGGAATTTGTTAATACTGATCCATATGGCTGCAATGCCAATCCCCATCTATCACCGGGATTGCAAATTTTCCTTTTATTCAATAAGTGAGCGGCGGTGATCTTCTCTAATACAAAGTCTTTACCAAACAAATACCGGTGAAACTTACTATGCCCATACATCGCAAAATCCTTCTCATCACGAGTACTTTTTGCTCCCGGTAAATTTTTACTAATACGTACGGAATTTTCTCCACATTTTCCCTGAAGTAAACGAGCCTAAACCTACATCTGAAGTTTTCCCTCAATAAAATCTGATCAAAATCTGGCAACTTCAAAATAGGCGGCCCATTAAGCTCCCTTCAAGACTGGAAAGCCTTTTTTTTGATTTCACCCCCACTCACAAGATTTGGTGACCCTTTTTTCGTCAAATCTGTGAGCGGAAGCAATGGCGGAAAAATTTTGGGATAATTTTTCTGTAAAACCCGACTACACCAAAAACGAACTATTCCCTTCTGGTTTCGCCCTTCGGCACTTGTATACCCTGTATTTATTTGGAACGGTTCGGGGGTTTGAACATCTCCTATCATGTCCCCAAAACATTCTAACTTCTAAAAAACCTATAAAACCATTTAGTTTTGTGTTAATTAGCCTCCTTAGTTGGTAACAACTCAGAAAGGGGGCTACTACTGTTCGGGCCCAGTGTTTGTATACCCAGGATATCATTATGAAGCATCCGAGTCCCCTGGGCCCTTCAAAACCCCCCGCATCAGTCTACAAAACTTTGCGGTGCTTTAACTAACCCAAAAGGGCATCTTTACGGAACGGAACAAACCCTTTTGGGGTTTCAAAGCAGTCATGGTTTTGCCTTTCAGAAAAAGGGAACCCCCAGAAACCTTTGCTCAAGTCTAGTTTAGAAAAAAATCTTACTTAGATAGCTTTGAAAACCTCCTCATTTTGGCATGGGTTTTCAGCATCAAAAAACCGTCTTTGTTGCCCTGACGAAAATCTATACAGAACCTAATACTTTTACTTTTTCCTTTAGAGGACAATAGGGGGGGAAAAATGGAGATTTGAGGGGTTCGATATCCCAACCCCAACATTTTATCTACTTCCCTTTCACTAGGCGCGAATGAAAAGGGAAAATAAAAACCCCTTTTATCTTATCGGATCTGTGTTACAACTGAATATCATTTTCCCACTAATTTTGATTTCCAGGAATATCTTCGTACATCTGAAAATTTTCAAAAAGCTACTACTTCCTGTTTAATTCACTGGTAATCCGGATTTATCTCTACATCTTTGTCGTTTCTGTCCCCTGTTTTAGGACAAAAAACTATACCCTTTTCTCTCTACTCGAAAATCATCACTATTTTATTCGGTCTAACTATATAATCTCTCTGTCCTCCTCTACAATAGCGCTCCAACCTTACTTAATATCCCCTTTATTGGTATAATTACTTCACCCTTTCCCTTTCACAGTACTGTTTCAGCATGTTTGCATGAATTTTTTTAAACTTTCCGTCACATCTTCCCTGTAATCATCTATTTACTCCCTCTACACTCGTAAGGACCCTTCCAATTAACAAAAATTTATTATGTTTCGTAGGTAAAATACAAGTACCTTACTACCTGCCCTTAAACCTCCTATCTCACCCTTTCCATTGAAATACTTCTTTTTCTAGCAATTTTTGCTAACTGTTCGGGGCTATTTTCCCCCGACCCCCAAACTTTTCTTGCAAATCCATAACATACTGGTAAGTGGTTTTAACCTCACATTCTCCGTTCCCAGCCCAAAACTCTTTTAGCACAGTTATGGGCCCACGATTGTTCTGCCAAAAAGTAACTCAAGGGAGAAAACCCAAACTTCTTGCGGAACTTCACGGTAAGCAAACAACTTGCATTAAAAATCCCTTTTCCAATCTCTGGGTCTCTCACTACCATCGCTTCAACATCTGCTTTAAAAAACCTTTAAACTTCTCTACAAAACCCTTTTCACAAGGGATACGGTGTTGTATTTAACTCCCTTAAAATGACAAAAACCACTAATTTCGCCATAAGTTCTACGTAAACTCGTCCAAAATCGTAAGATCTCCTCTGGCACTCCAAATTACTATACAATCTACTAATGCCTCTGTACTCCTCAGTTTAAATCTAGTAGTGCTATGGCTTCCGGATATCTAGTAGCTAATCCCCAAATAAAAAGTCCCTTTTTTTCTATAGTCATGGGTTCGATGGGCCCCAACGATATCGACAGCAACTCTTAAACGGAGAACAATCAAAGGCTTTTTTTTAAGGGAATTTACTTACTTACCCTTAGCTATATACTACAAATACTACATGACTGACAATCCCCTTCTAACTTCCCATTACCCTGCCCAGAAAAATTCGCCTAATACCCTATCACTTTTTTTCCCCTTATCCCTAAAGGGCCGACAGTAACGAATCATGTCAACTTTCATCACATTTTCCCTTAAGATTTTTTAGGACAATCAACTGCATTTTTGTCTAAATTCTGGGGGGGTATACTTTTATATAACAATTATTCCTTATCTAAAACCCCTAACTAAACCTTTTCCCTTTACCTGCTTAATCGTCCCTTTCCCTCAGCCTTCTTTTACACAAATCTAACGTCTCTTTCTGTTTTTTTTCTAAGAATTCCTCTCTAGATACATCAAAATCGAAGGAAATTTTTTTAAAGCTTTACTTGCTTTTTAAATTTTGGTTTGCGCCCTATTTTTCTACTGCGCGCTAAACTACAAAAACGGGTTTTTACACTCCCTTAATTACCAACATAACATCTTGGTAGGTTACTACAACCAAGCCTCTACTGTACCCTTGAAATAGGACAATCAATTCTTTCGCTACATTAGCCTATGTTCCCCCCCATCAAATGTATTACATTAAGGGTTTCCAAAAATGACTTCTTCTACTAAGTTTCCCTTTTTACTCCAACATGTACACCCGTACCCCCATAGCGATTACTCCCACCTTACAAGTACCGGGTTTTTTTAGGACATGTCTTTCACTAAGCAACCCAACTCCCAACACACTTAGTTTTTTAATGCTATTTCCCCCTTGACCTACTTGACTTACTCCCATCCTTCCTATTCTTCCTCTACCTCTACCCTAGACGTTCACGACCTTACCTTATTTTACTTTCCACTATTTCTTTTCCCTTTCTACTTTCCCCGTTTCCCGCCTACTTTTAACTCGCTGCTGCATTTGCACTATTTCCGCCGTACTTTCATTCCTACAGTAAAAGAGCTATGCCCTATTCGACCAACTTTTTAACTTCAGTACACCAAAGGGTGATAACCTTACCCCATTAAAACATTGCTACTACCTCAAATTTCTAGTGGCTAAAATTTCGACTACTGGATACTCTCTCTGAGGATTTTATATGGTTTATGGCTCCGGCCCTTTTTGGTTTTGATTCACGACATACTTCGGGCCCCCACGGTCTTTGCAAACAAAACTGCATCTTCTCTCATCCCTAGCTTTACTCTTCTTCTCTCAAAATTTTGGGATAGCTCCATTACATACATCTAAAAAATTTGGGCCCCAAGTATAAAATCTAACATGCTTCGTACGTTTTTCTCTACCTTTCTCAGTCTAAACCAACCATCTAAATATCTATTATTCTGGCTAGAAACTCACAAAGGTTCCCCTTTCCCGAGCCTTTCAGTTCTAAAACTTTTTTTTTATAGCCATCGTCAGGAGTTCGAACGACTGCAAAGCGGCTTTTTAGTTATCATAATCCTTCCCATCTTCCAAGGAAGCCTATCAAAAAAATCTCTTGCCGTACCCCTTTTGAAGGGGAACGTAAATTAAGTGACCAATCTCTTTATCCCCAAATTTTCGCAACAGGTCTTTTTTTAACATTCAAGTACGCATCCTGGAATCAATTTTCTCACAAGGGAGACATCTTAACCTTTACCTTTTTTCTTACTCTCTTTTCTAAGTCTGTCTTAAAAATTTTGCTCTGTTTCTAATTTCCTACTTTCTGCTTCTCCTTCTCTGTTTTTTAACTTTCCCACTAACATTAAATTATCCCTTTTTTATTTTAATTTTATCCCGTTCAACTTTCGTTTTTAATTCTACTTTCCTTCTGCAACCCAGATTCTAACTCAAATTTTCCTTCTCTGCCCCTAATCTTTCTCTTCTCTTTCTCTCTCTGTTCTACTCTTAAACTTTTTGCTTCTAAATACTTTTTTTTTCATTTCTATCTTTCCTTCTGTAAACCCATTCTAATTCTAATCTTTCCTTCTTGTTCTAAATACTTTGCGTTCATATTCTATCTTTTCTTTCTGCAATCTAGCTTCTAACTCTAACCATCTTTTTCTGCTTTAATTACTAGTCTTCATCACGCCCTACCTGCTCTTCCTTAACAAATTACGTAACCCTCTCCTTCATAACCCAACTCCTTTCCTACCTTCTTAAAATCTACTACCCCTATCATGATTTCCCTACGTTAACACTATATAAAACTACGCATCAGTACAAACAACCTGAGACACTAAATAAAAAAATCGGAGGGGGAAAACTAGATACACAGTTTACACTAAGGCCTACAGTTACCACTGAACCAAAACAAAATACTTTCTCACGTATTAAAATACACAAAACGTCCTCACAAAATAAAACCTAAGTGCGCAACAGTACTATTGTCAAACAAGGTTGCATGGCAACAAACAAAAGACAGGAAGTAGGCTGCAACAAACCCCAGCCTTTTCAAATATCAATCAACTGTAACTAGTGTTAACACTTTAGGTAACAAATAAAACAAATAAAAAATCAAAGTGTTTTTTTTCCAACAAATAAGGGATAAAAACAACTGGTAGCATAAAACTTAAAAGTAGGGAAAATATATGCCAGTAAAAAAGTTGCAACACCCAAATTTTAAAAAAAAAAAACTGTATCTGGTATGTTACGTACACTAATAAAAATGGATCCTGGGAGAAGTAGGGCGAGCACAATTAAGAGTGAGAGGATAACCCCTTTCAAGGGCGGGCACTTCCCCAAAAGTTATGGGGGCTTAATCATGGAGTGACACAAAAAAAGCCCAAAAAGAAAATAAAAGGAACGAATCCCCCAGAATCCAAATGTCGTAAACAAATGTCATCATCTGTGACCCCAAAGCTGGTTAGCTGAAGTATGGTCTGTCTTGCTTGCGAGGTAAACTCACCTGAAAAATAAAAAAATTATAGTGTACCAATAGAACAAAACAAGAGGGAAACTTTACAAATTATGCTGCAGTTAAAGGGTGTTAAAAAAGTGAAAAGTACGTGTTGGTCGACCAACCCATTCTACACATTTTGACAGGGGAAAGGGCCCTACCGCGACAGTAACCATCGCAAACAACACCCCTTTTCAAATTTTCAAATTTAAATTTACAAAAAATGATTATTTACAATAATAGGAATTAAAAAAAAAAAAAAAAAAAATGTTAAAAAAAAAAAAAAAAGAAAGTTCAGTATTCTAGAAACAAAAAGTCTTATAGTCCATTCTAATCTGACTGACACAGGTCTTTAATGAATTTGAACTTTAAGTAGCACAACAAAACATGCTTCTAATTCAGTCCCTTTAAACCCTAATACGTTATTCCGTGTTGGGCCCCCATGGGGTAGGGATTGCCCCGAGCTACTTAGAGGAAAAAAAAATTCGCTTTGCGTTTTTCGGCCAACCCTGGGGGCGAAAGCCTGCGCGGGGAAAATCACATCCAGGGGGAGTGAAGACAATGAACCCGGGATTGTACTTCCCGGGGTTTGACATCACCAGGAAAAATCGTCTGGGAAGAAGCTAAAAAAATATAACAATGGTAAGCACCATAGCAAAACAAAAAACAGGGGATAAAACTGCTCCTTTTGGGTACCCTACCTCCCAAGGCTCCCATAAATAATACGTGCTACTTATACAAAACAAGTCACTAAATTCAAAACGTCACAGATTTAAAAAAACGTCACTTTTTACTTCCCCTTTTTACAAAAATTACTTTTTAAAGACTAAAGTTAAAGATGAAAAGATAGAAAAGTTTATGATGAAACATTATAGATACGGCATGATAAACGCAGCTATTATTTACAACTACAAAATTTAAAAAAAATTTAATGTAAACAACGTTATATCATGTTGGCTCCATATAATTCTAAAGCCAAACAAACAACGGACATTAATTTGTTGCTATAGACTGGCACACAATTACAAATTACAATAATAATCATGGGACAGACTTGCCCTATAGATTTTTACAAAATACAAAGCGAGGGGTTCCATAATAACGAAATGTTTGACATAAGTTTTTGAAAAAAAAGTACTTTATAAAAATCTGTTACAAATTTCAGTATAAATCTTTAAAAAAATTATATAAACGAAAAATTTTTGACCCCTCTTTAAATAATTACAAATCTGAAAAATTAATAAATTATCCTAACATACCGAAACTAGCTAAATCACATGCCGAAAAGAAATGTTACAAAATTCGTAGAAGAACAAAAAATTTCCCAAAAAAAAATGTAATGCAAAAAACAACAAAAATCAAAAAAAATTTTTTACCCGTCGAGCATAAATTTCTGCAAGAAAATAATTTAGAATAGATTCGCTAAAAGGTAAGGTGGTGTGGCAAGGCAATCTATCCAGTCTTTAAAGGATAATGTCCCCCAAATACTTTTTATGGGATTCCGGCTAAGCCCTGGGGCTCCGACTATTTGTGTTTCCCGGGATTCCAATAGCCGGGGGAATCTAACTATTTGGCGCGAATTAAAATTGACCATTTGAGGCCCTTATAGGGTTTTGGGGGTAAAAACATAAATTACTGAGTTTATAAAATATCAACTTTTTATTATTGAACCCAATTTAATGAAATTTTCATGGGAAATTTAAGTTAGAAATACAAAAAAAAAGAGAGGTATTTTTTGCTGAAATCTACATTTTCCCCAATAACTCAAAAATTTACAAAAGAGATGCAATACCCGCATTTTTCATACAGAAAAATAAGGCCCCCCTATGTCAATTTGGAATCTATTAACTTATTTTATTTAAAAAAATTCAAAATTTTTATTATAAAAAACTTTTCCTTTATCTACCATAAATTTCTGGGAATCGTCCTTCTAAAATTTTTTTTTCAAAAGCTTCAGTAACAGTTCTCCAGTTTTTTTTCTTTAATGGAATTAACCCAAGCTATTTTCTAAATTTTTTTCAATAACGGGTTTAAAAATACTTTTTCCCCTTTTTTGTATTTTGAAAAAGCTTTCATGTCAACTAAATCAGCTGACCCAAAATATCATCAATGTATTTAAATATTACCCTTTGTTTTTTAAATTTTTGTTTAATTGGGTTTTTTTTTAAATTTTTCTGCTAATTCTCGCTCCATGTGATTCCGGGGGGATACTTACCCCCTTTTCCCGTTTTTTTACTTTTTGTCCCGCCCAATTTGTATTTTTTTTTTAAATTTTAGGTTTCACAACTAAAATTTTTTTCAATCTTTCCCAAAAGTTTTTGATTTAGTGTTATTTAAAATTTGGGAAACATTTGCTTATCACAGTACTCTTTTTTACACCACTGTCATAGCAAAAATCATGTCCATACTACTGCATCCAGTTCGTTGCAGGAGGTCCGTTATCTAAAGATTTCCTGGTCCCAATAGTTTATATCCCGGGAATGTTAAACCTTTTTAGGTAAAAAAGGTAAATTGCTTATGAATATTAAATTACCCCTTTTATAGAACTTTTTAAAAAATTTTGCTTTCTTTTTTCCCACAAGACGAACGGGTAGCTTTTATCATTTTTTACCATTTTTTTTTTATCATAATGGGGGTTTTTAATTTTCAGTAAATTTTTCTTTCTTCAAACAATATATTTTTTTTTTGTAAACTCTCTATACAAATGTTTTTTAAAATTTTCTTATTTGGGTTTTAAAAAACCGGTGGTTTTTAAAATTTGTCCGGCATTGACCATCCCCCCCGGGGTTAAAAAGGTCAAGGGGGGGCCCAGAGGGTTAAAAAAACCATCCTAAAAACACTACTCCCTTTTCTTTCACTTTCGTAATTTTCTAAACACAAACCCAAACCCCCCAAAAAAGACCCTGGGACCTGGTCGACTAGGGTATTCCTCGGTATTACTCTTGACTCTGTTAAAATGCAGGCTTCTCTACCAGTCGGAAAGGTCGCCCGAATAAAAGTGATATTGACTGAAATACGCCCCAAAGAACTCTTTTTCGGGGCGAAGGGGTGAATGCGCTAGGGCCATCTAAAGTTCGCGCCCAAGAGTAATAAAACCGGGAAAAGATTTTTTTTTAAAATTTTTTAAAGGGTTTGTGCCCAATTATAAAGGGCAAACAATCATGTAAAATTAAGCAAAGATTGCCTAACCGACATAAATATTGGATATGGTTTCGGGAAAACCCTTGAAGGGAACTTCGTCCTTTTTGATAAATAAAATAACTGAATCTTTTTAAATAATCTGAAATGTATTAATCAAACCCCCTAAAAAAACCCTCGCAAAATTTTTTTTTAAAAAAAATATTTTTGGTACACTTAGGTTTAACATTTTAAAATTTGGCAATTTGAAAAAAAAAAAAAAAAAAAAAAAAAGGGGGGAAAAAAAAAAAAAAAATAAAAAAAAAAAAATTGCCCCATTTTTTAATTATCAATTTGTCAACAAAAAACCATGTCCCAATATTATTTTTTTTGTATTATTCTGTATAGCAGAATGCTTTTTCCTCACCTTAACCTTAAATAACCAACCTTAATATCTTGGATATTTCAAGAATATTGTAATACTAATATGCATGTGGTTATAAACTGGAGCTGCTTTTGAAAACGCGCATTTTTATAAAGAGCAATAATTACGAATTGCCTTAGCCGATTTAGCTAGTTATCGAACTTAGCCGAGGACCTTTTATTCAAATTTTTTAGTTCGGGTGAGAAATGTTCCCAAATTAGATTTTCCCGGGCAATATTTTGGGCAGCCGACTGCGCATGGACAGACGGAGGTGTTTAAACATAAATGTCGGCCCAAACCCCCGGTGTAAGAGACATTACGTTTTCTAACCCAGAATTTTAAAATCTTTTAAAAAAAATCCTTATGTACCCTTTTAATTTCTAAAAACTAAGTGTGTAACATGTTCATTCATATTACAATTATTTAATCGAACCTGATGCCCCATTTAATCAAATAAAGGGAAAAGAAAAATTTTCTTAAATTTCCATAAAATGGGGACCAAAGCTAAATGACCCTTTTTGGGCCTCAAAAAAAAAATAAAAAAAATTATTTTTTTTTGCCCGGGATCAAATAGTTTGAATAGTGAAACAATTTAAAAAAAAAAGTTTTAAGGGGATGATATCATATTGTACTAATCGTGACTGTGGGTGTTTTACCAGGGCCCCTTTTCCCTTTTGTCCAAATGCAATTTTATTTAGTTTTAAATTTTTAAAAAACATGTTTATGTTTTCCCATCTTAAAATGTTAAAGCGGTGAATAAATATATCTTATGGATGGCCAGGAATCTTCATATCTCTTAATGCAGTTGTTATGCTATATAAATGGTGGGTACTACGCTATACCAATACAGTATGTTTTGTGTTATTGTTTACTATCCGTTCTAAAGTTCTACGTTCAAAATATTTGACTCAAACCAAACCGCCAAAAATCTACAAATTTCAGAAACACAGACGAAGGCACCCATATTGTTTATATTTATAAAGAAAAATAAAATTTTTAAACGGGGGTTTTTTAAACAGACCCCTGCTAATATTTTTAAACGTCTAGTTTCTAGGGTTTTAAATTTTAATTTTAAAAATTTTTTCCAGTAAAAATACGTTTAAAAAAACTTTTTAATAAAAAACTCCCTTTTATAAAGGGGACGAAGGCAAAATGTTTTAACAAATTATGTAGCAAAATTTGTATTTTTAAATTTTTGCTGAAGCTTTTGGGTGCAACAAAAATTTGCATGTTGCCCAAAAAAGGGTGATGTCACGGACAAGAAAAAAATTTTCATTACAGTTGCTTTTTTGTCAATAGTTTTTATGATTTTGGGTTTTTGTGAAAAAACTAATTTTCTGGAAACAGATCGGCATTCCCAAAATCCCAAAAGGGAACCCAAAGTTTTACTCAGTGATTATAAACCTTTAATTGAACATATGATACATTCAAAAACTGAATCATACTTTCGTTTAAATAGTAGCAGATCTAGATTAATAGATGTTCCAATGCCAACACATGAAACAAATGGAATAAATACTAAGAAAACGATTATCTTATTGTTTATAAATAAGCCAAAATGGATTGGTTTGAAAGGTTTTAATGCATTTTTAAGAACAGAATGCCCGTATTCAAACTGTGTTATTGTGGAAAAAACAGAATCTCTTTCTAAAATGAATGCAGTAGTTTTCGGAACGAGAACTGCTATTGGACACAACTTAAGAAATCTCTTAAGTGAGCGTCCAAAAGATCAAGTCTGGATATTTTTTAGAATGGAACCTCCAGAAAATGTGAGACCATCCTGGTACAGTGATCCTTTATTGCGGAATACAATGAATTGGTCATGGGGTTACAGGACTGATTCTGATATATTCAGGCCTATCCAAATATTTCGAAAACGTTCTATTATAAATATTCGTGATTATGAAGATATATTTAAAAGAAAGACTAAAATGGCTGCTTGGGTTGTAAGTAATTGTAAAACCAAAAGCTTACGTGAGCTCTACGTCTCAAAACTTGTTGACGCTGGAATACAGGTCGATATCTTTGGTCGGTGCTCTGAGAATAACAGCTACGTTACAACAGAAAGTGTAAAAGAGGTAATAAGCAAACACTATCTGTTTTACCTTTCATTTGAAAACAACTTTTGTAAAGATTACGTGACTGAAAAATTTTACACGTATTACAACTTAGATGTTGTTTTAGTCGTTCGAGGTGGCTTGAATTATTCCGAACATTTTGATAAATCTGCATTCATAGATGCGTCTGACTTCAGACGCGCTGAAGATTTAGCACATTATATGATACACGTGAGCAAAAATCTAAAAGTATATACAAACTTTCTTCGAAACAGAGACAGATATATAACTATCGGAACTACGAGATACAGTTTGAAATTATCTGGATGTAAACTGTGTGAAAAACTAAGTGTAAGAGATCAATTCCGAAAAGTGTATGAAAATATTGACACCTATATACACAACGGCACATGCTTCAATCCAAAATTTGTTTAAACAAAATAAAATCTTGAAAACTCAGACGATTGTCACATTTAAATAGTATTTTATAATCAGGACAATTAGAGTTACTTGTTTCCGATTTACTACTAACATCAATTTTACCTCATGTGATTAGTGCTTATAGTTAATATTTAAAACCAACTATTACATTAAAGTTATTTGATCGTATTTAGCAGGTTGTTTAAGATCAGCTGCAGTTAATACTAGCCAATATGTGGGACAAGTAGTCATTTGCCTTTACACTCTAAATCTAAAAAAATAAAATTATAGCACTATGCTGCAATAATTTAAATGTGTTGATCTCGCCAAATTAAATCACTTATCTCAGAAAAAGCAGCATTAAGCATCTGTTTGTGAAAACACAGTTTTCTTTTATAGTTTCTAACTGACATTCACATTGTATATATTTTGTCCTCTTTTTAACTATTACTCAATATAACGTTCAGCAGTTAATGATATCATTTCTAAAATGCTATCAGTGAACTTGCATTAAACTCCAGTAATTGTGATAGGCAATATGTTTCGCAAACGATGTGTAACTATAATAAAATTTTAGTTATCATCACAGACCGATCGCCAGGCACTAAGAAAAAAAATATATGTTTGTGGTGTGTGTGTGTGTGTGTGTGTGTGTGCGTGTGAGCGTGCGTGCGTGTGTGTGTGTGTGTGTGTGTGTGTGCTGAAAATAAAAAGACTCGGCACAAGATGGAAGGATGGAAGTTATTAATCAAGTGAAAAAAAAAACACATCAAACATGCCTTTCCAACAATATCTAATCACAAATAAATGCATATTAGTTTCGCCCGTGGGCTCATCAGTGCACACGTGACATTACTATCGGATTAACGCGACGTGAACACAAACGGATGTATACGATGTTTATTTCATAAGGGAGTAATTAATAATGTTATTTGATTGTTTAGCATTTATCTGTTACAGTAGTCTGTTTTAGTTTAAAGGAATCTAATAAAAACATTTCTTCGCTATTCTATGTAATTTCATTTTCAAAATGGAAACATCTGGTAGTATGGATTTTTATAACTGCAAACATCCATATGGCTAATTAGTTTTTCTAGTTGATTGTTCTCTTATTTCTTGTGCAGGAATAATTAATTTTGTTAATAATTTATCGCCAATTTCGACAATAAAAGAAACCTCCACATCCGTTGCAGATAATTATATTAAGTATATTTTTACATCAAATGTCATTTATGTCAAGAAGAAATTGCCGTTAAAGTTGTAGTACTTGCTTTTTTATGTTTGCATAAATTACCGTTTGGTCTTTTGCAATGAGGAATGGAATCCACTTTTGATACATGTAAGTTTTATTTGAATTTATGGCCAATTCTGGACATAATCGGCATTTGAACGTATAGCATGCAAAGCGTCGACAGCGATGAAAATTTCATTGGGAATTGCTTCCACTATTTTGGTATTTTCGAGTGTTTGACGCAAGAGGAGATATTGTCCATATGAAAAGTGAAGAAGTTATCTCGATATTTCCTAGACCTTTGTCAAACTGGCTGGACTAACCTCGCGGCAAGTGCTGGTTTGACTACTCTTCTCTTGAATTAATTTTGTATTGTATCTTTTTTTTTTTTTTTTGCTGTAATATTAATTTTAAAAAAAGTTGTTGACAATGTCTTTTACTCCAATGAAATTTGTAAACTGTTTAGTTTTGTTTATTAGAAATGAATTTATGAAGTGATACCATTCAGTTAGTTTAATGTGCGAGTAATTCATTTTGTTTATTTGATTAATTTCTAGGACTAAGCAGACTTATCTGCAGTGACCAGTCGTTTAGTTCCCGTTGTACACAAGCTTAAGTGCTTCTTTAAATCATTTGGTAAATATTGCCATTATTGGCAAGGAAAACATGACTCGTACTGCTTTGTTTCCTATGAAGACATGATCAACAATTCGGTAAAATTTGCCGCCTTATCGGTATAATTATCCCCCTTGAAATCACCTGGCTGGGCGATATCGATTTTTATCTGGTTGGTATTTTCCAATAGAAACAAAGAAGGAAAAAAAGTTTGAACAAACATTGTTTTTATTAGAATGAACACACAATATTTATTATCCTATTGAAGTGTTCGTCATTCTTTTCTCTTTACAAAGATATAAAAATTATATATCTAAAAAGAAGAATTAATGCTTCCCTTGGCGATTAAAAAACACCACTATCCGTCTCAGTTTACGGTATATAGTTACTGAATAAAATAAGCAAAAACCAGTGATACGTATCTTATTCTCTCCCCTGTAGCCACTTTATTCATAATTTGAGAATATTTATTATCCTATTGAAGTATTCTACAGACAATAAATGTTTTATATATGTTTTTATTTTGAAATTATTTTAATGTCTTCTTGCTTCCCTGGACGTTTAAAAGTTGGTGATTTTTGTAAAATTTCTTTATTGCTCGTGTCCGTGGTATTTCCGAACGCGCGCGGAAACTCACGAACTCGACCGAAGTTAAGCTGTCTATGATACAGAGAGCTGATGTTAACAAAAGAGTATCATTATTGATAGGTGTTCAATTTGTTATATTTATTATAAAGTCTGTAGTTACTGACATGTATCCTTGGCGAAGTAAGGAAATATTGTATTGTTGTATTGGTAATTCTTACTGCATGCATCAATATAAAAGAAAAAAAAAAGACAAAAATGTAGAGAGAGAGAAGAAAAGAAAGTCATAACAATTTCATGAGTGAAATTTACACAATTAGAAAAGAAGCTAGAGTATATAAATGGTCTATATTTTACTGCTTGCTAAAAATTCATAAGACAATATGCACTTTGCAACTATATATATTTCTTTCTAAAAAGGATATAGCCACTGTCTCGTATTTTAAAGATTCGCATAATTATATTTGTACCCCTTAGTTTAAGTTTTAACCATATATATATGTTATAAAGAATTTATATAATGCAACATTTTGAGTAAATTGATTTCGGAGCCTCTGAAACAGCCATATTAAAACACTTTTTGATAGTTGTGTATTACCAATTAACAGCTTTTGGCAAGTTTATTGCGTATCAGCACCTTTTTATTAGGGGACTAGGGGTGATCAGGTCTTTTTATTACACAGATAATAACCTTCTCGGTGATTGCGTCTATATTAAGAGCATTTTGAAAATTGTAACATGTTTAATGAACGACACTTAAATACACTATATTTATTTTTCATTTTCTAATCAACAACAAATGATGAAAAATATATAGGATAATGTGACAGTGATTTAGTATTTACTTGTATATGATTTACAGTATTTTTTTCCTGAATACAGGTTAATTGTTCGATACGAAAGTATAGCAACATAGAACACACGTTAAATGTTCGCCTTAGAGTGAAAATATTATAAGTTTTCCGACAACATTGTGAAAAAGTGTCGTTTATTGAGATTTTAGTTAATTGTCTCTTCTGAAAATTATTATGTACTCTTTCTGCTCCATATTATATGATGCTTTCACTTGCTGTAGGTATTGCATTTACAAGCTTTATGCAATAAATCGAAATTGAATAGTATTGAGTGTACGCACAGCTAATCTCAAGCAGATACAGCACGCGCTAATTTTTAAGAAATGAAAGGTATATAGTTTCTAGTTCATATAGTAATAATATACGTGATAATTATTATGAATAACCAGTCTACTACATTAGTGTCACATTATCTTAAATCATACTTAAAAGACTTTAAAAATCTGACATTTATTAAATCAGTCAGTCAGTAACCTTTGAGAAACTTTGGGAAGTCATAATTCGCACATACTTTATTACGTAAGGACTGGCTCGGGGGCAAATAGATCACACTTCCTATTAAACAGACCCTGGTGTCATAAATAGATACCTTTTACGTAATAAAGTATATTTGTTAGTTTGTTTTTCTGTTGTATTTTTCTTTTTCTTTTTTTTAATTATTATTATTAGTGTATGACAATATGTTTTTCAAATGTTCATTACATAGTTTTGGTATATTAAATATGATTAAATACAAATAATTGATTTATTACTTAAAATTTCATTTTAATTAAAATTCCATTGAATGTAACAAAAAAAAAAATAAATAAATAAAAAAACGTACTTAATATCTATTTATTATAATTGAAAATAATTGATCATATTTTGATGTACCATGCAAAATAAAAGAATAAAATAACGTAGTATCTTCTATTTTTCCGATCTGTATTTTACATTAATGAAAAACAGAATTAAACCAAGTTGTTACATTGTATGTAACCTTGTAAATATAAAGATGACTATATTTGTTGTTGTTGTTTTACCGGTACTTAAAATTGGTGTGAAATAAATTGCCCATTCCCACGTTTTTACAGTAGATCACTAAGATCCTAGTTGTTCATGATCGGCACCTCCCGTGATATGATAAGCGGAGATAGCCGAACCATAACGGTTTGTAACACTCGCTAAAAATATCTGATAGTGATCGATATTTAGCTGGACGATCTAAGGGAGACAACAACGTGAAGCGTTGATATCGATCAACAAGGAAAGATAATAGAATCGATTTTTACCTAATTCTTCAGTATGACTACAAAATGACGATCTTTACAGAAAATAAACTTTATTTAAGGTATAGAATAACTCCATGATTGATATAAAACCATCTAAAAAAAGGGTAATCATTGAATTAATTTTCGAATCAAGAACGTCCGCCTTTTTGTTTCTAATGTAAACTGAAAAATGGCCTTCCGCAACGGCCAATCAAAATCGATATTCACTTTTAGTATATGCCGTATATGTAGAAAGCCCGCGGGATATACGGTTTTATATAACGTGCATGTTAAACAATGAAAATCCGAGAGATTCATTGCCAGTTTTATAGATGGATGTAGATATTTTGTTTACATAATACGGCCACACTATGAAACAAACAAAAGCATTAGAAATGGAAATAAAATCTGTGAAAAGATCCTTTGGAAGCATAGAATGCAACAAACAAGAATAATAAAGACTCGGTTTGACTGAGTCTGTTCATGAGAGGTAATGATAAGTGTAACACCTCTCTCGCTATGCGGAACTCTATTACACATCTAATGAATAGATTACATGATCCCAAAGAATCAGAAAATATAACACCACTGAATCTAAACACGGGGAAGACACATGCGTTATTTTGTATAAAGATCGTTGTTATTAGATTTATATCAATTAAACATTACTATATAACGTTTAACTTTTTAAAAGGATTCATTCAGAACATGTTTGAAATTATTATTATCTCTTAATCATCAATGTTAAAATGCCAATCAGTTTATATGCATTGTATATTGTATGTAACATTTATATTATCATTGTCTAACCTGTATTATTGCGTTAATCTACTGCAGTTTACAGTGTAAAACCTGCGCCTTACCGCGATACGCTGCGCTATGTCCTCGAAATACATTGCAATTAATTTATTAGCCGTGGTGGAAGCTGTGAAATATATTACCGGGATGCAGGAATAAAGCGCATCTGTGCAGCTTAAAAATTGTCCGCGCGGGAAAACACGGACTTTGAAAAATCCGCGATTCAGGGACTGTATATAGCAAATTTGAAGTCGATAACTAAAATGGCTATGCCTTTGAAACGAATTATAACGTACTGGTATTCAGATGGACAGATGTACGCACCATCACATATCACGTCCGTTTAAAATAAAAGTTGTTTTTGTGCATTAAATCAAATAGTTACAGTCTTCTTTGCTTAAAAGCAAAATAAATCAAATTGAGGTTGACAAGGGCGTACTTCAAAATATAGACAGAATGTAAAGTTTCATAACGTTCTTAAAAGCTGAGATATAGATGTGAATTTGTCCGTAGATTATGGCAAATATTTGATTTACCAGGCTTTGCAATGCGTTTTGCAATTTTAGAATCTCATAGCTTTACAATCGTCACGTGATTTTCTTAGAGGCGCGAGGTAGGCATGCGAAAGATAAAGATGTTTGTCCGATATGTATTTTCAGAAGAGAAGAAATAAGACGGAAAGACCTACTCATTCCGATCAAATGCAGGCAGATAAGTTTTTAATTTATAAAATATAGTAACGATTGATTAGAATGTTTCACAAATATTGGTAAAGTACTAGAAAGCAAGTAAGTCATTTACTGTATTGCTTTAATTTGACCATATTCTGTGTTGGTGTATTTTTAAAAGAAATATTTGGTGTGCTTTGGTTTCAATTAACAAGCTGGATTAATAACTGAAAACTAAACCATGTGCATGCAAATATAACTATGAAAATAAAAGGAAGAATAAATACAGTCACAATGATTATATTTAGTGTAGTTGTATGGTCGACTTTTGTCATTTTTAATTTAACACAAGCCGTGTTTAATAATGCATTTGGTTTAGATAAAAGACATCAAACAGGTCGTTTGGAAAATGAATCAGAGTTTAAACTTCGTGGAAAGCAAATCGAAACGATACAATATAGATTAAAAAGTAGACTTGTAAACAAAACTAATGTTTATGGGATTAGTATAACAGCACAAAGTGGAACATTAAACCAAAATGTTAGTGATAACTGGACAATATTACTTACACTAAACAGTGGTTTCTTCGATTTTTTCCTAAATTGGTTCTGGCATTTTCAGAGACTAGAATTAAATCAGTCAATAACTGTTGTTGCAGAGGACGATAGAGCATTTATGAAATTAACCAACATTAACAGCGGCAATGTCATTGTTGATAGAAGCGAATTTGTATCAATAAACGAACCTGTAAAGTATAATAGTGATAAGTATAAGGTTCTTGTCTCTGCACGACCAAATTATATTTTGAAACATTTAAAAGAAGGTGTTGATATTATTTATTCTGATGTAGACACGGTTTGGGTACGAAATCCAATACCATTCTTCACAGGTAATTATGACATATGGAGTCAGATGGACAGTCCAGTGAGTTTCTGTACCGGACTTTTGGCAATTAAAAGCAATTCAAAAACTATACAGCTAATGGAACAATGGAAAGCGGCATTGCAGAAACGTCCCAGGTTAAACCAGAAAGTTTTTAACCGCTTGGTTAAAAACTCATCTGTCAATATTAAAGGGTTGGACATTAATACTTTCCCATCAGGAAGGGACTACTTTAGTAAATCTGGTAAAGAACGACGTTTAAAAGCTATTGTTGTTCACAACAATTACATTGTTGGTCACGATAGAAAAAAAGAACGATTTAAACGGACTAAATTGTGGTTTGATGCATATTAGTCAGCGTAATAAATTCGGCTTTTGAACTACAACAAATTTACAAAACGCCAATTTCTAAGCTAACATACCTTTTATGGTAATACTTTATGAAATGCTCTGGTGAGTAAAATGAAAAATGGCATCTGTGAATGTCGCCTTAAAGAATATTTGTTACTTATCTATCTGTATACATAGCGAACGTCAGGAGTTACAATGTAACAATATGACGATGGGAAGTGCCTAAGCTTTTATATATCTCGAATTATGAAATTGGTCAAATCACTAAGGGGACAATGTCTTAGACCAGCGAATGTCCTCTGTAAATGCTGGCGAAACCAGTCTGTCCCATATACAATTTTTTTAGGGCTTTGTAGCCTTAAAGATTCGTAAATCAATGGTTTTCAAATGATTTTTAACTTTGGACCCAATTTTAACACGGACCAGTATTTAGTATGTACGCCCAAATAATTAATGACGTTAAGTTTAATGTTCTGCACGCTGGAACTAATACTTGACCGGCATTTCATCGAAGTTTCTGTCAGACCTTATCTTCGAATGAACACGATGCTAGTTCTATCGTACGGAATATCGGCCTCGGGCCTCCATGGCCAAATGATTAAGGTCGCTGACTTTAAATCACTTGCCCCTCATCAATGTAGGTTCGAACCTTACTCGGGACGTTGAATTCTTCATATGAGGAAGCCGTCCAGCTGGCTTATGGAAGGTCGGTGGTACTACCCAGGTTCTCGCTCGTGATGAAATAAATCAAGGAGGGGCACCTGGGGTTTTCCTCCACCTTTAAAGCTGGAACGTTGCCATATGACCTATAATTGGGTCGGTGTAATGTTAAACCAGCAAAATAAATAAATAAATTACATGTATCAGCCATATCTTCTAATGTTTCTCCAATTTCTGTTTATATACCACATCATCTATACGATAAAGGTAAAGTCTACGTTTCGGTCTCAACTAAATGATGCATCTATCCCTCAAATTGGTGGATAGCTGTAATAATAAGGTAAAGAACCCCACCGCGTCTTGATCACATGGACACTCCGCAGACAGGTTTCCGATTTTTGCAGGTATCAATTTTCTACCGTTGTGACCCTTAGACCAAACGCAATGCATAATAAGAAAGTACCGACTACCATATAATATCAACATCCAAGAAAAGTGCTTTATTTAGATATAATAATTTTAGTGACACTTTTATGCGCCTATTTTTGATATGCGCTTATACTTAAGCCAAAAACTATGCGCTTATATTTGATATGCGCTTATAGACAAGCCGTGTGCGCCTATTTTTGATATATTATGAATATTAAAGTGGAATTATATGCATTTTTCAAGTAAAAATCATGCTTAAATAGGTGTGCATGTAAAAAGGTTGGAGGAAATTATAGCTTTTAACCCAACATACCAAACTCTTCCTGTTACCAGTACATAATAATAAGTTTCCAAATATGACTTTTCTGATTTTGACTGGGGCAGTCTTTTTAAAAAACGTCAAACTACAAGCAGGAGTTGCTTCCCTTCTACTTCAGAAATTTCTATTTTCAGGTAAGGGAGATCATTGCGCAGAATGTTGAAAATATATCTATTATTTTATCAGACTGATTTCTTTATTTTTAAAGCATCAACTTCAAATACTAATGCGGCATTATCGTTAATTTAACACATCTATATGCACAGGAACCGGAAATTGCTTTTATAGAACACTTACCCAAAACACACTATATGCAGTATTAAATGCGCATAATGCCACTTTAACATTTCCTAGTACCTTGGTTTAGAAAACGAAAGTAAAACATGGCCATGGACGTGTGCAGTAAACTGCTTCCTTGCATTGCATAGGCTTACAGTATCTAAACATAATGAATTATATAATTTGCAAATAATGTTCAATCTCTCGGACCATTCAATAATTGTCCAACACTAAAATTGTAACATTATGTCCATATTCTTTCCACAGATTTACAAAAAAAATGACAAACTATTATGACAACGCATGCAACTTTTCTGGTATTCAAACATTGTCTATTCAAAAAGCATGATTATCTTAAACAATTATCGTTTTATCAGACAATAGACTTTAAAATCTTTTAACACCCATCGGCTATTCAACAGATAACACTTGTCACCTGTATTTACCATAAACAATTATCACGGTATAATACAAACCGTTAATAACGTCTTTTTGCTGCATCTACTATTTGTTTACCAGTAATCGGATATGCGCCTACTTTCGAGACAAAATTATTGTAAGGTAATGACATGCGCTTATTATCCCATACAAAATAACGATAAGGCCGTATGCGCTTACTTTTGATATGCACTTATATTCGAATATGCGCTTAATTACCAGATTCTACAGTACTACAGCTTGCTGACCAATTTGAATTAACCAAATAGATTCGCCTTAAGGTGTGATCTTGTCCGCTGCTTGCATATACTACAAGTCATTCGTAGAATTGTGTTCTGATTTATACTATTTATAGAATAGAAAAAGTGGAAACTTCACAGTCCGCTCAACACGACAAAAACGAAAAGGTTGCAGGCTCGGTTTGATTGCTTTATTAGTAGACATTCATAAACAGCATTTTAGAACATTTATTTACTCTAACAATTTTTAAGTTACCTTTAAACGTTGTGTATAGTATAATTCGTAATACTGGGATCTCATCTTTATTTGTGATTAACCAAAAACCATCAAAATGTACAAAAATCTTATAATAAACAGACATCAAACATTATATATAGCAATAATAAGTTGCTAATCGAATCGACCAGTACCTGTGCTAAAACATCACGTCAACAATATACCCATTATACAAATTCGAAATATTATTTCATATGGCATTGATTCAGGTAAGTTTTAAAAATATGTTTATTATTCTGGAAATGAGCATTTAAAAAAATCAACTGCGACGCTAATACGAATATTATGTATGTGTTAATTCAATAGTAGATAATACTTATTATTAGTATGAACGGAAATCGAACTACTTTTTCTATATTATATCACTTGAAACAGTATAAAAGATGAACGAAAATAGTTTTTATGTTACTAATATGAATATAACTGTTAAGTAAATCAACAAGAATTACTTTCATCAGGTAACAATAAGGTTTACCGGCTAGATATTTATACCAGTAGTTTTTAAACTATCTGCTTTGAACATAGTTTTAAAAGAATACAAGCGTAGTAAATGACAGATTGCATTGAGAAAAAAAACCATAACTCTATCGTGTATATTTTACACTATCAGTTGTAATTAAACTTTGTTCCTCAGTTCAGAACACATATAGCAATCATAAATGAATGAATGTACAAGAACCAATATAAAATTAACCCCATTTTTTAATTCGAGGTACTCCAAAACTGTCGAAAGAATTTTGTTGCATTTGCACACACAACATTTAGAGGAAGTGCAATTATTAACTGTGTGACTATTTGGTTTCCTGATTGATTAATTGACTGATGGATTTATCATTCGATTGATTGACTGATTGTTCATTCAGGCTAAAAATACACATGAGGTTGAATATACACACACAATCTACTGTAGAAATACAGATGGATTAACTAATTAAACTAATTTAATCATTGATAAACAATACAACTGAAACACATTAATTGATACTTGTTCTAAAATATAGGTTTCACAAAACCTAAATTATGCAGTTGATTACATATTTTGTCAAAACAAGTAACTTTATGAACCATGCTAACACTTGTAGTGTCTTTTTTGCATGACACTATTTTTTTTTCGATGTCGTATGTTGAATGTCTCGCACCGAATACTTTATTAAAGTTTTTTGTAAATGTTCGAATGTCGTATATCTAGTGTCGTTTTTCGAACGATATTCAATCCCTTTTGCGTATGTCGCTTACTGAACGATATTCCATTTGTTTTAAATTTCGTATGCGGTTCGTTTAGCCAACTTCACACAGCTGGGTACATTTCGAGGGCTAAACGCCAAACTAGTCTACGGGCCTTTTTTTCAATAAAGACAGCAGATGTAAATGTATAGAGCACCGAATGTAATAAAATATTGAATATGTGTAGTTCGATACTAAATATCACTGTAATAAATTTAAATTTATAAACCTATATAGTATTTTTTTTAAATCATACTAATGTCAGGCTGAATAACAGAGTTACAAAGTCTGTTGAGATCAAGTTATCTGTAATAGTTTATTCTTTCTTCATACTGTGACAGGATGGAAGTACCAGGGACAATAACTATCAGATCAAATCAACACCCATTACAATATCTACAAATTTATTTACAGAAAATGATTATTTACAAATTTACAATGAATAAATGAAGAGTGAAAAAAAATCTTATTGTAAGAAAGAAAGAAAAAAATCTGAACTCAGTAACTCTTTTTAACAGGTATAGGTCCTAACACGTGACACAGATGTTTCCGTTAACTTTGAACTTTAAGTAGCACCAAAAAAAAAAACAACAACATATCTTCAAATAAAGTCCCTCTAAACCGTGTCAACGTTGACTCCGTTTTGGTTCCCTATGATGGTAGGTGATTGCATCCCTGAGCTGACTTCAGTGGATCACAAAAATCATCGTCTTTGCGGTTTACGGCACAACCATGTTACGAAAGCTCTGCGCTGGGAAAATCACATCCAGGCGAGTGAAGACAAGTGAACTGCGGGTATTTTACTTCCGGATCGTGACATCACCACCAGGTAAAAGTCGTCTGGTGGAAAAAGCAAAAATAAATAACATATGGTGAGTACCATAGCAAAACAAGGTGAGTACCATAGCAAAACAAATAGGTAAGGAATCAAGATATAGCCGGGAAATCTTACTACTTTGGCGCGGATTGAAATTGACAATTTAAGGCCCCTTTTAGTGGTTTTGGGGATAAAAACATGAATTACTGAAGTTGATAAAATATTAACTTTCTTACAACTGAACCCAATTAAATAGAATTTACATGGAAATTTAAGTTATGAAATACAGAAAAACACAAGGGGTATTTCATGCGAAAAACCTGACATTTACTTTTATAAATCAAAACTTTACAAAAAGATGATGCAATACCTGTATTTAAACTACAGATGCAATGAGGCCCGTATGTGAGTTTGTAACACACGTCCCCACTTTAAAAGAAAATGTATAATTTTCTTAGATGAAAACAAAATGACATACTGTAAAGAACAAAAATTTACACTGTCACTCTCTGTACACCATATAATATAGCCACCTGTCTACACTCTACTCAAATAATCTGCATCTACATTTTCTCTACCAGGAATTGCTCTAATACTGATCATATATGGCTCCAATGCCAATACCCATCTCATCAGCCTGGAAATGCAATTTTTAGCTTTATTCAAATAAGTGAGCGGCTGATGATCTGTTTCTAAGACAAATATAATCTGAAAAGTAGATCCCTCGGAAGCACCGAAAACAATGCAAATAGTGAAAATTGCAGACTCGGTTTGATTGAGTCTGTTCATGAGCAGTAATGGAAAATGCAACACTGCCCACGCCCCCTAGCACCGGCTTAAGCAGTATTCAATCTTCAAATCTAAATGAGTTGAAATCAATGATCCCGAAGGACCAGAAAATATAACAACACTGAGATGAAGTCGGGGCGACTTTTTACGGCCGCCACACAGCACTTAACACCCGCTGTTGTGAAGTAAATATAATCTGAAAAGTAGTTCCGTCGGAAGTCTTTACGAACAAATACCGGTGATACTTCGCTACTGCCCATACTATCGCAAAACACTCCTTATCTATCGCTGAGTAATTTTGCTCCTTAAGCAGTAATTTCCTGCTAGCATACGCTACAGGTAATTTCAATCCCTTTCCTGAAACAATACTGAGACCAAACCTACAACTGAAGCATCTACTCTCAATATGAAAATCTTGTCTAAATCTGGCAACTTCAAAAATAGGCGGACCCATTTAGCTAGCCTTCAAAGTCTGGAAAGCCTTTTCTTGACTTTTACCCCACTCTACAAGATTTGGCTGACCCTTTTTCGTCAAATCTGTGAGTGGAACTGCAATGGCGGCAAAATTTGGGATAAACTTTCTGTAAAATCCGACTACACATAAGAATGAGCGTATTGCCTCCTTGGTTTTTGGTCTCTCGGCTTTCTGTATGGCCTGTACCTTATTTGGAACTGGTTCAAGGGTCTGGACATCTCCTATCATATGCCCTAAACATTGTAACTTCTGAAAACCTATAAAACACTTAGTCGGTTTTGCTGTTAACTTAGCCTCTCTTAGTCTGGTTAACAACTCAGTAAGTGCTACTACATGTTCTGGCCATATGATTGTATACACCAGAATATCATCAATGAAGCAATCTGAGTGCCTAAGGTCCTTCAAAAAGAAAAAATATCTTTACTTAGATAGTTTTGAAATCATCTCCTCCATGTTCGAAAACCGTCAGTTTGTTGACCTGGCGAAATCTATACAGAATCTATACCTGATACTGTTATCTCTTTTCCTAATGAGGACAATATGGGAGGAAAATGGAGCATTTGATGGTTCGATTACTCCCAACTCCAACATTTTATCTACTTTCTCTTTCACTACTGGTTGTGAATGAAAAGGAATAGGATAACCCTTTACTCTTATCGGATCTGTAGTTGACAACTGAACATCATGTTCAACTAAGTAAGTATTCCCAGGAATATCTGTCAGTACATCTGAGAAATTTTCTAACAAATCTACTATACTGAGCAAAAGTTCCAACTAGACCCCTTAGTTTTTATGATATTTCTTTGACAGTATTAGAAGTAGGCAAACATAAATAATATATTTTGAAAAACAATTTATTTTCACATAATAAAATGCATTTTTCAATAACAGGAAACGAAATCCATTCGCATAACAAAGACGTTTAGTACGTGACCCACCAAATTAAAAGTCACTGGTTTTTAATAACGCGTATGACCGCCGTTAGACCGAATAACTTCCAAGCACCGACTGCGCATGGACCTGATGTAAGGTCGAATGTACGCCTGGTCTATGGCAGACCATTCTTGGACGATGACTTCTTCCAATTCCTGAAGATTTTGAGGAACAACCGGAAGTCTCCTAATGCGCCTATCAAGCTCGTCCCACAAATGCTCAATTGGGTTCAAGTCCGGGGATTTCGACACCCAGTCGAGGACATTAACGTCGTAACGTTGCAAGAAGTTTCTAGTGCTGGCGGCTGTGTGACTTGTAGCTCCATCATGCATGAGGGTTAGTCCACCATGAGTCATTATGTGGGGAATCGCCACTGGGAACAACACGTCATTTTGGTAATTACGCGCATTGAGATTACCATCAATTACAATGGCAGGTGTTTTAGAATTTAATGACACGCCTGCCCATATCATCAATGAACCACCACCGACCCTGTCATGTTCAGTAACACAATTGTCCTTGTAGCGTTCGTTACTACGGCGGTACACCCTTATCCTACCATCACTGCGGTTAAGTGAGAATCTGCTTTCGTCGGAAAACAAAATGTTTGCCCAATCGCGTCTGTTGAATCGCATGTGCCTCCTTGCCCAGTTTAATCTGTTTCGTCGATGAGCAGCTTGTAAGATTATCCCTTTATACGGACGTCTGGCTCTGATTCCTTGCTCACGGAGACGATTTCTCACTGTCTGAGCCGAGATATTGCGGTTATTCACCCCAACAGTTGTGGACGCAGTGACTGTTGCTTGTCTAAAACGATTACGTAGGTGTTGTAACACAATGAATCGATCCTGCCTATGTGAAGTTACACGCGGCCGAGGTCTCCGGTGCTCATCCGCCACATTTCCGGTACGGACGAACTTGTTCTGAAGGTTTGTTATCGTGCTCACATGACGTCCAAATACACGTGCAACCTGCAATAATAATCAATATCAATAAGAAAACGATCATAACATTTCCTTCAATAATAATTCAATAATTTTGAAAAAGAATGACCAATTAAAACATAAGAAAAATGAAAAAACGCATTTTACCTGACAACGTGAGAGTCCAGCTTCCAACATTCCAATAGCACGTGCTCTTTCTTCATTTCGCATTCGCGGCATATTGTACTCGTTTTGATAATTTTATGATTTTCAAATCGGCATGGCCATAGACTATGGAGAAGACATGTCTCTGTTTAATTTCGGACAACTGTTGACTTCGGCAAGTGAAAAACACGATTTGCACGTGCATCAAGGATGACATGGTTTCAGAAACTTGACAAACCGGTTTTATCGATAAATGTATACACTGTACACTAACAAATATCGCGCTTCTTATTTCAGAACGATACCTTTAAAAATAACAAACTTACAGAAATTACAAAAATGTCTAGTTAGAAAATTTGTTCAGTGTACTTCCTGCTTACATTCTACTGGTAACTCTGGATTTACCTCTACACCTTTGTTCGTTCCTCTACCCTGCTTTATAGGACACACAACTATATCCTTTCCTACTCTACTCGAAAACTCATCACTACTTTCATTCGGATCTAACCTATCATAATCTCCCTGATCCTCCTCTACAATAGCTGCTCCAACCTTACTTAATATACTCTTATCTGGTATAGACTTACTATCATCCTTCATTCATAGTACTGTTTCAGCATGTTTGCGTGAAAAGTTTTCAACTTTCCGTCTACATATATCCTGTAATCTAGTCTATTTACTACCTTTACTACTACGTAAGGACCCTTCCAATGTAACAACAACTCATTATGTTTCGTAGGTAACAATACAAGTACCTTACTACCTGCCTTAAACCTCCCTTCTAGCCTTCCTATTGTAATACCTCTTGTATCTAGCACTACTTTTCGCTAACTGTTGCTGAGCTATCTTACACGTATTCTCCAACTTTTTTTTGCAAATCTATAACATACTGGTAAGTGGTTTTCACCTCATCATTCTCCGTCTTACCAGCCCATAACTCCTATAGCACAGTCATCGGTCCACGGATTGTTCTGCCGTAAAGTATATGTAACTCAAAGGGAGAAAATCCCAAACTTTCTTTCGGAACTTCACGTTAAGCAAACAACATAGCATTCAAATACCTATCCTAATCTCTATGTATCTCACTACACATACGCTTCAACATATTTGCTTCAAACTACTGTTAAACTTCTCTACTAAACCGTTACACATGGGGTGATACGGTGTTGTAGGTAACTGCATTAATGAAAATAATCTATTAACTTCTGCCATAAGGTCTGACGTAAACTGCGATCCACTGTCGGTAAATTTTTCCTCTGGCACTCCTAATCTATTATACATATCTACTAATGCCTCTACTACCCTCTCAGTTTCAATACTAGGTAGTGCTGTGGCTTCAAGATATCTAGTAGCATAATCTACCATAGTCAAAATATATCTGTTTTTCCTATAAGTCATAGGTTCGATCGGACCAACAATGTCGACAGCAACTCTCTTAAACGGAGTATCAATCAAAGGCATTTTTCCTAAAGGCACTTTGCTGTCTCTACCCTTAGCTATAGTACGTTGACATACACTACATGACTGACAGTACCTCCAGACCTCTGCCATTACTCCTGGTCAGTAAAATTTAACTAATACCCTATCAATAGTTTTCCTCACTCCAAAATGACCTGACAGTAACGAATCATGTGCAACTTGCAGCACAGTTTCTCTTATTCATTTAGGTACAACCAACTGTCTACTTGTGTCTAAATTCTGGGCGGTATACTCTCTATATAACAACTTATTCCTAATCTCAAACCTAACTGAACCCTTACCTCTACGCTGCTTAATAGTACCGTCCTCAGCCTTCTTTCTACACAAACATAAAGTGCTATCTTTCTGTTGCTTTTCTAAGAATTCCTTTCTAGATATATTTAAATCTGAGACGGAACTTTAAGCTTTACTTGCTTCTTAACTTTGACTGCTGACGCTAAGCTACTAAACTGAGGTTCTACAGCTTCCTCTACATTACCAATTATAACATCATTGGTAGGATTATCTACAACCAACGCATCTAATGTACCCTTGAAATACGGACAATCAATATTTACTTTAGCTACATCCAGCCTATGTTCTCTCCCATCTATGTACTTACATCTACGGGTTTTCTATACAAACTGACTTGCTTCTACTAAGTCCCGTTTCACTGTCACACATGTACAACCTGTATCTCGCATAGCGATTACATCCCCACCATTACAAGTACCGGGTTCTGTAGGACATGTACATACACTAATCATACCTAACTCCTCAACATCACTTAGTTCTATAATACTATTTTCACTCTCCGACCTATTTGACTTGCTCCTATCTCTATCTCTATTTCTTCCTCTACCTCTACTCCTAGTTTGGTCACGACTTCTACCTCTATTTCTATTTTCCTTACTTTCTCTTTCTCCCCTTCACTACTTTCCAGTTCCTGCTCTACCTCTACCTCTGCTTGGCTTACGGAAGGTCGGTGGTTCTAACCAGGTGCCCGCTCGTGATGAAATAATGTACGGAGGGGCACCTGGGGTCTTCCTCCACCATTAAAGCTGGAATGTCGCCATATGACCTATCATGTGTCGAAGCGACGTTAAATCAAACAAACAAATCTACCTCTGCTGCTGCATTAGCACTATTACCGTACTTTCCACTCCTACAGTAATATGAGCTATGCCGTATACGACCACAAGTATTATACTTTAGTACAGCAAACATCTACCCTTTTTTGCAACATTACTACTACCTCTATTACTAGTGCCTACATTACAATTACTTGGATACTGTATCTGAGGTATTTCATATGGTGTATGGCTTCGGTCTTTATTGTTTCGATTCACGACATACTTGGGACCTCCACGAGTCTTTGCAAACAAATCTTCATCTTCTGCTACATCCCTAGCTTGAACTATCCTCATACTACTCAAAGTCTGATACAGTTCTCTGTTACATACGTCTAAGAATTGATCCCTAAGCATAAAATCTAACAATCCTTCGTAAGTTTTCTCTACCTTACTCAATCTAAAGCTAACCGTCTAAATATCTACTTATTCTAGCTAAAGACATCACAAAGGTCTTATTATCACGGGGCCGTTCAGTTCTAAACTATTTCTTATAGCCATCGTCAGTGAGTTCGTTAGAACTGACGTAGCAAAGCGGCTTTCAGTTTATCATAGTCCTTCCGGTCTTCAAACGGAAGCCTATCAAAAACCTCTCTTGCCGTACCTTTCAGAAGGAACGGTAAGTTTAGTGATCATATCTGTTTATCCCAATCCTGTGCAACAGCGTACGTTTCGTACACATTCAAGTACACATCCATTGAATCAATTTTCTCATCAAAGGGAGACATCTTAACCTTTACCTTTTTCTTACTCATCATTTCTAAGTCTCTCTTAAACTTACGTTCTGTCTCGAATTTCCTACTTTCTACTGCCTGCTTCCTTCTCTGTTTCTAACTTTCTAGCTAACATTAACTTCTCCTTTTCATACTCTAACTTATCTAGTTCTAATTTCGTTCATATTCTTTTCCTTCTGTAGTCTAGCTTCTAACTCTTTCTCTGTCTGCTTCTAATCTATCCTTTTCTGCTTCTACTCTTCATCTTCCTGCTTCTTACCTATCTATTTCTCTTTCTCTCTCTACTTCTACTCTTAATTTTTTCTGCTTCTAACCTATCTCTCTCTCTGCTTCTAATCTACTATGTCTTTCCTCGCGTTTTCTAGCCTGTTCTTCCTTAACAAAGTTACGTAACTACACTCCTTCATAACTTAACTCCTGTCCAACTTTTATTAACTCTACTACCCTAGTCATGCTTAATTGATTACACTATTTTAACACTATACAACACTACAGTACAACAGCTACTATAGCAACCTGAGGCACTAGTTAAACAATCGTGAGGGTATACTAGACTACATTCGTTTACACTAAGGCTCTACAGTTACTACTGAAGCCATAACAAAATACTTTACTCTACGTATATACTATACAAAACGTCTTCACTAAAATAATAATACACTGAGTTATGCAACGGTACTTTGTGTCAATCAGGTTGCATAGGCAACAATCAACAATGTACAGTGACAGTAGGTTGTAGCAATACCCTAGCCTTATCAAAAAATAATCAACTGTAACTAGCGATAACACTTTAGTGTAACAAAAATAAACCACACTGCTTTATCCTATGATAAAGTGTAGGTATAAAACAACTGTGGAGCATTAAAACATCAGAGTAGGTTAAAAGTATATGCAAGTAAACAAGCTTGCTAACACACACAAATAAACATTCTGTATGTAGTATGTATACAGTACACTAATACATAATGGGATCACGGGGAGAAGTAGGGCGGCGCACAAGTAAGAGTGAGTAAGTCCTTGTTAAGGGCGGTCACTCTCAGCACAGATACTTGGTGGCTTAATCATAGAGTGACACAAAATAAACCCAAAAGAAAAATAAAAGGAACGAACTCACCCAAGAATCCAAGTGTCGTATGCAACTGTGTATCAGTCTGTGACCACTAAAGCTGGTTAGCTGAAGCTATGGATCTGTCTTGTCTTGTCTGAGGTAAATCGTCGCTCTGACAAATGCATAAAACTATTATATGTGTTACAACAATAGAACAGAACAAGAGGAATCTTTACCAATTTTTGCTGCAGTTTAATGAGTGTTAATAATGTTCGAATAGCCACTGTGTCTGGTTGACCATCCCACTTCTGACACCAGTTGTGATAGGATATATGTACCGGGGACAATAAGAAATAATCGACACCCATTATAAACATTGCTGATTTATTTACAGAAAATGATTATTTACAATGAATAAATGAAAAGTGAAAACAAATCTTACTGTAAGAAAGAAAGAAAAACAAAATGAGCTCAGTAACTCTTTTTAACAGGCATAAAGTCCTAACACGTTACATAGATTTTTCCGTTAACTTCGAACTTTAAGTAGCACCAAAATAAACAACATATCTTCAAATAAAGTCCCTCTAAACCTTGAAAACTTTGACTCCGTTTTGGCTCCCTATGATGGTAGGTGATTGCATCCCTGAGCTGTCTTCAGTGGATCACAAAAATCATCGCCTTTGCGGTTTACGGCACAACCATGGGACGAAAGCTCTGCGCTGGGAAAATCAAATCCAGGCGAATGAAGATAAGTGAACTGCGGGTATTGTACTTCCGGGTCGTGACATCACCACCAGGTAATAATCGTCTGTAGAAAGAAGCTAAAATAATAAACACATGGTAAGTACCATAGCGAAACAAATAGGTAAGGGCATAAAACTGCTCCTTTGAGTACACCACACCTCCGTAGGCGCCCATAAACAATACGTGCTACTTATACAAAATATAGGTGCTATTAAGTTCAAACGTCACGTGATTAAGATAGGTCACTTATTACTTCCATTATTTCTAAAATTAATTACTTACAAGTTTATTAATTCATTAAAAATCACTCTTTTTTTTTAATTTTCGGCCACCTGGCCTTTATCAAAACATGAAAAGTCATTGATACAGCTATGTAACATCCATATTATAATACTTGTTCTGTCTCAATGACGTGACGTCATTTCCTGTAAACACGACGTCAAACGACGTAACGTCACTTCCCGTATTATTTCACATGTGTCTGTCACTCAATTTATGTGTTATATTTAACATTGCAACCATGTGGAAATTTCGTTGCAAGCTTCTTCATCCATTTCTCCTCTATTATCTGTCTGCAGGAAAATTAGATGGCAACCCAAAACTACACAAACCTGGTGCACCATTAAGAACCATCGTCAATGGAATAAACACACCAACTGAAAAATTAGCAGAGGTAGCTAAATATGAATTGAATGAATATGTCACGCAGTCACCAAGTTACTAACGGGACACAACAGATTTTATAGACAAGATTTCACAGATTAAACAGCCCATTCCAAGTGACACCATTCTCTTTCGTTTTGATGTTTGCAAAATATATCCATCAGTACCAAGAGTTGAGGGCCTGCAGGCATGTGAAGAGGGGTTGACAAAGAGATCTAAGCCAATAATCCCAACTAGATATGTCCTACGAATGATAGAAACTGTACTGGACAACAACAATTTTAATTTAGGCAAAAAACACTATGTACAAACTGACGGAGTAGCAATAGGTTCGCGACTAGGAAAGAATTTTGCATGCAGCTACATGCGGAAGTGTGATGAACAACTGATGAATTTTTAGGTGCAGCCATGGTTCTACAAAAGATTTATTGATGATGGATTTGGACTATGGACAGGTGGCATTGAAAGCTGAAGCAATTTAGTGAATTTGCAAATAATATTCACCAGAACATAAAAGTTGAACTGAGATGGAGTCATCAAAAATTGGAATTTTTAGACACGCTGGTTAGGTTAGAGAATGGTAATATCTATACTGAATTGTACAGAAAACCCATCAGGACAAAACAGCTCTATATACAGGAAAACTTCATGTCATCTGGCACATACCAAGAAGGCATTGGCCTATGGCCTAGGTATAAGAATTAAAAGAATTTGTGAAAAAAAAAAAACCTGACTATATCAAACACAGAGGAGAACTGAAAACAACAGCTAAGAAAAAGAGGATATAGTGGTAGAGAAATTAAAAACAGCTTGCAACGGGTCGGTAAATTAGACAGGCAGGAAAAATTATTAAAAACAAAAAAGAAGACTGAACCAGAAGAAAAGAGGGCCCCATTAGTGCTGACCTATTCCAAAATGTTACCAGATATACGAAACACCCTGCGAAACATCAAAAAGTACTCTATAATTCAGAACGTATGAGAACTGTCTTCCAGGAACCACCATTGTTAGCCTTCAGAAGAGATAAAAACATTCGTGATGTATTGGTACATGGCAAAACTAATAGAGCTTTTAGATCTTCTCCTGATTTTATGTTCCTGCCACATTTGCCTACTGATATTTAAAGGGGAGGTAGCTGACACCACAAAGAGACACACATACCAGACAGTAACACAAAACCAGTTGTAGTGATACCAATTTAGTGTATGGATTGCTATGCAAACCATGCAATAAAACAATATATGTTGGGAAACTGGAGAGGAGTCTGAAAGAAAAAATAAGTGAACATTTGCGTGATATCAGACAACAGGTTGACAAGCCTATTAATCGTCATTTTATAGGTCATACTGAAAGGGACTTGCAGGTGGTAGTTCTGCAAAAGTTATACCATGAAGGCCGCCTTTACAGACAGATAATAGAGGCGAAATGGATGAAGAAGCTTGCAACGAAATTTCCACATGGTTGCAATGTTAAATATAACACATAAATTGAGTGACAGACACATGTGAAATAATACGGGAAGTGACGTTACGTCGTTTGACGTCGTGTTTACAGGAAATGACGTCGCGTCATTGAGACAAAACAAGTATTATAATATGGATGTTACATCGCTGTATCAATGACTTTTCATGTTTTGATAAAGGCCAGGTGGCCGAAAATTCAATAAAAGAGTGATTTTTAATGAATTATTATATCTACTTCCCTACGGAAGATCTTTGAATGAATATACAAGTTTATTGTTAATGTATTGAAAGGATATGAAAATTTATGATGAAAAATTATAGATCAGGAAATGATAAACTGCAGCTATTAATTACAACAAAACATTAACAAAATACAATGCAAATAAAGCGTTATACAGTAGCTAATATGAAGGTAATATCAATTTCAACGTACATTTTATCGATACGCTTTAGACTGGCACACAATAATTTCAAATTACAATAACATATTAAACACATAGTACTAGACTTGCCATATAGATTTAACATTACAATGCAATGCAGTGTTGGCGTTCCATAATTAACACGAAATGTTTGACATATGTTTATGACAAAGAGTACATTACAATTATTATATTACACAAATTTCAGTACAAATCTTACAGCTTATATAAAAGAAACATTTTAGAATCCTCTTTCGAAATAATTTGCAAAAGTCTGAAACATTTAATAAATAATTTTGACATACCGAAACTAGCCAAAATCACATGCCGAAAAGTAAGTGTTACAAAATTCTGTAGAATGACTAAAGATTGACTAAATATAAATCGTAATTCAAACATTATACAAAAATCTAACAAATAAATTTCTTACCGCGATCGAGCATAAATTATCTACCAAGAAAAATCAATTTAACGTAATTCATCTAATGTCGAAGATGGTGTGCACTAGGCAGTCTATTTGTAGTGAAATGTACTGCCAAATACTAAATTTCATGGGACTCTCGACTTATTCGTGTACTCTGACTATTTGCATTTCCATTAGAATCACGATATAGCCGGGAAATCGTACTACTTTGGAGCGGATTGGAATTGACAATTTGAGGCCCGTTATAGTGGTTTTAGGGATAAAAACATGAATTACTTAAGTTTATAAAATATCAACTTTATTATTACTGAACCGAATTTAATAAAATTTACATGGAAATTTAAGTTATGAAATACAGAAAAACATGAGAGGTATTTCATGCAAAAAATCTGACATTTGCTTCAATAACTCAAAAATTTATAAAAAGATGGTGCAATACCTGTATTTAAACTACAAATACAACGAGGGCCGTATGTCAGTTTGTGACACATACTGACATTGATATTTTCTAAGAAAACCATTTTCTCTCTAGGCTTATCTCAACAGACTTTTAAAATGCGATTCTGAGGTTATATAATGTCACGAAGAGCGATTAGCACCACTTGTCATGAAGAGCGATTAGCCACCCTAAACTGACCGGCAACAATATTAATTGAAATATTTCAAATCACCTGTACCAAATGTTTGATTTTTCTACAGAAATGAAAGAAAGTAAAGTCTTTCTCACATTGTTAATTCCCTGCAGAAGTATGCTCAAGCATTTATAGTAGCTGAACACCCTTCAAAATATTTTTATTACTTTCGCTGTTATGGGCGGTATGGCAGAAGTTTTTTATTATAATATCATTAGAGCTGTTTTAGAAATCGTTAGATAGACTTCTGTGGTAAATTAAAGATATATTTAGTAAAATGAATTTTGCTGTGGCATTTAATGGTAGAGGAAGACCCAAGGTGCACCTGTGCATTATTCCAGGCATGGGCAGACATCAGGTTAAAATCGCCGATATTCCATATATAAGCCACCCGTACGGTTTATGAGCATGAATAATTCAAACGCCTCATGTAAAGTTTCGAAATTCGGCTGTGGAGGCATCTCGTGAAATTAAGTAGATAGTGCAAAGGGTGATTAAAGTATATCATGAAAGTTACTAAATATAATGACCGCCAGTTATCGTTTTGACCGGTTGTGTAATTTGATTAATAAACATTCTCTTATTATAGGCACTGACCTATAGCACCGATAATGATAGACATTTGTTTTGTTTTAATTACTTCACTGGTGACTTATCTAGGTGAATATCAAGAAAAAAAAAGATGCAAGAGTCAGGAATCGAACCCGGGCCGCCTCGTCAATGAAAATGTTCATGCTGCCACAGGTGAATATGTATAAAACGATATTTATAATTAGGCAGTTAACATCGAGTAAAACTTTACAAACGCTTTTCAATTTCCTGTTTAAAATTAGTAAACCAATTCTCATGTGTTTCAATAACATATAGTCTGAAAGTAATTAAGTCAAAGCTTTCTTAATAGGTATAGCATTAATTTCTTGATACCTATTTTTTTTCTTTTTCCGTATGACAGTAATTTTGATAATCAGTACCTGTTTGCTGTTATCATCATTTTTTTCAAGTATTAAGTAGTTACAGGAAATTACTGTAACTGCATCTAAAACATGATTTAACTTGACAATAAACTATTGATACTTTTTTGTATTAAATACTCATTTCTACTTCATTTATTAAATATTCAATTCTACTTCATTTGCATTTTAAAGATGATACATTTATGAAAGTTTATTAAAGCGTAAAGTTGATTAACACCTGTAATAAAAGGTTGGTATGCACTTCTATACAGACTGGGAAGGTCATTAAGGATTCTATGATCCAGGGCACTGGAGTCAATCCAGGGTTATGTTACATCATAAACACATTTCCAATGATCTCTAATGAGATGGTGATTATTTTAGCTGGGATGTAAACTGCCCAGCTCAGATCGCATTTTCCAGTCGTTAGAGTCAGAGGTTAGAGATATTGTAAATTTTTTCAGAAAGTGCTATCCAAGAGGATTGATTTTATGGCAAAGTGCTTTACATTTATGACTCTAACGACTGATGCAAGTCTAGCTGAATAAAGAGGTCAATTGTAAAATAAACATGGGTGAATGGCCAACAGAGAAAGTCACATTCTAAAACCGCAGTCTCCCCAAACTTAACCCAAGCAAGCGGACGCGCACACGACAATAGCTATCGCGCGCACACACACACACACACACACACACATACATGTAAACGCAACCAATCGGGGATGTAAGCTATAAACCTACCAACTGGGAACTTCTTTATTACTGTAGCTACAGTTATCATATTTCTATCAACTTTATTCTTATGATCTTAAAAATTATCCGAGGCTTTAAATTAAAGCTATCTTCAATTTTTTAAAGCAATGAGTTTTTTCACATTCAGGCGGGGAATTTTGTGTTTAAACCAACTGAGGTGAATGTGTAACAAACCGGGTGTTTGTGTATAGACGAAATGTGGAATTGTGTGTTTCAACGAAACGGGGAGTTAGTGTAAAGACTAAATGAGGTACAAATGTATAACTAACCGGGTACGTGTGTAAAGTTGAAACGAGGAACTAGCTATTAAAATAGTGAATGCGGAAGCTCCTGTTACATATCATATATATGAGAAAAGACAACCGAGGGGCTTTAATTTGATTTGATGGGTTTTACGCCATTTTAAACATATTTCGTTATGTCAGGTGGGCAGTTTAACCCAACAATCGTTCCTCAAAAGATCAAGTACTAGTACTCAAGCTGTCATCTTTCTTACATAAAGAGACCAGGTCGGTAGCAAGGATTGAACCCATGCCTCTTAATCAGTGAGTATTTACGAGTGATTTTAAGTAAGCGTTTTCTAACCACCCGAAAACAGAGGCGGTCAGAAATAGAGAAGTTCTATATTCTTATGTGGTACATGTAGCACGTCATCATTCGACATTCAATCAAAAATTGTCTATGTCAAATGTTAACATTAAAATAACTTTTTTATGACAAGACTTTAGAACAATCGAAGAACAAACCAGACTCGTGATGCAGAGCCACAATAAAGCACAAAACAGTATCTGGTTTTATCAGTTGTGTGCTTAAATCACTTTCCATTGCCTACATCAATTTTTTAACTTCGACATTAGATTCTTTCACTGGTTGTAGGTGCAGATAGGAATACCCGGCCTCGAGGGAAAACTGTTTAGGCGGTAATGAGGCTCTCTCCCGAGTTACTGCCTAAAACAGTTCCCCGAGAGCCGGATATTTCCATCTGCACCTATAACCGTGGTAGAATCTTTTTCTTGCATACCGGTTTCAAAAAATAATAATAAAAAAAAAATCATTTGAACAGCTTTCTTTTTTAGAACTTATTTTTTAAATGGCAGTGTATTTAAACAAAGCGCGGGGAAACGAACGTCCGTAAGCAGGAAAGGCATCATGACGTTCAAAACAAACAACAATGTTTAGTTCCGGTTTTGTTTTACCAGTTGCAGCGAAACGTTATGAATTTTCTGATAAATAAACGTTATTTTAATCGAGAAATATACTATCAGGAACCAATAGGAACTGTCAAGGTATTGAATTTTCATTCCGTTTTTTTAAATAGAATATAAATTACTACACAAATCCTTTACATACATGTTGTTCTTATACGTCATTTACAGCACGAGGTCATCTTACACCACCCGGGGGTGTAAGATGGACTTTTCAGCACGGGTTTAAAGATACCGGAAATCCCGTCTGGTTTGCAAGAATAGTAATATTGTATGTTTTAGTTCCTCCTTTATGTTTTACTAAACAATTTAATTAGGCATTCACAAATCTCAGGGCGGAAAAGGATTTGGTGTAAGGGGTGCAAAATTTTTGTAGTAGAACAACTAGGAGGGTCCGTCGGCATGTCCCATCTCCCCACCCCCACCCCACCCTCCCCACCGGAACATTTTGAAAACAATAGTCCATCTGGTGCATTTTGGCGTTCTGAGGTACTTTTTTGGTTGAAAAAAGGACAGGTTTTATTATAAAATCAACCCAAATAACATGCTACGTTTTAGTCCATGTTAATGACTCGTCAGACTTATTCTAGCTTAAGTATCTCGGAATGGAATTTCTAAGCCCGATTTCTGAGGATTTTTATGGGGAGGGGATACTAAAATCTATTAACGTAAAATAAAAAGCTTTATAGGAGCTCGTGCAAACTTGTCGGACTTTTATTGTGCGAGCGTAGCGAGCAAGAAAAAAAATGCATTGTTTTACCCAAACAAAAGACAAAAATTGTCTATGCGAGCGAGAAAAAATGCATATTTATATTTTCACTTAGAACAAATGATGAATTACCTATGCAAGCGTAGCGAGCGAGAAAAAATGCCCCAATCGCATGGATCCGCCCTAAACTGTGCTAAGCAAACAATTTATTTTTCCTTTAATTCTACTCGTTCAAAAGACAGAATTAACAGTAAACATATAAGGTGGTTCCTTTAAAAACCCATCGGATTAACGAATCATGCATACAACAAAAACACAGAAACTTATTTGGATAATTCCCAAATCGGCGTAATTTCAGTATATTTTTCAGTTGTTGTGTTCCTACATTTAAACTGTGTATTATTATGTATACATTGATACATTTATTATGTTTTTAAACTATTGTACGTTTGTATTTAATAATGATAAGTTTCAAAAAGATAAGGCATTACAAAAATGACGTTCCCAGAAAAGGGGATATCAAACTCATGACTCAGGTTGAACAAAAACATAGTAGTAGGTAATTAATTTGAATAAGATAGAACTGAGGCAAACACATGACTCTAAATCAGGAAGAATGACAGAAACAAAGCATTTATTTTTATTTGCGCTTTTCTCTCCGATAACAGGTTAACGAAAACTTGATTTTCTTAGAAATAAGAATTTTGCCCTTATTTAAATGCAAAGTAAAATTTTAAATTTGATATGCGGCAACAGGGAATCTTAATTCAAACTCCGCAATGACTCGCAGTCACTGACTTTTGCATGAAAATCGTTATTTCTTGCCCGGGAAAATAGCAATCAATATTAAAAAAGACTTAAACAAAGTTCACGGCATTTCGAGTCATAGATATTTTGTTTCCAAACTATTTTCCCATATAAAGGTTTTTTTTTTTTATTTTTTAGAAAACCCGGCTTCAGTAAAACGTCGACTTTACATAGTTAATCTTTCAAAAATTTTTTGAAGGTCGTTTTGTTCGAATCCCACACTCGGAAAGTCTTTTTCCCATTTTTGTGCGATTTTTCCTTTAGAAACTGACATGATTTAATTGCAAACAAAACTATCTGGAGTTTCGGTCACGAAAATATATATAAAGGGAAATTTTTACAAAGGTAGGAGAATGAAAAAATGAAGCAACAAATGAAAAATTTACCGAAAAGTTTATCAGTACCCTTTCAAAACAAAGTACATGCAGAAAAGGAATGCTCGTGTAAAATCGTTCTGATCAAGGAAAATTAAAATGAAATCAGTCATAGGTATTTTAAATTCATGATATTGTTGTTTTAATCAAAACATTTATATCGTAAGTATTTTTATGATTATTTATATATTTGTGTTTCCTCAATGCTATTAATACCAGTAAATCATACGTATGCCATGTCAAAACTAAAGACAAATATACTTGCAGCCATAATAAATATTGCGTTAATGTGTCACCGAAAAGGGAAATGTCTTATTTTTTGTCGCGTCAGTTACATGAGTGAAGTATGAAATAACCATTTTATGTAACAACGAATAATATCGTTATGTTTTAAAAGCTTTATATTCAATAATATCTTCAAACGCAATAAAATTTCTCTGTTTTCAAGGGTTTTAATCAAACGATTAGTACATGTATAATAAGTTGTGAATTCATACGATGCGTTACATATTGTATTTTCTAATACCTCGGGAAAAATCATCTGTAGAATACTGTGATTGTTTCTATTTCATCAGCACTGTTAGTTCAATCATCAATCTTTTTTGTTCTTTATTTCCCCAAAAAACCACAAGATGCTACCGCAATAAAACGCACGGTGTGTATATCACTGAATGAACAAAACTGATAAGCAGGTGAGTGAGGTCGTTCCCACCCCGTCCCCAAAAAACAAAATTTCTTAAACGTTGTTTTGATCAAAATTTAACTTCTACGGACCCGAAAATTGAAGAAAATATCATGCGCAGATATAATTGTATGTCATACTCATACTTATTGTAGAATGATAGGAATGTCAGTGACAGAAAAAAAAAATCTTTTGGTTAATGAGCCCTATGCATTGTAAAAATTTCTCTTGGTATGTCAGTAACGCACTGAGACTTTGAGCTTTCAAACTTTACACGTCAATGGTTTTTGTGTAACAACTTATAACTTTTATTAATGCTAAAAGCAAAGTTTATAAAGATAAGACGCTTATTAAAATTTAGCAAATTCTGATATGTTTTTAATAGTGTGCTTCAGGTTTGCAGAATCTGGGGACAAGTTTTCTGTAGGATATATCTGTTCGTCATGTGAACATCAAAATTTATTTTATTTTATTTTATTTTTATTTTTTTTTTTTCGCATGACAATAGTTTTGCTGTGATTCCCATGTGTTTACTTGATGTCTCACGGTTTCTATATTTTTGGGCCAAATGATCCTAAACCCGTGGCCCGCCCGCGCTTATTCATTTTTTTTGAAACCGTCATAAATTACAATGATTTGGACATGTACATCACACTTTATGCCCATGCTTTGTTTTAACATTTTTCTATCATGAATTTCTAGACTTGGCGACCGCCTAAACAAAAATCGCGCAAAAATAGCATGAAATTCCGTGTTAAGGTAAATGCACGGGGTTAGCTATGATCTAGGCTTTAGAATTTCAAGTGTTTAAAACAGTTTTAGAATGTATTGGAGTCAGATCTTGTGTCATTTTCTTTTATTGTGTAGTAGATTTAAAAACAATCAGATAATGTACTAATGTTATGATTAATGGGGGTCTCTAAATTTGACAAAAAACTTAATAAAATAAAACTGTATTAAACTATTTCGTCTTTGTAGTATTCACTACTCTTCAACATACGTAGATAATTGCGTAACAAGTTGAGAGCTGTTTATACATGTATAAACCTGTTTATACATGTATAAACATCGTAGGAGGTAATGACATAACATAACATTATTATTTTCACGTGTTCTTAATCAGTATTTTAAACGAACTGGAGTCAGATCCTCGTACACATTTCTTTGATGTGTACAGTAGTAAATAATATCAATAAGTTAATGTACAAATGTTGTTGTTCTTTTTTTACAAATAACAAAACTGTATTAAAATTCTCTGGCTTTGCTGTATTAATTTTGTTGAATTTACATAGGTAATTTCATTATGAGTGAATATATGAACATCTTTTGGGGGTAATACTACATTTATTTTTTCAAATGCAGCACGGTAATTCAAAAGGAATAAGTATATTTCAGCACCGCGCCTGAAGTTGAAAGTTTGTTAAATGCGATGTATATATATAGAATGTATATTCTGAGTAGTGTTCCTGTGTATTTTTATATTCTCGTTTAACATAAGTATTGTCAAATCAAGTCATTAACTTAGAAATAAAAGCGCATAAACACAATAAGCCGGAAAGATATGCGGTACATAAATATATATTTCTGTTTGTGAACCCTAAAAAGATATTTAATTGGTAATTGATGAATTAATCAACATAATCTTTTTACTCATAAGCTTATAAGACGAATGATTATGTTAAATTAGTGAAAATTAATTTAAACCTTGGTGTGTATGTACTACGAGTTGTATTTCAGGTAAACTGGGGAACTGCAGTAAATGGCGAAAGATACACATCGTTGTAAAATTCTGATTGTGTGTGAGATATGTGTATGACCAGAACCGGCGTACCGGGGAATAAATTTCTATCGCTCAGAATAAGCTCAAATTTCGAGGTATGACTAATTTGAAGGTCAGGAATAACGTGGTATTGTTAAAATGAACTGGGGAATTCCCCGGTTCGAGGCGTATCCCCAGTACGTTGGTGTGTATTCATACGAAATTACCCAGTTGGCAGCGTTTACAAACTCACACACACACACACACACACACACACACACACAAACACAACGTAAACACACAAGGACATAACAATCAAATTAAGCGCTTTGGAACGGTCAGTGACAAAACCATCACTGTGGCGCTTAAAACTGTTTAAGGTGCACCTAGCTTCACTCTTACTCCCACCATATTCCAAAGTCATAGAAAAGAGAAAATAAATGCTATCCCCTCCAGGAGAAACCGGCAACAGAAAGCATGTAATGTAAAACACAAAAATGTTGTCTCTCTCTCTCTGCCATCTGCAAAGGCATTGAGGACATGCGTTTTAGGTTCTGAATGATTGTATATATATATATAGTAGAGAGAATTAATTAATACGAACTAAATCACCACCACAATATACCAGACCAATTACGGCAAAGCGCCTAGCAGTACAAACGAACACGCACATGCCACAGCAAGTCCACTAACCCAATAAGATTAGTTTCGATACTGCTTTATATACGAGCCCGAATTGTACTACACATTCGTACTGGTTCAACATTTGCATATATATACTCAAATCTCTGTTTTCATGTCTCACAAATCAGTAGTGACTTTTTAGTCTTTATAACTGATTGGGACCAGAGAAGCTATATTTTCTCTCTCTGAAAGTTAACTGGATCTCGAGGATACATTGAATATATATAGATAATTTGTGTTAAGGGATATAATTATATTCAGAACAGTTGACTTTCCCATACGTGAGATCCGCTAGGATACAAGTTCGCATTATAAATTATAAAATATATATATATATATATATATATATATATATATATATATATATATATATATATATATATATATATATTTACATATATGAATACAATCATTCAGAACCTATAACGCATGTCCTCAATACATTAGCAGATGACAGAGCATCAAGAGAAACACCCTTAAGGGCCCGACAAAACAGACCTAAAAACAAGAAACCAAGCTAGCTCAGTCCCTACAGGATTTAAGAACTACCTATCATAGAGCCTTTCATCTGTTCCGTCAGATACAATTAAAGATGAAAGCCCAGCGTCAAACTGTAAAAGGGCTGAGCACCAAATATGCGGTATGTCTCAAAACTGTTGGGTCATACCTCTTTTAATGACTTTATTAAATACAACTGGAACGTTGCTATGACCAAATAAAATCTTACGAATTTTTTAAACTCTTATGTAATAAAACATATAACCTAGTTTTAGAGTTGTTAGTTTCAAAGTTAAACTATTTTATTTGCATACTTTGACATCATCAGTGCAATTTTATGATAGAGGGATTTCAGGGTAAAATAAAAAAAAAGTGGAAGCTTCACAGGTCGCTCAACACGACAAACGAAAATGTTACAGGCTCGGTTTGATTGAGCCTGTTCATGGACGGTAGTGGAAATGCATGCTACTGTCCACGCCCTCTAGCCCCGGGTTGAGCAGAACTCAACATTTACACATGCTAAAAGTACAAAAAGCAATTTAGAGACATCCGCAGATGTATTCAAACATTATCTGGAAAAAGTATATAATTGTAGTTTTTAGCATTTTCTGACTGCCAGTTTAAACACTTCTGTGCCAAGGTACGATTTTGTTTACTACGTTGCGTGCCAAAGGCCGACTTGGGCAGATCTGAACTGAAGATTTACGCCAGATGTAGTTACCTTCCAAACAGAAAGCGACTTACTAATGTTTCTAAAACAATTTTACCTGTATCATGTTCATGTTGAAGTCATTTAAAGACGTTTACGTATCAAAAGTTTCCGCCGAATATAGGGTTTTTTTTCCTGTCCGATCCATAACTCTGCCATCCATGAAGGGATTTTAATATTACTTGGCACAAATGTACCTGATAATTAGACAATGTGTCATGCACAACTTTCAGACCTCTAGCTTAAAGGTCAAGGTCACACTTGGCAGCCAAATGTTAACATGACAGGAACAGGGTCTGTTTCGTGTTCGGTCCATAACTCTGTCATTTATCAAGGGATTTTAATATTACTTGGCATAACTGTCTCCTATGATGAGAAAACGTGCCATGCGCAAACCCCGGACTCCTAGCTGCTTAAAGACAAGGTCATAACTGGAGATCAAAGATCAATAGGGCTCTTTTCCAGTCCGGTCCATAGCTTGGCCATCAATGAAGGGATTTAAATATTGCTTGGCACAAATGTACCACATAATAAGATAATATGTCATACACAACTTTCAGACCCCTAGTTTTAAGGTCAAGGTCACACTTGTGTCAGGCACAAATTTCAGACCTGTGCATCAGAGGTCAATGTCACACTTGGCAGTCAAATATTAAAATGGTATGAATAGGATCTATTTCGTATCCGGTCCAGAACTCTGTCATCCATCACATATGGTTTACCATATAATTGGCATAAATTTTCCTTAAGATGAGACGACGTGTCATGCGCAACATCCAGAACCCTAACTTAAAGGTCAAGGTCACACTTGGAGATCAATGGTCAATTTTTCTCCTGCCCGATGTATAACTTTGTCATGTAATATCAGTTGGCACAAATGTTCCTCTGGATGAGACAACGTGTCAAAACCAGGGCTCTTAGTTGAAAGGTCAAGGTCACAGTTTGAACGGTGAGATGAAGAATGACATTGTACGGAGCATTTCATCTTCATGCATAGAGGGATTTTAATGTAACTTGACACAAATTTTCACGACCATAAGGCACCATTGTTTCGGTAATACTTTTCTTTTTATATCTGGCCGTAGAGAAAAATTGAGACCACTTTTCTGTGGTACAACATGCATGTTATAGTCGATGTTTAGCTGTATTTTGACATAACTCTACCTAGTAAAGAGTTTTGTGTGGACATTTTTGTTTTAGGATTAACTCCCCTTTGTTGTTACCATCGATAATTTATATTATAACATTTATTATTGGCAAAAAAAATCCATATGAAAATGCAGGTGCTAGTGTAAAGAAATTTGCTGTGAGTGTGATGGGCATATGTTGTGACATTTTGTATTTTCCTCAAATACTCCGACCAATTTCAAAATGACAAGTTCTCATAATTGAAATTAAAAACATGTTTATATTTACAATCAGCAAACGTAGGGTTTTGTATATGCAAATTTTAATCCAGGTGGTTTGTTATAACATATTATACCGTATAGCGGGTTGTTTCAACGGGGGAAATATTTCTGCGTTTCTGCGGTCTCCCGGTAAAATCGCAAAAAAATATTTCCAGCAAAATATTTATCCAGCATAACTTTAAAAAACGCAAAAAAAATCTGCATTTTTTCACCAACGTTGTTTCAGGTTATGTGACCCGAGGTAATCCGAAGTTCACAATGTTATGGATTACCGTAGCAATCTAACAATTACCGATAATGGTTTATTTACGTGTGATAGTCAATCAAAGTCCTAACTGTTAATCTCTCAGAAAACGTTTTTCTTTTGTATATGAAATATACTGAGTGAATTTCACTTGTCTTGTTCTTATTAATTCCTTGTGGCGATCTTCCGAACTAGGTATACTTTAGTTACTTCAATATAAGTGTAACCGTTATGCCGATATACCGTTGTTTGTTTGTGAAATTGTTGTTGGACTTATGTTTCTGTTTTAATTCACATGTCATTATATCCTACAATGTATTCATTAAATGCAATGTTACTTTACATTAGTTACCGGTAATTTAGTTTATTGTTTTCATACGCTATCATTCTCACGACGCCCAATCATGCGAGGAATTACCTCCTCCTTGGCATAGAAAACGTAGAAATTTCTCTTCCTTTTAAGTGAAAACGCAGAAATTAAACACGCATAAATTTATTTCCCATTTTGGGGGACTAAAACGCAGACTATTTTAACCGCTATACGGTATATATAGTACTATATTAGTCCGCTACTGGTTTAAAACCAGTTGCGGGGACTATATTATTATTATTATTATACCAGATTTGTTGAGCGTCCTTTTCATATGGAATATACGTTCAAAGGCGCTTTACAATTAATTAAACATGTGACACATCGCAGATATGTAGGAAAATAACAAAACATGACATATGCAATCACAAAACTGAAACTGATATATTCAATGGCATTGTACATAATAATAAAAAATAATAGTTGTTACAACAATATCATAAATGAACAATGATAATATTTACAGCCTTATTGTAACAAACAGCCATGACTGCACCCATCCTCTTGATGTCGTTTTACCCCTATTGCCAATACCAGTGCTTTAAACATCTGGTACGCCCAGACGGGCTGCATATAGTGGTTCAACCCCCCGGTAAATGGTGCCATCATGTACTGTATTAGATAGAAATACCACACACTTCAAGTGAAACTCAAGTCTTGCGAAAACACACACCTAGAACGTCATAACCCTTAAAAATGTGACATGATGAAATAAAAGATGGATTGTCAATTTCGTTAATTACATGATGAATTGTACAGTTAAGAGATCTTCGTCAGCGACGAATGACTTGCCATAGTTCTGTATTACAAAAATAACAATGGCATATTTATAATGGGTAGAAACAGTCACAGTTGGTATCTATGTGTTGTAGAAAATTTTGAAAAAGTGTGTTTTGAGAGCTCTTTTGAATGAATTAAGTGATGAATCTTTTCTGAAATTGTCGGGGAGAGAGTTCCATAGTTTTGCGGCGGCAACCCTGAAACTTCTATCCCCGTAGGTAACCAGTCGACTTTTTTGTGGCACAAGGGTTGTTGCTGCACTTGCTGACCTCAGATTTCTAGTTGGCACGTACACCTCCAGTAAGTCCCTCATATACACCGGCGACTGTCCATGCAAGGCCTTGAATGTTTGAATGAGAATTTTGTATTTGATTCTATCTTCTATTTGAAGCCAATGAAGATCTTTAAGGATTGGTGTTATATGTTCAAAACGGGTTGTTTTCTTAATAAGACGTGCAGCTGTGTTTTGGACATTTTGTAGTTTGCTCGTTGTTGATTTTGGCACGCCGTACAAAAGAGCATTGCAGTAATCTAATCGTGAGATCACAAGCGAGTTTACTAGGGTTTTTGTGGCTTCAGTTGTCGAATATGACCAATGTGTCGTATTTGGCCGTAGCATGTTCGAGTCACAGAATTAACATGATGATCCATGTGCATGTTCGAATCAAGCGTAGCACCAAGGTTTCGAACAGTTTTTGATGGTCTTATGCTCGATTCGCCAACTTTCAGTTCTAGATTTTCAACATGTATGGAATGTTTTTGACTCGAAAAATGAATTACTTCAGTTTTGTCTGTATTCAATTTTAATATGTTTGAATTCATCCATGAGATGATTTCTTTTAGGCATTGTTCAACTCGTGTGATTGTGGCTGCCTTTGATGCTTGGTCAACTGGTTTAAACGATAGATAGAGTTGGGAGTCATCTGCATGCATAAAAGTGGTGGTTTAGACCGTGGTTTCTACAGGTGGACCCGACTGGCTTTGTGTACATCGTGTAGAATTTTGGGCCTAGAACAGATCCTTGAGGAACACTGAATTTCAAAATAAGCACTGGTTCAGAGAGTTTGTCATCGATGCATACTGTTTGGTAGCGGTCTGTTAGATATGATGCCACCCATTGAAGGGGTTTATCGGCGAATCCAAAATTAAATTCGAGTCTGTGAAGAAGGGTGTTATGGTCAATGGTGTCGAATGCAGCCGACAGGTCCAACATCACAAGTACTGTGACGTAACCTTTGTCAAGGGATTCGAGAATGTCGTTCTGAACTTTTAATAACGCGGTTTCCGTGAATGAAATTTTCTGTATGCTGACTGGTTTATTTCATGTAATTGATTGTTCGTCAGATGTTCCTCAATTCTTCTGTTTACCACTTCCTCAAGGATTTTTGAGAGGAATGGCAGATTGGAAACAGGCCTGTAATTCTTGAGTGTGTTTTTGTCAAGACTTGGCTTTTTTAACAATGGTCATATTCGTGATGTTTTAAAAGATTCTGACATGGTTGCACTTTCTAGAGAGTTGTTTACAATTTTCGTCAATATTGGGAGAAGTTCGTTTATACAAGATTTCAAGAGCCATGTAGGAAGAGGGTCTAATTCACATGACTTATTAGCTGACTTTTGAACAAGCTTATTCACCTCCTCCTCTGTTGCTGGACTGAAACTAGTCAAACGCGCAGTATCACATAGTGATATGCGTCCGTCTTCTGGAGTAAATGACTCATTCTGATCCTGGGATGCAATATTAGTTCTGATTTTTTCTATTTTATCTATGAAGAAATCGCTGAACTCCTGTGCTAGTAGTTCTGGGTTCTTGCCTGATGGAAGTGCCGCTTCAGTTGGACCGTTCAATAAATGTTTCGTTATTTTGAACAAGCTTTTTTGGTCTCGTTCACTTGATTCTATTTTCTCTGTGTAATAATCAGTTCTTGCCTTTTTTAACATTTTGTTAACGATTGCGCATTGGTTCCTATACATTAAGCGGTAAACGGCGAGTCTGAAGTCTGCCATTTACGTTCTAGTTTACGTTTCAAATATTTGGCGTCGTGGAGCTCCTCCGAGAACCACGGACAAGATGGTCTTAATGTGATGGTTTTTGAACACAAAGGCGCATGATTGTCAATTAAAGCTGAAAGTTCACTGTTGTATAAAAAGACGAGAGTTTCTGCATCTGATGTACTTTGTGACAAATTCAGAAGATCGGATGATAGAAAATCAGCTTTGAAAGTATCAACGTCAATCGAACGGAGTTTCCTGTATGTCACAGTTCTCTTTACCGGAGAGGGTTTCGCGGCCAGTGCATTAAACACTACCGCGAAATGGTCCTTGGCTATTTTTCCAGAGCTGTCTGATAACCCAGGATCAGTCACTACTACTGCCGATACTGTTTTATCTATGTCTCTGGTGATGACCACGTCTAGGGTATGACCGTGGACGTGGGTGGGCCCTTTCACATGTTGATACATGCCACAAGATTGTAAGACACTGTTAAATCTGATGGTGTCACGATCAGAAGGAATGTCTAAATGAAAATTCAGATCGCCAGTTATGATGATATTCTTGTCAACTGTGGCGGCATATTTTGATAAGAAATCTGGCCACTCGGTATCCAGAAAATCATTTGTATTCAGACCATTTTTCTTTGATGGAGGAGGTCTGTAAATAACGGCCATGAGCAATGTGTAGTTGTTGATACTAACATTACACTCAATATGTTCAAATGTTGAAAAAGTAGTGTCACTAGTTGAAGAGACTACTTTTACATCTATCACCGATCTATAAATGAGGGCCACCCCACCTCCACGCCTGCTACCAGGGCGTGGCACATGCTTGATTTTGTACCCATCAGGTAACAGTTCACCTAGACATGTTTTGTCGATGGAGGTGCCTAACCATGTCTCAGTCACAGCAATAAGATCTAGATCATTCGAGATAATAAAGTCGAAGAAGACTGTTGTTCTGTTTTTCAAGGATCTTGGGTTAATGCAACAATTTTTTATATTTTTCTGGCCTTTAACTATTGTTTGAGTTTCATATTTTATGTGGGATAAATTCATTGTTCTTTTCGAATCAAGCACTTCTTTGTTGATTTTTTTTCTTGTGCTTTGGTCTGTTGATATAATGGTTGAAACTGCCTCAGGTAATGTTCTAATATTGTCCAGTTTAATCCCTTGATTGATATCCCAATTACATGTAAGTTGATTATTACCACCTCTGGCAGATCTGTAAATCAAAATATCATAATCCTTTAGAATTTTCAATGTTTCTTTGTCTGGTCGTAAAAACCTTCTGGGTATGTTTTCCAATTTCAATAATTGGTCTCTATTATACTTTATAAAGCATATTATGTTGGTTGTGAGCACAGTGCTCACTAAAAATATACACTATGTTACAGGTAAAAGCATAGGATTTTGTTTTTTACGTCTGTTTTCCGTCATTGTGTTGAAGGTTAAATTTAAAAGTCAAAAATACGTTGTTTTTCTTCTTCATTTTTATTGTTCCGTCCATCAGTCAATATGTCAGCATTTCTGTTTCGGCTCTCAACTTACACTTGCATCGAATGATTTTCAAACTAGTCGACATGTCACGCAAGATGTTGTAACCATCTCGTGTGGATCTTAAGATGTAAGCAGGTAAGTCATTAATAAATGTAAGGTTTTTTTGGCTAATTGTCTTCATGTGGGTTTTGCTTTGCTTTTATATGTTGTGTAGCTTGTTTCAGTTATTCAACTTACATGCAAGCTTCATTGTTACATGGTGCCAGTTTTTCAAATAATTACTGATAACAGACTTTTATCCCCCACTGTTCTGTGAATAAGTCAAAAATAAGTCAGAAACTCTTTCAGACATTTAGTGACAGAGAAACTTAACTCTACCTAACCCCTTTTTAGCTCATCTGTCACACTTTTGTGATCGCGCGGCGTCCGTCGTCCGTCGTCAGTGGGTGCGTGCGTCCGTCCGTGCGTCCGTAAACTTTTGCTTGTCACCACTCTAGAGGTCACATTTTTCATGGAATCTTTATGAAAGTTAGTCAGAATGTTTATCTTGATAAAATCTAGGTCCAGTTTGAAACTAGGTCATGTGCGGTCGAAAACTAGGTCAGTAAGTCTAAAAATAGAAAATCTTTGTGACCTCCCTACAGGGCATATTTTTAAATGGATCTTCATTAAAAATTGTAAGAATGTTTACCTTGATAATATCTAATTCAAGTTTGAAACTGGATTACGTGCGGTAAAAAACGAGGTCAGTAGGTCTAAAAATAAGAGAAACCTAGTGACCTCCCTAGAGGCTATATTTTTCAATGGAAGTTCATGAAAATTGATTAGAATTTATTCTATTATGCCTTTCTGATACATTACTTCAAGATTACTTGAGAGATTTGACGTAGGACATTGATTTTAGTCTAGTGTGCATGAAACATAATTCATTCATTCATTCATTCATCTATACATAATCATTGCACATTTTTACACTTAATGTACATATTTTACAGCAAACATTTGTTTTGTCAGGTTATAGCTATTTCCAGCATGGTTATAGTGTCTGTTATAACAAATAGGATAGTGGCTTTTATTCAGTATTGTTTGAACAACTAGTTGTGACTGCCTAGTCGTGGCGGTACCGTCAACAGAAGATTTGGGTGCAGGATGTCAAAGATATAACCTCATAACATTACTTCCATTTTTTTCATAGCATGTGTGTAGTGTGCTTTAACCTGTACTTTTTTCATAACAGATTTTCATATTGGCCTAACTTTTTCCCTGTAGAATTTGGGCTTCCACAAATATTACAGATAAATTGTTTTGTCAGATTTCCACAAATAAATCCAAAGAACGATGTGGCACAAGAAGAATGAAATAAATTAACAACAATATAATATTTCTAATCAAAATTTCATATTATCTTTTGGCTTTTTCAATCGTTATTTGTTACTAATACGGGTGCTTGAAGAGTAAAACCCAGTGTTTTCTTTGAGATAGCTGTGCTATCTCCCCATATTAATATTTTGATTCTCCTTTTTCACCGGTCACTTGAAAACATGTATTGGAAAACCTGTTTAGCTGTAGTTTTCCTTCTTTTTTGTAACCAGCTTTACTCAAACCTTAAAATGCATACTGTAGATATACACTGGTGCTGGGTTTTTTTCAGCATGTTCTTCTGCACTCAAGTCACCTGGCTGAAGTCACAACGCACCTAGTAAGCATGTATCCTATCCTTCCCTCCTCTATTTTCAGATCATGAAAAACTCTTCTGCTAAACAACTCAGTATAAATGAAAGTAGAAATTATTGTTCCCTTGTGTACCTTCTTAACAGTGACAGTAAGTACCAAGCACTTTTTCCAGTGCGGACAACACCCCACAGACAGATATAGAGTCAACACATCATCATTATTTAATTGCAGACAGCACACCACAGAAAAAATGTTCCAGTGCAGACAGCACACCCCAGTTAAACTCTTTGTCAACAGCTGGTCCATCTTCCATCCCACAGAAAAGATCTTTGTCTACAGCTCAACCAAGTTCAACGAAAAAAATGTCTGAGATGTTGAATGAAGAAAATGAGTGACTGGTAAAAAAGAACATCGTTCTGTATGAATTTAGTGCCATTAAAGTACAATGTGTTTATGTCTAAATTGCTCATACTATTTTTGTTATTTTGAATGTCAGTGTTTGTCAACATAATGGTAAGTATTTATAAAAGGATACTTAATGATATATTTCTAAAGATCAGACGTTACTAAAACTCACAAATGATTAAAAGTAAGTGAGGTCTACCGTACTAAAGATAATAAAGCGGCTTGTCAGGCACGGCTATCTCATGACCAATGCAAATGTTAAACATCGGCGATAAAAGACATATCCATTTTGAACATCTTGATGTTTAAAATCATTTCAAAAGATTCATTTAGTTCGGGAAAAGGCCTTTTGTACACCGTACTTCTTCTTAATGATAAGTTTTAATGGAATCCTTTGGAATTTGCAAGTACGGATGCATACATGAATGGATGGAAACAATTACTATGAAAGCGCTAAAGAAGAAAGTACAAAAATATCATATGCTCTGATGTGATGCTACAAGCTTGCTGCACAAGACTTTATATTTGTGATGAGTTTGCGTTTGTTTTAAACTATCTATTGCATTTTTAATTGTACAACATAACTAAAAAATCTAAACTCGAGGTTGATTCCATCTGGAATGGGTGTTGAGAGCGATTAATCAAAGTTGTAGGAATTAGTTTCGCAATCGAGAATTAAGATACTAGTATCAACTTAAAAGACAATAACTTTTTAAACGATGATTATCGCGCCTGACAAAATTGCAGAGGCTTATTGTACTCACCTTATCATTTTTCGAGTAAAATATACAAACTGAATTTAAAACTGTTATAAACATTGTTTTTTAGTTTTCATATGTTTTTTGTGAAGCTCATGATTTGTTTTATCTGTTTAAACTGAAAAATGAGCTATAGTTCTAGTTGTTGAATAGAAGAATCAAGGAATTGCATATTACAATCTCAATATTTTGAACATAAAATTGTCTAGTATACCCGAGTACACCTTACTATGAATCAACCGAATTTTTAAAATTTATATATCATTGTTTTAGCAATAAATTGCTTTATAATGTGCCGAAAAATATAAAAATGCATCTAAAAATGATAAGCGGTTACGGAACTACATGCGAAGTAACATTACATATTGAACGCCTCTCGTATATTCTCAACTTTCATGTATTTCAGACTAATGCTTCAACATCTGAAACGGGTCCCCATTCCCAAGATAAGAGCAACCCGCTATCACTTAAAAAACTGAAACTGTCACTTCACAATAGGGACTCGCCTAGGAGCAAGGTAGGAAACAGCGGCGTGTAAATATGTTGTCATTTTAATAGTGTTGAATATTCATTCTAGAATACCATGAATCATAATGTTTTCTTAATGTTTGATATCTTGCATCTTCTGGCAACAAATATAAATGCATTTACATTAAAAACTTGTTCTAAACTTTGTTTAGTAAACGTAAGTTTTTACCTTTTTAGAGTCAAGTTTTTACCTCGGAACCAACAGTTTCTTACTCCAGAAATATACAACTACTCGATCCTAGTCATTTCATAGATATAAATGCAGACAGTTTGACTGAAACAACACTTGATATACGTGTTTTACAAAACTTCACTGTTATACTCGGGAGACAATTCAGTGTGAAGTATGGATTGTTACAACCATCATATCTTTACGCAAGTATCATGAAATGAGAAATTCTGCAACTGTCAGATAAAGTGCCATGCAGTGTGTTTGCAGAACAGATTCATTATATCCATGGACATTATGTGGTGTTTTCTCAAAGAGGAAACACAATTACTATTTCTGACTCATTAATAAGTTTACAAAGAACTGACAGTATTCTGCCTAAGATTGCACTATTGTATAACTAAAGTCTGTCATCCTCTATTGAACTGAAATACATTGTTCCACAGCATCAAGGATTTTCCAATGACTCCGGGCCTTTTGCATGTTTGATGTTACTCGCAAGGAACTATTTCGTGACAAAATGAGTGACACTAAAAAGCAGCAGGCTAAGAAATCATTTCGTTACAAAATAACAACAGTGAAAAGCAACAGGCTAAAGAGCCTGATGTTACTCACAAGAAATTATTTCGTTACAAAATGAGTGACACTGAAAAGCAACAGGCTAAGACACTGATGCTACTCCCAAGAAATCGTTTCGTGACAAAATGAGTGACACTAAAATGCAACAGGCTAAGACACTGATGTTACTCGCAAGAAATCATTTCGTGACAAAATTAGTGACACTGAAAAGCAACATGCTCACTGATGTTACTCTCAAGAAATTATTTCGTGAGGAAATGAGTGACACTGGAAAGCAGCAGGCTAAAGACACTAGTAGCACTCGCAAGAAATTATTTCGTTACAAAATGACAACACTGAAAAGCAGCAGGCTAAAGAGACTAGTAGCACTCACAAGAAATTATTTCGTGACAAAATGAATGACACTGAAAAGCAGCAGGCTAAGGCGACAGATGTAATGCGTGACAGCAGTACATACCCTAAAAACAGCAGGCTAAAGACACTGACATTACTCGCAAGAAACCATTACGTAACAAAATGAGTGATGCTGAAAAGCAGAAAGTTAAAAACGTAAACACAGAAGTTACTAAGACACCGAATCAGTGATTAAAAAAAACAGCAGGCTAAACAAGCATATCTTCTTCGCAAGAAATCATTGCAGGACCAAATGTGTGACGCTAAAAAGCAGAAACTTAAAATCACAATAAAAAATCAAAGAAGTTACTAAGAGACCGACTAAGTGGATTAAAAAACATGAAGGCTAAACTGCAGACCTTGGTCGCAAAAACCGTTACGGTATGAAATGAGTGATGCTGAAAAGCAGAAAGTTAAAAATGCAAACACAAAATCACAGAAGTTACTAAATGACCAACTCAGTGAATTAAAAAAAAAACAGCAGGTTATAGAAGCAGATCTTAAACGTAAGAAGTCATTACGCCACAAAATGAGTGAGTCTGAGAAACAGAAAGCAAATGAAAGAGATATAAAACGCAAACGTGACACACAAAAGAACATTTTGCCCTTTGGTCCACAACAAGCAAACAGAAATAGAGACACAGATTTAGTTCTACAGATATTCTTCAACTCAATTAGGGAGGACAAGTTTTTATGTGTTGTTGTTAAAGTCGATTTCTGTACAAGACCTCAGTTACAGCCTTCAAATATGGAAATGAAACAGAGTCCAGCATTCTTTATATGTTTTGGGAAAAGTAAATTGGCAAATCAGAACTTGATTTGCATAACTTGTAATGACCATTTAAAACGTCAGAAAATGCCACCACAGACAAACGCCAACAACCTAGAAGTTGATATACTACCTTCTAAATTACAAGGGCTAGGTAATTTAGAGCGCCAACTTATATGAAAAATTATACCATTTATGAAGATAGTTGCCCTAGCAAAATGTTCTCAACATGGCCTTAAAGGACAGGTTGTTCTAATTATGTCAGATACAGAGCAGATTGCAGCTTCTTTACATAGACAAAGATTGGATGGACAAATCATAGCATTGAATCTTAAACGACGTTTGTCTGATCAATCAGCATACACCAGACAGTATATAAGACCTAGTATAGTAAATAAGGCTTTCAAACATCTTCAGAAAACAACCCCCCATTATGCTGTTATTGCTAACAATAGTGAGTGGCCTACTTTGAGTGAAAGTAATGATAAAATGCTCTGGGATTAAGCACAAAAAAATGAAGATGAATCGGATTATGAAGACGAAAATGTTGAAACAAGTGCAGACGAAAGGAGTTTTGATGACTACTGGAGAAGTGATTGATTCAGAAGATGAAGTAGAGAATGATAATCCTTTAGACTTTGTCAAGACTTTAAATAACAAAAGATCTTTAAACTCAGTAACATGTGTATATCCAGAGCAGGGTCTAATAATAAAAAGGAATGAAGTACTCAATATAGCTCAAGCAGAAGGTAAAATTCCAACATCCATTTTTCAGCAGCCAAACTGGGAAACATTAACGTTTCTTACACTATTTCCAAGTGGTAAAAAAAATTCAAGAAGACAGACAAACAAAAATTACTCCAAAAATGTATGTAACTAGTAGACTTTTGTCTTCATTTACGCCATTTGCAGAGAATGTACACTATCCAGTGCTTCATTGGATTGAGACAATAAATGTACAAGACACAGTATCCGTGTCTCAGATTTGACAGCTGGAGAAATTCAGAATCCAGAACGACTCAAAACTAGGTTCAAAGATGATAAAATTTTTGCATCATTCAAAAAGGTTATGGGTTTATCTCAGTATTGGTATGAAATGCAGTATGACATGTTAGCAAAAATCCGCAATTTTGGTACACATTTTTTAACAGGCCCTTGTGCTGATTTTAACTAGCCAGAGTTAGTGAGGATTGTAGCTATGCAGTATGGGGAAAACCTGGACTTGGACTATATAGAAAATGAAATGGATGCAAGAACCAAACGAAATTGGCTTGCAAGAAATCCTGTGACTGTTGCTCGACATATAGATTTTATCTTCAGAAAGGTATCGCAATATTGTCTGGCCTTCACCCTATAGGCCAAGTACTAAACTATGAGATCCGCAAGGAGATGCAGGGCAGAGGAACTGCACATTTCCATTCTGCAGTTCATGTTCTAGGAGCCCCTCTGATAAATAAAGAAACTGATGAAGAAGTTGTTGCATTCATAGGCAAATACGTTTCATGTACTGTTCCTACTAAACTTGCTGATTAACGTCTGCGTGAACTGGTATTGTCACAACAAACTCACAATTACACTAGGACTTGTAAAAAGGGAACTAAACTGTAGATTCCATTTCCTCAAGCATCCTTCTACACATACAATCATTGCAAGAACAGCTGATCCTGCAGAGAAACAGAAACTTGAATATGCTAGATAAATCATATATGTAGTAATGGAAACTATGCAGCAAACTGGAACAGACATTTCATATAATGAGCTTCTTAAACAAGCTCATGTACCTGAATATGACTACCAATTTGCTCTCCATGTAGGATTTAAAAAAGAAACAGTTCTGATGAGAAGAAGCCCAAATAAGACAAATGTGAATCCATACAACACTGTGATTTTGAAAGCTCTCCGTGCAAAAATGGACATTCAGTACATAACAGATGTTTTGGCATGTGTTGCCTATATAATATCGTATATGTGTAAACCAGAGAGGAACATGTCAGACTTAATGAGAAATGCCTGCAAAGAAGCCAGTTCTGTCAAAGATAAGTTGAAATCATTAGGCAATGCTTTTTGTTTCCTTTTTTTTTTTTAATCAAGAGAAGTTTCTCAACTTGAAGCAATAGCAAGAATACTTGGAATTCCTCTCAGAGAGAGTAATATACCTGTAGTGTTTCTACCAACAGGATGCAAACGAGATCATCGAACAAGAATGTTAAAGTCAATATGCCTTCTACAGAACATGGATGAAAGTAAAACTGACATCTTTGTACCAAACATTCTTGATAAATATACAGCAAGGCTATATGCCATTGGAAACATATGTTTAGCTGACTTTGATTCAATTTATAGTTCACTGTCCAGTTTTAAGTCCAGCCACAATAATGAATATGATAAAGCTCAAACAAAAAACATAGGAAAAAAGAAAAAACAACTCGCAAATGGTCTAGGAAAACTAACAAAGAGGTCAACCCCTCAGGTCATTCGGTATAATTATTTATCTCATGCAAGAGACCCAGAAAGTACTATCACCGTCTATTTATACTGTATTTACATTGGAGGCAAGAGACACTATAAGGAAAATATGACTTTACATATCATAGACTTATTATTAGTATTGTCGACAGCATAACTGCCCATGAGCCATACTTTGAAGATGTGCAACAAGGAGAAGTGAACAAGCTGCTCAGCTTAAGGATCTAGGTGAGCAGATCTGGGACAGTCTTGCTCCAGAAAACCATAAGGACGAGGAAGTCAAGCAAGACCTTGATCACCTATTAGTTGACTTAGACAACCTCAGTGCAGATCAGATTGCTGAAGCTGATGTTCATGCCTTTTCAACAGGAACATCAAAGACCGGCTTTTACGTGACAAATAACATCAATATTGAAGACACAGGAAAATACTACTCTATGCTTAGGAATCTCAACATCAAACAAAGGCAAATCCATAATCACATTTTCATCTGGTGTCGTAAAATGGCTCTAGCTACTTCTGCAGGTGAAGAGCCTGGACCTTTTCATATATTTTAACTGGACCAGGAGGTGTAGGAAAATGTCGTGCTATCCACACAGTATACCAAAGAGCACTCCATGAGTTAAGGAAACCAGGTATAAGGAAATTCGCATACAGTCAGTTGAAATCATACAGGGAAACATTATTAACTTGGGTGTAAATAAAAATATTCGAATTTTGAACAAATACCTTTTATATCCAATTTCATCCGTAGCTTATATCCAAATAGAACAAAATTTTCACTTCGAAATATTCACTATTTTATCACACCTACTGCGTTTAATAGATATTTAAACATTAAATTCCAATAAATAGAAATTCATCATTAACAATGAATATTTACATCAGCATTACTCGAAATTTACACCTGTTTTTGTGTGAATATCAATGGTTTATTTTGATGTATATCTATTTCTAAACATGCACTTAAATGTTGTGTGTCACGCGCTGAGACAGTTAAGTTGTAATATTTATACCTATCATTGAATAATTATTAAATTTACAAACATGCGTTTATTTACATATCTTTTTTTTTTTATTGTATTTTATGAAACATGCTTTGTTGTGTTAATTTTTGTCCATTTGTATCATGTGTGATGTAAGTGTACCAATATTTCAACCTCGTCGGAATCAGCATGATAATAAATAAATAGTTTCTTCATTTTAAGAAAGATCTCTGGCCGTCGACATTATTTTACTCTTTTTAAATACAGTATGAACGAAACACTGCGTCTTTTTATTTCATTTACATTACTGCATAGTTACAGACATTTATTTTAACAAGGGGACTAATTATTAGCACAACTAGTAATTTTTATATCAAAGAAATAATAGCCAGTACGCAAAGTAATTTTGCTTTTGTCAAGAATATCAAAAATTAACAAGTACTTATCGCAATCATCATGATCTCGGTGCCGCGACTATACTCGTCAATCGCCGTCCTGGGGAGTCCTAATAGCGCGTATAGTCGCAAATCGACGCTACAGGGGTAGAAAATATAACGCCTATTGTCGCATTTCGGCCTGAAGGAGTTAAACTTAAATTAAGATTATCCTAATGAATTGTTGTTTTTACGTATTTCAACGTTTAAAATGCCAGCAAATTATGGTCGTTTCATAAAATGATGTAATGATTTAATAATTAAGACCTAAAGCTATATATTTACACATCTGTGACAGGATGGACGTACCGGGGACGATAACTACCAGAACAAATCAATACCCATTACAATATTTACAAATTTATTAACAGAAAATGATTATTTACAATGAATAAATGAAAAGTGAAAAAAATAATCTTATTGTAAGAAAGGGAGAAAAAAGTCTGAGGTCAGTAACTCTTTTAACAGGTACAAAGTCCTAACACTAAAAGTTTCGTGACACTGGTGTTTTTTTTTTAACTTCGAACTTTAAGTGACTCCGAAATAAACAACATATCTTCATTTTCCATTACTGCTCATGAACAGACTGAATCAGACCGAGTCTGCAATTTTCACTGTTTGCCTTGTTCTCGGTGCTTCCGAGGGATCTACTTTCCAGATTTTATCTACTTTCCAAATTTTATTCAAGTCAAATCCCTTTAAACGGAATACATTGACTCCGTTTTTGGCTCCCTATGATGGCAGGTGATTATATCCCTGAGTTGACTTCAGTGGATCACAAAAACTATCTTCTTTGCGGTTTATAGCACAACCATGGGACGAAAGCTCTGCGCTGGGAAAATTACATCCAGGCGAGTGAAGACAAGTGAACCTGGGGTATTGTGCTTCAGGTTCGTGACATCATCATCAGGTAAAAGTCGTCTGGAGGAAGAAGCTAAAATAATCACATATGGTAAGCACCATAGCAAAACAAATAAGTCAGGGCATAAAACTGCTCCTTTGGATATACCATACTTCCGTAGGCCCCCATAAATAATACGTGCTATTTATACAAAATATATGTGATACTTCACATAAGTTCATACTTACGTGATTAAAATACGTCACTTATTACTTCCATTATTTCTAAAATTTATTACTTACAAGTTAAAGTATAGAAAAGTTATGAAAAGTTTAAGATGAAAATTCCAAGCAAGCAAAGGTATATCAGGCCAATATAGGCTAGCTGATATCAGTTCATGATATTGGTCCGATATTTTCCCGATATCGACATATAAAGTGTGATAATATAATGAAAGTATGCTATATTCTATATCTTATTATCATTTGCCACATTTCCCGTGAATTTTTTGTGTCGGAATCGAAAAAAATCTCACTAAAAAATGGAACCTTTCCAATATCGGTCCAATGGCGGTGTGATATCAGAACGTCCATATACATACGGATAACTAGAGCTGCAAGGAAGGTGTCATAAGACACGTTGGAAACATGTAATTATATATTCTATAATTATTTTTAAAAATTGAACTGGTAAAAATAACTCAAATTGAAGTATTGTGAATTTATTTAGACCAATTCAATATAGTGTTTAACTTTCAAGTTTATTCTCTTCATTCACTTCGGGATTAGAACACGCTGCCAAGCTACACGAATTTCAAAAACAGCGTCCTGATTATTGGGTAACTGCTAGTAAACATTGCAACTTTCCTGATTTTTTTATGAAAATAATATATTTTCCATCAAATTTTCAATGTGTTTTATTGTGATATTCTTGCATTTACTGTTCTGGCACATTAGTTTACAATTGTCACCTGTTTTCGCGACATTTTTCTTTTACACTGCAGTTTGCAGAATAAGAATTGAAATGAGATATATATTAATTGATTAAATGAAAGGTGTTTTAGATAAGTAAAAATATTGTATTTTATCTAATAGTTGATGATAAAGATTCTTTTTGTGAGAGAGAACTAGGTGCATCCAGTTTTATAAAATTTAAAGGTACAGTACCCAGTAGTCTAACGTCCTGTGTTCTCAACATACGTATATTCTTAATTTAGCTACTTTTATGTCAGTAACCTGCATAATTTTTGCATGCACAACATAATTCTCAAATGTAAATACACACAAGTTTAAACATTGCCTTGTATTTTGAATGAAAAAGAAAACGAAATAAGATAACAAAACAGTTTGTGTCAAAGCAAGAAAGTTCATTCTGATTTCAAACTTTGTAATGTAAAAGTTAATATGGCTAGAAAAATGGTATATATGTTCTATTAATAAATTTTGGGTGTTACAAGAAACAAACTTACGTGATATAGTTTCTAAAATAATAGCTCGGGGGATATGTGACATACATGTGCATCATTGATAAAGTAATTTGTTACTGTGGAGTCAATGAAAATAGAATTCTGCCTTTATTTTGTATCAAGAGGATCAGGAAGAGATGCCATTTTGTGGAAATAGTGATTTGAAAGATTAGTTTATTTTAAAATACGCTTATGTATATGTTTTGTTACACTGGCTAGAACACATGATGTCAGGATAACACTTTTGATTCACACAATTGTATCTCTTTCCTAGACTGATGTTTGTGTAATATAAACTAATATACACATGACAGAAAAGGTCTCTTACTGGAAAACGTACTGACACATCAGCGCAAATGTACGTGAACATATTTCCCAGATTTATAGGAGTTCGGATACTTGTAGCAGTTCTGAAAATGATGCTCACTTTGTCTTTGATTAGAAATCGTTCAAATACTTTGCAAAATAGCCCGCTTGAGTGTGGTCAGATAGGTAATATTGAAAGTGACTTTCCACCTTCAAGTGAAAGCAGTTTTCAAGAAACTGCTATCGGTGAAGACAATTTTGAAACATTTAATTATTGCAGTTCCTCTTCAGACACAGATTCTGAGGACAGTTATGATTTAGTTGATGATCTTTCTGCCTGGGTTTCCAAGTACAACATTTCTATCAATGCCACTCATTCTCTCCTATCACCGTTGCGCCCACATCACCCATTTTTACCTAAGGATCCAAGGACACTTCTTAAAACAAAGAGTCATTATGATGTAATTCCTATGAATGGTGGCTCATACTATCACTTTGGTGTTGGTATTGCTGTTTTGCAGGAACTGACGACAAATTCGTGTACTTCGCTATCAGACATACACAGTGTGCTTCTGCAGATAAATATTGATGGATTGCCCCTGTTCAAAAGTTCCAGTACCCAGTTCTGGCCTATTTTAGGCAAATTAAGTCATCCGTATTCATCTAAGCCGTTTATTCTTGGTCTTTTTCTTGGAGATCAAAAGCCTGGTAATATAGAAGAGTTTCTGAAAAAAGTTATCGATGAAATGCAGGTTTAGCAGAGAACTGGTATACAGGTCCAAAATATAGGCAGATCTCTGTTTGAGGTAGAACGTTGGAAAGCCACTGAATTCCGCCAATTTCTGTTGTTTGTATTCTGGTCCTGTTGTTCTTAAAAACAGTTTACCAAGACATTTTTATGATCATTTCATGCTTTTGTTTGTGTCCATATATTGTCTTTCTTGTCCATTTTTCTGTACTGCATACTGTGACTATGCTAATCAGTTACTACATGTATTTGTCAATGAGTTTGGACGTCTATATGGAGAAGACCAGTATGTATATAATGTGCATGGACTTGTTCACCTTGCAAAAGATGTATCCAAATATGGAGTCCTTGATAACTATTCAGCATTTCCATTTGAGAGTTTCTTGGGTAGGTTGAAAAGACTTGTACGTAAACCTAATTTTCCTCTGCAACAAGTAATAAGGAGATTGTCAGAAAGCAAGATATTCTCAAGTTCCGAAGATAAAATTCCTAATTGTGGTAAAGCAAAAAAAAAGACATAACCATGGTCCAATTGACAGAACCCATCAGAGGTTTACACAGTTTGAGGAGTTACATTTACCCAGTATTTACCTTGCACTCACAAATGGGAATAACTGTGTTCTTGTTGGTGAAAAAGTTGGTCTTATCAGAAATATTTTGTCTGAAGGTGCTGACTTAGACAAGTTACTGCTAGTTGAATTGTTCAGCAACATAAGAAATTTCTTTACAAGTCCTCTAGAGTCATCTGACTTGAGAATTTACAGAGTAGGAAGGCTAAACAACTCGGATACGCCTGTAAAAGTGTTGGAAGTTACTTGTAAATGTATGCTTTTGCCACAAGATGATTACTTTGTAGCTGTTCCTTTGATTCATGATTTTATGTAAGATAAATTAATCTATGAAACAGAAAAAGTGGAAACTTCACAGGTAAAATGTTTGTTTTTTTTTTCTTTTTCAATTAATAAAAACATGACCAAACTGAAGCAGATATTTGAATTAAGTAAAATGCAATATTATAAGCAATTGCAAACTATGCCAAAACTGTCAGTCCTGACTGACTCAGTGTCAGACTGACAGAAAATTCTGTAGTTTCCTATTTACATACAAAGAGGATCATTCGATCATTAGCCTATTTTGGACCTGACAAATTCTAAAACTTCGCGGAGACTTGAATTGATTTTAAAACAATAAGTACCTTTGGGATACTCTTATATTATTAAAACTCTCCATGCTAGACAACATTTTAAGACTGTGTTGAAATGACTTCAAGTCTTATATTCAATTTAAATTGTCCTACATTTTTATGTGCTAGATACAAATGTAACATGTTAAATTAGATTTTAGTTCTTTTCATCATTTTATACATGTTGTATACACAATAGCGGTTTCAAATACAAGAAAAGATTAAAATTTAACAGGGTCATTTACCTCTCAATCTGCTAATTGCATTTTTTTCTGCCTTTGCAACCAGTGTAGATCCAGATAAGCCTGTGCAGTCTGATCATGATCTTCACTGTTTGCTATTCTGAGTCATTATAATTACAATGAAAATTTAACCTCTATTACCCATAAATTGTTTTGTCCAAATTCAACGTTGGACCAGTAGCCGGTTATGGGTTGAAAATGTAGCCGGTTTAGGGTTGAAAATTGGAAAACTATTGTGCCAGAGTTCATGCTTTTTAATAATGTTATAAATCAAGCGTAAAGAATTATGTTTAATGCAAAAGATATTTTATTTGAAGTATGTTCTTGGTAATCCTGTTTACTGATGATGATGGGTTGGCAGTCATCCCTGAAAACTGGATAGATCCAGAGGGCAGAAATTGTGCATTGTGGCCCCCATACAAGTCAACGACAAGAATTATGAGTGCTGTTAAGCAGCAGGAGGTTCCTGGAGATAAATGGAAGTCATATACTTACAAGGAAATGTACAGATGTGGTATGTTTATATTATGATTTAAATTTCAGACAAATTATAGACAAATCTGCAGAAGACATGATTTATGACAAGCCAGCTTGCAATGAGTTTGTCATACTCATAGTAACAATAGCATTTCTGTGTTGCGGCAGTCTTCTGTCGAGGTTTTAAGCACGAGCCCTGACAAATGGGGCCATTCTGATGAAATTGAAATTTTTTGGGGCCATACAAATTTTACAATTAAAAAACTTTCCTTTTCTTGTGCTTTTAACATTCTCTTTTACTTTATAACTGAGCCGGGTATACTCAACCAAGCAGTACTTACAAAAGCTTGATTTGTCAAATGTTTTACTGGACTTCTTACAAAAAATGTTTTCATGCCCGGGAGTCTTAGTTATAATTTACACAAATTACTTGACTGAGTGGGGATCGGATAACTCCGTGATTCTGAGGTTAATTATTGTTTAAAAAACGTTCAGTGCTATTATAGTTGAATTGTTGCTTTTATTCAATTTGTCATTGTTATTAGTATCTTTCCCTGGCAAGAGGACTGAAAAGTCGTGCAAAGTGACTTTTCGTTTCGGTTTGGTCGCCATTTTGCCATAATGTAGGTCTGATTATCAATTTATCAGGACATTTCATTTTTTCAAATCCATCACAGTGATCTCCCCTGGAGGTATCTCTATGATTTACCGTGCAAAACCGCCACACTATAGTGATTGTTTTCGTGTTTGATATTAAGATTTTATGATGATCAAGGCATGTTTTCGAGCGCCATTCATATTCGTGTATATGGCTCAAAAACGCAGTCTCGGCAGAACTCTGTTGCTGTATAATGAATGTATGGATGGAACATGGCCATTTATCTTTCAACAAAGTTCGTCTTGACTTTGTTTACCATGACAGACTTCCTGAAAAATTTGTAAAACTGGCCGGATATTTATTTGTTAAATCCTTGAAATTTTCCAGACCGAAAGAAAATCTCCCATATTAAACAAAAATCATAAAAAAAATATTTTTTTGTTCATTTTACTTTATCCCGGTAAAATTAACTGTAATTTGTACCCATCAACTGTTTTTCCTCTGTCGTGCAATTGCCATTTTCTTTTTCTTTTTTTGACAAGTTCTTATTAAAATTTCTTTCTGCTGGCCTCTTTTTGCACTGATTTTTCGTTTCTTGATTGCATTCCTCTTTTGTAATTTTTCTTGGTTTGGCTCCTGTGTAATATTTTAACAACGCTATTTTGCTTTTTTTCCAAATGGTGCAGTTGTCAAGATAGAATAAATGCCGGACAGTGAGAAAGTTTCTGGTTTTAAAAACATCGGTCCGCATCAAAATCGTCTGGACTTGTCCATTGAACTGACGGCTTTTGTGAAGTCTGCTATATATATATATGTCTCACATGCCACACATTATGTATATAATTACACAGTTTACTGTCAAGCAAGTCATAGTCTCCAGAGATTAGTTGAAATTCGGTATTGTTAAATTCTTAGTAAATGATATTGAAATAACTGGGAACAGTTTTTCGTTCTATTTGTATTGCGTGTATACATGCCTCTAGCTAATATGTAACTTATTGGAACTATGTGATATGTTCTATAGTATCTTGAAACTTTTATTTCAACCATAGCTTTTGATATACAGAATTTAGTAAACAATCAATGTTCCGTGTGTCTTGAAAACTAATTTGACTGTTATTAAATATTAAATGTCATTTCAGTCTCTTATGATAAGGCAAGACACAAACTAACAGAGACTGAAGCAAAGTCAGACTTACAGACTGCTACTGATGAAGAGGATGATGAAGATGAGTACAGGAGATCAAAAAGGACAAGGAGGTATTATCTTACCCCTTTTTCAGTTAATTTGTATAGCCTAATTTCAAAATCTATGACTTGCTGCCTAGATTCAATAAATTAATTGTTGTTTTCATCATAATATTGGTGTGAAAATGAAAAAAATATCTTGGTTACTAAATCCAAATTTTGTTTCTCTATGGAAACCAACTTGGCATGAAAACTGTAGTATGTTGCCTGTGCCAGCTAGGTGAAATGAAATTCATGTCCTATAGTTCTTGTTAACTTGCTTGCTATTCTTAAAGTTAGTTACGGTAACTTAAAAATAGATTTTATATATTTAATGTAAAACAGATGCTATAAATTTTATTTTTCTGATATTAATGTCCAGTTTTTAACTTTTGCCAACTTGCATTCCCTTAAGTTTCTTCCACTAAAGCACCTCCATTTGTACTTGCAGTTCAACAAATGAACACGGAGCTTTTTATTTGTTTTGTTTTTCCAGAGAACGAGATTGTTATTCAGATGATGATATGGTAGAAACAAGCAATAGAACAGTTGAATCTCAGTCACAACCACAAAAGTCTTCCAGTTTACCGAGACCACCAACATAATTACAGGTTTCTGCAAAACATTCTACATCCAGTCGTGAGGATGTGGCACCTGTAACGGCATCTCTTCCATCTTCTCCACATGGTAATAATTCTGAATTAATCAAAACAATTTCATTTTCTGGTCCTGGTTATTCACAGATTTATCTGGAGTTCAGCTGCATAATTTGTATATGTTAGATCTTAATCTCAGTGAATGGCAGTGAAGCAAAACTTGCTATTGAACAAGAAGTGATGCATTAATGAACCATAACTTCAGTAATCAGCAATTTTTTATGTTTGAACTCTTACTTATACGGCCCATGGTGAAAGTAGATGAGTGATAGATTGACAGACTATTAAGTTTTATATCCTGATAGTGTCAATCTTGCAGGACATTTGTGTAAATTGATGGCAATGGCGGGGGCAAAGGGGTCGGGATAAAACCTTGAAAAATGTGAAATCTGTACATTAAACCTATTACTCCATATTAAATTAATATATCTTACATCATTTTAGTTGCAGGGGATGTACGTCTCTTCACCACGCTGGAGAAATAATGGCTGAGCAGAAAGATCAAAGAAGAATGTTAAATATGATCCTTAGAAAACTGGATAGTGCGCAAGATGAAATGACAGGGGGCTTACCGGAAGGCGTATCCTTTCCGGTAAAAACAACAGAAGAATTAAACAACTTGGAAGAAATACTACTGAACAGATCATCATTCTCTGCTGTGGTAAGCAACATAATATTTTAATCTTTTCAAAACACCACGTTTGCGACATATATTTATTTATACTAATTTCTTTCTTATTAAACAGAATAGTCCGGCTTATAAGTCATCTGATCTTGCACTTTTTAGTAGAGACAAGCCATGAAAATAAAATGATTGAAGGTTATGTCAAATAAAAATCTGGATATGGAACACTGACTTTTCGCACCTTCTCCTGTCAGGGGCAGACAACTCTTATAAAGGATATTTTCAGCAAATTTCTTTTAAAATCGTCATATTTCGCTAAATTTTTGATAAAACTTTCAGATTTTTGGGATTTGGATGTTTTGTGTTAATATCTTTCTATCTATAGTTTTAAAAGCAGGTTTACTCTCAAGTTTATTCATGCGCAACGACTTCCGTTATTTTGATAAAAATGCTCTTAGTAGTTATATCTTTTAATGAATCCTGACAAAATTGTTATATAATTTATCTTTATAGGAATGCAAAACTGAAATAATAAAAATAAATAATATATTTTAGAAAAAGACAAAAATATTCACTGTGGTTTATAAACAGCTATCGGTCCTTCTTTTTTTTATCAAAATTACCACAAAATGTTTGCAATATGATATTCATTTTTCAATACAAAACACTTAAGAAAACTCTTTTTTACACTTTTGTGACATTATCCGCAATGAAATGTATTATTTTTAAAAAATCAGTTAACGCGATTAAAAGGGAGGTAATAGGGAAATGGAAATAGATTGTGCATAGTTGCCGCATTACCGTGATTAATGTGTTATATACACTTATATAATTATGTATTTAGATTAATTAAAGGTTTGTGGTCTCAAAAAGAATAATCGAGTGGAGCCATTCATGGTGATTTACCCGATGATTAAATAAATTGCACCTTCTGACATTACTGGACTTGGTTGCAAGTTAAACAAAGAAGAAAGTAACCAGTCTATGTATATTTAAGAAATAAGGATTAATATCACAGGGCGTAGTTCGAGTGATATAAAAATACGCATCAGAACGACAAAAATGAAGAGCAAATCACTAAATCAGATTAATAATATCTGTCAATCGGATAGAAATATCCGTCTCGAGGACACCTGCGCATTGGGCGGTAATGAGGCTTGCCGAATTACCGCTCATGCGCAGGTGGCCGAGGGACGGATATTTCCATCCGATTTGTAAATACATGACTGATATTTTTTCTTGCATACCGTATACATGTTAGCATTTTATTCTGGCAGATTATTTTTCTTGCATACCGTATTTTACAAATAACAGGTAGAAATACTTTCTTTGTAACACTTTTACTTATAGTAGAGCGCGGGAAATTAACGTGCGTAAGCAGAGGTGACGTCATTATGACGTCAAATGGTGGCATGACGTCCGTTTTATTACTGCTTGGATAAATAAAGCCCAGAAAAATTTTATCATAACATTTCAATGACCACGTAAGAATAAAAGTAAAGAAGGCCGTCGAGTGTTTGTTCAACTGATTTATCATGGTTCAGTGCTCAGATGTGCAGAACCAAAATGTTTTTAATATATCTAATCAAAATGCGATTTTTTTAACAACGTGATTTTTGAAGTGAAATGTTTCTATAAATCTAACAAAGCTGTTTCACTCTTTGTAACGGCATGATGTGTGTATAATTCTGTATATTTTTGCAAACTAACGTTATAAAAGATTTACTCAAATGAACAGTACGAAGTCGCGATTTATTTCTTACGTTAAATCAAACTGTATTTATATCTGACATATAAATATTTTAGGTTAAACGAAAATTGATATCAGAACACAATTTAATCACACAAAGCATGAAAAAGTCTTTCAGAGAAATTATTGACCTATCATACAAAAGGTCTATGGCCATAGTGTAAAATAAAAATCAGCTCTGAAAAAAAAAATAAACATATTCGTGTTTTAAATGTAAAGTACATACCAAAATGGAAACCGCAAATTTGCTATTTATATCATATAAGTACATTTTTATTTGTCTTTCTTTAACACTTTGTTTACACTGATTCAGTTTTGCAGTACTTAAACTTTTTTTATAGATAAACTTTTCAACTTACGGCATATTTTTATACTAGCAATCATCATCATGAAAGTGTCTTATGACTTATGTCCAGTGTAATCACTAAAGAATGACGACGCGACGTCTGAAAGCATCATCCAAACGTTCTGATATTTGTAGCCCCGTTTTGGAAAGCCAATTAACTTCGGTAGAACTAGTTATTTCATTTCAGTTCATCAAATGCAACTGTTTTAGAGTACTAAGTTGTGTAAAAAATGCTTATGTTCATCTTACATTCCCTTTCATTAAGAAATAGACTGGGTTTTAGTGGTTCACATCTTGGTATGAAACATATGGACGTGTTTAGTTTATAGAGGCCGGTAGTCTTCACACGCGCATTAAATAAAACTCATACTTCATACCAAAATATAAATTTCTAAACCACGATAGTGAGGTGTATCTTATAACTACTACTTGACATATTCAGTCAAATTTTATATATTTTGGGAGTTATATTTCTCGGGAACCCTATAGCAAATGTATTAATGTTGTGTTACAATGTAGTTTTCCCATTGGTCATATCCGATAACATACACATTTTCAATACCGCAATTGTTCCACTTTTACGTAAAGTCGTAGTAATGGTACATAGGTTCATCGTTTATAATGCAGAAGCAATTTTAACATATACACTAATGAGGTAGCCTGTCCAAATTGTAATGTACTTCGTTGACTTAGAAACATATGTAAAAGTACATTGATAAAAATGTTTGTCTACAGTCATACGACAGACTAGCACAGTGTATCATCTCACTGGAGAAATACAGTTTGATATAAATATGTTAGGTCAAAGTCGCCACACTATAAGAAAAACATTTAAGCAATCATACATTTTTTTCTCTCATTAATTTATATAATAGAATAATGTATCTCTGACATGTAAAAACACCTCAAAACTGAAATTTAGTAAGGAAATTGTTAACACACCTTCTTTCCGGATATTTTACCTTATCGGGATCAACTTGCATTAGTTCGTGTCAAAACATTATCTCACATGCCACTTTTAAAAATGGAGTTCTAAAAAATGTTTTAAATGACTACAATAAACAATGAAATATAACCTAGATACTTAAATACATATATTATGGTTTGTATTGAGCCGCTTCTAAATGGGTTGAAGCATTGATCAAAATAAAAGTATATGATATTGCTTGTGTCAATTAGCTGTAACTTTTACATTTTTCTAACAATATACTTTTCTAAATGAGTAAACATAGGTGCATGTAGTAATTTGAAAGGTATTTGAAAAAGTTTAAGTATTACGCTAGAGGATTTGGTATGTGCATGTTTTCATACAGTTTACAGCTATATGCAACATCGCGGTACAAATAAAATTTCTCTGTAATATCCCTACAGGTATTATTTAAGGGAATATTTCTTTTTTCAGTTTTATATACCTTCCTTGATTTTTTAACCATTAGAAAGGGTCTGTTTTTCTTAGAATTTTTATGCCATTCCTTAGCCTAGCTCTGTTGCGAAATATTCATGAAATTTACCACTCTACATTGTTCTTCATTATGCTATATCAAGTAATATATCGCTGCAAAAGTATTTAATTTGAATTAAGATCTACGTATGAATTGATTATTACATAGATACGAGGTTTAGCTCGTATCCACAAGAAAGAAATATACAACATTTAGAATGAGCAAAATATGAGGCTTCTCTCCCGTATGTGTGGACAAGTTTAAAACGACCCGAAAAGCCATTTATAGTCGGAAGAATTCTAAAGCGATACAATCTAATTATGAACACATGCTTCCTCTTTTTCATAACACTATTTCATAAAAAGTTTGTCTTTGTTTGAAGACAGGAGGTAAAGTTTACGATTTGTGATACGTCGTTTCAGATCATTTATCCCTGTTCATACAAATTATTCAAAAAGTAACCTTTCTTTTATATTTGTTAAAATAATGTAACTTTGAGAAGCTCTACAAAGCCCAATTGTTTTGACACCAGATTATTAGAAACTTCGAAAAGGGCGATAAAATTTTATATGTTGCTGAACATGATCAAATTATTTTTACGAATTCAATTGTCCTAATGATGACGTCATAAAACAGTTTATCCAGGCTTTCATGGCTGACTATTTCGAGTGTTCCATATCCAGAATTTATCTTCTGATATTGTTCTTTAAGAAATGTATTATCTTAAGTCTCTACTAAAATGTGCAAAGTTCGGCCATATTTTAGAATTTATAAGCCGGACTAGAAGGTCCCGCTGTTTTTTTTGTGTGTGTTTGTTTGTTTTGAAGTATGTAGTATATTTATTTATTGAAGAAAATCCCGAGAGCTCAGCTGTTCCAGTATACAAAATATGAATTAGAATCCACAAGCCTGTTTTGGCATCCAGATAAGAAGTTTTGCCCGTCCGCTTAGCACATTAGTTAGAGTGTTGGTCTAAGGATTGCGGGGCCGTGAGTTGGATCCTCTGGCAGGGCGTATGTTCTCTGTTAATATTTGATAAATGACATTGTGTCTGAAATCATTAGTCCTCCACCTCTGATTCCTGTGGGGAAGTTGGCAGTTACTTGTGGAGAACAGGTTTTTACAGGTACAGAATCCAGGAACACTGATTAGGTTAACTTCCCGCCATTACATGACTGAAATACTGTTGAAAAACGGTGTTAAATCCAAAACAAACACAGATAAGCATTTTTATGTAAATGAATTACAAATATTCATAACTTTTATACTTACAGGTAACATATCTTGCTATGTTTGGGGGACACAACCTGAAGCAGACTGTCAAAGGCTTCTTAGAGAAAAAATATCTAGCCGATTGGCTGAACAATACCACTTTCTAGGAAAAAGAGTGAAAAAGGCGTTTGGCTGCCTGAAGTTTACTTCCGTTCCGTACAGCAAGTAAACATTGAAATAAATAAATGCATCTTAGTTTTGTGTTTGAAGGCAAAGTAAATGAATCTATAAAACAGATTATTAGCTTGACTATTCGAAGACTAGTCAAGACTAAATAAGACTAAATTCTACTCACACTGGCTTTAGCGTCAGCATCACACCTTGGTTAAAGTTTAGCATGCAAGTACATATATCTATCATTTAAAGGTATATAGCTTGCTTTCTTAAACGTTTATTGGATGAAACAATAGTGCATGCCTGGAGATAAGGGAACAACCAAACCTACTTTAGTTTTACCTTTGATTTTATTTGCTCAAATGTACAAAATGCAAATATCATTTGATGCAATTCTTGTCAATATCCATATATAAGTATTAGATATGTTATGGATGTAGGAATATGTGTTTGTAAAAGAAATATGTGAACAAAGTTGCTTACTGCATCCTTAGTGTAAAATCATTTTACTTTAACAGAATGTGTACAGAAGAATACAACAACAAAATCTGCAAGTGTGAAGGAATTTGAGGACATTGTCAAAGAGTGGCTAAGGGGTGCCAAGGACAGAGATGGGGGAAGAAAAAATGAGGACCACAACAGAAACAGCAGATGTAACAGTACAGTTACAGAATGATGATAGTGAAGAGAACTGAAATGTAGTTGTTTAACACATTCACTTGCATATAGGAGAGATCGCCGTGACGTCACACATTTACATCTCTTTATCTCGTGGTGGGCAAAACAAATGTTTTTACCTTGTTTCTGTATGTGATCGGAATTTTTAATTTTTATTTAAGTTACTCGCTTATTTATGGATTTTAAAAATTCAGAACGTTTTGAAATGCTAACGATTTTCTTATTCAAATACCTTTTAAAAATGAATAGCCATTTCAAATGTCATATGATTTTAATGGCAGCGTAGCGATGTTCCAGACTTATAGAAAAAAAAACACTGTAAGTTAAGCGTTCATAATTAATCCATTTTATTTCAAATTCATAATTAAAAGTAATCAATAAATTGCTTGTTCTACATCCTTTGGGACCTTTACATTGATAAAAATAATATTGATACCATTTGTGTTTTAAGAAAGTTTAAGCAGTCACAAAAAACATGGACGATCGGCAACTGCCCATCCAATCCTTGTCTTATCAGTTCTGAAAATAGAAAATACAACGGATTTGTATACAAACACGATCTATAATACATGTGTTGCTTTTTGTGATTTTTTGTACATGTCTTTTTTTCTTTTGCTTGCTAAAAATACTCATAAGCAAAATCAATCAGTGATCATTTGCCTTAATATAGGTCAACTTGTTACACTTGTATGTTTACTCAGGTTAAGTAAAGTACATATGTGCCAATTAGTATTATTTTACTATAATAGGTAGAGTTGTTTCACTATGATTTTAAAGTTAAGTGCCAAACACCATTATTGTTTACTTGTGACACTGTATATTATTGTCAGTTAGGTGCCAAACAACATAACTGTTTACTTTCATTGGTAACACTTGTATATTTTTGTCTGTTACGTGCCAAACAGCATTTTTGTTAACATTAACTGGTTGACTTGTAATACTTTTATATTTTTGTCAGTTAAGTGCCAAACAGCATTATTGTTTACTTGTTACACTTTTATATTTTTTAAGTTTCGAGCCAAACAGCATTTTTGTTAACATTAACTGGTTGACTTGTAACACTTGTATATTTTTGTCAGTTACATGCCAAACAGCATTTTTGTTAACGTTAACTGGTTGACTTGTAACACTTGTATATTTTTGTCCGTTACGTGCCAAACAGCCTTTTTGTTAACATTAACTGGTTGACTTGTAACACTTTTATATTTTTGTCAGTTAAGTGCCGAACAGCATTATGTTTACTTGTTACATTTTCACTTTTTTAAGTTACGTGCCAAACAGCATTTTTGTTAACATTAACTGGTTGACTTGTAAAAATTTTATATTTTTGTCAGTTAAGTGCCAAACAGCATTATGTTTACTTGTTACACTTTTATATTTTTTAAGTTACGTGTCAAACAGCATTTTTGTTAACATTAACTGGTTGACTTGTAACACATAATCAGATTAGCGTCTGCACCCGCAAGACAGTGCCTTTTAGTCAAATTGTGTTTTACTTAATTAACACAGTACACGTATGTCTAACTATGAATAAACTTGTTATACACTTAAACTTAGGTGCCAGTTTTACTGTATCCTTTTATTTGTGAAATATTGTATAATAATTGACTCTTATAGATTAGGATTTTGCATTATGATTTCTGGTGAAATTTGAATAAAATGAGATACTATTTTGAACAATGTATTGTATCACTGATCTTTTATTTCTATCCCTGCAGAAACCTTTTAAGTGGAAGTAAATAGTTGTCATTGGGACGGTCGGTCATCTTTTTGTGTCTTGCCTTCATCTTTGTCAATGATGCGGTTGATTGTGAAATGACTTAGCAAAGTTGTTTAACACATCGGAACATTTAAAGTTCAAACAGTATGGGAACATTGAATATATGCACAGTGTTGTGTATGGACTGTTCAGAACACCGTAGTAATAGATAAGGCGGCACATGTAGATCTGATGCGTTGCATGTGCGACTTTGATCTATATATACCTGGGAATCAATATTTTACGTTTTAAGGGTCCTATTAAATGCATTTGAGCTTGACTATTCAAGTATGAACTGCTCCTGTAACGCTTTGGTGAAAGTTTGAGTGCAATACTACTGGAGGAATTAGATTGAAACTTCACACATCTTCAGTGTCACTGTATGGGCAAGAAGCTCTAGGATGAATGAGGAAGTGCAGTGTACAAGAACAGCCTCACTTTATCTTTCACTATGAATGATATTGAAAGGGTATTTTAGTCGGCCGATCACAAGACATCTGATGGTGGTCAGAAATTGAAATCTGATGCTTGGCCTATATAGAAATCTGAGGATTGGTTGATATAGAAATCTGATGATGGGCCGATATAGAAATCTGATGATTGGTTGATATAGAAATCTGATGATGGGCCGATATTGGAAAACGATATTGGCCCAATGTCGTTTTGATATCGGTCCAATATCGGATCGATGTCGGAAAGTATATCGGTCCGATATTACATCAACTCTGCAAATCTGATGGTGGGCCGATATTGCAAACATTATCGGTCCAATGTCGGCTTGATATATAATGCCTGCTGGGATTGTAGATACGAAAATGATAAACTGCAGCTATAATTTGCGACTACAAATTATTATTATTATTATTATTATTATTATTATTATTATTATTATTTTAATACCAGATTTATATAGCGCCCTTTTCATGATCAATTTCACGTTCAAAGGCGCTTTACAGAGTTCAATTGCAGCCACAGAGGGCGCATCATTCATCCTCTACTAGTACAGACACAGAGGGATCTGACCAGAGGGACAGATTGAGACAAAGCCCCTACGACAGAGAGATCAGAAATCAGATACAGGCTGTCCGACTAACTTAGCCTAGCTCGTTGCGAATAGACAGCCTGGTTCTTCAACGTGCCCAGTGTATAGCACTGATACACGCAAGGATTGCCTGAGTTCCTGACCAGCACACCTCTAGTTGGATGGGAAACACTGAAAAGCGTTTCTGAAAATTCCCGAGTAGTTGCCAGGGATCGAACCCCCGACCTCAGAATTGGAAAGCCAGTGTGCAAAGCACTATCCGTCCACAAATAAACACAAATCAATGCAAATCAAACGTTATACCATAGCTGGTATCAATATAATATCATTTTCCATTCAACAAAATGGAAGTTGTATGTATATGCTATAAACTGGCACATAATAATTTCAAATTACAATAACATAATACATACATGGTACTAGACTTGCCACATAGATTTAACATTTCAATGCAATGCAGTATCGGCGTTCCATAATTAACAACAAAATGTTTAACATATGTTTATGACAAAGAGAACTTTACAATTATCATGTTTCACAAATTTCAGTACAAATGTTACAGCTTATATAAACGAAACATTTTAGATTCTTCTTTCGAAATAATTTACAAAAGCCTGAAAAATTTGCGGATTGAATTTGACAATTTAAAGCCCGTTATAGTGGTTTTAGGGAAAAAAACTTAAATTACCGTAGTTTATAAAATACCATCTTTCTTGTTACTGAACTTAATTTAATAAGATTTGCATGGAAATTTAAGTTATGAAATACAGAAAAACATGAGAGGTATTTCATGCAAAAATCTGACATTTACCTTAATAACTCAAACATTTACAAAAAGAGGATGAATACCTGTATTTAAACTACAGATACAATGAAGACCATATGTCAGTTTGTGACAACATCAAATGTAATTGTAATGCTATTGTTTTTCACCAATAAGATCATAGTGATAGAAAGTATTCGTTTTTCATCACCAAAACATAAATTATCATCGGGTAATGAATGGTTTTTAACGACTTTCAATGCTTAAATCAGAAAAAAACAGGGTGTAAGTTTCTATACGAACTCGATTTAAGTGGATGTGTTTCTAACACAGAGTGTGTGCGTTTTTCACTGAAGACAGATATTTTTCTCATTTTCTGCCACTACCTGAATCATGTCAGATTGGCTTGATATATCGTTTGATGATCGTGTGGAAACGAAGATACGGTAGTTATCATGTTTAATACTTCTAAGGGATTAGTTTATGGTATCAAAATGGCTATTTTTCCCTTTGCGACCGTCAAATTACTGAAGGTATTATGCAACTTAGAATATAAAAATAATTATTTTAATATCCAGAAGTGATCATAGCTAATCATTCGGAATCACATCATATATTAAAATGAAAATAGCAATTTCGAGTTCAGTGAAGTTACTCATCAGTGATAATGTTAAATGCAATACTGCTGACGCTCTACCTTTAGCAGAACTCATTTTTAGAGTAGTAAGTATATCAAATGATCTTGAACTTAAGTTCCGGGGAATACATGTAATACGTTCATAAATGACCATCGTTTTGCAGGACGAAAACAAAAATGATCATACGATTACTATACCCGGTCGAAGTAAATGGGATGCCGTCAGTGCCAGTCAGACTCGCAAGCTGTATCAGTGTAAAGACTGCACCTACTCATCTCGATCACAGGGAAATTTATTTCGGCACACCCAAGGCATACACAAACAAATGAAAGTGAAATGTGAAATATTCTGTGAAGTATTTTTACAGATGTACGACTTTAACTAGCATATCAAGAGTGAACACAAGGACACCCTGCTGATTTGTGAAATTTGCTCAAAAACTTTAAAAAATAGGTCTTCTGCGTAGGCACAGGGTAATGAAGCATACATACGATACTAAATACAAATGTACTTTATGCAATGCTAGATTCTAAGTAGTATAGTAAATAGGCTGTCTGGGCCACTTTTTAAATTTAATTAAAAAAAATAATTTATAAAAATCAACAATTTTCATAAATTATTTTTTTAATTAAATTTAAAAAGTATACCAAACAACCTATTTACTATACTACTATTAAAACGTATATTTTTTTAAAACAACTTTTTAATTTAAAATCAACAAGTATATTTTTTTAATAAACCTATTAAAATAATTTATATTTGTTTGTTCGTTTGCTCTTTGATTGTTAACTTTTAGTATTTTATACAATAAATCATACAACGGTACTTTATCTTGTAACATTTTTATGAAAAATAAACAATAGTAACCACAGAGCGCACTTGATTTGTCTTGATATTGTATATTATTATATTTTATGTTTGGAATGTAATTAATTACTTCTAATGGTGGAGGAAGCCCAAACGGGTCAAAGTACAAATTATTCAAGTAACAAACCCAATGTGTTCCAGGTCCAACAGAGTCATCTAAATTGATTATTCCACACTCGTCATTTATTTTTAATTTTAGTAAATTATTTCTACTAAATACACCCCTAAAGTTTTTAATTTTTAATTGTTTTACCCATTGTTCTATTTCAAAGTTAGAAATTGGTTTGTTTATAAATTTTATTTTTTTTTTAATATGGGAATTCGTCTGTACGGTCTCCGTTGAGAATCAATCTGTATACCCTGACCATATCCCTTACCGCTTAACAAAGATGTAATTAATGGTATTCCTAAACTAGCAGCTAACATACCTAAAAACCCACCATCTTGTTTTTGTTTTTGTGTTAATTTAATTATACCATAACCCATTAATTGTCTTTGTTGTTCAGGTGTAACATATGGTATTATCATATTTCTTTTATTTTTAGCTACTGAAATCATACCATTCCCAAGTAACTTACTAACACCAGTACTGGCAAGTCCTGATAAAGCACCGATACCTAGAGGGGCTAATATTTTGGGGCTATTTTTGCTGCCATTGGAAGAATTGTTTTTCCTAACAAACCAGCCAAAGCTCCTAAAAATCCACCATTTTGACCTTGACTGGACATTTGTTTTTTTGAAATTGTAATTTCTAATCCCTTCTTATTTCTAATAGACTTTTCAATTTGATTAATTTGTGTTTTTGTTAAAAGTAAAGGGAAGTTTCCACGTAATTGTTCATGTTTTAATCTAAAATTATATGGAGTTTTATTATTATAAGCTTGTGCTAAATTTTTCTTTTGCCCATCTGTTAGATTAACTTTATATTCAATATAATTTGATGACATTATATACTTTATATTTATTTTAATTTTAATTTTATTTTATTTAAACAGTAATAAGTTCATTTCCAATAGTATTTATTTCAACTGTTTCTTCATACAATACAATTGCGTAAATACGATATCTTGCAGCGGGAAGTGTATTTAATTTAGCTGTTAATGTAATTTGTTTAGGATCTTCTGTTATTACTTCCTTTATATATTCCAAGTTAAGATGAACAAATCCAAACAAACTTTTAAAATTAAATCTATTTAAGAGACTTCCAGTAGTTTTGTTATTTTGTTTATAATAATAATTAATTACATCGTCATATATTCTTGATATACTTGTGTATTCTGTTTCTGGATAAAAAAACACCATTACCAACTTCAAGACGACAAGAACTCAAAGTGCAATTATTATTACCAGCATTTAACTTAAATGTATCTAATAAAAGTGGATTCATTTCTTGATTATTACTTTTGTCAGGTCGTTGTAAATAAACAAATACATGTTGTGGTTTTGTTACACCAGCCGTTATTCTAAAAGTTGTATTAATCTGTTGTGTATCAGCTGATTGTGTTATCATTTCCCGAAGGTATGACCATCTTGCTTTTATAAATCTTTCAGAAATTAGATTAAGTCCAAATTCATTGAAAACCAAACGCGGAACCCATAGAATTAATTTTGTTACAATTACCCTACCTGGGTCTCCACCATCTCTAAAAATTAATTCATCATCATCATCTGTCAACCGCAGTGTTATTTGAATTTGACTTGGAGGTATAATATTAGTTTCTAAACCCTGAAAAAATGAATAATTATTTAATGGAATTTTAACATTTACCTCTTTAATACCCGTGATTAATCCTTCCCTAAAAGCAAAACCTTTATTATCACCAACAGCAGCAGTAGCAGTAGTATCTAAATAAATATATTCGTTTGTTCCAGTTGATTCTGCATAATCATTAGATAGTTCAACCAGATTCTTTACATTTACTACCTTATATAAATTGTAACAATCATAAACATTTTTTCCATTTTGTTTAACCACTAACTGATCAATTAATGAAGCTGCATTATTAATTAAAGCAATTTGATCTCCATCAGCATAATTACCACCACCAAGCTTATTTACTTTAAAACTTACTTCAAAATAACCATTAAACCAATCAAAATATGAGCTTCTATCATTAATTGTAAAGTGATATCCCTTTTTTTCTTGCTTAACATTATTTCCCAAGGTAGATATTAAGGCTGTATCTAATTGAATAGGAGTTACTTCATATCTTTCACAATATTGTTTTGTTCTAAACATGTATATATTATATATTATTTTATTTTTTATTAAAGTTAAAACTTTAGTTTTTATAAATTAATCTGTTAATACGTTTATGTGTTCCAGCACGAGCCTGAAGCTCATGAAGAGCTGAAGCTCCAGATCCTGACAATAATCTATTTAGTCTTATATTAATATCCTCCTCCTCCTTACTATTTTTACTGTTATTCTTTTCTTGTAATTCCTTAACAATTAAATCACCAACTGCCGGAGCAGGTTTCTTTTTAAATTTTTCAATAATTTTATTAGCAGCTAAATTTCCAACTTCTGTTCCAACCTTTTTTGTTCCACTTTCAAGTGCTGCTTTTCCTGCTGTTTCTAATACTTTTTTTCCAGCAGATGCAACTCCACTTGAAAACAATTTTGTTAAAGTGTCAAAGATACCTGTTCCGCGTATAATTTCTTCTCCCGTGTGAGCATCAACATAAATAAATATTCCTTTATTTTTGTCATAAACTTTTTTATACATTATATAAAACTAAAATTTATATTTCTTTTAAAATTAGTGTAAAACTTGTTTCAACCTCATTAAAATTAATTATTCTACCAAATATGTCTGTAATATGTATTTTTATTGAATCTATCATAGTTCTATTAACTTCAGAATATCCAACTCTTCGGGGTTCCATTCTAAATGGATAAGATCTTGTAAGATCTGCAGTACTTAAAGCATAGATAATATCACTGAAATTACCATCAACAAGTGAATTATCAATAAGATCACAATGAATGTAAATTGTATCCACAGAGTTAGTTATATTTGGTGTTGTAGTTCCCCATTCAGTATTTCTCAATGCTTTTTTTCTCAAATCCAAGCAAAGTATGAAAATTTGACATTCTTAAATCCAACATAAAATTATCTTTAATTGAAATCAAAATCTTAAAACTACTTAAATCAAATTCCAAACTTATTGGAGCAATGTCTGATTTATCAAATTCATAATCATCATTACTTATTAATGTTTCCCTTATGTAATTATTAATATCAGTGTAACTGTAAGAACCATTTGTAAATATAATATCTTTCCAATCCTTACCATTATTATAACGAATTCTTTTATTATCATATTCATCACTAATATTATGCCAAGAATAAGTCATACTGTTAATACTATCCAAACCGACAACATAAGTTTTATTTTTATCTAAAATTAAAGAACGACCAAATCTGATTATAAAATCACTAGCGGTATTATTTTCGTAATTTTTAACTGTTTCAGAACTTAACACAATTTTTTGTTCCATTTATATAATTATTAAACATATTCTTTTTAATAAAAGTGTAAATTCAAGAAAAATATTTTTTATATAACATTTCATGTTGTTTTGGTAATAATTTATCCATTTTTAATAATTGATCTATTACCATAATACCTTTATTTTTTAGTTCTTCATTATTATTTCCAGCATCAATTGAACCACAAATTAACTCCAAGTCATTAACCAATTCTTCTGGATTACATGGACAAACGTCATAACCCTGTCCCCTAATTACTTTTTTAAATTTCATAGATCTCTTATTGATAGGCAATCCTGATTTTTCTGTTAATTCTTTAAATGTTTTTTTAGAATGAATTGAAAGTTTTTTATTATTGTTATATCTTTTATTAATCAAATCAATCAAATCATTATCTACTTTAGTGTTTATTACTTCTTTTCCAGTTATTCTATCTTAAGCAATTAATTTATTTTGACCATAAAGTTTATTTAAGTTAATAATTAAATTACCATAATGTCCATTTGGTGAAACTTTATATGGATTATGATGTTTTATTCCTTTTCCCGTATATTTTCCTTGTTTTAAAATATCATTGATTACGTCTCTATATTTTTTATAATTTTCCGACTCAGCTATAATTGCTTTCTGTTGCTCTAGCTCGAGACTTGTGGGTTTTTTCGTTCTAGTTATTGCACCAGATTCATTACCCAATTTTTTTATTTTCTCTGATACCTTTTTTATGATATCATCTACTTCTTCTTTTCTTTTCATTTTTTCATCAGGATTTTCAGATTCAGTGTGAAAAAAATCAAACACTTCTCGTGGCGTATAATATTGTTTTTTATCTAAAAGATCTAAATCAATATATTTATTAAAATCAACTGTTAATTCTTTTGGTCTTGCTCCCAATTCTTCTTCTGGCTCTTCACTTGTATCATTAGTTGTTTCAGTTATTCCCATCTTTTCTCTTCCATAATCTTCTAATTTCCGAAATTCATCTCCCCAATCTATTGATGTATAGGGAGCCGGTTTTGATGGTAGTAATGGTGGTGGTTCTTGGAATAGCTGTGGTAAACCTTGATATGTTTGTATGTCTTTCATTTCATCACCTAGTAACGCTAATTGCTCCTTAATTCCAGGTAATGCTTTTAACTGACTTGATAATTGTTCTTTTTGACTTTCTATTTTTTCAGTAATTGGTTTATAAATTTCAGTGTACATATCACGATTTGTAGCTTTTCTAATTTTTTCTTTCATTATTTCTTCTCTAAGAGCCCTCATCTTCTGCCCGACTAAGTTTTTTCTTATTCTTATTTCATTAAGTTTTGATTGCATTTATATATAATAATGTAAGATAATGTAAGATAATGTAAGATAATGTATTATTATATATAAATGGAAATTCCAAATTATGATACAAAAAGTAATAAATCCAGTAACTTTAAACATTATCCTTTTATGCCGGATTCATGTTTTAGAATGTTAATATGTGAATCTTCTGGATCTGGAAAAACAAATACACTAATGCAGATACTCCGAAAACCTCTTATATATTATGATAAATTATACTTATATGCTAAAAACCTAGAACAATCTAAATATCAGGATTTAATTAAACTTTTAATGGAATTGCAGAAAAAAATAAAATAGATCCAAATGAAATACTTGAATATTCAGCTGATCCCAGCCAAATTGAACCTTGTGAGAATCTTGAATCAGAAAAACAAAAAGTAGTAATATTTGATGATTTTGTATGTGAAGATAAAAAAGTTCAAAATGAAATAACAAAATACTTCATTCAAGGACGTCACAAAAACTGTTGTGCTATTTATTTAAGTCAGTCTTACTATAAAACACCAAAAGATATTAGAATTAATTGTTCACATTATATTTTATTTGATAGTAAAAGAGAAAATAATATGATCTGTAATGAACAAAATATTAACCCTAAATCACTCGCTAATGCAACAAATCAAAAATATGATTTTTTTGTATATAGACAAACCGAGAAAATTTTTAAAAAAAAACTTTACTAGTAATATAGATGGGAATTTTTAATGATATAAATGAATCTGATAATGTAATTAAAGTTAAATTTGATATTGATTTAAATGATTATGCTACTAAAAAAACAATACAAAAGGCTTAAAAAAGAAATAGAAAATTATGTGGTTTCTATAACTGAAAAATTACAGAAACAAGAAGAATTAGTCGCTGCTGATATTCATAGAGTCTATGCTAAATACATTATATTAAATTAATTAATTTCTATTTATTTAACAATAATATATAGATGGGAATTTTTAATGATGTAAAAGAAAGAAGTAAACCTGACAGTATAAGTAAAGTTAAATTTGATATTGATTTAAGTGATTATGCTACTAAAAACCAATTCAAAAAACTTAAAAAAGAATCGGAATCGTATCTTCACAAAAATAAGGAACTTGGTAACACAATGAACAGAGCATTAGATATGGGAGGTAATAACCTTATTAACCTAGGAAATCCAGATAAACCCAATGATGCAGTTTCGAGACGATTTATGTTTAGAAAAGTTCAAGGTGTAATAGATGATTATAATCTTGAAGATATTAAAAGTATAAAACAAACACTAGAAGCAGAAGTAAAGAATATTGAAGAATTAACAAAAGATTTTAAAAAGAATTCATTATTAATAGTTGAATTACAAGGTAAAATTGAAGAAGAAATGAAAGCTATGGTTGATTCTATTAAAGAACTTGAAGAGAAATCTGATTTGACAGACGAAAACATAAAAGAAGTATTTAAAACAAATTTTAAAAGTTATACAATCAAGTTCAAGAATTAAAAGATAGTATGATTAAACATGAAGAACTGAAAGACAAGATTATTGAAGCCGAGAAAAAGTTACAAAATATGTTTCAGTTAGAAATCAGAACAGAAATAAATAAACTAAATACTAAAACTGAAAATAAGCATAAAGATTTATTAGAATTAATTTCAAATAAACTTGCAGAATATAAATCTGAACTGGAAAAGGCAGCTTCACAAAGAGGTGATGATCATGACACAGCATTAGATAACCTTAAAGAAGAGCTTAATTCTAAAATAGATGAGTTTAAAAAACAAATTCGAGTTTGGATTAGTACTGTTGACAACCGTCATAATTTAAAGTATGCAGACTTAAGTAATATTACAAAAAAAAATACAAGAAGATATAACGCAGTTTAATGTTAAAGTTGAAGAACATAAAAATGAACTGGACCTTGTAGTTGAAAAATCAGTTAAACAAGGAGAAGCAATTAACACAATTAATGGTCAGCTAGAAAATTTAAAGAAACAACTCCGGATCTTGATTAGTACTGTTGACACACGTCATAATTTAAAGTACGCGGAATTAAGTAAACTTACAGGTTTATTACAAGAAGATATCAACTAATTTAATGATAAAATTAAAAAAATAATAAATGATCTGGACTCTGTAGTTGAAATATCAGCTAAACAAGGAGAATCAATTACAGCTAATACCCAAGTAATTTCTACTAATACCCAAGAAATTACAAAAGTAAAAAATGTTTTCTTAAAACAAGAAACACAGTTAGCTAGAACAAAAGGTGTTGTTGACAATTTGTCTGCTTCTGAAGTTGCTACAACAAAACGACTTGATGATTTAGCTAAAGTAATTCTTGAACATGAAAATGAATATAAAGCAATAAAAAAAGACCTAAATTTAGCTAAATATGAAGTGTTTCTTTTTGAATATTATAATAACAGACAACTACATGTAACGGTTCTTGCTCCAGGAGTATATGATATTGAAAATAAACATTTACAACAAAAGGAATTACGTACCTCAAACTTTTTTGCTATGTTCGGATTAAGAATTAATAAGATTACAGATTATAAAAGTTTTATTAAAATAGATGGATATGAATATGAAATACAACAAGATGGGGAATATATAATTGAAATAAATATTATCGTTGAATACTCTGGAGAACCAGATAATTTTTATCTTGATCGGCTGAGAGATCATATAAATGTAACCCAGATTATACCACCTGATGTTAAAAATACAAAAATGGTTTTTAAGGAAAGAGTTATGAGTATTTTTAGCAAAGGAACAGTATTAAAAATTTATTCAGGTTTTACACAAGGTGCTAGGTTTACTATAGAACCAGGAAGTTTTGTTATATTCAATTTGTTACATTGATTAATTTCCATTTATTTCATTGTTTTTTATATAATGGGAATATTCAATAATATAAACGTAAAAGTAAGTAAAATAAAAAGACAATTAATAAGAAAACCTTCATTGTTCTTAACATGTTATACCGAAGATACTGATAGTGGATTATTTCAATGGAAAACTGTAAATGCTAGTCCTGGTTTAGTTCAAAATGGTAATAATGTAACAATTAATTTTAATTGTATTTTAATTATTCTTGTTGATGCAATTAAATTAGATAAAGGAGAAGCTAAATTACAACTAAAAAATAAAGAAAATGTAATTCTTCAAAGTTATGATACAAACACAAAGAGAAAAAAATGAATCTATTTCTATTAATTATGCTAATAAATTTAAAATGAATGATATTATTTCTATGAATTCTTTGAACGTTAAAAATATTCAATTAACAATTTATGGTTCTATTATTTAAGTAGAAACTTATGTTTCCCCTAAAACAATCATAAAAAATCACATCATAAAGATGTTTTAAAAAATAAGAAACTATGTTCTTTCTAAAATTAAAATTAAATCATAAAGATGCTTAAAAAATCAAAAATCACATCATAAAGATGTTTTAAAAAATAAGAAACTATGTTCTTTCTAAAATCACACCATAAAGATGTTTTAAAAAATAGGAAACTATGTTCTTTCTAAAATTAAAATAAATCATAAAGATGCTTAAAAAATCAAAAATCACATCATAAAGATGTTTTAAAAAAAATACATCGTAATGATGTATAAATCTTTTTTTTTATTTGTAGGCTTGGGTAGTAATCCCATCCTTAAGAATAAATCTTTTATCGTCATAACATGATAACGACGTTTTATTTATAACATAACTAGAAACATTATGTTTTTTTGATCTTATAACTTTAAATTGATGTATACTTTGTGTTGAGTCAAACAAAGTATCTTTATCATTTTTGTGGGTAAGTGTGTTTTTCACAACACTCTTTTTCATACCCTTACATTTTTTTATATTTTTATCATCCTCTAATAGGTATGAATACATTTTGCTCCGTAATCCAACAAATTCAGTTATTGGAATGCCGGCAGCTTCATCTTTAAATTTTCCAATGACTTTTTTGTTGTCATCGAAATAAAATTTTGAATTATTTTTATAATCGCTATTATCGAATAATTCTTTATCTTTATAGAAGTCTTTATAGACATCTTTTGTTTTTATTTCATAACAAAGAGAATCAGTGTCAGTAAATAATAACTTCGCTGAATCTCCATATTTTTCTTTTATATAATTGTAGTGGAAATCGTACATTAAATACTTTGACAAATCTAGAATGCACATTCCAACATAAGAAGGTCTATTCAATAATAAACTTTCTTTTATTCTATTTATTCCAAATAGATTATCATTAAATTTTGTTGCACTTATAAACGATGGTTTGGCAACATATTTTAATATTTTTTCGTCATGGGTTAATTTAATGTTAACCCTTTTTCTTAAATGTTCCATAGTCTTACCGAATACAGAGTTGTTCATTAGTTTGAAGAAAACCTTTTCAAAGGAATTCTTTGACTCAGATCTTTTCTGAGTATTAAAATTAATATATTTTTCTAACCAAGGACTTTCATCAAAGGTTAGAATCCTGTGTATTTTTTTTATTTTCAATCCTAACTGATTATACAGTTCAAGATTTTTATAATGTAATATGTTTTTTTCTTTATTCCTTAAAGTAGGAACCAACTTCTTTACATTGCTTTTTCCTATTTCAAATTTTTCTTTAATATTTTTACTATAATTAGATAACCATTCGTCTGGTATAATAATTTTCTCTGGGGCTAATGGGTAATCATTATGAGAATCCCATAATTCCTCTGGATATTCTAAATCACACTCAACTATAAAATTACTTTTACCCTTTCCTATTAATTTCTTAAATTGTTTTTCGGTTGTCCATTTAAAGTTACCTGTGGGTAAAGACTGAGACATGGCCCAACCATATAAATTATTTGCATCTAAATATGTTATGTATTTACTTTTTTCTTTTTTATTATAATTTTTTATATATTTATTATTCACCTTACTGTAGCGGTTAGCTATATAGCTAATTCCACCTCTAAGGCCTTTTTCTACGAATAACTGCATATCAATGTCAGTTATTAAATCTAATTTGATTTTAGTCATTTTTAACATTGCATCCCAGGATAACCCAGGACTGCTAAAGTAATGACAGGGGTCTAACTTGTAGTAACTCATACAAATTTTTCTAAAGTTTTCAAAAACATCAGTCAAAAGTAAAACATCTGTTTTTAAATATAAATCATGGTATTCACCCATCGTCTTAATTTTAAATTTTTTCCAAATATTTTTAGCATGTTTATATTCTTCATCAGAAATATTATTTTCATTTAACGCAGAATAAAACTCCTTTTTTAGAGGCAACTTTTTTTCTTTGAATTTATTAAAGGAATCCATATAATCATACGGATAAACACCTTTTGTTTTTAATAATTCTATTTTATTTCTATTAAATTCTTGGGATAAATATTTAAAATTAGGGATATTTTTTACTAAGTTATCCAATGATTGCGACATAAATTGAAATGAATCAATAAATACTAAGTCGCTAATCATGAACGCCATGTATTTTTCCATATTGTTTGGAATGACGTTTATATTTTTATTAAATTTTCCTATTTGCTGCATTATAAAATGAGAGTCATAACCTCTCAAATTATGGAATACAACAGGGATTTTATGTGTTAATCTAAAATTAATATTACACTCTGAGTGAGCGCTTCCTCTGAATTTACCAGTAATATGACAATGGTCCCGGACTTTTATTGAATCTTTTGTATATTCTTTTTCACAGATATGACAAAACTTTTGTTTTTTAAATTCTTTTTCGTCTTTTATAGACATTCTTAAATCTTTATTAAAATTATTTTTTAATATTTCTTTACAACGCTTTTCTTCTTCAAGCATTTTTTCTATAAATTTATATACAGCATCAGGTCCTCTATAAACCTGGGTTGGTTTGGTATATTTATCGTCATAGCAACAGACGACTTTATACCCGTAGCCACAATCTGTATGTTTCTGATATTCCTCGGTAAAGGAAGAATCTGGATTTGGTTGACTACTTGAGACCTTTTCTGTCAATGCTTCAAAATCAGCGTATATCACAAAAGGTGCCGCCAGCTGTTTTTTTAAAATTCTCAAATTGTATTTTGCTACCAACAGGAGGCATCTTAATAACCTGTGTCCCGTTGATAACAAGACAATTTTCTTTATGGTTGTTTAAAATTCTTTCATTTGTAAAATTTTGCAAGCAACTTTTGCAGAAATGTTTTTTAACATGATATTTAGTTTTTGTAAACATTAGTCTGTCAAAGTCTTTGATCCAGACATAATGATTAACTGGTAACTTACAATCATCATTTAGGCTTTCAGAAATTAATAATAAATCACAGTGATCTTCAAAACCACTCTTTGATATATATAATGGGTAGACACCAGAAGGTTCTTCATACCCAAATACATTAAATGAAATACTATTTTGAGTCTCAATTCTAGGTATTTCATTTAATGTAACAGGAAACTTTATTCCTGTGTAATCAACTTTTTCAATATGTTTCTTATAATTAGAAACTCTTTCAGAATGTTTTTTAACAGGAAATTTAGATGCCAAATGGCACCACCTGAAACATTCATTATCATTGTTTTTTATGTTAATTAATCCTTTCTTTGGATTTTGTAGTGATTTTGGTAACTCTAGATAACTAGAAGCTGCTAAAGGCTCATATTTATATCTATTTAAATAATGAGCGTCGACTGACTCTATTCGCCAGCCGCTTCCTTCAGATATCCAGTTACCAATTCTATTTATTATTTCGTCAAAGGCTGTACGCAAAGTTTTTTTTATTTCGTTTTTGTTAATAACTTCTAAAGCCTTTGATTGGAAATAGGCTGATTTATATATTTCTTCATTTTTATCCATTTTTGCAAAAGTTATTTTTAAAACAACGTTTATTTTTATACCTTTTAAAGTTTTAAGTTCATTTTTAAGTATTCCATAAGAGTCGTTTATAGTTAAATATAATTGATTCTTTGGATCTTGTTTATATTCAATTTTAATTTCAAATTTCTTATAATATTGTTTTTTTTTGATCTCTCAATTTCCATCTATATATTATATTTAGAAAAAAATTCTTTGAACAAAACGCACAAACGATAAAAAAATCATTTCTAAAAATTATATATTAAAAATATTTCAATTTATATCTTTCTCCATTGTTTTTTGATATTCCAAATTTTACCCTACCTCTACCTTCACAACAATTTGCTATCGTTCTAGAATTAATATTAAGATCTTTAGATGTTTGATAAATAGTTTTATATATTTTTTCCTCGTTTGTACTACAATTTATTGCAATAACTTTTTTAGGATTGTTTCGATAATTATTTGGTCTGGGGCAATCACATAACCTTTCGGTATTTTCTTCTTCAGTTAATAGACAACCACATTTCCATTCAAATAATTTATTTTTTTCTGATAGATAAGGATCAATAACATTTTGTAATTTATCAATGACATGATTCTTATATTCATCGTTAACTATTTGATTAAGTTTTGATTTAATAACATTTCTTCTTTTAAGAACTTTTTTATATGAATCTTTGTCTGGATTCATTATTTCTCCTAAAGTGCTAGATAATTTTGGCATAATCATTCTATCTATCTTTCTATTAACCATTTATATAATACTTATAGAAAAAATCTTTACACAAAAAAAAAAACGCACATTGAAAACATATTATTCCTCTTTGCCTTTATATCCGTTAAATTTAAATTCTTTCATATATCTTTCAAAGGGTATTAAATAATTTTTTTTCTTTCTGCATTTCTAACAGTATTGTAAAAATATCTTGAATAACTTTTTTCTCTTCTTCTTTTCTAGGATCATTAGGATTATGAACAGCTAAAGCCGCAATCCGTGCTTTTGTTATTAGTTGTTTTATTTTGTGGTGATGTAATTTTAAAATAGCTTTCTTATCGTTAAGTTTTAGTCTATTAATAAATATGGTAATTACTGATGGAACAACACCAATAGCTGCTACAAATATAGGAATAGCTGGAACAAGCGCTAATGCAGCTGAACAACTAAAGATATGTGTTGTAATATATAACCCAGTACTTACTCTCCCACAAAATTTATAACTTTTTCTGTAAGCAGCGGCTATTTTAGTTAGGTGAATAATTAATTGATCTATTGTTTCTATTCCAGCGGCAGCGTTGGGGCTACCGAGTCCCTCATTATTAGGAATTAAATTTTTATTACTCATTTATATAATATATTTTTCAATTCAAATTTCTTCTAATTCACTAAATGGAACCCAGCTATTAAATTTTTCATTGTAACCTTTCCATTTTACTAAAGCTTGTTTTTTCTTATAGTCTCGTCTGATAACTTTTTCTATTCTAAAAACTTCTTGTGTAGTAGGTAAAAGTTCTTGTTCGTAAAATGAACCTTGAACTATTTCATTATTTAAATCTTTAATAGAGTATGTTCTTGGATTTGTATTATTAATTTTATAAATTATAAATATTTCCTCTGTCCAGTTTGGTGGATATCCTTTTTCAAAATGTCTTTTAAGTTTGCTTAAACGAACTCGATCACCAATTTTAAATTTTGCTTTACTCTTTGGTCTTTAAATTACCATATAAGTTAAAGTAAACAGTACCTTTATTTAAGTTTTTACTGGCTTTGGTTGGTGTCATTTTTATACTAGAATGTTTTGTTTTGTTATATTTATCAACCATTTCCTGCAAATTATCTAAATAAGTAAAAGTATTATTTGCTGTAAAATATTTCCACATTATTCTTTTTAAACTTCTATTAAATCTTTCGATTACTACAGCCTTACCTTCATTAAATGTATGGTACATGTTAATTTTATATTTATTCAAAAATGATTCAAGCTTTTTATTATAAAATTCTTTTCCTTCATCTACCCATCAATTTACTGGTAATCGTCCTTCTAAAATTATTTTTCCAAATGCTTCAGTAACAGATTCTCCAGTTTTATTCTTTAATGGAATAACCCAAGCATATTTACTGAATATATCAATAACGGTTAACAAGTACTTTACTCCTTTATTGTATTTTGAAAAAGCTTGCATGTCAACTAAATCGGCAGACCAAGTATCATCAATATCATTGACAATCACTCTTCGTTTCCTAAATTTTCTTTTAATTGGTTTGTGTAATTCTTCTGCTAATTCATCACTCCAATTTATTTCGGGGGTAGAGTATACCCCCTTTTCCCGTTTTTTGACTTTCGTTTTTGTCCAAGACCAAGTTTATATTTCATATTAATTGCTGGTTTCACAACTAAATGTTTTGCAATCTTTTCTCCAAATGTTTTTGATTTAGTATTTTTTAAATTTGATAGCATTTCTTTGTCACATTCGTTTTTACTTAGTCCACTATCATAACAATAATCATGATTCATACATACTGCATCCAGTTCGTTGACAGGAGGTCTATTATCTAAAGGATTTCCTGGCCCACAATAGTTATATCCTGGAAGTGTTAACCCTTTTTTAGGTAATAAAGGTAACATTGCTTTATGGATATCTAAATTACCCCCTGTACTTTTAACAAACTTTGATTTCATTCTTCCACAAGACGCACAAGTAGCCATTATCATTTTTCTCCCGTTTTTTGTTGTAACATAATGAGGATTTATATTATCAGTAAATCTTCTTTCTTTCAAACAATATATTTTATTTTGTAAACTCATCTATATTATATGTATTTTAATTTAAATCACACAATGTCAAGCTAAAACAAGTACACTCTGTGGTTACTATTGTTTATTTTTCATAAAAATGTTACAAGATAAAGTACCGTTGTATGATTTATTGTATAAAATACTAAAAGTTAACAATCAAAGAGCAAACGAACAAACAATTATAAATTATTTTAATAGGTTTGTTTAAAAAAATATACTTGTTGATTTTAAATTAAAAAGTTGTTTTTTAAAAAAATATAATTGTTGATTTTAAATTAAAAAGTTGTTTTAAAAAAATATACGTTTTTATAGTAGTATAGTAAATAGGTTGTTTGGTATACTTTTTAAATTTAATTAAAAAAAATAATTTATGAAAATTGTTGATTTTTATAAATTATTTTTTTTAATTAAATTTAAAAAGTGGCCCAGACAGCCTATTTACTATACTACTATTCTATAAAAAGCAAGCTTTCTGGGGCATCATAACAAGCATGCGGATGCAAAACCATATTCCTGCCCTATTTTTAAAAAGAGCTTTGCCTTAAGTCCAGCCATCAGCGCTATATTTCCAGTTGTCCACATATTACCAAAGTTGTCCGCGATGCTTCTGCGACTTGCCGCATCTGCCAGAAGCAAGTAAAATCGGCAAAGCACATAAAAAAGGGTGTCCAAGGAAAGAAAGAGACAAAGTGTCCGTGTGGCAAAGCGTTTTCGTGGTCGTACAGTTTCACAAGACAAACGAAAACATGTAGAAGAGTGAAGTAGCTTTTTCTGTTGTTTTATGGGAGCTATAAACAGTTACAATAGTTTAACAGACCGTATATTAAAAAGTGGATTCCATTCACTTGCTGTCAATATTTCTCTTTACTACCACATTAAAATTGTTCTTATGGTAAAAATAGCGCTTCTTGTACGTACTAAATTGGAGCTTCAAACCAGCATCGTAATTAAGAACTGTACACTGCGCGTAGTTTTGTATATAATATATTTTCATGTTTAAACAACATTTTAAGAAACTGTTTTCAATGTAAAAATATTTTATTTGATTGTTTGAATATACCAATAGTACTAAGTAGTATATTTTTGCATATGGTTTTATTACAAAGATTGTGCTCCAATCAACCGTTTGTTGAATTATAAGCACTTTTAAATGTTTGTCATGCTATCTTTTATTCAAATACATTAGAAAATTGTTACTTCATTGGCTGAATGTTGCTGATATATTAGCAAATAGAACTTCATGTTAGCGTTTACTTTCAGTTTAAGTTTCAACAAAGGCGAGAATATTGTCCAGGTTTTTTTTTAGCCAGATAACCTGGGACCGTATTCATCTGAAGGGAATTTTAAAATATTCTCAATCCAATTCAATATGTTGTTCTGCCACACATCCTATAAACCTCTGTAATTTAATTAACTGTTTCAATATCCAAAAGTGTTAAATATTCCTTAATTATGTCATAGTTTGCTATTAAATCTAATCATAAAATTAAAATGGTGAATGAGTATGGACATACGACATGGTTCATTTCCTGAAATTAAACATGACTTCGTTGATAAAAACACACATAAAATTTGACTTCGTTGGAAAACATACACACATCCTGTGTGACACGCACACACAATAGACTATGAAAACGATCCTTATTTATCTTACTTTTATCATAAACACAGAAAAAAAACATCTGTTCTTTCAAATTCACGACATTTTTTCAATTTTCAATATATCACCATTATTAATAATTTATTTCGTTGCACAGTTTGTATGTATATGCAATTATGCAAAAATAAAAAAACGAGTATTTTCATGACAGTACCTGCACTAAAACATAAAGTATAACAAAAGGCGTTTGAATTATAGAAAATAACATTGATCATGCTATTTGATCTCCGTGAAAAGTAAAAATGTCCAAGAAATACATAAAATTGTATTTAACAACATAGTCAAGACTTGAAGGAAGGTAAACACGCTTTTATTGAGCAACATACACGTGCTGTCTTTGAGAAACGATTCTCGTTACACTCGTCAGCCCCCGGTGAAGATAGGTACACGGACAAAGAAGAAAAGCATATACTAACATTTAGTTCCAGTACAAGCTGTTACAGCTGTTACAGCTACTTTTAGTTACAATTCCTTGCAAGTTGAAAGAACAAAGTTGCCTGGTACATTAGCCTGGGGTATCACAACGCATAAAGCACAAGGAAGCCCTTTTACGTACATGATTACTGACGTGACTCTTGGTGAAAAACAAACTACTACTGATGTAGGTCAAATATACACTATGCTTAGGTCTCACCAAAGTTGTTAATCGGATTTGCCGCTCGTATATTTCAGAAACACACAAAAAAAAACTTTTTTGGGGGGGGTTTAGCTTGCGCTCGCCCCAAAAGTCAATCCAAAATTTTTGGTGCGCTACTTTTTACAGACGTAAAAGTGTATAAAATGCTTATAATTCCAGTCCTAGATTGGTCTCAAATGGATTTTAATTAAAATAAATACATACTACGCACACAACGTCTATAATAAATAATAACACTTATATATTTAGTTGCATTAAAGTTGTGCAGTTACGCCATTTTCTTCAAATGTTTACAAAATTACATGCTACAAAAATCGATTTATTTCATTGAAAACTGGATCATATTGGATGAAGAAAAACATAATAATTCATTTGATAGCATCAATCTATATACATTATTTTGGTAAGGGTAAATACGTACTTATTGGTGCATGTCACTTATCTTTTTTCTGTTTTTCCTGTCCCTGTCCAAATGATCAGCATTTGCATACGAGAGTGGGTGGGGTAAGGAATTTACATTATGAGTTGTTTTCAGGACAGTTTCGATTTTCAAATTTTCCAATCATTTAGTAGATTAATGTTAATGCACGTTAATCTCCATTTCAGACTTTAATTAAGACTTTCTTTCAACAAATTTAATATGTTATGAAAGTTTAGTTAGAAAAAGAGCTGTACATAAGACATCATGCTCGACTTTTCTGAATCAGAGCTTTGTCAGTAAAAGAGGCATAATAGTCAGAAGCTTTGGAAGTACAGAGCTATCGGTCATTATATAAAACCTAATTAAAATATTCTATGTTAAAAAGTGGCATAACTCTGTCTTGATTCAGACTTAAGAGTATTGTTTCTCCAGGTGTAGACTTTGACACTAAATAACTGTTCTAAGTTTCAAATCAGAAGCTTTAATAGACCTAGTAACACTCACATAGATATTTGATGTATCAAAAACTTTGTAAAGTCAGCTGAGAATGCTACATTTTCATAGCAGTAAATATTCAAGTCACATATGTATATGATAAGTATGGTGTGAGGTTATGCATTGTTGTTTATTACATATTTTCTAACAGCATATTCAAAAGCATGCATTATTTGATTACAGTGTACTGTATGACAATTTTATTACCTTTTTTCACGAGTTCGCTTTGTTGTGCGTCTGCAGGTCAGATTTTCTCAATCCCTGGGGACTTACTTTTTAATCTAAAAGGGCTATACATTCTATTTGAAGGTTTTTTTAGTCAGTCGAAATGAAGACAAATATATTTCTTCGCTCTTCGCTCGCTCCTGACTATCTCAAAAGCCTAAAAAAATATTAAAATTATTTTTTCGCTTGCCGCCTCAATTTTTTCAGAAAAAAAATCCGATGAACAGCTTATCAATTTGGTGTGGCCTTTGTCGAGCTAAATAAAAATGGTATCAAGGTAATTGCATTTGAACCATCGAAAATAAAAATAAATGATCATGCCTTGGTGGAAATGGAAAGATTGAAGCAATAAACTTTGGATGTGTACCCGAAACATGTTAGAAACGATAAAACTATATCACAGTTACATATCTGAATGTTCGATCCCTTAGTACTCACCACGCCGACAATCTTGCTGAGGAAAATATTGAGCATTCTGATATTGTCTGCTTCACAGAAACTTATGTACCCGATTGCCAATTATATGATTTTACAGGAATGAAGGGTATCTCAAACTCATCCAAGCACGGTTGTGCTATCTACTCGAGATTTGCTTGCAACCACTGTCATAGAATCTGTTGCAACTGTGACAATAAATACAATCTTAGTATGTCTGTATATCCCTCCCCATATAAAATGACAACTCGCAAAACAAGAGATATTTCAAATCATCCAGTATTGCACAGACCAGGCCTCATTAATTCACTGTCAAAAGATCCTAGTGTATGGAGACTTCAATCTTGACTATAACAAACTTGCTCTGGAAAAAAATCTCAGTGAAAATGCCATTGATCAGATTATTTCAACAACAACGCATAAACTTGGTGCCTTGATCTCTGTATCACGAATTGCACGTATCTGACAGTTCAAACTACACTGTGTACTTCTCTGACCATCATATTATTACAGTACAGATTCCAAGAGACAGTAATATTTTCAACTGATTTTCAGGTTTCCAACAAGATAAAAAAAACTCTGGACAGTTCATATTTATTTACTAAGACTCATCTTTTCCATCCAAAAATGGCTGAATTCCTTAAACTGCTCCAATTCCCCAGTTAATAACATTGGATGCAAGAAACCTACACATACTGGTAAAATGGTAATTTTCCATCTTTGCTGATTTACTTTAAAAAATGTTTTTAATGAATACTTACTTGTCATGGGATTATTTTATTCATGGGCGGATGTTTAAATAACTTTGTATAAATATTCAGCGTAATAATCCCATATGTCATATGAAGCCATTGCATTACTTCCCTTTAACATGATCTAGTATATCATTACATATTTTCTCTTATTATCTCTCTGATTATTAGATGTGATGTTATATATCCAAATTTAAATACAAACAGTTTTTGTTATGACATGTTGTATATATATAACATTTCTGTGTATGTATCATTGACAGATATCAGACCATGCGGTTATATGGCAGCTTAGATAATTATAGTCGCCTTCCAGTAGAGGACTTTGTATTACATGGCAACACTTCATTCACTTGTTTACTTAGCTGTTTTATGGTTAAGTTTTGGTATGAAATAAAATCTGGAAAGTAGATCCCTCGGAAGCACCGACAACAAAGAAACAGTGAAAATTGCAGACTCGGTTTGATTGAGTCTGTTCATGAGCAGTAATGGAAAACCCAACAATGCCCACGCCCCCTAGCACCGGTTTAAGCGGTATTCTATCTTCAAATCAATGATCCCGAAGGACCATAAAATACAACAACACTGAGATGAAAGCCGGTATCTCTGTACTGACTAATTGGAATTGGTTGAAACTTCGGACAATTTTCCATTGTTATGAGCTGTGTTTTGTAATTATGTTTTGACATTAATATTCATTCAAATGACAAGATAGTCGAGCGTTGCTGTTCTCCGACACTGTCACAACTCTTTTTCTCGGTCTGACTTAAGTAATTTTGTCCGACTGAATGCAAGGCAGTTTGTCCACTAGTGTTGGGCCGGCAATCGACGACAATCGGGCAATCGTCGGCATGGCATTTCATAATCGCGATCGCCGGCTTCATTTTTTCCCTGACCTATTAAATATTTGGCACCCTAAACGGATAATTTAGCTGTTTCTTACCTTTTTCTTTCAGGTATTTTCGGTTCTTTGGGGCATTTACGCCAAGGAAAACTAGTTTTCTGCAAAAATGGCTTCCTCAAATGTCTCGAAAAAAATCGTGGTCATCTATGATCACTCAGATTTATGAAAAATAATGACTTTTACAAAATTAAGCCGGAAAAACCATCATCCCAAACTCTGGACTTAAATATGGCAGCATGCATAGCATACCGTAAGACTAATGCAAGAAAACATATTTTCAGTTCTTAACTTCGTGGTATTGAAAACATTCCAGTCCTTAACTAAGAACCAATAGATCTTCATTATTTTGTGTTGCTGAACTCCAGATAACTTTTAATTGAATAACACAACATAACTGAATTAGTACTCTCTGTCGGCACCATGGTGAAATAGGATATTAATTCTCTGTGTGGTTCATTTCTTAAGTAATTATATAAAACATATGCTGCGAATAGAACTTCGGTTGGCTTTTGCCCATCACCACTGTCCAGTATTTTTGCGAAGCCTGCCTTAAAGAATAAGAGATGAAATGATAATTATTTTAACCTGTAAAATACACTAGCTGCAGGACTGCCATTCTGAGGTATCTTTGTGATACATACTGCTGGTGTTTTCTTTCGCAATAATGTCAGTAAAACAACCGCTATCTGGTATATGTTCAATGGCAGACACTATCTAAAGGCTTTAGAAAGATATCTTAAAAGCTGAAAGATTTGGTAAACTTGTGACGTAATTTTTAATTTTTACTTCAGTCTGATATTATATCCGACACAATTATGTACGAAAACTGATAAAATCATCAGAGATTCGCCTCTAAAAATAAACTGTAAGCTCTAGAATATAATAAAAGTAAAGAAATATTTTAGTATTCTTTAGGAAAAGGTATATCGGCTCATACTCATCAATAACTATCCGGCAAATTCCTTTTTTTACAACTACTTACAAAGGACTTTACTCCTCACTTCGCAGTGCAATTTTCATGACAATAAAGGTTGGAGTTTCAGACCAGAAAAAAAGACAATTTTCTCTTATCGATATAGCTATTATTTCAAAACATTTTGTAAAGGAGAGAAAAGGAGAGAAATTTCTCCCTTTTAATGATACATGTTTTTTTATTATTTTATTTTATTTTTGTTTCCAAATAAGGCGTATATTCTACAAATTAAAAAATAGATCATTCTCCTCTTTTGAAAGACTTGTTATTTCCTTTTTTACAAATAAGGCGAATATCGTACTATTTATAGGATGGAACATTCCTCCCTTTTGCAAAACTGATAAGTCATATATGTAACTAGTATTTATTTGACATGATTTTAAAATTTATCAAAAAATACATATTTTCCAAATAAAACGTATACTGTACTGACAGAAACGATATTTATGACACTTTTAACAATACATATTTCTACATATACATTTTTACTAAGGTTTACTAAGATGGAACATTCCTCACTTTTGCCGAACCTATAGAATCTTATCAAATCTTTTGATATACAAATTAGGTAAATATTATACCACTGGAAATGGTTGACGTTCCTTTTACGAAATGTAAGAATTTATGCTTAAGTAATTTCATTCCACAACTATTTTCAAAAGGGAGGAATATTCTCTTCTTTCTGCAATAATACACGTTTTTCAAATAAGGCATATACTGTAACAACGAAACGGTGGGAGTGAAAGGCCAGGAATTTTTCTCCCTTATGTGAAAATGTCAACAATACATATCTTTCCCAAATAAGGCGTATATTCCACTGACGTTCCTCCCCTTAACAAAACTTGAGAATACGTATATGAAAAGTTGTACTTCACTACCATTCCGAAAATGCCTCCTTGTAGACTTTACATGTTTTACCAACCAGTCATACAATGTAAAAATGAAAGCGGTTGAACGTTCCTTTCTCTTGCCAAGCAGGAGCTTCGGATTTTACTCCTGTGTTCATTTTCATCAATTTCTAAGGAAAACGCACCATTATTCGTTTAATTTATCTTTCAGAAACAGCAACAAGTCTTTTCTCTTGTTCCAATCTCAACAGCAATTTATTTATAAGCATTCTTCTGAAACCGCCGTAAAAATACTGGTTCTTTAAGGGCAGTAATTTGGTCGCACTGTGGTCAAAATAATTTAGACAGAAAAAAGCGTGCATGTACTAAAGATAATAGGTAAGGGTAGATTTCTTGGAAGCACAGTGCACCAAACTCCCAGCCCCAGAGCCACGCATTTGCCAAAAGAAGCTGTAATGGAAAAATATTTCAGACGGGTTGCTTCAAACCTCCAACAAGTACATATTAATTCATGCTAAATATTGATGGAGGGGAAGGAAATAGTAAAGGGCGAAATGGGGGATGCGGGGGTGCGGGTGCGGCGGGGGAGGGTGGGAGGAACCCGAAGGGGAAAGTTGAACAAGGACAAAAATACAAAGGAATGCCATGTTCTTTAGAAACAGTCTCGGTACCACGTAACCCACAAAAGCGCAGACACTCATGTACCAAAGATAAACATACAATTACGATCAACTGAATAAAAAAGAAAAACGGATAAGCAACACATAAGAAAACAGTATGGCACCGTTACAGACTCAAGAGCATACAAACACACCCACACAAGTAGGAAATAAACAATCATGTAACGTCTTAGGATTCGACTGCCAAAACAAAGGGTAGCACAAAAACTTACTAAAAATAAAGAGGGATACAAAAAGTAGCGTAAATGCAAGGAAAAGGAGTTGGCAATAAGGGGAGTGAGGCGGAGGAAAAACGCCTACAACAAACCAAAGAAAACATAAGCAAAAGACAATACAAGACAGACAAAACAACCAGTTGAAAATAGGGGCACCGCCTTGGAACGGTCAGTAACCTATTTTGAAAGAAATGCTTAGATTTGCTAGAAAATGAATAGCAACAAGTATTTCATAATACTCGGAGCATATCTTTCGCTATATGCCGTCCTTGACAATGATTTTCATATCACAGAAGATATAATTTTCTAACTCAGAATCACTAAATTATGCCAATAGAAATTTTGTGCAAGTTTGATTGAAATCGATTACAAAATGTGGTCTCTATCGTGTTCACATAGTGGACGGACGACTGACGGACAAAGGTCGATCTCAAAAGCTCACCTTGTCATTACTAGACAGGTGTAGAGACTTACCCTAAGCCCTCCTTACACCAGGGATTTTTTATATATAGTGAAACTGTTGAGTGAACACCGATTGTCAATCTTAATCCTGTCCATGTTATATCAGTGCAATGAAAAAGTAACATATATATGTTAAACACAATGCAGGAATAAACAGGCATACATCCAGCAATCCTGAAATTGATTTCTTTGATTTTTTCAATTTCTAGACATTTTTCCCATACTTCGACGAAAATATATGGGTAGTAGAGATTGTTCCCTTCCCAAAAGGTAAAAAGTGCATAGTTTGCATGAGGTAATAGGTCAATATCCCTAAGCTTTCCATAAAGCAGAGATGTTTCTTTTTCCATTTTTTTTTGACCCGGGATACTTTTTTCAGCTCAAATAAGATTTTTTTTTTCAGAAAATGATATTTTATTTTTTTTTCAGTCTATGTACTTTGATGCAGTTAGCTTCAAATATATCCAAAATAGATATGTCTTTAGATAGTTCCTACTTGAAGTTGTTATTCTTACTTCCATTGCCGAACAGGTGAGCCAGAAATGAAAGTTCATGTCAATTTTGCATACTTATGATTCTAAGATAGATGATACTTACAATAGGTATGATTTAATTGCAGTAATACTAACTTTTTTTTCAAAAAGGAAAAATATTCTTTGTTTTGATGAACATATTGCCTGCAAAATGTTTTTAGTTAAATATCAGAATATTTGCGTGAAAAATATATCTGGTATTTTCACAGTGAAAGGTATCAAATATATTTTTCACTGCTACTAAGAACATATGAAAGAGATAAATTTAGTCAATACAATACATCAAAAGAAAAATTGTTTACTTTATATCTTGAATAAAAGAAAATATTATGCTAATAAACACCATACCATACATTTTCGTGGCTAATTTACGCCACTTGTAAAAATATTGCATCTGGAGTTCTCTCGTGAAAGATATTATTACATTAGATTTTCAGAGAGCTTACAAATTATCACAACGATAGTTCTGATCGCTGTTTCAACCAAAGATCCATAACCACGCACTCATTTGCACAACATGTTGTTTTTCCAATATTATGGAATGTCGGTGCTGACTTATGTTAGATGAATACGAGGAATCTGCATTATTTAGAGCAGTATCTTCTTAAGATCTTGTTATGTGTTATCATGTTAACTTGCAATGGTATCATATCTAACGAACATACTACTTTGCCAAAGTGACGTATCATTTTGTTAAACGACCATTCTTGTTTCTCAAAGTAACATGCTATCATATCCACTTAGACAGCATAGTCAGTAGAAAACAACAACAAGAAATGATGTTTACACAGCAGCCTAAACCTTCCCTAAATAGAGAGTTTAATGTTGTTTTTTTTTTCATTCGTTAGAAACTTTGACGTCATTTATTAAGAGTGACATCCCTTGTTTCTATTGACGCAACATTGTTTGTAACCTTCCTGATAATATGTTTTGAAACCAGTTTAAAATAAATCAAATATTCAAATATACAAGTTCAAAAGGATTTGGCTTTTTCCTTAACACTCTTATATAATTTATATATATAAGGAAAACATCCAATGGGTTTTCCTCTATATACTTATTTGTGTCTACTGACCGGTTAGTGAACTTTTAGGTAAATGCTCGAACACGGATCCGCAATATTAAATTTTACCTTTCTATAAATTCATTGATAATAATGTTTCAACTAAGTTAACTTAGTTAACTGGTTATTTTGTCTATCTTGTATTGTCTGTTACGCATGTTTTCTTGTTTGTTGTAAGCGTTTTTCCTCCGCCTCACTCCTCCTATTGCTCACTTCTTTTCCTTGCAATTAAGCTACTGTTGCATCCCCTCCAGCTTCACTTTTTGTAAGTTTTCGTGGCTCCTCCTTGTGTTAGCAGCCTAATCCAAGACGGTACTTGCTTGTTCCTTTTCCTAATTTTGTGGGTGCGTTTGTATGTTTGTTAGTCTATAACGGTGCCCTACTGTTTTCCTATGTGTTGCTTGTTCGTTTTTCTATGTTATTCAGTGGATCTTAGATTTGTGTTAATCTTTGGTATATGAGTGTCTGCTCTATTGTGGTTTACGTTGTAGAGCGACTGTTTTTAAAGAGCATGGCATTCCCTTGTTTATTCGTCCTTGTTCAACTTTCCCCTTCGTGTTTCTTTACCCGGCCCCGACACCGACCCCATTTTGCCTCTCACCATTTCCTTCCCTTCCATCTATAAATAGATGCATAAATTAATATGGACTTGTTGGATGTTTGAGGCAACCCGTCTGAAATATTTTTTCCATTACAGGTTATTTGTGCTGTGGGCCTACCATGCAAATGCGTGACTCTGGGACTGTGTTTTGGTGCTTTGTGCTTCCGAGAAATCTACTCTTACCTATTAAGAACGATGCCTTTTTATATTTTTTTCAATCGAAATTGAACGAATATTTATGACATCATATCGTCACTTTATTTACAAATAGTCAAAATATATACATTAAAAGTTGTGTTGCTACAAAACGAATGAATACAGTTTATAAGAATAAACTTTAGATTATATTCTTACAATTGTTATAGATATACAAATATAAAAGAATACGACAACGACTTTTAGTGTATGTATTCTAATTGTCATTTTCTTTCCTCAAATCGTTAATTGTTAAAATGTATACTCTCACTGTATTTTATGACTGCTAGAAATTTGCTAAGACGTAAAAAAATTTAATTTATATAATATCATTATTTTGTTTTAGTGAAATACTGAATAATTTACAACCTATTATTCTTATCGTAAACTGTATCACAAGAACGAAATTACAGTGGCACAATAACGAATAATGGGGTAGCTCTTTTATCGGTACGTTGTCTAATAACATTAAGGTATTTGACTTAGTCGGCATTTAGTTTTATTGTATTTAGTTTGTTTATAGTGGTTTGAAATGAAAAACCTGTTTTCATATTTTTTTATAGTTTGAAAATGTTCAAATGATTTTGAACTTTACCTTTCTCTAATCGTCTTTTTCATTTAGGAATTTCCGTTAAAGTTGAAAAAATGCTTGTCATTTTGAAGTCTTTTGTCTTTAAAGGAGCTCATCACAATACTTTGTGCGCAAATAAATCGTGCAGCAAGCGATATCCACAATATGCTATACTCATGATTAGACGCCGAAAGTCCGGCTGTTTTTTTTATATAAAATTCACTTACTTTATATAGATTTGTTCGAGATTTTCTCGCATATCAGATTTTTAGGCACATTTTGTCCAAAAAGAACTATATCGCTACTTTAGAAAAACAAAAAGGAAAAGGTGGTGACTTTTGTAGAAGGAAACTACAGTTCGTTAAATACAACCCGTTATGTCCAAACCTTTTCCCGTTTTTCAAACTATCTCTTCTAGACTTCTTACGCCGACATTTTTACGTAGCATGCAATAGGAACATGCCGATTTCAATATAATGCAAAGTGATACATACTGAAAGGCGGTAGAGTAAATGTAAAATCGTTGCTATTGAGAAAAGGCACTAGGAAAGGATAAACATAGCACTATTTATATTTGTGACTAGACATGCGGAGGTTTACATTTGTTTTTGTTGTGATCGGCCTGCAGCGTGCTTGCGCAAAATAAAATACATTAGACCAATATGAGACGTGCAAAACTTGCCTTTAAAATTGTCGGTGTGAAAGTGTTTTATCTGAGACGTAGTGGGAAGTTTTGTCCAATAAATTACACTGTATGGATCGAAAACATTTTGGACAGTCAAGAATTCAAGAATTCAACAATTCATCTGTCTCGCAGTCATATAAAATTACATAATATTGTAATGTATCGCCTTCAAGTTCAATTGTGTGCAGCTAAAAATAGCGGTAAGTTTTTGTTCACCTCCCCCTTTACTGCCTTTAAAAGGAGTGTGGGGGCACTTTGTTTTGTCCTTGCCAGTATGTATTTGTGTCGTGCATGTCCAAAAAGGTATTTGACTAGAATCATTTCATATCATAAGATTGTTATATTCAACGTGTGAAGTTGTGCATGAGTTTCTATTTTGAATTTCACTTAGTAAGACCGGAGTTATGACCATTGACAATCCAAAATGTACATAAAGGCCCTAAATGTTTGTGTCGCACGCATCTCAAAAAGTATTCGACGCAGAGTCATGAAATCAATCAGGAATACAAAAGATAATAGGAAGCACAGAGCACCAAAAACACAGCCCTAGAGGCACGCATTTGCATAGTAGGCCCAAATCAGCAAATCATCATGTGAATTGGTGCAGGATTTGAAATTAATTAAAACCAGATTGAAGACGCTTGAATTAATCACAATTCTGCACAAAGGTATGAAATGTACCTGAAAACGATTTGGGCCTAGATATATTTAAGTATATTGGAATTTTATTAAGCATGTGAATTTGTGCCAAGTAGTTTCATCTTGGATTTACCCTACCAATTTGGTGTCCCTTTGATATTTTTTATCCTTGAAAAAGTATGCACAAGAACCTATTGTTTTTCTTTTCTATTTTAACTTGTGGTACATCAAGCTATAAATATGCGAAATTTCTTTAAAGCTCTGGTCTGTCTTATGATTCAAATAAACAGTTTCCATACTGTTAAAGAAACCTTATTGTATTTAGCTTTGTCATGGAAACAATTAAAGAGAAAACATGCCCATTACTTTATAGATTTATTATTGAAAAAAAAGCCGATACCCATAGTACAATGATTTCTCGTTTTGCGCGTGACGCCTACATAAGGTTAGTATTAACCTCTGTTTATCCAGTTTGAAACTGAATGACAATGTAAATTATAGGTACACTCATACACTTTTGAATAGCGATAGAGAAATCGCAACTTTATATAGCATTACGATAGTAGACATAATGAAATTAAAACTAATTCATGATTTTGACAACGCAAAAACTGAAAAGGAATATTATAGTTTTAGGAAACACATAAGAAGTATTAACGGTTACATGATGGATACCCTCAAACACATATAGATGAAAGAGGACATAGTAAACAAGAAAGGAATATAATGTGGTAAAGATTTTGAATGTTAAGTTGTTAAACTGTTGAGGTATGCGTTTAAAGATACATGCAATAAATCCTATCTACTACAATTTTTCAACGTTACAAGACTGAGTTAATAATAGTTGTACCCGCCGAGTAAAGGCAGAATATACAAGAAAATTTCTTTTTCCTTATATAAAAAACATTTGTTTATATGTTATACCTGGACACTTTGTAAACACTCATTTACTTTAATTCTTGGAATCATGATGTTAATCAAGATATGTCAAAAGAGTAAATGATCAAAGCAATTGAAAATAATGAACGCATAATGACGCTGATGAAATGAACAGCAGGTTTCTTGTGTGGCATGTTTATGGAACATTGTTTCTCTACTAGTGCTTCATAAACATTTCATACATATTTTCCTGAGATTTCAGCAAGTAATTGACAGAAAATTATAACATGTGCGTAATGCATGTTTTACTTCTTGTAAGCATAGTAAAATTTTCCATTTACAAGATAACATTAACAAAAAAAATATTGGTCTTTCTAAATAGATCCATCTGCAGCGCCAGTCCGTTTGCGTACAGGAACTTTTTACATCAAAACTGGATTGCAGGCAAGGTGGTGATGAAATTAAATCACGCAAATATGTTTGTAACAACAGAACTAATGTAGTGTCTAGTTTGAAAATGAAAGCGCAGAAAATATGAGTTGTGACAAGCAACGGTGTCTACTTTCATATCGAGCACACTGACCAGCTTTAATAGTGCTAACTCCCATAAATATCACGCCGTAGATACGAAAATGATACCTCTTCCAGTCACATTATACTGACATCGAGAGGTGCGGAAACTCCTAGTTACACTTTTATGCTATTGGTAGACGCAGTCATGTAACAAATCTACGCCCTCCCACACTAGAAGTGGACGCAATACCACTATGTTACCGAGGCGCTATTTACGATAATGTGCAAGTGTTAAAAGGAAAATATTACGCACCATACTTTTGCAGTCAAATGGGTAACACCATTTAGAAGGATTAGAAAACTGGGAATATATACTAAAGAAATCATGATTGCCTTGAAATCCGTTTGTGTAGCAGTACTTTGCTTGGTATACAGTAATAACATACTGGTCATGGAAAGTCAGCAAGAGATCATTTTGGGTAGAATCCTGTTATGAACAGTTACTTTATGAAGCGTTTTCTAACTTTATTTATGTTCTAAATATGGATTAAATAAATGATAATCGTTTGTTTCAATGAAAGATTAGCAACACTTTCACGATTGAATACCAAATAAAAATGAATAATACTGTGATATAAGTGAATTATATTTTGATCTTGCATGTAAAACAAACGAATTTTCTTTATATTTTATGCTTTGACTAAATCTATTCATGTTCATAAAACTAAATGTGTTATATTTTTACAGGAGTATCGAGTCAAATGAGAAAATATTAAAGGATTATCCCCTTAATGTTATACTACACAGATAAAGATATCAGGGGTCTCCGTAGCCGAGTGGTTACTTTTACTGACTTAAAATCACTTGCCTTTCACCGATGTTGATTCAGTTCTCACTGAGGGTGTTGATTTTTTCATGTGGGGAAGCCATCTAGCTGGCTGACGGAAGGTCGAACGTCGTAGGTTCTACAGCGGTGCAGACTCGTGATGAAATTATGCACGGAGGGACACCTGGGGTCTTCCTCCACCACTAAAGCTGGAAAGTCGCCATGTTCATTTGTTTATCAATTTGTATGTGCAGGCTCTAACTGAATTTCGCCGATGCTTAAGTATGTTTAATTAATCTAATAAAATCAACTTTCCAATAAAATATCAACGTATTTCATAAATCAAGATATAGCATACAGGCGGACGAAACTTCACATCAAATCTAGCCTCACAGTGTCGATTGTTGATTGAATATTTGCCATGCTGACCCTGTGTTGCAAACCGTTTCGAGTCATAATGTAAACAAATCGTTTGTCAGTTCAAGATAAAATTCAGTTAAATAATTCATTTCATCATTTTTGATATTGTCAATTTCCAATATGTTTGGTTTCTGTCTTAAAACACATTTCTCTAAATTCAGAATGTGTGGTCATGTCTCTAAACAGTCGGGCCATAACCTGTTTAAAGAAATGTTTATAACGTTACAAAATAAATTTGGTGAATTGCCTTTTCACTAGAATATAACACTTGAATACATAATGATCTACCATACTACATAGGCTTACTCTGGATGTAGGTCTGCTAATTAACAGTCTCTTTTTCCATTTGAAATAATACTTTTTGTGATGAATGTGCATTCGTAATGACACATATCAGTAGAATATACCTTATTCCTATGAAATCTTACTACAAAGGTAAAAGGTAAATTTTATTTTTCGTCGCTTTGTGAAACAATTAATATAAACTCTGTAGATCTTCTGAGCGACCCTATTAACAGTTAAAACCAATTATACCTTACCCCCAGCAATTGACTGGTATATACCCACTTACAGCTGGATCAACTGAGGCAATCTTGATTAATTGCCTTGCCCAGGGACACACTGCAAAGGGAGTAGCCAGGATTCAGGGGCCTTCATCTCCGTAGGAAAGCGTCTTAGCCCTCTCGACCAATGCATCCAAAAAGTTATGGCAGTGATCCATTTCCTTGTACATGTTTTTAAAAGCAGAAAGAATAGGAAATATTACAATTGCGGAGTATTTTTATAAGCAGACAATTATACTTAATTTACACATGTACTAACTGATTCTCTTTTTTTGTTAAATATGAAGGTGTATTGTTGCCGACAGTTTGGGCCTTTTCTACATAAAAATGTTTCAGCGGATAAATCTTTACAGAATTAGTCAGTTTGTTTGTTTTGGGTTTAACGCCGTTTTTCAACAGTATTTCAGTCATGTAACGGCGGGCAGTTAACCTAACCAGTGTTCCTGGATTCTGTACCAGTACAAACCTGTTCTTCGCAAGTAACTGCCAACTTCCCCACATGAATCAGAGGTGGAGGACTAATGATTTCAGACACAATGTCATTAATCAAATAGTCACGGAGAACATATGCCCCGCCCGAGGATCGAACTCACGACCCCGCGATCCGTAGACCGTCGCTCTACCTACTGAGCTAAGCGGGCTGGCCACAGAATAAGTCGGCAATGAAAAGAAGAAATTTCTGTTTACAAAAAAGAGTTAGTGAAAAACAATAAAAAAGTATATGTGTTCCAACTGTTTAATTTTTTGCAATAAGTGTGCAAGATTTATGCATGTTATAGTGGTATTTCATATCTATTTTGTCTAAAGTTGTACTGGAAAACATATCTAAGAAAACATAAGCTATCAGAAATAATCAAAAGAAATATTTGTCGAAATATTTTACACAGTTCATCTAAAAACTGAGTTTTTCTGTAAGATTCAGTCTTAATTTAGTATTTATCTACATAACGCAGGAAAGGCACGGACACCAATTATGTTTATCTTTTTGTCCTATTGTTCATTATGTAAATAAGACAAAATTGTCCGTAGAAGAAAGGAAAGTGATGATAAAAATGCACAATTCTTAATATATTTTAAGTAAACTACAAGAGAAATTTTATCGAAAATGATATATTTAAAAAAATGCATTTCAAGTTGATTTTGTAATTTATAAAATTATGTACAGAAGTAAAAAAAAATAACAATGCATTTTTATCTTGACTCTCATGATTGAATACATATTTCTAATTGGTCATTTATTTATTCTGTCTACATGTTATAAACGAGCATGGTGGCATACACTTATGATCGCTGAAATTGGTAGAGTAAAAATTAATAAAGTAGATACGTGCAGAATTAATTAAAATATTCAAAAAACTAAGAACTGTCTATAAATAATGTTTTGTACAGTACCCTAATTAAATTGTCTTGTTATACTTTGTTTATACTTATCGTCAGCCGACATCTAACTTCCTATTTATTAATTGCAACGAGAAGTTTATTTTGCAACTTTAAATTTTGAATATTTTTTGTTGTTTTTGATTAGAAAAATATTAAAACTTCTATCAGATTTCAGAATCTTTCCCTCCAATGTTCCGATAGATGTAGGAGGTATAATACATACAGACACCACGTGACTGTCACAATCTTTGAATAAATGAAAAGTTTGGAAACACAAAACATAGCAAACAGCGCTTATATCTACATTTCGATGACAGCATGGAAAATCATAAACAAAAGTTTGAAAACCGATTGATACGATTTGTCTTCGAAAGGATCTATTTACAGATTTTATTATATTTTGCGAGCAACATTTTTGCACAGTTGTCTTTGCCCAGTCTATTACAGATTAAGGCAAAACTCTAACCCTAAATCTAGACAAAACAAACTGGGATACATTGTAGTAAGTGTCATAATCTTTTGATAAGTCTATGGGTAACTGACTCTTGTAGCAAGTGCAAGGGGAACGGAAGGGATCTTCAGTTACTAAAGTGTCGGCTTGATGGTTCATCTTTTACAATCATTCTCTGTCCACATTGTGCTGCATGGACTGCATTTGAATTGTGCTCCGTAGCGTAACCTCGGAGAATATCAAAGAGTACTGATTTCACAGATCTTGAACCGTTGATAATTTAGACATGTTTCTTTATAGTACAACCTGCGTTTGAAGCCAACCAAAGAGAATGACAATAAGTAATCTCGTTATACAAATGTTGTCTTTAGGTAGTGGATTCGTAATGACCATCGGTCATTTCCGTGCAAATGTCGTCTGTCATGTCGACATTATTTGACCTTAAATAAAACTCAAGCAAACATATGATTTCTCTATGTACCGGAGAATGCCGACACCAAAAGAGGACTAATGTTATCGAACGGACATGACCGATTGTCATTACGGATCCGCTACCTTAAAACAAGGTAATTTGTTCTTCGGCAACATAAAACGAACCGGAAACGTGCTCTTTGACTGCACGTTGTTGCCTAATAGGCGTGTTCTCTATAACAAACTTGACAGTATTTTTCATTCATACGCAACCGTTTCTCCTTCTATACACGATGCTTAATTGTTCCGTATATTTATGTAAAGTTTCCCGCAGTACAAATGTTTAAAGGTCATCCATGTTGTCGAAGTAGAAATCGAGACCAGAACTCTATTCTCTGGAGTTAGGCCCTTTAGTTTTTCGATTTCTCTATATTGGCACATTATTGTTTTAGATAAGTTTATAATTTCTTTTTCATTTCATTTAAACTTAATCTTCCTAAATATAAGTAGTCTGATACTATGGCAACCCAAATCTATCAATTTTGTTAGTTTCTTTTTCCTTTTACTTAGTTTTAGTAGTCTATTTTTAATTAGATTTTCTTGTCTTCTTTGCTTATATTTACATATATAAATTGCATTTTATATGTATGCACTTTTAGCACATATCATAGTGCATTTACTATCTGTCTCCACATATTTCTAGTGTAGCCATTATTTCTACCAGTATCTATCTAATATTCTGTCCTTTCTGTCTGCAGAGCAATTCCTGCACAACAGGTGGTTGTTCAAATTTTCATTCCTGAGATGAAATTTTCATATTGGCAGAACAATTCCTGCACAAGATCAACTGTACTTTTAAACTTACTTTTACAATATTTCAACTGCTTTACCTTTTGACAGAGTAATTCCTGCACAAAATTACATATAGTCATTTTCAATTGATGTAGTTATTTCCTTGTGTTCTTACACTGGGGATGTAACATTTGGCTTGAAACTTGCTGTCTCGTATAGAATCCCGGTGCGACATGCTTTTTGCTGTTTGATATTTGCTATTTGCTTTCTGCGTTTTGTTTCTTACATTTATGTTTTGCCTCATGCGTTTTGCTATTTGTCTTTTGCTAATTTGCTTTTTTAAAAATATATGCCTATAGCTATAAATAATACAATCTGTAAAAGATCCTTCGGAAGCAAAGAATGCAACCAAGCATAATAACAGCAGACTCAGTTTGACTGAGTCTGTTCATGACACGTAATGAACTGTACAAAACCTCTCACGCCCCCTACCACCAGCTTAAGCGGAACAGAAGTAATAAACGTAAAGCATATTTAAAAAATATATAATTGGAAGCATTTTACAAAATCCCTATGCAATCTGTTTTATTCATTTAGCGTTTTGATTTTTTGTTGGTATTTCTGCGTCTTGATTCTTGCTTTTTACTGTTTGTGTTTAGCTTCATGGTTTTTGCTTTTTGCGTGTTGCTGCTTTTTTTTTAATGTAGTATTTTTAACATGTACATAACTGGTGGACGGATAGCTCAGTGGTTTGCACACTGGCCTTCCAATCCTGAGGTCGGAGGTTCGATCTCCGGCAGCTACTCGGGAATTTACTGGTCAGGAACCCAGGCAATCCTTGCGTGTATCAGTGCTATACACTGGGCACGTTAAAGAACCAGGCTGTCTATTCGAAACGAGCTAGGCTAAGTTAGCCGGACAAGCCTGTATCTGATTTCTGATATCTCTTTCGTGGGGGCTTTGTCTCACTCTGTCCCTCTTGTCAGATCGCTCTGTGTCTGTACTAGTAGAGGATGAATTATGCACCCTGTGTGGCTGCATTTGAACTATGTAAAGCGCCTTTGAACGTGAAATTGATCATGAAAAGGGCGCTATATAAATCTGGTATAATAATGATAATAGTAATAATAATAACTGCATAATATGGAATCCCGGGGCAAAAATCAAAACACAAATAGCAAAACGCAAAAAGCAAACACAAAAGACATGTCGCATCGGGATTCGATAGTCTCCTGACTACCGTATTTTCCGGACAATAGGCCACTGCACAGTATTGGGCGCAGCCTTATATTTTATCTACTCCGGCATATTGGCCGCGGCATATACAACACAATGTGGCGAACATGACCATATCGTATAAAGAATGTTCTCGATAAATAGTCATCGAAATCCTTTATTTTTACAGGTAATCACACTTGTTAATCATTCGAATGCAGTGAACTGTTGAGTCCGAAGATAAGTTTCCGTTAGCTGTTTTCAAAGTTGTCCATTCTGTACTCATTATATTTTACTTGATAGTAGTATACGAAATTCAGCTTCTAGCGCATTTTAACCCCAAACTGACCCTCACCTTTGACCTAAACCAACCAATTAAAAACAAAAAATAAACAGGTTTTCATAGTACTTTATGAAAACCTATAGTAAATTATGATTAAACACTTCTGCCAAATTTTTGCCAAAATCCTGCCACGAAGACAGCAATGTGGCAGTCGCTGCCAACTTGACAAACTTTTGGCAGAACGTTGGCAAAGTTATTTAATGTACTTAAATTTGATAAAACACATATATTTAAATTTCTGCCAAATTTCTGCCACGAAGACAACAATGTGGCAGTGTCTGCCAACTTGGCAAACTTTTGGCAGATTATTTTAATTGATAAAATGTAAAGGTATTTAAACTTATACTGAAAAGTAACTTATAATTGTTTGTTCATTTTCCCTTTGATTATGAATAGTTAGTATTTTGTACAGTAAATCATACAACGGTACTTTGTCTTGTAACATTTTAATGAAAAATAAACAATAGTAACCGCACAATACACTTATTTTGTCTTGATATTGTATATTATTGTATTTTGCATTCGGGATGTAATTAATTACTTCTTTTGGTAGAGGAAGTCCAAATGGATCAAAGTACAAAGTATTAAATTAAGAAACCTAATGTGTTCCAGACCCAACAGAGTCATCTAAATTTATAATTCCGCATTCATTATTCAACTTTGTTTTTGGTAAATTATTTCTACTAAATACATCCCTAAAGTTTTTAATACCGAGTTGTTTAACCCATTGTCCAATTTCAAAGTTAGAAATTGGTTTGTTTATAAATTTTATTTTTTTTTACTATAGGAATTCGTCTGTAAGGTCTCCGTTGAGAATCAATTTGTATACCTTTACCTCTTAACAAAGATGTAATCAAAGGTATTCCGAGACTAGCAGCCAGCATACCTAGGAACCCACCGTCCTGCTTTTCTTTTGGAGTTAATTTAAGCACCCCAGTTCCTCTTAATTGTTTTCTTTGATTAGGAGTAATATATGGTGTTTTCATATTTCTCTTATCATTAGCTACCGCAATCATACCATTTCCAAGTAACTTACTGATACCAGTACTGGCAAGCCCTGACAAAGAACCGACGCCTAACGGTCCTAATATTTTTGGAGCTATTTTTGCAGCTACCGGTAGTATTCTCCGGCCTAGCAGACCGGCCAAAGCTTCTAAAATCCACCATTTTTACCTTGACTGGACATTTGCATTTTTGAAATTGTAATTTCTAATCCCTTCTTATTTGCAACAGCCTTTTCAATTTCATTAATTTGTGGTTTTGTTAAAAGTAAAGGGAAGTTTCCATGTAAGTGTTCATGTTTTAATCTAAAAGTATGTGGAATTTAATTATTATAAACTTGTGCTAAATTTTTCTTTTGTCCATCTGTTAAATTTATTTTATATTCAATATAATTTGATGTCATTATATATTTAAAATTTATTTTATTTAAACAATAACAAGCTTATTTCCAATAGTATTTATTTCAACTATTTCTTGATACAATACAATTGCGTAAACACGAATATTAGCTGCTGGCGGAATATTTAATTTAGCTGTTAATGTAATATGCTTAGGATCTTCTGTTATTACTTCCTTTTTATATTCCAAGTTAAAATGAACAAATCCAAATAAATCATAAATGTTTGATCTATTTAGCAGACTTCCAGTAGTCTTATTATTTTGTTTATAATAATAATTAATTACATCGTCATATATTCTTGATATACTTTTGTATTCTGTTTCTGGATAAAAAACACCATTACCATCTTCAAGACGACAGGAGCTCAAAGTGCAATTATATTGCTGCATTAATTTTAAATGTATCTAATAAACGTGGATTATGTTCTTGTGAATTACTTTTGTCAGGTCGTTGTAAATAAACAAATACATGTTGTGGTTTTGTTACACCAGCTGGTACTCTAAAGGTTATATTATTTTGTTGTGTATCTGTCGACTGTGTCACCATTTTCCGAAGGTATGACCATCTTGCTTTTGTAAATCTTTCAGCAACTAGATTAAGTCCATCAGCATTAAAAATTAAACGTGGAACTCATAGAATTAATTTTGTTACAATTACTCTACCAGCATCAGCAGCATTAGCTCGAAAAATCAATTCGTCATCACCCGTCAGCTGCATTGTTATTTGAATTTGCCTTGGAGGTAAAATATTAGTTTCTAAACCATGAAAAAATGAATAGTTATTTAACGGAATATTAGCATTTACTTCATTACCACCCTGGATTGATAACTTCCTAGAAGCAAAACCACAATTATATGTAGCTTGGTCTTTTCTGCTTTCAGCAACAGCATTTTTATCTAAATAAATAAATTCGTTTGTTCCAATTGATTCTACATAATCATTAGATAGTTCAACTAAATTTTTTACATTTATTACCTTGTACAAATTTTTACAATCATAAACAATTTTTCCATTTTGTTTAACTACTAACTGATCAATTCATGAAGCTGCATTATTAATTAAAGCAATTTGATCTCCATCAGCATAATTATTACCATTAGCAAGTTTATTAACTTTAAAACTTACTTCAAAATAACCATTAAACCAATCAAAATATGAACTTCTATCATTAATTGTAAAGTGATATCCGTTTTTTTTTGTTGCTTAACATTATTTCCCAAGACACATATTAAGGCTGTATCTAATTGAATAGGAGTTAGTTCGTATCTTTCACAATACTGTTTTGTTCTAAACATGTATATTATATATTATTTTATTTTTTAATTAAAATACGTTTACGCTGAGCTAAAGCTGCCGCAGACATCAGGGGACCAAGGTCCGCTCCAGATCCTGATGATATTCTATTTATTCTTATATTAATATCCTTCTCTTTATTTTTACTTTTACTTTTTTCTTGTAATTCCTTAGCAATTAATTCACCAACAGCAGGTTCCTTAACGTCCACAGCAGGTTTTTAAAACTTTTAATTTTTTCTGTAATTTTATCAACAGCTAAATTTCCGACTTCCGTTCCAATCTTTTTTGTTCCACTTTCAAGTGCTGCTTTTCCTGCAGTTTCCAGAGCGTTTTTTCCAGCAGATGCAACTCCACTTGAAAACAATTTTGTAAAAGTGTCAAAGATACCTGAGCCCTGTATAATTTCTTCTCCCGTGTAAGCATCAACATGAATAAATATTCCTTTGTTTTTATCATAAACTTTCTTGTACATTATATAAAACTAAATTATATATTTCTAATAAAGTTAGTGTAAAACTTGTTCCAACTTTATTAAAATCAATTATTCTACCAAATAAGTCTGTAATATATATCCTTATTGAATTTATAATATTTTTATTAATTTCAGAATATCCGACTGTTTGGTTCCATTGTAAATTGATAAGCTCTTGTTAAATCTGCAGTACTTAAAGTATAGATAATATCACTAAAATTACCATCAACAAGTGAATTATCAATAAGATCACAATGAATATAAATTGTATCCACAGAGTTAGTTATATCTGGGAATGTAGTTCCCCATTCGGTATTCATGAAAACTTTTTTCTCAAATCCAAGTAACGTATAATTATTGATTTCTTCATAACTGTAAGAACGATTTTGAAATATAATATCTTTCCAATTCTTACCATTATTATAACGAATTCTTTTATTATCATATTCATCACTAATATTATGCCAAGAGTAAGTCATAGTGTTAATACTATCCAAACCAACAACATAAGTTTTATTTTTATCTAAAATTAAAGGGCGGCTAAATCTGATTGTAAAATCATCCGGAGTATTTTCATTATCATTTTTAACAGCTTCAGAATTTAATACTATTTTTTGTTCCATTTATATATATTCAAGAAAAATATTTTTTATATAATATTTTATGTTCTTTTGGTAACAATTCATTCATTTTTAATAATTCATCAGTTATGCTAATACCTTCATTTTTTAGTTCTTCATTATTATTTCCGGCATCAATTGAACCACAAATTATTAATCAGTTCTTCTGGATTACACGGACAAACGTCATAACCTTGTCCTCTAATTACTTTTTTAAATTTCATAGATCTTTTATTGATAGGTAATCCTGATTTTTCTGTTAATTCTTTAAATACTTTTCTAGAAAGTATTGAATGTTTTTTATTATTGTTATATCTTTTATAAATCAAATCAATTAAATCATCATCTACTTTAGTGTTAATTACTTCTTTTCCAGTTCTTCGATCCTTAGCAATTAATTTGTTTTGACCATAAAGTTTATCTAAGTTAATAATCAAATTACCGTATTGCCCATTTGGTAAAACTTTATATGGATTGTGATATCTTATTCCCTTTCCAAATACTTCTGAGTCATTGAACATTTTTGATAAGCGTTTACTGTTTTTCTCTGTCTAATTATAACCCCAAAACATACTCGCTTGCAGTCATAGGTTCTGCATCTGTAAATTCAATTATTTTATCTGGTTCTTTAAATTCTTGATAACCTCTTTTCTTGTTTTTATCCAATTGTCTTTATCTTTGCTTATTGCTAACTCTGATAATGTGGGCAATCCATATTCTGATATTATATCTTTATTGATATTTATATCTAAATTTGCCTTAAATTCTTCTTGTGATTTATCAGTTGCATCATCAGTTGTTTCAGTTATTCCCAGCTTTTCTCTTCGATAATCTTCTAATTTCTTAAATTCATCTTCAGGAACCCATTCGACATATTCATCTCCCCAATTTATTGATGTATAGGGAGTCGGTTTTCAAGCTTGTTGTTTTTTAGATTCGTCTTGCATTCCTTTAGTTAATTCAGTAATACCTTGTGTCAGATCTTCTGATATATTTTTTGGAAGTAACGCTAATTCCTCTTTAATTCCAGGTAATGCTTTTAACTGACTTGACAATTCTTCTTTTTGACTTTTTATTCCTTCCTTTACTCATTGTAAATTTCATTATACATATCCCGATTTGTAGCTTTTTTATTTTTTTTTTTCGTTATTTCTTCTCTAAGACCTCTTATTATTTGTCTGATTAAGCTTTTCATTACGTTTTGCTAACATTTATATTTGTCCTTGGTAAGTTCAATTAGTAAATCGTAAGTAATATAATGTGTAAACTATAAGTAGTTTTAAAGGTTCATAATGATTTATCATGTTTTATAGTAGCAAAGCGGCGCCGACAGGGTCGCACTACTGTTAAACTTGTGAAAAACAAAATGAATAAAACTGTGTAAAGAATTACTATACAGCTGAAAATTCGTGGTACTTTTTTGGAATCGGTGTTGATCGGGTTACTTCCAGCACACAATGCTCATAGTAATTAATCAGTAAGACATCAGTAGACGCTTGCTGTTTACGGTTGACAAAAGCGTTTCGCTTACTGCTTTGAACGTTGAATAAAAAAGTAAATGAGCGTGTGATAATCAGAATTTAGTGCTAAATTCATTTTCTACGAAGGAAAAAAGATAAAATACAATATTTTAAATGCAAACGATTTTCGTCACGCTTCCATAACTGAAATTTATTATATATACTTATATTTGAATTGATGACGTCATACTTTGACATTGGTGCAGTGGTTAGCGAGTTCGCATTGAAAACCAACGGTCGGGAGTTCGATCCTCACCAGATGCAATTTATTTTATTTCAGTTTTTATTATTTTTTTTATATGTTATAAGTTTTGAAAGCATTGTAAAAAATTAAAGTCATTCATGTGAAATTTAACAAGTGTTTTGTTAGTGATGTCAGGTTCCAAAGTAGCATATTTGTAGAGTTTTCGCATGTCAAGATTTAATCTTAATGCATTCTAAGACATTCATTCAGAAATCATCAATTAAATTAATTTCTTAAAATTTAAATAGATCTTAATGAACATAAACTTCCTAGAACGGATCCATAATTCCAGATAATTCCAGCAAAACTCATTTAATTTTCAAAGGGCTCTGGTGATTTTTCAAGGGAGCTCTGCCTTCTAGGTAGCACCTAAGTTCATATTATTAAAAACAGGACGAAACAGCCTGCCAAATAGATGTTATGTGTACTTACATGGTTAGAAAAGCACTACTTCTAATATTGTATATTAACGTATATAATAAGAGGCGTAAAGGGAGGTAATAAAAATAGATTCAATACAACATTCTGATATATTCAGCAATATTCAAACATTTGACAAATCGTCCCCTTAAAGCAAAAAGGTACCATGAGCATATGAATAAAGAAGGCACTTGGTACCTTTTTGCATTAAGGGGACGAATTTTGTTTTTTTGTTTTTTTGGTGGGGGGGGGGGGGTTAACGTCGTTTTCCAACAGTATTTCAGTCATATAACGGCGGGCAGTTTACCTAACCAGTGTTCCTGGATTCTGTACCAGTACAAACCTATTCTCCGCAAATAACTGCCAACTTCCCCACATGAATTATCAGAGGTGGAGGACGAATGATTTCAGACTCAATGTCTTTTATCAAATCGTCTCGGAGAGCATACGTCCCGCCCGGGGATCGAACTCGCGACCCCGCGATCCATAGACCAACGCTCTCCCTACTGAGCTATGCGAGCGGGCTACACGAAATGTTAAAGAAAATAATTATCAAAAATAGGATTTAACAAGAAAGTAATGTATTTTATGTTCAAAACGGAAAATGTGGCAGCCACATTTAAATTAAGGCATTATGGGCCTTTAATTATTTTTAGTAACTGTTGAAGGCAGAGTATGCTAATGGCAGCCTGGGTTGCATGCATCAGTTTCCTTTTCATTGATAACGATTTCATCAAGTCCAACTAGCGATTTCTAAAGCAATGTTAATATTGAAAACATAAACTCTTTTCTGCAATATTGTAAACGATTAAAAAAGTCATTTTCGAAAGATTTGAGTGTTAAAAAAATCAGCAGCAGCTATTCAGCAACTATAAACGCCTAACCATAATCCTGCAGGAAATTTACAATGTGGTATGGGCTCGAATTTCACTTCTAGAGAAAAATCAAACATCTGGTACAGGTAATTTGATAAAAAAAAAAACAGTGGTAAGCCAGTGTGATATAGTTTTTCATTTGATGACCCTTGCGGGTAGCACCGTTTATTTTTATAAATGACACTTAAACATACAGTTCATATATATACACATACTTTACGGTAAACGTAGTCTTATATTCAAAGTTAGTTTTAAACATCATGTATTTTATAGTAAAGAAAACTAATGATATTTTTGTTGCTTGCCCACTTAAGGTAAAGTTGGCGTAATGAGCGGGCATTTCAAAAACAAGTTGCATCCTTGATAATATGTTTAAATAATAACCTATTCTGATCCACACCCAATGTACAATTATCAAAAAGGTCAAATGCACACTTTTAATGCAAATGGCATCGAAAAGTCAGGTTTTAGCCCAGCCCTAACTAGTCGTGACGTTGCCGTTTTTACGGCGATTAATTTAGTTTTGGGGCGTCCATTCAATAAAAAGTAATTATTTTTCGATTAATATAACAGACCCGTTGCAACCTATACGGTGATGTAATTTTCTAACATGTACTCCGATTATTCGCCGACGGAATGCTTACTTTATTCGAAAATCATGCGATAATCTTTCTACGAAATTATTGTTTCCGAGCGGACTGACCATTTTCAGGCGCAGATTTTGTGCATCAAAATTTCAAAAGGAATCGTTTATATTTTAGGAAAAAATAAGGTAATCACAAAAAAGTTTACAACAACATGAACTTTATTTTAAGCATATTCTTATTTTGTGAGCCATTTTCCGATTTCTTTCCGATTTTAATTATCACACTTGTATACATGAATGCATGTTACAGACAAACATTTAATGAAAAAATAATACTTCTTATTAAACATTTTACAGCTCGGTCTCTCCTCCATAGATTTTTTTTTGAAAATGTTCCTGAAATGTTTTTGAATAAAATAAGATTATAAAGCTCCTTGACTACCGAGTTCATTTTCCAGCTACGATGCTATGAAAATTGGGAAGTGTCCAGTTGAAAAATATTAGTCACGGATAGAGTGACTGTACCGGACACCAAACCTATGACCGCTCGGTTGACGGGCGCACGCTCTCACCAGTGTGTCATTCGGTCAAAAAGGATGGGTAGGGGTAATCTTTGACTGGATAAATTAGACAAGAAACAATTTTCCAAGGGTCAGTTATATTTGAAGTTTTTAAAACGGGAATTACTAGTATTCTTAAATCTGAATTTCACATATTTGTTAACCATGGTTTAATTCAAATGTTCATTTAAAAAGATGAAAGTTGTTAGAACAGCTGAATATGCCGATGTCGAGATAACTTTTAGCCCGACCTATTTTTTGTTTTCTTCTGTGTTATAAAGATATGCTTGTTTTATTTTATGTATGAAACAAAGAGCCATCAAATATGATTAAAATTTAAAAAAAAAAAAAAGTTATTAAGCAATTACTCATTAAAACGCGAAAGGTCATTGTTATTACTACCCCCTCCCGCTTATTCTATTAAATTTTCACTTCTTTTATTTACTTTTTTATTTTTATTGTGCCGTTTTAAAACAGACTCTGAGCTATCATTTTTCCAGGCACTCGGCTAAATGTTTGCGTAAAAGTTTGGAAACGGCACCGATCTTTCATATTTCACCCGGTTTTGTTTCAAGCTAAAGTTGACAATGGTTGTATCCAGCTTTAATACTCACGTTATTCAAATTTGAAAAAAATACACATACCGATAAAACGGTGGAAGTTTTTATCTTAGTGTTAGATATGAAAACGTTGAAATGCAATCATAACCTTGTTTTTACTCTAAACATAAATAAATATTTTTGTTTTAATTTAAGGTGGTCGTACTAGCTTTGATAGAAAAGAATATGTCAGAAAAAATATTTGAAGTAGCAGTAGTTATATCCACTCCTTTTCTGAGCTACATGTAGATATTTTAATGTTTAAAGCTGGATGCGAAATAAAATCTTCAGCATACAAGCTTGTTTACCTTCAACGCTTAGAATGCAAAGACGTGGCGTCGTCAAGCATAATGTTTGACGTTACGCTAGATGGCGCTAAATTACGCCTTCTTGACCTTAATAAAAGAGCTGAGGAATGAAATAGCATGAAAAGGACTACGTTAAAAGGATGACAAAAAACCAAAACCGGTAGGGAGTGGGGGAATAGAAGTATGATTGTATCATCTTTTACGCTGTTGTAGATGTTTAAAAGATTGAACAATCAGAGAAAAAAAACGTTATGAAGATGTCAAACGAATCTTTGCCATTTTTGTTTGAAAATGTATATTTCTTTCTTTTTAAAAGCTATTCCATTTTTTGAACATAACTTACATGTTTGCCTTTTTCCCAAATTAGCCGGCCAGCATATCCTGCCTTGTAGTTGAATATTTTCCTTGAGCACGTCACGTTTCCTTTTCTGCATAAAGTCTCCCATTTAGCTCCTTCGCGAGTTTCTTTCGAAACTACAGTTGTGTGGCTAAGGTTTTCCTGTTCTTGTCTTCTGCTGGTGATTTGGTGATTCCTTCATCAATATATAGGCTCCAACTATGGCAAGATCAACTAAAAACCAGAAAAGATATTTCCATCACTTATCTGACTTATGCGCACAGGACTGTACATAGCCCGTAGCTGATCCGCATTGTCAAAACCGTTCATATACTTCATGTAATTTCATACGGTCTCCGGGCAAGAAACATCTTTCTGGCTTCCATCTTTCTGCCTTCGTTGAACTGTTGCCCTCGACGTTGTTGGATCAAAGATTGTTTATAAAATGAATACGGTCTTCTTGTCCCTCCAAGCTGTCGCAACCATGTTTCATTTCTGCATCATGGTAGATGTCCCTTGTTCCTTCAGCTTCTGTTGTCTTATTTCGTCCGGATTTCCTCGTCTGCTGGATCTAAATATTCCACACGCGTAAGTTCCTTGCTGTTGTAATTCCTCAAATAGTCCTACCGTAGTGAAATAATTATTGTCACAATAAACATCATGCCAGCGATTCAAGATTGGTGTCACTAAATCCATCTCACTCGTTCCCCTAAACCCTTGTTTCCGTCTCGGTTCTCCTGACCAACGTACACTTGAATGTCATTTACATATACATTGTGAGGGTCCGCCTTTACCCACACTTTGATACCACGTTTAGTCGGCTTCAGTGGCACATACTGTTTGGAACCTAAGCGAACGGTAAATCCAATCATAGCCTCATCAACTGTCGTTTCACGGTGCGGTTTATAATTTGCCATCAAATTTGCACGCATGACTTCAAAAATCGGTCGAACATGTGAAAGTTTGTCATGGCCAGGTTGTCCGCGTGCCGGATTGCATGATGTGTCAGCTTCGTGGAAGTACTTACTGATTTCATCATACCGATCGCGTGTCATCCTCACTTTTATTCCTCATGAACTAAACATATGATCACTAATTCAGTACATATCCAAATTAAGTGCTGCAATAATCCCCATCACAATCTGAAATCCAAGATAGGCTCTTATTTCACTAAATGTAACGTTCCTTCATTTATCATCAGGTTTCTCCAGCTGTTTTTTTGTTGCATACTTGTTGGTCTCATCCACGATTTGTTAAATCATCTGCGGCGTGAATAATAAATTTAAAAAAATCATTTCAGTTTTATTTACATCCATAATCACGGAAGGTCCCGGACTTCCGCTGAAACCGGTAACATTTATAGGTCAAAAATTTGTACTCCATTCTTGTACCCCACCCACTTCCTCGTCACGTCGGTTCACATTCTGTCGCTGAATTTAGTCAACTAAGGCACATCGTCGTCAGAATCGTCGTCAATAGTCATAGAAATATCTGAATCATTCACGGTTTCATTAAATTCCATCATATATTCCATTTCTGTGTCGAAAAATGTCCGAAAAATCATCATCACGAAAGCTCGCCATGTTTACAATACCTGTTTTTCTTTCGTTTTGAAACTCCCGCATTTACGTAAGAATACAACAGATTAAACTTGCCCGATCAAAATATTGTTTACATCATTGCGAAGTCTAAGCTTTTATCTGATTGACTAAATATTTGGGGAAGCCCTTTGTGTTTATAATTTTAAACCAATCAATTGTTTTTAACAAGGGGTAGATCACGCATAAATGCAGGACCCGACTTACGCTATATCGTTATCATCACGCATTTATGAGGGATCCGACTTGGAGCGCTTATCTCTTATTACGGATTTTCAAGGGATTACGCCTGAATAAGTTAACCTATTGGCTTTATCTTTTGCTGCAATTTTATAGTCTACATTTAACAAACTTATTAGTCTCCAGTTTGACAAATTGGGAGGATCTTTATCTGATTTTGGTAGAAGAGTAATAATGCTTTGTTTGGAAGATCTGAAAGTTCGACTTTATGATAACAGTTATTAATTGCATTGATATAACATACTTTCAAAATGCTCCCAATAATGTTTATAAAATTCGGCTGTTAATCCATCAGAGTCAAGGCTCTTATCTTTTTTTCATTTCAGACAATGCAATTTTACATTCATATTCGGTTTATAATCCCTCGCATTCATCAGAGTCTTCTTTGTTTAATTTAGTCATAGAAGAATGGAGGAAGTCTATGTTTGAATTTCCCTGTGTCTTCATATCATATAGTCTTTTATAAAAATATAATGTTGTTTCTTTTAAAATTTCTGTTGCATCTGTCAATTAAACAAACGGATAACACAGATGTAGGAATAACAATATTGAAAGACAAATATATTCTTTCCGAAAGATTATTTATTTACACCAACCCAACAATGTTTTTAAGAACAAAAGTAAGGTCAAAGATGCATAAAAGTATATGGGTGGAAGGAAAGATCAGCTACAGAACCATTTACAAAAGTAACAGTAATGGAGCTAACTTACAGTTGATGATACTTCAGTACACATACTTTCTATTTCCGACACAAAACGAAAATACTGATAAAATAGAAAAGGATACAAATATGCAAGAGAAATTCAAATACACCTCTAATTGATTTGTTGCTTTTAGGCAAACAAGCTGATAAATTCGAACCAGAAAACTAAAAGCAAAAACGAATATAGGTCAGGAAACGAGTCCGTCGGTTTCACACTTCAGCGCATACTTATCCAGTTATACCAGCATATACTCATCCTGTTGTACTAACATATACTCATCCTGTTATACCATAATATACTTCTCTTATACTCACCCTGCTATACTAGCGTATACTCATCCCGCTATAAAAGCATATTCTCATACCATTATACCAGCACATATTCATCTTGTATCTTGTAAAACCAGCATGCAGTCAACCGGTTAGACCAGCATACACTAATCCCGCTATACCAGCATATACCGATCCCGTTATACTAGCATATACCAGTCCTGTTAAACCAGCATATAACATATACTTATCCCGATAAACCAGTATATACTCATCTCTTTATACAAAAATATATTTATCCAGGTTTACAAGCATCTACACTTCCCTCTATCAGAGCATATACCCACCTAGTTATACCAACATATATTCATCCTATTATACCAGTTTATACTCCTCCCGTTAAACGCACATATACTTTTATATCAGCCTATAGTCATCCCGTTAAGGATGACATCCCGTAATAGGTACTTTTATGAAATTCTCCAAATCTGTGATATTTGTGATATTTCAGCATTCAACAACTAAAATACACATTTTACCAACTTTTTACCGCAGATTTTTTCAAATTTAGCTTATTTGATGTCAAAACTTGAGCTTCTCGGAAATGGACCCAAATGAGAAATAAGAAAAATTAAAAAAAATCATGATTTTTTACTTTTCAAATATTTCTATGCAATTAAGGCATTAATACATCCTGAAAATAGTTTCTCAATTAAAAAAAAAAACTATTATGGTGTTATTTTATTCAATAAAATCTTATTTTTGTAAGAAAAATTGAACTCTGACATACAAAAAATCCTTAAAATATTTGGAAAAAATAGCATGTCCTTACACAAAAACATATTTTTTTTCGAATAATGTAAGTAATGCCATCACTAAACTATACATAGATGTTATCTATATATTCAAATGAATACAACAACACAATTTGAAAATAATTTACCGTCTGTAAGTAAAGAAATAAAAGTTAGAAAATGTGTACCCTAATTTTCAGATTTTCTTCGGTTCGCTGTATTTTGCTACAAACTTTCAGTACTTTTCTAATTTATACATGTTACTTCAGTAAATAGTTTATCAATTTTGGTATAAAGTCTTCCAGTACTTTTTTAGAATTGGTTACTCTTGGAAGTCCTTCATTGTTGAGTGAAGTAAAAACTTCACGTAGTCCGTCCTCGCCTCGACGTTTATGGATGAGCCGAAGGTATCCGAGGTTCAAACCTGACCCGGCCACATTTTCTGCAGTGGGTCTTTTACACACTCCTGAGTAAATCAAGACTTCAAGAGATTGGATATTCTTAGCTTTTGCATTATTGAATTGTAAATTGTTATAAACTGCAGATACGGAAAAGGTGTTTTTGATAAGTTCTTTTTTGTCAATATTCATATATGAGATAAGCTTACCCAGACTAATAACATCACAAACAGCATTGTGGGCATCATATGTAATTCCTAAATGAGTTTTGACAAGATCTTCTTGTTTCAGTGAACTTTTAGGATATTGTTTCCTGAATATGCTCATTGTGTCCAACAAAGCAGGAACTATTTCACTAAACTTTTCACTAAGATGAAGTTTCTCAAGCAGTTCAACTAGGATCAGAAAGTCGAACCTTCTTCCGTTATGGGCACATAAAACAACATTTTTAAACTGCTCCAACCATGACAAGAATTGGCTAACAGCATCCTTCACATGTACAGATTGAACTATCTGTCCTCGAACTTTCATTTCTCCATTCACAAATGAAATTCCAGTCACTGTCGTTGCTTCCGGATTTATCGGCTGGATTGGGTTGACATAGACATTGAATGTCTTTCCCGACTGGTCACTTGCAGCTATCTGTGTTATGTCCGGCATCACTCTGTGCACAACTGAAATGACAATCAATGAGAAAATTTTGAGCCGCGCCATGAGAAAAGCAACCTAATAGGTTTGTGACCAGCATGGATCAAGAGAAGCCTGAGCATCAGCGCAGTCTGGTCAGGATCAACAGTTTCTCTAACTGATATAGGCTTTGAAAGCGAACAGCATGGATCCTGACTAGACTGCGTGGATGCTCAGGCTGGTACGGATCCAAGCTGGTGGCAAATGTACTATGTTGGTTTTCTCATGGCGCGGCTCATATACTTTCAATGCCTTCTTAAGAAATATAGTAATAACTTTCTTACAAATAACAATTCTTTTTTTCTTCTTGTCAGTCTGGATCAATGCTGGTTGCAAATGCACTATATTGGTTTTCTTATGACATGGCTCATTAATGACAAATGAAACAAACATTACAATAATTTTGACCAGTCTAATAAGGATACATAATGTTCCCTAAGCAACTGAGGGATATTCTACTGTTGGACTGGAAAGTGACCATTTATACAGGACACCCATCTGCATGCATTGTAGTCAAACATTCTCTGCTGACAAATAAAGGTTGTTATGGAAAGTAGTAGATAAAATCTCATTGTAATATTTTAAAGGTAAAATAACTTACTAAGTCCAGTTGTTTCTAAATCAAATGTTATGATGGTTGGCTCTCCATCTATGACGACTGGTTTGAAGTTGCCACGGGCAATAGCGTCAGGTATGCGTTCTATATCAATTGCCTCCATATGACCAATCCCTGTAAGAATGATAAAATAGTCCCTAAATATTGATGTCAGACATATAATCCGTTACATATATGAGCTACATCAAGCAAAATAGTCCCTAAATATTGATGTCAGACATATAATCCGTACAGAATCTTTCTCAACGTCGGAATCTGTTTCACGTTTAATTACCGGCCTTGCTTGAAGTCTGAGTCTGTAATTTGAATATTCATAATATAATAAAGTGGAAGTAGAAGTATTCTCAAACGATAATCAAAAATCTTTAAAAAAGTACCAAAATTGTCACATCACAATTAATGATATAAGCCACGCCATGAGGAAACCAACATAGTGGCTTTGCGTCCACGCAGTCTAGTCAGGATCCATGCTGTTTCCTAACAGTTTCTCTAATTGCAATAGACTTTGAAAGTGAATAGCATGGATCCTGACCAGACTGCGCAGGCTGGTCTGGATCCATGCTGATCACAAAGCCATTTTGTTGGTTTTCTCATGGAGCGGCTCATATACTGATATAATTGATTTTTTTTTAGTTTTAACGACAAAAATCTTTATGGGCGAATCAAGCCAGGGATCAGAACCTCAGCCTCACATAAAAACTAGATCTGCCCTTGCATCAAAACTGGTAATAAATTATTTTACATACTGAAGTGATGGAGATTCTCCAGGGAGAGGACACACTCCTAGGTCATCAATCTCTCCTACCATTTGCTCATGTGCTTGCTCAGTCTCTTGCCGGGCAATATCACTGTAATATATATACATGTACATAAAAGTACCTGACTATATGATATAGAAAACTGATAAAAAGAACAAAATATGTTCAGTAATTCAACCTGACCAACATCTTACCTAGAAGTACAAGTTGATTTTTGGATATACAATTTTTGCATATTTATAACAAATAAGACATACCTCATTTCTTTTTCAAAAGCTTCTTTTGCAGCATTTTTGCAGGATTCTCTGGACACCTCCTGAATAGCCTCATCAGCACCATTAGTTTCAAGTTCTTCAGATGAATCGCCTTCAAATTCAGGACTGCTAGGAGATTGTTCACTTTCTCTGCACCACCCAAACTGTCAATCATAGCTGAAAACAATAGAGCAAGTTTATTTTACCCGTAAAAAAGAAAAGAAAAACAATCAGCCATTATAAGCAATTTAGATTCAGATCAGCCTAATGTCACAGGGTGAGTAAAATGTGCAGCCAGACCTGGACTCGAACCCGGGGCCTCGGAATACCGTTCCGATGCTCTACCGACTGAGCTACCCGACCGCCTGCACACTTTCTCCCCGTTTTAATATTCAAGTTCTTTACCGTGACACTAACTTCTAAAGTAACGTTTAAACATCAGATTTTTATGACATCAAAGCATCAGAATTACATGAGCCGCGCTATGAGAAAACAAACATAGTCGCTTTGCTACCAGCATGGACCCAGACCAGTCTGCGCATCCTGACAGTCTGGTCAGAATCCATGCTGTTCGCTATCGGTTTCTCTAACTGCAATAGGTTTTGAAAGCAAACAGCATGGATCCTGACCAGACTGCGCAGATCCACAGTGGCTTTGCAGCCACTTTGTTGGTTTTCTCATGGCACGGCTCACATGAAAGACATACTTATTTTACATATTGTAGCAGATCTCAAAGATTCAACCCAGAACTAGCCAGCCTCTCTGGTGTTTTTAGGCACAGGGGGTTTCACAAATTGGCCATAAATTAAAATATAACTTGCATGTATGGAAAGGGGATTCAATTCCTCATCAATCTATGTTAAAATTATCAAATAATATCCAAAATTACGAATTTTCTGATGATTTAAACCTCTGTATGTACTGTACACGATCAACATTTACCGTGGCTTGTGTTTACAAGCCATATAAACACATAACTTTACATGACTGTGTACTGTGATTTAACTAAATAACTTCCATTATTTCGGTCCTTCAAATTTTTGACGTTTAGATTGCCCGTCACAAATATAAAACAATCTAACATCAAATTACTTTGACTAGAGCTGCCTATGCCTGATAAATAAATAAAATAAAGCCAATTTCATCAAAAACGATGCTAAAAAAATGATGTTTACCTGCTCCAAATTTCGTGTTTATAACAAAGCATGGCATCCCCTTGTTTTTTATATGGTGGGTCTTCCCATATGGCACTCGATTTATGTGGCTGCAGTCTGGGTTTTGGCACACAACATATAGATATCCGCCTAAACCTTTTTGCAATTCACCAACGATGTTGCTGTACATAAGTGGCACTGGGCCAAGCATGCATTTTCGGCATGATTTTAGATGGAGTAGCAGTACATTCAGTTCAATGAGCCTCCGACCCACTGTCCAACCATTCTTGTTTACTTTTTGCGGTAAAGTCATATGCAAGGCACTTGGACACTTTTTCCTTTTACAATCGTCTCCATCACACAGGAAAACATTGGCATAGTTATGGTCAACGATAAGTTTGGGTTTCCTGCGCCTTTTACCCTTATCCGAAGCAAATCTTCCGCGAAAATCTCGTTTGTCGGCCATACCTTTCTACTTTCGATTGCAACAATTTTTGGGAAATACCCCAAGCGTGACGTCACAGGACGACAAACATTTTATAAATTTTTGAATAAAAAAGCTTTTAGTAGTAAAATTTTGTTTCTCTTAGCAATTCGTATAAATGTTTAGCATTTAGAAAATAAAACGTCAAAAAATTCACAAAGAAATACACAAAACTCGATAACTACCGGAAATCACCGAAAACGTCGAAAACTTCCGACATTGGCCGAATTCTTCGATGTCGGTAATCATCGTAACTGAAAAGCGCGGGAAATCATTACACCATGTAATCCTTAAACCAGCATATACGCATCCAGTAATACCAGCATGTACACATCCCGTCATACCAGCTTATTCTCATCCCGTTACACCAGCTTATACGCATCCTGATATACCAGCTAATACTCTACCCGTTATACCAACATATACACATCCCGTTATATAAGCACATACTTATCCCGTTATTACAACATATACACATCCTGTTATACCAGCAAAACCAATCTCGTTATATCAGCATATACTAATCCCGTTACAACAGCATTTACTCATCCCGTAATGCAGCCATATGCTCATCCCGTTATCACAGCATATTCTCATCCCTTTATACTAACATATATTTACACCGTTATACCAGCATACACTTGTCCCGTTATACCAACAGATACTTATACTGTCATACCAGGAGAAACTCATCCCGTTATTCCAGCATACACTCATCCCGTTAAACCAACATATACTCATCAAGTTATACCAACATATACTTATCCCGTTATAAAAACTTATACTTATCCCGTTATACCAGCAGAAATCCACCCCGTTACACCAACATATAATCATCCCATTATACTCGCATATACACATTCACCAAAATAAACTCACCCAGTGAAACCAACATATACTCATCCACATATACCAGCATATACACATCCTGTTATATCAGCAAAAACCCATCCCGTTATACCAGCATATACTCATTCCGTTATACCGCCATATCCTCATCTCGTTATCCCAACATATACTCATCCCGTTTTACCGCAATATCCTCATCCCGTTATCCCAGCATATACTCATCCCGTTATACCGCCATATCCTCATCCCGTTATCCCAGCATATACTCATCCCGTTATACCAACATATACTCATCCCGTTATACGGACATGTTATCATCCCATTATACCAAGATACACACATCCCATTATACCAGCATATACTCATCACGTTATGCCAGCATATACTCGTCCCGTTGTACCAACATATATTCATTCCGTTATGCCAGATAAACGCATCCCGTTATACAAGACGATATTCATGTCGTTATACCAACATATTCACAGCCCGATAAACCAGCATTTACTCATGCCGTTACACCAGCATATACTCATCTCGATATAGCAGCATATACTCATCCCGTTAAACCAACCTCGACACATCCTGTAATTCCAGCATATGCTCATCCCGTTATGCCAACATATACTCATCCAAGTATACCAATATATGCTCATACTTACCCCGTTATACCAACATATATACAGTCCTGTCATACCAGCATTTACTCATCCCGTCATACCAGCATAATATTATATTAATCCCTTAATACCGCCATATGCTTATCCCGTTATCCCAGCATATACTCTTCATGTTACACCAGCATATATTTTCCCCGTTATACCAGCATATATTCATCTCGTTATAGCAGCCCACACTCATCCTGTTATACCAACATAAACTCATCCCGTTATTCCAGTATTATACTTGCAGAAACTCATCCCGTTATACCAACACATACTCGTCTTGTTATACCAACATATACTTATCCTGTTATACCAGCATAAACTCATCTTTTTATATCAACATATCGTTGGATTAGAGCCGTAAGTAGTTAGCTGCAAATTTTTAATGTTTTACTCGTTTGCAAATTTCAGTTTGTCTTTTTGAGATATCAACCAGAACCTAAACTAGTTAACATGAATCTCACCTAAACCTACTGGCCACATACGATTAAATCCAGATATTAAACTACTATAGTAGAAATTGTTTCTTTGAAGCAGCAAATTATGGAATGATACCGACAAATATGATTCCTAATCTTCGGCAGCATCCTTGTCAACACCTTGCGGATCACATAAAAATGAATTGCATTTCTGGAGAACACAGATCAATTACATCAAAAGCTATCGAGGAATATCTAAAAGATATTGAAAATCTGACGCAAGATGGACATTGGTCCAATAGGACTGCAGATATATTGCCCCTAGCCCTAGTCAAACTATGGGGTCTGTTAAAACCAAGGATACTATAAAGCTTCCATACACATCAATACCTCGTAGTTTAGAGCATTACGATGCTTGCAATTTTGGAGCATTACGATGCTTGCAAAATAATACCTCCTAACACTGCTCACAAAAATTGAATAAGCATCTATGACGATCAGAAGATGTCGGCTACAATTGTAAAAGGGTCTGATTCCGAATGTCTTGACACCACCTCAAATGAATATACAATTGATGAAATATTAACAGCAACTCCACTGCAGTCGTGTGATGCAACCTGTAATTTGACTGTCAGTACAGATGTTACTAAAAATTCGACTCAGTTTACAGAGAAGTCATCTCATGCAGCAAGCCCGCAGAAAGCAGCAAACACAATTTCTTACACCTATGGAAAAAAAACCGAAAAAGGAAGTCTACACCTGAAAACTGGAAGAACAATGTTAAAAAACGATTGCACCAGAGAGGAAAACAATATGTAAATGCCAATGGAAATATAGTAGTGTGTAGATCAGTCCAATTCACAGACTGTTCAAAATGAAAATTCAAGTGTGATGAAAACATACCAAAAGAAGACAGACAGAAGGTGTTTGATTCATTTTGGTCAAACTCTTTATATGAAAGAAAAAAGGCTCTGTGCAAAAAAGAAGGATGGTTGCGAGAACATACTCACTTGTAGTAAACAATGTAAGACTTAACGTTTGCAAGAAATTCTTGTGTGCAACTCTTAATGTTGGCAGTGGTTATATCCGGAATGCTTTAACATGTAAATCCGAAGAACGATTCAATGGGTCAGACAGTCGTGGCAAACATGTACCACATAATAAAACAGCAGACGTAAGAACTGAGGCAGTACGGAAGCATACAGAATCTTTTCCTTAAGTTGAAGGACACTACACAAGGAAAAGCTCCAACAGACAATTTTTAGGCGCAGAACTTAACATTACAAAAATATATCAGTTTTACCAAGAGAGTTGTATTGTAAAATCCCAGACACCAGTGAAACGTTCTTATTACAGAAAAATATTCAATGAGGAATACAATATGTCCTTTCATTTGCCGAAGACGGACCAGGGTAATCTCTGCAGTAGATATCACAGCGCAGAACAAGATGGAACACTCTCTGAAGAATTTGCAGATAAATACGGGAGGCACCAAGCTCGGATATTACGTGCACGAGATGAAAAAGAAAAAGACAAGATTATAGCCAAAACATCAACAAATACATATGTTGCAACATTCGACTTAAAATCTGCTCTATGTATCCCATGTTCTCTCGTCAGAGTAATGTATACTAGGCGTCATTGAAAAGTTACCACTTAATATATACCTCTTTACTTATTTATGCAATATCGACGTCACTTTTTCATGGCCTGTGCGCGGTCTGTTACTCATAGACCCTGTTTGATCATGTCTCCTAACCCATTTCATGACTGTCAGGTGAGAAAAACACATACGACGTGCAATTTCACGACATGAAAGTTCGGCGTCAACCATGCCAATTGCCTGATGGCGTTGATCGTGCCATAAACCTGGCATTATTAGCAAGGATATTCTGGATTTTTTAACGTATTCCTTTTAGTCTGTCGACTAACTTTCAAGTGCGATGAATAATTTGCGATAGAATTTTCGTACAAGTCGGCATTGCTGGAAAAAAAGCCATTTTGCACGTGCAACCCATGCCTCAAATGGAGTTATTTAACAAATCGTTACACCAGTGACGTCTCAGCTGCGTCAAAAATGTAGCCGTGATATGCTTTTAACACAGTCCAGTCCGAATTTTAAAATATAAGGGCCATTAGGGTGGTAACTTTCACTGACGCTGAGTATATTACCTGGGGAAATTATGTTGCTACAATTTTTTTTAGTATATGGTCTTGGAAACAGTCACGTAACGTGGGCATGAGAGGTGAAATAGCGACATGCCTTAATTCATCTGTTGTCACTTCCCCTGAATATTGAACATTTCATCTTGTACTCTGATGCAAATCAAAATATTGACATGCTTACTGCATTAGTCCAGTATCTGGGGAAATTTGTGTGCAAAAACAAGTCCCGTCGTAATTTCACCAAAACTGTTTAGAGAAATGGCTGAAATATTAGAATCTACCAGGTGATTGGCTGAAATCATGGTACGTTTTCCAGGATCCAAGATGACCGCCGCAATTCAGAATTTCGCTTTAGACCCATTAACCGCTGCGGTTGTTAGTACTTTTTTTATTTTATACATTTTTTTTTATTTGAAACAATTCAAGAAAGCTAAGAAAATTTAATTCAAATATGCGTTTTTATAACAGCTGGCTAATTTTAGCCTTAAAATGGCCAAAAATGTTGGGGTAGGGGTCCTATTTTAAATTTTTATTCAGATCCGTTGTACCCAGGTGCTTTTATTTTTGTATTAAAATAATTGTACACATTTGGGAGAGACTATTACACCATTTATATAATACATAATAAATTATTTTTTTTTTTTATTTTACTAGCCAAAAAAGGTGGGTGGGGTATCTAACTAAGCATTTTAGCCAAAATTTAGAATTACTCGGTTGTTAGTAATTATTTCTTTATCAATGCAAGAATGGTAAGATTCATTTTTTTTCAAAGTAGAAGAAATAATACAAGCATGCGTTTTCATAAGAAAAATGCTGGAGTACACCTTTGGGAGAGATAATGTCACCATTTATACAATACAAAATGAATTATTTTTATTTTACTAGCTAAAAAAGATGGGTGGGGTATCTTATTATGCATTTTAGCAAAAATTTAGAATTTCGTTTAAGACCCATTATTCTCTGCGGTTGTTAGTATTTTTATTTTGCATACATTTTTTTACATTTGAATCAACACAAGAAAGGTATGTTTAATCTTTTTACAGTGAAAAATTACTAAAAACGCATTTTATTGGAATAAAGGCCACCGTTTAATTTTAGCCTACAATGCACCAAAACGTTAGGACACCAGTCCTATTTTAAGTTTATATTTAGAACCAAGGTACCCAGGTGCTCATATTTTTGTATTATAATAACTGTACACATTTATGAGAAACAATTACCCCATTTGTATGATGAAAAAATGAATATTTTGCATATTTTCATTGTGTCACATAAAATACCTTGTATCTTGGTCATTTATCAGTGTAGAATAGCAACAATTGTATCAAAATGAAGCCAGGGCTTTGTACATTTATTTACAAATACTTAATCAAATATTTTCTCATTTGAATACTTATGAATATTCATGAAAACTTAAAAAATGGGCAGATAATTCGTTAAAAATGATAGTTTCAAATAATACAAAGACCCAATCTTCACTATTTGTGTTTATAAATGGGCAAAAAAGCAAAATTACATTTGAAACATTACTATATATAAATATATATATGTTTGTAGCATTATTTATAGTTTGCAAGAGAAAAAGCCGTCGAAAGTGGGTGGGGTATATTAATCATTAAAGAAACAAATATTAAAAAAAACTGATAATATTTACATATTTCACATATAAACCATATTTTGAGATAGTAAGATGTTTGATTTTGGAATAATGTTATTCATAACTAGTAATTAAGGGATTTTCAGCTCATTTGTATACTCATAAGTATTAATTAAAATGCATCAAATATGCATTTAAAGCGTTCATTTAGTACACATATATCTGTTCTTAACTATTGATAAGAATCTTATCAGTTTTATAAATGTCCAAGTAAAGCTTGTAAATATTCCATGCATAAAGAATATAATTAGTATCTAACACTTATTTAAATACTGCACAACGTAGTTCACACAGTTCAGTCTTGCTCATAGTCTTTTCTCTATACACATTACCAGAGGATATTGTTTTAAAAAATGTCACAACTTTATTGTCCTCGTTGCCATGTACATTTGTACGGTTGTGTTATATTATAAATTATATATAAAAATTATAAATAGCCTCGCATGCACATTCAAACATGCAAACCTGGTTGTATCGGTGACATTTGCACATTGAACTGCCACATTTCGTCTTGCAATCCACATTAGTATATGATATATTACTTTGGGTATACAGTCATACATTTCACCCGTGGTATCCTTTGTCCATTACTTTATGCTATCGATGCAAAGTTTTGAAGCGTAATTAGTATATGTCCAAACTTGCATATATGTATAGCTATGATAGCTGTATACACATGATACACATGTAGTCAGTCTGTTAACCCTGACACACCCAAAATGGTCTGCATCTATACCTAAGGTACCGATAGTTGCCTCTTTGTATGCTACGGGCAAATCATAGTGTATCTGTTTGTATCGCTAACCTGACCTGTATGTATATACATGATACCCAGAGTGACCTGTATACCTTGAATACATTGGCGGTCTTGCTGTATACCAAGGATATCCGTATTGGCATACATATATATTCCTTATTGCCTGTATGTATACAATGGATACCGCTAGAGGCCTGTTTGTACACCTCGGATGCCCATAGTTTTCTGTATATATAACCAAGAAGACCTATATACCCAGAGTGGTCTTTATGTATAGCAAGTTTACAAATAGCGGTACCCAAGATCCAATAGTGGCCTGTATTTATAGCAAAGAAGACCTGACAGTATACCAAGGATACCCAGACAGACCTGCCTCTATACCTAGGGTACACCGGCGGCATGTATTAATACCCAGGATATTCATAGTGGTGACATTAAGTAAACGGTCAGGATGGCCTGTTTGTATACCAAGGATACCTAGGATGCACTCAAGTGACCTGTCTATATACCAAGAATACTCAACGCATATACTGGCCTAGTGTATATCAACTATGGTCTGCCTGTATACCCAGGTATTTTTCAGCCAGAAAGGCTTATATGTAAAACCGGGATATCCATATATGGGCACGGTAACATGTTTGTATATCCAGGCTACACAGAGTGGCATGGCTCTATACCTTGGATGCATAGGTAACCTGTCTGTATACCAATGCCATCCAAAGTGACCTGAGTGTATAGCCATGATGGCATGTCTATATATCCAGAATTGTTTGTATGTAAATTGAAGATACCCTTAGTAGCCTATATATACAACTGTATAACCAGGATGACATGCATGTATACCCAGAATATCCAGAGTTGCAAGGAAACTCGGTTGGCCCAGAATTGCCTGTCTGTATATTCAGTATACCAGTATTTACCAGTATTTGCCAGTATGTATACATGTGTAGCCAATATGACCTGTCTGTATGCTAAAATACCCAGATAGGCCTTTCTGAATACCCATGTTACCCATAGTGACCAATGTGTATAGCCAAGGTACCTTTATTGGACTGTATGTATAGCAAGGGTGGCTATACATGTATGCACAAAACACGCAGAGTGAACGATTGTATAACTAAGATACCCATAGTAGAATGTACATGTATGTATATCCAGGAAAATTTTCATGTATAACTAGGATACCCATTTTATCTGTCTCTATATCCTGGCTACCTATTTTTGCCAATATGTATAGCCAGGTTTTCCCTAGATGTCTGTATGTATGGCAAGAAGGGCCATGTCTATATAACCTCGATACCGATAGTGGCATCAGTATTTAGCCCGGATGGCGTGTCTGTAAACAAATGATACCAAAAATGACCTGACTATATATCAGTGATACACAGTTTGCCTGTGTATCCTAAGAATATCTATATATGAAAAGCCAAGTTTGCCTGCCGATATACCGAAGATATCCATAGTTGCCTTCTCTATAGTTCTAGATACATTGGGTGTCAAATCGTTATACCAAGTATACTATTGATACCAATTTAGGCTATTCTGTCTGTAAACCCAATATATGTTTTAAATAGTATATTGTTTAATTATCCGTCCAAATACTGCAAAACCTTGCATAAAACCTCTTGTACATTCTCCAGTAAAAAGTGGCTGTCTTATTGGTTGTCTGAGATGGTGTCAACCTGATTTAAAATAGTAATGTTTTTTCAATCACAATACTTTACTAAACTACATAAAACAACTATGTAAACTCTATAATGTATGCAAAGAAACCTTATATTGACTTTTGGCAGCCATATTGAAAAATGAGGTCCATATTGGTTATCTGAGATTGCCTACATATGGCGTATGGTCTTATTATCGATTGTATTTATCAATCTAAATACTGCAATATATTAAATTAAATCAAAATACATTAAAACATATGTAAACGCTCATATATATGCATACTTTTGAACATACTTACCTTTGGTGGTCATCTTGGTCGCCATTTTGAAAAAAAAAAATGGCAGCCATATTGGCTGTATGACATAGGTTCACATTTTGAAATAGCCGGCAGATAATTTATCTACCTACTACAAAAGAAATGCCTTGCTTTTATAAAAACAAATACACAATTGTGCTAAAGAAAACTGTTGGTCAGAAGTCAACTCACCCCACCCATTTCAAGCAGTACCTACACATAAAACACATATGATGGCCATATAAACAGTTGCGTTTATCAATAGATAAGTATCCCATATATCATTTGTTACCTTTCTGTTTTCCAAATTGTACATACATGCCAATTTTTATCGTAATTTTGTACGATTTTGCCGCTTTCATTAATACTACAGTATTAATTAATATGCAAATGAGCTAGTTTACTTATAGTGATTTCTTTCATAGTTAAATACATTGGCTTCAAATAAATACCATTTTGCTCACCTATTTCATCAAATGGCGAAGATACGATGCCACATAAGTGAAATTTGTAAAAACTGCACTTAATGACCTTTGACCTAATTTCTTGACCTTAATTTGACCTTAGGATTGTGACTACCGGCATCAATGAACTACTTATATCATATACTTCACATATAACACATAAAAGTTGCATCTTCACGAAATCCCTACGTAGGTGTTATCCAGTCACATATATGAAAATAATTGGTAAACTATAAATATTGACTGATTCAAACCATATATTGAGACAGATTTTCAATAAAAAGATATTGTTCTTAATTTTTGTGTATTTCTATTGACTAAACAGACCTGTCACCATATACATACAATTATACTATTATATATTTCATGGTAATCTCACTAAACACATACAGTCAACTTAACAAAATTACAAATGTCGGCCATTGTGGTGGCCATATTGGAAAATGGCCTCCACTTTAAATCTTACATCACGAATAAAATCGTATCAGTTGTACGTCTATCAAAATACGGACATTTAAGTAGCATTTCATTTTATCATACAAAACTGTGTATTGAGAAAACACTAGCTATGTAAAGAAGAGATGCGAAATGTTTCTTGATATACCCCACCCACTTTTGTCGCTAGGAAATATTAAAAATAGATCATTATCGTATGTACAAATTGTGTGTTTATATTATCTGAATGCGTAAAATTATTATAATTACAAAATGAAAACACTTGCTAACGAAAAATCTGCTTGTCTTGCTTGTGGTAAATACAATTACAATAAACACATATAAGACCCTAAAAAATACTAAGAATACTTGCGAATATTTGTTCTCAAGCGAAATTCTAAATTTTGATTAAAGTACATACTAATATACCCCAACCACTTTTTGGCTAATAAAGTAAATTACTGGAACGTTCTTTGTATAAATTGTGTAATTGTCTTTCCCAAATGTGTAGAACTATCGTAATACAAAAATAAGAGCATCTGGGTACCACGGATCTGAATAAAAAATTACAAAAGGACCCCTACCCCAACATTTTGAACCATTTTTAGGCTAAAATCAGCATTTATTCTTATAAAAACACATTTTTATCAACTTTTCGCTATCAAAAATGGAACTTAACTTTCTTGTGTTGATTTAAATGATACACATATGCAAGGTAAAAGATACTAACAACCGCAGCGAAAAATGGGTCTAAAGCAAAATTCTAATTTTCGGCGGCCATATTGGCGGTCATCTTGGATTCTGAAAAACGTACCATGATTTCAGCCAATCACCTGGTAGATTCTAATACTTCAGCCATTCCTCTAAAAAAATGGTGAAATTGCGAGAGGATCTTTTTTGCATTCAAATTTTCCCAGATACTGTACTACATGCAGTCAACACAGTTTCCCGTATCAATATTATTGATCACAAGTCTTAGAAAGCGGCCATACGGCGATGGAATGCGATTCAATGCACTCTGAAACTGAATTTGCAAAGATGAGGACGGCTATCTTCGTTCTTAGTCAATGGAATACCATCATTACCATGGCAAGGATGAAAAATCCATATACGGTTGTACAACTGAAGCACACATATATTCTCGATTTCAACACTGCCAAAGAACAAACTATTAGAAATTTGCGCATTAATGACCAAGGCAAAAAAGTAAAATGTACTGAAATGAAATGGTTACGTTTCATGAAAGAAGATCCAGATGCCGTTGAGTATGAATACAACTTTGATGACGACTTCAGCCGAATCAAGCTTGCGAGTGCGGGAAAAAAGCGAGGAAGAACATCATTCGCCCAACTTAACCAGAAATATAACTCAAAACTTTCAATTTCCGCTGCAAAAAAGAAAGACCTTGGTCGCATGTGTAGCTTAGGAATCATTGCATCAGAGTATCATGATTTTTACAAAAGCATTCCTTCCGATACACTTGTACATGATAGATTGCCAGAACCTGACATTGAAGAAGAAAGCGACAGTGACATTGAATGAAATTAAGACATTTGATTTGTTGACGGACTTGAAATTTCTGACATTCCCTTAGTGTTGTAACTGTAATTTAATTCGAAAGTTACCAGGTAACCAGTGTACTATTTTGCAGTCAACAAATACGTTGCAAATCACATTTTAGTTACAAAGAAAAAACTATAATTTTCAAAATGGGTTTTGGGAGTCGTAAATTTTAAGTACATATATTTTTCGCAATTATATGAAATAAATTATAGAGCTGTTGAATTGAATACATTAACTAGTGTCTAGTATTAAGTGCTGCTCATAAACAATTTATTGAACAAGTACCCCCATCAGACGTAATTATTTAAGAAATAAGATATCTCATCCAGTGATTTGTCGTTGAATAAATCATTGTTTGGAGTTCAGATGCGATGAAATTATATCACGAGGGTCGTGAGTGTGATCCTCGGGCGGGCCGTATATTCTCCGTGACGATTTGATAAAATGCATTGTGTCTGAAGTCATTCGTCCTCCACCTCTGACTCATGCGGAGAAGTTGGCAGTTACTTGCGGAAAAATAGTTTCTACTTGTACAGAATCAAGGAACACTGGTTAGGTTAATTTCCCGTCGTTACGTAACTGAACTACTGTTGAAAAATGGCGTTAAATACAAACAAACATACGAACAAACAGTCCTACGGAGTATTTTCCTCTTACTGTATATCAAGGGGAGATAATTGCTTCAGGGAATTTGGCAAACTCCAGCACAATGTAACATCCCTCACAGGTACAGTTGATTGACAATATTCTAACGCGGGGATTAGGAGTTCAAGTCTAGAAATGATTTCGATATTTCATTGAAAAAATAAAACTATAATGTGATAATTTGCCCGCCCGCTTAGCTCAGTAGGTAAACGTTGGTCTACGGATCGCGGGGTCGTAAGTTCAATCCTCGGGCGGGGCGTATGTTCTCCGTGACAATTTGATAAACGACATTGTGTCTGAAATCATCAATCCTCCACCTCTGATTCATGTGAGGAAGTTGGCAGTTACTTGCGGAGAACAGGTTTGTACTGGTACAGAATCCAGGAATACTGGTTAGGTTAACTGCCCGCCGTTACATGACTGAAATACTGTTGAAGAACGGCGTTAAACCTAAAACAAACAAACTATCCACATAGAAGCAATTAAAACGAATGGAAATGTTTTGTAGCTTCTCGTATTTTCTAGAGGGTATTCAGGTCTTACAGTCTATGATCAAACTAACCTATGAACATCAATTGGACTATTTCTATGTTACATGCAGAACAACCGATATTTTGAATCATTCTGTTTTTAAATGTTTTTGTTTCAAATTACACCACTTTACTCGCTGGTTAAGTCATACATAAAACATTACGTCTGAAAGTTGAGAATAATAGCAGGGAAGTTAGTTATTGAGTATAACTGAATGATAAATGTAAAACAATATATTTCTTAAAGATGTTAATGTATGCCATATCACCAAAATGGTCAAATTAAGTGATATAATTGGAAGACAGATTATCTGGAGTAACATAAAGAATGGGAATTAATTGTCTTTTTATAATGAATGAAAAATAAATTAAATATTTAGGACATTTATTTGATTATAGGAAAACTAATTTTTTATTCATTGAAACAGTTCAAGTACTTTTATAGTCTAGAAATACTCTGGAATAACATAGGGAATATGATTTAATTGTCTTTTTATAATGAATGGCATGAAAAATGAATTAAATATTTACAACATTTATTTGATTACAGAAAAAAATCATTATTTATTCATTGAAACAGTTTAAGTACTTATATAGGGAAAAAATAAATTCCTAAAATCATATCAAATTATTACCAGCATTAAACAAGACTAAAAGAGTCCCTTAAAAAGATACCATATTATACACTCCTACAGACAACCTGCTTAATAAACTACTATACAGCAAGCAATAAAAGGTAAAACTAAAACCAGATATAAAATCTAAAAAGAAATTGGGAACTATTCTTAAAAAATAAACATTATATAAATGGAGCAGGTTTTGGCGATAGAGCAACGATAGACTCAAAAATTAGAAACTTCCAGCATGAATTTTGATGCGAATAGTTCCAACTAATAAGTATTTGTTCACAGTGAAACTGTCTAGAACAAACATATGATGAGACTTCTGTAACATGCAAATAGAAAGTATAGAGAACCTATTATGGGAATGTAACTGGTCAAATTTTGTGGAAGAGATTAAGAAACTTTATTACTGCAGAAGGAATACCTGTCCTTTTCAATCTAGAATATATAATGTTTGGCTTTTTTGCAAAAAGGGGTTGAAAAGGAATATCATAAATTTCCTGATTTATTTGATGTAATATTTATTTTCAAATGAAAATAGACATTGGATATTTTTTTCCTATATAAATATCAGAAAAATAAAATGGTCTTTAATAAATCTATAGAATGTATCTTTACCACGTACAACACAGAGACACAGGTAAAATATTTATTATTATTATTATTATTATTATTCGATAGATCTGTAGAAATGTACAAAGAAAGTGTAATATGTATATATGTGTATATGTGATAAATGATAAAATCAAAAAAATATCATTTGTGATTTTAAGGTTTCTGTTATATTTTTTTTTATATATTCAGGATGTTCCGCCTGTAAAGTAGCTAAAACTATGTTTTAGAAAGAAACAATATAATAATCTTTCTCTAATAAAAGTTAAATTTACATTTCCAGTCATGTGCCTTCAACATGACAACATATGTCTGCGCAACTAGGGAAATACATTATATTGCATATTGTGTTTATTAACCTAGAGGCATTTCAGTCTTCACTGGAAAAAAATAGATAACACAAGTAATCAACGCTAAACTGATAGCTTTTATTTTTCGTTTCGTTATTAAAGGAATTACATTGAAAATGATTGTACACTTCATCAAACAAAATTTATCACAGCAAATATATCGTCTGCTTTTCTTTGCTGTGCTTATTTTCTACATCATGGTGGCTTTGGAATACGCTGCAATTATAATAAACACATATGTTGGATATACCATAGAGGATGCTATCAACAAACATGGAAATGCCCTTATATTGTTATTTTACAGTCTTTCTTTCACTTTTTATCTTAATGTATTACGTATTGTTTTCAACTTCCTAGGGCTATCTCTTTACAACCCTTTTGATAGAAGAGGCGAGCGTTATGAAAATTTTGATCAAGTTCCATTCATTTGTTTTCGAGTGGTACACGCGGACTGTATCTAAAGCTTGTCGCTGATATCACAGAGAATAATTTAGAAACTTGTAAAAAGGTTGGATTTAAAAACTTCAGATTTGAAATAGTCACTGACCGCGCATTGAATCTTCAGTTTTCAAATTTTGTGCGAGAAGTTATCGTGCCAAATGACTATAACACGCCAAATGGCACGATTTTTAAAGCACGTGCACTGCATTACTGTCTTAATGAAAACGTTAACACCTTATCAAGTGACGACTGGATTGTTCATCTGGATGAAGAAACGCTTTTGACGGAAGCCGTATTAAATGGAATATCAAATTTCGTTACGAACCCAGATTCAAATATCGGTCAAGGAGTTATAACTTATGCCGAATGTGGCGTCGAAAACTGATTAACGACGTTAATGGATGGACTTAGAGTAGCTAAAGATTACGGATTGTATCGGTTGTCTTTCCAGTTTCTTCACAGACCTGTGTTTGGGTTTCACGGTTCATTTATGGTCATTAAAGCAGGAATAGAAGAAAAAATAGGATTCGATTTTGGACCGAAAGAATGTATAACAGAAGACTTTCGTTTCGCCCTAGCCGCTTGGCATAGTGGTTACAGATTTGACTTTGTTAAAGGGGTCATGAAAGAAAGTAGTATAGTAATTGTCAGTTCTGGCCCGATTTTAAAATTTAATTAAAAAAAAATAATTTATAAAAATTTTTATAAATTATTTAATTGAAACGTATATTTTTTTAAAAACAACTTTCTAATTTAAAATCAACAATTTTCAAAAATTATATTTTTTTTAAAACAACTTTTTAATTTAAAATCAACAATTTTTAAAAATTATATTTTTTTTAAAAACCACTTTTTATTTAAATTTCTATGTATTACGTCACTTCCGTGTACAATGTTCACGTCTATTTTTAGAATTAATAGAATTCCCATATATTATTACCACTTCCGTGTACAATGTTCACGTTTATTTTTAAGTTTAGTTACTACGTCACTTCCGTGTACAATGTTCACGTTTATTTTTAGAATTAGTTACTACATCACTTCCGTGTACAATGTTCACGTCTATTTTTAGAATTAATAGAATTCCCATGTATTATTACCACTTCCGTGTACGATGTTCACGTTTATTTTTAGATTTAGTTACTACGTCACTTCCGTGTACAATGTTCACGTCTATTTTTAGAATTAATAAAATTCTCATATATTATTACCACTTCCGTGTACGATGTTCACGTTTATTTTTAGATTTAGCTACTACGCTACTTCCACACATTTTGAAAGTAGTATAGGAGTCGTTTTAGGTACATTTTCATATTATTTATTAAAATAATTTATAATTGTTTGTTCATTTACTCTTTGATTGTTAACTTTTAGTATTTTATATAGTAAATCATACAACGGTACTTTGTTTTGTAACATTTTTATGAAAAGTAAACAATAGTAGCCACAGAGCGCACTTGATTTATCTTGATATTGAGCGTTGTTATATTTTATATTTTTTATATATTTTATTACCTCTTTTGGTGGAGGAAGTCCAAATGGGTCGAAATATATATTATTTAAATAACAAACCCAATGTGTTCCAGGTCCAACAGAGTCATCTAAATTTATAATTCCACATTCATTTTCATTTCTTATTTTTGATAAATTATTTCTGCTAAATACACCCCTTAAGTTTTTAATTTTTAATTGTTTTACCCAGTGTTCTATTTCAAAGTTAGAAATTGGTTTGTTTATAAATTTCATTTTTTTTTAATATGGGAATTCGTCTGTAAGGTCTTCTCTGAGAATCAATTTGTATACCCCGGCCTTTTCCCTTACCAGTTAATAAAGATGTAATCAAAGGTATTCCTAGACTAGCAGCCAGCATACCTAAAAACCCACCGTCTTGTTTTTGTTTTGTGTTAATTTAATCACTCCATAGCCTAATAGCTGCCTTTTTTGATTAGGTGTAATATATGGTATTATCATATTTCTCTTATTATTAGCTACTGAAACCATACCATTTCCAAGTAACTTACTGACACCAGTACTGGCAAGTCCTGATAAAGCACCGATGCCCAGAGGAGCTAATATTTTTGGAGCTATTTTTGCTGCCATTGGAAGAATTGTTTTTCCTAACAAACCAGCCAAAGCTCCTAAAAATCCACCATTTTGACCTTGACTGGACATTTGTTTTTTTGAAATTGTAATTTCTAATCCCTTGTTATTTCTAATAGACTTTTCAATTTGATTAATTTGTGTTTTTGTTAATAGTAAAGGGAAGTTTCCACGTAATTGTTCATGTTTTAATCTAAAATTATATGGAGTTTTGTTGTTGTAGGCTCGGGTTAAATTTTTCTTTTGTCCATCTGTAAGATTAACTTTATATTCAAAATAATTTGATGACATTATATACTTTATACTTATTTTAATTTTATTTTATTTAAAAAGTAACAAGTTCATTTCCAATAGTATTTATATAACTGTTTCCTCATACAATACAATTGCGTAAATACGATATCTTGCAGTGGGAAGTGTATTTGATTTAACTGTTAATGTAATTTGTTTAGGATCTTCTGTTATTACTTCCTTTTTATATTCCAAGTTAAAATGGACAAATCCAAACAAACTTTGAAAATTAAATCTATTTAAGAGACTTCCAGTAGTTTTGTTATTTTGTTTATAATAATAATTAATTACATCGTCATATATTCTTGATATACTTGTGTATTCTGTTTCTGGATAGAAAACACCATTACCAACTTCAAGACGACAAGAACTCAAAGTGCAATCATCATCTGCTGCATTTAACTTAAATGTATCTAATAAAGGCGGATTCATTAGTTGATTATTACTTTTGTCAGGTCGTTGTAAATAAACAAATACATGTTGTGGTTTTATTACACCAGCCGTTATTCTAAAAGTTGTATTAATCTGTTGTGTATCAGCTGATTGTGTTATCATTTCCCGAAGGTATGACCATCTTGCTTTTGTAAATCTTTCAGAAATTAGATTAAGTCCAAATTCATTGAAAACCAAACGCGGAACCCATAGAATTAATTTTGTTACAATTACCCTACCTAGGTCTCCACCATCTCTAAAAATTAATTCATCATCATCTGTCAACCGCAGTATTATTTGAATTTGACTTGGAGATATAATATTAGTTTTCTAAACCCTGAAAAAATGAATAATTATTTAATGGAATTTTAACATTTACCTCTTTAGTACCCGTGATTAATCCTTCACTAAAAGCAAAACCTTTATTATCACCAACAGCAGAAGTAGCCGTAGTATCTAAATAAATATATTCGTTTGTTCCAGTTGATTCTGCATAATCATTAGATAGTTCAACCAGATTCTTTATATTTACTATCTTATATAAATTGTAACAATCATAAACACTTTTACATATACAATTTTTCCATTTTGGTTAACCACTAACTGATCAATTAATGAAGCTGCATTATTAATTAAAGCAATTTGATCTCCATCAGCATAATTACCACCACCAAGCTTATTTACTTTAAAACTTACTTCAAAATAACCATTAAACCAATCAAAGTATGAGCTTCTATCATTAATTGTAAATTGATATCCCTTTTTTTCTTGCTTAACATTATTCCCCAAGACAGATATTAAGCATTATCTAAATGAATAGGAGTTAGTTCGTATCTTTCACAATATGTTTTGTTCTAAACATGTATATATTATATATTATTTTATATTTTATTAAAGTTAAAACTTAGTTTTATAAATTAATTTATTAATACGTTTATGTGTTCCAGCACGAGCCTGAAGCTCATGAAGAGCTGAAGTTCCAGATCCTGACAATAATCTATTTAGTCTTATATTAATATCCTCCTCCTTACTATTTTTACTGTTATTCTTTTCTTGTAATTCCTTAACAATTAAATCACCAACTGCCGGAGCAAATTTCTTTTTAAATTTTTCAATAATTTTATTAGCAGCTAAATTTCCAACTTCTGTTCCAACCTTTTTTGTTCCACTTTCTAACGCAGCTTTTCCTGCTGTTTCCAGAGCTTTTTTTCCAGCAGATGCAACTCCACTTGAAAACAATTTTGTTAAAGTGTCAAAGATACCTGTTCCGCGTATAATTTCTTCTCTCGTGTGAGCATCAACATAAATAAATATTCCTTTATTTTTGTCATAAACTTTTTTGTACATTATATAAAACTAAAAAAATTATATTTCTTTTAAAATTAGTGTAAAACTTGTTTCAATTTTATTTAAATTAATTATTCTACCAAATATGTCTGTAATATGTATTTTTATTGAATCTATCATAGTTCTATTAACTTTAGAATATCCAATTATCCGAGGTTGTTTTGTAAATGGATAAGCTCTTGTTAAATCTGCAGTACTTAAAACATAGATAATATCACTGAAATTACCATCAACAAGTGAATTATCAATAAGATCACAATGAATATAAATTGTATCCACAGATTTAGTTATATTTGGTATTTCAGTTCCCCATTCAGTATTTCTCAATGCTTTTTTCTCAAATCCAAGCAAAGTATGAAAATTTGACATTCTTAAATCCAACATAAAATTATCTTTAATTGATATCAAAATTTTAAAACTACTTAAATCAAATTCCAAACATATTGGTGCAATGTCTGATTTATCAAATTCATAATCATCATTACTTATTAATGTTTCCCTTATGTAATAATTAATATCAATGTAACTGTAAGAACCATTTGTAAATATGATATCTTTCCATTCTTTACCATTATTATAACGAATTCTTTTATTGTCATATTCATCACTAATATTATGCCAAAAATAGGTCATAGTGTTAATACTAGCCAAACCGGCAACATAAGTTTTATTTTTATCTAAAATTAAAGAACGACCAAATCTGATTGTAAAATCACTAGGGGTAATTTTTTCGTAATTTTTAACTGTTTCAGAACTTAACACAATTTTTTGTTCCATTTATATAATTATTAAACATATTTTTTAATAATTCAAGAAAAATATTTTTTATATAACATTTCATGTTGTTCTGGTAAGAGTGAATTCATTTTTATAATTCATCAATTATTCTAATACCTTCATTTTTTAGTTCTTCATTATTATTTCCAGCATCAATTGAACCACAAATTTAAACTCCAAGTCATTAACCAATTCTTTTGGATTACACGGACAAGTACCATAACCTTGTCCCCTAATTATTTTTTTTAAATTTCATAGATCTTTATTGATAGGTAATCCTGATTTTTCTATTAATTTCTTAAATATTTTTACTGAATGGATTGAATGTTTTTTATTATTATATCTTTTATTAATCAAATCAATTAAATCGTTATCTACTTTAGTATTAATTACTTCCTTTCCTGTTATTTTATTTTTAGCGATTAATCTGTTTTGACCATAAAGTTATTTAAATTAATAAACAAATTACCATAATGGCCGCTTGGTGAAACTTTATAATATCTTATTCCTTGTCCAACCGCATTTTTTAAACCAATAATATGTTCTAACTGTATTTTATGCTTTATAAGTTCAGTACGATCATTTTCTAACTCTTCTATATCTGCTATATCATTTCGGGTTTTTATTTTCTTTCCTTTTCTACCGGCTATTGCACCATTTAAACTTTGAACATCCTTGTTAACTTTTTCTATATCTACTCTAAAGTCTTCTTCATATATATTTTCTGGATAGTCACTATCTAAATTAAAAAAAATAAGACATTTCGTTCGGGGTTTTATATCCATATTTTTTTATAACACCAAGATTTAAACCAACATTAAAATTTGGTGTAATTGGGCCTTTTTTTCTTTTTAATCTTTCAACATATTCTTTAATTTCATCTTCTTCAGGCGGATCAAACATATCACTCCTAGATTCTTTAAGATATAATTTAATAGTCCCGTCTTCCATTTCCTCAAAGCCGTAATCTTTATTTAAAGTATTAACTGAATCTTTTGATAAACTTCTAAGCTCTCTTTTTGTCCAATTTCTTTCTAATGGATTTACTTATAGTAATTTTTCATACTCTTCTTCACTTATTGAACGGTCTGTTGGTGGTAAAAAAGACCCTTCTGCCTTTTTTCTCCCATAATCTTCTAATTCATCCCCCAAATCTATTGGTTTTAGAGCTTGTTGTTGTTCTTGGAATAACTCCGGTAAACCCCGGTATGCTTCTATATCTTTTATTTCATCACCTAGTAATGCTAATTGTTGTTTTATTTCAGGTAATGCTTTTAACTGACTTGACAATTCTTCTTTTTGACTTTCTATTCCTTCAGTAATTGGTTTATAAATTTCAGTGTACATATCACGATTTGTAGCTTTTCTAATTTTTTCTTTCATTATTTCTTCTCTAAGAGCCCTCATCTTCTGCCCGACTAAGTTTTTTCTTATTCTTATTTCATTAAGTTTTGATTGCATTTATATATAATAATGTAAGATAATGTAAAATAATGTAAAATAATGTAAGATAATGTATTATTATATATAAATGGAAATTCCAAATTATGATACAAAAAGTAATAAATCCAATAACTTTAAACAACATTATCCTTTTATGCCAGATTCATGTTTTAGAATGTTAATATGTGGATCTTCTGGATCTGGAAAAACAAATACATTAATGCATATGATACGAAAACCTCTTATATATTATGATAAATTATATTTGTATGCTAAAAACCTAGAACAATCTAAATATCAGGATTTAATTAAACTTTTAAATGGAATTGCAGAAAAAAAATAAAATAGATCCAAATGAAATACTTGAATATTCGGCTGATTCCAACCAAATTGAACCGTGTGAGAATCTCGAATCAGAAAAACAAAAAGTAGTAATATTTGATGATTTTGTATGTGAAGATAAAAAGGTTCAGAATGAAATAACAAAATACATCATTCTAGGACGCCACAAAAACTGTTGTGTTATTTATTTAAGTCAGTCTTACTATAAAGTACCAAAAGATATTCGGATTAACTGTTCACATTATATTTTATTTGGAAGTCCAAGTAAACAAGAAAATGATATGATTTGTAATGAACAAAATATTAACCCTAACTCTTTTGCTAATGCAACAAATCAAAAATATGATTTTTTGTATATAGACAAACCGAGAAAATTTTTTTAAAAAAAAACTTTACTAGTAATATAGATGGGAATTTTTAATGATATAAATGAATCTGATAATGTAATTAAAGTTAAATTTGATATTGATTTAAATGATTATGCTACTAAAAAACAATACAAAAGGCTTAAAAAAGAAATAGAAAATGATGTGGTTTCTATAACTGAAAAATTACAGAAACAAGAAGAATTAGCCGCTTCTGATATTCATAGAGTCTATGCTAAATACATTTTATTAAATTAATTAATTTCTATTTATTTAACAGTAATATATAGATGGGAATTTTTAATGATGTAAAAGAAAGAAGTAAACCTGACAGTATAAGTAAAGTTAAATTTGATATTGATTTAAGTGATTATGCTACTAAAAAACAATTCAAAAAACTTAAAAAAGAATCGGAATCGTATCTTCACAGAAATAAGGAACTTGATAACACAATGAGCAGAGCATTAGATATGGGAGGTAATAACCTTATAAACCTAGGAAATCCAGATAAACCTAATGATGCAATTTCGAGACGATTTATGTTTAAAAAAATTCAAGGTGTAATAGATGATTATAATCTTGAAGATATTAAAAGTATAAAACAAACACTAGAAGCAGAAGTAAAGAATGTTGAAGAATTAACAAAAGATTTTAAAAAGAATTCATTATTAATAGTTCAATTACAAGATAAAATTGAAAAAGAAATGAAAGCTATGGTTGATTCTATTAAAGAACTTGAAGAGAAATCTGATTTAACAGACGAAAACATAAAAGAAGTATTTCGAGTCAATTTAAACATTTTATTCACTCAAATTCAAGAATTAAAAGATAGTATGATTAAACATGAAGAACTGAAAGACAAGATTATTGAAGCCGAGAAAAAGTTACAAAATATGTATCAGTTAGAAATCAGAACAGAAATAAATAAACTAAATACTGAAACTGAAAATAAGCATAGAGATTTATTAGAATTAATTTCAAATAAACTTGCAGAATATAAATCTGAATTGAAAAAGGCAGCTTCACAAAGAGGTGATGATCACAACACAGCATTAGAGAACCTTAAAGAAGAGCTTAATTTTAAAAAACAAATTCGAGTGTGGATTAGTACTGTTGACAACCGTCATAATTTAAAGTATGCAGACTTAAGTAATATTACAAAAAAATTACAAGAAGATATAACGCAGTTTAATGCTAAAGTTGAAGAACATAAAAATGAACTGGACCTTGTAGTTGAAAAATCAGTTAAACAAGGAGAAGCAATTAACACAATTAATGGTCAGCTAGAAAATTTTAAGAAACAACTCCGGATCTTGATTAGTACTGTTGACAAACGTCATAATTTAAAGTATGCGGAATTAAGTAAACTTACAGGTTTATTACAAGAAGATATCAACGAATTTAATGTTAAAGTTGAAAAAAATAAAAATGAACTGAACTTTGTAGTTGAAAAATCAGTTAAACAAGGAGTGTTAATTACTGCTAATACTAAAGCAATTTCCATCAATACTGATGCAATTAATATAATTAAAGATCAGCTGGATGCATATGATAAACAAGACGTTGTTTTTGAAAAAAGAATAGACAATATACATCATGAAATTAAAAGTTCTGGTGAAGCTACAACAAAACGAGTTGATGATTTAGCTGAAGTAATTCTTGAACATGAAAATAAATTTACAGAATATAAATCTGAACTGGAAAAAGTAAAACAACGTGAAGTGTTTCTTTTTGAATATAACAGTGGTATTAATTTTGGAGAACCAATACATTCATATATAAAAATGAAAAAGTATTTGATCGCCACGATGTCTGGATATATTCATTATATGAAAATGTAATTAATAATAATGCGGGCTATTTTGGTGCATTTAATTTGAATCCTGGTAATGACGTAGATTATAAAGGTTTTATAAATACAAACCAAGAATATAAACTAGCTGTACCGGATGTGTTATTAAAAAATGTGTTTTCAACCAAAAAGGCTGGAATTTATATAATAGATATTAGGTTTTATATAACGACGTTTTTTGGTCAGACGGAAAAATGTGAAATATCACATTTTCTTTTTAGGTGGTGGCAAGATGGTTTTACAGGTAAATTTCCCGGTGGGAGTGTAAATATAACACCCGAGATAGTTGAAAGACATCCCCCACTAAAGATTTTATGTAGTTATCAAAAAAAAATTAAAATTTATTTATCAGAAAATACAATGCTTGACATTCATCCTTATGACGATTCATCATCTACAGAAGTATCTTTTGTTCTTATGAATGATAGTTATGCCAAATTCTACATATTGGAGGAATATGTAAATTATAAAGAAAGTAAACTTTTGAATTAATAACTGTATTTTTTATTTAACTGGAATAATTAATATAATGGGAATATTTAATAATATAAATGAAAAAGTAAGTAAAATAGAAAGACAAATAATAAGAAAACCTCCATTGTTTTTAACATGTTATACCGAAGATACTGATAGTGGATTATTTCAATGGAAAACTGTAAATGCTAGTCCTGGTTTAGTTCAAAATGGTAATAATGTAACAATTAATTTAACTATGAGAATAAACTATGTTCTTTCTAAATTTAAATTAAATCATAAAGATGTTTTAAAAAAATCAAAAAATTCACATCATAAAGAATGTTTTAAATAAATAAGACAAACTATGTTTCTTTTTAAAATCACATCATAAAGATGCTTAAAAGTAAGAAACAATGTTCTTTCTAAAATCACATCATAAAGATGCTTAAAAAATAAGAACTATGTTCTTTCTAAAATCACATCATAAAGATGCTTAAAAATTACATCGTAATGATGTATAAATCTTTTTTTATTTGTAGGCTTGGGTAGTAATTCCATCCTTAAGAATAAATCTTTCATCGTCATAACATGATAACGACGTTTTATTTATAACATAACTAGAAACATTATGTTTTTTCGATCTTATAACTTTAAATTTATGCATACTTTGTGTTGAGTTAAACAAAGTATCTTTGTAATCTTTATGAACTATTGTCTTCTTAACAACACTCTTTTTAATTCCTTTACATTTTTTAATCTCCTGGTTTTCCTTCCCAGGCGAATTTTCTAATAAATATGAATACATTTTACTCCGTAATCCAACAAACTCAACTATTGGAATGCCGGCAGCTTCATCTTTAAATTTTCCTATTACTTTTTTATTATTACCGAAGTAAAATTTTGAATTACTTTCGTAATCACTATTATCAAATAATTCTTTATCTTTATAAAAGTCTTTATACGCATCTTTAGTTTTAATTTCATAACACAATGAGTCTGTGTCAGTAAATAATAACTTTGCTGAGTTTTTATACTTTTCTTTAATGTAATTATAATGAAAATCATACATTAAATATTTTGATAAGTCTAGAATGCACATTCCGACGTAACAAGGTCTATTTAATAATAAACTTTCTTTTATTCTATGAATACCAAATAAATTCTTGTTAAACATCGTTGAACTAACAAATGAAGGTTTTGCTATATACTTCAATAAAATATTTTCATCATGGGTCAGCTTAATATTAACCCTCTTGCGCAGATTTTCCATCGTCTTACCGAATACAGAGTTGTTCATCAACTTAAAAAAGTCCTTTTCAAATGAATTTTTTGCTTCAGATCTTTTCTGTGTATTAAAGTCAATATATTCTTTTAACCAGGAACTTTCATCAAAAGTTAATACTCTATGTATTTTGGTTACTTTTAAACCGAGTTGTGTATACAGTTCAAGATTTTTAAAATGAACAACATATTTTTTTTTTGGAATCAACTTCTTTACATTGCTTTTTCCTATTTCAAATTTTTCTTTAATGTTTTTACTGTAATTAGATAACCATTCATCAGGTATAATAATTTGTTCTGGAGCTAGTGGGTAATCATTATGTAAAGAATGTAATTCTTCCGGATATTCCAAATCACACTCAACTATAAAATTACTTTTACCCTTTGCTATTAATTTCTTAAATTGTTTTTCGGTTGTCCATTTAAAGTTACCTGTGGGTAAAGCGGAGACATGGCCCAACCATATAAATTATTAGCATCCAAATACATTATATATTTATGTTCCTTTTCGGGATTATAATTTTTCATATATTTATTATTAGCTTTGCTATAGCGATTGGCTATATAGCTAATTCCACCCCTAAGTCCTTTTTCAATAAATAGATACATATCAATATCTGATATTAAATCTAATTTTGTTTGAGTCATTTTTAACATAGCATCCCAGGCTAACCCAGGACTACTAAAATAATGACATGGATCTAATTTATAATATTCAATGCATATTTTTCTGAAATTTTCAAAAACGTCAGTCAAAAGTAAGACATTAGTTTTTAAATATAAATCATGGTATTCGCCAAGATTTTAATTTTAATTTTTTCCAAATATTCCCAGCGTGTTCATATTCTTCGTCAGAAATATGTTTTCATTCAACGCAGAATAAAATTCTCTTTGGAAGGTAATTTTGTATTATTAAATTTATCGAATGAATCCATATAATCATACGGATAAACACCCTTTGTTTTTAATAAATTAATTTTACTTTTGGGAAATTCTTCCAGAAGATATTTAAATTCTGGAATGTTTTTCCTAAGTTATCCAATGATTGCGACATAAATTGAAATGAATCAATAAATACTAAGTCGCTAATCATGAATGCCATGTATTTTTCCATATTGTTTGGAATAACGTTTATATTTTTATTAAATTTTCCTATTTGCTGCATAATAAAATGGCTGTCATAACCTCTTAAATTATGAAAAACAACAGGAATTTTATGCGTTAGTCTAAAATTAATATTACACTCTGAGTGAGCGCTTCCTCTGAATTTTCCTGTTATATGACAGTGGTCTCTTACTTTGACTGAATCTTCTATATATTCTTTTTCACAGATATGACAAAACTTTTGTTTTTTAAATTCTTTTTCGTCTTTTATAGACATTCTTAAATCTTTATTAAAATTATTTTTTAATATTTCTTTACAACGCTTTTCCTCTTCAAGCATTTTTTCTATAAATTTATATACAGCATCAGGTCCTCTATAAACCTGGGTTGGTTTGGTATATTTATCGTCATAGCAACAGACGACTTTATACCCATAACCACAATCTGTATGTTTTTGGTATTCTTCTGTAAAGGAAGAATCTGGATTTGGTTGACTGCTAGATACCTTTTCAGTTATGCTTCAAAATCAGCATATATCACAAAAGGTGCTTCTAATTGTTTTTGAAAATTTTTAAATTCAATTTTACTACCTTCAGGTGGCATTTTAACACCTTGGGTACCATTGATATTTAACAATTTTCTTTATGCTTATTCAATATTTCTTCTTTTGTAAAATGCTGTAAACATGATTTACAAAAATATTTTTTATGCCGGTTTTTTGTAATATTATTCATTAGTCTGTTAAAATCTTTAATCCAGACATAATGATTTTTCTCATCGTATTAATTAATAATAAATCACAGTGGTCTTCAAAAACCCCTCTTTGATATATATAATGGATATACTCCATTAGGTTCTTCATAACCAAATACATTAAATGAAATGCTATTTAAATTTTCTATTTTAGGTATTGATTTAATGTAACAGGAAACTTTATTCCGGTGTAATCAACATCGTCTATATGTTTTTTATATTTTGAAACTTCTTGAGGATTTTTTTTAATAGGAAATTTATATGCCAAATGGCACCACCTGAAGCATTCATTGTCATTGTTCTTTATATTTATTAATCCTTTCTTTGGATGTTGTAGCGGTTTCGGTAATTCTAAATAACTAGAAGCTGCTAAAGGATTATATTTATATCTATTTAAATAGTGAGCATTAACTGACTCTATCCTCCAGCCGCTTCCTTCGGAAATCCAATTACCGATTCTGTTTATTATTTCATCAAAAGCTTGACGTAAAGTTTTTTCATTTCGTTTTTGTTAATAACTTCTAAAGCCTTTGATTGGAAATAGGCTGATTTATATATTGTATCAGTTGCACTTATTTTTACAAAAGTTATTTTTAAAACAACGTTTATTTTTATACCTTTTAAAGTTTTAAGTTCAGCTTTAAGTATTTCATAAGAGTCGTTTATAGTTAAATATAATTGATTCTTTGGATCTTGTCTATATGTAATTTTAATTTCAAATTTCTTATAATATTGCTTTTTTGATCTCTCTATTTCCATCTATATATTATATTTAGAAAAAAAACACTAAGGAAAAAAAGGATTAAAAAAAAAATAAAATAAATAAAGTTTAAGAAGAAATAAAATATTTAAATTTATATCTTTTTCCGCTGGTTTTTGATATTCCACTTTTAACTTGGTTTTTTCCTTTGCAGCACATTGTTATTAACCCAGAATTAATATCGAGGTCTTTAGATGTTGCATATGTGCTTTTATATGTTTTTTTCTTCATCAGTATCACAATTGGTTGCAATAACTTTTTTAGGATTGTTTCGAATATTATTTGGTCTGGGACAATCGCATAACCTTTCAGTATTTTCTTCTTCAGTTAATAGACAACCACATTTCCTTTTAAATAAATTATTTTTTGAAAGATAAGGATCTATAACATTTTGTAATTTATCAATGACATGATTTTTATATTCGTCACTAACTATTTCATCAAGTTTTGATTTAATAACATTTCTTCTTTTAAGAACTTTCTTATATGAATTTTTGTCTGGATTCATTATTTCTCCTAAAGTGCTAGATAATTTTGGCATAATCATTCTATCTACCTTTCTATTAACCATCTATATATAATATACTTATAGAAAAAAATCTCTAAAATACACACATAAAATTTAATACTACTCTTCTTCTTTTTTACTTTTATATCCGTTAAGTTTAAATTCTTTCATATATCTTTCAAAGGGCATTAAATAATTTTTTTCTTTCTGCATTTCTTAACAGTATTGAAAAAATATCTTGAATAACTTTTTTTCTTTTTCTTTTTCTAGGATCTTTAGGTTATGAACAGCTAAAGCCGCAATCCGTGCTTTTGTTATTAGTTGTTTTATTTTGTGATGATGTGCTTTTAAAATAAATTTCTTGTCGTCAAGTTTTAGTCTATTAGTAAATATGGTAATTACTGGTGGAACAACACCAACAACTGCTATAAATATAGGAACAGCTGGAACAAGTGCTAATGCAGCTGAACAACCAAAGATACCTGCTGTAATCTGTAATCCTGTATTTACTCTCCCACAAAGTTTATAACTTTTTCTGTAAGCAGCAGCTAGTTTAGTTAGGTGAATAATTAATTGATCTATTGTTTCTATTCCCTTATTAGAAATAAGATTTTTATTACTCATTTATATAATATATTTTTTCAATTTAAATTTCTTCCAATTCACTAAACGGAACCCAACTATTAAATTTTTCATTGTAGCCTTTCCATTTTACTAAAGCTTGTTTTTTCTTATAGTCTCGTCTAATAACTTTTTCTATTCTAAAAACCTCTTGTGTAGTAGGTAAAAGTTCTTGTTCATAAATGAACCTTGAATTATTTCATCATTTAAATCTTTAATAGTGTATGTTCTGGGATTTGTATTATTAATTCCATAAATTATAAATATTTCCTCTGTCCCGTTTGGTTGTATATCCTTTTTCAAAATGTCTTTTAAGTTTGCTTAAGCGAACTCGATCACCAATTTTAAATTTTGCTTTACTCTTTGGTATCTTTAAATTACCATATAAATTAAAGTAAACAGTACCTTTATTTAAGTTTTTACTGGCTTCGGTTGGTGTCATTTTTATACTAGAATGTTTTGTTTTGTTATATTTATCAACCATATCCTGCAAATTATCTAAATAAGTATAAGTATTATTTGCTGTAAAATATTTCCACATTATTCTTTTTAAACTTCTATTAAATCTTTCAATAACTACAGCCTTTCCTTCATTAAATGTATGATACATATTAATCTTATTTTTATTCAAAAATGATTCAAACTTTTTATTATAAAATTCTTTTCCTTCATCCACCCATAAATTTATTTGTAATCGCCCTTTTAAAATTATTTTTTTCAAATGCTTCTGTAACAGATTCTCCGGTTTTATTGTTTAATGGAATAACCCAAGCATATTTACTGAATATATCAATAACGGTTAACAAGTACTTTACTCCTTTATTGTATTTTGAAAAAGCTTGCATGTCAACTAAATCAGCAGACCACGTGTCGTCAATATCATTAACTATCACTCTTCGTTTCCTAAATTTTCTTTTAATTGGTTTGTGTAATTCTTCTGCTAATTCATCACTCCAATTTATTTCGGGGGTAGAGTATACCCCCTTTTCCCGTTTTTTGACTTTCGTTTTTGTCCGAGACCAAGTTTGTATTTCGTTTTAATTATAGGTTTCACAACTAAATGTTTTGCAATCTTTTCTCCAAATGTTTTTGATTTAGTGTTATTTAAGTCGGAAAGCATTTGCTTATCGCATTTTTGTTTACTTACTTTTGAACTGTAACAGATATCATGATCTCTACATACTGCATCTAGTTCATTTATGGGTTGTCCATTATCTAAAGCGTTTCCGGGCCCACAATAACGGAAGCCGCCTGGCAAAAGAAGACCTTTCTTAGGTAATAAAGGTAATATTGCTTTATGAATATCAATTGCACCTCCAGAGCGTTTAACAAATTGTGTTTTTATATTACCACAGGATGCACATAACATAAGTCTACCATTTTTTGTTGCAACATATTGAGGATTTATACTATTAGTAAATTTCCTTTCTTTTACACAATATATTTGTTTTTGATTCATTTATATTATATGTATTTAAAATTATTAAAAAACCCTCCACTTTTACCAAAAAAAACAAAAGAAAAAAAACCTCCTGGTCCTGGAATCGAACCCCCGGCCGCGGCGGTAATAAAAACTATTTCGTTCCATCTAACCGATTGAGCTATGAACGCTTGTGTATAAACGTGTGTAAATAACGATATTTATAATTAAACGGTTTACCTCTAGCGAAGCGTTTCTTTGATTCTGATGTATTTATATTTTTCTATGTTGACAGTGTTTTTTATTTTATAATACATTTTCAGTGCTTTTAATTAATTTATCAAATAATTTCAAAAGTTAAACATTAAAAAAAATAACATATAATTAATCAAATACTTGGAATTTTAAAGATAAATTAATCTTATGAAGTTATGAAAGCTGTCCGACTGAAGTACGGATCTGTGTGACTGATAGCTTTGATCACGTTATTGTTCATACATTTCACTACTTCAGGCGAACCTTCCGTGCATTTCGAGACTGTGGAAGGTCCGCCAAACGGGGTAGCTGAGATGTGTCTAAGTTGAACTGGTATCAGGCACTTGAATAAGTGTGCCAGCTGGTTAGAAGGGCCGCCGGGAATAAGTGAGAGAGGTGAAAGGTTAAGTTTGCCCGACCCGGCGGCTCGCAGTCACACAGCGGGCATTTTGTCATTTTTTCTTTTCTCAATATAGTGATTGTTAGTATATGAATAAAGAATGCGGAAGTAATATGTTTTGTACAAATACGCTGGGTTAGTATTTTGAAATAGAAACTCTGTTTCTCTTTAAAGACTGGTTGGTTTTGGATTTTTTAAATTTGAATTGGCCGGTGTTGGATTTTTTAGAAGAGGGTGGGTAATTAAAATTGAAAAAATCAGGTTATAAGTGAGAATCTGTACACTACTAAAGAAAAAGGCACCTTTTCAACAGCTGATTTCGTTAAACAACGAACACGTTGGTTTGTGGGGCCTTTCACATTTTATGGGGAACTTCAATACCATTGTACATTAAATTGGGTCTCATGCCAAATCGTTTGTTAGATATGCTCTCATGGATAAATATATTGAATTATATTATATCACTTACCGGTATATTACCTTATGCAAACTGGCAAATTTATTTATTCGTTTTGGCCACTTTCGGAGAGCTGTTCTTGCTGCAGTTTGGCAACTTTATGTCAATCTGCAACAAGCGCTGTGGTATCATTCAGGGCATGCTCATTGCATTCTCATCACAAATACTTGCGCCGCTGATTTTGGTCCTGAATTCGATTGCGGCGTTGCAAGCGATTAGACAAAGGAAAACGGTTGAATATCATATTGTGCAAAAGGAACCAAAAGGCCAAAAAGATTGTTAAATATTAGGAATCTTTGTGTCAATAGCTTCCTAATGGAATGATGACCCATCGTCTTTGTAAAGATAGAATACGTAAACATGGAATCATCCTTTGGTTAAAAAAAGATAAGTGCTTATAAATAATGGCATATAGAATACTGCTATAGAAAAAATGTTTTTTTTTTTATTATTTACTTATCAAACTGACCAAGATTCCATACGGAAAATCATCTCTTTTAGTTCCGAGATAGACCAGGTAAAAATATATACCATAAATGCATGCCTTAGAGTATAACCAATGACTTTCTTTGATTTGACATGGTGGCATAGATTTGTACCCAACATTATCTAAATTTTCAACGACGTAGATTTCATCAGCTTAAGAAAAATATTCTGAACAGGTACAGTATTAAGCCTCAAGTGTTAAAGTGATTTTTATATCATTTGACAGAGATTTTACACATGATTTAACTTAGTATTGATATCATCGGAATGTGTGTTAAGGCAAACAAAACAAAATTCCGCTAAGATTGGCGTTAACTAACCGTCAAATTTTGAAGAGAACGATTCAACCTTAAATACTAACCATCTGTTCTTGTGAGGTAAAGCGTCCTTTGAAAACATAATAGGGGCTCGTTCAGCTGGAGACATGCTAATGGAGTCAGTGTCACCGTTTGAATAATTTCCATTTCTGTTTGGGATGTATTCAATCATCTTAAGAATTCATTATACCCAATAATTTTAAGATTTATTCTTACATTCAGTTTTTTGTCAGTGATAAGTCATGCTATTTAAGAAATTTGCATTACATTTCACAATTCGCTTCAGAATTGAGTCACATGCAAAACTGACAGGTTATTCATCATTCGGCTACCTATGTTCCGCTTTGTTGTTCAATTACTATTTATTTGTTGATGAAAACAAGCGAATTTGCCGATAATCTGGAGTACACCAGACATGTTATTGTCAAAAAAATGTTACAGGTCATGTAATATATAACAGTCGGGAAGAATATAGGAACGCACCTTAACTACCTGGCTATAGCTACTGCTGTTATAGGGAAGTGGTAGAGTGTCTGCCTTAGGTGTGAGAGGTCCTGGGTTCGAGTGCCGGTCAGAGCTTAAATAGTTGCACTCTGCTTCATACATGTTTTTGCTGTTATCAGATATCATTATTTAGCAATCCAGATCACAGATGAATGTTAAATCAAATGCACCCAAATAGAAAATATTCAATATATTATGTCCCTTTTGATGTTTATGCTCTCCATGAAGAGTTACATTTCCTTGATCACAAAATATTCTTTTATATGAAACTATTAAATTCTCATACCTCTGTGCTTCTGGTTATCATATTGTTAATATATTTATTTTTGAGAAATATATGTACATTTGCGTTCATTTCAAACCTTTTTAACTTCATACCTATGATTTGAAAAAATTAGGTACTATCTCTAATTGATGCTTATATATCATTATATCATCGGAGAACCTAGTAGAATATTAAATTGTAGTTTATTGAAGTGAAAAGTTGTTGTTGTTGCTGTTGTTGTTGTTGTTATTACTGTAATTTAGTAAGTCGGAACCTTGTTGCTACATCATATATTGAAAGCAGAGGCTTTCTGCACGATTTATTGCATTTATAATGAAAGGTCATTCCGTGAAATACAAGTATCTGTTTATCATTAGAAGAGGACAGTCTTAAGGTAACAGTTTTCTGTCTCATTCCTTAATCATCATTGTTTTATCATGTTAATGTTTTATAATCTCTTTGAATAAAGTATGTTCATAGTTTCTATAGAGTTTAGGGTCCATGTTCATCAGAAAAAAATCAAGTTTTGTTTTGTTTAGTTTGTTTTAATGCGGCACGATCAATAAGCTACTTTTCAGCTTTTTTTATGAAGGGGTACCCCATGTACCTCTCCATGCATTAATTCATCACGGGGTGGGTGGAGGGGGGTACCTGGGTAGAGCCACCAACCTCAGATAAGCCAGTTGGATGGTTTCCTCACATGAAGAATTCAACGCCCCGGAAATAATTTCTAGAGTAAAACGTCATGACCAACTGTATACTAGCCAGTATTGAATTTAAGTTTCAGACTTAAAACTTTGGTACATAGAGATACAGGTAGGCTAACGTCCATTCCCCAACACGATGTATCAAGCTTCATTCAATTGAAAACTGCAAATGTAACTTTACGTGCAAGAGTTATTTGAAAAGTAATACGCCTCAGAAGACCAATTACAACGCACCATTCGGTACTATCTGTACAAATTTAAGTCATGCTAAACTGTCTTAAAATTTCATCAACTGCTTGTGGAACAAGAAAATCTGTATAGTACCTCAGGTAGGAAGCCCGTCCCTGAAGCTTGTGAACATCTGCTTTCATCCAAAAGTGGAAGGATCAAACTAAATTTGTAAGAATACCGATAGGAAGTTGTTTACTTCCTGGAAAGAATTATTCTTACATGATATGGATAAATCTTTGGTTCCGTGAACATTGTCTAATCACCGCCTACCTATAATCAAATTTTAAAGTGAATATCTTTGGTTGTTTTCAAATTATGATCCACAGATTAAACATTACAGTCTGATTTGGCTTGATTTGAGCTCAATTTGTGACCTCGAAATTTTACTGTACATAATTACAAGCCAATCAAATACCTCTTGTGTTCAGTGGTATATGTGCACAAGGAAGTTAAATAAAATAAGAGTCCGAAATGTGTCAAAGAATCTAACCTGAGGAGAACCTTTACCTTCTTAACTTTCTTCTTACCAAGTCTTGAGATGATCCATCAGCAGATACATGAAATGATGTTGCTTAAGACCAATTTTGTTTAAGATCCATCAACTGGTATAAAAGAAAAAGTTGTTTAAATGTGTTTTGTCTCTATTTTTAGCTAAGCAGCCCCTGAAAGAGACTTGAAAGCAATATATTTGATAATATTTGTACTGGACTATGATTAATAAAGGTTTGCTTTTCATTTGATGTTGTCTTCACCAAATTCTTACAATCATATCAGTGTTTTATATGTGTGATTTTATTTTCGTATCTATGTCATGTTTGAAAATTAATAATAAAGCATATTTCAGCGTTCGGTTTTTATTCATCATCGTATCATACACACATTTAGGTAAAATGTGACAATATATTACGATGTAAGGTTTGTAACACATCATGCCCTGGAATTCCCAAATTCAAAATGGTCGCCATCTGGATCGCTCGAACAACGGAAAACTCGAACTTATTTCCACGGGACCCTTGAGTTCGAGCCATCGAAGTTCGACTGTATCTGCACTAATATCTGTACTTGAAACCTTTTAACAGTAGCAACAAGCAAGAAAATAAAATTAAGAAGACAGTCTCAAACTCTTGCCTCTTTTTAGTTCAAGAGAGAAAGATAAGCGTTTGCAGAAACTATTTTTTGAAAACACTAGATATTGGCAAAAAGAGTTGAAAATGTAATGAAACAAAACAAGTCTGGAATGTTTGCTGAGACGGCTAACAGAGGGAGGGCACCACCTCCAAATAAGACATCTGAAATTTACAGAGCGTTTGTCAAAGAACACATTGACAGTTTTGCAAAGGTAGACTCGCACTACACCAGAAAAGACACAAACAGGAAATATCTGCCACAAACAGTAACAGAAGAATATACTCGTTCTTTTCTGAAGAATGCAAGAAACGCAGGCGTCATTGTGTAACAGAAGCAGTGTACAGAAGTATATTTTTAACGAGTATAATTTGTCACTTTTCCATCCCAAAAACGACCAGTGCCAAGTATTAACTAGCATGAAAATTTGAACTCTGAGGGTACTTTAGATGATGAAACTGAACAAAATTACCAAGTTCACCAAAAGAGAAAACAAAAGCCAGACAAAAAAGAAAACGATAAGATAAAAGCACGAAACAGCCCTAAATATTATTAATCAACATTCAACCTGCAAGCAGTGTTAACAACGCCTTAAAGTTTGATTGGAGAACTGTATTACAAACGAAAATAAAATTGATACAATATTTCATTCTATGATTTAGGAAATGGATATACTACGTGTTATCTCTGGGATGATGGTCTTGTGAGCTCGGAAAGTGCTTATTTTTATACTAATAAATAGAGGATATTTGTTTGTTCCGTGAGCACCAAAATCGTCATCAAAAAAGCACCAAAAATGTCATTTTCACTCGTGTCTACGCCACTCGTGGAAATATCAATTTTTGATGCTCACCTGTGAAATAAAATTGATATTTCACTGACACAAACAAATCTTCTTTTTATTTCATGTGTAAAACTCTACTTTTGTTGCGTAATTTATAAAATGTCGAAAATCGCGGGAAAGGTCGCTCAGAAAGCATAACACAAATGACGTTATTTTAACGACGTCATCGTCATTATGCTCCCCGGTATTCATGACGCTCGGTATACAATTTGACTTCTATCGCGATGGAGGACCGGAACAAGTTCGGCAGAAAGAGTGAAAAATAAAAAAGATAATCTACTGTTTCAAAACTGTGGATTATCACTTTTATTTCACTGAGAAAACTCTATTATTCACTGAAAAACATAAAATAAATTCTATTACTAGCAAAACGGATGCGGTTAAAGACGTAACACAGCGACACTTGTGAAGGGTAAAACCGAAATCAGTATGTGGCCAGCTGCTTGGTTTACTGCATTCAGGAAGTTCCAAATCTCAAAATAATGATTCCTAAGTTCTTGGAAACTGGTAAGTCTGAAATGGAATATGATTCAATTCATGCTTCGATTGAACATGCCAAAAATAACAAAAGTATATGTTCCATCAAAATGAGAAACAGTTATAACTTTGGCGAGCCATATGTCGTTGTTCCGTTGAAATATGAAGATTTTCTACAATATAAAATATACAAGGACCAAAACTTTTTTCAAAAAAGTGTATTTCCAACTTCTTAACCGAACTTTTAAATGAAGAAAAACACATTTCAGTGAGACTCGAAATACACATATAGTTTTGCCCTCAAAGCATATAAACAAAAAAAATCACGAAGAAATAAGTTTTCATTATTCAGTTTATTTCTTAGCTTGGAACTTCTTTCAACATAACACATAAGGTTTGTTATCATAAGTGCGTGAATTTTCTGATTCTATAGACTTTTCTCTGCCTTTTCTTAAAAACTTTTGAAATTTGAAATGTTTTGAGTCATATACCGAGGACCTCCGTGACCGAGTGGTTAAGGTCGCTTGCCCCACATCAACGTGGGTTCCAGTCTCACTCAAAGCGTTGAATTCTTCATTGTAGGAAGCCATCCAGCTGGCTTACGGAAGGTTGATGGTTCTACCCAGGTGCCCGCCTGTGATGAAATAATTGGTATCTGGGGTTTTCTTCCACCAACAAAGCTGGAAAATCACCATATGACATATTATTGTGTTGGTGCGACTTTAAACACAACAAAATAAATAAATCAATCCTATGCGAAATATATATTTCTGTCTTAACGACATTTAAGTTTTATAATCAGTTGACTTCTTTAACTTAAATCTGAAGCATGACTTTTCAAAAGTGAATGCTGGATATCAGTGCATTAATTATGGTACATACTTCAGCCATCACAGTAGGTAGAATTTCGTGAGGTTCGAATCCAACAGAATGGTGTTCAGTATGTTACACCCACACTCCTCCTATGTGGGAGGCATGAGGAGGATTAAAATTCCATATGACACCCTTATCATTGAGAAATTATTTCACCAATTTATCTTCCAAATTTATTGAAGTGATACCAAGTTCAAGCGCCGACAAAATTAATACCTCTGTTAGAACAAAACACTTTCACTTCGCCTCTCAAGGCAATGAATCTACGTAACGCGTTTATAAATACTGAGGCACTTAATGCTTCCACTACTTCAATATGCACCGCCTTTGTAGTAAGGCATGTAAATATTATACGCCAACGTTCACTATCAGATTGACCTCCTCTTGTTTTCTGCATCAGGACTTCCCTAGGCCCAAACGCATCCACACCAACGGACATAAATGGTGGACCTGTCTCTAAACGTCCTGATGGAAGTTCCCCATTTACTGGAATTCTTGTTTGACCCTTGATTTAGGGCACTGCACACACTTGTCTATCAGTGACGACACTAATCTCCTGCATACAATAATCCAATAACCTGCCGAACGAATAGCACCTTCTGTAAGATGTCGATTCTGGTAATAAACTTTGCTATGGAAATTCTAACAAGAAGTATTAGCAATATGACACTTGTTTGGAATTATAAGAGGTTCGTTTCCTCAACAGGGATATTAGCACTGCGCAATCGCCCACCTACTCTAAGCAGACCATTATTGTCAATGATTGGATCCAAAGTAACAAATTTACTGTCCCTGTTCAGAGGTTTGTTGTTTACAAGGCTTTCAAATTTATCTCGGAACATTTCCCTCTTCACGTTCGGAATAATCAATATATCTGCTTCCAAGCCGTTTGATACACTATCTGAGTATTTACAGATGTGCTATTCATTACATGAAGGTTATTTACTGCAGCCTGACAGATATAAATTAGGCAACTGATAGCTATAACTAGACTGCACCATGTTGAGAAGAGTTCAAACCGAACTGTACCTAAGAGACCATCTTCTGTCCTCGTAGCTAGAACATTCACCGCTGGTCTAATCTGGTCATTGTTTGGTTCTACTAGAGGACACATATATTCACCAGTAATTTCTTCGTAAAGTTGTACAGGACCCTCATTCCACAGACTACTATCGAAAACTTTATCTTGAACTGGTCTTGATCCAGTGTCTGCAGGGTTCAAATCAGTTTTCACATATTTTCTTTGATCTTGACTAGAATTTTTTTAATCTTTTGAACGCGATCGGCTACATAAATGAAGAACCAGGGTGTCGTTTTGCGAATGTAACCTAGGACAACTTTACAGTCTGTGTAAAATACCACTTTCTGGAACTCAATATTTGTCTGTTCCTTAACAATTTCAGAAACTTATACTGCCAAGACCATATATTTTATCAAAACTGTACAAAGGAATTATTGTGCATTTTGAATAAGTTCTAACACGGAGGATTGCTAATGGCGGACAGGTTAAGGAACACTAATTTAGCATAGTTCACGTTAACGCTAGCTTTGGTTTAAATTATACCGTGGATGTACTTTTGACATTTTGGTAGGAATAAAATGGGGAAGTGTTGTTTAGATCCGAGATTTGGCCGGACAATACCATGCATTTTATATTACATATAATTTGGGAGATAGATTTTAATGTAATATAACCATAAAATACAAATAAAACACTGTAGATAACTTGTTTTAAATATCAACTGGCACATTTAATGATATCTAATTTCTTTTCGAGACGAAATGAGTATGGTGCATTCTGACACTTTATGATGTCGCCATCCCTGCCCACATGTCATTTTATTCGTCATTTTTCGTAATAATTTTCAAATCATTTAATAGATATAATTATCAGTATCTATGAATTGCAAGAGTCCAATTTTATAACTTTTAATGCGTGCATTTTTTATTCCAGGTTGACACAAGAGTTGTTTACTGGAATCAGAAAACGGGATGACTATTAAATTTCACGATAGAGAATATGCTTATGTGTGAAGTTTCTACTAGTTTGATCAACAGATGCAGACAGACAGCCCGAATGAGCCGTTCGTTCCCAGTGACATTCGAAACAACAGATAAAATTTTATGCTTATTGAGATCAGGAAACTGAATATTTCCATGGGGTGCATAATTTGTAACCTGCTTACATATCGTGTTCCAGCACAGAACCAACATGCGTTTTTAAAGCGTTCGTTTTGAATACATCTTCTGACATTAGAAGGGGTGTAGTGCTCTTCTTAGCAGACGGCAAATCGAAAAGCCTATAGCGGTAATCAACATTCATGGGAATAACGGAAACATGTACAGACAGTAGTAAAAGAAGTGATACTCAACTGATTTGTTGAGTCAACGGCGCAGAATTAAATGTGTGAATTGCTAGTTTTTCAATTAGAAATGAACGTATTCAGAAATGCTTGATGTTATTGATTACTCACATTTTCTGCGTATTTCATTTGGACAAGAAATGAAAATGATTCATAATCGTTTAAAAAACTGATTTAAAAAGTAATAAAGTTAAATAAAATGTTAATTTAATCTGACATGTCTCCAATTAATAACCATATGAATTTTTTATACCCTGTCTTTGTCTTGCTTTTTTCTAACATACCGTATTCTGCTGTAGGTATGACTGACATTCATTTTGTCGTCTTTCAGTGTGTGCCCATATACGAAATCAGTTCACATAAAAGTAAAATACGGGATTTGTATACTACACATAGTGCATATACAAGAAAAGTCTGGTGAATGTATCTTTCAGAAACACTTGGCCGTGAATTCCCCGAATACGAAAACAAAATTCAGTCTAAATGTGACAAATATGGAATCTGTATACTTTGCATATCTTGCATAAACGGGGAAAAACCTGGCCCGTATATCAAAAACTACAGGTTCGTATATCCCCGTGTATCAGATGCAAATACATTCCGTATATGACACAAGTACGGGATCCGTATATTGCGTATACCATGCATATACGGGGCTAGTCCGTAGCCCGTATAGTAAAAAATACAGTTTCGTATATTCCCCGTATATGACACAAGTACGGGATCCGTATATTGCGTATACCATGCATATACGGGACTAGTTCGTAGCCCGTATATCAAAAAATACAGTTTCGTATATGCCCCGTATATGACAAAAGTACGGGATCCGTATACTAAGTATATCATGCGTTTATGGATAAAATCCGAAGCCCTTATATAAGAAAATACAAGTCCGTATATGCCCCGTATATTAGATGCAATCACAGTCCGTATATGACAAAAATACGGGATCCGTATATAACGTATATCCGGAATATACAGGCTCGTATACGTGTTCCGTATATTCTAAAATAGGGAAAGTATACGGGAAAAAAGTCTCAAGACCCTTCGAATACATGAAAATGAAACTTATATTAAAGCAGGACACGAATAAACACCATTTCCAGGGATTTCTTTTAAAAGTTCGCATATTGCATATATACGAGAAATATACATTTATGTATATTCGGCGTATACGGGATCCCGTATATGCATAACAAATATACGGACTTCCCGTATACTAGATGTTCCGAATACGGGATCGTATATTTAGTATACAGCCCGTATACTCCCGTAATTTTGAAATATACGGGATCGTATACTCCCGTATATTGACCCTTTTTTCGCAGTGAACTAGACTGTCGTACTCCTGCGACTTACTGAGAGTCCTACTTGCTCATCATCCTCCCTTTTTAAGAAAACATCATTGTTTAAATACTGAAATGTACATTTTCCTACCTTAAACTTGTTTGTACATGGTGACATAAGATATTCACCATTTTCACCATTTATGTGAGTTTGTTCGCATTTATTTCTTGTGGTTCATGTACCTTACCGAGACATGTTTCACCAATTATTAAACAGTCTAGGCTTTAGCGTTCAACATACGCCGAACCTCTTGAACCACTTAGCTGTTCTAAGACGTGAGGTGCCACTACCAAATCTATTCCGAAGAGCAATAGTATATCAGCGTCAGGATCTATTTCTGGTATCTGGGTTACAATTCCTTGTAGATGGGGATGGTAGGTCTATTAGACATCTCCTCTGTATTATTTGGGATGTCTCTACACTCTATTACAGTGGGCATTGAGTAACAAGTTTGTCTGTTTATTGATGTCTATGACCTTTCTTGACATACTTCCCAGAGCATGAGTTTAACGTATACTAAAAATGGTCAGTGTTTACTGAAGTTTATCAAAAAGTTCCGGTTTTGCCAATGACCTTTTGCTTTGTTCGTTAAATAAACATATGCTCTAACACTCTAACCATTGCATTGTACAACAACATGTATATTTTATGACATAATTTACCTCTAAATGTACCACCGCATACTTTTGTACAACTATTTGACACCTGTACCTCATCAGAATTGTCTGAGTGTAAAACTGTTCCATGACTTTTACTACATTTTTCATATGTAATGTGTTTAAGACAATAGTTTTCTTGATGACTTGTTGAGCCTAAACACCTCAAACTTCCAGTCTTTTAACATTCTTATCTTTTTGTCAAGAGTTTTCGGCTGAAACACCCGACATTCGTTCAAAGTGTGATGAATCGGACATTGTTTAACTTCCTGTAAACTTTTATTAGCTGTCACAGGTTGTGTAGGTTTACGATTACTTTGATTTCCCATAGTTGTGTTTAACTGTAACCCTGGAACTTTGCAAATCGTTGTTTGATCTGATTTGACTGTTTATATATGTATGCCTTGGTGTCCTATTTCTCTTGAAGACCATACGGTGGCTTTGTTACGATAGGTGTTATACCTACTGAGGGGTAAAAGTTTAACAACACAACCATTCATCTGTTTTGAGAGCCACTATTTCAGTCAGAATATCTGAATATTCATACAAATTATTCAGATCTTTATTAGTTATCTTTGGGAACTTCTCTAACTTTGCAAAAACAGTTCCATGAACACTTTTACGGGACCAGTATCTATCATCTAACCTAACCCAGAGTTGTTCGAGACCTTTTTCCCGGTTCACATATATAGGCTGTCTTTAAACTTGTTGCATAGTTGTGCAACTCTGGTCCAAGAAATTTCACAAGCAGATCTATTTCTTTCATTGTTCTTACTTTAAGTCGAGTAAAACACTTTTAAAACTAGACCTCCAAGCAATATAACTGTAAGCTTTATTATAAACAATTCTTTTCTCATGAAAAAGTCCGATAACCTGTCTCGATCATTCATTATTTCTGAATCTTGTACGTTATCTTATCGTCTACAAGAGTCTAGTTGGAACATCTACTTTTCATTGTTCGAATACAGTCACTTGATTCTCGTTACTTAGAACGTTGTTCACGTCGTGTATTTCAGGCTTATCAGTGTTTTTTTTGGCTTTTAACTTTTAATTTTCGCAACAAACTCAACAGTCCTATTTTAAACAAGTTCGTTATCACCTTCACTAATTACATCATCGAGAATACTTTCATTTAAAGCTCAGCCTCGGCAGCTACAACTCTTTTTTTTTCAGATTTAAGAATTCAAGTTCTGTTTCCAAATTAGTTTTTAATTTCTTATTTGATCCTTTTCTTCTTTTTCTGTCATTTCTTGCTTTAATTTCATTTCTTTTTCAGTAATTTGAACTATTGCGCGAGCAACCTCTGCCTACGCTCTCGGATGGCGCCTTAGAAGTTTCCTCTTTAAAAGATGACTAAACATTATCTTTGAAAGATTCCTACTCAATACATCTGTCTGAACGAGCTTTCTCAGAATCTTTTAACATTTTACTTGATTCATCAGTACGGATGCCTTATAGATATTCACCGAATTGTTTATATACAGTTAGATATTCTTTGTATTTAGTGTCTTAGTCCTTAAAGGCTAAAGTCTTAAATCTTAAAGTCCCTAAAGCCAATCAGCTGTCACAGCTTCACTTACTTATAAACTTTGGTCTGTCCCACCTAATTTTTGACCTCCGATAATTTATTTATACTGTTTGTAAAACTGTCAAAACTGACATCGTTAATACCAAAAAAATAATATCTCTACGTCAATTTCAAGATGGCGGTGTCCATACAAACGTCATTTAGGGGTTTGATCACAGTTAGCGACGTCTGGTCAATTTATTGTTGAATAGCAGACATGGAAAATTAAAACAAACTTAGTCCTAAACTTGTAGAATTTATTTGCACGTAAGGACCAGACTTAACTTTTCGATTGAATTTGAGCAGTTGTTTCCGTTTCAGGCTTTCAGCTTTATTTTCTGAAAATTGTGTTTGTACTTATTCGTTAGCATTGACGTAAAATAATTAATAGTCAAGTCAAGTGCATATTATTGTTTCAACCACAGATAAATGGTGGGGATAGCAGTGAAGCATGAAACCTATGTAACTCATTTGCATTATGTTGCAAGTAATGATTTAAAATGTACGGTCTCTATATAGTTTATTTTGAGACAACGTTATCTATTTTATCAATTCCATCCTCGCGTCTTTATTTCTCATGCTCGGTCGTTCAGTGAAATCCAAAGCAGAGTGGTGGTATGTTAAAACATTTTTGCGCTAATGATAGGCATAGTAGGTCAACACACGAAATAAAATTGTGACGTTTGAAAGGGGTATTTTGTTCCTCAACAAAAGATTAATTACATGTGCGAGCGCAGCGAGCGAGGAAAATACATATTTTATATTTTTCACCCATATCAAGAGATAAATAACCTATGCGAACGTTGCGAGCGAGAAAAAAATGCGTATTTTGCACTTTTTCACCAGAACAAAAGACAAATTACCTATGTCCCGGTGATTTTTTTTTTGGGGGGGGAGGGGTGCGCCCCAACCCTGGCTCCGCCCTTGGTATATCCTTTGATGATCTTTGACAGTCCTTTATAATATCGAGTATTCTAACTAACCTTCATCTAAACTTTACAGGAAAGAAGTCAAAACTTCGAATTAATAAATATAGCGCTCCTTCCGTAACAAGTCTGTGTCTTTTTGTCGGTGACAGAAATAAAATATCTCTTATTTTTCACGTTTTTTTTTAAAGTTAGCAGTAGCGATATATAATAAAGAAAACTTTTCTTGTCTGAGGTTTAGGTCTTGGCTCAGCCTAAAGCAACCCGAACCACCCCCTGCTTTGACTTAAGTTTATCCACGTAATCAGATTGGCACAGTCAACAGCTAATTTACTTTACTCTCTTTAAATTCGGGACTCAGTTAGCCTTAATAATTACTAAATCAATTGTCATTAGGGTTGCTATGCATAAGACAGCCCAAATATCGCGCCGCCTAAGCACTTGATCGCTCGAGATATTTATAGTGAGTAGGTTATAGGAAAAAGATGTTTCCCTTTTGTGAAGAAAGCACCAAACTTTGTATGTAACTATTTTGAAGTATACTGAATCCAAAAAAAGGAGGAGACACGCAGTTCACTAACCTTAATTAGCTTAAAATGAGGCCCCAAAAAGGGACCTATATTTTATTTATTTTAATCATATATTTTTTAAAGCAATGTCCAAAAGTTTAATTTATAAACAAAATAAGTAACTATTATTGACATAATATTTATTCAGTTACATATTAGACACATTTAATATATATGACACCGACAAATGACATAGATGAGGCCCTAAAAGGGGGAAAATTGTTTAAAAAAATATATATATAGGATCACTGAGGTAAACAAAACTAATTTTAATATCAAATTATATCGAAATATTATTTAAACATTCTTAACATTCTGTCCAGGTTCATTAAGGGTATTTTATAAAACAAGTTTACATATACGTACATACTGTAATTCATATAATCGATTTTACAGTGCTTATACTGTACATAGGGTACTTATTATCAAGCATTCAAAAGCGCAGCTAAAGAAGGGGTTATTTTGTGTTTTTCTTTTTATTCAGTATCTAATTCAAATTCATGTAAAACGTATTATACAAAACATAATTCATATGTTTTTCAAGACAATTAATGACTTCAAGCTAAAGCATACGATCATTCTAATGCTTTTTACAACAAAAGAAAATGGAATGTGAACAAAATGTATTGTTGTATTTATAATTACTAATTTAATCTATATTCAATGATACTAATTTATTTGAATTAGATTAAGATTTTAAGTTTTAGAATCAGTTTAAATTCCGCTTTCTTGAATATAGCACTGGTCTTGTATGATAGATTAACCTTTGTATGGTCTGAACCAACGATTTTCCTGTTGATCTGACAACAACTTTACCACTAGGCGGTCTCTCCCCCAATGAACCTCTCCATATAGAGCTTACAACTATAAACATTTCTAAAGTGCAGTGATTTACTGCAGACACCCCAAGAACGCAAGCACTAGTAGTTACATATAAAAACTTGTTTAAGATGAAAATATGATACAGAAATAAAGAAAGCCATACCAAATAGAGTAGGATGCAAATTTTTGAAAGTCAAGATTAATCGATTAGTTTATAAACAATGTCTCCTTAAAATATACAGAGCTACAGCTATTTTGCGTATTAAGCCTTTTGACAAATAACGAAATAGTGTATTTCTGTCTTAGGTTCCACATCGGCCTATATAATGATATTATATATCTGATAAAGAAATGATCTTTCAGAACATTGTATTTGTGGGTCCGAGTTGAGTATACTCTGCATCTCGGTATAGCCGATGGAGCTCATTCAGCATGGGTAAAACCTCTATTGCAGGCCGTCCTAGTTATAATCATATATCTGATATGTGCTGTTTGTCCAATACAGTAGCGCAATTATTAGTCCTAGAATTATTACTTGTTTAGGGTAATGTCCCAAAAAATTTTTTCGTGAACTTACAAAAATTGAAAAATAAGTAACGATCAAGATACCCTAAACAAACAACTTTTAATTTTAGGCGTAACAACCCTTTCAATATTTAATTAAAACCGTAATAGATTTGCAAGTATTTTCCTCTCTAGCACACATGTCTTCAAAATGTCTAAGTACACAGAATTGGCTTGATACATTTATATATGCCTTTGTATGTATTCTTGTAGTTATGTGAGTTTCCTCCAACTTACAGCAGCTAATTATGAAGCGTATTACATAATTAAAGCCAAGTACCATTTCTCTTGTCCGTTTCCAGCTGACAGGATTATCAATGTCAATGTATGCTATGAATTCCTGTCTACAACCTGCTTGATACAATGTTTTTTGCTACATACATGAACATCTCTCAGGGGGTTGCTTTCAATACGTCTAATTGCTTAAGAAAATATATTCTCTGGCTTCATTTTTATATTTCTTTGCAAGATAGAATAACCTATCCTTCCAGTTGCCACGTGCGCTCCTCGAATCTTTTAACACAACATAACTATAAGTAAAGATATCCTATGCCTTGCAAACGTATTGAGACAGTATTACAACCAGGTAATGCATTATAAAAATGTTAGCTTTAAGTCTACGTTCTTTGATGTGTCTTTTCCTGTTAGATTTTTGTCCTTGTGTTTATGCAAAAAAGACTGTTTACTACGGAATTAGTCAGCATGTACCAGAACTGTTTGAAACGGTCAAATGAAGCTACAGCTAACAACTAGCAAACTGTTTTACTATAGAAAATAACACTGTGTATCAGGGTTGGTTGCTCGTAACATTATCCCTTTATGGTTTTGTTTTTATGCATCTGCGGCAAACAAATGTGTACCATGTCGCATACCAGTTAGTGCACCACATGTTGTAACTTCGAACTTTTGGAACAATACATGGTCATGTTATAAGCAAAGGTTTCAAGCTGTAAGTCAGTAAATGGTGCCAGATAAAATTCTAGTTCCTAAAGGAAATAGGCAGCATGAAAACATCTAAATTACCTGATGTTCACATTTCTAACATTTATATATGAAGCCATGTTTGGGGAGAGAAATTAAGGTATGAACATACTAAATAGCTGACCTTCTTTATTCTAGATAAAATTGACAAATTTCAAATGGCTACAGCACAGAGCAGGACCCGTTTTAAATGTATGTAGCTCACATTTGTACATTTTCTTAAAGAATATTGTCAGTACTGAAAAAAATATCTAAAGAAAATTGGGAGGTTATGTACTTCAGTCAAACAAACCAACTACAATATCAACTAAAAATGATACCCCAAATTGTATTACCTACATTTCAATAACAAATCTGTCATGCTATCATAGTATTGCGAAAATGCTTCCTATATGTCAAAGATAGATCTGTTATGCAAGTTTACAAGTTTACAAGTTATGTGATTTCAGCAAAAAAAAATGTAAAAAAGGAAGGAAAAAAGCTCTACAGAACAAAGAAGGAGGACTCTTTGAATGCGCCATTTTGCGACTAACATGATTTTTTTCCGCGCCAGTTTTCTATTTAGTGCCTGTATACCTTTATAATTGTGACCCTGGCATTGCTTCATTATGTTGAATCTGGATTGACCAGTAAAGACTCTTCACTTTCATTACTATGTGCACTTCTTTGTAATAATACATTCAAGTATAAGAAATATAAATTTGTCAAACAAATCTATTAGAGAAGTACTGAGAAGCCTATTACAATTCTTAGATATCTATTGAATGGGTGTTATTATCAGTTTCTTTATTTTATGGATCTTTGGATGAGTTATTAGATTTGAAAACATGATTATGTTATAGTTATGCTGTTATGTAACATACAAAAATATCCATTGAAGTGCCTGTCTTTTTTATATAAATCTATTGCCCTAATAAATACAGATATGTAGGTGGACCTAAACATGTGAATATTATTTACTTAAGTTTAGTTCAGTAATATGATATTTTAACACTTGAAATAGATCAATTTGCCCTTAAAATTTTAACATTTTCCCTTTAAAGGACCTCGTATTTTTTCCTGAGTTATGTATATTGAATGTGTATAAAAAGCAATTGAATAAATTTTGTGTCAAGGATTATAATTGGTTAAGGTAATGAGTTATCATTTTTGAAATTGTTATAGATATATTCAATTGAAATAAATAAAAGGTAGTTCCCCTTTGGGGCCTCATGTTTTGGTCTATTCAAGCCAACAGATCGTATATATAGTCCATTTCTAATCCAGTACACTTTATAATACTTAAATACAAACGTTCATGCTTTCAACACGCAGTTTTGAAATTAAACATGCAGTAAAATCTGATTACTTCCCTTTTTAGTATGTATCTTGAGAAATAAAATTATTTTGTAGTAAACTTTGTATATTTATCAATACCAAATGGTTGTTTGTCTATGCTAGTAATATGTTATTCATGTTTAGATCATATGAAACATTACTTTATAGATAAATTACAATTTAAAGGCAAAAACATTTTTTCAAGACATTTTTACCTCCCTTTTTTAAATTGATTTAAAGGAGGTTCCAGGGCAGATATAGCGTGTCTCTTCCTCTTGTAGGATTTGGGATACCTTAAAGTAATTTCATGCAAAATTTGGTGCTTTCTTCACAAAGGGAACATCTTTGCCATTTTTTGTTCCTTATCTTACTCGCTATTAGTGGCGTCATATATTGTATCCTGGTGATACCGATTACCGGTGTAATAAAAGTTCAAGGGTCAAAACAAACCAACACAATATACATTTTCTGAAAAACGTACCATATAATAGTCAATTCATCCTTTGTCTTTCACATGGAGATGATTTAAATAATGTTAGTTTACATTTAAATAGAATAATTCATGTCCATATCAACATGTATCTGCAACTTAGTTTACGTTTTTCTGACACATGACCGGTGTAAGTATATAAAAATCCTCTATACAAATAATGATGACGTCATTTATACTGGTATTGGACTGAACTTCCGTCCAATATTTTCTGCATGAGAAATTTTAACAAAACACTCATTTTATTCAATAAAGAAATTATCTATATATACTTTTCTTGTGTTTTGTCTTATATTTGTTATTTTTAGTTAATTATGCTTGCAGTGAGGACAAAGAAAAATTGATGCACACCTCAGACATTTGACTTCTGTGCAGAATTTTAAATGTGTCAAGTGACCGCAAGCACTGCACTGACCCCATGTAACTATTGCCAATGTATATGCAAGATTCAAATCTCTCGGGCTAAATCTATTGCATACACAACAGACCAGTTTCCTCAGTGTTTTCTATGCCGTCACACTCGCTTTCATCATTATCTTCAGAGTCAACAATAAAACCTGGCCTATTATCTATGTTAGTGCCAGAAGTACTTGGTTTTGGTGAACTTGAATTCTTTCTTTTTAAGTTGGCAGATTTCTTAGTTTCACAAGATTCTTCTTTATCACTGTTGATGATTTCTTTAATTTCTTAGAGGGTTCATCAGTCTGAACTTCTTTCAGGAGGGATTTTTTTCTGGTTCCATTATGTTTTCAGTGATTGATGGTGGCATTTTCCTTTTCTTTTGAACTTCTTTCACAGCTGTAATTTTCTTGGTTTCCAAGAAGCTGGTTTTGGTTTCAGTTTCAGGTTCATTTTCTTTCTCTTGATAAGTTATTGAAGGAGCTGCTTTGATTTTGTTGATAGTATCTCTTTCAAATGGGTATATCCCTGTTTTTTGAACGATGATATTAAATGTTCTGGTGACAGACCTTTATTGTAGGCTTTGCCCGATATGGCAGCAACATTGAAGCGAGTGATACGCATCCCAGGATTATTGCGGAGATACACTTGGCATTCACTGTTACATGAATTCTTCAATGGGCCGAAGCAGCCAACGTCCAGAGGTTGGGTGAAATGAGAAGTGTGCGGAGGCAACACAATGAAAATTACATTATGGTCTTCAGCCCATCTTATAAGGGTCAGGTTCATATGTGATCGATGACCATCAAATAGCACCAGCAATGGATCACCATTTAGTGGTACAAACTTGATAAAATGTGTTCTGAAGTACTGCAATAGGATGGTAGAGTTGGACCAACCAGAATCAGACATTTCTCCTGATGCTCCTGGACATTCACCATTCAAAAGTTCATCATTGCAACGCCTTCCAGGAAAGAACTAGTAAGAGGGGACCCCGGTACCTGCCGCACTTCCACACCCTACACACCCTAATATTGTTACAGTCTTACCCCTGCTAGATGTAATTGCCTGAGGAGTGTATCCCTTCAAACAAATAACTTTGGAAGGGTTGTGTTCCATCACTATGCCAGTCTCGTCTAAATTCCAAATATTCTCTGGTTTATCAAGCAGTCCATTATCTTTCATTACATTACTGAGCTCTGCAAAATAGTTGTTTAATACCTTCTCAGACGTACATTTAGCTCTCTCTAAAGATAACTTCTGGGCCCGAGATAACATCTGGTACTGGCTGGAAGCCTAAAAATCTATCCCTCAGCGTGCTTTCTGGAACACCATATATTGAAGCTGTTTTATACACTGATGTTCCATTGTTCCTATCCTCATGGTAAGCTGACTTCAACATCTCTGTCTTGTATTGTCTTTTCTTTAATTTTCTAGCCAAGGGTAACTGAAAGAAAATAAACTTTTATTGTATTGTAAAGAATTCTAAACACAACTAGAACATACAAAATTAACCTTTTCACATACAAATTTAAACATATCATGCCAAAAATACTGGTAAGTAGTTTAGGCCAGTAGTATAAAACTGTCAAGGATCAAGTACTTGTGACGTCATAAATGTGTCTCGTGGAGCAGACGCTTTGATAGATCATCAAATATGTCATTTTCTAAGGGAAAAGCATGTTTATTCACATGAAAAAAAAAAGATTTTATCAATGTGAGTAAATAATAAGAGACTTACCCGTAGTAAAAACATTTTCATGGAGTTTTTTTTTCAGTTTGACAGATGTGCAGGAATGTGTGTAAACAAAACTGACAGAAAGTATCCGATTGATACATGTACGCGCGTGCGGCATATGTAATACGGATTACACCGGCCATAGATATCCACCTGTCATAGGTACTTTCACGATATGACATATTTGAAATTCAGCGTTTGTAATGTTATTGTGTGTGTCATGTAGTGCTTTGTTTTGTATGTAAAGGCTACATGTTGAAGCAGTTGACGGTTTTGCATCGTAAAGGTTTTTCTTGGATTAATCATTTGAAAAATACTGTGATTAAAAATATTGTTTCATATGCATATATCAATTATTTTTTTCAAAATTTTTCAAAACACAGCCGCTGACGGACTGGATCAAATTTCGGATGATAATGGATTTTCTGTGTAAGTTGTGCATTGAACTAGACATTGACCGGAAAGATTTACGGAGAAAAGGAATTATTTGTTTGTTGACTAGATCTACTAAATTGTAGGTTATATTTCAAACTCAAGCTGTTTTTACGGAAGATCTTAGTGTAGAACAGTGTGAAACGTACCCGAGGAATAAAACGTGAAATTTCCCGTAAATCTGAAAATAGAGAATATTTGGCAATGGCGACCAGAAATAAACAACAGCGAATTCCCATACAGAAACTGAAATTAAGTCGCACGGGAAAACCAGACGACTGTTGCAAAAATCCTTGAAATTCTCGATGGTGACTTTTTTTAATTCACAAAAACACATTTTATTCTCTTTGATCCCGTTCTATCTTCATAAAAGTCCAAAGTTGAGGTCCAAAATTAAGTTGGACAGACTATAGTTATAGTCTTAATGTTTCCACAAAGCTTCAAAGTTGGTTCTTCAAATTTCTCATTCTACAAACCAATCCATGGCCTTGTCAATGAGAGTTCTAACTCGTTTTTCAGCCATAAAAACAAGGATATAAGTTAATAGGAATACAAAATCAAAGCATAAGCATTAAGCAGTGTGCTTTATACACCAAAATATTATGAGCATAAAACAGTGTCTTTAGTTCAACAATTAATATGGTAGTCACGATTCACAGCACGCCTGAAGGAACTTCACAGCGTAGTTGTCGATCTTCCATAGTTCATCTTCGAGGAGTATGGGTAGATATCGATCGAACTGAAGTTGACATGTGACCCTTTTGACCTTGTTGATGACGATTCTGTGCACAACTTGTGGAAGATAGCGTCGTATAACAATAGATGCGTTGTGTCCTTTACCAATCTTTTATTTGAAACCGTCAAACCATAACATATACATAGTAAGTGACGTCAACGACGTGTTACATACAATGGCGGTAAATAACGTCATACATATAAAGGCGTTAATCCCAACATACTGGGGACCGCGACATGATTAATTACTCAAGTGTTCAGTATCAAAATATGAAATTTGAAGTTAATTAAGAGTCAGTTTAAGTATAAACTTGAATGCACTAAATAACTTATTAGCCGATTTAAACTCTAGAACTATTTAAAATTGACAATAAATCGTTAACTATGCATAAATAACCAAATATGCAATTAAACAGCTGAATCACAATCTTCAGTTTCTGATAGCAAAGTTTGTATGTCAGTCTTTTTCACGGAGCATTATCACAAAGCGCGATCTTCATGAAACATTTATTAACAGTCACTTTGTTTCTAAAGGATAAAGTTTAGCAATCGGTCTCACTAAAATTCCATTGTTTGATTTAACTTTCGCGGCACGTACAAGTCCATCTTTCCCGTAAACGAGTTCCTGGATAACACCTAATCTCCACCTCGCACGTGGTGTATCGTCACCAGATGAGATCTTCTGTTGCTCGGTGGTATTCACGTAAGGCCGTCAGATATTCATGTCGCCAACGTTCCCCGAAATGATCGTGTGAGTTGTTTCTGTACCCCGGCTCCTTTGGTAAAACTGGAACGACTGCCAGCCGTTCGATCTGATAACGTTTCAACTGGAACATTTTGTGATGGAAGGTACGTCACTTGCCGACCATATAACAGGTGCGATGGAGTCAAAGGTACTGGGTTCGAGACATCGAATGATACATAGGTAATTGGCCGGTCATTGAGTATCACTTCTACCTCGGTGGTTGTCGTCTGGAGTCCATTTAACGTAATAAATCTGCGACCTAGAACTTTCTTTAGAGTTTTTGGTAATTCCTATTAAGAGGTCCCACCACCCACCTTACCAGGGAGCTCTCGTTGTGATAAAATACCATTGTGTACCTTCCTGACTTAGAGTTTCTCGTATACTCTGGGATTCAAACAGCTGACGTAAATATCTTGATGCAGACTGGAACGTTGCTGCGTTATCAGAAACCATTATACGTGGTAATGACTTTCTGCTGCAAAATCTTCTAAACGCCTGTAAAAATGTTTTTTTCTGTTAAATTCTGAACAACTTCTAGGTGTAAAGGTCGTGTAGAGGCGCAAGTGAAAAGACATATATAAGCTTTCTCCGGGTTTCCATGACGATCTGTAACGTGTAATGGAGGACTGTCTTCAAGATAATATTTCGGTAGGGGTTGAGGATCTGGGGCTTTGTACGATTTTCCATTCACTTTGTTGCAGGTAATGCATCTGCGTAGTTCTCTCTTGACACATCTGCGAATCGAAGGTATCCAATACTTATGGCGCAAGTATGTAATAGTAGTATTTACTCCAGAATGCAGTTGGTGATGGTGGACGTCTAGGATAATTAACCGTGTTAATGGGCGTTTGTAGGTAGCAGGTATGGGTATTTAGTGACTTCATTTTACGGTGCGTTCTTTATTCTTCCACCACATATCCCTCGTTTTCAAGAAATCTCACAATGGGTAGTCTTTTAAGTCTTCTCATTGGACTTTATGTTGGCTATTTCGATTGGAAATGTAGATTGCTGAACGTTCTGCAGCCATCTGAATGCTGCAGTTTGTAGCTCAATGAGGGGTAATGGGTCGTGTCGTCTGCTGTCCTTACTAACACGGCAGTTGTGGATAAATCTCAATATGTACGCCAACTCCCTGTAGCTGCAACATCTGGCGATATCTATAATCTTCTGTAAACCTTCTTCTGACATGGTTGTTAAATTTGTCGTCTGCTGAGCTGTTTCGTCGTTAATGGTTGCCATGGTGATAGTTTTGGAAAATTTCCATTGAGGCCATTGACTTGTGTTGGGTAACCATTTTGGAACGCTAAACTATAATCTGTTTTCTTTGAATTGTGTTGTCGTTACGCCTCGTGTTAACAGATCTGCCGGGTTCTCTCGTGTATCGTATATTCTCGATGTGTATTGTAGAATAGCGCGTTTTGTCATATCCGGAAGTTCCTTATTCGGGTAAGATATCTCGTCTGTGACGGTGAGAACCTTTGTAATCTCGCCGGTATCAAGGACACCTTCTGTTGAAGCGGCTGATCTTAGTTGTTGACTATTTGATACCCAGGACCTCAGGTTAAATCCGCCGTTAAGCATCAAATCTCTTGTTTCTAGGAAAAACTTCAAAACTTCTTCTTCTTTTGAAAAACTTGATATTATATTGTCCACCTACAAGTCCCGTTTAAGAAATCTGCTGATCCAACTAGAAGCGTTGTTTTCTAGATGCTTGAGTAATGAGGCATTTAAGATGAACGGTGAACACGTGGCACCGAAGAGTACGGATTTGAACCTGTATGTTGTGAATGGACTGTCTGGGTTACCTGGATAACTCAGCCACAGAAATCTGGTCATATCTCTATCTTCTTTATCCAGTCTTAAATTGAGAAAAGCCTTTTCTATATCCGTGGACACTGCATACTTGCCAAGTCGGAATCGAATCATGATATGTGAAATGTCGTTCAATGTTGGTGGGGTAGAGTCTAAACAGTTGTTAAAACTGGGTTTCTGTGATGTTTCTTGGCAACTACAATCATATACTATACGTATAGGCGTCGTGGCTGAATCCTTCTTCACTGCATGGTGTGGAATATAGTGCATTCGATCGGGTTGTTGTTCATTCTCAATAAAATTAAAAAACTTTCACAATAAAATCTCGCCTTTTGATCTTGACGACAGTGTTGTCACAATATTTGATGTTTAGCTAATCTGCGAGTTTCTCCGATATAAATGAACACTGTGCCCCTTCATTAAATAGAATATTGGCTTGAGCGTATTGATTTTCTGCGTAAACTTCGGCGACTGTGGTTTTTAACAAAACTTTCGGTCTTGGGCTTAATGAGGAGTTGAATAAAGCGGCTGTTTGCTGACTTCCGGTAATTAAACAAAAAAGGAAACCTATCATACTCACCATGGCATCGACATTGGAATTACACCAGTTTTTCTTACCAGTCCATATTTTAAAAGGACCTTTTGAAAGTTTTGAAACTTACAACAGTAATGTATTATCATTATACCATGTTTTAGGCAAGAGTACATAATTCCATCAAGGATTTGAGTGAACTATGGCCCTTTGAAACTTTTGTCACTTGTTTATAGTAATACTCTCTATAGGCAAGAGTTAATAACACTATAGAGTATTTTGGTTGAACTATGTCCGTTTAGGACTTTTAAATCGGTTCAATTTTTGTACAAGTCCACATTTTGACATATAGCTTTGAATTGTTTAACACTAAGTCTTACCATTACAATAATATAACTTAAAATAGTTGTTCAACATCATCACTCACATCATATGACACAAGATGCATAACTCTTACAACATACGCTTTTTTGTTTGCTTAAAATTTACTTGTATAGTGTTTTGATACACTTTATCTTTATCTCTCATTATTACTTAATATTTTAAAACAGACTTAGTTATGCAATATCTACATCAGCCATTGGAGTCATTAAACACAACAGTGACAGCTCCAGTGTTCTCAGATGTGCCCAGGCTCACTATCGAGCATCGAATTAGCCGAGCGTGCTAACAGAAACAATCAGGTAGAAGATGGCTATGGACAGATTTTATGTCTAATCACCTCCCTTTATTTCAAATTGAAATGAGTACATCAGTGTAACTAATGAAGATACTGATCTTATATGCCATCAGATTGACTTGGACAGTCAGTGAAAATACATATTGACTGAATTTATGACAAAAGTACCTCCCTTTATTTTTCTATGTAAATGAATATACTTAGCGGCTTCTAATGAAATTGATTTGAAAGGTTATTCATGTCTTCCATGGTAAGATATAGTCATGTTAGATAACTCTTGATTGAATGTTTATAGACATGAATACTTTTCGTATATATTGTTGTAAAACTTGTACCGTGTATCTTCTACATGCATATACAAATGCATGGTAACATCCCCCTGATTTTTATAAAAATGGATTTATCTCAGTAAGTATATATAGGACTCATTTTAAATTTCATTATTGTCATTAGTTGGACAGAGACAATTATTGTAGATTATATCGATTGACTTTATGTCAAGTTACATCCCTTTCGTTTCTTGTTAAAATAGGTGTATCTCAGTAACCAATGAAGATACTGATTTGAAGTTTCATTTATGCCATGAGATGGACTCGGATAATCAGGGTAGATAACTTTTGACTGAAATTATGACAAATAACCTCCCTTTATTTTATGTAAATGATTATATATATCGGCAGCATCTAATGAGATTGCTTTAAAATGTTATGTAAGTCTTTCAGGGTAAGAAATAGTCATGCCAGTACAAAAATGCAGCATTTGAGTCTAGGACCCTCAAACATGATCAAAAGGGACTGTTACAATGAATTTTTTATCCTGATGATACTTAATGTGTAGAAATCTCGTCTAAAGTATTTTTGATTTATTAGGAAAACAGCCGTGTTGGACAGCATTGGATGAAAAGTACATTGTTAGAACTTCAAATATGCAACATAAAGGTGAATATAGGTAAATTTATAAATTCTCACCACAAAGTGTGTGGGTTAGTGGCTTTGATTTGTGCAAATTCAGTACATAGACTATAACCTTAATCTGCTGAGAATTTCTTTCCTTAAATGATGGATAAGTCTTTAATATTGAAATAAATTTGCCTCTGTGCTTCTATGGCATTATTAGGAGAGACACGTTATTATACATTATACATTGTAACAGTTGGTGTTTAGATCCTATAATTGTAAAACATAAAATAAATGTTGAAAGTTTCATAAAAGATCGTTTCTTTAGTATGATTTTTCATTTCACTCCCATCCAGTTTACACCCATCCAGTATGTTAAACACTTCTTGAAAAATATTTTTAAAGAGTCTTAGAGTTTCATACCTGATAACTTTAATTGAGCCGCGCCATGAGAAAATCAACATAGTGGTTTGCGACCAGCATGGATCCTGACCAGAATGTGCGGATGTGCAGGCTGTTCCGGATCCATGCTGGTCGCAAACCAACTATGTTGGTTTTCTCATGGCACGGCTCATATTTTCTTATTGACCTACATAGATAAAAATAATGTTAGACTTCATTTACACGATGGGTAATATATCGGACGTCATGCTGTAATCTGACGTCATAATTGATGTCATAATTGATATCATAATGGTCCATGTGTCAACCGTTGTTAATCGTAGAATATATAGAGCTTTATTTCCTTGTTTATTAGTAGTCAAGGTGTTAGTCCTGGTGGTTAAATAATGAAACATCAGAACGATTAACCTTGTTCAATTAGAAAATGAATCAAAAGAAGGCCTCGACTGTTTTAATCCTGACATGCACATTGACATTTTTATGCCCCACTTCGGAGAAGGAGGGGTATATTGTTTTGCAGATGTTTGTCAGTCGGTCGGTATGCAATCGGTTCCCGGATGATAACTCAAAAACTCTTGAGCCTAGGGTTATTTAGTTGATAGATTGGTCATATAAGTCCAATTTAAATAAAATATATAGAAAAAATGAAACTATTCTAAAAAGATAGATTGGGGCCTCCGTGGCCGAGTGGTTAAGGTCGCTGACTTCAAATCACTTGACCCTCATCGATGTTAGGTCGAGCCTCACTCGTGGCGTTGAATTCTACGTGTGAGGAAGCCATCCAGCTGTTTACGGCAGGTCTGTGGTTCTACCCAGGTGCCCGCTCGTGATGACATAATGCACGGAGGGGTACCTTCCTCCACTGTTAAAGCTGGAAAGTCGCCATATGACCTATCATGTGTCGGTGCGACGTTAAATCCAAAACAAAGAAAGACAATTATTTTTATATAAAAAAATCTAATTTTTTCAAGGTATGTGGCTTTGATGCACACGCCCGATTTAATACGCGCCTGAATACCCAATTATTCATACCCGTTGATGCAGAAATCATTCCTCATTAATTTTATTTATCATATTGGTATATATGTCTAAAAGCTAAGACCGCCCGTGCGATTATCACAGCTATACCCGAAACCGTGTGATTCTCACGCCGTTTTTTTTTTTTTTTTTTTTTTTTTTTTTTTTTTTTTTTTGTAGAGCCCGTTGTCCTAATGGCTGTTCGCTGTCCGTCCGTATTTCGTTGTCCTGACCATAAGTTTGTCATTGATTGATTGTGGGATTTTATAATAACTTATCAAATTTGTTTACCAATCATTAGACGGCGTGTCGCGCGTAACACCAGAGTCAACATCTTACGGTCAAGGTCACACTGAGTTTAAAGGTCAAATACGGCTATTATTGACTTTGTCTAGACAATAACTTCGTCATTGAATGTGGGTTTATAAAATGACCTGGCACAATTGTTCACAATCGTGAGATGGTGTGTCCCATGCAACACCGGCGTCAATATCTTAATGGTCAACGTCACACTTTGAGTTTAATGGTCAAATATTGCTACAATTGACCTTGTCATTAAATGTGGGATTTTAAAATAATTTCGCACAATTCTTCACCACCATCAGACGGCGTATCGCGCGCAACACCTGTGTCAATATCTCAAAGGTGAAGGTCACACTTGGAGTTTAAAGATCAAATATGGCTATAATTGACCTTGTTCGGACAATAACTTTGTCATTGAATGTGGTATTATGAAATAACCTGACACAATTGTTTTATTTTGGCACAAATGTTTGTCTCAGTGAGATAGAGTTCCGTGTGCAACTCCCAGTCCTTTTGACAGCCGGCAGGCTCGACATGTTGCCCTTGGGCATCTCGTTTTCAAAGTATATATGTCTAATACTAAGACCGCCCGTGCGATTATCACGGCTATACCCGAAACTGTGTCATTCTCACGCCGTTTTTTTTTTCAAAAGATGTGGATTTGATGCTCACCTCCGAATTAATACGCGCCTGAATAGCCAATATTTTATACCCGTTGATGCAGAAATCATTCTTGAACAATTTTATGTATCATTTTGGTAAATATGTGTACAACTAAAACCGCCCGTGCAATTATCACGGCTATACCCGAAACCGTGTGATTCTCACGCCGCCGCGTAGTTATCGCAAGATATGGAAACCTTAAGAGAACTTTAAATATGAAATACTTTATTACTTTTCTCATTTTTTTCAAAATATGTTGCTTTGATGCTCACTTTAGAGTTGCTACGCACCTGAATATTAAATAAATAAATACCCCGCAAAAAATGCCTAGTACCCGCCCAGGCCCTGTATTTTTTATAATTTATCAGCTCGTGGTTATGCATTTCAGTCCAATTTAGATAAAATATATTTAATTACTGAAACTATTTTAAAAAGAAAGGCTCATATTTTCATGAAAGAAACCTATTTTTTTTTCAACGTATGTGGCTTTGCTGCTCACCTTCGAATTGATACGCGCCTGAATAGCCAATATTTTATACCCGTTGATGCAGAAATCATTCCTGAACAATTTTATGTATCATTTTGGTAAATATGTGTACAACTTAAAGCTCCCGTGCTATTATCACGGCTATACCCGAAACCGTGTGATTCTCACGCCGCCGAGTAATTATCACAATATACGGGAACCTTTTAAGACAAATTTTAATATGAAATACTTTATTAATTTTCCAATTTTTTTAAATATGTTGCTTTGGTGCTCACACCCGAGTTTTTCATACCTGAATATTAAACAAACAAATATATCGTACTCGTATTTAATATATGTCTTAAACCAGGAAGGTCTAATATGTATCAGTTGTTCCAGCTTAGACTAACAATGTCCGTTCGATTTTAACGGCCTCACGCCGAAACGCTAAGTAACCGCCCTGCCCTGTTTATTTTAATGAATCAACTCGTCGTTAAACATTTGATTTAATGCACTACTTGGAAAAATCACTTGAAATTAATTCCAAAGGATGCTGTATTGCTACGCAGATAATTGCTCAATACAGAATAATTATTTTCTTAAAATAGAAATAAATATATTTTCAACAAATTGTTATTACATTTTAGCGTGCACCCTTGCGATGACCTCAAGCCACGCATCAGAAAATAAAGTTTTAAAAATATTTGCAGAAGTCATTCTGAATCATTTTTGCACTGGATCCCCTGGATTTTTTAAAGTTCGTATCAGTTACTAGCCGCCCCTGGATTATTAAAGATTTTATCAGTTCATAATATTCGGTTTAAAAATAAATGTACGGACACGTATTAACACTATTCTAAAAAGGTCTGAATCATTTTGTTTATGGAAAAAAAAACACTTTCCTTTGTCTTAAATGATGCACACACCGAGCTGCTACGCACCTGAATATTAAATATAATCCTGATAACCTTGTACGTGGTTTTTGTATATATGTCTAAAGTAACAACACCCGTATGATTTTAACATAATCTGTACGTCATATTTCTCTATCCAAAAGGCGTCAATTATAATCCACTCCTGGTTTCTATAAAGACCTATTAGCTCATCATAAAACATTTCATTTTATTGCAGTACACAAACATATATTTGATTGATATCGAAGATAGATAGTTTCTTTATTTCTTTCAAAAAGGACAGCATGCAATATAATTATGTTTCCACGCACATAAATAGTCCGCTGATACAGAGTATAATTGCTTCCCTTAAATAAAAATTTCACCAAAATATTATTATATTTTAGTACGCACGCACGTGTTTTCCCCATCATTGTCCGCCCCTGCATTCCTAATATTTATATCAGTCCAATTTAGATAAAATATTGAAACTATTCTAAAAAGAAAGACTTAATTATATTTAAAAAAAACAACATTTCTTTCAAAGTATGTGGCTTTCATGCACAATCCCGAATTGATACGCACCTGAACACCGAATTATTTTATACCCATTGATGCAGAAATCATTCCTGAATAATTTTATGTATCATACTTGTATGTATATATCTAAAGCTAAGACCGCCCGTACGATTATAACGGCTATACCTGCAACCGTGCGATTCTCACACCGCCGCGTAACTATCACACGCGTGGTAATATTACCACGCGTGTGATATTCACGCGACACCGGCATTAAATGTATTGGTTCGTCTGTGTGGACGTACAGACAAAGTCTGCAAATGTAAATGTCAAAGATATTTAATAATAAGTAAATGCATGTAATGCATAAACAGAACGTTGCATACAATGATCTAATGACAAGTGCATCAAAGCATTCAATTACTTATCAAAACAATACAATGACTGACTAAAAAAGTAAACAACTCCAGACTAAGGTGACCCAAATCCGTGTACTGAACTAACGTAGAAAAATACCTGAATGTATAGCTGCCTATATACATATATATTCAATAATTAATAAGTGCTGTTATTTGATATTCTTAAACAGATAATTAAATGGTTGAGATAATGTACTAACCTGCAAATGTAAATATCAAACGTATTTAATAATAAGTAAATGCATATAATGCATAAACAGAACGTTGCATACAATGATCTAATGACAAGTGCAACAAAGCATTGCATTTGTCACCTGAGCACAATAGGCAACGTCATGGGTGAATAGTTAATATAAGTTAGTAACTAACAGTATAGGACGGAATGGGATAACGGTACAGTGGAAATAGTATATTTATATTTTACGGCCCGCTTGAAATTAAACACATTAAGCTTCATTCCTATGACATACAGGTATTACCTGTTTTCTTCTTTTTTCTTTTCTTGTAAAAAATAATTTGACATACAAGGCGAACTTGTAAGTAAAATTGATAGGGAAATAATTGGAAAAGATTAGTGTATCTCAAAGACATTTTTCATGTATCTATGTATGTCATAAATTAGAAATGAAAAAAAAAATCAATGAAAAATCATTCTTTTTTGGAATTCTTTTACATGTTGGTATGGTGGAGTGCATGTCATGAGGTTCCTCGTATAAAAGTGGCTAAAACTATGATTTTGAAGCAAAATCTAACCATCTTTCTTTGATGAATGTTAAAATTTACATTTCATGTCACCGTATGTCTGCACAACTCTGAGAAATACATGTATCGATTGTAGTGTTTATTCAGCTAGGGTCATTTAAGTTTACTGGAAATATAGATAACACAAGTAATCAACGCAATACTGACATTTGTTAACTTACGTTTATTAATTAAGAGAAAAAAATTTAAAATGCTTGTACATTTCATCAAACAAAATTTACCACAGCAAATTTATCGTCTGTTTTTCTTTGCTATTCTGTTTTTCTACATCAGGATAGCTTTGGAATACGGTGCAATTTTAATAAAGAGATATGCTGGATATACAATAGAGGATGCTATCAACAAACATGGAATTGCCATTATAATACTATTTTACAGTCTTTCTTTCACTTTTTATCTTAATATACCAGTTGTCTTATTCAACTTCCTAGGACTATTTCTTTACAATCCTTTTGATAGAAGAGTTGAACGTTATGCAAATTTTGATCGAGGGCCATTTATTTGTTTTCGAGTGGTGACACGTGGACTGTATCTAAAACTTGTTACTAATACAACCATGAAAAATATAGAAATATGTAAAAATGTTGGACTTAAAAACTTCAAATTTGAAATTGTTTCTGACAGTGCTTTGAAATTTCCGTTTTCAAGTTTTGTCCGAGAGGTCATCGTGCCAACTGACTATAACACGCCAAATGGCACGTTGTTTAAAGCACGTGCACTTCATTACTGCCTTAAGAAAAACGTCAACACCCTATCACGTGACGACTGGATTGTTCATCTGGATGAAGAAACGCTTTTGACAGAAGCCGCATTGAATGGAATATCAAATTTCGTTTCCAATCCAAATTCGAATATCGGTCAAGGAATTATATCTTATGCCGAATGTGGTGTGGAAAACTGGTTAACGACGTTAATGGAAGGTCAAAGAGAAGCTGCAGATTATGGATTACATCGGTTGGCTTTTCAGTTTTTTCACAGACCTGTGTTTGGTTTTAAAGGTTCATTCATGGTCATTAAAGCAGGAATAGAAGAAAAGATAGGATTCGACTTTGGACCGAAAGAATGTATAGCAGAAGACCTTCGTTTTGCCTTAGCCGCTTGGCATAGTGGATACAGATTTGACTTTGTTAAAGGGGTCATGAAAGAAAAAGGCACATTTTCAATAACTGATTTCATTAAACAACGGAAACGTTGGTTTGTAGGACACTTTCAGATTATATGGGGAACTTCAATACCATTGTACTGTAAATGGGCTCTCATGCCAATGAATGTGTCATTTATGCTATCATGGATAAATATATTGAACTATATTATATCAATTTCAGGTATCTTACCTTTAGCAAACTGGCAAATTTATTTATTCGTTTTGGTCACTTTCGGGAATCTGTTCCTTCTGCAGTTTGGCAACTTTATGTCCATTTGTCACAAGCGCTATGGCTTCATTCAGCGCATGTTCATTGCATTCTCATCACAGTTTCTTTGGCCGCTGATCTCGGTCCTATATTCGATTGCGGCGTTGCAAGGGATTAGACAAAGGAACACGATTTCATTTTACATTGTGCAAAAGGAAACAAAAGGCAAAAAAGACTGTTAGATATTAGAAACTTTGTTTGTATCAATTGCTTCCGCATGTAATTGTTAGAACAATTAACTATCGTCAATGTAGCTAAATAATACGTAAGAATGGAAGCTTACATTAGCAGAAATGTGAGTGCTTATAAATGATAGCATACAGTTTCTGCAGAAAACGGTTCTTTGTTAACTATTTACATATTAAAATTGACCTAGATTTCATACGGACCTAAATTTAATCAGCTTAAGAAACATATTCTTAACAGGTAATAGATTAAGACTTAAGTGTTAAAAAGACGTTTGTATGATTCGACAAGGATTTTAACACGGTTTTTATTTGATTTCACGAAGTATTATCAGAATGTGTGTTAAGGCAGAAATTCTGACAAAGTTCCGTTAATTTTTGGGTTATAAGTAACATTCAGAGCGTTTACTTACTGTCAAATTTTGACGAGAACGACTTATCGTAACTTCAACACTAACATTTGGCTCAAATGAGGTACAACATCCTTTAAAACACTTAAGGGACTCGTCCAGCCACAGAAATGGTAATAGGGATCAGTGTCGCCATTTGAATGGATTCTGTTTCTATATGTGTTATAACGGTCTAAAGAAACATTTCAACCAGCAGTTTTAAGCTTTCTTTTTACATTCAGCTTTCAGGTAGTAATAAGTCATGATATTAAAAAAAAATTGCATTTCCTTTAGCAATTAGCTTCAAAATTTAGTCCCATGCAAAACTGAGATGTTACATCTTCTCGCACAGTTTATTTATTCTTCGTTTTATTTTTTCTTGTTCAATTACTAATTGTTTTGACAGCTTAATAAGTGAAAATTATGACACGATTATTTTAAACACCTAGTCTTTCAGTTGCTCACTAAGTGAAATGTTTTCAATAAAATGGTGCTAATTTTGAGAACTTCAATATCATTCTGGCACTAAAGTTGTTAGAACTTCTTGTGTATGATAGTTGCATTCATTATCAAAGTCAATTTAGGACATGCGCAAATAACTTTGGAGTAATTTAAAATTTGTTTAAGAATAGAGGTTTTGTTAAATAACTGAAACAATGTTAGGGAATTGTAAAGAAAGACATTGATGCTTATATATTATTGTAGAACTTGATTATAGAATATTAAATAGCAGTTGGTTGAAGTGATTTGTTGTTGTTCCGGGCCACAGACGTGATTCAACGATATGTTGATGTGTACACGAAAGTGGTACGGATTTTAGGCCAGGCATGTATTCTCTGAAGAAGACGGGTTATCGTGTGCTCAATGTTCCAGGCAAACGCACTAGTACGTATTTACTCAATTTATACGTATGGAATTAAACAACGATACCATGCAGGCTGCAGTGGAGGATAGCGGAAACTACGAGAGGGTTTTCTAGGCAGTACTCTAGGAAATGGTATTTCACTATGTTTGAAATGTAAATGATGTTTTATTCTCTTAAGGTTTCGATGGAGGCCTTGAGAAACAAAAATGAAACAACACCAAATCATAGAAAGAAAGAGTTGTTTGACATGAAAATTGAACGGCATGTAAAACATGTATATTACTTTACGAAACAAGTGTCAGTATACTGATATAAACATTGAATTCCGGAAAAGGGCTGCCTAAAGGGGCTCCACTTCCGGACAGTTAAACGCCTTTAAAAACTCACCATTTTCAAAGAACAGTTACACATGTTCGTTTTGATGCATTTGCAATAGCGTGCGAGTGGTGAAATTTCGCATAACAAGGTGGAACACAGTTTTCAGCAATTGTTTATCTTTATTTCTTTGCAAATGGCATTCATTTTCAAAGGGAGACAACTGTTCCCGATTATTTTAAGTACAAATGGCATTCGTTTTCAAAGGGAAACAACTTTTTCCGATTATTTTAGGTAATCTTTGAGAAAAAGTTGTCTCCCTTGGAAAATGAATGCCATTTGTAAAGACAAAAAGATAAACAATTGCTGAAAACTATGTTCCATCTTGTTACGTGAAATTTCACCACTCGCACGCAATTGTAAATGCATCAAAACAAACATGTGTAACTGTTCTTTGAAAATGGTGAGTTTTTAAAGGCGTTTAACTGTCCGGAAGTGGAGCCCCTTTAGGCAGCCCTTTTCCGGAATTCAATGTTTATATCAGTATACTGACACTTTTTTCGTAAAGTAATATACATGTTTTACATGCTGTTCAATTTTCCTGTCAAACAACTCTTTCTTTCTATGATTTGGTGTTGTTTGATTTTTGTTTCTCAAGGCCTCCATCGAAACCTTAATTACAGAAACACTGTAGCAGCAGGAAACAACTTTCTATCACTGCATTTTCTTTTCTTAAATTACAGATTGGATCAAATTGTTCACACAAAGCACTTTAGACACGAATTACTAGAATTCAGTTTACTTGTTGTTATTCTCCATTCGTATCATTGAATGATTTTTATTGTTATATGTTCAAATCTGCACATGTATATTGAAACTTTGTCTAGTTAGTTACCTGATACGATTAGACTAATTCAGCAATTAAAATCGTCCATGCTTGTTATGTCGTCAACTACTAAATTGTTATTTTTTCTTTTCTGATTGAAATTTCATTTTCGCAGATAACATTTAATCGCCTTATCTAAATAGTTGTACATTATTTAACATGATGTAAAACTATTATTTTTTATTATTATTTTCATTTCAGTTACATTCTTGAAGGCAACATCCCTGTTGGCAAGGGCAGAAAGTGTGAAAGGTATTGTGAAAATTATCATGAAAAACGCGTATGCTAGTAATGTTTTTTTTAATATTTTTTACGGTTATTAAGTAGGGTTTTGTCTTCAAAACGTCAGAACAACAATCTAGGACTAAAACAAAACAAAACCAAAAATAAACGGATAATCTAGCACTGAAATAGACCAGAGTGAAATTGTGACTTGCAAAAAATGATTTTTTTGACCACCATATGTTATTCCTTGACTTCGTATACTATACATATACGCATATATTCTTGATTTAGTGAAATGATTTCTATTCTGTGTTTATTTATTGATAAAACTTGGATGTATTAATTGTCAGAATTACTCAAGAATATTGAATATTTGGGAATATATATTATTATCTTTCGATCCTACTAATAGTCTCATGTGGATTTTTCCTAGTTGTCCCATTTAAGTTTTTGTTCTTTTGTTTTTATTATATTCTCCTACAGATAGTTAAATGAAAAACTCACTCACGAAAAAGGGACGAGTGTGATATAATTGTCTAAAGAGTCTATTAATCTCAATAGTTATAAGCTTTATACTTATATTCAGTTTTCGGTCAGTGATAGCCAATTAATATAAGATATTCACATTTCATTTCACAATAAACTTCAGAATTGAGTTGCATGCAGAACTGACGGGTAACATCTTCTCTCCCGATAAATTCATGTTTCGACTACGCAGTTCCGCTTTGTTCAAGTAAAAGTTGTTTTGACAGCTGACTTAGTGACATTATGACATGATTATTATAAACACCCTGCATTTTGATCACGCTGCGGTTAATCACAGTTACGCATTAAATGAAATGCTTTCCTTAAAATACCGTTAATTTTGAATTAGATCTTCAGTATTACTCTGGCATTTAGATAGGTTGTTAGAACTGTGTATGTATGATACTCGCATACATTATCAAAATTAGTTTAAGGCATGGGCAATTAACCTTTAAGTATTTGTGTTAAAGTAATATCAACATTGTCTTTAAAACCATATTGCCACATTTTACTGAAGTGATGAATGAAACGCTTATTGAAAATGAAAAAGGTTTCTTTTGAAGTATATATTTTGAAAAATAAAAGCAAATTTTAACCGGAAAATCTGGATACAAGACAGTAAAAATCTTTTCAAAGAGGTCATTTTCTCTTTTATTTCAAAATCGACAACTACTACACGCAAGCAGTATTCTGTCTAAAATTGTGACCAAAACTTAATTAGATTAAATATGTAATTCATGTGAGCAAACAATCTTTCAATAAATTTGATGAAAAGGCCTGTTAGTGTCGATCATTTCAGATTATCTCCTTTTTTTCATACAGATATAATTATTTCACTATTGATTTAAGATACACATGCGTATTTATAACTAAAGTCCATAATATCATTACTAGGGCAATACACATAAAAGTAATATGTGTCAATTTAGTTCTAGAAACGGTTCCGATTACAAAATAGTCGACAGAATAAAATGTTAATTTCGGCCTATCTTATTTATGTATGTGGGAAGAAATTAGATTGCACGATTTAATTGTTGAAGCTTAACGTAAACACTTAAAGGGCATGATTCACAAATAATAGATTCACGCTTAAATCTACATGCGATAGAGTATGCATATGAATGAAATTCACAATAGTATTGCATATAGAAGTAAGTGGAATAAATTTGGACTATTTCCTTCGGATGCTTACATGACTGTGCGCTGTCAAAAGGCCTCCCGTTTCTTGACATATAAATTCTATATTACAGTTTCTTTTGTCATTCATGGATACTTTCTATCCAATTCCCATGAAACTTGTTCTACATCATTACCATAAATGTAAGGGCTTTTATCTGTTTTAGTGGTATTATGCATTTTCCTTTAAGTATAACAATTACATTTGTATCTAATGTACCCCTCTTCGCCTACAGTTTTCATACTGTGTCAGAATGGAAATGTAATTTGATATGAAATTATAAACTTGAAGTAGGCATGCACATATTGCCAGACTTTCAATTCATGTTACTTTTTCTTGAGTTATGTCCTTACTTTAAAATATCACAAATACACTTGTACATTGTGTACGCACAGTTTCAAACAATCCAAAAGACGAATATATAATATCTGTTAAAATTGATAGCTCTTAGTCTTTATTACTTGTGTGGGTTACTGTTTTGCCACTTCTAAAGAGTCATGACAAAGATATAACATTTTACATTTTGTATTCTAAAATGTATGATTTTAATGAAGAAAAGAAACCTTAAAGGTTAATACTAGTCTAAAAGTTACTACAATTTCTCTCTAAAGGGCCATAAATGCTTGCAGCATTGGTCAACAAAACCTGAATTGTTTGATGGATCATGCCGAATTTACAATCATAATTCCAGACACAAATTAAGAGAACCAGAAAATTAGAAAAATCAAAGATTAATAAGGAGAAAGAAAAATAGGCATAATGCATGAAGAAACTGGCTTAAGGGGACGCATACTTTGAAATTAGAAAAAAGTGGGTGGGGTATTATAAAATTTACCTGCAAAAAAGTACAAGGTTTTGGTAAATGAAATGAATACTGTTTCAACTGTTATAAGTACACAAAGGATTGCTCACTAAAATAAAAATGAGAAAAACTGAAACAAGAAAGTTATTGTTGAATTACATAAGACTTCTTGTGTACATTCAAAGTCAACAATTAAGACTTTTTGGTGCGAAAATAATAGTGCTTCACTTTGTCCAAATATTTATCAATGTCCTACAGATTCTAATTTAAAGAAAGAATGTGAAATAAGTTTACTGTCTTGCTTTTCATTTCGCATATGTGAGCTAAAACACATTATTTAGTTTGTTTACAAAGTAGTGCATAAGAAAAGATACGGTGGTCAAGGAATGCCACATTCCAAAACCAAAAGAGTATATTCCCCTTAATACATTAAACATTTATCTTTACAGAAGTCTAGTGGCTTACAATAAAGGCCTAGAAATGTTGCCATCATTAATTTTTAACTTGGTATTCATGAACTACAATGCACTTAAATATCAAAACACATTCAACAAACTTTTGAAAATGTATTGTCTTAAAAATCCCTAAAATAAGGTATGAAATTTGGTTGAGAGGTCCAATCAATGTGTATATGTGCAAAAGCAACATTCTAATCTTGTTCACAAAAGTTACTAATACACAGCAGGAATGTCAATGATCAAAACTGGACGAATATACAGTTATCCTCACTTTAATGTCATTTATAATTTGTCCTTGAATTCTCCACCATACTTTTCATAACTCTGTTTGCACGAGTTGCACGAGAATGCTGTCATTCACGTAGAAAAACGGGGTCAAATAAGTTGTAAATGCAATATCATCTAAACGTAATTAATGGATTATGCAGTTCAAGATAAACTTTATCTCATAACGTAACGAACATGTATAATGTTGTAACAACAACTTTACTTACACTGATTTAAGTAGCAGTCGCTTTATAAGTTACTTCATTGATTCATTTTGTCTTTTGTTATTGTTGTCAAAAAGTATAACGGAAGTGCCTCACAACTGAAGCGGAAACCAGTTTTATGCGCAAAGTAGTCCACTGTAAGTAATATTTTTTGACAAATGTCCACAGAAATTAATAATTTTCTAATATTAAAGACGAATATCTGAATAGGATTCATTATTTGATAAGAAATTATAATCATCGACATGTTTTTTAAAAAATCGTACACGTGCTGACACCTAAGTTGTCTCCCGTTGTTTATTAGAGTTACCTTCCGTCCGGCGCAGTAATACATTTGCAGTGAATCGCCGAGAAGTCGTGGGAAAATTAAAAACCATGTAAACAAACTAAAATTAACCACCTTTTCAAGATGAATTTCAAGTGATCGACATTATGCATTTAACCCGCCTGACCTGTGTAGCATCTTAGATATCTGTTCTAAGGTATTCATTGTGTAGAATGTTATGTTATGCCCTTGCAATGCTAATCCCACTCTGATTTTTTTGTTTACATTTTTTATCAATGAGAAATATGGCGTCCATCCCGAGATGAACAGACGTGGCGTTAAATTTTTACATGTTTAAGCAAACCTGGTGTGTTAGAAAGAAAATTTCATCCCTTCAACATTATTTGGAACACTGTTATTGTAAAAAACCTGTATTTTCCTTAAACAAAAGCTTAATATTTTGTGTTGAATGTACTTTCACAAAGACCTCTGTTTTCCTATTACATTCATAGTACCACATCCTTATCCACAAAATACTGAATATTACAGGTGTCCATCAGTATTATATCAGTTTAGGAATATGTTTTTTATTTTCCCACCATCGATTTCTTGAATATGCACCCCTTCCGCATTGCTGTATGAACTGTGAATGTAGCAATATGCGTCCCCTTAAATTTATTTGCAAATACATTGAAATCTCACAATCGTTAATGGCACAATCCATATGGAAGTTCAAAAAGGTGTAGTCTTCTGGAAAATATGTTATCAGTCAATACTAACAACATTGTTATTTTGTTTTTCATTTTTCTGAGCATGGTTTTACATAGAATTTGAAATATGACTACAAGGATGCTACAAAATGTATAATCACATTCCCAGACACAACGTTGGAGAATCAGAGAAGCAATATCAACAATAAGGGGAAAAGAAATATTTCTCATGCATGAAGAACCTTCTTTCTAATAAAACACCTCACAATTGATTATAACATATGTATATGGAAGTTTAGAAACGTTAATTTTGATTAATCATCTACTGGCACATTTTCTTTAGTTCTCTGAGGTCTACATAAAAATTGTAACTTAATAATCTAGTCTTGCTGAAAAAAGTATAAGTCTTTCGTACTTGTTTTATAGAAAATGTTTCATGTTATTTTCAATTTAAATGTGCTATTTCTTTTATCATGTACTTTTGCTGAGAAGAAGCCTTTGTGGTGGAAAGTGAGATTCAAATAATTTTTTTTCTCATTGTCAGTAACTTTCAATGATAGAGTGGATTTTCATTTTTTTTGGCACGGTCAATGAATATCATCATTCGATTTGACACACGCTAAATTCAAATGATATCCAAGGTCACAATTAAGCAGTCAAAAATTAAACCTTTTTCTGTCTATAACTTTTTAAGAATGTCTTGCAGCTAACATAATTTGGCAAAAATATTTATCAAAACAAGATGATATGTAAAATCTATGACTCTGACTTCTAGCTCAAAGATCAGTGTAATATATAGAAGCTCCCTTTAAACTAGGTGAATGAAACAAGCTTACTACGTTAGAAAAACTTTTAAACCGTACGTATTCCACTCGGGATGGTTTTGATATATAATAAACTCCTTTTATGACCCCGGTGTTGAAGAAATTAACCTATACTGTTGCCATCAAATCCATATAAAGCTCTATTTACATCAATAACATGAAGGGGACCTGAGCATTGTATCGGGACTTTTATGCCTAATTATTTTTTTGGAGTTGTTGCCCTTTGGATCTCGAAATAATTCATCACACTGTGAACTCAAGTATTACAGTTTCCATCCAACTGAATAGAAAATTGGTATGCATCGAACAACATGAAATAGACATATGCATGTTGTCCTGACTTTTCTTGGTCGATTCTTTTGTCTGGAGTTGTGGTCCTTCTTTGACGACTATGACATATACATTGTAGTTTCCTACATTTCTCTTCATTTCAAATAAAACTTGTTAGGCATCATGAACATCATGTAGAAATGTGCATTTGTTTTGTGTTGTGTCAATTTAGCTCGACTCTTCAAATAATAGGTAGAGGTATTTGACTCAAGTATGCGTCGGTGTCCCGATTTGTCGATCGCTCGAGATAAATGTCGTGCGCTCGAGATAATTTAATCTAAAAAAATTAATGCATGTCCTAAACATACCGCCGTAGATATGATTTCTCCGTGTAATATTCATATTTATAGAAACTAAAAAGTAGCAATCATGTCGAAAATGGACGTTTAATACAATCGTTTGAAGTATTCTAAAGTATATTTTTCAGCGTAAATTATCAGCTATTTAAAACTATTTGGGATAATTTAAAGGGTGGCAGGAACTAGATACATGTATTGTCTGTCTATTAATACATTTTAAATGGACTCCGCATGTACGATGAAGCAGCCCTTGATTTTGAAATTGTTGCTTATGAAAGAGGCGTAATCGTAGTTTGATTATCTGGTCGTATACTTCGTTCCAAGTAGAATCCATTGGTATATACTTTGTATATGTTTTGTCCAAATCTAAATTATTTAGACCCACTTTTTTAATGAACCTTAAAGAATAGAGACTTTGTAAAAACTAAGACTATGCTAGATAATTGTAAAGGAAGACTTAAATGCATATATATTATCGGATAACTTAGTAGAATATATAATGATAGTTCATTGAATAGTGGTTAAGAGAAGTGAACATTTATTGTTTCTACTGTGGCGTAGTTAGTGAAAACCACATTCTGACATCAAATGCCTTGTGCCTTGTATACAATTCGTTGGATAAAATAGGAAGTGACCTTGACATCATACAGTAAACATGGAAATGAAGCCAGTAACAGTCTATTTGGCCCATTTGAGCATCATAAATTGTAATTAGCCAAACAGTGTTGCGAATAATCTCCAAAATAGCAACGTATGTATGAACAATTTTATAATAGAAAGCACTGGAAATCATGTAAAAGGTATTGATGTACCAAAATCCCAAACAATCTCATCTCTTTGGAACTTCGAGAAATGTGACATCATTAAAACTGCTTGTAACTTGACAATTGAATGGATGAATCCTCAGAAATTCGGTTTGTCACACAGTGACTTCAGTATAAACATCTACTTTATCTTTTCTTATATTATCAATTGCGATACTCAAGACGTGTGAAATCAACGCCTGTTAACCTTAAAATCCTTTGTAGATTTATGTTATTGTTATCTGGTGATGTGGCGTTTAATCTGGGCCCTACCAAGTATCCATGTGGTGAATGTATGAAGCCAGTAGCCAAAAGCCATCCTGCTGTGCTATGTGGGTCGTGCAATCTGTGGTGGCATATCAAATGTGCCAAAATCTCTCCTGTTACATACCAGGGTCTTCAGGATAGCGACAAACCATGGATATGCAAACCATGTGAACCATTTCATTTCACAGACTCCTTCTTTGATTTGTCGTCGGATTCTTTGGAAGATCAGACCAGCATTAGTTCTATGAAATCATTTTTTGATGAGCTTCGGTCTCTTAGAAATAAACATCCATCTAAATTCATTGTTTCTCATCTAAACATAAACAGTTTACGGTATAAATTTGCCGACATCTATGAAATTTTGTCAGACAATTTAGCGGATTTATTATTTATTTCAGAAACAAAACTAGACTCTACTTTTCTTGACAGCTTGTTCATAGTGGAGGGTTATAAAATACATCGGTGTGACAGAAATGCTCATGGCGGAGGGGTGGCGGCTTTTAGATGTGACATTCCAGCACGCAGAAGAAAAGACTGTGAACCAGATAAACTTGAAAACATTTCTTTTGAGGTAACACTAAATAAAAGTAAATGGTCAATTTGATCAGTATACATACCTCCAAGCTCTTGTTGAATAACTCTCTGTCATGTTTATAAAATAAATTCTAATTTTGCTCCTTCATATTTAAGTGAACACTTTACCCCTATCAATACTGTTCATGATTATCCCACAAGGTTCAGAGCAAAGGCAAATGCCTCCCTTGATGTTACAGGTTTTTCAATGACAGATAGTAAGAGATATGCTCTCCCAGTGGTCAAAGGTTTTGGGAAAAAACATTTGCTTATAACGGTTGTTGTTTATGGAACAGTCTGCCACAAAATGTTAGGGATGCCACAACCATGTATTCATTTAAACGTAAGGTTAAGGAACAGTTTTTAAGCTTAATATGACTTTTAGTTAGATTGCATTATAGATAGATTTTTGCATTGTGTTTTTTTACTAGTCAATCATTTTTTATACTAGTCAATCATTTTTAAGCATAGGATTTTTATACAAACTAATTTTCGGGCATTTGCTGTGTTTATTTATTTTTTTACTGTGATAAATTATTCTTCCTATGTCATACAATACTATATCTTAAGGACCACAATGGAAATAAGAGTTTATTTTAACTCTTTTTTGTGTTATCCTTAACATATAATGTTGATTGACATGGCTATATTAATTCATACATGTTTGTTTATTGTTTGATTGTATGTTTTAATTATAAGACGCCATGTAAATTGTACATTTTATGTTGAAATAAATCCAAGTTTTAACTTCAGGTATTCAAATATTTTACAGGTTTCTAGAGTAAAAACAACAACTTACTGTAAGAACTATTTTAGGTATACTGCCCCCGTGCTGTGGAACTCTTTACCAGACAATAACAGAACTGCAACAAGCTTCAATCAGTTCAAGAGGTTGATGTCCTCATGGACAGGAAATGATTGTGTGTTCTATGTTCGTAAAGAGGAACACAACATAGGGGTTTGCTGCCAATATTTTTCAATGCAAATTTTGTGTATGTCCTCATTTATTTATGAATTGTCTTTCCTTGCTTTGTGTTCTCATTTATTTTTTTTTCTTTGTTTGCTCTGCTAATGCAATGTATTATTATTACTTTGCTCTTTCTCTCATTTGATTGCTTTTTGTTTTTCTTGTTTGTTCTGTGCTAATGCTATGTATCTTTATCAATTTGCTGATTTATTTCTTAAATGTGCTTGCCTTTGTTCCCATCACACTTGCATGTACTTGTAGATGTATCATTTAATCAGCTTATAATGCTCCTTGTGTTTGTTTCTTTTTTCGCTTATTGTTCTTAATCCTTTAATGTGTTTGTAAATTGTACGTCTATGAAGGAGTTGCTGATCAGTTCTCTCCAAATCTGATTTGGGGTGATAATAGGTCTTTTAAAACCATTTCCTAGTAATACACAGTTGTGTCCTTTTTTCTTTTTTCATTGTCTTACACAGATCTTTTTTATGGCAGTTTTAGACCCTTGAGTCAAGATCAGCAATTCCAGCATAGCTTTAATTATGACATACTTGAGTTGTCTCTTTTTTTTACAGCTTTTATATAATATGTTATTATTGTTTTCATCATGTTGTTATAGTCGGTTCAAAAGCTTTTCAGAGCCTAATTTGTAATGTTGCTTTCTTGCCGACTTTAAATAAAACTTATCTTATCTTATCTTATCTTATCTTATAGGGGAAAAAAAGAGTCGTGCAATGAAATACAACTAAATGTTATCTTAAGGTTAATCTTTAGGTAGCAGTTTATTTTCCTGTTCCCCAATTAACATTATTTTATTTTGTAAATGTAAGAGGTTTAGGGTCTTTTTATGACTACATTTTCGTTTTTGCTTTGTTATTTTTCAATACAGGTGAAACTTTTTACAATGAATCTTTGCGAAACTGTGATTTCTTCAGTAATGGGCAGCTAAGAAAAATGCTAGTTTCGTTTTGTCAGGTCTCCCCATACATTCAGCGTTGGAATATTTTCGGAATCCATATTCATCAACGTTTAAAGTGCGATATTTACACTTGTCTTAACTACATTTTCTTTGTACTTTGTCAAATACTGATGAGAATGTACGTTTGTGACATTGCGCTTCCTTTACTAACGGACAGCTAAAAAAATCTAGCTTAGTTTCGTTATGTTATGTTATGTTTTTTCAAAGTATCCCTGTTCTTGGATTCAGTGGTGGTATACCTCTTGGATCATGGAGTGCACTTAATAGGGGTGTTTTGCATTTTCCATGACCTCTAAAGAAAAGACTTTATCAAACCTACTCTGCTATTATTTCGCTTGGTTGTTCTTTATAGTTCCAAAGGATCGTTTTATAGATACTTTAGTTAGAGTGCTTACAGCTCCGAATTGGCCGGATCGTTAAGAGAATTCTCCAAACAAACCACTTTGCATAAATATAGTTTTATACCTATCCTTTCATCTTTTATTAAGATCCAAACCTAAAATGAATACGGCGGCCACAATTCAAGATGGCCGTCGCATTGATACCAGTCTCTTTAAAGCATGTTGTTTTATTAATTATAGTGTGCTAGAATGTGGAATGTGAAAGTATTTTGGTAGCATTCAATGATATTGCTAACGTGTTCGAGTACTTACCCAAATAAGTTTTAGGTAGATGGCCAATAGGGTCTACCATGCACGCATCCTCTAGACTTTTTTTCATAGGTACCAAATGCTTCGGCAGGACCAACCCTTTCGGAATAAAAAATGTTCCCATGATAAAAATCTTTTGAACTATATAAGATTTCACTGTGCCCATGGCAACCGTTCATTTTTGAAAACTATACTGACGAGATATGACAACGCAACAAACATATGCCTGAATATATTTTTACTAAAAAAAGCACCACCTTGAAATGTTCAACACATACATGTCTTGATACTCTAAACCGATTGTGTTCCAAATTTAATCATCACAACAGACCGTAAAATTAACACAGTGGGTAAAGAGTATCAAGATGTGTATGTGTTGAACATTTCAAGGTGATGTTTTAGTAGTAAAAAAAATATATTCAGGCATATGTTTGTTGCGTTTTCATATCTCGTCAGTGTACGACCATATAGAGGATAATCAGTCATATCTTGGTCAGTTATGGTGATAAAACATAAGAATGGTGTCAGATTTGAGCTAAGACATTGACCTTTAAAAATAGCATTTGTATGTGAATAAACTAATTTGCATATTCATGAATATTAAAGAGATTGTTACAAAACTAGAGATGCTTTTGAGAAAAACGCATGTCTCCCACAACTGCCCCTATGAAAAATTTTAGTTTCTCTAGATGTTTCAGACGAGTGGATCCAATTAGATGGTCTGGATGAGTTGATCCAATCAGTAATTCAGGGGCCATAAATCAAAAATGCCTGGGCGGATTAGGCTAGTTATCGAACTTGGGTAAGGTCTTATGGCCAAACACATTTTGTTCAAGTTTGGTGAAGATCGGATGAGAAATGTTCGACTTAGAGTGCTGAAAAGCTTTGTGACACACACACATACACACACGCACGCACACACACAGAGACTGGAGTAAATCAATATGTCTCCCACATCACTGTGTGGTAGGAGACATAATGACAAACTTGTAGTAGAAAATAATAGTTTTTAAGGTTTAAATCAATTTAAATGTACAAAACAGTTTTGATCTGTTCTGAAAGCCTCTCAGTGTTTTCTTAAATAGTATATTGTAACACTGATGATAACTTTTTTACTCTAAAGTACAGTCGGCGAACGATGATAAGAATGGCGCGAAAATGTCAGGCGAGTCTAAGACAAATAATTTAGGTTGGTCAGATGTCACGGTAAATTAAGATAGGAATTCGTATGATACTTGTCAAATAGAAATCAGCATTTACTTGATTGGCTAAGCTGTCGGTTTTCAAATGCAGTGCGAAAATAGCACGAGTTCGAAACTCGCAAAAGGTTTATTTTCTAAGGAAAAGTTTTATGTAGCCCTGCTTTATGTTTGTTTTATTTTTTCTCAGTTTGTCTTCTCTTTTTTATCTTATTATGTTGATTTTTTTTTTCTGTTTTATTTTAATTTTAATATCTATGAAATTTTAATCAGTAAAATTCATTTCATTTCATTTCCGGCTCGTCCGCTGTATCTGTTGCAGAATTGTCAGTTGTGTCCGTTTCAGAGTTTCAGAATGATGAAGTCGCTCGCGTCAGAAGCTTTGTTCAATGTTCGCCATTTCGAGCTATGGATTGGTATGTTAGTGTATAACGTGGGGGTAATGTACTTACATTTCATCGGTAAAAATTGGACGTTCACAAAGAACCCATGTATGCTGTATTACCGTATTATTTTTAAAACCAGTTGAAAAAACAGATATTGTATCTATGCTGAAAAAAGGTAAAAAGTATACTTAAACCCAGTATCGAACTCCAGACCTCGTGTGTCATACCTAGCGGCTTAACCGATTGCGCTAATACAGTATTTCGTTCATCGAGTCTCAGTTTGAGATACTAATCCGTATCATCTATGCGTAATTTATCTAAACTGGTAAATAATAAAGTCGGTTGCGTTTGTTTACAAATATCAAATTATCGTTCGATTACTGTGGGTATGTTTAGCTAATTTGCATAATATTAACCATAACCACAACCAACATCTCACGGAACAAGATACCACTAAAGTTTAATAAAATGATATAATTTAATGTTATCGATGAAATAACAACTATGTGTGCTATATTGTTTAGAAATGAAGTTTGAACACCTTTTTGAAGAAGGAATCAGTATGTAACAGTATGTAACATACTTTACACATGCTACGTTACCATTTCAGTAACCTTGTTTTGTTACATCAATTATTTAGAAAATATAGATCAGACAGCTTTGATCTGGTCTTAATGTCTCACATTGTTTTCTAGAATAGTATTTTATTACTGTGAAGGTAAATATTTTTTCTACATTACGTATTTCAGCAAAGGGGTATGTAGGATTTGGGCCAATTTTGGCCCCCACCAAAATGATGATAAAATATGTGCCGTTTTTTACCAAAATGCATGTGTTTTCCAAAAATAAACATTAAAATCTGCAAGGACAATTGTTTATGGAAAATCCAATGTTCACCTTATGTGCTGTAGTGAACGAAAGCATTAGCGTATCATGGGGGTATACTTAAATAAATTGGAAAAAACAAAATAATAAATGATTACTTTTACAAATGTTTAATTAAATATCAATGTAAACAGATCAGGCTTTTCAAACATACATAAGCCGGTAACAGAACTGTCATAGAAACGGTCTTAACTAAGGGAAATAACTCTTTGGAATCCTGAAACTAAAAATTTCTTTAAAAAAAAAAAAATATTTTATTGTTTTAATTTTGTTAACGTTTCAAAGTATGATTTAAAATCATGTACAGAGGTAGAATTCTTGGCCTGGTATATTTATGAGTATAAAACGTGTACTTTTACTGTTGGTTTCCATGGCAACAGGGCTAAAATTTAGCATTTTTTTACTTTTTGCATGTTATATCTTCAATATTTTGATGTTTGTACATGTAATGGACTTACAACTGTTACAAGTGACATTTCATAATGCTCCTTTAAAGAAAGCAGAAAAGAACCTTTCAGTTGCCATGGCAACGGGGCTAAAATTTAGCATTTTCTAACTTTTTACATGTTATGACTTCAATAGTTTGATGTTTGGATATTTAATGGACTTATCACTGTTACAATTGACAATTCATAATGCTCATGTAAAGAAAGCAGAAAAGAGCCTTTCAGTTGCCATGGTAACAGGTCATTTGGTACTCTCTTTAATAATGTTTCCTTAGGATAAGTAAGTTTTCATTATTTGTTGTCACAACTTTTAAAATTATAAAGATAAATCTGTTAGCAGTAATGAAATGGATTTAATTAACTCACTTTGTTTTGCATGCGAAATAAAATATAAAAATATTTCATTGTCATGGCAACAAAAGTGAAAATGTATGTTTCAAAGGTTAGAGTACTTTTACTGGAGAAAATGAGTAGAGACTGCACAATTTCGAAGAGGACCAAAAGAGCTGGTCTTATATCAATGGCAACAGAAACTAGATGTGTGTTCATAGGACACAGGTGTCCCCACTCCTGCCGCTGTAACATGGTTTAATGACTCAGGTTAAACAATTTTTAAGATGTTTGCAACACAAACTTTTAAGAACCTTATGTGTAGTTTTCACTTAGCTGGCCATAACTCTGGCCTAGCTGAGTAAATTCCTAAAGAGAACACTTCATAGGCTATAAAACAATCCTCTAATGTTTTATGATTCTAGGTCAAGTACATTTTAACATACATGTTTCACAAACTTTTTTATTTATTAAGTCTGGACAAGAAGTCTGGTCTTGTGTAGTGAAATAATGACTGTAGGTAAAATATTTTCGGAAGTACGCGCGACAAAACATTAAAATGACAATTTTTTCCTAGGTCAGGGGCCATAACCCCTACACGACTGAATGAATCCGGATGCGAAACCCCAGGTGCATAATTACACATGCTGACCAACATTCCTGTAAAGTTTTGTGACTCTACGTCAAATACTTTCGGAGCTAGGCGCGACACAACACTAAAATGACCAATTTTTACAAAGTCAGAGGCCATAACTCCTACACGACTGAATGACACGACTGAATGAATCCGGACGCGAAACCCCAGGTGCACAACTACACATGCTGACCAACATTCCTGTAAAGTTTTGTGTCTCTACGTCAAATACTTTTGGAGCTAGGCACGACATTCCCGAAAGGACGGACAAGAACAAATCTATATGCCCCTACCACTCATGGGGGGCACAAAAAGGACAAAATTATATGTCTCCCATGATGGCCTGTCCGTGGTGACTGGGCACGTAACTTGCATTTATTTTCAGTATGGTTTAAATTTAAACTTTGACCTATTTGCCAAACACTATAGTGGTCATCTACTGAACATGGGTATTCATGCTATAATGCTAGATGATCATAATAAGTGAAAGTGTTCTCAAGCTTATATAACCTGAATCACTCTTTATCTAATTGTCAGTGACCATTAACTTCGATCTATTGACCCCAAATTATTCATCTGTTATGATTTAAAGCCTGATGACCATGGGCAAAATTATCATTCAGCTTTCCATAATAAAATACTTCAGTCTTAGGATCACTGTGATATTGACATTTCACCTACCAGTCCCTTAAAGAAAGAGATCATCTACTAAACTACAGTGAATTTTGACAATCATAAGCTAAAGCATTCAGCTATTATTGATCAGTTACTGCTTTCAGTCTTCTGTGGTGCATAATCATAAATTCCATTTATTGCCTTGCCTTTCCAGTCAGTCATTGAAGGCCAAATATGAGATATGACAAAATGCTTACTATTACTTTAGAAAATAAATGCAGTGCATTTTCAGTTGTGTACACAACTGACATTAGAATTACCTGGCTATCTTACATGAAGTTAAAGAAAGGAAATATGGAGCTAGTTCCAGTCATAATTATGCAGCTTACTAGAAGACTCTAGACTGTATATATCAGCTTTTTTTCTCATAACAAATCACCATTCAAAAAATATATGTTTATCATATAGCTGCATCATACCTAATCAATATTATTGCCAGTAAGTATTAATTGATTTATATTTGTAAGGCCATACTATATTAATTGTTAGATTATCATCCACTCCCACTATATTTATGCCTCTCCTTACTATTTTTAGTTTCCAAGTTTTCAAGTTTCATGTATGGAAAATTTCTATAAAGAATGTTATAAATTATTAACTTTCAGTTATTACTGCTGCTTATAATCAAATCCATTTGATAAAAATAACTATTACAATTATGTCATATTTTCTTTTTAAATCCTCATTAAAGCAAAAATAAAATATCTGATCTGAAATTAAACAAAATCCTTCCCCTTCAATGTGAAGAAAATTTAATCTAGCAATTAATTTATGATAGTCCCAGATACAAGTTAGGAAAACTATACAATGTTATGTATATTCTGCTATTACATGAGCTTGTGAAAAGTAACTGCATAACTTTTCATCAGTATTGTTGCATTTATAATAACTTTTTGACAGATGATGGCCACAATCATTTTCATTTTTCAAAAAGCATGATATTTACACAGAAACAAAATTTATTACCATTTAACCTGACATATATTATATAACTACAAGCATTTTATATAAAATAATGATGTAGGAATGTGATAAATTAAACCGTTTGATAAATAATTAGTATTCATAAGTTATTAAAAACACTTGATTATCAAGAATTTAGAATTAGCATCCACACTGTAACTTAGACTGAAATGTAACACTGGTAGTCTCTTTCAACACTGTAACTATTACCCCCAAGTAAATGTTACAAACATGGATGTTGCACTTTAACATAAACATTAGTCACTTCTCAGTAAATGTGTATTGTGCAATTATTTATTCCAAGTCTGTAATTTCTGATGCTCCAGCATGCACCTCCAAATTCATTGTCCATGGCTGTTTTCAACCTAGATAGTATACCTAGAATGAAAGAAATAAAAAATATATTTCTGTGTGAAAAAAATGTAAACATTTTGAAATGTAGATGCAAATTACTAGAAAAAGACTTAGTGTCATGACTAATTGAAATGAAATATTCAATCATAAGGTTAAAAAGAGAAATCAAACATTCCAGTCCATAGAAATACAGCTTAGTCTTTCAACATTTTGGGAAGCTGTATACTCTGGTCTGTAATGTAATATATACCAACTTGATAAATTTTAATATATCCTTTTGAAATGAAGTTCCTGAAATATTGAATTTTGTTATGACATATATATTGAAAACTGTCTGCTTTTGTCATAGTTGATAGAAAATTGATTCTGAATCTTGTGCAGAAACAAATATATACATGAACTATCTTCTCATCTTTATAAAAATAAAAATGCAAGGTACAATCTGTGTGTACATCAGAGTATAATTAGTGTTTTGAAGTTTTATTTATCAGATCTTCAATAGGTAATTCAATTCCTCAGTCTGGTTTTGTAATTTTGTGAAAGGCAAGGAAAAGAGTTCTAAATTACCTTCTTATCATACTGGTTGTTTTGGGGCATTCAATGCTTCAAGACACACAGAAATACTCCCTGAAATAAAAAAAAAGTCAATTAATATTTTATGACATAACCAATATGCATAATTGTGTGATTCATCAATTAATTTAATTACAGAGGTCATATTCATAATGTTTCTCATATTTTAAATTAGAAAATATTTCAACTTCAGGTCTCTAACAAATCACTGAATATCTTAGATGAAAATAATCTTAGAAGCTTTATGAATATGACCTCAGGTTTGTAGATAAAAAGCCACAACATTGATTTAAAAGCAACTTTCTTGAATTAAAATGTAATGTTCTGGCAGGTACATGTTTATGACCGGCATTCCACAGCAGTTGAATTTTCATTGTGTCATGAGAACAAGTAAGTCACACACAACAACTATATTTTGGGTCTCAGTTGATCTGGTGTTACTCTTGCATAAATATGACAAGCATTTTCTTTTACTCTAGAAAATATAGGTCACAGAAATTTCAAAAATATCATGTGATACACTGCAACCCTGGATATACAGAATATATAATAGTTATTTTAAAGTGTTTATGCTTTCAGTAGAAACAAAGTAGATAAATGGTAAGAACTGTGGAGATTAACTTGGGAGGCCTATAATTATCATAAGAATAAGTGTGTAAGCAAAATTTTACAATTATCAAATAGACATACCTTTTGACCACTGACCAGTTGAAGGTAACTAAATAATCATCTCAATATTCATACTATTATATCTGAAATATAATACAAAACAAACACTGATTAGTGCAAGACATCACAATATATCAATAATAAGAAACTGCATTACTAACCTTTATAATTTCAATCATATTCTGTTGACCTTGAAGCTTTCTTTTACATCTGAAGGATTAATTGTCTCATTTGTGAAGGACACCAAAAAAAAAATTCCATATTTTAATCAATGAACAATATCTCATTCATTGCTTGTATTTGTCAAATTACTGCTTCATTAATTTCATATACAGTACATGTATTCAATGAGTACACACCATTCATCAGGTTGAATCAGAAAAATAATGCAAAATGTAAACACTGTCACTGTGTCAGTAGATTTTTTGTCTTCCTACTGCAAATTATTGTGAGTGTCACAGATAACATTAACAGTCTGTACCGTTGTGCCACTTGTGTGTCAATAATTCTGCTCCATTTCCATTGAAATAGAATCGAATGAATACTTCCCTAGTTAATTTAACACAACAAAATGACATTTTATCTACTTACCTTAAAATTCAACGTAGAAGGGTAAAATGTTGTAATAATTCCTAGATAAACAATCTACTTTCGTTTTCACATGCACATGTTGCCAGCGGCGCCACCTATAATATTGCCTGGCAACGAGAACCTGGCTTCAAGGGAGGCCACTCTTATACGTGAGAAAGGCCAGACAAATAATATCATTTTTCCAAAATTCATTTAGCAACCCTTGCTTCAGTTTCTGGTTAGGAAAATATTGAATAGAATTAACAAATGAAATAGCTGTTATAAATTGTTAACTGAAGAAAGGGTTGCTAATATGCGAATTCTGAGTCTGAAATGGCCGAATTCAGCAATTTTAACGCGAAATGCCTGTACCGGTCGTACTTTAAACTCATTTTACATCAATACTGGGAATGTGTTATTATTAAAAACGACACAGTTCGGTAGTTTAAAGTTTATTTTAGTGAAAACTGTCGGTTTTCAACACTGTCATCGATCTTATTATTTTTCAAAAATTGGGGGCCATCTGCCTATATAAATCCTACGTACGCCTTTGCTTAAATTAATCTATGCTGAAACAGACATCTCTGAAAACAAAATATTACTAAAACTGAACAACATGTTGAACTAAACTGTGACCAATAAACTTGTGTTATTCAAGTGGAAGCACATGAAAATATAATGTAAATACATATTTGAAGGAGGAATCTGTTTGTAACATACTTTACACATGTTACGTTACCATTCTAGTAATCTTGTTTTATTGTATCATTATTTTCTCAGAAAATGGTAGAGGAATATTTAGTTATCATGTTGTTAAATACTTCTACAAAACAGAACATTCTTTCTTCACTTTTGTCAACAAAGAAATCATCTGAAACAGCCATTACACATTCAATGTTCCTTTTTCTTTTCATTTTGAATTAATGCATCAATCTTTTTAATTATACTAATATCTGTTTCTTAAATATGTTGTTCTTTGATTTGATGGATTCAATATTATTGTCAGTACATTTTGAGTTGATTATATATTTTCATGTATATATTATGTATATATTAATAATGTTTACATCCCTGCTAACATTCATACACTGATAATAGGGTTACAATTTGGGGCTTCCGTTCATGGAAATCGTTTTAATGGAATATTTATCTCGTTTTGTGTTATTGTGAAGTGCATCAGTGCAGTTATTTACGTGAGAAATAAAGCATTTTGTTTTTTAGCTTTAGAAACATATGAGTTTTATTGAGATATGCATGGGTTTATTGATGAAATATTCACTGTTGAAAAACTGCACTGAACAAAACTTAAAAAAATGAAATTTCAGGTACTTCAAGTAATCTTTAAATTTAAACTTATAAAATTGGAAAAAGCAGGAAAGAATATGATATTAAGTCTGTGAAAACCAAATTGTTAGGAAAACAATCACATAAAACTATTCCAAACGGATAGAAAGATACTGAGTGCTGTATGAACGGCACTTCTGAGTTGCTGAAAACATTTTGCAATAGACTTTAAGAAGATCGTTTTGAAGCAAAGATTGCAACCAAGCAAATAAATAGCAAACTCAGTTGGATCATGGCTGTTTATGAGAGGTAAAGAAGTGTGAAAATCACCTAACGCTCGCTAGCACTGGCTTAAGAGGAATTCTATTTTAGTACAAAAGGACTCGAAATCAAACAACACTGAAAGTGTGAACGAGGAAACTATTTAAAACCATCAACTTAAAGGGTATTTAAAGGATAGCAAATTGTTTTTAAGCTCATCCTTTTGAAGCATAACAACACAATTGAGCAAAATAATAATTGGCTTGATTTGATTTTGTCTGTTCGTTGGATGTAGTGAAATGTGAAACTGCCCTCATACCCCTAGCACTAGCTCTACTAGTTCTATTATAGTGTAATAATTTTATGGATTACTTAAAATTTGAACTTAAAAGCAGATGAAATGTCTGAAAAATATGGAATGCATAGATTATGAGGCAGTAGTGTTACAAGCATCAAATTCTGCACGTCTTGATTAAGATGTTACTTACGATGTTTTCACTTTAATGTTACCTAATATAGCATATTTGCTCTCTTGTTGGTTATCTGTTATGAATAATATGTTGCTTTATAGCATATCATTCATAAATTAGAAAGCAAATGACAAAAGAATATTATAGGCTCTCAAAATTACTTTATTTTATGAATGAAATTTGATTACACTTTGATTCTGAAGCAATTTGTATCATACTCTTGAGTTTCTTGCTACAGTTTGAACTTTTGACAAAGACAGGTAATGTCTTTGTCATAACCTTTGGTATGTAACTTAATTGATAATCAAACTTTTTTGTAATGATTGATGCATAGTTACTCTTAAAAGTGTTTCTTTAAATGTTACGGTATTTCAAGGAATATTCCAACATATTTGGTCCTTGTCTGAACAATTTAGAATACCAAAAAAATATTTTGTACGTTCTGTCATTCTTGTAAATGTTTCAAAATGACTACAATAATCTTCTTTTATAATATTTATGAAGTTTTATATATTTCTTATATATTATTTTGGTAATTGTGCTAAAACAGTTCTGTCCAGCTGGGTTTAGTTTTAAATCTAAAGTTTTTACTTTAAATACCAGTCTATTTTCTTTTGTTTATTAGTTTTGGTTTAACACCACTTTGCAAAAGAAATTCAGTCATGTAATGTTAAGCAGTTAACCTAACAAGTGTCCATGGATTCTGTACTGGAACTACTCAGTTCTCTGCAGGCAAATGCTAAGTTCTCCGTATTGTACTGGTGGGTGTAAGTCTACTTCTACTAAGCCGACTTTAGACACAATGTCTTTATCTAATCGTCACGGAGAGCAAAGGCCTCATCCAGATATCTGACTCAGGACCCTATGATTCATTCTATAAAGCTAGGGTTGTTTTTGTATATGTTCTTTTAATGCTACTTTTTCTAAAATTCAAAAAGTACTTTTTATTAAGCTTGACTTTTACTAACAGGAAAACTGAAAATATAAGCTGTATGATCATAATATTATGGATGCAAAGATGGATATTATTGCGTGTTTTATTGAAATTCCATCTAAAATTAGAGTTACCTGTATGGTGCAATATATATTTGAGGCTATATCTGAAATAACAGAAGAAAACCTTCTTAAAACTAACAGCTAACAGTTTAAAGAAGTTAGTATGCGACAAGGCAATTTGGCTTCAACATTTTTTAAATATCTTTTTAAAAAGCAATGGTAGTGGTAACGTATTTTAAAGTGTGTCATGGGAAACATATCACACTCTCTGAAAAGTAAAGAAGTAAATTGTATTATTAAAGTACAAAATAAGTAATAGTAATCATGTTTATGAGATATTTTCTAAATAATTGATGCAATACATCAAAGTTGTTGAAATGTTAACGTAACATGTGTAATGTATGCTACATTTTTATTCTTCCTTTAATAAAGTGTTAAGTCTATGTCTACAAACATTATAGACCACATAAAATTTGGTTTTCCATTGCTAACAATTAATTATATCATTTTATTCAGTTTTAGGGGTTTCAGAATTTTATTCGTTGTTTGTGACACTGGTTCATTTTATGCAAATTAGCTGAGCACATCCAGTTTTGAGTAAACAAATGTGCCATAAAAGTAACAAAGTGATATATTACAAGACACTGAGAGACTTTAAGACCAGAACAAAGCTGATTAGTATATTTAAATTGATTTGAAACTTAGAAAATGTTATCTTTAACAAAATTTTGTTAATTTTTAACATCCACATATAATATTCATATTAGTTAATTAAAATAAAAATGCTGCCTTTTAAAGGCCAATGCGTTAGCTCCGTTTTGACACCATTTTTATTGTTTTATCACTTAAACTGACCAAGAAATGACTGATAATTATTTATATTATCGTCCTTTTCAAAAATGAATGATTGCCACGGAAACAGTGAATTACAGTATGCACAAAATGTTTTTACATAAAAAGGTTCTACAACATGAACCTTCATAGAAACTGGATGATGCAACTTTGTCACCACTGAGCATTTTGAAATATTCAAGATGGCCACCAAGATGGCCGCCAAAAATGCAAATTTGACTTATCTCTAAATTATGGAAGATTTAGACAGGATTATTTATGTATATATTCATTTTGTTGCCAGAGATAACTAGATAAACATTAAATGTATATAACAAAAAATCCAAAATGGCCGTCAAAATGACCACCAAAACGGAAAATTACTATAAATTGGTTTAGGCACTCTAAATGTGCATGTTTTCCTACCGCATATTGGTACTTCTAATAATAAGAAGTGTTTACAACACTTTCATTTTTTCTTCAGCAATTTTATAACAAAGAAGTCGATAAAATGGATGTTCTATTTCAAAAAAATACAATTTGAACACAGAACATATATATATAACTTGGTATGATTTATGACCAGTTTGCTATAAATAACAGTAAGGATAAATTCAAGGACTTTAAAAGGCCTCATCTATGCATTTGTAAACTTTCATTCAAGAAGATGCAGATGTATAATAGATTACGGTATGATGGTGCTAAACGAAACGTGAATACTGTCTACGAAGCTCATATTCGGATAAGTTTTATTCGGATATCCGTTGTCGTCGCTGGATAGGAATAGCTAAAACCTGTTTGTCTTTACATTGTTAAATGAAAAACAAAAATAGCCATTCTGTCCAATGGTAAAAGGGTCAATTGATTTTTACATCCAAAAGAAGGTGACGTTGACGTAATGTTAAACGCTACAAGATGGTGTTAAACAAGTAACCCTACAGCCACAGCCTATCCAATATACGTTTCGTGATTCTCCCATACTGATATAAGTGGTTGGGGGTTGATATTTTTGATTTTAATAAGCAAAAGTTGGGAAATTCCGATGAATATGTTGCTAATGAGCTAGTTACCGAAGTCAACATGTAATAACATTTTATTTTTATAAATGCGCGCTGTGCATTTTGTATTAGGTGTGTTACAAACGCATAGGCGGCAACGGTCACACTTCAATTATCATGTGTTAATATTAGAAAACAATTCCAATACGTTATATCCAGTTGGTAATTGAACCCTTCAGGTTTCGGAGTCGCTGTCAGAATAACTAGAATTACCATCTGCAACACTGAATATTTCGCCAATAGACTTCGTCCATCTATATTGAAAGGTACAAGTTTTATGGCAGTTTCACCACCGGGATGTTGCAAATAGTTATTTTGATGCACAATCACAACAGATTTCATTTAAACATGAACTCTCTGTTTAAATACTCAAGCTATAAAGGTAATAAACAAATTCGTGAGTTTGAGATTCTAGCAAATATTGGCTTGAATTAACTGGAATATAGCCGTGGTACATGACAAGAATCTCCTCAAGAAACTGCCAATTAGAGAGAAATTACCTGTAGCGTATGCTAGTAGGAAATTGCTACCTAGGGAGCAAAAGTACTCAGTGATAGAGAAGGAATGTTTAGCGATAGTATGGGCAGTAGCTAAGTTTCACCGGTATTTGTTCGGTAAAGACTTTGCATTAGAGACAGATCATCAGCTGCTCACTTTTTTGAATAAAGCGAAACTTAGCAACTCCAGGCTGATGAGATGGGCATTGGCATTACAGCCATATAGGATCAGTATTGGAGCAAAGTGCTACTACATGTTTTCCATTGTGACAAGACTGGCCGTACCGGCGACAATAACTATCAGAACAAATCAACACCCTTTACAATATTTACAAATTTATTTACATGAAATGAGTATTAACAATTAATAAATGATATATAGAAAAGAAACTGATTATAAGAAAGAAAGAAATAAAAATCAAAGTTCAGTATCTTTAGATACAAAGTTCTGACAGTTCCATTTTAATGTGACGTGGCACAGTTCTTTCATTTAATTGCGAACTTTAAGTAGCACAAAAAATATATAACATATCTTCAAATCAAGTCCCTTTAAACCGTGAATACGTTGATTCCGTTTAGACCCCCTATGGTGGTAGGTGATTGCATCCCTGAGCTGACTTCAGAGAATAACACAAATCAGCGTCTTTGCGGTTTACGGCACAACCATGGGACGAAAGCTCTGAGCTGGGAAAATCACATCCAGGCGAGTGAAGACAAGTGAACCTCGGGTATTGTACTTCCGGGTTATGACATCACCAGGTAAAATCGTCTGGCGGAAGAAGCTAAAATATATAACATATGGTAAGCACCATAGCAAAACAAATACGTCAGGGCATAAAACTGCTCCTTTGGGTACACCATACCTCCGTAGGCTCCCATAAATAATACGTGCTACTTATACAAAATATATGTGCTACTAAGTTCAGACGTCACGTGATTAAAATATGCCACTTATTACTTCCCTTATTACAAAAATTACTTACTTAAAAGACTAAAGTTAAAGTATGAGAAAGATATATAAAAAGTATATGATGAAACAATATAGGTACGGACATGATAAACTGCAGCTATTATTTATAACTACAAATTAACAAAATTCAATGTAAATCAAACGTTATATCATAGGTGGCATCCATATAATATCTAATGCCATACAACAAAACGGACATTGTATGTATATGCAACAGACTGGCACAATATTTCAAATTACGATAATACATTACATACACAGTACTAGACTTGCCATATAGATTTACACATTACAGTGCAATACAATATCGGCGTTCTATAACAACGAAATGTTTGACATAAGTTTTTGAAACATGTTACAAATTTCAGTACAAATCTTACATCTTATATAAACGAAATATTTTAGACTCCTCTTTCAAAATAATTTACAAAAGTCTGAAAAATTTAATAAATTATCCTGACATACCGAAACTAGCTAAAATCACATGCCGAAAAGTAAATGTTACAGAATTCTGTAGAATGCACAAAAATTTACCAAATAAAAATGGTAATGCAAAAGTCATACAAAAATCTAACAAATAAATTTCTTACCTCGATCGAGCATACATTTCTAGCAAGAAAAATTAGTCTGACATAGATTCGTGTAATGTCGGAATGTGGTGTGCGCAAGGCATATCTAGTCCAGTTTATTTGTAGTGTAATGTCCCGCCAAATACTAAATTCAATGGGACTCACGGCTAATCCGTGTGCTATGACTTTTTTTTCACGGGATTAACGATATAGCCGGGAAATCTGACTATTTTGGCGCGGATTGAAATTGACAATTTGAGGCCCATTATAGTGGTTTTGGGGATAAAAACATGAATTACTGAAGTTTATAAAATATCAACTTTCTTATTACTGAACCGAATTTAATGAAATTTACATAGAAATTTAAGTAATGAAATACAGAAAAACGTATGGTGTACCCAAAGGAGCAGTTTTATGCCCTGACGTATTTGTTTTGCTATGGTGCTTACCATATGTTATATATTTTAGCTTCTTCCGCCAGACGATTTTACCTGGTGATGTCATAACCCGGAAGTACAATACCCGAGGTTCACTTGTCTTCACTCGCCTTGATGTTATTTTCCAAGCGCAGAGCTTTCGTCCCATGGTTGTGCCGTAAACCGCAAAGACGCTGATTTGTGTTATCCTCTGAAGTCAGCTCAGGGATGCAATCACCTACTATCATAGGGAGCCAAAACGGAGTCAACGTATTCATGGTTTAAAGGGACTTGATTTGAAGATATGTTATATATTTTTTGTGCTACTTAGAGTTCGAAATTATCTGAAACACCTGTGCCACGTCACGTTACAAAGACACTGTCAGTGATAGAACTTTGTATATAGAGATACTGAACGTTGGTTTTCTTATTTTTATTTCTTATAATCAGTTTCATTTCTATTAATCATCTATTCATTGTTAATAATCATTTTATGTAAATAAATTTGTAAATATTGTAAAGGGTTTTGATTTGTTCTGATAGTTATTGTCGCCGATACGTCCATCTTGTCACAATGTAGCATTTTAGACACCAGACTCAGATGGACGCATACTTATACTAGTAGTGACCTCATCGCATTGTATTTTTACCGACAATTGGATTACATCTCATCATATGTAGCTTTTTACCATATAGGAAAGGAAATACGTACTAGTTTAAAGAATATTGACTGTGTGTTTATCTGCAACATTTAGTAATTATTGAAGTAAAAATGAAAATAAAAATGTGCCAAGACTGCAGTCGCACTCAGCGTGCGTTGAGCTCTTTACAGAACTGTGCGATATTACTAATCAAGGTGCTGTTTCTAAACTATTTGAAACAAAGTTGTGTAATAAAACTAAATCATACTCATTATAATTGTTTTATCAACGAGTTCAAATCCCTTTCTGGGATATCCAAATAGAAAGAAAGCAAACAAAAATGGAACAACGAGAGTCTGATCGTGTGTTCATGTCATATCATGATCATGCAGGATTTCTTTATGTTGAGACGACCTCTTCATATGAGGGTGGTAAAGGTGGTGCACCGGGCAGTGGTTGTCCGGATTGCCTTTGGCGGTCATTTGTGGTCACATGAAACGGTGTCGTTATCCCTGGTATATGTAGAAGAGGCCCGTTTGGTGCCATAAACTGAAGCGGAAAAAATAATGGTGTTGGAACTTGTCCATGTTGGGTTGCATCAAAAAGTGACGCAAAAGGAGTAGATTTGTCCATTTTGTCTTGTGAACTAACTGTTGCCGTTGGTTTTGGAAACCTCACCGGAAAAATTGGGTTTGTTTCTAAACGCTTCTCAACAGGGTTTTTTAGTTTACAACTTTTACGAAAGCTGTTATCTTTCTGTGCAATGACAGTCTGGAAATAATGCGACTCCCGTTTTAAGTAACGTGGTACTTTGCTACTGTATTGTTTCTTTAAAATTGCAATATCAGCCTGCAATTTAATGTTTATCACTCCTGGTCCGGTACCATTTACCAAATATTTCTTCGGATTGCTATTAATGACATAGTCCCTAATCTGTCTCTCAAACGTTTTGGCTGTAGAAATGTGCGCCTCCTTTTTCACTTTCAGCTCTATGTCAATTGTTTTCATATCCATTTCAACATTTTGTTTTCTTCTAATAAGTTCGTTAATTACAGTTTTTTCCTCATGATGGAAATCCAGCTCGCAACACTGGCGAACATCCTCACACTGACCCAAATTACAGACTTTTCGCGTATGATTGGTTCTTAGGTGACATTTTGTACAGTTTTTCTTACTTGTATATTTTATGATGTTTAAATTGTACATTTTGCATTTCTCATCATATGCTTTCTCTAGACTACGAAGTTCACAACGTTTCAGTTCTAGTTCCTCTTCTTTCAGGGCAACATCAATAGCAACAGGAGATTTGTACGTGAACTCTGATGTACCCGATATTGTTTCTGTAAGGTTATAATTGTTAAATACTACTCTTCCAACGTCCGTCGTGAGTAGCCTGAAAGAAAATCAGATAATGATCATCACCATCATCATCACCACCACCACCACGATGAAAAGAAGAATGGGAAAAAGCACCATTTTAAGGTTATTCTGCACGTTATTTTTTACAATGTAGCAATTTGATTAAACTGAATTTTCAAAACTTCAGAATATACCTTGAAAACTCAGCAAATAAAAATAATACGGTCATGTGCTCTTTTTTTTTTTTTTTTTTTTTTTTTTGTTTGCTAGACTGATTAGAAAAATTGGACCTCGTGCAATATTTCATATGGAAAATCGTGACTTTCATACCATTTTCGCGAATAGAACATTTTCTACAATACAAATTTTAATAAAACTTCTCACAGTTATAATGCCCTATATTTTAGTGAAATAGAATGTATAGGTCCGTGTGCTAATTTGTGTGCGTGATTTGTTTTATACGATGGTAAAATTCAACAACAACACGTGAATATTTATCTTTTATCAACGTTTCGGCGCTTACGCCTTCATCAGGATAAATACATAATAAAACAACGGACGTGACGTCATGAAGTAAACGTTACGTTGAATGGCGGAAAAACGTATACTGTTTCTTTAAAATATTACATAAATTAATGTGAATAACAGATAGCAAGTTTAGTACATTACGGATATAAGAATACAGGATTTCCTACAGCAGTATATATAAAAAACCATAAATAGGAAAAAACGCAATAGTACTAAACAAACACATATACATGTAAAATTCATTACACATTAAACAATGTTTTTGAATTAAGTCCATCAGGATTGAGTGTTTTTAACTTATGAATCCAGAATGTTTCCTTGCATAACCGGTTAATTTGATTATTTACCACATCAATAGGCATAAATGTGAAGTCATCAATACTATGGTCATTCTGATTAAAATGATCAGCAACCAACGTGGAATATGCAGGATCTGTAAAATTAGATATGTCAAATTTATGGCTATTCATACGCCGTGAAACCTGTTGCATAGTCTGCCCAACATATTGCATATTGCATCTTTTACACTTTATTAAGTATACAACATCTTTAGATTGACAGTTTGTATCATATCGTAAAGTTTTTTGATCTGTTTTATATCATATTTCGACTTTAGAAATGTAGGTTCATTGCCATTGTATTAAATTTACTCACAGGTTTCGAATAATTCATAAAATGGTTTTCAATTCCGCCGAATCCAGGCTTTATTCTACGTTTTTTGGATAGATGACGTGTCGCCATGACTTCCAATTTATCAAACGTGCAGAACTACCTTAAGTGCAGTGGCAACAATCCGTAAGTTGATATATAGAACAATTATTCGTTAAATGAAATTTGATTTCTGGCAATAACTCTACATCAAGTGTCTCGAATTTCCATCAAATATCAATAAACATCTGAAAAAGCAATGGCCTCGGACAAAGTGTGGAAAAAAGTGTTTCAGCGTTTTGTTTTCTTTTGAAGCAAGATCTTATACCAGACTACAAGAATATAAGTGTTTTCTGTCGGATCTTACAATTTTAAGCATTCGAGTCTGAAATTTGATTGGGCATTCTTGCATAAAAACTTCTTTTTTCACTGGATCCGCCCATGTATAAACGGGAGAAAATTCGTGTGCAAACAAGGCAATTCACGTGCTGTTAATACATGATTTTTATTTTTGAAATGCTTTGCCAGGGACGTATGTATGTATTTCTGCGCAGACTGATATTTGGCATCTGCATCTTGTTTCTTCCATAATAACCCCTTCTTGTAGCATTATAGATACAGTGTAATCCATAGTATGTTTAGCTGTATCAGTTTCCAACCCCAAACGTACTGCCCCCATCAATGTACGCTCTAGCTTCTCTTAGAGTTTACTCCCTTTACAAAGCGTCTGTTCAGTTATTGTAAATAACTGTGAATAAATAAGTATCGCGTGTAACTTGTGCTATTGCCCGTTTTTAGGTATTATATTAATGATTTTTGTTAGTATCAGTCGGTTTGTTTTTACCTGATTGTTCGCAGAATTCATAAAATAAACCTCGAAAGCTAGTCACTAGCTTCGTACTCATCCGTATGTTTGTTCGTACTCAAAATAATTCGAATGTAAAGTTGTTATTCTTAAAATAATTGTGTTCCCGTTTATCAATTTTTTTAGTTATATGCAAAATTATGTGTAATGTAACGTTTATAATAACTAAAAATAAAAATAAGATGCTCAAAAACCTTCAAATCACGCTTTTAGTAGTGTTGTTGTTATGTGTGCCCCGGTTATGGATATTTAAAACATGTTTACCGTTTCCAAGAACAACAAGAATGGTAAATAAAAAATGTACCGGAATCACATATAAAAACAATGCATTTAGTCGTCGTGTAATGTTTTTTTATGCAAGAATAGCGACAATACACGTTTGTTTTGTGTATTAACGCCTGCAGAAGCCCTTGGGATATGTTTGTGACCTCGACCTTCGGTCTCGGTCACAAACAAACCCGCGGGATTCTGCAGACGTTAATACACAAAAAAACGTGTATTATCCCTACAGTCAAAACCGAAATTTGATCACTTAGCATACTTGAAAAATATCCTTTACGAATATTTGAGTTTTTAACTTTGCTTGAAAAAACAAAACTGAAAATGGTAAGATTTCTGTTTTTCATGTTTTCTCCGCAATAGATTGATTAAGAATAATAACGTTTGAAGACGAAAAGAGACGAATTTTGTTGGTACACTACTGTAGCATTGTATATATTTTCTGTACACAAGCAAACATTTTTGTCCCGCCGTGCGAAACACAAAGAAGGAATTATATTGAAAACGTTCAAGTCTTAACTGTCACATCCTTTTTTAGTGAAAAATAAGTTTGCAATATTCTAAAGTCGAAATAAATATCATTCACTTCTAGACTTGTATAAACTACTATCGAAGAAATGTAGTTTATTTACAGAAATGCACACTATATGAAACAGTACCAGAGTAGTGTAATTTTAAATGCAAACGAGCTCTGTCATGAAAAAAACTAGCACATGCAGATTTGCTGTTAAGTACCGACCAGGAAAAGCAAGCACATCCACGAAATAAGAGGAACTGTATAGTAGAGTAAGAGCATCGGACTCTAAGAAGGAGGTCACAGGTTCGATGCCCTTATTATAAAGCGGAATTTGACCATGAATTCAACGGCCCCTTGTTTCGTTGCCTTTAAATGATCCACTCTTTTCGCTTCAGACGCTGAAAGTTGTAACTGAAATACTGTTGCTCTCCAGAGATAAAGAGTGATCACCATTTTATTTCGAGTTTAAAGCAACAAAGCTGTTGTTTTGATGCATTTGTATTGGTATAGTGCAAAATAGGTGATGAATCAAGTGTAAAACTAAGAAAGCGAAATTAGAAACTTTGCGCATTTCCCGTGCAGCACAGCATTTTCACAATAGTTTCATTTTCACTATGCATTAAGGAAATTTTCTTACCATCGGTTTCAATAATTTTTTGTCGTTTTGCAACGGGAGTTGCCGGCGAAGCTCCATCAAAGACTTTTACATTAAGTTTCGGCTGATCAGTTCCGCCACAACACGTTGTAGCTTAAAAGAAAATCCATGAAACATTCATCTGTCAAATTTACCCGCACTTTATCTTCATCAAAATACGAAAGCCTAAAAAATCAATCGACGGATATATTGCACATTTTGCTTAATTAGCGCAACAAATCCACACCTTTCCAAGTTTACTAAGCCGATTAGAGCTGTTGGAAATGGCGAACACCTAGGTTCGCCATGATACGAATAATGTCCTTTTACGGTCAATATCTGCCTCCATTATAATCAGAGTCCTAGGTAAACGTTCTGCATTACACGCAGTGTTAACTGATTTTAGTTTTGCACTTACTCTGCATTTTACCCAATAAAATGAATGGTTAGTTTCATTTGACCCTCCATATGTTATTACTCGGGGTTATTTCCAAACAAATAGGGAATTTATTGGTGTAAGCATGGGACATGTAGTATTTAACTGCATTTGCATAGCCTCAGGCGCGTTTGATAACGTCAGTTAACACCTGTTGGCTGTAATTGTCAATCATTTTTAACAAAATCATTCAAAAGTAGTCAAATACGTTTTCTTTTTGTCTCGTAAAGATGTCAAAAGAATGCGCAAAGAAAGTAAATGAATATGGTAGGGAATATATTCCTGGACAGCATCTAAGCAAAGACATGCACTATCTCATAAAAATCGTTATTATGGAAAAAGGTGGTAATCCATATTCATAAGAAATTCCAAGATGCATATTCTCGCAGGTATCCTTACAGCTGAAAGTGTCTCGTTCAACAGTAAGAACAGTCTGGAGGCAATACTGTGACTTTGGGACAGTTGAAGCCCACCCGCACAACCGTGGACGGAAGCCCATAATGGGTGACCAAGAACTGGAATATGTCGAGTACTTGGTAAACGAGAAGCCATCAGTGTACGAATTTGATATCAAAAGAAAACTTCTTCAGAATGCTTATGTTGACATTTCGCTACCTACAATAAGCAGAACTATACGGCACAGATTTGGCCAAGAGTGGACTTACAAAAAATGCAAAGACCATGTAAGGATTGATTTACACTACAAAACTTGGTCTACACTCAAGCGTTTTTAGATGAGTTGCATGAAGCAAATCATTAAAAACTGAAATTTTTGATGAATCGGGTTTTAAACTTCCGGAGGCAAAAACGACAGTATATGGTCAAGGGCCGGTTGGTGAAAGAGTCATCGAAGTACAGGATCGTCGTCAGAGTAAAAACGTCACACTGAATTTACTTGTTGGAATGACGGATGTATACGCAGACGTTGTTCACGGTCCGTCTAATACCCAGTCCTACCTGTAGTTTTGGGAAGATGCTGCTGTCTACGGGACTGGCATTTACGGGACTCCTATTGTAACCGCCGGGGACATAGTTATTGTTGACAACTGCCCAACGCACAGGAATGCCGGCGGTCGAGTTTTGTCACAATTTTTGGACAACCTTGGCGTACAATATGTGTTTGCTCCAAGCTATTCACCGGACTAAAATGTTGCCGAGTTTGTTTGTTTTTGTTTTTTTTTTTCACAACTAAAATCATAACAGAAAAATGAACCTTAAAGTACAATGTGTAAAGACAACATGGAGTATGCTATATTTTCCGCGATTGAACAAATTTCCATGACCATTTTTACATTATGTCAGAAACATATTTCACATTTTGAAGAATTTATTTTTTACGAACGCTTGTCTAGCGTTAAAGACCTAACGTATGACCAACTTAATGGTGAATATTTCAACTGTTCAAAACAATGTTACAGCAATTTACTGTTTGTATGCAAAATTAAAACATATTTACCATGCCGATTTCTATAAGTTTTGTATAATTCGTGATATTTCCTCAAGCTTAAGTGGAGAAAAAAAATCAAGAGATGGCCTCTGTCCAAAACGTTTGCAGAGAGATCATTATTCCATTAATTTGATCAAAGAAAGGTCAAACTATTTGGTAAACAATTATCATGAAACACAAAATAAAACTTAATATCATCAAGTAAAGGGATTTAATGAGACTGAATTCTAACAATTAAGGTCGAGTCCTTTAGGACTGTTCTAAATTTTTGTCACTTCATTAAGAAATAAAGTTGGGACAGAAGTAAAACCTACCTTCATTTCTTACACAATATGTAATCTAAAGAGTTAAGGCAAAATAGAGAACTTTTACTGCATGTACCACAGTTGTTTCAGTGGTGGTAAATTCACTTTGAACAGCAAGAAATCAACAATTTTTTTCACTTTTGTACAACAAATCAATAGCAACATAAGGAATATTCACGAGTGCCAGGTCAATAATGACGGACAATATTATATACATATTTCATTTCTGAGAGGGCGATATGAATGGTTTTCACCGCAAGATATATGAATTTCGATCGAGGCGCCAGTCGAGGTCTTTTCGTATTTTGAGGGGTGAACACTTTTCTTAGAACACTTTTTATTTAATGGAAAATACATACAGGTCCAAACATTAATTTCTGGAAAAAAAATATAATGATTTATAAATAAAACAATTACAAAACGAATAAAGAAGTCTTCACGTGAGGCGAGTTTGCTGATTAATAAAATAAAACTCTTTTGATAAATTTACAAATCGTTGACCTCTATATTTATGCGCATATCTTAACATTTGGAAAACGGCGATAACTTTCTTATTTCTAAACAAAACATTTAAAAAAACAAGGGAGAATATCCAACAGGGAAAGCCACGTTCAAACACGCGACCTCCCCAAAGACACACACGAACAACCCTCGCACACAACACAGAAAATGAAACACCAAAGGACAAAACAAACAAATATAGGAACACAGTGGGGCACCGCCTTGGAACGGTCAGTGGCAAGACCACTACTGGGGAGTTTAAACCGGTTTATGGTGCACCTAACCTCAATCTTACCCCCACCATGTTCCAAAGTTACAAGACAGTGTAAATAAAAAGAATCCCTGCCAGGTGAAATCCTAACATAAAGGCAACAGAAGGTATGTTATGTAAAACACAAAGATGCCCTTGTAAATATAATATAAAAATGCAGTCCTTAAGAACCTAATACGCATGTACTCAATGCCTTTGCAGAAGACAGAGCAACAAGGAAAACACCCTTAAGGGCCCGACGAAACAGGCCAGAAGACGGAAATCAAAATAGCTCAGTCCTGGTGGGATTTAAGAACTACTAATCATAGAGTCCTCTACCTGAGACACAATCAAAGAGGAAAGCGTAGCGTCTAACTGTAAAAGGGTTGAACTCCAAACATGCGGTGTGTCTCAAAACAGTTGGGTCATAACCTCTTGTCATAAAACGTTTAATTACTTTACTAAATACAAATGGAAAATTGCCATGACCCAAAATCCTACGAAGTTTGTAAACCACACCCCTATAAAAAGCGGATTCTTTGATATACCTTCCCGCAGAAGTGATTTTAAATTGCTATTGTATTTTAAAAACCAAATCTGAATTACGATAGTAAAATTTAGAAAAGTATTTACGTAATTTATAATAACGGTAGCCTTGCTGAAGAAGCTTATTTGTAATAAATAAGTTACGTTCATTGAAATCTTCAACATGACTACACGCTCTTGCAAACCGAATTAAGCATTAGCACACGTGTTCTTAGTTAGATCATTTCCAGTCGGATGGTGATAGTTTCGATTCAATATTAGATAGAAAAAAAAATCGAAATGTTTGGCACGTAGAACAAATCAAATCATTAAATATGATTCAATCGGATTAACACATGCATGAACACTAGAAAATGTAGTTTAGTCCTAAAGTATAAGCGCCTCGCCCGACAATTTATCGTTTTAGTCCTTTAGTCAATGCGAAAGTACCAATTTGTCAACAGGAGATATGAAATAAATGATGTCACATACGCAGAAACAAAAACGAAATAGCGCTGTTGCGCATGTGATATGAAATTATGGATGATATCACATGCGCAGAAATGAAATAAACGATTTTGCGCATTAGATATAAAATCACCGGAGAATATGATATTTTATTCAAGTTAAACTAATGAGAAATTTTGTATCTGACATTAATCAGAGGTAAAATTAATGTATAGTAATGTAAACTATAGTAAAGTTTAGTAAACTATAGTAAAGTTTAGTAAATTTTTCAGTTGTTGTATTCCGTTTAGTAGCTTCCACAAGATTATCGTGCGTTCAAGTTTTATATACTCCAGTTATTGGTTTATTAATTCGAAGTCTTCATATTGTGTAAATGTTACGTACATATAGATACCATACCCTCCCTCCTATAACTGCTTCATTTCCAGTATATTACGTTTGATAGCTATGTATCCTTGATAAGCCCAGGGGTGTTCAAAGATAATTCGTCATAAAATTACCTTGGGGCTATATTGCAAAGTAATTATTCGTTACCTGTATTTGAAAGTAAACAGTGTCGATTGTATAAGAGACAACTGCCACATTATCAAAGTTTATTAATAGTCATTAAATTTACAAATGATTTAAGTGATCGTTTACAAGAACTAGGAAAACAAATGATGGATTGTCTATGTTGGGCTATATAACGAGAGTTGTCATTCTACAATTTCGATACTTGAATTGTGCTAATGTAATTTGGAATGAACATTGAAAGTGTTGACACATGATTAGGTTGAAAGACACATAGATCTAGTTTTAACAAACAGACTGAAAACTTTTTATACAAAACTTCGTTTTTTTTTACACTGCTATTGGTATATTTATAAAGAAATATTGTTACGGTATAATACACATTACGAGACTGTGCCTACTCAGTACATCACGGTGTTTGTTGTTACTTCGCCGAATGATTCGGTTTGAGAGAATCGAACTAAAACAATAGCAGTTTTGTTGTATTTCGTTTAGACTTCAGACAGTTCAAATCTTGAACCTAAATAATTATATGTGTATATGCTGCGGACGTGTCATGCACATGTATTTATGCATTATGCAGGAAAATCTTGAAATAAATTTCTCGTAATATTTTACTTATGTGCCTAACCCTTTATATCGTTTTTCTTGTGTATTTAAACCACTGCGATCGATAGAAATATATTTTTGGGCGGAGCAAACTACAGGCGTGATCCTCTCAACGTTAACTAGAGTGACAGCTACGTCGTTTACTACCTGCGTTTAAAGTAAACGCCCATTCGGCGAGCTTTTCTGAAATTGGCAGTAATAGTGTACTTATAATGTACTTTTTAACATACATAATAGGAAGACAGAACAAGGATCATTTAATTTTATGAAGTGACATTGTAATGACACTTGATATATTATTACTGGCATTTATAGCAAATTGATGGCAAATCATACCTACTTTTTATGCATTTTATGTTCAAATTGTTATGATTCTGAATAAGAATATCCATTTTATCCACCTTCTTATTATAAAATTACTGAAGAAACATTTAAAGTGTCAAAAACATTTGTAATTATTAGAAGCACCCATATACCGTCGAAAAAGTCTGCACATTAAGAGTGTTTAATGCAATATATAGGGATTTTCCGTTTTGGCGGCCATCTTGACCGCCATTTTGGATTTTCCAAATGACTTTCTTCTCTAAATGTTACATCTGATGTAAATTATGTCATTTCTAGCGATAAACATAATATTTACATTGCAATCATGTCTTAATATCCTGTATTTTAGGAGATATGTCATCTTTGCATTTTTGGCGACCATATTAAATATGTCAAAATGCTCAGTGATGACAAAATTGCATCATCTACTTTCTATGAAGGTAAATGTTGAAGAACCTTTTCATGCAAAAATATTTTGTTCATGCTCCAACTTTTTTTTGCTAAGCATACTGACTATTTGCACTAAATATCAACTTCAAAAGGATATGGCTTTATAGTAGTAAAATGAGAACAAAAAGTTATTTTTCTCTTATGAACTCATAGAATCGATTTACCTAAACGGTTTCATACTGTAATATGATTCATTTTATGAACTTTTACCTGTATGAAAATGTTACACAAACACATTAATGAAGAACGAATCAAAATGTAGCACACTTTATTCATGTTACAATATTATTTCACTAAACTAATTAATTCAAATTACATAGAAATGTTTTAAATATAGACATATATAAAAACAAATCACTCTGCATTTAATTTACAAAACAATACCAAAACTTGTTAATAGGATAATTATATTTGTTTTGAGGGAAGGTTATGTGTGCAACTTATTTTATACATACGTTTCGCTAGTATTTTACTACACTTATCAAACTGTATCAATATATTTATAAAAGTAAGTAAGTAAATTACTTTGCATGTTTTTAGTATTGTACGTATGAAATATACAAACGTACTTGTCGAGTAGTGTACTTTTTCTAACAACACTTTTAAATGGGTTATGTTTAGATAAGGTTATATTTTAAATTTGTAGAAAAAATATTGAACTACTGAAACCAAATTATCAAGGATTGACTTTATAATAAATTTGAATTTTAATTCCGCCAGTTAACGTAAAAATTTGTAATTCTTATATAATATAAATCTGTGTTGATATTTTACTCTTTATTTCGAATTTTCGGACACTTGTCCTTTTTCAAGAATATGGAACTATTTTTCTGACTAAGTAATATCCATGTAACATTTATATGACAGGAAATGAATGATGTTGACGTCCTGTCTTTAAGACGACGTCACGTCATTTCCTGTGTAAGACGTGACGTCATTTCCCACAACATCATACATAACCATAGAGCAAAACACAATACTAAGTGCAGCAAGATATACAAAAAAATAATTTATATATATATATATATATATATATATATATATATATATATATATATATATATATAATAAAATAAATAAAATCAGCAAAATAACTGTCCAATTCATTTTAAACCCCAAAAATTTAAAATATACAGGATCTCTTCGCAGTCAGTATGGAAACACTAGAAAAGCATGCATTGTCATTTAAGTGAAAGAATACTCCATGTTTTTTAGAATTACACAAAATAAGTTGAAGAATCCAAGGGTCACTACTGATGACGATAATGAACGAGGTAAGTGACTCTACTGAATGCATTTTAAATATTAAGTTTTACGTTATATCCCTGGGGTGTGTTCGAGCCTAGCTTCTTTATCCATTCCTCTTCAACCATCTGTCTGTAAATGCGTCCTTCATTAAACACCTTTTGAAGTACTGCAACCTTTACATCTTCTGCTGTATGACCCTCGAAATGTCTCATAATTGGTTTATCTGCTTGTTGACGGACATCTCTAAGATGTCTTCTGTACGTTCTTTCAGGGATCTTTCTGTCTCTCCCACATAAACTGACATGTCACACCGTGAGCAGACCAGAGCATATATTAAGTTTCTGTCAGTACATTTTGGAACTGAGGCTGTTTTGTAGCTGTTGTTTTTGTTTGTGGACCAGACTTCTCCCATGTGAAGAGACGAACATATTCTGCATTTACATAGGTTAACCGACTGCTTTAAAGCCTTGTTTGTTTTCCCGTGCACTAGAATGTCACACATAGTTTTGTCTCTTCTGTAGGCAAAATGGGTGGAGATTGAAACACTTCCATCATCTTCTCAGATCTATATAAAATGTTCATATGTTTCCTAACAATTGAGTATAATATGTAAAATATTATACTGTAACGGTTTCGTATTTATATAATATATGTACAAGGGATATGCTACAATAACATAGACTTCTTTTCATACAATTTTATAAAGCAATAGTCTACAACGAAACCTTTACAGTATATTATTTTACATATTATTTATTTTCAGCTTCCTAAAAAAATTTATCATATCCGTCAAATTATTATTTCTTGTAATAGTAGCAAGTAAACGCTGATTGGGAACACCTCAAAATATGTGCAGTCACTTTCGAATTTAAATGCTCAGTATAATAAAAATATGCTAGGGCACATTTGTGTAAGTTGATCCACTGAATGACTCATGTCAGGCTAATACAGTCATACGGAATTTCAACATTATACGCCGGTCTTCATGGAAGTTTTAAACAATGCATATATTTGTACCGTGATTATCAAAACCTTAGAAAAGAAGACATCAACATTACATGTATTTTAAATTAGAAAAAAGAAATGACAACGTTATTACATTTTTGTTTGTACTACACTTGTCCCAGTTTCCGGCACTAATATTTTGCGTACGTTAGAAGTGAGGTTTTATTTAAGTAACTATTCTCATTTTTGAGTTATAATAAAAGTCTAGGAGGCATAGAATGTGACCATCCAAAAAACGAATTTGATTTGTTTATTGGTGGTAATGAAATATATAAACCTCTTTACAGTGTAGCAACAGATTTAAACGGAATAGTAGTATACGTCCAAATTGAATAGACTCTATATATTCCCATAGGATTAGACAAAATAAGTGTCCTTCTCAAACACTTAGTTATTTAAGTACTGTAATAAATGTTAAAAATAAATATTATTCAGAACATTCGGATAGATTCTTACTAGTTTCGGGAGATATTGAAACTTAATGAAAAAAATCGATGCAACCAACTGATAAAAGTAATACCCATCAGTTACATTTGATTGAACATTTTTCATAATCTATTGAAAAATTGACTCGCATTCATGAATTGTCTGTTGCTTTATACACTACGCTTTATATAAACTTCAGATTTTATAACACAAAAAGAGCTATATTTAAGATAAACAAACTTTATTTCAAAGTCAAATTATAAGAAGATGCTTGCAACAAAGAGATGATACTATATATTATGCTTAAAATGTTGAACTATATTAAACAGATGTATTGAATGAACTCCATGCTCTAAATGGACCAGATAAAAACAACCCGGAGTACAAGCATTAGGAGTTGTTTAAGACCGCCAAACAAGACTTTAAGAATGTTATGATAGTTTCTCAAAACTTACTAATAGACCCTTTAGAAGCATGTGATGGAACAATAAATCTTTTTTTTTAAATTGTAGATGTTTTGACCCAAAAAAAAAAAATTCAGAAAAAAGAGGCAACTATACAAACATATTGATAAGGGTTTATGAGCATTTCAAAGGCTGTCTCACAGATGTATGTAACCTAAGTTACAACTAATTTGTTTAACATCTACAGACATATTTTACTTAAGGAAACGAAAATACTTCAGTATAAGATGTATCAATAATGTGTGTGTCTTCGGGTTTAACGTCTTTTTCAACAATTTTCAGTCATATAAACGACGGTGTCTACTTGTAGCAGTGAGCACAATGCCCAACTTTATAGTGCTGCCTCACTGGAATATCACGCCGTGGACACGTGGCATACCCCACCCAGACACATAATACTGACACCAGGCTGACCAGTCCTAGCACTATCCTCTTAATGCTGAGTGCCAAGCGAGGAAGCTACTAGTACCATTTTTACGTCTTTGGTATGATGCGGCCGGGGATTGAACCCACGACCTCCCGCACTGGAAGCGGACGCTCTACCACTAGGCTAACCAAATACTTTTAATAAATAAACTTCTTCAGCACTTGAACTCAAGTCTACCAAATCACTAGACCATCAGCCCAACAATACGTCTCACATGATGTCTACCAGATTTTTAAAGAATTAAATCGAGGTCTGCAACAGATGTATTGACTTTTGATTTGCACTTAATATTACCATTGCGTCTAATTCCATGAGACCTAGATTTATTTTTTCTAATATTTAAAATAAAAAAGATATCGATATCAGTGTTTTAGAGAAATTAATTTCTTGATAAATATTATTATTTAAGCCTAACGGAAACGATGACTGTAAATTTTTAATCCGTTTGAATTCTGCTAACTATCTGGCTTTAATTTTAAAACTAGATGTGGAATTTAAATCGTTTGTTGCAAAGGCAGAATCAGGCGCGTTCAGCATGATAAGAGTTAACATTTTTTTTACTTACTGTTTGCGTTCTTATATAGTCTATTGATTGCTTACTTGTTGTGTATGGGTCGTATAATCGAGCAGATGTCCGAGCTAGACGCGTTCGCGTTTCACTAGTTAACGAATCGGGATGTATTAATTTGGTATGAAAAATAAGATCAATTTGCATCCTCGGCGTTAATATCAACCACAGTTACACCTGGACATATATCGTACTCGCACACTTAAACGAGAAGCAATTAGCGTTTAACGTTCATTCAACTATATATTTTGTATACCAATACGTGTTGAAAATGAAAGTTTAATATGCGTGTAGAGTTTATTAAACTAAACATCAACGGATCAATCGAAGTAAAAAACAAATAACATAAAGACTAGCAGATCAACTTCAAGATGTCAACTACGACGAAATCAGATTCGGCTGGTTCGTCAACAGCAGGTCTGAAACACTGGGGAGATATTCTAGTTGTTGTTGCGTATTTTATACTTGTGTTAGCAGTAGGATTTTGGGTAAGTTTTGTATTTTTGATTTTAACTTTTTTTTTCTATTTATGCGAATGCATGCATTTTGGAAGTTGAACTTAAAATATATGAATTTCCTGTTGTCTGATTTTTGTGATAGTTTTCAACGATATTCGTAATTGGTCACGGTATGTAATCAAAAGAATAGAAATTATTACTGAATCTACTGTTTCTGATTACAACGCCCCTAACCCCCTATGGTTGTGACTTGAAGTTCATATTTAACATCAGAAGTATTTTTCTTACGTTGAATTATGAATAGTACTCATTTGGACAAATTTACCTCTTTTGATATTATAACATTAAGAACACTTTGTAGAGGAAAAAAAACAATCACCAGTACATTCTAAAGAATGTAAGGCGTAGATAAAAACTTTAAATCCGATGACCAACAGAAAAAAAACGATATTTAACCTATCAGATAGACCGTTAGTAACATTAGTTATATTAGTCATTAATTCAAATTTGTAAACTAGTATCAATTATTTCCTATTTTATATTAACTTAATAACTAGGGAAACCCGTAAGATCACAGTTCACGTGATAAAGCCATACACCAAGACAAAATACAGATAAGAAATATGCACATTTTCAGTATATGTCGCTGTAATAAAAATATTTTTGTATTTCTTTTGTTGATTTTCAGTCGTTATGGCGACCAAACAGAGGCAGTGTTCGCAGTTACTTTCTGGCCGGAAGAAGCATGGTATGGTGGCCCGTATGTATCTTAAGTCTTAATAAATCTATCCCGGAGCCGTCTATGTTTGAAACAGCGTGAAAAAATATGAAAGTTGTCCCTACCAAACAAAGATAAGGAATTGTTGGCTTGTTGGTCTAGTGATAACCCACTTGACTGTCAATCCGAAGGTCCAGCGTCAAATTCCCGGATCGGACACTTGAAATGTCTGAGATACCACCCAATCTATAGTTTCTAAACAAATCAGTACAGGGTCTTTCTATGAGGAAAAAGAGACATCTCGATTATCAATGCTTTACACTGCCAATGTGACTATTCTCAAAGAGCAAACGTATCGCCTTGATGTCTTTGTCTGTTTTGTATCTGCACCATTCAAAGAAATATCTGAAAGAAAGACATAGATATCTCTAAGTCAGTAATCACTAAATTTTTTTTGAGTAAGAAATAGAACCTATATATTTGCCTGATTATCCATCTAGATGGGATTCAATTTTACTTGACATACACCTTAATAATACTGAAAGAATCCAGATACACTGTTTCACGCCTCTTTAACTATAGTTTGAGTTTGCCGTTTGTGAGTTCAATTTATAGACTCGTCTGCCGATAAGGAAAATCAGCATGATTTACATTGCCTTATTTAGGTATGTACCACCTATCGTACTGAATTGTATGTACCACTATCGTATTGAATAACACTACCTAAATAACGGACTAGTCCATTATTAAAAGTACAAAAACATCAATGATCTCGAAATTAATATTATAGATATAATTGCTTAATTATCATCACAGGGGGCGGGAGAGGGGGTGGTGAGAAGAATTTATTTTCTGTAATTGATTTTTCCTGTATAAAAGGGCGCAAAATGTCGACTAGATTGGCATCAGTCGTTAGAGTCATTAAATGTAAAGCACCTGGCAATTAAATCAATCCTCACTAGTAGCACTTTCTGAAACAAATACAATATCTCTGACTTGCCTCTATCTCTAACGAGCGGACAAATGCGATTCTGAACCGGACAGCTTTTATACCTGCTTATATTCACTATCTCATTAGCAATCATTTCACATGTGTTCATGATGTAATGTAACCTTTGGCCGACTGCCCCAAGAGTTCAATAAGCAGTGCTTTGCTTTTATGACTTGGTGAGTAAGACAGAGAAAGAAATCAATTTTCACTAATTGTAAAAGATCCCAGTAAGTATAAATAAAACACATTTTAAATTTGAAAAATATAGAAATTGTATATACCAAAATACTGTCGATTTAATTCTATTGATGAATTGTTTGAATCCTTGATAAGAAGAAAACGGAGAGAAGAGATTGGAAATTGAAAATAAGGCATTTTTTTCAAGATGCCTTAAAATCATTTTTGTGAATAAATTAAATACAATTTACATATACATCCCAAGATTTTTACTTATGTCACAGGGTATATAGATATCTGCAATAATCAAAAAATTTATTTTCCTATCTACAGTCCCTTTAGTGGTCCTTGTGAATGGCATGGTGCAATGTATTACATCAATTATGATGATTAGATAGTAAAGACATGCTGTGCACCAGGGTGCTATTTAATAAAATGCAACATATGGCTTGAAACCAGGACTGAACTGTTTTGATATTTGTCTTCTGGCCTGTTTCGTCGGGCCCTTAAGGGTGTTTCTCTTTTTGCTCTGTCTTCTGAAAAGGCATTGAGTACATACGTTTTTGGTTCTTAAGGTTTGCTTTTTATATATTTATACACGAGCATTTTTGTGTTTTACATGCCATGCCTTTTTGTTTCCATTACGTGTGTTAGAGATTCACCTGGAGGGGATAACTTTTATTTACACTGTCCCATGTCTTTGGAACATGGTGGGGGTAAGAGTGAGGTTGGGTGCGCACCATAAACCGGTTTAAGCTCCCCAGTGGTGTTTTTGCCACTGACCGTTCCAAGGCGGTGCCCCACTGTGTTCCTTTGTTTGTTCGTTTTGTCCTTGTGTGTTGACTTTGTGTGCGCGCGTGTGTGTATGCTTATTGTTCGTCTTGTCCTTATGTGTTGGCTTTGTGTGTGTGTGTGTGTGTTGTTCGTTTTGTCCTGATGTGTAAGCTTTGAGTGTGTGTGTGTGTGGTGCACGCGTTTGCGTGTTGGGGGGTTCGTTTTGAGGAGGCTGCGCTTTTGGTGCGTGGCATTCCCTGTTTGATATTTTTCTTTGTTTTTTTTTGAAAACTGACCAACATAATTGTAGGTTGTAAAATATAAAATCATATCAATCTGAAAGGTTATATGTCATGTGTGCAGACTATTTTTTTCAATCATAGATAAAATTAAATTAATTTAATCAATTAGGTTGTTTAAGGGAAAAACAATATGAATGTGATTTCAACATTTTTCTGTAAAAATATGTATTATGGAATAACATTATAAATGTTTAAGGAAAGTTTGTTCCAACTGAAAAAGTAAATCAGCGCAGCAAAAACACGAAAAGCAAGACATGCATAGTTTTCAGTCATGTACTACATGTTGAGATGCTAACTTATGATGCTACAGATTTTGGTTAATTTCAGTTTTTTATTGGAGTCTATCTACTAAGTTTTTTTAATTCTCATATTTTGAAAGTAATTAAACATTTCTTCCTCGACTGATTCTAACATCAACTTTTTATAACTATTTGTGTAAATTCAACTACTTTACTGTAAAATAGAACAAATTACTTCTAAATAGATTGCAACTTAAGTATGCTATCAAGTATAGAAGTAGCATACCCCTACCATTTTATACAAAAAATTACAAATAATTTTCACAAAATGTGATACATTCATCTCACCTTATCCAGTAGTAATACTTAAAACATGAACATTTGTAGTCTTTTAGCGAATATTTTACTTTTTTACTGCCTTTTACATCTCATTTAAATGATATAGAAGGAAAGCATTTCGTTTACAAGAGAAGATCAGAATGTAAATATTGTAAATATATATTTTTAGTTTCATTTTTCTTGAACATATTATTTTTAAAAACTGTAATAAGCTACATTGTTTTGCTGAAATACAAAAATAATTATTCTTCAAGTTTGTATAGTTATATTTATGTCAATTTTTACAAACGTTCGACCGCCTCAGTAGCCTAGTGGTAGAGCGTCCGCTTTGAGTGCGAGAGGTCGTGGGTTCAATCCCTGGCCGCGTCATACCAAAGACGTAAAAAATGATACAACCAACAGCCAACAGATTCGTTTCTCACAGCTTCCTCGCTTGGCGCTCAGCATTAAGAGGATAGTGCTAGGACTGGTCAGCCCGGTGTCAGTATAATGTGACGGGGTGGGGTATCATGCCACGTGTCTACTGCGTGATATTCCAGTGAGGCAGCACTATAAAGTTGGGCATTGTGCTCACTGCTACAAGTAGACACCGTCATTTATATGAATAAAAAATTGTTGAAAAAGACGTTAAACCGGAACACACACAAACAAACATTCGAAGTATTCATAGTGTCAATTGTTTTTAAAATAATGATGAAAATGGTACTTCTGGTCTGTTTTACATGCAAAGGTATCCACATAATTATTATACAAAGAATGAAATTCTTTATGATGCTTATTTTTTCTACTGTAGACCGAGACGTGTTACGAGTGCAGTTTAACTGGATTAATTATTTATGTTTAATTGGAAAATTTTTCAATATAGAAATATTTATACCAAGACTTTTTCGCAACCTACAGTGGTTAACGTTAACACAAAACCTTCTGTGAATCTACAGCCAACAGATTCGTTTCTCACAGTAAATACAACATGCAGATGAAACATTTTTAAGAGTTATTTGTCATAAGAATTAATTGTCTGTTAAAAATATGCATCTTGTCATTTGTTTAAGTTAATTCCATTACCCCTGACTGCAAACATTTTATAAATCACATTTTAGTCGCATTTATAAAATTGTTCACAAACATTTTGTTATGTAAAACACTTGCATTATTTTTTTCTGTGCAAAAATAAACACGTCTACAGTATTTGATAAGTAGTACTTTTATAAAAATTAAGCTCAACTATCGACAGAAATAAATGAAAATTAAGTGGGCTAAAGAATTGATGCAAGAAATATTTACATGATAAATGCACATACATAAAAAGCACACCAATTAAATGTTGAAATCCTGTTGAGATAATAAAACCTGTATAAAGATCCTTTGGAAGCAAAGAATGCAACCAAAAAGAATAATAGCAGACTCGGTTTGATTGAGTCTGTTCATGAGAAGTAATGAAATGTGCAACACCTCTCACGCCCCCTCGCACCGGCTTAAGCGGAACTCTATTACACATATGTTGAATGGACTCCATGATCCCAAAGGACCAGAAAATATAACAACACTGAATCCAAGTACGGGGAGACTTTTTACACACGGCACTTAAAGATTGCTGTTGTGATAGTTAATGAAATCTGTAAAAAGATCCCTTGGAAGCAAAGAATGCAACCAAAAAGAATAATAGCAGACTCGGTTTGATTGAGTCTGTTCATGAGAAGTAATGAAATGTGCAATACCTCTCACGCATAAGCCACAATAAATGAAGGGGGCACAGAAAGAGGAAAGAGGATTTTGAAATGGGTCTGTGGACATATTTTTTTTTTAAATCTAGAATGGGAAATGTAGGTTATAGTCTGATGTCTACCCATTTCGGATACATTGCCTGGAACTGCACCTAGGATCTTCCTCTACCATTAAATGCGGCCACCATATGACCTTACATTTCATACTTAAGAGTGAGGTTGGGTAAGAGTGAGGTTGGGTGCGCACCATAAACCGATTTAAGCTCCCCAGTGGTGTTTTTGCCACTGACCGTTCCAAGGCGGTGCCCCACTGTGTTCCTTTGTTTGTTCGTTTTGTCCTTATGTGTTGGCTTTGTGTGTGCGCGCGTGTATGTGTATGTGTGTGTGTGTGTGTGCTTGTGGTGTACGCGTCTGCGTGCTGTGGGTTTCGTTTTGGGGAGGCTGCGTGTTTGGTACGTGGCATTCCCTGTTTGATATTTGTCTTTGTTTTTCTTTTATTTATAAAATACATCTCAGGGTATCAAAAAACATGCCCATGTTTTAACTGCCATAATATTTACTTGAATATTTGAATTGAACAGAACGTCTGGCTACATAGATTGTTCCACTGTTGCTAATCAGAAAAAGAAATTGATAGTATAAAAATAAAATTGTTTTTTGTAAGTTCAGTTAGTAAATCGTAAGTAGTATAATGCACAACTGTAAACTAAAAGTAGTTTTAAAGGTCCATAATGATTTATCATGTTTTATATCAAAAACAGGACGAAACAGCTTTCGGTTTCCAAATAGATGTTATGTGTACTTACATGGTTAGAAAAGCACTACTCCTTATATTGCATATGAACGTATATAATTAGGGGCATAAAGGGAGATAATAAAAATATATTCAATAAAACATTCTAGTATATTCAGCAATATTCAAACCTTTGACAAATGTTAAAGAAAATAGTTATCGGGAATAGGATTTAACAATAAACTAATGTATTTTATATTCATAACGGAAAATGTGACAGCCACATTTAAAGAAAGGCATTATGGGCCTTTAATTTTTTTTACTAACTGTTGAAGCAGAATATGTTAATTGCAGCCTTGGTTTTTTTTTTTGAAAAAGTACTTTTCATTTATAACGATTTCACCAAGTCCAGCTAGCGATTTCTAAAGCAAGATTAATGTTGAAAACATAAACTCCTGTCATGTTCTACAGTAATGTAAACAATTAAAAAAAGTCATTACGAAAGATATGAGTGTTAAAAAAATTAGCAGCAGCAATTCAGCAACTATTAACACCTAACCATACTTCTGCAGGAAATTTACAATGTGGTAAAGGCTCGACTTTCACTTCTAGAGCAAAATCAAACATTTAGTACAGGTAATTTGGTTAAAAAAAAAGTGGTAAGCCAATGTGATATTGTTTTTATTTGAGGCCCCTTGCGGGTAACCCCGTTTATTTTTATAAATGATACTGAAACATACTGTTCACATATATACACAAACTTGACAATATTATGGTAAACATAGTCTTATATTCAAAATTAGTTTTAAATATCATGTATTTAATAATATAAAATGTAAAGCAAACTAATGATATTTTTATTGCTATACCACTTAAGGTAAAGAAGGCATAATGAGCGGGCATTTCAAAAACATGTTGCATCATTGATAACATGTTTAAATAATAACATATGCTGATCCACACCCGATGTACAATTATCAAAAAGGTCTAATGCACACTTTCTTACGCAAATGGCATCGAAAAGTCACGTTTTAGCCCAGCCCTAACTAGTTGTGACGTTGCTGTTCTTACGGCGATTAATTTAGTTTCGGGAAAAAATAATACTTCTTATTAAACATTTTACAGCTCGTTCTGTCCTCCATAGATTTTTTTTTAATTTTCTGAAAATGTTCCTGAAATGTTTTTGAATAAAATAAGATTATAAAACTTCTTGACTACCGAGTTCATTTTCAAGCTACGATACTATGAAAATTGGGAAGTTTAAGCACTGTTAAAACGTTACGTCTTTTTCCGCGTTTTTAAACCAAGTTCACATTGTTTGTAGGATTTATTTGCAGCCTTTATTGAACGGCTTTTGCATTATTAATTGGTTTCAATCCATTTCAGCTGTTTTATAAATAGTTAAATACAATTTTCCCGGAATCCAGAGATGTCAGTTCAAGCTAGACTAGCTATGTACAGCGTTCCATGAAGTGGAAAAAATTTCTTACCGATAGAGCGAACTGTTTAGAAACTATAAAGACAGGCTGTGTAAGCAGATCACCGTGATGATTAAATCCAGATAAACTACTATAGTAAAATTAAAATCTGAATCTGTTTGTTTTCTTAGTGTGCCAGATTGGCCTTTTCTATAATGTTTGATTTTGGCCAGGGAGTATTTCTGATCTGTTTGCTAATCTGCTCAGCCATACCTGTTTATCTACACTTGATAAGTAATGGCATTGCTCAATATGAGATTTTTGTTTCATTTTGTTCGTGCTATATCTATATATCTGTCTGTAAGCTACAAGTTAACTATAATATCGTTGTAGGGAATCAGGGCCATACATCAACATCTGTAGATAATCTAAATGATAAATAACTTTATCTTTAAAAAGTGAAAGCCAAACATAGATAAATGTATGTTTCTCCTATTTGGAATTGGTAAAAATGTAGTTTGTTCGCAAAGGATGAAAATTCTACTCAGTATAGAAAAGTCATCTCAGGCAGCAAGCCCACAGATAGCAGCAAGCAAAATTTCTTACACCCATGGGTGGGAAACAGTATGTAAATGCCAATGAAATTCAGTAGAGTGTAGATCAGTCCCATTCATAGACTGTTCAAAATGCAAATTCAAGTGTGATGAAAACATATCAAAAGAAGACAAAATGTGTTTGAATCATTTTGGTCAAACTCTTCGTATGAAAGAAAAAATACTTTAAGAAAAATACTAGAACTATCATCGATGAATCAAAAAGCTCTGTGCAAAAAAGGATGGTTGCGAGAACATACCCACTTGTAGTGAACAATGTAAGACATAACGTTTGCAGGAAATTCTTGTATGCAACTCTTGATGTTGGCAGTAGTTATATACAGAATGCTTTAACATGTAAATCCGAAGGACGATTCAATGGGTCAAACGGTCGTGGCAAAGATGTACCACATAATAAAACAGCAGACGCAAAAACTGAAGCAGTACGGAAACATACAGAATCTTTCCCGAAAGCTGAAGGACACTACACAAGGAAAAGCTCCAATAAACAATTTGTGGGCGTAAAACTTAAAATTACAAAAAAAGTATCAGCTTTATCAAAAGAGTTGTATTGAAAAATCCCTGGCACCAGTGAAACATTCTTATTACAGAAAAATTTTCAATGAGGAATACAATATGTCCTTTCATTTGCCGAAGAAGGACCAGTGTAATCTCTGCAGTAGATATCACAGCGCAGTACAAGATGGAACACTCTCTGCAGAATTTGCAGATAAATACGTGGGGCACCAAGCTCTGAAATTACGTGCACGAGATAAAAAAGAAAAAGACAAGTTTATAGCCAAAACATCAACAAATGCATATGTTGCCACATTTGACTTAAAATCTGTCCTATATACCCCATGTTTTCTTGTCAGCGTAATGTATTACATGAGGAAATTATGTTGCTATATTTTTTTCAGTATATGGTCTTGGAAACAGTCACGGAACGTGTTACGTTTAATCTAAAGTAGAGGGCAAAAGAGGGTCTTGTAAAATAGCGACATGCCTAAATCTTCACCTGTTGTCACTTCCCCAGAATATTGAACATGTCATCTTGTACTCCGATACATGTAGTGGGCAAAATCGAAATCAATATATAGCGACATGCTTACTGCATGCAGTCAACACAATTTCCCATATCAAAATTATTGATCACAAGTTCTTAGAAAGCTGCCATTCTCAAATGGAATGCGATTCAATGCACTCTGCAATTGAATTTGCAAAGACGAGGACGGCTATCTTCGTTCCTAGTCAATGGACTACCATCATTACCATGGCAAGGATGAAAAATCCATACACGGTTGTACCACTGAAGCACACATATATTCTCGATTTCAACACTGCCAAAGAACAAACTATTAGAAATTTGCGCATTAATGACCAAGGCAAAAAGTAAAATGGACCGAAATTAAAGGTTACGTTTCATTAAAGAAGATCCAGATGCCGTTGAGTATAAATACAACTTTGATGACGACTTCAGCCGAATCAAGCTTGCGAGTGAGGGAAAGAAGCGAGGAAGAACACCATTCGCCCAACTTAAGCAAACATATGAATCAAAAATTTCAATTTCCGCTGCTAAATAGAATGACCTTGGTCGCATGTGTAGCTTAGGAATCATTCCATCAGAGTATCATGACTTTTACAAAAACATTCCTGACGATACACTTGTACATGATAGATTGCCAGAACCAGACATTGAAGATGAAAGCGACAGTGATAATTAATGAAAATAAGAATTTTGATTTGTTGACGGACTTAAGATTTCTGACATTCCCTTAGTATTGTTACTGTAATTTAATTCGAAAGTAACCAGGTAAGCAGTATTCTATTTTGCAGTCAACAAATACGTTGCAAATCACATTTTAGTTACAAAGAAAACTATTATTTTCAAAATAAGTCTTAAAATTTAAGTACATGTTTTTTTTGCAATAACATGAAACAAATTACACAACTGTTGAATACATTAACTAGTGTCTAGTATTTGGTGCTGCTCATAAACAATTTATTGAACAAGTATCCTCATCAAACGTAATTATTAATTCTTCTTTTCTCTCATTAAGTTGATTCATGTTTCTAATGATAACGTCAAGGACACAGTGAAGTACTAAATGTACTATGTCTTGACAAGCATAAAAACGTTATTCTCAAGTAATTGAACAATACCGGTACTTATTATTTTATTAAAATAATTTATTATGACTACTTATGTAAACTTAAAAGGATATGTCTCCAGATATACGCGAACAATTCAAAATACATAAAACAGATAGCAACGGTAGATAAAACAATAATTGTTAGATTTTAGAAAGTGCATTACAATATCAGCATTATTAAAAAAAGTAAAGATTTTTACACATTACCAACACTGTGTCAGCGATTAATGTTTCTGTAGCATAGTTACATACTGTAAAATACCGATAATCTTTTAACATAATTGTGTAAATATCCAAAAGAATTTGATATTTGCATGTTTTAAAATTCATATTTCTTTAATGACTATTTCTTTTGTCTCTTAAAATATAAAATGATGTTCAAAAAGGATGCATATTTGCAATAACCGTGTGTTTATTCTTTTACACAAAGTTTGTTGAATGTAAATATTGTAAAAACTTTGTAATTCGCATGTATTTTTTTTTTCTTACTTAGGAATGTATTGAATTAAACGAAATAAAGCATCCTTAATAGTTCGAAGAGTTGTGAATTTAAATAAACTTCATTTATTATTTGCTGTGTATTTCTTCTTAAATATAACAGCCTGATCTTACCTGTACCGGTATCTTAACTATTGCAGGAGAGTAAACACTTAAACATATCAAAATATGCACGTTACTTATCCTACAGGTGTTCTGTACTACAAAAGTGATTCTATTGTGACATTTTGATACAAGCAAAACTGTATTATCTGCACTAAAAAATATTTACAAGTATTTCATTTTATCATCGGCTTGTTAAAAGTTATTTTTTCACCATAAGTAAGTTGACAAAATCATAAAAACCAGGTTTTGCGGGGTAAATCAAATACATATGAATAAATCCTAAACGTTTTTGTTGTAAAAAAAAAGAATCATATTGTATCTTAAACCGTTTTCATTTTCCACTCATTTGTGTAATTGCAAGGGAAGTAAATTATTATTATACCAAATTAACAGATATCTCTGCTTATAAGTACTAGCCCAAGGCAAGAGTTGTCATTCTTTGCGGATCACAACTTCAAATTAAATATTTAACTTCTGTAATTGATATTATCAAAACTATCATAATTTTCACATTTGTGAAATCATTTTTGGTTATTTCAAAGACTTTGACATCAATTTCTAGACTTTATTTAATGTGTTTCTATCATTGAAAATTTTAGGGTTTATCTCTAGTTTATGTCGTGTTATTGGTACATTTTCGTTTTTGTTGTGTTGAGCGACCTGTGGAGTGTCCACTTTTTCTATTTTACGTAAGATTTGCAAACAAATTACAGGTGACAGTAAGACTCTAATTGTGTCATGGATTGAATTAATCAAATAGTGTTAACAGGATTAAGAAAGCATTTCTGTACAAATCAGTTTGACAAGATTGTCTTGTGATGTCTTGTGTTTGTTTTCCCCCTTACTTTAAAAGTGTGCAATGTTTCTTTTATCATGTAGTTAATGATATGATTATTATATATAATCTATTCTTTTTACTGTTTAATTGATATTTAACCAAATTATTAAAGATGTTAGAATGCATAGTATACTGATATCAGTAAAAAGCGTCTTAAATATGTTATAAAATGGCATGCTTTTGGTCTTTAACCTAAATGTTTATGTATTTTATGTATTTATGTATTATGCATGTTTATGCAGTTTAATTATCTGATCTAGCTTCATTTTTCAAATGTTATTCATATCTAGCACACTGACATTACTGTAAAATAACAGCTGGCGATAAAACCACAATTGTTTATTTGAATATATTTATTTTTGGCATGATATTAATCAGTGAATTGTATCTTGTAAACGAAAACCATATACAGTGATTTTCTGTTGTGGCATTTCATCGACACTGCTAACAGTGTAAATTTCACTAGCCATAAGCGATTATTGAAAAATGTGTTTTTCTGGCCGAAAGGATTACATTCTCTATAAGACCATTATGAACTGCCGTAATTGTTTATCTATCTTTAATACATACTGGCACTTTGGTTTATTGCCAAAACGCCTTAATTTGTGGAGCTAAAACTAATCTCTAGAAAATACTCTAATAACTCTTATATTTAAGATGATTTTGCAATGTAAACCACTGGAAAAGATAAAATCACTGATGTTTTATCAAAATACTTCTTAAGTAAATAAATAATATGAAAACTTTATTTGATACTTTTTTTCAAACCTTAACTCCCATTTTCTCGGATTTATGAAAATAGCACGTAGCCACTTATTTCTCTGACCCATCGATATATTCATCTTGTAATTCAAGCATAAACTTATCCCGTTGTACCAGCATGAACTTTCTGTATAACTAGCATATACTTATCCCTCTATCCCAGGGTATGCTCAATCCTCTATACCAGTATGTACTAATCCCGTTAAACCTGAATATAATTATCACGCTTTACCGGCGAATACTCATCCCCTTATACCAGCATAAACTTATCCTGCTATCACAGTTTATCCTCTTCCAGTTATTACAGCATATACTTAACTTATGTCAGTATGTACTCATCCCTCTATCCCAGCTTATTCTCATCCCGCCATCCCAGATTGTACCCAACCTGCTATACCAGCGAATACACAATCCCTATTCTAGCGTGTTCTTATCCCGCGATCCCAACGTAATCCCAATATTTTCGTATTTCAGAAAGCATAGGAAGTTTAAGAAGTAAAAAACTTGTTGTCAACGCCTCCATAAAGCAACATTAGATACATCAGTAAAGCGTCATATATAAGATATAGAATGATTACGTTGAAATATTATAAGTAAGACATATTATACACAATTTTCTTCCTTTTTTATTCAAATATTTATTGTGTGACACGTTGCTATACAACACGCGTTTTGTAACTAAATACTGCTTACCTATAACTTAACGACTCGAGTATGTTTTTCTTTTATTAAGAATATAATTTTCAGCACAATTATAAATGTGCTTTGCAAATTTTAAGAAATAGATAAAGCGAAGAACTAACTCCAGAAATATACTTTTTACTTCAAAACTAACATGTTTCGTCCATTGGACTTCATCAGAGTATAATAACAAAATAGTATGACGTCACAGGAAAGTACGACGTCAATGACGACGTCAAAAGACATTACCCATTTTGGCGTAATATTCACATATAGTATAGGATCAAAAATAGATACTTATTCCCTGCAAAAATTGCAAAGCAAAAATAATATTAATACAGGCAAGGAAAACTAACTTATATGCAAAAATACATTAGGAAGAATCTGTGTGAAAAAATGAAAGACTAAAATAATATTTTAGCATTCATGCCATGAGGCCAGGCTGTATTCAATGTATGAATCCAACGAGTCTCTTTCAAGAGCCTAAACCAGTCATTTTTTACCAAGTCGATTGGCATGAAAGAAAAATCACTAACAGAGTGATTTTCAGAATTGAAATGTTCAGATACATTTGTAGGAGTATCAGGAAAATGTCTGATATCAAATTTATGACTGTTCATTCTTTGAGAACATTTCTGATGTGTTTGTCCCACATATTGTAACTTACACTTTTTGCATGTGATTAAATAGATAGCATTTTCAGACATGCAGTTAAGATTTTGTTTAACATCGTAAGTTTTTAGAGTTTGAGAGCTTGTAAACTGTACAGATTCAGTGATATTAGCGCAATGAGAACACCGTGTTCTATTATATTTAAGAACACCACCATTTACATCCGAAGACATCAGACTACTGTGAACCAAGATATCACTAAGATTTGTAGGTCGCTTGTAAGCAATAATTGGTTTGCATTTAACCAGGTTGCGTACACTGCTTTTCTCAGATAGTTCAAAAAGCCCCCAATATTTATTAAGGATCTGACCAATGTTTGGTAGGGATGGGTTGTATACGCAAACAAATTTTGAAACTTTGACATTGATATGTTCCTTTTAACTCTAAAATTAAAAATTTCCTTGCAGGTGGGTGCATCCATATTTGCCAGTAATATTGGAAGCGAACATTTTGTCGGTTTAGCTGGAACGGGTGCAGCGAGCGGAATTGCTATCGTTCTGTATGAATGGTTTGTAAGTAATAAACATTAAATTTCATTCAGGTCTTAACCACACTTTTGATTGCATTTATAATATACCACGAGTGTCAAACGTTGATTACAATTAAGTTATCATCTTCAAAGTTAATAAACATATTATGCTTATCAATATTAATAAAGGAATTTAGGACATTGATGTCATTGGTTTCAGCATATTGTTTCCAGCACATGAAGGTAGACTTCTAAATTGTTACCATTTATTTTCAGTTCAGGAATATGAAAACTACTTGATTACATGTTTGGTTGAAACATTTTCAATTTTCCCTTTTTGCTTTTTTAGTCTAGTGCATCAAACTATTAATCCTAACATAAAATTCCAATCAGTTTTCATGGAAAAATACACCCTACGCAATTTTTGCGCTGGGTTCATTTTGGTTCACATGATAAAATATTTGCTTTTGCATAGGTTCAAATTTTGCGTGGGGAGCAGAATTTGCGCGGAGTACAGATTTTACGTGGGATGTAGATATTGCGCGGGATGCAGATTTTGGGCGGAGAGCAGATTTTAAACATGTGAACAACGCTTAGATGGTACTCATGCTAACTTAATTGAATCATCTTTGATACATAAAACTAAGCATTTAAGGCGTCTGCACATTATACGTACCGTTGAGAGAATTTCGCGATTACGGATGCAACTCATTAAGGAGACTGCCACCTCTAATGCATTTTACCGGTTCCGGTTCAAAAATTGCCTAATATGATAATACTTGAAACAGAATTGCATTTACTTATATCTTCTCGGAAAATAAACATAATACTTAATTGGAAGAAACACGACAAATTCATTTTCTATTATCATATCGTCATAACAAAATTTAAGGTAGTTCTACATGTTTGGTAAAATCGGTAAGTCAAGGCATGAAACATATATCAAGGTTGACGCGTGAATTCCAAATGACATCATTAAATCAGCTCATAGGTAAATATCCCAAAAACTATCACACATATCTGTACAATGTTTTTGAACATATGACAGAGTATACCTTAATTTACAACTGTGAGAAGATTCATCAATATGTGCATTGTATTTTTTTTCATACATGAACTTCCCATAAAAATCTTGAAAGATCTTTAGTCTAGCTAAAAGTGTGAAGTACACGACCGTATTATTTTCATTGCTGAATTTCGTAGCGTGCTAGTTGGGAACTACTTTCTCGACGGAAGCAGTCTTCGAAATATATTCTGATGTAAAAATCATCGTTTACAAAAGAGTGAACATGCAAAAGTACCTTAAACAATATCTCAGACTATATAGCCGTAATAAACCGCCAGCATCGTCATCGCAATGAAATTATAATTTTCAAATTCAGTTTAAGATCCATACATTTTGCCACATTTTACACACGAGGTTAATCACAGTTCGTGTCATTTCCATTATCCTGTATTAAGTCTGTGGCTTTCAAGTGACACATTAGCACGTTAAGTTTATGACGAATTCTTTCAGATAACTTTGAATGCTAACATTAGCTTTTTCTGTATTCAATTATCGTTCAGAAAGAACATGAACCTAATGAAACTTCTGCAACTTAACGTTATAAAGTTTGTTGGCGAATAAACGTTTCTAACAAATTAACTGGGATATATGCTGTAAAAATAAAAACTGTGAGCATAATTGTCATAGTGAAAAAGTATTGTTCAGAACAGCCTTATGTAGAAGACGTTATATCTTTGGAAACTTTTAGAAAACTGAAGTCTACATGCACGCTTTCTCCGAATATAATTCCTGACAAATAGAGGGAAAGTTCAATGTTACAAAATAAAAAAAAAAGATTATTAAACTGAACAGGTAAAATCAGCGAACATGGTAAATATAACGAAGGACATACACTGAACGTAAATGAACAGATTCCAGATATAACAAAACAGAGACGGAGGTTATGGCTCAAGATGAGAATGTATTCAATATAGCGATTCACATTGTAACAGCTCGAGATATCAGAGAAATATTTGGGATTCACGGGCCAGGAAAACAATACAAAAAAAAATACGCGATGTTTATATGATCAACCACTTGTTACATGATATTGAATTTTAAAAAAAAAAATAGGGTGCGGATTTTCTCTTTTTTGTTTACTAAGACTAAATTATTTTCGCACGTGGAAATTACATGTACTGTGCAAAACTTTTACTTCTAGTATATAATATGGTTATTTTCTAATGGTTTTCATTTAAATGAAATAAAAATGTTAACTGAAGATGGGTCTATTGTTATTATACGCTTCTCTACTACTAGACTATTTGCGAACTAAGTCTACATGGACTGTGAACACCTAAGACGATCGATTTTTCAAGAGGACCGTCTCAACATGATAATTTTAATTTATGTTTGGTAGGAAAACATTACTATATTGATGGTAAGGTCTGGCTTATTATGTCACCGAACAGGATAAGATTTGGATTTGTCTTTCCGTCCGTCTGTTTACCAGAGAAATGTTTTGTTATACATATCGCAAAAAGTATTTAATCTAGCGTCATAACACTTTCCTGAAATGTTCTTTAATATTATAAATTGCGCATTTGCGACAAAGTTGAAAAGATGAGCTAGTCTGATCGCAATGTATCCGTATTCCATCGTCGTCGTCGTTCGACATGAAAAAATCTAAACTGGGTCAGCTGGGATCAAAATGTAGGTCAGTAGGTAAATCATTGTGAAAACTGTAGAAAACGTAATAGCTTGCGTCTCCATTCCTCTGTTGTTATTATACGCCCGAAGGGACGTATTTTGGGATACCACAGGTGTTCATCTGGCCGTCTGTCAGTCTGTGTGTCCGTCTGTCCGTTAGCAATTTCGTGTCGACTCCGCTCTGTAACTCGTGAACCCCTTACAGGATTTTAAACAAACTTGATACAAATGTTCTCCACATCAAGACGACGTGCAGAACGTTTGTATCAAGTGGCTCGCTTTAAGGTCAAGGTCATACCAAGGTGTCAAGGTCATATGACTTTGTTTCTTGTCCGCTCTGTAACTCTTGATCTGTTTGAGGGATTTTAAAGAAACTTTGCAGAAATGTCCACCACATCGAGACGACAAGCAGAGCGCATGTTTTGGATGGCTAGCTACAAGGTCAATGTCACACTTCGGAGCCAAAGGTCATATAACTTTGTTTCGAGTGCGATGTGTAACTCTTGAACTGCTTGAAGGATTTTAAAGAAACTTGGCACAAATGTTCACCACATTGAGACGACGTGCAGACCGCATGGCTCGCTTCAATACTTTTGGCGATATGTGTAGCATAACTTCTCTCTGATGGACAGAAACACAGAACAAGAGCTGTCCGTAAGACAGCGCGCTCGACTTTTCTCACTGCTTGACTCTTAATTAGAGCTTTACCAGTAAAAATATTCCAAGTTAAAACGGGACATAACTCTGACAAAATTCAAACCAGAGTAATGGGGATTGTTTCTTCTGGTGTAGACTTTGATAGTAAAAAAGTGTTCTAAAGTTTTCAAGTCAGAAGCTTTAATAGTAACAGAGATATTTGACTTTATAAAAATAATTAACAAATAATACTAAGTAAAAAGGGGGCATAATTTTGTCAAAATTCAAATCAGAGTTATGGGGATAGTTTTTCCTGGTGTAGACTTCGATAGTAAATAGCTATTTTAAGTTTCAAGACAAAAGCTTTCATAGTAACAGAGATATTTGACTTTATCAAAACCTTAAACCAAAAATTCTAAGTTAAAAAGGGGCATAATTCTATCAAAATTCAAATCAGAGTTATGTGGATTGTTTCTCCAGGTGAAGCTTTTGATGGTAAATAAGTATTTAAAGTTTCAAGTCAATAGCTTTGATAGTAACAGAGATATTTGACTTTATCAAAAATTTTAACCGAAAATTCTAAGTTAAAAATGGGCATAATTCTGTCAAAATTCAAGTCAGAGTAATGAAGATTGTTTTTCCTGGTGTAGACTTCGATAGTTAATAACAATTTTAAGTTTCAGTAACAGAGATATTTGACTTTATCAAAGACTTTAACCAGATATTCTAAGTTAAAAAGGGGCATAATTCTATCAAAATTCAAATCAGAGTTATGGAGATTATTTCCCCTGGAGAAGACTTTGATAGTAAATAACTAGTTTAAGTTTCAAGTTAATAGCTTTGATAGTAACAGAGATATTTGACTTTATCAAAATCTTTTACCAGATATTCTAAGTTAAAAGGGGGCATAATGCTATCAAAATTCAAATCAGAGTTTTGAGAATTTATTTCTCCTGGGGTAGACTTTGATAGTAAATAACTATTATAAGTTTCAGGTCGATAGCTTTGATAGTAACAGAAATATTTGACTTTATCAAAAACTTTAACCAACGGCGACGCCGACGTCGGAGCGAGTGCAATAGCTCTACTTTTTCTTCGAAAAGTCGAGCTAAAAACAGGCACAAGGATCCGAATTTATATCATCTACCGCATACTGATGATATAATAACCCAAACCCTATTTTCTTTATAAACTCTTTTTCCTACCGCGCATAATATAATCTAATTATGTTGAGACGACCCCCTTGAAAAATCTATCGTCTTAGGTGTCCACAGTCCACGTAGACTTAATTCGCAAATGTCTATTACTACAATGAAATGAATTTTATAAACTGTTTCATGAAAATTCTGGTGAATAAACATCTCTATTTTTTCCCCTCGTTTGTCTTGAATAAAAACTGTTGTTTGTTTGCAGGCGATGCCGTTAGTTTTACTACTAAGTTGGCTCTTCCTGCCAGTTTATATCTCGGCTGGGGTAAGAACTTCTTTCTCTCATTTTTCAATATAATTTTCATATGGTGTTATGTTATCATTTCAACATTAAGTGGATGTTTATTTTTTATATGTATTATTTGCATTATATGTTATTAGCGAGTTTAGTGCATGTATTTAATTTATAAAAGGGATTTATATGAATGCAGGTATTGACGTTCCGGAGTGTTTTATATGAGTGCAAGTTTTTGCATTGTCAGTTTAAATTATTAGAGTGTTTGATATTAGTGCAGATATTTACACTATCAGAGTGTTTTATCAAAGTGCACGTATTTACGTTACCAGTGTGTTTTATATTGGTATGGGTATGGGTGTTTTGTATGAGTGTCATTATTTACGTTACAAGAGTGTTTAATATTAGTGCAGGTATTTGCGTTACGAGACTGTTTATATATTTGCATGTATATGCTTTACGAGAATGTTTATATTTTTGCATGTATTTACGATACGAGAGTGTTTGTATTAGTGCACGTATTTACGCTACCAGAGTGTTTTATACGAGTTCAGGTATTTACGCTTCCAGAGTGTTTTATATGGGTGCATGTATATTTAATACCAAAGTGTTTTAAATTAATGCAAATATTGATGTTATCAGAGGTTTTATATTAGTGCAGCTATTTACGTTACCAGAGTGTTTTATATTAGCGCCGGTATTTACGTTATTGGAAGTTTTATCTTAGTGCAGATATTTATGTTAGCAGAGTGTTTCATATTAGTGCAGATATTTACGTTCTCAGAGGTTTTATGTTAGTGCAGATAATTACGTTACTAGAGTGTTTTATATTAGCGCAGGTATTTACGCTATCGGAACTTTTATCTTAGTGCAAATATTAACGTTAACAGAGGTTTTATATTAATGCAGCTATTTATGTTACCAGTGTTTTATATTAGTGCAGATATTTACGTTATCGGAAGTTTTATATCATGATATAAGTGCAGATATTTATATTATCTAACTTTTTATAATAGTGTAGGTATTCGTTTAAAATCTGGAAATTAGATCCCTCGGAAGCATCGAGAACAAGGCAAACAGTGAAAATTGCAGACTCGGTTTGATTGAGTCTGTTCATACCCGAGTTTCTTTTACTAGTGCAGAATTTTTTGTTAACAAAGTTCTGTTTTGTTTTAGTTTTGTACGTTACCAAAGTACATCCAGGAAAGGTTACGTTACATAAGTGTTATATACTGTTTTAGGTGTTTACGTTACCAGAGTACTTGCAGAAAAGGTTTGGCGGACAAAGACTAAGAATCTACCTCAGTGTGTTGGCAATAATTCTTTATGTAATCACTAAACTTGCGGTGAGTACTTCTGAGGAAGAAAAATAGATAACATCCATTAACCTCGTTTGAAACCATTTAGAATACTTAACTGATATAACTTTGTTCAGATATATCGATCTTCATATAATTTTTGAGGTACGTAAATAAAGACCAACATAGATATGATATAAAGTATATTGTTTTTGTGTGATTGTAGGTGACGATATTTGCTGGTGCTTTATTTATCCAGTTATCACTTGGATGGGACATGTATCTTTCTATAGTAGCTATTCTGCTTGTCACGGGATTATATACAGTTCTAGGTACAGATAAGTTATTATATTGTTGTTATTGTTGTTGTTGTGTTTGCATGCACAATGTATTCATAAGTTATTTTTAGTAACGCCAAAACCAAATGCTATAATAAGAGCACCTGGAATAATACCCATAAATACAATATGAAGCACCAATTAACCTAGAGTTTGAATAGGAGTATTAAGTAAGGTTACCAAAGGTAAGGAAAATTGAGACCAAATTGTATTATTTGGATAGAACATAACCCAGATTTATTGCGATAGAGATGTTAAGCGCATGTATTAAGGCTACAGTATCCAACACGAAAATAGTGATGAAAATAAGGCTACAATATCTTACACGAACAAAAAGCGCTACAACATTCAACATGAAAATAAAGCCACAACATCAAACACGAAAATACCGTTTCAACATCCAACACGAAAATAACGTTACAACATCTAAAAAGAAAATAACGCTACAACATCTAACGTGAAAATAACGTCACAACATCTAACTCAAAAATAATACTAAAACATCCAACACGAAATTAACGCCACAACATCTAACACGTAAATAACGCTACAACATCCAACACGAACATAACGCTACAACATCCAAAATGAAACTGATGTTACAACATCAAACATGAAAAAAATCGCTACAACATCCCACACGATAGCAATGTTACAACATGTAACACGAAAACAACGCTACAGCATTCAGCAAGATAATAATGCTGCAACATGTAACCCGAAAATAATGCTACAACATACAGTACGAAAATAATGCTACAACATCCCACACGAAAATCCAACATTAAAATAACGCCACAACATCCGACTCCGAAAAGGACGGTACAACATCCAACACGAAAATAACGCTACAACATCCAAAATGAAAATTATGTTACAACATCCAACACCAAAAAAAAATCTTTACAACATCCGACACGATAAAAACACTACAACAACACTCCATAAAATCAAACACGAAAATAACGCTACAAAAATAATGCTACAACAACCAACATGATAAAAACGCTACAAGATCCAACACGAAAATAACGTTACAACATCCAACTTGAAAATGATGATACAGAATCCACCAGGAAAATAACGCAACAACTGCCAACATGAAAATAACGCTTCAACATCCAGCACGAAACGTTACAACACAAAACACGAAACAGCGCTAAAACATCCAACACGAAATTAATGTTACAACATCTAACACGAAAATAACGATATAATATCAACAAAAGAAATAACGCTTCAACATCCAACTCGAATAAAACTCCACAACATTTAACATGAAAAAAATGCCACAACATCCAACACGAAAATATCGCAACAACATTCAACACGAAAATAACAGCACACCATCCAACACAAAAGTAACAGCGCAGCAATCAACACAAAGATTGCGCCTAAACATCAAATACGAAAATAATAATACAACATCCAACACGAAAATAATAGCACAATATCCAACAAGACACTAATGTTGCAACATCCAACACCAAAATAACGCTGCAACACAATGACGCGACAATAACAAGCACAAGAAAAGGCCACAACGTCCAACATGATAATAACAGAGCAATATCCAACACGAAAAAAACTTTACACTATTTAACACGAAACAAAACGCTACAACATCGAACTCGGAAATAACGACATCACGAATTAGCGCTACAATAACAAACACAAATATTACCATAACAGCACAGCATCCAACATGAAAGTAACAGCATAAAAACCAACACAAAATTTGCGCCATAACATCTAATACGAAAATAATATTACAACCTCGAACAAGAAAACAACTCTACATTATCCAACACGAATACAACGCTACAACATCCAACACGAAAACAGCGCTGTACTATCCAACACCAAAGCAACGCTACATCATCCAACATGAAAACACACTTCATTATCCAACACGGAAAAGACGCTATAATATCAACACGAAAACTTCACTATATTATCCAACACGAAAAATATCGCTCTGTTTTTCAACACGAAAACGACGCTGCATTATCAAACATGAAAATAACGCTACATTATCCAACACGAAAATATCGCTACAGCATTCAACAAGAAATCAGCACCACAGCATCCAACACGAAAATGATACTACAACATCTAACACTAAAATAACGCTACAACATCCAACAAGGAAATAACGCCACAACATCCAACACGAAAATAACAGCACAGCATCCAACATGAAAATAACAGCGCAACATCCAACAGGAATATTGCACCTAAACATCCAACACAAAAATAATGATGCAACAACCAAGACGAAAATAACAGCACAATGACAACCACGAAATAAATTTTACAACATCCAACACGAAAATAATGATGAAATTGGTTACAACAACCAGCATGAAAATAAGACTACTCCAACAAGAAACTAACACCATGACATCTAACACAACAATAACAGGACAACATCCAACATGATAATACAGCACAATATCCAACACGGATAAAAACTTAAGAATATCCAACACGAAAATAAGGCTACAGCATCGAAGATGAAATAACGATATAACGAAAATAGCGCTAAAGCACCCAACATAGATATTACCCTGCAACATCCAACACGAGATTAAAGCCACAACATCCAACACGAAAACAATGCTGCAACATCCAACACGAAAACAACGCTATATTATCAAACACGAAAACATCACTATATTATTTAACACGAAAATAACGCTACATTCTAACACGACCCGATTTATTTCCTATTAATTCTAACTCGATCCTGATTTTTACTGGATAAAGATGACTGAAAAAAATCAACAATTCACAGTTTGTACACAACAGTTGTTACGTCATAGAGTCAAAGGGCATAGCGGCGCGCTGGAAAAGAAACCCAAGCAAGAGGCAAATATTTGGTGGATATCGTCAAGGATGTACATAGTTAACCTTGATGACCGTGTTAGAATGAAAATGATATATCGAAAACAGTAATTTTTTAGCGAGATTTGTATTTTTATATCACTTGGACTGCGCCCGCGTGATATAAAATTTAATCATCGACAAATCACCGTTATTTTACTTCTCTTAAACTTCATGACTGAGTAAAATGTTTGATATTTTCAGGTGGTTTAGCAGCAGTTATATATACAGATACATTGCAGACCGTCATCATGACGATCGGTGCCTTTGCTCTCATTGGAATCAGTAACGTATTTTTGTTTACCACAGTATTTAGTAACATGTCACATTGTCCGTAGTGCTTGCTTCATGTCATGCGAGTGTTGGAAATGGAACCCACACGATATATCGTAGACAGTAAAGGAATATGACCGTTCGGGAGGTTGAGGAAACCCATAGACTGTTTCCCGAACGGGAGGTTTCCCCCTTACTTGTATAGACATTCACTAGATTATAGACCTTGCAGAAGAGGATATTGCAAATAAACCTCCAAGTCTTAATGCAATATGTAAATCCTTTTAAAATTAATTGATTAACTCCTAATTCTTATTTGTTTAAAAACAAATGATTGCTCAATTGTTACAATCTTGCTGTTGTATTACAGGGAATAGAAAGAACCTAACAAATTAGATTATAAAAAACAATCTAAACAATAATTCTTGTTGCTGATATGTAACACTAATGATTTGGTTATTCGAAGCATATTATTTAAGATTTTCTTATTTAATTTCAATGTAGCTGCTCTTGCAGATAGTCCTACCTTTCAAGTCAGTCCCCAATTATACCTAGATTATTTCGGGAAAAACTTATCTCAAAGCAAAAAAGTAGTCAAATACACGATTATTATGTGACATCGGAAAATGTTTTAAGTCTAATAAAATAAATTCATATCCACTGTTTAATCTGAAATATAGACAAAATTTCATTCGTACCAAATCATAAATAAAAACAGGAAAGAACTCTTCAGTATTTACCATGAAAATTGACATTACAATGAAATGACTTATCACTAAGCTTTAACCATACATTTACTTCATTATTCCTATTAATTTATGTCATGCATGTAGGGATAGGATTAGTATTTGTGTCATTGATTGATCTCTAGTACTATGTCTATATAGGGTCATCTAAAATATCTTTTTCAAATTTAGGCATGGATAAAGTTGGAGGGTATAACAAACTAAAGATACTCTATATGGAAGCCTACCCGTCAATACGTGAGAAGAACAGCACGTGCGGTGCCCGCTTACTGACGCATTCCACCTTCTACGTAACCCGGTGACGTCAGATCAACCCTGGCCTGGATTAATTCTACAAGCGTCACTCGGATGTCTTTGGTACTTCTGCTGCGATCAAGTAAGTTTGCATGGGTTATATCATACACGTATTGAATGGCGTGTCGGTCAGTAGCAAATACTATTGCCTGATTGAAGTCCTTTGGATCTTGGGCAATAATTTTGACTATGTACCAGTATGCCATTTCAATAAGTGTTTTATAATATGACATCGGTAATGAGTTTTCATTATTTTTAACTTTAGTGCAGCAAAATGTATTATTGAGCTATAAACTTGTCGACTAATAATGGCAAACATTTTCGCTTGATTATTTGAATTCACAAGGGTAAAACAGATACATAAAGATCGCAAATCACTACCTACTTGACTTTTGACAGGCGGATGACACGACCAAAACAATTTACCGTTCTCTTAAGGATTGGGAAAGCATAATTATACAGCATTTTATTTCAACATTACACATATTCATTTATGTTTAAGGTGATAGTACAGCGAACTCTCGCTTCTAAAAATCTTGCACATGCGAAAGGCGGGGTAATTTTGGCAGGATATCTGAAGATAGTTCCACTGTTCATCATGATATGGCCTGGAATGATTAGTAGGGCTCTGTATCCAGGTAATCTCTCTTTTATAGGACCATACTCTAGCTTCTGTGAAATCGTTTTTGTAAGAGAGGCCAAAAATGATATTTATATAACATTATGATGAGTATAGACTTGATCAGCGGCTTAAAACCTTTTTAAAAATAAAAATCAACATTTATTCAAATGTATATAATAGTTTAGCATAAACACGACGGACTGCACTTGATATGAATTTAAACAGGATTTCGTTATAAGCTGCTAGATAATGTATTTAGCCCTCAAATAGATGTGTTCTATAGGTTCTTGAATCTAAAGTGTAGAACAATATAATTTCTTATATTCTAGTTGGAAAAAAATAGAGACATTATTTACCAGAATTAAGAAAATACTGTCAAAATAGTTGCTTAAGGGTATTTTGAATCCTAAGTTTACGCTGTCGTGCAAACAAAATCACTGCCATTTTATATCAATATCAATCACTTTAAGCCCATTAAAAAGCTCATTGTCTTAAAGGATTTTAGAAAAACCATCTAACGAAATGAATATGAGCACCTTTTAAAAGAAATCCGCTGTAACGTCTCGGAAGAAAAATTAAGCATTCAACTGTTCGAAAGTGTTTTAACTTGCAGAGGAGGTTGGGTGTGTAGACCCGGAAGAATGCAGAAGAGTATGCGGTAACTCTGCCGGCTGCTCTAATATTGCGTACCCAAAACTTGTTCTTTCCCTTATGCCTACAGGTAAGCGCTTTGATAAACAGCTTTAACAGATACTTCACTTTGAAAATTCTTTCTTTTCGATTCTGATGTTTAGCGTCATTTTAGGACTTAAATTTAACAATTGTGAATAATAATTTTTGAATAACAATCTAGAAACGAAAATATATGATAAAAGACACGATTTTAGTTTTGAAATTGTCAACTCCCCCCACATTGATGGAGATGTCCATCGAGCAACATCATACGGTGTCTATATTTCACGACATCATCGTTCTGCTTGCTCAAAGATAGAGGATTTCAATGATAAAAATTTTCATACCACCAAAACATTATTACAACAAAGTTACCGTTATCATAAGCTACGGAAAGCTTTCAGTAAATTTTACTACAGATCGTCCGAACTTTTAGAGAAATATAGTACTAACCTAAAACACTTCTAAAACTTGGACTTACACACCCGCAATTCTATGGAGATGTAGTTTTTGAAATTCGGAAAATTAAACATAGTCCTCATTTTAATTAGATATTTGTAAAATGTGTTAAAAAGTTTATCAAAAGAGGATTCGAAAGTCGTGAAGCACAGTGCATGTTTAGTGATTGACCCCTCTACAGTTAGTTGCTACTGTTTCCTATTTGATGGTGCGATGACTAATAAAGTGTAAAACTCCATGATGTTTTTTCCTAAATCCTACGTAAAACGGACGGAGGGAGTGGAATTTTGTCTAGCAGCTTTCTTAGTCATGCCCTTAAAAGTTAGGCTCTTGGTGCTCTAACTTCAGATTAGTTGTTGAGTGCATTGGTGTAATAATACCATCTGTTTGTTTGTTTTTTTCGCTAATCTTCTAGCGCTAATCTGTCTAACTTGTTGAAAATAGGGTAAGTGCGAGTTTGGCATACCCTAAACGCGTTTAAACCCCTAGTTTCCTTTATATAGGTTACTGACCGTTCTAAAGCGGTGCCCCTATTTTCAACTTGTTTTCTGTCTGTTTTGTATTTTGTGTTGCGTATGTTGTCTTGTTTGTTGTTAGCGTTTCTTTCCTCTTTCTCCGCACTCCCCTTATCGCCCCACCCTTTCCCCTTGCAATTGCGCTGTCTTGTCTTGGCATCCAATCACCCTTGACTATGAGTAAGTTATCGTGTCCATCTTATCTACCGGAATCCTAAGGTGGTGCTCGATTGTTGTTTTATTTTCCCTGCTTACATTTGTGCGTTTATGTGCTTGTGCGTCAGTGTGTCTTGGGCGGTGCCATATCTTACTTGACTGTTTATCTATGTTAAACATATTTTAATCGACTGGGTGGACTTTGCTACACAACGCAGTACATATTATGACGTTAAATCTTTGAAAGAGTTATTTGAAAACGTTTCAGTCGGAAATATTTTATCGTTTTTAAAGCAGATAGGAATATATATATAAAAAAAATCTAACATTTCATATTTTTATTTACATCTTGCAATATTTTTTATGTTTGCAGCTGATATTTTAACACATACGTACATACATTTTTACATAACTGATTTTAGATATGCTTTACATTTTTACATGGATATTTTTGATATGTTTTACATTATTCATAGTGTTCTTTATATTTTACATGGATGTTTTTAGGTATGCTTTACATTTTTACATCAATGTTTATGCTTTACAGTTGCCGTTTGCAATATGACTTCTCGGCGATATATGACCATTTTGCGTCCATTCGCCGTAAAACCCAACCCGTAAAACCCAACCCACCTCATCTCACCTTACATATTATCAAATGTCCGTCTGTATATTTCCTGTCTCCATTTACATTAGTTGCTTGTTTGTTCGATCGCAGTTTATAGCTGAGTTTTAGTCCGTACTGCAGTTATGTAAAGGAAGTCCGCTAAGAACAGGCGTTCTTGAATTCTAGTAGAAAGTATTGTTTTTTATCGCGCACACATAAATGACTACCTGCTTACTTAAATCGGACAAGTGGGCGTGGGCAGTGTTGCATTTTCCATTACTGCTCATGAACAGACTCAATCAAACCGAGTCTGCAATTTTCACTGTTTGCCTTGTTCTCGGTGCTTCCGAGGGATCTACTTTTCAGATTTTATTTCCTCTATCAAAACGTCTTAGAATATATTTGCCTCGTTCGCTAGAGGATGGAACACGTCGCATCCCATATTTTAGTTATAGTCTTGAGTCTACTTTAAAGCTAATCAGGCGAGGTAGGGGGAGGACTCTATGATAAGCAGTTTATAAATCCTACCAGGACTAAACTGTTTTGATATTTGTCTTCTGGCCTGTTTCGTCGGGCCCTTAAGGGTGTTTCTCTTGTTGCTCTGTCTTCTGAAAAGGCATTGAGTACATACGTTTTTGGTTCTTAAGGTTTGCTTTTTATATATTTATACACGAGCATTTTTGTGTTTTACATGCCATGCCTTTTTGTTTCCATTACGTGTGTTAGAGATTCACCTGGAGGGGATAACTATTATTTACACTGTCCCGTGTCTTTGGAACATGGTGGGGGTAAGAGTGAGGTTGGGCGCACACCATAAACCGGTTTAAGCTCCCCAGTGGTGTTTTTGCCACTGACCGTTCCAAGGCGGTGCCCCACTGTGTTCCTTTGTTTGTTCGTTTTGTCCTATGTGTTGGCTGTGTGTGTGTGTGTGTGTGTGTGTGTGTGTGTTCCTTTGTTTGTTCGTTTTGTCCTAATGTGTTGGCTGTGTGTGTGTGGTGCACGCGTCTGCGTGCTGTGGGTTTCGTTTTGAGGAGGCTGCGTTTTTGGTGCGTGGCATTCCCTGTTTGATATTTGTCTTTGTTTTTTTACAGTCCGGCAAGGCTTACACCATAAAACGGTTTAAGCTCCCAAGTGGTGTTTTTGCCACTGACCGTTCCGAGGCGGTGCCCCACTGTGATCTTATGTTTGTTCGTTTTGTCCTCGTGTGTTTGCTTTGTGTGTGTGTGTGTGTGTGTGTGTGTGTGTGTGGTGTGCACGTCTGCGTGCTGTATGTTTCGTTTAGGCTGCGTTTTGGTATGTGGCATTTCCTGTTTGATATTTGTCTTTTGTTGTTTTATAACAGTAAGGTCGGGCTTGCAGTCACATGGGGGTTACGCAAAGATTTGGTTTATGGTCAGACGAGTTTACAGTCAGACGGGGTTTCCAGTCAGTCGGGGCTTTTCGAGAATTAAAACTATTCTGTTTATTATTTTGGCATCATCTGTTGACCGTAATAAACATATTCCGCGCATAAATGTTTCAGAAATTTAGGGAAGTTACAATTTTTATTTGCTGTTTGTTAGGATTGCGTGATTTATTGATGGAAGTGAGGTTGTCAGTGATTATAAGTTCTCAAACATTTATTCTCTATTGTCTCTACATTGTTTATTGAAAGCAGCGGTGATGTCAGACATTATGAGTTCTCTAAAGTCCATTCTCTATTGTCCGACAGATTAATGCTGAGAATGGTAGGTAATTGATAGTAGTTGTGAGTTATCAAGCGTCAAATATACTTTAGCCGCCAAAGCGTATTTTGAAGATAGTGATCTAAGTCATGTTCTGTAACGTCAATTATTGTCTGACAGGTTTACGCGGTTTATTGATGGCAGTGATGTTGTCAGCCATTATGAGTTCTCTAACGTCAGTTCTAAACTCATCCAGTACCCTGTTTACAATGGACCTTTGGAGACGAATAAGGAAACACGTAACAGAACGGGAACTTCTTATCGTCGGAAGGTATTTTAGTTTTAGGACCATAATGCCGGGCAAATTTTGAACATTTTGACAGAATGAAGAACTGGTAATCAAGCTTTTCTCTCTGGTATAGAAAAATGTAAAAAAAAAAACAGTTTTATACTGTATTTTATTTATCTTGGACAGATAGTTATATTATTATACATGGTTAAAGCAATTTTAAAACATGTTTGACGGTGTGGGATTAAAAAAAAACAATTACATAATTTTTGTACTACACTAAGCTTAATGCAATATATCGTTGACGTTGGTGTCGTTTTAAGTATAGGAGACGATGGCCGAATTGTCTTGGTCTATTAAGTGAAAGAAAGACAAAATGTTGATGTTCCAGCAGGAAAAGCTCACATGTGATAAAAGAATATTACAGGTGTGTCTTTTCACAGTGAATTCATTGAACTCATTGAATTAAATTGATAGCCTCGAATTCCATCATTTTATTCAACTCTTTTAATTAATTCAATTTTGAAAGACATTCGTAATATCTTCTATATACTTATCCAAATTTTCTAGAAAAATACGAAGAAAGGTGTCATTTAAACTTTGAACGTAAAATTTAGATAAATTCAAGTTAACACATTGTGTTATTATATACTTTCAGGGTGTTTATTGCTGTCATGTGTGGCCTCAGTGTGTTGTGGATCCCGCTCGTAAAGTCCTCACAGAGCGGTCAGTTGTTTGTGTACATACAGGCTGTACAGGGATATCTGGGCACGCCAATAGGCGCTCTCTTTCTCTTTGCTATACTGTGGAGGCGGATGAACGAACATGTAGGTTTCGTATGCTTACTAACGGATCGAATATATCAAAATTAAGCAGCATCCGCCGGTTGTTCTCCGAATTTCGCCCTTGGATATGTGATTGTTGCAATAATGTCATTAAGGTTTCTTTTCCAGCTAGATTAAGACTATCTGTCAAAGAAAAGTTTCACCTTTTTCATAGACGTATATGGTGTTATATAATATTAAAATAAGAGAGACCGTAAATGGCAATATGCTGTGGTTCTAGCCCTGCTTGAACAGTTAAAAATGTATCCATGCGAACAAAAAAAAACTATACAGTCTTGGAAAATATTAAGTAAATGTTGTGACATGAATATATAAATTTAAACTCTAAAGTGTTATTTTTCTTGTGCAGAATTCAGCGATACTCGCCTATGTAAAACTGTAGATTTTAAGTCGAAATTCACTGTTTCAGGGAGCATTTTGAGGAATCGTAATTGGTCACGTGTGCGGAGTGATACGAATGGTGTTAGATTTTGTATATCCGGCGCCTAACTGCGGCGAACCGGAAACACGTCCATCTGTTGTACTTAACGTACATTATACATATTTTTGTCAGATAAACTTGGTCATTACATCTTTAGCCATTATAGTAATAAGTCTTCTGACCAAGCCGCTTGGTAAGGAAAAGGTAAGTATTATTTCTTTGGTAAATAACTTTATGAAAAATATGAAATTTCCAAGCTGACATTAACTACACTTCATACTTTCTATATGTAATTTAACGCTTGATAGGCATGAAATGGTCCAACAATGTATAATTTTCTTTTTGTATGGGCATGTTTGAAACGTATGGGCTTACATACTCGTTTTTTATAATCGAATGCAGGCAAGATCGAAGGCTTGAAAGTTGGATACCAAGACTATCTCGATCATATGCTACATTATTAAAATCACTTTTATTCAGATAGACAATGTTCAGTGATATCAAAGTGAAACAAAATGTTTTACATACAGAATTTTCGTACATAAATGCTTCATACCGAAATGTTTCGTATAGAAAATGTTTCGTACAGAGTAGTGTATCATTAAGGTCCTGTTTTTATTATCAAATTACATCATGTGATGGGATTTAGTTAGATTATTGTTTTCTGATTTCACAGACGATAGGACTGACATGGTGGACACGTTTTAGAGCAGACGATATAGATGTTACTGAAGTGAATGAAATAACGCTGAAACCAAGAAAAAATGGTAACTTCAGTTGTTTTTTTTAAAAACTGGCTCTATAAGAAGTGTGTGGTCCATTGACAACAATTTCACGGATAACACTCAAATGTATTAACCTGAAGTCAGTTTTACTTTAAAAAAGATATTTTACGTATTTTTTCAAGGTAATATAAGGATAGAAGAAGATGTATCAATACAGTCGTCAACATTTGACGCCGAGGCGGAAAGTGACGAAGCTTGTCGAAGATGGGCGGATTGTGTATGTGGAATTCCGACAAAAGCCGAGGAACAGAGTTTAGAAGAACAAACCGTCCAGAAGAAAGTGTATCTGCAAGAGAATAAGTTCTGGTCGAACATTTTAAATTTGAATGCAGGAATAGGTCTTGTGGTTGTAGCATTCCTCATCGGCTTCTTTAGGTAGGGTATAAGACATTATAAACATCAACTTAAAATAGATATAGGATCACATACATTGTATCTATACATTTATGTTCAGTTCCACTTATTACACTTGATATGTAGATATCAATGTAAAAGTCAAAAGGATAAAGGCAATGGGATCATGTGAACTCGGAATATGCTTTTTAGATAAGATAACAAATGTTATGTGAACAAAATAATAATAATAGATAATAATGATAATGATAATGATAAGATATATGTGGTATTTGGTTTTATTTTGCACAGTATCACAAATGTAAAACTTTCAAAACATTGACCCTTTGAGTGACCAGATTGTGATTTGTTGAACTAAGTCACATGCATAAATATTAGTAAGATTACTAATGGAGGCGATGCTTTCTTACCCTTTGACTATACGGATATATTGGAGAGATTTGTATAGAACTCCAAACAGAAAGAAAACGGAGAAAATGAAATAAAGCAACCAAAACATCAAAGGATTTACAGATACCATAATTTTACCCTAAGACCTGAGTAGTGCTTTTTTGATTCACATTTTAACAACTGAGCCATGCATCCATGACTCACCTTGTAGCAAACGAGACATGCCTTTTGCAATTGTGCTTGACTCGCATTTTGACAAGCTCTAAGCTACAGAGCCGTGCCTGTACGATTCACATTTAGCATCTGATTCATGCAATTGTGTTAGATATTGATTACTAAACTTTTCACCAGGCATGACATATTACGTATTGCATGCAATGTACGACAGTTATAGCTAGGTATAGACAACTGATGTAATCTTATACAGGTTTGGTATCTTTAATATGAATTCTTTCCCTTACGTTATTCCAATTTATAAAGCCCCCCCCCCCCCCCCCCCCACTCCTAAAAAAGATCGGAATGATCGGTGTAATAAATGGTTTTTATCACGTCACAAAATGAGCTAATGAATCGGTAACAATTTGTATACAAATCGGGTTAATAAATTGGTTTGTTTTGCTAGACTAGACAATTGATCGGTAACAAATCGGGTGTGCTGAAATTGAAATGAAAGAAATATGGAAATCTGTAGAACTAATAAATCGGTAATAACCGTGGTAATGAATCGGTTATAAATCGATCGTGTCAGTGCATGAATACGAAACAAATGTATAATGCAAGTACGTCATTTAAATATAAAAATTTCATTTCATAAAACACTTATCAGAAATTTAAGGAACCAGAATACCGTGGCAAAAATTAATGTGTATTAAATGTAATAATTAAAGCTGATGTAATATATCATTTTTTGTTAATGATACTGCTTGGGGTTATGATTTGATTCTGCCCATTCTGCTCAGTTTGTTTAAGGCTTAGAATTAGGCTTTGAGAAACAAAAATCAAACAACACCAAATCATAGAAAGAAAGAGTTGTTTGACACGAAAATTGAACAGCATGTAAAACATGTATATTACTTTACGAAACAAATGTCAGTATACTGATATAAACATTGAATTCCGGAAAACGACTGCCTAAAGGGTCCACACTTCCGGACAGTCAAACGCCTTTAAAAACTCACCATTTTCAAAGAACTGTTACACATGTTCGTTTTGATGCATTTGCAATAGCGTGCGAGTAGTGAAATTTTACATAACAAGGTGGAACACAGTTTTCAGCAATTGTTTATCTTTTTTTCTTTACAAATGGCGTTCATTTTCAAAGGGAGACAATTTTTTCCGAATATTTTAAGTACAAATGGCATTTATTTTCAAAGGGAGACAACTTTTTCCGAATATTTTAAGTATCAGTCGAGAAAAAGTTTTCTCCCTTTCAAAAACTTGCGTGAACTCCCCTAATGAACATCCGGTCTGGAGCACATGTTAGACGAAATGTAAACAAACAAAAACAGAATGCAAAATATTCTCAGTTTAACAATAACTCGAAATGATGAATGAAATTCATCTTATTTATGATTTTGAATTTGAAGTCATACATTGGTATACATCTGTACTGCATATTTAATTCATATTGCACATTTATGCTGCATATACACATATTAGCGAACACGTGTAGTTAAACTACGACTGTTTTCACATCAGCCAATCAGAATCAGTTTGTAATCTAGACCGGAACTTCACTAGGGAAGTTCAACAAAGTCTTTTGTGTAACGTTGAAAAACTATAAACTACGCGTTGTTTCTCTCAGATAAGAAATACAGAAGAAAAGTGACCGGTACACAATGGAAAATAAATTACCACTTGTTCAATATCCACAGTACACATTTACCGAACTGCATGTGTTAAGTATAAAATGCGCGATTGAAATGGGTCAGTATATTTTCCCGTTCACGACCATGGTTCTTATAGAATACCTAGGGGTACGGTATAACATGTACATTTTCTTTCTGGTCTGGTGCCAGTGGTCAGACATCTGTCAAAGTTGGCGAAAGTATTCAACAAATTTGTATTTTGTCAGTAAATGTTCCTGGTGCTAAATCATGATCTCATATGATGTAACAAACTTTATTAAGTAATTTTGCTACATAATGTCTCAAAATCCGATGTATAACACTGCTAATTGTGATGTTTTTATCACAGCGCACGTGTTATCTTTGCCATGTTGATCTTTACGGTGAGCAGTTGCTACGCAACAGTCAAGCTTGTGGGACGGCTTTCGTACTGTATTTTACTCAATATTTACGATGTTTAGATTTAATATGTCAAGGAAACGCAAATATGAGATTCTGATCATACCTCGTTATAATTCTGCAGTATTTACAATATGTATTTTTGTCTTTTAAGGCATTTTTGCCGTTCCCACAAAGATCTGTGGTCCCAAAAAATTTCTGTGGGGCGTTCTTTTCACAGTCCCACAGTGTGTCGTTGTGGACAACCCCACCAAAACTTTGTGGTACCCCCAATTTTTCGGTGGAGCGTTCATTTTCCACAGCTCCGCGCTGTGGGTTGTGAGCTGATTCTGTAGGGGTATAAATGGGCTCCAACGATTTCAGTCGTGGTCTCCAACTTCAAAATTCGCACTTGCACACCATTTAGCAAGTTATTAAAATTTTCCGAAATTTTAACTTGGACTCGAAATGTGAAAGGAGTGCTTTTTTATTTCCCATCTTTGGCAGTAAATTCATTAAATAAAATAAATTTAATTACTTAACTTAGAATATTCTTTTAGTAGATATTTTAGTGTCATACACTTGATCATTGATTGAGCATTTTATCTCGGGTGCTGACAGTTCGTGTCCTTCTTGTGGTTACGTTGCGACTGTTTTACCGTGCATTTTTTATTGTTTAGATGTATAGTTTCACCCTATCTTACATGTGTTAAGATTAAACTATCTAAATTTTAGAAAACCTGTAGTAGTCTTCCGTGGTATTTTCCTAGTTATAACTATTTATCAAGGTTCATTTTTTTCTTAAATAATACACTAGATATTTATAGGATAGAACCATTCGACGTGTACAGTCTACAGAGGTCTGGTCAAGTTGGGCAACCTACATAGTTCCTGTCACAGTTGGCAGTCTACGCCGTTCAGTCATGGTGAACAGCCTACATAGTTCCAGTCATTGAGAGCAACCTAACAAAGTTCCAGTCACGGCGAGCAGTCTACAGAGTTCCAGTCATAAAGAGCAACCTTACAGGGTTCCAGTCACGGCGAGCAACCTACAGAGTTCCAGTCTACATAGTCCCAGTCACTCTGGGAAACCTATAGAGTGCCAGTCACAGTAACCATTCTCCAGTCTATTTAATTACGGTCAACCCTGAGCAAATTGTTGTGTGTCCAGTCACGTCTACCGTACTTTAGTGAATCTGAAGGCGCATTAATTAATAAGAATTTAGCTCCAGGTCATACTTCACGTGCCAACACCGTTAATATACATATACTTCAAACTGACCAACAGTATAGAACAGTCCAGTTCAGTCCAGTCCTAGATTACAGCCAAAGGCTGCATTCTGTCAGCCTTTATTGGCATATGTGTTTAGCGGCTAAAAAAGGCTGACTGGGATGGTCATAGGTGGCATGTTTCAGAACTCCAAAACTCCATAGCAATGTCAAAGTCCTATGAAAATGTATCAATAGAATATCTTTGGAATACCATCGCCAGCTCTATTGAAGAAGGAATTAAGAACTTTATCCCGTCTAAAATGTCATCAACCAAAGATAAATTCCCTTGGATCAAGGTTAACCTAACACGACTCTACAGAAGACGGGATAAAGTCTTTAGGAAATATAAGACAAACAAAATTCCCAATGAAACTTACCTTAGTCTCAAACATCAATGTAGGAAAGAAACTACATTAGCATATGAAGAGTACCTTGAAGATATCCTAAATGTGAACGTCGAAACTGATCAAATGCAAGCACAACAAAACAGACCAAATACCAAGAAATTATACAGCCTTCTCGACCACTCAAAACAAGATTCCACTGGCACTCAAACATGACAACAAACTTCACACACAATACCCTGAAAAAGCCACAGTACTCAATAAGCAATTTCAATCAGTTTTTACTTCAAAATCTCCCCTCTCTCTCTCTCTCTCTCTCTCTCTCTCTCTCTCTCTCTCTCTCTCTCTCTTTGAAATCGTTGAATGAAGGTCCTGGGTATCATAGATACAGGTAAAGAGATCTCATGAAAAGAAACGTACAGCCCACATAAACCTATGCCAGTTATTGAAATTTCAACACAAGGCATTGAAAAACTTCTTAGCAACCTTATTCCCCATAAAGCTGCAGAACGCGACCAAGTAAGACCGGTCGTACTTAAAAATACTAGCCAAGAGACCTCTCCTATCCTTACAAGACTCTTCCAAAAATCCCTGCAGTCCATCTTTCTGCCAGATATATGGAAAATGGCGAATCTCGCTCCTATCTTTAAGAAAGGCTCTAAGTCAGACCAAGCCAACTATCGCCCAATCTCTCTTACCTGTATCTTGTGTAAACCCCTGGAACACATTGTATCCTTTAGCATAACAAAACACTTCACAAAGAATGATATGTTCTATAAATTGCAGCATGGTTTCCCAGAAAAGAGGTCTTGTCAAACTCAGTTACTAATATTAGTAGAAGATATCCTTCAATTCTTGAACCTGAAAAGTCAAGTTGACCTCATACTCCTTGACTTTTCAAAGGCGTTCGATATGGTCAACCATGAAAAACTTCTCCACAAGCTGCATTTCTATGGTGTAAGGCGTCAAGCTTTCATCGATAACAGGTCACAGTCAGTAGTAATTAATGGGTCCACATTAGGCACCATACCAATCTCCTCGGGTGTTCCCCAAGGGTTCGGTCCTCGGGCCTCTCTTATTTCTTTTCTATTTCAATGATCTACCTGACTTTGTTAAACACTCTAAAGTTCGTCTCTTTGTCGATGACACGGCTATCTACCTTTCTCTGTTTGCTCTTCCCATTCAAGCCTACTACAACAAAAGATAATAGGTAAGGGTAGATTTCTCGGAAGCACAGAACACCAAAAACCGGCCCAAGAGCCACGCATTTACATAGTAGGCCCACAACAAATAAAAAGCTGTAATGGAAAAATATTTCAGATGGGTTGCTTCAAACATCCAACAAGTACATATTAATATAAGTTAAGTATTGATAAAGGGGAAGGAATTGGTAAGGGGCGAAATGGGGTCGTTGGTGGGGAAGGATCCGAAGGGGTAAATTGAACAAGGACGAATATACAAGGGAATGCAATGTTCTTTAAAAAACAGTAGCACTACAACGTAAACCACAATAGCGCAGACACTCACTTACCAAAGATAAACACACAACGACGATCAACTGAATAACATAAGAAAAACGAACAAGCAACACATAAGAAAACAGTAGGGCACCGTTATAGACTCACAAGGTTACAAACGCACCCACACAAGTAGGAAAAAACAATCACGTCTCTACCGTCTTGGGATTCGGCTGCCAAAACAAAGAGGAGCCACGAAAACTTACTAAAAGTAAAGGGGAGGGGATGCAAAAGGTAGCGTACATGCAAGGGAAAGGAGAGGGCAAAAGGGGGAGTGTGGCGGAGGAAAAACGCTTACAACAAACAAGAAAACATACGCAACACAAAATACAAGACAGACAAAACAACCTGTTGAAAATAGGGGCACCGCCTTGGAACGGTCAGTAACCTAAATAAAGGAAACTGGGGGGGGGGGGGTTAAACGCGTTTACGGCATGCCAACCTCAGACTTACCCTATTTTCAACAAGTTAGACAAGACAACACAAAATACAACACGGACAGTTAATAAATTCAAGCATCAAACAAGACAACATACGCAATACAAAATACGAGACTAAGGGAAAACAAGTTGGAAATAGAGGCAGCGCCTCGGAACGGTCAGTTACCTATATAGAGGCAACTGGGGGTTTAAACTCGTTTAGGGCATGCCAACCTCGCACTTACCCTACTATCAACAAGTTAAACAACACAAGAGAACCGCTGAGAAAGGCTCTAACATTAGTGCAAAAGTAACAGATAAATAAAGCAAAACATAAAATTAAGATAAATGTACTCAACAACTTATCTGAAGTCAGAGCAACAAGAGCCTAACTTTTAGGGGTACGACTAAGAAAACTATAAGACTTACAGCAACTGGAACTCTGGGGAAAAATGGGACATGAAATTCAATCCATTTCAATGCCAAGTATTACAGATCACCATGCGCAAAACACCTATACCAACACAGTACCTTTTACACAATACCATCTTACAAACAGTACCATCTGCAAAATACCTTGACATCACTATATCACACAACCGTATATAGAAATAAAATCTGAAAAGTAGATCCCTCGGAAGCACCGAGAACAAGGCAAACAGTGAAAATTGCAGACTCGGTTTGATTGAGTCTGTTCATGAGCAGTAAGACCACATTGACAACATCACCAAAATGAGAACATCAAACATTTGGTTTTCTAAGACGTAACATCAAAGTGCACTCAGAAGGGCTAAATTCCCAAGCAAAATAAAACACATTTGTACGACCCCAGCTGGAGTACAGTCGCACTTTGTGGTTCCCCCCCCCCCCCCCCCCAACCCCTCTGATACTCTGATTGATCAGCTTGAGTCTGTGCAGCGCAGGGTGCACGCTGGGCCAAGCGTGATTACGGCCGAACATCCAGTGTAGACAACATGCTGACTTCTCTAAACTAGTGACACCTTGCATTGACCAGCGCCTGGTTTTGTTTTATAATATCTCGCATAACCAGGTCGCAATCCCACTATCGGACTACCTAACACCCAATACTAGATCTTTCAGAACCAGAACCACTCATTACCAGGCTTTCGTTCAAGTATCACCCTCATCCAACTATCATAAATTTTCATTCTTCCCTCGTACAGTTTATCAATGGAATGCCTTGCCTTCAGATGTTGTCAACTCGTCTGGGCCAGTGTTCAGTCAGGCTCACTTTAAATACACTTGTCATGTTTTTAACCTTGTTTTTAACCATTCTCCTTCATGCTTTTTACAACTACTTTTTACTCTTTTAACATTTTTGCTAGTTGACGCGCAAAGTCTAGGTTCCCAGCAGGGGTTTGACTAAATGGAAGATAGATAGCGGGGACTAATCAGTGTCCTAGCATATAGGCCATATAAAAGTATTTAATCACTGAAGCGTTACACAGGGGCAGGAGCGTAACAATAGAATAAATGTAATTATTTAAATATCAGTTGTCAGAAGGACTTAAAATTGTATTGACAAAGTTTAACGTCTGTTTTACAATTTCACACATCTATATTGCTATATAAATGTGTGAAAGTACTTTTTTTCCAGCAAAGTTGTATTTGTATTTCAAGTTAATTTTTTATGAATAAATTATACTTACCTGATATTACGTTCAGGATTCTTTCTTCGGACTAGTTTAGAACGTTCCCACAATGCAACGCGCACTTTGCGAGATCGCGAGACGTTGCTTCCATTATTTCAATTTTCCTTTTCGGTGCTACAGTCACCATGGAATCTGAATGGAGCAGGTGGGAGGGTAAACATGTAATGTCAGGTAAGTATAATTTATTCATAAAATCAAATCTTAACTTGAAATACAAATTTTACAAATCTATTTCATAGATTTACATACCTGAGATTATATGCAGGATTCTTTTTGATTTCAAAACAGGTCTAATGGAGATGGGTCTGTTTCCATATCTACAATCTTTCTCCTACAGCCAAGATAATTTACACTTCTTCACAATGTTCTATATACAGTCCGAGACGGTCCAATACTTCTTGTTGAATGACCTTTGACCTTGACACTTTGGTCTTCTGTGTGTAAGCAAATTTGACCGCGTCACAAATCTATCTAGATATATGGTTTGAGAAGATACTGAATTATGAGGTTTTTGAACAGAAAGAAAATGTCTTGTTTCATCTTTGCCAGCTTCATGTGTAAATGTTTCAGTGTGTTTGAGATAATATGCAATACATCTGATTGGGACTAGAAGCTTGTTGTCAGGAATTGCAGGCATAAAAATATGAGTAGGTGTATGACTTGCTGTCTTGCTTTGACAGTCCTTGTCGTATAAAAGTCAAACCCTTGCTTTGAACGTTGACACAGATTTCTCGCAAGGTCATAGACTAAATATGGCTGCATCTTTGGAATGATGTGACGGCGACCAAAAAAAAAAATACATGTCTCCAAGGTCAGAAAATTCAACGGTTTATCTTTGAGGGGTTTAAAAGGTGATCTTCGCAAACAACCTAAAACGAAAGGCAACAGCATTCAAGAACAAGCTGTTTAAGTGGAGGACGAGAATTGAAAACACACCTTAGCAAAAGCACACCCTATAAAGAACTGTACCCCCCCCCCCTCACACACACACACATACATCCCTCTTCCTCTTGCGAGTGATCAAAATAATAAACTGACAGCTAAAAGTTGAAAAACAGCATTTTGCTTTGAAGTTATGTATATTTATATTTTATTTGAAGCAGAACATTTTCTTTTTTGGTTGGGTTTAACGTCGCCCCGACACAATTTTAGGGCACATGGCGACTTTTAAGCTTCGATGGTGGAGGAAGCCCCCCCAGTGCCCCCTCCGTGCATTATTTCATCACGAGCGGGTACCTGGGTATAACCACCGTCCTTCCGTAAGCCAGCTGGATGGCTTCCTCCTATGAAGAGTTCAAAGCCCGAGACGGTCCAATACTTCTTGTTGAATGACCTTGACATTTTGGTCTTCTGTGTGTAAGCAACTTTGACCGCGTCACAAATCTATCTAGATATGGTTTGAGAAGATACTGAATTATGAGGTTTTTGAACAGAAAGAATATGTCTTGTTTCATCTTTGCCAGCTTTATGTGTAAATGTTTCAGTCTATTTGAGATAATATGCCATACATCTGTTTGGAACTAGAAGCTTGTTTTCAGGAATTGAAGGCATAAAAATATGAGTAGGTGTATGACTTGCTGTCTTGTTTTGACAGTCCTTGTCGTATTAAAGTCAAACCCTTACTTTGAACGTTGACACAGCTTTTTTTTGCAAGGTCATAGACTAAATATGGCTGCATCTGTCGCCTGTCACAAACGCCGATATTTTACACTAAACTCTGCAATTTGTTTATAACCGTCAATGAAAGAAGATTTGGTGTGAAGACCCCGACTGTATGCATGCCTGCTTTAGTACTGTACAAGTGCTTGCGACTGTCGGAAAAAGACTGTATGCCTGTTTGCGACTGACATGTGTAAAATATCGGCGTTTGTTACAGACGTCAACAATTTGACTGTTAACTGTAGAAGTCACAATTTTGGTCCAATCTAAATGAAGCTTGGTCAGAATGTTACCATCAATAGAATCAAAAATTTGGTGGTCACAAGTCAAATCTAAGGGAAAGCTTGTTAACACTCTAGAAGCTATACCTATGACCATTTCGTAATTAAACTTTGTCAGAATATTAATCTTGATAATCTATAGGTGACGTTTAAATCTGGGTCAGGTGGGGTCAAAAACTAGGCCACCAGATAAAATGAAAGGAAAAGCTTGTTAACTCTCGAGAGGCCATCATTATGACAATATCTCTATGAAACTTGAAGGGGCCATAACTCTGGAACCCATGATGAGATTTGGCCACTTTTCAAAAGGAACCGCGATATTGTGCAACTATGTGTGCAACTTTTATAAAGATCACTTACAAAATGTGGTCTCTATCGTGTTCACAAGGAAAAGCTCACACTGTCACTACGTGTCATTTGAGCAAAACAATAGTATACGTGCGTTTACTACATAGTAGAGAGTTTGAGATGTCAACCTTCGTCTTCGCCTTCAACGTCCCTCATATATATTTGGAGTAAAACGTCACCGATATGCGTTTATTTTATTTATATCAGACGTTGCTACTAAAGTTTTCCATGTAATATCAAGTAAGCCTAAGACTTCTCTTTATTACTATGTGAAATAAAAAGCTTACTTTCAGGATTTCTGCTTATTATGTTATTCGATTATCCATATATGTAATTAAACTAAATTTGATGCGAAACACTATCAATAAGTATAAGAATAATGAAGTTTTGTATGGCTAATGATTTTAACTAAATACATTGAATTGAACCTGGAAGTATGAAGTTATCAACTGATTTAGAGAAACTTTGAGATTTTGTTCAAACTTTAACTTCTACGGCATATTTGTGTCTCCATGCGGTATCGATTATACTAGATGGGCCTTTTTGACGTATGAAATGAAGTTTTGAAAGTCCGAAGATGTGATATCACGAAAGTCAAAACTTCAGTCTTTTAACATCTACTCTGTCCACATACTCGGCATCAAAGACTGAAATCTGGATGGAGACACATGGCATGACAGTCATTTTACTTGAAAGATGAATAATAACGCGCGATTATCATTTGGTGGAATATTTTATTTTCACTTCCAAATAAAATCAATCCGTTTCTGTCGGACACTTAATACGACAATTGCGTTTTAATTATAAACATAAAATGGTACTAGTAAGACGGAAAATAATTCTTCTGAAGTATCAGACAATTTCAGATCTATGCATCATGATGCGAGAAATTTCCTGTTAGTCGTATGGGATAACTCCACTCTTTACATGCACGGACCCAGAGCCTGGCAGCGGGGCATTGTGGGTCAATCCTCCCTTTGATTCTTACATTTTACAAAGAAAATCGGTCTTGAAACTCGGTGTTAACACCCCCACCCCCACCTTTAAATGGGTGACCCCCTCTTTAAGTGTGGTGTCCCTCTAACCAAAATTCCTGGATCTGCACATGCTTTACTTATGAAATAGTATATTCAAACAAATACGTGTATATGCCCACATGTTTTTTTGTGCGACAATTTTCGTCTCCACCTAACATTTCTTCACTGTTTCGCTAGACAATTGGTGACTTGGCACGATTACATTGTGCTGTCTGAGAGTTTGGCATCATACAGAGTCATAGAGTGTCATGATGCCAAAGCGTATGATATCACGAGCGTATCTTACATTTGTTTCAAATCGCTTATTAAATGTATTCATAAATTGTGTGTATTGGCTCATGTTATCAACATACTCTTTTAAAAGGTTAGATTTTCATCAGGTACATTTTTATGAGAGTCTACAAGTAAAACGCGTCTTTTTAAGGAATTCGATGTACAGTTTAAAGTGAAAAAAAAAACTTTTAAGAAAACTATGAAGTACTAGTAAACAGCATGACGGATGAATCTGTCCTTTATATTTTATGGGAATGCCTTTTGTGTTTGCTTTATCACATATATTTAACTTAACTTCAAAGTATATCGAGAAATGCATTTGTAATAGTTGGTGTCTCATGTTTTTGTTTAAAAAATATTAACTGTATTATCTTTCAAGAACACCATCAACAATAGAATACGTTGATATGATTATTAGCTCGACTTTTCGATGAAAAAGTAGAGCTACACTCGCCCCGGTGTTGGCGTCGGCGTTGGTTAAAGTTTTTGATAAAGTCAAATATCTCTGTTACTATCAAAGCTATTGACTTGGAACTTAAAATGAGCCGCGCCATGAGAAAACCAACATTGTGGCTTTGCGACCAGCATGGATCCAGACCAGCCTGCGCATCCGCACAGTCTGGGCAGGATCCATGCTGTTCGCTAACAGTTTCTCCAAAGTCGCAAAGCCACTATGTTGGTTTTCTCATGGCACGGCTCAAATGGTTATTAACTATCAAAGTCTACACCAGGAGAAACAATCCCCATAACTCTGATTTGAATTTTGACAGAATTATGCCCCTTTTTAACTTAGAATATTTTGTTAATTTTTTTGATAAAGTCAAATATCTCTGTTTCTATTAAAGCTTTTGACTTGAAACTCAAAATAGTTATTTACTATCAAAGTCTACACCAGGAGACACAATTCCATAACTCTGATTTGAATTTTGACAGAGTTATGTCTCTTTCTAATTTCTGGATTTTTTTTTCATTGGCAAAGCTCTAATTCAGTCAAGCACTGAGAAAAATCGAGCGCGTTGTCTTAGGGACTGCTCTTGTCATTTTTATTTCCTCTCATGTATGATTTACAATCGTGCATTGTATACTGAAATCATTTTACATAAAACCTAAATGTTCGGAGCAACACCAACGAGTTTTACATTGTTCACATTGTTTCGTTTTTTATCATAATCGCAATAATATTCATGCGATGATTATATTAATTGAAATGTTTTTATCTAATTTTCTTTTTTAAAACCTCTTGTAAAAGTCCTGCCCTTTCGGACAATTGATATCAAAATGCACGAAAAAAACGATCATAATTACGGATAAATTGAATGGGCGGATTAAAAGAAGTAAGGTTCATTCTAAAGTTTGAAATCTCAAGAAATTTTAATCGAACTTCAACCTCATACGTTAACTTCGCAAGAGACGTTGAAGTGGAAGGCGAAAGTTGAAATCTCAAACTCTCTATTGTCCTAAATGTGTTTGTTAAGCATCAAGGTAGATGCAATCACAATGTACCTTAGCTGCGCCTGGACATACAGCCGTCGTGTCGACTAGGGTGATTTGATCGTTCTTTCTCATACATTTATACTTAACAAATAACACACAGCTTTCGATTTAGATGTCTGAATATGCAGACTATATTTAAACAAAAACGAGGTAGAACTCACACCATTTTAGTTCCACGGTTAATTTCTTGTATGGACCCTGTGTATACTTTCAGTTTCTAATTTTGTATTTTATGATGGTATATGTGTGTAAAACCAACACGGAATACTTGCATGTAAACGATGCTGAAGCATTCAATTCATTATAGAATTTAGAAGGATAGCAATACTTTTAACCAGTTTTATTTAACATAGCAACATTCTTTTTATTAACTTAAACATTACATTTTTACGTCAATATTATCAAGTGAAAGTGACCTTAGCTATCTAGCATTTCTCTCTCATCTCTCCCTCTAACTAACTAATTGTGTTTCATCATATATATCCAACAAGCAGTCTAGCCGCTATGTAAAATTACGCAATTCATCGTGCCTTTTTCTCTAAACATAATTACTTTGATCCCGGAAGTAAATGATATAAACAACTATGTATACCTGTGAACCCTTAATTGGGCTACATGTTTTGTGACAGGTTTGATAATGGATAGATCCGATTTTTCTGATAAGGAACGCCCCCCTTGGATATTGTTGCTAAGTCTCACAAGCTTTCTCCAAAATGGCGGATACACATGATACCGCTATGACGGATTCTCTTTTATAAAGTATCTAAATCTTCTACTCATTACTGTAAAAAGATCAAAAACCTGCCGGATCACGCGTTAAATGAATCATTTAATAATTACAATTCAGGTTACATTAAATCCGTACAGAAAAGTGATGAAATGTAGCTGTTAAATGTCGGTGCTAATAAGGTCTTCATAAATATGAAAGTCGTAGAATTTGATAAATTTGTTTATTTTGGGACCGCACAAAATGTTCACAGACTATTGGTATAAAGTATAATACATATAATAAAAAGAAATCACGATACAGTTGCGTCCTTGCAAAGAGGAATATATCTATAAATAAATTAAAGTTGAATCTGTTGATTTCACTGAATAGTACCTGCGCGTTGTAAATTCTACATGTTCGTGCATGATATGTTTGCTTTTACGCAACCGATATATGATGATTCAAAATTTCTTTCATTTCTATATTTGCGAATAAGTACCAGTATATTATTTAAATGTGAATTAAAATCATTGTATTTTATTTAAATATGTTGTAATCTCCTGGAGACTCGACTAATACTGTTAGCCACAACATCGTTATGTGTGGAAATTCTGCAATTTGTGTATACCTTCTGAAGGAATGACACACGGTTTGAAAAAGTTAAACTTTGGCAGTATGTATCACGGTTATCGCCCGCTGCGAACGACAAAAGAAAGCAGATCGATTGTCACATCGGTGTTAATCACCAGTAGTGTGTGCCTGTTATAAGTTGTAATTGATAATACATGTTTATATTGAAAAGAAGGAGTAACAAATCAGCAGGTGTTAACGTTTTTCAATATGCGACACATTTATTCATGTCATTAATTAAATTATCTTATTATTTGATCAGTCACTGCTACAAATTGACATAATTCTTACAAGCTGTACACAATGATATTTATGGACATCTAAGTGGTTATTAAATAAAGAAGCCATACGATCATTTAACGCATGTTAATTCTATATTCATTGAGATTTGTATTTTGAAAACAAGAAAGTTAAGAAATATATGTCTATACATCGTTACGGAATTTTATGCTCATTGCGGTATTAAAACACTCATGCACTCGCACAAACGCACTCGCAGACATTATTCCGAAATATATACATAGCAAGTTGCACAAAAGATGCAGAAACACCTATTCCGAATGTATGCTGATTCCCATGAAAAAATACATATTTATATCTATAAAAATAGATAATCAGAACATCAACTTATGTTAGTTAGGCGTTATTGTTGTATGGCTCCTCTTGTTACTGGCTACAAGTTTTTTTTTTCTAATTGTGGTAACGCAACCAACATCATTTTCATAACAATCTTTCTTCGTTTCAGTTGGTTCACGCACCATCTGCAACATTAAATAAGGCAAGAAACTTGAATAACGCATTCAAAATTACTTCTGATATTCTTAAGGAGAAAAACAAAAAATCCATTCACGGAATATCTAGCATTTAAATTCTTACACAAAGTCTGTTGAGTGTTGCTGAAACTAATAATGATAATGCATTCCACATTACTTCTGACATTAGGAGAGAAGCAAAACATCAGTTCACAACTATTTAGCATTAAAATTCTTATACAAAATGTGTAGAGCGTGGCCGAAATTTGGAGATCGCCGTTCACATGTATGCTTTATTTGCCTTAAAGAACTTCGTTTTCTCAAGTGAAACAGCGAATGAAAATCCTGTAACACCTGTCTGAGAACAAATTAAAAAATAGCTGTAATTTCTTGAAATGATACACTTGATAAATGAACATGCTACATCGGTTTTCGCAATAATTTATTACATGTGGTCACTTCTTTTCTTATTTCTAGATGTCATATTTATATTTTATATGTAAAGCATCTCGAGAACGTAAAAGAATGCTGTTTTTATTTAGAACTTTACAGTCTGTAGGTACTTAGTTACGGTAAGCTTGTGAGACACAATGGCGCCTTAGAAACAAAGTCTACGGATCGACGGAAAACGCTTTATCTTATTGGCCAATATTATTGATTTGATTGACAGATCGGATCCATGCATTCAGCAAGCTTTCAATATTTTCAATTTATAGATCAGAAAAGAATAGAATATTTATTTAAATTCAAGCATTGCGGCTAGTTTGTTTAGTTCTGCTCATTGTTTTCTCGTTTAGGGCAAACCCATTATTTTAACTGGGGACCATACGCCGCTGTTCATGGAATTACACACTAGTGTAGCATTGAAGGTTCCATGTGCATCGCCGTATGAACACATCTGCGGATGTCTCTAAATTGTTTTTTGTACTTTTAGCATGTGTAAATGTTGAGTTCTGCTCAACCCGGGGCTAGAGGGCGTGGACGGTAGCATGCATTTCCACTACCGTCCATGAACAGGCTCAATCAAACCGAGCCTGCAACATTTTCGTTTTTGTTGTGTTGAGCGACCTGTGGAGTTTCCACTTTTTCTATTTTATCATCTTTCTCCGTAACATATTAAACAATGATTTATAGAATATAAAATATTTCGCACCTTTCAAACCTGTTACATTACAAAAAAACATCATGGATAATTGGATTACAAATCAATTTGACGTGTTATTCATCAGTTTCGTGACTTGATCGTGTAAATTTTCATGCAATGAGTGTGATCAGTCAACATTTTGACAGTATTTTGTAAAATTATCTGTCAGTTTCATCTATTATCATATACACATATTTATGATAGCATTATCGTTAAACTTAAATACACATACAATGTAAAGCAAAATAATTAATTACCAGGTGATTTCTAACCTTCCGCGTGTCTGTTAATTGTTTTGATCACTCGCAAGAGGAAGAGGGAGAGTACAATCGTTTACAGGGTGTGAAACGTATAATTGTTGGATGTTGTCCAACTGCATGCCCATCTACAGGCTGTAATACTGAAGAGAACATTGACCTGTACCACAAGGCAGTTCTGAATGAACAACCTTGGTGAAATTTTTACGACAAGAAATTTACACATTCAATCAAAGACGCCGAATACGGATCAATCTGTTTCTCACCACACCAGCTACAAAACTGTTTGAATTTAGACTTGTAATCTTTTGCGAGTCTGACCTCCAAGAGGCTGCAAAAAGAGGTCTTCTGTGTTTTGAAAAATCTTCTACTTTTTGACATCTGTCGATAGGAGTTAAGTTTAGTACCTTTGGGGTTTAATGAACTATTCGACCCTTTGCTTGAGACAACAGATTCGCATGTACTGTTAATTGTACCGGACAAGCTATGAGTAGTTGCAATAGACTGGAATACCACTGTTGTTTCAGCCAGTGTGGTGCTATCAACAACAGAGTGCAACTCAACTGAAGCATATGCAGAACTTTGGGTATCAATTGTATTTGCAAAAATGCATAGGCAAACATGTTCTGCAATACATTTAACAGGACATCCACTGCAAAGGCCTGCGGGTGGGGAACCAATAAACAAAACAAAGGTTTCTATTTGTTGTTGAATGTCGCAAACAGATCTATCAAATGGCGACCGCATAGGTGAAATAAACTGTTCACCACTGTCTTGTTTAGGGACCACTCGGTTTCCTCCAGGCAATGAAGACTCAAAGTGTCTGCCAAGGCATTGCGTGCACCTGCCACAAATGCAGCTTTTGGACAGATCCGACCTGTATTGGTCAGATACCACAGTTTCCAATTTTGCCAACAAAGTTGGACTGACTTGGTCCCGCCCTGTTTGTTGATAAACTGGAAGACTGTCATGTTGTCTAGCCTTATCAAAACAGACATTTCATTTCAAGTGAGGCAGAAAATGTTTGACTATTAAGTACACTGCTTCCATCTCCAAACAACTGATATGTTGGAGTTTCCGTAAATTTGACCACACGCCTTGCTCACTTAGGTTGTTCATATGGCCACCCCAACACCACGACGAAGAGGCATCTGTTGTTATGATCGTACTGTAACAGACTCCTTGAAAAGAGCAACCTCTCCCCCCCCCCCCCCCCCCCCCCCTCCCCCCGAATGTTTGCTTTCTGTAAACACAAGTTCAAATGTTTTACTAGGACTGGAGAAACAGGAAGTTGGAAGATTAGTTCAATTCTGGAGGGACTCCAATTTTGAGGCATATGAAGTTGGATTTGCCTCATGAACAACCTTACATTGGCTATTAATTCTAGACAAGATGCTATTTTCCCTAGGCGAACTGGAAAATACTAAGCTGTGCTCTAACCTTGTAAAATTCCCGTCATACCTGCTTTTATACCTATTATCCTTTTTTGAGTCAGAAACACCAACCCTTCTTTTAACTGAAAAAGACTGTCTATTTAAGTTATCTGTTGAACTGGTTCTAGAATCGATTTATTTTTGTATATTATGAAACCTAGTCGGGATTGAAGATGGAGCAAAGTCGTTAAGCAGATTTGGTCTCGTTTGATTTAGTGCTTACCAGTCGTCGAAGTACGTTGCCAACCACATGCTTTGTTTCCTCGAACAGTCTGCTACCAAAATAGAAAAAATGGAAACTCCACAGGTCGCTCAACACAACAAAAACGAAACTGTTGCAGGCTCGGTTCGATTGAGCCTGTTCATAGACGGTAGTGGAAATGCATGCTACCGTCCACGCCCTCTAGCCCCGGGTTGAGCAGAACGCAACATTTACACATGCTAAAAGTACAAAAAACAATTTAACTCATTAAGGACGCAGATCGCATTTATGCGTTCATTTTAACTCTTATCGAGTACCGCATGTCGTATTTATCCGTCAAAAGATAACAGGCGTGTATGCCGAGGATCGCATAAATGCGATATCCGCCTGATAGTACTGTATGCCGCGTGACGTGATTTTACGTTTGTAAGAGTACCAACGATTAGAATTCTGTCAAAGTCAACCAATGAAAATATTTTACTCTAAAGATTTATAAAACCCGGAAGCGATCGAAACAACCAAAATATTTATTATTTAAGCATATTTTAATATACTCATCACTAAATATCGGAATTAGAAAGTTATTTGTAGGTATTACCTGTTTTATCTTCTCATTCTATTATACCACAGAATCTTTCTTCTTTATTCAGTAATTTTAATTGTATTAAATAAAGTATAGTTTCGTTCTTTCATAATGTCATTTGTTTAGCAATAGATGATATTTGAATAAATATAAAATAATCAAATAATGGCTGTTTTCTATGTCCAATCTTTCTTGAATATTGCAGTTTTCCATAGATCTATTCATGTTACTTCAGCTGGCCTGTAAAACAATTTTGCAAATCAAAATAATGGTAAATTTTAAATTATTGATTAGGTCATGAATTGTAGTATCAGTTGTGAAAATTTCAGTTTTATTCATCTTTTATAAACAGATGTTTATCCCTAATTTTGATCAAAGGATGCCTAGATCTTATCGATTATTGGTTATCAGTGAAAATCCACAGGCATACAAAGCAGATAAATTGATAAGTGGCTCAGGAATGTATCGGAAAATTGATACCAGTAATTAAGCGGCGATATGGCTGCAGGTATTAATGAGTTAAAGACATCCGCAGATGTGGTCATACGGCGATGCACATGGAACCTTCAATGCTACACTAGTGTGTAATTCCTTGAAAAGCGGCGTATGGTCCCCAGTTAAAATAATGGGTTTGTCCTAAACGAGAAAACAATGGGCAGAACTAAGTAAACTGGAAAGGGGGTCAGAGGTTATGGAGCCTGCATATCACAGGAACTGCCAAAAGACAACATTAAAAAGCAGGCACCATATCCAAGGAGTGATTAAACAATACCAAAAGCTATGAAAGCGGGAGTATTGGAACCACCCAGGCCGAAATGTTCATGCTGAGAAACTAAACAGTACCAGTAACATGGCTACTATTTTCAAAACATTTGTAGTACTGAAATTGGACTAAAGCATAGAACCCTGAACTGGTAAATTTTTGACTGGTAGCATAACCGGAGAAATGCGATGTGCTTTGAAAATTGGAATGTGAAAGTAAGCATCGGACAAATCTAGATTTATGCTCTAATCCCCTACTTCGACTAGATTGATTTAGAACCTTTTACAAAGTATGGATCATTTTGAAATGTTGTTTCTTGAGATACCTGTTGAGGGGTTCTAGATTTCTTACTGGTCTTAGACTTCCCATTTTTGGTACTAGAAACAGAGGTCAGTAAAAGCCTGATTTGTGATTTTGCGTTATAAGTTTGATTGTCTTTTTGTCTAAAAGTTTTTGAATTTCTGTTTCGAAAATGTGACGAGTTTTGGTACTATTTTTGTTGTTTTTATTCCTAAAATGGTTTCTGCAAAAACTCTAGCTTGTAATCCACTTTTATTACATATAAGATCCATCTGTTTCGAGTTATATTCTGCCATTCAGGTAGGAAATGTGTAAGTCTTCCCCCAACAGATATCTCTGCACACTTTGCTAATATATATACCGAGTCACTGTCTCCCAGTTTTCACATGTCCTCTTCCTGAGGATGAAAGTTTACTGAGGAATGTATCTCTTGCGGTTCCTTTCTAATAGGACGAGTGTCTGCTGTGGCATTTACTTGACTAAAAAACTTTGGGGTGCGAAAATTCCCTGGCTGCCACGAGGAAGCTGGTTTTGAGAGGATGGTCTCCCTACATGGCTAAACTTGCCCTTTTTAGCAACCGTACTCGAACTTGACATATTCAGATCAAATTTCCCCTTTCGTTGTATATCAGGTACTAAGTCTTCTAGCTGCTTTTTCTCCTCTTTTCTGTTTTTCAACAAGCCATCGAGATCCCTACTGCCATCGCCTCGCAAAGGCAAAAAAATCGTTGGCATCACTAAGGTCATACAAGGCAGGGTCCGACATAGCGAGAGACCTCCTGATAATATGATGCAGTGCAGCTGTTCTACTGAGCTGTTCTACTGAGCTGTTCCAAACCTTTTGTTGACATTGCAAAAACATCTGCTGTGATCTGTTATTCTGCGGATGATTTGTCGAACTGCTCGGTATGCACTTGTTCCAACAAATTTCCAAGACGCTGCTGTATGTTCACTTGAATCACCATTCCAAGATGAATAGCATGTTTACCTTTATAGGCAATAGGCTCAACAGATTTACAGGGTTGGGTGAAAAGGCCTTTGACTTTGTGTTTACAAAAGGCAGCTTCATTACAGTGTCTTTTGATAAGGCAATTCTCCACTTGGTCAAGAAGTGGAACCTGCAAAAATGTATATGTAAATTTGACAATTGGCAAAATTTCTTAAAGACATCAAGTTTTAAACCCTGTGTCTGAGGCTTAGACTTCACTTTTGCATCTTCCCCTAAATTGTCCTTCAGAGTATTTTCGGATAAACACAACGACCGACCACGTGTAGCCGACTTTTTGACGTAGCAGAATTCACTTATAGTTGGGTTAAAACTATGTTCAATTTTTCTTCTAGGAGGGAGGTTCAATTTCTTTTCAAGAGATTTATATTTTGTTTAGGCTTCGAGTGCGTTTTTGGGGCTGTCCCCGCATGTGAATGCACTGCTATGGCAGATGAATGCGAGGACGTGGTTGAAATATTTGAGTCCAAATCAGAATTTTTTTTCTGCACAATTAGCGTCATTCTCCACAGCGGATGGTATTCTTGCCTCTAGCTGTTTACTATCCGATTCCAAACCTACCAACAGATGCCGCGAGCGAGCTGTAAAATATTCACTGTAGCGCCAAAAACAAGAAACTGAAGTGATGGAGGCAACAACTCGTGCTCTCGCAAGGTGCGCGTTGCATTGTGGGAACGTAAACAAAGGGACATAATAACACGTGTTTCCGTTTTTGCGAACGGGTTAAAAAGAAGGCCGAACAGGTCATCCTGACTGTAATGTCAGATAAGTAAATTTATGAAATAAAATTTTGCTACATATATGTTATGTTATATTACAGATTTTTCCTGACAATTGATTTTTGAATACATTATTTTTAACATTGATAATTTTTTTAAATGTCACCAATCTAGCAGAAAGATATATCACTGTATAAAAAATACCAGAAAATATTACGGGACAAATCCCGGCAGCTGGTTTCCAGGACAGTACCGTAAAATTCCGGCCGACTTTAACAGTATTAACCGTAAAAGAGCCAGCATGACTGTAACAAATAAAGCGCACAACAGTTACAGTCTGCCAGCAAATATCGTAGACAAAATGACTTTATAATAGAATGAATATCAACATACTCTTTTGTAGTGAAAAACAAAACTGAAACTAGATAAAACATGCTGACGTCGGTGAAAGATGGTCAGCAGACAAAGAGTTAAATCAACATATTACTTAGAAGTAATAGAATAATCAATTTCAAGATTTTCAAGACTTCAAGATTTTATTTCAAAATCACAGCTCATTTAGAGCATGTGACATATTAACAAACCAAGTAAACAAATAGAAACTGTAATCACAGAAACAGAACATATGGTGTTATGTTGGAATGTAAAATTTGATGTTTTAGTTAGAATATAATTGGAATAAATTTACTTAAATATATATATTCAATTTATACAAATACAACTTAAGAAATATTCGAAATTCTGATCATGATAATAGAGGCAATGGACAATGAGTGATTAAATTAACACAATAAGCTATTTATCGGCAAAGGAAAGTCTGATGTGATGAACTGACTACTTATAAGTTGAAATTACTTCTTTACTAGACAAGGGTGCCATAGTTATAAAATACGCCCGCAGAGCTTGTAAGAAGAAACGTTTTTGCTACAACATGGCACATATAGTTCAAATATCATGATAGTAGCTTTGAACATACGAAAGCAAGGGCTATCGTTAAAAGCCATGGATGCTGTCCCAATCGCATATTTGTCAGTGTATGTATAGCTAAGAATTAAAGTCTAAGTTTAGGTGTTCCAGACAAAGTCATTCTTGTATCTGATCTTTGGCTTTAGGTGTGACCTTGATCTTAGCCCTAGGGACTTAGTTCTTGCGCATGACACTCAGTCTCATGGTTGTTAACACCAATATCCCTACATACGTGAAGAAGCAATGGTTCGCCAAAGTCATTCTTGTATCTGACCATTTGGACCTAGGGACCCGGTCCTTGTTTATGATGTTCCGTATCATAGTGATTAACAGTTGTACCTATTTAAATCAAAATCCCTCCGTGCATGAAGAAGAAATGCTCTGGACTAAGTCATTCTTGAATTTGACCTTTGACATATAAGTTTAACCTTGACCTTAGATCTAGGGATCTGGTTCTTGCGCAAGACACTACGTCTCATGATTGAGTATATTTGTGCTAAGGTATATCAAAATCCCTCTATTTATGAAGAAAAATTGCTCCGGACAAAGTTTGTGGACGCCGCCCGCCCACCAACGGCGTTCCCATAATACGTGAAAGACGGGCGTAAAACAAGGTAGATCTTATTAGAATTGCTCAAAACTGCTTTTGCTATTTATTCATCTGCAGTTCATTTTTAATGACTCTGAATTAAACGTATCAATATGGCTTTAAATATTAGCACCCACCTGCTGCTTGCAATATGTTTAAAATTAAACAGGTAAAATTGATTGTTAGGAAAATACTTCAGACATCATATAAACGTCTTTCTATGTTTAACAAGAGCTGTCACAGGAGACACCATCCTTGACTACTTCGGCGTTTGAAAGTGAAATAAACATTTTTTTTTTTTGAAAAAAAGCATATAAATAAACTGAAACTAGAGATGCTTTTGAGAAAAGCGCATGTCTCCCACAAATGCCCCTATGAAAAATGTAAGTTTCTCAAGATGTTTTAGACGAGTGGATCCAATTAGATGGTCTGGATGAGTGGATCCAATCAGTAATTCAAGGGCCATAAATCAAAAGTGCCTGGGCGGATTTGGCTAGTTATCGAACTTGGGTAAGGTCTTATGGCCAAACACATTTTGTTCAAGTTTGGTGAAGATCGGATGAAAAATGTTCGACTTAGAGAGCGGAAAAGAGTAAACAGACGGATTGTTTCGGTAATTCAAGGGCCGTAACTCTAAAATGCCTGGACCGATTTGGCTAGTTATCGAACTTGGCCGAGGTCTCATGGTCAAACACATTTTGTTCAAGTTTGGTGAAGATCGGATGAGAAATGTTCGACTTAGAGTGCGGACAAGAGTAAAAAGGCCGATTTTTCGATAATTCAAGGGCCGTAACTCTAAAATGCCTGGACCGATTTGGCTAGTTATCGAACTTGGCCGAGGTCAAACACATTTTGTTTAAGTTTGGTGAAGATTGGATGAGAAACATTCGAATTAGAGTGCGGACAAGAGTAAAAAGACCGATTTTTGGTAATTCAAGGGCCATAACTCCAAGACGCCTGGACCGATTTGGCTAGTTATCGAACTTGGCCGAGGTCTTATGGTCAAACACATTTTGTTCAAGTTTGGTGAAAATCGGATGAGAAATGTTCGACTTAGAGTGCGGACAAGCTTTGTGACAGACACACACACACAGACACACAGACAGACTGGAGTAAATCAATATGTCTCCCACACCACTCTGTGGTGGGAGACATATTTCTTAGTAAAAAGAGACATAATGAAATGTTTCATGAGTGTAAATTTCTACTTGCCCGCTTGCATTGGTGAGTTAAAGTCTGGATAGTTCGCTGTATTATAAGCAATACAAGATAAACTTGAGTTAATGTTATTAAAGTCACCGTTTAATTTCCCGTACCTTGTCAAAGTATGGCAAACCAACATCGGTAGTTTATTTTGGAAGCGCCCGGGTGGTAGAAATAACAAAAATACAGTGAAAGAAACAGAAAAATATCTGCTGTGCAAAATAAAATTAAAAAGAACAAATATAATTATTTAACAAGAGCTGTCTGTAAGACAGCGCGCTCCGCTATTTGGCGATTTGACAGTAAAATGAAATTATGCAAATGATGATTCTAAAGAAAAAATAATTTCAAGTCATTATTTTTCAAAGTACCAAAGATATGTCTATAAATGGAGCTTTCTGAAAAGATAACATGAAAATAATTCCAAGTATAACAACTTGGTGACCTTGACATTAAATATAATGAGCCCAGCCCCTGTATATGCTTTGTTTGTATGCTAGACAATGTTTATGAAAAGTTACAGTAAGATATAAGCAATAGTAACAAAGATAAACAAAGGTTGCCGAAAAACTTTAACCAAGAAAGCTCACACCGACGCCGACGCCGGGGCGGGTAGAATAGCACTCCTATTTTCCGAATAGTGGAGTTAAAAATTGTATGAGTATGCGCCGTTTTGGTTTGCTGCCCACGTGATGAGCTTCTCGTTCTAAATTTACCAATATTTAGAAAAATAAACCGTTGCAACTGTTTATACAAGTGCAATAGAAAAACTGCGAAAACTCGAATGTTCCCGTATTTCTATAAATTAGAAACTGATAAACAAATAAGTTTCATGTATTATAGGAAACAAAGGCGGCATTTTGACTTTCGGTGAAAAGTGATCTTAAAATCATGAATCACAATGTATGGGTTAGTCGCTTTAAGAATGAAAATGATAATATATCGTATACTACAGGACTACATAGGTGCCTATTCATACTGGAATCATTGAACAAGTTTTGAATGAAACATGATGTGATGACCTTTTGGGCACGAATGTATATATCCCTAAAATTAAATCACACTTTTCCGAAACGTTTGATACATGGAAATGATTGATCCGAATTTTTTATTATGCATACTGTAAACTACATTGTGTGCAGTTCAAATGATTATCAATGCACACTGTGTATACTTTAGACCCTGCTCTCCATATTGTAACACAAACAAGAAAAAATATAACTTTTAATTCAGGAACTAACCGTTACTCTGCTTAATGGACCTTTACCCAACACAACAGTTTAACAATTTCATTTGCATGGTCGTGTTGTTTGATGTGATTATGTGACTGTCTTTATTTGGTTGTTTATTAAGCTTTCTTGACTTGTATCGTCAGCGGTGAACTTTGAAGTTCTATATACATTGTAGTAAATATTAAACAAACCAGGAAAACAGCACGTGTGAAATTATTTGGTATGACCGAGTGTATAGTGTTCACACACAGTTTTGCTGTAAATTATTTTGATTCTAATATGCCTGTCATTGTAAAATATAGATCAAATATAACATAAAAATGTTTCTTGGTGCAATAATGCCACAATTTCATTCAAATCAAAAGATGTAACAAAGACCACCATTCAATCCCTTACAAAAGATTAACAGAGGCCACTATTCCATTCCTTTCAAAAGATATAACTGGGTCAACATTTCATTCCTTTCGAAAGATGTAACAGAAGCCATCCTTTCATTCCTTTCAAAATATGTAACTGAGACCACCATTTCATTCCTTACAAGCGATTCTTGGGTTGTTTTCACAATAGTGGCATTCAGTTTTGCGAAACTTTTGATAAATTATGACAGTGCTACTTCTTTTTCTACTTTTTGCAGCCGAATACTGGCTGCTTTCTCTAGCAAAAAATTGAATATCTCTAAAATTATTAAAGATGCATTTTTAAAAATAAGATGTTCGAATACTTTTTCGATTATATTCAAAGGGAAATTGAACGATAATTACTAGGTAGTGAAATAGAAAAAAGTGGAAACTTCACAGGTCGCTCAACACGACAAAAACGAAAATGTTGCAGGCTCGGTTTGATTGAGCCTGTTCATGGACGGTAGTGGATATGCATGCTACCGTCCACGCCCTCTAGCCCCGGGTTGAGCAGAACTCAACATTTACACATGCTAAAAGTACAAAAAGCAATTTAGAGACATCAACAGATGTATTCAAACGGCGTTGAATATGGAACCTTCAATGATACACGTGTTGAGGCGTGTAATTCCATGAAGAGCGGCGTTTGGTCCCTAGATTAAATAATAGGTTTGCCCCAAACGAGAAAACAATGGGCAGAACTAAACAAACTGGAATTTAGAAAGGGGATCTCAGGTTATGGAGCCTGCGTATCACAGGAACTGTCAAAAGACAAAATTAAAAAGCAGGCACCATATCCAAGGGGTGATTATACAATACCCAAGGCTATGAAAGCGGGAGTATTGGAACCACCCAGGCCGTAATGGTCATGTTGAGAAACTAAATAGTACCAATAACACGACATAAAAGTCGTGCTGAACGATCTGAGAAGATCGAAATATAACAGCCCTGATTGAATGTACGGGGAGACTTTTTACGGACGCCACACGGCACAAACAACGCTGCTGTGGTAATAAAATAGAAAAAAGTGGAAACTTCACAGGTCGTTCAACACGACAAAAACGAAAATGTTGTAGTATCACTTTAAAAAATCAGCACTGACCTGATCTTCTTTCCATATATTTAGGTCTTTGCTACTTTGCAAGGACGTATTGAAAAGGTCACACAGAGGAAGTGCAAGCTCATAAGAATTCATGAAGAACTCCTTTATTATTACTAGGTAGTGAGGTATCACTTTAAACAAAAAACAGCACTGACATGAGCTTCTTTCCATATATTTAGGACTTTGCTACTTTGCAAGGACGTATTGCAAAGGTCACACAGAGAAAGTGCATGCTCATAAGAATTCATGAAGAACTCGTTTTGATCATTATTACTCCAATTATATTTCTAGATTTGTCGAACAAAGCACTTTTACTTTGGCCTTTTTAATTTGAGTATTCTTTAGACAGGATAGAGATAGCGCTGTTCTTGTTCAAGAAAATGAAGACGAGTACCAGAATGTAGATCATTGTTAGTAATGATTAATTAAAAAGCTCAGACTTCGGCAATATTTGAAGATTGTATGCTGTGTAATAGAAAGAATTTTACGATTTGAGGATGAGTAGAGGAAATCGTAATTTAAGTCACCAGATATGATAAAGTCATTCATGTCTTGAGTCAAATGCTTGCCCTATAAATTCCTTAATGAGATTATGATATATTTCATCTGAGTTTAGTGGATGGTAGAAAATTCCAATAACATCATGCCTGTAATTACAAAGGATAACTTCGATCCAGACACAGATTAGACGATTGAGTTCAAAGTCAGACCTTAAAGATGTAGGTTACTTTAATATTTGTATGTGCGCATGCCGACCGGGATCAAACGTGACGATTCACGACAACGTTTACGCCAAATTAAATGAAATAAGTACGCAATTCTTTATTTATCTACGCAGGTTCTTTATTCGACCTATTTTAAGCAGCCATTATTTGCTTAAATATTTCGCTTTGAATAATGATCAATAGTTTGCTTCTTTTGTGTAATCATATTGAAATGATATGCGGAATGTAAGAAAAGGTATGATGGTAACTGATGTTATTGGGGACATGGATGTGTGAAAAAATACTTCTTACGGCCATCTTCAAATAAGACCTGGGCAGTTTGATTTGTAATAACTATTTTTCAGTTTTCGTTTATAATTTTTTACTTATATACTACATCTAAGCTCTATAATTGTTCAGATTTCAGTCGAAAATTGTGGTTCCTTGAATTGAATTTGATGTTACCATGGAAACAAAGCCCATGACCTATATATCCAAATGTAAAATTCAAAAGCGTTGACACTGATCTATTTATGGAACACAGCTTCGGATTTTTATTTGCATTTCAACAATATCCATGAGAATAAAAGCAGCATGCAGAACGATTTTTCCATAAAAAATATCACACGAGGGGTACTGCTGTAAGGTTTTTAAGCTGTGAAAATGTTTTAAATAAGTTCAGATAACACGAAAATATTACTTAAGTTAGAAATAAGACGTTTTAAAGCTATATTAACAAGAAAGATTAATCTATTTTATATTTTTTCTACGAAATTATGATTAAAAGTAAGATATAAGCTAACCATCTCTGTTGCCATGGTTACTTTACACTTTAAGAAAAATAAGGTACCGTGTAAAGTGCTTGGTACTTTTCCAGTAATATTACCCAAATATTCCATGTTGGTCATTTACAGAATGGCACTGAAGCCGTAGAAAAACCCGTTTACATACATAGCTGTTTGAAAATGAGAAAAAATGCGTTGCCACGGAAACACTAGCCCCTCGACATATACATTTTAAGCCAAATAGTATTTTAGAAAGCAAACGCGCATACAAGTAAAAATATCAATTATGCAGACTTTTACGGATAACAATGAAACCAAAATACACTGAAAAGTGTTAAATATTCGTACTTTCCTTCTTCTGTCAATATAAAATGCCTTTGGAGGGTAATGTACTTCAAACCTGGATAACAATTATACTTGAAGGGGCAGAGATAAACGAAATTGAAATTGTAGCAGTTCAAACATTAAATTACACGAACTACTGAAAATTGCTGCGGTATAACTAATTTGATTTTACCCTGGTAACAAGGTAACCTACCTCCTTAAGCGCTTACTCGGCGAAAAGATTCTGTGTTTAATACAGCTAGAAATAAAACCCTAAGCTATTACTAAACGTAAAATTAGCACGGTTGCAATGTAAATAAAAAGAAGAATCGCAACGTGTGTTGAAACCGGAAACAACCCTCTATATCTGTATACAGGCATTATGATCAAGAAGAAAATACGGCCTCTAGAGTATTAACAGTATGTATGTATCATTTGAAAAAGTGACCTACTTTTTGAGCCAATATTACACATTTTCGAGATTGTGGTAGAATTTATAAAAACAATATTCCGCGCAGTATTATCAAAAGTCATTAGAAGATATAGCCTCCAAAGTGCGAAAAGATGTCTCTATCATTTGATCTAGTGACCACGCTTTCAAACCAAGATAAGCAAGTCTCGACAGCATCTACGATCTTACCAAGTAAAATTGTCTGCCATTTGGACACTTTACAGGTAGAATCTTCCATCCTGGGCAGAGTGCAAGTGACACAACCAAGGTTGTGACATGTAAGAAATGTCTTCAGGAAGGACATAAGGTATCCGAATGTCAAAATGACTGGAAATGTGGTGAAACTTGACATAAACGCGGTTAGTGCGAAATACAAAGCACACTACCGGAACCCCCACATACCGATAGTGAACCCGGCCCATACACAAATTTGTGTAACGAGTAACGCGGAGTCCGAGAATAACAGTCCATCAAGTGACCACGAGGATGTTCCCGTTATAAAGAAACGGCAAGGAAAACATAATCGTAAAGCCAACAAACAACCCATGAGTGGTCAGAAACAAATTGAATGCTACATGAAAAGCGTGGATAGTAATTGTGAAACGCCGAACAAGGGTAAACATGGTCATGCAGTAGATCGGTCACCTCCCACGCCGGCAGAGGTTTTAAATGACGATGCTAAGAAAACAAGAAAGGACCGAGATACCCGTCTATGATTAAAATAACTCGCAAAACTGCCTGCATTTTATTTCTTAAACACATGTATGTGCCTTTATGGACTAACTATGGAGTATCGAATTTCACGAACATGCACTACGTAACGGATCTTCATCGTGACCTATACGATAGGTACGATTATTTAAAGCTATGGTATAAATAAATTATCTATAGTTATATAAATGGACGGTATATATAAAAAATGCGTAGAAAATATAAGTATATTTGTATCACAGAATATAAAAACATGTATTCCACTAATATATGAAAATGGCGCAAATAGATAAAGATTTTGCTTTACACTTGTTAACAGTACTGATTTTCACGATTATATCGTGCTTTGCCATACATAATCTTGTCAATTATGTGGATCTGTGTTTTGAAAGAGTACTGCTATTTTTATTAACTGAATAGTCATATATTAAACTTGACAACTGCTTGAAGTTTAAATCACGTGTTTAATAAACTGTTCTATTCTTTGCTAAATACTGTTATCGGTCAATGTGTTTATATAAGCAGGACAATAGAAAATTATGCTATATACTTTGCACGGAAATTTTAAGACTTCGTGTGGCCATAAGACATGTACCTATTATATGAAATTTATATGTAATATGTATTGTTTTTTGCACATGTTTTTTTCTTATAACACACGCAAGTTACTTTCTTAAAATTTAGAATGTATTTTATAAATTTAAACGGATTACTATGTATGCAAAGAAGTTGATATGTGTTTGTATAATTTTTTGCACATGCGTTTTTCTTTATATTATAGTGCGCGCATGTTACTTCTTAAAAAATACAGATGTATCTTTTTTAGCTCACCTGAGCAATGCTCAGGTGAGTTTTTCTGATCACCCGATGTCCGACGTCTGTCGTCTGTCTGTCGTCTGTCTGTCTGTCTGTCTGTCGTCTGTCAACATTTAGCTTGTGTATGTGATAGAGGCTGTATTTTTCAACTGATCTTCATGAAATTTATTCAGAATGATAACCTTGATGAAATCTAGGACGAGTTTGAAAATGGGTTATCTGAGACCTAAAACTAGGTCACCAAGTCAAATCAAAGAAAAACCTTGTGTATGCTATAGAGGCTGTATTTTTCAATTAATCAAAAGGTCAAAAATGAGGTCACTAGGTCAAATCAAAGGAAAGCTTTTATATGCAATGGAGGCTGTATTTTTCAATTGATCTTGCTGAAATTAAGTCAAAATGAAAAACCTTAATAAAGTCTAGGCCGAGTTTGAAAATGGGTCATCTGGGATCAAAAACAAGGTCACTAGGTCATATTAAATAAAAACGTTTTGTATGCGATAGAGGCTGTATTTTTCAATTGATCTTCATGAATTTAAGTCAGAATGATTATCTTGATGAAATCTAGGCCGAGTTTGAAAATGGGTTATCTGAGATCTAAAACTAGGTCACCAAGTCAAATCAAAGAAAAACCTTGTGTATGCTATAGAGGCTGTATTTTTCAATTAATCAAAAGGTCAAAAGTAGGTCACTAGCTCAAATCAAAGGAAAGCTTTTATATGCAATAGAGGCTGTATTTTTCAATTGATCTTCCTGAAATTAAGTCTAGGCCGAGTTTGAAAATGGGTCATCAGGGGTCAAAAATTAGGTCACTAGGTCAAATCAAAGAAAAACGTTGTGTATGCAATAGAGGCTATATTTTCCAATTGATCTTCCTGAAATTAAGTCGGAATGATTGCCTTGATGAAATCTAGGTCAACTTTGAATATGGGTCATCTAGGGTCAAAAAATAGGTCACTAGGTCAAAGAAAAACCTTGTGTATGCGATAGAGGCTGTATTTTTTAATTGATCTTCATGAAATTTGGTCAGAATGATTGCCTTGATAAAATTTAAGTTTGATTACGGGTCATCTTGGATCAAAAAGTAGGTCTCTAGGTCAAATCAAAGAAAACCGTTCTGTATGCAGTGGGGCTGTATTTTTCAATTGATCTTCATGAAATTTGGTCGGAATGATTGCCTTGATGAAATCTAGGTCAAGTTCGAATATGGGTAGTTTGAGGTCAAAAACTGGGTCACTAGGTCAAATTAAAGAAAAACTTTGTGTATGCGATAGAGGCTGTATTTTTCAATTGATCTTCATGAAATTTGGTCAGAATGATAGCCTTGATGAAAGGTCACTAGGTCAAATCAAAGAAAATACTTATTTATGCTCCAATTTTAATGATAATTGGTCAGAATATTTGTTTCCATGAAATCACTAGGTCAAACATGTTTACAAGGTTATGGTGTGTTATGGTGTGTTTCTCAGGTGAGCGACCTAGGGCCGTCTTGGCCCTCTTGTTTTATTTAGACGGTTATTTTGTTATTTTAACTATTTTGTTAAAACTCTGTGTCACAATTTTTTTACATCAATTACACAAACATTATGAATAAAAGTACTGACACATTACACATGCTATCTCTAAACTGCCAAGGTCTTGGGGATAAAAATAAACGCAGTCGTCTTATACAATGGTTAAATCATCAAAAGTGCAGAGTTGTTTTTTTTTTTTTTTTTTTTTTTTGTTTTTTTGCAGGAAACACACTTCACAGTAGATTTAACTAATAGCTTAAAGAATGAATTTTAAGACTGGGAATTTTATAATTCATATGGAGAAAGTAATGCTAGAGGTTGTTCAATTCTGTTTCATAGACAGCTTAATTATAATATACTTGACAGTTGCACAGACACAGATGGACGATACGTTTGGG